>NC_044327.1:90475866-92975866 GCF_007399415.2 Gopherus evgoodei | reverse complement strand
GAGGCAGTCATTTATTGCTACTGTCTGTTCAATCAGCCCATATTTGTTGCCCTTTGACTTTCCTCCCTTCCCATATTCCCAGCTGTCCCGCTCTGTCCTGTTCCCCTGCTCTGCATACCATTCCCCCGCCCCCCCCCCCACTGGCCTTCTCAGTCTTTTGTTTCTCTTCCCTCCTGTTTAAATAACCCGTTCTCTGTCCATCTCTTGCTTCCTAATCCCCTTGTTTCTTTCCCCAGCTTCTGATGCTGATGTCACCTTCATCAACCTTACGTGGCCAGGAGATGCCCCCTGTACCCTGCTCTCCTAATGGCCATTTAGCTGGGATGGGAGGGCAAGACAGGATTTGTGGCCTGGTTACTATCAGTGTCAACACTTTGAAGGCTGGGAAGACACAAACGTTTAATGGGTGGATCAGGGGCTGCTGATGCCAGTACTGAGAGCCAGAGTTTAATGGCAACCAGCATAGTCAGCCACTGTTTCTAGAGACCATACGGAATGTTAATGAAATCATACATGACCTGTATCACTGGGCATGCTCTTTAAGGTAAAATATAGAGCAAAATATTGTACATTTATTATGGTATCTTTTATTTGGAAGGATGTCTGCACTTTACAGAGTATACCTAGGGATCACACCCTCCACCACTGAAATGGTGCTAATACAGGGCAACTGTTTAACATATCTGCAGCAACACTGCCCAGTACTGAGAGCTTACGTACTGTGTGTGCTCTGCATGTCTGAAGTCAATAAAATAAATATGCAGAAAACCAGATAGTGATTGGCTTTAGGGTAAGAACAGTAAAGTATTCCCCCAAAAGGAAAAATAGCCCCTTTGGCTTTGGGTTACATACACTATCACAGGCTAAGGAATTATTAATTCTCAAGCAGTTTTTCAACTATTCTTTTCCCCTTGAGGCAGACTGTGTTTGTTGTCTGCTCAAGTTGTATTCCTGGGGTGGCAGGCCCTGAGTGTGTCTCCACTTTTGATAGGACAACTCCACTTCATTTTCTCTGTCTCCTCCCTGCATCCCATCTCCTCTCGCCTTATGAAGGCACTTGGGAGAGATGAGGCAATAGGACATGCACAAGGGAGGGCTTAGGGCCAGCTGTTTCTTAGCTGGAAAGGTGCGTAGAGTGGCAGGGAAGGGCTGGGTGTTCCTACTGAACTGCACTCTGCTCCACTGCAGGCAAACCTTTACCTTGGCTAGTATAAACTTCTCCTTCTGCTGCTGTTGGCCTCCTAAAGCCAGCACCTGGCGATTTGTTTGAGTTGGGGAGGGGAATGAGAGTTGACTGGATTTCTACTGTTCCTTGGGTGGCAGCTTCTGCTAGCCCAGCAGTGTGCAGAGATGGTATATTTTCCTGTGTGGTATATTATTGCCCTGTAAAATCAATAGCATACAGTATTTTGTCATGGTGTATAAGAATTATACTAACTTACACTGTAAATGGTTATTTGAGGACAATACAAATATGTTGTGTCTTATATAAAGCCATAAGGAATATTAAGTTCATGTGTCCAATCTATTGTGTTTTTAAGGTCTGGAATGTTCAACTTTGTACAGAACACAAGGGTCAAGCAGTATTGCAGAAGTAAGACAAATTCTTGAGTGTGGTAGGTACAACTGTTCTTCTTAAAGTACTAAATAGTTTTTTGTATTAAGACTGAATGTTTTTTCTATGCCCCCTATTCAAACTATATAATTTGATGTTTAGTTGATATAGTTTTTATTCCATTTCATTTGCCGTAATATTAACCTTTCCACTTTCATAGAATAAATATTTTTCTCCAAGTCCCCATTATACTGGTATTTTGCCCAAGAATAATCAGTTTAATGTTTATTAGTAACTTAACTGTTTGAGGACAATAAAAAGCAGGGCTCTAGGAGAGGAAAGGAGTCTCATTCAGAAGCAAGATAAAGATGCACTGTCCCAATAATGCTGTGGGCTAAATTTTATTTATGCATGTACAGCTGCACACAATTTTGTGCATACATTAATACATTCAGCCTTCTGCTTCTTTTGGCCCAGCGGAGGGGGTTGGAGGGAAGCCTACTGGCTCTCCTGCAGGTTCCCTGCCTGGTTCTGTGGTGATACTGGAGAGTAAGGGAAGAGAACCTACCTGCTGATGCTACTCTGTGCAGGGATCTAGGTATCAGGGCAGTAGAATTCCTCCAACCCCCCCACCCCTCATATACAACATGCTTCCCCAACTCCTATCTCTCTCTTTTCCTCCCCTGTGCCAGAGTCCTGGGGTTTCGGACACTCATCTGGCTTCCCCCTTCTCTGGCCCCTGCAGTAGATCTAGTGGTGTGGGGAGATACCCACCTGGCTACTTGTCCTCTTGCCTGAAGTTATAGGTGCTGGAAGTAGGGGTGCAGCAGCTCCCCCTGGCTTGAAGTGGTTTCCATTATATACATGGTCTACAGTTTGGTTCAATGGCTCTCAGCACCCCCACTATACTAATTGTCCCAGCACCCCTGCCTCCAGTCTCCTTTAGCACAGATAAATTGTGATTCTTAAAAATTTAATAAAATCTAACCATCTAAATGAGAAATCTTTCCAGAGCAACAGCCAGCCAAACTGTGGAAGAGCAGGAGCGCTACTGTTGTGGTGGTAGCATTACCCAAGCTTCTGCAAGCTGTGGGGGAAAGTATGTGTATCAACTTCCCCTTTCAGAGCAGTGCATGAGGGTACAAGGGCATCATACCACTGCATGAGGCTCGGAAGTGAAACTGATTACACACTGTGTTGTCAAAGGCACAAATTATGCAAACTCTAAAAAAGGAAGTAATTTCTCTGCTCTTTAAATTTTAGTTGTTATAAGTAATTAAAGATTAAAATTGAGGAGGAAATGATTTTTGAGTTCACTATGTTTTAAATCTAGCTGGCATCATGATATCAAATGATGGTAGAGAAAGGTATGGAATTGTGGGGTTAGCCACAGAAGCTTTAGTCTTAATATTTTTGTTTTCAACACTGACTTTCCAAACCACAAATACCTGAATTTCTTAATTTATTCAAAATCCATATAGAATCTCACAACTGAAATGTAGTTTTATGCAAGGTCTACTTGTATCCTGAGACCATTGTAAAACTGGGGTTTGCCTGTATTCTTCTTCAAAACTTAATTTGGTTGGAAAACAGGAAGATAAGGCTTTAGCCTTTGAGGAACTGACTGTCCTTCATTCCTGTTGAGCAGAGCTCACAGTCTTCCAGGATCAAGCTGGTAAAGGTGATCAAAAATAGAAAGGTCACAACAGCAGCAGCAACAAATAGCTTGCTGTACATCAAATAGGTCCAGCTCTCACTAAAACTCTCTTGTTCCAGTCATTTGGGATGTTTCTTACAGACACTGCACCAGTGGAACCTGAACTTGATCCAGCATAGAGAATAAAAGCAACAGTAACTAATGTAGTTTGAGTTCTTGGTCCGATAGACTGGGCTTTTTAAATAATTATTTTCCTTCCTTCCCTTATTCTCCATCCCAATTATTGGGCCTTTTGGAACTTCCAAGATTTGGGAGCACTTGGGAACTTTTGTGAGAGCTTCATGTCGGACAGGAAACCTGTCTGGCTTGTAATAAACACTTCTAAAATTTTGGTTTTTATTTTGACTTCTTGCATTCACTACGTCAATGTTAACAGACAATTCTATAAGTGATAAAGTTCAATAGAATATTCTATCCCAAGTTGTAATTACACTAGCAGGCCATGGGTCATTACAGGTGTGTAAATTCTAACTGCTATTTAAGAAACCAAGGACCCAATTCTGCAAATATATCTACACGTGCTTCAGTTTATTCACATAAATGTTTAGCGATTCAGGACCTAAACCTGGAATCAGCTACCGATAGAAATACTGCATTTGCACCCAGCCCTAACCATGGATTGCTCCTTACTATAGTAGTGTTTGCACAAAATATTTACAAGTAAAACATAAACCTGTTAAAAATATCCAGGTGTGTCTAACCTTGCAGCCCTATAACAATATTACAAATATTGCCACAAGCATAATTTGTAACATTATAGTAACATTTTAAAAGTATGCAGAATCCAGGGTCTTCCTTATATACTTTACAAGGTTAGTATATAAAGAAAGCAAGGTGCTTTTAAACATTCTGATCACTTCAAAAATAATACCAGTGAAGGTATAACAACCTTCACTGTGGCCATCTACAGAGTTTGAACCAAGGACCTTCGTCACCTATATATATAAAACAACGCCTACTTTAGCTACAGTAGTAATTCTATCAAATAGCAGCTATAGTATGCTGTTATTCTCTATGTAGATTAGCCACTAAAAGGGACATGAGACAATGTCCAAGCATGTTATAAAGCTATTTCTTGAGTAATAGAATTTGTTACTTGTAACATTTTCACATAAATATTTTCCTGGATTGGCTATTGACTCCCATGCGTAATTTACATCTTATCATTTATTAGTCAGAATCTCTTAATGATTGAAGAAGGCTCTGACCCCTTAACTTTACAGTGTATTGCTGAACAATTTTGGTATCTACTGTGGGAATTCACTGCACATTGTAAATAATACATTTTAGCAAAGACTTGTTTAGATGTCTTCAGAGATTTCTTACAAATTGTTCTTCATAAATCAGATTTGGGTTCTCTGTTCTGGTTTGGTATGAAATGACAATTTTAAGGTCCTCAGAAATTTTTAAATTGCATATATCTGGGTTTTTTCTTCAGATGCCTCATCAATGGATTTTGAGCCAATTGATGTGCAGATCTTATCAGATGCTCTCAAGAGGTATCTTCTGGACCTGCCAAATTCTGTCATTCCAGCATCTGTTTACAGTGAAATGATTTCAGGAGCTCAAGGTATGAATGTGAAAGTATTTCCACTCACTGGGGGCGGGAAGGTTTATTAGGATTGTCAGTACCCAGCATGAAGGGGCTGATACTGTCTCAGCATACATACAATGTGGAGGATTTTTGCACACCACAAGTGATGCTCATAAAACAAAAATAAGTCTTTTCCTCACTTATCATATATTACCTGGTTTTGATTAAAGCTGCTTAAATTACCTAACAATATAAATATAATGAAAATTGCGAGATATTACACAGCTTGATGCATTTAGTAAATAAGAATAACTGTGCATGTACTAGTTTAAAAAAAAGTCAAGGACTTATCTGTGTGCAGAAAGAGCTAATTGTTAACCTTTTATCAGTGCTGATAAAGTAAATGTATTAGAGAACAGAGTGTTCTGAGGTCCATTGGCAGTTATGAACTACAAAGCAATAAAAACATGAATATAAGGTATATCTTTGGCAGTGGTCATTTCAGACAGTACAGTTGACAACTTTCAGTATGTAGGCCTAGTACTGTTGCATGTTCTACGGGCAGGACATTGTGGCTGGTAACCTTCAAAGTTAGAAAAGCACCTGTGATTCTTATCTACTGCATCTCAGAATTACCCAATCATGTGTGACGCTAAACACAAGACAGACTTCTACCAGTATGCACTGCGCATATTGTGGTTTTTACCAAACGAATGTTCTGTTTCCATTTTACTTTTATTCAGTTGTTTTCTTCTACTTGAGTTTTTCACTTTTGAAAAAGAAGAAACAAGAGTCAAGGTCCTATTAAAGGACAAAATATTTTTTTCTATAAAATTGATACTTACCAGGGAACCATGTAATGGTTTCATTTTCCTTTCTGTTTGCTTGCAGAAGTGCAGAGCTCGGACGAATATGCTCAGTTGCTGAAGAAACTCATCAGGTCTCCAAATATACCTCACCAGTATTGGCTCACTCTCCAATATTTGCTCAGACATTTCTTCAGACTTTGTCAAACCTCCAGCAAAAATCTCTTGAATGCAAGATCCTTAGCTGAAATTTTCAGCCCTCTGCTTTTCAAATTCCAGTTAGGAAGGTATGTGAGACATCTTAATTATCTAGTATATTGTAACCATGATATGTAGCTTTGCTATACAAAATAGTTAATAAATTCATGGATAGGACTTGTGCTTATGCTGTTATCTTTGCATTACTTTTCTAAAGGCATTTATGTAAGCCTTTACATTTTTTTTCCATTACATTTTACAGTTCTGATAATGCTGAACACCTCGTAAAAATCCTAGAAGTTTTAATCACAAGTGAATGGAATGAGAGACAGCCTGTACCAGGTAAAAACAGTTTGGATTTTAAAATGTAATTGGTTATGGATGAATTTTAAATAGGTCAAAACCAGCTTGGTGGCCGTTAAATGTGCATTATTATTTTTTTCAAATTAAGTAAGCTCATTAAACAAATGTATTAAAGTAATAAAATTATGGAAGTAAGTAGATATGCAGCAGAAGTTAATTTTTGTTTTTAAGGAACTATCCATTACTCCTGAAATAATTTTTGCATTGAATAATTTGTGCAGATTTTTTCATAGCCTTAGAATTTGTATTACCTCTTACTGACCACTGTATGAAAAATCAAGAATGTGAGAGACCTGTGAAGCAGTATATATTTACTTTTGCATTCCTTACTGTTAAAAGCGGACAAATTCTGAAGTCCTTTCTCAGCTCTCACTCAAGCCTTTCTAAGCATATTTCCTCAAAAGAACTGTGCCCAATGAGGACTGGTTAAAGAGCTCAAATTTGGAGCTCTGTTTAGCTTTGTGCATTTGTCAGCCAGGTATGTAGAGAGATTTGTCTGTCAAAATCCACATTCTTATTAGTGCAGGCAAAATCAAAACTGGTTCAGGATAGCTAGTTGACACGTTTTTACTGTCTGTGCTAGCACTCTGTTCATACAACCCAGAGCAAAGGTTAGCAAACTTTATGCAACAGATTGTATTTGAAATCAAGCATTGCTTCTTTTCTTAGTTTGAGTGAGGCAGGGTTGCTAGACTTGTGCAAAGGAAATTGTGCTGCTGTGCAGCGCGACTTTCTCAGTTAAGCAAAGCAAGCACGTGTTGATATAGAGAAGCTGCAAGCCTTGGCTTACACTAATATTAGCAAAGGGTACTTTAACAAAGAAATTACCACCAGGAACAGAACATTGTTTTAGTGTTCCTCCCTCTCTGCTTCCAAAGTATAGTAAAGAGATCACAGCAGTAAGGTTTTGCAGGATTGGGTAAGAATTGGAAGAGCTGGTACAGGACTTCTCAGAGTATTGGAACAAGGTATCTTCCAACCCACTGTACATTGATTTGAGCGAGTGTGTTGCAACCTGACGTGCAGGGTTATAGAACTTTTATGCTGCAGGGGGCAGCTAGGCCAAACCAGAACCGCGGTGTGACAAGAGCAGGGAGCCAGGCCCCGCCCCAAGCTGCAGGATGAATGCACGGTGGGCTTGCTTTCCAACTTCCTCCCTGTGCCTCTCCTCAACACTGGGCCAGGATTAGGGTTGCAGTGCCAAAGCAAAGGGTGCTCTGCAGGTGGTCTGTGTCCCCTTGCTAGGGCAAAGAGAAGCAGGTGAAGGATTAGGGCCTATGATTTTTGGTCTTCCGATGAATATAAGCCCTAGGCACATGCCTAATTGGCCTCTCTGTTAATCAGCCCTGCCTATTAGGTTTGAACTCTTCATTTTGATAGCATTTGTTATAACAACTTCCATTCTTATCTGTATATTTCAAAGTCCATACTTGGCAAAAGGACAATCTCTGTAGTAATTGCCATACTGTACATTATTCTTCAGTTAAATATAATATCTGCCCATCCATTAATATGTAGCCAAAAGGTTTAGGCCAAAATTTTCAAACTTGGCAGCCTCTGGTTAGTTCCTTTCAATCCTGCTCCTGAAAAGACTCTCTCTTGTGTTTAACTTTGCATGCCTGAATATTTTTCAGAAGCATATGAGTAAATCTTTGCAGGTCTAGGATCCAAATCTCTGCTTGGGCTCCTGAAAAATCGAGTAATCTGTTTTGAAGTGCAGAGTCCCCACTGCTCACATTGAAGATTTAGGGACAGATTTTCAATTTGGCCCTTCATATAATTTAGGCAGCTAAACTAGAGAATTTCGACTTGAATTGCTTTACAAACATCTTGACACTAACTGAATTGTAATAGTTATAAGTGCAATTTACTGAGGCAGGGGTTTACTATTGACATCTTTATTTTAACAAGGCTGGCTCCCAATGCCCTATAAATCCTAAACAATGTAAATGTTCTACCTGACAAAAGTACAATAAACGGGTTTATATGTGTTATATTTTGAAATGACACTTAGAAAGATGCATGCACGTGCTTCTGACTGTCTCTAAGAAAGTATCTCATTATCTTGTATATGTTTGATTTGCTGTACATATTTCCTCCCGGATGGAAAAGCTGTCATTTCTATAACTGAAGTCTAAAAATTGAACACTTTAAGCATATGTAAAAAGATGCAAAACCCACTGTCAAAGTTCATTTCTAATATCTGGTATGTTGCAGAATATTCATGTGCAGTATAATTGTGAATCAAGCCTTTTAACATCTCTAGCTTGAGCTTCAACCAGGGATGTTGCAAGACATTAAAATAAAGGAAGATTCCTAAAAAAGCGAACGGCAACTTTCAGCAATCTTTTTCCTGGTCTTGAGCAGTTTGTGACAACAGCTAGTGAAAAGAATTTCAAAGATGAGAAATGGAAAGACTTTAAAAAAACAAAAAACAAAACCAAACCTCTTTTTTAAAAAGATTTAATACTTCTTCATAAAGTGATTTGGTTTTGCCTTTCTGTTTCTTTCTTTCTTGTTGCCCTTTAACCTGGCATATACGTCTGTCTAAAATGAGTTGTGTGTGAATTTTAGTCATGTCATATACAGGATGCAGATGTTTTAATTCAGGGTTGGGCAAAGTTTTTGGCCCGAGGGCCACATTGGGATTGCAAAACTGCATGGAGGGCCGGATAGGGAAGGCTGTGCCTCCCCTAAACAGCCTGGACACTGCCCGCTATCCGCCCCCTCCTACTTCCTGCCTCCTGACTGCCCCCCTCAGAACCTCACCCATCCAACTCCTCCTGCTCCTTGTCCCCTAACCGCCTCCCAGGACCTCACCCCCATCCAAGTCCCCAGCTCCCAGTCCCCTGTCCACACCCCCTTCCGCTGACAGGCCCCCCAAGACTCCCACGCTTATGCAACCTCTCCCCCGTTCCCCATTGCCTGACTACTCCCCCACCCGAACCTCTGTCCCATCGAACAGTCCCCTACTCCTCTGACTGCCCTCTAGGATCCCCTACCCTTTATCCAACCTCCCAGCCCCCTTACCATGCTGCTCAGAGCAGCATGTCTGGCAGCCATGCCGCCCGGATGGAGCTAGACACGCTGCTGCTCTTCTCCGCAGGAGCGCACCGCTCCACCACTCAGAGCACTGCCCGCATAGTGGCATAGCTGCAGGGGAGAGGGAACAGCAGGGGAGGGGCCGGAGGCCAGCCTCCCTGGCTGGGAGCTCAAGGGCTGGGCAGGACTGTCCTGCAGGCCGGATGTAGCCCACGGACCGTAGTTTGTCCACCTCTGTTTTAATTGCTTGGGTTTTTTAAAATGCAAACTTTCTTTCTCTCTATGCGTCCATAGGAGGTAAGAAAAATAGGACTTGTATGTTAAATTGAGCCATGTGTAGCTTTTCATCTGTAGTTATGATGATGAGTATCCTAAGGCAAAAACAAGATTTCTCCATAGGCCCATTTTTGATATTTTTTTAACACAATCACATAACCTTACCCTGTCAATATGTCCAGCCCAAAATTGTTTTGTTCATGAACTGAGGACACAGTTTAATCCCACACAAAAATATACCACAATGAAATACATTTTGTCAATATCTGTGTAATCCTATGAAGAAAAGGTAATGATACAGGATTAGAGAGATTAGAAAAAAATGTCTGGTGGCTGAAATTATTATTAACCAGTTCCATTTTCTGTATTAAATTGTCCCTTTCTAGTTCTGTGCAGCTATTCAGTCTTTTGACTAGAATTACCAAATATTTTTCAATATATATATCCAAACTTGATCAGCTAAACAAAAATATAAAGATGGTGGAGGGAGAGGGAGAGATTGCTTCTACTCCTGATTAAGGCACTGAGAATTCTGACATTGAATTGACGGTTATAGTATCAGGAAAAGGTGTGTGTTCCTTATGTGCCGTATGAAACAACAGTGCTAGGAGAAAAGTATTGTAACTATAGTGCAGTTTAAAAAATATCAAGGAGCATGTCCTTTTACATGTACATATTTTAAAAGAGTATTTGGAAGTTGGGGCTATAAATTCCTACAGGTATGAGAAGCCAGCTGATTTTTCAGGTCATGAATGATGTTGGCAGTGTAGTTATGGCCGTGTTGGTACCAGGATTTTAGAGAGAGAGGGTGGGTGAGGTAATAATTATTATGGACCAACTTCTGTTGGAGAGAGACGCAAGCTTTCAAGGTACACAGCAGAAGAGCTCTGGGTAAGCTGGACATTTTGTCTCTGAAGTTGGTCCAATAAAAGATATTACATTGTCCCCCATCAGTGACATTGGCTTTTCTGTCTAGGCTATTATCCCAGTTTATTCCAGGCTTTAAAATAACGTTTGTGAAAGATGCCTCTTGTGACAAATGTTACAAACTTTGGTGTGAAATGTCAGATTTTACTGCTTTTATAGGGTCAAAGGTAAAAATGTCACTTGCTGAAATGTTAGTTGGTGGGGTGGTCGTGAATGTTAATGGCAAAGCTGAAAGACAAATTATCTGCTTTTATAGCTGTAAATGTGTTAGAGAGATTTCCAGCTTAAATGTTATGAAATATACAGAAGGTGTAACTGGTGCTAGTTGTTTCAGATGAGTTTAGTACAGTTACAAACAGAGCAGGAAAACATATGGCTCACTCCTGGTCCCATTGAAATCAGTATCAAAGTTCCCACTGACTTCACTGGTACAGAATCTGCCCCCTAGTTCATAACTGTATTATAGTGTGTTGTGGTATCAAACAAACAAACAAAAAAAGTAACTGTTATCAGTTGTCAGTACTTTACATGCAGTGCCATAGATTTAGCCTATATGTTTCTCGTAATTCAACATCATTTTGTAATGTTAATAGTCCTGTGAGTATTGTGGCCTATGCTACGGATGTTTTGACTTTTCGCCGTTATAGCTGTTGTACATTCTGTTTTTCCTCCAGCAGAGGGCTCCCCTCCTAAGCTAATAAAAATCATGCGGTTTACACCTAATTTAACAAAGTCAAAATACATTGTTAACTAATCTCCAGCCTTGGCAACACAAGGTTGTTCTGTTTTAAATTTTGACAATGTGTAGAGCTTAGGTTTTTCAATGCCTTGTAATTATTGGTAAAACCACATGTAGTGTATTATAACAAGCATACACCAATTAACTGTACGCCACTCAGCCCCATGCCCAACTATCAGTCCTGCTTTTTACACTGTATGTCTTGCATGCAAACCACTTTAAGTAGCAGCAATGGTTTAGTAAGAATTAGTATGAAATCTGATCTTTCAGCAGTTGTAAAAGCTATAAACTGCACACCAGTTGAGGTGATGTAACTTGTAAAGATAAGTAAAGTCTCAGATGCAGCTGTAGTGCGCAAATGCATGTGTGTTCATATATTCATGTGGACACACACGCCTGAATCGCATGGGTGGGGATGAGTGGGAATTCATTTTTCCATGGGTCATTGGAGCCTAAACAAAAATTGGACTTAGTACTGCTTTTCCACAGTTGTGCCTTATTTGTGTGCTAATTACAATGCTGGTGTGATGGTTGTTCCTCCCCCTCAGCTCTCTTGTGGGAATACCATAGTGTACTGCGGCTGGTTGAAAAGGGAAAGTGGCATCTCCAGCAGGTGAACAGTCTGTGCCAGCTCTAAGATCAGGATTTCTCTGATGGCTCCAAAACTCTGAGCCTTCCACAGCACTGTTTAATAAATCATACTGGCTAGATATTTTTTTTAAAAAATCCTATAGTAGAGTGCATATCAATTACTACCAAAAGCTGGGTTTTTCTGTTCTTTCATGGTTTGATCGTTAGTACAGAAAGACCGATTACCATCCAAGTGAAATATGCCATGTTATTTCCAGACAATACCGCTTCAAAGGGCAAGTAAATATGGCTGTCCTTTAGTACGCAAAGCAAGGAACTGTTGTAGGGGAAACCACTTAATTGGAAAATTAACTAAAATTAATGTACAGGGTTTTTTTCTGTGTAATTTGGGTGTATGTTGGTTTTTTTGTTTTGGGGGCCAGGAGTTGGCGTTGCAGTAGCATTTTTGGCAAATCCAGAGGAGCCCAAATTGGTCCCAAGGAATACAGCTAATTAGGAGAAATACTAATTATGGTGTGGTAAAGGAAACAGGAAGTCTTAAGCCCCATCCCAGGAGGCCTGTTTCTCCTTTCACTTACTCCTGATCTCCTTCAGTGGAACAGTTGAAGTGGTTGCTTAACTGTCTTCACTACTGAGGGTACAGGAGTGAAGCCATGTAAGTGAAGGGGGAAACTGACCCGTTAATTCCCTCTTCCTTCCCTCAAACATGCGTACTCTACCTGACACTCAAATCTGGAAGATTGACTTGTCCCAATCACCTTCCTGCACCACATGCCCATGAAGCCACCTTTGTCTCACCAAGTAATAAAGAGAACATGTATCTGGTATTGGAAACCACCATGGACATAGGCATGTGTTTAATGGTTACATTGATATTAATCTGACTGCGCAGTGTTGTTGTGGCAATGTCGATCCCAGGGTATTAGAGACAAGGTGGCTGAGGTAATGTCTTTTATTGGACCAATCTCTGTTAGTGAGAGAGTGTGAAGCTTCGAGAGTGAAGCTTTCGTGCTTACACACAACTCTTCTTCAGCTCTGTGTAAGCTCGAAAGCTTGTCTCTCTCACCAACAGAATTGGGTCCAATAAAAGATATTACCTCCCACACCTTGTCTCTTTCTGTTATTCTGACTAAACAGTTTAGAACTTCATTCTAAGGGTCTTCAATCAACACCTGTAGTTGTGGTCCTGTAAGTATGTGGGAGGTGGTGTAGGGCATGCAAACAAGCTACTTTTGCACTGGGCTGTTCTGAGAGGTACAGAACTTTACAAGGAAGCCTTTGATTCTATTTTTTTCTGAACTAACTCAGCCACTTCCTGTATCTGGCTGCTCATAGTGCTTTTCTTGACACTTGGTTACTTTAATACTGCATTGAGCAGCCTGTTACAGAGACTATTTTAAATCCACTTACAATGGTCTTCTCATTTACTTGGCGAAATGAGAAAGTTACTCCTGCATTGGCCATTTGTTAGCTGATGACAACTTTTACTTTGACTCTAGCTCCCTCCTCCCCCATCTGAAATCCCTGGCTCAGCAAATATTTGAACCTGCCCAAGTTAATCATGAAACTGAGATCTTTATCTGAGAGAGCTGGGCAAGCTACTGAGGTTTTTTCTACAGTACTAAAATCCTGTTCACTTTTTAATGATGAACCAGAAATGTGTGGATACCCGTTGCACAGCACAGAAGTTTAATTTGTTTAGAGTAGAAGAGGGATTTTGGATTTTCTGACTTCATGTTGCAGCTCTTTAGAGTGGATTTTATGGAGTGTTAATTGGAAAGAACAGAGCATCTTTTCAGAACTGTTCACCTAATTCATTCAGAGAAGTGTCCTAACAAAGGAATCTTTTGAAAAGACTTTTCTATGTGAAAGAATTGCTGTCTGAACTTTTCAGGTTGTTGGATACAAGTATTACAGGGGTGAGCATTTGCGATGCATAATTTACAAAGTAAGTGGTTTTGAATGTGTATGCGTTTCCTCCCCAAGTCTTTATAGAAATAAGGGTGTTTATATTTTCAGTACTTTTATTATAATTGATCACCAGTCATAATGTACCAGGTTAAGCTGGGGCAGTGGAAAATCACCTGTCTATGTCCTGCCTGTTCTGGTTTGCCATATGGAATCACAGCAAGCTAGACTAGTTTGGGCTGAGCGGTAACCTGATTTTAGAAGTCTGGCTCTCTAAAATTTGACCAATGGTTTTTTTAAAAAAAGTGGGAAGATTTTTTTTTTCCTGATAGCAGTTTTTGATGGAAGTTTAAATAAAAATCATACTAACCTCCTATTAGACTATATGTAGCAATATATTCTTTGTAGGAAATCTCTCATAACCTATTTTAATGTACTGTGGCAACTCAACTGTTTGAGGAGTAGGTGGGCTGACTAAACTCTCAAGTTCAATGTTTGGACTTGTGTCTGGGAGCATCTTACGTATCCTGTTACCCTCTGCAAAAGAACGAATCTTTGGTGCTTGTCTGCCTAAATGGGGAAGAGAGGGAAGCTACTTCAAGAGGAGCTTAAGCATGATTGTGTGTAGGCAAACCAGCATGTACAAGTATTGATGTTGGTACTGTAGCCATCTTCTTGCATGCTAGTACTTGTCTAAAAAGGATTAAACTACAATGGGATAGTTGGGGTCGGGATGTGGGTGCAATATTGAGGAGATGCAAATAATTTTGTTCATTTTAAAGTATATAGCAAGTATTTGTGTAATATGTGCAGATTGTAGCTATACGCCGGTCAAAAGGATTTCTTAAGATGACTGAATTGCTTCAGTTACTTATATTTTTGGTATCTAGTTTTCTGCCTAGATAGAGAATAGTGAATATTAAAGTATGCATAAGTGCTATGCATAGTAGCCCACTGCTGCGGTAATAGTAATTCTTTTAGAGGAGCCTTAGAGAGTAATAGTCAAAATCTTTTTTCATATTCAGTATGATTGAGAGGAAATATTTTCAATAGAAGGAGGCTTCTGCTGATATAAAGTCAGATGTATAAATAAGAAAATGACAATGCCTGCTGCTTTCAGAAAATAACTAGCATGGTAAATGATGAGAGTAGGGCAGAGAAACAAAGGGAAAAGGCAGACTAAATCATGTATTTTGACTGTCAGGCTCTGTATGTTCAGAAGAGTCATTTTTCAAGATTTTGCTTAGTTTGGTTCACTGCCCTGCTTTTTTTTAAAAAAAATCTCATTAACGTCTTTAGTATGAGATTGCAATATTTTATTTCTAAGCTTTCAAAATTAAAGTGAAAATGTTTAACAATTGTATTGCACTACAGAATAAGGAAGCAAGACACTGGATATTATATAAAATGTATCAAGGCGTTGTGACTATTTCAAAGTTGAAATCTCAGCGCTGTTTAGAAGTGCAATTTCTGTTTGTTACATATTTGGAGTGCATGATTCCCCCCCTCCCTTTTTTTTAAATATATATGTCAAGTAGCTACAAAAGGCTTTTAAAGGATCTTGAATGGTCATCTTTAGGAAACTTAGTGGGCTATTGAAACTGAAAAGTTTCCTGCCTATCTGTATACACAGATCCACTATATGTATTTAAAAAAAAAAAAAAAAAGCTACATGCTGCAGCATATCAGCCTTTGTCAGCTTGCCAGCAGTGGAATGTACCATGCTGCAAAGAGTCAGAAAAATAAAATGGAAAAGTCAGCATAAGGAGAACATACTCAGTCTGTTTGTGTATAACATCATTCATATATTGCAATTCTGTTTAAATGTAGGTTCTTTCTGAAACTGAAATTGTTTTAAGGTTAGTGTAGAACAAAATGATGAAACAGGAGTGGTCTGGTGACATTATTTTGACATGATTGGCTGAGGATTATGATGTAATAGGTTACAGTGCAGCCCCTTATAGGTTTTAAAATGAATTCCAAGACACCATTATAAAGAGAGCCTGATTCTTTTTTCTTATAACTGAGCTTTACTCAGTGAAACTCATACAAATGTACAATAGTGTTTGGAATATGGAAGAACTGGATATAGAATATCCCAAGACAGATATAAATTGTGGCACAGACTTGATGTTTTACATAGAAATGGATCTACCAGGTAATACTGCAGTCTTATTGTAAAAACCGTTCATTTTGGTCTTTATGCTAGCTGCTGCAAAATCCTGATTAGATGTTTAGGATTTACTTACTTTGTCATTGATGCAAATTCTTTTTTTCATAAATTGGAATTCAATTGTGGTTTTAATGCATAGAAGTAGCAATTAGAATCATAGTCTGTAGTAAATACCTTTTTTCTTCTTTAATAAGAATTGAATTGAATTCAGGTGTTTCAGTTTTGTTTGTATTCTCTCATACGTAGTCTTAGTTCTGTTTACATACTAAAAATGTTGCATCATTTTTGCTATTTCTGCTCTATATTATGACTGACAAGAGCTCCTATAAATACACTTGTGTTTCCTGACACAGTGATTACACATCAGTATGCAGGATTGTCTTGGCGGAAACGTTTTAAAATCTATCAATAACTTAAATCCTCAGTTTGTATCATTTAGTCATTTGATATTGGAATTGTTATACTATCCTGACACACTCTTTATTATTATAAAAACATTGTCATTTGCAGTCAAGCATATTATACAATCATATACATAAATAATGTAAAATTTAATATAGAACTCTAAACCTTGTTTCATTTTTAATGCTGATTCCAATGTTGTCCTCCTAGCTAGTAAGACAGAAATGCTGCAGTATCTGTTTTGGCACCCAGTGGTGACATTGAGAAAAGGGGATGTGGTTTTTAATCAGACTTGGCATTTGGAACACAATTTATCCTGTCAAATACTAAGATTAACAGTAGGGATATTTGGGTCACAGATGGGTTCCTGAAAGTGGTTTTTAGCAGATCATTGTACAAAATGGTGAGGATCAGAGAAACTCATTCCTTCTCCTAAAACATATAGTATTGCTGTGGTGTTGCTGTTTTTATTACCCACAGCAGCTCTTATACAAGAAAGGAGCAAAATTCCTCTTGGATAATTAAATAGAAGGAAAAATAAAAATGAAACTTGACATGTTTTGTTATTTGTAATGATCTCAAGATAGACATTTGTTGTAGGAGGTGGACTAAGGTGAAAAACTTCAGTTTAAACATTTTTGCCCCAAAATTCTTTTTTTTTTTAAATTTTTTTGGTTGTGTTTTGCTTGAAATGTATTCTTCAGTAACCTACATCTTTGGGTATAGTACATCCTAATGGTGTAATTGTTTGTTGACAGTCAAATATCTTGATTTATTCGGTGTCTTTCAAAGATTGCCAGTAACAGAAACAGTGTGTTTTGCAATCATTTTAGCTTTCTTTTGACATAATGATTGTTGTAAATCATAGCACAAATTAGAATTTTGAGGCATGTACTATTTAATTTGCAGCTGGGCTACAAACAACTTTTTGTTCCTCCCTCCTCTGCAGCACTGCCTCCTAAACCACCAAAACCTAATACTGTAATTAACAACGGTATGAATAACAACATGTCTTTACAAGATGCTGAATGGTATTGGGGAGATATCTCAAGGTAAGACAGAAAAAGGCATGTGTGTATTTGTTATATTATCTTTGTATTCTACTTAACTACAGAAGAATGATCGTAATATTAAGAACCATTTTTCAGAACATTTTCCAACACAAACACAACATAGATGGTTTTGTTGCAAAGATGGCTAAAAAGTGACTGACAGTCAGTCAGAATGCAGTATGTCCATCATTTTTCCCCCTTCTTGTATCCAAGACCAGAACTCTGAGGCACAATACTGTTGTGTTAATAAACTAGACTAAAAAATGTTGTATATAAGCAACATTTTTAACCTTACTATATATAGGTACAGTAGGGTGTCACTGGATGCTCCAATTGTGCAGGCTTGTATGAACAAGTAGGAAGAACTTTGCATAAATATAAATCTGTTCCAGCAGTGGGAGGGTATTGGGTACAGCATTTTTATATTCCATTTGTTCACCAGTAGAACTATGAAATGAATGTAATGTTCTTAAGGAGATAGAGAAGGCTGATGAAAAAGGCAAAGATGTATTTCTGTTTTAAGAAAGATTGAGGGAGAAATGACAGATTACAGTGAGGAAATGAGTAAGAGGTAGTCATAGTTACTTTTGCTTTCATTTTAGGGAAGAAGTAAATGAGAAGCTTCGTGACACTGCTGATGGTACCTTTTTGGTACGAGATGCTTCTACCAAAATGCATGGAGACTACACACTTACACTAAGGTAAAATACTCAGCTAGACTCTGATATTGGAATATATTTTTACAGAGCTACATTTTAAAAATGCTACTTTCTTTTGGCAAGAGCATCTGACATATGGTTGACTGTTTTCCATACTTTATTTACAGGAAAGGGGGAAATAACAAATTAATCAAAATATTTCACCGAGATGGGAAATATGGCTTCTCTGATCCATTAACTTTCAACTCTGTGGTTGAGCTAATAAACCACTACCGAAATGAGTCTCTAGCCCAGTATAATCCTAAACTGGATGTAAAATTACTTTATCCAGTATCCAAGTACCAGCAGGTAACATTTTTTATTCTCTTTTTATTCTGCTTATGTACAGAAAAGTTATTAGCGTGTAGAGCCATTCAATATGGAGAAACTCACTTCAATTAATATTTGAGATAAGAATAAACTGGATCTAAGACTTAAAAAAAAGAAAGCAACTTTACAAATTGTACATCAAATAATAGAAACTTTAAACACTGCAGATAGCTCGTTAAGAAATAAACATATCAGGTTAAATATGACAATTTTAATGATGAAATATATCATTTTCAGCATAATGCTGCATGCTGGCAGTGCAAAATTGTCTTTTGTGCTTAATTTCATTTCACATGTGCATATTATGTGCATTCAGTACATCTCTTCTCCATATTGTAAGAGAAATGTCAAGTTATATTGTATTTCTTTTCATGGTCACTTTTTTCTTAACCAATTTTATTATGAAGATTTGTACTGTGTAACTGTTTCTTTACTGGATATATTTCCTTCTGCTTATCCTCCCAGGATCAAGTTGTGAAAGAGGACAGTATTGAAGCAGTGGGAAAGAAATTACATGAATATAACACTCAATTCCAAGAAAAGAGTCGAGAATATGACAGACTCTATGAAGATTACACCAGAACATCTCAGGTGAGTTATCTTTGAAGCAGGAATTGTAGAGTGCAGGACTTCTTCTTTGGTTTTAGAAGGACACTGATATAAATCGCTAATGTTAACTTTGAGATACTTTTTTTCTTTTCTTCTTTTAAAAGACAAAAGTTACTTGATGTGATAGTTCAGTAAGTTGGAATCATTTACTCATGTCTGAGCTGTTGCCCTCTGCACAATATAACCATAGGTTGGTACCCACTCTTGCAAACACACAATATGCAAAACTCCTACTGGTTTGGCTGCAGCTCTGCATACTGACCATTTGTAGGGTCTTGATCCCCATGTCTTGAAGGCACAAATTAAAATGACCACAATACCTTAGAATTTCTTTAGAGAGAAAAGTATCATGTGCAAAATGTATGGAGCATGGATGTGACAACTAGACACAGTGCAGGAATGAATAGCAACCCACCTCCCTCTTATTTACCAATAATTAGCAGAGCCTGGAAATGCCAGGGAAGTGGCATTGTTTTATAGTTGCAGAATGAATACTGTGCCTTCTGGAACCTACAAGAAACTACTTAAAAGATGGGAATTTTATAGCGTACTGGAGTTGTGGGTGAAACCCCAAGTAATCACTCAGATCAGCTTAATATTTCAGGAGTCCCAACTATAGCTGTAAGAGAACAAAGCAGTGATGAAAGGCTCCTATTGCAAAAACAAAACTAATATATAAAACAAATGTAGTAGATAATTCTACATGTGGTCATTGCCTTTCTTGGAAAGCAGCATCACTGTAGCAAGTTGTACAAGGTTTGCTTTTCATATATTGGAAGAGTCCACAGACAACACATACGTTGCTTCAGGGATATTAAAGTACAATCATTTTGCTACAAGATAACTTAAACTTTTCCAGAGATATAGGCCAATAAATCATCTCTTCAATTTTATAGGGACTATAATGATGATTACTTTATTTTCAGGAAATTCAAATGAAAAGGACAGCTATTGAAGCGTTTAATGAAACAATAAAAATATTTGAAGAGCAGTGCCAGACACAAGAAAGATACAGCAAAGAGTATATTGAAAAGTTTAAACGGGAAGGAAATGAAAAAGAAATACAAAGGTTGGTACCAGTGCTTATTTGTTTAAAATTTGTGTGATTTAGACAAAGTAAAATATACAAAGTCCATACGTGAGATGTAACGCCAGCAGAATAAATCTGAAGTGCAGTGGGTGACAACTTGCAAATTTTGCAACTGAATCTTGAAAAATAAACTTGTCTTAGATATTTACAAGTGAAAATAGGAAACCTGGATTATGTACCAAGATCTAACCAAGTATAACAAACCCAATTCTTCTCTTCAGAATAATGCACAACTATGAGAAGCTGAAGTCTCGAATAAGTGAAATTGTAGACAGCAGACGTAGACTAGAAGAGGATTTAAAGAAGCAAGCAGCTGAATATAGAGAGATTGACAAACGTATGAACAGTATTAAACCAGACCTTATACAGCTGAGAAAGACAAGAGACCAGTACTTGATGTAAGTACATGTATGAATTACGAAGAATTTAGTTTTCCCATAATGTCCAAATTTTGCCAATTAAAAAAATGTATAAACCTGTTTTTAATTTTCCAGGTGGTTGACTCAAAAAGGTGTTCGGCAAAAGAAGTTAAATGAATGGCTGGGCAATGAAAATACAGAAGAGTGAGTATTTAAGGAATTGAATATTCCTGAAATCAAATAATTCTACACAGGAATGAGTTTAAGCATGTTTAGTTCAATGACTGTTGGAAGATTCTCGGGCACAGCACAGTGTATCTGAGCATATCTGATACTGATTTGGACCTGAATCTGTTTTACTGAGAATATTAGCAAGGGCACCAGTCTTATCCTTTGCTCTTCTATTGATACCTAAGAGAAGTGTATGGTGAGGTGACTATAATGAGGAATTGGAATCTAGGATTCTGGGTTTGGCTCTTGACTCCATCACTGACCTCTTAAGAGACTTGAACTTAAACTCTAACCTTGCTGCTCCTGTCGGTAAAATGAGGATCATATGATATAAATACCTCAGAGGGGTATTTTATAGCTGAATTAATATTTATAAAACACTCTGAGAAATTCTGAAGACAGACTCTTTACAAGTGCAAAGTATTGGTGGTGATATAGTATCAACCATCACCAGAAATGGACAGAATGGAATAGCTCATCCAGAGCGTGAATCTGCTCTGCCTTTATATTCCAGTTTATGACTTTTCTTAGTGGAGGCAGGTATTTGTTCTGTCATTAAAGCAAATGAGTTGGGTACAGGTTTTTAACTTGCTTTGGCCACTAGATCATCACCACACATGGATCATGGGTGAAAAGTGCTGATCATGAAACTGTTGAATATTCCAGGTTATGTGAAGTGGCTATAGTGATGGATTTTAGTTTCCCTTTAAAACCAAATCTAACCAACAGAAGAATGCAGAGAGTAACTTCATGAATCAATAGTTTAAAAAAAATAAAACCTGAATGTGAGAAGGGGTGTCATACATGTGGAATACTTGTGGAATACATATCCTGTTAACATTATCACCCTGTGTTGCTTTCTGTCCTTGCCTGTGTAGAAGGCTTTCTTGGTCAAAGGTAGCAGCAGCATGGTCAGTGATGTGTTTTTCTATGGTTCCACTCTAGCTTTGTCCAAAATAGTGGTTTAGCTTTTCTTAGTTGTCTTCTATTGCTATAGAACTGGTGCAGCTCCACTAGGATTGGCAATCATGGAAGTATTGGATGGACAGGGCACAGGCATTTTTACAACCATGTTGTTTAACCTTTCAGAGCACAGGTAGAAGATAACGTGGCGAAAATGTAGGCAGCCAGTCCCAATTAGCCCTCCCATCATTGTTATGACAAGAATTCTGCACCAAAGTGCAGATACATAATTGTTTAAACAACCACAACAAAGAATAACTATGAATGGAATGATGTCAGGTTGAAAGGAGATCTCAAGTGGGTTTCCACAGGGAACTGTTCTGGGTGTTAGTTAACATCTGTTATAATGACCTGGAGGTAGGAATAGAGAGCAAAATGAAAGTCAACAAAGTCAATAAGGTGCTACAAATCACTGGATGTGATAGTACCACTCTGCTTAGCACAAGTTAGGCTCAGTTGGAGTACTGTGTCCAATTTTGGTCACCGCTGTATAGAAGGAATGTAGCAAAACTGGAAAGGATCCAGAGGCAAGCAACAAAGATGATCAAAGGGATGAAGTGCAAGCCATATGAGCAAAGGCTGAAGGAAATGGGTATGTTCAGTTTGGAAAAGAGGAGATTAAGGAGGGGACATATTAGAGGTCTTCAAATACTTGAAAGGCTGCCATAAAAAAAAAAATTGAGAAAAATTTTGCTCTCTTGCCACAGAGGGGAGGACAAGAGGCAATGAGCTCAAACTGCAGCATAGCAGATTTAGATTAAATCTCAGGAAATACTTCTTAACTATAAGAAGAGCAGGACAATGGAACAAGCTGCCTCAGGAAGTCGTGGAAGCTCCATCACTGGTTTTCAAGGACAGGCTGGATAGCTATCTGTCTTAGATGATTTAGACACAACTAGTCCTGCATCTTGGCAGGAGGATTAGACGAGATGACCCTTGCAGTCCCTTCTAATCCTGTGGTTCTATTATTTTATTCTGAACGCTAGAACTAATTGGAGATTTCTCATAAATAAAGCTAGTGCAGACAAGGCCACAGTTTGGGAACATAGGGTCCAAACATGAAATGAAATCTTGAAAAAATTGCTTTTTTTTATTTTACGTCTTTCCTTGCTAATGAGCCATCTGATTTCTGCTCATATTTATTCTGACACCATTCAGATTGTTTTCTGAAGTTATAATATAGCCAAAATAAACATTGAAAATGAGCATAAACAGACAACTGGGATCCCTGTCTAGGAGATGGCTGGAGTTAGAGTGGTAGAAATACAAATAAGGATAATGGGGTGTGGCAGGATAAGAAAGGTAGCTGGTGTTCATTAGTGAGAGAAACCAGAATTTTCCAAAGAAACTGAATTCCAACAGTGGACACTAATGATTGTAGCACAGATTGAGGCTAACTACAATCAAAGACTCGGAGATGAATGTATTTACTTAGTGCTTGAAAAACTGACCAGATACCTACTAACCAGAGATCTAAATCTACTAGACAGAAGTATACTGATGGACAAATTTGCAGGGGCCCACCAGTGCAGGCTGGCAGGCTTACTGTAGTGTGCAGGGGGAGCACTATTCCATTTCTCCACAGTCTCCAGCTGCTTGTTTTCTGTCAAGGTCTTTTGACCCTGGTTGAAGGCTTCATCTAGCTACCGTAGTCCAAATAACTATGAAATTCCATCCCATGTGGCTGGGTTGTAACACTAACACTACTGAATGTGGCTTGCTGGTGTAGGCATATGATTCTTGCTTTGGATGTGAGATCCTGGGGTCAAAAAATCTTGGACAAGCCCTTGCAAATGCTGTGTTTGAAGGCTAGACTTGATGAATTCTCGAGGTCCCAATGAGTGCTACATTTCTCTGATTATCCTTTTCATATTTGTACAGCCAATACTCTATGGTTGAAGATGATGAGGATTTGCCCCATCATGACGAGCGAACATGGAATGTGGGAAATATCAACAGAAGCCAAGCTGAAAATCTGCTGCGGGGAAAACGGGATGGAACGTTCCTTGTTCGGGAGAGCAGCAAACAGGGCTGCTATGCCTGCTCTGTTGTGTATGTATCCTGATTGTTTGCATTGTTTGTAAAGCACAGGGGTGACAATGAGGTTAAAAAAAAATTGTTGCTAGTAAGTTTACTTGGGTGATGAGCAGATATCCTGTCAGGGCCTGATCCTATTGACTTCAGCAGGCTTGGGTCTGGGCTGTCAGGCATAAGATCATCTACTCTCATTGCTGCTTCTCTCTCTCCTGCAAAGTTCAGCCCTGGAAAGTTCCCACAGATGGACCTTATAGCGAAGGGGAAGAATGACAAAATAGAACTACTGGCTGTCGATCCACCAAGTTTTGTACCTTCTGCCTATCCAAACAGTGTGTAATGCATGACACAGTGAGAATTCTGGTTAGATTTAAGATGAATGGAATTATTCCAATGTAGAATGCTGTCATTTTATATATTTACCATTTATATGTTCACTGTCAATTCACTATTCTCTAGCCTGCTTTTTAACATGTAAACTTTGCTTTCTTGACAAATTAAAGACCTTTCTATTTTTTTCCTTTTAGGGTGGATGGAGAAGTAAAGCACTGTGTCATAAACAAAACTCCTACTGGGTATGGATTTGCAGAGCCATATAACTTGTACAGCTCTCTTAAAGAACTGGTGCTACATTACCAACACACATCACTCGTGCAGCACAATGACTCTCTCAATGTCACACTAGCCTACCCAGTATATGCACAGCAGAGGCGATGAAGACCTTAATACTCTGTTTTAAAACAAAAAAATCAACAACACTGGCCTCTGGAGAGAGAAGGTTCCTTTCAGCCTGATTTGTGAATTTCAGCTGCAGTATCAAAGCTGTCTGTCTTCAGATGGAACTAGAGCTTTCTTGACAGCTGCAGTGGGAGAGATCACAGTATTAAGCTGTGAATGTATGTTTCTAATCTAAAGTGCTTTTTTATTGAGAAAAAAAAAACACAACAAGAGGGAAATGCTATACCTATCTCCCTGCAGGAACATAGAGGCCTTGAACCATGGTGCTTGTTTACGATCTCTTTGAAGCTTTACCAGCTAGAATGTGGGATTCTGCAAACCCAAGGGGCAACAGGTCTGTGTAATTCTGTTAATGGAATTTCTCAGTCGTGGTGAGGTTCAGATTTGGTGTTGCTGTACTCAGTGGATCCAGGCACAGAGCATTGTGGATTTCGTTTCCTGATGAATGATATGTAGCAGAATGGCACTTTCACTTATAAGAGACACTTTAAAAAGACTTCGGTTACAGTATGTTGTTCAGAGGAAATGATGTAGTAGCAAAGTGCCAAGAAGTGTTTTGTTTAGACGTTTAAAATCCCGTGTTAAGAACATATTTAAGACTGAAGAGAATGGGACTTTCAATGGCATATGGTATATAAAAATGTACATAGTGGATGACTAACGATCATCAATGGAAACTATCAATACCAAACTGTTTCTATTTTCTCTTTTCTGTTTGCTGAAAGCTGAATCCTTAGACAGTGCTATGCAATACTGAATTTTCTTTTGCTTGTATTTCTTTTTCAAGTATACCTACAGGATAAGCTTTTTTCTGTTTTTTGTTGCCTGAAAATGTTTTTCCTGAGTATTATTTTTTGTTGTTAATCATTTTGTTTGGGGTTTTTTGTTTTGTTTTGTTTTTTTAAGAAATGTACAGGATGCCAGTAAAAGTTGGCTTCAGAATTAAACTATGAATATTTTACAGTTTTCCTTGTATAGAAGGTTTAAAAAGTTTTTGTGGGGTTTTTTTTTTTGGTTTTTTTTAACTAACTAAATATTTTGTTGGGCAGTGCCTGATAAGCTTCAAAGCTGCTTTATTCAATAAAAATATATGAGCATTACAAAGTATCACTGAGTCTAACAATATTGTTTCAAGGATATCTTTAGAATACGGTACCACACTATATTTGCTTCTTAAAGTCTTTTGAACTTCTGTCCCGATTGTCTTTGTATTTGGAAGAAAAAAAGATGTGCATCCTCTTCTGAGTGTTACTGTGGAAGAACAAATGAAAAACTGGATACTATAGTAGTCAGTTTGGATTTCAAGTTCAAGTTCAATCCACATAGTAAATCCATCGTAAAAAGTAAATCCAGCATCTTGACCTACCATAGTAGAGACTTTTTGTCAGCATGTCAAGATACCTTTCATTTCATATGAAGGAAGATTCTCTAAAATGTGTTTGTTTTTTGTATTACTAGAAAAAGACCCCCAAGTTTGTTCTGAACAATAGAGTACAAGATAGAGTAAATTCAGATGGGAAAACCTTGCTTTTTTAACATTACAATTTCCATAACAAACTTTTGTTATTTTCACAAACTTATTTACTGAAAGGTAATGTCATCTAAAAGAACAAATTTAAAATTCCAGGTACCAAAGAGTTACAGGATTTCTGTTAGTTAAAGAAACAAAGGATGTCAGTGTCCCATTTACCAAAATTGTAAAGGGTTATTTACTGTGGGTTTCTGACATGGTTATCCACTCACAACATTGGATAAATTCGTGCTGCTACTTCACGTTTTATGGATTAATAGGGCAATGATGTCTGAGAGGAATCTTAAAGATTTTTAGTCCAAGTGAGAGATGATGAATTTGTTTTTCCTTGAACTACAAGTGGAACAACCTTTATTGTTAAAGGGAGTTAGTTGCATGCACAATGGCAGGAATAAATCCCATTGAGTTCTCTGATTATTGCTCCCCTTTCAAAAATGTACATCTCTTAAAACGAAGTATTAAGTACTTATTTAGAAATCTTTACCTTTTAGAAATACTGTTAGGCAATTAGTTTGTCTCCTGTGGTTTATTTCTACATTACCTCTTCATTTCTGATGCTGTGAGGTTTTTGTTTTTATTTTGTTCTTGGTTTTTTAGCCTGTTGACTTCACTTTTCTGTGGAATGTATTTTATCTTACCAGAACCTAATCTTTCACATATCAGGGAGCAAAGCTCAACCATCATTAATGTCTCAGGACAATTACAATTTCAAAATCATTTTTCCAATTATACAAGCCTACAGTTCATCTCTCCTTCCCAGGCAGACTTCTCAGAGTGAGACAATCTAAATTTGTTTTTTGTAATGCCTTTCCTTTACTTCACCAATAATTCTGCTTTAAATGTCATTCAACAGAGCTCGAAATTCAAATCCATCCAATATACAGCAGTTAAGCAACCCTCATAGAATGTCAAAATATCCTTATAAGGATAAACAAAAATTAAAAATGTTAAACATGTTGGAGGAAAAGTATTACAATTATTTTCTTTAGGCAAAATGTATATAGCCTGGATTGATGTATCACTTAAAACACTTTTTTCAGGAAAGGATGTAGTGGTTAGACCAGGGGTTCTCAGACTTTTTTAGTGGTGACCTCGTTCACACAGCAAGCCTCTGAGTGCGACCCTCACCCCTTATACATTAAAAACACTTTTTTATATATTTAACACCATTATAAATGCTGGAGGCAAAGTGGGGTTTGAGGTGGAGGCTAACAGCTCGCGACCCCCAGTTTGAGAACCCCTGGTTAGACTTTTGGGACCTGACTTTCCTCTCATGTCCACAGAAGTCAGTGGGCCTAGTTCTCAGCTGGGATCCATTGGGTTGCTCCATTGCCTTCAGTGGTGCTAGGCCGATTTACACTACCTGAGGATCTGTGTTTATGGTGGAGAAAAACTAGTATATGTGAGAATCAGGCCCCTGTCTTCTCTTGCATAAACAAGGACAAACAAGCACAAAGCTAAGAAGATTTTTTTCATTTAGGCATCTTAAGGTGAAATTTAGCCTGCACAAGGTCTATGCACTACTTAAGGATCATTTAAACCCTTAAAATAGGGCTTTAGTTGGCTTGATGTGGTGCCTAGTCCATGTGTGGACTCTGCAAAGGGAGTTGTACAGTACTGCAGCTTTGCCAAACACCCTTTTTGATTGCTGAAGTTTATGTCCTTCATATATTGTATGATTCACTCACTTTGGTTGAACTAAACCAGCTTTAATATACCTGGAAACTCAAACTTCATGTGAACATGAAACAAAGATATGTTGATGTAACTGAAGAAACATGGTGCTTTTAATGTAATTTAGCAGAAATTTTTCCATCTAATATGATTAAAGTTTTTGAATACTTAAGTCTCTGAGTTGCGGCGGTATGTTTTACAAGGCTGCTGAAAGGTAGATGTACATGTGACCACAAGAAAAGTGAGAGAAAGCAAATTATTGTTTCTTTAAACTGAAGCTTGGATTTCGGGTGTGGGTGCGAATGGATCATAAGCTAGGTGCACCTTTCACCAAACACAGTCATTTTGCTCAATCAAGCATATGCTGTCACTCATTTCTTTGTTTAAAAATAAATACACACACACAAACCTATTTAGGTGAAAGTTGTTTCCAAATAAAGTGAGAAGATTGTGTAGTTCTGTTTTTAAAAACAACTCATCTGGATGGTTCGCTTATCTATCAAATCTGTAAAGCCAAATCTTCTGTTTAACGCCAGCTGTTCTGTAGAAAAGGAGTGGCTTTGTCTTGTAATTGGCAATGAACTATAATGCTTGGGAAATCCTTCTGATGTTTCTAATTGGGAAAACTTCTGCCGATTATAACACAGTGCTTTTGCTATGCATGGTATTCAGTTGGGAAAGTGAATCCTGATAATTTTCTTCGGGGTCACTTTAGAAATGGGCAGCTCAACGCACAATGCCTCCCATGGGACAAGGTTCCAAAATGCAACATTCTGTACAAAAAAAAATATGAACTATTACTATCATAGAAGGCTAAACTGGACTGGTGTGTTTGTAGATAGTTACATTGCACTTGTCCCTATGAGACTGCATTAGCTGCCCAAGATGCTGCTATTTTTTGTATCTTGTTTTAAAAAATAAAGCTCTGTTCTGTTAAATGTCTTAAAACATTAAAATGACTTTGTTTAAAAAATGGTCTTGGAGGAGATGGAAGGTAGGATGGGTTGTAAATTGCCTTTACAAGGCAATAATAAAAATGTGCCTCCTTGAAATTTTGTTCAAGCTATAGATTTGATGGAGCTGTGTCTTGTTTTTAAGTTGCTTTAAAAATTGTACTAGGTCTTCAAGCAGAATAAAGATTGTTTTGAAACTGCATTTTACTTGTTGAGGCCTCACTAAGGACTTTTTGAGAAGTTAGTTCAACAAGTTACATCACTGATTCCTACGGTGTGCTTGTTCCCCACTTTATAGAGGAGAATTGAAGGTGCATATTGGTGAAGGGAGCTAGTTAGCTTATGATTTATACTCACTTAGTTCTTCTAACTTAGTGAAGTGACAATAGCCACTGAAGAACTCTGACGTAGTCAGACATATGATACCAAAAATTGTACTTATCCTAGACCAGTCACACTGCAAAATCAATGTAAGGTTAATGCACCTGTTCCCTATACCTTCAGACTCTAGGGGTAATCCTGGCTCCACTGATGTCAATGAAGGTTTTGCCATTGACTTCAGTGGGGCCAGTATTTCATCCCTTGTATCCAGATTTAACCTAGCAGCATGAACACAATCATCTACAAAAAAAAAATGAGAAGAAAAAAGTCATTCTCAATGTTGTTTTCTTCCAAACTTTGCTAGTGGAAAATGTCTAATTGTCTCCACTTTGAAAAAGAGGGTGGACTTGGGAAAAACAATCAAGATTCCCTTTCCATCGCCCCTAACGAAAAAAAAAAAAAATCCAGACATCTGAAGGCTTATAACCTTATCTGGGGAGGTCAGGTGACCAGTTCTATCTATAGCAAATGTTCCATTGTAGAAGTTGCACAAATAGTGCAAATTATAATTGCATACTGGGGCCTCCAAAAATCACAGCATGCAAATAATAATAGTTATTTATGTTTTCACAGCCCCAGTAGAGCTCCCATTACTGGACACTCGCCAGGGTCCCATGATTTGGGTCCCATGATGCTGGATCCATGTACTCATAACCTTCCCTTAATCCTGGAGCCTACCCAAACCATCTCTTGGGCCTCTCTAGACTACTGCCTGGGCATAAACACTGACTCTTATTCCTCTGCAAAAGTCCTACCTCGCAATCCAGTTGCCCATGGCACTTAGGTGACTTGTGGTGATCCCCCAAAACACTCCAGTAGCTTAAGCAGAACTCCAACCTCATGGGCACTCTGGTTTACAGCTTCTCTTGCCAGAGACATGATAATTGAAGCACATAACAGGCTTTGTAAAGGGTTTCTAACACACGCTGCGTTAGCACTAGCGATATACAGATCTAGACACAAGCACCTGTAGGTCGTTCCCTGACCCAATTATCTCCCGACTTTTGAAGGTTGTTTGGGATTTGATCAGTCCTATAGAGTATTCAGATCCCACATCCTGCACATTATTTCTCCTCTGAATCAGGGAGTCTCTCTCATTGTCCTACTTCTTCCTCAGCTGATCTTACCATCAAAAGGACAAAAGCATGCTCTTCTATTCGTCTCCCTTGTCCCAAGCCTCCTTATTCTTTTTAAACCTCTGCTTTGTCACCTCTTTCCTTTTATTCATGTTTGGGGATTTTCTTTGAAGTAGTCAGTGATGCAGCAGTATCAGAAAGTCAACCAGAATTCAGAGGCTGTGTATAGATAGATTCCCCAAATCATCGCAAATGTGTATTGGAGATTATTATTTAAAATATTTACTATGGGCTACTGTTAAATTTTTATTCCTCTCAATATCAAGTCTGGTTGGGTTTTTAAACTGATCACACACACTGCAGTTCTCTTCTGGTAAAACTGAAAGCATAGCAAACTTCTCTCATTTCTTCTACCAGAACACGTTAACACAAGCTTCTCTTCTAAACAATGAACTTCCACAAGATCCAACTTCAGGATGTAAACTTATATGGTGTTATTCTGAACCATAGACTATTTTATTGTCAGCTAGTGGAATGATTTTGGTTAAGCGTATTTCTGGACAGTGTAGATGTGGTCCTTGGCAGACACACATGGAAATTAGCAAAAATGTTGCCGTTCCATTTTGATCTCTCTCTTTCTCTTGCGGAATGCCAACTTCCCCTCCCCCACAAAATAAGTCTAATTTGTGCAAAATAAGGTACATAAGCGAGCCCTCCACACTAGTCCCTTTGCCTGAGTTTACGAACCCAAAAAAGGAAGAAATGGTAAATCCTTCATTTGTTGCCACCTTCAGATTAAAAGATGATACACACACTGTGATTTCTGGAAGTTTCACATGCTCAATAAAGCACCCTGAAGGATGATATTGTGGGACTAGTCCCTCCCCCTTAACCCTTCTTCCTGGCCATTTTTCCTTCCCTAAAGCTAACCTGCGTATGCCCCTGATGCAATTAAGTGAATTTTCTTTCCTATACAGTAGAATCCCTATATAGGAACTAATTGGGGATTGAGGACTTCATAAAATCAAAAAGTTGATAAAATTGAACCGCTCAAAAGTGCATCCATTAATAAATTGTTCAGTGGAAGTGTACATAAAGAATGGTAACAAAGGTCCACAGTCTGCCTGTTTTTTCTTTGAGAGAACTGCATCTTTTCTTTGCTATCAAATCTCTCTTTTTCAAACCTGTACAACTGCTTGAACATTGGCTAAAGGATTGAAGTCACATTCAGGGGAAGAAAGATGATTTTGGTGGCAGGTAAATGACTCATGTAACTTGTCGTCATAAGACTGATTGTTCATAAAACCAGGGGACTACAGTACATTGCTCTAAATCAATAAATCAGAGACCCAGCAACTCAAGAGCCAACATTAATCAACTGGGCATTAAGCAGCAATGCCACTGGTAGGCATAGTGCAATTTATGCCAACTAGGCAAGGAGCAGATAAACAGCAACTCTCCACACTAAACAATAGGAGCCAAAGGACTAAAGAACAGGTAGAGACTATGTGAGAAAGCATAGGGGGAGGGGTGTACTGCATGCGCACAACAGCAAAGTTAGACCTTAATCACCTTTCCTTTTCCCCAAACACATTTCAAGTACAGTAATCGCTAGTCAATCTGACCTTTGACGTGCAGTCAGCCAGCCACTGGACTGAAGGTATGTATGACTCATCCTCATGCTGCTGCCAGTTGATGTTGTGAAATCAATGGCTAGGAAGCAGTAAAAGATAGCAGCAGTGGCAGCTTGTGTTTCATGCTATTTCTTTACTTTTTGAGCAGTTTTAAACACTTGTCAAGCCACAGTTCACTAAAATGAGGTGGAATAAGGCCTCTATCCCAGCATCCTCCTTGCCCATTAGAAGTTTCCTCTCCAAGTCCAGCAGCAGCTTCATTCTCTTTGTGGCCAGTCTGCACCCTTCCTTCTAGCTCCCTGATTGTTTGGTTCTTCGAGTCATGGCTGGTAAATTAAACCTGTTTTGGGGCCCACAGTCTGAGCTTCCTGATTCTAAGCTGCCCACTGAAGCTCTACTACAGTTCCTACTTGTGGGCCCTACTATACAACTGCAGCTGCCTGATAGGTGCCTTAGCCGGAGACACTGCTTTACTTTTGCTCTTCTGCCTTGGATCCTCTACCTTGTGAGGATGAGGAATGCTTTTGGAGTACTGCAGGGGTTCCTTTTAAAGGATTCATAGATGTTCTGGCTAGAAGGGACCATTATGATAGTATAGTACAGTACGCTAGTACATCCTCAGGATGATGTAGTACTCCAAAACTTTACATTTAGAGCCCTCCAGCTGCTTTACTGAACAGAGGAAATTAAAGTCTCTGAAGTCTATGAGGCTGGATGCCTTGCCCAAAGCCAGAGGGGATATCAGTGTCACAGCCAGGACTAGAACGCCATGGCCTGACTCTCAGTGCTGTGTTGTAGCCACCAGCCCATCCAAATATGAGGCTTCTATAGAATCTAAGATACTAGAAAAGGAAATCAGTAAATACAGGAAGGTGCTATCTGGCTAAAAGTAGGAAAATAAATATTCTTCCCTTCCCTCTGGTCAAGGAGAGTGGGCTTAAACATGGCCCCAATCAGACTTTAATCACACCAGCAACGGAAGGTCTGTATAAATTATATTGACATAACAAAAAATGTTCATTAAGTTTGTCCTGATTAGGACAAAATTCTTGTACAGAACAGTGCTGAATCTTGATCGTTCAAAGAACCTAAGCCCTCAGATACATGGACTGCCAAAAATAGAAGCTGTGCAGGGGCACTTCTTATAGTATGTAAACAGCTGTACTGATTGATCATCCACTATTCAAACTTTGGATGACCTTTGTGGAGACTAGCACTTTAACCTCCTACTGGATAGTGATGTCGTCAACCTGCTGATCAGAAAGGAACTGAGGTTTCCTAGAAAAATTAGGATTATTAACCATGTGCGTGCCCAGCCATGTCTATTGCCAGAACAATATTATGAGAACCTTCCACTTCTTACCACTCATTCCTTATATTTCGGAGAGATGACATTTGTCCTATTATTAAAGATGGAATTTAAGCCACTAATTTAAGCACATGCAAATAATTACAGAAGACAGACCTGATGGCTAACGCACAGCAGCACACTAAAACCTCCCACCCGCCTTCATTTGAACACACAGTCACTGGCTACTGACAATAATACTGGACATAAAGTCAGCTAATTAAAATGATAGGTTTAATTAGAATATGTATCTTATCCTAATCATTAATTTTAGGCTGAAGGTGCAGGATCATGGAAAAAACAGATAATGTGTCCACAACTGGCAAAATACTTATTGTTTTATCCTTTGAAATGCAAAAAAACTGGCATTCCCACCCCGCACAAGGCAAACCCACCATAACTCTGCAACTCCCCCACTTCAACAGACACTTATTATATCTAGTGAGATCAGGGACGGTGCAACCATTTAGGCAGACTAGGCGGTTGCCTAGAGCGCCCAGATTTGAGGGTGCCAAAAAGCGCCCCCCAATTTTTTTTAAATGGTTGAGCAGCCACTGTTGCTGGGACAGAGAAGGAGTCTGAGCTGCCAGTGGCTGCCGGCAGCCCAGGGGGTCCCCTGGGTCAGGGCGCCGCCCCGGCAGCCGGCAACCCAGGGGCGGGGGTCCCTTGGCCCAGGGAAACCCCAGGCTGCCGGCAGCCCAGGGTGTCCGGAGGGGACGGCAGGCAGCTCCCGTGGAGCTGCCGCAGTCGTGCCTGCGGACGGTCGGCTCCTCGCACGCAGCTCCGGTGGACCTCCCGCAAACACCACTGCGGCAGCTCCACCGGAGCCGCGGGACCAGCGCGTGGGGCGGTGAAATTGCTGTCCGCCTAGGGTGCTCAAACCCCTAGCGCTGGTCCTGAGTGAGATAACATGTACAGATAAGATTGGTAACATCAGAGAACTCCTCACTTTCACATGACTCAAACCCTCTCACACACACATGCCTGGTGCACTTGGGTGTTGGTGGGCAGACAGCTGCTGTATTTTCAACTATTTTGATCTGTTATCACTTAAACTGTGGACGCGGGAACACTGCAGCATCTTTCACTGAACACAGAAACTTTTCACAATAGATATCCCAGTGTATTGTGATGATAATGAAAATCTTTAGACCCATGTAAAAAAAGAACGGCAGATTAAATTATTTTTCTGGCAACTGGCAAATCCATTAAAAAAACTGTCAAGGATGGTCAAATACTAGCCTGGTGATCACCCTGTTTTATCCAGACACTTTCCTTTTCCTCATCACTCTGTTCTCACTATAAAAGCTATGCTCTAGCTAGGCTGCTAGTTCAGGGGGTAGTTTCAAGACCCAGGGGGTCTTAAACCCAGGCTTACAGAGCAAGCAGGCAGCAAACACCTGCACATTACTCTTTCTCTGGCAACGCTAACCAGCTCCCTCTCTACTACTCACTGACCCACTGCACACACAGGAAGTCCCGTCTCAAGGGATCTGACAGGCAGCAGTCTCATGGCTCCTCACCCTATATGAATCTAAAGGATGCTCAGGGGGAGGGGTAGCTCAACCCAGGATTGTGAGTTCAATCCTTGAGGGGGACATTTAGGGATTTGCAGCAAAAATCTGTCTGGGGGTTGGACTAGACCTCCTGAGGTCCCTTCCAACCCTGCTATTCTATGATTCTATGATTTCTAAGTGTCCAGGCAATACTGTGGCTCTCCTATACCAGCTCTGACTATTCTTGCACTTAAATTCCTCACTTGGACTTTGCATCCTGATCTGAAACCTGCCTTAGACTCTGATCCAGGGTATCAACTCCAGCCTGGAACTTGACTATGAACTTCTCAGCCTCTGTTTGACTCTGCTCTTTGGTCCTGACTGCCCTTGTCAGGATCCTGATAGTTTGCCTGGCCTACCTTGGGGCACCAGACAGGCAGTGGGTCATTCCCTGCCCAGCAAACCCCAGAGGGTACTGGAGATAAGTAAATGGACTGACCACTCCCAGGAAGAGTTCCCCACTCTTCAAGCCCAATTATTGCAACTCACAACAAAGAACCAGGCTCTTGGCAAGCCATGATGATAATGTGAGACTGCAGGCCGAACTGGCACAGCATGTGGCAGATAACCTGATGCTGAGAGAGCAGGCAGCCCCTCTGCAGGATGAGAACACTGCATATGGGCACACATTGCAGCTGCCTATCTGGATCAAGGCCCCCCAGACCACCTCCAAGAAGGTTTTAACAGGGACTGCCAAAAATTCGGGGAGAGTTAACAACCAATGCCTCCTGCTGGTCCTCCCCACTGACCAAGCAAAAGTAGTACACCGTGTTGGCCTCCTAATGGCCTATGTATTGGACTGGGTCTTGTCCCTGCTTGAATGAGCAAGCCCGGCTCTGTCTGACTGAAATGGCTTCCTCTAGGCATTTTCGTGCCATATTTGATGATTTTTCCCCATGTGCCCTTTCAGCAGAAACGTATCAAACTCTAGCCAGGCAGGGACCATCCTCCCTCTAAGCTGCCCACTTTCAGCAACTAGTCTCTGACACTGATTAGAATGAAGCAGCCCTACTCAACAAGTTCTGGTGGGGACTACACAAGGAGCTTAAGGATGAGCTAACTCACATGGAGACTCCGACCAACCTAGATGCCTTGGTTGACCTTGTCCTATACATTGACAATAGGCTCCATGAGTGACGTGAGGAGAGGAGTGGGTCCAGGCCACCCCCAGTTGGTGCCCTTTGGTTCCCATCTCTGACCTGGACCTTGAACCAATGCACTTGGATACTACCCATTGCCATGTGACCCCTGGGGAAAAATAGCAATGTTGTTACCGTAGACTGTGTTACTATTGTGGAGGATCTGGCCACACTCTCACCAACTGCCCATCATGAGCTCCAGAATGACTCAGTTCAGGAAAAAGCAAACTCAGGACTGGTAGAGGGGGTTGGCCTGATAGGGATTGTCCGGGAGTCTCCAGGAATTAAAGATTCATTTTTAATTAAAGATAGTCATGTATAACAACCTCCAGGAATACTTCCTACCAAAATTGGCAATACTATGGACTGAAGATAACACCCCCTCAACTCCTCACCTTCTAGCTATCCAAGTAGCCTTCAAAGAGTGGCACCACTGGTACAACTATTTACAGGATGCTTGGTACCCAATACAATTTTACATGGATCCTTAAAATGTAATGCCTCTACTGATCCAAGGCACTGAACCAGAGGCAGCTATGCTTGGCCTTGTTCTTCACAGGCTTCAATTTCACCATCACATACCCTGCAGGGTACCAGAACAAGACTACCAGTGCTTTGTCCTGAAAAGGGGAATACCTCACCAGCCAATACATGCTGAGTCCCCAGGTATTCTTAAGCCCTGGAACTTCCTGAATGCCACGATTACCCAAGACCTGGTGTCACTGATCTGCTCAGCTGCAGGGAAGGAGCAGCTTCCCAACGAACTTGAGGCAGCAAGCCAAGGGCAACACCAGATCCAGGATGGCTTTCTTTATGTCCAGTGCTGCTTGTATGTTCTGCCAGGACTCTCGCAGTTAGAGGTACCATGGCTCTGTTGTGCCTCATCATTAGTAGGACACCTGGGTCACCTCAAGACTCTTCGTGTGACCACCAGCTCCTACTGGTGACCATGAATGAGCACAACAATCCACTTGTATGTTGATTCCTGTGAGACATGTGCCTGCACCAATATGCTGCAATGAAAACCCCTCAGCATCCTAATGCCTTCTGAGAGCCCCTCCTGACTTCTGGGCAACCATTACCCAGGACTTCATAATAAAGCTCCATGCGACTAATAGGTATACTGTAGCCTTCACTGTGGTCACCAGTTGACAAAAATGGCCCACTTTGTCCACAATGTGCACCTACCTTCTTCAGAAGAAATGGCTCAGCCCCTGGTGACTAATGTCATTTTTTTCCATGGACTCCGGAAGCTAGTCACAACTGATTGGGGTCTGCAGTTTGTGTCGCAGTGTTGGTGCAAAACCCTATGATTGCTCAGGTTCTATGCTTACCCACAAACTGATTGTCAATCCAAATGAGTGAATTGAGTGTTAGAAAATATTTGCACTGCTTCATGAATTTCCTTCAGGACAACTGGTCAAGCCTCCTACCCCTTGCAGAGTTTGCTTGTTACAATGTCTCCACCAGGCAGAGTCTGTTCTAGGCCAGCTGTGACTTCCACCACTGTCTCCAGCTGGCTGTACCTGTGAACTCCACCAATCCTGCAGCCACCAACTGGGTGCCCTTGATCCTCGAGATCCAAGAAGAATTCAAGGCACATCTGGACAGGCCAAGGAAGATTACAAGCAGCACATTGACTGCCGACGCTGGGAAGACCTGACATTCGCCATCGGGCAGAGTGGAGGTCTCAGTCAAACACCTCTGCATCAACTGGCTGTGTTGTAAACTGGATTACCAATACTCCGGGCCATATTCCATCAGCCAGGTAATCAACACATTGACCAAGAGACTTCAATAACCCAGATCCCTCAAAATCCACCTGGTGTTCCACATATCCTTGTTAAAACCCTACACTGAGAAACCCTTCACTCACTGGGCCCAACCACTGCACCTTCCAATGTGGGTCCAAGGACATGACAGTTGTGAGGTCCACAAGATGCTGGACTCAAAAATCAAATGCAGCTCCCTCTGGTAACTTGTAGGCGAGGAGGGCTGTGGGCCAGGAGAGCGATCCTGGGAGCCACTGTTCCAAGTCTATGGCCTTGACCTCATGACAGCCTAGACAAGCCCAGCCCAGCAACTGGTGCTCAGGGAAGGAGAGTAACCATAAGGGCTAGGGGGTCTCAAACATGGGCCTATAGAGCAACTAGGCAGCAAACAGCTGCATGCTGCTACCCAAGGGTTGCTGTAATTAGCTTATGCTCCACTTTCCCTGACCTGCTGCAAACACAAATCACAGAATGTTCCTCCTCAAGGGGTTTGCCAGGCAGCAGCCTCCTGGCTTCTGATTGGCTCCCTGCCCTTTATAAATCCAAAGGGTGATCCAGGAAGTGTCTAGTCAGCAGCACAGATCTTCTGTAGCTGCCATATTCATTTCTGCTCTTGAATGCCTGGCTTTGATCTTGCCTTAATTTGGATCTCATCTCCTGTTCTGGCCCTAGATCCTTGGTATCAACCCCAGCCTGGAGCCTTACTGTGAAATCCTCTGCTACGCTTAGCCTCATGTTTGACCCTGCTCTGACCCTTAGTCCTGATGACACTTGTCATGATCCTGACAGCAGTAAACTTTGTGTTCATCACATCTATCAAGATAGTTTTGCATTACAAGTCCCCCAATATTTTTTGAAGATGTGGTCACATGGAAATAGTGCAGCTCAATCATCTAAGTGTCATATGTTTCAGTGACATGCCTGAAAGGAGTGTCATTTAGCAGTTAAAGGGTATGTCTACATTACGGGATTATTCCGATTTTACATAAACCGGTTTTATAAAACAGATTTTATAAAGTCGAGTGCATGCAACCACAGTAAGCACATTAATTCTGCTGTGTGCGTCCATGGTCCAAGGCTAATGTCGATTTCTGGAGCGTTGCACTGTGGGTAGCTATTCTGTAGCTATCCCATAGTTCCCGCAGTCTCCTCTGCCCCTTGGAATTCTGGGTTGAGATCTCAGTGGCTGATGGGGCAAAAATCATTGTTGCGGGTGGTTCTGGGTAAATTTCGTCAGTCATTCCTTCCTCCAGGAAAGCAACGGCAGACAATCTTTTCGCTCCCTTTTTCCCTGGATTGCCCTGGCAGACCCATAGCACGGCAACCATGGAGCCCATTCAGCTTTTTTTTTACTGTCACCGTATATGTACTGGATGCTGCTGACAGAGGCAATACTGCAGCACTACACAACAGCATTCATTTGCCTTTGCATGACAGCAGAGATGGTTATCAGTCATTCTGTACCGTCTGCTGCGCCATTGTAAATTGGCAATGAGATGATGGTTATCTGTCGTTCTGTACCATCTGCTGCTGTCATGGGTGCCCCGGCTGAGGTCGGCCGGGGGCGCAAAGAAAAAAATGGGAATGACTTCCCGGGTCATTCCCTCCTTTATGGTTTCTAAAAATAGAGTCAGCCCTGCCTAGAATATGGGGCAAGTGTACTAGAGAACCAGTGTATCAGAAAACCAGAGAGCAGAGCCGCTCCGTGTCAGATCCCTCAGAAATGATGAGCTGCATGGCATTCTAGGAGGTGTCCCTGCAGAAACCCCACCCATTGCTTCCCTCCTCCCCCAACCTTCCTGGGCTACTGTGGCAGTGTCCCCCCAATTTGTGTGATGAAGTAATAAAGAATGCAGGAATAAGAAACACTGACTTGTTACTGAGATAAAATGGGGGGAAGGCAGCCTCCAGCTGCTATGATAGTCCAGGCAGGACATTAAGCGGTGCAGGGGAGAGGAGCCCAGCATCCCACTGCTATGATAGTCCAGGCAGTACAGAATCTTTTCTTTACACATGAAAGGAAGGGGGCTGATGGAGCTCAGCCCCCAGTTGCTATGATGAGGACAGTTACCAGCTGTTCTGTACCATCTACTAGGAATGACCGGGAGTCATTCCTATTTTTACTCAGGTGCCCCTGGCCAGCCTCACCTGAGGCCAGCCAGAAGCACTCACGGGCTAATGATGACAACGGATAGCAGTCATATTGTAGCACCTGCCACCGGGGAGGGGACGGGAGCAGATACTGCTCTTCACTGCCGCAGCATCGCGTCTACCACCAGCATTCAGTAGACATAGGGTGACATTGTAAAAAGTCAAAAACGATTTTTTTCCCTTTTCTTTCACAGCGGTGGGGGGGGGGGTACATTGAGGAGCTATACCCTGAGCTATCCCGGACAATGTGTTTGACCCTACAGGCATTGGGAGCTCAGCCAAGAATGCAATACTTTTCGGAGACTGCTGGGGACTGTGGGATAGTTGGAGTCCTCAGTACCCCCTCCCTCCCTCCATGAGCGTCCATTTGATTCTTTGGCTTTCCGTTACACTTGTCACACAGCACTGTGCTGTGGACTCTGTATCATAGCCTGCAGATTTTTTTCAAATGCTTTGTCATTTCGTCTTCTGTAACGGAGCTCTGATAGAACAGATTTGTCTCCCCATACAGCAATCAGATCCAGTATCTCCCGTATGGTCCACGCTGAAGCTCTTTTTGAATTTGGGACTGCATTGCCACTTGTGCTGATCAGAGCTCCACACTGGGCAAACAGGAAATGCAATTCAAAAGTTCACGGGGCTTTTCCTGTTTACCTGGCCAGTGCATCTGAGTTTGGATTGCTGTCCAGAGCGGTCACGATGGTGCACTGTGGGATACTGCCCGGAGGCCAATACCGTCGATTTGCAGACACACTAACCCTAATCCGATATGGTAATACCGATTTTAGCGCTACTCCTCTCGTTGGGGAGGAGTACAGAAACTGATTTAAAGAGCCCTTTATATCAATATAAAGGGCCTTGTTGTGTGGACGGGTGCAGCGTTAAATCGGTTTAATGCTGCTAAAATCGGTTTAAACATGTAGTGTAGACCAGGCCAAAGTAGAGGATGAGAAATCAGGCCTTCTGAGAGTCTGTGCCTGACTAATACTGAGTTGCTGTGACATATCACTTATCAGAGGTGCATAAGGCCTAGCTATTATCCAGCTAGAGAATGCATATAGCAACACTCATATACTTCACTAGAATATTGTGAGACTTAATGGTTGTAAAGAACTTATAGATCCTCAGAGGAAAGATATTCTGAAAATGCAAAGTAAGATAGTTTAGTAATGGTTTCTTCTTAATGCCAAATGGAGTTGCACCTGCTTACATAAGGTCTGAATTTAATCCAATCCTGTTCATTTGATCTTCTACAAATTTCTCTCCCTCTCTTGTTTCGATAAGACAGAACATTTGGATAACTTCAGGGACATGTGGCGGGTGGATAGGAAACTAACTTCTCTTTAATCCTGTCAAATGTTGTGTGATATCATCATAATGAAGAATATAGTATAAGACATGATTAGTTTGTGACATGAAGGTCAACCCATTTCATGTCATAGTGTTTCTTGTAGTTCATTTTTCACTGATGAAGGAGTTTATGTCTGAAACTTTCAGGACCATATTTTCCTCATAGTTATATCACTGTGACTCCATTAAAGTTAATGGAGATAAATAATGGAAGGGGAGAATTTGCTGCTCTGTTTCTATTCTTGATTCCAAAACAAGCCATGGAATGATCATGGGCATGTCTGATCAGGGCTTTGGACTGTACATTTTTAGGGGCAGGGATTCTATCATTGTCTGTTGTATAATGTACATCTGTGGTGCTCTATAAGTAGGCCTGGCAGAATTCAATTGTATTTTTATAACTGACAGAACATCTGTTTATTTTTAAGCATTTTTTATTTTTATTGTTTTAAATTTTCATAGTTGTGGGATATTATGGTGGGAGGAGATAATGCGGGGAGTTCAACAATTATTTATAACAGTAGACCCTGAGATTCAAAAAGTTAAAGCTTTATAACTGCTAAAACACAAATTGTCAACATCACATGTCAAAATATCCAGAGGAAATAGCCTTAAATCAAACTCTAAGTTGTCAAACAACATTTTTCTTGCTTTGCGTATCTGTAAATTTCAATGATTATCAGTGGAAATATGTTGTGTGTATGTGTGAGCAAAATGAAATCAACTTTTAACCAACATTTACTAATTAAAAAGCTAACCCTTCCAAGCCTATCTGTAAGTAATAATACAGCCTCTTGCCAAATCATGTGATCCTGGTAAGCTGAGGAAAGATGACTGAATGAGAAGACACACTGCTGAGTTTCTCTAGTGAGATCAGTTTGCTATTCACCATATCTGTTTCCCTCCTTAGACAAAAAGAACTTAAGCTGCTTGCTTTTCCAGCTTTTCTTTGTTGTCAAGAGGGTCCATACTCAGGCATAGAGGGTGGGGAAATAATGAAGATAAAACTACGTTGAAAATCTCTGCAGTCAAACCCCCTATCAGCCTGACTGTTCTCTACCTTAGGCAGCCTGGCAGTATGAGATTCCCCATGCACCCATTACCCAGATAATGCAAGAAAACAGCAGGTCCTGTAGCATTTTCTTAATATAGTACTACACACATCCTACAATTACAGTGAACTTTGTAGTAGAGCCCTGCGTGGAACTATTTTGTTAATCCCGCTCCTGCTATTATGGCAGTGGGTCCTGCAGTACCCCCGGGATCCCAGTCCTGCTGCAGGACTCTACTTTGTAGCAGAGGAAACTCTTTAAATTGCATTAGGCAAGAGTGTCACTTTGCAAGAAATCGCTAGTAAAATGAAAGCTAAGTCCCTAGTCCTGAAATTAACTGTTGTGCCCATGTAGAACCCCATTGACTTCAACAGGGTGCTGTGCAGGTACAGTGAATTGCGGGGTTGGGGTGGTAACTGTGAAAAATCTATGGATATCCTTAGGAGGGCTTGAGATAAACAGGCCAAAGCTATTTTGCAAGCAGCTGTTGCTTATACTGATAAGGGATAGTGCACACAGGAAAAAATTAAATTTTCTAAAGCTCCTTGAAATCTAATAACCTTTGAGTCCCCATAATTATTGGTGGAAGATCCTTGGAATGTGTTGTTTGCCATTGTTTTGTGCTAGGCAACATGTAAATTTTGAAATAAAAACAATCCCTAAAGCGAGTGGGCTTCTCATACTTGAACTTTGAAAAAAGAATTGACTTTGGTGTTCAAAAAAAAATTAAAAGGGGAATGGCTTTTTTAAAAAATGGATGTCAAAAGTCAGGTTTTATTATTTGTATTACAGTAGTACCTAGAGCTACCAGTCTGTTGTGCTAGAAGTTTACACTCTCTATATATTATAAGACAACGGGTGGATAACCCAAAAACTTCTTTACGGGGGCAGGTCATGGAGGGGGAAGTGTTAGAGGAAGCCAGGATAAACAGAAAAGGAATCCGGATTGGCTTAATAAGTGGAATGCTATATTGTGTCAGTGTTTTAAATGTCCAGAGCTACATTATTAACAACACCTTAAGTTATTAAAACTGAAAATACTTTAACAATCTAGTTTACTTTCCACTGCTTGCCTGGTACTTTCTATTTTCATAGAATCATAGAAATGTAGGATCAGAAGGGACTGCAGTAAGTCATCTACTCTAGTCTCTTGAACTGAGGCAGGACTAAGTATTATTTAGACCATCACTGACAGTTTTTTTGTCCAAACTAGTCCTAAAACCTCCATCAACGGAGCTTCCACAACTTCCCTAGTTAATTTGTTCCAGTGCTTAACTAACCCTACCATTAAGAAGATTTTTCCTAAAGCCTACCCTAAATTTCCCTTTCTACAATTTAAGCCCATTACTTCTTGTCCTGTCTTGTGGGGAAAACTCATAAGAGCATTTGTACAAGATCAAATAATATTAAAATACTTATGATCTTAAATCTATGATAGCTATAAAGGACAGTTTTCCAGGTGAAGTTTGCAAATAACAAATTTGCCAATAATTTATTCTTCATTCTTTTGGACCTCCCACAACTTCATGAATTCAAAAACAATTTCCCTTTATAAGCCAGGCATCAATATCAGATGTTATATACAGGAAGAAAGAAGACCTATCTTGTCAAAACTAATAGAATCAAGAGATAGTACGAGTGTATTCCAGATGTCCCTTGCCCTTTTCAGGTTGGCTTGAGAGTTGACTATTCTCCAGCATGATCACCTTCACACTGTATACCCCAGAATAAAGAATAAATGTAGATACTGCTTCTTGTAATGGTCTCCATTATAAGTTGACTCCTCCTGTAACTCTGAAGAACCACATTGGCATTGATGCTCATGCTGAGCTCATTTCAGGAGTGCAACTTTAGGAATGATCCAGCACTTTCTAAGCTGGAAACATTGCATCTGAAGTAAGGGGGAGTGCTGCCTGAATCAGGAGCATGGGTCTGGTCACACAAAGGTAGACCTAGCATTAAGTTCCCTAGATGAATATGCCCCATGACAAGTTTTAAATTTCTTCCACCACTTCTTTTTAAATTACTTTGTCTCTTAAAGTGGTTGAACATTAATGAAGAAAACTGATGACCTGAGAGTCTTCTAATCCTAAGAAACTCAGGGCACCTAAACAAAGGCGCGATTAAGATACATGCGCAAAATAGGCAATCGCAGGCCTGTTCAGCAGCACAGTGCATCTATGCACTCATGGCCATTTTAGTTGGAGTGATTTTAAAGTACCGTTCCAGTCTGAAACAGCACGTCTGGATTTGATGTGTATGGCATACGTATGACTTACACTTCAGTTTCTTCTCAGTTTACTGCCAGCTGCACAAATTCAGTCTGGGATCTAAAAGTCAAACTATTCTCTTTGACTCGTGCCTCATCATCAGTAATGTTCTGCGGGCCACATTGTGCCCTCTGTTCCCTCTATCCAACCACATCATCTTTCCACCAGTGATGGGCAGATTCAAGCTGAGTTTTCAAAGAATGCTAAGGGAGCTAGGCACCAACTCCCATTGAATTTCATTGGGAGTTGAGCACCTAGCTTCCTCAGGCTCCTTTGAAAATTCCAACCCTAATCTCTGGTCACTGGAAATTGCTGAATCAGCATATCCCTTGGCCATCTACTTTTGTGACTAAACTGGCCATTTGTGGGCTCCGCAGCAGAGGAAAAATTGTAAGTACCTTATAGATTTTTCAACCCTACCAGCTTTCCACCGGCTCCCATCTTTCTAGATTCTAAAGTCTTGAGAAGGTTCTCTCCCACTGAAATATGAGCGGTTGGAATGCACTCCACTTTCAATTTTTGTTCGTCTCCTGTTTCTACACCTCAAAGTACTGTGAGAGCTGCTTGAATGGGGTAGAAAGAATGGAAACTCCATAGGCCAGGCTGCTACTTTTCTGCTCACATCATCTTACAAAGACTAAGTTTCAATTTTTTTTAGTTAGCTCAGGCATTACACACACTTTGTTAAGGATCCGTTTTACAAACTAGCATCTTTAATCAGTTTACAGTTATAGGTGAATCTGTACATTAGACATTCCTGTAGTCAGATATTTGGCATAATCAGTGACTTGTGGTTGCTTTTGTAGTAATACACTTCAGCTCTGATCATGGGCACTGGATAATAGAGATGAGATAAATAGAAATGATGTAAAGTTACATATCCTATTATTAAGGCTATGAGTTGGTCACGGAGGTCATGGATTCCGTGATTTTATGTGACTTCCACAACACCAGGGTCAGGCAGCCGGGTTCAGGCTGTCAGCCCCAGGTCGTGCTGCTTGGTTCAGGCATCCATGATTTATTGTTTATTGCCCATGACCTGCCTGTGACTTTATTAAAAATACCCGTGACAAAATTTTAGCCTTACCTATTATTAATCTGGGGATGACAATGCTAATACCTTTGTTACCCAATGTGCCCTGGGTGGGCCTACTGATTGCAAAACCTAAGGAGGCTCAGTCTGAGATGTATGTTTATGCAGTTAATAAAAGTGTTGTCACTCTCTTCTCCAACCAGCTTGACTCCATGCCTCTTTATATAATGTTACAGCTGAAGATGTATCTACATCTGGATTAGTTTTAGGTTAACGTTGAGGTTCATGGCCTTTGGAAACATTGACTGTCAAAAAGATTTGGGTGCCATGGTGGATAATCAACTGAACATGAATTTGCAATGCGATGCTGGAGCCAAAAGAGCTAATGTGATCCTTGGAAATCTTGAGTGGGAATAGTGAGGTTATTTTACCTCTGTATTTGGCACTGGTGTGACTGCGGCAGGAATACCGTGTCTGGTTCTGATGTCCACAATTCAACAAGGATGTTGTTAAATTAGAGAGGGTTTAGGGAAGAGCCATGAGAATGATTAAAGGATTAGAAAACATGCCTTATCGTGATAGACTCCAGGAGCTCAATCTATCTAGTTCAACACAAAGAAGGTTAAAGGATGACTTGTTCAGTCTACAGCACCCAGGGGTGGCTCTAGATATTTCGCCGCCCCAAGCACGGCGACATGCTGCAGGGGGTGCTCTGCTGGTCGCCTGTCCAGCAGCTCCAGTGGACCTCCCGCAGGCATGCCTGCCTGCGGGAGGTCCACGGGAGCCGCGGGACCAGAGAACCCTCCTCAGGCATGCCGCCGAAGGCTGCCTGCCTGCTGTCCTCCTGGCAACCGGCAGAGCTCCCCCCGCGGCATGACTCCCCAAGCACGCACTTGGCGTGCTGGGGCCTGGAGCTGCCCCTGGCAGCACCTACATGGTGAACAAATATTTGATAATCAGCTCTTCAGTCTAGTAGGCAATAATATAACATAATTCAATGGCTAGAAGTTGAAGCTGGACAAACTGAGACTTGAAATAAGGTGTAATTTATTTTAACAGTGAGTTTAATTAATCATTGGAACAATTTATCAAGAGTTGTGTGGGATTCTCCATCACTGGAAATGTTTAAATCAAAATTGGATGTCTTTCTAAAAGATATGGTCTAATTCAAAGGAATTATTTCGGGGAACTTCTGTGGCCTGTTTTATACAGGAGATCAGACTAGATTATCGCAATGGTCCCTTCTGGCTCTGGCATCTCTGATTCTAATTTAATAAGGGATCAGTTTTGAGTTCAGGTTTGAATTTCAAAGTACCATAACCTTGTGAGTTTCTCTCATGAGATTTTGACATAAGATGGCAGAAATCATGAGATTTCACAGGAGAATTCAGCTGCATCCAACCCAGAACAGGAAAATAAGCCCTTCCAGACTGGAATCAAACTCAGAACACAAAACTAGAAGGGAGTACTTATACTTGGGGCTTTGAATCTTGATCCAATCAAAATTCAAGGTTCTAGTTTTGGCTTATATTTACCAAAAAGTAGCAGCTGAATATCTAGAGCTCTTGGATCAGAAATAAAAAGCGGGTAAATTCAGCGGTAACAAACTGGCCACTGAATGCATGGTCCTCTTATATGGCCCTTCTCTCTCTATTACCTGAGCATCTCACAACCCTTAATGGATTTATCCTGCAAACAACCCTGTGAGATAGGGCAGTGCTATTATCTCATTGTACAAATGGGGAACTGAAGCACAGAGAGCTTAAGAGACTTGCCCTAGGTCACATGGAAAGTTTGTACAAGAGCAGGCAGGTGAACCTAGGCTTCACAAGTCCCAGGCTCTGGACCATCCTGCCTTTCTCAGTGGCTCCAGGAATTGTGGATTTTGTGGTGTGGAACACTGGTTGTGGTAAACTGATTTAAAGATGCCAGATCTGAAAACAAAAGGTCCTTAATGATGTTAGTTGGAATACAGTACTCAAAATGCCAGACTCCTATGGTCCTATCATACATGCTCTGGTATGAACACATGCTCTGGAAACGGATTAATATGCATTATAAAGGGGAGGTGGGGCTGAGAGAGAGAGATCCAGGAATTTCTCTGGGATTACTGCATCCATCTAAATCCCTGTACTACAATCTATTAAGAATTATTTTCAGTCCCTATAGTCAGGGCTGGATGTCAGCCAGGTTTTGAAAGGTTTTTATTATTGTTAAATTAAAGTGATTTATCTACCTGTCTACTTGCTGGGTAAATATATTTACAGTTTCTGGTTTTTTGCTTGGTATTTGCAATTTTTAATTGTTAAGTAACAGAAACCACTGATTTTTCTTCTAGGCTTAAAGAAATATGCAATATGTTAAAAGCTCAATCTGACTCCCATTTGTTTGAGAATGGGAGCTCTAAATGCAGAAATCTATGTTGGTGGTAGAATTGTTTTGAAGAGTATTCATTGGATAAAGCGCTTGATGGATGAATTTTTTGATTAATACTTTATTCAATTAATACTCTTTTTGGTATATTTGAACAACAGCTGTTCAAACACTATTCAACCAACAGAGTATTTGCCAAGTAACAATAATATTAATTCTACTGATACGTTTTCTGTATTATAGAGCCAAGGTGAGTGAGGTAATATCTTTTATTGGACCAACTTCTGTTGGTAAGAGAGACAAGCTTTCAAATGTTTCTGTACTTCAGCTAGCTCTGGTTAATGTATTGATACTATATGTTTGAATTTTCACATGAATGAAAGTAAGGAAACCTAATTTATGGGTCTCATTCAAATGTTACTAGTGCTTCTTGCTCACATGCACAATTCTGTATTCGTGTAACATATGTTTTTAACTTACGTGCCTTAGTACCATGTGACCAAATTACATTTTCCCCAACTGAGTCAAGATTGGTTGACGTTTCTTACAGCTGAAGGTTATCTCTTTCTCAAGAGTCTGCTTGTGGAGCTTGGTGGGTGGAGGAAATGGTTTGTTGATGGTTGGGGCAGAGGGAAGTCTCCAATTTCCTCTAGTAAAATGGAACAAATTGTAGATTCTTACATGTAGATAAGGTGTATTTTATAATTCAATACATAACTGAAATTCATGCAGCTGCACACCTATTTTGTACATGGAAATATCTAAAAATTGCACACTCACTGCTTCACAGTGTCCAAGGATCTGTAAAGCAGGCCCACTGGTTCTGGATCTTCAGACGAGTGTGTTGTCTTATCAAACATAAAACTTGTGGGAAGCCCCAGATTGTGTGCATATAGGTACTACACACATTGGTTCAGAAACTGAAGATTTTTCAGGTGTTTCAAACATCTTCAAATATAGCTAAGGTACTTGTGCTCATTAAGAACTAAGTCCATGGCTAATTTAAAAATTTTAAAATAAAACTAGTGACAAAAAAGAACATAAGAATGGCCATATTGGGTCGGACCATTGGTCCATCTACTCCAGTAGCCTGTCTTCCAACAGTGGTCAATGCTAAGTGCTTCAAAGGGAATAAACAGAACAAGCAATCATCGAGTGATCCATCCCCTACTGTCTACTTCTAGCTTCTGGCAAACTAGAGATGAGTCTAAGCTACTAAATTCACACCTGGATTCTGAACTCCTCCTGAGTCCTGGGGATTTTGGTTCAGTCCATTGAGCATCTAGGGACAGCTGCAAAATTCAGATCCACATCCTTGTTTAGACTTTGAATCCTCCAAAGTTTATAGTTCTGGGTTTTTTTAGGATTTTGGTTCAAACTCATTGCTAAAGAAGTAAGTAAATAAATAAAATTACACACTTTTTTTCTATTTGGCAAAATTCCATTTTTGGCTCATCAGGAATTTCAATCTCATACATCATTTTTTCCTGAAAGATGCAAGTTTTCGACTGCAAGGGCAGACAATAAAAGTCCCAGCTCAACCATGGCTACAAGTGCTAGGATTGCACTATTTGTCAACACAAACAGATAAGGGTGTGTTTTTACAGAGTTGCAGTGACCTTTTGCTTCAAAGGTAAATGCAAGCTTAATTTCTAGTATTTCTCAGCTTTTGCAGCTACATTCTAAGGGGCTTGGTTTTAAACAAGATTAAACATGTTCACAGCTGAAATCTAAATGGGTTCTGTATAAATGTTGAAATGGTGTGCTTAAATGCTTGATCCCTAATGCAGCCTACACACTACCCACAGCAAATGTTCCTCCCAGCTGCTGTTCTTCCCATTAACAGAATGGGGGAGAAGAATTAAGGTATTGCTTTATCTAAACAATCTGAAGCCAAGAGTTCAGTAGCTGTCATCCAGTCTGTGGAAGCCTATAATAGATGAGTAATTGCCTACCCATGTATGCAAGGCTCAAACTGACAGGAAATAACATTCTCTATCAAAATTATTATGGGTCTGAGCCTGCAGTCCTTAAAACTCCAGTGACTTCAAGAGGATTTTTCCCTTAATTTCAGAAAGAGCCCAAATTACTATCTGGAGAGGACAGAAAAGAGGGTAGTATTCCTCTTGCAAAATGAGTGGCATTGAAGGAAGTTTAATCTTGTGGCTAGAACACTGGATGCAGACAGAGCTCAGTTCTGTCACAAATTTCCTGTCTGAGTTTAGGGGACAAATCGCTTAATCTCCCTGTACCTCATTTCCTCATCTGCAAACTATAGGAGCTTATTTTCTACCATCCTTCTTCTATCTTGTCTGTTTAGATTTTAAGCTCTTTGGGGCCTGGCCATTTATTTCAGACTCGAGTTGGGCATGAACTGAATATTCTCCAGACTCCGAGAGAAAGATCAGATTCGGATCCAATCAAAACTGTTCTGGGTCTTTTCTATGGGTTTGGCTACAAGCTGAGATGTGACTCTACCCTGCACTAGCCTGCTATGGGCCATCTGTCCAGGTGCACCCTGCTGATATGCATTAACAGTTTGTTAGTTTGCTTTGATCTAGTCCCATTTCAAAGCAGGGTGGCTGCCAATTAAATATGTATGTGGACAAGGCCTAAGTAAAATATTTCAGTGCCCACTTAATGGTGAATGGGGAGAGCCCTGGCAACTAATTCAAGCTACTCATTGAGGATCTATCACAAAGGGGAGTGTTTCAACTTAATTTCATTTCATAAGCTCCAGGTTCCACCAGGGCCACCCAGAGGATTCAGGGGGCCTTGGGCAAAGCAATTTCCAGGGGCCCCTTCCATAAAAAAAGTTGCAATACTATAGAATACTATATTCTCATGGGGGCCCCTGCAGGGCCTGGGGCAAATTGTCCCACTCACCTTCCCCGCCCCCCCAGGCGGCCCTGAGTTCCGCTCTATTACGTGAATTTCATTTGACAGCCTCAAACCATTTTGCTCTGCGTGCGTGTGTGAAAGAGAGAGAAAACAGTAGATATAATGTTTCGTAATGACTCAAGGGCGATTATTAATGAGAAGGCACAGCCGTTTTGTTAACCATGTGAGAACTGAGATCAGAACACTCTTCATGTATTTCTAGAAACCACTGTTTACATTGGGCATGCTCAGGTGTTTAATATAATCATTAGAATAGTCACTCCCAGACTGGTAAAAAGGGACCTAGTACCTAGAACTCGCATTGGCACAAATCTTGGAACAGATTCACTGCTGGCGTAATTGGACGCAATTCAGTTGAAGAATGCAGTTATCCCTGCTTACAGGAGTGGTGAGTTCGGCCTAGTTTTGTCTGCTGTGTGAAAACTTTGGAATATTAAAAGGTGTTTCTGTCCCCGTAATTTTTCTGTGGGTTCAAGTACGGCATCCGGCTGCAATAGCTGACTAGTGCTGTGGGCAGGGAATTCAGCTGACTACTTGATAAGTTACCCAATGCAAGCTTGTCACTGCAATTGGTCACATGCCTTCTTTTTCGCTGTCTTAGCAAAGTCTTATCTCCTCAGTTCACTGCCACAGGCTGATTTGAGGTGGGAAATGCTCAGTCTGTACATAATGGAAAATTACAAATGCGAGTTAATAGGAGCAGCTCCCACCGACTCTGGTGCTTCTAAAATATCAGCTGCAGCTAGAGGGTCCCCGGTGTCAGGAGGGGCATGCCAAGCACTGCACCACTTGTAGAAGAACTTGCTGCAAAACTCAGCAAACCAATTAAACTACCAAACCCCCCTGCAACCAGGGATGGTTATCCCTTACTTTGCCTTGACTGAAAGAACCATTAAAAGACATAGAGCAAAGGCTATCCCCATGGTCTAATGATAATGTTCTGTAGTACCATGTGGAGACCTGGGTTTGAATCCTAGTCCCAGTCCCTCATTTCCTTGGCTAATGTGAACTGAGAATATGTGGCAGTAACAGAATCAGTCCAAGACAGGGGATGGCCTGCCTTTTCCTCAGTAGTTACCTTACTGATGAGCTCTGGAATCAAATGAAAACCAAGTACTGTTGTAAAACTGACAATGAAACTATGTGAAGCAGGTTTCACATGTGGAATCATTTAGCAATATAGCACAACTTATGCCTGTCTAATCTGAGTCAAAGCAATCCCCTACCCTGTTAAGAGGAATGGTTGAGACCCCCAAAAGCTCAGAACTGGAAGGGAGGGACTGAGAGCTCTTGGCCTAAAACTGATCCCATGGAGAATTTGTTACAAATCAGCTTAGTTAAGAAACAGTTTTGTAAAGATTACTGAAAGAAAGCCGGCAGAAGCATAATTTGATTAGAGACCTGGAATTATGAGATGGACTGGCTTGAAATAAATTGTTCAGCTTTTTAAAAAAATTAGTGCTATGCGAGAAATGGGGAATGTAGAGGATGTTCAATAGTTAAATTTTCATACAGCATTTGATAAGATTCCTCATTGCCAGTGGTAGCAACGCATGGTACAGGGGTATAATAGATAGGGACAGACAGCAGACTCAAAAGTAGGAAGCAGTGAGTGTCAACAAATGGTAACATCTCTAGCTGGAAAGGGGACATCACTGGGTGGAACTGGGATCTCTCCTGTTTCCATAAGACATTATTTGAATTAATATAAAAGCCCCATTGTCACTGATGTACATTGCAGTTTCCTGCAGATGGAAATTGAACCACAAGCCAGGGGGAGGGGGAGAGCACAGAATCCTCTCCCCTGCCTTAGAGACTGAGGAAGCAAAAAACCTCATCCTGCTTTGACCTTGGGAATAAAGATGAACCAGCATCACAATCAATATCTAAATACAGTAGACTTGTACTTCAAGGAAGCCTGGATCTGAATTAGAAAGTTGCTATATGTGAACCCTATCCACTGAAAATCTGAAGTAGATCTGGATGAGTACTTAGCACCTTGCATCTTGTGATAGAAGAGCTGAGACCTCTAGTGGGCTTCCTAGTCTTCAGAAGGCACCAGACCCTGCTAGAGCAACCATGTCTATATCAGAGGGGTAGCCGTGTTAGTCTGGATCTGTAAAAAGCAGCAAAGAGTCCTGTGGCACCTTATAGACTAACAGACGTATCGGAGCATGAGCCTTCGTGGGTGAATACTCACTTCGTCGGATGCATCTGACAAAGTGGGTATTCACCCACGAAAGCTCATGCTCCGATACGTCTGTTAGTCTATAAGGTGCCACAGGACTCTTTGCTGCTTTTTACATGTCTGTATGGAGCTAGGCCGTGTATATTTATATATAGCTTGTGAACATGGTTATTTGGACCCCAACTACATCTGTATGGTTTCCTCATATATTAATGTTGTGTAGAGAGCAAAGACACATTTTATGGAGTGTTAGCTGGTGGTGTTGAAACCTAGACTCCTCACTGAGTGAAAACACAGCCAGCCAGCTAACACCCCTTTGAACACGTTAGCCTACCTGCATCTTGATTGGGGGCTTTTCAGTCATGCTACACTAATTCACTTGAGCTAAAATCACTGAAACACACACCCTTTGTCTGTTAAGACAGGGCCTCTGAGGCAGAGGTAATGAGGGTCAGGGGTGCTGCAGGGAAAATCTCTACACACAGCCAGGAATAAGCTGAGGATTGTTTTGTGTTGTTGTTTAAGAAGCAGAGAGGCCAAGTGACTTGCTCAAGGTCACACAGCACATCAGCAGCAGAGGCCAGAACAGAATCCAGGTCTCCTGGTCCAGTGCCCTACCCACTGGACCATGCTACCTCCCCAAATGAAAATACTGCTGTTGTTATTTGAGAATGAAACCAGACCAGATGTGGATGGCAAGAAAGTCCCTTGCTTGTGTGCACTCTGTCTTCAATTCAATTCATCTTTAGCAAGTCTGGAAGACTTTCCACAAAGACAGCTTAATAGAAATGTTGCTGCTAGTCCTTGCCGTTCCACTCCATACGGTACATGAGCTAGTTATCCATACCAAGCTCCTAAGTACTGGGTTTGCTTTCCCCTCCACCCCCCTTAACTGAGCAATTCTTTAAATGTCATTTTGATAGCAAGATTGCAGCCACAATAAGGCCCACATCATTCACAGATGGTTTTGTCACCCATTTTCTCAAACAGCTCTAAGCTTTTACAGTAACTGGTTTTACTTATGTAGTAAAAACTCAAATAAAAGAGTACATTTACAGCTTATTGCACTACCGATCACAGCAGTAGACCCCATTAACAGCCACATTATTCAGCTAGAGCAGTAGTAGTACAGTGCATCTCATGGTATATAAAAGGATTTGACATTGCCAAGGTCACAACTCTGTGTCTCTTTTTGAAAGATATCAATCTAGCTGTCAAATATAAAAGGCAGGAAGGGTCAGGTGTGCCAGTTTAGAAAATGGCCAGACAGGAGGGGGAGGAGAAGAGGTAATGATTTAGATGCATGTTTCTTTTATTATGATTTTACATATGTTATCCTGGTATTAATTCGCATTACTAATGAGAAAAGGGGCACCTGCTCATTTCTCACCCGTAAATGGTATTGCTTTTTCATTTAATCAAAGAATGGTGACTTGTCTTGGGTCTTCTTTGTCCAAGAGGTGAGATGCTGCATGCTATATCAGATGCAGTTTCTGTATGGTCTTCACAGTCATCCCCATGCTAAGCGAGTTTCAAGAAACTGATCTTCAGGCGGTCAATGTGAATCAATGTGGATAGAACCCAGGAAGAAACTTCTGGAAGCGGTAAGAAAGCCCTAAGCCCTGGGGGTACTCAGCTGTGGAAATTCTTCTCATTAGTAGCTCTAGTTAAAACCTATAGGGGAGCCTGGGTTTGAACTTGAGCAGTTTACCTTTGGTAAAGGCCAAGTTGCTGTCTCTTCACTGCTATTTTAATTAGCCCAAGTAATAAAGCATCTTTTTGCAGTGTACCTTACCCTGAACCTGGTCATCTTCATAGCACAAGGCAAGAGACAATTTTTATGCAAGCCTTACTTGTAAAAATGCTCAAAGAATACCCGCCAGCCTTTTCATGGAATAATAATAACTTCAAAAATATAGTAACACCAGGTAAGACAAGAATGCTACTATGGAATCATACAGTTCTTTTCCTATGTAGTCCACCCTCATTTGTAAAATAGCCTGTCTGCCAGTGAGTTAGTTCAAGACAGCTGCTGCTATGCAAGGGTTCTCACATGTGGTGCTCTCTCATGCAAGCTTTGCATGTATTCTTTTCTTTGATTCCTTTCATCTGACACAACTTATCCAGACAGTAATTACATGTTTGCTCTGTCTATGAAAACACATGACCAGAAATAGAAAACTGTAATTGCATCTGTGGATAAGCAATGCAATTTTTCATGTTGAACTTCATTGCTAATTTCCATGCAATGGTGAATGCATTAGAAGTATATAGATTAATTAAATTGTTTACATTTCCTGCTGAACATCAGGATCATGGTGACATCAGTATCTAAAATTGTCTTATGTCACCTCCAGCTTGCTAGCATGCATTGGTCACCTCCAGACTGGATTACTGTAATTCACTGTACCTGATGATGATGTACAGGTTCCAGCTAGTACAGAATGCAGCTGTCCGTCTTCTCCATGGTTTAGGCTGTCTCGAGCACCTCAGCCCTTTCTCAAGTACTTCCACCTGCTTCCAGTCAGCTTTGAAAGCCATTTAAGTCTTTGGTTCTAATTTTCAAAGCAATTACTGGATCAAGCCCTAGTTATATTAAAGATAGAACTTAGAACCACCATGACAGATGTGGTCCTCTGAGACAATGTATGTGAGAGCTAGATTCAAAGCACTTTCCATCAAGGAGCCATGCAACAATCATAGACTCAGACTCATAGGTCAGAAGAGACCAATATGATCATCTAGTCTGACCTCCTGCACAAGGCAGGCCACAGAACCCCACCCATCCAATTGTATAACAACCCCTAACCCAGGACCGAGTTATTGAAATCCTCAAAATTGGTTTGAAGACCTCAAGCTGCAGAGAATCCACCAGCAAGCGACCCATGCCCCACGCTGCAGGGGAAGGCGAAAAACCTCCAGGGCCCCTGCCAATCCGCCCTGGAGGAAAATTCCTTCCCGACCCCAAATATGGCGATCAGCTAAACCCTGAGCATGTGGGCAAGACTCACCAGCCAGCACCCAAGAAGGAATTCTCTGCAGTAACTCAGTTCCCATCCCATCCAACATCTCCCCGCAGACCATTGAGCAGACCTATCTGGTGGTAATCCAAGATCAATTGCCCAAATTAACGATCCTATCATAACATCCCCTCCATATACTTATCAAGCTTTGTCTTAAAGCCAGAAAAGTCTTTTGCCCCCACTACTTCCCTTGGAAGGCTGTTCCAGAACTTCATTCCCCTAATGGTTAGAAACCTTCATCTAATTTGAAGTCTAAACTTCCTAATATCCAATTTATACCCATTCGTCCATTCCAGAGGAGATCAGGTGAATGCAGTCTGACCATCTTTAGGAAACACTCCAAAATCTCTCTTTGAAAAAGGACTTTCCACCATACAAATAACACTCACAACTCTTGAAACTCTTCTGTCCAAAAAGACACAACTAACCAGAAATCTCCTGAAACAAATCAACCAAAAACCAACCAAAGTAAGTTAATAAAACCTAAAAAAAAAATCAAATCAACAAATTCTCCCTTTTCAGGCTTAAGCTTTGCTTGGGGGAGAAATGCCAGAGACTTTAAATCCATGGGGGACTGTGCTATTTTTATTGACTATTTTTTTTTAATCTGGAAGGCACTCAGATACGCTCATAATGAGTGGCAGTATAAACTTTAAAAATAGATTGAGACCTCCATGGATTAGAGAAATGTTGGATATGGTCCCCTATAAACTTGTCACTCAGCAAAAAAGTTGTGAAAGTTTTATTTGCTCTGGGCCCTGTACCTGTATGATGATTGTCCAAATCCACAACTCCTAACCATGAAACTGTTCTAAACTATAAACATCAGTAGTAAAGCAACTCCTTGGAGTATGACCTTGAACTCAAAATGTTATTGTTGTATATCAGATCTGGAGTTCAGGGATTGGATTCATGGCTCTTACCCCTTTCCTTCAACAGATCTACAGACTATTCTAGATACAAAATACTTAATCTCATTTTAGTATAAGTATTCCAATCATCAACATATAGTTAAAGTATTTTTCTCTTACAATATTAATAGCAGCATGTAGCAAGAAAAGGTATTGTTTCAGCAACATCTTGTTCTAAACAGATACAAAAAAATGACTGTGAAAATCATCCCTTAATGGCTGATAAATACAGAACTGCAATTTATGCTCCCAAATACTATCTTTATCTTAAGGAGCATTTTCAGTAATAATGGCTGATTTAGATGGATTCCCAGGGTGCTGGATCATTGCCGATGACATTAATGGTTTAAGACTCCCTGAATTTTGATTGATTGCTGTAATCTGCAGAAACTATTTCAGGACATAGATTTATTATTATTAAGCCCATAAAATGGTGTCAGGGTCAAAGCAAGCTGATGATTTGTGTTGTGATGCAAACATTACACAGGAGAAGATGAAATATTTTAATAAATGTGAAATGCAGGTGAGAACAGTGTTCCATCTTCTTTCACTGAAGAATCTGTGGCCAACAAATACAGATTACAACAGCAGGGAGAGTATATTTAGGTTAAGATTGTACTGAAAAAATAACCTTCAAAACCACGCTGAGCACACTGATGATATTCCCCCCAGTGATTGAAATCTTTCAAGGTGTCTCAAACTGTTAACATGGTTACCAATCCTTCTCCATATTGTATCTAGCAGTCTAATCTAATCTCTTGATATTATAAAACCTACATGTTGGACCTAAATCTACTTGATAGCAACCTGACTTTCAAAGGTAATTTTCCTGATGGTGCCCTGCACCTTCACCTCTTAGTCTTCCTATTTAGAGGCAAGAAGGCCATGTTTCCTACCTCATTGTTAAAGCTAAAGATTCCTATGAGAAGAGAGAGGTTAGATGGACCAGAATCAAATCTCAATAGCTTTTTTTTTCTAATTTTTATTTTTATTACTGATCATAAGCACAAACTGAATAGCTGGCATCCTTAATGCTGTACAAGGGACATTGGATTTTAGAGAAAGCACATCACAGTATTTCATAAAGGGGATAGAAAAATATCCTTGTTCCCGTCTTCTCTTATGAACACAAGAACAAGTGTTTTCAGGGCTTGCATTAGTGGCAGTGGGCAATATGCATGTTCTCAAACTGTCACTGGATATTTGTGTGCCAACCAAGCCTGGCAGGTCATTTATGTACTTATACTACTTTTGGCAAAAATTGATTTGCTCCATTTGAAAGGACCACTGCTGAGGCACTGAAAAGCATACAGACTGTGATAATTCAGTCATTGTAGTTGTTGTAATCAACTAACGACTTGGATACAAAACTGCCAGAGAGTTCCAAAATCATGACAGTTTGTTTTGTTCATGGCAGCGTGACTTGATTTTTTTGCGACATGTTAGATCCAAAACCACGATCATCATCATTACTGTTCATTATCACTATTCTTACGGTAGTGCCAACAGTCTATTAGAAAGTGTGCAAACCTAAAAGGACATTCAGTTCTGGCTAAAAAGACAAGGGCAGAGGGCAGAGGAATGGTGTGTGTGTGTATATATATATAAAAATTAAGCAGTTAGGGTTTCCAGTGGACACATCATGTTAGTTCTATGATGCGATGTGCTCTATGTGTATCTATACACTGGGTATATTTATATTCTAAGACTGTTTCAAGAGGCACTCATTGGAATAGAAATGGGATAGTGGAAGGAAGACGAAGGTAGAAAGGAGAGCAGGCACTAGGGAAATAAGCAGGGCAGGGAGCACATTTTGGCAGGGATTCTAAGATGGGCAGCTGCAGTAAAAGATAGGCAGAACCAACAACTAATGGCTGCAGAGCAACTAAAAAAAGAACATCCAGAGTCCAAGGTGCAGAGTTTAGTGAATCATGATGTTAGAAGGCTGTGAAGACTCCTGCCAGCGAGATTGGATGCTGCTGGGCAAGTGCCCTGGACGAATTCCACTGTGTATGGTGCGGGAGGCTGAAAGTACCTTACCTTGTGTCCATAGTACTTTTGGTAGGGAGCCCCCAGAGTCAGGGAATTTCCATCATGTGACTAAGATAACCATTTGGAAATGGCAGTGAATACCACCAAATCCCAATCAACAACTAATGTTGTCCAAAACTGGTGAATTTTGAAAAAATTACAGTATTTTCATGTAAAAGCAGCAAAGAATCCTGTGGCACCTTATAGACTAACAGATGTTTTGGAGCATGAGCTTTCGTGGGTATTTTCATGAACATTTTCATCTTTATAATAGGCCATTTTTTCAAAGAAATATCTTTCCTTCACAGCATTTTGACAGGCTGTGTTGGCTAGGTTTATCACTCTTTGCTCCACTCCATGCATTATCTTTAGCATGACATTTAGAGGGCAACCTTTAATCCCACATATGCAATCCAAATTAACTTGTCTTGCCAATAGGTTGTAGATATCATGAGTAATGAGGGCTTTCTTAATGCCATTTCCTATTATATGAAGATTGCCTTTGGCTCTCAGCCATTTCCCTCAAAGCCAGGGCACCGAGAAACATACAGGAGGTGCACAGTCCATCGAAGGATTGTGCTCAGGGTTATCTTGACACTTGAAATATTTTAGGATTCTAGGAGTGTGACACTGGGTTACTGGCCACATGTCAAAGCCCTGACCATAGGATCTGCTTTACCTATGGATGGAGAATCAATGCTGCTGGAATTATTGCTAGTAACAGTGCTGCATGGATGTCCTTTCAACTCAGTTGCCACTGCTGAGGATGCCTGGACAAGAGTTTCTTCTGGTGTGTGATTGGAAGCATTTGGGAAAACTTTTTTCACTTATTTTCCAGGGATTGTGAAGCAAGACTTCTGAGGGGGAAATAATTAAGGCAACTGCTGTACTTCTTGTGCACCTGTTCAAACCTATTTTCAAAGACACTATAATGTACATTAAAATCATCCCCTGTAGGCCAATGCCCTCTACATCTACCTTCAATATATTTTAATATTTTATATTCTGTGATGCTTAGCAATATGTTCCATAGTTCTTTTTTTAGGAATGGGCACCTTAGCCCCTACTCCCTCCATTTACTTATAGATGATAATTCAAAGAACACTCCAGCCACTGTGTTTATTGAAAAAGGAGGTACATGATGTGCCAAAGCCTCTGCAGAATTAGTGGAAGTAAAAGCAGCTTGATAGGTTTCCCTTTCTCTCTATCTTTCTCTGTGTTTCTAGTCTCTCTACATTACCCTTAATGTTTCTAACCTCTCTAATTTACCTTGATCAATCTGTGAACTCACAGTTCAATAGGGAGCATCTGGGGAAAGCTACGGCAGTATTTATTTGAAGTTTTCAGCATAATAATCTTTCCCCACAACAGCTGTGGGTCTGGGAAGATGGATGGAAGGGAAGGTTTGTTAAGGAAAAGTTCAAGTACAGGGCTGTCTCAGTGTACAGGCTGAGAAAGTGTTTATTTGGAGTTAGTAACAAACAACCTCTCACACTCCCTCCATCCCCACTCATCACTCACCTATCAATTTGCATGCCTCATTCCAGGTCACCTGACCTTAGCCTTATGCAGCAAATGCAGCATCACTTAAAGCATTCATTGAGCACCAAGATGAAATTAAGGAAAAATTAATCAAAAACTTCAGCACCTTGGCTTTGGGACTGTGTGATCTCCTGCACAGCTCTTGTACAAAATGCTGCCAACAAGTATTGAAAAAAATGGTGCAGCAAATGGGATATGAGTCTTAAAAACACAGTTAATAATATGGGGAAATTAGTACATATTAGCTGGTAGAACAGCAAATAAACCGATCAATAATGGCCTGGTGAGGGTGGCTGAAAAAAATGAATATTTATAAAAGTGGCATAAATAAAAGGGGAGTAGAGGCAATTTCTTAAAAAAACTCCAGGTTTGACTTTTATTGTACTCTGATCTTGAATGGTATTGCCTTCAAGAAAAAGCTCATTTAACAATCCATTGCACTGCAGTCCATTGCAGTAAATAGTGCAATGTATCAGTGGGTATTTGAGAATGTTCTTATAACACTTCCAGGGCCGTAGCAACAAAGAACGTGGCCCCCTCCGAACATATGTACGGGGCCCCTTACAATGCAGAAACTGGAATGCGGTATTTATTTTATACAATATACAGGGTTCATATTATGTATACATAGGCATATAGTGTACATGTATTCCGTATTTACGCAAAGCGCTTCTTTCGAGCCTTGTTCTCCGTAAATTGGTTAATCAATGCATCATAGTCCAGAGATCTGGCAATCTTGTTTTTGACTGAGATAACTGCAAGCGCAGAAAGCCTGTCATCTGTCATGGTTGAGCTCAGGATATTCTTGATCAGTTTCATTCTGCTGAAGCTCCTTTCAGCACCAACGACAGTAACTGGTGTGGTCAGAAGAATTCTGATGCAAATGCAAAGATTCGGATATATCTCCTGAAGGCTGTTCTTGTATATGTACGTTAAAAAATTGTTTGCCGTGACAAGTCCTCTCTTTCTCGATGACATAAATAAAACGATTCAATTCCATTCTTTGGCATCAATGTCTCCCATTTTTCTTTCAAAATTTTTGCTGTGATTCTCCAGTTCATTTTCTCTGTGACACTGCTTCAGGCTGTTAGCATTGTACAGAAATCCAGACAACTTATACCACTCCACGAGTTGGTCAAATCGCGACAAAACAGAAGATATGGCCTGATCAGTGAGAACAAGAAAGAACTGCAATTTGAATTTTTCTTCGGCAGAAAGACGACTCGAATCATCAGCACATTCGTAATCAAACATTCTCTTCTTACGTCGCACCCTGGTTTCTGGAAACACCTGCTCAATACCCATATGCTCTGCTATTTCACATGCATTTGTGACCACAGAGTTATATCCTGTATTTCGATAGTCTTCCAAAAGCTTCATTGTAGCACCGACTTCTGCCTGCAGTACGTCAATTGACACATCTGGTGACTGAATTAATTTGCTGGTTTTATTGACGTGAAATAGTATATCGTACCACGTGTACACAGTCAGAACAAAAGGCCTCGTAGTAACATGGTCTAAAAGCGCACCTGCTTCTGTTGCTGTATTGCCATCTTTCTTTTCGAGCGCATATTCTTGCAAAGATAACAAAGCATTGCACAATTCTTCAAGGTGATAACGCAATGGCTTCATAATATCAATTCTCGACTCCCAACGAGTGTCCGATAACCCTTTAACAGATATTGGCATATGTTCTTGAAGTATATCCCAACGTGAAAGTGAAGAAGAAAAGCTAACGTATATTCTGTTAATCAGACCGAAAAAGTCAATGGCATATTTCACTTGAAGCACTTCTGGATACTTCTCGATATGATTCGTCGCTGCTAGCGCTGTCCGTTTCATGTGCCTGTACCTGTATGTTGGATTGCAGCGCAAAATACGTTGACAACTTTGGAATTTTCTCAAGTTCCTTCTCGGCATCTTTTACTGCCTTTCGTTTACTAGCTCCTCTCTTATACATTCTCTTAGACATCACAAAGCACTCTTCTGTGTTGGAAACGATAAAAAACTAAACAACTAAATTAATAACATTTATCCGCCTACCGCCATTATGAACGCAAATACACATTCTTTGAATGGGTCCAACTAAAATTCGAAACTGACCGACAGACAACTGATGTAGCCAATAGCATTATGATGTATCACAAAGCACTCTTCTGTGTTGGAAACGAAAAAAAACTAAACAACTAAATTAATAACATTTATCCACCTACCGCCATTATGAACGCAAATACACATTCTTTGAATGGGTCCAACTAAAATTTGAAACTGACCGACAGACAACTGATGTAGCCAATAGCATTATGATGTATCATAATGACTTCACGGTTTTGTCAGTAAAACTGACATGGATTGTGCAATAGCGTCAATAAATGTCACTTACCTAGTTATACCTTACTTTTTTTTTGCCACTTTTAGGGGCCCCCTTCCTTGCGGGGCCCCCTCCGGTCAGAGGGTACGGAGGGTGCTCACTACACCTCTGAACACTTCTGAAAGAAAGCGTAGAGTCAAATGAAGTAAAAATCTTAAAGGAACCAAACTGTGCAATAGACTCTCTATGGATATTCATGCTTGAATAATGAGAATATAGCAGCAGTGATATACTACCAACCACCTGACCAGGATGGTGATAGTGACTGTGAAGGGATATTAGGGAGGTTATAAAAATAAAAAAACTCAGTAATCGGGGTTTCAGCTATCCCCATATTGACTGAGTACATGTCACCTCAGGACAGGATGCAGAGATAAAGTTTCTTGACACCTTAAATGACTGCTTCTTGGAACAGTCAGCCCTGGAACCCACAAGAAGAGAGACAATTATTAACTTAGTCCTAAGTGGAGCACAGGATCTGGTCCAAGGGGTGAATATAGCTGAATTGCTTGGTAATACTGACCATAACATAATAAAATTTAACATCCCAGTGGAGGAGGGAACAACATCAAAACAGCCCACCATAGTAGCATTTAATTTCAGAAAGGGGAACTGTACAAAAATGAGTTATTTAAACAGAAATTAAAAGGCACAGGGACAAAAGTGAAATCCCTGCATGCTGCATGGAAACTTTTTAAAGACATCATAATAGAGACTCAATTTAAATGTATACTCCAAATTAAAAAAACATAGCAAGAGGACCCAAAGAAGTGTCACTGTGAATAAACAAAGTAAAAGAAGCAGTTAGTTGCAAAAAGGCATCCTTTAAAAAGTGGAAGTTCAATCCTAGTGAGGAAAATAGAAAGGAGCATAAACTCTGGCAAGTGAAGTGTAAAAATATAATTAGGAGGGCCAAAAAAGAATTTGAAGAACAACTAGCCAAAGACTCAAAAAGTAACAGCAGAACAATTAAGTACATCACAAGCAGGAAGCCTGCTAAGCAACCAGTAGGGCCACTAGACGATGGAGGTGCTAAAGGAGCACTCAAGGAAGATAAGGCCATTGTGGAGAAACTAAATGAATTCTTTGCATCAGTCTTCATGGCTGAGGATGTGAGGGAGATTCCCAAACCTGAGCCATTCCTTTTAGGTGACAAATCTGAAGAGCTGTCCCAGATTGAGGTGTCAAAAGAAAAGGTTTTGGAACAAATTGATAAATTAAATAGTAATAAGTCACCAGAACCAGATGGTATTCACTCAAGAGTTCTGAAGGAATTCAAATGTGAAATTGTAGAACTACTAATTGTGGTATGTAACCTACCATTTAGATCAGCTTCTGTACCAGATGATTTGAGGATAGCTAATGTGATGTCAATTTTTAGAAGATGCTCCAGAGGCAATCTCATCAATTACAGGCCAGTAAGCCTAACTCAGTATCAGGCAAATTGATTGAAACTATAGTAAAGAACAAAATTATCAGATACATACATGAACACAACTTGTTGGGGGAAGAGACAACGTGGTTTTGTAAAAGGAAATCATGCCTTATCAATCTACTAGAATTCTTTGTGGGGGGAGGGGGCCAACACAAATGGACAAGGGTGATCCAGTGGATATACTATACCTAGATTTTTGGAAAGCCTGTGACAAGGTCCCTCGCCAAGGCATTCATGGGAGAAAGGGAAGATCCTCTCATGGATCAGTAACTGGTTAAAAGATAGGAAACAAAGGGTAGGGAAAAGTGGTCAGTTTTCAGAATTGAAAGTAGTAAATGGGCATGTCCCCCAAGGATCTGTACTGAGACCACTATGTTCAATATGTTCATCGATGATCTGGAAAAAGGGGTAAACAGTGAGGTGGCCAGATTTGAAGATGATACAAAACTACTCAAGATAGTGAAGTCCCAGGCAGACTGCGAAGAGTTACAAAGGGATCTCACAAAACTGAGGGACTGGGCAATAAAATGGCAGATTAAATTTAATGTTGATAAATGCAAAGTAATGCACATTGGAAAACATAATCCCAACTATACATATAAAATGATGGTGTCTAAATTAGCTGTTACCGCTCAAGAAAGAGATCCTGGAGTCATTGTGGATGAGCAGCGGCCATCAAAAATGCTAACAGAATGTTGGGAATCATTAAGAAAGAGATAGATATTCTGTCTTATTATCTCATTACTTCTATATAAATCCATGGCGTGCCCACATCTTGAACACTACCTGCAGATTTGGTTGCCCCATCTCAAGAAAGATATATTAGAAGTGGAAAAGGTACAAAAAAAGGGCAACAAAAATGATTAGGGGTATGAAACAACTTCCATATGAGGAGAAATAAATAAGACAGGAGCTTTCAGCTTGGAAAAGAGATGACTAAGGGGGGATATGATAGAGGTCTATAAAATCATGACTGGTGGGAAGAAAGTAAATAAGAAAGTGTTATTCACTCCTTCTTATAACACAAGAAATAGGGGCCACCAAATGAAATTAATAGGCAGCAGGTTTAAAAATAAACAAAAGGAAGTATTTCCTCACACAATGCACAGTCTACTTGTGAAACTTCTTGCCAGAGGATGGTGTGAAGGGCAAGACTATAACAGGGTTCAGAAAAGAACTAGATAAGTTTATGGAGGATAGGTCCATAAATGGCTATTAGCCAGGATGGGCAAAGATGCAAAACCATGCTCTGAAGAGTCCCTAGCCTCTGTTTGCCAGAAGCCGGAAATGGGCAACCGAGGATGGATCACATGATGATTACCTGTTCTGTTCATTCCCTTTGAAGTACCTGGTGCTGGCTACTGTCAGAAGACAGGACACTGCGCTAGATGGACTTTTTGTCTGACCTAGTATGGACATTCTTATGTTTATTTTTGTATTATGGAATTGGCTGTTGCCTGAAGGATAGGAGGCATTAGAAATATAGATTTCATTTAAATGTCATTAGATACCATGTTGATTGGCTCCAACAGACATTCCTAGAGAATGAAATAACTATATGAGTGCAGAGCTTGGGGGAGAGGGAGCTCGCACAATTTTCCCGCTTGTCATTGCTTGTATAACAGGACCCATTAACATAATATACCCTGAGCTTGTTAATGTTGGAAGTAGGCCTATAGTCAGAAGGTGCAGAGTAGGAGGAGCTCTCTGCTCACGCTGTTGGTGGAAATGTAAAAGAACAGCTGTAGAGAGCCTCATTTATATATGTTACACACCCACAATTCCAGTTACACTTGGACGTTTCCCTAACTGACCCATACTTAGAATGTGGTAGGGAGATGAAGTTTGAACTCTGTGAAAAAAGGGCAAAGGACTCTCTTCTTATAGTGAGAAGCTCATCTCTAAGTAGCAAGGACTCTGCTCCAGGGTCTTAAATGTATTTGGCTTCCCCTTATTGAGGGAGAAGAGACCAGCAGAGCAGTAACAAACCTGAGATTTCAGTGAGGACCCTACTACCCCACATTGAAACTGAGCTGAATCACAAAGCTGGTTCATGTGGTGGCAACTCAAGATGAGCACCCAGCTTCAACAAAGGCAGGTCTGCAGAGAGCACTGCTTTTAGGTGCCCAGAACATTCTAACATACTGACCTGCGCTATGAGTGGGCTTTGTAGTGGGTGGTGTGACATAGCTGAGGAATCGTCCCTGTTAGGGATTCAGAGGCTGGTTGGGAAGGAAAGTGCATGGACTGCTGCAGACTTACTGACTGTTCTAATCTTTTTTTGAATCTGATATTTAGGAGTGTCACAATTTACAGGGCTACCTATACCGCTGTCCCCTTTCTGGTCTCTGAGCACACCTCTTCAGGTCTTAGGCCTCATGTCTTTACCTTTCACGGGGCAACATATCACAATTCTCCCACTCTTAGTCCCTGGGCTACAGTACCCCGTGTAACAACCATTCTTATGCTGCTGGTCCAACTGAGTTCATGCACCTGAGGATCTTCCCTTCAGGAGTCTGTCACACAGCCTTCTTAAAACTACAGTATTGTTTGTTTAACAGTAGGAACAAAGCAGTTAGGGGGAAAGTATTTTAAAACAAAAAACAGTTTACAGTCATGCCTGTCTCATCTAAAGCCCCATTATGGTAACGTAGACAGGCCTAGTTACTCTAACTACCACAATAGGTCCCTGTGTCTCAGTGTGGTTCCCCTGAAGAACTACTGCCTGTCTCTTGAGAGAAGGTTCCTTCAGAATCGAACCAGAACTATTTTATTTTACTGTGTCCCTTGCCTGGTTGAAACCAGTTTTGTAGGCTAACTGAAGATAAAGGCAAAACCATCAAAGCTAATAGTTCTGGAATTGTCCCTTAACATCGCTCAAGTGTTTGCTGAGAGATGGCTATCTGGAGCCGTTCTTTTCCTTTCTACCTGTTTTTCAGACAGCCTCCATTGAACTAAAGCAATATATTCAGACAGTAAACAATCCCAGCATCCAAATCAACGTACAGTATTAATCGATTATGACAAGGCAGCTGAAAATCTGTCACACTGAGTTTTCCCAGCTTCTATGTCTCTGTTTCCTAAAATACAGATTCCCTCTATTTGGGTATGACAATGGGCAGCCTGCCTGCTAAGGGCAAACAGAGAAGGATTGATTTATGCTTCCCAGAATTCTGGGTGGGCTTTAAGATGGTTGTTGTTAGTTTTCAAGAGGGACTTTAGACATATTGAGCCCTTATTAGTTCTTATTGCTGCTTTTTTACCACCTAACAAAAGCTTACATATATGTGGTAGGTAGATAGATAGATATAGATATTGCATAAATTAATAACAAAATGAATGTTAAAAGGGTTCTGGACTGATAAATGCCAAAATGTTTCCAGAGACACTAACCCTCCCCTTCCCCACCCCATTTGTCGAGGAAATACCAACATGTTTCTAATTAGTAGGGCTGTTAAGTGATTAAAAAAATTAATTGTGATAAATCGCACTGTTAAACAATAATAGAATACAATTTATGTAAATATTTTTGGATATTTTCTATTTTTTCAACTATATAATTTCAAGTACAACACAGAATACGTCTACACTGCACACTTTATATTATTTTTATTACTAATATTTGCACTGTAAAACACCAAAATAAATAGTATTTTTCAATGTACCTAGTACAAGTACTGTAGTGCAATCTCTTTATCGTGAAAGCTGAACTTACAAATGTAGAATTATGTCCAAAACAAATCTGCATTCAAAAATAAAACTTAAAACTGTAGAGCCTACAAGTCCACTCAGTCCTACTTCTTGTTCAGCCAATCACTCAGACAAACAAGTTTGTTTATATTTTCAGGAGATAATACTGCCTGCTCCTTGTTTACAATGTCATCTGAAAGTAAGAACAGGCATTCACTTGGCACTTTTGTAGCTGGCATTGCAAGGTATTTGCATGCCAGGTATGCTAAACATTTGTATGTCCATTCAGGCTTCAACCACTATTCCAGAGGACATGCATCCATGCTGTTGATGGGTTCTGCTCAATAACGATCCAAAGCGGGATGGACAGATATACATTCATTTTCATTATCTGAATCAGATGCCACCAGTAGAAAGTTGATTTTCTTTTTTGGTGGTTCGGGTTTTGTAGTTTCCACATCAGAGTGTTGCTCTTTTAACTATTCGGAAAGCATGTTCCACACCTCGTCCCTCTCAGATTTTGGAAGGCACTTCAGTTTCTTAAACCCTGGTCAAGTCCTGTAGCTCTGTTTAGAAATCTCACATTGGTACCTTCTTTGTGTTTTGTCAAATCTGCAGTGGAAGTGTTCTGAAAATGAATAACATGTGCTGGGTCATCATCCAAAGACTGCTATAACATGAAATATATAGCAGAATGTGAATAAAACAGAGCAGGGGACATACAATTCTCCCCCAAGGAGTTTGGTCACAAATTTAATTAACACTTTTTTTTTTTTAACAAGTATCATCAGCATGGAAGCATGGCCTGTGGAATGGTAGCTGAAGCATGAAGGGACATCCAAACGTTTAGCATACTTGGCATGTAAATACCTTGCAGTGCCAGCTAAAAAAGTGCCATGCAAATGCCTGTTCTCACTTTCAGGTGACATTGTAAATAATAAACATGCAGTATTATCTCCTGTAAATGCAACCAAGCTTGTTTGTCTGAGCAACTGGGTGAAGTAGGACTGAGTGGACATGTAGGCTCTAAAGTTTTACATTGTTTTGTTTTTTAGTAGATTTATGTAACAAACAAAAAATCTACATTTGTAAGTTGCACTTTCATGATAAAGAGATTGAACTACAATATTTGTATGAAGTGAATTGAAAAATACTATTTCTTTTGCTTATTTTTGCAGTGCAAATATTTGTAATAAAAATAATATAAAGTGAGCACTGTACAGTTTGTATTCTGTTGTAATTGAAATCAATATATTTGAAAATGTAGAAAAAACAATAAATTTCAATTGATATTCTATTGTTTAACAATGCAATTAAAAGTACAATTAATGGCAATTAATTTTTAATAGCCATTAATTTTTTGAGTTAATCCTGTGAGTTAACTGCAATTAATTGATAGCTCTACTAATTAGTCTACAGGTGTGCAAACCTGTTCAGAGTTTTCCACAGGCTTCCTTCCGCCTTCAGATACATATGACTCCCATCACCTTTGTATCTGAGCAACTTAAATATGAATTAATTTATCCTCACAACAGCCTTGTTTAATATTTTACAGATGGGGAAATGGGACACAAAGAGAGAAGGGTATGTCTGTATTGCAAAGGAAAACCCTTGGTGATAAGTCTCAGAGCCCAAATCAATTAATTCAGTCTTGCAGGGCTAAAAATAGAAGTGTAGATGTTCCCACCTGAGTTGGAGCCCAGGCTCCAAAACCCAGTGAGGCTCTGAGACTTGGTGCTGCAGATTTTTCTAAGGGACTTGCTCACAGACACCCAAGAAGTCTGTAACAGATCTGGAAACTGACCCCAGATCTTCTGAGTCTCAGGCATCTGACCCACCACAACCATCTAAACACCCTTTTCAGATAAGCTTGTGTGTCTTAGTTCAATGCAAAAATAATTCAGAGTTGCTGATAAGATGGTTAAAGAATGTTTGGAAGCAAAAAGTGACATTTACAGAAAGTTAATTTGTCTTCAAGGCTACATTCTCAACAATCATCAGTAGGAAAGTCAGTGCAATAAGTTGATAGTAATATTTTTTTTTAAGATGACAGACAACTCCACACTCATAAACTCTTAAATCTCTTATAGCAACAATTTGATTTAGAGCTTGACGGCATACCCAAAACTCAGTTTTTGTCTAGAAACTCCATTGTGCCAACTGGTGTCTGCCACCTGTAGCACCTAAAATTCCCTGTACTGTAATGTCCCAAATATTTAATGGCACAATATACAACTGCTTTCTTGTAAGCCAAGGAGAATTAGAGCTGCAGGATTATATATTTCAGATTTCTGGGAACCTTAGAATAAGTCACTAATTCTGTAAATGAAAGGAAGTAAATTTGGACCTTCTCTTTGTTCTGTTTTTGTACAGCACCAAACACAATGGTTTGGTCCATGACTAGAGTTCCTAGGCACTATGACAATACAAATAATAATATTAAATACAATCCATTTGGGTTCACATATACAACAGTAACTACAGTTCCCAAAGTCTGGTCCCAGCATGCACTAGGTCTTCTATGAAATGTGGGAAGGATTTCTTGAAGCTTCAGATTTTTTTAGCTTTGGTTTATCCAGTGTCCTGGTGTGGCACATGAAAGGAATCTTTCTAATACATTGTCCCAAAAATCAAACTGATTCCAACAAACTATGCATGGGAAAAAAAACTGTCTTCCTGATTTACAGTACATCATTGCTTAGTGCCACTTCTTTACCAAGAATGAGCTTAAATATATTAGTTACAGGCCATGAAAGAAAGCCGGAGCTTTGGGGTAGAGACTCCTCTAGTAAAGGGTTCTGCTTCTTTCTAGATTCCAAGACTGTATGTAAAGCATAACTATAGTCTGACTTCATGGGAAAGTACCAGCTTCATTCTAAGGAATAGGAATCTCATTGGAAACCCCCCTTCAGAGTTTAGGCCTTTCTGTCGCTTCTGAGTAGTATGTAGCAAATCTCTCACATTCCAGTAATACTAAACCAGAATAGTCACCAGAGTTCAAGTCTGGAGGAAAATATTTCACCTGTGAGTAAGAAAGGGATTCAAGAGGTCTTCAGGGGAAAGACTACGTCTGCCTCTTTTTTCATGCGGTACCTAGCACAACAGGGCCCTGATCCTGATGGGGGGGACTCTGGGTGCCATGGTAATAAATAATAACAATCATAAAGAACTAGGGATGTAAGTATAATGGAAACAGAGATAGAGAAGAAAGGAGGCAGGAGTTTAGAGAATAGAGATGTCATTGGCAGTCATCTTCATCCTTCGTATGTCATGTACCTTTGGTATGGTGCTAAATAATTTGATAACCAGATAAGAGATTTAACTGGGGCTGAGACTGATACATGCCAAAAAAGCCAAGGAACTGAAGAAATGTGACTGGGGACCAGGAAAATAAGACTAGCATACTAACCAACAGTAGTTATGGTGGAGGGAGGACAAATGAGAAATGCACAGGATGGGAATGAGTGCTGAGTGTGAGGTATCACCTAAATTACCTTCAGCATAGGAAGAAACACAATTCCAGAAGGAATCAGGCTGTACAGTAATTTGGAAAGGGAGTTCAAATTCCTTGCCAATTTTCAGAAAAATCCTTTCCTCCAAAGTCTTCAAAGGTTAGTTAGAAATAAGAAATAGTAGCTGAAGTGATGGTTCTCTAGAGAAAGAATTAGACCTTATGAAATTTGTTCCATAGCAAAAGACTACAGTGTCCTTACTTGAGGGTAGGCCTGGTTTTGTGCATTTCTTTCATCAAGCTGGACCAGAAGATTGGATCAATGGTCAGAAGAAGTGAGTTTTAAGGAGGGATTTGAAGGAGAAGAAGGATGCTCTATTGTATACAGGATCAGTGAGGTCTTGCCATGCATAGGAGCAGACAACAGCATGGGAGAAAAAGACAAAGGTGTTTGTGGGATGATACAGAAGAAGCATGAAGGAAGTTGGCCAGCTGTAGGGTAGAAGATGAGCGATGAAATGTAAATGGGCTGAGCTGTGTAGAGCCTTCATCGTAAGGAGGAGGAGTTAGAATTTGATGTAGCACATGTTAGGTGCCAGTGAAAGGACCCAGGAGGTTGAGCGGAGGAGGAGGGAGTGCACAGGTTGCTCATCAACTACACATTGATGAAATGTAAGAGGTTTGCTTCAGGTAAACACTTAAAATATTGGGGTGCTTTTCGGATCCTCCAGATGCCTCTGTTTGCCTTTCCTCCCAATTCTCTCAGCCCAGCCAGATCTTTCTTTCTTCTTCGTTTACTCTTTATCTAATCACCTAAACTCTTTCATCCTGACTCCAAACAAGCTTTCCTTCTCCCCCAACTTCTATTTTCAGTGATTCTTCTGAGACTCAGCTACCTCTGCCTGACATGGCACCCCACCACGACCACCTGTAGCTTCTCCCTGATCATGATTCCCTTTTTCCCTTTCCCCAACAGGCTCTCCCACTTCACTGAACTTTCTTTCCATGCCCCAAATGGCTCCCTCTCTTTGTGGATATGCCTCCATGTGTGTTGAGTGAGAGGTCAGATCAAGCACTCTCTCTGCTGGCTGTGGCTGGCTAATTTACTTAAATTCCCTGGGTCTGAGGGCCTAGAATGCATTGCTCCCACACAAAAGAACAGCCAGACGAGAAGCCTTACTGTGATCCCAAGCTGGCTTTCAGTGGTGGGTTGGTAAGAGGCCACACAGGGTCAGAAAGAAAAGAGGTGACAATTCTAAACTTTTCAAAGCTAGAACAAATTGGGATTTTAGTTTGATATTCAGGACCAGCACCAAAGAGGCACTGCACAATTTGTAATGATGGTCAGATGCATCACTTTTCTTTCCTCACCATATCTTAATGAAATATTTTTAGCCAGTGAGAGAGGCACCTAGTGCCATCCATCTCCAGAGTGACAGTACAGTAAAAGTGCCAGTGTATGTGTGACTGCAACTCTAACAGACAATGGCAAAACTTTGTGGTTCTGCAGGTGTTACTTTTTTACTTGTTTTAAATGCTGTGCCTTCTGCAAACAGTTCAAGGAGAATACATCAGCTTTCTTCATGCCAAAATGAAATGCATGCTTTTTATTTACATGGGTAAACAATTAACAAGGATACTAAGTAGCAAAGACTGAGTTCTAAACCATGCTGTTGTTGCAGAGCCATATCTGAATTGTGTCTTTGTGTAATGTAATCTCTGTAAAGTGCCCTTGGGCAGGGAGCCATTGTAAGCAAACTGACTAGTTCACCTCGTGCTTTTATGGAAAAGGCTTTCCTAACTAACACAATATCCTGCATCTACCTGCCAGCTCTGTAAAGAAATACAAAATAGACTAACAGAATAAACCATGCTGCTAAATCCTAGGTCCGAGTGAATAATGCACAGTGAGTAATTTACCCAATTAATTTAGCCTATTCATCTGTTTACAGAATACCCATACGTGGACCATGATTCCCTCTCATTTATTCTTTATTTGAATTTACTGAACAAGTATTTTGCAAGTCTGATTTTCCTCTATGACTCACTCCCCCACTGAACAGCACTCCCTTTGTCTGTTCCCCTTTCACCCTCCATGTACCTCCTCACAGTCCCCCGCCCCCATTCTCAGGGACATAATCTTATTCGTTGCCACCCCTCAGCCTCCTTGCCTGTGCTTCCATTGGATATTCAAAATGTGATCTATGCTGGTTAGCTGCAATTGGCCCTGTGCTACTATTTCTGTTCCCTGACTGGATGGGCATAATCCATAATTATCATCATCAGGAGGGAGTTTGAAGAAGCTTTGACTTTCTCAGGAAGAAGGGAACAGTAGTAGATAAAAAGGATTAAGAAATTTGACATTTTTTTTCCTGTGGGCTACAAAGTCCCCCTCAGCTAAGGATTAATTCCAAGAACAGTTAAGATGTAGTAATATCTATTAGCTGTGTGAAGAGTTTAAATGTAATTTTCTCTCATTCTCTGTACACCAAAGAACTTGCCTGTGAACTACAGTCCTAACTACAAAGGGTGCAGTGAGAAGATTCTTCATGGTTTCATGAAGGCCCAGATCCTGCAAAATAATGCATATTTATCCCTGCAGATCTCCACTGGCTGCAGTAAGGTTCCCGACGGATGCAGGATCAGGGCCTTAATTGTTTCCGTGCTAAAGACAATCCCATCCCATATAAAAATATTCAAATTGCCAATTATTCACTGACTGGTAATTTTCTGTCATCACCACAGTCATGGACATAGGCATTGACTGCATGGGTGCTCAGGGGCTGGAGCACCCACAGAGAAAAAATAGTGCATGCTGACCATCCACCGGCAGCCACCCTATCAGCTCCCCCCCAACAGTGTTTGTCACTCATCAGTGGCCCTGCTGATCAGCACCTCCTCCTCCCTCCCTGTGCCTCCTGCCCACCATGATCAGCTGTTTTGCGGTGAGCAGGAGGCTTTCGCAGGGAGGAGGAAGAGTGAGGGTGTGGCACACTGGGGAGGGGGGCAGAAAGGAGCAGAAGAGACAGGATAAAACTAGCTGCTTGCTAATCAAATTTTGCCCACTGAAAAGATAGAATTCCACAGATAGTTTTGTGGAGATATATATTAATCTTGCCATTGGATTTGATATTTATCTGAGCCCTTGGTGATCATATATACCTGCTCCACTGTATTTGTTATGTAGAATGACAAGAAAATTCTATCCACTTTGGTTTCACCAAGGACCTACTTGTACAAGCCTGTCAGTTCAATAAAGTTTTATTATAATATGGACATTATAAAATGAGGGATCTGATTGGTTGTGAAGGTTCTGATTGGGTAGGTATCTGGTGTAAGCATACAGGTCAGTACTAGCTAGTTAGTTTGCCTGCCCTCTAGAAATTCATTGTACACATCCAGAGGAACAAATAGTAGGGAAAATATAGTTATCCTGTTTTCCCTAAGCTTTTTGGTTTTCCTCCTGATCTGAATAAGAGGTTTTTAAAATCCACACAACCTGAAGCAAACTCTACTAGTGAGAATTGTATGTCATATTTGCAGCTGCCCATTCTCTCATCTTACTGTAAGTCCCCCCCCCAATCTATTTCCATGGAAATGGGAGTGAGAAGGGCAAATATATAGCAAGGGTAATTATTTTTAAAGGTATTGTTAAGATTTTATTTATTGTTCTTCATCTGCATTCCAGGAAAGTGAAAGTGAGAAATGGAAGTCAGAAGTTGATTTTTTTTTCTAAATTCAGATAGTAGTGCTCATTCTGCTTCTGTTCCATGGAAAGCTGGAAACAGATATTGCACTTAGAAAGAGGGATGGTCTTCTGGTCCAGAGAGGCAATTAGGAGTTGAGATTTACATTCTGTTTCTAATACTACTATTAAATATTTATACTATGGTAGCACCCAAAGGCCCCAGTTAAAATTGAGCTGTGCTGATGTCTGTACAAACGTAGAACAGAGACAATCCCCATCCTGAAGGGATCTATAGATTGTCTTCATCCTATGGCAAGTCACTTTGCTCTCTTAATTTCCCCATCCGTAAAATGGGAATAAATATTTACGCTACTTCACAAGGATGTTCTGAAGCTAAATTAATTCAGGTTAGTAAAGCACTTTGAGATCTGCCTATGGAAGGAGATAGAAATGCAAAGTATTTGTCTTACTGCTCAGCAAAAATAAGATAAAGATAGTATTCTACTATCTTTTTAAAAGACTTATAGTCACTTCACTAGTTTCCATTTCCATGGAAACAGGACTGGCAAGGCTGTTAGGAGCTACCTATAGTTGAGAATTACATGTATAAATCTTTGCTGCTGGATATCAGCTGCTTGCTACAAAAATTAAGTCAAAATTTAAAAGGAACGATAAAGGGAATGCAGTGTGTGAGAGAGGAAATGCTCATGGACTTAAAGGCAGTGAGTATTCATCCTTCCTATTAAAATCTGCAGACATTCCTCACTTGTCTATTAGTACCTTTCAGACTTCTTATCCTTACATTCAAGGCCCTGCGTCATGCAACCACTGCCTATGTCTCTGACCTGGCATCCTATTTATTATGTGTTAGTATAACTATTATTTGGCTTACCAGAGCACCTAGCAGTTCCAACCAAGATGGAGGCTTCATTGTGCTGGGGACTGCACAAACAGAGCAAGAGATAGTGTCTGCCCCAAAGAGCTTGCACTCTAAATAGACAAGACACAGAGGTGGAAAGGAAAACAAAAGCAAGGTGAAGTGAAGTGACTTGGCCAAAGTGTCACAGAAGGTCAGTGGCAAAGCCGGGGTAGAGTCCTAATCTAGTGCTGTTTCCACATGGCCTCTCTCCTTTTGCTATCCTCCCCTGCACCAAACATGCACAGCCAGATGCACCTTTCATCTCCTTTCACAGATATCTCTGCAACTTCTTCCATGCTCTCCCTACGTCTGGAATTCCCTTCCAAAATCTACTGCCAGGCTTTCATCCTCCTTTCCTTCAAGTTACTCTCCGAAAAACCCACAGCTGCGGCACCGACTAAAAAATTTAACATGTTTGCCACATTTACCCTCCATCAAAAAACTTGAGAACAGAACATTGGAACTGTGAAGACTCTTGCATGCCTAAAATCAGTCACTATTCAATTATATATCTGTAACTCACCTCCATCCTTTCCTCTGCTTCCTGGTATATGTTATATCTTCACTAGTCTCTCCAGTCCATCATTTAGATTGTAAATTTTTCAGGGCAGTGTTTTTCTGGGACACTTCTAAAATAGAATCGTCGGACTAAAAGGGACCCGGAGAGATCATCTAGACCAGGCCCCTACACTCAAGGCTAATATTATCTCCATCTCTAACAGGTGTTGTCTAATATTTTCATTGCGTGACCCTGATTTTTGTGTTATGTGAAGGGGTAAATCATAGAATTATAGAATTGTAGGACTGGAAGGGACCTCAAGGTCTTCTAATCCAGTCCCCGGCATTCAAGGCAGGACTAAGTATTACCTAGGTCATCCCTGACAGGTATCTGTCTAACCAGCTATTAAAAATCTCCAATGATGGAGAGTCCAAAACCTCCCTAGGCAATTTATTTCAGTCCTTAACCACCCTGACAGTTAGGAAGTTTTTCCTAATGTCCAACCTAAAACACCCTTTCTGCAATTTAAACCCATTGCTTCTTGTCCTAGCCTCATGGGTCAATTACAACAATTTTTCTCCCTCCTCATTGTAATAAGCTTTTGTGTACTTAAAATGGCTACCATGCCTCCCTCAGTCTTCTCTTCTCCAGACTAAACAAACCCAATTTTTTCAATCTACCCTTATAGGTAACATTTTCTAGACCTTTTAATCATTTTTATTGTTCTTATCTGGACTTTCTTCAATTTGTCCACATCTTTCCTGAAATGCAGCACCCAGAACTAGACACAATACTCCAATTGAGGTCTAATCAGCATGAAGTGGAAGAATTACTTCATGTGTCTTTCTTACAACATTCCTGCTAATACATCCCAGAATGTTGTTTGCTTTTTTTGAAACAGTATTACACTCTATTGATGTGTACTTAGCTTGTGATTCACTATGACCCCCTAGATCCCTTTCTACAGTATTCCTTCCTAGGTAGTCATTTCCCATTGTGTGTGTGTGTGTGTGTGTGTACGTGCGTGCGTGCATGCATGCGCGCGCGCCTGCGCGCAAAGTACCTTCCTAACTGGCATACCTTGCATTTGTCCTTATTGAATTTCATCCTATTTACTTCAGTTTGTCCAGATCATTTTGAATTTTATTTCTATCTTCCAAAGCACTTGCAACCTCTCCTATCTTGGTATCATCCACAAACTTTATAAATGTACTCTTTATGCCATTATCTGAATCTTTGATGAAGACATTGAAAAGAACTGGACCCAGAAGTGATCCCTGTGGAACCCCACTTGGTATGCCCTTAAAGCTTGATTGTGAACCACTGATAATTAGTCTCTGGAAATGATTTTCCAACCAGTTATGACCCATGTTATAGAAGCGCCATATAGGTTGTATTTCCCTAGTTTGTTTATGAGAAGGTCATTTGAAACCATTTCAAAAGCCTTACTAAAGTCAAGATATACCAAGGCTACTGCTTCCACCCATCCACACGGCTTGTTACCCTGTCAAAGACAGCTAAAGTAGCTTGGTTTGACATGATGTGTTCTTGACAAATCCAGGCTGATAGTTACTTATCACCTTATTATCTTTGAAGTATTTGCAAATTCATTGCTCAGTTATTTGCTCCATTATCTTTCCAGGTACTGAAATTAAGCTGACTGGTCTGTAATTCCCTGAATTGTCTTTATTCACCTTTTAATGGATTGGCACAATCTTTTCCAGTCCTCTGGAATCTCTCCCATCTTCCATAACTTTTCTAAGATAATCATTAATATCTCATCTTCTCAGTCATCTCCTTGAGTATTCGAGGATGTATTTCATGGCCGTGGTGGCTTGAAGACATTTATCTTGTTTGAGTAATTTTTAACTTGGTCTTTCCCTATTTTAGCCTCTGATCCTACCTCATTTTCACTGACATTCACTATGTTAGACATCCAATCACGACTAAAACTTTTGGTGAAAACTAAAACAAAAAAGTCATTTAGCACTTCTGCCATTTCCACATTTTCTGTTATTGTCATCCCCCACCCTCTCCCAGAGTAATGGGTCAACCTGTCCTTGGTTTTCCTCTTGCTTCTAATGCATTTGTAGAATGTTTTTGTATTACTCTTTATGTCTCTAGCTAGTATAATCTCACTGTGTGCCTTGGCCTTTCTAATGTTGTCCCTACATACTAGTGTTGTTTATATTCATCCTTTGCAATTTCACCTAGTTTCCACTTTTCGTATGATTCTTTTTTTTTTTTTTTGAGATCATTGAAGATCTCCTGGTGAAGCCAGAGTGGTCTCTTGCCAGACTTCCTATCTTTCCTATGCAGCAGGGTAGTTTGCTCTTGTGCCCTTAACACTGTCTCTTTGAAACACTGCCAACTGTCTTGAAATGTTTTTCCTCCTTAGACTTGCTTTCCATAGAAATTTACCTACCAAATTACTGAGTTTGCTGAAATTTGCCTTTGTGAAATCCATTGTCTTTACTGTACTGTTTTCCCTCCTACCACTCCTTAGAATCATGAACTCTACCATTTCATGGTCACTTTCACCCAAGCTGCCTTCCACTTTCAAATTCTCAGCCAGTTCCTCCCTATTTCTCAAAATCAAACCTAGAGCAGCCTCTCTCTTAGCAGCTTTGTCCATCTTCTGAAATAAAAAATTGTCTCCAATACATTCCAAAAACTCCTTGGATAATCTGTGCCTTGCTGCATTGTTTTCCCAACAGATCTTAGGGTAGTTGAAGTCCACCATCACCACTGAGTCCTGTGCTTTTGATGATTCTGTTAGTTGTTTAATAAAGCCTCATCTACCTCTTCTTCCTGGTTAGGTGATCTATAGTAGACCCCTACCATGACATCACCCTTATTTTTTACCCCTTTTATCCTTACCCAGACACTTTCAAGAAGTCTGCCTCCTGTTTCAACCTCAACCTCAGTCCAAGTGTATACATTTTTTATATATAAGGCAACACTTCCTCCCTTTTTTCCCTGCCTATCTTTCTTGAGCCAGCTGTACCCTTTTATACCAATATTCCAGTCATTGTGTATTATCCCACCAAGTCTCTGTGATGCCAGCTATGTCCTAGTTGTGTTTATTAACTAGCATTTCTAGTTCTTCCTGCTTATTTCCCCAGACTTCTCACATTAGTATACAGACTTCTAAGATACTAATTTAATTTCCCCCATGTTGTCTCTCCCCTATCCCTGCTAGAATGGCCCATGCTCCCCACAGATTCTAATCCTCTGTTTTTGACTTACCTGTGACCTTTTGTCTTCTACCCCCATTGAACCTAGTTTAAAGCCTCCTCAGTAGGTTAGCCAGCCTGTATCAAAATATGCTCTTCCCTTTCCTTGATAGGTGGACCCCATCTCTGCTTACAGAATAACATCCCATGGCCAAGGAAGCTGAAGTCCTCCTGGCAACACCATCCTATTGTACTTGTGGCTGCTATAAAACAATGCATAATAGATATATTATGGCAATTCCCTCTATGACATGCCCAAGGTAAGATCCAGACTAATGAATAGTCGTGTCCCACTGCCCTCCAACTTGGGGTGCCTTTTTCACTACTTTGCTGCTCTACCCAATCCTTGTCTACTCACAAACAACCCCAGGCATGTGAAGTATCAGAGGGGTAGCCGTGTTAATCTGGATCTGTACAAGCAGCAAAGAATCCTGTGGCACCTTATAGTCTAACAGACATTTTGGAGCATGAGCTTTCATGGGTGAATACCCACTTCGTCAGATGCATGTAGTGGAAATTTCCAGGGGCAGGTATATATATATGCAGGCAAGCTAGAGATAATGAGGTAGTTCAATCAGGGAGGATGAGGCCCTTTTCTAGCTGTTGAGGTGTGAAAACCAAGGGAGGAGAAACTAGTTTTGTAGTTGGCAAGCCATTCACAGTCTTTGTTTAATCCTGAGCTGATGGTGTCAAATTTGCAGATGAACTGAAGCTCAGCAGTTTCTCTTTGAAGTCTGGTCCTGAAGTTTTTTTGCTGCAGGATGGCCACCTTAAGGTCTGCTATAAAATGGCCAGGGAGGTTGAAGTGTTCTTCTACAGGTTTTTGTATATTGCCATTCCTAATATCTGATTTGTGTCCATTTATCCTTTTCCGTAGCGACTGTCCAGTTTGGCCGATGTACATAGCAGAGGGGCATTGCTGGCATACGATGGCATATATTACATTGTGGACGCGCAGGTGAATGAACCGGTGATGGTATGGCTGATCTGGTTAGGTCCTGTGATGGTGTCGCTGGTGTAGATATGTGAGCAGAGTTGGCATCAAGGTTTGTTGCATGGATTGGTTCCTGAGCTAGAGTTACTATGGTGCGGTGTGCAGTTACTGGTGAGAATATGTTTCAGGTTGGTAGGTTGCCTGTGAGCGAGGACTGGCCTGCCACCCAAGGCCTGTGAAAGTGTGGGATCGTTGTCCAGGATGGGTTGTAGATCACTGACGATGCATTGGAGAAGTTTTAGCTGGGGACTGTATGTGATGGCCAGTGGAATCCTGTTGGTTTCTTTCTTGGGTTTGTCTTGCAGTAGGAGGCTTCTGGGTACACGTCTGGCTCTGTTGATCTGTTTCCTTATTTCCTTGTGCGGGTATTGTAGTTTTGAGAATGCTTGGTGGAGATTTTGTAGGTGTTGATCTCTGTCTGAGGGGTTAGAGCAGATGCGGTTGTACCTCAGTGCTTGGCTGTAGACAATGGACCGTGTGATGTGTCCAGGATGGAAGCTGGAGGCATGAAGGTAGACATAGCGGTTGGTAGGTTTTCAGTATAGGGTGGTGTTAATGTGACCATCACTTATTTGCACCGTGGTGTCTAGGAAGTGGACCTCCCATGTAGATTGGTCCAGGCTGAGGTTGATGGTGGGGTGGAAGCTGTTGAAATCATGGTGGAATTTTTCCAGAGTCTCCTTCCCATGGGTCAGATGATGAAGATGTCATCAATGTAGCGTAGGTAGAGAAGGGGCGTCAGTGGACGAGAGCCGAGGAAGCATTGTTCCAGGTCGGCCTTAAAAATATTGGCATATTGTGGGGCCATGCCGGTGCCCATAGCAGTGCCACTGATCTGGACATATATATTGTCATCAAATTTGAAACAGTTGTGTGTGAGGATGAAGGCACAGAGCTCAGCAGCCAGTTGTGCTGTGGCATCATCAGGGATACTGTTCCTGACAGCTTGTATTCCATCTGTGTGTGGCATGTTCATGTAGAGAGCCTCTATGTCCATGGTGGCTAGGATGGTATTTTCTGGAAGGTCACTAATGCATTGTAGTTTCCTCAGGAAATCAGTGGTGTCACGGAGATAGCTGGGAGTGCTGATGGCATAGGGTCTGAGTAGACAGTCCACATATCCAGACAGTCCTTCAGTGAGACTGCCAATGCCCGAGATGATGGGGCGTCCAGGATTTCCAGGTTTGTGGATCTTGGGTAGTAGATAGAATAACCCTGGTCGGGGCTCTGAGGGTATGTTGATTTGTTCCGGTGTTAGTGTAGGAAGTGTCCTGAGTAAATGTTGCAGTTTCTTAGTGTATTCCTCAGTGGGATCTGAGGGAAGTGGCCTGTAGAATTTGGCGTTGGAGAGTTGTCTGGCAGCCTCCTTTTGGTAGTCAGACCTGTTCATGATGACAACAGCACCTCCTTTATCAGCCTCTTTGATGATAATGTCAGGGTGGTTTCTGAGGCTGTGGATGGCATTGCATTCTGCACGACTTAGGTTATGAGGCAAGCAATGTTGTTTTTCCACAATTTCTGCCTGTGCATGTCGGCGGAAGCATTCAATGTATAGGTCCAGACTATCATTTCGACCCTCAGGAGGAGTCCATGTGGAGTTCTTCTTCTTGTGCTGTTGGTGGGAGGGTACCTGTGTATCAGTGCGCTGTTCAGTGTTGTCCTGAAAGTATTCTTTGAGTCGAAGACGGCGAAAGTAGGCTTCCAGGTCGCCGCAGAACTGTATCACGTTGGTGGGGGTGTGAGTGACTCCCAGCTATGCCTGTGTGAATGGCATCCTACCAGTATCACATTGACTTTTTTGTTGCAAGGTAACCCTAGTCCCACATTTCTCCCCAGAAATGTATAACGTGTACTGCCCAGCCCTTTCCTGGACAATACAAGCTTACGTGAAGGTCATCATTTAATTAATAAAAATGATATACACACTCTTGCTGTCCCAAATGGAGTTTCTAAACACTTCAGTTCAAACACACTGGTTTAGACAAAACAATACAACAAGTTTATTAATACCAAGAGAGAGATTTTAAGTCAACACAGGAAATGAGGCATAAAAGTCAAAATTGGTTAACAGGTCAGCTGGCAGAGAGGCGCTGCCAGCAGAGGGGCTGGTGGACAGGTGCAGCAAGCAGCCAGCAGGGGGGCTAGCAGAGAGGTGCAGCAAGTGGCCAGCAGTGGAGCTGGCTGAGAGGCATGGCAAGTGGCTAGCAGGGGGGCTGGCGGAGAGGCGAGGCAAGTTGCAGTGTTTTTCTAAATTAATTGTGAGTTACTTCCCTCCTTTTATTAAAAGTTTTGCTACACTCAGACTCTGTGCTTGCTAGAAGGGAAGGATTGCCTCTTAGAGGTGCCCAGTGTGTGGTGTGTAATTGTCCCAGGTAACTGGGTGGGGACTTGAGCCAGTTTTGTTTTGTATTATTGAAAAGGAATCGCTAGATACCGAACCAAGCCCTTGTTGCTGCTGGCACTCCCTGGTAAAAGGGTTACATTAGTATTGTTTGGCTGGGGATCTCTCAGTGGTTTACAAATAGTAATTAATTTAGCCTTACAACTAGAGCTGGGTGACTTTTTTTCCAGCAACTAGTGAATTTGCCAAAAATGCATTTTTGGGGCACCAGAACTCTTTGGGGCAAATGCAGTGACTAGATTTGTCCCATCCTCTCTTCCCCTCCCCAAAATCAAAGAAATCAAAGAGTTCAGTTTGGCCATTTCAAAATGAAACATTTCAAATCTTTTTGTTTTGAAGTGTTTCATTTTGACCATTTTGAAAACAAAATATTTTTACTTTTTTTTTTTTTCAAAACAGCCTTTTATTTTACAACTTAGCTACATTTTAAAAGAAACAAAATGTGAAAAACACCTGAAAACAACCCAATGTAAAAAAAAATTAAGGGTCAAACAAAATGTTTAGTTTGACCCCAAATGAAATCTTTTCAGGTGTTGTTGTAGTTATTCTGGTGCGGACAAACTGAAAAATTCTGTTTCAGTTTGAACTAAAAAAATCACTCAGCTCTGTTTATAACTCTCTTATGTACTTGGTAAGTAGAACATGCAAGGCAGATATACCAGTCTTTCACCTACTTTGAAGACAGTGCAAATGCTTTCCTCAGTCGCAAGGAAATATTACTTAATGGTTCAAGTCCAACACTAAGGCCACATCTACACTAGCACTTACGTAGGCAAAACTTTTGTCACTCAGGCCTCTGTTATACACCAAGTGTTATACACTAGGTGATCACAATAGTCACTCTTGGCCTTGGAATTTATGAAACCTGGACTGAATTATGGCTTCACCTTGTCAATGCAAGACTTGGCAGTTCTGGCTGAGATTCACTTCAGATTTTGTTAATTTGAAACTAAGTGAAACTCTAGGGTAGTGCCCTGTGATTGAAAAACGACTCTCATAAACCCTTGCAGAATGGAAACCAGGTTTCATGCAGTCAGTCAATAAGATGACCAAACTGCTCTTCCCTCACTTTTACTTTCTCTTTTCTTCCTTTTTGCTCTTCTTTATTAGGGTCTGATGATCACAGCAGGTAGCACCTTACCCTGTGTGCACTCCCAAGTAAGTCAGCTGGCCCACATGCAAAGTTAAGTGCTAGTCTCTACAGGCAAGGGCATCACAATCAGACTCTTTGTATTTATATTTCAACTTACCCTTTTGTGATTTCATTCTGCTAATCAACAACTACATTTTATTTTGCAACTGGTGGGTTAGTTTGTGATATAAGTTACACCATGCTCCATGGTAACCTTGCTAATTTCAAAGAAGTTGCAATGGCATAACAGAGATGTCTGACCCAATGTGATTTTTTTTTTCTGCTTGATGAAGGCTGCGTGTTTTGTCATGTGGAGGGGAATGGAATCTGCAATTGCAGCTGACCTATTTAGTGTGTGGAGGTTGGTTTTTTGTCCTTTTTGCTGTATTTCAGTTTTGCTCTTAAAAAAAATGTGTATGACCCATAAATCCATACTCAAACAATTCAATCTCCATCACTAGCTTTTCCTTCTGCTTAGCTTCTGTTGTGAACATATACTGAGTATATCTCAGTATATCTCAGTAACACTGTGGCTCTGTAGTATTTTCACATAATGCTGATACACAGCTTTATATTGGTCCCCTCTCTGCCACCAAACACAAGAGGATTCATTGTTCACAGATGGATAGTTATGTAATGGCTTTACTGCAGTGTACAATATGATTACTATTCTTGAGACACTAAAATAAAAATCAGATAATACTGCTTAGTCCTAAGCAGTTATCAAGCCCTGATTCAATATGCTGGAAATCCCTTACATAGCGGAAGCCCGGGACACATGTAAATATAATTTAGACAGTGTCTGAGATCAAAAATGGTACAAGAAATCTGCTCATATGGGGAATGAGTCATAGAGGATTTACAGATAAACCCTAGAAACTTTTTCAAGGGACAAATCATGTCCCCGAATCCCTTGAACAGGCAAGCAAGGTTGCAAAAAGCAGCAGCGCCACCATGGATTTCTGTTTGGCTTAGAAAAGAGATGAATAAGGAGGGATATGGTAGAGAGATCTATAAAATAGTGAATGGTGTGGAGAAAGTAAATGGGGATGTGTTATTTCATCCCAACCCTTGTGGATGGGGGAAAGCTGTAGATGTGGTATATCTTGACTTTAGTAAGACCTTCTCATAAACAAACTAGGGAAATACAACCTAGATGGAGCTACTATAAGGTGGGTCGTAACTGGTTGGAAAACCGTTCCCAGACAACAGTTATCAGTGGTTCACAGTCATGTTCAAAAGTTCAAGGACATAACAAGTGGTGTCTTGTAGGTATCAGTTCTGGGTCTGGTTCTGTTCCATATCTTCATCAATGATTTAGATAATGGCAAAGAGAGTACACGTATAAAGTTTGAAGATGATGCCAAGGTAGGAGAGTTGCATGTGATTTAGAGGATAGGATTAAAATTCAAAATGATCTGGACAAACTGGAGAAATGGTCTGAAGTAAATAGGATAAAATTCAATAAGGACAAATGCAAAGTACTCTGCTTAGGAAGGAACAATCAGTTGCACAAAATGGGAAATGACTGCTTAGGAAGGAGTACTGTGGAAAGGGATATCCGGGTCATAGTGGATCATAAGCTAAATATGAGTCAACACTGTTGGGGAAAAAGAAGCAAACATCTTTCTGGGATGTATTAGCAGGAATGTTGTAAGCAAGACAAAAGTAGTAATTCTTCTACTCTACTCCGCTCTAGTTAGGTCTCAACTGGAGTATTGTGTCCAGTTCTGGGCACCACATTTCAGGAAGAATGTGGATGAATTGGAGAAAGTCCAGAGAAGAGCAACAAAAATGATTCAAGTTCTAGAAAACATGACCTATGAAGGACGATTGAAAAAATTGGGTTTGTTTAGAAGAGAAACCTGAAGTTTTCAAATACAAAAAGGTTGTTATAAGAAGGAGGGAAACAAATTGTTCTCGTTACCCTATGAGGATAGGACAAAAAGTAATGGGCTTAAATTTCAGCAAAGGAGGTTTAGGTAGACCATTAAGAAAAACTTCCTTTCAGAATTGTTAAGCATTGGAATAAATTTACTAGGGAAGTGGTGGAATCTCCATGACTGGCGATTTTTAAGAGCAGGTTAGACAGATACCTGTCAGGAATGGCCTAGGTAATAGTTAGTCCTGCCTTGAGTGCCAGGGACTGGATTAAAAATCCTCTTGAGGTCCGTTCCAGTCCTACAATTCTATGATTTACCCCTTCACATAACACGAGAATCAGGGGTCACCTAATTAAATTAATAGACAGCAGGTTTAAAACTAATATAAAAAGGCCATGTCTACATTACAAAATTAAAGTATCAGAGGGGTAGCCATGTTAGTCTGGATCTGTAAAAAGTGACAAGGAGTCCTGTGGCACCTTATAAATTAACAGAAGTATTGGAGCATAAGCTTTTGTGGGTGAATACCTACTTTGTCAGATGCATGTGGTAGAAATTTCCAGAGGCAGGTATAAATAAATAAATTCTAGACTGATTCTTGCCTGCATATTTATACTTGCCCCTGGAAATTTCCACCATATGCATCTGATGAAGTGGGTATTCAGCTTATGCTCCAATACTTCTGTTAGTCTGAGGTGCCACTGGACTCTTTGTCACTTATTACAAAATTAATTCGACCTAACTTATGTTGGCATAGAGATGCTGCAGTAATTACATCCCTTGTCCATGTCTATGCTTTGCCTGTGGTATGGGTCCTCACCAGGAGCTCTTGCACTGATTGAACTGTCGGTGTGGGGCATTATGTAATGGCTTCTGAAAGCCGGCAACAGTCAATCAAGGTAAGCAACGCAATGTCTACACTGACACTGCATCGACCTAGCTACATCAGTGTTGACTTGATACCTTTCATGGAGGCAAGTTATGTTGCCGGGAGTGAAATTTTAGTAGAGACACTTACAGAGTTAGGTCAACATAAGCTACCTTGCATCAACCTGACTCTGTAATGTAGACCAGGGTGAAGTACTTCTTCACACAGAACAGTCAACCTGTGCAATTTGTCGTGAAGGCCAAAAGTATAACTGGATTAAAAAAAGAATTAGATAAGTTCATGGAGGATAGGCCCATCAGTGGCTATTAGCCAAGATGGTCAGAGACACAACTCCACACTCTGTGTCCCTGAATTTCTGACTGCTAGAAGATGGGACTGAATGACAGGGGATGGATCACTCTATGCATTGCCCTGTTCTGTTCATTCCCTCTGAAACATCTGGCACTGGTAAACTATTGGAAGGGCCAAAAGAAATTGGATGTAGTTCAACAAGGACAAGTGCAGAGTCCCACACTTAGGATGGAAGAATCCCATACACTGCTGCTGGCTGGGGACCGACAGGCTAAGAAAAGGACATGTGGATTACAGTGGACCAGAAACTGGATGTGAGTCAACAGTGTGCCCTTCTTGCCAAGAAGGCTAATGGCATATAGGGCTGCATTAGTAGGACCGTTGCCAGCAGATCAAGGAAAGTGATTATTCCTCTCTATTCATCACTGGAGAGACCACATCTGGAGTATTGTGTCCAGTTTTGGCCCCCCTCCGTCCCCCCCCAGAGAAAGGATGTGGACAAATTGCAGGGAGTCCAGCGGAGGACAACAAAAACTATTAGGGGGTTGGGGCACATGACTTATGAGGACAGGCTGAGGGAAATGGGATTATTTAGTCAGCAGAAAAGAAGAGTGAGGCAGGATTTGATAGCTGCCTTCAACTACCTGAAGGGGGGTTCCAAAGAGGACGGAGCTAGGTTGTTCTCAATGGTGGCAGATGACAGAACAAGGAACAATGGTCTCAAGTGGGAGTAGGGGAGGTCTAGGTTGGATATTAGGAAAACCTATTTCACTAGGAGGGTGGTGAAGCACTGGAATGGGTTACCTAGGGTGGTGGTGGAATCTCCATCCTTAGAGGTTTTTAAGGCCCAGCTTGACAAAGCTCTGACTGGGATGATTTAGTTGGTGCTGGTCCTGCTTTAGAGAGGTGCTTGAGTGTTTGGAGGAGACAGGTCACTTTCAAGTTGTTCCATTACAAGTGTTACTTGTATCAGTTTAAAAGTCAGTAAAACTAACCTTTTTCTTTGTGGCTGGTACGACACACCAGCAATATCCTGAATGAATTTTACTGAATTAAGTTAAACCTTGTTGAACTAATATAACATCATTGGAGTTCAATGTCTTAAAATATGTACTGTTGTGAGATTGTATAGAACTTCTTTAGCAGGAAGATAAAAGTAATGCAATCTCTGGAAGGTAATTTCAAAGGGTTTTGGAACAATACTTGTGAAGGGGATTTCCTAGGAAATACCTTGGGGTGAGAGGAATGCAAATTTTCTTCTCCCTAGCCATATATCCTGATGCCTTCAGGAAAACCAGGGCGTATTCTGCACCAAAAAAATAAAAATTATGCATCAAAAAAAATTAAAAATTAGGTGCACAATATTTTAAAATTCTGCAAAATTCTGTGAAATTCTGCAAATTTTATTTACCAAAATAATGTGGAGACTCCAGCAAGGCATTAAGGATCATAGACCACTGGCTGCCCAGAAGCAGGAGATCACTGTGCAGCTCCGCCCCAGGACACAGACTCAGTGGTGAGGCAGCACCAACCCTGACTCAGAGCAAGGACCAAGCCAGCCACAGAAACACCCCAATGAGGGTTCAGTGATGGAGCTTTCTATCTGCACTGGGCTGCAAGGCATCCTGGTTCTAGCTGATGTCAGTAAGCCATTGAGTGGCGGTTTAGAGCATAGTAACTCCCAAGACCTCTCCAAACTTGGGTTCAAGATCCCCTAGGTTATGCTATTATTAAAATTTCTTTTAAGACTACTTACTCTTTATATTTTGACATGTGATGTTGACAATTGTGTTTTAATGGTTATAAAGCTTTAACTTTTCAAATCTCCAATGTCTACAGTCATTAAATGGTCTGACTCTGCCCATTGTCTCATCCTTCTACAAATTCCTGCGATTGTGAAAATATAAGTAGATACAAAGAGAAACAAAAAGCTTTAAACCCACAATTCTGCACATCTGTGAAACTTTAATTGATGCACATAGAAAAAATGCTTAAAAATAAACATTGATATAATCTGTAGAGATTATAACAAAAGGAAAACTGAATTCTGATAAGCCTACCTAGGACACAGTCCTCTCAACAACCTGGACTCCTGACCTACCCTTCCCAGGCTCCAGCCCCAACCCCTGTGTGAGGAATCCCCACAAACCAGGACTCTGCGCTGTACAGTGTGTGCATCTGCGCCCTCATCCATTCCTAGAATCCTTTTTTCCAGAAGTGAGCAGCAGTGGTTTGGCTGCCAAGGGGCCCTCCCCAGCCTTGGAAGTAGGAGAGAGATTTGTTCTTTTTCCAATCACAAAATGTCAGGAAGTGCAAAAGTTAGGGTTCCAGTAGCAATGTTAAGTCAGTCCCATTGCTTATCCATGTGTGATATATATTTTATTATATACACTTTCATATCTGTTGAGTGACACATTTAGCTAGAACAATAGGAACAGAAGATACTAATGCAGCATGATCAACATTGCACAAACACAGGTTTTACCGTTTAAATTAACAGATTTTGAAAAAAACCCGTAATCTCCCTGAACCAGCATGTACATGCATAACTAGCTGCATGTGCATGAATATTCAAGTGTGCCACTGAGACTTACACTGCTTATTTTGCATACCCAAATGCAATTTTAAAATGATTGTACTATCTCTCTGGTCAATCACTTTTTTCTCTAAGCTGAGATAAGGACCTAGGTCACAATTACCATCCATACTCAACAAAGTATGTAAGCACATGCTTAACTTTAGCATTAGCACTGATGCTCAGTACTGATAAACAGGACTATTAAGATGACTGCCTCCTTCTATGCTTTTTTGAAAAAACAGATCATATTAACAGGCGGTCCAAAAACCCTGTAGTGTATGAGCAACATTTTCCAGATGATGTCTTGCTGGAGAAGGGATCTTGAATGTCTTACAGGGTTGCTAGTGCTTGGGTTGTTTGCTGGATGAACTATAGTTTTCAGTTTCTTTCAGTCATGTAAGTAGATTTGAAATAATTTTCAGTCTAGCCTGTCTTCCAAATCCCAGTGCTTTCATTTCCGAATCTTTTAAATTCCATCCTTCAGAATGGCTTGCTTTATTGATAAATCACAGTCATAGCTGACAAGCAAAGCACTGGACCTGACGTGAACACATTAAGTAATACTGTCTAAGCAGAAGCAGAGAGATCACGTTGTAAAGTCTGAAAAAACCAAGGCTACGTGAGCAAAGCTTTTCCTGTAAAATGAAGACACATTAACTTAAGGTTCAGAGTACAGGGCACTGCATGAATTGAAATCTCCAATTAGGGATTGCAACAAAAGATAAGTTAATGTTTAGCCATCTTATCTAATGACAAAACATTGCCAAAAATCTTCACTGGTTTTAAATTTTCTAAATGGTACATGGTGTTTTTGGATGTTAAAGAGACCATTTTGACTGGATCCTTTCAAACCAAGCATGAGTGTAACAAATAACCTGCCAAATATAGCTGCTTTTGCTTTAGTTTGTCCTCCTTTTTTCTGTTCCTATCTTCAGTGTTAAATAATATTTGAGACAGATTCTTTCCAAATGAAATGAAATGTTTTGAGGAAATAATTTAAAATGCTTAAGAGCCAAAATCTCACACCAAAACTTTGTACTTCCTAAATGACACATAAAACATAGTTTTGCTCAAACGTATTAACCCTGCTTACCTGGAAAGGCCTGCTGCTGTCAGTAACACAACCTTCTCCACCCCGTACAAAGCAGTGTAATGATGGAATTTGGGAACTGCCACTTCCTGTCCTGTTTTAAGTGGTAGCAATACTTCTGGTCCAGGAGACATATAGAACCCTAAATGTGAGTTCTGGTATATCAGATGCTTTTCAGCTCATCTTAAAGAATGTGAAGGAACTGGAGCTGGAAGAACAGAGGCTGAAGGGGGTATACATTGTTCCCTCACCAGCCGTATACAAAGTAGGTGAAAACAGAGATTGTTCATTCCCCTAGAGACTGCCATGGCCAGCAGAGAGATCTAGCACCATGACTCCAATAGATCAATGCTGCCAGGGCAGAGAGCCCTATAATAAAGGTGCAAAACACAGGAGCGAGGGTAAGAAATAGGACTTCATCTTCTGGTGGCTCTGGTCACATGATCCTAAAACAGTTAATACCTCATCACATGACTCCAGTGATTACTCTAATGGGGAATCAGAGTCACAAGAAGTCAGAGCCAATGAAAAGGCAGAGAGCCTCTGTGGCAGATAATCCTGACCTCCCATGGCTCTTCCAGGAACGTCGCAGTTTGTGAGCAAACACTTAGCCTTTTTGTGTGTCAGGTGGGAGTGGAGGTAGGAACCCTGCCTTCCCCCCTGGGATAAAGTGTGTGAGTATCTCAGTTAGGGAATCCTCAATGGACTTCCTTCTGTACAGTTCTCTCCAATGGATTTTTCCACACAAGGGGTTAATCTGGGCTAGAGGCAGAGAATGATTGGTTCAGTTCTTTGCTCCCAGAGGCCAGTGATCTGATATCCCAAGTGCTAAGTCATGCCAATGCCATTGGCCCTGCAAAGCATTAGAAACAGTAGACAAAGCTATTCATTTTCCATAATGGTTTACTTCAACTTCCCCTTAATGTCCCCTTTGCCCTCCTTGCAGTACAGTTTCCTTGTCTGTTAGTGGCATTTACAGGAAAAGACTTAGGTTAGAAATTCCTTCTGTCTCAACCCATTAATGTTAGAGCTTGACTCTGGGTCAATTGTCAGTTAGACTTCCTGTTAGAAATCTTATCAATTCCCTTATTAAACTACTACTTCCTGATGCCACTGATAACGTTCTCTGGAGAAAATGAAATTCAGCTCTAGCTGTCTGTTTTCTAGATTTGAGGATTGTTAAGGACTCCCGTTGCATTCCTGTGAATATTCTTTGAATGTTGTTCCTGGAATGCCAGTGGAACAAACCTGGCCTGAAACTCTGACTCTGACATTTAGTTGGTCAGATAATTAAATGCCAATATCAACAATCTCCAGAATTTCCTTAGTGCAGTGGAATGGAGCAAGTATATCTAATAGACACCTAGGCCTTATATGGAATATACCTGGTGTGCCCTGAACTTCATTTTAAATAGACATTCCTAAGTCCTACTCCTGCTCCCACTGAAGCCAAAGAGTGTTTTCTCAGTGACTTCAATGGGAACTGGAACAAACCTCTATAGAACACAGCTCCACAGCATGCATGAGACAAAGCACCCTCCTTCACAGGTTTTCCATGCCCACTAATCTGCACTCCAGCAATGGGACATTTCTGTTGCCATTATGGTTTCGTGTCCGTAAGGAGGGTAGTTGGCAAGAATTGGTCCTTAAAGAATAGAAGCCTGATTCTCTATTATCTTGCATATTGCATAATGATTGACACCTATGCAAACTAAGTGCAAAGTACTACTGAATCAGAATTCTCTACTTGTTCATGCTGGTGGTATGGCTTTGAACTCATTTTGCACCAGTGTCAATACGTAGAACTAGTCAGGAAACTACAGCTGGGCAGTTTTCCTCATCTTGGGAGAATTTTCAAGATTATGAACATTTTTCTAGTTCCAAACTGGTACAAAAAGGTTGAAAACTCAAAATGTTTTGTGAATCAAAAATTTGAAAAATATTTTGAAACTATTTTTTACATTTCATTTTACCTTAAGTAACTTTAATTTCTAAATAAAAAGTTGTTTTGAACAAAAAAAAAAGAAAACCCTTGATTCTTAAAAAGTTTTTGAAAGGTCCCGTTTTGACTTTTTCCCCCCCCCACAAAAAATTCAAAACGATAAATTTGTTGAAACTGGCCCTGAACATGTGTTAGACCAACCAGCCAAGCAGTTGAGAAAGAAAATTTTCTGTACTGCCTCAGAGCAATGGCCTGCTCTCTCCAGTCCTATCTCTAGCTGTGGCCATCTCTGGTGCTTTAGAGGAAGAATAAAAAAACCAAGCAAGACCAAAAAACCCAAACAACCCAGAGGAATACATTAGGGGAGAAAACTTCCTTCCTGACCCCTACAGGTGACCAGCTGAAACCCCAAAGCATGAGATTTAGGAACATATGATACAGGCCACAAGGGATGTCCTGGGCCACCAAACCAATCCCCTGCTGCCACTGAAGGGAACCCCATCATACAATCCCACTCATAGAACTGGATAAATGCATTTTAAAACTACTTAGGTTATTTGTCCCCACAACTCCTATTGGGAGGCTGCTCCAGAACTTCTCTCCTCAGATGGTTAGAACCCCTTTTCTATTTTCTAGCCTAAATCTATTCATGGCCAATTTATATGCATATGTTCTGGTGTTATTTTTCTTTACCCATATTGTTTGGACTGTTGCATTTTAAAATGTTTCATTTTGTAAGTCAGATGTTGTGTTTTGACTTTTCAATTTGAAATGGTGTTTTGATTTCAGTTTTGTCCAATTTAACACACCCAGTCATATTCTAGGGTGCAATCCAGGCCAGTGTCACTACCTACCCTGTAACCTTCAGTGTCTCACAATGCTATGCTGCTGCAGCTTCCACCATGGGCTGCTCACACTCTGGCTTCCACCAGCCTTGATTGCTACCTGCACGATGCCACAGAACACGCCCAGTCCTGAATTTTCCCAAAACGTGTGTTCTGCACTGACCAGCTCTCTCCTGGACAGTTCAGAAAAGCTTTGTTGCTCTGTACAGAGTCAACATTCAACAGTTTCCTACTTCAATTGGAGTTACCAAACAGTTCAGTTTAAATGCAGTACTGGCTTGGTTTAGATTAAAAAATAAAAAGTTTAACAACAAAATAAAATAGGATGTTAAGCGAATTCACGTGTAAGAGAAAGTTAGAAATGGTTACAAGCAAATAAAAGGGAAACATTTAAAAGTCTAAAACTTAATCTAGCACTTGTGGTTCCAGGTTTTGTTTAAGATAGCCTCTCTCACCCACAATTGTCCAACAAGATGGTGACTGACTTTTTCCTGGGTCAAGATCATTCCCAGAATCTGAAAAGCACTGGTCTTAGATGAAAGAGAGAGACAGGTTTCAGGGGGGGAAGGTTGCCCTTTTCTTTTATAGACTGGTGAATCTTTGAAGTGGATTCTTCTAAAGATTACCTTTCAAAGCAAAGTTTATTCAGACAATGAGGAAGGCAACATGGAGTCTGGTGTTGAAGAAGACCACTATAAATTTACATTGGTATAACTAAGTCACTCAGAGATATGAAAAATCCATGTCCCTGAGTGATGCAGTTTTACTGATCTAACCCCTGGTGTAGACAGTGCTATATCAGTGAGAAGACTTCTCCCATCAATATAGGTACCGTGTCTCATGGAGATGGATTAACTACACTGACAAGAGAAGCTCTCTTGTTGGCCTAGTAACATCTTCAGTGAATTGAACTAGGTTTTGAGGATTTTTTTCAGTTCAGCTCCCAAAACAAAAAAATCTATTACTTATTCAGCTCTAATCACAATCCCTTTCATCCATTTTTTTGCTAGGTTAAAGAAGCCAAACTCTTTCAGTTTCATCTCATAAAATAGGGTCTTTATTCGCTTAATCATCTTAGCAGTTCTATATTGATTCCAGTTTGAATTAATTTTTCTGCAATATGAATGACCAGAATTGTAGACAGTTTTCTAGTGAAGCCTTATTAGTGCCTTGTACAATGGTATCAACACTTCTCCATCTTTCCTGGAAATGCCTGCTAGATCCTAGAACTGCATTTGCCTTTTTACAGCCACATCACATGGGTAGCTCATAAGCTTCTAGTGATTGATCCACACACACCTAGCTACTAGTTCTTTCATTATTCTGAGATGGAATCTATCCAGTTTGGGTGCATTAAACTCTATACGTTTTTCTTCTACCTTAGTGTGGTAATTTCCATTTCTAGACAATTCTTTCCACCAGCCATAGTGTCTTCATGTGCATTTTCTATACTATCCTCCATATTGTAAACCAAGACAAAGTATTTAGTTTTGGGACCATACTTAGATTATTTTTAATCTCCTTCCTAGCCACACTACATAACAGTCTAATCTCATCCTTCCTTTTTCCCTTTTTATTTCTATAGCTATAATAGACTTTACAAACCACATACTAAACAGAGACGGAAGGGAAAGGAGAATTTTCTGCACTTATAAGCAACCAGGCTGACCCCACCCCAGCACAGCTGCCAGAACTGCCAATCATGGAGGCATGCACCCACAGCTGGGACCAATAAGGAAAACAAGCCTAGCTATAAAGGAAGGAGAACAGAGACATATGAGGAGACAAAAGGAGTTGGGATAACAGAGGGATTATAGTGCCATACTAGGCTACTGCTAAGACACTGACAGGGAAAGAAAGGAAAGCTGCAAACCCTGGAGTTTAATTGACTTATTTTAGGTTAAATTTATGAACTAGTCTAATATGAGATAAATAGAGGGACACTAGTTAGGAGAAAGTGGGGCTTCTAGAGAAACTGCCCCAAGAGCAGTTGACAACTAAAAAAACATCTTTATTTTAACTTCCTTGGCAAGAGCCAATTCAGTCTGACATTTAGCAATTCTCTTTAGTCCTACACTTTCCAGTTTCCATGATGTAGCTTTCTTTGTTGATCAAGCTTTTTCCCATTCTCTGTAGGCTCTCTACTTCCTAATAACCTCTTAGATATGGTTCTTAACCCAACTGGGTCTGGATCCTTTACCTACAAAATTCATCCTCTTGCTGCAGATGAAAATTTCAGATGGAGTTTATTCAAGTTAGTTAAACAAAAACTAAGTCTCCTCTACATTTAAGTCCTTGAGCTCCAGTCCAGTTGACTTCTTTAACTATTTTCTTCACTTTCTGGAAGTCTACACTTCTGAAATTAAAAAAAAACATAGTTGACAAACTAGTTTTGAATATCTTTCCATTTAATTTAAATGGTCAAATTTCCATTCTGTATGTACAGTTTAAAAACTATCTTTGGAAAAGATGAAAAAATAGCCCCATTAGTGCTGTATAGATATGATAATGTGAAGAACCTGCAGTGTTTTATTTTTGTTATCTTCATCAAGGATCTTTCCATAAATTAATGGTTACTGCACACTCTGAACTCTGGAACAAGAGATACTATTTTTGCAACTTTCTGTGTTTTAGGAGTCAAGCAGAAGCTTATGGCAGACTATTTTGTTCAGTGATAAAGCATTTAAAAAGTCAAAACAATGTAATATTCAAACTTTATTCCTTCCTCTATATATACTGTTCTTTCCCATCAAGCACTGAAAGTTGACTTATCTGAGTAGACATTATCCTATACATAAGAATGTTATAATACCATAATGCCGCCTATTGGGAAGCTGTCTATTGTCTCTTCAGTCACATTTAAGATGGATAATTCAAGTAAACAAATATCTTAGCCTGCTTACATGTTTAACATTTTCAGTATTTTCCTCTGGGTTTGGGAGGGTTGTTCTTTCACCATTTAGTATTGTACAAAGTATTTTGTACATCTTGCAGATGATTTGATGTTGGAGAGAGAGACTTTTTTCACGTCATGGCAGGATCCTGCCCAGCACTTGATGCTTCTGATGGTGTGGTATTTGGAGAGTCTGTTTCAATATGTATCAGTCACTTGTCATCCTATGTTCCCTCCCAAGTCCTGCTGATCAGGTCTTACTGGAATGCTCATTTCACAGTCCTCGTCATCCATATTTTTGTCCTGTGTCTGTCGTAGGCAAATACCTTTGCAGTTTCAGTGTGTTGTATGCCTATCCACTGCTATGTTACATGAACTAGGATTTATCTGTACAACACATGTAACTTACTTCCAAATGTGTGATTTGTCCTGAGGAAATAATTTAATCCTGACAGGGTCTTCTAGTTGTAGTGTAGATATTTAGCTTGTCAGTCATGGCAGAATTTGGCCTTTTTGTGTGTCTCTTCCTTTTTGTCTAGTACTCCATTAGTTTTAGTCATGCTGGGGCTATAGGCATCAACGAACACACTTGTGTGATTTCAGGCATTATACAAGTCTGCCCTTAAGGCCATCTGTGGGACTGTCTCTCCCTCGAGAATAGTTTGTCATATAAAAGCAGCAAAGAATCCTGTGGCACCTTATAGATTAACAGACGTTTTGGAGCATGAGCTTTCGTGGGTGAATACCCACTTCGTCAGATGCATCTGATGGAGTGGGTGTTCACCCATGAAAGCTCATGCTTCAAAACGTCTGTTAGTCTATAAGGTGCCACAGGATTCTTTGCTGCTTTTACAGATCCAGACTAACATGGCTACCCCTCTGATACTTGTCATATAGCTTCTTTCTTTTTTGAAGCTTTCTTCAATGGAGTCTTAGGAATTTTAACTACTGATTTGACTTTGCCATTTGACCAGCTGTGTTGTGGTGGTGGTGGTGATGATGATGATGATGTGTGATTGAATACCCATTCCTGGGTATGTTGCAAAAACTCACTTGTTAAGTAAACTGTAGCTTCAGACAACAGGTAACAATCTGGTATATATTGCCTCCTGAAATGCTTTGGCTATGAAGGTCACTGTGGTAACATCTGACAGTCTGTCTAGTTCTCCCACTTGTCTCAATAGTAGTCTACAGTAATGAGGTAGTTTGTATGGTTTTGTGGTGAAAAGGTCCATTGCTACTTTGCTTCAAGGTCTGTCAAGGATGCTATGTGTTTTCATTGTGTCTTTTTGCTGCTTGGCCTTCATTTCCCCACATCTATCGCAACTGCTCGCCAGGTCCTGGATATCCTGGATCAAGTTTGGCCAGTTTGCAATATCTGTGGCTTTCTAGATACAGGCTTCTATTCCAGAATGTCTGACCTATTCTTGAGTGTTCTGATTCTCAATGATTTAGGTATTATGATTTGATAGCCTTTATATATGATTAAGGATATGATCTGGTCACAGCGGTCATGAATTCTGGACTATAACAGACCTCTGACTGCTTCAGCTTCAACCCTAGGTGGCAGGGCATGGGCTATCAGCAGGGGCTTTGGATTCTGCTTCAGCCCCGCTGTGACCATACCCTGATTTCTACCCCCCATGACTGTTGTGTGAATTTTGTTTAATTTTACTCTGACAAAATCGTATCTTCATATAGGATATCTTGTACACTCAGTTCATCTCTCTTGTTCCAGTACTTTTGAGAAGCAGATGGGTCTTCCCTCTGGTGTCTGGCCATCTTGATAGAATGACAGACATGACCATGTGTACATCTTTGTCTTGTTTAATTTGTTCTCATATTCTTTCCAGCCCCTGCTTTGAAACTGGCACATAGTTGGCTTGAGGGATGCTTTCTATGTCTTTCTGTGATTCCTGCATTTCTATCAGATGGATGTTAGTCTTGTTCAGTTGCCATATTTTCATGTTGCAAGGCTGCTCTACATAAGTCAGCTATGCACATCTCAGTGCCTTTCTTGTAGTGTACATCTAAGTTGTAACATTACAGTTTCAACAGCATGCGCTGGAAGAATTTTGGTCCCACTAGCAGTATTTTTTTTAAATGCTCTGTAGCGGTTTATGGTCATTATCCAGTTAAATGGTACTCAAATGTACTGCTCTTGAATGTACTCAAACTCTTTACATGCTATTGCAAGATATGCTTTTTCAATTTACGTGTATCTTTGTTCCACTGGTGAGAGTGCCCTTGATGTGAAACCTACTGGCTGTACCTTCTGCCTTCTCACCAGCATCATAATGAGTGATTGTCTGTCTGTTCATTCACACCATACTATTTCAGGGTGGGATAGTTGGTCACCAGCTGCATGATGTTGAAGTAACCAGCTCCATACTGTTTTGATGTCCAGTAGTCACTTCAGAGATTCACACACATCTGAGAGGCTTGAAAGAAATGCTGTCAAATGGTTTACAAATCCTAATAGTCCCTGAACTGATTTAACATCTTTTGTGTGGTATCTGTGGAGAGACAGACAGACTCAGGCCAGAATAGGCCGGTGGTTAGGACACTCACCTGAATGTCAGATACCCAAGTACAAGTCCCTGCCCCAAATCTGGGAACTGAACTTGGCTCCCGCACAACCCAGGGGAGTGCCATAACCACGGGGTCATGGGCTTGATTTCATTGTGCATTGGAACGGAACAATGTATCAAAACCTCAGAAATAGTCATAGTGTGACATTTTTGTTTTCCAGCCTAATCTATTTATTATAATAGGCTATGTTAATGTAAGTAAAGCTGGTCAAAACTTGGAATTTCCATTTCCCAGGACATTTTGAAATTGTTTTAATTCCAAACTGGGCTGAAAACAAGTCTTTTTCAAGTTTCCCAATAAAATAAATTCTGAAAAAGTTTCCTTTCAGAACAATTTTAAATTTGAAATGTATTTTTCTTTTATTTTCCTTTTATTATTTTTACATTATTTTGTGACCTGTCAGTAGTAGCAGTAGCACAAGATTTCCAGTTCCTGGGAAACTTTGCTATTTTGAAATTTGATTTTGCTATGAATTAAAAATTAACCCAAATTGATGAAGTTTCCTGCAGACTGGATAGCCTGAAAAAAATCTGTTCACTTTAGAAACACTAATATGTGGTGTTTCTAAAACAAACCTTACTCCCAGGGACCCAGACAGCTGCTGTGCAAAACTGACATTTTTGTCACTGAGCAGTTACGTGCTGTCAATATTTTAACAAGGCCTAACTTGAAAGAATTTTGCCCTGTAGCCTATAATAAACCCCAGGTACCAAGTGTTTGCATAGTGGAGAGGTGAAGGATTATGGAACCTGTTGGTGTGACTTTCCATTTAAGCATAACTTCTTATTAATGAAAGAGGGAACACTACACACACACACACACACACACACACACACAAAGTACAAACTGCACTTTGATGGAAGTGTTTATGTGCTGTTCTTAAAAATATATTAAATGTATTGATACAATAGTCTTGTGCTCATCCTGCATGATCTGAAATAGTGTATGTGATAGGACAACAGCTACTTCTCCACTAGGGCCCAAGAGGCGATAGCAGAAGGTAAGTGGAGGCAGGGAGTGTTCAGAAAATGGAAGTGTGTATAGTAAGACTGTGAAACTTGCACTGAGTTGATGCCTGTGTTTACAAGTAAAGGCAAATGATAATAGTATATCTACTACTTTTAGATATTGATCACTCAACTCACCCTCTTGTAAAGAAAGTAACAATTATTGTAAAGAATATTGGCAGTTATATCTTACCTCCAGAAGCATTCCAGTTGCAGCTGCAGATCAGGAGGCAGTCTTATCTTCTGACTCATAACCCAAACAAGTTCTTGAATGTGTATAGTACATGGGAGTGGAAGGGAATGCTCTTGAGGGAACAGAGCCAAGGGAACAGCAGTGAAGATAGATAGGGTCAGACCAATTCTGATAATAAAGGATAATTAGTAAATCAGCAACAGTGTTTCAATAATGTAGACCTCATTGCATCAGAAAGAGGAAAGACAGAGTATACCATATGGGTCTGAAGTCATGGTAAAACCCTATGAGAATAAAATCATCACTGCTGGGGGATTTCCTTTAATGAGACAGTTAAAGACTGATGGTCTGTCCCAAGCAGGACTTCTGTGATTTTAGAAAAAGAAATGTAGTATGGGTTTCACAAGCCACTAGACAGCCAAACGCTGTAAGTCTGCTCTGAACTACTTCATTTTTCAGGTATAGCTGAGTGTTTGGAATTAAAAAACAAAACAAAATAACCTGAGCTAGTTTTCATGGTTCATTGAAAATAGATTCTCAGTACAACTTTGAGAGCAAGTGTGCTCATTTAAATAACTATTATCATTCATATTACAGTGAAGAAAAGAAGTATTCTGATGTGCATAATAAGGGTGGGGAGCTGAGGCACACTGATTGACTGAGTGGCCCAGCATTACGCAGCAAGTTGGGGGCAGATCTGGGAACTGAAAAACAGGTGTTCTGAGTCTGTCTAGTGCCTTCACCACAAGTGGCTTCCTCTCTGTGTATTAAAATGAAAAGATAAGGCTATAATTAGGGCCAGGCAAAGGTTTGAACCTCATCCCTATCCTGATTACAACCTGAACCTTTTTTAAGTGCCTTGGTAAAGAAGTAGAGCCAGATCTCTGGCAGCCTCCTAGCCTTGCTTAACACCTGGACTCTAACATGCCTCATTTGAATTACCTCTTACTTGTATGTAACACCATCAGGCCTCTAGCTATTTCCCTCCCTGCCCTTATAGCTACATTCTGTGGCCTTGTGGCATCTGTAATGGACCCCAGCAGTTCCCCATTGAAGTTTTGCTCTACAACAGTGTTTCACAGCCTCTTCAGATTAACAACCCCTTATTCCAAGTTAAAAAAAAGTTGACTCCCTTACATTTATTGTTAAAGTATCAGTGATTAAAATGCTAAGCTTATATAATTTATCAGTGTGCTTGGTTTGAGAGGTTGACAGAGAATTCTTGACCTTGGAGGATAAGGGTGTGTGGCAATGGCAAAGCGGGATTTTCATTTTTTTAGATTGTAATACAAATTTCAGTATGTTGTGATTCCCCAACCGATTCTTTCCTGCATTGCCTCAGGGGTCATGACCCACTGGTTGAGAAACACTGCCTTAGAATAACACTGTGGTCCTCACGTAGCTGGTTACTCTTTTCTTTTCCATGGGTTTGTACAGACATAACTGAGGGCAAATCTGAACCCACTGCGTCTTTTGCATTTTGTAAATGTTGTGCCTTTACAGTTCTGTACAAATGATTGTGCATAATGCAATGAGGAGCCTCCAGACTGATGTGCGAACACATTGGAGCCTGGTACTGACTCATTATTCTTTAAATTATTATTACTACTAGTTATTATTTGTATCGTAGCACCTATGAACTCCAATCATACTCCAGGACCCTTTTGTGTTCGACACTGTACCAACACCTTACAAAAAGACAGTCCGTGCCCCAAGGAACCTGCAGTCTAAGTAGATGTTTTCTTTTAATATTAGAAATGCAAAGTTCTGCTAGGCTGGCAGACTCTGTGCTGAGTGGAGAATTAGTGAGACCGTGACATCACAATAGCCAAGAGAACGAGATGTAAGCAGGTGAGAGGAAGGGATTTGTAGTCGGTCTGTTCAAAGCCCTTGGTCTTTTGTTTGTTTTTACTAACATCCAGGTAACATCAATTACTGATTAACAAGTGGGATAAAGGAAGCCTTTGTTAAAGATCCAAACCCTTCTCCCTCCAATTAAAATGCTAGAGCTAAAAGTAAACATTCCTGAGAGCACCTGTGGTGCTCTAGTCAAATCTAGAAGACCAAAGCCCGAGCCCCACTGCCCGGGGCCAAAGTTTTGGCCCCGGGCAGTGGGGCTCAGGTTACAAGCCCCCAAGCTTCAGCTTTGGAAGAGGGTAGTGGTGCAATGAAGTCTGAAAACCCCTCATAGAGGTATTATGATATTTTCTGTCTTATTGCCTATCTCTTTCCTAATGATTCCTAACACTATTAGCTGTTTTGACTGGCACTGTACACTGAGTGGATGTTTTCAGAGAATTATCCACAACGACTCCAAGATCTTTCTTAAGTGGTAACAGCTAATTTAGACCCTATCATTGTGTATGTATAGTTAGAATTATGTTTTCCAATGTGCATTACTTTGCATTAATCAACATTAAATTTCATCTTCCATTTTGTTGCCCAGTCAGCCAGTTTTGTGAGATCCCTTTGTAACTGTTTACCATCTGCTTTGCACTTAACTATCTTGAGTATTTTTGTATTGTCTGCAAATGTTGCCATCACTCTGTTTACCCCTTTTTCCAGACTGTTTCTGAATATGTTGTACAGCTCTGGTCTCAGCATAGACCCTTAGTGGACAACACTACTTACCTCTGAAAACTGACCATTTATTCCTATCCTTTAACCAGTTACTGATCCAGGAGAGGTGGATTCTCTCTTATCCCATGATTACTTACTTTGCTTAAAAGCCTTTGGTGAGGGACCTCGTCAAAGGTTTTCTAAAAGTCTAAGTACACTATATGCCCAGGCTCATCCTTGTCCACATGTTTGTTGATCTCCCTCAAAGAATTACAATAGACTGGAGATATGATTTCTCTTTACAAAAAACATGTTGACTCTTCCCTAACAAATCATATTCATCTGTGTATGGTAATTCTGTTCCTTACTATAGTTTCAACCAATTTTCCAGGTACTGAAGTTAAGTTTATGAGCCTGTAATTGCTGGGGTCACCTCTGGAGCCTTTTTTTTTAAAATTGGCAACATGTTAGCTATCCTCCAGTCATCTGGTACAGAAGGAGATTAAAATGATGGGTTACATACCACAGTTAGAAGTTCCACACCTTAAGGTAACCTTAAAGGAGTGAAAGAAAAAGAACAGAAGGAGCCACAATGGGAAAATGGAGGCTGGGAAGCAGGAGTTGTAACAGGGAAGATATAAAGCTCACCCAGCACATGTTTGTAGAAAGAAGGAATAACAAAGTTCAGTTATACTTAGGCTGTGGAGAGGGGAATGGTGATGGTAGTGCAATGGAGCAAAATAGGCTAGGCTGGAGGATGAGAGAGACCCCAAAGATTCAAACACTAAGATACAGTAAGAGTTTGAACTTTTGGATGCTCATTCAAACCCAGAGGGTGTGGGGAAAAATATGGCAGCAGGACACTTCATTTTAAAGGGATGCTTCCTGAAGAAACATGTTCTAAGTGAGGCATCTAGATTAAAAATTATTCAGTGCTGGGGAACGATAGACATGCCGCCCACATACCTGGTCCTGTGCCATACAGTATTATGTATTATATAAACTGAGGTATGCCTGATACATTGTCAAACATGGTCCTTGCACCAAAGAATTTACAAGATAATTCAGACAAATGTAAAACAATCAAATGCAGTCTAGAGAGTTCCATAGCATGGCTTATCTCCACCCACAGATTTAATATTGAGACAAAATCAAAGGTTTTAGCATGTGATATTGATCTGAACAAAGTTTGATCTGTCTTTGTGAGAGCATTGTATAATAATTTAATCTCCAAAGGCTGTAGCTCCAGGTTCAAGAGCAGAACCTTCTTAGTTTGCTGCACTTTATTCAAGTTTGATGCTGTCTTCAATTCCTAGCAAGCTACAAATGTTGCTCTTAGTGAGGAAAATGTGAGTGTAAATATTTTTTGTTAGGCTAGAAAAATATGCTTTATACCATGAGCACAGAAATGTAGTGCATTCTCCTGGAGTGTTAAAATATAGCTCTTCCTCTTTCTACTTATACTGTTCAATAGGGGATTTCCACTAGGAGTGAGTTTCTCTTCCATTACTCCTGGTTGCTCAACCCATTGAGGTCTTAGTATTCCCCCAACTCATCATATTCCTTCATGCCTCCCAGCTGGGATCTGTGACTTGTATTAAGCCATTTGTGTTCTCTTGTAGCTGGGTTAATTGGCAGAGAAAAGATCTGAACTAGTGATGGATAAATCTTAAGAGTTTTGAATAAACTGGCCAGACTGCTGGATATTATCTCAATCTTAACTGAACCTATCACTTTTCAGACCCACTCAACATGATCCTGCTGGTACAGGCTCCTGTGACATTTCCCATCCCCAACTTCCTGCTTTCTTGTATCTGAACCCTCTCTGTGGCTTCTGCTCGCTCCCTCATTATTCCACCTTGTGGCTATGAGAATTATTTTACAATCAAATATCTTCACCTGAAAAATCCATCAGTGCATCACAGCCAGGTGCCTCTTTCCTGAGTGAACTGAAACCAACACACTCAATAAACTATTCTCTGATTCAGCTACTACAACACTTTTGTATTATTCAGGACTACACATGCTACATGCCAGTTATGAAGTTTTAAAATAAAGCATGTGTGAGTTACTCAAGTGCAAGAAGAAAAAACTTTAAAAAATAAAAAGAATTCAGCTGAAACTAACCTATCAGATGAAATAACTAAATAAAATCCAAGTTGCTACAGCAAGTGTTGTTGGTGACTTAGTAGGTGATGTTTTCTGAGTCATTACTGAGCCAATTCACCAGGATGTTGAGAGGTCATCGTATTGTGGCTTTGAGAAGAACAGTTGTAGTTGTGTTGATCCCAGGATATTAGAGACACACGGTGGGTGGGGTAAAATCTTTTATTGGAACAACTTCTGTTCAGAGGTTCTGTTAAGAAGTCTTAACTCTCTGATATCTATGATCTGTTTTTTCCATTTCCTGAGACCATGATGTGTATCAAGAGTCTTTAGCCTGACTCTCTTGGGCTGCTGACCTCTTAGTCAGGGGGACCATCAAGCACTTAATACCTCCTTCTGCTCATTGTGGTCACTTGTCTGCACCACTGTGGGCTGTTCTTCAGCGAACATAATACTTCACCCATCTTGCCTCTTTGAGAAGAGATATAAAACAGATCTTGATCAACTTATGGTTATTAGATTAGATATCTAAATGATAGTCATTTTCATTGTGATAACTCAAAAAACCTCAGGTTTTTATGACATATACTCAAATAATTTTCTTCAGTGAGGATACCAATCATGAGAATTTTTAGCCCAAATAGTAATTTTTATTAGTAGACAAAAATAGGAAATACAATGATAGTGTTAACTATAGTGGGTACCATTTAAAAAACTCAACATTCATTGCACCAGGAAGGTGCAATAATTACAGGATTGTGCATTGTCTTGAATAGGAGATATACATTACTTCAGAGTGACAATTTTTTTGATGGTCCCCACTTTGTAACTTCCCAGCAGTGACAATATAATGCATTCTTGCTGTTTTTGACTGAAAAATAGGTATTAGCATGGAAGAGTCAATAGATTGGGCTGTACCTAGTAGGTTGATATGAGGCTACTCTTTTATCAATGCTATATATACAGTATATGTATTATCTCTTCACTTATATTTTGAGCAGTGAGTTGAGAAAGGGATAGTACCCTGCTGAAAGGTTATAGCCATCTAGATTCATCTGCAATATAGAAAAGACACATTAATTTAGATAATGCCTGAAAACAGCAACACAGTAGAGATAACTAAATATTCATTATAGGCAAAGCTCCTTCTACTGTTTTTGAACATAAGCAGTAAAAGGTCACTCCATCTCTAATTGAATAGCTCTGTATTGTGCTAATCTACCTAATGTCCTGTTTGCAAGTATTGTATCACATTAAAACGCATTGTGTCATGTGGACTAACATTCAAGTTATGTACTTTATTGCATTTGTGCATTTGGTAATTAAATGAGTGTGGTATAAGAAAACAGTAATAGCACTTATAGCTTTACATTCATATTCATTATCTATTTGTAGCTGAATCCTTTTTAAGTCCCTATATTTATCATGAATCTCCAGATTTTCTACTCACACAAACACTGGTCTGATTAAAGCTGGAGAAAACTTATCAGAGATGGTGAAAAAGACTCTATTCTTATCAGAATGTCTGCACTCCAGTTTCTTAACTACTTGTCTGCCAGTCCATTTCTGTGCCTATATTTTGGAATATTCCCTACATTTACAAAGAACGTTCAGAATCATACAGTGTACACTGATTTTGATTTTATTTGCTACCATCCTTTGCACTGGGAACTGTTTCTCTAGTGCAAATTTCCAGAAGGCCCAAAGGTGATTCTTCCTAATGATAACCTCCAGAATATTGCCATTGTGTAAGTATACATCTATTCCACTCATACTTGTTTTCTCCAACCTTACTACTTCACTCTTATGGATTTCATTGACATTTAGAAGCCCTGGATTTCAAGTTAGCCTAAAGGAGTGGACCCAGATCTTTACATTGTGAAAAATGATAGTTAAGCTTTTCATAACTGCTGACCAAACCCCCACAGGAGCCAATTTGCTCTGTCAAAGAAGAATGATGTGGCAAGGTTTTGGCATTTTGAAAAACATGCAGATATGCAATACAAAAGATTAATTTGGAAAAGTGACAACTCATTTTCACAGGACAATGTGCTATTTGCAGGCATGAGAAGCTCTCAGTTTCTACCTTAAATTGCCAAATTCATCTTCACTGTCTCAACAGCAGGTTTCACCAGTGCTTTCCCTGTGTCTAATTAGATTTTCTGCTCCATTTTGAAATGAAAAGATGCCTCAGGTTATTGGTGATGTACCATGGCATCTTTCATTCCAGAAATTGGTAACTAAATGTTTATGTATCAGTAGTTTGCTGGCCTATGTGGAATTAGTTTGGTGGTCTTTGGTCAAGTAAATTTTCCAGATATCCAGCTAGTATGTGGAAAGCCTATTGTTGTGAAAATATAATGAGCTTACACTGTTGCAAGCTACCTACAAATAATATATTTATATTTATTTGAAACAAAAAAATCACAAGTTATTAAATCAGGGTAGAACAGAAATCTAGTGAAATTAACGTAAGGCATTCTAAAAATGCACTACTTATCCCAGAAAGAAGTATGGTAAAAGTTGCTTTTTTTATTTCAGCAAACTAAAGCCTGACATGATCCCAAATCCTTTGAATTATGTGTAAAAGACTCCAGTTGACTTCCATGGTCTTTGGATCTGGCCCTAGATTCTAATTTCAGTTCATTAGTGGAAATTCAGAGTAATTCATTAAGTTAACTGACTCACTCTGGATCTAAGCTAGTGTGAGCAAGATCATAATGCAGCCCTAAGGAATAGTTTGTTTCCTGGTCAGTTGCAGAGGGAAGTAATACTTGTTTCAAAATTGTACTAGGTTTATAAAAAATAAAAAACCCTTCCCCCCAAAATTAATTTGTATTGAAGATGTTACTCTTCATTTAGTACATGCACTGAACATGAAGTGCAATGTTCTCCTTTCTGGGTTCCCTGGCTCCATAGATCTTATTCAAACTATAACTATGCAGCATCAATAGTTTCATCTGCTTGTGAAAGGATGTAATTCAGAAGGACCTGAGGGAAAATCTTTTCTCTGTTTAAGTTAATGGGAGCTTTGCCATTAACTTCAGTAAGAGCAGGATTCCACCCTTGATGTTTACAATTGTATCTTCAGTGCATGCCAAGCTTTGCAGGTCCAGTGTAAATTTTAATTAACTAACTGGCTTTCTATGACACTCATCAGGGAGCTTCAGCACTTCACAAACTTTAATTGATTTAGCTTCATGATACCCCTGTGAAACTAGGAAATGCTCTTAGGGCTGTTTGATGGAAGCAGACGCTGATGCATTGAGAGGCTGTGTGGCTTGCCCATTTGTCTCCCAGAAACTCTGGGAAATAGAACCTGAGTGCTCAGATACCCATGGTGATGGGCACAATATAAGAAGCTAAGCAGATAGAAACTCCTAGTTCGGTACTTTTAACCAAAAGATTATCCTTCCTTCGGTAAGAGCCAGATTTTCAAAAATATTTAGGCACCTAACAAGAAATCTGTGGAGCTTAGTAGTAGGATTTGCCAAAGCACTTAGCTGCCTAGTTCTGTTGAAATCAACAGGAGTTAGGCCCCTAAGTATTTTTGAAAATCCCACTACAGACGCCTAACCTGCTAAGGTGCTTTTGAAATCCCACTAGGCAGCGATCTGCATCATTAGGCACCTAAATACCTTTGAAAATCTGGCCTTAAGTATGTGATGTGGATGAAATTCTCTCCCACCAAGTTCAGTTTGACCTTATGGCATGAAACAGCAGAATTTGCCCCTTTTTTTTCATTCTTTTCCTTATCTTCCCTTACTACTGTGTTCAGAAAGTAAAATTATAGCACCTGCCAGAAATCACACCTTTAACAATTCCCAGGTGATGTTTGGCTTCATAAATCTCACTGCAGAGTAACAGATTTTGTAGACATTCTTTATTTGTCATTAGGACCTTTGTCGTCGTCATCAAGTCACTCGCTTCCTTGAGTTTAGCACGTATAATGTTCTTCTCCAAGCTGCTTTTTTTGTTGTGGGCTGTTCCAGAGAATTGCAGTGGCACCATTCAAATCTTGGTAGTTAAGATTCTAACAGCATTTTGTAACCTGTTATTTTCAGAAGTGTATTACTCAGCCAAACAAAAAATCCCTACTCAAGCTTGCAACAGTTTTCAGAACAAGAGCAATTTTGTTAGAAAATGTGTGTAAGGGGTAAATTACTTTGGATAGACCTGTTTCACAACATCATTATAATTAGAACTGGTGTAAAATCCTGGCTTCATTGAAGTCAATGCAAATTTTGCCACTGATTTTTAATAGAGGCAGAATTTCACCATATGTTTTTAAGCTATGAATGACTGAAGGCAAAAACTAGCTGTATGTTTAGATGCTTTTCTCATAAATCAAACAGTTTAGTGTTTTTATGTGAACATTTTCAGTAGTAACAGGTATATTTATCTCAAAATGGAGTCCAGTAAGTGGTCATCCACATCAGAGTATACAAGGGTCCCTGCACTGGAATTTACCTCCACAAATACCTAAAATGCATTAAAAAAGCTGTTTTGCAGACAAAAGTCACAGCATTTATAAACAAGTTGTGAGTATTGGGACTACACAACGATTCCTTATTGTGAGCTCAAAGGTAAAAAGTGAATTAAAGTTCATAAGATGTTACAATGACCTATAATTATTGCCTGGTTGGAAATTAACCATGAAAAATAGGTTGAGTTGTTTTCAGTAAATGAATATTATAAACAAGTGTAAGAGAACTAGAAAAAGAAGTTGAATTAGTCCAAACAAAAAGGACCTGTTTATAAGATTCAAGGACTGTTGAAACCATGCTTGGTAAAAACAGAAGTTAATAGACCAAAATTGGTGTGATGAATATTAGTCCCAACTGATGGATGAAATAATGGAGGGATGAATTATGCCTCTCACTTGTCCCCTTTGTGGGTTTCTTAAAAAGAGACTGGTGGCAGGAGGAAGAATGGTTTTCCTCCAACTCAACCCTTGACCTGTCAGCACTGCAACTCATCTAAAGCACTTTTTCCTGAAAGGAACACTGGCTAGTCTTGCTCAATTTCACCTGTCAGTGTGGAAGGTCATCACATTATCGTGACCTCCTGTCATCAGCCCATCAGTGGAGATATCTAATTGCCAACGTCACATAGGCACATAAGATCCTGTTTTGCCTTCCTTCCCTGTTGTGTTCCTTTCTACCCCACTATTTCTTTCCTCCTCTCTTTCTCAGATTTTCATCAAATCCTGAAATCAGCTGAACTGCTTCCACCCAAGCCTGCCCTGTCCAACCAGATGTCCCTAACCAGAAAGCAAAGCAGGGTCCAAGCAATAGTTCAGTGGTTTGAGCATGGGCCTGCAAAACCCCAGAGTCTGTGAGTTCAATCCTCAAGGGGGCCACTTAGGGATGGGGGGGGTGTTTTTTTTTTTAAAAATGGCAGGGACAGTACTTGAAGAAGATAGGTATATCTCCAATTATCTTTATCTCATGGAGCTGGAAGGGGCCTTGAAAGGTCATGGAGTCCAGCCCTGTGCCTTCACTACCAGGACCAATTTTTGGTCTAGATCCCTAAGTGGTCCCCTCAAGGATTGAACTCACAACTGTGGGTTCAGCAGGCTAATGCTCAAACCACTGAGCTATCCCTTCCCCCCTTGCTTCTGCTAGTGAAGGGAGGGGACTGGACTTAATGACCTTCAAGGTCCCTTCCAGTTCCATGAGATAGGTATATCTCCATATTCAAAACAAATAGGTGCTATAGTCAACCTGACAGCAAAACACCCATTCATGACTGGACAACCATCCAGTGTTCTAAAGACCCCAACTTCAGTTGTATTTCCCCATCTTTTCTATCCTACCTCTCCTCCTCCTCGTATGTGTATCTCGGTTGGAAACAGGAGAAGTGAATACCCTTTATACATCAGGACTCAAAGTAAAATTAAGCCTTTCATTTTCATCAAAGAAAGGGTTGTTCTGAAAATAAGATATTACTGTTTTGCTTCCAAAAGGAGAGAGACTGTAAAGGTTTTGATTGATTGATTTGCATAATCACTCAATTTTAGTTTTAATAGAAATGCTTGTTTAAATTTCTTGTTCTTCCTTGTAATGAACTTTCAACTTCAGAATGAATGCTTTTGGGTGTTTGCCACATAAACTAAGGTCTCCGTGTTTAAAAAAATAATTTTTTTAAGGCGGGGACCTCTATGTATCACATTTTATGTTGGACAGTGAAAGAATTTGTAACACCTTTAACTCATCTAGATGTGATATATCGATCCCCGAATGAGCTCTGGTTGACTCTGGAACTCCACCAGAGTGAGCAGCAGTAGCAGAGTTGACGGGGGAGCCGCGGCTGTTGATCCCGCACCATGAGGACAGGAGGTAAGTCGAAATAAGATACCTCGACTTCAGCTATGGTATTCCCGTAGCTGAAGTTGCGTATCTTACATCGACCCCCTCTCCCCCAGTGTAGACCAGGCCTTAGGAAAGCCCACAGGAGAAATCTATTGGGAAGGGAATCATTGTAAGTCTCCTTTGCAGAGATCTTCTCCCTTCCCTGCCAGGATCATATCCTTGGGGGCAGGGTTTGCTTCCTCCCCAAAAAAGGTTTCGGAGCCCACCTCCAAATCAGGTGATCTACCGGAGGCCAGGGCCATTCAGATAGAGGTCCAGTGCCTCCCTCCCAGACCTGGGCCCTAGAGAAGCTGCCAGCTATCTGACAGCATGGGTCCATTGATTTCCCACTATGCTACCCCTGGGATTCCAGGGCAGTTACATGGAAAAAATAGTGCAATCCCAGATTGTTTTTTTTTCTGAGCAAGGTCCCAGGAGTTTGAGGGGGACAATGTTTCCCCAAACCCTAGCTCTTTGAGTCTCCATCTCACATGGATCCCCAGGCCCATGGAGAAGGCTCTGTGTGGGCTGGTAGGTGATTAGCACTGTAAAGATGACCAAGTCCCCTTAAGTGTAGTAGGAGGGAAATCTACACACAGAGGGTCCCTCCATGTGAGGATGTCAGGACATGATCTGGGTCCATGTAATGTGTGTAACTAGGAACAGATGCATAAGTTTTTTGGGTGCCATCTGCACAGAAACCTCACAGCCATAACCCTCTTGTCAAACTGGTACACCCAGAGTGGGATCCCACCAACCTAGGCAGCAGAGTTTGGGGATAAGTTCCAGTGCAACCCAGTTACATTCTCACGTACAGTCATGCCTGAGATGCTATGTATGTACTCAGTCAGCTAGCCCCTCCTGATGCTCATGCCACCATGGCTACACTTCTGTTTTTAGTGTATTGACTTAATCAGAGCTAGTGTGGTTATGTCTGCTTGAACTGCAAATTATACCTCCAGCTGAGTGTGTAGACATACCCTTAGAGAGAAGCACGTCCTTGTTTATATTATTCATGTGTAGACTGCAACATTCTCTCCTCTACTTCTTGTTCAGCGTTATTCCTGGATCTCTTTCAGAGTGCTTCTCCTCTGTGAATAACTCATAAACAGTCCACTGGGAATAGTCAAACTTCAGAAATCCAGTGTCTGCAGAGCTGGAGAGAATGTCACTGGAGAACCAGCCTAAGTCTAAACCAAAACACGCTCTTTGGGGTTTAATGGTCATTTTTTAAAGCTGGTTGGCCATCCAAACAACAGGAGAAATGCCAAACCCATCACAATCCCTGACCATGTTCCTTTTGTAACACTGACAGACCTTGGTTGTTGGCGGGGGGATTGAACCTCAGACCTCGTCTCTTGAGCATAGTGCATGAGCCTCTACTGCACAAGGTAAAAGCCAGATGCCTGGTTAATGAGTAGACTCATTAATGTTTTTCTAACGGGTCTCGATGCCACTAGATAGAACAGAGCACCACACCCAGAAGGTGTGTGGGTTACACTTTCACTTAGCTTAAATCTGTAGTACTCCCCTTTGCCCTACAAAAGATCTCTCCAAAAGCAACCAAATAAATATAATCACAAAGCATTTTGTTAGCAGGAAAAGATGTGTAATTCGCTGCCTAAATTCTTTATAATGAATTATGTGTTCAACTCACGCCTGATCCATTACATCTACCAGAGCGGTTAGTTTCTTTTAATAGAATTACAATATGCTCAAAACATGAGCATATTATCCTTTAGTTGTGATTTTGAAGTTAGACCCTCTTTGTGCTAAAATTGGACCTTTTTCATGTGAATTCCTTTTGATGTAAAGCAACACACACATTTTTGCAACTGTCCATAGTTATTAGCCAGGCAAGACAGGTGAAAAAATTGCGTGAAATTTTGCAAAAATATCTACATGATCATGAACATATCTACTCTCTGCCAACTGCAGTATACTACAAACTATACTTAGGGGTGTTCAGATTTATGCTCCACATTCTGCAATATACCATGACTAGGAAGATAAAATGTCTTCTTGTATCTTTATATATAAGCAATCTTACTTGTAAAAATTGTGCATTCAGTTATACTGGTGCACAAATCTTGACTGTAACAGAGTAGTCCAGGTATGAAAGACTAGAATTCTGTCCCAGGGTGATGTAGAAGCTTTATCTTAAAATTTCCTACTAAATATTCATTTCCATACTCTAGAAGTATTTTAAGAGATCCACATAAAAGAAATATTACAGTATGGTTTTAAAAAGTTATTAAAAATAGCATCTGATGTCCCTTAATTTATTCTCTGTGACTTCCATAGCACAGTTGCTCCATTTGCAAGCCAAAACTAGATTTTGCTAACTGCCAGCAGCTCAACCTGGTATCTTGAAATCCAAGCTGTGCTCTTTGTTTTGTTCCTCACCAACACGTATTCAAGAATCAAAATTTGGCTGGAATTCTTGTGGAGGCGGCATATACCCTAATACAGATCTGTTTTATTGCAACAATAGTGGTTTTTCAGTGTGCTGACTGCACTAATCATTTTAAACTGTAAGTAAAGTTAGCAAATAATTCTTAGAAGAAAGAGAGGGAGAAGATATATGCAATAGGAGGGTGACATTTTTACAGAGTAAATGTTCTGATCACAAGCATAGTTGGGTTTTTTTATTCAGAAATAGTAAATATTGGACAAATAATATATATAACACAACTGTCCGAATTCAATGCAAAACTTATTTTTCAGCTTAGCTTCTCCTCCTAATTTCTTCACATCCTTATACACATATGGTATGTCTACACTGCAATCAGAGGTATGGCTGATGCATGCACAGACATACCAAAGCTAGCTGTGATCTAGCTAGCTTGAATAATGACAGCAGTGAAGCCAGGGCAGCATGGTCTGTACAACTTCGCCTAGGAGTCTGGGTATGTGCTTAAGCAACCCATGCTGCTGAGACTTCATTGCTCCTGTTATATGCTCTATCTAGATCAGAGCTAGTATCACTGCATGTGCTGCAGCGACACCTCCGATTATAGTGTAGACATACCCATAGACATGCAGCACACCCACTGGCTCACTGTCTCGCGCACTCCCACATAACCAAAACTAAATAAGCAAACAAACAATATCAAACCAGCAACTAAAAATCCAATGAACTAATTAAGCTCTTTCCCCTGAAGCCTGAGAAGGAAAGGAGAGAGAACAAGATATTTTCAAATACTTAGGAAGCACTCAGCCAATACAGCCAACCGCTAACTAGAGAGAAAATGTCTCCAGTAAGTGACTCTGGTATATAAAGCTAAAATTCTAGCATAGAGTTAGTTCCCAAGGGTGACTGCTAATAGTGCAGTTTTGATTAATCAGTTCTGTAGAGTTGGCTGTGTTGCATACACCTATATTTTATTCTTAACTGTACTTCAAATTTTAAAGATGGAACTATATTACACCTGGAGAAGAAAGGTGAACTTTTGCCTCTGTAATAAGATACACTTCAATTACTAACATTAGCAGTTTGATAGAGTTGAATAATAAATGAATGGACAACTTTGTTTGCCCTTATGTCAGCCTTCAGACTACCCCTGCAGGTGGCATGAGGGGAGTGCAGAGAATTGCTCATGAATTGGAGAACCAGCAGCCACAAGTTAGTACTCATTTCACAATTATTTTTGAAAGCATACACCCAGAATATGGATATGTTCAGAAGCTAGCTTCCTTCGCTACTGAGGCATTATCATATCTAATACAATCCTCACACAAATGTCTATAGTCAGATGGAGTTAATGTAGAAAACACATATCAGTAACTTAAAGCTAGAAATTGTAATTATCCCAAAAACAAGCATTACAAACCCAGAAAATTCAGAGTTAAGGTTAAACTTAAAATGAATCCAAACATCCTAATGTGTGGAAATGCCCAATTACTGTGCCCAAAAGCCTTAACTCTGCCTGCTAGTGACACAAAGAACAGAGGGGAATGAAAAAACTAATCTATTATTAAAAATCTGTTTAATCTAATATGGGACTGCAAACACTGAAACACCTTAAACATAACTGTGTGGTTCGTGGGGCTTTATTAAGTGCGGAGTTTATATATAAAGGTACCATGAGGGCCACTTGATCTTGTGCTATTGGATGTGGAATTAGGGATTAAAATTTGTGATGAATTAAGACTGATCTAATGTGCATGATCTAAGTAAAAATAGATGGTAACATTTCACTGATGTATTTGATTATATTAGTTGCATTAAGGACCCACATCACATTTGTTTGAACCCTGAAGTAACCCTAGGGTTTTTACTAGTGTCTTACTATGTGTTTTAATAGAGTCTAGTGCAATGGGGCCCTACTCTTGGTTCAAGCCTATCAGCACTACTATGATACATGTAATAAGTCACAGAGTCATAGCGTCTCAAAGTTTAAGGCCAGAAGGGACCAACAGATTGTCTGGTCTGACCTCCAATATATCACAAGCTGCCAACACCACCCAGAACCATGCACTAAACCCACCAACCAAAATTTGATCTACATATTACAGCCCACAAAAGACTAAACTATTATGTGCCACAGGCAGAGAATTGGAGGGACCAAGATGCACCAAGCTCAAGCTCCCCCTCCCCCACAATGGCAGAGAAATGATTAAGTGAGATATACCCTGATACTCCTGGAAAGTAATCTGCACCCACATGCTGCAGAGGAAGGTGAAAAACCCTCAAAGTTACTGCCAATCTACTTATATAAATAAGAAGAGAATAAGCAAGGATGAGGCTTGGCTGCTATGCAGTGTGGATGGAAAAGAGCTTAAAGATCATGTAGATATGGCCAAAAAAACTAAATACATACTTTGACTTAGTTTTCAATAATGGAGATAATATGGAACATGTGCAGGACGGCAGTATGGCTGATGGAAATGAGTGTCTAGAAATGGAAATTACCACATCTGAGGTGAAAGAAAAATGTAAACCGCTTAATGCACTCAAATCGCAAGGACTGGATAATTTCCAACCCAGAATACTGAACAAAACTGGCACGTGAGATTGCTTATCTAGTAGAAGGATTTTTAATAAATCCGTCTATTCAGGGGTAATACCTTATGACTGGAGAAGAGCTAATGTATCTATTTCAATAAACAGAAAAATGTGAGCCTGTCAATTACAGACCAGTCAGTCTGACCTCCATACTTTGCAGGCAGTAGAACAAATTGTGAAGGAAAGAATAATGAAATTCAAGGAGGTAAACAGTAAAGGATATGTAATTCAGCATGGGTTTGCCAATGGTAGATCAGGCTAAGCTGATTTCCTTCTTTGAGAAAATAATGGAGTTTTTTTAGATAAGGGAACTGCAGTAGATCTAATATACTTGGACTTCAGTAAAGCATTTGACACAGTAGCACATGGGAAATTATTAGTTACATTAGAGAAGCTGGGGATCGGTACAAGAACTGTGAGGTGGATAAAGAGCTGGCTAAAGGGGAGAAGGCAACAGGTTGTGCTGAAGGGTGAATTATCGGACTGGAGGGAGGATTCCTGTGGAGGTCCTCAAGGATCCATCTTGGGGCCAATTTTATTCAAATTTTTCTTAATGACCTTGGCACAAGAAGTAGGAGTGTGCTAATGAAATTTGCTGATGGTACAAAGTTGAGAGGCTTTATCAGCACAGAGGAGGCTCAGAATATTATGCAGGAAGAGCGGAATTATCTTGAAGGCTGGAGTGACAGAAATGGGATGAAATTTAATAGTACAAAGTGCAAGGTCATGCACTTAATGTCTAATAATAAGGATTTCGTCTACAAATGTGTGGGGGGGAAGGTGGGGTTATTGGCTGGAAATGACAGAGGATGACTATAAATCACCGTTGTGATGTGGCTGCAAAAAAGGCAAATGTGATCCTAGGAGAGTGTATCAGAAAAGGAATTTCCAGTACAGGTAGAGAAGTATTAATGCGATTGTGCCAGGCACTGATAAGGCCTCATTTGGAATACTGTTTACAACTCTGGTTACCCTTTGAGAGACTGCACCACATATTCTCACAGTGATATTATTATGATATGATTATGGCATATTTATCATGCATTTTATGTAAGATGGGTCTTGTAAGGTGTCATTGAAAAGGTTATAATTAATTATCCTATTTGTATGCATATATCATTTTTGTATCTGAAATTATAAATACTGAATATGTATCTGTACTTCAAATGTAGTGACACCAGGTAACACCCACTAGACAAGATGATTTCAGTCTAGATCAGTGATTCCCAAAGTGGGGTTCGTGAATTCCTGGGGGTTCACGAAATGTTAAAGGGGGTTCTTGTGAAAAAATTCCCTAATGGCAGACAGAGCTGTCCCTAGGGGTCCCAAGCAGCATGGGGCCAGCAGCCCAGAGCCCCTAGACTTCCAAGAGCTAAGCAGATCAAAGCAAACATATCTATCACACTGAGGACATTTAAACTTCAAGACTCCTTATAAGAAACAGAAAGGGAGGTGAATATTTTTTTGCTATTTTTAAAATTAAATAGGCAGCTAGCATTGTTTTTTAAAATTTATTATGAAGAACAAGTTTAAGTTTTTTTGTAACATTTGCTGTTTGCCTGGACTGCTCAAGACCTGAATGCTTGTGTAGGAGGAACTCTTTTGAGTGAGATCTTGGAAAAATGAGTTGTTGGAAGAGTGTTGCAGTTTTTCATAATGTAATAAAAATACTGTAATGATAAATAATTTATAATAAATAGTGTGTAATAAACATATAAAAACAAATTTTATATTTCCAATCTTACTGCTTTTATAATTTATACTCAGGTACAGGAGAAAATCCCTGGAAATATTCATTTTTAACAGGGAGTTCGCAAGACTTGATGTGCTAGTGAAAGGGGTTCACAGGCTGTTAAAGTTTGGGAACCATTGGTCTAGATAATGGGTGGGGAAGGGTCTGTTCAGGGCAATGAGCCATTAGGAAAAACAATAGCTTAGGAGAAGCTTATCTCCCACCTGGTGAGCCTTCCTGAGAACACTACAGACAGCCTGTAAGTAATGGCTGCTATGACTCTACAAGGACATGTGATCAGATCACATGATGCTGGACTCCATCTTGGGATGTCAGTATTTTTTCACAAACTGGTCTGGGAACCAAGTTTTGACACAAAGGTTTCCTGCCATATGCTAAAGCTATATAAGGCAGGGACTGAAATCATTGGTGGTTCTTCACTCCCCACATAAGAAGACTCCTGGAAATACCTGAGGAACAAAGACTGAAAGTGGAAAGTGCTGGACCCAGGCTAAAGGAATTTCTTGCCTGTGTATGAAACACCTGGGGAATCCCAAACTGCAAAGCAAGTATAGTTTGTGCCTTAAGAATCTACAAGTCTGCCTGTACCATCAGTTAGAGTGAGATTGGAGATAAATATCAGATTCTATTTGGTATAGTAAGCTTAGTTCTAGCCTAAATCTCCCTCGCTGCAATTTTAGCCCATTGCTTCTTTTCCTGACCTCAGTGGATAAGGAGAAAAAATTATCACCAACTTTTTTACAACAACCTTTTATGTTCTTGAAGTTTGCTATCATGTCCCCCTCTCCCCTTTACCCCCCCATCTTCTCTTTTCCAGGTTAAACAAACCCAATTTTTTAAATCTTTCCTCATAGATCATATTTTCTAGACCTTTCATCATTTTTGTAGCTCTCCTCTGGACTTTCTCCAGCTTGCCCACATTTTTCCCAAAGTGTGGTCCCAAGAACTGGTCACAATACTCATTGATGCCTTATCAGTACTGAATAGAGTGAAAGAATTATATCTCACGTCTCATTTACAACGCTCCTGTTAATATAAACCAAAGTGATGTTTGCTTATTTTGCAACAGTATTACATTGTTGACTCATATTTAGTTTGTGATCCACTTTAACTCCCAGATCCTTTTCTGTAGTACTCCTTCCTAGACAGTCAGGAAGGAGTACTACAGAAAAGGATCTGGGAGTTAAAGTGGATCACAAACTAAATATGAGTCAACAATTTTGTATTTGTGCAATTTAATTATTCCTTTCTAAGTATAGAACTTTTCATTTGTTCTTATTGAATTTCATCCTATTTACTTCAGACCATTTCTCCAGTTCAGCAAGATTATTTTGACATCTAATCCTGTCCTTCAAAATATTTGCAGCCCCTCCCAGCTTGGTATCATCCGTAAACTTTATAAAGGTACTCTTTTTTTCCATTATTCAAATCATTTACGAAGATATTGACTAGAACAGGACCCAGGACAGGTGCTTGTCTATATTCCCTTCTAGTTTGATTGTGAATGGTTTGCCAACCAGTTGTGTATCCACCTTAAAATAGGTTAATCTAGGCTGTATTTCTGTAGTTTGCTTATTAGAAGGAAATTTGAGACAGTATCAAATGCCTTACTAAAGTCAAGATATATCACATCTACTGCTGTTCCTCATTCACAAGCCTCGTTTCCCTGTCAAAGGAGGATATTAAGTTGGTTTGACATGATTTCTTCTTGACAAATCCATGTTGACTATTACTTATCACCTTTTTATCTTTGAGGTGCTTACAAATTGATTGATTATTTGCTGCATTATCTTCCCTGGTACCAAAGTTAAACTGATGTCTGTATAATTCCCTGAGTTATCTTTATTCCCCTTTTTATAGGGAAATTCTATATTTGCCCTTTTCTAGTCCTCTGGGATCTCTTCCATTCTCCACGAGTTCTCAAAGATAATCACTAAGGGCTCAGATAACTCTTCAGCCAGTTCCTTACGTATTGTAGGATGTATTTTATCAGGCCCTGTGAACTTGAAGACATCAGACTTGTCTAAGTAATTCCAACTTGTTCTTTTCCTATTTCAGCCTCAGTTATTACCCCATTTACACTAATGTTTGCTATGTTAGTCCTTCGATCACTGCTAACTTTTTTGGTGAAATCTGGAACAAAAATGGTATTTGACACTTTGGCCACTGCTGTGCTTTTTGTTATTGTCTTTCCCTCCTCATTGAGTTATATGCCTGCCACATCCTAGGTCTTCTTCTTGCTTCTCGTGTATTTGCAAAATGCTTTCTTGTTACCCTTTATGTTCCTATCGAGTTTAATTTTGATTTGTACCTTGCCTTTTCTAATTTTGTCCCTACGTGCTTCTGATGTTTTTTATATTCATCCTTGTAATTTGACCTAGTTTCCATGTTTTGTATGGCTCTTTTTTGATTTTCAGGCCACTGAAGATAAAGCTAAAGGTAAGATAAAGGTAAAGCTACTATGGTCTCTTACCATCCTTCCTATTTTTCCAACACATTGGGGTAGTTTGGTTTTGCACCCTTAATAATGTCTCTCTAAAAAACTCAACTCTCCTGAACAATTTTTTTCTTTTAGACTTGCTTCCCATGAGATCTTACCTACTAATTCTGAGTTTGCTAAAGTCTGCCTTCTTGAAGTTTGTCTTTATTCTTCTGTTTTCCTTCTTACCATTACTTGGAATCATGAACTATTTCATTTCATGATCACTTTCATCCTAGCTGCCTTCCACCTTCAAATTCTCAAATAATTCCTCCCTATTTGTCAGAAACAAATCTAGAATAGCCTCTCTTCTAGTCACTTTCTCCACCTTCTGTAATAAAACATTGTCTCCAATGTTTAGATGGATGGTTTAGACACAATAAATCCTGCATTTGGCAGGAGGTTAAACTAAATGACCTTTGCAGTCCATTTTAACTCTATGATTCTATATATTCCAAGAACATGTTGGATAATTTGTGCCCTGCTGTATTATTTTCCCAACAGATATCTGAGTATCTGAAGTCTCCCATCACCACCAAGTCCTGCATTTTGGATGATTTTGTTAGTTGTTTAAAAACAGCCCTATCCACCTCTTCTTCCTGGTTAGGTGGTCTGTAATAGACCCCTTCAGTGACATCATCCTTGCTTTTTACCCCTTTATCCTTATCTGGAAATTTTCAACAGGTCTGCTTCCTATCTCCATCTTGACCTCTGTGCACATGTATACATCTGATACACAAGGCAACACCTTCTCCCTTTTTTCCCCCGTATGTCCTTCTTGAACAGGTTGTACCCTTATACCAATATTAAAGTCATGTGAATTATCCCACCAAGTTTCTGTGATGCTAATTATGTTGTAATTGTGATTATTTGCTAGTGTTTCTAGTTCTTCCTGTTTATTCCTCATACTTCTTGCATTGGTTTATAGACATCCATGTTCATTATATTTCCCTTCTGTATTCCCTCTCATCTCTCCTTTGTCCCTGCCGTGATTCCCCCTAGAGTCTGACTCTTCACCCAGGTTTCCATGTTCTGGACTTAACTGTGTGCTTTTGTTTTCTGCCCCTTTCAAACCTAGTTTAAAGCCTACCTCACCAGGTTAGCCAGTCTGTATCTGAAGATACTCTTCCCCTTCCTTGGTAGGTGGACCCCATCTCTGCTTTGTCCTTCATCTTGGAACAGCATCCCATGGTCAAGGAAGCCAAAGCCGTCCTGGTAACACTATTTATGTAGTTGTGCATCCACCTCCAGGATGTGTCTGTCTCTGCCCAGGCCCCTACTCTTCACCCCAAGGATCGATGAGACCACCTGCACTCCCAAATCCTTCACCTTCAATCCCAGAGCCCTGTAGTCATGTCTGATCTACTCAGGGTCATACCTTGCAATACCATTGATGGCCATGTGGATGAGCAGCATGGGGCAGCACTCAGAGAGTAAGACAATCCTTGGCAATCCTTCTATAATGTCTTGGATACAGGGCCCTGCAGACAGCACACTTCATGGGGTGCCAGGTCAGGCTGGTAGATGGATATCTCCATCCCCCTCAGAAGGGAGTTGCTGACCACCATCAACCTTTGTTTCTTTTTGGGAATGGTGGCTGTGATCCTCTGGGCCTTAAGGGGTACGTGACTTCTCCTCCTCGTTTGAGGGAGAGTCCCTATCCCTCATTGTCAAAAAAAGAACTAGATACATTTATGGAGAATAAGTCTGTTATAAACAGATAGCTAAGGATTAATGTCTCTTTCACCTGGAAAGAAGTAACCTGAAACACCTGATCAGAGGACCAATCAGGAAACAAGACTTTTTAAAATCTGGGTGGAGGGAAGTTTGTGTCTGACTTCTTTGTTTTGTGCCTGTTTCTCTCTCGGCTATGAGAGGATTTTTGTCTCTTGCTCTTCTAACAAAGTAGCTGATGCTCTCTCCCGTAAAAGTTTCCCACAATCCAGTAGTTAAAAAGTGTTCTTAAAATGTAAAAGTCTGTTAGGTATATACTTAGGTATTTATATGTAAAGGTGCATGTGTTGTATTAATCTGTTTATTTTAAAGTCTAGGAGGAAATTGCCGCCAGTGAGTTTCCCCACTGTCTGCAATTTGGGGGGCGTGTCATAAACAGATAGCTAAGGGTTAATGTCTCTTTCGCCTGGAAAGAAGTAACCTGAAACACCTGACCAGAGGACCAATCAGGAAACAAGACTTTTTAAAATCTGGGTGGAGGGAAGTTTGTGTCTGAGTTCTTTGTTTTGTGCCTGTCTCTCTCTCAGCTAGGAGAGGATTTCTGTCTCTTGCTTTCTAATCTTCTGTTTCCAAGTTGTAAGTACAAATATAGTAAGGCAGTAAGGTTTATATTGTTTTCTTTTGTATTTACATGTGTGTAGTTGCTGGAGTGTTTTAAATTGTGTTCTTTTTGAATAAGACTGTTTATTCATATTTCTTTTAAGCAATTGACCCTGTATTTGTCACCTTAATACAAAGAGACCATTTTAATGTTTTTTTTCTTTATTTTTTACATAAAGCTTTCTTTTTAAGACCTGTTGGAGTTTTTCTTTAGTGGGAAACTCCAGGAAATTGAGTCTGTGCTCACCAGGGAATTGGTGGGAGGAAAAAGTCAGGGGGAAATCTGTGTGTGTTAGATTTACTAGCCTGACTTTGCATTCCCTCTGGGTGAAGGAGGGAGGTGGGGGAGAGATTGGCTTTCTCTCTTTGTGTTTCCAGGACTGGAAATAGAGAGGGTGAAGTCCCTCTGTTTAAATTCACGGAGCTTGCTTCTGTGTAACTCTCCAGGAACCCAGGGAGGGAACACCTGGAAGGGAGAAGGGAAGGGAAATGGTTTATTCCCCTTTGTTGTGAGACTCAAGGGATTTGGGTCTTGAGATCCCCAGGGAAGGTTTTTGGGGGGACCAGAGTGCCCCAAAACACTCTAATTTTTTGGGTGGTGGCAGCTTTACCAGATCCAAGCTGGTAACTAAGCTTGGAGGTTTTCATGCTAACCCCCATATTTTGGACGCTAAGGTCCAAATCTGGGAATAGGTTATGACAAGGTCCATCAATGGCGATTAGCCAGGATGGACAGGGATCATGTCCCTAGCTTCCAGAAGCTGGGAAAGGGCAACAGGGGATAGATCACTCGGTGACTACCTGTTCTGTTCATTCCCTCTGGGGCACCTAGCATTGTCCACTATTGGAAGACAGGATACTGGGCTAGATGGATCTTTGTCTGACCCTGTATGGCTGTTCTTATATTCCTATTGTCAAGGCAGCATACCAGGTTTTTTATATCTATGGACAGTGAGATGGAGTAGAGGTGGAGCACTGCCTGCTGTCAGAAGTAACCAGCAGCCAGCTTCTTCCTTGTAGAGGAGTCATTTCCTCCTTCCCTCCTACCCACCCCCCCGGATGGTGCGACTGCAGTCCTCTCCAGCTGGATTGTTTCCTCAACCTTGGAGGTCACCATATGTATCTTTTCAATTATTTTCTTGTGTGCATGGATGTTCTTTAGCTTAGCCACATCCTCCTGTAACTTTTCCCACCAGCTTCCTGAGAGATTCTATCATTAGGCACCTCTCACAGTGGATAATATCTCCAGCATGGCTTTCTATGATGGGGAAATGCAGACCACAGTCTCTGCAAATCTACACAAGGTCCTGGACAGGGGCATCCATGGTCAGGTTCTCTATCTGGACACAAGTGTAGCTGGAGGAGTCAAGAACAGTGTTGGCATTGGTAGTGCAGCCTTTCTGAACCATGCTGATCTTATTCTTTCTCCCTTCTACTCCCTCTCAAATTCCCCTGTTCACTGGCTCCCTTTGGTCACTGGTTTTTAAGCCCTTCTCTCATAGGTCAACCCTGTCCCCTCATTAACATGCGGGGGAAGGGTGATCAAAGGTGATTAAGGGTCAAGGAACAGAAAGCTAGAGCCTTCCTAGAACCCACTCAGGTAGTAGTTAATAGGTCTCCTACACAGTCCTCTGACACACAATCCTCAACAGAACACAATGTAAACTTTAACCAAAGCCAAAAGAAAAACCAAAAGAGAAACAATCTCACCTCAAGAATTAGTGCTCACTCCTTCTTCTGTGGGGGATCTCCCTCTCTCCCTCTCAAACTCCCCTGTTTGCTGCATCCTGTTCGCTAGCTCCTCTTGGTCCCTTATTATCCAGATTTACCTGTCTGGCTGACTTAATTACAGGCAGAGAACAATGAAAGTACATTTGCATATAAAGAAAACACAGCAATCTAGCTAACAAGTGGCAAATGAAAATTTAATGGGCACACTGGGGGACAGAGTCTGCACCCCTATAAAGGGGACAGCACCCTCTGATTCTGTGAACATTGGATCCCCTAGTCTGGGGAGCTGGAGATACTGGCAACTTGATGTAAATGAGAAAACTGCTTAGGCAAAGATTGTAACTTGTGAAAATTAAATTTTAGTCACTAGAAAGCATGTTTTGTTTTGTTTGTAACCAGTTCTCTCTCTTTTTCTCTTGCTTAGTATCATTTAGTTTCACTGTAAACTATCTCAGTGCTATTATATTAAAGTAAATAATGAATCCTCAGCTAACTTACAGGCTGATGTGTGTCCTGTCTCTTTGGTTACAGTGAACTTAATAATTTCAATAAGTGTCCATAGAGAGGGAATGGACATTGCAGAGAGATGTCTCTGGGGAACTCAGGAACTGGCATTCACTGATTGTTACCTGCAAGGTAAGGTTAAGACTGGCAGAATGTCTGGGAGTTTGCTGGTGAGGCGGACAGACTGGAGTGACAGGGAGTTGACGCATTATCTAAACTCCAGCAACATTCTCTCTTGCTGAGGCAGAGGGGTAACACAGTTGCTATGGTTCTGGATGCTCCAGGAAATCATCACACAGGTGTGTGGCTGGCTAGTTCTTGCTAACATGCTCAGGCTTTAACTGATTGCCATATATGTATAATAAGAAATAGTTTGGGCACAAATGCCTACAGAAAAAGGAAGTTTCAAGGACAGTGGTCATGCCTAAAATCTTGCCAAACAACAAAGAATTTAGAAGTAATAGCTGGCACAATGCTTACATTAATGATGTCCTGCTCTGGTGTGGAACTAAAAAGGAACATAATATCAGACTGAGAAAAGTCAGGTCTAATTTCAAAAAGAGCTTGGAAATGTACTAACATAATTTCTCTATAGCAACAACACTACAGCTAAGATATTTGAGCAAGTATAAACAGACAGGATTTTCCTCTCATTCCCAATACACTACACAAAACAATTTTGGACAGTTTTACCCCTTTTTGGAGTTTATTATTATTCTGCTGCCTCAGAAACTCTAAATGTGGAACAAAACCCTGAGCTGGATTATATTTAGAGACAGTGTAATTTGTTTTTAAATTTAATTTAATTTATCCAAGTTTCCATCAAAGATTATTATTCCCAGGCTTCTCTCTATAGGACTTCCTGTCTCTCCTAGTTCTGTCATGCCTTAGAAAGTAGCTCAGCCTTTTATCATCTCTCATTGAATCTACTAATATCCATCTAGACTGGCTGCCATGATGAGTCAGCAAAACAGCTCTGCCCCATCCATCTGTAAGGGTCCTCATGGCTGATATCCTATTACAGAAACACATCGGTGTTATTTGAGTTAATGCTTTCTTCAATTAAAGAAAAGGCTGTCATGAAGATGGCAATATTTCAGCATAAATAGGAATTATAGAGATTCTCTGAGTTATTGGATTATGGTTACTTTTCTAAATTCTTGCAACAAATGTCCACAAGTAACACCTCTTAGAGTTACGTTAGAAAGACTGTGAATGGCTTTTGGAATTGTGCTACATTAAAATGAGAGAAGCTAAAGGAACTGTTAACAGGAGCTTCTATTTTCAATTATTTTGATTAAAACAAATCTAACTGATTCCTGATGCTTTCCAAAGTGGACTAGGTGCTATTTTGTTAAAAAATGATGCTCCAGTTGCCTTTGCTTCCAGATCACTGACTCAAAGTAAAAATATAATTTCCAAATAGTAAAATAGAAGCTCACTGTTCTTACAGAGTGAAAACTTTAAACAATATATGTTTATGGAAGACACTCTAACATAGAAATAAACCACAAAACCTTAGAAGTCTTAAAAGACTGACTCAAGTACACTTATGCATGCACATGCATACCCACAATTCATAGATTGCTTTTAAGAATACAAGTATTGGTTTAAACTAAGCAGTGTGGCATGCAAATCCTTAGTCGTGAAGATGCATCTTCTACAACATTTACCAAAAAGTGAGAGTTGCATGGAATCAGATGTAGAAGAACAAATTTACATCTTTATTGAGAACCTATCAATCTTTACTAAATAAATTTGTTGGCCCATACAAGAAAATTGAGGGGACACAGAAATAAAAATCATTAAAAGAATGATACTTGAGGGATGGCTGGAGTTAGAGAGGTGCTTCATCATTATTGTTCATAATCATTACTGAATTAACAGTGTAGACTGATGTAACTCTCAATGGAAGGGGAAAAAGTGATTTCCTACAGTCTGAGTTAAGAAATGTTATGTTGCATTCATGAAGAAGAGCTGGGTATGAACTTATCCAAAAGAGAAATCCTTTAATGTCCTGGTATAAACCTACAGATGGATATTTTGGAAATGGTCAGTGAGTTAAATTAGTTCAGTCATGACAGCTTAAAGTATCATTACTTCCTGAAGGAGTACCAGAAAAACCATGGTAAAATGTATCAGTGACCACAACTGAATACAGCATTGCAGGTGATGGTGCACCATTGATTTATATAGTGGCATATTAATATTTTCAGTCTTTTTGCTTTTTCAACTGCCACTGCACATTAAACAGCAGCTTTCATGGAGCTGTCCAAAATGAGGCCCAGGTCTTTTTCCTGAGTGGTTACAGCGTAACTCCAGTGTATGTGGGTAATTCAAATGCCATTTTAATTGGCTTCTCCTCCCCAGTTGCTGGGTTGTAAGAGTGTGTGATTTGAGAGCGGTCGGGGGGAATGTGATTGAAACATAAAGTGTTCATTCTGTGGGTGGTCCTGCCCATCGACATCTCTGGGGGCAGTAATGTGAGGGCTCTGGCTATTCTAAAGCTGGTTGGAGTTTTAGACAATATGTTCTAACCTTGTTCCTTCAGATACCCCTGATGTTAGAATACTTCTCAAAATTCATTACCTTGTATTTTTCAACAGGCAGGCCCTATCTGACAAAATCTAGCCTTTAGAATTCTGAAAAACAAGTGAAAATATGACATGGGGTAAAATAGGGAGTGTTGGCAAAAGAAAAATATTCCCAGCTCCCACATAGTGCAGCCACTTAATGAGCATGAGTACAGAGGGAATCAGAAAACACCTTGGAATTTCTACTAGAATCTGAAAGTAACGTTGTCTCAAATATCCTTGTCTATAATGGAGTGCACTGAAATATGTTCTAACCCACAAAAGATGAAACTACTGATGTGACAGGTGACAAGACAAATCAGATACAAAACTCTGTAGTACATCTGAAGCAGTTTTTTCAGAAGCTGTGACCACACACAGCAGATGAGGAATGAGGTACAGAATGATTAAGGGACCTGTAATGTCTTTGGGGCAGGGACTTTGGGTCACTATGCATTTTTCAAGCATCTAGCATAGTGAAGCCCTGGTCTTAACCTACTGCAATATGCATATCGGACAGTAATAATAATTAATAAAGTGACATAAGGAGGTAGTAGCAAAGCCAGGAATAGAATCCAAGTGTCCAGAAACCCAGGCCCATCTTTTTTGCCATCTTCTATGATCTTGATTGTGCAGCTAGATTTAGCTCTAAATGAAAAGCATTTGCTATGTTTCTAACTTGCCTTTGGACTCTTTCGTTCTTGTACCTTAAATATAACAGATAGGGTCTCACTGTCTTTAACAGACTATCAACCTAAACCACAGCCTCCCACTTCCCCTGAAGGTGATGACACATTATTTTCCTAACAAAGAAAATCCCTCAATTTAACAGCATTCAGTTGTGTCTAAAGTGGCCACAGACGTTGATGTGACCACATCTAAAATAAATTTAGTGTTCTACAAAGGGAGAGGTCCTTAAAAGGTAAATGTAACCAGTGTGTGTATGTCAAAATATTCATGTCTCCAATGTCTTTTATAGCAAGTTTTATACGTGTATTTGTCTCATTGCTTGCTGCAATAAAACCACAGAAAAAGACTTTAAGGGGAAGCCACAAACCATGCTCTTTCTGAAACTTCTATAACGTGTTTGTTTCCATCTGACATTTTCTCACTGCACTATTGCTAACCTTATATGATATTTGCTCCACATACTAGGTGTGAGGTAGACCTACTGATCCTGTACAAGCCTCCAGGCAGAATCTGTTGCTTGTTTATATTTTGTGATTGCAAGGCTATACTCCCTTTTCTATCACCTCCATGTTTCAGAACTTCAACCATGAAAAGGATTCAGTGAACCAGAAAAGATTACTAGTCTCCAAGACTGTGGGGTAACTTAAATTCATGCATACCTGGATTGAAAGTTTAAAGCCTCTAGTCATATTATTGAAGGCTTTGTTCTGATCACATCTGGTTGATCTAAATCCTTGGATAGGTGGCTTCCCTTGAAAATTGAGCTGGTGCAGGAAGCAGTGTTTTTGATTCAGCAGTAGCATTTTGTGGCTCCCTGATCCTGGGGCTTCAAGGTGCCAGTCCAGCACTCACTGCAAAAAAGAACAGCCTGAAGTCTGCTCTGCTTTATGCCTACTGCCAATGGCACACATGGAACAAAAAGCAATCAGAGATCATCCTGACATCCTAGGCTAGTCCTATTTTCTGCAGCAATATGCTGTATGTCAGAGACCAGGATGGGGGTGGAGTAGAACTCGCTATGGTAGCCCTACATCACATGACAGATTCTTTAGGTCCGTGATCTGCAATGTATATGGCTATGTAGTGCCAGCAAATTAACACAAAGGAGCTGTGGTGTGGCCACAAATCTGCCCCAAAGGGATTATGAAATGGGACAGATAAGGAAGGGCAAGGGTAACAGTAGTGAGTTTGTGTTTTTGCCAACTTTGGTAGGTGTACAAACTCATGTTTTCATCAAATGAAAGAAAAATTAAACAGGATCACACATGTCTTGTGGGTGACATGAAGAAGCAGCATTTAGGAGGGCTATAAATGGGATGTGTACACATGGCTTTTGATGAAGTCAATAGATACCATGTATGCACATCTAAAGATATAGTCCATTATAAATTAAAGGCAGAAGAAAGTTAACATCACAGCTGGCATATTTGTAAGTACATGTGTGCTTCCCTAAGAGGATTTTACAAAGCTCCCTGAATATTGCACGTGTTTGTGAACCAATGGTTGTAGTGTGATGAATTGTGCCCCTTGGGTATCCAGGGTTTAATTAGAAAACTCTGGATAAGGAACAAGTAAGAGGCTTAGCTTTCCAGTTTGGATGTTTGCTTTTCCTTATGTTGTTCCTCTGTAACTTATAAAAGAATAAGTCTTGGTGTAGAGGTGAGTGCTTCTTTTGCACAGCATATTTTTCATCTATGAATCTGCAGGGAATCAATTTGAGATGCAGAAGCAATAAGTGCAAAGGAGTTCATTAAATTGAAATGCCTTTGAGAATCACACTGATGACTCAACTTCAAATTAGAAGTAGAGCATTACGATTAGTGTCTTCAAGGAAGAAAACTTGAAGGGGGATCTGAATTACTGCCCTCGCATTACCAACCATTTATTCCTTTTCTGTTGATTATATAAAGATTTAATTGTGTTAACATGAAATGCAACATTCTTTGTAACCGCTGCTATGTTTAGGGGGAAAACTGACAAAGAAACAGTAGGATAATTCTTGTTCATTTCCTTACTTCCTCTGTTGAAGAAGCAAAATATGCAGTAAATAAAACCAAGTCAAGACTGTGCTATGAACTATGGAAGACTCTTGACTATGCCTGCTCTAGGAACTTAGCAGACACAATCTGAACTAATGTATCCGCACCCATGTAAGGGCCCACTTTGCAGATGTTCACACTAGCAGTAGCCATGCTATTTTGGTTGCTACGGCACGTGTGCTGTAATCTATGGCTATAGTTGTGGTGCCCCCAGGTACACAGTTCCCAGCACAGCTTCTTGAAGCAATGGGTTGTGGAAAATTTCAAGAGGTGTTCTGGAACCCCAAGTGGTTTGTGAGAGAAGAGGGCAAATTCATACAAGCTCCTGGGAAACTATTAATTCCCTGGGGAAACTCCCATAAACTCATACTGGTACCAAATAGCACCAGGAACTGAGGGCTTTTGGGAATTTTTCCTTGGGGAATTATCAGAGTTTCCCAAGAGAGAATGTGAATCCTTTTCTCAATATAGAGACCAGGATGACTGCTCAGCTGTGTGTGTGGGGGCAACAGGCACTTTATGTATAACTACTCCTGCACATCCTTTCCTGTGCCTCAGCGTATCTCCTTGCCAAAGCACAGGCAAGAATTCTGTCTTTTCAGGTCTTGTAGAAACCATTACACAGAGTGAAATGCCAAAGTTGTTCTACTGTAGGTATTAGTAACAGCTTCCAGTTAGTTCCAGAGACAAAAGGTGCACACAGCTGCTTAGTAAACAAACATTCAGTACACAAAGACTGCAACCAGTAGTTGAAATATTTCTTAAATAACTCCGGACACAGAAAGCTATTAAGTTGTAAATCTGTAAGTGTGTCTTCCTATGCAGATCCCCTCAGCTATCTTGCTAGCATCAGACCCATTCATGGAATGAATATTTGGTTTGTAACATTTGAATGGCAATGTAAATGGAGCTGGTTTGAAACCAGAATTTTTGTTCCTCAGGAAATTGAGATTTCAAAAGCTAATTTTTTTTTCATTCTATAGTGAAATGAAATGCCAAAATTTTAAATTTTCCTGGGAAACAACATCTTTTGGGGGGAAAATGTATTTCATGTCAACTAATCAGGTTTCAGAGTGGTAACCGTGTTAGGCTGTATCAGCAAAAACAATGAGGAGTCCTTGTGGTACCTTAGAAACTAACAAATTTATTTGGGCAGAAGCTTTGATGGGCTAGACCCTACTTCATCAGATCCATGGAATGGAAATACAGGAGCAGGTATAAATACATGAAAGGATGGGAGTTGCCTTACCAAGTGTGAGGTCAGTCTAACGAGACAATTTAGTTAATGGCAGGATACCAAGGGAGGAAAAATTAACTTTTGAAGTGGTAATGAGAGTGGCCCATTTCAGACAGTTGACAAGAAGGTGTGAGTAACAGTAGGGGGAAATTAGATTTAGATTTTGTAATGACCCAACCACTCTCAGTCTTTATTCAGGCCTAATCTGATGGTGTACAGTTTGCAAATTAATTCCAGACCACATCACACGATCCATTGTCTACAGCCAAGCTCTAAAATACAACCGCATTTGCTCCAATCCCTCAGACAAACACCTACAAGATCTCTATCAAGCATTCTTAAAACTAAAATAACTACCTGATGAAGTGAAGAAAGATTGACAGAGCCAGAAGGGTACCCAGAAGTCACCTACCACAAGACAGACCCAACAAAGAAAGTAACAGAACGCCATTAGCCGTCATCTACAGCCCCCAACTAAACCTCTCCAGTGCATCATCAAGGGTCTACAACCTATCCTGAAGAATGATCCCTCACTCTCACAGACCTTGGGAGATAGGCCAGCCCTCACTTACAGACAGCCCCCAACTTGAAGCAAATACTCACCAGCAACTACACACCACACAATAAAAACACCAACCCAGGAACCAAACCCTGCAACAAATCCCAGTGCCAACTCTGTCTGCATATCTATTCAACGGACACCATCATAGGACCTAACCACATCAGCCACACCATCAGGGGCTCGTTCACTTGCACATCTACCAATGTAATATATGCCAGCAATGCCCCTCTGCCATGTAGATCGGCCAAACCGGACAGTCTCTAAGCAAAAGAATAAGTGGACACAAATCTGACATCAGGAATCATAACATTCAAAGACCAGTAGGAGAACACTTCAATCTTTCTGGTCACTTAATAACTGACCTAAAAGTGGCAATTCTTCAATAAAAAAAACTTCAAAAACAGACTCCAATGTGAAACTGCACAACTGGAATTAATTTGCAAACTGTACACCATCAGATTAGACCTGAATAAAGACTGGGAGTGGTTAGGTCATCACAAAACCTAAACCTAATTCCCCCCTACTGTTATTCACACCTTCTTGTCAACTGTCTAAAATGGGCCGCTCTCATTAGCACTTCAAAAGTTAATTTTTCCTCCCTGGGTATCCTGCTGTTAACTGAATTGTCTCGTTAGACTGACCTCACATTTAGTAAGGCAGCTCCCATCCTTTCATGTATTTATACCTGCTCCTGTATTTTCCACTCCATGCATCTGACGAAGTGGGTTCTAGCCCACAAAAGCTTATAAATTTGTTAGTCTCTAAGGTGCCACAAGGACTCCTCATTGTTTGTGCAGGAAAGTGACTTTGTGCAAATTTGACCCTCATACAGTGGAGTTCAAAAAGGTGGCTAGAAAAGCCACCTAAGGGATGACTTGTGTGCTATGTAACAGTAGTGAGGAAATTATGCCCATCATTGGGGCTAACATGCCAGTAATCCCTGTCCATACTAGCACTGCATCAATGAAGACTGGCACCACTGTATATTGGGAGACAAGTGCCAGTGAATTTAGGGCCCAATTTGACGACAAAGGCTTCATCTGCCTTAAGTAAACATATTTTCTTGGAAATGTCTTTTAAGATGTATATTTGTTTCTGCTTGCATGAATTTCAAGTAAATTCCTTTCTTGGATTAAGGCTTCCTTGAATGTTAAATAACATCCTTGTCTCAGGAAATTGCTTGGGTTGAATTGTCAGTTTAGCAGAATATTTTATAGACACAAAAATTAAATACACTACTATTTAAACAAATGCAATTCATATTAACATCAGTGAAACTACCAGCACTTAGATAAGTACTATTCAGTGTGAGTAAAGGTTGCAGAACTAGGCAGTTAATCAATGTGGAGTCATTTGGGTATATACAATGGAGACTGTCCATTAACAACTGTAGCTCATGACACCTTAACACAAAGCCAAAAGACAATATAAAGAGGATCTCGAGTTACAAGTGAGAGAGCCATGAAAAGACACCTAGAGTGTTGACAGTAATTTGATGCACACTGCTCTGGATGAAGCTAAATGATTCATAATATTCTGAGTTCCAAAGAGAGACAATGAAAAACTCTCAGAGAAGCAGGGCCCTGCTGAGGAGGAGCACAAGTCTTTATGCCATGTAAGGCTTTCCTGTTGCTTGGCAATCCTCTGCAATTAGGAGAGCCAACCTGACTAGTGTTTATTGTTATCATAGACTCTTTAGGGTCATAATCTGCTTAACTGTTATCTTTTGATTTCTTGTCTGTGATAAATAAACTTTGATCTAATGGAAAGTATTGAAATTGCTGATTTACTTACGGGGAGACTCACCATCATACACCACCTGCATGTAAATAATCTAACATCTGACCTGGAAGGAGGTGAGCAATTGGATCAGTATCATGCTCTACAACAAAGCTGGGCAAAATTTTTCCATGGAGCAGTTTTCCATCAGTAAATACTGATTTGACAAAAGTGAAATGTTTAGCAGGACCATATTAATCTCGTTAATATTTTCAATAGAAAATTATTGAAACAATTTAGTTTGATGAGTTTGAAATGCATCATATTATCATTTAAAATTTTATGAATATAATATAAACAGAGGCACTGAGACCCAGATATTTAAAGATATTTAGGCATTGCCCTGCTCAGAGTTGCACAACAGCTGGTATGTCTAACTGGGCTGTCTACCAGCCCAAGTAGACATGCAAATGCTAGCTCTGCTTGAGGTAGCACCTAGAATTAGCAGCATAGTCACAGGTGCCTGGGCAAGGGGTCAGGTTAGCCACCTCAATACAATCCCAGCCAACCCCTGGGTATATACTTGGGCCAGCTAGCCCAAGCTACTGCTTGTGCTGTCTAAGTCACTTTTGAAAATGGGAATTATCCATCTATGTCATGTAGGACTTAAAATACTGAGCAGAGCAGTTCCTTTAAAAATCTGGGCCGGAGCGATCACAACATTTTCCTAAATTGTAGAATAAATGTCAATGCTCATGTTTTCTCCACAGTTTTTGTACCAGAAATAGATTTTGCTTTGCAGATCCTAGAACAGTTGATTATCATATTCAAGATCATTATATTTAAATTAGAAACTGAATATGTGACACGTCCAAGTGAAAACATATGCTGAGTGGAATTTTTTTTTAGATGGAAATGTCCTTCACATTTTACATAAATTAAACCAAACATAAACCAACACATTGGGGGAAATCTTCCAGTGTTTCCAGGAATATAAATTGTTCCTAATTTAAGAAGTCTGGATAATTCTATTCTTAGCCAAACCTTGAATAATCCAAATTAGTCAAGGATGTTCCAGACATTAATATGTGTTGAGGTTGAAAATGATGGTTTGTAGATGTGTTACAAGCCAGATAAATGAAGAGAGGAAATCTACACATTACTGGTCTAACAGATGAAGGCCAACATTTGCCCTACTCTACAGTATCTTCAGTAGGTACTGGCAAGTTTCCTGAATTCTCTTCTTCACCTCCTCTATGCAGCTGCAAGAAGTCACTGTTCACAGAAATAAGACATTTTGGGGGAAATAATTTTATTCTAGCACATCTTTTTGAAAAAACACTTTTATAGTTCCTCTCTCTCTCATTCTCTCCTCTCTACTAGTGTTACGGATTCTCACAACTGCATCACGAGTCTCCTATTTGAGCCAGTCAAAAAAATTCATCAAAACATTTTTTCAAGAGAAAATGGCTTTTTGAAAAAACCAGACATTTTTGCACACACAAAAATATTACATTTTCATAGAAAATTTTCAGGTTTTCATCAAAAAGATTGAAACTTGAAAAAAATCTACTGAATTTTTAGCTTTAAATTTTGTATGAAAATCTGTACACTTCCATAGAACACTTTTGATGAAAATGAATATTTCATTTTCACTGATTTTTTTGTAAGAAAACAAATCAATTCCTCAATTTCCTTCTACTTATGGTAGTTGTTGCCTTTTTTAACATTTCCCATGATATCATAATTGCTGGTATTTGGCTGGCAAATTTTCCTGTATTCAAAATGGCTGATATCTCCTATTACTTTCAATAGGGAAGAAGCCAAACTGCCCTCAGTCAAGTTGGCTATATGATATCCCTAGAGTTATCCTATTCCCAAGCAAACATTACGAAGACATACTAACTGGTTATTACGAATGCACCCCCGCACCTCCTCCCCACACACACATTTTTGTTTTCATAGATTCATAGATTCATAGACTCTAGGACTGGAAGGGACCTCGAGAGGTCATCGAGTCCAGTCCCCTGCCCTCATGGCAGGACCAAATACTGTCTAGACCATCCCTCATAGACATTTATCTAACCTGCTCTTAAATATCTCCAGAGATGGAGATTCCACAACCTCCCTAGGCAATTTATTCCAGTGTTTAACTACCCTGACAGTTAGGAACTTTTTCCTAATTTCCAACCTAAATCTCCCTTGCTGCAGATTAAGCCCATTGCTTCTTGTTCTATCATTAGAGGCTAAGATGAACAAGTTTTCTCCGTCCTCCTGATGACACCCTTTTAGATACCTGAAAACTGCTATCATGTCCCCTCTCAGTCTTCTCTTTTCCAAACTAAATAAACCCAATTCTTTCAGCCTTCCTTCATAGGTCATGTTCTCAAGACCTTTAATCATTCTTGCTGATTGTTCTGGTAAAAGAGGAGAATTTCCAGATAATTAAGCCTATAAGACTCACCAGTTGTGCATATAAATGAGAAAAACATCTAGGCCAAACTTTCACAGGTGCTCTATAGTTCTGAGTATCCAACTTAAATCCCTATGAAAATCAAGCCATAGGTGTCTACAAGTTGGGCATCCAAAGTTTTGGAAATTTTGGTCTAATATCTAGATCTATTTTGATATCCAAATAGTCACCGTGGGATGAGCCCTTTGGACGTACCATAATACATTGGTGCATGCTTGATATAGGTAATAAACAAAAGAATTTGTTTGTTTATTTTGCATTTAATTATTTCCCTTTGTTGAGAATGGTGCAATGACCAGTTACAATTAAATACAGAGCGAGAAATAGTTTGTGTTTGTTTTGTTTTTGTTTCTGGGGTGGTGATGGTGGTGCTTTGTGGCTTTCAGTTGCTATTTTAGATTAATGGACTCCAGATTCCATCAAATATGATAATTTGAATAAACCAGCAATCTTGTTAATATTCCTTTATTTCCTGTCTAGCCATGAGAGTAAAAGAACTTTCATATACTTTAAGAAGAAAATGTGTTGGCTCTCAGGACATATGCCAGGCTGAAAATCTCAACACACCTGCAACTGAACTCAGTACCAGGGGGCTCCAATTATAGTTTAACAATCTTAATCATTTTAACTTTTACCTCCAACTGCATTTCAAAAGTATGTTAATTTATAGCGTCATACTCCAATGTATGCAATTAATGTTTTTGCACTCTGAATGGCTTTGTATGTACTTTGTATTCTGTTTCTCTAACCTGGTACCTTGATAACAAAATATAATAAATATTTATTATTAAAATTAATAACTCAGGCAGACTGATTGCTTCTGCAGCAAAAGGAGAAGATCACTATCTTTACATTTTGTTTTTTAAAGGGAAAGACTCCGATTGTAACTTCAGTGATTACAAGCTGAGAACTTGGGGCCTCTTTCTCCTTTCACTTTCACTAATTTAATACCAGAGTAACTTCATTGACTGTAGGAGAGTTACCCCTCGTTTACAGTGGAGTAAGTGAGACTGGAATCCAGCATTTTGTCCTTAATGTGCCCCTTTGTAACTTCTGATCAGAGACATCTCTGGTGGGAAAAGTATGGAGCAAGTCCCTAGCTGGCTTAAATCATTGAAATCAGTGGAGCTAGGCTGATTTATACCACGGCTGTGGCTCCATGAGATCAAAAGTACCGTGTATGCCATGATATCAAGGCAAAACTAGAAGTGTATTAAAGCTTCAGTTTCATCCTTAGCTTTCAGCTTCCTTCATTTAGTGAACCCCGTCCCATCACATCAATCAATTACTTTTTTTCCCTTTTAATTGCAGAATGTCTGGGCATGAGGCAGACAATATGGCATGGACAGAAGGAGCAGTAAGATGAGATAAAATGAGGGTGTATACATCATGCAAATTAAGCCAATTGCTTTGTGTAATTGAGAAGATAACAGGATTTTCTACAAACATATTGGACTGCTCTGAGGCTCCTCCATTTACTAACAGAGCCCCTTTTAAACTTCCTAAAATTGTTGAAGAATAACGAGTGGGATTGCAGTCCACATATGGAGCCCTTCTGCATGCAGGTGCCCATCCTTCTGTTCCAGGGCACCATTCCTCTCCGCCTCTGTACCCGTTGGAGGCCATTGTGTGTGTCCAGGGTCAGTGCTGAGGGTGGAAGAGGGGTGAACAGGTGTGGATAGGCAAACGAGGTGAATGTTATCTCCCCTCAAAGCCCCCTGGAGAATCCCAGGAAAAGTACAGAGGGTATATATCACAAGGCCATGGCAGCATCATTCTGTTGCAGCACAACTCTTTAAATAAATGGTCAGTTGATTGTTAAATAGTTCAGCAGATCAGTGGGATGCTTATAACAATTCATAATGCTTTCTACTGATATGCTTATAACCATCTATTATATATACTACTCATATCTGTTACATACTTACAGGAGCTGTTAATCACTTATTAACCCTTTATAAACCACTGATAAATGAAGCCTTCATATAACTTGTGACTTCAAAGCTATATGGAGCACGCATTCCATATCATTCTTCAGATACTGCAGTGATGAATGCTGTAGAAATGCCTATATATAAATAAAATAAAATGTGTTTGTGTGTGTGTGAGAGAGAGAGAGAGAGAGAGAGAGAGAGAACAAGGGGAGTGAGGACCTGCTGTTGGTCCATATCTCCTATAGATTCCAGGTAGGGTGACCAGGTAGCAAGTGTGGAAAATAGGGAAGAGGGTGGGGGTAATAGTTGCCTATATAAGACAAAGCCCCGAATATCAGGACTGTCACTATAAAATCGGGACATCTGATCACCCTAATTTCAAATCCTAGCTCTAATAGGTTCTGCAACACAGCGGTGGGCTGGAGCTGTGTGGTATAACTGAATCCTACAGCCAGAAACCCTCTGCTCAGATCCTTGACTGGGAATATCACCTTCCCGAAGGCTGGCAGTAAGTGGTTATGTGAACATCCAGGCTTGGCCCTTCCCCAGAGATTGAGTCCATGACTCAAGCTCTCCACAGTCAGGGCAACCTTTGAAGGGCAGCGGTGGGTTTTCTGCTTAGTGTCTCTGTCATGTTGCACTTTATATGGTTTTATGAAAATATGCTAATGTAACTAAAATATGCTCCATGCAAAATGTGTCTTGTAAGGTATCATTGCAAAGCTTATAATCTACTGAGTGTGATCATCCTATTTGTATAAATGTATCACTCTTGTATCTGAAACTAGAAATATGAACTATAACTCTAAGGGCCTATTGTAATTATGCAAAGAGTGGGCCATTAATGGTGGTTTGGAATCTTCATGACTCCCATTAACCAGGAAAATTGACTGCAGATGGCAGTTTTACCTGTAAGTCTTCCTTTATATGTGTCTGCTGGCAAGTGGGTAATGAAGTCTTACAGTGACATGTGATCTTGTCACCTGAACTGGAATCCATCTTTAACTTGGTGTCTTTCCATTGAGAAGGAGGGGGTGGGAACCCAGAGAGGGATAAAGGATTCCCTCCTTATGCAAAAGATATATAAATGGGTGGAACAGAACAAAGTGAGGAGCCAGCATGAAGAATCCTCTAGCTACCATCTAAGCTGGAACAAGGGCTGTACCAGGGGAAAAGATTATGCCCAGACTAGGAAAGCATCCAGCCTGTGAAAGAAATGCATTGAAACATCTCTGAGGGTGAGATCTTATCTGTATTTAGTTTCTTACTGTATTAGACATAGATTTGCATGTTTTATTTTATTTTGCTTGGTAATTCACTTTGTTCTGGCTGTTACTATTTGAAACCACTTAAATGCTACTTTCTGTATTTAATAAAATCACTTTTTACTTATTAATTAACTCAGAGTATGTGTTAATACCTGGGTGGGGTGAAGGGGGAACAGCGGTGCATATCTCTCGATCAGTGTTATAGAGGGCGAACAATTTATGAGTTTACCCTGTATAAGCTTTATCTGGGGTAAAATGGATTTATTTGGGTTTAGACCCCATTGGGAGTTGGGCATCTCAGTGTTAAAAGACAAGAACCCTTCTGCAAACTGCTTTCAGTGAAGTCTGCAGCTTTGGGGCAAGTAATTCAGACCCTGGGTCTGTGTTGGAGCAGATAGGCGTGTCTGGCTGAGCAAGACAGGATGGTGGGGTCCCAAGCTGGCAGGGAAAGAGGGGCAGAGGCAGTCTTGGCACATCAGGTGGCAGCTCCCAAGGGGGGTTCTGTGATCCAGTCTCCCTCTGCTTCCCTGATATTTAACCTTTAACCTTTATTCCCATTCCTGTGTCTTCATTTATTGTGCCCTGTATTCACTTGTGGCCTGGGTTCAATGGCTTCTCCACCTCAGTTGAGGGGTTGGGCCTTTAGCTTTGGGCAGGCTTAGGCCTGCTGTCTCCCAGGAACTGCAATAGGTCCACAGTCAGGGCAGTGGAGGTGAACTGTTTCTTCCCTGGAGAGTGACAGCTGGGAAGACTGAATTTGCCATGTGGCCTAGGGCCAGTGACCCTGACTGACAGATTTAAAACAGGTTTCAGAATGGTAGCAGTGTTGTATGCAGTGTTGTAGCTATGTTGGTTCCAAGATATTAGCGAGACAAGGTGGGTGAGGTAATATCTTTTACTGGACCAACGTCTGTTAGTGAGAGAAACAAGTTTTCGAGCTACACAGAGCTCTTAAGGGCTGGTAAACTCAAAAGCTTGTCTCTCTCTCACCATCAGACATTGGCCCTATAAAAGATATTACCTCACCCACTATGTCTCTAAGATTTGAAATAGAACTGTCAGCCATGAAGAGGCACTTTGAGAGTGAAAACTGAGGCAGGTAGATGAGCGGGAAGAGTCTCCCACTCCTGCCCCCTTTTGCAACCTCCTGAGACATCACAACATGTTTTAATACAATTTTGTTAGTCCTCCCCACAGCAGCTCTGCAGAGGTTGCTGCAACCCTTTATGGCATTGAATGGGGACAAAAAGGCATCACAATCTACAGAGGATTACTCAAAGGTTTAGGAAATTCATTATTATGTGTTCTCTTGCCCTCCCAGTGGCTCCTATTACTAGGATGTGGGCCTGGAACCCCTTTACCTCCCATTCACGCTATTTGACTATCTAGGGCCTGCTTACACAACACAGAGAGGCTTTCATAAAAAATTTGGAGCTGAGGATTTGACCTGCATTTAAGAACTATATTATGCAGGTTAAAAAAAACATACACAGTGTGTGCTTTGTGTGAGTGTTTGTTGCAGGGTAAGGACTTTAATTAAAAACAGGTGTATTTTATAACCGTCACTGTATAAGCATTACAAAACAGCAAAGATAACATTTTCTTTCTTCACTAATTTATCAGGCATGTGGCATGCACTCTTCAGTTTCAATTTAACAGAGTGCAATCTTTAGCCAAGGAAAGCTTCCCTCAAACCAGTTCAGCTTGTGAACTCCTTGAACTTTTAAAGAAAGAACAGCCTAATCTTCCATTTATTTTGTACCCTGCAATCCTTCCAAACACCACACTTTAACAATGTATCTCCTTCCCAGCTCCCACGTTTCCAAACTGCATTCATTCTATTTCTCACCTTTGTCTGATGCTTGTCTGATAGATGTTTTATAACAGTTAACAGAGTTTTGGGAGTTATATATCATCAGGAGCACAATGATCCAGAATCAGTGTTACAAGAATTAAGTTGTCATTCAGGCTACGGTGTGTTGGTAAGGGTGAAACTTGGATAGCACCTGAAGGAATTAGAAGTTTTATAAGGGAGTTAGTTCACTTTTAGCATGCCTTTTCAACAAACTTCCAATAGCAAAATGAAAGAAATCACACAGCATATAGTTTCACTTTTATAAATGCATTGGAATGAAGAAAACATTCAGTCCATAAAAACCTTCCCTTTTATTCACAGTTATCTCATCTTCCTTCATGGCTAAACTTTTAACCCTTTTAAAAGTACTTTTCTATTGAGATTTCTTCACTTCTTTTTGTTATACATTGTGTGTAGTACTTGCGATATTAACCTATGCATTTGAAATATGAATCCTGAAATCAAGTGAGTAAGCGGAATAGGTTTTAAATATTGATTTACATTCTATTTATAATTTCTAGAGGCCACATTTTAAGATGGCTTCTGGATATGTGCCCATAAAATTGCATATTTGTCCATTTGTATGTGCCAAAGCCCCATGCATGTGCACATGCATGTACAAAAGAATACACCTACAAATATTATGGGTACATTTTTGAAAGCTGTCTGATAATCCATCTCCTAAGCCCTGAACCAGCAAAGAACTAAGCCCAGTGCTTAACTTTAAGCATATGATCAGTCCCATGTCAGTAACAAAATATGCATGAATGGACACTCTGGCTCTGATCCAGAAAAGCATTTAAGCACATGCTTACCGTAATTTGATTTCGGTGGGGCATGGATGAGGGCTTAAGTGTCCATCCAGGTACAGTTAGCTATTGACATGGCACTTAATTTTTTTAAAAAATTATTTTGTTTAAACAAAATCTTTGCAATTTACTTTTAATTATTCATGGTTCTGACTGATAAGAGAAAAAAGCTGCACAGGGAAAAATCTCAGCGAACATCGTAAGGGATATTATTAATTCCAGTACAGACTGTGCTATTACGCTAGTAACAGTGCTCTGATTCCTAGTGCCAGGCTTTCCATTCTGCAGGAAATGGCTGTGCTGTGGAGACACCAAGCTCAGCCCTTTTCTAAAAGAAGCATGTGACTTATAGTGCTCAACAGCAAGCCTTTGGGCCAATTAAGATTCAGCATCCATGGCTGCTTCAGGATTTCACCAGAAAAAGGTAATCCTCAGGTGGCACACAGCCACTGCAAAGCTCCTACACCAGTGCAAAAGGCATAGCCAGGCAAAGGAAGCTTAGCTGGGGCTTCCCTGTGATCTGGTGATTTCTGGCTTCTGCAATCCTTGAGCCTCTGTGCCATCAGCATAAATTAGAACAGCCTTGAATCTGCTCTAATTTACAGTAAGAGCAGGCCTGGTGGCCAAATGGCTCCAGAACGAGGACAGTAAATGTTGTTCATGTACCCGTCCTGAGTTGTGTTCAACTGCAGCTCAGAATCTGGGCTGGGAGATTGGAAACCGGAGGATAGTTGGCAAGGTCTCCAGCATCAGGGAATGGTTTCTTTAGGCCACATATGTTGGATTTTGCCTTTCAACACTTCACTGTAACTTTATACACACTGTCTGGGTTTATTTTAAATCCCTGTATTACGGAGTGCAGTTTATAATAAACTGTCCTAAAACTAATTTCCAGGAAAGGATTCTTACTATGTATCACCCTGCACTACTTCCATTGCTGCAGTGTTGTCTGTTAAGGTCATGATGCCAGAGCTCAAGCAACAAGAGTGTATTGCAAAGAAGCTGAATTCTCCTGTTATTTTGACTGCACTGGTGAGAAAGGCCAGATTTGCACACGGCAAAGTCCTCTTACAATTTACTCTCCTACCTCCACCTTTTCAAACAGAGAGGAAACAAAGCATGCTTGACATGAGATTAAAACCTCACGCTGAACATGGCATCTAAACCCAATGGTAATGGACACCTTAGAAATATGAGTAGGAGGGAGGTTTTCAAAGGCACAGTTGAGAGTAGGACACCTAACTGCCCTTTTGCCTTTGAAAATCATCTCTAGATAGACTTGGGGTTGCCAGCTTTCAGGATTTGCTTGCCGGTCTCTGGTGTTTTTCATAGATCCCCAGATTCTGGAGTCATGTGGAAATTGGTGAATATCAACTTTATTTTTTTTAAAGTATATTTCCAGCCCTCATGGTTGCAGAGAAGAGTTTGAAAACGTGACCTAAGTGCCCCCTAAATGTTCAAAAAACAGAAGACAGATAAAAGATTTCTGAATATATATATTATATATATATATATTAAAGTCTGATGATTTTTATGCCAGCAGGCCTTGACTTATGATTTGTTAATATATGGGGGTGGCAATACTGTAGACGAGATTAGCTGGAACTAAAGATAACAGCATAATGACAAAAACAACACTGCAGACTAAGCATGACAATTTTTACTTGTTCATATTTAAATGTACCACTCACTGATTAGAGTCAATGGACCTGATTTCCCTACCACTTGTAAATCAGAACCAACTCCGTTCAAGTCAACAAGACCGTACATGGGTGCAAATGTGGTATAACTAAGAGGAGAATCGGGCCCAACAGATCACATTTGGCAGTCACATAAATGGTTGTGTAAGTGACTGTCAGGTGTAAGTTGAATGTAGCTCTAAGTGGAAAAGCAGTACAACTTTCAGTGATACCTAATTCTCACTCTGGCCAAACTGTGCTCTGTGCAGGACCCAAGAGACTTGGGGAACGAAAATGGCTTTACCACCTTTGCATTCAACAATCCTGGGGTGAGACAGGAATCTCCAGTAATGCCAGCTTTTAAGCTGCTTCAGACTTCCAGGCTGGTGGAAAACAACTGAAGGGAGGGTTGAGTATGTGGTTCCCAGTATTCATGTTGGGCTTCCATATCTCAGCTCATAAACAGCCTGATCTCTGTTTAGCTGGGAAACATGTATTCCTCTCAGAGACCCAGAACACCATCTCTGAGCTCCTATTCCACTCTCCCCTCTCTAATGTCACAAGCCCCTTTTCCCCAGAGTTCCATCTGTGGAAGGAGCTAATTCTTTCAGGGGACCAGATCAGTGAGGCGGCTAAGGTAGAAACCCACTAACATCTCCATGGTGAAGAAGTCTTACCAACTCTGACTGGCACAAAGCCAAGTGCCAGCCAGCCGTGGAGAACCTCACAGCGCCAGCTTGTTTAAAAGTTTTTAAAATAAATGTTGGTCAAGGCAGGGCATGCTGCCCTGAAGTGAATGGAAAAAGACCCACCCTGGGAGGAAACCAGATATTTTAAAAATAGAAGCCTTTGCCAGGTCTTTCAGCCAAGATCAGGCACCTGACCAGTGATTTGCAGGTGCAGCAGGCAGTTCATTTAACTTTTGACAGGCATCCACTTCAGCTCTCAAAATATGAAACTGTGTTTGAAGCTGAGACTTTCCTCCCATTGCTACCAGGTACAGTCCCAACACTACTGACGTGCATGACATGAACAGACCAAACTGACAGCTAGATGGGGGTGGGGTACCCGCACGCACACTCGCACACTGAAGCTGGACTAGATTACCCTTGTACTCTTTCCCCACTCCCATGTACTCCTTCCTCACCCCCACCATTTGCACTGCTCCAGAAGCACAAACTGGGAGGGAGGAAACTAGCTGCAATTCCCCAGCTGGTGCTGAGCAGGCCCCCTCTAGCTCCTAGGCTGCCTCCTGCATTCCGTAGCATTGGGGGCATGTCAGAGTCCAAAACCTGCTCTAAACTCTGCCAGTGTAAAACTGCCTGAGCAACAGTGACCCACACTTGAGCCTCTGATACTCTCTCCCCATCTGCACAGTGCAGCCTGCGTCTAGCATTGCCAACTTTCTAATAGCAGAAAATCAAACACCCTTGCCCTGCCCAGACCCTGCCCTGAGGCCCCACCCCCACTCATTCCATCCCCCCTCCCTCCATTGCTTGCTCTCCCCGACCCTCGCAGGTACAGGATGGGTGAGGACTCCAGCTGGGGGTGTAGGCTCTGGGATGGGACAGAAATGAGGGGTTCAGAGTGTGGGAGGGGACTCCAGGCAGGGGCAGAGTTTTGGGGTGTGTGGGGGGTGAGGGCTCCAGATGGAGCTGCAGGCTCTGGAGTGTGGCCAAGAATGAGGGGTTTGGGGTGCTGGAAGGGGCTCTAGGCTGGGCCAAGGGGGAAGGGATAGCTCAGTGGTTTTAGCATTGGCCTGCTAAATCCAGGGTTGTGAGTTCAATCCCTGAGGAGGCCACTTAGGGATCTGGGGCAAAATCAGTACTTGGTCCTGCTAGTGAAGGCAGGGGGCTGGACTCAATGACCTTTCAAGGTCCCTTCCAGTTCTAGGAGATAGGCTATCTCCATTAATTTAAAATAAAGGGGGGTGGAGTGTGGGAGGGGGCACTGGGCAGGGGCAGGTGGTTGGGGTGCAAGAGAGAGTGGGGGGCATGGACTCTGGGCAGCACTTACCTCAGGCAGCTGCAGGGAAGCAGCAACATGTCCCTCTAGGTCTGCATGTCACCCCCACCTGCAGGTGCCACCCCTGCAGTTCCCATTGGCCACAGTTCTCAGAGGGACATGCCAGTCACTTCCCAGGAGCCACATAGAGCCAGGGAGGGAGCTTGCCTGCACCATCAATCCAACTTTTAACAGCCCAGTCAGCAGTGCTGACTGGAACCACCAGGTTCCCTTTTTGACCAGGTGTTCTGGTCAAAAACCAGACACCTGGCAACCCTACCTGAGTCCAGTTGAGAATCTGGGCAACTGTCTGTGAGGGAAATAAAGAAAGTGAGAGAAAAATGTATGACAGTGCTCCTGTGGTTTTTACACTCATGCTAAGGGCTTTACAGACAATTACAAGTTCGAGTCCCTGCCTTGAGCCATTTACAGTCTAAAAGACAAAGTGCAGGTGAAAGAAGGGGAGTGGGGTGCAAGGCAATTGACTGAACAGCACAGCTAAGCATATGTCTGGTTAGTGCCATGTTTTTGGTAACGATTTTTTAATGTCTTTCACTCTCAGTCTCATGTACATTCACACTTTGCTCAGAGGAGGGTCAGGGTTTAAAAGGCCTCTTGGATTAAAAAAAAGTGTGTTTTAAAGAAGCCCAGTGCAAAGGGCTGGCAAATAGGGTCAGTGATGTGTCTCAGACATAGCAAGCGGTGTGGAAGAAGGCACTGGATGGTGATATAAAGGCTTTATTGGCATGCATTGGGAACGATCTTTATAACTCATTTGTGACTTACCACTCATGAGTAACAAGGCCAAATGAGGGCCAGTAAAACATTTATGCCACCACAAACCATCCTGGGTTTGGTTTATACTGCATTTGAAGGAAAAACTCTATTAGTAATTTAAAACAATATATTTTTCATATCCACCTAAAGTCAAGTTGCTTTAATACCAAGCATTCTACTGTACAGGCACAGAGGGAGAGAAAAAATATACTAATGAATTTGTAAAAGCTCTAAAAATGATTTGAAGCAATGTGATTTGTAAGCTCCTTCCCCCTGTTTTGGGTAGGGCTAGAAATAAATGCTTTATGCCATTAGAAAGACAGTGTTGGGAATTCCCAGCTCTCCAGTGAAATGAGGCATGAGTTTCTAGCCCAGAAGGCTCACGAAACCTAGGACTTTAAAATGTTCCCTTGCTTAGAGCTGACAGCCTCAGTACTGGACCTCAGATCAATTTAATTTTCAAATTTTATGGGAAAGAAGGAAATATTTTTGTGACAAATCCATATATTCTGGGCCACTGGGATGTGGACACAGGGAGAACTCAGGATATTTAAACAGGAGACAGCTAGAATCTGGCAGCAAAATTCGGAGGTATGCAAAAAGGAAGGAAGAATGAGTGAGGTTAGGTGCTTGACAGTGCTCCATGCTCTGCCACATTTACCCTCCTCTGCAATGACACTGTCCCTTGAGCGGCTCTCACTGCACTTTTTAAAGTGTGTTCTTCCCATAATGCTTCCCTGTGCAGTGCTCTGGCAATGAAGGCACTGCCTGTTCCTTGCACTTTCTGGCTCTGAAGAGCCATTATTTAGTCCTTATTGTCTCACACTGAGTGGAAGTGCAGGTCTGAGGCATAAAGATGTGACAAAAATAACCTTGAGCATTTAAAATCCCAGCTTCTGCCCAGTGCCAAGTCAAAATGAACTGGTTACCCTGAACAGCATTGTGATCTCTAACTTAATGTGTGTGTATAAACTGGCTTTACTGTCTATTGTCTAAGCTGCCCTGGGGTTGTGTAATTCACAGGTAATTAAGTTTGGTAGAGGTTATTGAAAAATAGAAAATGGTACCAGGCTACCTCCCTTTTATTCACTTGACAATAATACCATGGTATGATTTAAAATGTAACTCGGGAACTGTCGCTTACAGACACACACTGAAGGAAACTTTAGGTAAACCAAAAACCTAAAGGGGCCCTGCCATCCCTATGCCTATGAGTGAATTGTATCATACCAGAAACCTGCCCAGAAATTCACAAAAGCATGATTTGTTGTAATAAAAGGAGCTCAAGAGTTCAGAGCTCAATCCTGAAGTCATTATTGAGTTACAGCTCTGTAGAAGTCAACTGGAAGAGTGCCAGGACATTTTTAAAGTCAATGGAAGTTTTGCCTAGACAAGAACTACGGTCGTAGAGGACTAATTCTTTGATTGGATACTCCCAGGGTAAGGTACTACTCACTGTGTTTAAGGGTGGCAGAATCCAGGCCAACATGACTTGTGCAAGGCCGCACTACAGATCAGTGGCAGAGCTGGTTTAAGAACTCAGGATCTGTTAGTTCAGTCTCTGTGCTCCTAACTACTAGCCGACACTGCCGCCTATCCTTTCCTAATATTTCCCACTCATATTCAATCTCGTTTTTCTCTGCTGCAGCTCAGTTCCATTACTTCCTGATCTGTCCTCATTGATTCCTGAGAATAATTGATGCCTTAGCTCTCTCTAGTGTTCCTACCTATTTGTAGCCATTGCTTAGCACACACTTTTTGAGATCTCTACACTAAGAAGAGTGGCTTGAAATTTTCCTAACTTTGAATATGGCAATGTTTTTCTTCGACAATTCGCTAGTCAATGGAAAATAATTTTTAAAAAATTGACAAAAATGTTCATCAAAAAATGTTTCTGTTTTTTGGACCCACTATAGCGCTGTCTGGGACTGAAAAAATTCACTGAAATTTCAAGTCTGAAAAATCAGTTTAAAAAATAAATTCAAAATTCCTGTGAAAAGTGTTGATGGTTTGTTTTTGTTTTTACCAATGCTGGTGGCATTAAGGCCCAATAGCTGATTTAAGAATGGAGCAGGAGTCTTCAGTTTGAATTTTCTTACTTAATATTTTTATATTCAGAGGTAACCTTTACTGTTAACTTCACTTAGTTTTGGGGGTTTTTAGTGCCTCAATCTCTTTCACCCCACCCTCCAAAAAATAGAAGTTAAAAAATATATTAAGAATCTATCTTAGAAGCATACAAGATTTGACAAAATAAACTAGTCCATGTACATGTAACAGGGTTGGCTTTTGTCAATTTTGTAATGTTTGGCTTTTGTAATTTTGCAATTTGCTTTTGACAAGTTTAAAAATAACTATTTACTCAGTAAATTTGAAAGTGTATTGTTGGTGACATACACCCTGGTGCAAAGAGCTAGTACAGGGTCTGTGTACCATCTGAGTCCTGCTTACGGAACAGTCCCACTGGGCAGGCCTTGCACAGGATTGATTATCATCTTCTGTGAATAAAAAGGTATTTTTTTAAAAAACAGACTAAATACTCAAAAAGCCAAGGCCTGGTCTCCACTACACAGGTGTAATTCCAGAATAACTCCACCAAAGTCAATGGAGTTCATTCAGATTTACCCCAGGTTGCTGAGATCAGAAGCTGGCTTTAAGTCAGGAACAAAACGTCTCGGCATTTAAGAAAAATGCATCTGATTTACTTAGACTGCCTGTTACAAGCCTACTAACGAATGCAGGGAGCCATCATAAGGCTAGTATCTATACTGTGTGGCACTTTAAAATGATCTGACAATAAATGACTCAGTAGACAGTTTTCAATCTTAAGAGGCTAGTTGTTTTAAATTAAATTAAATTACATCAGAGGCCCAAATCCACATCAGATGCTGTGAGTGTGCAAAATTTAATTTGAAATATGAAGTCACTTTGAGTTCCTGTTTATGAAAACACACACACATCAGCAACTCAGAAATCACAGCTTCTAGGTTATTGGTAATGTATGTAACTGACAAATAGTCATGAAAATGCATACACAGACCACAGTCACAAATCTCGAAATCCCCTTATTAATATTACAGTAACAGAGGTGGGCCTGGGATTCAATATTCAGGGGCAGTTATAGCTACAAGGGTCAGAGTGAGGGTAGCAGGCCTAGATGGAGGACGGCACAGAAGGAATCAAGTTTATAAGTAGCCAGTACTGCCAACCCAAACATTTAACAGTCATGAGCTAGGTCCTCCAAAATCAAGAGATGGGCTTAAAAAATCATGAGAATTGGCAGGAGGAAGTTGGGTTCTTTTTATTTGCCTTTTGTTTTGGAACCTGCAGGATACACTTGAGTCACAGTACAAGCTTCTCTCTGCCAACATGAGATCTAGAAACTTTTTTAATGAAAGCTGAGATTCTCATGTAATCACGTCTCGGGGGAGAAATTTAAGTAAAACCTCAAATATCACAAGAGTGCAACATGGTTCGTGAGAGATGAACACTCCAAGAGCAAGACATTAATACAGCAGGTAGAATCTGGAAAGAGACTGACAGTTTTTTGAAAAATCTCTTTATTCATGCAACAGTATTAAGCAGCAATATCAGCTTGGACTCGTCCTGTCTCCTCTGATTGTATTTCACCTATCACTTATATCATCCTTTGCACACTGACTTATCTAGCTGCCATTGATGTCCCTGGGAGTTTTGCCATTGCATTCAATAAAGCCCTGATGCAGCAGGGACTTAATCACCTATATAATTTAAGCAAAGGAGCAGTCCCAGTGAAACAAACAAAATTACATTTAAAGTCTTGTACTTGCTTTAATGCTTTACTGGATCATGGCTTAAAAGGAGGAGCGGGTCCCTCACCTGATGAAAACACATTCTATTTTTCAGCCTAATGTTCACTGAAAAGAACTCAAACCTGTCCTCTGCACCTCGTTGTGCAATTCCTGATACAGCTACAGCATCCCATAGTGGTAAAGTGTACAACAGAGGAGAAAGAAGCTCCCTGATCAGGTATTGGAGTACCCGGGGCTGGTGTATGCTTTCCTTAGGCCTGTCTTGCACCGCTGCAGCTTGTACTGTAACTCCTCACCTAATGTTGTAGTTATTTCCTGAAAAAATGCGATTTAAGTGAAATGATGTTAAGCAAATCCAATTTCCCCATAAGAATTACTGTAATAGGGGGGTGTTAGGTTCCAGGGAATTTTTTTTTGCCAGACATATAAAGTGTACAGTAATAAATTTTAAATAATTTTAAACAAACAGTTTATAACTGTGCTCATCATGATAATTATGAAGCTTGGTTGAGGCAGGGGCATAGTGGGGTCAGGTGCAGGGGGCTTGCCCTGCTCTGCCTGCCTGGCTCTCCTGCCGGGGAGCAGGGTCAGGGCACAGAGGCTGAAGCAATGGGGCAAGCTCCTGCATCCTGACCCCCTACCCAGCAGGAGCACTGGGCAGGTGGAGCGGGATGAGCCAAACAACTTTATAACGGAACATGCACAACTTAAAACAAGTATGTTCTCTAATAAGTCAGCAACCTAATAATGAAACAATGTTAACTGGGACGACTTTAAGTGAGGAATTACGGTGTGAATGTGCTGTGACAACATAACACCTTAGTTCAAAGTCTCCTGAGTTACACCAATGCAAACCCATTGTTTTCAGTGAACTGAGCAGAGAATCATGTGACTGAGCGAAGCATTTGGCTCAGTTCCTGCCTTTGCCTGTTCAGGAGTGCTGAATAGGGAGGACTGTTTTTCACAGAACGTTCATGAAAAGAGGTGGAACTCTAGCTAGTACCAGGGAGCAGGGAGCTATGTGTCAATCTCTAGGCATAGCAGTGAGTCCCATAACCTGAATGTATCTCTTTTGTTCTTTGTTCACTGATAAACTGATTTGAGCCTGGCTTCTGTCCCTGGTCTACTGCAGAACCTTTGCCATTTCTTAGAAACAAATCCAGTTTATGGGAGTTTGGAAACATTGGATAAGTATTTATTCAATGCAAGCTTTTAGCCTGGGATGGGGCCTGGAAGTGCAACATGCCCCAGGCAAAGTTGTTCACATAACTTTTCCAAGTACAGTGGGAGGCAGAAATATTATGAGACCTCCAGCCCAGTTTTTCTGTCTCAGTGGAGACAGAAGAATTAAAATAAGGATGAGTCTGACCCTAGATGGTTCAAATATGCAACTGCTTATCCAAACTGAATCCAAATTCTGAACCTCCCTATGTTAAACCATTCTTGTTAATAAAGTCGGAGCTTCAATGCAGTCTATGTATGAACATTTTTCAAAAAGTGTTTGGCAGATTACTGAACTTTGGAAATTTACAGTGCCCATGTAGTGAGACTTTTTAACACTATTTGGTGTTTCCTAAGGGATACAATATTCTCTTGATTCATGGGCATATAACTCCCATGAACATTAATGGGAGTTGTATGGTCATACTGAGAAATGAATATCCCTGGCATGACTAAATTAGAAATGTTCTTTTCTGCAGATTATGAAGTTTGTCAGTTTAATACAAGGGAATCACTTTTAAAATTTTTCGACATACTGTCTGTCAGTGTTCAGCTCTGAAAAATTTCTTTCTGTAAACTTTAGTGAAATCTTGCCCAGCCCCAAATGAAGAATGGAAAATTTCCCATCCTCCAATTGTTGCACAGAGGAGTTTACAGTACAGTGTTTTACTAAAATGTCCCTTTCAACCAGATAATTCAGAAATTAGTGTCTGCGCACCAGGGCTGGTGCTACCATTTAGGCCAACTAGGCAGTTGCCTAGGGTGCCAAGATTTGGGGGGTGCCAAAAAGTGGTGCCCCTCCCAAAATTTTGAAAGCATTTCAGCCACCGCTGCGCTGGGAGGGAGAGGAAGTCTGAGCCGCCACCGGCAGCCCAGGGGTTCCCCTGGGTCAGCGCACCACCGGCAGCCTGGAGGTTCCAGCGGGCAGTCACTGCTTCGCTTCTCCTGCCTCCCAGGCTTGCAGCCAATCAGCTGTTTGGCGCTGCAAGCCTCAAGGAGAATTAGAGCGGGGGCGGCGTGCTCGGGGAGGACACGGAGCAGAGGTGAGCTGGAGTGGGGAGGTACCGCACAGCTCCCCGGGCCAGGGGTGGATAGCTGCCCCGGAGGGGGGGAACTGACATGGGGAGGGGGGCCTCTCAGGGCGGAGGGGGGGGCGGGGAGCTGCTGCAGGGCCGGAGGGGTGCAAAGTGGAAGTTTCACCTAGGGCGCAAAACTTCCTTGCACCGGACCTGCTGGGCACTACATGTCAATTTCATCCACAGGAATCATTAATGAAAAAAAAATTCTTCTAGTTGTTCAGCCAGTGGAACACCAAGGCTAGAGGCTATAATAGTGGGCCAGGTTTTTTTTTTCTACACACACACACACACGCACACACACACACCCTCTCCCATTGCAGACAAAAGACATAGTGTGCACATTTCAGAGGGGAGAATTTATAGTCCAAATCCTAGAGCATAGGTTTTCAACCTTTTTTTCATTTGCTGACCCCTAAAAACTTTTGAATGGAGGTGTGGACTTCTTTGGAAATCTTAGACATAGTCTGCAGACCCTCAGGGATCAAAGGACCACAGGTTGAAAACCACTGTTCTATGGTAATGACAACCTTGTGTGGGTCTGGTCTTAATTTGTGCTGGTCTGTAACAGCTGGGGGGGGCTGAAAATTCAGCCAGGATTGATATAGAACTAGGGCATCCTGCCTATTCTCCCTTCCACACCGACTTTTTCCCACTACGCTGGCAGCAGGGGAACTGAGTTCTGTAAGAGCCCCAGTGTCAGCTGTATGGCCCCTGAGAATGAGCCTCAAGCTAGGATGCTGCTCCCAGGGCTGGGTAAACCAGATTTAGAGCCAGTTTACACCAATGGTGAACTCAGACCAACTTCATTGCACTGAAATACCTGACGCAATAGATTCAAATGACATAAGAGAAAACAGTGGTTTATTTGTAGGGGTAAGCCACCAAAATAACCCACACATCTGTGCCATCTGTTTTGCTCACTTTGACCATTTAACTTCCCAGCTAGCAGTGTAGGTATTCTCTGCTCCTCTATATGTCTGTAATATACAGTGCCTTGCATTATCATTGGCTAAATTGCTTCTGACATACTGTTTTAGTCCCAGTTGTATCTTGAAAACTTTTGTGTGACTTCCTTCTAAACAAAAAATAAGAAGAAAACCCTTGTTCTCTGGTGATGCAGTGCTCAAAATCAGTCAGAGCCAGAACACTAGTTACAATTAATAATATTCCAGTTCAGATGGGTTATGCACTGAAATATTCTGGATTATTTATTGCTTTAAATCTGTAAGAACTGTATACAGCACGAGTTCAAACTTCAGACTAACAGAGGAGGTGGGAATTTAATCTTTCAAAGAATCTAAACATTTAATTGTTGCATTAATATTTTACATGACTACCAATCTTCAGCCACCTGTTAGCAGGAAGTAGACAGTTCTTGTGGTTGCAGTCAACCCAAAGGTACTACAGCGCTTAGTGTTTGGTGCATGGCATGTGGTAAGGAGTTTAGATCAAGCTGTAACATTGCTACTACAATCAAATCTGCAACAGAAGGATTTATTTTAGTCAAAAACGCAGAAATGGAAGAGTTCAGTACATGGTGTACTAATGGAAAAATCTAATAAATGCCTCTGTGGCCACAGAAGTGTCTCTGTGGTGAAACTGGTGCAGTTCTACTGCACAAGGGAGGAGACTGGATTGTGTGGGGATCGTTGCACTACAGAACTAAGGGACTGGGGCCGGGGGCATGGCCAGGCCAGAGGAAGGGCAGGTGCAGAGAATCTAGGACTGTGCAGATCCTCCAGCCCTTCCCTCCCATGGAGGGGGCGTGATAACAGGCACAGAGGCTGCTCCAGTCAGATGGCTGAAATATTCTCCATGGGAATACTCTGTGGCCTTTAGGGGAAAGATTCTCTCTCTCCTCTGTGCATCTCCTCTGCCCAGCCCAATTATTCACTCTTAGCACTGGGGAGGAGGGTGGATTTGAGCCAAGTTGTCCATGCTGCACAAATGGCAGCTGCCCTGGTTGCACATATGTTTGTGCGTTGGTTGTAGTATATACATGTAGCTCTTCTCTAAAGTGTGCGTTAGAGGAAGGGACTGTAAAAGGGATCTCCTAGCTTTTAGACCCCATGCCCCTCCTGAGTGTGAACTGGAGAGGTGGGTCCAGATTCTCCAATAAGAATTTTGCCCTGTGTGCTTCCATCCAACCTGTAAAATATTTCATGACTTGCTATTAGCAGATACATAACCTTCCAATTATGTACCCAGAGATTAAGGAAGATCAAATACTGTTCATAGCAGTATTCTGTGCAGGGCCGCCCAGAAAGGGGAAAAGTGGGGCAATTTGCCCCAGGCCCCGGGCTCCGCAGGGGCCCCCAAGAGAACGGGCGAGGCTTCCGCCCTAGCCCGAAGGGGCAGGAAGTCCTGGGGACAGTCAGGGCACAGGGAGCGGGCAGAGGTGGGAGGGCGGTCAGGGGACAGGGAATGGGGGGGTTGGATTGTGGGTGTTCCGGGGGTTTGTCAAGACTCAGTGGGGGGGTGGATAGGGGTCGGGGCAGTCAGGGGACAGGGAGCAGGGGTGGGGTCCTGGGGTGGTGGTGGTGGGTGTCTTGGGGATGGTGAGGGGGCAAGGAACAGGATAGGTCTGGGATTCTGAGGGGGGTGGGCAGTTGGGGGGCAGGAAGTAGGGTGGTCAGATGAGGGCAGCACCAGGCTGTTTGGAAGGCACAGCCTTCCCTACTCTAAAGCTCATTCAGCAGTTTGAGGCTTGCAGAAGAACCAAGCTGTTAGCTTTTCCATTAGGGCTATCATCCGTTTTACTTCTCGAATGCCAAATTATAGTCTACATTTAATTTCAGTGCCATAGGGAGATTCATGTCAGGGGAGAGTAGCTTCATTTAAAATTAGCCACTGGGGGAGGGATCACATGAGAAGAGCAATAGCCTACACCACCTACCTCCTTCCTGACCCTACCAAGGGAGACACCTTACCCCCCCCCCCCACAGGCATTCCCTGAGGCTTCAGAGGATTTAATTCAGTGGTTCTCAAACTTTTTTGTCCTGGTGACCCTATTCACATAGCAAACCTCTGAGTGCGACTCCTCCTCCATACATTGAAAACACTTTTTTGTATATTTAACACTATTATAAATGCTGGAGGCAAAGCGGGGCTTGAGGTGGAGACTGACACCTTGCGACCCCCAGTAATAACCTTGTGACCCCCTGAGGGGTCCCGACCCCCAGTTTGAGAACTCCTGGTTAATTTAATTTTAGCACCCTGTGTCCATTCACATGCATGTGCTATTTTGAGCATGTCAGTTTTCACAACATAGACTCATCCCAGATTCTGGAACAAGCTCAAATGCTCAGTTCGTGGAGTATGTACATAAGCTATACTAAAGACAAACCCACAGTAACCGTCTCCAGTTTGTGAGGGACCCCATGGAGCCAGTCTCTAGGAAACAGATAAATGCATGGAGGCTAAGTCCATTAATGGCTATTAGCCAGGATGGGTAACGAATGGTGTCCCTAGCCTCTGTTTGTCAGAGGGTGGAGATGGATAGCAGGGGAGAGATCACTTGATCATTACCTGTAGGTTCACTCCCTCTGGGGCACTTGGCATTGGCCATTGTCGGTAGACAGGATACTGGGCTGGATGGACCTTTGGTTTGACCCAGTATGGCTGTTCTTATGTTCTAACCTAAATGAACCCAAAGTTATGGAGACAGATATGAGTCAAGAAAGCCAGCAGAGTATGAGAAACCTGGAAAAATCTCTGACTGGATGGGCTCAGGCATTTGGTCACAAGCTGAGGTGGTTCAAAAGTTTTGGATCTTTTTAAGCAGAATTTTTTAGTGTTTCTTTAAACAATCAAACACAGCAAGCAGCAAACATTTGGCAGCACACTTCTGAAACCCCAAACCATATTCAGGTTTTGGTAGACTAATTTCAGCTTTTTAATTAAAAAAAACCACAACAAATTTTGAAGGAAAGCAGACATTGTCAGTGATTTTTTTTTGCTTTTTAAAAACCCCTAGTTTTCGATCCAAAAAAAGTTTTGACGGAAAATATTTGTCCAGCCCTTTTAATGAGCTTTAGTGCCTTTTAGCACTAGCTGATGCTGAGAACCAGCGATACCTTGTAAAGAAGTTTTCTCAAAGCTGGATTTGTGCCGAGATGCGGAAGGTTTATTTTTCCCAGGGCTGCCTCTGGCAGGGAGCAAGTGGGGCAATTTGCCTGGGCCCTGCAGGGACCCCCACGACAATATAGTATTGCAATTTTTTTTATGGAAGGGGCCCCCAAAATTGCTTTGCCCCAGGCCCCCTGAATCCTCTGGGCGGCCCTGATTCTGTGTCACATTAGGCACTCTTATCTCATTATCTTATAATGCCATATAATGCTGAAAATCAAGCCATCTTCGATGCTGTCGATCATATGCATCATAATGGCCAATATCCCATCTGGAGAGTTTTAGTTGCAGTATCTTGCTGGGCTGTAATCTGTCCAGAGGTGGGATTTCCCAGGGTTTTGCCCACTCAGCAGTCTGGCTTATTTTAACCAGTCTGATTATCAGCAAGTGCACTTTACAATAATAATGAGACAGCAATTAACTCAACTTGGCAAGTCTGTAGGTAGTCAGTCACTAGCGACAAGCTTCACGGAGACTGAGCCGGCATGGAAACAAGCCTCCCTTGTTTGGCGAGGATGAAATGGAACTTTTGGTTAAAGTCCCTTTTGTTGAAGTCTTAACACTCTAGCTTGGGGTGGGATTCATAAAACACATTATGAGTCACAAAAGGGTCAATGATTCCCTTTCAAGTTATTAAAGCAACTCATGCTGCTTATGGAGACTCTTTTTTTTTTTGTCAGCTTCATGAACTATGTTCAGTTCACTTGAAGGGTGAAATGAAGCTGGATTCTGTTCAAGGAATAAAGAGGAAGGCTTAAACTCCAGAAATGGGCTGCTGTCTAGGAGGGGAAAAGAAAAACCCACCCTAGGGCTATCCTTCAATTCTTAAAGATTAAAAATAATGGCAACTCACTTGGGTTGTTATGGACAATGATTAATGTGCTTTAACCTTTGTGCCTCCATGACCCCAAAACCTGATCCTATGGATTTCCTTTTCAAAAAGATTGGTACCTTTGTGTTTATTCGACTCCAATTTCTGAATAGTGAACCAGTATTATTATCATCCTTCGATTCATATTAATCAGCTAGTTATGCAGAGGTAGATCTTTGTGAACAGAGGTGAGGAGAATGGAATCAGGACTGGCCAGACAATTTTAGAGTATCTACTCGAGACAAAAAGCGCAATGAGTGCAATGGTTACAGTGTTCTCTAGTCAGAACATGTGACAGTGTTAATGCTTGCACAATGGAGGAGTTTTGTAGTTGCTTCTATTTAATAACAAAAATAAAAGATGCTTTTATTTCTATGAAAGGCTTCTTTTTATTTTGGGTGGGAAGAGATAAGGATAAAACAGCACAGATTGATATCAAGCTGCTCCATTGGCTGTTTCACTTGGGAAATGACCCAACTAGTCATTGACCTCAATGAGAGTTTTGTCTGAGGTTTCAAATACAGCTCCACATATAGGCTCACATTTTATTGCTCCCCTTCCCCTTTGGGAGATCATATGTCCCCAAAAGCAGCAGAAATGGCATGGTAAGCCCACAAAAGAGAGGTCTGCATCCCCTCAGAGCTGCAGAGCTGGGTTCCATGAGGCCTCCTCCACAGTAGTATGGAGAGGATTTTGGAGGGAATGGGCAAAGGGTGATGCAGCAGCTGTGGAAATACTGATGGCCAGAAGTCCAGCTCTTCTAGTGCTGTGAGGCCTGAGGGTAGGATATTTTGTCACTACTAAAAAAATCCCTCTGTTTAAAGCCCACTTTACTCCTGTTTTGCATAGATGAATGTTATTTGGCCCAGAGTGTAATACTGGTTTTGAATGGGTGCTTTGTGACTCTTAATGTTCCATTAAAGAAAACAGCTGTAAATGTATCCATGATCTACCAAAGATTGTGGTGCATTCTCCATCACTGGTAATTTTTAAATTAAGATAGGATGTTTCTTCTAGTTCAAACAGAAGCTATTTCATGGGAGTTCTATGGCCTGTGTTATACAGGAGGTCAGACTACATAATCGCCGTGGTCTCTTCTTGCCTTAGCATCTATGAATCTATGTCCTCACTGTGACAGTGTACCCCATAAGGCTTTATGTGGGGGGTGGTTATAATATATGTATGATAATTGGAATAGGGTTTTGCTACATATGCCATGTAACATATCTATGTAAAGGTTATGATCTACTGGTTATGTTCATCCTAGTTGTATGCAGGCACTATTTGTGTGTTCAGAGTTATGAACATTGGCTGTATACTTGCTTAATTTCTAAGTAGCCTTAGTTAGAACATTTGGTCACTTCTTGGGAAAGGAATGTGCAAGTTAAGTGCTCAATCTGGAAGCATTTAACAGACAAAAGAGCTTGGAAGACTCCAATCCACATAAGAAGTCTACCTGAGGATGTTAAAGGTAGCATGTGGGTAATGGCTGCTACCTGCAAGTCCTGAGTCATGCATGGACATGTGACTTGCCCATCTGATTCCTAATCTCCATTTTGTGACTGGATTCTACACAGGGGGAGGGAGGGGTGTCTACCCAGAAGAGAAAGTCTATTTAAACCCTTGGGAAACCTCTCCATTTTGTCTTCAGCTGGCTAAAGAGGGAGCCTCTTACATCTCTGAGGGTGAGATCTTATTTGTATTCAGTTTCTTATTGTATTAGACATAGACTTGCGTGTTTTATTTTATTTTGCTTGGTAATTCACTTTGTTCTGGCTGTTACTACTTAAAACCACTTAAATCCTACTTTCTGTACTTAATAAAATCACTTTTTACTTATTAATTAACCCAGAGTATGTATTAATACCTGGAGTGAGGGGGGGAAACAGCTGTGCAGTGTTATAGAGGGCGAACAATTTATGAGCTTACCCTGTATAAGCTTTATAGAGGGTAAAACAGATTTATTTGGGTTTAGACCCTACTGGGAGTTGGGAATCTGAGTGTTAAAGACAAGAACACTTCTGTTAGCTGCTTTCAGGTAAACCTGCAGCTTTGGGGCAAGTAATTCAGACCCTGGGTCTGTGTTGGAGCAGATGGGTCTGTCTGGCTCAACAAGACAGGGTGGTGGGGTCCCGAGCTAGCAGGGAAAGCAGGGGCAGAGGTAGTCTTGGCACATCAGGTGGCAGCTCCCGAGGGGGGTTCTGTGATCCAACCCGTCACACTCATCCATTCCACACAGCATGTTCTTGAAGCCAAGCAGCTGCCTCTGCCAGTTACCTACCCTACCAATGGTGTAAGTCCTCTTACACTTGCTTCTGTTTATTGCCCCTGTACAGGGTTGGCTTTAGGCCGATTCCACCGATTCTCCTGAATCGAGCCCCGCCTAAGAGGGTCCCGCACCCTAAAGAAGAGAAATCAAGTAAGCCGGTGGCTCAGCTTCCCCAGGGGGACAATTTAAAGGTCCTGGGGCTCCCAGCAGGGGCTGAAGCCCCAGGTCATTTAAATTGCCACCAGAGCCCCACTGCTGGAGCCCTGGGGTAGGACTGCGGGGCTCTGGGGGCAATTTAAAAAGGCCGGGGCTCCCATTGCTTCTACCACCCCAGCCCTTTAAATAGCCCCCAGAGCCTTGGGCTAGCAGGGGGCTCTGGGGGCTATTTAAAGAGCAGAGGCTCCAGCTGCCTCTGCAGCCCTGGCCCTTTAAATAGCCACCAGAGCCACACCGCTTCCCCAGGGCTCTGGCGGCTATTTAGAGGGCTGGGGCAGTAGAAGCAGGGTTGCTGCGGGCCCTTTTAATAGCCCCCGGAGCCCCAGGCTGCTGCTACTGCTACCCTGGTGTGGGAGAGAGGAGGAGGGGGCACTTACTGTACAGGGTGGGCTGAGGCTGGTTCTGACCCCCTCAACCCCGGCCCTTCCGCCCTAGGCCCCACCCCTTCTGGGAGCCAGAGCTGGCCACAGCATACGAGTAAGTCACTGGACTTACTTTCACCCCTGCCTCCTATCTCCTTTCTTTTTGTTTTTCCAGACATTTAGTTTTTTAGTTATTTTCTTTATCTCTACCACAATATGAATTTTACTTTTATTTCATAATTTAATTCAGGGATTTCAGGATCATTTTACATTAGTGTTTACCGCCCTCCCATGTTTGGTTCACACCCTGACATCACGGCTGCACGGAGTGCATTTGGAATGAGGCAACCCAGAGCTGCTGGGCAAGCTGATACATGGTTCCTCTTGCTTATTATTTGCTTATTATAAGATTATTTGCATTTTTACTGGTAAATTGAACTTAACCATGGTTATAAATGGTCTCTATAATAATAATTATGTACATGCGTGAGCTAGCCCCAGCTTATTCCCAATGCAAAAACACTTATAACACTTATAACGATACGTTGTTTTGGTATTCCATATACTTAAAATATCATAAATTAACTATGCTATTCGCTTGCTGCTTTAAGACTTAAGTTCATTACTGTTCATTACTGTTGCAAATATATATCTTAAAACTGATTAGGCCTATTGTCTTAATTTCATGTAATATAAAATAAGGAAATATTTTATAAATTTTAATAAAATAAACATTATTGAAGAAAATCAGCTGTACAAATATCAAAACAAATTATTTCCCTAATATGAAAGTGAAAATCTATAATTAATATTCTTTTAGAATGTGGTGACGTCTATCAATATAGGTAAGAGATCAAGAGACATTGGTAGAAAGTACCCAATTTGAGTAAGAAAAGAGCCATATACAAGGCAAAGACAGTTGAAAGACAGAAGCAAAAGGTTGCTTTAAACAAGTATTTTAGCAGAGCTGATTCTACTGTTGAGCCAAAAGAGCTCAGTGAAGATGCAGATATAGTTGAAAATTCTCCAATAGAACATACGTCAGACAGAGAATGACAGCAATGACGAAGAATTTGAAGAGCCAAATCGGTCTGAAGAAGACACTCAAGACAGTCAAGGTGAAGAGAAGACTGCAAAAAGGATTGTAACTGATGCTGAAGGTACTGCGGGTCAAGATGCTTTTCTGATAATAAAGATGCAAGTGGTTTAGATCCAGAGCAGAAAGGCAACTTCAACTCTGCTGATCTGATGATCCTGCAACTTGGCCAGAATACATTAGCCAGCGTATCAGGGAGTATTTAGTAGAACAAAGGCTGCCTAAAATTATTGTACAAATTTCCCTAAAAATTAGGAAACACTTCTCAAAGTTTCACTGCAAAAGGAAACTTTCAAATGGTGAAATTGTACCTCATCCATTAGTGATATACTCAGTGTCAGCCAACAAGAGCTTTTGTTATTACTGTAAGATTTTTTGCAATAATGTGACAAGTTCATTAGCATCTAATGGTTTTAATGACTGGTCTAATATTCATGCAAGATTGGCCGAGCACGAAAACTCAAAAGGACATTTACAAGCTGTGCTTAGTTTCTGCGACCTTCAGCAAAGGTTATCTGCTGAAAAAACCATTGATGCAATACAACAAAACTTATTTACCGAGAAGCAAAATGCTGGCATCAAGTTTTTGAGAGACTAGTCGCTGTCGTTCAGTTGCTAGCAGAACAAAATTTATCATTTTGTGCATCTGATGAATGGCTGGGAACATCATACAATGGAAATCTTCTTGGAGTTATTGAATTACGAGGAAAGTTTGACCCAGTGATGCAGGAACATTTATGAAGAATAAAGAACAAAGAAATACATGACCATTATTTAGGAAAAAACATTCAAAATGAACTTATTAGTATTGTAGGGAATGCTGTTAAACATGAAATAATAGCTCGAATTAAGGCTGCTAAGTATTTTGCTATATACTCAACTGCACTTTTGACCTTAGTCACCAAGAACAAATGTCATTGACAATTAGGTATGTGGCTGATGGTGTATCACCAAATATTCCAGCAGGAGTACATGAACATTTCATTAAGTTCATAGTAATAGAAAGCAGCACAGGTGAATATTTGTACAATATCCTTTTAAGTGAACTCGAAGACCTGGGATTGGATGTTGCAAATATCTGTGGGCAGGGCTATGACAACGGCACAAATATGAAGGGAAATATATCAGGTGTACAAGCACGACTCTTGAAAACAAATCCAAGAGCTTTTTTTACACCATGTGCATGTCACAACTATAATCTCATTTTGGGAGACATGGCCAAAACATGTCCAGATGTGATGAGTTTCTTTGGAGCCTTGCAGTGAATTTACATCCTTTTTTCTGCATCTACTAAAAGATGGACTATTTTAGAAAACATGTTACTGCCTTTCTGTAAAGCCTCTTTGCAAAACACAATGGGCATATAGAATGCAAAGCGTCAAAGCTCTGTGGTACCAAGCAGGGGAGTTTTATGATGCACTCGTAGAGGTAGCAGAAATAATTGATGATGCTCAAGCAAAAAGTGAAGCTGAATCACTGGCTATTCAAATGAAGAATTATAAGTTTTTGGTTTCACTAGTTTTCTGGCATGATTTACTTTTTCAAGTGAATTTTGGGAGCAAAGAGCTACAGTGATACAATGGATATTTCTGCAGGAATTTCTTCATTCAAAAAGCTTTGTAACTGGTTTAAAAGGTACAGAGGGAAGGGTTTTCAAGAAGTATTAATTGGTGCCAATGAACTTGCCAAAGATCTAGATGTGACTCCAGTATTCCAGACTAAAAACTTGCACAAATGAAAAAAACAATTAGAGTACAAGTCTGCAGATGAGCCTTTTTCTGATCCAAAATAAGTTTTCAGAGTGCAATGCTTCAATCAAGTGTTAGACAAAGCTTTACAGTCACTTGAACCAAGATTTGAACAGTTACAAAAGCATGTGAGTTTATTTGGATTTTTATGCGAATTCAAAAATCTTCCCAAGGACACTATGCAAAAATCTGCTGCAGATCTGGAACTCGCATTGACAGATGTGAAACTAGTGCAGGAAAACGAACAAGTTTCAACTGTAAAATCAGTTGACATAAATGGTTACATGCTTTGTGAAGAACTGGAAGCATTAAAGCCAATTCTTCCATCTGATTGTAGAACTCCTCTAAAAATGCTTCAATTTCTTGCATATAATAACTGATCAACAGCATTCCCAAATTTATTTATAGCAATTCAAATCTTCCTGACTATTCTGGTAACTGTAGCCTCCGGAGAGGAGCTTCTTGAAGTTAAATCTAATTAAAACATATCTGCGATCAACAATGCAGGAAGACCGATTAAACAGTTTGGCAACCATGTCAATTGAATGCGAAGTAATGAAGAGCTTAGAGTTAGGCAATATATAAAAGATTTTGCCAAATAAAAAGCAAGGAAGATAAAGTTTTAAAACATATAGGTGAGGGTACAATAAAGTTCCTCTTCACCAAGTTGATTTATAATATATGATGCAATGTATGTAATATATAGTCATGGAAAGTAAATAATACATGGAAGAAATGAAAGGGGTGGTTTTTTTTTAGTCATCCCTGCTGGGGACCCGTCAAAACTGTTCCAACTGGGCCCCGCGCTTCCTAAAGCCGACCCTGCCCCCGTACTCAACTGTGCCATAGCTCTGCTCAATGCGGCAGAGTAGAGGTGGAGGCAAAAAGGTTGTTCTAAGTTAAATTTGTTTGTAATGACCCTGTAGAAGGCATTATTCTGGCCTGGGATTTCCAGAGGGCAATACACTCCAGCCACAGACCCCTGTGCTGGGGACTTTTGCAGGGATGTCATAGAGCTGAGGAAATCCCTGACCCTTTGTGCCAAAGGAGTGGTGATAAGTGGTCTCAGCATGGGTCAGGATCTATACCATAACTTTTTGCTTAGATTGTAAACTTTTTGGACAAGGATTAGATCTTTCTGTGTGTTTGGGCAGCAGTAACAAGGAAGCTACTGGAATATGGATTATGCCACTCACATTAGTACTACACACTACACGTCTCCCACTCACACTTTTTGTACATCTTCCATCACATGCAGATGTTCTGTTGCTCCAGGCACCACCAGCTCTTAATTTAGCCCTTAAACTCTCTGTATCACTATGAAATCACTGGACCACATACTGCACTTGCATAGATCCCTTCAATTCCACTAGAATCAGTAGCATTGAATGGGTATGCATCAGCACAGAATCTGGATCAAAGTCTTCGAGGATTCAAATTTACAATTTTATGTTTAAACTAGTTAGTTATTTGTTTTGAAAATGGACTTTTGTAACTATTACTAGAGCTTTTCTTCTTTTGTAACTATTACTAGAGCTTTGACATTTTAGAAAAAAAAGCCACTTACTACAATTTGAAAAACAGTATATTCAGATCCCATCAATAAACCTGCTAAATTCAATGTGGTGTCCTGGTTAACTCTATCCCCAGTTTAGCCAGGGCATCTGTTTTCTGGACTGCCTGCTACTTAACAAAATGAGTCTTTTGCCTCCAGTCATTTTGAATGGATTGCATGTTACACAGCCTAAATCTTACAGCAATCTCCATGCAATCTGTTCCATATAACCAGAGCTTATTGTTGTCCATGATTCTACAGTCGGCTGAACCCTCTCTCCACAGCAGAATCTTTCTCTAAGCATCTTCAGCCTACAAAGCCATCTCCCTCTATGCCCGGGCATGTTCTGCCTTCCAGCCTTGTCAGAGACTACACATTGCCCATCTCAAATTACCTTTATGGGCCTCTTCTGGTCTCTCTAGTAATACCAGACAGGAAGCATCCATGAAAGGCACTGCAGCGACCCTCTCTGCACAGGAGACAGAGTGTGAGCACTTGCATGCTATAGATCCCTGCAGGCTGAAGAAAATGACAAGAGAGGAGAGGGAAGGGTGGGCTTGGCAGAGAAGGATGGAAGGAGGGTATGACAAAGTGGCAGGGATGGGTGAGCCAGTCTTTAATATATTTCTGCGAAGGGGCATTTTTGTTATTTTTGTTACTTTTTTATTTATTTATGATTTCCTTAAGAAAAAGATCAATACTTCCCTTCATGGCTTCAGTCATCTTTATGTATCAACTGCTCTAAAAATAATTCTAAGTTGTTATTGAACCATAGGAGAATATACTGAGGACTTTTAAAATACTTTGCACTACAAATTCAATAGTGCCTGACATAGAAATGGGCCTCCAGGTGCTGCTGTATGCTGAAAATATCTGCGGCTCTGCTTTAGAGCAGGACTGCACCCTGATAGCATTTAATCACATGCTCAAAGCCCTGGCATTCAGATGTTCACTGTGGGCCCTGAGGAAAATATCCTTTTGTGTCTCTGCACTGGGTATTCCAGCCAAAGCAAGCCCACCCTCCTGCAAAGACTTACCCCTGTGCTTAATTTAACGCAATGTGTGTAATCTCATTGACTCCTTAAATCTTTTCAGGATCAGCACCAAAGAGTGCACAGAAGCTGGTATGGTGGTGCTCTGCCAGTATGAGGAGTGGAAGGCCAGAATCTGAACTTGTAGCTCATTACTTTATTGGTTTATTTTATTTTCATTACATTTATTTATTTACTATTTGAATTATGGTAGCTCCCAGTGTCCCCATTCAGGATCAGGTCCCCAGTGTTTGGCAGTGCACTAAAGTTAGGTAAAAGAAAGATGCTTCCCTTAAGGGCTTACAGTCTCAAGCCCAGATCCTACAAACAAAGGGATCATGACTCAGATACACAAAGGTATTCAGGTGCCAAAATCCCAGCTGGGAGACCCCATTCAAATTCTCTCTCTTTCTCCAGCAGAGGGGGAAATTGAACCTGAATCTTCACCCCCTGGGTGAGGGCACTAATGGTCATAAGGTTACCAGCATCCCTTCCTCCTGCAGCCAGTTTATGTGGGGTGAGGCAGGTGCCGCCTCATTCTCACAAGAAATGCTTTGCGCATCTAAGCTGCCTGACTCCAGGTAACGGGTTTCAGTTCATGGATCACTGAGCAGATATAGGAGCCTCTTTGCAGCTGGGACTTAGTCATTTATCTCTGTGAGAGGGGAGTGACTTGGGAGACACCCTACTCAGTGGCATTTTCCATTGACTATAATAGGCGGTTCCTCACGTGATGGCTTTTGTGGCTTGCTCTGTCTCTCCATTCATTTTGCAGGGCACTGAGGCTCCTCACTCAGGCTCCGTAGATCTCAGTGTTGGACCTGAGTTTTTCTAGGTGCCTAAGAGTTAGGCATTATGACACTCAGCATTGCAATACCCAAGTCTCTTTGTGGATTCAGGCCCATGAGCTTACAATTACAACCCCTCTCCCTGTATAAATGTTTGCAGGATCAGGGCTAAAATAAAGACAAGATGTTACAAATGGGAGTGGCACAGAATGGGGCAAGTGAAGGGAGGGGGAAGACAAGGGTCATAGGGACACATGGTTACATAGGCTAGCTATATGCATAATTCATAGAGTTCAATTTTTTATGATGTGTCAGAGAAAAGAGTAAAAGCAGCAAAGAATCCTGTGGCACCTTATAGACTAACAGACGTTTTGGAGCATGAGCTTTCGTGGGTGAATACCCACTTCCTCAGATGTATGTATGTAGAGAAAAGAGTGGAGCTATGAAATATGGGGGGGATCCATCTGCCAGCACGATTATGAGGCAGTAGGGGTGTGACTGGTGGATCTGTAATTATGCAGCTTCCCCTACAAACGGAGATTCTATAGGATGGGGCAATGAAGTGCCACAGTTCAGCATGGGGAGAGGTTTCTTCCCACATCCCTAACACAGTAACACTCTTGAGCAAGCTGGGCTAGGAACAGGGCAGCACACTGGGTCCTAAGGAAGGAATTAAATTGATCCTCCAGGAGCAACACTTACTCTTTTTTGTTCTTGTTTTGATCGGCTCCTATTTTAGCCACAGCAGCTCCCCCATCACTCAAAAGGTAGCCCAAAGGGGAATTACCATTTCTCTCACACACACACCCCTCCACAGACATCATTTCTCACTTCTTCTAAAAATAGTTAGGGATTGTGCTAGGATATATAGACTTCATCTAGAGATTGGCAAGGAAGAGGTTAACCCTCTCTGTAGCAGAATGACCACATTAGCATGCTCTGAGTGCAGGGAAGAAGCAGGGCTGAGCCAGCTGTAGAGAATTAATTAATTCCTCTGCTTACACTATAAGGAAGATGTGTTGTACTCAGCTTGGTTTGATAGTGGGAGTCAGAGACTTTGACTGGGATAGGTTTCCCTTTCCTCTGGCACTTGGCTGAAGTACGCCACACTTTAGACTTTTGCTCAGGAGTATAATGAAACAAGCTATTCTTCAGTCCTTAACTTTGGACTTTTGCTGTGGGAGCCCTGTTATATGTGGTTCTGTTTGCTAAAGGGGCAGGACATTCTTTCCATCTATTTTATTGACTTATCAGAGGGCACATAACAAATGTATTAAACTCCAGGATTGTAGAATCCTTTCCTGCTCACGTTAGCCAATCAAATATTATTGGCCCTGCAAAGCAATCCTCTTGCTTCTGCCTTATCCCTTTTATGCAGGTCTGACTCTGGTCTAGAAAGCAGGTATGGAATTTCCAGGAGAAGTTATTTTCCCACAAGATTCCTTCTATTTCCTGGGTACAGCAGAGGAAGTGAGGTCACTAGAGTAACCTTTCTCCTGAGAATTCAGATTGTTGCCAACTCTCCTAATCTTATCTTAAGTCTTGTGATGTCTGGTATTTTTAATAAAGCACCAGACCCTGGAGAAGTGAGAACCTCTCTTTTTAAATAAGAAGGCTAAGTTTCTAGTGCTCATGGTTAGAAGGAAAATGGGAAAAATGTGAGTGGCCTGTAACATAGTCTCAAAAACAAGAAGGTGAAGAACCCTCAAATATATTAAAAGTCTCATGGATTTAAGCCAAAACTGTACCATGACGTTGGGTGAGATGGATAACTCATGATTTTTTGAATGGCTGGGGTTGGCGATTGTGAGTTGAACATTGCCACATCTGGGATACAACAGGGACTGCTAGACAGGCCAAAAGTTGGAAAGGGAAAAATGTACCAAACTTTCAAAAAAAATTTAAACTTTGATTTTTGTTTTGTTCTGATTGGCCCCCATTTTAGTCAAAACAGTTCCCCCATCACTGCAATGTAACTGAAATATTTCTCATGACTGCACTTTGAACTTTTACTTGTATTAAATTGAGTTTAAAATGTAATTGACCCATGCAAACAGCCATTACAATCAATCATCTTAAGAGTCTGCTCCCTTTTGTTCCCATGATTGCAAATTAAAAAATGTCTGTATTAAAAGAGACAAGAAAGGAGAAGCTGTGGTTCTGGACAGATCAAAACTGTATCATTTAAAGAAAACAGTCTTCTCAGCCCAGAAAACTCAAGGATAATTGTGCCTGCTTGCAGGGATACAATGAAGTTGTTAAAAGTGCCCCAGATACACTGATGTTTTGGATTGTTAAGGAATGTTCTTTGTGTCTCAGGAGGTGATATGCACCATGTGTTGCATGAGGCAGTTGCTGCATTTTTTATTAAATAGGTGAGTAAATAGTCACATATACCCAGGGACGGTACAAGGATGTTTCGCACCCTAGGCGAAACTTCCACCTTGTGCCCTCCCCCCGCCACACTCCCCTGCCCTGAGGGGCTCCCCTCCATGGCAGCTCCCCCCCGCTGCCCTGAGGCGCCCCTCCCACAGCAGCTCCCCCCCTCCCCTGAGGTTCCCCCCTTGCAGCAGCTCCCCACCCTCCGCCCTTAGGCCCCCCCCGCCCAGCTCACCCCTGCTCCGCGCACAAGCACAAGCACCCTGAGCACGCCTAAGCTGATTGGCACCGCAAGCCTGGGAGGCGGGAGAAGTGAAGCAGCCACGGCATGCTCGGGGAGGAGACAGGATAGGAGTGAGCTCGGATGGGGAGTTCCCCTGCATGCCGCCCTCCCCCCTTTACTTGCTGCAGGCGGCCCTCCCCGTGCTCCCCTGCCCCAGCTCACTCTGCCTAAATGCGGAAGCGACTGGGGCAGCCAAAGATCCAGCCGCTGCTGTCGCTGCAGAAGAAAATGAACCCCCCCCAAATCCTAGTGCCCTAGGCAACCGCCTAGGTCACCTAAATGGTTCACCAGGCCTGCATATACCCCATGTGAATGTGCAGAGCAAAAGTTAGACTTTGCCTCTGGACAAAGCAGCCTTTCCATGTGTGTTTTCCCTTTGGACAACATTTTTTTTCCTTTTCCAAAGTAGCCTCATATATTTAAATATGATGGACCTTTCTGCTGACTTCATCTGTGGTAGGGTATTCATTTCCCCCTTTCAAGTAAAGTTCGTCGAAAACACGCAAAGCCTTGCTATTAACTGACAGGGACTTATTCCAAATGCGCAGATGATTCCATTCTTGTTGTGTTTCTTTGCTTGCAGTAATGTGTGTTCATTGCTCAGCCATTACGCCGCTTAACATTTGTCAGTAAAACAATGGGAAAGTTCGACCTCTCCAGTGATTTTTTTCCCCTCAGTTAAAAAAGTCAAAGCTCACCCCAGAGTTCTGTGGCTGCTCAGAGTTGAGTTTCAGCTGTGACTGCTCTGGCCTAAGCATGAGGGAGCTAAGCATAGATAGTCAGAAATTTAATTGTTCTGATTGTTCTGTTAAAAAAGAGAGAGTGTATTGAAAACTTCCACGTAGACATGTGCTATACAGCGCTCTATTTAAAGGGTATAGAACTGGTCTACTTACACCTGTGATACTACAGCTGGTCTTAGCAATTTTGTGTGTTTCTGGGAAACAATTTTTCCTCCTCTTCCCAGAATGAACCAATGGTTGCTTACTACCACCACATCACTATGCACAGGGCTGGTCTAAGGCTTTGGGGGCAGGGGAGTGAGCTGTTTTTTGGGCTACACTCCAAATGTAAACTGCTCAGGTTTTGAGAGTGGTCATGTGATCCAGTGGGCAGGGCACAAGCCTGCTACTCTGGAGACCTGCGTTCTGTTCCTGCCTGTTCCATTGTGACTGTGTGTCTCTTTCCTCCCATCTTATGATTTAGCTTGTAAGCACTTTGGGGAAGGAGCTGTCTCAAATTGACTGTCCCTGCCCTGAACTAAGTAGCACCAGGGGGGTTCCAAATTCAGTTGGAGAAATATTAGGATACAATAATGTGAGTGTATGGGGAGAAAAGGGGGAGTCTTTTGATTCCTTCCCCGCCCCGAATCTTGTGCTGCACAAAGGGAACATCTGCTGACACTGATTTACAGTTTCAAGGCTTTCTTTGCCAGAAAAAGAGATAGAAACTTGGGTAGGGATTTTCAATGAAAGCTTAAGATTCTCCCTTCCATTCTAGGTCCCCCAAATCAGAGCCCAAAGGCCCAGATCTTTGTTACTAATGGCAATCACTGAAGGCAGAGCCACTGGAGGGCTAGACTGGGTGCACAAGCTGGGAGGGGGCATCATGGGCTAGGCACAATCCCAGTCTATGTGTTCCTAGGGCACAAGGTTCAGGGGAGTCTAGCGTGGACAGCAGGGTAGGCTCCCGAATGGGGACAGGGAGAGGAGAGATGAAGGCAGGGCCAGAATCTTGCTTCCTCTCTGTATAGGCCACCAGAGCAGGGTTGACATGGGGGAAGTGCATTTAGACCTGTAAACAAGTATAGCATGGATGGCCCATACTCATAGTCCATCAGGCACTGATGGAGCCCCAATACCACTGGGAGCAGCACCCTCTCAATGCAGCCTGTGGCATAAACCACAATCGCACTCTGAGTCAAGATACACAATAAATGTTACATTTTAAAGAGATTAACAATTAAAACTTTGCTTTAATGTCCATCCTAGCAATATGCCTCTCAAAATCCATGGGCCATTCATAGGCTGTCACTCCACTAGCCCCCACTAGACTATAGGCTAATTTGGATGAGGTCTTTGTTTTCTAGGCTCTGGTACAGCTTTCCTTGCCACACTTTTCCTCTCCACACTTACAACTTATTTTCATGAACTGGATTGTTCTTCATAAACAGTAGCCCAACTGTATTACACAGAAAGCCAATCACAAGCTAAAACGAGAGTATCCTGACCACAGTATATTAATCACTATGGAGTTTGAACATTAGGGCTATGGAAAGAGGCAGGAAAGAAGAAATTGCAATAGTCAAGGTAAAGTAATGCAGGCATTAAAAGCAGTTCACAAGTGGGAGGGTCAAAGTACTGGCAGATTATAGCAAAATTCCAAGAATGGGAATAGACAGATATACAGAGCCAGAGTCCTGCCTCTGGGGGTGGCCACTAAATGATGCTTCAAGGAACCCCCCAAAATAAACCCTGTAATGCATTTACATTGCACAGTGTTATCTAGGGGGCCAAAAATTCTCTCCTGACCTCAGGAGCAATCAGCTGACACCCTGAAGCATGAGATTTGATTGTCTTAATCTCTCTGAGTGTATAACAAGAAAATGTCAGCTGCTACAAAATTACCCAGCCAGTCTGGAAATCCAGCCACAGTACTTTCCTCTTTGACTGCCAGCAGCAGTGAATGCCATGGGCTGACTCCACGAGGGAAGAAGTATTTTTTTATTGCTTTTACATTTATCTGCCATTAACTTTGAGTGACCTCTCATTCTCTATAATGAGGCATCAGGGAGATGAAGGACTTACCAATCTTCTGTATTTTTATTATTCTCATTACTACTACCATTGCTCTTAGGAGCCGTGGTCACAGACCAGGACCCCGTTGTGCTAGGTGCTGTACAAACATAGACCAAAAGATGTCTCTGCCCCAAAGAGCGCACAATCATTTCACAGTCTTAAATACAACAATTAGGCCCACCTCCACCCTTTTGCTCTTCTCCTTTCAAAGCTAAATAGCCCACAATTCTCTGCCTTCCATCATGTGTAAAAGCCCACATACCTTGCTGATCAGCATTATAGCAATGCCTGTAAATGCAAATAAAGAAACAATCTCTGTTGATTTATCCAGACCTTCCTCCTCTCTGCCATGTCTTTCTCAAAACGAGGCAACCAAAACTGAACCCACTGCTTCAACCAATACTGGAGCCATTGTTCAGTGTAATATCATTACAGAGTGTTCAGTTTAATTGAAATTATCTTTTAATTCGCTCAACCATCCTATTGGCTTTTCTAATTACTCCTGCACACTGGGAAGATACTTTCACTTGGTTCTCTGTGATGTCTGCCTAGCCCTTTTCTTCAGAGGATCCTGAATGAAAAGTTTAGACAGTTTTTGCTAGTGTTCATTACCTTACACTTACAATTCTCTACTGTGTCAGAGCTCTGCTCATCACAGCAGGATGCGAGCAATGTCAGGGACTAAGCTACCGCTCTGTAACTCTCCAGTGATTCTGTGCCAGTCCCAAGTCTGGAGCACTGTAAGAGCTGCTCTAAACTATGCCAGCTGGCAATGGTCCCCAAGGGACCTTGCACCTATGGAAGATTGCCAGGTCTCAACATATTCTGGCCACACACCCTCCTCTTCCTCTTCTACTTCAAAGAACCCCCAACCTAGGGCTAGAGTAATGGCATCGGTGCCAGCTACATCACCTCTACATCCACTGTGGATTCTCCGATGCTAGGGAAATCCAGATCAGCACTGTTATATTTACAGCGTACCACAGAGTTCTTAGATAAAAATCTTCTAATGTTCTTGCTGGAAAGTTGCATTGTAACACTACTTTATTTCTTAGAATTCAGAAAGACAATGTATAGTAACCCAAAGCAGTGAGAGACAAAGCAGGCTGCTCCCTAAGGCAAAGGCACAACTCACCCCATCTCACTGTCAGCTGGCTGGCTGCAGACTAACTGTGGTTAGACTGAGATCACTTACTTCCTTGCAGAGGCCCATAGCCTACAAGCAGGCCCAGAAAAAACCTTGAAATTTAAATTGATAGCTTAAGTTTTCAGTATACCACAGACTCAAAGAGGGGGAAAGAATGGTCCACTGTATTGTGTACAAGTTACATTTCTTTTCCCATCATGATGCCTAATGACTATAATTCCATGAAGTTCCTTACAATTTTTATGGCTTCTAATGACTAAAACAACTTAGTGTTATCAGCAACCTACACGAGCTGACAATACATTTCTTCCACTAAATCAGTACAATATTCTAACCCTTTTGGCCCAAGCAGTTTGCCAATATTTGGGTTATTTCTGTTAGGAGGAGAAATTGATGATGGAGTCAGGTATTTTGTTTCTTTGTTTTTGATACAATCTTGTTTGTTTACAAAGATGTATACGAAATCCTATTATCCAGAACACAAAAGGAATCAGAAGGAGACAGTATTTGCTCACAATTCAAGCCTCGTCCCAGCCAGCATGCTGCCCAAAAATCTTTCTCTCTTGGCTTACTCTCTAGGCCACATCACTAATGCCTTCTTTGCTGCCTCTTTGTCTTTTCTGCCATCTTCCTTGTTGCCTGGCTGGCTGCTGTGGCTGATTCTGACTGCTTCTGACTTGCAAATACCCGCAGCTTCTCCAGTATAATACCCAGTCTCTGCATGTGCATCCTGAATCCAGGGAAATCCCCTCAGACTGTTTGGTTCAACTCTACTCTGCCTTGTCATGCTGGTCTGTGATTTAGGTAGTGGCTTCTATTGTTTCAGCTATCACTAAACAATGGGGCATTTAACTCTTCCCTCATTAAGCCTGAATGGAAGGTGCCTATCATGTCCACCAATTTAACTGAGTTTTGCAATTTTCCATAGATCAAAGAGACATGCCCTGGAAACTATCCAACCTCCAGTATAACAGTATTAAACAGAATGGTTCCAACAGAAACCCAACATTTTGACCTGTTTCCACCATGAAGAGCAGCCATTCACTATGAGTCTTTGTTTCCTATTCGTCATCAAGATTTTAATCCATGAGAAGACTTTGCCCCTTTCCCCATATTTGTCTTCATATTTTATAAGAGGTCTTATCAAAGGTTTTTGAAGAGCCGAGTAAATTATATGTAGTAGGTTGACTTTATCTTTTCTTTTATTAAACTGTAATAGATTTTCCTTTGTGGAAACCAGGCTGATTTGGTAGCACTTATGGCCACTTCGCACAGGTGTGAATGACTGTACAAGGTGTAAGGAAGTGGAGACTCCGGCAATTTATCTTTAAGTAGACACTCCATCAGATTGCCCAGTACTGAGATTAGCTTTACTAGTTTAAGATTGCCGGGATCACCATGGATTTTTTTTACTTAAAGAGAAAGAGTTTGAATCTTGTTTTTCTTTTGTCACTATCTCCACTGTTTCATTTCCTTCAAGTCCCTTAGGTGGATTCTATCTAGACCCATTAATAGTATCCAGTGGGGATACTGCCTTTCTCATGTTGCTCCATAGGTTTGTTCTTAATAATATCAGATGGTGCCATGACCATCTGATCTCACAGAAAAGTGCCTTTTAAAAAGGAATTTTGCTGTCATCTTTTACAGTAAAGCCAGATGTACTTTGTCTGCTACTTCACTGTGCTTCTTCAATGGCCCTACTTCTTGGTAGTCTAAAAGGACCAAAGCCACACATACATCTTTCTAGCTTCGAATGTATTGAAATAATTTTAGTTATTTCTTATCCTGATATCCCTGGATTTCTAATAGCCATATCATTTTGCCCTATTTATTCCATGTTTATACCTAACTTGGCCTGGTTTGCTCCATTCCCATTTATTTGCGATATTTGGGCATCTTTTTCTTTTTTATCTAAAAGGCTGGGGGGGGGGTCTCAGTCATAATAAACTTTTAATTTTCTGATTGATTATGCAAGTTATACTCTTCATGATTTTCAAGATTCTACAATCTGTCTGTGAGGGAAGAAAACTATGTGTGCATGGTGAGGGTTAACTCCAATATCTATGGCTTTGAGGGCAAATTTAAGGTCTGAGGTTAGTGGCAGAGTCCAACACATGGAGCAAAGGTTGTTTTTTTATTTAATTCCTGAGGAAGAGTATATGAACAAGTACATCTGGGCATGATGGCAAAGCTTTCAAATACACTTGACTGGCTTAGGAGCCAAAGTTCCACGGAAAGTCAATGCCCACGTTCAGGTGAAGCTTCTGAAAACATTACCTGATACTGTACCACTTACTGCTGCTTCACAAGAAGTCTCTAGAGCAACAGTGGTAAAGAATCTCCTTTGTCATGTACGTAAGGAAAGTACCTCTGGACAAGGGACAGAGAATGAAAATGTGAGCGTGTGGCTCTCAGTACAGGACAGGTGGCAATCATATGTCATAGCAAATTAAAGAGACCCAAGCCTAGCAACTGCTAGTTTTTTACAATGGGGGGAAAGATAAGGAAAAAAATGTTGAAATCGTGATAGAGAGTGGAAGGTAAAGCATAGTCAGAGGGGCAGAAGTTTGCTGTAAAACACAAGCAAGGGAATTCAGTATGATACTTTGAAAGAGAAATGCTCAAATAGCTATCTCTAGTAAACCCAATAAATAGCACAGACAAGATCTTTTTGTCATTCTGAAGGTAAAAGGAGACTTTTGATCACTGAAAGGGGAAATGGAAGAGAAAAGAAAAGAAACCAGGGAAATTACTAAGGATTTCCATTTTTAAATTATTTTAACCCTTTCCAAATTCAATAGCAGATGTCAAACAATGGCTATTCAGTGACCACAGGGCTGGTGGCAAGGCAGAAGCATTACATAAATTAGGGCAATTCAAAGCCAACAAATCCTGTAAGGAATTAACCCTGATTATCAGAGTAGACTAGAAACCAAATGTCAAAGACAAGAGCAAACAACCCACTCCAGTGCTGATGAGGTTCCAAATTACTATAAAGCAACTAAATGTGGTACAGTCTCAGCCTTCCAGATGGGGAACAGGGTTAATCCACTAGAAAAGAAGTGCATAAGTATCCAAAATCTGGAAAAGGATAAATCAGATCACTTTTCTCACCCAAGAGAATTAAGAATATCAAGCATAGGATAAAAATCAAAAAGCCTTATGAAGCTTAGTTTGGTCGTTTTGGGTATTGAACAATTCTGTTACAGGCTTCCTACAACCCTTTTTACTGAAATCTTTTTGGGGGACAGAGAATTGTTACAGAAAAGTGGTATCTCTCACATCTGGCCTTTCAGAACATCTTTTTACAATGTTCTACGTACATGACTAATTGCTACATATTAACCTGTCCAATCCCATCATGGTCAGGCTGCACCCTGCTGAAGATTCTGTTGTTACAGTGTTCCTGTACTACCCCATTCCCTGAAGCACTGTGTGTCTACAAAGCCTTCTTGTTTGCCTTTTCATTGCACATGGATTGTACGTGCAATGGCAATCAATCAGCAAAACAGAAGCAAAAGAGGCTCCAAGGCAGAACATACAGAATGTGAATGTGCAGAGAAGGCTTCAGAACTAAGACCACTGTTGTCTGCATTCATGTAATAGCTTGGACGAGAAGCAACTCTAAGATCATTAAATTTTACCTTAAGATGGAAAACAAGCAAAATGATACTGTGATGCAATGATAACACACACACATTTGATTTTCAGTATAATAGAGTGTCACTGTCAATGAAATGTGGGGTTGAAAAATGATCCGTTTTGGTAGCAAAATGACAAATATGCTAGAATAAAACTGAATATATACAGGAAACCAGGCAGTAGCAATAAAAAGCATTGGCCTGGTCTATTAGTATGACAGGAGGTCAACAAAGCAAAAACAGGTTGTTCCAGAAAATGGAATTAGTGATGTAGTATGTAGCACTCTTCAGAGTCAATATTGAACTGATGCTCCAGCATGGGATAAGGGGGAAGCTATGTTGCTAGAGTGCTATAAAAGAAAATGTTCTTTAAAGATCCCACTATGCCTTGCACAAGAGTATGGCATATTAATCATGGTGTCCAGAGCAAAATTTGTACATTATATCATATATATTATTCAGAGGGCACTTAAAAATGCTCCTGTAGTTTCGGTGTTCTTCATTTTCTCCTCTAAACTACCATGTATTTCTGCTGCTCTCTGTTTATCAGCTCCTTGGATTTCATCCCAGATTGGCTGCAGCTGAAAGTATGTATATGTGTGTGTGTGTGTGTGTGTGTGTGTGTGTGGTGTGTGTGGTGTATGTGTGTTGTGTGTCTGTTGTGTGTGTGTGTGTGTGTTGTGTGTGTGGTGTGTGTGTGTATATATATATATAATATATAATGCAGATGACATAGTGTAGCGGTTAAGCGTGCCGCCCTTTGATATGGGAGACCGGGGTTCAAATCCTGGTTGGTACCCTAATGCGTCACCCTGCCTTCCTCAATATGAGAGCAACACGAACTAGGAGAGCCATGCTGGCTCGGATGTCACCCTGATTAACAAGGTCCACGCTAGATGTCGAGGAACCAGGACAATCTGACGATAAGTGGGCTACTAGAACAAACCATTGATGGACAAGACAAGAGAACCTGGAACTGATGGAATGCTACTATAACAGTAGACCTAAGGAGAGGGGATATATGAAATGTATGAGGGGGGCTATGGATAGACAAAAGACCTACATCCACACTTACTGAGAAACAGCTAGTTACCTAACGCTTCAACATAGTAAAGAGGAAGCTGCTCTCACAGCTTGAGATAGACCAACTCCACATTACATCCCAGACTCAAGAAGCCTGGAAGAACAAGTGGATGTGCAGCCCACTCCTGAAGCTGAAACTTCACTGCCACTCCCTCCATTGCAGAGCACAGCAGCTGATATGATCATGGAGAAACTAGCTACAGTCAATCCTCGAGACTAATTACCAAGGCTCAGTGGAGAAGTACCATCAGATAGTATGTTAGAAGATGCCAATAGGGCCCTCATGACAATCCCTACTACCACCATAACTCAAACCAATGAACTGGTATACGCTACAGCCTCTGTAATCCTGGAGATGCTTGGCTGTATGATCAAGAAGAACAACAGTATGTACCCACCCTGGAAAATGAGGTTGGAGGATAAGACCAAGGTGACTCGGAGAGAAGTTAGTCAACTGGTGGAACTACAGAAGGTGTAGAGATTAAGGATAAGACTCGGCTACTGAAAAAATACAAGGGCCTGACTCCATCTGAAGCCCTAGAGACTGCTAAACAAAGGCTCACAGCACTGACTACCAGGTTAAGGAGATACACTAGAGAAGCAGAGGCCAAAAAAGTAAATGCCCTGTTCTCTAAAGAACCATCTAAGGTGTACTCCCAATTACAGTGCAACAACACAATAACAGCAGAGCCACCAGCAGCAGAAACTGAACAGTACTGGAAGAACATATGGGAGAAAGAGAAAGACTCATAACACCAGTGCAAAGTGGCTGCAGGACCAGAGCCCAGCAATCTCCCAGAACAGAAATCAGTTACCATCACAGTAGAAGACTCCCAGCAGCGGGTCAAGAACATGAAGAGCTGGACAGCACCTGGACCAGACATGATCCACACCTACTGGCTAAAGAAGCTAACAGCAGTGCATGAACGCCTAGCAGCACAGATGAACCAGCTGCTGGCAGCAGGCTCCACCCAAACTGGCTAACACAAGGAAGGATAGTGCTGATCATGAAAGACCCCTGCAAGGGAATAGAACCGGCCAATAACCTACCTCCCCACAACATGGAAAATCCTATCAGGTATCATAGCCGCCAAGCTACAGGACCATATGGGCCAGTACATGAGCGCAGCTCAGAAGGCATTAGGAAACAACACCAGAGGCTCAAAACACAGTTGCTCATAGATAGAGCAGTCACCCAAGACTCAAGGTCTAGACAGACCAGTCTGAGCACAGCCTGGATTGACTACAGGAAAGCCTACGACTCAATGCCGCACATGTGGATCTGTGAATGTCTGCTGCTATACAAAGTCAATAGGATACTAAGGACCTTCCTCAAGAACTCAATGGGCCTATGGAAGACAACACTGGAAATCAACTCAAGGCAGCTTGCACAAGTGGCCATCAAGTGCAGCATATACCAAGGTGATGCACTGTCTCCACTGCTGTTCTGCATAGGCTAAACCCCCTCAGCCAGATAATTACAAGGACTGGATATGGGTATGGGTTTAGGAGTGGAACTACCATCAGCCACCTCCTCTACGTGGATGACATCAAGCTGTTATGCTAAGAATGAACGAGACATCGACTCACTAATCCACCTGACGCGGATTTACAGTGAGGATATCGGGATGTCATTCGGACTGTAGAAGTGTGGCCGGATGGTAGTGAAGAGAGGGAAGGTAGTCAAGACTGATGGGGTGGAACTACCAGCGGGCCACATAGCAGACATACAGACCAGCTACAAGTACCCTTGGCATCCCACAGTCACATGGAAACCACGATGAGGGGCAAGGAAGACAGCAACATCCAAGTATCATCAAAGGATAGACAGGTCCTGAAGAGCCAGCTTCAGCGGAAAAACAAGATCCACGCCATTAACAGATACGCCCTGCCGGTTATCAGATACCTGCCGGTATAGTGAGCTGGCCAAAGGAGGACATGGAGGCTGCCTATGTGAAGACCCGGAAGCTCCTCACAATGCACGGAGGTTTTCCACCCCAAGTCCAACACCCAGAGACTGTATACCAGCAGGAAGGAGAGGCGGGCGGGCTTGGTGAGCTTCAAAGCCACTGTCCTGGACGAAACCTGAAGCATCCAGGAGTACATCAGTAAGATGGCCCCCAAAGATGAGCTGCTGAGAGAATGCCTGAGACAGCAGCAGACATGGGAGGAAGACCAAGCAGAAGAAGTGCCATGGCAAGACAAGATCCTGCATGGGATGTACCATCGACAGATAGCTGAGGTGGCTGACATTGGGAAATCCTACCAGTGGCTGGAAAGGGCTGACTAAAAGACAGCACTGAGGCACTGATCATAGCAGCACAGGAACAGGCACTGAGCACCAGATCCATTGAAGCAGGGGTCTACATAATAGAGAGGACCCAAGGTGCAGACTGTGCAGAGAGGCCTCAGAGACAGTCAACACATAGTAGCAGGATGTAAGATGCAGACAGGAACAGCATACACTGAACGGCACAACCAAGTGGCTGGCATTGTGTACAGGAACATCTGCACAGCGTATGGGCTAGATCCTCCCAAGACCAGATGGGAGATTCCACAGAAGGTTGTGGAGAAGAGCAGGCTAAGATTCTGTGGGACTTCCAGATCCAGACGGACAAGCAGTACTGGCCAATCAACCAGACATTGTGGTAATAGATAAGGACCAGAAGACAGCGATGGTGATAGAAATAGCAGTGCCAAGTGACAGCAACTCAGGAAGAAGGAGTAGAGAAGCTGCAGAAGTACCAGGGGCCTGAAAGAGGAACTAGAGAGGATGTGGAAAGTAAAGGCCAAAGTGGTCCCAGTAGTGGTAGGAGCACTCGGGGCCTGTGACTCCTAAGCTGGGTGAGTGGCTCCAACAGATCCCAGGAACAACATCAGAGCTCTCTGTCCAGAAGAGTACAGTGCTAGGAACAGCTAAGATACTGCGCAGAAACCCTCAAACTCCAGGCCTCTGGTAGAGGACCGAGTTTGAGGAAGAACACGTACCACCCATAGGGGGTGAGAGGGCGGTTTGGTTTTGTATATATATATATATATATGAATGAGTTTGGAACGCCCTGTTACTTATAAAAACTTGTACAAATTATCCCAAATGAGATCTTTATTCCACACCATTATATATCCTGTATATACAAATAAAAAAACCACTTTTCAAAGTTCTTAGATACTTTGTAATACTTTTTCTTGGAGCTATTATTTTGCATTCCTCCATTTGCAAAGCCTTAGGTCCTACTTAACTTGAAGCACATGAGCAGTCCCACTGATTTTGATAGAACTTCTTGTTTGTTTAAAGTTAAGCACATATTTAAATACTCTGCTTTAATCCCTTCTCATGTGGATCATTTTATTGCCTTTCTCTATACCTTTTCTAATCTTTAATATACTTTTTTGAGATGGAGCAACCAGATCTGCACTCAGTATTGAAGGTATGGACCTACCATGGATTTATATGATGGCATAATGATATTTTCTGTCCCAGTATCTATCCCTTTCCTAAAGGTTCCTAATACTCTCTTAGCTTTTTGACTTCTGCTACGCACTGAGCATATGTTTTCAGCGAACTATCCATGACTCCAAGTTCTCTTTCTTAAGCGGTAAAATGAATTAGTCCCCATCATTTTGTACATATAGTTGGGATTATGTTTTCTGATGTGCATTATTTTTCATTCATCAACATTACATTTAAACTGTCACTTTGTTGCCCAGTCACCCAGTTTTCTTAGATCTTTTTGTAACTCTTCACAGTCAGTTTTAGACTTTCGGTAACTATCTTGAGTAATTTTTTATTTGCAAATTTTGCCACTTTGTTGTTCAACCCCTGTTCCAGATCATTTATTCATATATTGAACAGCACAGGTCCCAGTACAGATCCTTTAGGGACCCTGTTATTTAACCTCTCTCCATTGTGAAAACTGACCATATATTCCTATCCTTTGTTTCTTATCTTTAATTAGTACCGATCCATGAAAGGACATTTCCTCTTATTCCAGACTTCCTCCTTTGCACAAGAGCCTTTGGTATGGGACTTGTCAAAGGCTTTCTGAAAATCCAAGAACACATTATCCACTGGTATTCTCCGTATGCTTCTCCATATTCTAGCTTGCACTCTCAAAAATTCTAATAGATTGGTGATGCATGATTCCCTCTATAAAAGCCATTTTTTACTCCTCCAAACACATTGTATTAATCTATTTATCAGATAATTATGTTTTTCCATATAGTTTCAACCAATTTGCCTTGTACTGAGGTTAGGTTTACTGGCCTGTAATTGCCAGGATAGTCTCTGGAACCTTTTTTTAAAATCAGCATTACATTAGCTATCTTCTAATCATCTGGTACATAGGCCGATTTAAATAATAGGTTATATACCATAGTTAGTAGTTCTACAATTACATATTTGAGTTCCTTCAGAACCCTTGGGTAAATACTATCTGGTCCTGGTGACCTATTACTGTTTAATTTATCAATTTGTTCCAAAACCTTTTCTTTTGACACCTCAATCTGGGACAGTTCCTCATATTTGTCACTGGAAAAGAATGTGTCTGGTGTGGGAATTTCCTTCACATCCTCTGCAGTGAAGACCAATCCATAGAATTCATTTACCTTCTACTCAGCAGCCTTGTCTTCCGTCAGTGCTCCTGTGTAACCCTGCACCAGAACTGAAGGAGTTAAAGAGCAACTCCGGGTCCAGATGACCCCAACTACTTGCACCTGCAAAGCATACTCCGGTGGAAGTGGAGTTTAAAAGGAAGCCAGACAGCTCAGAGAGAGAGTGACAACACAGTGAGAGGGATCTGCCCTGGGAGTTCCTGAGAAGGAATGTTGCAGAAGCCTCTCTTGATAAAGTGGAGTCTACCTGCTGGGCCCAGACAGACTGAAGGTGCAATTAGTAACTTTTTCTATTACCTTTTTTCTACAGACTGCAACACTGGGACAATAGAGTTGGGATAGGAAATGGCCCAGGGAGGAGGGGGTCAGCCTTAAGGTGCTCCTGAGTGTTGGACCACTGGTAACCCTTACAGGGCCCTGGGCTGGAGCCCTATGGAGTGGGAGTGCTCGGACTCCCCTACATTCCCCTTCCACAGTAAGAAGGGACTGAACCCCTAACCACTAGGTGATGCTTCCAACAAGTACTAACCATCACACTCCTTTAGCACTTTGATCATCCAGTGGCCCCACGGATTGTTTGGAGGCTTCCTGCTTCTGATGTACTAGGAAAAAAATGCTGTTAGTTTTTGTGTGTTTTGCTAGTCGCTCTTCAAATTCTTTTTTGGCCTGCTTAACTATACTTTGACATTTGCCTTGTCAGAGTTTCTTCCTTTCTATTTTCCTCATTAGGATTTGACTTCCAATTTTACAGGATGCCTTTTTGCCTCTAACTGCCCTTTGTTAGTTAGCTATGGTGGCCTTTTTTTTTTTTTGGCCATCTTACTATTTTGTTTTGTTTTTCTTTTTTTCTTTGGGGTATATGTTTAATCTGAGCTTTTATTGTGGTGTTTTTAAGTAGTTTCCATGCTGCTTGCAAGCATTTCACTCCCTTTCACTCTTGGGTACAAAGGAGCCATTCAAACCCTTGGATTAAATGACCCAGAGTCTCTGAGTCATTTTAAAGTGTCACATCTTTAAAGCTTGATAGCTAAACTCCTTCCAGGACTACTAGTGAGTACTGGGCCATATTGAAAAGTAGGGAATCTACCCTTTCCAATGGTTAAAACATTCCTATTTCTAGCATGCAGAGTCACTCAAAACTTGTGCCATAACCATAACCCAGCTTGTGCCTGGGGTTGTCTCTAGCTACCTGGAGTACAAATATCCAGTATACAGCTAGCAGAGATACAGGGAAGTTGTTACATCCTGCCTCTCTACCATTTGTGCAATAACAAGGATAAACAAACGGATCTAATAGAAGTAACATTGTCCTGCTGCTGTTACAAACATTAGGACAATGGGACTACTCACTTCAATACGGCCAACAAGATTTGGCACATTTATGTCTTAAAGAGATCTATGGTGAAATCCTAGCCCCATTGAAGTAAAGGGAAGTTTTGCCATGCCTTCAATGGAGCCAAGACTTAATTTACAAAATCAATGTGTATATACATTCTTTTTGTTTTGTTTAATACTCTCAGGTATTAATTTTACTCAAAATATATAAGACTGAATTTTCCCTTCAGTTTGGGATCTTCATGGAAGATCCATTTATTAGACTTTATCTTAAAATAGGGTTTAATCAATCTGTCTTTTTGGTCTATGTTATTAATTATCATCACTTATTTCAGACACTCTTTTAATGTCACATCAAAGGTCATTTGGAACAGTGTGATAATAAGAGGAGTTGATGATGATAACTGGAGGAATTCACTCATACTGTGGGTTAATATCATTTTGATTGCAGGGGCCTTGGAAAGTAATTTACAAGGGTTTTATCATTTTTTCAAGGCTCTTCACAGCCTAACGCCACCCTAGCTATCATCTCTCATTTACTACTGAGATGTTGGCTCCCACCTCTGATCAGCCCAGGATGCCAGTCTGCATTGTTAATTTTCAAACATGCACCTTCCTGCTTTCTTCCATGCTGCCCTTCCCCATTAAATCTCACCCTGGCTTCCTCATTATCCACTGTCAAATCTCTCCTCAAAACTCCTTTTTTCTGCAATGCCTACAAAAAACTTGACAATTAAGCGGCTGGTGTACTGAGACCACTGCCTGTCATGCTGACCAAATAGTGTCTCATTGGTAACTCATAGTCCCTGTTTGTCTGTCAATCTCCATCTGTTGTCTCTTTGAGGCAGGGACCATCTTTGTGTTCTGTCTTTGTACAGCACCTGGCACAATGGGGTCTTGGTCCACGACTAGGGCTGCAAGGCACTATGGTAATACCAATAATAATAATAGTAGTAATTAATCCTAAGGAATATTAAGGAGGGTCAACTAAATAAATGTTGCTTTTATGGGTCTGTTCTGAAAATGAGACGTGACCCCAAACCTCAGCTCCAAATGTTCCTAAACTATATGGGGAGGGGACTGGAACCTAGTGACCCACAGGAAGAAAGTTCAGGGGGAGGATAATGCTCTTCACACAAAGCTCCTCACCAGTTTTTTCCACTGGACCATGTGGGTTAAGGGGAACCACTGGGAGGATAGAGTCACCTGTATAGAAGCCCTGTGCCTCCATGCTAGCTCAGTGCTGCCAGCTGTTCCTCCATCCCCACTCTGACAGCACAGAGACAATATTCAATGGTGATGGGCCACCAGGGACATCCATGGCTCCAGCTGTCCTGCGCAAAGTCCTGCACTTCAGGGGCTCTGTAGTAACGAGAGTACATCTGGGGGTGCCAGTCTGACTCTGGACTGTCCACTCCTCCATCACCACACCCACTAACCTCTCCCTTGGCTTCTGTCTGGATGGAACCTGGAGCAGAGGAGCGCATTCTGCAGGGCCCGGGAAAAGGAAGGGACAGCACCATGGAGGTAGCTGATCTCCCTTTCTGTCTCAGGAATGAGGAAATCTGGGTATGACAGAGTCCTCTCTGTCTTTGGATTTGGGGGCTGACCCTGCCTCTGTAGTAATCTGAACCAAGACCCTGGTCTGAACACCCCAGACTTTGTGCAGAGGTTGAAATCCTGCTATGAATGTGAAAGCTTGGCGGCAGCTATGTTAAATATGCCATCACTTGTTGATATCATATCCTACTTCCTTTTTCAGTAGTTGGTTTAGAGCAGCTCATAGCCCATTCACTCCAACCTGGCTCACTGGAAGGAGCCCACAGTTCACCAAGAACTGATGTGAATGTGTTGCTTTCAAATTATGAGGTAATCTATAGTCTTGGTATGCTGCATTCTTGGGTTTATGGACACAGTACCACTAATATAAGTTTCCAGGAAACAGAGTCCAGCCCATGCAAGCCCTGGTTTCAGTAGCATGAGATGGTTGAATTGTTTCCAGTAATCCCCCCTCTGTATGTAATCACTCCAAGAGATGCTGGGCAAGTCACACTTGCTGCAAGCATGGATACAGTCCTGAACTCAGTAGGCACTCTGGGAATTTCAGTCACTACATCTGCCTCTATGTTAGCTCTAGGACTGGTGGTGCTGGGAAGTTGCTGAAATGACTTATATTCTGAACTTTGCACTGTTTCATATTTGTGAAGCTGATTCTCTGACATGCAAAATCTTTTGTCGATGACCCACTTCTTCCCCTTATCAACAGTGCCATTTATTGAACCTACCTTTCTAATTGCATGGTGAAGACTATCCATTTACATGCAGTGGTAGCAAAAATTCATGCTACAGTTAAGTTTACTGATTGACTGGCTTGGCTTCAATGTGCAAGAAACTCAGCGTAGGTTGCTAAAAGAAAATGGATTTTCAGCAGCTCCGCACCCGATTACAAACAAGAACAATAAAAATTACCATCCGTAAGACAATCATTTCATGGCCTCGAAGCAATAACCTTGCTGCTGTTGTTAAATAGAAGACATGAATGGAAAATCTATTCCAGATTTATCCCAGAAGGGAATTAAGTATATATTTATTTAGATATAATGAGTTATGAGGTCATCGTTGCTTATGGCCCATTCACAATTCTTGTCTTCCTTGCAGAGACATTTTAATTTTAGAGGGAAATGTGACTAATGCATAGGACATTGATTCTAACTGTGTGCTTTTCCTTATACTAATGTTAACTGAACCACCATACATTTTTCACAAGTGCAGAAGCAGCAATATTTTTATTAAATCCCACAAAAAAAACCAATTAAAAAGACAAAAACAAAACGCAAATCTGGGCTCTTTACTGCACAAAGCATTCAGTGCTTTTGTTAGAGATGGCGTAGCAAGGAAGGGACAGTTACCATGCATGCAAAGTTCTTCAGAGCTGGTATAGCACCAGGCACACTGGTGGTCAGATATTACACACAACATTTAACCCAATTTCTTTCAAAGGTTCTGAAAAGATTCTCCTATCTACCTAGGTTTTACCGGCAAATGTGGGGGCATGTTACCACTTTTATTTCTGAAGAGAGAGGGATGCTGAAAATCAGCCTCAAAAGGGAGCCCTGGCTGCAACTTTAACTATGGAGAGACTAGCTTCTCTCCATAACACCACTCTTAACTTTGTCTAGAGAGATACAAGATCTAGCAATTAGACACACAGCAGGCACAAATGAGGTAACTGTGCATATTAATTACCATAATTTATACATCTGCAGTTTCAGTAAACCAATCTGCATGTGCCATTGCAGTAACTGTGCAAACAGGCTGAGTACACAATTCACATACACATTTTGTATGTTCAGTTGCATGCAAAGGCTCAGATTTGTAAAGGTATTTGAAAGCTACTCCACTCAGCAGTGCAAAGCCTAAGTCCCGTATTCAGAAATGACAGGTCCCTAGGAGCCAAGTCCCATTCACTTTCATTGAGACGTAGGCTCCTAAATCGCTTTTGAAAATGGATTTGTACATCACTTGTAATGCTGAGCAGAGCAGCATCTAAATACTTGGGCCTAGCTGCCAGATTCTCTGATTTGCCGTGTTTACATCTTGCAAAGCAGAGATGGGGAGATGCTGGGAAGCCTGTTACGGTTCCCTTATTCTGTGCCTGCTGGGATCTTGGTACTAATTAGAGCAGCATAGGGACAAGTCTAACCTACACTAGGGAGCAATGGTCCCCATAAGACTATCTACTAGCAGGATACCCAGTAGGAGAATAAAGTGGTATGTCTACACCTCTACCCAGATTCACATCTCTAGCAAGCCCCCTGGGCTGGAGGCTGGGGGAAAGATGGTGTAGAAGCCAGCTATGCCAGGTCTATGGCAGCTGGAAAGATGTCACTGTTTCTATTCCCTTTTTACTGCTGGATCATAGCAGGGTAGAGAATCTGCTCCTTACATTTTTTTTAAAAAAACCCTTTCCCTCATTCTACAATGGTTGGGAATCAGCTCTGGAAAAACTAGACAAGATTTCATGACTATCTGGCTGCCCTCAACCAGATGCAGCTGTTTTAAAGCCTATATAGAAGCAGTTGAAAGTAAAGGCACTTAAAGGCATGCTTGCACTATTAAAACATTTTCATTATATTGTAGCAATATTTTAGCAAGGATTCTCTTAATGATGTTTTGGAGTCTCTTTATCCTGTTCTCAAGTTTGAGTAATTCACTGTTTCATTAGGCTAATTGTTATTAGAGTTTATAGAAGTATGAGGGCCCACCTTCCCTAGCTTTTATGATTGCATAGTGGTCGTATTGTAGGTTTTTATGCATTTTTTCCTGTGGTTGTGTTCTGTGTTCTTTTTAACAAGCATGATGGTTCTGTTTTTTAAAGTCTGAATAATGGGAGACAATAGAATTAGGAAGCATGCCTTATGGCTGGTCACTCATCTGACAAACATTTGCTTGTAGGGCCATAGAATAAATTGTAACCATAAGATGTTAATGGGCCACTGCAGAAAGATATGCCAGTTGTGCTATCTTCTTCCTCAGTTCCACCACCTTTGCTCTTCATTCCTTGCTACAATAGCAAATGATGGGAAGGAAATCATGATCCTCACTTGAGTTTGGCTTTTGTGGCCCTAAGCCAACCCTCCAGCTGCCCCCTTCATAAATGATCCAGGCTACAGTCAGTTACTGAGCCCAATTGTCCTGGGTTGACTATCTCCATATTTCATAACATGGCAGTCACATCTACTTTTTTATTTCATGCTGAGATAAATGAAGAATTCCCTAGCTAGAGGGCCAAAATATCCTGCCATGCACAAAATGTAGTAGGTTCAGCATATGCTGACTGAACCAGAGCTATGATTTCTTAAAGTGCAATTCAACCTTAGTCTGTGATCAGCTCCATCCTTGATACATTTTCCAAATAGGTCCCATATCGACATCACACAGAGGCAAAAGAGCATGTTACTCCAGGTCTGGCAGCTCTTCCAAGTCATACTTTCTGTCACTAAGAGGTTATATTTAAAAAAAATCAGGAAAACCCCAACAACCAATACAGGTAGCAACATTTGTTAATATGAGGTATGAATGTCTCAGAAAGGAAAGGTAAGTCCCATCTCTGCTTTTTGGCTGTGCCATTTCAACTCTGCTAACATTTTTTGATAAACCATTCCCATCCTGTTTGTGTTTAATCATACGTGATGCTCCAAAAAGATGCAATTTAATACAAATTCCCAAAGAACTGATCTTGACATCTAAATTCAAAAGGTAATACTTAACTAATTTTCATTCTCATCTATCTCTAAATTTAGCATAATAATAATTAATGCCTAGCTCCTATATAGTGCTCAGGGCTGGCTTTAGGCATTGTGGGGCTCAATTCAAAAGAGTTGCCACTGAAGACAGTGGCAGGACTTTAGCGGCAGCTCAACTGGCTGCTCGTGCCTTCGGCAGTACGTCGGCAGAGGATCCTTCTTCCGTGGCAGCGATTGAGCTGACACCAAAGACAGCAGCAGGACTTCGGCAGCAGCTCAATTGGCTGCCGGTGCCTTTGGCAGCATGTCGGTAAAGGGTCCTTAGAGATGTTGCGGCGGCCCTCTTTGGGGCGCAGGCGCCCGATTCGGGGGATCGGTGAATCGCCTTAAGCCAGCCCTGATAGTGCTTTCCATCGTAGATCTTAAAGTGGCTTTCCAAAGCAATCAGTATCTTTACAGAGCATCATGCCTCTGATCAGAACAGAGCCTCTGATCTTTTGGTCTTTGATTCCCTTTAAATTACATCAGATAGGAATGAAGATTACATCAGTCCAAAAAATGACTGTAATGTCTTAAATAAGCTGAAATCCTTTAGGAAGTATAACAGTAAAGTTTGCCTGGGGGCCTTTACATTAGAAGAAATGTGTAAAAACACTTATATCTTGACCATCCACCTAACAGCGCCAGGTTTGAAGATAAAGGCGCTCATCGTCTATTCCACGTGGAAGGCTGGATTAACATTTTGACCCCAGATAGTCTTTTGCTGAAGCCAGAAATGTGTTCAGACTAAATGTCTTTGAATTGCTTAGATATTGTGTTTGCTGCCATTGTTTCTCTAATATGTCCTTTATTGCTCAATATGTGCTTTGCTTCAAATATGAGAGTGCATGATATCCTGATGTAGTATCTGAATCCTTTGAGAACCCTAGCAGTCCAGATTCCACATGGCAAACTGACACTTTGGATATAACACTATAAATCCAACCACTCCTCTGGCATGACTGAAAAAAGAGGCATGCTGTGAAATAGCTCAGTGTTGGGTAATGCTAAGGAGTGGCACTCCAGAGGCTAATAGTCCTTGCAATGAATGGAGACTATGGCTATAAAATCATGGTAGGATTTTTTTTAGTGCTACAGTCATTTAAAATAGCATGACTTTTTAAAGGTTCAAGAAATAATTGTAATATGTTATCTTCTGAAGACAAAGCCTACCAAAAAGCCTGAACATTTCAATAACCTTTCACCAAGCATCATAGCCCACTGGAAACTCAAATTTGAGAGCTCACATGCTTCTAAAAGCCACATTTTTCAAATGCGGTGCCTACATTATGCCCCTGTTTGTGCATGCTCCCACATCAGTAGTAAATCATATTTTCACCCACAGGCTTTTTATGCATAATTGCATAAGCAAGCTGACCCTTCAGCATACGAACTATCAGGCACAAATTCAGTATCTGCATAAAGAGATTTTGCAGTCTAAATGTAGGCACGCACATTTAAAAATGGTGACCTAAAGTGTGTTCTAATAATAATTAATACTCAGTATGTGCATAGAAATCTTCATTCATAGATATCATGGCCAGCATTATCAGCATCTTTGGAAATGGTGCCATAGAATTATAATCCATATATTTTGCTCAGCCCCAGGATTAGATTTGATTTGTAGCATGCAAGGTCCTAATATGAGCAACATCGGGATTCAGTCGGCTAAAAACATTATGCTAGGTCCTATGCAAAATATTTTCTGACCAAATCCACATAGCTAAGTCAATTAGAACATTGGAGGCAGGGGTGGATTAGAATATAAAAAGCTGAAGTTGGTTATTATATATAAAATTAACATGACAAAAAGGAATACTCAACCACCGGTACAAAGTGTACTGGGGATGCCAAAGGGAGTACTCTGTAATTGCTGCTGCAGCTTTGTGCAGTAAGAACAGACAGAGCTCCATACAGAGGCCAGGAAAGGGAGTTAGTGTAACTAGGGCATGCAACAGTTTTGAAGTGTTTTATGTAACATGACAAGCTGCGATTCTTGCTGATTTAATGATGTGCAGAAGAACAAAAGCACTAACTCAATAATGAGCTGAGCAAATATTTCTGCACCTCCCAAAGTACCTGATGATTAGATGGACAATGAAGAGAAAAACTGGTGCCTAAATCTCTTTCCCAGGGCTGTAAATTCCTCTGGATCCAGCCATTTACCTCTGGAAATCTGCTTTCCAGGCCTGATTAGCTCAAAAATTACAAATGAATTTGAATCTCATCCTAGTCTCCAACTGATGTTTCCCCAGTGCTTCTGGAAATGGTAGCCACTGCTCCAGAGGCTGTGATAGACTGCAAAAAAGGATATGTGACAGCAAGTCTCAGAGCTTGGGTCAACTGACTTGGGTTGTGGGGATCATGCTGTGGGGCTAAAAACAGGAGTGGAGATGCTCAGGCTTGGGCTGGAAGTTGCGCTTTGAAACCCATCCAAGGGGAGAGGGTCTGAAAGCCCAAATTCCAGCCCAAGGCTGATGTCTACATTGCTATCTTTAGCCTCGATTGACTCAGGCTCTAACACTCACTGCCGAGGGGTGTGTTGCTTTGGGGACGGGGGTTGTTTTTGTTGTATTGCTGTGTAGATGTACCCAGAGGTGGCCTAGCAGTGTAATAAGTGTACGGCAACCAACACTGAGCAGCTGTGGTTAGAAATGTGTGAGGAAGAGTAACATAACACTTGCCCAGATGATGGACACAATCCCCCTCTGCAATCCAAAGTGCAGAACTCCATTTCCCTGCACAACCTGAAGCAAGTCACTGAACTCCTATGTATCTCAGTTTTCCATCTGTATAATAAGGATACTGGCAGTGCTTAATTTGTAATGAAAGAGGAGCTGGAGCTCAAGCAATTTATTTTGTATTCATAACTGATGCAGCAATCCCAGAGGTGCTGGGGCTATGAACTGCCAAGCCTAGAGGTGCCGGCCTAAGCCCTGTCAAGTCCTAGCACAAATTAAGCGCTGGATCCTGGCACTGCTCTACATCACAGAGGTGTTGTGAGGATAAATACATTAAAGAACACTCAACACAGTGGTAATGGGGGCCATAAAAATACAACAGATAGATAGTCTGGAGAGGAAAAGCAGTCAGAATGATTAGGAAGACATATAGTAGAAGAGGGGGAAGAGACCTATGGTATGAGACCATGTCATGAATCCTTGTAAATGATGTTCCTCATCATGCTGAGTTAAACATGCCATGCAGTGCAAAGGGACTGAAATACTCAAGTCAGTTTTGTTGTTAATGCAACATGTACTGCGCACAACTCCCTATGCACCACTTCAAATGTGCCTGCCCTTGTTACATGGCCTCACACACAGTGAGCCAAAACTATTTAAACAATATCTATCTTTCCCCCGTTTCACAGGTCACTGCTTGTTATAAACAGTCAGTGTTTTCCCCAGAGATTTATTGTGAAAGGCAGCCTGGCAAAATATTTGAACAACATTAAAGACTCGCATTTTGCTTCTGTGCAGGAGTTACTGTACATATGATATAGGAGCCAAAGAATTTTAACATTTAAAATACATGCTTTATTTGTGTGGCAGGATCCTGGTCCCCATAATTCATTGCAGCATTTTCAGTATGAGTTACACAGAAAGTGGCTTGTTCACTGACAGAGAGAGCAATACCATGAAGTTAGCTGTGTTGATTCCAAACAGTATTTGTCAATTCAGACTTGTGAACTCTCAGTGACCAAATGCTGTTCAGGTTTATAGAAGTCAGAAAGCTACTGCAACCAGTTCCGGTCATGTTCCTCAAGTTCAGCTTTAAGTTACATGCTTCCACTTGATCAAGTCCCTTGTATTTTTACTTTTATTAACACAGGAAGCGTGCTGTTGGCAATAACTCCTTGGAATTAACATTTTGGCATATTTTGTGGTGCCTTGTTGATGTTTCTACTGCATTGTCAGTCAAAGCTTTTTAGTGCTTTCCTTGTAGAAAAAACTATGCAGAGCTATCCTCCTGCAGACCTCTACCAATACAAACAATGAGGCAGTAACAGTAAAAAAGAATAGGTTCTGCTATAAATACTTTTATAGCCAGCATGGGTGATTTACTGCCCACTTAGTTAATCCCTATAAAATGGCACAGCTGAACACCTTTAAATTATATGCATACAGATGACTAATTAAATACACAGTTAAATGGCTTGACCTGGCACAATTCTGACCATTAAAACCATTAAAGACCTAGAGCTTGTGTTTCCCTCTAGGCAAAGGCTTTTGATGAATAATTTTTGTGTAGCGATGGGCTGAAGCAGTTTGGAAGAGATGGAGTCTAGTCACTTGTGAGCAAGAGATATGTGTTGCTACTCACAAACCAGCTACCTGCCACCACCTCTGATTTCTCTGCATTGTCAGCACCAACACTCTTGGTCTCTAGGCTTGAGACAACTGTAATAAGACAATGGAGGGGGGAAGTTGGGAATAAATCAGAAATGTTAAAAACTTGCCAAACATTTTATTATAAAGCTCAAAAGCCAAAGTTAAATAAAAAACCTCTTATGGTGTCTCAGTCCAATTCCAAGTGGAGAGGCACTGACATGACAAAGGGGACACCCCTGTGTTTGGCACTCCTGGACCTCAGCAGTCTCTGCAGAGAGATTCATGACTGCATCAGCATGAAGAGAAGCATGGCATCTTCTCACTCCAGAAACTCTTTGCTCCAGAGCTCAGGCTCACTGATGAGGCAATGTGGAAAAGCTCATCTTGCCAATAACGTACACGTCCAGATAAACAGTGGGCTTCCATTGGCTGGGATGTCAGTATGGCTTCTTTCACGAGTGCTCAAATCAATACAAAGCATTAAACAGAAAGGTTTTAGGTGTTTCTGTGGACCCCGCACACTGGCTCTGAAGGCCACAAAGGGACCGCATAGCTACTGCTGCAGAGCCAACTAGATAACCCTGTCTCCAACTTCCTGGTGACCCTGTGGCCAGAAGGGGGTGTGGGTCAGAGCTCACCACACTCTGACTATTCTGGGGAGCTACAACATTCATTTCCGGGATGCAGGAGATCCAAAAGCATCTTTGCCCTCCCCCTACATTCTTGCCCCAAGTTCAGATCAGCCAGCATGGAGAACTGGGAAAGGTCAGAACAATTAGTGTAAAATCATTTTATTTCAAATGTCAGGTTTGTGGCTAGATCTCCTCCTGCTTCTGCACTGAGCAAACATTCAAAGTTGACCTCCCTCTTTCTTTAATTATCTTTCTTCTTCTAGCTTCTCGTCTATGCCCTGGCACTGGTGCTGGTCTATGGCGACAACTCCAGGTAGTCAACTTTGGGAGTCATTTCCTTCAGTATAGCCTGAACTTTTGGGAGGGCTGCATTCTGGTGGCCAGGAAGAGGATTTCAGCCGACATTTTGATACTGACTGTACTGGATTAAATCAGAAACAAAACAACCCCAGAATGAGATAGTCAAACCTGTGCTTTCCTTTTAAAATTTGCTTGGCAGTTTCTATCTTCAAGAGTCTGCCACTTGCACTTCTGTTTGCTGCAGTTGTATTCATGTGCACTAGACTAGAGCAGATATCCCTTTGTCACCAAGCACAGTTTAGGCCCTGAAATTACTGTACTTCTGCTTATTTCAACAGACCTAATTCTCCAACAGAAGTACTATTTCAACTGAAGTAATTAAAAAGCTCTGCCATTACGGCAAGGCACCTGCTTCTATCAAAACCTCATTTAGCTTATCGTTCTGCTTGATTTTCTGTAATAATTTCTGAACAGACAAGTTTTTTGTTCTACTGAGAACATTTTTCTTTGAGAAATAATTATATTAATTATATATGTTCTTGGGCCATGTGGGCTGTAAAATTGAACTGCCAAGAATTGTCAGGGGAAAAAGAAACATAACATATGTAAAAATGATACTGAACTTATAAAAAGGGAGAGTGAAGTATTTCATGTTTGAGAGGGTGATAATGAGACTAAGACAGCTTCCAGCCAAAAGTTTTAGCAAAGTTACGGTAACTGGAGCTCAGATGCAGCACAGGCACCTGGGCTAAGGGAAAGCCAAATAGTAACTGATTTATGAATGCCAAACCCAGCCTAAGTTTGTAATATGATTTCGTATGAAACTGACTCCTTTCACAAACAGTCCAGCTGCTTTATAAAGTATATGCTCAAAATGTGATTGATAGCAATTAACTGGGTTTTCTTAGTGAACACAGACCATAGGCAACTGCATTAAATATATCTTCAGTTGTACCATTCCCATTTACTCACCAATCTGCAGTGCTCAAATTGTGGGGGTATATGGGCTATGCCACCCTCTACTTCTCACTGCTGCTGCTTAAGGGAAAATGTTAAAAGTATGGTGTGGGAGAGGGGAGTATTACTAGTATTATTATTCCATTGCAAGTATTTATTAGTACTGGGTAAAGTATTAATGGTGAATATTTTCTTTGCAATTTCACTGTTATGACTTCACAATGCTCATGAGCAATTTCTCAAAATGTAGATATGTTTTGATGAAATTTCAAGCAAAAATATTTGTGGCAGTAGATATCCTGCAAACCTTTCGCTGCAAGCTTTCCATTGCTCTTTCAAATTTCAAGCTGGGTTGTGACTGGTCACATAAGTCATGTGGTATTGGTGTTCTGTTTTCCACATTGGCTGAGCCTATTCCACATGCCAGGAGGATTAGCAGGAGCCCTTTTGACTAGTTCTTTGGTGGTGATGTCTGCATTTGAGACCGATAACGAACATGTGCTCTCCTAGTGGGAGGTATGAGGGCAGAGAAGCAGATTCTGGGTTAACTGGGACCTAAAACATCTGGGATTTACAAACACTAGCCAGCACTTTGAATTGCATCAGAAGCAAATTGGTAGCCAATACACAGAATATGGAGCAGGCGTTCTTATGCCCTTGTTGGTCTGTCCTTTCTAAAGGGCAGCAGCCAGATTTTGCTGTAACTGAATATTCTGGGCTCGAAGCTCAGCTTTTCCAGTGGAATATTCATTCCCTCCAGCTTTGACACTGCTCTGACAACTCCAGAGACATTGCTCCAGACATGCTCAGACTTTTCTGTGAAATATAATGGAAGGTGCCTCACAGAAGACACTTAACTTATCTCTGAAACCTGGTGAAGGCAACCTGCCCTAATCATTAGCTTAAAGCGATCCACTGATAAGAACTTTTCAGACACAATATCTGAGACTAACAAAGACATCCTAGTTTGCTCCACAGCCACAGCACAGAACCACAAAAACACCCTCCAGCACGATCAATTGGATTCCTCAGTGGTCTTCTCTCAGTAACACTGTGATCTCCTCTCTTCTTAACTCATCTATCACAGGTCACTGGTGAACTGTAATGACTTGAGGGAATGCTCATGGAAAGTGGATTTTGAGTTCAAACGCTTGATTACTCCCTGACATTGTATATGGACTGGGTCAGTGCTTGAGCCAGCATAAGGTCTCGGTTCCTGACACAGAGACAATTAAATAAGTCAGACAAGCATCGGGCCACACCTTTCCCAGACAGCACGTCACTTGGACATGCAATTACTTTGTGTGAAAGTGACAAGGGAAAATTAAATGTAATCTCTGCACGCAGTCAGTAGATATCACACTAGTCTAATGTTTGAATGAATGAAGCCTCAGATAGGGAATTTTCTTTCTCAAATGCCTGGCAGATGGGTCTTGTTCACAGCTGGGTCAACCTGATCTCCATTTTTGGTGTCAGGGAGGATTTTTTTCCCAGATCAGATTGGCAGGAACCAGGTGGGGAGTGGTGCTTTTGCCTTTCTCTGTAGCATGGGGTGAGGGTCACTTGCCAGGTATATCTCCCCAAATAAATTCCTTGCCATTTCAGGACCCTGAGACATTCACGCACGTTGGGTGCACCCTCCTGGTCTCTGCCTGTCTTGCATAATGATTTAGTCCTCCGGAGGGCTGTAATACTTTAATCCAATCCAGGTTATTAGTTTCAATACGAGGGTAACTGCTTGGGAATTAATGGTCTGTGACGTGCAGGAGGTCAGACTGGATGATCTTATGGTCCCTGCTGACCTTAAACTCTCTGACTCAAACAAGGTTTAAGTGACAGAGAAAAGAGCGGGTTTATAATTCTTCAATCCAGGTGATCAACGGTTTGTTCCTAACCTAGCCCTCAAAATATTATTGGGTTGTTCAAGTCCTGTGCCTGATTAGAAGAGTTTTATCTAGATACTTACTTGTCCCTCATCACTATAGTATCTAAGTGCCTTCCAATCACAAATAGATGCTATCCTCACAAAGATAGCAAATACTATTTATAGATGGGGAACTAAGGAAAAGGGGTGGATTAAGTGACATGCCCAAGGTCACACAGAAATCTGTAGCTGAGTCAAGAATAGATCTCAGGACTCTGATTTCCTGTCTAGTGCCTTTCCACTAGACTGTTCTTTATGCCATCCCTGATTGAATGAGTTATGTTTGTCCAGCCAGGAAACAGAAAAAATATTATGTTACTTCTGTGATCAATAACAGTTGAACACACATCATTCACCATGTGAAGCAGCAAAACAGTATGAACAAATATTTTTTGTGAATATAATCAGATGATTCATTTTGCTGGTATTCAGCAACCCTTTTATTTACATATTTACGAACATTCTGATAAGTGAGTTTTATTCACAAGAACATTTACAGACAGCAAAAGCGTTGTGCATGCCAATGCAATAAATGTTCGCATCAGAAGTGCCCCTGAGGCTGTTTTGAAAAGCCACATTTTATCGTCTGCACAACGGATTAGCTGAACAAATACAAATATTAGCTGATAATTCATGACTGGAAGACGTTCTTTCTATAGATAAAGCTTGTCAATCAGGGAATAAAAACACAACCAAGTGGCTTAGATGTGCAATATGAATACTGAAGATTCATACTTATCCTTCCATGAAAAAGCTATTGCTTGAAATTGGTTCACATAAACTATTCATAGAATATGGTGAAAAATAAGCAAATTCATGAAAATCATAACATGTTGCTTGGATAACTGGCAAACAGAAAATACAATATTTTGTTAAATAGATTGTCTAGTTCAGTGTTTCCCAAACTGTGTTCCGCGGAACACTGGTGTTCGGCATGATGCAAGTAGGTGTTCCGTAAAAGAATCTTAATTTTAAAAAAGGATCTTTAAGTTTTTTTTTAATTTTAAATCTGGCATATTTGAAGCGTAGTTTACAACTCTTTTTGAATAACTGTAATTTAACATAAAACTCTTCTTCCGCTTATTGATAGATCTCATATTGAATATCATTACGTAAAGAGAACATGGCACACAAGCATGTTGACATCCACCCCTTTTGGGCACGTTTCAGTTAGTGACATCATACCCCTTCCTCTCGAGGCTGTGCGAACTGCAGTGGTATGCACACACCATTCTATTTAGGCCATTTTGAATATAACATATCCACTCAACACGTTCAAACCTGTGGGTCTTTACTGTGTGTGCAATAAGCACAACTAAACTAACTTTGCTCGAAACAATATAAATATTTGTGACAAACAAAATCTGACAAAAATCAGTATTTCTAAATATTGTTACTAAACATAACACCATGGATTTGTGGCTAAAAGAAGAACTTTGAAACCAAAAGCAAGTTCTTCTGGTATTCCTACTGTGGCCGAAATAAACAAGCAAAATATTATGACACTTCAAAGTGAGGATGTACAATTGCAGTCTTTTGTTGCTGAAAAATCTATTAGTACTAGTGAGTTATCCAAGGTGAAAGAATTTTCACTGAAGTATATCAAAAAACAAGAAGAAACAAGTGTTAAAAGACCGAAAGTAAGATGAAAGTTATTTGTCTTTCGGTTTTACTTGTGTTGAAAATAAAGATGTTCCTGATGCGCAATGCGTCGTGTGCAACAAAATACTAGGAAACAGTTCATTGCTTCCTGCTAAACTTCGTAGGCATTTGGAAACCAAGCATGCTGAATACAAAAACAAAGATATAAGTTTTTTCAAAAGGAAGTGTGACTCACTTGGAAATTGTAAACTTTCGATGATTAAAATTGCTAAAACAGACAACAAAAGTGCAACAGAGGCATCTTATAGAGTAAGTTACCAAATAGTGCTTGCCAGAGAAGCTCATGCTATTGAAGAAACGCTTATCAAGCCTTGCACGAAAGATATTGTAACATGCATGTTGATCAAGCAGTCTGGTGAAAAAATTGATGCTGTACAGTTGTCAAATAATACTGTTGCACGCCGTATTAAAGATCTTTCCGATGACATAGAAAAAAAGCTAGTTTGCCGACTGAAAATTTGCCAAGAGTATTCATTGCAGCTAGATGAGTCCACTGATGTTTCAGGACTTGCTGTGCTACTAGTATTTGTCCAATATAGATTTAATAATATTATTGAAGAGTGCCTGCTCTTACATGAATCTCTGCAAAACAACACAACTGGAGAAGAAATATTCAACTGCATAAACAATTTTATCAGAAAGCATGAAATTAGTTGGGGAAAATGTATTGATGTATGTACTGATGGTGCTCAGGCAATGATCGGGAAGATGAAGGAAGCTGTAACGCGAATCATAAATGTGGCACCAGAAAGCACTAAGAGTCATTGTGTTCTACATAGACAAGCACTTACAGTTAAAAAAATACCAGCACATCTGAAAATTGTGCTCGATGAAGCAATACAAATGGTCAATTTTGTCAAATCTTAACCACTTCAATCCAGGTTATTTAAAATTTTGTGTGAGGAAATGGGTAGTCAGCACAAAACACTTCTTTTACATACAGAAGTGAGGTGGCTATCCAGAGGAAAAGTGCTTGTGAGGCTTTTTGAGCTTCATAGTGGACTACTAGTATTCTTCACTTCAGATAATTCAGGACAAAAATTGAATTACTGTCTGACAAATTCCTCACGGCTAATGAAAAGTATCTTACAGATATTTTTGCAAAATTAAATGAAATTAATCTGTCACTGCAAGGAAAGGATGTGACTATTTTTACTACAATGGATAAAATTTCATCATTAAAAAAGAAACTGGAATTCTGGGCCTCTTCTGTAGAAGAGAATAACTTCAACTGCTTCCCTACAGTACATGAATTTCTGACTGAAATAAATTCTACAGTCCATGAAGAAGTTTCCAGCACCATTTTACAGCACTAACATGACTTGCAGGCCTCTTTATTAGAATATTTTCCTACAATTACTGATGATAATGCTTGGGTTCGAAATCCATTTGTTATGACAGCCAAACCAGTCAGCTTTACTACACACAATTATGAAGGCCTAATTGACTTAATTTCTGACTCTGATTTGAAACAAAAGTGTAAGGATCTTCCGCTGAATAAGTTTTGGAGCAGCCTAATAGAAGCTAAACGTGCAGTTTGAGTGCTCCTTCCTTTTGCTACAACTTATTTGTGTGAGACTGGATTTTCGTATCATACTGCAACAAAAACCAAATATAGGAATAGACTTGATGCTGCACCTGACATGAGGATTCAACTTTCCAGCATTATTCCTAATATTAAGCGAATTTGCAGAAACACCAATCCATTTAAATCCAAATTTGTATTTCTGTTTATAAAAATAGATTTTCTTAGTAAACATCTAATTTGTTTGGTGTTTGTGTATATATAAAAACAGGTTTTTTTAAGTAGAACACTGTTTTAATTTTGAGTCTTGCACTTGATTTTTGTACTACTTTATACACACTTTCCAGTTAGAAATTGTTAGTTCAAGTTATTTTAAATTTGTATTTTTGCTTTGTTTTATAAAATAAAATATATTTGAGCATAAATAATGCAATTTTTAATTTGAAAACCAAACGACTACAATATAATATTATAAGTGTTCCGTGATAGGCTAAAAAGTGTTCCATGGCCAAAAAAGTTTGGGAAATGCTGGTCTAGTTCACTGTGAATAGTCTGCCCAGCTACAATAACAACTCACCAACACAGCTTAAATACCAAGTACCAAATTCACTATCATTATTCCAGATTAAATATAATATTCTCAAAACATTCTGGAAATACATTTTGAATAAAGTATAGGAAATCACAATTGGCTGTTGGACAATTTTTTAACAGAAAATGAGGCAAAATGTGCTGAGTAAATTATTCACTGTGAATTATCCTCTCAGATCTGTAACTAACTTTGACAAGATGTTTCTTAGGAAAATCCCTTTAAAGAGACAATATACAATTATAATATGTTAGAGAAAAGGGACACTTTAAGTGCCTTCCCTATATAATAAAGAGTACCTAATTGACTATATGTCAAAACTGAATGTATTTAATGGGTATTTCAAGCATGGCAGGTGGAGAGAGACTGAAAAAATAGACTCTTGTGCTGAATAATTTACATTATTTCACCTCCCCTCTTGATTCTCTGCCCTCCACCCAAGGCTTTATATTATGGTTCCACTGGTTTTGTGCTGGTTTATGTTCACAGTTTTTACCTGTCAGTTTTGTCTTGTCCCCCAAATTGTTTGCCATCTTCTGCTGCAATCCTTGTTCTGATTGTAATCATCTAATCCTCTCTGGATACCAGAATCCCTGGGAAGTGGATCTCATGTACCACTTCAACATTTATTTACATATTTCCATTATTTCCTACAAGTTAACTTTGTATCAAGAATGGGAGGGAGTGGTATAAAAAGGCCTCATAGCTGACTGCTATCCAATCCACAGGTCATTTTCATTCTGTCACGCTAGTGTTACTTGTAGAGTGCATTTGTTAGTGAGCAAGTGTGGATGGAAAAGATTAATAGACAAAATCACTTGTGCAGATGTGTGTCTTGTTCACAAATCCTGATGTCAGAGCCACATATGCTTTTGTCTTGCTGACAACATGTTTAGGGGTACCATGTGAGGGAGAACACAACAGAATAGACATTGGTAACTCAAAATGAGAGAGGGCCATGACATGTGGTGTGCATGCTATGGAAGTGAAAGGCATGTGATCCACCTGCTTTTCGGCTGTGGCATACCATAAACTAGCATTGACATGGCACAGCTTGTTGGCATACCACAGTGCAAAAGCAGGCATGTGATATGCCATTTACTTCAACAACATGCATACCACGTGCCCCAAAATTCTTCAATACCTCCTGCTTTCTTTTAGAACCTAACAACTTGCTGACAGTAAACATGGTTTAATGGAAAGTCCATTACAGAAGTTACATATTTCACCTACTTCTGCTATATAATTTTTGGGCGGGGGGGGAAATAATTTGGGCCATGGAACAGTGTTTCATCTTAGCCAGTAGCATCCAGCAGGCACATAAATGTGATAATTATAGGACAGATCCTGCAACATTAAGTTGTGTGAATAATTCCATTATGAACAATCCTACTGAATTCACGAGTACATAGTTACTTAAGAATTGCCATACAGGTCAAGTCTATGGTCTAACTAGTATGATATACTGTCATTGGCAGAGGCCAGGCCGAGATACTTCAGAGGATGGTACAGGAAACCCCACAATGGCAGAAAATCACCCAGAAAAGATCTTGGCTGAGAAAGTTCTGAACAGCTGTAAAGGGGAGTTTATGATAGAAATTGCAATTTGGGTTTAACTCAAGAGAGCGTGCTTGCTTATGCCTGCATGTCTTCAACTGATGTCAGTTCATGTCCATGGGCACCTTTAAGGACACTTCATGGCTCATAATCCAAAATACAATTTGTGAAGTTTAGAAGACTTGGAAACTTCCTAAATAGCAGCACAGTTATAAATTGCAAGACGTTCTAAGCTCCATTCTAATGACTTGAAGGAAGCAAAAGCTAAAAAAATTGCAAGTGTTTTGCTGCTGTTCATGATTCCAGTTTAGCCATTTATGGCAAAGAATTGTATCCTTTTGCGTAAGTTGCACTGAATGCACATGGCCAGAAATTTGTTGTCACTCATCCTATTAACTTTAATCTTATCCTGCATGTCTTCCCCTTGCTTTATACGTACAGCCTCTCACGCACCCAAACTGGAGAAGAAAAATATAATCCAACTTGTGCATAGAAATGCCACCTCATGTACAAGATGATGAGAGAGTTCCATGAGTCTGATGGAGGAAATGGCTAATAAATGGCACAGGGACCCACCATGTGAGAAAACGAAGGAGCATTGTGTAAACTACAAACCAGAGGAGTAGAAAGCGGCCTTTTCTGGAACAGGAGCCTTCAGTACAAGGCAAGTCTTTAATATCTGGAGCATCTTCTCCTTTTATGAAACAGCCAACTCATCCTCAGTGTACGCCGAGTGTTCTGAACTTGTTTCAAGCTTGGAAGGAAGCCGAGCAGTGTTTCTCCTTCTGGCAAGTATCAGAGGGGTAGCCGTGTTAGTCTGGATCTGTAAAAGCAGCAAAGAATCCTGTGGCACCTTATAGACTAACAGACGTTTTGGAGCATGAGCTTTCGTGGGTGAATACATGCATCTGAGGAAGTGGGTATTCACCCACAAAAGCTCATGCTCCAAAACGTCTCTCCTTCTGGCAGCATCAGGCCCCAGGTTTCACTTGAGTTCACCTTCAGTTCACTTCACTCTCAGAGCACTGAATTCAAACATTTGAACTGAACCTGAAAAAATGTTTCCCTTCCTCCTGATATTCTGTGGTGAGTCAGATTATACACTGGCTGCTTAAATCATATTGCTCAGCTTTATTCCATCCTGCGTTAAAATTATGCCTGTCTGTATAACTGCTGCCCATGGATCCAAAGAGGGAAAAGGCACGGGGGCTAGTATTTTTTTTTTTCAGTTGTGGTACTTGAGTAATGTAAGGCACCAAAATGACAGTCCTAGAAACTGAAGACACCAGTTTAGCTATAAAATAAATATAGCAGGGGCAACTGCTATGCTAGCTTCTCCATCCCACCCACTCAACCCTGGTTTGGGAAGCTCTCCTCTAGAAGTGAGAAGTTAATTATTTTTCTATGTCCACTGAGTCCTTAGCATCCTTGTCAGCAGTCCCAATGAGGCCAATTTGTACTAATGGTGGTGAAGTAGGTACTCAGTTATAATGCTGAATACCTTTACCTACCATGGTTAGGAGAGCAGTAAATGTCAAGATTAAACGGACTAATTATTTTTGTGAGGTGAACACCACTCTGGGAAAAGGCAACATATTGTTCACTAACCCCAGAAGGGATGAGGAGAGAGACAGAATGAGTAGATGGTCAGACACAGTCAGGAGGAATTTAAGGTCACAGTAAAACATCTAGAGTGTGAGGGTTTATTTTTATGAAATGTCTTGCGTTTGTACTCTCTGCTACCCCCAGCAAATCATTACACTGACCAAAGGAAAGAAATTTTGTAAAGATTCACTGGAAAAGAGAGCATGCAGTTAATTTCATAGTAAATGTAATCAATTCTAAGGCCACAAGTGACCATTATGCTTATCTACTCTGACTTCATGTATAACTGGCAACAGAATCTTATCCAGTAACTCCTGCATCTAGTCCAAAAAATGTGGTTGAGCTAGAGCTGCGATCCTCAACCTCTTCCATACCAGGTCTCCTCTCCCATCTAGCTGAGTTCTAGCCAGGACCCACAACCCATTTAGAAATATAGGAAAGGCAGGATAGTCTTGATCCACTAACATCTGTTTGTGGCTGCTCCAGGTTAAGGATCCATGAACCAGAGCATACCATGAGAACAGAGGAAAGGATCTAGTTTGCTATTGCCACTGTGTCTGAGTAGCTCACAGCTGTGAGTGACTCTCTCAGGGCAGACTGTCAGAAAACAAGGGCAGACCCCCCAAACTGGTAGTATGTTCTAGAATTAGATTTCACCAAGCCAGTAACAAATGTGAGCTCCTGGAATACTATTCCAGTCTTACCATGGAGTCACAGACAGTCCCATTAGCCTCTCCAGTAGATCTTGCTACCAGACAAACTGAACTTTGTAATGAAAGGTTACTTAAACCTAGTATCACACCACATCAGGTTTCTCCCAGTTCCAAGAGACCAGTCACTCATGCCAGATCAATTGGTACTCCAAAGACAACACTGGCAGCCAATTCTATACTAAACTAACTATAGGTTTATTAACTAAGAAAAAAGAATGAGAGTTATTGAGAATTTAAAGCAGGCAAAATATAATAGCAGGTAAGTTACAGTTTGTAACTCCAAATGGTGGCAGTGTTGTAATAAACACCCGTTTCCCAAACATCTTTTCCAGGGTTACTCAGAATAACTCTGGGGATCTCCGTCTTCTCATTCAGTTATTCTGCCTATTAGAATCCAAACAGTCCAGAGACAAAGGATCTTTCTTTAAATCCATATTTATATCTTCTTCTCACAGAAGACAAGCTGACAGTGTCTCTAACCACGTGGGCTTTTCCTTTGATGACGATGTATGAAGAATGCACTTAGACTTTTGACCCCCAGCCATATACATAATGGCCACTGGCTTTGAAATTAGCATTTTCTGTTAAAGTCCTTAATCCTTCATTAGCATTTCACAGTTTCTTTGGTGAGTAATTTAGTTGCAAAGGTAATTACCCTATAAATGTGTGCTATTACATTATGACAGGAATACACAAGCGAAAACAATACAAGTAACATCCCATTCGTTTTATGAAGTTTAAACACCCAAAACATTTATACATTTACAATCGCTTTGATTTAATATACAAGTGAATTGACCTGAATACACTCTACCATGACCTGATCAGCCAGCATGACAGCTACATTCACAATATTTCATTTATTTAAACTTATCTTCTGTGCCTATTTCATATTCCAGGCACATCATACACAGTGAACTTTAATAAAACACATAAGGAGATTCCTAGAGCAAGGGTTTCAAGAACAATGTGATGACTACAGTTTGTACATGTGTTATTTTAGTTACTTTCATAAATATCATCCAAAACAAGACTGCCTTTGAATAATGCAGCCAAAATTGGAGCCATAGGTAATACAGCGGTAGTGGATGTGGCATGGAAGAAGCAGTAATGAATGCTGATTCTCCTAAATCAGAATGAAAGGACAAGTTGTTTAAGCCAATACCATTCTGATCTATGAGATCAGTTACATCAGTAGTTCCTTAGGCAACATTTACAGAGGGGAACATTTACAGCACTGTATCATCTCATCCAGAATTACCTCATACTGATAGAGCATCCAGAGCTGCCTGTTTCTCTCTTCCCCCTGCTTAACCACCTGTGACATTGCCAATTGCCTCTAGTGCACAGTTTGTCTGAAGAAGCAAGTATGTCAATATAGGTTGTAAACTCAAGATCTCTGCTCCAGTCACATGCAGAGAAGCTGTGGCTAAAATTCAGGTTAAACATTAGGGACAGGATTCTCAGGGCCGGCTCTAGCCATTTCGCTGCCCCAAGCACGGCGGCACGCAGCGGGGGGCGCTCTGCCGCTCGCCAGTCCTGCTGCTCCAGTGGACCTCCCGCAGGCGTCCCTGCGGATGCTCCACCGGAGCCGCGGGACCAGCGGACCCTCCGCAGGGACACCTGCTGGAGGTCCACCTGAGCCACCTGCTGCCCTCCTGGCAACTGGCAGATCGCACCCCGCGACGCGCTTGGCGCGCTGGGGCCTGGAGCTGGCCCTGAGGATTCTCAGCTGGCGTAAAGCAGCATGGCTCCATTGAAGCCAGCACAGCTATGCCAGTTAAATGATCTAGAACAAGGTGCTCATGAAGTTGGCAGCCTGTCTCAAACTAGCTGATCTTAATTTTTTGCCCCTGCCGTCTTTTCCAAATCGCTTTCTACTGGAACTGTTTCAGCAGGCTTGTTCTGGCTCAGGATTACCTCTGTTACAGACACTGACATCTCCTTATGATTTGTATTATTCTTCTGAGCCCAGTCATCTACAACATAGCAGGAATAACAATCACTCTGTTTATCAGTTAATATCGCCTAAGCGCATCTCATTCTGTCACAACAAAAGAAATAGTCTGAGTTTTTTCTTTCATTCATTCACGGTCATTCCACTGTATATGCACTTTTCATCAGACTCAACTGATATTTTTAATAACTATTGACTTAACTATGAGCCAGAGCTACTACAAAATTTTGCATTTTTGACTCAACTTGCCTCATAGCCATAAAATTCTAGGTCAGATATTTGTGTTCCAGATTCATTCCCCAGAAATGACTACGAAGCACAGTGGTTTTCAATCTGCAGCAGGTAGGCCACTTGTGGCCCAATCAGCACAGACCTGCGGCCCATGTGAGTTCCTCAGGGCCATACAGGTAATACTGAATGTGGCCCACATACTACATTGTGGGCTGTATATGTGGCCCACAATGGTAAATAGGTTGAGAACCACTGACATAGCATATACCAAGTATGGTCTCTTTAGGATTCAGCACCATTGCCCAAGATATAAAGGAGACAGCAAGTGAGAGATATAAGGAGTGTCATGTGGGTGGTTGGGAGTCACTGTTGGAGACTTTCTCTATGTCTATTGCATCATTTTTCTGACTCCTCCCCTCAGACCAGCAAGTGTCACATATGTCACATATTCGGTATTAGCCCATAGAAGCTCTATCTAGTTGGCATATAGCTTAAGCTTGCATTTATTTGACTGCTGTCAATCAGCCTGATTTTTGCTCACCAACATTTTATTATGGATAAACTGAATTGTTGACAGTACATCAGATTGATCTTTACTTTTTGTTATTATTTTGGAAGGGAATGGGATTGCACATAATTGTTGTCCAGAAAGTTAGTGAATGTGTTGGCCATGTCTGTTTGCAATAATCACTCTCCTTTGTAGCAGGCTTTGTAGCAATTCCTTAGACTGTCACTCCTTATGCGCTCCCTTATCCGAGTCAACTCTTTAAAAAGTTGGCTCCAATCACAAAATTGGTGACACCAACAGCACAGGAATAAAACAGAAGGAGGCAGAGAGGAGTAATCTTTAATTGTTTGGTTTGAATATTGAACATGAAAAGTATGGAAGTTATACCAGTATTACAGCAGAGTGGAAATTGCTTTACAGTCTGACACTGGGCAGCCGAAAGCTTGATGTTACAAATGATGTCACTGTGCAGCATGACAGAAAGCTCATCAAGCCAAGAAAAATCAGCCAAAAATACATTGTTGGTGGTTTTCCTTTTTATATATTTTACACTTTTTTCCTTCTATTTGTTTCCTAGTTAGGCAGCACTTCCAATATACCAAGCTACTGCAACATTCATTTTATCCTGCATTTCCTCTTACAGCAGATGCACACCTCTTAAGAGATCAGTGTAATTAGTTACATCTTCATAGAACAGTTTAGTAATAATGGAAGATGCTAGAGTGACAGTCTGAGAGACTGAGGTCTTCTTTCTTTGGAGTAGTTGCAACATGGCAGGCATCAATGCAAATATTTCCTCACTACCTCATCAATTCATCTCCCCTCAGCCACCTCTGAGGGTGACAGCCCATTCTGTCTTTCAGCCCAGTCAGTTCTTGGCTTCTGGGACTGGTAATAAAGGTGATAAATGTAATGATAATCGCTGTGAGGTAAAGACACCTTTCATTAGCCAAGGGACTGTGGTCACCTGCTAATTTCTTGAAGGCCACTGAAATCACCAAAAGACGTTTTGTTACATTGTCTGCATGAGTCAGTGGCAGAAAGAAAAGGGTGCTATCTTTCAGGTGATATGGGATCTCCTTAAATGTGTATTTGTTAATATTTTGGAGGAGACAAGTGCCTTTGCATTTGAAAATGAGGTTTCTCTAACCTTTCTGACCTCCATCTTGGTCATATGCCCCAAGAAGGAATTCAAGATCACTGGGTGGGAAGATTCAAGTAGCCTGGCTTTCCACTCTTCCTTTCAAGGCACACTCCTGTAGGCAGGGAGAGGTACTCCCAATATGATGCACTGCTCTTTCTCAAGATCAAGAATCTTACCTCAGCATTCTTCTATTCCCTTCTGGCTAAAAAATAGTGCTGCTACTGCTGAAGTGAATCTTTTGGGCACACTCCAATCTCATTTATACTGGTGCAAATACTGGTTAATTCTGTTGGAGTAAACTGAGTTCCCCTAGACTTGCACTGGAGTAAAGAGGATAGACTGTGGCCCACAGTGTTACACTAGCTTCACAGAAGGCAAGTTTCTCTATGATTATGTATAGGGCGATGTCCAGAAACTCTGGAACTCTGTTTTCAGGAAGTGTTTAATGAGGAAGGACACTATAAGTGGAGGAAGGAATAGTGCCTTAATGTTACATTGTCTTGGTTCTTTATCTCTTTTTATGTTCAAACACTGAACAGTCTGTAGAATAATAAAAGATTAAGTTACTGATATAGCTAGTTAGTTGGTTTCTGTGAATAGTAGATTAATAATCTCTCTAAATCTCTCTTTCCCTATTTATATTGTTACATTGCCAGTGACAATAAATCGATACAGAAAAATCCAACAAATAATCTATAGCAGTGCCCCACACATTACTAATGAGAATCTGGTTCTTCTGGGCCTTTGCATTATGCCATAGGGTAGCACAGATACTTCAGAGCGGTGCTGCAGATGACCCTTCTTTCTGAAAAAAGCCAGACAGTGATTAAGGCACAAACAAAACAGAACTTAGTATTAACATGGTTAGCATTTCCAGTAAAAGCTGACGCAGTTCTCTCTTCTTCTTTCAGAAGTGGGTGGGGGGTCCTCCTTATCATGGGAAAGTCCAAAGCCAGATGTATGTCTTGCCCTGCAACAAGTAAACTTCTGATTTTCTTCCTTAAAATATCAACGTCACATTTGCTGGTTAGGCATGTAAAATCTCCAAATGTCTCGTGCAGTTCACATTCACTATATACTTAACCCATAAATTATTCCTCATGTATAGTGTGTGTGTGTGTGTGTGTGTGTGTAAAATATAATATAATACTTCAGTTAGATAGCTGTCTGAACAATTAAGTACCTCCATTTTGATTCTGAGTAATACTCCCCCAGGATCTACTGATACAGTGCTTTCCTAAATTGTGAACTTCCATGCTGGAAAGCTATTACTGGAAATTTGCTCTCAAGTAATTCCCTATAAACCTTTTGGGATAGATATATATATACAAAAAAAAAGGCTTGGTAAAGAAACAAATATCTTCTTAGATGCTGCATCCCTTTCTTCACCCATTTCTTCCTTTGTTTTCCAATAATGCCAAAAAAAAAATCAGTCTTTTATTGTTCTCTGCAGCTCAAATCCACAGGCACCACAGGAACAAGGCTCATAAATCAAGATCGCGCCACTGTCTCTAAATCAGATGATAGTGCCACTGAATCCATAATTTTTTTGCAGAATAACTTCCTCATCAGAGTTCAGGTGATTACAGGGCAGATCTACCACCATATCAGCTTTACAAGCTCACAGAGCTTACCCCTGACCTCGCCACCCAAGGCTGCAGCCATCTTGGCAGTCAGATCTCTCTTTGCCTCTCAGTATGTTTGTAGAGTTCTACCAATGTATTGTAATCACACCTTCCTTCCTGTCTCCAGCACTTGTAACCACATGAGCTGTTGTGACACTGACAGACCAGCCAACCTGTGTATGATCCACAACAACTTAACAGGATGCATTACAATTGCAATCAAGACACTATGTGAATTTTGAAGAGATGTACTAGACTAGCAATCATCAACTCATTCATTTGAAGTAATAGAAATCAAGGATAGGTGCTAAGTGTATTTGTCTGCATTTACCTATATCTTGTTAGAACTTTAACAATGTAACCGGAATAGCTTGTAGATGTTAATTTCTTTTCATGTCTTAATTGTCATAATTATGTATGTGACTGTGTCCAGTTAACTTCAAGATCAAAAATATAAGATATTGCAGGAAATTAATAATATTATCTACATTGTCTTCAGTTTAACTATGTTATAATGGGAGACCGGCTAATTGCCTTATGTAAATGAATGTAACTAGTTTATCTGTGTATGAATAGGAAATAGAAAATCATCTTCAAAGCAGCATTCCACAGGTGATCTGCATGGCCTATTCTTCCTCAGGTTAAAGCCTTGCTGTGACAATTTCTGTGAAGAGGTTTGTCTGACTGCTAAAAAAGCTATAAAAGAGAAGCCTCGCACCGGATCCTCCCATCTCTAGTCTGCTTAAACTTTGAACAGGGAAAGTATAAGTCATAAGATGGAGATCTTCCAAATAAATATTTGGAATACCCTGGAAAATGCATGGAAGGACTCAAATAGTCTCTACACCTGGACTGCCTTTTGGACTATAACTGCTATGAAACTGACCAAAGGACTTTACACACATGTATATTGATCATTTAACCATCTATAACTCTCTTCTTTCTTTCTCCTTTTATTATTAAACCTTTAGTTACTAAAGGATTGGCATCCTTGTGATTATTGGGTAAGATCTGAGACTCTGATTGACCTGGGGATAACTGTCCGGTCCTTTGGGATTGTTGAACCTCACATATGATGAATCAGGTTTTCAATAGCTCCTCACTATGTTTGACATGGCTGTCTAGATGTGGCCAAAGGGTGGAATGCCTAATGGGGGACTGTGTTTTGGCTTCTCGTTAACCAGTGTGGTACTGCAGAAGCTTTTTGTTACTGGGTTGGTGAATCTAGTTATAGAATAAATCAACAGCTTAGGGGATTGTCTGCCCTATTTCTTGCCGTCTGCCCTAAGTGTGTCATTCTCAGTGCAGCCCATCCAGGCACCTGGTCACCACTGTGAAACAGTGTAAAGCCAGTAGCAGTGAGATCAAAATTGGGCATATGTCCTCTTTGTTTCCTTGGTTATTAAAACATAGTCATAAATTAAATCCTATTCTTCAAAATTGCCTTTCTGAATGCAAAATCATCAGCATTATTTACCCAACAGATCGGTAGTTATCACTTCTGCTAGCTCCAGGAAAACAAACTATAACAGAAACAGGGAGGAATCTACATTATGAGCATCTAGGAAGAAATGATGTCTTTTTATCCTAAAATGGGGGGAAATGCAGTCACTTTATTTTCTCTAAATAACCCAAAACCAAAACCTGGGATCAGGTGTTTCTGAGCTTTGGAAGAATGTGGATCTGAGTCTAAACATTGTCCCACAGGCCCATTTCTATAGTTTGTTCAAAGTATGGCACCCTGACCACCTGCTCTCCTTTGCTTCTGTCTCACTGTTCTTCTGGGGTGTTGTGCCTTCTAGGGCTTCTTCCTTTCTCGGTAGGCTTCTGCTGCATGCCCCATGTCAGAGCATCTCTCTAATGTGAGATCACCTTCCCAGACCAATTCTCCTGCAGGTGGTGAGCCCACGTGCCACAGACTAACCTGTTCTGAATGAAATAGTCTGTTAGACCCCTGTTTAATTTTCAGGACTATATCTCCTATTCTTCAGATTGCTCTCTAGTGAAAAACCTTTGCCACCCAATAGTTTCGTTCTGCATTGGGGACCAATAGATTATCAGGGCTCCTAGGACTGCTGTGAAGCTTAAGGCAGGAATGAGTTTGAGTGGTGCAGATCTCTCTGCCTTGTTCCCCAATAAGGCAAAGTAACAGTCTTACTTTCTTGCTATTGTCATCCTCCTACGTGGCCAGGTCTGTGTAGAGCTTGAACTCCTCCTTCCATGCTGGGCTAGGTTTATGTTTGCAAAATCCAGGGCTCTGAAGGGCTTCAGACCAATTTCATGGTGCTCATTGCCAGCTGTCGCACTGCAGAGATCTCACCGCTGAAACAACATGTCACCATGTTTCATTAGCAAAGAGTGAAGCCGAATGCCGGTTAAGTTGAATTAGTGGAACATTCTTAAACTCTGTGCACTGCTCTGGCTATGTGGCTGAGTTGGTTTCATACTAATGCCCCATGTTCCCTGTTCCACTGGTGTCCTCTCAATAACAGCCCTTCTAGGGAATCTGACTCCAGTTCCATACATCATGATTTACGTAGGTTGCAAAAAGTATATTTTACTGATAGGGAAATTTGAATTATCATGTTGATGCTGTTTGGGGAAATAAAACAAGTGTGTGAATAAAACACCTGATTCAACACCCCCTGAAATCTGTGTGACACTTTTGTAATGGATCTTTTGTGACGGGACTACAACACCCATCAACGCCCATCCCCTCTTCACTTCCTTTTCCCCTAGCCGATAAAAGGGAAAGATCAGGAAGTGGCCAAGGTCTGGAGGGAAGTGGCAATCTCATGGCAAGCCCCAAGCTGCAGAGAAGCCTAGGATTGCCATCTGTCCAGGTTTCAGGTAACTGTCTTTGGAAATATTTAAGCTTGCTTAGTATACACTGCCAGCTGTCCAGTTTTATGGGCTCAGGATCATCCTGGATGTCCCAGTTTTTCATACATCAGAGATGGCAGCCCTAGAAAAGCCAGATGCAGTGAAGAATCCCCAGGAACTGTATGCCCAGCCACGTGTGGAACAGGCTGTGACTGCTGGCCATTACAGCTGGGTGCAGGTCAGTGAGGGACTTATGGGGGAGCAGGAGCAGCTGGGCAGGGAGCCAGTGTAGAGGGTCCCCAGTGAGAGACACCAACTGAGCCTGGCCTAGAAATCTGCAAGCTCCTATTTGCTTGAAGGCAGTCTGTATTGGAGAGGGCACCAGGCCCACTTTTGATCAGACTGCCCACAGGAGCCCAAACTTTAAGCTGTAATTGTTTAACCCTCTGTACCTAGTGTCTTTACAATTTTCCCCTTTCCTGTCGCCCAGAAAATACCCTTTCACTGAGCTGTGTGTCTGAGTGGTTACAGGGCTATCACCCACTAGCCTTGCTGCTGAAACACCTTCAGTGTTTGCCTCAAAGTTGTGGTACACCTGGCACACTACTGGCACCTTAGCAGTTTGGTGTGCTCCGGCATTGAGACGCCCCAATAATTACACTTTCCATTGATGCCAATGGACATTTGATCAGTCTCTTAATGAGTCTCTTTCCTCTTCCTCCAACAACAGGCAAATACCTAAGCTGAATAAATGAGGATTACAGACCATGAAGATGACTGAAAACTGTGCTGGATGACAAGATAACTGTCTACATATAAAAGAATGTAACCATTGCAGAGAAGGTATATAGAGTTGTCCACCCACAAAGGTTGATCATAGTTAGGAATTAAACTAAGCAAATGAAAATGTAGGCTGAATATCAGATAAAATTTCTCAAGGTAAATTAGGGAAAGCCCCATCTCTGGAGTTATCTAAAATTAGGCTACAATGTGTGACATTGCACTCCATATTCTTTATGGAAATATGCTTATGATATGGATATGGCATAACTGAGATATACTTTATGCAAGATAGCTCATGTAAGATATCATTGGAAAGGTTATAATTTGCTGAATGTGATTATCCAGCGTGTTTGCCTGTATCATTTCTGTATCTGCAGTTAGGAATATTGACCATGTATCTGTATTTCAAATGTGCTACTTTGGGTGTCACCCGCAACTAGCCCTTCAGGTACAATGAAAAAGCCAGACAGCAAAGACAACAGACTGTGAAAGAGTTTAGTCTTCCTGTGAATGCTCCAGACTGCCTAGGAGTAATGGCTGCTACAACCCTGCAGAGACATGGGTCTGAGACACCTGGTACTGGACCACTTCCTTCCCCCCAACCCCTCCCGCCGGAATGCCAATGTTTTTCCACTGGAAGACAAAGGTTTCCCACCACACACAACAGCTATATAAGGCAGGGGAATGACATCGTTGTGATTCTTCTCTGCCTCCCCGCCTGAAGAGACACTGGGGAAACACCTGGAAACAAGAACTGAACTGGGGGGAGAAGAGCTGGGCCCAGGTTGGAAGGGTGTCCAGTCTGTGACTGGAAATACCTGAAGTTTAAAGTTGCAGGCCAGTGCTGTTGGCTTTCAAGACTCTCTGTAATCTGCCTCTGACCATATTTAGGGTGAGACATTACTATTTGTAGCCATTTTTTTTAGTGAATCAAGCTTGGTTTGCATGTTTTGTTTTATTTGCTTAGTAATCTGCTTTGTTCTGTTTGCTATCCCTTTAACCACTTAAAATCTGCCTTTTATAATTAATCAAATTTGGTTTGTTTATTATTGAACCCAGTTTGTGCAATTTCTAACTTGGGAGGAGCAAGAAGGTGTGCATTTCTCTCTTCACGTAGAGGAAGAGGGTGAATTTTTATGAGCTTGCACCGAGTAGATTTTTCTATACAGCGTAGGACAATATACCTTTGGGTTTATCTCCCAAAATATCACACAGAGCTGACTTCAGCCTGTTTCTGCAGCGGGGTGTGGCCCTACCTCTGTGTGTGTGTGTGTGTGTGTGTGTGTGTGTGTGTGTGTGTGTGTGTGTGTGTGTGTGCTGCAAGAGGCCGGAGAGCCTAATTCAGCTAAACAGGGAGAGGGAACCCTGGCTGGTGGAACAGGAGAGGCTCAGTGAAACCCCAGTACATCAGGTGGCATCCCAAGTGTGTGTATGGGGGCGAAATCCATCACACAGTGTACACAACATAATAAAGAAAATGATTTGGCTCTAGCAGAAAGATGCACAAAGTGACCTGGGTCTTTTATTTCTCTAATTTCTATAATACTACAAAATCCATGTCTGGTAAAGTTTAATAACCCAGGATAAATATTACAGCTTCCCATGGTCTTGCATTTTCCTCATTAAAGTTTTCAGCAAGACAGATGTTCCAACTGAAGATACCATAGCAGTTAGCAAAAGTAGGAATTAGAGCCTGGTCATTTCGGAAGCGTAAAAATAGAATAACTTTTTTCATCTTTGCCATGTTTCACATAAAAATATCTGACAGATGCACAATGCTGTTCTTTAAAACTTGTTTTCTGTATGCTTTGTAACATATGGTGAAATTTCCCTTCTAATCCTACAATCTCTCTGCACCTTTGAGTTTCTGTATTGATTAATCTGGTCTGTAAAAGATGTGTGTTCTGCTGGATTGGGTGAATGAGCACACCCCTTGGCAAATTTCAAAGTCCCTATTTAATATAATCTTCCTGAATGTTTACAAAGAAAATCTAACTTCATGAAAATAGTTTGTCTTTGGGTTTACAAATTACCCAGGTTTGTATCCTGTCCTTCTTGTACCATACCTAGCTGTTCTATAGCTCTTACAACCTCAAGACAAAACCTTTTTCTAACTGCACTTGTGAATAGGATCATGCTATTAACAGCCTCACTCATTCATTTCATTATACCAAAGAACCCTTTTTAAAATCCTAGAGCCACCACTCAGATATTAACTTACCCAACCCTACTGAGTGCAGAAGTCAAAGGGAGCTGCAGGTGATAAACACTTCTGAAAATCAGGCCACTTATTTGGATTTAGGTGCCTAACTTAGGCATTCAGGTTTAAAAAATTTGGCATTAATATTGAATGTTATTGATGTGTGATGAAGTTTATAAGTACAGCAAACACTATAATTGCAACTTCTGGTTTTTATTAGTGAATCTTAAAGCTCCAACCAAGTCAAAACACTAATACAACAACCTACAGTGCCATACAGTTTTTAATGCAATATATTCACTGCAGATCAGTTATTCCCCTTCTCTGTGTTTTTGTCAACAACTGATCACTTGTCTCATCATTCTTACAGCCATGAAGTATTTCATGTACTCCAATCATCTCACATTCCTTTGCTGGCAGGGGCGGCTCTAGGCATTTTGCCGCCCCAAGCACAGCAGGCAGGATGCTTTCGGCAGCTTGCCTGCGGGAGCTCCATGGCCCTTGCGGTGCCCTTGCGGCGACCGGCAGAGCGTCCCCCGCGGCTTGCTGCTCCAGGCACGCACTTGGCGTGCTGGTGCCTGGAGCTGCCCCTGTTTGCTGGATAGTAATACAAATGGTCTGTGATCATGCAACAATCTGTCCTGGTGAATGGCTGTCACTATTTGAATCCCCAAATCCCAGTCTCAGAAAAAAAAAGGCATCCTAATTCCTCCATTTTGTGCTACTATAGAAGAAGGTGACAATGTATTCTAATTGTCTGCACTCTGTTTAGTTGTTTAGACTGAGAAGAGTATGGCTACAAATTACTAATTAATTTTGGAATACACTATTTATATTTATCTTCCCTTAAATGTCAACATCATCTGCATTTTGGCTGCCCAGGTAAATGGAATTCTCTGCTTTTTCTCCTTATAAATGTCAACCTGTCTTCTTCTATTAATCCAGCCTTTGTCATCCGTGATTTGGCAGCAGAGCCACATAAACTACAGCTGCTGGACCTCTCAAACCTGCCCCTCAGCCTCAGTTATTCTCTGCATCTGTGACGGTCGCTGGAAACTGTAATAATATCATTAGCAAAGTCAAAATTGGCAAATTTCTAAGTTGAATGCATATTAAACTGCCTGACCTCATCTCCCTTTCCTCACCAATAAGACACATCACTATTTAGTGAGACCAAATATGCCAATAGCTGTTTTTAGAACCCATGAATTCTATGAGAAAGAAAGGGAAGGGATACACATTTAGGCCTCAGTCCTGCAAACTCTCACATAGGCTTAACTTTAAGGAACAGCCACATAGAAATCCATGAGATTATTTACAGGCACAAGTGTTTACAAAGTCAGGACCTAAAACTGCAATCCGATTAGTATTAGTTACACATGACAATTATTTTCTATGCTTAGCAACTATATAGATTTTAAATTGATAATATTTTTTTTTGTCTTTCCTTTAGTGGTAAGTCCTGCTCACTTAACTCACCTGACTTTGGTGAGACTAAACAGGGTGACTACAATTTGGCCTCCATTGATGTTTGTTTAAATAACTCTCTGCCCCTCCAGCATGGAGCCTGGAACTTAAGGGTCTGTTTACACTGCAGCTGGACACTTGGGGCTGGCCTGTGTCAGCTGACTCAGGCTGGCAGGGCTTGCTCTACAGGGCTATAAGATTACAGCACAGACATTCAGGCTCAGGCTGGACCCCGAGCTCTGGGACCCCACGATGGGCAGAGTCCCAAAACCTGGGTTCCAGCTCAAGCTCAAACATCTATGCTGCAATTTTTCAGCCCTGCAGCCCGAGTCAGCTGACATAGACCCGCACGGGTGTTTAATTGCAGTATAGACATTCCCTAAGACACATCAGAACTCCTGTGGTTCTGTGGGCAGGAATAGGGAAGGACACACCAGAGTCTGCACCCACTATGGTGTATAGCATAGCTACACACCACTTCTCTGTGCACTGTTACACCAGGAGTGGGTCAGGGCCTGAGCATATCAAGTGAGGAAAGAGGCTTGGGAAAGAACCAGTGGACCTGCCATTATATGGATCTAATGGCCATCGCCCCTTCCAGAGACCCTTGCCATCTCAGTGCTGATTTGTGGTTGTTCTGTAGCTTCAGAAGGATTACTTCCCTTTCCCCTACAGCAATCCCCAGCACACAACTCATTTGCTGTTCCTTCCATATATTGGTCTATACAGCTGATCACCTTGGAGCACCTATTAAAGTATGAGTTCCATGACCAAAAGGAACAAATACCCCAACTGCAGACAGTTAAACGATCTCAAAATCTGCTGTGAATGATCTTTAATATGAGTGATCAGATGGATATTGCCGGGGAATTTGGGACTTTTTTATATTTTCAGTGGAGACCACTGCTCAATCTACTACATGAAAGCAAGTTACCATTTCACAGAGTTCCAGCTAAATTCCAGCACACCAAGGACAGCGGGAGCTGGAAATAGATCTTAGATAAACTGTCTCTTAATTTTAGATTTATCCCTCCAGCTATGACAGCATGAATAGGTTGTCTTCTCAAAACTGGACATAGTCTCTTGCCTGCAGATAATCTGCAACAAAAGCAGCAAAGAATGTGCACATGTTTATTTGACACTTGTCCTGATCTGAATGGGAACGGAAAGAACACCATTGTAACTGATTATTACAGACATATCTTGGTTGCATAAACAGCTGCTAGTAAATATGTTTATCAAGGCAGCCATAATTCTTGAGCCAATGCCACAATGACTCTCTAGTGACACAGTCAAAGGTTACGTGGATTAGAAGAAGCAACAGGAATTAAGGAAGAAATTAGATAGGGAAGAAAGGAGGAGAGGAGATGTGCAGATCCTTAAAGGTGAGCTGGCAACCTCTGATCTTAATGAAGGCCAGGGAAACAGGGGAGTAAAATATGAAGTACTGAATGCTAAAACATTTACCTTTTACATGGACTAGGAAGTTCACAGCTTTCCATTGACCTTAAACAAAAATGCACAGGTTTTTTTTTTATAAGCAGCACACAATATGTTCACCCACAGAATAACAAATATTCATTTTACAAAGGCAGTAGTGTGGAATTCCAATTTTATGATGTTCTCCAGGAACACCTGCAGACCTGTATGAAATCAAGGGCTCAGCTAATCAAGCAATGCCAGGGAGTGTCAGTCCTGGAGCTCAGAAAATTAGGGTTTTGTAGCTGAGGAATTAAGGCACAATCATTTTCATTTTGAACAAAAAACAGTTATGGAAGGCCAATGGTTTTGGTGATTTCATTTTGCTTTTCTCTTTAGCAAAGTTTCTAACAGCACAGGGCCATGTGAACAGAAGAACATTTCAGCTGTATTCAAACTTCTCGTGCAAACTCTGTTTACAGTCCCAGTGAGGTGGCCTTATCACACTACCCTGTGCTCTAGCAACTTTTGTTCTTTTGTCATTTTCTGTAAGTTAATATCTAACGGTGATTTTCAGTACTTTTGCCATGTGTCATCTTGGATTTTTTAGTTCTGTTATTTCAATTGTAACTTGTTCCAAATAGAAGCCATTTCATTGCAGATCTCAAAAGACACAAAAGTAAAATAATTTCAAGAATGTTGACTGTATTATTAGAGAGAATTTCCAAAATATACTTTCTAGACACATAATAAAATGGGGGTTGATGAACCAGTTTGGGAAAAACAGCATGAATAAAATACAGATGGAGCAGAATCTTTGCCCAATATTTAACTGAAGTATTTAAAGGATCGTAAAAAGTCACAAAACCCAATAAAAATTCACTTCTTGGTTTCATTTGTAAGTGGAAGTAGCAATTCCAAAATTAGAGCTAAGCAGAAAATGTTGTGGTTTCCCATCCCCTTCTCCCAGGAAAAATTTTGATTTTGGAGGGTGGGGGGATTGCAAAAAGAACTTTAAAAATTGGAATATTTTGGCTGAAAACCAAAATAGTTTGATTCAGAAATTTTGCCATGGTGTCTCATGGGAGTTATAGTTCAGGTGCCTCTTACTCCTTTTTTTACTCTATGCAGGATTTCATGGCTGGACTACTCTACATAAGTAACGGGTAGAGATAGTGGGGAAAAAGGTAAGTAAATTTTGAACAAAAATTAAATGTTTTTATTTCATTTGAAATTTTTCATGAATTTTTTGTTTTGCACCCAAAATGTTTTTATTTCCTGTTTCAGGGTGGTAGCCGTGTTAGTCTGTATCAGCAAAAACAACAAGCATCTGAGGAAGTGGGTATTCACCCACGAAAGCTCATGCTCCAAAACCTCTGTTAGTCTATAAGGTGCCACAGGATTCTTTGCTGCTTTTACAGATCCAGACTAACACGGCTACCCCTCTGATACTTGAAGCAGTCCTAGTGGCACCTTAGAAGACTCCTTGTTGTTTTTATTTCTAGTGAAATTTTTCATGAAAATGTTTGTTCTGTGAACAAAATTTTCTGAACAATTTTTTAAAAAATTAAAGAATTTCATTTTAAAGGGGAAAAAACCCATTTTCTCTCTGCTTATTTTTCCTTTTTTCCACAGGAAAATGAGAAACAAAGGATTTAAAAATGAAAAAGTGAAAGAAAATAACCCACCTTCATGTCCTTCCCCCATTCATCAGTGAAAAAACCTAAACGGAGAAACTTTTGGTTTCTTTTCCATTTTCACGTACTTATTTCTATTTTACCATTGAAAGGGGGAGGAAAAAACTACAAGTGGGATTTTTTTCCCCACATGAACAAAGTTTCAACAAAAACTGAAATTTTGTTGCAAAAAGAAGTTATGTCAACAAGCCATTTTTTGTTTAACAAAACATCAGTTGGCCAGCTCTGGTACAGAGATTTGTAGCAAGTTATAGGCGAGGCACCAGGGTCTAGTGGACAAGGGACTGCCTGACTCAAAGCCTGATTCTGCCACCCTTACTCAATATTATGTCAGGGGGATTACTCGAGGCCTAAGGTACTACTCAGTGTGAAAATGGTGGCAGAATCTGGCTCTCGTGGATTAGGATTCTGTTCCCTGCTCTTCCACAAGCAGAGTAACTAACTTTGGTAGGTCACATACACTCTGTGCCTTGATTATCCCATTCTGAAAAGGGAATAATGGTTCTGGACACCCCAGTGATGGTGACTCTACCTTACACTGAGTGCTACCAGCTCTCAAGGACAATTCTGGCATCAGAGGATCCTGGCGTGCCAGGACTCACCAGTCACCTTCCAAATCCCAGTGGTCAAAGCAGGGGTGGTAGAGGAGCTGCTGCAGCAGTTCTATGCCACAGAAGGATTCCCTAATACAGAGGGAAACCTGCAGTGGCCAGAGCTATGGAACTGCTCCTGTAAAACAGCACAAAGCAGACCCCATATGCCAGTCAGAGCCCACATCATCTAGTTCCTTGAGAATGTCTATTAGCTGTACAATGATTTTAAACACACAAAGAACGTAAAAACAGTACTGGCTCTACCTCCTAGGTAGTATGGGCAGCAACTTGAGTATTTGAGGTGCTAAAGTCCAAATGTTCTTGCTTCATAGCCTAGTTTATGAAAACTTTAGGAGGGCCTATTGAAAATTGAGAAATCTTCTGAGTGATATGCTGTTTCTCTTAATCTTTGTGTCATTCTTGACCTCTCTTCTGAAACTCTGCCAAAAGGTACCATGAAATTAGTGTTGGTCCTGCTCAGCGTATGGGCCTAGGACACAGCCAGTAATACTGAAGTTAGTTAGTGTAGCTTGAGTTCATGCTAAGCACTGTGTACGCAATAACTGAGCTACTTTTAGGGGAGATGAAATGTTTAAAACCAAACGATCTGTGGGGCACAGATTAATTCACTGACTGATTGTTTACAAGATGAATTGCCTACTTTACACATTTTGCAAAATAAAAGCTAAAGACTTATGTGAACGCGGCTGGGTGTTTGGGAGGATTTGTGAGCACTCAGTTTCATATGAAAGTCTAACTGAGTCTTGGAAAACATTTGGCTTGCTAGGGACAGGGAGATTTCTGGGGGCAAGTGAACACCAAAGGGGCTCAAGCACAACCAATCTCGTTTAAAATGTATTACAAATATTTTCAGAAATTCCCCATCTCAGATAAACAGCTGCCCTCTAATCTAAAAATGGTATGGCCAGCCCTAGAGCATTGTCATGTACTGGGAGAGCTGGAAGTCTGAGCCTTTTAAAATTAAAATGGTCTGATTTTACTCAAAAAACATGTCTTGTCAACTCTTTCCTCCCATGCCCCTTCCTAAACCATGCACTGAATCTTACATGTTCACTTTTCCCCAGTGTTAGAGTGCCTGGTGTTATAGGGCCGGTGGGAAATAAAGATCTTCATCTGTTATTGTATGATTAGCTGGCAAGGCATTACGGGGAACATTGGCTATTATGCTTGCAAAACATAAACTATATGATATTTACCAGAGGCGCTAACTTTCTCATTTCCCCAGGGGTGCTCAACCCCAGCTCCACTCCGCCTCACACCTTCCCCAAGGCCCCACCCTTGCCCCACCTCCTCCCACCCCTGCTCTACCTCAGCCCACCTCTTCCTGTCCCTACTCTACCCTGCCCCACCTCTTCCAATCCCTGTCCACCCCCACCCCCAAGTGTACCCCGCCCTCACACTCCCTCTTCCTGCCCCCACTCTTTATACCCCCCGCAGCACCTCCTGCATGCCACTTAGCAGCTGATCGGGAAGGAGATGCTAGCAGGGAGGAAGAGGAGCTGATCATTGGGGCTGCCAGTTGGTGCAGAGCATCCACTATTTTTTTTCCATGGATGCTCCATTCCCCGAGCCTCCGCTGAGTCAGCACCTGTGCCATTTACAGCCCTGCCATAAATAACTCATTGCAATATGAATTCTAAATATAGGAAATACTACAGTAAAGTAAATATCATGGAATATCACAGGGTTGGGGGGAGGGGTTTTGTGTGTGTATGTGTATACAGGTATGCTTACATATATACTTAACAATTTGGGATCCTAAACCATTTAAAAAATATATTTACAAAAGTTACAAAAGCTTGTTAGTTAGCCTTTAAACCTACATAATTTTCTTTTGTATCTAGAGGTCATATTTTAGTTCAGGTCCAATCATAATCAATCAGCATAAGAGCTGGACAAGGATAGCCTGACAGCTGGGTTTTAGAAAAAAGCTCTTCTTCATGTGTGTTTTAAAATCTTCCCTGCTAATCTTGCCATGAAATCTCAGTTAAATGATTGTGGAACACTACATCAAAGTTATCCAATGATCAGCAATGTGACTTATTTTCTTTCAGGCACAACTCTGTCATTTTTATCTGATGGCTATCACAGCTTTACACAAAAATAGCTTCTTTTTTCAGCTTAACTCTAGTGCAGCCTTGGATTCCTGGCATCCTCTTCTTCTTTGATGAGTTTTAGAAGAGTCCAATTGTTATTTTGTCCCCAGAGCAAAGCAAAAACTGGCTTAACCTGGTAACGACACAATTTTGCTGCCCTATAAACAGTCATTTTATCTCCATGATATGTGGCTGCAGCCTCAAAATTCAAGCAATGGAAATGACATCATTATCAGACAACTCTAGAGGATGAAAAATGGCCTACATTAAGGAACAATCTGAACCCAAGAAAACTTCAGCTATCAGTCATTACCAGTATAATGTACTTGTCTCTATCTGCAGATTTGGCCCTATGATGAGGTTGAACTTGCAGAGAAAAGAAATACAGTTTCCAAAGAATGTCATTATAATTAAGCAATAAGACCACTCCAGGGGCTCTGCATTTCTAGGGGGATCACTGCATGCCTCAGGCACAAAGAGAAGTATAAGGCTTGAAGGCTAAGGGATTTCAGCCATGCAAGAAATGCAATAATCCTCTATGAACATGCTGCCTGGAGTGCTCTTAAAATATGAATCTCTTGTACTTAGTCATTTTTAAAATGAAATCAATCTTTGTATGCATGTTTCCCAATATATACCTTCTGCTATGAGCAATAGGTCACAGCTGTACTGTTCAATACAACTTTATTCTAACATCTTTCCTACAAACTGTGTCCCCAAAGAGTTTAAAATAAAAGGTGACAGCAGCAAAAAGAGAAATTAAGAGGTACAAGGGGGATGGGGGAGATCTGTTTCCGTACGAGATTTGAGAGCAGATGGAGATCTGATAAAACAGAGAGCTACAGAAAGGCTGTTCCAGATGGCAGGGGCAGAAGAGAAGGCTTTTCCATCACCAGTGGGGAGATTATGTGACAGTACAGAGAGGAAGCCAGTGAGTCCAGACACACACCAGGAGCAAGTCCAAGGAGGGTTTTAAAAATGGGGAAGACAAGTTTAAATTGAATTCTGAAATGAATGGGGATGCTGGAGATATGGCAGCAATTCTTGGGAGAGTGGCATGATTCGGGGAGTGCTTCGGGGCAATGCATGGGGCAATGTGGTCATGGGCAGCAGTGTTTTCAGATACAAATACCTGTCTTAAAATACTTGTATATAATTTGTGCTGTGCACTTCCTGTTTTCAACTGGGGCAGGGAAAGAAAGTATGAAGGTATTGCAAGAAAGCTTGTGCTCACCTTGCATCCAGGTTAGCTGAAACCAGAAAACAGTGGAAATCTTATAAGAAAGTCTGTTCTTATGAGATATTTGGAATAAACTATTGGGGAACTCCAAATAATTCTTTGAAATCAACTAATTGCTAATTATAGTCATATAGTGGTGCAAAGGAAACAGGCAGCTTGCAGAACAGCAGTGTGCAATCAGGATTTATTTGCATGTGCCATCCACCAATCCTTATATGTGGAGCCTGATTCTACTTCCACTGAATACTGCAAAACTCCAATTGATTTCAGTGTGAGCTGGTTCAGCTCCTTAAAGCTGCCGCATTCTCTCATGTCAGTCTCTTACACAAAGAATACTCCATCATAAACAATACAATGTTTTGTCAACTTTTTCCTCCCATACCTCCTTCCTAAACCACTGGAAACTAAACAATGCACTGAATCTTACATGTTCACTTTTCCCCAGTGTCAGAGTGCCTGGTGTTGTAGGACAGATGAGGAATAAAGATCGTCATCGGTTATTCTATGATCAGCTGGTAAGGCATTAAAGTGAACATTGGCTATTATGCTTGCAAACCATAAACTATATGAGATTGGTGCAAGGACCACTGGACATGCAAAATGTTTACAATGAAACCCATCAGATCTGGAATTGGCCAACGTTTTTTGAACCAAAAATGTTTTTCATCAAAAAATGCCCTTTTATTAAAAACAACAAACAAAACCAAAAAACACTTCATCCAAATATGTTGATTTTTTCAGTTGTTTGTCTTGTGCAAACATTTTCATGAACCATTATTTAGTCTGCAGAAGAGAAGAGTGAGGAGAGATTTGATAGCAGCCTTCAACTACCTGAAGGAGGTTCCAAAGAGGATGGAGCTAGGCTGTTCATAGTGGTGGCAGATGATAGAACAAGGAGCAATGGTCTCAAGTTGCAATGAGGGAGGTCTAGGTTAGATATTAGAAACAACTGTTTTACTAGAAGGGTGGTGAAGGGCTGGAATAGGGTTATCTAGGGAGGTGGTGGAATCTCCATCCTTAGAGGTTTTTAAGGCCCAGCTTGACAGTTGGGTTTGGTTCTGCTTTGAGCAGTGGGTTGGACTAGATGACTTCCTGAGGTCTCTTCCAAACCTAATCTTCTATGATTCTATGAACACTGGTTCAATCTGGTAAATGTAATCTTCCTGGGTGAACCCACCCCTGCAGAACCTCAAAGAAGACTCGTTACTAATCAACTGCACTAGTTTATCCAATCCCAGTGGTGAGGTGTATTGATTATCAGTAGTGAGCCCCACCAAGAGCATATAAATACATAAGGCATGATCCTTAGCTGATGTAAATCAGCATGGACCCACTGATTTCAGTGGAGCTATGATAATATATACTAGCTAAGGGTATATAGTTCATGGCGACGATTTCCTGGCTGTTCTGTTTGGAAGCAAATAGGGATGTCAATGTCTTGAATTTACCTTGTCCTCTCACCCTTTGAATGGCAGCAAGGATTCAAGAAAAAGGAGATCCCCTAATTGTAAGAGATGTGTCCCATCAAAGTGAAGGCAATAAAATCTTGCTCTAGACTGTGTCATTGATGGGGAGTGAGCAAAGGTCCAAAGCTGAAAACCCACAGCACATTCTTAAGCACAATTGTAAAAATCTAAACCAACAACAAATACTCACAAGAAATCATTTTAGAAGTTAAAAAATGAGTGACCAAGTTCAACCCTTGTGTATAAGCCCAGCAACATCAGGGAAATTACTTCAGGGAAGAATTTGCCTCACAGTATATACAGCATGTATGTGTCACGTGGTCTAATCATAGGACTGAAAGCAACATAGGAATTATATGGTCTATTCAAGCCTGTAAGGAGTGTGAACAAAGAATATAATTACACATCAAGCCCATTGATTAACCAATTACTAGTTAAAGCAGATTTAGACTTTAAATTAATTTGGTTCTGAATTCTGGGGATTTTTGGACGAAGATAAACAGTGTTTGAAGATTAATTATCCTTGTCTAAGATGAAGGCACTCATTTCAATTTTGTTAGCATGTCGAAAGACTCTGGCTGGTGCAAGGAATGTAGCAGACTGCACATCTCAGCAGTATTGAAACGCATGATTAAAACAAGTTCTGAGACGCAATCATTCTAATCCTCACAGAGAGTAGGGATATGGCAGGTTACAATGTGCAATTCCAAATTAATATTTAAATGAAAGACAGACTAACGTTTACCTAGAGGAGAGTGTGTGCTGTCTCCAAACGTTCAGTGGCAGTGCAGCCAGGGAGTTAGAAACTCACCAGCAAGGAAATAGTGGAGCAGAGCTCTTTGTGCACGTTTAATAAGGAATTGAAAACAATTGCCAGCCATGGTGATTTCTTCCTTTATTGCATTCAGATATACAAGACAGTGTCAGGGTGGGAGAATTATGGCCGTAGACACCCCATTAATGGGCTACAAGACATTTTACCTCTTGGCCACCGGTTCAAATCTTATCTAGGGTAGGTAGTAGCTGAAAGATTGTACTGTTTGGTACAAAGATTACAGCTGTTTGGTAGCCCAAATGGCCATGGCACAAAGTGTACCTGCGAGAGGCAATATGCCTCCCAAAGCTCTCTGGGCTGTTGGGCTGCAGTGGGAGGACTGTTCCTCTCCATGATCTGCCAGTTCTGCTGGCCACACCAAGGTGCTGGGTATTTTGTACTGTCTTTTGGGAAGCTAATGCCCACTAAGATCAGAAGGGAGAGCTCAAGACAGCACTGGCACTGCAACTGTGCTTGGTGCCTTCACAGAAGTGAGAACAAGGGAAGTAAGGCTCCCCCTTTACACTTCCATGCAAGGGCCAGTCACCAGTGGTACCCACAGCTGTATCCATGTTATGCACAGTGTGTATCATTGGCAGTGGTGCCAAGTTGAGGAGAAGCAGTGTTGACTGTCCCACTGCCCACTCAGGTTTGCCCTGCAGACCCTCTATCATGAAAGAGAGGCCGTGGGGCCAAACCTGAGTAGCACTGTGGCCCTCATGCATCAGGTCACAATGTCATTCAGTTTGGCCCTGCTGCCATGCCCTTCCCCATCATGATGGAGGGCTTCTGGGCCAAACCTGAGCAGGGACTGGGGCAGCCAACACTACTGCTCCTCACTGCTGCCATGGGACCAGCTCCTGTATCCCACAACTGCCCATGTCCCCTCTGCTCTGCCCACAGTATTCACTCAGCAACAGCCCTAAGAGCTACTGCAAGTAGGGAGAGGGGAGTGCTTGCAAGTAGGGAGCTGTGGTGAGTGCTTGCACATGGGAGCTAGCAGGAGGCATGAGGGGATTTCAGGTGTACCCCGGGAAGAATGTCTGAGGAAGCCCCTGCCAGACAATCAGCACCTAGTTAATTAGCTTCCTGTAATAAATTGTATCCCTAGTCAAATGTCTTAGCAGCTGAGTTGTGTTCTGAGGTGCAGTCTGGATCAGTAAAGAGTTGTGTCACCTCTGACCCTGGAGCCCTTTAGTGCCTTAAAAGCTTTGCTATTGAAGCTCTCTGCCCAGTCCGCTCGCAGTCAGCAACAAGTATGCCCCCTAGGTCTATGTATTGAGCAGCCATGATCAAATGCTTTGGATCCAGGAACCTGTCTGCAATACCACAGACTTCCAATGGTCTCCAGCAGCCTTGGCTAACAACTGCTAAGGTGACATCAATCTTTCCCCAGCCCCAAATTTCCCCGAGAACGTGTCTTCTGAAATATCCAGCTCTGCCCTGGAACAAACAGTAGCATGTTATGGTTTGTTGCTTCTTTTAAGAGTCAATATCCAACAGTTTACCAGTAACTGGAATTTCCAAACAGTTCAAGTCAAACACAGCACTAGAATGGTTTAAATTAAAAATAAAACAAGTTTATTTAATTCTGAAGATGCAGATTTTAAATTGATACAAGTATAAGGATTAAAGTCAGAAATGGTTAAAAAAGAAACAAAAATAAACACTTCCTAGTGTCTACAACAGGGGTAGGCAACCCATGGCACATTTTTAGAAGGTCTCTTTCTATAAGTCTATAATAAATAACTAAACTATTGTTGTATGCATTACCTGCATGCAAAACCTTAAATTAGAGTGAATAAATGAAGACTTGGCACACCACTTCTGAAAGGTTGCCAAACCCGGGTCTACAACTTAACAAGCTAGACTTGATTCCAGGTAATGATTTCATCAAGATGACTGACCAAACTCCTGGTCAGGATTTATCTCCTAAAATCAAAGGCCTGGTATCTTTGTCTTCTTAGGTGTAAGATAGATAACTTAGGACTTGTACCCATCTCTTTTATAGTCCATTGAATCACTGAAATGGATTCTTCTGAAGGATACTGCCAGTCTATTTCCAGCTGTGAGGTAAGGAAAATGGAGTCTGTCTTGAAGGAATTGTCATGCTTCTTCTCCAACTGGAATTGTGCTTGTCAAAATGTAATTTTTTCAGTTTTTGTCTCCTTCAGTACAACTGAATGAGCATGTGAGTGTCAATCTCCTCCCCACTGTGATAGTGTGAGGTTTACCTCCACCCCCTGTTTGTGATATGTAAGTATTTTATTGTCTTTCAAAGTAGTTTGGAAGTAACTTCCAGGTGAGAAACCACACTCCTCTGTCTTAGGTTGACTGGCAAACACATTTTAAGAATTATAAGTTTCAGTTATAAGTTTTAAGAATTATAAGATAACTCTGCATCAATTCCTTGCACCTACATTACACATTGATAATAACCAGTGAGTTATTTATTATTTTCACTCATAGTTAGCATGATACTTAACAGCTACAGTTCATGACAATAAAGAATTAGGGTACACTTGAACAGCTGGAATTCAAAGCAGATATCAGGGTGACCCTTGCCCTCAGGCTGTTCTTAATGTGACAGTAGCCCTAGTTACAAATAAACCCTCAACTTCATTCTAGGACAAGGATGGACAAACATTTTGGCTTGATGGTCACATCAGGGTTCCAAAACTTTATGAATGGCGGGTATAGTACATTAAATTGCTCCTTGTAGGAATGTGCTACTTACAGCATACTACTTATGGCTGCCCATCCTGGTGCCCCATAAGTAGCACATTCCTACAAGGAGCAATTGAATACACTACACCCAGTGGCTCTCGCAGCTGTGCTGCTTAGCAGGAATTTTCAGCCCCGCTGCGCTGGCGGTACGGCAAGGTGAGGCTGTGGGGGAGGGGCCGGGGGCTAGCCTCCCCCGCCGGGAGCTCAAGGGCTGGGCAGGACAGTCCCATTGGCAGGATGTGGTCTGCAGGCCATAGTTCGCCCACCTCTGTTCTAGGAGAACACTTGTGTCACAGTGTCACTCATTGCTAGGTGCACCTCCTCCTGGCTGCTCTGGGGAATTAGCTTCACTCACATCCAATGCCCTCTTCTGTCACTCATTCATGCATCTTGCCCCTTATCTCTTTCTCTCTCTCTGCAATTCAGTGTGCTCTCTCTTCATGACTTGGCCTTCTGACCAGGTCACTATATGTCTCCCCCTTCCAGGGGACCAAGGTCCCACTAGATGATTCTCCTAGGCAGTCTTCCGCTCCACTGACTGATCTGTGCAGCCTCTCCAGTACCTGCTAAAGGTCCTGGGCCTACTCACTACTCTAAGTCCACCCCAGGGACCCTACAGTCAGCAGCCACGCTCTGCACTGTCCCAAACCTTGCTACTATTTCCCTAGGCTGCTCTTACTACGTCTCTATCAGACCCTTTCTCCACCCTCCTCTGGGCACACCCTTTCCTCAGGGCTAGGATTTCTATTCTCCTCATGGTTTCCCCCTTATCCTCCCTAAGGCTAGAGAGTGACTGCAGGCCACACTGCAGTCCCTTTCTGTTGCCAACTTCCTGGCTTTATCTTTCTCATCTGGGCTCTACTGCCAATCAGGGGTTGCTTATCCAGGCTTATTCCCCACAGGTGTAGCCTATCGAGTTAATTCTCCACCTCCACACCCCACTGCCTTATTAATCCATTCAAGGCTGGTGTGGAATGGACCCCCCATCACAACTTGACAGAAAGGATTTTTATAGTCTGATGAGCAGGGAAGTTCTGCTATCCTGCTGGATTTAGTAAATAATCCAAACCCTACTTAAGATCACAAATTTTCATTTATGGACTGGCAACTGTAATCAGCAAAATTACCAAACTGTCGTTGAAGAAAGTCTAAGAGAGTAATCACACTGCAATTGAAATGTTAAAGGTAATTCCAAACCTGTCTGCTGAGTGCTGCTTCCTTGCCAGACAACCACAAATCAGCAGGAGAAAACGCTTGTTTCACGAAAACACAATGCTATGTATAGCAAGTAGTATGTGACAGCTGGTGTCGGGCATAGCAGTTCATAAGGGGGAGAGAAAGAGAGGAAAGGATCTGTATTATCATTTGTATTACCATAATGCCTGAGAGCCCTAGTCATGGACCAGGATCACATTGTGCTAGTCACTATATTAACAGAATAACAAGATGGCCTCTCCCCCAAACAGTTTACAATCTAGTGTGGAAAAATTGCCAGAGACTGCAATTGCTTTTGAACTGTTCCATCAGATCAGGACCCATGTTATAATGAAGGTGGATTTCAATGGGCCAAACTCATCTTTGTTGTAATGTCACTGAAATAACTGAATTTGGCCTGACATGTTTAGAATCATAGTTCTTGGTTGCCCAACAGGTGTCCTGCTGTATGGTGCATATGACTGTAAAACACAATGGACTGCTGATATGTGGCACTGAATTCAACAGAAGCTTCCTGATGCAAAAAGCGATTAGATAATTCACAGACTTAATGCTCAGTCATCACCATCAGAAGAACTGCTGCTGCAGAATCCTGCACATTTCCAGTGCTAAGTCACACAAAGAAAATGTAGCACGAACAGACACAATAAGTTGGGCCAAAGGGGAATTTCTAGAGCCCACAGAAGCAAAGCAAAGCCCACAGCAGCTAGGACCGCAGAGCATAGCAAAAAAGCATCATCCACTGACATCAATTAAGTTCCCACGTATCATAGTTTTCCTCTGTGTTCAGTGGGGATTATATATTTTATTTCTCAAAACCACAGGATGACCACAGTGGATCAGCAATTACGTGTATAAAAGGAGTTATGCATTTTGAGGAGTGCTGAATCAATGCTGTTCATTTGCTGTAACAATAGATGTGACACTAACCTCAGAATGAGCGTGATTTTTTTTCTCTCACAGTTTTCTGACTGGAATGAATCAATGAAACACCCACGATGTAACGTGGGTTTCTCACACTCTAACAACTACGTAACATTTAAGGACTCTGCAGAGGATAGCAAAAATCTTCAATTTGTAAAAGAAGATACTAGGTATATGCCCTGTTTCTTCTTCTACCTATAAACCTTGTCCTGAGAACAGATTAATGTTGTGCTGTTTCCATTCTCATTGTAAGCTATGTTGCAAAAAGCATATGTTACTGAAGCGTGAAGTTCTGTTAGGCATAACTAAACCTGAAGCCACAGGTTCAAATCCCAGAAGTCTGGACTCAGCCCTTCAGCCATTAGAAGTTAGACAAATGAAATTCCGTGCTCTTTGTTTGTGTGGATGTATGTCTTTCAGCTGGGACCTTAAAAACAGAGGTTATGTCTGTGCAGTGTGACTTACGTTCCAGTAGTGCTAATTGTATATACATTCAAAGCAGTTTGGGTCCTTTGAGAGGAAGGATACAGTATGAAGCTCAATTATTAGTATTACAGAGAAGTGATCTGTGTCCTTGACTGTAAGAGCATCTCCGCAATTTTCTGTGGTTAATATTTTATGCACTAAACTCACATTATATTCATCAGTGTCTTACCATGAAGTTTCTAGGGGCCCTCAAGAAAACACATACACATATTACATACACAGAACATGGCCAATTTAAAGCCAAAATAAACAGTCAGTGGATTTTGTTTCTTTTCACTGAGGTAAACAGGTAGGATTAATCTGGATCCTTCATTCAAAAATATGGTAGCCATCTTCTTTTCTCTCCCTTCCTCTCTTCTCTGACTCATGCTTTCTTTCCCGCTTTAGCGTTCTCACATGCATCAGTTATTTGTCCTCTATTCAGTTGTTAGGTACAACAAATCGCATCCCTTTAAAAATTAAACAAATATTTAACCTACAACTTGTAAGGAGTTGCATTAAAATGGGCAACAGAGGATGGATCACTGATGATTACCTACTCTGCTTATTGCCTCTGAAGCACGTGGCATTGGCCACTGATGGAAGACAGGGTACTGGGCTAGATGGATCTTTGGTCTGACCCTGTATAGCTGTTCTTATGTTCTCATGCATTTCCAAACTGTGATGTTGGATTTATCGTGTGACATTTTTAGTGAGAAAAACATACATTAACAAATAGCATGAAGCATAACCTCTTGCATGGCTCAGTATGAAATGTCTGACTGAAAGGAGAGCACTTGAGAGAGTTCTGTGAGTTGCAAAGGACCCAACCCTGAGCTTCCTTGCGCCTTTAAAAGCTGTGGGGGCTGGACAAATAGTCAGGTAGCACAACGTTCTGGTAGTGGATCCTACACCACCACCACAAGCTGTTGGGGAAGGGATCATAGGTGAGGAAAAGTGAACATGGCTGGGATTCCCTTATGATCAGCTGCCACAACAGCTGCTGAGAGTTACTGACTGCTGGAACATATTAAAGCAGCCAAAAGCCTACTCTAAATTTATGCTGGGAACTGGACTAGAATGGCCCCATGGTTGAAGCCATCTATGCAAAATAAAACACCTTTTGCAGCCCCCTGAGCGCTACTCAGCCACAGCCCAGAATATGGCACTTTATATCTTCTGGGCAAAGGGGGCAAAAGCCTCAGAGACCCTGCAAGAAGAGATGTCTGTTCCCATGTGAGCCACAGTTAGTGGTGGATCTGTTCAGTGCACCACAACAGGGTATGTGGATTGCCAGGGCATCCACACTGTAAAATAAATACTAAATTACACAGAAAAAAACCTACCTTAAAAGAATATTATCAAGGCTGCAAAGTCAAGCACTCAAAAATTAGGAAATGCCAGAAGTAAGGTAGTATGTGCAAGCTTGATTTTACCCCCTTGTTTTTCCCTGGAATCCCAGCTCCTTTTTAGATCTTTCTCCCCTTCCCTCACCCTCTTTTCCCCACCCCACTATTCCCAGTCTCCTGCCCCGCCAGTCCCATTCTTTCCCCCACCTCAGTATCCAAGTTTCATTCTCCACTTGCTAGGCTCCAGGCCCAGTCTCCTCCCTCCCTGATAGGTTCCTTAGCCAAGTCTACTCCCCATCCCTCATCCCCAGCTCCAACTCTGGTCCCTTCTGCATTCAAATCAGGTAGCTTCTTTTTCTATGCTACCTATGCCTAGCACACGGGTGGCGACACTGAGAGCACAGGCCCACAGCAGCCCAAAACTGGGAAAGTCCTGCTTAGCCCTGCTCAAAATCTTTGGGAAATGTAGCTGCAAAGTTCTAGCAAGTCTCCACTGAGTCTGTGTGAACTATGATTTTCCAAAGGTGCACAAATTTAGGTGTGCTATCACAAAGATGGCATCCCTGACACACATGCCCTGGCCAAAATTCAAGTCCCTGCTCCAGAGCATGGGGGTACTAAAGCTTCTCCAAAATAAGGTACCTGGAATTTTTTTTAACATGGGCAAAACAATGTATTTTTCCTAGCCTTGCTCTTGGAAATGGCTGAACTGTTTAGGCTGAACTTTTCCAAAAACACTTAAGCTGAGGCAGGCATCTGTCATGCATTGAAAACTTTGTAGAAATTACAATTAGTCACTTTAAAGCCTAAAGGGTTTCCTGGTCCTCCTGCCTGCAAGCTAGGGGGCTCTATAGCAAAGCATGTGATCAGAGTCAGTTTGCAGCAGCCAGCCAGCCTACAGTAAGGTGGGTTAAGCTGTGGCTCTCTGTTTTAGGGAGCAGCCTGCTTTGTCTGGCTCAGGTTTTGAGTTATTATGAATTCTAAGAAATCAAGTAGTGTTACGTTGCAACCTTCCAGCAAGAGTATTTTTTTTTCTGTTTTATATTTTATTCTGCTGTGTGTTTGCTGTGAACATAACAGTAACTAGCATGGAAAATTTCTGCCCAAATGGTTAAAGGCTGGCAAAGTTATAAGGAACTGGAAACAGGGTCTTATAATGGGAGCATTAGGCAACCTTAATAATAGGCAGTGCTACCAGCCCTGTGTATAACTATAAATCATTCATTTCAGCCTCTGAGTCTGAGAGGAAATGATCAGCAATTGCACACCCAAATGTCACACTTTTCTTCAGTGAAGTTACTGTGCTGTAGAGAACCAAACCATTAATTCATTACCATGAGCAAGCTTGAGGCTGGAGGCTCAAGTCTGTGCCAGAGCCTCTCAGAAGCAGCAGCTCCCGATGCAACTCCCTTTTAGATGTTGAAAGCCTAAACTGAAGTGTCTGCTGTTTTAAATGCAGCTGTTTATTTTGCAGTATCCTAGGGGCTGAAAAAGTTGCATGCCCCAACAAAAAATAAAAATGGAATTTTAGCTTGTTAAAATGGCACACTGGGACTTAAAAATGGATTTGTTTTGCTAAATTAAAGTGGACCTGAACGGCATCTCTTCCCACTCCAGGTTCCTGGCCTCTGCCCCTACTCTGCTTGTTTTCATTTGGCTCAGTTCTGGATTTATCATTAACAGTGCTGCCCTTCACTTTGTGTTCTGTAGTTGTTACTGTGATTTATTATTTCTACAGCGCCAAGGGTGAGCCAGTCACTGTACAGATTAGTGTAAGAGGGGAAAGAGGCCAGATTCTACTCTTGGTGACACCAGGGAAATCGGGAGTGTCCTATTGTTAAATGTTTATGGGATTGCTAACCTGCGAGGATGCAGTGGACTAGGCAGCCAGTTAAAATATAACATCTTTTGAAAGGTTTTAGATATCCTGGACTATACTGAGTATTCAAACAATGCCTCATTCCTACAAGAAGCATGGGACAACATTAATCCATGGGAGAAAAGATAGTAGTAAGAGCAGGGCCACCCAGAGGATTCAGGAGGCCTGGGGTCTACGGCAGCGGGGGGCCCCCACTGCCAAATTGCTGCCAAAGACCCAGCACTTTGGTGGCGGGTCCAGGGTTGGAAGGACCCCCTGCTGCGGGTCTTCGGGGCACTTCGGCGGCAGGTCCCAGAGCAGAAGGACCCCCCGCCGCCAAATTGCTGCTGAAGACCCAGAGTGGAAGAAGCTCCCGGGGCCCGGATTCCACGAGAGTTTTCTGGGGGCTCCGGAGCTAGTGAAGGACCCCGCTCCAAGAACCCCGAAAAACTCTCATGGGCCCGGGACCTGGGGCAAATTGCCCCACTTGCCTCCCATCTGGGCGGCCCTGAGTAAGAGAGAAGTACAAATATCCCCTTTATAACTAGAAAATGATAAAGTTGCGAATCTCCTGATGGGCTGGGCCATGTCCTTTGCATAGCTCTGTTGGCCAGACAACATGTTCGGGAGATCCGTAGCCACTCTCCTGGCACTTTGCCCTCCTCATTCAGTGAACAGCAGCCAGAATATGTAAATGGGTATCTGAGGTGTTCCCTGATGTAGAGAAATTCTCAGGTGGCATAAAGCTAATTCAACCAGCTCTACACAACGTGCTCCTCCCTCTCCACATAAGGAGCATGTCAGGGGCAGCAAGAGGTGGAGACCAACCAAACCGCACAGCACTTTGAATGATCCTCAGCCAGCATGGTGTCTATCAGCCCATTGCACCAGTAGAATCATAGAAGATTAGGGTTGGAAGGGACCTCAGAAGGTCATCTAGTCCAACCCCCTGCTCAAAGCAGGACCAATCCCCAGACAGATTTTCACCCCAGTTCCCTAAAAGGCCCCTGCAAGGATTGAACTCACAACCCTGGGTTTAGCAGGTTATCTATCCCTCCCTGTTCTGACTTAGAGCAGCCATTAAGATGCTTTAAACCATGCTGGAGGATGTTTTGACCTATAGCTTGCCCCAAGATTAGGAAACCAGAAAGGTGGCTTAGAACTCCCTTCCCTCCTTTCCCAGGTGTGCCGGGAATGAGCATGACATCGCTGAGGATTTAGCCCATTGAATGTCGTATTTGACATACCGAACCGTATATTAGTTTGTCTAGTCCAGCATCCTATCCCATGTTATATTTATTTTAACATTTCAGAAGGAAAAAAACTTGTAGCGCACTTAGTGCTCTATGCAATTCAGAACAAGGAAGGGAGCTACCTCCTGACCAGCATCAGGCAACCAGTTTCCACTCTGATGACCAAAAGCTGATCCTTGAATATCTCAGCTGCACACATTGTTAGTGAACATGAAATTATCCAGTACTTTCTCAACATCCAGCTACCAGTACTTGACATTTACCTTCTGCAGCAGGGAAGTCCACAGGCTGTCTGTACAATGAGTAAAGTCATATTTCTTTTAAATGTAGTGCCTTTAATTCCATGGAGCCCCGTTGTTCTTGCATTATGGGATACAGTCAGGAGGGGGCTGATCAGTTGTCACTGTGCCCTTCAGAATTTTGAATATTTTAGTCAAGTCCTTTCTATTTCTGCTCCTTTCAAGGCTAAATAATCACAAAAAAAATCAAAACATGTTGGGTTCATCCCAATGCAGCACAGGAAAATTAACTGAAATCTTGAAAATTTTCACAAGGTGGAGAAATCATTTCCTGTCCAGCTCTGCTTCTTGTAACATGGCTTTGCCCAATTTGCACTGGCAGTTAAATTGTTTTCTGCACAAATTGAGAACAATCATTGCCAACAATGATCAATTTCCTAGTTAGATGGGGCTTGGTTGTAGCAATACTGGATAATTCCTGTGATGTGTCTTTTCCCCAGCAAAACTCTTCTTGTGTTAATCTCAGCAAAAAGTAGTTTAGTTTAGTAGCTATATATAAATAAAGATAACATATGGAAGGTCTTATAATAGTTCTGAGCACTTAACTCGCTTTACATAGTCAAAGCTCCAAACAAACATTCATCCTCACAATATTCCTGTTAAGAATTCCACTCCCTATTTTACAGATAAGGTTAAGTGACTTGCCCAAAAATCACACAAGTCAGTAGCAGAGCCAGGACTAGAAAGCCTGGCTTCCTGTCTCTCAGCCTCAAGATCAGTCCATTAGCCCACGTTGCCTCTATAATGATAAGTCTTCCTCATGCCCTTATACCTTATAGTTAGATAATTAAGTGCTCTTTCTGGCTATCCTCTTTTACTCAAACAGTGCACTTAGCTTAGTGTGGTATTTATTAACTACAATGAGTTTTTTTAAACAATTTGAAGCAGCTGCTGACCTTTCCTGTGTGTCTATAGTGCTTAGCTAGCATCATTCTAAATTTAATTATGCCATACAGCTCAGATCAGTTTCTTTTAGAGAGAGGTCCGTAACACAAAACATAGCCTCCAATTGCAGTCCCTGCAGTCTGAACTAAGAACAGGCCCAGACTTGAGCTAACTCAAATAGATGTGCACTTCCTCCTCCGTTTGAGGTAATCACAGTGGTTTATTAATTGTACGAGCAAGGTCACTGATGTACTTGTCTGCAGAAACTAAGGCCTGATCTACAGTAGAAAATTAGGTCAGTTTAACTACGTCAGTCAGGGGTGTGGAAAATCCACTGACCTAAGTGGTATATTTAAGGTGGCCTAAGGCCCTGTGTAGACAGCACTAGGTTGACAGAAGAATTCTTCTGTTGACCTAGCTACCACATCACAGAGAGGTCAGTTACCTACACCAACAGGAGTGTCTACCTTGAAGCACTACAGCAGAGTAGTATTTTAAGTGTAGACAAGCCCTAATTTAGTTGTACCATATCTGACGGGTAAGTAAATACAAGACTTCATATTTTGGTACTCCTGGTACTTCTTGGAGAAGCATAAATATATACCTCCGATTTAAAAGATCAAAGTATTGTTACATGTTAATATCTCAATTGCCTCGTCTGGCTTGACTAAAGATTGTTAGAACCACAGGGCAACCAATGAAATCCCTGTAGCAAAGAGCTCCTGGTGCTAAACATCATGCTGGCTGTGAAGAATTGACTCTGAAGAAGAGGGTTGAAATGAACTGAATGAGACACCATGGCACAAAAGAATTATCTCCACACAGATTACTAAAAAGTTTCAGGTTTCAGATGAGACCATCCTTGAAATGTTCTAATTTAAAAAATACATTCTTGAGATCCTAGCTGCCAACTAATGTCAGAGGCTGCCGTGCAACTTGCCCTGAACTTTTTTTCCTGGACTGGTACTAGAATAGGATTGGGATTCATTCTGAAGAAATAAGAACCTTTAAAAGCATAGCAGGAAAAATAGTGTATAAGTACTGTAATACAAGATGACTGGTGGTTTGAATTGTCTCCCTGTCCCAAATTCCAAGCACACTTGGAGAGAGTAGGATAAATCTGGTTTGTGAGCTACTGAATGATTACCAAGGATTGGTGTTAACACTGAATCAGGTGAACAATTCAAAATGGCAAGTTTAGTCCCTTCACATCTTTGTTAATTGTCCTTGAACAGACTCTAATTTGTACAAATGTGTTCACTATTTAAAATTGTTTGACCAATGTTTTGTATAATACATTTCAACCTGTGGCTGAATTGCAAACGCTTCTCTGAAGTATTCCTTCAAGTATTGAGTTTGATATTCAATCTGAATGCTTGGTCATCTGAGTGACATGGTATTATTTTTGTTTTCTGGTTGGGTAACCTAACATTTATAAACTATTTTGCTTCCACAAATTTAGTTTAATCATTAAATTATTTTGTTTGTTTGTGATTAAAAGCATCTCAGCCCTAGGCCCAGACTTTGCTCGGCAAACATTCATAGCAGCAACATGAATGTTCAGAGAAAGTTATTATGCAGGGCTCAGATCAGAGATGGAGCTACACTGTGTTTAGAAACTGTCAAAATGTTTGCAAATAATTTTCCTCAGTATCTACACAGTTCTAGCAGGAAACAGGCTTTACAGAAACGAGCTAACTACTTTGAATCTGAATGGAGAAGAAAGTTTCTGTGATTTATCCCCAATTACAGTTTGATCCTGTAGTCTTCACACAGACAAAGCTCCTCTAACAACAGTGAGAGATCTACCTGCATAATGACTGCAAGACTGGGCCACATGGCATTCAGGGCCTGATCCTGAGAGATTCTCAGCACCATATTAATTATTATTTGTATTACAGTTACATCTCAGGGTCCCAATTGAAATCAGGGTTCCTTGTGGTAGGCACGTTACAAATACATAGAACTTACACTCTAGACAAATGTTAGAAGGCTAAACAGAGTCATGGAGAAGTGAAGTGATGAATTTCCATTGAGGTTAGTGCAACTCCAGGGTGCTCAACACCTTCCAGCATCAAGCTCTAAATAAGAAATAAACAGCTGAAGTTGAAGAACTTTCATATGGACGCTGTTTTTCTGCCAAAGAATTTAGTAATAAAACAAGAGAAAAATAAAAAACAGAAAATAGATAGAATTGCTGCTAAACAGAATGAGGCAAAAATCAGATCTGCTGTTCTTGGGTGCAACACCAGGCCTGAATTTAGCACATTTTAAAAAAAATTTCCGTGAGACATTAGTGACTTTAATAAATCCTTCCCTGATGTATTAATTAAGCAGGGTTTACTGCAATATATTTTATACACTTTATATCTCACCTGCATAAACAACAGTATTAATGGTATAAATTACAGTATTCATATTAATGTATTATGGGCATCCTGACCAAGGCAAAATGCTTAATGGCCTTCAGCAAGCACTAGACTTACAAGAAAATGTTGAGAGAGAAAGATGCTTTTTTAGAAATTGATACATTCTGTATGAACCCATTAAACCTCAAGAAATCGTTTCTCTTTTCTAAAAAAGATCATAAACCACCAAAGTTTTGCATGTTGCACTATTAATGCTAGTTCATTACCTTCAGCTAGACTTCAAGGCTTTGTAACGGAAATTGGCTCTGATTTTTGAGATATGCATTACATCATAGTCTTCTTTTAGGGCATTATGTCATTCCTGCTGAGACACATTATCTAGGGTTGGATCAGCATTAGCGATTTTTGTGGGCCTACTGCAGTGTTCCCAAAGCACTGCTGGGAACCACAGATTGAAATCTGAAACATTTATCTTTTACAAAGCTGAAAAAGAGCAAAGAAGTTAACATCAGGCACCACTTATTTCTTTAACCCTCTCCTGACTCAGCTTCTTATTGGAGCTTGGTTTTAAAGTCTTTGAACACTGACCAGATGTGGTAATCTTTAAAAATTTACATTCAAGGGGCCATTTTACAGCATTTCTTCTCAGAACCCTCGCTGCACTGCTGCAGTTGCCAGTGTTACACCACATGTTTTCACAAGATGTCGATGTGAGTCAAATTGCACTCATACTGACAGTGCAAATTGCAGTGCACCATACTGACATGTATGGTACTCAGAAATGTAGAGAACATGTGTTAAAAATGAAAAGGGGGATTGCAATGGGAAGCTGTGTGTGAGACCTGCCTGTTTCTAAAATTATTAATGCAGACTCAAACAATCCTCACATTTCATTTTCAGGGGTTTATAGAGATCCTACATATATATTCTGATTCTTTTGAGGACACAAAGGCAAAATTCTGAAATGTTTATACTAGACAGCAATTTTTATGCAGGGAACTGAGCAGATATTATCTCTTCTCATTTCAACCATGAAATTAGAAGCCCATTTTGTCTCACTACATCCAGAGCAGGATTAGAAACCATGTCATGGAGGGAATAGGCAGGTGTTTTCAGGATAAAGCAAGGATATTCCCAAAACCCCAGAGAATCCCAATACCTCTCTCTTCACAAAAGCGTAATTATAAAATGAGGCTGAGAATACGAAGAGGAAATGGAATACATTCAACCATGACTAAATTACAAGTCCCCCTCTTATTATAAACTGACTGATGCTATTCATTGGAGGGCTTTTACCCCTCTCTGCTCTAGTTTTACGGAGATTGTGTGTTTCACTGCTTTGTCACATTTAATAGTACTTTAAGGCTGTCTGCTACATTCATATTGCTTTTCTAGGAAGGTTGGAGGTGGCATCTGTGTACATTAGAAAGTAATGGGCACCTTAATAATCAGAACGGAGGAAGGGAGGGGCGTCACGTATACTTGCCAGGAATCTCTTTCCCATTTTGACTTGATGCTTCCCTTTATGACTTGAGCCGCTTCCTTTCAAATCATAGTCTGAATAATAAAGCACTAGAAAGCAGAGCAAAGCATTCACACTTATTTGGCCTTCTCCCCTACTGCTCCATTGGTAAGGTCACATTCTGGCTCTAAGTCACACTCTCCCAGGCAGCAAAGTTTTATGATTTGGGGCTAAGCTACCTTTAATGCTTAATAACAGCATGATCCCTTTGGGATACAAAAAAGGAAAGCCATTTTCTTAGTTCATGTTGTGCTTTATAGTGCTGCCAGGGTTTTGTGGGTAAGTCCTCATTAGATCTTCACATGCTACTAAAAGGCAGACTCTGCCTTTCAGTAGCGCATTAAGAGCTAATGAGGAGTTCAACATATATAGCAACAGATCTGGTCGACAAACGGGGGGAAAAAAATTCCTAAACATTTTCACAGAGAAATGTTCTGTTTTGACAGAAACATTATGAAAAGTTCCAGTAATTCATCCAAATTAAAGGCATGTATATCAGTATAAACCTGTGAATAACCACCTAGTTGTAGAAACAGCACAGAAACCTACATACTGAGGAATAATTAACAACTGACCTCTGCAAAAGATTGAGAAATAATACTGCATATAGTACAGTGGTAGCTGACAGTACCTCAGAAATGAGAATCTGTTACTTTATGATCCTGCATAGAGCTGGGTGACATTTTTCAACGAAAGCTTTTTTTGGTGAAAAATACAAATTTCATGATGCTGAAACATTTTGCAAATTTATGTCAATTCTGCCAAATTTTCTCAATCAAAAAACAAAACAAATTTTTTTTGAAATAACTGAAACTTTTTTTTATTCTAAGTGACTTTTTCATTTAGAAATGTATCTTAATTTTATTTTTAAACATCATATTTTTTTAAATGCTCAAAACTGAAACAAAACATTTCTATTTGGATTGAACCAATTCTTTAATCTTTTGATTATTTAAAAAAAAAATCATTGTTGGCTTGACTGGAAACAACTTTTTTTGTTGTTTTTTGGAATGGCCAACAAACTGAATAACCAATTATTTGCCAAGGTCTAGTTTGCCTCGTATTGTTAAGATGAGAGATGATAATGGCTGGATGAATCTCAGACCTTGCTGAGGTTGCTGGCTGTGACTACAGATAAGTCAATCACAAGCCTCCACCTGAGACAGATCAGTTTTGGACTGAGTGTCTGGGGATTGCCACAATATGTGAGTCACGGGTGGCAATTTTATTTGGGGGGAATATAATCAAAATATTTGGAGGAAGAATAGCCATGTGAATGCTTCCAGAGAGGGGAGGGACATTAGAGGGCAGAGGATTGGGGGAATAGTGAGAGAGAGGTCTGGGGTTGCAGTGAGAGGACAGGGGTCATGGGGACTGGGATTAGTGGGGATGGGTAATAGAGGAGGGGGAGAGGTTGGTTGCTCCAGTTACAGAGGTGCAGGGGAAGGATAATATGGGGGCAAGTAGTAGGAGGATGGGGGAGAATAGAGGCAGGGGCCCCTGTCACCCCCACATACTGCCCTCCCATGTGTGTGCCCTGATCTGGGGGACTCTTGCCCCTCTAAGAGGGACTGAGCCCCCTTCCATGCCCCCTCGTATAAGATGGGATTTCTGGGGGTGTCTGAGCCCCTCTCACATGTCTCCCGTGTATGTATCAGGATCTGGAGTAGGGGGTGACCATTTACAGGGAATGGACCTGAAAAAAACACCAACTTTTCTAAAAGTTTCTAGCTGGGGGTTTTATTTTGGTTTTGTTTTGTTTTTGTTTTTGTGTATCAGAACTGGGGATCAAAGTATTGCTGTGATGCATGTCAAAATAGTCCCGACCAGTCATTTTTTACCTAAGGTAATGCATGCCCCACTAAGTCTTTGGGGGGACCCAGACTGTGAATGGCATTTAAGAATATGTTTACTTCTTTGCTTGTATAAATGTGCAATCTGGAAGTGGTGCGCATGGGCCAATAAAGAAAAACCCAGGCAGGGGTTTCTGCGGAGCTGTGTTATGCTTGCCTGGGTAGCACGAGTGAATGTGCGAACACCATTGTCCCAGTGAACAACCCATCACTGACGTCTCTCATCTGAACCTCTGCACACCTGTGCAATAAAGATTTGAGATCTCATGTTGCTTGCTACAAATTGTCTCTGTTATACGTATAATCTGCTTTTATTTTATGAGGAGTTTTACTGTGAACACAGCAAAATAGTCAGCAGACAGTCTTACCGCATGTTTTGTTGTATCAGGTGGAGAGAAGCCAGAGGACTTTGTGTGAGTGGGAGGGGGCAGGGATAGGGAGAAGGGTTCTCGCTGAGGAGAGGGCAGGAAATGAGGACAGGTGATGGGCAAATCTTGGATTGGTTTTTTGAGAATGGGGGAGCAAGTGGCTACTTTCTGATCTCAGGGCAGATTAATGTGGTATTTCCAAAGACACAGCAATTTGGAACCAACAGGGCAGGTAACTTGATGGCAGCATGGAGTGCACCATGACATGGGGATTGCTAGCTCCAGGCTGATTTTGGAAAAGAGTGGTGGCCTGTATAGGCATCATGTTGTGCCCACTCTACAACATTTAATTGATGACTTAGAAGGTTGTGATCTACTGGACTCTCTGGTGATTCATGCACATGGAAATGACCTGAGTCTCTAGCAAACAGAACTAATTACTGCCTCCATCATATAGTATTGCTACACCTGACACTGACCATACTCACTTTACCTGGAGTGTGTGCTGATAATAAATGCTTAGCCTGTTGTCATATCCCAGATGGCTACTGTCAATATCTTTTGCAATAAACCCCCTGAGCCCTGCTAATTACAGAATATACACTACTCTGAACTGAAATGATCCATACTGGATGCTGAAGGTATACATGCAACTCATCCCTTTGCTCACACACATTGGAGGGTGCAAAACATATATCCCCTCATATCACAATCACAGCTTTGGCACACACGTCCAAGTAATCCACACATATCACAGACACAGCTTTACCAAGCAGGCCTAACTCATGCCTCCCCACCTACCACACTGACTGCACCAGAGTGTATGCAGATAATTTCAGCTGCCAGCTCCAAGAGACCAGAAGGAAGGTGACATGGGTAATATTTGTTTTTCCTTTCAGCCATACAACACAAGACAGCTGCTGAAGAAAAGTATTCTACTCTCACTACTGGTACCTGTTCTGACCCCCTTCGCTCTGCTTTTCCCTCCCACCACTACTCCCAACAAATGCCACAACTCAAATTCCCTTGAAACCGCTGAACTCTCCAACTATAACTCTGCTCAGGCAAGTATGCTGACCCTGAGCCCCCAGTCCTGATCCACCTCCAAGCTGCCAAACCCGCTTTCTACTGTTTCTCTAGCAGGTACCCTGGCCTGCCTAAAGTAGGTATCAAATTACATGTGCCTTTTACACATGCAATCCCATGTGACAAGAGCATGAAAGTCTAACTCACGACTTTTAACTTGTCATTCTTGTTAGGATACAGATATTCAGGCCTGTCTGCAAAGGCCTACACTTTAAGAATTTAGGTGTATTCTAATCACTTAGCTAGATATAGAGGTATAAAAGAAAGAATCAAAAATCACTGTCTGTGTAGTGGCCTTCTCTTACTGTGACAGTCTGAGACCCGGTTCTGTAGCAGCCATAAATTGGGAAATGTATGGTCACGTCCTCACATTACAAACTAGTCATATTAAAATAAGGCAACCTGGGGTTGCTAGGAAGATGATTCGATCTATCACCTCCAGAGAAAGGGAAGAGCCTAGAAATTTAGTTTGACAGTTTTTTGTCTGGTAAGAACTCACTTATCAATAGACACAGCTGGAGAAACCTTACGTCTATATAGATGTAGTTGTGAAATCCTCACTTCTTTATTGTTTTGTATGTTTATTTGCATGGTCTCTGTCTGGTTCTGTGATTGTTTCTGTCTGCTGTATAATTAATTTTGCTAGGTGTAAACTAATTAAGGTGGTGGGATATAATTGGTTAGCTAATCATGTTACAATACGTTAGGATTGGTTAGGTAAATTTTAGTAGAATGATTGGTTAAGGTATAGCTGAAAATATTACTATATAAATTAAGGGCAAACAGGAAGTAAGTTGGGATTCAAAAATAAGGAAAAGGAACTTGAATTTAAGCTTGCTGGAAGTTCACCTCAATAAACATCGAATTGTTTGCACCTTCGGACTTCAGGTATTGTTGCTCTCTGTTCATGAGAGAAGGACCAGGGAAGGTTGAGAGTTAAGGAATAAGCTCTCTAACAATTGTCCTTTTAAATATTGTGTCTCATAGGTAGTAGGTGTGAGTTCTTTCCAATACACAGCCAGATGCTTTGTGCACTTTCTATAGCAATCTCTCACTGCCCAAAGATCTCAGTTCCACACCACCCCCGCTTCCTGGGAGTATACTCTGTCTAAATAATTCTCTTCAGCTACTGGAGGGACAAAGTTGCCAAAGCCCTGTCCTACAAAGTCACTCTAGCATCATTTAAGAGCCCAGGGCCAATTGTAAATTATATCTGTGCTTTTGTCATTCACAGTCAGACACTTCACCCATTATTTAACCAAGGATTTTTTTTGTCTTATGTTGATTTAAAACTGCAATTTTTTAACAATATGAAATTGTAAACCCTAGGCTTGATTCACTACTGCATTACTCTGCCTTTATGAGTGGCACTCCTTTGATTTTATTCTGCATTGACTTATTCAACCCACTGGAGAAGGTCTGTTACAAGTCCCGCTCTGTGCCTGATCCACAGCGGATATGAGTCTGTTACAGCCCCAGGGAGAGAGTTTTAGTTTAAGGTGTAGCAGTTCATAACTAACCCTAGAGGTCCCCAGCTCAATCTCCAGTGTGTCAAGATGGTGGCAGCCACACTTACACTGATGTAAAACTGGAGTAACACAGTTGTAAATCAAGATCCTTTTGGTATGTGGGTGAACTTAGTATTCATGAATGGTGCTAGACTGGCAGCCAAGGTGACTGAAATCCCTTTCTTTAGCACAGCTACAACCTGGCACATTCTGTACCTCAGCGCCTGAGAAACCAACATGTTATTGGCCCTTCCAGTTTGGTTGGTAATTGGGTAGAATCTTCTCTAAATACAGAGCCGTTCTGCTCTGTTGGGCAAAACTGGATTGAGACAATTTTTTTAAATATGTTTTTGCCCCAGTTCAAGTTGAGTGCCTTCTTTGAAGTTGCTCTGGTTCCTGGGTTTCAATATTTACTCATTAATTTATTTTAAAAGAATGCTATTTACAAAATAAATCCAGTCCGTGGTGTCATTATTACCTATTGTGCAAGCTATGTAAAGTCACTGATGACCATTTTTAGAAAAATACTGTCCTGTGCTCATGTGTCAACATTACCCAATTTGGGCCTGATTCAAAAGTTATTGCAGACAATAGGAGTCCTTCCACTGACTTCAGAGGGCTTTGGACCATGGCTTTGTTGAATAGCGGGCTTTCAGCTGCTTTAATGAGGCTTTATGGAGGCTAGGAGATTTGGGTGAAGGTGTTTTTTTTTACAAAATTACCCACAATAATTCAACTTTAATGGCATGATCACCTGCCAGATTTCTTGATTTTCAATCAAAGATGTTTTTGAACTGGTTACACATGAGCAAAAGTAAAAGGAACATTTGTAACTAGTTGCATCAGCTGCTCATTTTGTCATCTTGTAACTCAAAGGCCATGGGGATTGTCACTCCCAGAGATCTTTGTAGGCGGAGCATCAGCCCAGACTGAAATTTAAATCCATGATCTCTGGCTCTGAGAATGAGGTGTTAGAATAGTACTTTTTTTTACTCAGTGCAACATGATAGTTTGAAGAAGTGCTAATATCTTCATAACTATGAAGTAGGTAAAAGATACACATATTATATTTCCATGTAATGATGATTTGCAAACTGACGTTCTCCACATTACACCAGCTTGCATAAGGGGGAAGAAGGAAATGTCATGTGACAGGTGAGGGGACATGTGCCCTGAGGATGCAAGGTCTATGCAATGTATGCATTACATTGCATTTCATCAAAAATATACTGATATATGGGAGAAAGAGCCACTCAAAGTCAGTACCAAAACACATCCTGAGCAGCGAGTAAATGGTCTTCACACTTCCTCTCCTGAACTAGAGTGAATTGCATAGAGTTGTAGTTTTATGCAGAGAAGGGCTCTGAAGAATAGGGCGGCACAGGGACAGTCTCTTATGGAAACAATTACAGAGAACTATCATGTTTAGACTCAGATACTACTACTCCAAGCCAAATATTAAGCCAGGCAGGCAGCCACTGTTTCACAAAAAATACTGCTTGTCCATTGTCTGGAGCCTCTTCTGTCTCTGTCTGCAACTCCAAAAATGTAATTTGTCCTCTCTTCTGCTCCCAGCTCCTCCTCCCTTTCCTACTTCTAGCTGGTCAGTATCCTTGTCCTGGTACACCCAATCAGCACTAGCAGAAGTAACACCAGGTCCACACCACTCCCACTGAGCAGATACAGAGCCTGCTGGGGTGCAACAGCAGCATGGAGACTTGGCTGGTGGTACTGAGCAGGATCTCCAAGAACCTTTGTCACCCTTAACTGGGGTCCAGGACCTGACTATAATGATCAACACAAGCAGCTGCTTGGTCTCTCCCATTTTGGGGTTTCCTGTGTTGGTTGAGAGCTCCAGCAATCATTAGTCAGGTTGAACCTCCCATCTAGTCACAGGATGTGGTGGGGAACTTAATTCCCGCCCAGTCAGCAAAGCCAAAGCAGAGTATGCCACTCTGAGGAGGCCCAATGAGGTTTTGTTGCTTAGGGTCCTGCAAACTGTAAGCCCATACTTGCTGGGGAGACTTAGTGTTGGCGGATTGTGAAGGACATTCCTCCAGGCCCTCATCCAGTAGAAGTGAAGGTCTAAAGCACGAGAAGAAAGAGGGGGAAGGGAATCCTTTTACCCACATTTTCCTTTTGTCTTTAGTTTCACTCTGCTCAGTCACTTTATTATAGCTCATTGACCGGCTGAAAGGCCGGCTGTATGGGGAGCAACATGAGCTGAACTGACACAGTTTTAAAAATGAACTCAGTGAGGTGAAGAGATCATTTTTCTCTCCTGACATTTTCATCTACTTAGATGCTTAATTATCTGTTACCAGAATGTCTCCATGTGAGTGTCAGCAATTTCACCCATTAGCAATTAGTGAGAACAGTTATTCTACTGAACTTTGTGCAGTTGAACAAATAGATAAATACCATCCCCTTTGAGCATGAACACTTGGGGACAGATCCTCAGCTGGTGTAAACTGTCAAGTCACCATTGAAGTTAATGGAGCTATGAGAATCTACAAACGCTGAGGATCTGCTCCAGGGAATTGTTTAAAAAAGATATAAAAGCATTTTCCTACAAAGAATTACTGCATCTCCTCTTATTTTGGGTATTGATACAGTGACCATATGCATTTCTGTCCTGTGAATAATCTGAGTATTGATCCACTGAGTAGATAAATTTCTACCCTGTTGAGATTTTGGGTATTGATCCAGTAAGCCAATACATTTCTCTCCATACCAGCCAGTTTCCCTGAAACTTTTCTGTGTTCCACAGTAGATTTGGAGGGAATCCACCTTTTTATTAATGTCTCCAGCTCTAAAGTATCAAAACTATTTTAAAGAAGGGAACTGATTAAGAAGTTCAGCCTTATGAGTAATAACTTCCACAAGGCCATTAAAATTTGCCAAGGGAAGATTCATACCATAAAGGCTATGTAGTAATTAGAACCTTTTTATCAGCTGCAGATAAAAGAACCGCTCCAGAAGTAAAATGATCACTTTTTATTTTTCTGTGTTTGTGATACCACAAGGTTAGTGTTTCTCATAGTTATCTGCTCATGTATTAAGTTAGTTTTAGGGGGCAGGAAGAATTAGGAAGGAGAGTCGAAATGTGTGCTAAAGGAAAGGGGGGAAATCATTTTAAAATGTGGGTGGAAAGAGCAGACTGCAGCAGAGACTCCAGTCTCTGGATTTTAATTTATATTTTTCCTAAAGCATTTGCAAAACTGTTCTTGGAAAGTGCTTGTTTAAAAAAAAAAGTTTTTTCAACTTTCTGCAAAAATGCCATGGTTTATCATTAATGTATTAGTTTTCTTCCACAGGAATTGCTTTCTTGTTACTGAAAAGTTGCCTTTTTTTAACATAGTCCTGCACAGAGCTCACTATGATTTTGATTAAAGTCAAGAGTAAAAAAGTCAGCTTCATCCATGTTTATGTCTGTGATTACCAGCAGGATGCTGTTATCCTCGTGGGTCAGGCAGTATGGATGAGTCAGCCAACTAGAGAGTGAAGTTCAAATAGAGTAACCGGATATAGTTTATCAGATATCTCAGAGCTGTAGGTGTGAGGTAGCTTGAGATACCTTCGCCATTAACTGACCCAGCTCATAATGTCTGTGCATCTGAATCCCCTCTGTGCATGTCTGAAAACTAATATACTAATCCCTTTGCTGCCAGGGGCTCCAGGGTATAATTTTCGAGAATTGTTCGTGTGTGATGGCTGACATATTTGTACATGTATACTTGCGTGCGCATACACCCTGTGGTAACTGCATACACAAATCATTAGCTAAACCACAAACTGGTCTTCTGTACTCACAACTGTGGTTAATTGTGCACTTGCCCTGTGGTAAATACCACAATAATTGCACGTGTAATTTATACATAGGTACACTTCAGTCACTCTCCTTCACCAGAGACCCTGCAGGAGGGAGCCAGACAGTTCTGCAGCTCCACTCACAGTGAAAGGAGCCTGGGGACGCCAGCAGGAGCTGTGCTACCTCTGATTGAGCCACCAAGTAGCTGCTCGACAGCAGCCATAAAGCAGCGGTTCCACAGGAGTTGATGCTGCTTCACTTACCTCATGAAATTCTGTATGGAACCTGGCACTTTGACAGTCTCAGCAGTGAGACCAAATGAGAATGGAGACTATCTGCCTTAGGCTTTTACATGAACTAAACTACTCTGGCACCCGTGGAGGTATTGTACCCAGCAGAGTGGCATGTGTAAACTTGCACTCTCGGTGCTATAGATAGAGGACTTCAGACTCCAGAGCTGTCAGCCAAGCACCTTTTATAAGCACTTAGTTCACACAGAAAATAAAGTTAGGGCAGGCCACTGCCAAGCCATGGATGCATGAAGATGATTAATGCAAAGGGTTTAAGAATTCATTAAAAGTGGCTCCTGGATGTTTGTCAAGTTGGGTTGATAAGGAGCAGTTAAGCAGAGGCTTACAGTCAGCTCAGAAAGGCTCCCTGTAGTGAATACCCCCCAAATTCCTGCTGATTGTTAACAAAAAGGGCTCATTGTAGTGAGTAATGCCATGGTGCAGGCATTGCCGATGTACATGGTAATCGGGAATTTACAGCAAAGTATGCAAGGACTTTGGTTTAGATTTAGTCCTTTTCTAAAGGGTTGATTAAGCCACATTTAAACTGGACCTTAACAATGACAACAGTTATTCACTGGAACCTGACCGTAGTTTAATTATTTACTGTCAGGGTGATTTTAACCCTTGGCTCTGGCGTCAGGACTGCTGCGTGATATACTCTGTTCTCAGCACTGCCACTATGGGATGAACGCAGGTGTACTGTGAATGTCAAGCAAGATTTTTCCTAAAACAGACATTGGGCTGAGTGAATCCTGTTGTAAATTCATGAGAAATGCTTTTTTAAAAAAAACCTTTTCCTCCTAATCCTTTCTGCTTACTAGCAAATAAAAATGCTTTCATATTCAAGAGTTGCTTCCACTCTCCCTCAGCTCACCTTGCATCTGCTAATGTATCTATCCCTGCTCCTCCCCCCAGTCCTCTCAACCTTCTCTCTTTCACTTGCTCAGAGCAGCTGCAGATTTTTTATGAAAGTCGTTTTTTTTCAGAGAGATGTTTAAGGTCACGTAAAAGAACTGCTCAATAGACTGCAGAAGGAATTCCTCACAGCAACACACAGAGGCCGATTTGCTGTAGAGATGGGCCTGAGATGTGAAGCAGGGAGATGAAGTGAAACTAAGGGAGGATTTAGACAGGCAAAATGCAGTTACCCAAACAAGAATTTTGCCAACACACTTATTAGACTCGGACCCCTCCTACTGTGCAAAGTGCACACAACTAGCCAGCTAGTCTTATCTGAAAGACAAGTAAAGGACAGACTTTTAAAAGCAAACACTGTCTCATCCCACATGCAATGGGGCCTCCATGTATTTTATATTCCAGAGGAAAAATCTTGACAAAATGCAGCTTTGATTGTGCAAAAGCCCTCTGTAATGTGGAAAAATAAAGGTTATTTGCCTATAACTGGTTCTTTCAGTAGATTCTCTGTACTGATCCACACATCCTATTGGATCCTCCCTTCAACACCTGAAGAATTAATGAAATATTCTTTGAACTATCTCCCTGGTGGTATTAAGAATTTTTATAACCTTCTCACTAATAACTGAGACTTAGAATGCAGAATTCTCCTCTGTACAGAAGAAATTTCACTAGCTATTTGATATGTTGGAGCCTTAGCACAGAGGGAGAATGAATGCTCCACAAGCTAGAAAAATTCTGACTGGAAATAAGATGTAAATTTTAACAGTGAGGGAAATTAAACATTGGAACAATTTATGAAAGGTTATAGTAGATTCTTCATCACTGGCAATTTTAAAATCAAGATATGATGTTTTTCTAAAAGATATACTCTAGTTCAAACCGGAATTCATGGAAATCCTATGCCTTGTGTTATACAGGAGGTCAGCCTAGATTATCACAATGGTGTCTTCTGGCCATTTAATCTATGAATCTAAAAATTACCGTCTAATGAAACCAGCCTCAGACCGCGGAGTGACACCAGTGTCTAGTCCACTGAAATCAAAAAATGCTGACCAGCTCTACCAGATGCCTCCTGAGGAATTGGATTATTTTTTCACTCATCTACATCTGGTTCATTGGTGATAACTGTCACAAAGGAACTAAAAAGATAAGTAACCATTACTAAAATGGTAGCTGCTGCTGAGTGCTGATCTCAGTTTTGAAAATCTGGTTACTTCATTTAGGTGTCTAAATGGGAGCTGGTGGGTGCTCAGCTCTTTTGAAAATCTGACCCCAGTTGCCTGCAGTGGAGTTAATTTATGATGTCAAGGGACTTACTTTTACCCTTATTTAGATGGCTTGTGGATAAGAGCTCAATAATTTTGGGAAGAAATTCTATCCTACAGTCATTCTGCTTGGGGGTATAACTGCTTACTTAATCACAGTGATGCAGACATAATTGGACTTCGACCTAATTTGTTGATACATCTTTTATGTTGACACTTCAAACGTTTCATTAATTAGACTGCAGCTGTAACACCCAGGATGCTGACATACTTTCTGGGCTAATTCTTCAGATAACACTTCCCACTTACCTGTATTCTCTCCAGCATAATTACATATTTGAATACTATGTATGTTACCTTCTCTGGGGGAATGTCAATAACACAAATTATAGGAATCTCCTGCCTCTTAGCATCCGATGAAGTGGGTATTCACCCACGAAAGCTCATGCTCCAATACTTCTGTTAGTCTATAAGGTGCCACGGGACTCTTTGCTGCTTTTAGAGATTCAGACTAACATGGCTACCCCTCTGATAATTTTGTAGTGTAGGCATATCCTTACAAATAATCACACTTGAGTTTGTTGACCTTGATAAATGTATTCTAGTTACTCACCTCTCTTCATTATAAAGAGAAGAAAAGAATTTAAAAGAATATTTGTAGCTCTGTCATATGACTGAGTGAGAGATTACCTTTGCTATTTATTTATCCCGCTAACCATTAATTGGTGGTGGTAATCATTTAATGTTCAGGATCGATCAGGTATGATGGCAGCCTGGGAATGCCTAATAAACAATGCAATTAACTAACTGCTAACCTGCTATCTGGATAATCTCAATTTGCACATTGAATCCCTGAAGAAGACTAGAGGGGCTAAGTAAACTGGAAAAGGCTTATTTGTGCCTTTAAGCCAAAATCTCAAGAGGGTGCAATGAATGTGCAGACACATACTAACATTGAGATGCCCACAAATGGAAATTGTACCTGTTCAGTGCTATGTACCCATGTTAGCCATATTTTTTGTGCAAATGCAGGAGTCTGTGACTGCACCCAGTGCATGCTCCTTTGAGAAGGCAGTCCTTACTGTTCACATTTCCTTTTATAATGTAATGATAATAACGAACAGTGCGTGCCCTTGAAACATTTTCTTTTAACTTTCTAACATTTAGTAAAGTATCAACAATACTAGTGCCATTCCCTATTCTATGTATGATGAAAAATGGCACTTACCGGACAATTCCTTATCTACTGCAGAAAAGGCAAAAAGAAGCTTTTTAAGGGCACCTACTGTATTTATTCTGTCACTGTATTAGGTTACCTGACTATTGTTTATTATATTAATTGAAGACGTATTAAAGAACTATATGCTGCTGTCTTTGACATGGCCCACCTGTCTGAGAACCAATTTCCACTACATGCATCCAACGAAATGGGTATTCACCCACGAAGGCTCATGCTCCAAAACGTCTATTAGTCTATAAGGTGCCACAGGATTCTTTGCTGCTTTTACAGATCCAGACTAACACAACTACCCCTCTAATACTTTACTACAAGAATTAGAGCAGCCTCAGCCAAGTACAGTTGCAACAATATGTATCTCATTTGTTCCTTAGAATTATTTTTTGGCAAATATAATTCCTTTCCATCTCCTGCCTTTATTGCAGTGCAAGACTGTAGCTATGCCAGGAGTTAATGATTATGAGATGAACATTTATCTCACTTGGTGCCATGTTAGCTTGTACCAGTCTCAAATGGTTTTTGCTCTTATGCACTCTGTTCTTCTGCCAAAAGTTGAAGAGAACTAACCATTTGTTTTCCAAGAAAGAAAATCCTGTGACTTGATCCCAATTAACAGCTCTCATTTTTAATATCATCCTTGTATTGCTTCTTTATTTCACCCCAACATCACCATTGCATACTTGTCAGACACTACCTTGTATCCTTTAAACTCTATTGTCACCTGTGCTGAGATATTTAATTCAGGATTTGCTGAGTAAAGAATGACTTTCTTATACTTTTGACTCCAAGGGAAGAGGTCCCAAGGATGACTGATTTTCTAACACACTTTTACCAATAATCAATATGCACAAACTGCCCTGTTTGCAAACATTTGCTAAGTAGCTTTTCTTCTGTATTCTATATTCTTTCCATTTGAATTGAGGCTTGCCTTTCATTTTTTGTTTTGTGCTCAATGCAGCCTCTAATTATTGTAATCCAGCCAGAACTGCTTACAGTATCATGAGTGCCACTATTTGCTGTGAAATTGAAGATGGCACTATGTGAACAACCAACTCTGCTAATGTAATTATTTACTTTGGGCTGATTCCTCAATTAGCTTTCCAGCTAAGTAACTAGCATCTATGATCCCGGTTATCAAGTGTCTTGCTTTGGAGCTTAAGTGCATTGATTCAGGGATCAAAATGGAAGGAGTTTTTCCCCCCAAGGGTGCCTTCCATGGTATCCAGGGATTTTCATCTCTGAAGCATTAGATATTGGCTGGTGTCATATGTAAGATGCTGGACTATATAAACCAACGGTCAGATCCAGTATGTCAAATCCTATATTGCTATCTTTATTGTCTGACTGAAAATTGGAAGTTAAATAACATTTCAAATGTTTAAAATTATCTCCTGAGTCAAAGTACATTTGGTGCATCAGTGGCGTAGGGATGTGGAGTGGAGAGAGCTATTCTATTTACTTTAAAATCCAACCAAAAAATTAGGCAGCAAAATATAGAAAAATGTTAGTCTCAGAGATTCATTCTGTTAGATTTCCTGCCTCAGTATTTACCAGGCCTCACTTCCAGAAGCAAAGCTTCTCTATCTCAGTGAATACGATCCATTGAAGAAAGGAACCCCAGTTCACATCCTATACCTTTTTCTTTTCCACAGCTCCCCTTTGATCTACTGTAAATATTAATTTAATTATGAATGCTGCATTAGCTTCCCTTTCAATATATTTATTGTTCTTCCTTATTTTCCCCATGGTTCAAGGAAGAGAGCATAATTTCTAGAATTAGAAGGCCCATATTCTTATGACTAATAATAAATATCTAGTACTTGCTTAGCACATTTCCATCTCAAAGCATTTTACAAACATTAACTATTTAATCTTCACAACCCTTCTATGATGTAGATATAGTAAATAAATCCCATTTACTCTTTGTCCTTTAATGTATAGGATTTTCTGTAGACATTATTGAACAACAGTCTATTGTCCAAAAGCTTACTGCAAGTAAACATTGTTACTGCATTTGATTTACCCAATTAACTCAATTAAAAATATTGCTGACAACTTTGTTCCCTAAGCTAGCATGAAATATAAAAAAAAACCTTCTAATTTATTTGTTTTGCAAAGCTTATATATATGATACTGATACCTAAAAGTGTCTGTGGTATTAAATAAATAAAACAAAATAAATTCTTATCTGAATTAACCAGTATGATTCTTAAGGCCTCAATCTTGAAAAAGTTAAGCACATGCTTAACTTCATACACTGAGTAATTCCATTGATTTATGTGGAATTCCTCACAGAGGGGATGTGCTTAAACCTTTTCAGGACTGGGGTATAAATGTAACATGACTCCAGGTTTGCAATAAGAAGATATTTCAGGAGAAACAGAAATGCTAAACATTCTAATGGTGGGTATGGAAAATTAAAAATCATGGACTGAAAGATTGTTTTACCAAGGAAAAGAGTCTGCTTATTTGCTTCATGCTGAATGGTAAGTCTAGAAAATGGATTTTCTGATAACCTTTTTTTGTGAATTACCTGAAAATGAGTTAAGGTGCCAAAAAAATTACCTACTATCTGTGTTACTATGTGATGGGGTATCCACTCCTCACAAGGCCTGTAGGGGTTTAAGGTGACTAGGTGCACCAATTATCTGCCTACGAAGCATCTGGAGGAGGAGCCAGGGAACAAAGAAGGCTAATTCAAAATGAAGCTCAGCTGGATAGGAACAGGAGGGGCCTGTATAAAGCCGGGTAGCTGAGAGTAGAAAGGAGTTGCAGAGAGAGAGGATGCAGTCACTCTCAGGGGGAGAGAAGGCAAAGTAGGAAGTAGCCCAGGGATACAATGGTACCGCTTAGGACTGTGCAGGCCTTGACTGCTTGTTGTAGGGTCTTTGGGCTGGAACCCAGTGTAGAGGGTGGGTCTGAGTTTCCCTATCAGCCCCTGGAGAAGTGGCACCATAAAGAGAAGACTGCTTGGGACAGACAGTCCCGAGAGACTTAGAATACTGCACTCCTCCAGAAAGGGAGAACTACATGGACCTGGTCAGAAGACAAAGTGGGTGCAGTCGAGTCCCGAGAGAGTGAGACAGAGAAAGAGCAATGGAGTGAGCAACCACAAGAAAGTGCGTTGGACTGTCAACTAATCCCCAGATGCAGCCAAAAGGAGGCGTACCAGTGATGAGGAGAACATCCCATGATATACTACTTTTATAAAACCAGCCTTAGCCAGATTTCTGCCCCAATATCTAGAACTAGAAGTAAGATATGGACTCTAAAATGTCAGGAAGAACATCTGAAATAATAAAATCCTACTACTATTTCTATAGAAATCTTAAGCAATAGGGTTGAACTTGGTTTGATGCTGTCTAAAAAAGAAAACTCAGTTGGATGGATGTAGTACAGCTTATTAATTCTATCTGAGAATGAGTAACAGAACCCCTTTTAATGGGGACAGTCCTATGGCATATATATGAAGGGCCTATACTGCAGCCTCCATTTATTAAACATACTTTGAGACGAGTCAAGGCCCTGAAGGCTTTCCTCACACTCACTTTATGCTACAGAAACCCTAAGAGGCCCAGCTGAAAATGCTGAAAGGAAGCTAGTGTGGTACACTAAAGCTCACAGCCATCATTGTTGCATTCTCATGCAGCTGACCGTGAGATTCAGCTCAATATGCAGCATCTAGACTGCATCAGCTCAGCCTGAATGAAACTACACAGAACACAGAGGAAGAAACAGTCCCTGCCCCACGTGGCTTGCAGTCTAAATAGAGAAATAAAGAAACAACATCCCTCTTGCTCACCCATTGTCTACCTTATTGCAAGTGTTTTTAATGAGCATGAAGTAGTGACAACATTAGCTTAGGAGGGACAACACTGGTAAGCTGGGCAGTAAATGTATCCTGACTTCTGTGCTGCAGGGAGAAGCTGCTCCCATCTATCCTAGATGCAATGAAAAATTAGACTTGTTCCCAGAGAAATCAGATCCACAACAGCAATCAGAGGAACAAACAGTGAAAGTAGTGATATATTACATAGACAGAAAAAGATGTTAACAAAACTTTTCTAAAATAAACCCAACTTACTCATTTAGTTTCTTTCTCAATAATTAACTAAAGGAAGAATGTGCAAACTTAATGAGAACACTGATTTAAAGAAAAGGTCTCTCTAAAGCCTGGACCAGCAGGGAGCTGCACAGCTAAATGTACTGTCAGCCAAACAAAAGGAGATGACAATTAAACCAAAGTTTAGACATCATTGATAGATACTAGATATAGAAAACTAAAAGCAGGTAGATAAAACACTCCATACCCTAATTCCATCTGTAGCCTGAAGTCACAACAGTGGCTCTGTGTTTGAAATGCTTAGCTTCCTAGCCAGCTCCAACAGCCACACAACTAAGAAACAGACTCAAGAGTGGGATGCCATTGCTGGAAGAATTACCACTTCTATGACCTGCAGTAAAGACAAAGGTGAAAAAAATATTGAAAAGCAGTGATCAGCAAAATTATTTTTGCTGTATAGAACACATTTATTCTCAGCACTAGCAGAGTCAGAGTTTTTCCTCTTAAATGTTAACAAGCTCCTTCAACGGTATTAAAACTATGGGCAAGTCTACATTACAAAATTAAGTGGATCTAAGTTATGTTGATGTACAGCTAGCACAGTAATTAAGTCGCTTTTGCATGTCCACACTACGCTCCTTCTCTGGGCAGTGTGCCTCCTCATCAGGAGCGCTTGCACTGATTTAACTGCCAGTGTGGGGCATTGTGAGACAGCTTCTGAAAGGCAGCAACTGTTAATGTAAGCAATGCAGTGTCTGCACTGACATTGTATCGACCTAAGCGCTATGCCTCTCGTGGAGGTGGAGTTATTAAGTCAGTGTAGCAGGTAAGCTACATCGGTGGGAGCTACATTTTAGTGCAGACACTTACAGAATTGGGTCAGCATCTGCCTTACATCGACCTAACTCTGTACTGGAGACAAGGGCTAAATCCCATAATCCTTGTGCCCCCCTCGTTTAGCAATGGAAGCAGTCCCCATCCCCACCCCCAACAACACCATTTCCAGGATTCAGGTAAAGCTGCCAATAGTTGCTGTTAATTAAGAAATTAAAACAGAACATAGTCAATCAGCTTGTTCCATGCAGCATGAAGGAAACAATTCGTTTCCATAACCATGACTAGAAGTTTTGTGCCACTGGCAGTTTTGTATTTCAAAATCTTCATAACTTGCTGTTAATTAAGAAATTAAAACAGAACATGGTCAACTAGCTTGCTCCATGCAGCATGGAGGAAACAATTCGCTTCCATAACCATGACTAGAAGTTTTGTGCCACTGGCAGTTTTGTGTTTCAAAATCTTCATAACTTTCACATACCATTAGCTATGTTTCTGTCCCACTTCAAGGCCAGCTCAGAGACTGCTATTTCTAGGGCCAATTACATCTGCCTATTACTTTCCTCCCACTTTTTTCCTTCCAGACAATAGAAGGCACTGAAAAACATAGAGTAAATCCAAAATGCAGTGTCAAGTGCTAGCTAAGTAACACAGTATCCCACTGATTCACCCAACAAACAGCATGTTTATTCCAGATAGGTGGACAACACTGTCTATAAAGGCTCAGCTTGTCCTTCAGAAAAACGTTTGATCATTATTATTATTAAAATTTTTTGTAATTCTGCAGTAGAGGTGGCATCACCTCAGGTTTGCTTCAGCCTCCTCATTTTTATGACTGATGTGGATCATTACTTGAGGTAATGAGGGTAAAATCTCTTCAGTTTTCTGAGCCAACACTTCTTCTCTAGAGAAAAAACTCTGAGCTTGATGTCTTTCAGGGATTAGGCCAAATGTTAACTGCAGTTCTACTGTAATGGGAAAATGCAGCAGATAAGATAGACAAAAATGCCAAAAAAGTGGGGGTGGGGAGGAGGAAGGAACAGAAAGGGAAGAAAGAGACACTTGGAGCTGTGACAAACTACTGTGCTGGAGGAAAGGAAGGAGAGATATAACAGGAGGCTCAATCAGATGTGAAGGCCCAGTCAATTGTTTATACCATAGGCAGCAGAGCCAGGGAGGCCACCTGAGTCTTGGCCTGACCATTTGTTTTATGCTCTTGCTGGTTGCCAATCAAGAAATGTAACCTTTTTGCTGTGCACATGTATGCAGCAATACACACTATGGCTGGGAGCACACCCCCACCAGCTCCTGGCTCCTACTCTGCATGTGGGGCATGCAGCATGCCAGGCCTTAACCTGGCAGCTGCGGAAACCATGACAGCTCCTCTCAGCTCTGGGGATCAGCCAGGAAGTGGGATAGACCCATCACCTAAGGGTGAGGATCACGAGCAGGGAGGGATAAGCTAAGGAATGGGGTGCGAGAGGCAGAGATTCCTGGGAGGAGACAGTAGCAAGACTCCCTTGAGGGCTGAGGCTTCTGGGAGGGGGTGGGTATAAGGTTTCCTGGTCTGGGAGTAAGGCTGCTGGGGTGGGGGGGCACGTGAGAGAGAAAGAGGAGGGTCAGTGCAGGGAGTGAGGTGGCAGCACAGCATGGTGGTGACATTATGGTCCCACACACACACTTTAAGTGGTGCTCCATAGCCCCTGGTTTATACCAACATTTTAAAAAGCACGCACAAGTAGCCAATGGGGCAACTGTTTGCAGACAGTTTGGAGCTGGGCATACATGGGATTTTGAGTCAAGTGCCCTGAGCTCTCTGGGTCCCCTGTGCCCCACACAGGTGGGTTTGGGATATAGAATTGGGAATGAGCTTTCCACGAGTGTTTTCAAAAGCAATTTGGGGCTCCCAGGTGCTGCTGCTTAGCTGAGTCAGATTCATGGCCACGTCATGAACTGCAGGTAGCCTCCCACTGGCTGCCTCGCAGTGCAGACCTCCTGTAACCTGTCTCCAAACAGAATACAACACTCCAATAAAAGGTGATAAAAGGCAATCAGGCAAGAGGGTCAAAGAAAGATACACCAGGACACAGAAAGGAGTAGACATTTTGATGAGGATTTAAGCAAGGCTGGAAAAGGCTGACAGAGATGGGTGCTCTTACAAGTCTGCTGGACGAGGGGAAGGATTGAGTTGTATACATAGGAGTGGAAAAATCAACCGGGGAGACTGCAGGCAACCATGCTGAGTTTGTAAATAATGAGGACACTCAGGGAAAGAAGGAGATGAGCAAAGGACGTCCCCTAAAAGAAGAAATGCCTATACCCTCTTCTCAGGAGCTTTGTGAGAAGAGAGAACAGTTTCACAAAAGCCAAGGGAGGACAACATACCAAGGAAGAGAGACTAACCAACGGTACAGAAAGCAGCAGAGCAGTAAATAAGGATGAGGATGTAATGTGGATCCAAGAACAGGTTACCACCAAAATCACCAAGCTTCACATCACTCCATTTACATTGTTTGAAGAACTAAAAATGCTTCCAGATCATATCAGTTCTTAAAAAATGTGTGAGAGAGAGAAAGCAGGAGAGAAAGAACTGGAACTATTTCCCATCCACTAGACTTGAGATCTACAGGAAAATTCTTCTATTCTCACAATTCATTAAATGTTGAAACAGCTGTAATGCCAGTACCCATTTTCAGGACTCCATTGGACATAAGCAATTTTGAATACCTTTCCTCCTGAATTCCCATTTATTTAAAAAATATGTATGTAAATATAGTTGCACTTGCAAATTTACCACTCTCCCCATTGTGTCAAGATCCATTGCCTTCTAAACACAAGTCATCTGGAAAACATGAAAATAAATCCCTTGGGTTTCATCTTTTACAGGATCAGACAGATCAGTTTTAGCATTCTGGCAGTTACTGTGCAGGACCATTATAGACTAGTGGTTTTCAATCTGTAGTCTGTGGACCCCTGGGGGTCTGTGGCCTATGCCTAAGGGGTCCGCAAAAGATTGTCATTACCATAGAACAGTGATTTTCAACCTGGGATCTGCAGACTATGTCTAAGATTTCCAAAGTGGTCCGCACTTCCATTCAAAATATTTTTAGGGGTCTTCAAATGAAAAAAAGGTTGAAAACCACTGTCCTAGCCGATGTGTTTCCTTACCCCGTCCTTCAAGATGCTCCTTTTTTCCTCTCCTGATTGTTCTGCATTGATCTTCCTAGGGCTCAACTAGATAATACTATTTGTCACTAGAGATAGAGCATGGGTTGCTCCCGGTTTCTTAATCTCTCTTTTGTGTCTCTTCATTATCAATGCATTGAAACAGCATAATAGTTTCCACTATAATTTCAACAAGAGGAACTGGTGCTAACTGAATGGTGTTTTTCTGCCTACTCAAGACAAAATAGCAAGGTTTGCATTTGATGTGTGTTTATTTTTCAGTTGATATAAATATATTTATTCTATTATCTCAGGCACATGGGCAGAAGTGTGAAACTCAGCAGTATTTGGTTGACCATAATTAGCATGATTAAATTACCATCACCACAAACAGGGGCCAGATCCTCAGCTGCTGTAAATCAGTATAGCTCTATTAGCATCCTATCTTTTCCATAACAATATAGAGTAAGGGACCCATTCTATAACACTTAGTCTGGTCAGGCCAAGGAAATCTAGAAAAACCTCTCCATTCCAGAAGCTCAAGTACTTGATACTTGTTTTCCTACTGACCCCTGTTTTTCCTATGGTTTCGCATCCATTTCACCCTAGTAACCCTGAAAACATAATTTCTTCTGTGCTCTCCAGCAAAGAAATCTTCACACTTGTGCTAAGATAAACAACATTAAATCTGCTTTATCTGCAGCATCCCAAAGAGTCATTCTAGGAAGTGAGAATTGAAACCTGTCTACAGCAAGGACTGGTTCATTGTGATTTGACAAATGTGACAATAGTGATTGAGAGGCTGCAGAAAGTGTTTTATGAAATAGAATTAAAGGGAATAATGTTTGGGCAACCATTCCTAGGAGCAGACATAGGTCTACAAGTATATTATGGATACAAACACCAACAAGGACGAAGAAATGTTTAGGATGCTCCAGGGCATGTAACTAGGAGTAACAACTAAGATGAAATTGAGCAAAAGAAAAAATTAGTCTGAATATTATCTGAACATCCTCTGAAAGCTGAAACTAGACAAATACAGGCTAGCAAGAAGGTGCAAATTTTTAACATTGAGGATGATTGACCTTTGGAACAACTTACCTAGGGATGTGGTGATTCTGTATCACTAACTGTTATTATATTAAGACTGGATATCTTTCTAAAAGATAGGTTATAACTCAGATAAAAGTTATGGGCTTGATGCAGATATTACCTGGTGAAAATATATGGCCCATGTATGCAGGAAGTCCGACTAGATGATCAGAATAGTCCCTCTAGCTAAAAATCTATGAATCTCTCAGGAAAATGCCAAAACATTGAATTCAGTGATGTACACTGCCTCAGATCTGGCTCTGGGAGAGCAGCTCAGAGTGAGCACTTGAGAGCCAAATCCAAAACCTGTTGAAGTCAGTGAAAAACTCCCTTGACGTCAATGGGCTTTGGATCAGGCCCTTATAGCAGGAGGAGATATAAATACTGTTTTGCTGGCCAAGTATATCATGTCACCCAGTATTAGGTGACACTGCCCTCAAAGGCCAAGCCAGAGTAAGCAAGCTCTTATTGGTTAACTACTAAAACAAATGTTAAAGGAGGGTTAGCACTAGCTAATGCATTTCAAATATTAAGCTATAAAGAACCCCTGAGTTTCTGCTTGACATTGGACTATTCAGGAAAGAGGTTGCTTTTTTCTCTAAAGCCACATTAATTGGAGGTGAGATTAGATGATCTAATGGTCTCTTCCAGTCTTAAAATCTATGACTCTATGAAAGTTGTGGACTCTCCAGCACTTACAAAAAGTGATTTTGGGAGGAACCCAAGGGGAGGGCCGTTTCATAGGCACAGAGCTGGACGACCACCTGGGCACAGCCCAGCTCAGGGCAAGTGATCTGGCAAACACCAGGGCTAGGAAACGGGCAGGGCATCCTGGGGGAGAGCCCGCCTGCACACCCTCCTCCCCTGCATCACACACTCTGCATAGCCACCCCCCATTGTAAATGGCACTCTGCAGCACCCCCCCCCCGCCCCAAATCCTAATGATTTCTAGTTCCCTACATGTTTCTCAGTGCGAACCAAAACCAGTCAGGACAATGTGCAACACAAACATCACAGAAAGTCATGTGTAAAGCAAGAACAGAAAGAATTAAAAGGAAAAATCTTCTTCCATAAAACCCTCGTACCATGTCTAAATTTGTCTAGAACATTAACATTAAAGAAATTAAATGTGCACCATGAAGTCCTCCATTAGCTGGGAGAATATTATATTAACATCAGCTATAGAATACAATTAGATTTTTATAGCATCAGTTATGCTCAAGGTATCAAAGTGCTTTGCACAGTTTGATACTGACAGTGCAGGACTCAGTAGCCATGACAGGCTCAGCTATAACTTGGGCACTGGAAATGTGTGCTGGGGCCTGGATAAGGGTATTGCCCAGACAAGGGTAGATTTAGGATCTGTCAGTTAATTTTGGTTATCAGAGTGTTTTCTGCAGAATTCCACTTTGCATTTTACAAAAGGATGTTGCTAGCCCTTGCCACATAGCTGCAGAGGCCATCTTTCCAAGGGGAACCAATTCAGTGCTGTTTTCCTGAGTCTGCACGTGGAAACAACAGCTCTGAGAGCTGAGGACTGCCATATTCATTCCAGCTGAGGTTTGACTCTGAAACCCACTGATAACAATTTAAATGTGCCTGTGGCCAACTGACCATTTAACAAAAACACAGTGCTTTGTTCCCTGTGGTTGGATTTGTCCTAAAGGATCTTTCAGAAGGAAGCAGTGAGAAGGTTTTAAATCTACAAATCATTTAATGTTCTGTAACATTTCTGGTCCTTTCGAAAACACAGTGGTAGATAATGTAGATGGATCATTGGTCTGTTTCATTATGACAAATATCTTCCTCCTTATTGAGGGCCAGATTTAAGCCTTTCCTTCTTCCCTCCCCTTACCCAGTGACATAGTATACCCACTTCCAGTGGAAATGGGGGCTCTGTAGCAATACCTGCCTTCCCTGCTGACCTGGCTGAGCCCCCTCCACATATCTAGAGTCCACAGGCCTGTTCCTGCTCCTATTCAAGTCATTCTTATTGCCTTCACTGGGGCAGGATTGGGTCCCATGCTGGAAGAAGACAGGGCTGGCTCTGCGTAGGGAAGATGCACTCTGTCCTCTTTCTGGCCCCACAGAACTTAACCAGAGAAGACAACACAGGGTAAAACTGTAATATCTTTTCTGCAGGACCTCCTGTCTCACTCCAGCTGTCCTGGTGGCCTGCCTGGCTTGTAGTATAGCTCCTATGGAGCCATACTGCCAGAGAACCAGGAGGGGCTGCCAGGGAATGGATCCAGTGCATGGGCAATGGACCTCTGCAGAGATGGCCCTGGCCTCAGGGAGCTGCAAGGTTTGGGACAAACAGGGATTTCTTCACCAGAAGAAGACCCTTCCCAGAGCTTTGTTTTGCAGCACTTTGAAATCCCTGGCACTTTTCCTCTTTGAATTCAAAGAATCTTTTCTGAAGCGTAACATCAGTGGCTAACAAAGAGGGGACAATCTGGCCATGGTTGTTTGTTATTCTCTCCCGTCTATTGTTCCTTCTTGCCAGGGGTTCACCTGATCCAGAAGTGTTCCTAGTTTGCCATCTCCCACTGCAACAGGCTCAATACATTGATCTCTTGAGGGCAGAAAAGTGAGGAGCACTCAGATCCTGGCAATTTGGGTGATGAAAAAAACATCATGCTGCAGACAATAGGCCAGGTTCTCATTTACACTGGTGTAAATTCAAATGAAGCTAGTAGAGTTGTCCTGATGTAAGTCTGGAGTAAATGAAATAAGAAATTAGCTCAGTTTCCACACAGGACACTGCAGCACACAAGGACATCGCTTGCATAGTGGCACCTTGCCATTAATCTCTTCCTCCTTGTCCATGCTAAACAAAACAAACATTTCAGTACAATCCCCCACATTTCTGTGGAATGCTTTCAGACCAGACAAAGTAGAACCAAGGCCTAAAATCCTTCCCAGGCATTTTCTCAGCTAGCAAGTAAAAAAAAAAAAAAAGAGATCTTGTGTCTAACCAGATAAACCCTGATTGCATTTTGAGAGTATGGTTGCAGGCAGGCAAAAAGTTAACCTTTCAAACATTCTGCATAAGGTCATTCCCATAATCAAAAGGAAAATAATCCTCTCTCTCTAGATAATTGGCTTAGCTAACCAATGATTTTACGCTTCAGACAAGGCTCTTTGAATTCAAAAAGGGAAAGTGCCACGGATTTCAAACTGCTGCAAAACAAAGAACAGCCTAATGCTGCGGGGAGAGTATTTGGGGGGACGACTCTTTTAAAAGAGAAGCAGCATGCTCCTGAAAGAACAAGGATACTTCTCTGTCTAGATTTTTTACACTTGTCATACACTCATCTCTTATTCGAAGATTGAGCCAACATAACCACAAGCTGTGTGACAAGTGTTCTGAAGAAGCAAACATGTGAACAGTGGTGTGTGGTGTATGTCAGCCATTTTCATGACCTCGTTTCTGCTAAGCTAGTGATCAGACATAGCTTGCTGCTGCCTGATCTGGCTACAATGACATAGAACAGTGTAGTTAAGAAAACCTACCTTAACATAGGAAAGGCTCCCACCTTTCTCAGCAATCACAATGCCAGGCAGGAACACAGAGCTACCCTTTGCCATCCCACAAAGCCTGCAGCTCTGGACACCCCTCATTTAGTTAATAAAGGATGTAAAGGAGAATCTCAACTTTCATGCTAAAAGGCAGCACAGTCTAGTAACTAAGCAAGGGACTCAGAACAGGTAACTTACGCCAGCCTTTGTCAAGTCACATGGGCCACAAATTTAAACCCAGTAGTCTCAGCTGAGGCACCTATCTGTGAGGTAGGGTTTTAGGGGCTTACATTTATACAGCCATGTTTGAACATTTTGGGCTTAATCTATCTGTGCCTCAGTTCACGCATCTGTGAATTAGGGATAACAGTACACCTATCTCACAAAGGGGTATTAGCAATTAAAGAGTGAATGTTTTTAAAGTGTTATATGAATATTAAAACTCAGCAGAGTGCACATGAAACCCTCCAGTGCCTGAGATCCAGCATACCCCCAAACTACAGTTTAATTGAGCAATTGTCCCCTGCAAAACTTCAGTCTTCTCCTCTTTCCTCTTCCCTTTTTGAGTGCTCTCATTCAGCTGTCGCCTCAATTCCATCAAATCCATCATTAGTCTTTCATACCTGACCAATCTGATTGCCTTCTATGATGAGATAACTGGCTCTGTGGATATGGGGAAAGTAGTGGATGTGATATACCTTGACTTTAGCAAAGTTTTTGATACGGTCTTCCACAGTATTCTTGCCAACAAGTTAAAAAAAGTATGGATTGGATAAATGGAGTATAAGGTGAATAGAAAGATGGCTAGATCTTTGAGTAGTAATCAAGGGCTCGATGTCTAGTTGGCAGCCGGTATCAAGCAGAGTGCCTCAGGGGTCAGCAATTTGGTGGATGACATTAAGCTGGGGGAAAGAGGTAGATACACTGGAGGGTAGGGATAGGGTCAAGAATGACCTAGACAAATTGGAGAATTGGGCCAAAAGAAATCTGATGAGGTTCACAAGAACAAGTGCAGAGTCCTGCACTTAGGACAAAAGAATTCCATGCACTGCTACAGGCTGGGGACCCGAATGGCTAAGCGGTAGTTCTGCAGAAAAGGGCCTGGGTTTTACAGTGGATGAGAAGCTGGATATGAGTCAACAATGTGCTCTTGTTGCCAAGAAGGCCAAGAGCATATTGGGCTGCATTAGTACTAGCGTTGCCAGCAGATCAAGGGAAGTGATTATTCCCCTCTAGTCAGCACTGATGAGGCCACATCTGCAGTATTGCGTCCAGTTTTGGGCCTCCAACTACAGAAAGGATGTGGCCAAATTGAAGAGAGTCTTGCGGAAGGTAATGAAAATGATTAGTGGGTTGGAGCACATGACTTATGAGGAGAGGCTGAGGGAACTGGGCTTATTTAGTCTGCAGAAAAGAAGAGTTGGGGGCGGGATTTGATAGTAGCCTTCAACTACCTGAAGGGGGGTTCCAAAGAGGATGGAGCTAGGCTGTTCTCAGTGGTGGCAGGTGACAGAACAAGAAGAAACGGTCTCAAGTTGGGGAGGTCAAGGTTGGATATTAGGAAAAACTATTTCAGTAGGAGGGTAGTGAAGCACTGGAATGGCTTACCCATGGAGGTGGTAGAATCTTCATTTTTAGAGATTTTTAAGGCCCAGCTTGACAAAACCCTGGCTCAGATGATTTCCCTTCTGCTCCTATTTGTTCCCCAACCACACACCACTATTATTTTTATTTATTGTTCGTACTGTAGTAGCACCAATCTTGTGCTCACTTGTGCGGTGTAAACAAGGTAGCAGGAGTATGAACTCCAAGCTCAGTCTCAGAGCCATTAACGCTGCTTTGCATTGCTCCAGCTCAGTACAGTAGATCTTAAATTGGCTTAAGTAGCCAACTGAGGATCCTCCTTGTTTAAAGAGAAACCTTGAATGGCATAAAGCCAGTCCTGCACCTCCATCTCTCTCCCGTAGCCTCCTGAGTTCTGAGGAAACTCCCTTTCATCCACAGAAGCACCTGCCCCCAGGAGCCTTCAAGGGGATATCTTCAATAAAGAGCACTACAGACCAATTAATCCAGCATCATGCTGCATTAATTTCTCCCCATCATATCTACTGGAGTTTGGGGAGAATGATGTGAGTCCGTCTGCCCCGCCACACAGATTACCTGTTGCCTTCCCTTTGCTGCTCCATTCCCAATCCTGATTACCAACCATGCAGAGGGCTCTCTGTATTTTGAAAAATCTCTTTTAACAGGTTTTCCAAGTGCAATAAATTAATGGAACAATCAAGCCATGGTGAGGGAGGGAGCAAGGAATCAAAGAGTCTCCTACAAGTCAGCAATGGAAAAGACTTGCCATTCAGAACCCTCATTACAATCCTTTTCTAATCATAATTACAACCTATGATGGCTGGAAATCCTCTTTTGTAATGGAGAAGATGGCCGTCCAGGGCATGTACTGTTCTTTGCCTGATTTCTTTATAATAAAGTGCTCCAGGATAATCACATATCTGGACTGGCTAAATAATCCTATCCCTGCAACTGAAGGCAGAGGATGCTTCATGCTGTTGAAATGAACTGCTTCTCCCACTTTAATTGTAGGGACTGTTCATTTTAAAGTTACATCAAGGGAAAGAAACTCCAGCGAAGATTATTAAAATAAGCAGTATTTTGTTATTTGTCATATTTCTCATTTGTTGTCATTCCACATTTCAGTATTTTATAATAAACCTGCATACCCCGAGGTTACTTCGTTGTTTGTTTTATAGGGTGCCTCATTCACCATTCATCTGGGAAAGCAGCATTGTTTTTGAGTCCTGCATCCCAAATCAGAACTCTTTATGAGCCACTCTATATAACACAAACAGAGGCACCCTCTGGGCACCATATAAATTAATAGCAGAAGTGTATTTCTTTTCAACATAAATGTTTCATCCAGGAAATTTGATTTTTCTGATGGAAGAGTTTCTCTTAATGAACTAGGCACTGTAGGCACAGACTATCATCAAGGTATTTGTCTTCTACACAAGCTGGTCTGCATCACACTCAGACAATGGAGTTCCAGTACAGTAGCCTCTGTTTGCCTGATTTTCCAAGGTGCTGATCACTCACGATTGGTTCCTGAGCTAGAGTTATTATGGTGCGCTGTGCAGTTACTGGTGAGAATATGTTTCAGGTTGGCAGGTTGCCTGTGGGCAAGGACTGGCCTGCCACCCAAGGCCTTTCACAGGGTGATATTAGGAATCACAGGCCTTGGGTGGCAGGCCAGTCCTCGCTCATAGGCAACCTGCCAACCTGAAACATATTCTCACCAGTAACTGCACACCGCACCATAGTAACTCTAGCTCAGAAACCAATCCATGCAACAAACCTCGATGCCAACTCTGCCCACATATCTACACCAGCGACACCATCACAGGACCTAACCAGATCAGCCACACCATCACCGGTTCATTCACCTGCATGTCCACCAATGTAATATATGCCATCATATGCCAGCAATGCTCCTCTGCTATGTACATCGGCCAAACTGGACAATTGCTACGGAAAAGGATAAACGGACACAAATCAGATATTAGGAATGGCAATATACAAAAACCTGTAGGAGAGCACTTCAACCTCCCTGGCCACACTATAGCAGACTTTAAGGTGGCCATCCTGCAGCAAAAAAACTTCAGGACCAGACTTCAAAGAGAAACTGCTGAGCTTCAGTTCATCTGTAAATTTGACACCATCAGCTCAGGACTGAACAAAGACTGTGAATGGCTTGCCAATTACAAAACCAGTTTCTCCTCCCTTGGTTTTCACACCTCAACTGCTATAACAGGGCCTCATCCTCCCTGATTGAACTACCTCATTATCTCTAGCTTGCCTGCATATATATACCTGCCCCTGGAAATTTCCACTACATGCATCTGACGAAGTGGGTATTCACCCATGAAAGCTCATGCTCCAAAACAACTGTTAGTCTATAAAGTGCCACAGGATTCTTTGCTGCTTTTACAGATCCAGACTAACACGGCTACCCCTCTGATACTGGGGTGTTCAAGGCCTTCTGAAAATCAGTTAATCTATGAAAAAAAAAACCCATGAAACAAAGATAGCAATGCAGTTACCATTTAATGGACAGTCACTTCAGACAATGATCCTTCATCATCTGACCATGTCTATCCATGTTGCAGTGTCTACACTCACCTTTTTTATATGATGGGCTTCATTCTTTTTTCACTGATTTGAATCAGCAGTAACATGGCTGAAATCAATCCAGTTACATCAGTATAAAAGTGAGGGAAGTGAGAGAAGACATAGGCCCAACATACTTACTTGTGATCTAATCAAAGTGGGTAGCCAATTGTCTCAGTGCTAAGCTTTCCTTCCTATGAGGTCTGACATGCATAATCCTTGCTAGGAATCCTTGTCTTGCTCATCCAGTTTCCTAAGCAATCTTCAGATATGTTTGTCACTTGGTGATCACGTTCTAGCATCTAGCAGAAAGCAGAGACGGCTAAACCTACAACAATTTAATTTAAGAACATTTAGAATGGAAGGTAACCTTCATTTTAAATCTATGTCCTCCAAAGATTTTTAGGCCATAAAATCTACATACAAATTGCACTCCATGAGCCATATTCTGATCTCAGTTACACTGGTACATATCTAGAGTAATACCTCTGACTTGATTAAGTTACTCCAGGGTCATTCTCATGGAAATGAAAGCAGAATCTAGCCCCTATAAAACCCTCCCTTAAACAAATCATCACCCCAGAACCTAGGTCCCAGTTCTGATCTTTCAACTGTTTTACACTGACTTCAGTGCACATATTCCTGATTTAATTGAGGTCAGAATCAGGCCCCAAGACTGTCATATTGCAGATTCATACCTCCTCAGTTCAGAAGCCTGTTATCCTCTGTCTTAATATTTTTTCTTATCTTTTGTTGCCCTGATGAGAAATTAGAGTGCTTTCCCTCTCCCTGCCCCTTTCCCCCCTCATTTAACTGGTTGCATTATGGTATTGTATAGCTAGAACAACCAATACACAGCCGGTTAATGACTGTAAAGGAAATACTGAAATGTGTTAGGCTAGTGAAAATTATCTCAGATTAGCTGTTTGGTGCATCTTCTGACAAAACTGTGTAGTTAGACTTTAATTGAAGTGTGGTTCTCTCGGCTGCAGGACCAATGAATGTGAAATGCAGTGAATCTCGCTCCTCATCACTGACATGCAAACAACAGCAATATAATGCCTATTGTATTTTTCAGTTCACCGATGGAGTTTTCTGAATTCAACCTGTCTGCTTCATGATTTTACTTTTGTGAATTTAATTTCATTTAAACAACGGCGCAAAACATGCGGGGGGGCTTCTTCAATTCTGGAAAGCGAATATCTGAGATAGACATTCTGGACCCCACTCTGGATGCTTTTTGCCTCCCCTTCCATGCAAAGCAGCAAGATTACTGGCTTAACCAACTACTTGGGAATTCCCTGAGTCAGAAGAGATTCCCAGGTGGCATACAAACAGTTTAATAGCTCCCGGCACGTGGAACAGGCTATGGTGTCCTTATGTCTTGGCAACTCCTGAAAGCCATGGAAAGCTGGCGTAAATCAGAGCAGCCTTCAGGCAGTCTTCATCTCTAGATACTTCCCAATTTTCTTTTACACATTTATTAATTTCTCAGCCATTTTCTCTTCTATACTCTAAAATAATCTCTAACCCACAAGATTTAGCCCTAACAGTTTCTCATGAGTCCAGTAGGGGTATAGTTAACCCTGTTACCCTAAAATCTAGCATTTGTAGGGCCAGATGCCTTTATCTGGTTCACTTGGTGCAGGGCCCAGGGTGAGTAGGGAAAGATGGCTCTAAGCCAGGAGTGGGCAAACTTTTTGGCCCAAGGGCCACATCTGGGTATGGAAATTGTATGGCGGGCCATGAATGCTCATGAAATTGGGGTTGGCATGTGAGAGTGGATGAGGGTTCCAGCTGCGGGTGCAGGCTCTGGGGTGGGGCCAGAAATGAGGAGTTCAGGGTGAGGGAGGGGGTCCTGGGCTGCAGCAAGGGGTTGGGATGCAGGGGGGGTGAGGGCTTCAGCTGGGGGTATGGGCTCTGGGGTGGGGCTGGGGATGAAGGGTTTGAGGTGCAGTATGGTGTTCCGGGCTGGGACCAATGGTTTCAGATAGCAGGACGGGAATCAGGGCTGGGGCAGGGGCTTGGGACATGGGAGGGGGTCAGAGGTGCAGGCTCCAGGCGGTGCTTACCTCAAGCAGCTCCCAAAAGCAGTGGCATGTCCTCAGTCCAGCTCCTATGCGAAGGCACAGCCAGGTGGCTCTGTGCACTGTCCCATCCACAGGCACTGCCCCTGCAGCTTCCATTGGCCGTGGTTCCCGGCCAATGGAAGCGGTGCTTGGGACGGGTGCAACATGCGGAGCCCCCGGCTGCGCCTAAATGTAGGAGCCGGAGCGGGAACATGCTGCTTCTTCCAGGAGCTGTGCGGAGCCATGGCACATGCAGAGCAGGGCAAGCCTCCAACCCTGCTCCCTAGCTGGAGCGCCAGAGTGGGAAAAGCCCCAGACACCGCTCCCTGGTGGGAGCTCGAGAACCAAATTAAAACATCTGATGGCCTAGACATGGCTCGCAGGCCGTAGTTTGCCCACCCCTGCTCTAAGCCATGGCCCCTAGGGCTGCTCTAAATTACATTGGCTAGAATTGCCCACTAAGCACTGCTCCACCATCTAGAAATCACTGAATTTTACCTTCACACACACGCCTCCAACTTCACACCTGTGGGATGGCCAGGGATGCTCTCTATATATGAATATGAGTGGATGACATTCAGGGACTCTGTTACTTTAGGAGAACCCCCCAGAAGCCTGGCTAAGGCAGTCCTCCATCCCCTATGCACTGACAAAGAGACTCAAAAAGGACGTAGCCATGGACCACAATCTGGCCTGTAACATATAACTATCCACTAAGCCCGCTCTATTAAAAGAATAGGCTACTAAAAATAGACTTGTTGTGACTCAACCCAAAAGATCTTGTATGCAGAAATACGGTGAAGCTCTTTTAAACTAGCTAAAACAACACATGTCATCAGCACATTAAGAGATGTACTGTAAAAACTAGATTAATTTTCTGGGCCTGGTGCTGACCTCAGAGCAGTTTTGACTTCAATGGGAATTAGCCCTGATTCGCATAAGTGTAATGAGATCAGAGTCAGGCCTATTTTCTGTGTCCTAAATCAAAACTGATGTAACATAAATGACAAAGCCCTGTTAAATGACTCTGTTTAGATATATGATGTCTGAAAGGCAAAAAAACGTGCAACAAGTTCGTTACACTTTAACCCGGTCTCTACTATCTTTGGAATTGCCTTATTTTAACATTCCTGTTCCTTGCATTTGTATTCAGACAATTTAAAAACTCTCCCCAAGTGACCACCTTATTACTTTCAGTGGTTTGGGGCCAGTTTCTTCACCCAATCCCCAAACCTCTCAACACATTCTAGGAATTATATGTCCTATTCCACTGCCGCTGTACATGATAGCAGATCTTTCCACATGGGTGAAAATAGTAAAGGAAGTATTTGTCAATTTTTCAGTATTTTCAAAGCCACTAGTTTTGACTAACTTCTAGAGGAACCATTTGTGGACTGATCTCCTTTGCAAAGTACTGTGTCACCAGATCTCACTGTTCTACAACATGCTGCAGCACACTGATGGGCAATATAATCTATATGAAAATGAAGGAGCAAAATATATGCAAAGCTTCACTGCTGGTGCAGAGGGCTGGAAACTATGTTGTATAGTACATCATTTCACTGGAATTTCTCATTTTCAGGACATTGGTTCTAATATTACTGCCATCATAGTGTTTAATGTCCCTATAGTGGAATTCCAGCATTAAAAAAAAAAATCTATGGCTCACAGCCAGGAATACATGTCCCACTAATTTTAACCTGTCTGCCTATTTTAGGAGCTGGGTCTAGCTGTGTCGAGGACTGAGCTCCCAGGCACTGAGGTGTCAAATAACTGGTGAGAAAAATTAAAATAAACAAGCACACACTCAATCTCAATATTTTTAAAGTATCTGTAGAAATTCTATAACCACAAAAGGTCTTGAGGGGCAATATGTCTTCTTTCTATGTTCTTTCGATATTTTTCCTTTTGTTTGACTTTAATGATTGTAAAGTGATTTAAGATGTCCTCAGGAAAGACACCTTACACTGCGAGAGATGGAATTGTTGGTAATGACTAAGAATCACCTGTTGACTGAAAACTCATCATTTTCACATGTTTTCTGTCTTCATTGTTGCCTTAAATAATTCTCTATATCCATGGTATTAATTAACATTTCTCTGCCAGGTTGAGGCTGGCCCTGTATGTCTTTGAAACAGAGTTATGATTTGATACACAGAAAGTTTAAAATGGGTTAGAATGATACACTTCCATTCTCATCATGTTGTCCTCTCTCTTTGGAAAACTGAGTGATGTTACTCACACTAGGAAATATGCTGTGCCATCAACTGTTCCGTATCTATTATATGACTAAAACAATGGCTTTGTAGCCAGTTTTGGAAGTGCAGAAATAAATATGACTCCTCGCACAAGATAAAATGAGAAGACTTCTGCAAGATGGCCAGGCTGTTAATTTGAAAAAACCCTTAGGAATGTGGTTACAGAGGCAGAATGGGGGAATTCCAGACACAGGAGTTTCAGCTCCCCCAATAAGCAGTAGGATTTGCCAAATATAGAGTTTCAGCTATAAATACCACACATTCATGTGCTCTTGAATACTGCTGGTGAGCTGGTGGCTGTGAGATAGTCATTCCTGAACATGTCTCAGTAGGCCAGTTTGGGAGCCAGACAACCTTAGTGGTTACTGTCCATGAGGTAGCTGTCTGGGAATACAATCCTCATAAGAGCAGCAAAGAATCCTGTGGCACCTTATAGACTAACAGACGTTTTGGAGCATGAGCTTTCGTGGGTGAATACCCACTTCCTCAGATGCATGTAGTGGAAATTTCCAGGGGCAGGTATATATATGCTAGCAAGCAAGCTAGAGATAATGAGGTCAGTTCAATCAGGGAGGATGAGGCCCTGTTCTAGCAGTTGAGGTGTGAAAACCAAGAGAGGAGAACTGGTTCTGTAGTTGGCAAGCCATTCACAGTCTTTGTTTAATCCTGAGCTGATGGTGTCAAATTTGCAGATGAACTGAAGCTCAGCAGTTTCTCTTTGAAGTCTGGTCCTGAAGTTTTTTTTGCTGCAGGATGGCCACACTATAGCAGACCTTAAGGTGGCCATCCTTGAGCCCCACGCTGCTGCTGCCACTACCAACAACATAAGATCTTCCTGTTTTCACATGTATTTACTAATGATATTTCTTCAACTTCGTACAACAACATGAGAAGCTACAGCTGCTAGTAGGGGATTACACATTCATATACACAGATATCTAAGGAATTAAGCTGTACCTTGTTTATTTTGGTATTTTTAACAGCTTTGCAAAACAGAGTTTCCAGCTATAAAGTGTCCTGATGTCTAGCAGTATTGCTATTTATCAGCAAAATTAGGGTTCAAGACTCATGCTGGTGCTCTCATACCCCAGCTGGGGAAGCTCAGGTAGGTAGAGTGTGTGGAGCACCAGTCTCTGTGAGCGCTTCAACAGCACCTTCTGAGGTCACGTATCCACTTGGGCTACCCATCACCCAGAGTAACAGAAATCTGACCAACTGTATGAAGCTAGAATCACCCACACTCTTCCCAGTGGTTATCAAAACTGAGGATTATTTATTTATTTGCCTGTATTACTGTAGCACCTAGAAGCCCAGCCAAGGACCAGGACCACACTGTGCTAGGCATTGTACAAACACAGAACACAATGGTGTTCTGCCCCAAAGAGCTGACAATCTAAGTCTAAGACCAAAGACAGCAGGTAGGTAGGTAGATAGATAGATAGATAGATAGATAGATAGATAGATAGATAGATAGATAGATAGATAGATAGATAGATGATGGGGGAGTACAAGGAAACAATGAGATGATATTGGTTGGTATGATAAATTGTTGTCTCAATACACCAGCAGGTTAATCATTGTCAAATTTTTTGAGGGCATCTCGGCAAAGGAGAGTTTTAAGAACAAATCTGAAGGAGAACAATGAAGTGGCTTTGCAGATGTTTATACCAGGTGTCAGTGACTTCTTTTTCTCCAGTTTAGCACCTGCAGAAGAATAAGACAAATACAGAAAGCCTTTACAATCAATCAGAGCCATAACCTCCGGTGGACACAGTGCAGCCTGTAGTGCAATAGAAACCACAGCTCAGCTGGTCTGGGACATCAATCTGGGTAGGTTTGTATGGACTTTCACTGAGATTAACCGAAAGGATCCCAGATTCTTTCCTAAAGGAACAATGACAGCTCTGGAAAAAAAAATCCCAAACTTCACAACAGAGAGAACTCTCCATGATGGGCAAGACTCACCCACACGGGATAGGCAATGGATCCTCTAACCCACATGCAGGATGGAATGTGCCAGCACTGAAGATGGGAGAATGCCCTAGACCAGTGCTGCTGCCACACCCCCAAGCTGACTGCTTTGGGAAATCCAGCACAAACCACATACTTGTGTGCATGCATTGTAACTTGTCTGCCCTAACTAGGAGCCAGCCACACCTAGGAAGCTTTTATCTCAAGGTCACCCTCATGGCCAATTATCACAAGATGATGGGATGCATCTCGACAGTACAAGGACTACATGTACTTGTATCCAATGAATTTCAGAATTCATTCTGTGTCCTGCTGGCATGCTCCCTAGCCAGCAGAGCTCTTCAATGCAACGTGTACACCTTTGAAAAATGATGCTTTCAAGCCTGCCCTGTGGTGCAGTAAATTTGAAAGTGCTCTTAATAATAATCAGGATCAACATTGACTGTAATGGTCTTCAAACCCATCGTATAATTTCATTAGCTACCCAACACAGATGCAAGCAGGGGTGATGTCATACTTTTTCCCTTGCTCTGAAACCTGAGTAAGGCGCCAGAGATAGAAGCCAGTTTTACTGCCTCTAATCAGATTAAAGCTTCTGGCAGCTGGTGATGGATAGGTGGTGGCCGGAGCAATTCAGAAATGCACAGGGCTAGCACAGGTTCTCAAGAAGACACAGCATTGTTCACATTAAGGCAAGGTTCTTGTTGACTGCACACAGGACTCAGGATACCATGAAATGCCTGTGAGCATCCTGAATCAGTTAGAGCAATTGCATGTTTCAGAGCACTCCTGCCAGCACCACCACCAAAAGATTGCACTGTGTCACGGTACCAGGCAATTCACGTTCTGACACTGCAGTGTCCTTCCTGGAGCTCCCATGACTGTACTTTTACAATGGCTTGACCTAGGTATCTCATGTAGGGAATGTAACCACCACCACATGGGCCTCCAGACCCTCATGCCCATGGTTCCTTCTGCTTAGCCCATCTCTTCTTGGTACAGTGGTCATCATTAAAAAAGTCAGCATTTGTCAACAGCTACCAAATGGTGTTCTCTCACACAGAGAATAGGAAAAAATGAAGTAACTTTATCATGTCTATTGGCAAATTGTCTACTTTTTTAATTGCCTACACATCTCACAAAACTCAGACATAGCAAAGCCAAAGGCAACCAAACAAAAAAAAAACCCAAAGAAGTGAGAGGAATCCATGGCCATTGACTCCTTAACAAGACTTAACAATAAGCTGAGAAGATGCAATTACCTCATCATCTGAACATTGCAGTGGTAGAATCAATGCTACTTAAGGAGTCTGACAATCAGTTAAGCACTCTCCAGATATTTGTGCAAGTCAAAGCAATCCTGTGTAAAACATTGATTCATGCACAGATATCATTAAAGCTCCACAGTAGTAGTCCCCTAATGGATAAAGAGAAAATGAATTAATTCCAACTATGGAATTCTGATAAAATCAGACTTGCATCTTCCTCTTCAGTGGGATATGGTTTATTTTTATAGGCTAGATTTCCTCATGATGTCATCTACCACAGTGTGAGAGATCATTCATCCGTACCCCTATTCACTATAACCACCCCTGGCCCCAGCTCATTCCCCCCTACCTACATGTTAGGGGACAGGCCAAACCTGTGAATGGGAGCAGAGCACATTAGCATCATAACAATCACATTATACATTGGGTAATGCTTGAAAATCTGCTTTTAGTTTTCACTTAGAGTCTCTGAGTAACAACTAAACTAATGAATATATCAGATAAAAAATTGGAGTCACATACTGTCCCTGAATGACTGTCAGTGGCTCTACACCTGTGTTTTCAGTGGCTTATAGAGGCTACAGGGTTGAAGAAAATTTTACTATTCATTTCATATTTTTTTCTGAGATTGTGTAACATCAGTCAGGATATTATGGGCCTTTGCAGGATTTTCAGTTAATAGTAATTATGATCATGTCTAAAATAGTGTGGGACAATTTCATTTCTGGTATGATTTGACTTCACTGGAATTACACAAGGAATGAATTTGGCTCTGTGTGTGGATAATAATAATCTATCAGTGTCTTGCATGAGTGCTCATACTGAATCATTCTACCAGTGGTGATTCTGGCACAGAAAATGTGTATCTCTTAATTTTCATTAAGATGCCATGGGGGTGATAATAAATTCACAAATGTGACCATTTGGCCATAAACGTTCCCCTTGGAATTAAAGAAACTACAAGGTATATTTTTATCTTGCCACATACAAATGTTAATCTGAAATAATTTAGATAATGGCATAGAAAGTATACTTACAAAGTTTGTGGATGATACCAAGCTGCAAAGCGTTGCAAGTCCTTTGGAGAATAGGATTATAATTCAAAAGATCTGGACAAACTGGAGAAATGCTCTGAAGTAAATAGGATGAAATTCAATAAGGACAAAATGCAAAGTACTCCACTTAGGAAGGAACAATCAGTTGTACACATACAAAATGGGAAATGACTGCCTAGGAAGGAGTACTGTGGAAAGGGACCTGGGGGTCATATGAGTCAACAGTGTAACACTGTTGCAAAAAAAGCAGACATCATTCTGGGATGTATTAGGAGGAATATTGTAAGCAAAACATGAGAAGTAATTCTTCCGCTCTACTCTGCACTGATTAGGCCTCAGCTGGAGTACTGTGTCCCGTTCTGGGCACCACATTTCAGGAAAGATGTGGACACACTGGAGAAAGTCCAGAGAAGAGCAACAAAAATGATTAAAGGTCTAGAAAACATGAACCATGAGGGAAGAGTGAAATAAATTGGGTTTGTTTAGTCTGGAAAAGAGAAGACTGAGAGGGGCCATGATCACAGTTTTCAAGTATATAAAAGGTTATTACAAGGAGAAGGGAGAAGAATTATTCTTCTTAACCTCTGAGGATAGGACAAGAAGCAATGGGCTTAAATTGCAGCAAGAGAGGTTCAGACTGGACATTAGGAAAAACTTTGTAACTGTCAGGGTGGTTAAGCACTGGCATAAATTGCCTAGGGAGGTTGTGGAATCTCCATCATTGGAGATTGTTAGGAGCAGGTTAGACAAACACCTGTCAGCAATGGTCTAGATAATGCTTAGTCCTGTCATGAGCGCAAGGGACTGGACTAGATGACCTCTCAAGGTCCCTTCCAGTCCTATGATTCTGTGAATTATCTGAGCTGTGTGAAAAACTATGAGACCCCAATCCAGCACATGCTTAACTTTAAGCACTTGAACAGAGCCACTGCATCCAATGGTTAAAATTAAGTGCATGACTCGTGTTGGCAGGATCAGGGCCTTAAACTACCTGGTTTCAGGTTTCATTACAAACTCATGCCTAATCCCTGGCTCACTGAAACATTCACTAAGCTTGACAAACCTTTCAAGCCAACTGAGTTGAGTTATGAGTGAGCCTGAGTTTATATAGGTTTCCCCACTAATACTATGCAAAACTCCATTTCAGATTATTTCAGTATAAAACCAAGCAGTTTGAATGACTCAGAGCCCTGAGTTTGAGGCCTCTTTGATCCTAGACTTCTGAGCATTAAGCAGTGGGGATGAAATTACACAAGTTTAAATATAGAAAAATGTTTGCATGAACCTCTGTGAAATGAAACCTCTGCTTTTTTAAAAGCAAAGCTTTAGCAATTACATCATTTCAGGATGCTGCTGCACTTGCAGCTCTGGCAAATAGCACTGAGGTAATCTCCTGTATATGAAAATAACATCTAGGTGCATTCTACTGCCAAACTGACAAAACAAAGGGTCAGACTATTGTGCCTCACTAACTGGGGCACTGTCAGCCAGTCTGAGCCTGCACTGCCACCAATAATGAATAAACTCATAAAAGACCAAGACCACAACAATAATTGGGATAACAAACAATTCATCCCCACAGTAAGGGGTCATGGCTTGAATCTTCAGAACATAGCCCAGACTGTGATTTGTAATAGGGAAAAGTGAACATGCTGCTGGGCCCACCAAAGGGAGAAAACGTTAATGCAACTGAAAAAAGTGAAGAGGCGTGTCCTGCCTTCCTGTATCCTGAAAGAACTTGGACATAATGTGGCAGAGACACCTGGAGTGTCCCCTTCTGCAGAGATAGTTCTAACATGAAGAAACAGGTTTTATGCTTTTCTTCACTCCCTTTCCTCTCTCCTTTTCTTGAATTTGAAAGAAGAAAATCTGGACAGAAGATGCACACTCTATCCTACCATCCTATAATCAGTTTCACACATACAGAATGGAAGAGAGTGTCTAGGAAGGAGTATGGCAGAAAGAGATCTAGGGGTCATAGTGGACCACAAGCTAAATATGAGTCAACAGTGTGATACTGTTGCAAAAAAAGCAAACGTGATTCTGGGATGCATTAACAGGTGTGTTGTAAACAAGACACGAGAAGTCATTCTTCTGCTCTACTCTGCACTGGTTAGGCCTCAACTGGAGTATTGTGTCCAGTTCTGGGCACCGCATTTCAAGAAAGATGTGGCGAAATTGGAGAGGGTCCAGAGAAGAGCAACAAGAATGATTAAAGGTCTTGAGAACATGACCTATGAAAGAAGGCTGAAAGAATTGGGTTTATTTAGTTTGGAAAAGAGACGACTGAGAGGGGACATGATAGCGGTTTTCAGGTATCTAAAAGGGTGTCATCAGGAGGAGGGAGAAAACTTGTTCACCTTAGCCTCTAATGATAGAACAAGAAGTAATGGGCTTAAACTGCAGCAAGGGAGATTTAGGTTGGACATTAGGAAAAAGTTCCTAACTGTCAGGGTAGTTAAACACTGGAATAAATTGCCTAGGGAGGTTATGGAATCTCCATCTCTGGAGATATTTAAGAGTAAGTTAGATAAATGTCTATGCGGGATGGTCTAGACAGTATTTGGTCCTGCCATGAGGGCAGGGGACTGGACTCGATGACCTCTGGAGGTCCCTTCCAGTCCTAGAGTCTATGAATCTATGAATCTGTCCTCATTCTTCCTCCTCTACCTGTTCTTTCTTCCTCTATTCTTTTACTAAACTACTTCTCAACATCCCCCATACTAGGAGATATGTCTGAATAAAGAATCCTGAACAGAGGGCAAAACCTTTCTCAAAAAGGGTCTGAATCGCAAAACTAACAATACAGCAATTCTTCAAAGCCTGGACACAGGTCGTGGGCTAAGAAAAAGAACCTGTATGGCTAGGGTAATGGTGTTATGCAGTGACACTCACGATAACCATATTTTACTTTCATTGCTTCCTATATGATTTAAACATATAAACTTTGGTCCATGTTCTTTATTGCTCCAGTGTCCACTGGGCACAGTAGTATGTGGATGGGGCTGCAGAAGAGAAAGTTGCAGCTCCTAGATTCTGATTTTACTCTATCCTCTGTTCCAGCATAATTTAGAACAACCTACAGACTGCTCTAAAGCACATGCATGGATTGCTTTCTAAAAAAGGCTGCCTGGAACACAGTTGCACTCTTGCCACACTCCTGTTGTCCCCAACATGCCTCCTGCACCAAGAGTGGCCGGACAGGTAGCATAGGCATTAGCTTCACTGGAGACTCCCTGGCATTAGCTTCACTGGAAACTCCCATTCAGTGGGGAAATTGTCATGTGGGCAGATCCAGCAAGCTCCTGACCCCTTTCACTGCCAGAGCGACACAAAGAGGCAGGAATGATCAAGAGCATCTGGTCCCTTACTTTCCCTACTGATCTAAGTATACTATACTCAGAACATTTCTGTATGCCTGGCAAGATTAAAACTGACCTTCTTCTATGTATCATTTAACAATCACATGTGGAGCACTCTGAAAAGTGAGCCCTGCTCAGCATCCTCGTGCTTGACAATAACCCTTCTTTCTGGTCAACTTCTCAGAAGTTCAGGGATTGCAAAATATTCAAGCTAATGGTAGAGAAAACTCAAGATAGCGCAAAGGTATTGCTGGAACCTGGCAAGAACAGAAAGAGTCAATATTAAGCTCCTCTTGAAGACCCAGTGGCCAGGTGCCAGAAAAAGCAGTCTAGCTTTACGGATTGAAGCATGCCTGCCTTCATCTTGCTTTTACAAGCTATACCCCCACGGACTTGTTCAATACTTCATGGCTCTTTCTAGATGATATGAAGCATTTTTGGTGCAGACTCCGGAAAGAGTCGTTTTTAATTTGTTTACAACACCACCATCTGTATAAATCGCTCAGGGCAAGCAGTGAATCAGTGGTTAAATCCAAATCCCTCTTTCTTATAACTTTCAAGCAACAGGCAGAAGGTCACAGGTATGAAAAGACAGATTAATGTTTATTATTATTTATGTGAAACCATAAGTGTGCATGGTGCATTAGAGTCAAAGGAAACACGAGGTAAATTTGCTTCCTTTTGATAACCCTCATCTGTTGGTTTCCATCCCATTCCTTCCCTGTCCTCAAATTTTAATATATTAAATCACACACAAAACCTCTAAAGCATCCATAACAAGACATTGATATAACAATAAGCACGTCTAATAATAGCTCTCTCCAAAGACCCCATCTCTCAATCCTTTGTTTCTAGTTTTGAATTATGTCTAGCTTAGATTGTAAACTTCTTGGGATAGGAACCTGCAACTTTTCTCAGTCTGTAAAATGGCATGCACACCTACAAACAATTAAGTATGATACCAATAAAAGGGGCACTGTGCCCAAGAGTGTTTACAACCAAAAAGCCCAGTCCTGCAACGTGATGTGGACCTCTGTGCGTGCACGGAGTCCCCGCTCCACATATCATATTGTGGGAAAAGGGCCTCAAAGATGCACAGAAGTGAAGATGCACTAGTGGACTCAGAAGAGAGAATTTACTTAATTGTTGGGGGCTTTGTAATAAATAAATATATTATTTCATGCGCTTGAGCACCATCAGGAGGGGCCTGTGCTGGACAGAGCACAATTACCTGTTAACATTTTTTTTTTTTGAAGCCTATGTGAGCCTCTGTTTGCCAGGGTTTCCTCAGCAACTGTAACTCTAGAACCTTCTACATAATAAATTAACATATAGTTACAAGGTAAGCTGGTACATTAGCACTACACACTAAAATAAAGACTACTACATGCAAAGTAGACTGAGTTACAGTTCCTATGGAAACTAACTGAATTGTGGGATTAAAATCTCAATTTTAACACTTCATTAACAAAGGTGTGTGCACGTGCATGTGGAAAAAGTGCCCAAAGGGGAAACCATTACACACATGACAAACAAATCCCATTTTTTTTATAGTCTGAGAATGTAACTTCAAAATGTAACAGCTCAAGCTTGCAGTGGATTCTGATTCATAATGTTTTGAACTAATTTAAGGGTACAAAGAGCAATAGAGTGTTACTGGTAACACTAGTTACACAGTAAAGTGAAACAGTGTACATGCCAGGTATCTTGTATAAAATTAATTGGTTCATTAACCTTAGCCATATCAACCAAGGTCAAATACAAGAATTCATGGCACACAGTATATATATATATATTTTTTTTCACCTTTGTTCTTTTAAACAAAACTCTTTGTTTAACAGCAGTGTGAGTAATTTAGGAAGAAAAGAACAATGATGTTGAGAGATGGAAAATTCCAGATAAGTAAGTAGACATGATGATTAATAAGAAAGCGTATAAAACATTACCAATATTGAGATAAAATGCAAATCTTATTTTATTGTTCTTTTCTGCTGGCATATTCGTATATGTACTTTAGACCTTTTTGAAAATCTCAGTTGGTTAATCTGGATAAACTTCAGATAAACTTTAAATAACCATTCCAAGGGAAATTCTGGCACTATTGAAATCAATAGAAGTTTTGCCACTGACTTCAAAGGGACCATGATTTCACCTTCAAACATTTGGATACTTGTAAGAATAGAACCTGAACATCAAATGTATTGAGGTTTGCCCATCAATTGTTTCCTGGAAGATAACATAATCAAAGTAAAATAAAAACCCACAAGTAGGCAAAGGTCACTTACCATGCAAAGCGACTTCAAGGATCATGTACTGGGTGCAATAAAATTTACCTTTTGTTCTAGGAACTTTCCCAAAGATTAAATACAGAATGCAAATGGAGATGGAGTCTGTGAACAGGTAGAAATATGCCACAGTCCCCAGGGGAATTACCTGATATTCACATCCTGATTTCCTCACTATAAGCCGAAGCAATTCGCTCTTAACGGTAATGTAAGCAATTTCAGCAAGATACCAATGGCACATTTAAAGAATGAAAGATTAAAAATAAGGAATTGCTGTAATAATTTCACTTCATGAGTGCTGAAAACAGTCAGACTTTGGCCCAGCCCTGCTTCAATGCGCTCAAGGTGTACTGCTTTTGCAGTTTACCCACTCCTTATTACATTATTGCTTTCTTATCATTGTGGATTAAGCCATTAAATTTAGTACCCTATGCAGGAATAGATGATACCACACATGCAAATGAATCTGTTCCAGTTCCTGTGGAAATTATCTGACACCTTAGCTTCAGTACTTTTGGTAAAGTTAAATGAAGAGTGGTAATTGGAGCAGAAATACAGTTTGGTCATGATTAGCAGCAATGTGTTCAAATGTTTTTTATGATTAAAATCATAGAGCTGTGTGATGTGCTAACTTGACAGTAACACTAAGGATGTCCATAATTGGTATTATTTATCTATTTCTATTACATCGATAACTAAAGGTCCTGACTAAATACCCACTGCACTAAGCACTCACACACATAATGAAAAAACAGCCCTTTCCCCAAGAACTTCCAGTCTAGGGTCACAGTCTTCCTACACTTTAGAATCATAGAAGATTAGGGTTGGAAGGTCATCTAGTCCAACCCTCTGCTCAAAGCAGGACCAACCCCAACTAAATCATCCCAGCCAGGGCTTTGTCAAGCTGGGCCTTAAAAACCTCCAAGGAAGGAGATTTCACCACCTTCCTTGGTAACCCATTCCAGAGCTTCGTCAACCTCTTACTGAAATAGTTTTTCCTAATATCCAACCTAAACCTCCCCCACTGCAACTTGAGACCATTGCTCCTTGTTCTGTCATATGCCACCACTGAGAACAGCCTAGCTCCATCCTCTTTGGAACCCCCTTCAGGTAGTTGAAAGCTGCTATCAAATCCCCCCCTCACTCTTCTCTTCTGCAGTCTAAATAAGCCCCGTTCCCTCAGCCTTTCCTCATAAGTCAGGTGCCCCAGCCCCCTAATCATTTTTGTTGCCCTCCGCTGGACTCTCTCCAATTTGTCCACATCCTTTCTGTAGTAGGAGGGCCCAAACCTAGATGCAATACTGCAGATGTGTCCTCAGCAGTGCCAAATAGAGGGGAATAATCACTTCCCTCGATCTGCTGGTAATGCTCCTACTAATGCAGCCCAATATGCTCTTGGCCTTCTTGGCAACAAGGGCACACTGCTGACTCATATCCAGCTTCTCATCCACCGTAATCCCCAGGTCCTTTTCTGCAGAACTACCACATAGCCAGTAGGTCCCCAGCCTGTAGTGGTGCATGGGATTCTACCGTCCTAAGTGCAGGACTCTGCACTTGTTCTTGTTGAACCTCATCAGGTTTCTTTTGGCCCAATCTTCCAACTTTTCTAGTTCACTCCGGATCCTATCCCTACCCTCCAGTGTATCTACCTCTTCCCCCCAGCTTAGTTTCATTTGCCAACCAGTAGTGTAGCTGGAGGGGAGCAGGGGGAACATCCGCCCCCCCACTGAGCATCTTGGCGCCTTTTTAATTTTTACTCCCCCGGCAGCGCTCCGGGTCTTCGGCGGCAATTCAGCAGCAGGCCCTCACTTGCTCCAGGTGTCTTTGGCAGCACTGAAGGAAATACTGCCGAAGACCCACGGAGCGAGTGAAGGTCCCACTGCTGAGGTGCCTCCAAAGACCCAGAGCACCGCTGGATGAGTAAAAGCACTGCCCGGTCAATAAAAGCACTGCAGCAGGTGGCACTTTTTTTTATGGTCTCCCTGTTCTCTCCACCTGGCTATGCCACTGCTGCCAACTTGCTTAGGGTGCAATCCATCCCATCATCCAGATCATTAATGAATATGTTGAACAAAACTGGCCCCAGGACCGACCCCTGGGTACTCCATTTGATACCAGCAGCCAACTAGACATTGAGCTGTTGATCACTACCTGTTGAGCCCGATGATCTAGCCAGATTTCTATCCACCTTATAGTTCATTTATCAAATCCATATTTCTTTAACTTTCTGGCAAGAATACTGTGGGAGATTCTATCAAAAGCTTTGCTAAAGTTAAGATATACCATGTCCACCGCTTCCTCCATATCCACAGAGCCAGTTATCTCATCATAGAAGGCAATCAGGTTGGTCAGGCATGACTTGCCCTTGGTGAAGCCATGCTGAATCCATGTTCACTGTTCTTGACATATTACTACATGTGCTACCAAGGGATCAGGCCAGAATGGGAAGCTTATTGGGAGATCGTATTCAGCTGCCTTTCTGAAAGTCACAGATCACATTGATGCAGGTTTTCATACTCTGAGCCTTGACCAAGAGCAGTTATAAGGGGAATTCTACACTTTGTCTACATTTTGTGGACATTTCTTTTGCATATGTTTTAACTTTTATAGATGTTAATAAAATAGACGTATTCAGGTCACCTGTGGTGCTAATAGCAGAATACATCATTTCTTAAAATAGGATAGGCAGAAAGAGAAGGGCAAACTACAGAAACTTTATTTCAGATAAATATCCCAAGATTCGGATGTCTCTCTTTAACTTATCTAAAATATACAGTGTTGTTGTTCACCAACAGAAGTTGGTCCACTGAAAGTTACCACCTCACCCGCCTTGTCTCTCTAAAATACACATACTTTTTGAAATGCCAACAACTATTCCCCTCCATCTCATAATTTTCACTCTTTCCCCATTGTGATGGGTTCAGTCACAGAGATCCCCTTGAGATTGTTACCTGATGTGCTGAAATTACCTCTGAGCCTGTTTTCCCTGCCAGCTTGGGACTCCAAAACTCTGCCTTGTTGAGCCAGACTCGATAGCCTGCTGCAACACAGACCTCGGGTCTGGTCCACGTCGCCAAAGCTGCAGACATAACTGAAAACAGCTCAGCAGGTTGCCTATCTCCAGCACCCAGACACCCAGTTCCCAGTGGGATCCAAACCCCAAATAAATCCATTTTACTCTGTATAAAAATTATACAGGGTAAATTAATAAATTGTCTGCCCTCTATAACACTGATAGAGCGATATGCACAAACATTTTCTCCCTTAGGTATTAATCACTTATTCTTGGTTTATTAATAAACAAAAGTGATTTTATTAAGCATAAGAAGTAGGATTTAAGTGGTTTCAAGTAATAACAGACAGAACAAAGTAAGTTACCATGCAAAATAAAACAAAATACACAAGTCTAAGCCTAATACATTAAGAAAATGATTATAGGTAATATCTCACCCTCAGAGATGTTCCAATAAGCTTCTTTCATGGACTAGACTCCTTCCTAGTTTGGACCCAATCCTTTCCCCTGGTACAGTCCTTGTTAGTTCCAGCAGACACCTCAGGTGGTAAGCAGGGGTTTTCTTATGACTGGCAGCCCCTTTTGTCCTGCATCACCCCCTTTTATAGCTTTGGCACAAGGCAGGAATCTTTTGTCTGCATTTGTTTCTACCCCCACCTCATCAATAGACAAGTACAAGGATCAAGATGGATTCCAGGATCATTTGATTTGGTCACATGTCACTGCAAGACCCCTAATCTCCATTCTTCCTGGGTCAGCTCACACGTATACAGGAAGGTTTGCACGTAAATAAACCATTTACAACCAATTGTCCTAGTCAATGGGAGCCATCAAGATTCCATTAATGGCCCACACTTTGCATAATTACAGTAGGACCTCAGAGTTATACTTCATATTTCTAGCTTCAGATACAAAAATATACATGGTATCATGATACAATGATACAAATAGGAGGAATATATTCAGTAGTTATAATCTTTGTTATGATACCTTACAACAGACCTTTTGCATAAAGCATATTCCAGTTACATCATATTCACACTCATAAGCATATTTCCATAAAACATATGGAGTGCAACATCATACCCCATAATCCCAATATAGCATTTAACTCTGTCCCTCCAGTGACATCCTTCCTCACCTCTTTTCATGCTCCGGTGCCCTCATAGCTCCTGTAATACTGATGAGCTTTAGAAGAGTGCCCAAGATCAACTCCCTAGCCGTCACCCTCAGGCTGGAACTAATCTTCATGGGCAGATCTCAAGTCCATACCACCATCTCATTGTGATGGGAGGCCCAAAACACTTCTCTTTCCCTCTAGATGCTCATCTTCAAGGAAGACCCAGCGGTCAGCTTTCAAAAACTACACATCCCAGAGCTCATTTTGTGGCAAAAAGTACATGGGATTTCAATTCAGAGGCAGTTGGAGCCCAGAAGAGAGGCTGCCAGAGATACTTCGTCCCACCAGAAGACCTACAAAAATTAAAAGAAAGCCTGTTTGGGGGAGATCATGGAGTGGGGATGGAAGAGGGGGGTATGGCCAGAACGCTACATCCTCAGCTGTGGAATGACCCCTTAGGGGTTCTTGCAGACAAGCATAATTTAGAGATGCTCCAGGGCTGCTCTAAATTACACTAGGGGCCAGTTCAACCCACAGCAACATCCAGGAACAGGAAAAAGCATGGTGGCTGGTGCAACTGAGGATCTGACCCAATATCCAAAGCATTAGTAGAGCTGGAAACCATGGAATATGGTTATTGTGAAGGCTAGGCGATCCTGAGCCAGCACACAAGATTCATCATCAGTATGGACAAAGAAGTCATCAAAAACAATCAGCCTCGATGATTTCAAAACTAGGCCAGACAAGAGCTCAGTCAGGAAACCTGTACTGCAATTAACTGACTAGTACACCACCCACATACCATGCTAGATGGACACATTCCAACAAATCTATCCTTTAAAACATGACGCCTCCTGCACTTTAGGTCTAATTTTAAAAAATGAAGTACACTCCAGGAGACATCAACACAAGGCCACGTGAATCGTCCAATCAGATCTCAGAGTAGAGTAAGGGGGCTCATCCATGGGTACATTGGAGATGGTGGTGACTTCATTAGCTACTGATCTGTTGAACAGCATAAACTGGAGACTGGGAGACTAGGGCCCATGAGACAGGGAACATATGTTAAATAGTTGGCTTGTGCCTTGATGTTATTCTCCTCCTTCCTACAAAATATCCTCGCTATTTATATATAATATTCAGTGAAGAGTCCACACTTGTGTTTGATTAGCAGAAGCCAAGATTCATCACCATACTCATTTTTAGTCATGAAAAAAGCTGCAGCACAAACACAGATGTGAATACTTTTCAACTTGGTAGCCCTGTAACCTTTGTGTGAACTTGGGAAGTTGTACAAAACAATGGCAGACTCACCCTATTGTGGTTGAATGCTGCAAGATTTTGTCTAATAATATCTGACACTACCTCCTTTAGAGAATGCTCATTAAAAACAGATGGCAAACACCATTCCCTGATCTACAATTTTGTTGTTGTTTTGAACACGAGATGTAAAAGTCACACTATTTATTGTAAAAAGTTTTTAAAAACAGATGTTATCATTTTGATATATGTATCAGTGAGTATGAAAAACAAAGGGTGCTGGTCAATTATTAACTTGTTTTTCATTATCTACCCTCCATAGTCAGAGCCACCAATATTATGATTTCCATTCAGCTTGTAGGGTGAAAGCATGACACTCCCTCTGAGGCTACCAACAATAGCTCCCAAGGATGAATCACTTAGTGAGTGCAGGGGGATTATACCTGTTATGTTCACAGGATAAACACAGAGAATTTAGATAAAATTATAAATCCTGTTGTGGGAAGGTTGCAATGTATCACTACTTTATTTCTTATAATTCAGAACAATAACACACAAGAACTCAAAACCAGAGAACAAGAAAACAGGCTGCTCCCTGAGGCAGCTAGTCACAACTCACCTCGCTTTGCTTCAAACTGGCTCTCTCCAGACTGCTGACTGTCTCAGAAGATCCAGATCATATGGCTTCCCTTAGAGCTCCCTAGACTGCAAGGATCAGGAAATCCCTCACACTTAGTGAAAGCTTATAACTTTTAACCAGTTTCCTATACACCACAATGCCAAGCCCCAAAAACCAACTTGACTCAACTTTCTAATATATACCATCTCTTCCAGCCCAGTGGACAGCAGAGTCCTGGGGTTATTCCTAAAGCCCAGGTCATCTGCTCAGCACTGTCACATATTGCCACAGCACAGAGCCAATTACTGACTTCTTTAAAGATTATTTGATAGCACATATATAAGAAAATCGCAATTCTCCACCCTCCAACACCAATATAGAATTTGTGTGCTGTTTCTCCTCTGCCCAGCACCCCAGCAGACTCTCGGCCAGAATTTTTGGTTTTATCTACTGTTACTCCTCTCACTCAATTATTTTCTTCTCAGTCCTGTGTTTGTCTCACTACTTTAATGATCTCAAGTCTTCTCCTCCTGGAAGGCACTTCATCTCTGATCCTGGTTGCTTCACTTGCAGTGTCACTTCCCCAGTCCCCAAGATGGGCTGGGGTTCTGATGTCCCACATTAAGGAAGGAGGTTGCTGGATCTGCTGGGATCTTTGATCCCTTTCTGTTCCTACTTTGGGGAGGGAATGGCTGGAGATGGGTAGGAGGACAAGGCTGGAGCCAGCCAAAAGAGAATGTCACAGAGCAGCTGAGCAGCAATGCTCTAGGACTGGTCTCAGCAGGACAATAGTGAAGAAGGAATAGACCTGGCCCAGGGTAGAAGAGCCACTGATCATCACTCCCCCTACCTATGGACTCAGAAATGCCAGTTGCAGCTTTAGTCACTCTGCTTCTGAAGTGAGGCCGAATGACTGGAGCACCCTCTGTAGGCCCAACAGAGTAATAGCAGGAACTGCTCTCACATGGCCCAATAGATGCATTTTTAAGATTTTCTCTTTCACCATAAGGGCTAAAAACTTTTTTTTGCTCTTTTAAATGAATGCTTAGATTCTGCTGAAATGGATGGCCTGTTTACTCAGTAAAGCTACATACTCACCCCAGGAGAGCAGGATTTTCTGAGGCTGTTTTAAAGCCAAGAATACCAACAGACACTCTGTTTTCTGGTCATTTAGAATATCAGGGTTGGAAGGGACCTCAGGAGGTCATCTAGTCCAAGCCCCTGCTCAAAGAAGGACCAGTGCCTAACTAAATCCCCAAATGGTCCCCTCAAGGACTGAGCTCACAACGCTGGGTTTAGCAGGCCAATGTGTTGCCAGGTTATGTCATTTTTCAGGGATTCTCACCAAAGCACTCAAGAATTTACTATGGTTTCTGACTACAACTGTATTATACTGTATGCTTATTTATGAAATAGTTTGTGATCACATAATTAAAGATTGTATCTTAATGTACATGTCCATGGGGTCAAAGCTTAGGTTGCACTTTCAGACTTACCTTTCTAATTTCTTCACTTGAAAAGCAGACTAGGTAAACTCATCTTAGCATCAACATAGCTTTTTACATGGCGCATACACACATGATCTCATGCATTCCTTTAGCTAACAGTATGGAAAATCCAAGCATTCTATGGGTTAAAATATTCATATACACAAAAGATAATTACAAACTAATATCAAGCCACAACTTTATAAATCTCTTTGCATAAAAAATATATTTACCTCCTTTCACTCCAAACTAGATAATTTACCTTAAAATAACTAACCTCAGCCTGTTAGAGATCAGACTTAACTGGGGTAGATGACACTATAATTTCAGACTATAATTTAATACTAACCTCTAATACGAAAATGAAAGATTGAAATTCCTCGTGACTTTGTGAATTCATTAAAATTGAATAATTTTCATTCTTCAGAAGAAAGCTGTGTTCTTTACAGAAATTAGAAATAGTATAAATGACCTTCAAATTCACAATTGCTATTAGGGATATTAAAGCTTTTGAATGAAAACCGCTTTTAATTTCTAATAGAAATATGCCTCTTCCTCATTCCTGCCTCTCTCTCAGGGCACTCAAAGGGCTCGATCCTGAGCTCTGCTGTGTCAGCAAAAAGAGGCCATCAAGCTGGCAGAAACAACTAGCTAGGATTTTCTTAGTGAGGGGGAATAAAGCTGGAGCAGTTGGCCCTGTATCATTCCTCAATATAGGGGGTGTTTTGAGGGAGTGTTGTGCATGGGACAGGGTGTGGCAGGAACATGCTGCATTCTGGCAACCCCTGCCTGTCTGAAGGTCCCTTGGGGTCCATTCCAGCTAGGGTATAATTTTGAGAAGCCCTGAGGCTACTCTAAACTACTCTAAGGTCCAAATTGCCTCCCCCACATTGGCCCAGGATCAAGGACCCACAACCAGCTACTGGCCTCCACTGCGCCCAGTCTCCATTGCACATAGCAGAGGAATAAGAACAGCCATACTGGGTCAGACCAAAGGTCCATCTTGCCCAATATCCTGTCTTCCGACAGTGGCCAATGCCAGATGCCCCAGAGGGAATGAACAGAACAGGTAATCCTCAAGCAATCTATCCTCTGTTGCCCATTCCCAGCTTCTCACAAACAGAGACTAGGGACACCATCCCTGCCCATCCTGGCTAATAGCCATTGATAGATCTACCCTCCATTAATTTATTTAGCTTTTTTTTTTAACCCTGTTATAGTCTTGGCCTTCACAACATCCTCTGGCAAGCAGTTCCACAGACTGACTGTGCATTGTGTGAAGAAATGCTTCCTTCTGTTTGTTTTAAACCTGCTGCCTATTGATTTCATTTGGTGACCCCTAGCTCTTGTGTTATGAAAAAGAGGAAATGACACATCCCTATTTACTTTCTCTATTTCTCTATTTACTTGAACCCAAAGTCCCAAACTAAAAATTCTCCAAACCCCATCTTATTTTTACAATTCTGTAACCACTTGCTGACGACAGTTTGTGGGGCAAAATGAACATCAGGTATTGCGCTGTATGCCAGCTCTGCACTTTGATATTTGCACTGCAATATAGCTAAGACAAGATGACAATGTGTTTTTTCCTCTATCACTGGTGTTCATTCTTTTTAGGGATTTTCCCAAGTTACACCCCCTCCCCTCATTTTGCCCACTTTATTTCCAGCCAACTTCTCCAAAGGCTCCATGACGTGTCAATGCTCCCAGTATAGACAAAAGACTACAGACCTGTTGGTGCTACTCTGAGCAGTAGCCAGGCATCGGCTGCAGTGAGTGAGATGTTCCATCCACTAAAAGGGCTGAACTCGCTGTCTTTGTAGGCTTGGCATCTAAACTCATATCACCTAAACTCATCACTTTGCTGATGTACCAGAGCCTGATTTTTAACCTCATACAGTCCTGGAGGGTTCAGTCACCATGAAGATTCACTCCTTGGTCTCTCTTCTGATAGTGTCTTACAAGGGTATCAATTGTTGCTATTTGTGGAGTAGAAACAGGCCTGAACATGGAGTGAACCCACTGGTTGGAGTGCCTTGGATTTGCTGCCCTTATACAATGACTGGGGCCCACGAACAACTTTAATGTAGTGGTTGGTTGCAACACCTGGAAGCAGTTCTACAACAGCGTTTAAATGACAGTAGCTGCCAGTGCCCCATCTACGCAAGCACTATGGATACTGCTAAAACTGGAGGAGCTGCACTGGCCTTATCAACAATTCCATATTTTATAAAAAGCCTAGTGTAGAGAAGGCCTTTGTTTCCCAACTTCAGTCCAAGCAATTTCCAGGCTAAAAAAAAAAGAGAAAGAGAAAGCAGAGGACTGGAGAGAAAAACGACAAATAAATACCAGACTAAAAAGGAAAGCCACAAGCCAGACACTCCCGAAGAGCAGAAAACACAAGAGGAGGTCAGAGAGCGGCAAAGGATAAAACAGGAGTGAGGGCCAGGGTGAAAAATACAGCAAAATTACTGGGTTGGGAGTTGTAGAAGACACGTGCAGGGGTAAATGCAGTGAATCTCAAAGCTTGGGGGCTTACGCAGTTCTGACTTATAAATCAATGCCTCCGAGTTTTTCCTTTTGGAAGTGATGGTCACCCTGAGCCATCTCCATTCCCTGGCATGCAATGCAGAGTTAAATGATCTGGGGCCAGATTCATTCCCTGCCTTGTTGCCCCCTGGAGGTGGTAGGTCTGCCTGTAGCAGTGGTGCAGGATCAAATAATCTGCAACCCCTGCTCTGCCAGGTGACACAGGGCTGGCTGGCACAGTTCCAAAAGTGGGCATAGTCAGCCCAGGAGGGAAGGGCTAGAAAGTGCTCTGATTCAGTGCCTCTCTGGGGCAACACCAGCCAAGAGGGCTCCACTGGAGCCCAACTAGATTTTAAATCTGCCTCCTCAAGATGAAGCTGCCAGCACAGTGAATCCTGTTGAGTGGAGTGCAAGGGAGGTGCAAACTTCACAGCCTTGCACCTGCAGGAGTGAATGCAGACCACGTCATGGAAAATCTGATCCACCCTGTCGTCAGACACAGTTCCCAGATTCATGAGCAGGTAACTGGAGCAAGAAGGCAGACTATTGGAGTGGCTCATCTCCCCCCATACCCCAACCTTTCCCAAATCACTATTAAAAAGCAATGATTGAAAGCCATTTAGTCCTTGTTATTCCTGCATTATAATTGCTTCTGAACGCCATTTTTTTTCTTTAATTACCCCTTTCTACATATACATGGGCATAACAGGAGCAAAAATATGATACAACATTGCAATTGAATTACAAAAGCATTGCACACAGCTATCCAATTAACTTCATAGTGGTGATGTGTTATAAAATGCAAAGTGCAGAAGAGGGGGCAGTAATTTGTTTATAAATATGTTAATTAGGTGGAGCAAATGCCTTACTGCCTGGGGGCGGGGGAAAGCACTGATTGCAAACTATGCCTTCTAGCATGGATTTCACAGGGTAAAAATGTAGCTAATCAAACTAACTTTATGTTTCCTATTACTGCCTTTTAGCATAAATAGCTAATAACCAACTTACATTAATGGTATTGGCACAAATGTACATTAAGCTCTTTTTGTTTGTATTTGTTTGGCACAAATGTACATTAGGCTCTTTTTGTCTGTGTTGCTGAAGTACAATTCTAGTGCCAGATTATTGTACTTGGCCATTTCATTAACTGCAGTGATCTAAGAAACAGATAGAGTTCCGAGGAATTTTAATATGAAAAAGAAATTAAACTGCACATCTTGTTAAAAGCTTAGATGATGCAAAAGAATATGTGAGCCTGATGGGCTAAATCTTGTTCCTCCATCACACACACAAGGGTACAGAGAGCAAAGAAACTGTTCAAAGTTCTTCTGCACATGGGGGTAGGATTCCAAGTACCTGCACACCATGGTTCTGTGCTCCAGAGGGCGCCCTGACCAGCACCATTATGAGGGCTGAGGTGGAGCCGTGCAGGGACCATAGGGAATGGGTCAGTGAATCTGCCACTACAGGGTTGAAAACAGGACTTGCTTCTCTATAAATTGGCCACGTTTACAATACCAGCTCTCTTCAGTTATCAAATACTCTCCCATTTATAAATGATTTAGAACACACTCCACTTCACTATAATGAAATCATTCTCCTGCAGCTAAGAGACATGCATTATAGTTTCTTCGGCTTTTCATCTCAGATGTAGGAAGTGATGCAGAACCTCATATTGGGCTTACACTATAGTTTCTCTGCACGCCCTGGATAATGGCCTTCCAACTTGACATCTTGACAAAGAGACCACTTGAATATAATAACTTCTATAGGTTCAGGTGACAGGTGGAGAAAGGGTCTTTATGGCTTACTAAATCAATGTTCCTGCCATCCAAAGATCCGATGTAAATGTTGGCAAATTACAGGCAATGCACATTCGTTCCATACAACCCAGTGTGCTGAAAGAATGGAGGCTTTCTCTTTCAGGCCTCATTCATCTGGGACCTTTCATAGTCACAGGGTCTTCCTTTAATCATGCTATGAAACAGCTACTGTATATATTGAAAGCCAATTTTCCTATATACTTAAGTTTGTCACTGGAGGGACAATAAGTCATAAATCTATTTCCAGTTTCATTATCCTTTACATGATATTGATATGAAAGCATCCTTTCCCCTGATCTTCTTGTTTTTAGCATGACAATGAGAAGAAAGATTTATTCTTTTAATACCAATTGACACGGGGCGGCGGGTCTTTTTCATCCACACAGATACTGACACAGGCGCTTCCTATAGCAAAGAAAATTTCAGAGGAGGGATGTCTGTACTGGTCACCTTTCACCTTGCCTTGGTGCTAAAAATACCGGGCTAAAGGTTGCTGTCATTTACACCAGTGGAACTACACTGGAATCACTGTGGTGAACTGAGAGCAGAAATTTGTCATCTTGTTTTAATCTGTCCAGTCATAAACTCATCATCATCATCATCTGAAGTAAAAGAGCCATGTTAAATATTAGCCAATTACAATCTGCTCTAACCTCAATAGGAGCAAAATTATTCTAGCTGATCTATATGACTGTGGCAGATCTTGGCATCGGACTGAGCTCATATCAGTACAAATCAGAAGTAATTTCCTTTAACTGAGCTGAGTTCTAGTGGTGTAAAAGTAGTGTAAATGAGATCAGAATCAGCCATTCAACTCCAATATATTACTCTCCCTACATGCACAGAGCATTCGCAAGTAGGTAAATGTGATATGCAAGTAAAGATATAATAAGACAATATTTTTTCTGCAGAAAAAGTAAAAAACTGAAAAAAAGTCATAGAACACTAATAAAAACATAAGAACGGCCATACTGGATCAGACCAATGATCCATCCAGCCCAGTATCCTGTCTTCTGACATGGCTGGTGTCAGATACTTCAGAGAGAATGAAGGACAAGACAATTATCAAGTGACCATCCACTATCATCCAATCCCAGCTTCTGTTAGAGGTTTAGGGACACCAGAGCATGGAGTTTCATCCCTGACCATCTTGGCTAACAGCGATTGATGGCCCTATACTCCCTGAATTTAATTAGTTTTTTGCTTATTACCTTCACAACATCCCATGGCAACAAATTCCACAGGCTGACTGCTTTATGTGAAGAAATATTTCCTTTTGTTTGTTTTAAATCTGCTGCCTATTAATTTCATTGTGTGATCCCTGGTTCTTGTGTTATGTGAAGGGATAAATAACACTTCCTTATGCAACTTCTCCACACAATTCATGATTTTATATACCTCTATCTTATCCCTTCTTAGTCTTCTCTTTTTAAAGCTGAACAGTCCCAATCTTTTAAATCTCTCCTCCTATGGAAGTTGTTCCATACTCCATATGATTTTTTTTGTCCTTCTCTGCACTTTTTCCAATTCTAACTTACCTTTTTTTGAGATGGGGTACCAGAACTGCACGCAGTATTCCAGGGGTGGGTGTACCATGGATTTATATAGTAGTACAGTAAAAGCTTTGTTATCCAGCATATTGGAGGAATGCAGGGCGCCGGTAAGTCAAAAATTCTGGTTAACTCAGAGGTATACTTACCAATGGAGGGAGGGAGTTTGGGTGCAGGAACGGTTTCAGGGTGCCGGATCTGGGCAATGCTCACTGTGGGCAGCTCTCAGCAAGCGGCGACATGTCTCTGCCACTCCTAGGTGGAGGCACAACTGGCAGCTCTGCATGCTGCCTCCATCTGCTGGCACTGCCCTCGCAGCTCCCGGCCAAAGGGAGCTGGAAGTCAGTGCTCGGGAAGGGGTGGGGGCAGTTTATGGAGCCCCTGTGGCCGTTCCTCTGCCTAGGAGCAGCAGGGACATGTCACCGCTTCCAGGGAGCATGCGGAGGCAGGTAGGGAGCCTGCCAGCCCCACAACAACTGGACTTTTAATGGATATCAGAAATGCTGGTTTCCAAAGCCTTTCAGTTGGTAAAGTGCCAGATAACACAGCTTTTACTGTATGATGTTTTCTGTCTTCTTATCTGTCCCTTTCCTAATGGTTCCTAACATTCTGTTAGCATTTTAGTTTGCTACTGCACATTGAGAAGGTGTTTTCAGAGCACTATCCACAATAGTTCTCCAAAATCTTTTTGAGAGGTAAGAGCTACTATAGATCCCATAATTCTTAGCACTATGTTTTCCAATGTACATTACTTTGTAACTTCTGCCATTTTGTTGCCCAGTCACTCAGTTTTCTTAGATCATTTTGTAACTCTTCGCAGTCACCTTTGGACTTAACTATCTTGAATAATTTTGTATCATTTGCAAACATTGTCATCTCGCTGTTTACCCCTTTTTCCAGATCATTTATGAATATGTTGAACAGTACTGGTCCCAATACAGAGAGAGAGAAAGACAGAGAGAGAGAGAGAGTGATTGTGATTCCCTTGGCCATTGCCAAAGGCAGGATACCAGACTAGCTGCCCAAGTGGCCTGATCTGGTAAAAATGTTCTTTACAAATGTTGCAGATAAATTCTTAATATAGTATATGCTTTGGGTCAAATACTGCTTTTATTGACACTTCAAGGGGAGTGTTTTCTTCTCAGGTGATGTCAGTAAAGATGCCTGAGTGTAAAGGAGAGTGTTATTTGGCCAATTACCTCTAAAGTTGTGAAAAACTTATTTGAAAGCAAAAGAAACAGTTATTTATTGCTCATCACTAAAGGTAATAACACTGCCACTAAAAATAATTCAACAGAGGTGGAGCTGCAGTATGGAACAGTGAAGCCCAAGATGTTTTTAGCTATTAATATTCTCATAAGATTATGCTTTTTCTGTTGAAAACAAATTTAATATGCCTCTCAACACCCAGGCTTGTGTGTGGGTGGCAATTTTAAAGTGCTTCCTACTCATCTGCAGCACAGAAGGGGTTACAATTTTGGGCGACACTGAAATTTATGTATCTGCAGGCTGGGCATGGTGCATCCAGCTACGGTAAACTGTGAGCTGCCCCATACTTCTGTGCTGTCAGTGTCAACATTACCCCGGAGAGACTGCTGTGTCTGGGGGAAATTAGAGGTGATTCAGTGTTCACTGTAGGTCATTCCAGAGCCTCTCGAAAACACAAACAGCACAACAGAATAAGACATACCTAGAAGGCTCTGAGATGTGCGGGAATCTTTCTGTTTTGCAGATAAATAAAGCAGTCTCCCCCTCCCCTATCCCTTCCTGTTTGTCGTGTATTTTTCCAAGTTATACTGTATGAGGAAAAAGCCAATTTCTTTGTGCCTCCGAAATAATGCCTCTTACAAGAAAAGTCAAGGCAATCAATCTGGCTTTCCCAGAAAGGCTCTATTGATGGATGGACCTCAGAAAAGCGGGGATGCTGATTGGAAGCTTATCCAAGTTTATCCAAGCCTTTTGAAGCCTCAAATGCCCCCCATGTTATTCTTAGAAAAGTCTTGTATCCAGGAGTCCTACAAACCAAGCTTAATCTGGCAACTAAATTTGCTACAAAAATAAGATCTAAAAAAAAGGGTACAGATCTAATAGTACAGATTCACTTAGTGAGAGAATCAAGGTCAGACGAGGAAGAGCTCTTAAAAAATTAAGTGCAGTGTGCACTGTATCAAAGGGTTGTGGCTATATTGTGTAGTTCAACCTACAGTTGCCTGCAGTCACTGCTTTACCTGCATTATATTCTAACTTCACTGCTGTGTAAAGTGCTTTGGCAGAGTTAAGTGTGAAAGGAGCTATATACAACCAAACTTTGTTCTAGTCTATGTACAAACTAAAGGCATCAGTAAGAGTGCATATCACTCCTTGCTTTATGCAGATTGGAAAATTTCATTGTAAAATGATCGATCAGCTTTATTTCAAAGGAAACTTTTAGGGTAGGATTCTGTACTGTCTAAAAGGTACAGCACAGAACTCACAGACCATGGGGAAAGGTGGGCTAAGTCATCTTTAAGCATCTTTGTGCCTTTCCAATCTTGGGCTACTCTATGGCCTAGAGAGGTCCTGGTTTAACTTTAACAGCCCTGGGGGCCTACCAAAGTTACTGTAATTTCAGTATTGCATACTGTGGCTCTCCCTCAGCCCCATCCCTGGCCCCTCCCCCTATCCCTTCATGCCCCTTACACCAGGGCTTGCAAGGAGGTCTGCGGAAGGTAGTCTTTTGGCTGTCTTCTGCAGTATCTGCACTGATAAAATCCTTTCTCCACCCAGAACCAAGCCTTTTAGGGCTGCTTTATGCCACTCCGATCCTATCACCTGGCATGACGGGGCCAGCATAGGGGTGAGACTCTCATCCTTAGATTTGGCAGCATCCTAAAGCAATTTCAGACCAGATATGGGAGCTCCCGCTTGCCTCTGTGCAAGGCCTCACTTCTTAGAGGTTGGAAGACTCTATAAAGAACACACCTAAGGATGAATACCTTGGAAGTACTGTACCCTTCTGAACCAAATGCCAGCATCTCGGTGCCCTGAGCATTCCATTTCAGTTACTCATTGAGAGGGAAGCAGAGCTCCCCAAATTTGAAATGTAATCATAATATATGGTCCAAAAAATTCTATGATAGGGCAAGACCACTGGGAAAATCACTGAAAATTGCTATCCTCCCCATTTCCAACTTTAAGTAATTATAAGTCATTATCCCTTCTCTAAAGATACTGCATTGACTGGACTCTGAGACTAAAGACAAGAATAGCCTCTGCACACCCACATACTCTCATATCATGGAATAACAAAGAAATCGTCTGAGGCAGTTTCATATACCCTGGAGAATGGGAAAGACTTCTTAAAAGTCCATCTGCACCAGGTGGTGGGACAAGTGAAGGAAATATTGAATAGATAGTAACTAGTGGCAGGGCTTTATGGTCCTCCTCAAGGTGAGGATGATACTGCGTTTGAACTGTAAGACAAACAAAGTGGAAGTGTATTCTATTGCACAAGCACAAATTCCAAAATTGGTTCAGAACTGGCAAAGTAGTCTAGAAGAACTGCTTTATCACACACCATAAAAGCTGCTGAGAAAGGGCCAGGTTAATAAATAATAAGCAAGAAACTTCTCTCCAAAAAATGGTTTCAAATAGGAATATCCTCTAGAACAATCTAAGGGTACGTCTACACTACAGGATTATTCCGATTTTACATAAACTGCTTTTGTAAAACAGATTGTATAAAGTCGAGTGCACGCAGCCACACAAAGCACAATAATTCAGTGGTGTGCATCCATATACCGAGGCTAGCATCAATTTCTGGGGCGTTGCACTGTGGGTAGCTATCCCGTAGCTATCCCATAGTTCCCGCAGTCTCCCCCGCCCATTGGAATTCTGGGTTGAGATCCCAATGCATGATGGTGCAAAAACAATGTCGCAGGTGATTCTGGGTAAATGTCATCACTCATTCCTTCCTCCATGCAAGCAACAGCAGACAATCATTTCGCACCCTTTTGCCCTGGCAGACGCCATAGCATGGCAACCATGCAGCCCGTTCAGCCTTTTTTCACTGTCACTGTATGTGTACTAGATGCCGCTGACAGAGGCCGTACTGCAGTGCTACACAGTAGCTTTCATTTGCCTTTGCAAGATAGCAGAGACAGTTGCCAGTCGTTCTGTACCGTCTGCTGTGCCATTGTAAATTGGCCATGAGATGACGGTTATCAGTCATTCTGTACTATCTGCTGTTGTCATGGGTGCTCCTGGCTGACCTTCGCTGAGGTCAGCTGGAGGAGCAAAGACAAAAATGGGAATGACCCCCCGGGTCATTCCCTCCTTTATGTTGTCTCTAAAAATAGAGTCAGTCCTGCCTAGAATATGGGGCAAGTGTATTAGAGAACCAGTGTACCAGAGAACCAGAGAGCACAGCCGCTCCATGTCAGATCTCACAGAAATGATGAGCTGCATGCTATTCTAGGCGGTGATCCTGCAACAACCCCACCCGTTGCTTCCCTCCTCCCCCAACTCTTCTGGGCTACCGTTGCAGGGTCCCCCTATTTGTGTGATGAAGTAATAAAGAATGCAGGAATAAGAAACACTGACTTTTTAGTGAGATAAAAAGAGGGGGAGGCAGCCTACAGCTGCTATGATAGTGCAGGCAGGATATTAAACGGTGGCAGGGAGAGAAGCCTAGCATCCCACTGCTATGATAGTCCAGGCAGTACAGAATTTTTTCTTTAGACATGAAAGAGGGGAGAGGGGCTGATGGAACTCAGCCCCCAGTTGCTATGATGAGGACGGTTACCAGCTGCTCTGTACTATGTACCGGGAATGACTGGGAGTCATTCCTATTTTTATCCAGGCGACCCCGGCCGACCTCACCTGAGGCCAACTAGGAGCACTCACAGGATGATGAGGACAGCTATCAGTCCTTTTGTACAGTACCATCTGCCACCAGGGAGGAGAGGGGAGAGGATGCTGCTATTCATTGCTGCAGCACCACATCTACCAGCAGCATGCAGTAGACATAGGGTGACACATAAAAAAGTCAAGAAACGATTTTTTCCCTTTTCTTTCATGGGGGGAGGGGGGTAAATTGACGATACATACCCTGAAACACCCCAGACAATGTGTTTGACCCTACAGGCATTGGCAGCTCAGCCAAGAATGCAAATGCTTTTCGGAAACTGCAGGGACTGTGGGATAGCTGGAGTCCTCAGTACCCCCTCCCTCCCTCCATGAGCGTCCATTTGATTCTTTGGCTTTCTGTTACGCTTGTCACACAGCACTGTGCTGTAGCCTCTGTCTATCATAACCTGGAGAATTTTTCAAATGCTTTCTCATTTCGTCTTCTGTAACGGAGCTCTGATAGAACAGATTTGTCTCCCCATACAGAGATCAGATCCAATATCTCCCGTACGGCCCATGCTGGAGCTCTTTTTGGATTTGGGACTGCATTGCCACCCTTGCTGATCAGAGTTCCACGCTGGGCAAACAGGAAATGAAATTCAAAAGTTCACGGGGCTTTTCCTGTTTACCTGGCCACTGCATCCGAGTTCAGATTGCTGTCCAGAGCAGTCACAATGGTGCACTGTGGAATAGCGCCCGGTGGCCAACACCATCGATTTGCGGCCTCACTAACCCTAATCTGATATGGTAATACCGATTTCAGTGCTACTCCTCTCATCTGGGAGGAGTACAGAAACCAGTTTAAAAAGCCCTTTATATCGATATAAAGGGTCTTGTTGTGTGGACGAGTGCAGCGTTAAATCGGTTTAGCGCTGCTAAAATCGGTTTAAATGCATAGGGGTGACCAGGCCTCACATGCAGCTCAGATCCTACACAAACCAGCAGGTGGAACTGGCCTCACTTGCCCTAAGGGAACTGTGCTGTCTCGGAAAGGCTACATACCATTACATCCTGCAACTCAGTAAATCTCTTCCATGTCAGTCCCAATTTTATTCCATTCATAATAGTTACTGAATGAACTCCTGTCAATATTGAATGTATTGCCATGCCAGTATATCTCTCCATTCTTTCTGTCAATTCTACTGGATTCATTTGTTTTTTATATTATAAGATGCCTTGTGGTTTTTTTTAAACTGTGAAATTAAAATCTCTGGCCCTTCTGAGCCTTTCAGAGTCCTCCAGGATGGCCTACAACTAGGCGTCTCATTTGGAGGCTTCAGGAAACACTACTTACCTCAGGATCCATGGGCTCCATGTGTCCAGTATTAAAGGCTGATGTGCATTGATGCGTGGACATCAGATTTGAAGGATAGTTCTGCACAGGTATCCCAACCCTTGATGCTGTTCTGCATAAAAGCCTTGCTGTCTCAGGTTGGCTTGAAAGAATAGCACCACTATAAATAATTACTAAAAGTAAATTACTTAAGTAAATACCAAATTGAAATTATACTGAGCCACAGGGTTTTCTTATCTTCAATCTCTGCCTCAACAACCCTCAACAAGGGACCCTCAGGAGATGTTTTCCCCACATTAGCTTCAGCAGTCAGTCTCACAGCTTGAGCTACTATTCTCTCTTTTGGAGGCACAGATGAGCCTTTTAAATTCTGCATATTGAGCCATGCAGTTCACACGCTACTCAGGGCTGGTCCACACTACAGGGGGAAATCGATCTTAGATACGCAACTTCAGCTACGTGAATAACGTAGCTGAAGTCGAATATCTAAGATCAGATTATTCACCTGTCCACACCGCGTGGGATCGATGTTCGCGGCTCTCCCTGTCGATTCCGGAACTCTGTTGGGGTTGATGGAGTTCCGGAATCGATATAAGCGCGCTCGGGGATCGATATATCGCGTCTAGATTAGACGCGATATATCGATCCCCGAGCAATCGATTTTAACCTGCCGATACGGCGGGTAGTCTGGACGTGGCCACAATCCTATCTCTTTGCTTCCCCTCTGACCAAAGAACCTATCAGTGCTTCCAACTGAGTATTCTCTTCTAGGAAAACTTTTAGAATGGCTGTGAGTTTCATTGTTAACTAGTTAATATAATGTTCTCTGGCACGGGCTCATTGCATTTCGCTGGTCTCTTTGTGTAAGTGATAGAGAATACTTAAGACAGTTTCTCTGTGATTAGCTATTTATTCTACTGTACATTTTCTGTGCATCATCCTTCTGATGATGCTTTCTGTGTTTCTTGTAAATGCCACATTTTCTAGCATGGCTCTGAATCGGTTCTTCCACACCCATTATCTAGACTGAAAGCATCTTGTCTAGTGGGCATCACCCAGATGGAACTGCATTTGAAATACAGATACAGAGTCAATATTCATAACTTCAGCAAAAATGATGCATGCATATAAATAGGATAATCATATTCAGCAAATCATAACTTTTTCAATGACATGTCGCATGACTTATCATGTACAAAATGCATCATAATTATGCCATAATCATATCGTAATAATACTGTATTACTATGATTAATATGAGGTGCAGTGTCACAATTGCATTAGCCGTTTTTGCTACAGCATCTCACTGAGAGCTCGTGTTCAGTTGCTTGTCTGCTATGACTGAAAATCTTTTTCAGAATCACTGCTTTCCAGAATGCAGTGCCATCTTCTGTAGATGTGGCCTGCATTCTTTATTCATAGATGTGTAACTTTGCATTTAACTATATTAAAACATATTGTGCTTGAATGGACCCACCTTACCAAGAGATCCAGATTGCTCTGTATGACTCCTTTGGACTCCTCATTGTTTACCACTCCACAATCTTTATATCATCTGCAAATTTTATCAAACATCTTTTTATATTTACTTTCAGATAACTGATGAAAATGTTGATTAGTATTGGGACTAGTACAAATTCCCAGTTGACAACTACTTTTTTGAGATCTGTCAGTTACCCAATTCTTAATCCATTTAACATGTGCTTTATCGATATTGTGTAGTGCTAATTTTTAAAAAGAATAGCATGCAGTACTAAATAAAATGCCTAAATATATTACTTCTGTGAAATTACTTTTATCAACCAAACTTGTAATCTTAGCAAAGAATGAAATCAGGTTTTTTGATTTGACAAGTTCTATTTTCCATAAAACCATATTGGCTGACATTAATTATATTTTTACTCTTTACTACTTTATTTTGCCTGGAAAGGATGTCAGGCTAACCAGCTTGCAGTTACCTGGGTCATCTCACTTGCCCTTCTTGAATATTGGTACAACATTAGCACTCTTCTAATCTTCTGGACATAATATAACTGTGCTACTGCACTGTGAAAAAGCTGCAGGAGATGGGACTGTCCTCTCAAAAGCCCTGCAATGAAGGGGGTGAACAATCAAGCTTTGTGCTCCCAAGGGCATGTGTTGCTATTGCAAGGTCATCACAACACAAATAAAAGTCCCTCTAATGCATATTATGTAGCTATAAAAAGCTTTTCAGATGGCACCATGGAAAGAGCTGGTCCAAAGAACACCAAGATTCTTATCCTGATTCACTCCCTCTGAACATTAAGGCAGTACCAACTTCCTTGCACAGACTGTGTCTTTCCTATGAGGACAAGAGTGCCCTAACACATCCAGCTAGCAACACTGCTCAAGCATTCCACCAAATCAGACATCAAACTTTGCAGGATCCGTGATGCAAATATACTTGTATATTATTAGTATAGCGGTGATATTGTCAGTGGTTCTCAAACTTTTTGTATTGGCGACCCCTTTCACACAGCAAGCCTGTGAGTGCAATCCCCCTTATAAACTAAAACACTTTTTAATATTTACCACTATTTTAAATGCTGGAGGCAGAGCAGGGGTGCAGGAGGGGCTGGAAGGGCTTGGGCTGTCAGCTTTGTGCATGGTGCAGGGCTGACAGCCTGAGCTTGGCATGGATGAGACTGATAGCTGGTGACCTCCTGAGGGGTCATGACCCCCAATTTGTGAACCTATCCTACCTCATCTGGAAATCATCTCTTAAAATTCTCTCGTGGAGAAAGGAAGATCCAGTGGGTCAGGATGCTAACCTAAGACTTGGAATAACTCAGTTCAGGTCCCTGCTCTACCATGTCCTTTGTGACCTGGAGCAAGTCCCTTAGCTTTGCCGTGCCTCAGTTTTCTTTCTATCCCCTGAGGATAGCAGCAGTTCCCTACCTCACCGGGGTGTTCTCATAATCTTTGGTGTATTTATTCTCAGGCACTCAGATACTGCAGCAATGTGGGGCTGTTGGGGAAAAGACCACCACCCAGTTGATTTTGGATCAGACAGCCTGAGGCACCTTTATTGATAAAATAAGATTACAAGTATGCATACAGGGAGAGACAGTGTGACCCCCTGCAAGAGGTAGGCTGCTCTGCCCTTTACAAGTTTCACCAAGCTTATAAAGGTTAAAACCACAAAACGTCATATTGATTACACAAGTTATTTGTCCTTTAATATTGCAAATCAGCAAGGTATTTTAACATATGTCATGCATTTTGGCAGTGATTGAACTGGTCATTCTATAATTGAGCAAGCTATTTCCATACTTATCATGCGTTTTGGCAGTGGATGAGCTGGTCATTCTGTAACTCCACCTTGCAGTTACCGTAAGCAGGCAATATTTGCTACACTATACTTGCCTAAAGCTGAACTGGTACTCAAGTGACCCCTTATTCCCCTCCTAGTTCCTCTTCTGTCAGTGTTTCATACCCTGCTTTTTCATATCTAGTTTCTCCACACCCAGTGCCACAGTATGCTGATAAACAATTTTTCTTTGAGAACTAAAACCATGGCTTTTATTTTGCATGTATTTAGCTTTTATGGGCCTGTAAACTAATAAAGCTAAAAGCATATAATTGTTACAATATTATATGTTAAAATCACAGATGCTTATATCAATGACAGGGCTCTGCAGCAGGGACTGACAGGTTACTATTTCAATCAGGGCCCTGATACAGCATCCAACCAGTGACAGCAACCCACCGAAAGGCTTTGGTGGCAAGACAAGATCCCATATAAACAGTTGCAAAGCTCTATCCAACGAGACGGGGGCGGGGGTTAAGTTCCCTCACAGGGCATAGAAGTACCATAGATAGGAAAGACTCCATAAATACACTGAATAACATGGGAAATAGGCTAGACCATGAGGGACACTATATTTCATATCCCTCATGGGTAACAAAAAATTGCCCATTTCTATGACCAACTCCTCCTTTTCTGTGTACAACTTGAACTATGAGAGGACAGTTACAAACACACCTGCACCATCCCTTATCCAGCAGAACAATAACTGCTAGTCAATCAGTTCAAAAGCTTGTACCAGAACTCCGCTCGACAATGAAAAGCTATAACAAAACCTAAAAGTTGTTTGTGGCAAACCATGCATAAACCAAAGAAAACCCTCTGAAGCCCATGCCTTCTGGGTAGCTGTCAGTGGCAGAACTAATCTTATATAATGACCTGTGATCAAAATCCTTAGGTTTGGAATTGGGTTCAGCACTCAGAAGGCTGGATACCTGCCCAAACCTTATCCAGTCTCTTGGATCTAAAACTTTTGAAACAGGCTTTCAGAAGATTTCCCACATTTCCTGGTTCTGATTGGGAAGGGAATACCACAAAAATGTCTCATAACATGGAAAATGATCCTGGTCAGATTTTTCAAAGATATGTAGGCTCCAAAAGATGCAGATAGGTGCCTGGGGGTAACCCAACCCGCTTAGGAGTTCTTGAAAATCCTGTGAAGCATTTTTCTGCATATTTAGGAACCTACATATCTACATTCCATCCAGAATCAGGAAGTTCAAATGAGTACAAAAATGACAATGAATGGGCCAGAGGATTATCCAGACTTGACTCAAGCTCTGGAGGTTTGGTTTGGATATGATTCAAGTTTTGGGCAAAAGTTTAGGTCATTTCTTATTTCATCTGAAGCAGGTTATTGTGATCCCTAATAATGACATTGCTGTACATGGCCATCCCCTTGCAGCTGATGTAGTCCTAACCTTTAGAGCATAGCATTATTATGCCCCTATTACTGACCTTAATACAATGTAATATTGACAGTAAAACGATATAAATAGCTGCTTGTTCATGGGTGGTGACAAGAGTAATGTTCTTGAACAATGATATCTTGTGTCAGTTTGTGGTACCTAAAGGTAAAGAAACTCAAGAATAAGAAAGTTTGGAATCGGAGGAGAGTAAGATCAGATGAACAAAGACCAGGACCAGGATAAAAAGTAGCAAAGGGTCCTGAAACCCTAAAAAGGGTCTTGTGAAAGCTCAAGGAAATGCATAAAATATCCCTAGAACATATAAGATTTATTTTTTTTTAAAAAAAGGGTAATGATAAGAAAAGAGCTGTAGAACCCAGAAAGAAACTAATTTTACCAAGGAGTTTGAATAGGACTCAGCATTTTTGGCTGGAAAACAAGAATTCCATTTTGCAAAAAAAAAAAAAAAAAAAAGTTTTTGACATTTGTTTTTGTTCCAGTGTAGGAAAAAGTGAAACCTTTTGAAATTTTTCACAAAAAAAAGGACTCACTGCACAATAGCCAATAACCCAGTAATTAGGACACTTAGCTGGGATGTGGGAGATCTGCCTGATTGGAAGTAGGGACTCAAAGCAAGGTCTCCCACCACCTAGCAAAGTGCCCTAACCACCAGAGAGAGAAAGAGAATATTCATGTCCATCTGTGTATCCACCCCCTTCAGAAATTCCATCCTGGACCTGAGAATCCTTCATGACTGATGTTTTGCAAAAGCCAATATGTTTCCCTGAAAAGTTTCAACTTTGACAAATTGGCAGTTTCTGACCAAAAAAAAAGGTTTGTCCAAAATTCCCAGCTAGTTATACTCAGCAAACTGAACAAAGCATAATTGCCACTCTCTTGGAAAACCAGTGAAATTCAGATAGCATTTTTTTCCTTTCTGAGAGAAGAGAAACATTTTCAAAGTCGTAAAGTATACTTGAAAAATATACTCACCAGTCTTGCCAATTTCTCTTTGAAATAATTCCCTGGATGCTTTCTTTGAAGAAGGGGAATGTTTTGTTCTACCAAATGCCTGGAGGATAACTAATGTGGCACAAATTTTTTAAAAGGGCTCCAGAGGTGATCCTGTGAATTACAGGCCAGTAAGCCTGCCTTCAGTACAGAGCAAATTGGTTGAAACTATAGTCAAGAACAAAATTGTCAGGCACATAGATGAACATGATTTGTTGGGGAAGAGTCAATATGGTTTTTGTAAAGGGAAATCATGCCTCACCAATCTACTAGAATTCTTTGAGGGAGGTTAACAAGCATGAGCACAAGGGGGATCCATTGGATATAATGTATTTAGATTTTCAGAAAGAATGGAGAGAGGTAAATAGTGGTGTCCCCATGGGGTCTGTACTGGGACTGGTCCTATTCAACATATTCATAAATGATCTGGGAAAAGGGGTAAACAATGAGGTGGCAAAATTTGCAGATGATACTATTCAATATAGTCAAGTCCCAGGCAGACTGCAAAGAGCTACAAAAGGATCTCTCAAAACTGGGTGACTGGGCAACGAAATGGCAAATGAAATGCAATGTTGATAAAAGCAAAGTAATGCACATTGGAAAACATAATCCCAACTATACATATAAAATGATGTGGTTTAAATTAGCTGTTACCACTCAAGAAAGAGATCTTGAAGTTAATTTGGATAGTTTCTTGAAAACATCCAGTCAATGTGCAGTGGTAGTCAAAAAAGCAAACAGAATGTTGGGAATCACTAAGAAAGGGATAGATAATAAAGACAGAAAATATCATATTGCCGCTATATAAATCCATGGTAAGCCCATATCTTGAATACTGCATGCAGATGTGGTTGCCCCACCTCAAAAAAGATATATTGGATCTGAGAAACGTTTAGAAAAGGGCAACAAAAATTATTAGGGGTATGGAACGACTTCCATATGAGGAGAGATTAATAAGACTTTTCATCTTGGAAAAGAGATGACTAAGGGGGGATGTGACTGAGGTCTATAAGATCATGATTAGTGTGGAGAAAGTAAATAAAGAAGTGTTATTTACTCCTTCTCATAACACAAGAACTAGGGGTCACCAAATGAAATTAATAAGCAGCAGGTTTAAAACAAACAAAAGGAAGTATTTCTTCAAACAACACACAGTCAAGGTGTGGAACTCTTTGCCAGAGGATGTTGTGAAGACCAAGACTACAACAGGGTTCAAAAAAGAACTAGATAAATTCATGGAGGATAGGTCCATCAATGGCTATTAGCCAGGATGGGCAGGGATGGTGTCCCTAGCCTCTATTTGTCAGAAGCTGGGAATGAGCAACAGGGAATGGATCACTTGATGATAACCTGTTCTGTTCATTCCCTCTGGAGCACCTGGCATTGGCCACTGTCGGAAGACAGGATACTGGGCTAGATGAACCTTTGGTCTGACCCAATAGGGCTGTTCTTATGTTCTTATGTGAAGTATTTCTAGAGTGCCCCTCAGCATGGAATCCAAGCACGTTGGAGTCAACTCATGTCAGGGCTGTCTTGTCCCCACAAGAACACTAAAAGGAACCAGAATTGCGGTTCTCTTTATTCTTCCATTATTTGTCTCGCCAAAACCTGACAATTATAAACAAATATGACCTAATTCTTAGTCTCATTAAGGTCACTTAATGCTTTTCTGGAATTGTGAAGGAACTTTAAAGTGATCTTATATGTAATTTACTTCCCCTTTAAGGCCCATCATCCACTGGACTCTGGGATAAAGGAGCCTTAATGTAAATGAGAATAAAGCCCATAATTTCTTCATACAGACACCTTTCTAGATTGACTTTCTGATAGTTTCCTTGTTTATATTTGCAACTGAGGGGTTTAATGTCCACAAACTGACAATGTAAATTATTAGCTTTTAGTTATCATTAGCAGTCTCTCCTCAACGTAATCTTCGAGACAAACACACTTAACAATTTAAGAAGGTTGGGCATTTTTGTGGAAAACCTGCACTTGTATGAATCAGGTAATATAGGACCTGACCCTGTAGTTTTTATCCAGGCTAAGCCCATTAAAATCAATTCTTACATTTGCACGTGCCAAATTAACCCATTGAGCTTATAGTCACCCATTTTGCATGTAGAGTGACCAGATGTCCTGATTTTATAGGGACAGTCCCAATTTTGGGGTCTTTTTCTTATATAGGCTCCTATTACCCCCCACCCCCTGTCCCGATTTTTCACACTTGCTGTCTGGTCACCCTATTTGCATGCATAGTTGCAATAGTGCAGTTGCTTGATTGCACATGAACCCTGGGCTTCTTTTTTACATTTTAAACTTATTTTTTTAATTGGCCCTTTTTCTGCATTTCTGCTCATGCAAAAATTGAGATTTGAGTGCATAAACTGAATAGATGTGTAAATTAATTGATCTCTATGTGTAAGCAAAAACTGGGATGTGTGAACATCTAGATTGTTCTTAGACTTTTAGAGAAGACACTGGGTTTTTTGCTTTCTTTCAAATGTGTTTTGTTACTACACATGTCAAATCTGGGAAGTTCACAGTTCCATTGATCATAGAATATTAGGGTTGGAAGGGACCTCAAGAGATCATCTAGTCCAACCCGCTGCTCAAAGCAGGATCAATCCCCAAGTGGCCCCTTAAAGATTAGGGCTCATAGCCTTGGGTTTAGCAGGCCAATACGCAAACCACTGAGCTATTCCTCCCCCCTGGATGCAGTGAAGATTCAGATTCAAGAATAAGACTGTTGCTCAAATCAACTCAGAATTCCACTGTATATCATTTGAGCATTCTGAGTAAGCTATTAGATGTGACTCTTTCCTAGACTTCTAAGAGTTGGTGGCTCTATAGTATACAGAGTGAGTAATTCTGGAGGTAATTCTTCCTAGAGTTGAAATAAAGTCTCTAATTTGGGCCTATGACCTTGATATCATGAAGTACTAATGCTCTCCATTCAGGCAATACAAGGGCAAATGTTGATTTGCTAGAATTATACAAATATTTTCAATTAATAGGCTATATTAATGTCTAAAATATACATTAAAGTATTTACACTCTCTTCCTTCCCTAGAATAGTCAACTCCGTGTGTGAGAGAGATTTTTTGACTTAATAAATGTGGTATTATGTCCTGATCCTTTAAGTAACCGACTGATGAAAGTCTGAGTTTTGTATCAGCCTTCATCATATTGACATTTACTAGTCAATTTAGAGCTTGATGCAGGGGACTTACCCACACAGCTGACATTAAAGTTAATAGGAGCCACAAGGAAAACAAAATAACATTCTTCCTCTGGGACAAAAAAGTAAATATTTATTGAAAGTGTTCAAATGACTTTTCCCATTGAAATCAATGTGGAAGACTTTGCATCTGAGTTCATCAAACTTGCTGCCTGCAGAAATGAGTGAGTTTAACTGGGATTTTTAGTTTCATTTGCTTGCCTGTCTTGTTATTTGATTTGGATGGTTGCTTGTTGTTGTTGTTGTTTTGTGGGGGGGTTTGGGTGGGTTGGGCTTTGGCTTTATAAGTACAATGTTTATTTCTCTGAAGCCAATTCCACTGGTTTTGATAGACTAACATTTTGAAAAACCACTCCTTAAGACAATAGAAAATGCAGCAACAATGACAATAGTAACTAAAAAATCCCAAACATGTATCTTCCACCAGAAAAAAAACACCTAACATGGGGCTGTGACTAGAATGACTACTGAGTTGTATATAGCACTATGTTTTTAGGTGACTCTTAATGACTTCTACACTGACAATCTGTGAGTTTCAACTTTCTGTCCATTTCTTACAATTTAGTTAAGATTGATGTTGCTCAGGCAGACTTGTTCTTTTTCCAGTTGGAATGGTATACATGACAATGTGCAGTGGTTTATAAATCCATTATATGATAGGCAGTAGATGTGCCCCAGCGAGATTAAACTGACATCTAACCTGCATTCACATCAACAAGTTTACTTGCATTGATCCTAAATTTTGTTGAAGAGATTAGGTGTTAGTATCGACAACTCCAAGACCAAAGCTGAGAAGAAGAGAGAAGCTGGACTACTTCCCAACCTGGCAACTGTCCCTTACTCTTAGAAAGGAATGAGTCAGTTCCACACAAACCCAGGCTACTTTCTCTTTATTAATGATAGCGGAGATGTTGCACCAAATGCTCAGCTGGTTTCATTTAAATGAGCATATGGCAATCAGCTAAACCCTGAGCATGTGGGCAAGACTCACCAGCCAGACACCCAGGAAAGAATTCTGTATAGTAACTCAGATCCTGCCCCATTTAACATCCCATCACAGGCCATTGGACATATTTACTGCTAATAGTCAAAGATCAATTAATTGCCAAAATTAGGCTATCCCATCATACTATCCCCTCTATAAACTTATCAAGCTTAGTCTTGAAGCCAGATATGTCTTTTTCCCCCACTGCCTCCCCTTGGAAGGCTGTTCCAGAACTTCACTCCTCTGATGGTTAGAAACCTTCCTCCAATGTCAAGTCTAAACTTCCTGATAGCCAGTTTATATCCATTTGTTTTTGTGTCCACATTGGCACTGAGCTTAAATAATTCCTCTCCCTTCCTGGTATTTATCCCTCTTTTATATTTGTAGAGAGCAATCATATCTCCCCACAGCCTTCTTTTGGTTAGGCTAAACAAGCCAAGCTCTTTGAGCCTCCTTTCATAAGACAAGTTTTCCATTCCTCGGATCATCCTAGTAGCCCTTCTATGTACCTGTTCCAGTTTGAATTCATCCTTCTTAAACACAGCAGACCAGAACTGCACACAGTATTCCAGATGAAGTCTCACCAGTGCCTCGTAAAACGGTACTAACACCTCCTTGTCTCTACTGGAAATACCTCGCCTAAGGCATCCCAAGACCACATTAGCTTTTTTCATGGCCATATCACATTAGTGGCTCATAATCATCCTGTGATCAACCAATACTCTGAAGTCCTTCTCCTCCTCTGTTACTTCCAACTGATGCATCCACAGCTTATAACAAAAGTTCTTGTTATTAATCCCTAAATGCATGACCTTGCACTTTTCATTATTAAATTACTTCCTATTACTATTACTCCAGTTTACAAGGTCATCCAGATCTTCCTGTATGATATCCCGGTCCTTCTCTGTATTGGCAATACCTTCCAGCTTTGTGTCATCTGCAAACTTTATTAGTACATTCCCACTTTTTATGCCAAGGTCAATAATAAAAAGATTAAATAAGACTGGCCCCAAAACCAGTCCCTGACGAACTTCCCTAGTAACCTCCCCCCAGCCTGACAGTTCACCTTTCAGTATGACCCTTTGTAGTCTCCCCTTTAACCAGTTCCTTATCCACCTTTCAATTTTCATATTGATTCCCATCTTTTCCAATTTAGCTAATAATTCCCCGTGTGGAACCATATCAAATGCCTTACTGAAATCGAGGTAAATTAGATCCACTGTGTTTCCTTTGTCTAAAAAATCTGATACCTTCTCAAAGAAGGAGAACAGTTTGGTTTGGCATGATCTACCTTTTATAAAACCATGTTGTAATTTGTCCCAATTACCATTGACCTCAATGTCCTTAACTACTTTCTCCTTCAAAATTTTTCCAAGACCTTGCATACTACAGATATCAAACTAACAGGCCTGTCGTTGCCTAGATTACTTTCTTTCCTTTCTTAAAGATAGGAACTATGTTAGCAATTCTCCATTCATACCGTACACCCCCTGAGTTTACAGATTCATTAAAAATTCTTGCTAATGGGTTTGCAATGTCATGTGCCAGTTCCTTTAATATTCTTGGATGAAGATTATCTGGGCCTCCCGATTTAGTCCCATTAAGCTGTTCGAGTTTGGCTTCTACTTCGGATGTGGTCAGACTAGATGATCATAATGGTCCCTTCTGACCTTAAAGTCTATTATTCTATTATTCTATTTTTAAACTCTGGAGGGGAAGGGGGAAATGTTTTCCAGGAGCCTCTAAACAGGACCACACCACCGGGTAGAAACACTTGTCCTCAACCCCCAGCCTTCACATGGATTTGGCATCACTAACCACTGCTTACCAAGTGAGGTTACAGTCCGGGTGATCCTCTCAGTCAGGGCATGTTCTTCTGCCCTTTACTCATACAATAAGAATAATACTTCACTACCCCTGGGGAAATAGCTCTGCTGAGCCAGGTAGAATAGGTGTGTCTATGCAAATATGGTCTACTCCTAAGGTCTCTGTCCCCAGTTCATCACTAGAAGAGAAGGGAGAGCTCTGTCAGACTCTGGATTACTCTATGTAAGTGTGTAAACTGATGTGCAACTGAGATTTAAAATGGCCTTGGGTCGAGTGTAGCCTGCAGTATGATTTCTGAAGGAAGGGTTGTTAAGAAAAGGATTTTTGTTTAAATATAACTGTGTATTTCATACTGCTATTGTACTTCAACTATTTTCATGCTCCAAGAGCATTGTACAAATGATCACTGAAGATAGGTGTGATGGGTTCAGTCACAGACACCCCTTTGGGACTGTCACCTGATGTGCTGAAACTACCTCTGAGCCTGTTTTCCCTGCCAGCTTGGGACTCCAGAACCCTGCCTTGTTGAGCCAGACACACTATCATGATGCAACACAGACCTACGCCTGGTCCATGCCCCCAGAGCTGCAGACTTCAACCAAAAACTGTTCAGCAGGTCATATATCTCCAGCACTCAGACACCCAGTTCCCAATGGGATCCAAACCTCAAATAAATCCATTTTACTCTGTATAAAGCTTATACAGGGTAAACTCATGAATTGTTCACCCTCTATAACACTGATAGAGAGAGATGCACAGCAGTTTGCTCCACCGGGTATTAATCACTTATTCTGGGTTCATTGATAAACAAAAGTGATTTTATTAAGCATAAAAAGTAGGATTTAAGTGGTTTCAAGTAATAACAGACAGAACAAAGTAAGTTACCAAGCAAAATAAAACAAAACACACATGCCTAAGCCTAATACATTAAGAAACTGAATACAGGTAAATCTCACCCTCAGAGATGTTCCAATAAGTTTGTTTCACAGACTACATGCCTTCCTAGCCTGGGCCCAATCCTCTCCCTGGTACAGTCCTTGTTAGTTCCAGCAGGCATCTTACGTGGAAAGCAGAGGTGTTCTCATAATTGCTAGCCCCCTTTGTTCTGTTCCACCCCCTTTTACATCTTTGGCAAAAGGCAGGAATCTTTTGTCTGTCTGGAAAAGCACCAGGTTTAAGATGGATTCAAGTATCATGTGACATGGTCACATGTCCTTTGAGACCGCAGCCTTCATTTTTCCAGGGATGGCCTGCACATCCCCATGAAGATTTGCAAGTAAACAGAGCCATTCACAACCAATTGTCTTAGTCAATGGGAGCCATCAAGATTCTAAGCCACCAATAATGGCCCACACTTTGCATAATCACAATAGAACTTCAGAGTAATACTTCATATTTCTAGCTTCAGATACAAGAAAGATACAGTCATACAAATAGGTTGAACACACTCAGTAGATTATAAGCTTTGTAATGATACCTTACAAGACACCTTTTGCATAAAGCATATTCCAGTACATTATATTCACATTCATAAGCATATTTCTATAAACATGTGCACTGCAACATCACAATAGGAACCAGTGAGAACAGACACAATTTTCCAGCAAGGCTGTAGAACAGTGCATGTATAAAACCAAAGAAAAAGCTCTTGGTAGCATGGGGGTCCATATCTCCTAACACACACCTATTCTTTCTCCTCCACTTGATGACTTTTACCCTGCACTCCTGAGATCCAGGATTTTGTCTAAGTTTAGACACTGATTGATAATATCTGCTCTTTTAAGAGTTAAACATCAGTAGAACCAGGCTTTCCTCTGCCAGAGTCACAGAATCAGCATAAAAAATTGTGGTTTGCCTCTGGCAAAGTGGACAGGAAGAGAGAAAGCCCTGGTTCTTTTCTCATTCTTGCCCTAGCTGCCATGGGTCTTTCTCCTTAACTCTCAGACTCAGCTGCCAATTCCCTACCACATGTTGCTTTGACAGGGCCCTGGGGGAAAACAGTTCCCCAGAAAAGGTCCAGACTTATAACTCCCTGAGCTCAAGGCAGGCCACAAATTCTATAAAGGTAAGGGTTAACAGTATTAATAATAAGGGTTAACAGTTTACTCTGCCAGCCTGTGGGTGGGATCCATACACTCTGTCACAAGCTCATTATATGGAGAGAGGCTAGTCACAAATATCACATCTTTATCCAAATTTCTTCAAAAACGTGGGGGTATTCATGTAACCAAGATAGTGGGTAGGTAACATTCAGAACCAACATTTTGGTTCAGGGTCATTAAAAGGGGAGTCTGGAGAATAGAAGTGAGATTTGCTCAAAAAGTGCATTGTAAACCATTCAATGGAACATTCTAAATGCAATCCTGGTGGAACAGTCCTGGTTTCAGTGGAGTTCCACTAAGGATGAATTTGGCCCATGTGCTTTTAATTTAACCTTGCTTGCTTTTCAGTAAACCTGATGATCTCATTGTTACTGGGTTTCCACACAGCAACAGGATAAGATTGGCTGCCTGGCTGAGTCAGCTGCTCACTTGTATAATGTTTGCTTTGGGTAACTCTGCTCACAAGGGATGTAATTCACTCTTTTGCAGAGGCTCAATGCAAACATTATTCAGCTTCTTTAGGTAACAGAGGAGGGCATCAAAGAAAAACAGCTTGACCCAAAATAAGTGACTTTTCCCCTGACAAATAGGAATCACTTGTGTCTGTTCTAAGGCGGCAGGAATATGTTTGCAAAGCACTATCACCTTAAAATTCCTCATGCCTTGCAGGAAGGAAGTGCCTTTATCACAGGAACTCAGTGTTTATTATACAGAATTCACCCCCTCGGACAGGAAATGCCATTTAGGGATGGAGGAATTTTAAGGTGACAGGACTCTAATTAGGTCATAAGACTCATTGCAATGCAGTGCCACAAACAACAATGTAATGTAGGGGTTATGATATAGGTTATTGGGGTTTAAATTTTCAGTAAGTGCTATTTGGTAGCTGGAAGAATAGTCTAGTAGACAGGCCACTGTTTGGTCATTCAGAAGTTCTATGGTCTTCCTAGCTCAGACAAAAAGCTACTATTTGACCTTAGGCAAGCCACTTTATCTATCCTCTGATTCAATGCTCTATAGCTAAAAATAGAGTTAATACCACCCTCTCTCTCAGATATATTGAAAGGGTAAAATGATTATGAGGTGCTCAGATACTACAGTGGTGGGCTGTTGTGTTTGCTTATCATAATGCCAGTGAGTGAAAACTACACCTGATAGTCTAGAACACTAGGCCTAGTTACTTAGTGAGAGGAATTTTACATACAGTTGTAGAGTCAAGATTGTAAAACAAAAATCTGCTGTACATTTAGCAAGTTTGAAACTAATGGCCCAGATTTTAATATTTTTCTCATTTCTTAAATAAACATAAAGAGCACTCTTTCCTCTAAAACAACTAGTTTAAGTGGTACTCTAAATTCCTATAATTCTGTTCCACTCAAAATGTGTTTCTTCATGCACAAAGGAAATTAAAAAAGAAATAAAAGGGTAAGATTCTCCATAATGTAAATGTGAAAATAATGAAATAACTGTGCAGCACACACAAAGCCTCTGAAAATTTACTTTTCCTCTTAATTTTATTTCTACTTTGTCTTTTTAAATAAGTAATTTCAGTAACAGCCCACCTTATGCCACTGCAGAAAATTACTGTATATCATGAGACATATAACAGATTTCCTGTTTATATAGGCAGCTCATACGGATTATTTTCAGACACACCCCACTAGTGACTCAGAATCATGTCCATTTATTTATTATCATCATAAAGTTTATTAGAGAATCAAAATCCTTCAAGCAACCTTTGGTCACAATATGATTTCCAGTGGACACTACATCACTGGATTTTTACAGAGAGTTGCATTACAGCATAATAATTTACCATACTTTGTGCAGACAAGATGTGGTAAAAATTTAACTTAGAAAATGAATAATGATCAGAAAGGGGAGAAGGCAAAACAAAAGCATGCTGCATAGCCAGCAGTGAAACAGCAAAGATAAATACACCGCTACCTCAATATAATGACACCTGATTAACATGAATTTGGATATAACGTGGTAAAGCAGTGTTCGGGATGGGGGCTGCACACTCTGGCAGATCAAAGCAAGTTCAATATAACACGGTTTCACCTATAATGAGGTAAGATTTTTTGGCTCCCAAGGACAGCGTTATTTCGCGGTAGAGGTGTATATAACTCAATCAAAAATAAAAATGTATAGTAGCTTAACCCCTGTTTATTACAATTGGTTAATAGTGACTAACAGAGTACAGTGGCATTGTTTACTGAATTCCATACAAAGGAGTAAAGTATAAAACCCTGGTCATCCTGGATGAAATTCGGAGGGCCAGCACCAGGTCTATGCAGCACCTAAATTCATTAACCCCTCAGAACAGGGTTATGTAGGGCTGAAATGGTGCTTAGGCATTGTGCTGGCCCACTACAGAAGGGACAATTATAATAACGGCCCACTAAGGACAACAGACAGTTGCAAAGTCCAGTGGGCGGCCCAGCGTACCAGGTGTTGGTATTCATGAGCTCACAGAGTCCAGATGGTCATGGAATTCTCCTACTTGTCTTACATAGGGAGAGTAAATTTGGGATGAACTGAGTGCTGTTGAAAGCTGAAGGAAGCTGAGGATCAGTTCATGGGCCATGAAGATCAGATCTTTAGCTGCTGTAAATCAGAAGAGCTCCATTGAGGACAATCACTCTTTACAAGGATAGTCAGAGATAATGGACCAGATACTCGGCTAGTGTAAATTGGTCTAGCACCACAATGTACAGATAGGTATGTAGCAGCCAATATGGAACCACACCAGTTTACACCAGGTGAGGAGTTCCAGCATCTCTCTGATTATCCTGAGAACAGGTGCAGAAGCATAGACTTACTTACATTGCCCTTTCACCCTTTCCCTTTGGCTTGGATGGTCCGTCCTGAAAGAAAGTGAGAGAATGCCTGTTGGGCTGGTACACTCAAAACCCATCCTGTCCTTGCTCTCTCTGCCGGTGCTGTCCACAAGTTATTCATTGGTCTCAATTGTGGTGATAGTTTTTGTGACATGGACATTTGTCTACTAGAAATTGGACAGAGTTCAGCCAGACAGGCCAGATTCACTTCACTCATATGCAGTGGTGTTGTAGCCATGTCAGTCCCAGGAGAGAAGGTGGGAGAGATCATTTCTTTTATTGGACTAACTTCTGTTGGTGGGGGACACCAGCTTTCGAGCATCTCTCTCACCAATAGAAGCTGGTCCAATAAAAGATGCTACCTCATCCACCTTGTCTCTTGCATTTCACTTAAGCAGCTGAGTAGCTGTCAGATGGTAGCAGTTTTCAGTCGTACGCAGTTGCCTTCCAATGGGCCTTGTGCTTCTAACTCCCTTAGGTGCTTTTGAAAACCCACCTATAGACTTTAGGCCGCTGTTTGAATCCAGGTCTTTAGAGAGTCCTTGGGTGCTTTTGAAAATCCCATGCTAAACCTCTATTCAAATAACATGAGCTATCTAGTCTCCAAGCATTATTGTCTGGACACAATGAATTCATATTCATACACAGACTGTTAGGAAAAAAACAGTCATTACTGGTTGTCATTCACCACACATTGTGCATCTCAGAACTGGGCATGGCTGATAAATTGGAATGCGTGCAGAGTTTCCTGCCTTGTCCCCTTGCCAGCCATATGATGCCAGAGCAGAGCCCTGTATATTCAGCCCCAAATCCCACCTATACACTAAACACTGGGAAATGTGGACAACATCATTCACGTGGATAATTTCTTTAAACCTTTTAATAACCTTGTGAAGAAAAAATGAGTGATCCCTGCTGGGAACTAATATCTGATTAGGAAGAAATGAAAAACTTCAGCTTGTGTTTGGGTTTCTTCCTCTACACTGTCAACAAATCTGGAAGATTATACAACATGGCTTTGTTTCATAAAGGCATTGAAGCACCAAGGATGTCCAAAAGGTTAGGTGCTGCAGTGCTAGGAAGCTGGTGGTAAGTGACCCAGGTAGGGAAATCAAGTGAAGGCAGTTCAACTATTGCTAGACTGGGCCTGATTCTGTGCAGATCGACACCCCAGGCAATCCACTGCCGTGGGGTGAAGTCAGTGGGAATGCATGTGACATAAATCTGCACAGGATATGGCCTATTGTGTGAAATGAAATGGAGGAACTGCAGGTAAAATCCTTATACGCACTATAACTTGGAGAACGCAGAGAAAGGGAATTTTTTTTTTAAATCACGTCCTGGACCATTTCATATTTAATTAGTGCCATCAAGTGCACCTCTAAACAGTAGGCTGGAATAACGAGCATTAATTTGGCCCAGTATCTGTGTATAACAACTTGTTTAAAGTATTGTATATGTATTTATATTACTAATCTCTGCATTTCAAAATTCTAACAACGTTAGGGTGGAGTTGCTGATATATGGGTTCCTTAGTACAGTATTATATAGCAAACCCTTTATACATGTAAATCAGCATATCTTGGAGGGAATAATCTAACACAGTAAAAAAAACATAAGGAATAGCAGACAGCAAATTAGACACAATTTTGCAATTGGTTTGGCATTAAAATGGTCCAATACCAATGTGGGCTGTATATGGAGAGGAATCGTGTCAGAGCAATAAGATAGCAATCCCTTTTCTTTACAGCTGGGTTGCAGCTGTGCATGGCATACTGTATTCAGTTCTGGGTACCTTTATTACCAAAAACATATTAACCAATCGGTGGGAGTTCAGAGAATATTATTAGGGAGCTGAAGGGACTGACTTTCTATGGGGAAAAAATTCCTAGGGAAAAATGTACTATTACCTCATCAGCCCCTTGGTCTGTTTTGCCCACCTGTCTGTCATGTAGATTTCGAGCTCTCTGGGGCAGAGACTATAGTCTGTGTTACATACAGTGCTTAGCACAATGAGGCTTTGATCCTCGACTGGGTTCCTAGGCATTACCATAACAATTGTAATAATTGTTTATCTGAGCTAAATGATGCCTGAGCAGAGGGCTGGGGACAGAATTTCAAGGGTACAAACATCAAACAGGGAGAGGAATTATTTAAGGTAGTCAAATGAGATTCAATAAAGCAAGGGGGGAAATAGGTCAAATATCAGGAAAAACTTCCAGCGAATGAGATATATTAAGCTGCGGAACTGTCTGCTTTAGGTATGTCTAAGGCACCTACCATCTTGGTTTCTAAGCACCACACAAAATTAAGCCTTTTCCCAAGAGAAGTGATGGAAGCCCATTCATCTGAGACATTTACAAGTGGAGTGGACAAAGGAGAAGTAAACACACAATAATCTCGTATTGGCAGAGAGGTGCCCTGGATGACCTAATAAGTCTTTTCCCCTACCTGCTATGATTCTAAGATACATACAAAGCCATTGTTGACAGCATGATCAGCATTAATGGTTTTGGAGTCTCATGCTCCTTGCTATTTTTGCCACATAGAACTGAGCAATGCAGTGTACATTTTAGGCTCTTTCTGAACAGGAAGGGATTCTTCAAGTCCATGGCTAGGCCCACAATTACAGTACTTACATTTTTAAGGTGACAGGTTTCAGAATGGTAGCCATGTTAGTTTGTATCAGCAAAAACAACAAGGAGTCTTTGTGGCACCTTAGAGACTAACAAATTTATTTGGACATAAGCTTTCATGGGCTAGAACAGGCCATTCCTCACTTACAGACAGCTCCCCAACCCAAAGCAAATACGCACCAGTAACTACACACCACACCACAGAAACACTAACTCAGGAACCAAACCCTGCAACAAACCCCAGTGTCAACTCTGTCAGCATATCTGTTCGAGGGACACTATCATAGGACCTAACCACATCAGCCAGACCATCAGGGGCTCTTTCACCTGCACATCTACCAATGTGACATATGCCATCATGTGCCTGCAATGCCCCTCTGCCATGTACATTGGCCAAACCGGACAGTCTCTACCCAAGAGGATAAATGGACACAAATCTGACGTCAGGAATTATAACATTCAAAAACCAGTAGGAGAACACTTCAACCTCCCTGGTCACTCAATAACAGAGTTAAAAGTGGCAATTCTTCAACAAAAATACTTCAAAAACAGACTCCAACATGAAACTGCAGAACTGGAATTAGTTTGCAAGCTGGACACTATCAAATTAGGCCTGAATAAAGACTGAGAGTGGTTAGGTCATTACAAAAACTAATTTCCCCCATACTAATTTCCCCCTACTGTTACTCACACCTTCTTGTCAACTGTTTGAAATGGGCCACCCTCCTTACCACTACAAAAGTAATTTTTCCTCCCTTGGTATTCTACTGTTAATTGAATTGTCTCATTAGACTGACCCCTCACTTGGTAAGGCAACTTCCATCTTTTCATGTACTATGTATATATACTTGTAACTGTATTTCCACTCCATGCATCTGATAAAGTGGGTTCTAGCCCATGAAAGCTTATGCCCAAATAAATCTGTTAGTCTCCAAGGTGCCACAAGGACTCCTTGTTGTTTTTGTTAAACGTGTAAGTTACATTAATACAGAGCATAGTGCATTGATCTAAAAGCTGCTTATTAGCATATAGATAAATGCTAGTTATGATAAGATACATGGCAGGTGGAATGTATGTAAGAAGTAAATTACAACTTGTTTAAATACAAAATATCAGCAAAAATGTGATTCTGTAAGGTAAAATTATACTTATAATCACCTGACAAGAGGTCAAGCATGCTCCAGCTTCAAGGGCTCCATGGAAAGCATGGTAATAAAAAGTAGAGGGAACCTACTTATAGAACTTACTATATCAAAGCTTTTTCCTTAGACCAGCTTTTTGTGTTCTATTGCATTTTACAATAGCCAATTTGAAGAGGGAGCATTAATAAACTCATCTATTCTCCGCAGCACCGGTTTCATATTTTTCATCTCTTCCCTGCTATGATCGATAGTAAAAGAAAGATTAGACTGTAAGTAAAATTGTTCATGGTCAATGGCACCCACTAAAAGGCTGTTTTAAAGACTCTTAATAACAATTAACATCTTTAACTGGCATGTTTCAGCATTCAGTTTAGCTAGATTTAGTGCACTGTCAGCTGGAATCTGCTCCTTCATATCATGCACCTTTAAAATGCAGCAAACTTCTAATTTTTGCAAAGCATATTGTATTGAGTATATATATAATAGCATTTGTTGTAAATCCCAATCTCTCCATTAATTTTTTTTGTGCATAGAATCAGTGGCGGATTAGCCACTGGGTCAACAGGGCCCATGCCAAGGGCCTCAGCCAACTGGGGGGGCCCGGAAAAATAGGCACCTCCATGCCCCGACCCACTCTGCCCACCCAGCGCTCCTGCCAGGGAGTGGGGAAAGTCCCCGCATCCCAACCCCATTTCCCTGGCAGAAGCATCGAAGAGAGACAGGGGGAAAGGGTGGGGAAGGGCCTTCACTTACTCTGGCCCAGGGCCCCACAAAACTGTAATTCGCCTCTCCATAGAATGCAGGAAGTTTGTATATTAGTCAGACTACATCAATCTCCTGGTCATCGGCCAATGTGCTGAACAGCCCCTGTATGAGCACTGAGCACCTCTGACTCCCGCTGAAAGCAATGGGTCTTGAGAGCACTTAATGCCTCACGAAAAGCTGTCAGCACCTTGCACGATTGATGACCTGAACATTCAACTCTCCTATTCCCCACCCCGGGTAACCGGACTTTTGGTGTCCGGTCAGTACATCAGTACATCTGACCGAACACTGTACAGGTTCCCTTTCAGTCGGACTTCCTGGTCAAAAACCCAGATACCTGACCACCCTATCCCATTGCTAGAGTAAGACCAGCTTTGCCTTCGCCTGACAATCATTTCCTCTCTTCATGCATTCTGAATGACTGCTCATAGACCTCCAAAATCTCCTGGGGGTTCAGATTAGAAATGTCCATGCAATGTCACACAGCAGCATACTCCTCATCAAAACAAGGCAGACAGTTATACAGAAAGAGGGCATTATGGAGAGTCACCACAAAAGGTGACCAAATGGTTACTTTCCTCTGGCAACTTCTCAGTCATCACCAGATAGCCTACAACTGTCTCCGCAACTAGGCAAAAGCGCAGACCACACCAATCTAGTGCAAGGAAATAATTGTGGTAATGAGCCAAATTACCTCCTGCTTTTCAAAAGGGTTACCTGGGGGGTTGCTGAACCCAAATCTCTTGGTAACTTTACTCTTTGTTAGGCAGTGGCAGGAAAAAAAATCAAAGAGGACATGGCCATCTGGCCATAGATAGTGATGCAAGCAGGCAAACAAAAGTACTTTCACTCAACGCTTCTACTTTATTTGGTCTCCACCAGTTACACACGTCTACAACAGATTAGTAGAGCACCCCAAATTACCTCCAGATTCATATTTACCCAGGATCTTGAGGAGGTGCTGAGTGGACAATTGTAGATGTCCAGTGGCCATCCTTCTGTCTGCAGGAGAACTTGAGAGGTGTTAACATATCCACAGAGCTCAGTTTTCTTCCTCGTTTTATGCCCAATTTGTTAGTATTACAGTTTGTTCATCAAAAAAAACTGCTGAGCAGAAGCAATGTTAAGTGTGGAATTTTCCAGCCTGTCATTTTCCATCAGTTAACCAGCAGTATTTTACATAGTAATAATTAACTATTGCCAGACTTTCCATCTTGCAAAATGCTCAAGTCAAGAGGGCATAGGGTCATGTTTACTCCTCTCTTCCCTCTCCACTCCTGGTCTGTTAGTTGTGCTAAGGTTTCAGAAAGGCCTCCTTTTAGCTGCTTTCAGCAATAAACATAACGATTGGTATTCCAGCTCCTGGCAGTGGTTTAAGCATGTTACTGGACTTGGGGCTATCAAGAATCTGCTCCAACAACAGAAGCTGGTGTACTACCAGGTCATTTTATCCAAAGTGTACCAGCAGGATCATTAGCAGTATTTCCAGCAGCCCGATCTTTAATGATCCCTGCCTATCAAACCATAGGACCCTCAACAGAGCAGGCAAAATTTCCCCTTGACTTTAGTAGGGCCAGGATTTCACCCCAGCAGTTTTGTGCAGTAGAGCACTGATGGCAAACAAGAACATCAGTTCTCCTTTCACTTTTTCACACCCCTGAGTGGTGTTGCTAGGTGGACCTATGGGTTAGCTGGAGACCGAGCCTGAGCCCAACAGTAGGGTGCTTATTTTTTCTAATTGTGACAGTCAGGTTGTGCTGTAGATAGGTGGTAATAACTACCAAACTAGATGAGGCAGGTGTCAGGGACCTAGAAGTGAAAGGTTTCATCCACTATTGACAGTTTCATGAGCCATCCAGCTGCCAGCAGCCTGTGACTTTTTTATTTTTTATCATTAAAATATCCTAAAGGCTTCTAAGAACAATGGGGGAAGATTTTTGTAGGAACAGATGAGAGTTAGCTTCACAGTGGTGCCTTTGAAAATGTCCCCCATTAGTGTTTTACCCATATCTATCCTCTGGCCTATGAAGAATGCATGATTGCTACAGCCCAACTGTGTGTATAAAAAAAGAGAAATACTATGTTCAAGCAACCTGAGAAATGTTTGCAAAAAGCCTTTGCAGAATTTCTTGCCACATCCTATCACAGAGGTTGCTCTCATGCACCCCATGCTAGTTTTCCATAAGCAGCAGTTACTATAAACTGCATTCTGATACCCTTAATTATATCGAGCAGTACTTTACTCCAAGAGAAGTCCCACTCAGTCAGTGAAAGTTTTCAGAGAGTGAGGTATTACGTAAGGGCAACAGAATCTGTCCTATAATAAGGCATCCAACTGATCTCGTCATAAGCACTTGGACAGTGAAAGAAAGATCATACTATCTCTTCTTCCTTCATTATTTTGGCTTCTAGTTGTTCCATGTTACTAAGAACTCATCTCCATGCAAACTTTGTCATATAATTCATCCAACTTACCAGAGTCCAGCTGTAAACGGTTTCAAATATCCTGAGAACTTCTGCAACACACAATGCAAATTAAAAAGTTCAAGTATGGTGCTAATGCAATAAAAGAAGGTGAATATGATTCCAGATCTACAGTCTGCTTAATGCCTTAGGAACTGCTCCATCAGCTTGATTTAGAAAATGATCGTATTAGCTTAAAATAACTAAATTGGATAAGACGGAGAGGAATTGTTTGATGTAAATCTTGTCTCTGGGTTCCAAAGTCCTCTGAGCAAATGCAAATAAGAAATACATACAGATAAACTGTCAATTTTCCCAAAAGGGGATCTTTTTTCAAGGAAGAAAATGTCCATATCAGAAATTTATCCTTGTGTTTTTGTAAGGCTAGAAGCCTTTACTGGAATTCAGCAGGAAGGAACACTGGAAGAGAGCCCTTCAGTAGAAGATAGCAAAGGGCCATAAATACCAACACCACATTTTCCTAGCATTATCTTTTTAAAATAATGGATCTGATTCTGATCTCTCACTGGTGTAAATCAGGACTAATTCAGTTAGTGTGAGCTGAGCTACACCAGTGTAAAATTAGTGTCAGAGGAATCAGAATCAGGCCCAATAACTTTAATATGGATCACAATCAATAACTAATATAGAGAAAAAAAATATAGGAATGCTAGCTACCAAAAATTCTTTAAAATCGTTAGAGTATTTAGCATATATCTAGCATTAGAGCAAGATCACACAGTTCCCCAAGTTAAGGCAAGAGTTTGTTCAGTGAATATGTGCTCCAGTCACAGTCTTTAGTCTGGTAAATAACATTAATAGCTATTCATTTTAATATTTGTCACAAAACTTTTTTTTAAACATGCAACTAAATGCTATTCAGCTAAACTGAATAGATCTGTGAAATAACTATAGCTTCTTGCACCAAAAATGATAAGCAAAAATTATCAATACAGCTGGCCATATAATACTAAACAGCTGTCAAGAGGTGAAATCTGAATTGACATTGTCATATACTTTTGGTGAAGCCAGTGAGATCCACTCCACTAGCACAGAAAAGCATTTTTAGTTAGTTAGTGTTATTTAGAGCTTCACTCACTGACTGTTCAATAACCAGCTTCCTATAGATTATTCTCAAACAGAGTAGGATGCCAACCATCTGATTTTGAAAGATGATGGTGGAAACATCAAAGCAGTTCAGTTACTGTGTGTCCAGCTGCAGCATTGCCAATGGCAAAATAACCCAATTCTTAAGCAACAGTCCCTCCATAGATTATGCAGCCATAAAGTGCAGGGCCAGAAGATCAAGCCAGCATAATCCTAACGCTTGAGGCCTGCTGTGCTTTCCTGTTTGCTCTCCCCTGCCTCTACTACTTCTCTTCAGCCTCTGACTCCCTGGCACAGCACCGCTCTCCAGTGTAGCCTGTTGGCTAGTTGCATCTTCCCAACATGCAATGACAAAGTTGGAAGTTTTCAAGTCCCTCTTGAAAACATCCTCAAACCTGAGCCTAGGTCAGCCCAGTTGTTCTAGTCCATTCACATGTTCTCCATAGGGAAGCCACTACTCTGGCAAGTGAAATAATGAGAAAACAAAGATAGTTCTTTCCTTCCTCTCCCTCTACTCTGCTCAATCAATGCTCACCAATCCATTCACCACCCACATTTACAATATCAACTAATAATATGTGTTTGATTGTACCCAAGGAACTGAAAGAACCTCACAATGTCTTGGCTAAAATTCCACAGTGATATAAATGGGGTATGAGTTACATACTAGGTGTAACCCACTGATGAAGGGGTGTTGCAAATACTCATCAATGTCTGATCTCACAAGAGTCTGAGTCTATTATAGCCCCAAACCAAAAGAATAAGCTTGTAAACTCAACCCTGTAGCAGATCTGTACTCAATTACAGACCTAAAAGTCACAATATTACAACAAAAAAACTTCAAACACAGACTCCAACGAGAGAATGCTGAATTGGAATTAATTTGCAAAATGGACATCATTAAATTAGGCTTGAATAAAGACTGGGAGTGGATAAGTCATTACACAAAGTAAAACTATTTCCCCATGTTTATTCCCCCACACACACACACTGTTCCTCACACCTTCTTGTCAACTGCTGCAAATGGACGATTTTGATTACCATTACAAAAAGTTTTTTTCTCTCCCGCTGGTAATAGCTCACCTTAACTGATCACTCTCATTAGAGTGTGTATATATATCTCCTCACTATATGTTCTATTCTATGCGTCCGATGAAGTGGGCTGTAGCCCAAGAAAGCTTATGCTCAAATAAATTTGTTAGTCTCTAAGGTACCACAAGTACTCCTGTTCTTTTCTCATTAGAGAGTGTATGGAAACATCCATTGTTTCATGTTCTCTGTGTATATATATATATATATATATCTTCCTACTGTCTTTTCTACTGCATGCATCCAATGAAGTGGGCTGTAGCCCACGAAAGCTTATGCTCAAATAAATTTGTTAGTCTCTGAAGTTCCACAAGTACTCCTATCCCTGGTGTGTTGTCTAAGATGACAGATATCAGAAAATAGATGTAGGTGGTGATGTAGTGTAATATGCATCAACGTGGCATTCAATGGGTGTGCAAAACAACTGTATCTTACTTGTCAAGGGGGCAGAAGAGGGAGCAGCAAGAAAAAGAAACTATGACAAGATAGCTCGAGGCAGGGCTATCCTTAGGGGTATGCAGCATATGCGGCTGCATAGGGCACCCAAAAATTTGGGGCACCCCAGGGTCTTAGTATCCACCCCCCCCCGCCTCTTCCTATCCTTGTTCTGATCCTTCCTGCAGGCTCCTAACACAGCTGGCTGCTACAGCCTGGTGAATCTTCCTCTGGATGGGATCTAGTACTTAAAAGTGAAGAAGTACTTCCAGCCTGCCAGACGTACTAGCACAACATTGGAACTGTTAAAGAGCCATTCAAGTGGTAATGAAGCCATTTGACAGGCGTTTGCCAACCTCCAGGTATATAGTCAGTTTTTTAATTTACTGACAAAAACAATTGTGCATTACTGTATTATTTACTCAGAACATGTTAGTCTACAGGACCTTAGGGTACATCCAGACTACCCGCCGGATCAGCAGGTAGCGATCCATCTATCAGGGATCGATATGTCGTGTCTCATCTAGACGTGATATATCGATTACCAAACTCACTCCCGTCGACTCCAGAACTCCACCAGGGTGAGCGGCGGAAGCGGAGTCGACAGGGGAGCCGCAGCCATCGATCCCACACCGTGAGGACAGGAGATAAGTCGAAATAAGATACATCGACTTCAGCTACGCTATTCCCGTGGCTGAAGTTGCACATCTTACATCGATACCTCCGCCTCTCCCAGTGTAGACCAGGCCTTAGTTTAAAATTTTCTTTAAAAATATTTCATTAGTTTGTTGCTGAAGATTATAAAATCACATCTCTAAAAAATCCTTGCATAGATTTTTTGATGCACAGTCTGATTATTCATCTTTGGCCTTAAATGCTTGGATCTTCAGACATATAGTTTTTTAAATAAATTCTTCAAAAGACTACCCTTATCTAAAATACACATATGAGTCCAGGCTGCAATGGGGCATACGGTCACCAGTTTAATAATATTGCATAGGGCCCCATAAATCCTAAGGATGGCCCTGGCTGGAGGGAACCTTCCTTGGGCCAGATTACACCATGAAAGTATAGGTGCGTGTTGCTGTTTCAGCAGGCATCTTGTGCTCCTCTTGTACTCTTCCTGGAGCTGGACTCAGAAAGCCATTTGCATTGCATAACAACAACTTTATTGACCCTTTTATCTTATGAACCATGCTGCATGTTCTTCTGTGCCGGTAAATAGCCTCCTTTACAGTAACCATCTATCTACAGACACACAAGGGTGACCAGATGTCCCGATTTTATAGAGACGGTCCCAATTTTTGAGTCTTTTTCTTATACAGGCACCTATTACACCCTCCCCACCCCCGTCCCAATTCTTCACATTTGCTGTCTGGTCACCCTATACATAATAGTCCCATAGCAGATGCTGCCTGCTGACTGCTCCACAAACACAGGCTTAGTCTCTGGACTCCTAGAGATAGCTCCATCACTCTCTTAATGTAACCCTTAGCTATGCTTACTCTCTCCCCATTACCTAACCCTCTCAGTTCTCCTCCCACACCCAGGCCTCCCCCATTCAACAGTCTGTCTCCCAGCCCTACACAGCACCTCACAGTGTCCAGAACTAGAAATATCATTGGGTATCCTCCCTGCACAATCTTTCCCTCTCCCACTGGGGAATTCCATGGAGGAGCTTCAGCTAACATGGTGCTCATGTGGGGAGGGAGGATACAGTGGCCTTGTACCCCCAAAAGGGTTAGTTCCACAGGGACTGGAGGCAGAGGGGTGCACAGCTAGTAAGCTCCCATTGCTGCTCCCTAGAGTTGCTGACAGTCACTGCAGTGCTGTGTGAGATTAGAATTTGACCCTACCAATGATTTTTTTCAAGGGCACACAGGAAGAGAATGTCAGAGCTAGGAATAAGGACCCAGATTTCCTGAATCCCAATCCTATTCTTTAATCACAAGATCGTTGTCTTCTTCCTCTGCATTTTCCAACTTTATTCCAGCCTGCCCATGGCAACATTCACATTGCATAGCACTGTTCTCTTCAGAAATGAAAATCAATAAAAAACTAGCACAGATTAAAAGTACAAGGCACAGAAACCTTCCACTAACTGTAACATTCACTTAGAAAGGGCAATAGTGTTCAAGCCACCTACACAAACTGAGGTAGGTGTCTAGAACATTAACTATTTTATCAGTCCCACACTGCTTGCCATTATCACTTCCTTTCTTACAGACCGAATGCTTAAATCATGCTTTTCTTGAGAGCATATCAAGGTCTAACATTCTGTACCAGCCAGTGAAAAATGGGAAGCGGAGTACAATAGCTGTAACAACTAACTGTTTATGTACCAGACAGACTATATTATTGGATAAATACACCAAGTAAAAATCCCTGGGAGAAGATCAATTATGCTAAGACTGGCTTATCTACCTGACATTTGATTAACAAAAATTAAGCTAAACAAAACCATGATTTCTTTTTGGCAACCTGGGCTATTGCCTCATTGCAAGATAGGGCATCAGTAAAAGAAAGCAAAAACCCTATTTTTAGATACCACAACTGTTTTCCAGCTACCTGTTCATGTATTGCTATCAACTGCCACCTGCTGAAACCTTGCAGAATGAAAGAGCCGTCTGTGGGATTGCTCCCTCCTAGGGAGCTCAGGCACCCTAACACACTTGGTGCCAGGTATCCAGGGACCTCCATTAAAGGCCTCAACATCCAATTCTGTTAGGACTGTACAATGGAGAATGTCAGTAAGTTAAATACTGCTTTTAAGGCAAGAGAGTGAAATCACTGAAGTCAATAGCAAAACTTCCATTGAGGCCAGCATTTCATCTAGAAACTTTATTAGCAGGTGCCTTCCATTTTCTACTAGATTCACCACAGCAGCAAATAAAGCATACTTTAATTAGCACATCATGTAAGAAACTGCCCATACTGCCAGTAATCTGGTGTCCTATAGTTCCTTCCACAACGATGTAGCTACTCTATACAAGCAATTCAGCATGGGAACTCTTCCTCTTTCTTGTTGCTCACCATCCAGCTCATGCAAAAGGCTAGATTTACAAAGAAGTTCACAGAAGATTTTCACAAGACTCTAGCAATTTTGGGTGCCTAGCTTGAGACCCTTTAAACAGGTCTGATTTTTAGAAAGTGCTGTGCACCTACTCATGTATGCAGTCTGATCTCTGACTCCTTGCACATATGTATTGTGATATACTGCCTTTCATTCCATGATCACACACTATTATTTCCTCAGCATCTGAGCCTCATGCAGTACACAGGATGGACAGTGTGTGGTGGAAAAAGTAGCTGTTCCATATTTCTTTTAATCCTCACTGTTCAGTAGGTGGGTCCCAAAGCTATAACTGGCCATGCACTGAGACCATGATCTAAAGCCCACTGATGTAAATAAGGGTATGTCTACACTAGACACCAGCTGACTCGGGCTAAGGGAGTTTGGGCTAAGGGGCTGTTTAATTGTGGTTTAAGTGTTCAGTCTTGTACTACAGCCCGAGAACTGGGATGCTCCCACCTTGCAGGGTCTTTAGAGCCCAGGCTCCAGCCTGAGCCTGAACATCTACACTGTAATTAAACAATCCCTTAGCCTGAGCCTGAGCCCCATGAGATCAAGTCAGCTGGCATGGCCAGACAGTGTAGAGATACCCCGTGAGGGCGGGAGTCAGGTGTTCAGCAGCATTTCTGCAGCAATTTGGCGGAGGAATGCCGAAGGCACGGGACCGTCAGATAACCTACAGAAGCGCCACCGAATCTGCATCACCAGCCTGACTGCCACCCCTGGATATATTCACCCAGGAGAGCACTGAAGATATGATGCAGACTCTGAAGGAAGTCCAACAAAGTTGGGTGGGTTGTGGAAGAGGTGAAACATGGTTGTGTGGGGTTGAGTAGGCTTTCAAGTGGAAGAGATCTTTGTGGAACATATTCAGGAACACCATGACTCACATCTTGGTTTGCCATGTAATGGAGAAAATAAGAAGGGTCCCAAAGCTCTTCCTTTGGAACACTGCCTGTGTAATTCCCACAGCATCATGTTCACACTGGAGGTGTGTTGTTTTGGCAAAGTAAGATTCTTCTGTATATAACTTCAGGAATAATGTTTGGATTAACATTCTTTTGCGGGACTTTCTGTTCTCATATTGTTTACAGAGAGATGGGGAGGGGAGAACTCTTTTTGGAACAGTTCACAGGTATCTCAAGAGATTAATCTATTTTTTTCTGCATTTCCTGCATGCACAATGTAATGGTTTGTTTTTCTCTTTTTCAGACAGAAAGAGGTATCTTGATTCAAAGCAGTGCTAAAGTACAAGGCACTGACAGATGTTACATAAATGGTGATGTAATGCTAAAATATTTCATTACACATGCAGCTCTGCTCTTCAGCCCAGGAGCAATTTATTATATTTAGTCAATCCCATTTTATGTGCCCACATCATTTTTACATCATTTTTCTTCCTGACATTCTTTACATTTTCAAAGGCGCACATAGAGATAATATCATAAGAGCGGGCAAAGAAGTTAACATTTTACAAACAATGTTACTAATAAATAAGTATACCTTTGAGGGGGACATGGTCTATCTGTGGTCTATCTAGTGAAAAGCAAATTTACCTCCAAATGATCAGATGCGGGGGGGGGAAGGCTCATAGTCCCAATGATAAAGATGAGTTTGTGTTCACGCAGAGCTTATTCTGCCTTCACAAGGCAGCAGGAAAATGCCATTCTTGGCTCCTCTCAATTTACTCTTGCATTCTCTTTGGTTTTTTAATGTGCTTTCTGAACTGTTGGCTAAATCAGATATGCCAGCTGCTTGTTCAAATAGATTTCACTGGCACATGCAATGAGATCAACATATGAGATCTCTTTTGACTAAAAAAATATATATATATTGGAGTACAGAGTGTATTTGTTTAAGAAACAAAAACTTTCATCAAAGTTTAAGGTAAAAAACATATCTGGAGACATCATTTAACATACAGAGAAAAAGAAATCCATAAACTATCAACTGAAAAGAAAGGAAAGTCATGTAAAAATAAACTTGTAGTAGATTGATCAAATGCATTCATTCAGGAATGCAGGTAAAGTAAATGCCCGCTTCTAATGAATAAAATACCAAGAATCTTGTTAAACAAAGTGAAGTAGAAAAATATTCTCTGCCTACAGACAGGCAACAAAAATGATTAGGGGGCTGGAGCACATGACTTATGAGGAGAGGCTGAGGAAACTGCAAATGTTTAGTCTGCAGAAGAGAAGAATGAGGCGGGATTTGATAGCTGCTTTCAACTACCTGAAAGTGGGTTCCAAAGAGGATGGCTCTAGACTGTTCTCAGTGGTACCAGACGACAGAACAAGGAGTAATCGTCTCAAGGTGCAGTAGGGGAGGTTTAGGTTGGCTATTAGGAAAAACTTTTTCACTAGGAGGGTAGTGAAACACTGGAATGGGTTACCTAGGGAGGTGGTGGAATCTCCTTCCTTAGCAGTTTTTAAGATCAGACTTGACAAAGCCCTGACTGGGATGATTTAGTTGGAATTGGCCCTGCTTTGAGCAGGGGGTTGGACTAGATGTCCTCCTGAGGTCCCTTCCAACTAGGGTGACCAGATAACAAATGTGAAAAATCGGGACAAGGGGTGGGGGATAATAGGAGTTATATAAGAAAAAGACTCAAAAATCAGGACTGTCCCTATAAAATAGGGACATCTGGTCACCCTACTTCCAACCCTGATATGCTATGATTCTATGATTGTATGAACTTTTATTATGAAAGATGTTGCACTGAGTAGCTGCAGGTGATGATAAAACAAAATTTCCCTTTTCCAAGAAATATAGGGGTGAATCCTGCTCTGATTATGGTACTGTAAATCCAGAGTAATTCCATTGTCTTAAGTGGATTCACCCCACTTTTACACTACTGTAACTTACAGCAGAATTTGGCCCATCATATTTAAGGCCCTGATTCAGCAAAGCAGTAAAGTATGTGCTTAAGTCCCATTAACTTCAATGGAATTTAAGAATGTGCTTAAAGTTGATAAACCCCCAAGAACTAGATCTTCACAATACACTGAAGTCCTAATCTAAAACCCTTCCATGCAATGGTAGTGATTCCACTGTCTTCAATAGGTTTTAGATTGAGCCCTCAGAGTATTTATCCTTCCCCAAAATATACTTAACATATAAGAACAGCATTTGCCACTTGTCAATCTCAGTAAACTTCACAAATCTGGAACCTCATTTTCTACTCACAGACATCCATGAGTAGATTTCTGAGCTTGTCTTCACATGGACACTCAGGCCTTGGCTACGCTTGCAGGTGTGCAGCACTGGGAGTTACAGCTGTCTTCGTACAGCTGTGTAGGGAAAGCGCTGCAGTGTGTCCACACTAACAGCTACCAGCGCTGCAGTGTGGCCACATTTGCAGCATTTGCTGCGCTGTTGGGAGTGGTGCATTATGGGCAGCTATCCCACAGAGCACCTCATCCCATTTTGGCACCGTGGGTTGAGGGAAGGGGGCGGGGGGGGTCATTCTGCTTCTGGTCTCAACGCCCCGTGATGCATCGTTTCACATCCCAGCAATCCCTGTTTTTCTGTCCACGATTGGCGCCATCTTGACTCTCTTAACAGTTTCTCTGCAGTGCGATTTCTGTGGGAAATGGAGTCCGAACTGCTGAGGAGTATGCTGATGAGTCTCATCAGCACATCACATTTGGCAGTTGAGCTATTCCTTATGATTCAAAGGTATGAGGAATCCGACGAAGATAGCGAGTCTCCTGACGCTTACAACACGAAATTGCTGCTGGCATTCACGGAAATGCTCAGCACTGTGGAACGCCGCTTTTGGGCTCGGAAAACAAGCACTGAGTGGTGGGATTACATCGTCATGGAAGTCTGGGATGACGAGCAGTGGCTGCAGAACTTTCGGATGAGAAAAGCCACTTCCATGGGACTGTGTGTTGAGCTCGCCCCCATCCTAAGGCCAAGGACACGAGATTGAGAGCTGCCCTGCCAGTAGAGAAGCGGGTGACTATTGCAATTTGGAAGCTGGCAACTCCAGACAGCTACCGATCGGTCGCGAATCAGTTTGGAGTGGGAAAGTCGACCGTTGGAGTCGTTTTGATGCAAGTTTGCAGGGCCATTAATCGCATCCTGCTAAGAAGAACTGTGACTCTGGGGAACGTGCAGGACATTGTGGATGGCTTTGCACAAATGGGTTTCCCTAACTGTGGAGGGGGATAGATGGGACGCATATTCCTATTCTGGCACCACCCCACCTAGCATCCGAGTACTTTAATTGGAAGGGGTATTTCTCTATGGTTCTCCAGGCACTTGTGGATCACCGTGGGCATTTCATTGACATTAACACGGGCTGGCCTGGAAAGGTGCGTGATGCATGCATCTTTCAGAACACTGACTTGTTCAGGAAGCTGCAGGTAGGGACTTTTTTCCCAGACCGGAAGATCACAGTAGGGGATGTTGAAATGCCCACTGTGATCCTTGGAGACCCAACTTACTTTTTAATGCCTTGGCTCATGAAACCGTATACAGGGAAGCTTGACAGGAGCAAGGACCGGTTCAACTACAGGCTGAGCCGGTGCCGAATGATTGTGAAGTGTGCTTTTGGCCATTTACTAGGGCGCTGGAGATCTCTGTATGGGAAGCTAGACTTGGGGGAAAGCAGCATCCCTGCGGTTATATCCGCATGCTGTACCCTCCATAATATTTGTGAAGGGAAGGGTGAAACATTCAGTGAGGCATGGACCTCTGAGGTTCAACGCCTGGAGGCTGAATTTGCACAGCCAGAGAGCAGGGCTGCTAGAGAGGCCCAGCACAGGGCTTCAAGGATTAGGGATGTCTTGAGGGAGGAATTTGAGGCTGAAAACCAACAGTAATGTTTGGTGCCTTGCACAGGAGTGAAGTGCAGTGGTTACAATGTTAGTAGGAATCTGTTTTTCCTAAGCTGATTTGCAGTGCCTGTTTCTTTCCTGGGCTAAGGTATCTTTTTACTTTCTGCAATAATAAAGACTGTTTTCAAAGCCAAGAATTCATTTATTGAAAAGAAAATAACTTTATTGACAGACACACAACATTTTGGGAACCTAAAAGGGCAGAGGGGTGTGGTGGGGAACTGTACAGTCACAGGTTTGAATATGTCATGTCTGGACATGTGCAATGACTGCTGCACTTCAGGATGCCTATACTGCATGGTGATGGGAGTTGAGTGCAGAGGGTAAGGGTCGTAGTTCTCAGGGCTGGTTGGTGAACGTACAAGTGTTGGAGGCAGCTGATGGTGGTGGGAAGAACCTGGATGCTGGGGAAGAAGATTTTGAGCTGACATTTGGGCACAAGTGAAAGAGCTTTGGCACAGGGTGGGGGCAGCACGGTAGTGCTCTGCCTGAATGTCTACGAGCGCCTGGATAGAGTCCGCTTGGCGTGCCAGGATGCTTATTAGCTGCTTTATGCTTTTCTTCCTGGCCGCTGCGTTTCTCTGGAGGATCCTGCTTTCCTTTTCCCTCCAGTCCTGCAGTTTTTGATTCTCTCTGGCAGAGTGATCCATAACTGCTTGCAGCAGGTCGTCTTTGCTTTTTCACGGCTTCTTCCGGAGGTTTTGGAGTCTTTCAACTGTTGATAATACGGGCATCCGAGAAGTCAAGGTTGCTTGTAGAAAGGCAAAAAAGGCAACAGTTAACAGAGGCAGCATTGTTTATATCTCAGACAGTTATTCCCACACAGTGAAGGAGTTTACAGTCTTCACAATAGCATAATTTTCCCATGCCAAAGAGAGCGCACATAACCCACAGGAGCCCCGAAATGGTGAGTAAGGGGGACTGATTGCTTCTGGGCTGTACTGGGGTTTTTGTGCATTGGGGAAAGCAAACAGCAGCAGGGGGCACCTACACTGAACAGTCTCCCAACATTTTCCACAGGAGTTGATCCTGCAAGATATCTCGCTGCTGCGGGTCACTTGGGAAGGGGGAATGATTGCTTCAGGACTGTGCTGGGGTTTCTGTGTGTTGGGGAAAGCAAACAGCTGCAGGGGGCACCTACACTGAACAGTATCCCAACATTTTCCACAGGAGTTGATGCTGCAAGATATCTCGCTGCTGCAGGTCACCTGGGAAGAGTGGGAGGGTCTTCTACAACAATGCAGATTCCGCCCTGGCCCCTATGCAGCTTCCCTGGTTGCAGCAATGGTCCCCTCACCCCTCGTGGCACAGTGGCGTGGACGCGTTAGCCTGACTGGGACAAGGACCACAGTGGCTCTCCCAATAAACTTGAGCAAGCACATTGCCCACGCTCTGGCTGAAACTTTTGAAGAGATTACCGATGCCAATTACCACAACATGATAGACCACATCAGTGGGCTATTCCACATCTAGGCATGCATGCATGCAGCCCTAACCCCTCCTCCTCTCCCGAAACATTTCCATCCTGAAAATACAAGCTGCTTACCGGGAACCTGCTCCTCTGCTTGTCCTTCACCAAGTACCGGCTGCTGCGACTGGCTACCTTCCTCCTGGCTTGAGAAGAGCTCCTGGCTGCATGCTTCCCTGGGACTCCGGGGTATCTCCCCCAATCCCAGTACCCTCACTCTCGGTTTCCTCCTCTCCCCACTCCTCCTCCTCCTCCGCCTCCCCCCCCGCTCTGAAGTGTCTATCGTGGTCCTCAGATTGGTCACCCCCAAGTATCTCATCCAGCTCTTTGTAAAAGCAGCAGGTCGTGGGGGCAGCACCAGAGCAGCGGTTTCCCTCGCGGGCTTTGCAATAGGCACTCCGCAGCTCCTTCACTTTAACCCTGCACTGCACCACGTCCCGGTCATGGCCCCTTTCCATCATATCCCTTGATATCTGCCCATAGATATCATAATTCCTACAGCTGGAGCACAACTGGGACTGCACAGCTTCCTCCCCCCAAACACTGATGAGGTCCAGCAACTCGCCATTGCTCCATGCTGGGGCTTGTTTGGCGCGTGGAGGCATGGTCACCTGGAAAGATTCACTGATTGCACTCCACACCTGGCTGAGCAAACAGGATGGGGATTTTTAAAATTCCCAGGATATTTAAAGTGCGGGTCACCTGAGGCCAGGGCAGTAGAGTTCGAACTGATGAGCAGAGTGGCTGAACAGGCATTCTGAGATACTTCCGAATACCTCTGGAGGCCAATAACAGCGCTTTTGGTGGCCACACTGGCAGAGCAGTGCTGCATCACCAGCGCTGCAGTCATTATTCCCCAGGCAGAGGTAGAGTACAGCCAGCGCTGTATCCAGGGAGATACAGAGCTGTATATGCCTTGCAAGTGTGGACGGTGTGTTAGTTGCAGCACTGTAAAGCTACCACCAGAGCTGCAACTCTCCAGTGTAGCCAAGCCCTCAGTAAAGTTAATCTGAATTAACCAATGGTCTGAATTTAAAGTGAATTAGTTAAACTGCATAAATCTGTGTGTGGACTTTCTCATTCAGAATTAAAGTGGTTTTAATTTGGCCGTTTCTGAAGGGTTGGTCTACACTGGAAATTTACATCAGCATAGCTATGTCTCAGGGGTGTGAAAAATCCACACCCTTGAGCGATGTAATTAAGACGACCTAATTGCCAGTGTAGATAGCACTAGGTCAATGGAAGAATTAGTCAACAACCTAGCTCCACCTCTCAGGGAGGTGAATTAACTACAATGACAGAGAACTCTTCCCCTCACTCTAGTGAGAGTCTACATTGAAGCACTACAGCAGCACAGATTTAGCATTTTAAGTGTACACACAGGGCTTAGTACACTTTAAAACACTACAATGGCACATAACTATACTGATGTAAATTCCTAGTGTAGACCAAGCCATAGCCAAAGTAAATTAAGGTAAACTGACTATAGGGCTTGTCTACACTGGTAATTTACAGTGCTGCAACTTTCTTGCTCAAGGGTGTGAAAAAACACCCCCCTGAGTGCAGCAAGTGTCAGCGCTGTAAAGTGCCAGTGTAAAAAATGCCACCACACTCCCAGTTCTGGTAGCTACGCCTCTTGTGGAGGTGGTTGTGACTACACAAGCCACGTTAAAGTACTCCTGCGGCAGTGCTTTGGCATTTCCAGCATAGGCGCCAACTTCCCCTTTGCATGGTGGGTGCTCGACCCCCAACCATCCCTGACCCTGACCCTTCCCCGCCCTCATTCCACCGCCTTCCCCCAAAGCCCTTCCCTTGTCCAGCCTCTTCTCTGCCTCCTCCCCAAGCGTGCCACATCTCCACTCCTCCCCTCCCTCCAGTAAAGTCCTACGTGCCACCAAACAGCTGTTAGGCAGTGGGAAGTGCTGGGATAGAGGGGGAGGAGTAGGGATGCAGTGAGCTCAGGGAAGGAGGAGACAAGGAGGGGTCAGAGGAAACTTGGCTGCCGGTGGGTGCTAAACACCTGCTAATTTTTTCCGGTAGGTGCTCCAGCTCTGGAGCACCCACGGAGTCGGCACCTACGGTTGCCAGTGTAAACTAGCCCTTGTTGCTTCTGACCCTGTTGGCAAAAGGATTACATATATAACAGCAGCACATAGAAACCTAAACCAAGATCAGAGCTAGGGATGTAAAAGGTTAACCAATTAACCAGTAAGCATTAGGCTTTATGGTTAGCTAAACTTAACCTTTAACCCCAGTGGCCCCATGCCGGCTGGAAGGACCCTAGCCTGGCAGGAGGGACCCCAGCCCTGGCCACGCAGAGTCAGCAGGCAGGACCCCAGTTTTGGCCATGCTGTGCCTGCCGGCCAGACCCCAGCCCCAGCTGGGTCAGAGTGGCCCCAGCCCTGGCTGCACCGGCGGGACACCAGCCCAGGCAGGGACAGAGCTGCCAATGGGTGCTAAGCACTCACTAATTTTTTTCTGTGGGTGCTCCAGGGAGTCAGCACCTATGTATAAAACAGTTTTATTAACTACAGAAAGATAGATTTTAAGTGATTATAAATGGTAGACATAAAAGGTCAGAGATAGCTACCAAAGAAAATAAAAGGTAAACACATAGTCTAAATCTTGAACCTTATTAGACTAGGCAATATTTGTATCAAGCAGTTTTTCTCACCCCACTGGATGTTGTAGGTAGGTTCCAGTCCTAAATATACAATATTAATATCCTTAATTTGCCTTTAAGCCTGGAACCATTCTCCTCAGTTCAATTCTTTGTCTTCCCAGGATTCTTGTTGCTTCCAGTATAGATGGGGGAGAAGAAAGGTGCCCTTGTGATGCAATTGTCCCTCATTTTATATTCTTAATCCATAGCATGCCTGGTAGGCCTTGCTGAGTCACAGGGTTGAGCTATCCCCATTGTGTGGTGCTTCTCTTACAGAACTGTAAATCCTTATTTACAACTCCCTGCTGATTCATGGTTTGTTTACACTCACCTGTGAGGGTGGATCACCTCCGATGTTGTCACTGGAGAACTAGCAGTGGACGACTCCCAAATTTACAACATATTTCAATAACAACCATACAGCAAAATCTCATAACTTCATACACACTAACAATATACATATTTGGAAAGAACAAAGGGTTTCAGCAGATCATGACATTTCATATGATATCTTACATGCTTTGTAAAAAAATATCATAACTATATGACAGTGCTGGATATGGGGATTCCAAGGTGCTATTCTGAGTTACAGTGTCACACCCAGGTGTCCTGAGTACCAATCTAATCATTGGTTCTTGCTAGTGCATGGAATACTCCTGGTGGCAGGGTTTAATTTGTCTCATCATGTTCAACCAAAATAATTGTCCTAGCTGTGAAGAGTGCAGATCCTTGTTTGGTTCATGTAGGGCTCAAACCCAAAGGATGTTGAGCACCCTCAACTCCCAAGTGACCTCAAGGGATGGGGAGAGTGTTCAGCCCCTGGCAAGACTGAGCTTTTCATTGCCTACTGTACAGGAATCTGGCAAGGGATTTCAGAGGTAATGTGCCTAATTCTTCTCTCATTGACTCTAATATAAAAGAAGAGCTCCACCGAGCTCCACCGAGAGCCTGGAGTTATACCAATGTAAGAGAGGGGACATGTTCACAGAAAATAAATGTAGTCCGAGTTTTAAATTCAAACTAATACTTGTGGGAAATTGCAATATTCACTTAGCACTGCTAAGTATCATTAGCTCTTATTTTCTGTATGTGGAAACAGAGGTATAGCGAGGTTAAGTAACTTGCCCAAGGTCATGAAACACATCAGTCACAGAGCCTGTAAAAGATCCCAGATTCCCTGGCCACCAATCCCATGCGCTATCCACTAGACCACTCTACTCCTCTAAGTATTCACCATAGCATAAATAGTGCAATCATTAGTGTAGGCAGCACCTCCACTGGTGCTATATCTTTAGTGTAGTGGTAAGCTGTTCTCTGGTATGTTATTATGTTGTTGATCTGACCTGGGAGATTAGCAGGAAGTTCAATCCTGCCTGCATGTGCTGGGTTGGTACTTGAAGTGTCATAACAAATTTCTGTGATTCTATAAGCGAGTATTATATTTGGTGGCAGCAGCTTTAAGATGACAAAAGCACTTTTGCCTAAGTAGAAATGTACTGGTCATGCTGATGAGTCTAGAACCTGTGAATACTTGACAAACTTTGAGCTGTTGCTGTCTTTGAATGAGTGGATTTGAATGCTGTCTTTGAATGAGTTGAGCAGCTGTAAGTCCCAATCCCGGCTCCACAGGTGAGTCCCTCTTGACCCAGGCAGAGGCGAGTGGGGTGGGGAAGAGAGAAAAGCAGCAAGCGATAGGGGGGTGGGAGGGAAGAGGAATGAATGGGGGGCAGAGCCTTGGGGGAAGAGGTGGGGCTGCCCGGGTGGGGCATCGGGGCGAAGGGGCAGGGCAGGACAGGGGTGGAGCCTTGAGGCGGGGGAAGAGCTGGGGCAGGGGAGGTTCCAGCACCCCTGCTGAAGTGTCTGGTATTTAAATATTACAAAGTTGGCAACTGAAGAACACTGAAGAGCTGCCCAGACACCTGTTATTATGTGTCTGGAGATGCTGATGGCTGGAAAACCACTATCCTGTGGACTCATGATCTGAAATAAGTCTGATCCATGGGGATGAAGAGGAAGAAAATTTGTATTGCAGGAGTTCAGCTGGTGACTATTAATCATCAGTCATTGCAGAAAACAAGAGAAATCCAGCTTCCTCTGAACTTGGGGTTCTTTATGTACTAAATGGAACTTTTGTTGTGGCGACCAGTATTTCTAATGCTGTTGCATTGGGAGTGGATTTCAGCCAAGGGCTTCACAAGAACTTCTGGGTGTTAATAGAACACACTTGTCCCTGCACAATATCTATATACCCCTGCTGAATGTGGGTAGGAGGAAGTGTGGATACTGGGGAGCAACTCTTGGACCTTAGAGGTGCATCTACCATGCCTACAGGATAACACTACTCCCTGTGGTGGCTCAAAAGAAAGTGGTGGTGAAGCCAGGTCATCAAGCAATAACACCACTAAGGATAAAACACTGCTGCAGTGAACCTGTAGGGGTGTTTGGCGCTACCTATATCAGTGGTTCTCAAACTGGGGGCAGGACCCCTCAGGGGGTCTCAAGGTTATTACATGAAGGGGTTGCGAGCTGTCAGCCTCCACCCCAAATGCTGCTTTGCCTCCAGCATTTATAATGGTGTCAAATATATTAAAAAGTATTTTTAATTTATATGGGGGGGTTGCACTCAGAGGCTTGCTATGTGAAAGGGATCACCAGTACAGAAGTTTGAGAACCACTGATCTATATGCAGAACTCTATTTCCAACTGGACCAAAGGGGGTGTTCTGGATAACAGCAATTAATATCTCTGACCAGGAAGTGCAGCTAGTGAAAAATCAGACCAGGGGACAGTGTCCAGTGTAGCTGGTGTCTCAAAGCCTCTCATGGGACAGAGAAGAGAAGCTGTGAAGCAGCCCAATCAATAAAAGAGTTAGGGGTTGACTTGAGAGAAGCCACTGTAGAAGGCAATGAAAGGAAGCAATCAGAACAGCTGCTTGTATGATATACTAAAACATTCTCCAGGAATAATGAACAGCTTGGGAGATATGATCAGGTGCAACATCAGGTTATGGTTAAGCCAAAGAGAGTTCCTATGAGATAGCCCCCAAGTTGGATTCTCCTGGTTATCAGCTTGCAGTGAAAGAGAAAATTAATAGTATGTTGGAGAATGGCTTGATTGATGAGTTTGCATCACCTTGAGGCAACACCAACTATAGTTGTGAAAAAGCTCAGTTTAGACTTGATGATATGCATCAGTTATAGGAGAGTTAATTCACAGACAATTCAAGCTGGCTACTCACTCCTCCATAAAGCAGACATCCTGGATAAAACGTCAGGAGCAACATATGTTTCTAATTTTTATTTGGTACCTGGACACCATCAGATTAAAGTGGCCCTGAAGATCAAGAAAAAACTGCCGTTGTGACGTCTTATGGACTGTTTCAGTTCTGCAGAATGCCTTTCAGATTCATAAACGTACCAGGAACATTTCAGAGGGCAATAAATGATCTAACCCAAGCTTTGAGAATTGAAGACATTCTTGTGTACTTCATTTGTTTCCACACAACATGGGACGAATGTCGGGAAGGAATGAAAAGGATTCTAAAGCTTTTTAAGGAGTCAGAATTGAAACTTGCAGAAAACAAATTTCAGTTTGCTAGAAGCCACATCATCTTCATAGGACATACAGTCAGTATAAATGGGTTGGAGCTCCAACCCCAGAAACTGAATGTTATAAAGGCAAAAAAGGTTCCTACATACCTGGAAGAGATATAGTGATTTGTAAATCTATGCAGATTTTACAGGAGATTTGTAATAACTTTTGCAGAACAACATTATACCAACTCACTAAGAGTAACTTTGAATGGAGGAACACCAAAAAGCATTTGAGTCACCTAAGAAAGGACTTTAAAACCATGCTGTGCTTAAATTCCCAGATCCATCCCATCCATTCATAGTAATCACTGATGCCTCAAAGGTAGGGTGACCAGATGTCCCGTTCTTAAAGGAACAGTCCCATTTTTGGGGACTTTTTCTTATATAGGTGCCTGTTACACACACACACACACACACACACTCCCTCTTCCATTTTTTCACAGTTGCTATCCGGCAACCTTACTGAAAGGGTACTGTCAGATTTGCACTTGAACAAATTTGTGAGTTTGGTTGCTGCAGACCAGTGTCTTTTGGAGGTCACAAGTTAAATGAAAGGGAAACCAAGTATTCAGCTACAGAATGGGAATATAAGGCTATTGTGGAGGCCCTCATGACCTATGTGAACAGGCGTTAACCCCACACCAGCATGTGGGGGGGTGAAAGTGGCAAGAGAGGCCAATTAGCACCTGCTCGGGATGTAAGGGGAAATGAGACTGACTGAGAACAAAGCTCAGCTGGGCAGGAATAGGCAGGTCTTCTATAAGGTCTAGGATTTAAGGATGGAAGGGGGCTTCAGTGAGTTGAGCCTGGAGTCATGTTCCCTATACAAGGGGGAGATGAGGAGCCTGAAAAGGGCAGGGTAGAAAGCAGTACAGGGAGGAAGCAGTACAGTCTGAGAGGAATAGACCTGAACTGCTGGTTCAAGGGTCCCTAGATTGGAACCTGGTGTAGAGGGCAGGACTGGGTTCCCCAACAGCCACTGCAAGAGCAGTGCAGTCAGCACAGTGGAGATGGAGACTGCCTGAGACTTTGAGGAAGGATACTGATAATACACCTGAAGGAGAGAACAGTAGTGACTTGGCCTGAGGGCTAAGCCACAGAGGTGAGGCACTGCAGTTCCTGATTAGTGATAAAGGGGCCATAGAGTGAGTGACTGAGGCAACAGACTGAGTGACTGCAGGATGAGGCGCAAACAGTGAGGAGCTGATTCCCCAGATGAGCCACAAGGAGGCGCTACCAAGCAGTGTGTAGCAGGCATCCATTACAGCCTGTAATCTCTATATAGTGGGTATGGAATTCACAGTGTACACAGACCACAGTGCCCTGCAGTGACTGCTTACAGAGCACAACCTAGAAGGACGCTTGCGGAGAGGAATTCACAAACTAACTGAATATACATTCACAGTGCACCATAACCTGGAAATCAAAATGTGGTGGCAAATGCTCTTAATTGAGAGAGGGCAGTGAGAATAGACTAGCCTGGTCTTGTGAGGACATCTGTCAAAAACAGCCTAAGGACCCAGAGAAGTGTTCAGTGAGCCAATAAATTTACTGAAGGAGAGCCAGACTGGGGAGGTTCAATGCAGTTCAGGAATGATTATGCATTGATCCGGCTGCCAACTTCCTGGTGTATGAAGGTAACAGGATTGTCTCACCAGCAAGTTTACAGAGAATGGTATTGTAGTGTCTTCATGATAACAACACACCTGGCTACCCGAGGTATGAAAAGATACTGAGCCAGGTATCTAACTGATTTTTTTGGCTAGGTATAACCGCAGGTAGGAAAGTACCCAGTCCATAATGTCTTACCCATCAAGAAAGAAAAGCACCATCAAGGAGAGGCATAATTCCTTTAGGATAAATTCCCCAATTTAGTAAGCCCTAGTAGTTCACACAGATTGACTTAAAAGGCCCACTACCAGAAACACCAGCTGGAAATTGGTGTTTGCTGCTAGTATATGACATCTTCTCCAAATATGTGGTATCTCAACCACTGAAGGATAAAAGGACTGAGACAGTTATGGATGTATTGATGAAACTTGTAGCGTTGCTGTTCAGCCCACCAAGCTGCATCTACTGTGGGAAGGAATGGAGAAGGGGAAGGAATCTAAATCACAGTTTTTACTCAAAGTTTAACAGCCTCTCCAGATAACCAAGGCGAGGACCAGTGTTGCCCACCCTGGGTGTGGGACTGGAGAGAGTAAACTGCACTATTGGTTCTATGCTTAGAATCTTAGTCAGTGAAGACTAATGAGACTCAGATACAAATTCACCTCTTTTCATGTTTGCCTGTAATACCAGCCAGCACTCAACTATCCTTTACTTTCCTTAAGAGATTATTTTGGGACCCCACAAACCCATGCTTCCCTGTGCCTTGATGTTCAGGCAGAAAGAACTGGCAAGGCTCCCTGCACCTACACAGGTGGGTGATGTGGCAAAGTCTTATATTAGTGACCTGAGGACAGCATTCCAGAAGACAGAGGAACCGATGAGCCAGCAGTGAGCATGCCAGGCACAAGACCGCAGGAAAAAAGGAAAATTACATGCCCATCCAGGAAAGAGAGAAGGTGTGGCAACGCAAATGGAAAAAGCATCTTGGAAAAAATCACAGATTTACCCCTTTTTGGAGGAGACCTTACACAGTGATTAAGAAACCAAACAACTTTGGTTCTGGGGAGGAATATGTTACTTCATCCCTTCTCAGGGAACCACTTACTCCCTCGCCTTTCTCCTTGCTAGCCCCATTGGCTGGCACATGGAAGGGGTGGAGCAGAATCCTGGCTCCACCCATTCCCCACCACTTGCTGTAGGGGTGGGGTAGTACTAGAGGAGTACCACAGCCCTTGAGCTCACCACTGCAGAGCTGCAATGTAGGTAGCCCTAACTCGGCCACACAGCGTGGGCAGCCCCTACTCCAAGGCAAGGATGCATTAGGGCTAGGTCAGTCTAGCACTTAAGAAGGAAAATGAAGTGATGGCCCTGCCAACCTTTCCTGTAGGAGGAGATGTGCAACCCTGTACTTAGTGAAAATAGAAATGAGCTGTTTTTAGGAAACTCTGGCACACATGGGGATGCAATCTTTCAGTCAATGGGGACAGGCTGCTTTTTTTTTCTCATTGGAGTCAAAAAAAGCTATTATCTACCCATTCATCAGATTTAAACTGGAGCAAATAGGAGTTTGATTTCTTTTCAGATAAAAGAAATGATGCAAATGAGAATTTTGTCTTGCATGGAGGCATCACAAAGTGTGAAACAGAATCCATCTTGATTACAATCTTCCATCATTTTGATTTTATAATTACTGAATGGAATCAATCAGCTTGAAATTGTTACCTTGGTGAAAGATTAAAATATCATTACTTGTCCTACATACTTCACACTTTAGCAGATTTTAATAAACTGAATGCATGAGAAATGGTTGCATTATCTTTCATGGTACTGGGATGCTAATGACATTCCTATTGATTTTAATTCACATTTGTTGGTCGAAATTATTCAGATTCAGGCAAGGCATTAAGTCCCATAATCAACACTAACAAATGAAGACAGCTGAACACTGTAATGGCAAAAATGAAATCATTAATCAGAAATATCATAAAATAATTGCCAACAAGCTAGGGAGGTCTTATCTTCTTAATGGTCATCTTTTATGGCATATTGATCTGTTTATAATTTGTACATATTGGTGATTACTCTATCAGAATATTAAAAAGGAGGTGAAAATAGCATTACAAAATAGGCAAGACTGGGAGGTGTCAGGTGATCTAATTGTTACAGCAGTTCCAGACTGTGCATAAAAATGTATGAGTGACTGTCAGGGTTCAAAGCTGCTTAGCCACATTACCTACTTCCATCGTGTTGGTAATCGGATAACCAGGTAGGAAAAAACTATCAGGGAGAGTAGCCTTTTTAAAAAAAAACCTTTTGTTTCTTTGATGATTCTAAAGCCTTTCTGTCACAGCTTTCATCATGCTGGCCACATCAGGTGGAACTTCATAGACTTTGGCTGCCAGCAAACTGCTGATGGTAAACATCAAATGTTTGTGTTCTGCCACAAACTTTAGTGGAGATCCAGACTAACATTTACACTCGTGTTAGTTAACTTGAGTTAATTGGCACTCAATTAAATTGGGTTAAAACAGAGCCACAATGCAAAGGAACCAGAACAGGGGAACATAATCTGGCCCATATACTTTTTTTAACAATACAGTAACTTCTCACTTAAAGTCATCCCAGTTAACGTCGTTTTGTTGTTACGTTGCTGATCAGTTAGGGAACATGCTCATTTAAAGTTGTGCGATGCTCCCTTATAACGTTGTTTGGAAGCTGCCTGCTTTGTCCACTGGTTGCAGAAAGAGCAGCCCATTGGAGATAGCTGGTGGGGGCTTGGAACCAGGGTGGACTGGCAGCCCCCCATCAGCTTCCTGCTCCCCTAAGTTCTCTGTGCGGCAGCTGCCCAGCAGGCTATCAATTGCCAGCAGTTCTGTTGTCCCTCCCCCCACTCTCATGTATTGCTCCTGCCCTCTGCCTCGGAGCTGCTCCCCAAGCCTCCTGCTTGCTGTGCAGGGGCGAGGAAGAGAGAGGCTAACGTCAGGGTGTCCTCCTCCCCCCTGCTCCTGCCCCCCACTTACCCCAACTCCATAAAGCAGGGGTGGGACATGACAGGGTTCAGGAACAGAGGGAGTTTGCTGACAGCAGCTGCTGTCTCAACTTGCTGATCTACTTAAAAAGGCAATGTACTTAGAGTGGGGTCAGTGTACTTAAAGGGGCAATGCTCATCTCTCTAACACACACACACAGGGTGTGTGTCTCTGTCTGCCATGCTGTCTCCCCTCCCTCCATGCGTGGTGCCTTGTAGAGTGTGAGGCTACATTAACAACAATGTGTTAACCCTTGAGGGCCCAGCAGAGTACTAGTTCATTATTTAGCAGTAAGACATTCCCTGGGAAATACCCCACCCTCTGACTTCATCACCTCAACCACGCTTTACAATCAGCATTGCTGTGTACAGTATTAAATTGTTTATTTAAAACGTATACTGTAGATAGATAGATAGATAAATTTCCCAGGAACCTAACCATCCCTATTTATATTAATTCTTATGGGGAAATTAGATTCACTTAACATCGTTTCTCTTAAAGTCGCATTTTTCAGGAACATAACAACAACGTTAAGCGAGGAGTTACTATATATAATATCATATTTAACACTAGTGTTAAGAGAATATTAAGATAGCAACGTCAAACCCTGAAAAGATAGGAAATGTCAGAATTAATATTACCCTTGCAACCTTCATTTGCCACCCTTGTAAAATGCATTTTGCTACAATCTTACCCATTAAATAAGAATTATGTGTGTGTGTGTTATGAATTAAACCCAACTCTCCTGAGTCCCAGTCTAGTCCCTTAGCCATGAGAGAACATCCTCTCTCTCCCCATTACTCTCACTCACTGTAAATCTTGGCATTTCTTAGCTTTCAAGTGCTTGATTTTGCAACTTCAACATTCTTTTAACATAACTTTTTCTTGTTTTATGTAATTTCCTCATTTTTTGAAAAAGAGGACAGAAATTCCATCATATGGAACGTATTGTACCCCCTGCAAGGGTCAGCACCAGAGTATGAACTATGGCCCTTTGTGTCCTCTACCACTTGAACTAAATTAACTGTTAGAAGTAGTAGGGTGTCATCATCTGTTGACCAACCACTAAAGGGGGATGAAAAAGACTCTTTTCTAGAGGCTTGAACAACCAGAAGTGATCTTGTTCAACCTTTCAGTTAGGGAAATATCCCTTAGTTGGGTTTCTCCTAAGGTAGGAGTAGGAGGCCATGCTCAGTAAGAAGTTCTGTGAAGAGCACAGCATTATTAACAACAGCCAGCAGAAGATATGAGACTAGAACTCTTAGTGGCATCCCACTCCAAAAATCTTCTCCTAATCTAAAGTGGCTGCATGGATGTCCTATCTGGAATGTATGGTCTGTGAAAATGGAGGAACATGATCAGTGCAGATGGAAGGTCAGTGAGGGTTATGGAACATGCAGTCATGTGGGTACAGCCCACGCATTGGCCATTAGGAGGCCTGGGTTCTACTTTGAAGTTCTCCATAGATTTCCTGGGTTATGTGCACAAGCAATTTAGGTCTAAAATTTCAAAGTTTTCCACTAGTTTTAAATGCCTCAATTTTTTGGTACACAGTCTGAGACACATAGAGCCTGATTTTAAGAGGCCTGGAAAACCCACAGCTCCTTCTGACTTCAATAGGAATTGTGGGTGCTGAGCCCCTCTGAAATTCAGGACCAATTTAGGCACCCAAAGTTAGTGGATACTAAAAAAGTAGGGCTTAACCTCTCCATGCCTCAATTTCTCCATCTGTAAAATGAGATAGCAATATTTACTACTCAAGGATTATATGAGACTTAATTCTAAAGCTGTGAAGGAACTAGATTTTTAGTTCTGGAGGAGTTTCACAATTTCAACATTTCTTCCATTCTGGAACAGAATGAAACAAAAAAAATTCTAAATTTCCCACAAACTGAAATTCCAGGGGAAAAATTGCATTTCTCCCCTTTGTAGCCTACTGGTTGCAAACTTCTGTGTGTCATTCTCTCTTATCATACACAAACTTTCTGCAGTTTCAGGTAGGACTGCAGTAGATGTTGCAATGTGTGCAAGTGGCTGTATTGTCTAGGCTTGTTCCAGGTTCGATGCTAAAAGGATTTGTTATTCTTTCAGTCACAACTTTTATCATATCTTCTTCAGTTATGCACTTGGCAGTAGCTTCTTTGTGGAGAGTGTTGCTGAAAGCAACATTCCACACATTTGTTTTGTCACAGCTGTTACAGCTACCTTAATATGTGCAGTCAGGTAATACTTAGTCAGAGCCTTATCTTTTGTGCAAAAGTGCTCATGCTTCCCACAGTCCTTGATGAGAGATTGCTTGATGAACATATCATGCTGTACATCACTGAAGGGCCCGGCATTCTGATCCACTGCTCCCTGACTATCATCTAGGGTCTGATATATATCTAGCTTCTCCTCTTCCAGAAGTCTGGCTTCTGCTACATTTACATAACCCCATCTAGCACAATTCACATGACCACCCTGGAAGTCTAGTGAAATCACCTTTGCAAATGTCTCAAGCTCCAGCAACTTGTTATTGTCTCTCTTTCCACTATGTCATCCATCAGTAGTTGGGAGAAATCTGTTACATTTCTGTTCTGGGAAGACTATGTATCTGAACAGCTTTTTCTTTGGATAACATAAATGACCTTGAGCTGGTGGAGTGATTGGGTCAGAAATTCTGCCATTTTATAATTTTACAATTAGGAGGTAGGGGTCTTTTTATCTGCATAATTTTGTAAAAATAGTAGACAGAAAACCTTTTCTCAAATCAGTCCATTCTACAAAAAACGACAAATATTTTCATGTGTTACATGGTACAAACAAGTTCATACTGTCATGTGGCTATAGTATGGGAAAATGCATAAAATATATCACCTGAAGCTAAATAGCTCCAAAACTTTCCAAAACTGTACTATTTTGAGTACATAGTTGTATTATCAATTATATCTAGAACCGATCGGCCAATTTTGGTCACAATTAGACTATGTTTCTTCAAGTTATGGCCCTTTCTTTGACTTTTTAATTTTTTTTTTCAGATTAGGTGTTCAGTAATGTTTATGTGATACAGAAAACTGCACCACTTCTGGCATCTACATCACCCTGGTGATGACCCCCCAGATATTTACCTAATGTGGTAGCAATGAAAATTTTCTAGCTCATGGGGAACCCTAACTCATTAATAAGACCCCTTTTAAAAACTTACTGGTAGACAGCATCAACTCTGGCCTTCAGCTTCACTGCAGTACCCACAGATAGCTGTATGTTTCCATCCATTAGGCAGTATAGAGAGAAGAAATCCACCTCTACCCCGCTATAATGCGACCTGATATAACATGAATTCGGATACAATGTGGTAAAGCAGTGCTCCGGGAGGGGCTGCGCACTCCAGTGGATCAAGGCAAGTTCGATATAACACAGTTTCACCTATAATGCAGTAAGATTTTTGCCCCCCTAGGTAGAGGTGTATGTAGAGGTAGAGGTGTATGTAGCAATTATTATAGAATGACATAGCAAGCCCCCATCCTGACTTCAAAATACCTGTTTTCTTGGTGCACATTAAAGATGGGTCTGGTTCTGAATCTGAATTTTCCTAAAGATTAGGGCAATTTGGATCCAGAGTGTTGATGCCGCCTGTTATAGAGAGTGGGGCCAGGTACAAAGGGCCTGAGTCTGCTTTCATTTGCGCTGGTGTGAATTAGAGTAACTCCACTGAATTTAACTGAAGCCAAAAGGAAGGACGGTTTTGTGGCTAAGGCACTGAACTGAGCTGAGCTCAGTTAGAACATCGGAACTGCTGTACTGCGTCCCTATGGTTCATTTCAGGGGCGGCTCTAGCTATTTTGCCGCCCCAAGCACGGCAGTCAGGCTGCCTTTGGCAGCGCACCTGTGGGAGGTCCCCAGTCCCACGGATTCGGCGGCTTGCCTGCAGGAGGTCCGCCAGTCCCGCAGCTTCGGCATACCCGCCACTGAATTGCTGCCGAACCCGTGGGACTGGCAGACCTCCCGCAGGCAAGCCGCTGAAGGCTGCCTGACTGCCGCCCTCGCAGGGACCGGCAGGCCACCGCCCACAGCTTGCTGCCCCAGACATGCACTTGGAGCGCTGGTTCCTGGAGCCACCTCTGGTCCATTTAGTCCTGTAACTGGCAATGGTCTTGTCACTTCATCTCTCTGTGCCTTGGTTCCTATTTGCCCTGTGGGCTGGAGAGCCTGAGCCTAAACCAATCCTAGTTACGGGGGAGCCCCACCTGTGAGGGTTCAGGTGATTTCTGTATAAAAGGATACTGCAGCAGAGGTGTCTATAGAGACTGAAGGGAGCAAGAAGGCTCCTGCAGAGCCCTGAGCCCACAGGAGAAAAAGCTCAAAGCAAGAAAGGAAACTGCACAGAAGAGAGTGAGGGGAAGAAAGCTCTCTAGGCTGAGAGGCCTGAGGGAGACCCTGATGAACCACAGAAGTGACTGGCAGACCCAGAGGAGAATTTGAGAAGAGAGGTAGGAAGTGGCCGAGGGAAAATCACAACCACGGGTAAAGGAGCAGACCTAGCCCTTTATATAAGGCCCTGGGCTGGGGAATGAGACTGACTCCCCTACCCTCCCATGGAAGGGGGCATACATACCCATTGTCAGGCCTGTCAAGTCCTGCAAGGGGGCAGCAGGCTGAACTGGAGACTGGCTAGGAAAGAGTCCCAGAGAAGACAGAAAGAGTCTTTTGTTTCTGTTAAAGTATTTTTGGACTTTTAATTTGGGACAATTATGACCCCAGAAGAGGTGGATTCAAGTTGGTGACCTGGCCAGAGGGTGGAGTTAGCAGGCAGAGAAACTGCCACCAGGCAGGAGGGACCATTGTCAGAGGGCGCTAGCCCAGCAAGAGAGCTGTAACAGCAGAGCTGGCCTTGAGAGTGTGCCTAGCAGTAAGTAGCCACTGTGCTACAGTTTCCCAGCTGTAAAACAGGGATGACAAAACATGATTTTACTACTACCTGCCCAGTTAGACTATAGGCTTGTGGGGCAGGGATGTTTTACTATGCCTTTGTGCAGCACCCAACTTCTGTACTAATAACCTCTGAAATGTTATAAATAATTAAAACTAAAATACATTTGTCAAAAGAATAAACTACAGCTCATGACGCATTTTCCTTCTTCATTTAAGGTCCAAAGCTGTGAGGTTCCTAGGTCCTAGTCTTCCAAACATTTATGCATTTGCTTACCTTTAAACCCTTGTGTAGTCATTAATATCAATGAGACAAGTCTGTCACCTTTAAAGTTAGCGCACGTACATGAGTGGCAGTAGGGTAAAGAGTTTTAGTGCCTTTAAGTTTTGTGCCTTAGGGCTTTTGTGGCTCTACAGTATTGCACTGTATGCTGTTGTGAGCAAATGGACACAGAATATGAGTGGCTCTGGTAACAGTGTAAAGTAATAGAGACAAAAGGATTTGGGATGTGCTGACCAGGTGATTGCTTGAAGTTCACCAGGAATGAGCAGATTTTAGGATAAAATGTTCTAGTAGTGTAAATTTGAAGTACATGGAGCTGACCCAATATATTGCAGCTAAGGCTTTGTCCCTGAGTCAGTGTTTAAATTTGCCAGGGCTAAGCACAAATCACTGCATCACTCTATAATATTGAGTACCATGCTTTAAATGTGACCATTAGGTTCATTTTTCTCTCCTGCCCCCTACCCTTTTTTGGTCTATTGCTTCTATTAGCTCAAACAAAGCTGTCTCACAAAGTGGGAGGAAATATATAGAAAAAGAACATTTATTTAAAAGTCTCTAACTCTATCAAAAGGCTAAATATCCCTATGGGAAAGGAAGATTGAACCAAGCTTGAAAATGTAACTAAGAAAATCACTCAAACAGCCAACACTTCAGTGCATACTGCATTAGAATGCCAAATTACAAGTATGTTGGATTAGAAATGATAACCATATCCCTGTGTAAAATGATAAAATAGGTTTCTTTTACCCCAGTTTCTGTCTTGAGAATGGAAGATGTGTTAACCCTTGATAGCCTCAGCAGTCAAATGTGCTGCATAGCTGCTACTTCTGTCCTAGGAGAGAAGAATGAATCTTTAAGTCTGCTCTCCAGGCAAGTTTGGGATTCCATTTGCAATCCAAACCCAGGATCCACCCAGACTGTCCCAAACAATTTTTTTTTCTTTCCATAAAATCTTGAATGTGCATCTTGTGAATTGCTTTGCTTGTTCTCTGATGCATGCCTATTAAACTTTATGAGCAAATTAAAGAAAATCTGGCCCCATCACAAATAAAATATATAAACTCTCCAGGAAGTCAGCAATGCTGGTTTATTCCCCCTATAACAGTTCTATAATGTTCATCCTTTTTCCTTCATATCCAAAGGCACAAGAAGAGACATTAATATTTACCTTGTCAATGATTTGTTGCTTAATGGCACCCTAACAAGTTTGGTAATTTACTGTATATCCACCTCCATATGAGCAATTAGGATACATTATCAATAATTATAATGCATCAGTTATCTAAGGAATCCTTTATACCAAAAATGAACCAATACAGGACTATCCAGATTATCCCATTTTCTGTCACCCCTAGGGTGCTGAACATTTATTAAGTTGCATCAAGCTTCATAGTGTAACCAACACATCTCCTGGGTGCGGGTTCTGTCCCATCTAGTGGCACTGAGACCACATAGAGAGAGAGAAAAAATGAGCTTGCTCTAAAGCCTTAGCTAATAGGCAGTTGGCTTTTAGTTCATGCTGTAGAGGCTCATGCACTGAGATCCTAGGTTCGATCCCGCTCGCCGACGACTAGGGTCTGTCAGTGTTACAGGAGCACGCCTTGAAGCATCACAGCAGCACTAAAACACAGGCGTCTGACTCACAAAGTAAAAGGAATAATAAAAGTTTACTTTCTAGATTTTTTGCCTTTGGAGGCCTTTAATGATACTACTGTTTAAAAAAATCAATAACATTATGACAGTGACACAAAACCAATACAAGCAAATAAATTCAGATTTGAAAAATCACTCCACACTACATCAAACCTGAACAGAATAAAATGTGCTGTTAAACTAAAGCCTTATTAAGCTCTCATGTACTTTTCCTGTTTTCTTTCCTATGGACATTGCTCATTAGGTTTTCTTCTTTCTAATCAGCTTCTTCTCCTTGTCTTTTTGTACTTGGGGAGTTCCTGGCCCTGTTGAAGTCAATAAGAGTTTTGCCATTGACTTCAGTTGGGCTAGGATTTCCCCATAAAAGTTGTGTTTTGCATTGTAGACACAACTCTCCATGAAGTGTGTTGCACTGCCTCCTCTGCACTGTTGCAGAGTTATTTTGCTATAATCAGAACATACTGTTAACATCTTTATATATATATACAATATTATGCAAAATTGGCAGCCCTATCACTGCTATATATTGTTACAGAAGAGTGACTACAGGGCTCTGGGAGTACAGGTTAAGGAGTTTGGAGCGCAGGTGGTATTCTCTTCGATTCTTCCTGTTGAAGGTAGGGGTCCGGGCAGAGACAGATGCATCGTGGAGGTGAATGCCTGGCTGCGAAGATGGTCTCGCCAGGAGGGCTTTGGCTTCCTCGACCACAGGATGCTATTCGAGGAAGGACTGCTAGGAACAGATGGCGTTCACCTTTCGAAGAGGGGAAAGGCCTTATTTGCGCACAGACTGGCTAACCTAGTAAGGAGGGCTTTAAACTAGGTTCGACGGGGACAGGTGAGCAAAGCCCACAGGTAAGTGGGGAACAAGACCTGGGAGATGGGTTGGAAACAAGAGGGAGCATGGGCTATAATGGCAGAGAGGAAGGAGGGTCAGGGCAAAGCTGGGAGGCAAGATCAAACCAGTATCTTAGATGCCTATATACAAGTGCAAGAAGTATGGGTAATAAGCAGGAGGAACTGGAAGTGCTAATAAATAAATACAACTATGACATTATTGGCATTACTGAAACTTGGTGGGATAATACACACGACTGGAATGTTGGTGTGGATGGGTATAGTTTGCTCAGGAAGGATAGACAGGGGAAAAAGGGAGGAGGTGTTGCCTTATATATTAAAAATGTACACACTTGGACTGAGGTGGAGATGGACATAGGAGACGGAAGTGTGGAGAGTCTCTGGGTTAGGCTAAAAGGGGTAAAAAACACAGGTGATGTCGTGCTGGGAGTCTACTACAGGCCACCTAATCAGGTGGAAGAGGTGGATGAGGCTTTTTTCAAACAACTAACAAAATCATCCAAAGCCCAAGATTTGGTGGTGCTGGGGGACTTCAACTATCCAGATATATGTTGGGAAAATAACACCGCGGGGCACAGACTATCCAATAAGTTCCTGGACTGCATAGCAGACAACTTTTTATTTCAGAAAGTTGAAAAAGCTACTAGGGGGGAAGCTGTTCTAGACTTGATTTTAACAAATAGGGAGGAACTTGTTGAGAATTTGAAAGTAGAAGGAAGCTTGGGTGAAAGTGATCATGAAATCATAGAATTTGCAATTCTAAGGAAGGGTAGAAGGGAGTACAGCAGAATAGAGACAATGGATTTCAGGAAGGCGGATTTTGGTAAGCTCAGAGAGCTGATAGGTAAGGTTCCATGGGAATTAAGACTGAGGGGAAAAACAACTGAGGAAAGTTGGCAGTTTTTCAAAGTGACACTATTAAGGGCCCAAAAGCAAGTTATTCCGATGGTTAGGAAAGATAGAAAATGTGTCAAAAGACCACCTTGGCTTACCCTTGAGATCTTGCGTGACTACAAAATAAAAAGGCGTCATATAAAAAATGGAAACTAGGTCAGATCACGAAGGATGAATATAGGCAAATAATACAGGAATGCAGAGACAAGATTAGAAAAGCAAAGGCACAGAATGAACTCAAACTAGCTATGGGAATAAAGGGAAACAAGAAGACTTTTTATCAATACATTAGAAGCAAGAGGAAGACTAAGGACAGGGTAGGCCCACTGCTCAATGAGGAGGGGGAAACAGTAACAGGAGACTTGGAAATGGCAGAGATGCTTAATGACTTCTTCGTTTCGGTCTTCACTGAGAAGTCTGAAGGAATGTCTAGTATAGTGAATGCTTACGGGAAGAGGGTAGGTTTAGAAGATAAAATAAAAAAAGAGCAAGTAAAAAATCACTTAGAAAAGTTAGATGCCTGCAAGTCACCAGGGCCTGATGAAATGCATCCTAGAATACTCAAGGAGTTAATGGAAGAGGTATCTGAGCCTCTAGCTATTATCTTTGGGAAATCATGGGAGACGGGGGAGATTCCAGAAGACTGGAAGGGGGCAAATATAGTGCCCATCTATAAAAAGGGAAATAAAAACAACCCAGGAAACTACAGACCAGTTAGTTTAACTTCTGTGCCAGGGAAGATAATGGAGCAGGTAATCAAAGAAATCATCTGCAAACACTTGGAAGGTAGTAAGGTGATAGGGAATAGCCAGCATGGATTTGTAAAGAACAAATCGTGTCAAACTAATCTGATAGCGTTCTTTGATAGGATAAAGAGCCTTGTGGATAAGGGAGAAGCGGTGGATGTGATATACCTAGACTTTAGTAAGGCATTTGATACGGTCTCACATAATATTCTTATAGATAAACTAGGAAAGTACAATTTAGATGGGGCTACTATAAGGTGGGTGCACAACTGGCTGGATAACCGTACTCAGAGAGTAGTTGTTAATGCCTCCCAATCCTGCTGGAAAGATATAACAAGTGGGGTTCCGCAGGGGTCTGTTTTGGGACCGGTTCTGTTCAATATCTTCATCAACGATTTAGATGCTGGCATAGAAGGTATGCTTATTAAGTTTGCGGACGATACCAAACTGGGAGGGATTGCAACTGCTTTGGAGGACAGGGTCAAAATTCAAAATGATCTGGACAAATTGGAGAAATGGTCTGAGGTAAACAGGATGAAGTTCAATAAAGATAAATGCAAAGTGCTCCACCTAGGAAGGAACAATCAGTTTCACACATACAGAATGGGAAGAGACTGTCTAGGAAGGAGTATGGCAGAAAGAGATCTAGGGGTCATAGTGGACCACAAGCTTAATATGAGTCAACAGTGTGATACTGTTGCAAAAAAAGCAAACGTGATTCTGGGATGCATTAACAGGTGTGTTGTAAACAAGACACAAGAAGTCATTCTTCCGCTTTACTCTGCACTGGTTAGGCCTCAACTGGAGTATTGTGTCCAGTTCTGGGCACCGCATTTCAAGAAAGATGTGGAGAAATTGGAGAGGGTCCAGAGAAGAGCAACAAGAATGATTAAAGGTCTTGAGAACATGACCTATGAAGGAAGGCTGAAGGAACTGGGTTTGTTTAGTTTGGAAAAGAGAAGACTGAGAGGGGACATGATAGCAGTTTTCAAGTATCTAAAAGGGTGTCATCAGGAGGAGGGAGAAAATTTATTCACCTTAGCCTCCAATGATAGAACAAGAAGCAATGGGCTTAAACTGCAGCAAGGGAGATTTAGGTTGGACATTAAGAAAAAGTTCCTAACTGTCAGGGTAGTTAAACACTGGAATAGATTGCCTAGGGAAGTTGTGGAATCTCCATCTCTGGAGATATTTAAGAGTAGGTTAGATAAATGTCCATTTGGGATGGTCTAGACAGTCTTTGGTCCTGCCATGAGGGCAGGGGACTGGACTCGATGATCTCTCGAGGTCCCTTCCAGTCCTAGAGTCTATGAGTCTATGAGAAGCTATAAATGCCTTATGACTCCAGATTCCAGCCAGAAGAGAAGAGCTAAAAAAAAAAAATGCAACAAAATTGCCATCTATAATTTAAATGGGCAGCATTCCCATTGAAAAATGCATTTCAATTTAAATTCTATTAACAGGAAATTAGAAAATCTCCCATCACAGTGTTATTGTTTATTTTATAATGAAAACTAAGAACATAAAAATACTATCAACACAAATGTTTGGTAGACCCAGAAATGAATTAAACCATCCCTATTATGTTTTCCCTCCCCCGGTGCCTATCTTATGATCTCTGGTATTTTAAACATATGCAAGAAACAAAACTATTAAAGACACAGTGCATGTTGAGATTGAGAGCTGAATCCTTGTTGCACTGAAGTAAATGAGAAAACTACCATTGACTTCCATGTAATCAGAATTTGGCCCTCAGGTACCAGCTGAACCTGAATTTACAATATAGATATCACAAAAGAAGGGCCTGATCCTGCATTCTTTGCACACCCAAAACTTCCATTGACTTCACTAGGAAATTAAAAATGTTATATTGATTATCATTTGTAAAACAGAAATATTGCATTAACCATACTGATCTGTATGTAATAATGTTTAGCCCTTATATAAATGTAATTTACTCCCACTTTAAGAACCTGTTTACACTGCCAGAGTGATAAAAAAGGGGTCTTCATGTAAATGAGACCATAGGTTTTTAATCACTGCTGTTTAGATACCCATGTAATGTAGATACATTCAATAAACCTATTAACTCAATAGTCTAGTACAGAAGATCCATGTTTGTATTCATGGAGCTGCCATTAACTTGGGGGGGGGGGAATTATAACATTGTTGAACTTATCCAAGCCTCTCTGGCCTGGAAATGAGACTGAGACCTTCACATGATCAGATTTTCTCAGGAGTTTGCCAACACTGCCATGTTTCAGCTGTGCTGGAAATACCACTTTAACAGTCTTTCTCATAGAACTTTTGATCCTCTTTGGTAATGTCTGAAATCAAGAAGTGCATAGGGATACAAAAATGAAAAAAAAATGCTGACCAGATCTTTTTCACAGCTCAAGTAAATAGGAAGATATAATTGCCTTCATGGTTGCAATGTACCTGATCCCTGCAGAACAGCCAAGAAAGCTTTGGGTTTTGTCTGGTTTGAATATGGTTTGAAGATTCAGCATAGCTTTTATTTTATCTACAATAGATCAACCATCCCTGAGTTCTGGTTTTATCAAAGTTTGCTTTTACCATATTATGTTGTAAGCAAAGAATTTTCGTGTTTACAGTAAAGAAACGTGACTTGCACTGTGGTGCTGCTTGTTTTTCCAACTCATATCCCTTCCCTATGCCCAGAAACCTTAGTCTCTGTAACACAATAAAACTCTGAATTGTGTAAATAAAAAATGATACTATATAACAGTGTCAACCCAGGTAAATGTGATGGTGCCCTTCAGTGAACTGTGTTTTATAGAAGAGTCCCTGAAGGATGAAGCCTGTCAGTAGGATGATTCCAAGTCTGGGGTGGTGTTTTTTAGAAAGCAAAACCTACTTCGCCTTTAGAACATCTCGGACATCTGCTCAGCACACGGAGGAGAGGATTACTTTCATTGAGCTGGTTATAGAGTTCCCTGATTCTGTATTGGCCTAGTACCAGCATGATATAAAGCAGTTGTAGGACTGCTCTGAGTTATATCAGTGGGGGATTAGCAGAGCTGAGCTCAACTATGATTCCCTCTCTCCATTCCCAAAACCCACCCACCCATATCCCTATGCCTAGAGGGAGATGGGACAGCAGGCATTAGGAGGTGGTTCTACTGGCTTTGTGCCAATAGGGATGTCATAAACAGATAGTTAAGGGTTAATGTCTCTTTTACCTGTAAAGGGTTAACAAGCTCAGTGAACCTGGCTGACACCTGACCCAAGGACCAATCGGGAGACAAGATACTTTCAAATCTTGGTGGAGGGAAGTCTTTGTTTTGTGCTTTTTGGGTTTTTCTTTGTTCCCTCTTGGGATTAAGAGAAGCCAGTCATAATAAGATTTCTCCAATCTTATTGAAACAGACTTTCAGGTTCCAGATAGTAAGTAATAGATAGAAAGCGGATTAGATTTGTTTGTTTTCTTTATTTGCAAATGTGTATTTTACTGGAAGGATATTTCACTTCTGTTTGCTGCAACTTATACTTAGGCTGGGAGGGGGAATCCCTCTGGTCTAGGTGAAGCTGAGACCCTGTAAACATTTTCCCATCTTGATTTTACAGAGATAATTTTTTACTTTTTCTTTCTTTAATTAAAAGCTTTTCTTTTAAGAACCTGAATGATTTTTTTAAATTCTTGTGTGAGACCCCAGGGGACGGGGTCTGGACTCACCAGCGATTGGTGGGGGGAAAAGAGAGAAGTGGGAGGGAAAGGTTAATTTCTCTCTGTGTTAGGATCACAGTCTCTCTCTCAGGGGAGTCTGAGAGAGGGAGAGAAAGGGGGGGAAGGTGAATTTCCTCTCTGTTTTAAGATTCAAGGAGGTTGAATCACAGTGATCTCCCAGTGTAACCCAGAGAGGGGAAAATCTGGGAGGAAGAAAGGAGGAGGGGAATGGGTTATTTCCCTTTGTTTTGAGACGCAGGGAGTTTGGGTCTTGAGTCCCCCAGGGAAGATTTTGGGGGACCAGGAGTGTACCCAAACACTATACTTTGGGTTGGTGGCAGCTTGATAAGATCTAAGCTAGGAATTAAACTTAGAAGGGAACAGGCAGGTCCCCACTTTCTGGACGCTAAAGTTCAAAGTGGGAAAGAGACCCTGACAAGGGAATTCCCCTTGCCAGAGGAATTTTCTGGTAGTTTTTTACAGCCAGAATCCATCCCATTTGTGCTGTCTATATTAAAGAGGTCAGACCAGAACAGAGACTCTGACCCTACGTTTTAGAACAGTAGTTGCCAAACACCAGTATCCAAGACCTCATGTGTTCAGTGATTCCTTGAATGCACAATCTACCACTTGCCACAGAATTATGCTGCAGAATCTAAGCTTTCATTTAAAAAAATATGGTTTCTATTCAATGTTGTGGCAGATCTAATCTTCCCAATAGGGATTCTCTGCAAACCTGTGCATTGCTGGCTTCCCGATTCTGCAAACAGCTTCTAATAATAGTTGTAAGAGAGGTCTGAACTGCTTCAGGCATAGCTCTGGGTTTTTAACTCTGAAGCCCAGCTATGACAATTTAAATTTCAGTATTTCACTTCTGATCCTTTTAGCAGAAACATCCAGGTAAAGGGCTTGTCCATGACTGTAGGATGTAGGAGCAAGTACTAGGGCAAAATGCAATGGGGTAGCAATATGCCATTAAAGCTTTTGGAATGGGAATGAAAAGAACAAGACCATCTCAATTTCAAGGGGGCTATTCACCTCGTAAGGTGCAATTGAATGTAAGAATGGCAGATGAGGCCCAGAGTACTCCCCTTTATTATAAGCACACATGCGTCTCCATGCTCCTCCATGCACCATAAGACACCGTTCATAATGGAGCTTTCCTTGGGCACTGTAATTGTCTTCCTAGTTGAAACGTTCCCTATCTCTGCAATACAACCAATTAAATGTTTCATTACCTAACTTTGCTCATCTCATCTATTACTCTACAAGCCTACTTTGTGCCCAGCTGTCATAACTCCCAGGGGCTCCTCCTACATCCAGGGATCAGTGGAGCCCAGGAATGCCTTGGCTATGCCCCCTAGTCCCATGTAGACAGGGGGAGATGTAGGACTAGACCACCCAAAGATTCCCCTACACCAGAAGAATGCTCAGGGAGTTGGGTATGCCAAACTTGTGACTGCTTTGCACAGGGGGTGGCACAAAGCAGACTTAGTGGACATGAGAATCAAACTTTTTATGTCATGTTAAGATGTGGCTTTGTGGATGTCAAGTGGTTTCTGGTTTGTGTCCAAAAGCTAGAGATGTGAGAAAATAAGCCTCATGACAGGCTCAGCCAGAACTATTGAGACAAAATGGATAAAAGCTGGCTAACGGATAAGTCTCAAAATGTGTGATGCTGTGGCCAAAAGAGCTAATGCAATCCTTGGATGCATAAACAGGGGAATCTCAAGTAGGAGTAGAGAGGTGTGACAGGGTCAGGCCAGATGGCTACAGGAGAGTGATAGAAGGCAGATATATTAGCCCCAGGTTAAGTAGGTCCCCTTTTCCTGGGTAAGTTAACAGGGAAGGTTCCAGAACAATCAGGAACTTTCTGAAAACAGTTAAGGCAGACAGCTGATTAAAAAACCTGCAGCCAATCAAGAAGCTGCTAGAATCAATTAAGGCAGGCTAATCAGGACACCTGAGTTTAAAAGAGCTCACTTCAGTTTGTGGTGTGTGTGTGAGGAGCTAGGAGCAAGAGGTGCAAGGAGTGGGAGTGGGAGTGGGAGTGGGAGTGGGAGTGGGAGTGGGAGTGGGAGTGCTGCTGGAGAACTGAGGAGTACAAGTTTATCAAACACTAGGAGGAAGCTCCTGTGGTGAGGATAAAGAAGGTGTTTGAAGGAGGCCATGGGGAAGTAGCCCAGGGAGTTGTAGCTATCATGCAGCTGTTACAGGAGGCACTATAGACAGCTGCAATCAACAGGGCCCTGGGTTGGAACCCAGAGTAGAGGGCGGGCCCGGGTTCCCCCCAAAACCTCCCAACTCCTGATCCTATATAGGAAGATCTCTGAGGCTAGCAAAATCCACCTATAAACTCAGGACCCACCAAGGTAGAGGAGGAACTTTGTCACAGAGTTTATTTTACCTCTATATTTGGTACTGGAACAACTGCTGCTGGAAGATTGTGTCTAGTTCTGATACCCACAATTCAAGAAGGATCTTGATAAACTGGAGAGGGTTCAGAGAAAGATCAAAAGAATGATTAAAGGATTAGGAAATATGCCTTAGAGTGATAGACACAAAAAGCTCAATCTATTTAGCTTAACGCAGAGAAGATTAAGGGTTGACTTGATTAGAGCCTGTAAGTATATACATGGGGAACAAATGGGCTCTTCAGTATAGCAGACAAACTATAACATGATCCAATGGCTGGAAGCTGAAGCTAGACAAATTCAGACTGGAAATAAGGTGTAATTTTTAACAGTGAGAGTAATTAACCATTGGAACAATTTACCAAGGGTTGTAGTGGGTTCTCCATCACTGACAATTTCTAAATCAAGATTAGATTTTTTTCTAAAATATCTACTCTAGCATTTTATATACTCTAGGTATTATATGGAGAAGTCCTATTGCCTGTGTTATACAGCAGGTCAAACTAAATGATCAACAATGGTCCCTTCTGGCCTGGGAATCTATGAATCTATGACACAAAGCGCATCTCTCCATAAAAATAATCTGATACCAAAGTTGTCATAAACAGATAGTTAAGGGTTAATGTCTCTTTTACCTGTAAAGGGTTAAGAAGCTCAGTAAACTTGGCTGACACCTGACCAGAGGACCAATAAGGGGACAAGATACTTTCAAATTGTGGTGGAGGGAAGTCTTTGTTTGTGCTCTTTGTTTTGGGTGTTGTTCGCTCTTGGGACTAAGAGGGACCAGACGTCAATTCAGGCTCTCCAAATCTTTCTGAATCAGTCTCTCATGTTTCAAAATTGTAAGTAACAGCCAGGCAAGACGGATTAGTTTTATTTTTGTTTTCTCAACTTCTAAATGTCCCTTTTCTGCTGAGAGGATTTTACTTCTGCTTGCTGTAACTTTGAACCTAAAGCTAGAGGGGGTTCCGCTGGGCTATATGAATCTGATTACCCTGTAAAATATTTTCCATCCTAATTTTACAAAGATGATTTTTTTACTTTTCTTTCTTTAATTAAAAGCTTTCTTTTTAAGAACCTGATTGATTTTTCCTTGTTTTAAGATCCAAGGGAACTGGATCTGGACTCACCAGGGATTGGTGGGGGGAAAGGAGGAGGGATGGTTAATTTTTCCTTGTTTTAAGATCCAAGGGGTTTGGATCTGTGTTCACCAGGGAACTGGTGAAGCCTCTCAAGGCTGCCCAGGGAGGGGAAGGTTTTGAGGGGGACAAGAAGTGATCCAGACACTGAAATTTATGATGGTGGCAGAGTTACCAGATCTAAGCTAGTAATTAAGCTTAGAAGTGTCCATGCAGGTCCCCACATTTGTACCCTAAAGTTCAGACTGAGGAAGGAACCTTGACAACAATGGTCCCTTCTGGCCTGGGAATCTATGAATCTATGACACACAGCGCATCTCTCCATAAAAAATAATCTGATACCAGATTGATTGCTGATAACTGCCTCAGGAGTCAGGGAACAAATTGATTATCTGAGGTTTGGAAACGCTAGCTTTATTCTCAATGCATTTAAGAACATAAAAGCATGGGGTTGTATCATGGACTATCTTAGAATCATAGAATATCTGGGTTGGAAGGGACCTCAGGAGGTCATCTAGTCCAACCCCCTGCTCAAAGCAGGACCAACTACCCCAACTAAATCATCCCAGCCAGGGCTTTGTCAAGCCTAACCTTAAAAACCGCTAAGGAAGGAGATTCCACCACCTCCCTAGGTAACCCATTCCAGTGCTTCACCACTCTCTGAGTGAAAAAGATTTTCCTAATATCCAACCTAAACCTCCCCCACTGCAACTTGAGACCATTAATCCTTGTTCTGTCATCTGGTACCACTGAAAACAGTTTAGTTCCATCCTCTTTGGAACCTCCTTTCAGGTAGTTGAAAGCAGCTATCAAATCCCCCCTCATTCTTCTCTTCTGCAGACTAAACTTTAACTTGCCGGCAAGAATACTGTGGGAGACCATATCAAAAGCTTTGCTAAAGTCAAGGTATAACACATCCACTGTTTTCCCCTCATCCAAGGAGCCAGTTATCTCATCATAGAAGGCAATTAGGTTAGTCAGGCATGACTTGCCCTTGGTGAATCCATGCTGACTGTTCCTGATCACCTTCCTCTCCTCTAAGTGCTTCAGAATTGATTCCTTGAGGACCTGCTCCATGATTTTTCCAGGGACTGAGGTGAGGCTGACTGGCCTGTAGTTCCCTGGATCCTCCTTCTTCCCTTTTTTAAAGATGGGCACTACATTAGCCTCTTTCCAGTCTTCCGGGACCTCCTCCAAACACCATGATTTTTCAAAGATAATGGCCAATGGCTCTGCAATCACATCTGCCAACTCCTTTAGCACCCTTGGATGCAGTGCATCTGGCCCCATGGATCTGTGCTCATCCAGCTTTTCTAAATAATCCCAAATCACTTCTTTCTCCACAGAGGGCTGGTCATCTCCTCCCCATGCTGTGTTGCCCAGTGCAGCAGCCTGGGAACTGACCTTGTTCATGAAGACAGAGGCAAAAAAATCTTTGAGTACATTAGCTTTTTCCACATCCTCTGTCACTACACTGCCTCTCTCATTCAGCAAGGGACCCACACTTTCCTTGACTTTCTTCTTGTTGCTAACATACCTGAAGAAACTTTTTGTTACTCTTAACATCTCTTGCTAGTTGCAACTCCAAGTGTGATTTGGCCTTCCTGATTTCACTTCTGCATGGCTGAGCAATATTTTTATACTCCTCCCTGGTTATTTGTCCAATCTTCTACTTCTTGTAAGCTTCTTTTTTGCGTTTAAGATCAGCAAGGATTTCACTGTTAAGCCAAGATGGTCACCTGCCATACTTACTATTCTTTCTACACATCGGGATGGTTTGTTCCTACAACCTCAATAAGGATTCTTTAAAATATAGCCAGCTCTCCTGGACTCCTTTGCCCCTCATATTATTCTCTCAGGGGATCCTGCCCATCAGTCCCCTGAGAGAGTCAAAGTCTGCTTTTCTGAAGTCCAGGGTCCGTATACTGCTGCTCTTCTTTCTTCCTTGTGTCAGGATCCGAAATCAACCATCTCTTTGTCTGTGCACTGCTGTATTGCACTCCTAGCAGATATCAGGGTGATTAAAGTCTCCCATGAGAATCCGGGCCTGCGATCTAGTAACTTCTGTTAGCTGCCGGAAGAAAGCCTCATCCATCTCATCCCCCTGGTCCGTTGTTCTATAGCAGACTCCCACCACAACATCACCCTTGTTGCTGACACTTCTAAACTTAATCCAGAGACTCTCAGGTTTTTCTGCAGTTTCATACTGGAGCTCTGAGAAGTCATACTGCTCTCTTACATACAATGCAACTCCCCCACCTTTTCTTCCCTGCCTGTCCTTCCTGAACAGTTTATGTCCATCCATGACAGTACTCCAGTCATGTGAGTTATCCCACCAAGTCTCTGTTACTCCAATCACATCTTGGCGAATAGCCATTGATGGACCTGTCCTCCATGAGCTTATCTAATTATTTTTTTAATCCTTTTATGCATTTGGTTTTCACAAAATCCCCAGGCAAAGAGTTTCACAAGTTGGCTGTGTGTTGGGTGAATATAGGGTGACCACACGTGCTGACAGGCATTTATCCCGCATCCCCAATGTTTGGTTGGGACACAATTTGTCCCGATATTTTGCAGCACTCCTCTCATCTGGTCACCCTAGATGAATAAGTACTTGCTTAGGTTTCTTTTAAACTTCCTGCCTATTAATTTCATTGGGTGATCCCTGGTTCTTGTATTATGCATTTTCTCCACATTATTCATGATTTTATAGACCTCAGTCATATTGCCCTTTATTTATCTCTTTTCTAAGCTGAACAGTCCCAGTCTTTTCAATCTCTCCTCATACAGAAGCTGTTCCATACCCCAGATCAGTTTTGTTGCCCTTCCCTGTACTTTTTCCTATTCTAGCATATCTTTTTTGAGATGGGATGACCAGAACTGCATTCAGTACCAGGTGTAGATGTGCTTTTTTCTGTTTTATTTATCCCTTTCCTAATGGTTCCTACTACTCTGTTATCTTTTTTGACTGCTGCTGCACATTGAGAAGATGTTTTCCAAGAACTATCCACAATGACGCCAAGATATTTCTTGAATGGTAATAGCTAATAAACAGTTCCTCAGATTTGTCACCTAAAAAAATGGCTCTGATGTGGGATTCTCTCTCACATCCTCTGCAGTGAACACTGATGCAAAGGATTCATTTACCTTCTCTGCCATGGCCTTGTCTTTCCTGAGTGCCTCTTTAGCACCTTGATCATCCAGTGGCCTCACTGATTATTTGGGAGGCTTCCTGCTTAAGATGTACTATACTTCCAAAAATGGACTGTTCGTTTTTGTCTCTTTTGCTACTTACTATTCAAAAAAAATTTTCTTTTGGCCTGCGCAATTATACTTGTATATGTGACTTGCCAGAGTTTATGTGCCTGTCTATTTTCCTTAGTAAGATTTCAGTTCCAATTTTTAAATTATGCCTTTTTTGTCTCTAACTGCCTCTCTCACTCCATTGTTTAGCTGTTGTGGCATGTTTGGTCCTTTTGGGTATACATTTAGTTTAAACCTCAATTATGGTGTTTTTAAATAGTTTCTTTGCAGCTTGCAGGCATTTTCTAAATTCTATCAATCCCCTTCTCTCCCATTCCCATCTTTGTTAACACTTTGGGTCAAATTCAGCTCTGGCATAAACAAGTAAATCCTATCAACCTTCAAAGGAGTTGCACATGCTTATGCCAGCAGTGAAATTTGCTTTTCACTTTTAGCACTCTTAAAAACAAACACCTGTGGCACCTACACTGTTATTGTCTCATTGCATATGAGTTATGTAAAAAGTAACTATCTACCTAGTAGTGTATGTGGTGCTTCTGATCTCAGTGATTTCTGAACTGCTCTAATATCCTTGACTAAATCGTTTGTTTAAAAAATTCACCTACTGCAAGAAAAGTCGCTTCAAGGCGAGATGCTCACCATGTTTAGTATCATGACATGCTGAGACAATATAGAGTAGTTATGATAAATGTCCTGACCACTAGCAAGAAACAAACTGTTTTACAGGGACATATGATTTAACACATTTGTACAATTATCTGGGGCATCTTGCTGGCTATGTCCTCTCTTGTTTTTACAGTATGTAACAAATACAAAACCATAGATAGTTATGCAAAATGGACACTGGCACTTTACACACACACACACTCACACACCTACACACATAAATTCAAGCAAGTTTTACTAGGGCTTTTTTTGTCATGTAAAAAAGGAATGCTTCTGGCCATTCCCACACTCGTCTATTAGCAAATTTGAGTGAGAAGCTGTGTTTCATCAAGGTCTGGCTCGTTGGCTGTAGGATACTGCTGCAGCATTGGTCTAATAGAGAGAGGCTGTCACCTGTCTGGATAGATACTCGATGGCAAAAGGAAAAATTATTTGAACTGAGGGGGAAATAGTCTGTCAAGCAAAAATGTAATGAAAGCTCAATCCCAGCCACTGTCTGTGGCATAGATTCTGAAGGCCCAAGCACAAAAATGCTACCTCTCTAATACAGTACCATTGAGAAAATAGGAGCATATAGCACTAGTTAGGAGTAGGAGAAAATGATATCAGAGACGCACATCGGGCTTTGAAGGGAAAAGAGGTAGAGGAGATGGAGTTTAGCACAATATATCCATGTCTTCCTTAACATTTCTTCTCTTCTCTTGTTTCCTTCCATGTTTCAGCATCTCTTCCCTCAGATTTCATTGGCATTGCTTCCTTCTTCAACCACAGCCTCAGTTCCCTATAATTGCTTCTCCTAACAACCCCTATATTTCGTTATTCCCATTTCTCCCTAAACAATTCAATTTTCTTAAGCAAGCTTTCCATTTCATCCTACTTTGATCCCATTAAATCTCACAAGCTAAGTACGGTTGGCCTCAGCAATGAGATGGGAGACCTCCAAGGAATACGGAAGTGCCGGAGGAAGTGGTGCTGGTATGTTCTTATGTATCACTTTCCCTTCTGCATCAGAACCAAACGAACATCCCAGAATGGTATTAGGGAGCACACAGCTGCTGGACGTGTAATTTTAAAATGAGAGGTAACCCATGTCCTGACCACTTTGATCCCATGGCACTTTTTAGAAGAGCTGGGATGTCCTTCTCAGGATCCCTTTCTGGTCATTATAATCTGCCTGGGAGTGTCAGTTGTATGCAGTTCACATGCTACCCTATTGTGAAGTGCTGCTTTTTACTATTAAAGAGCTGCCATACTCCACCACAGAGGGGGCTGCATTCAGTGGCAGGTAAAGTGATCCCTATATCCCTTGCATTCCTCGGAGGCTTGTGGGCTTAATTAATTGATTGATTAATTGCTTGGAAAGACTTTGAGGATCTCAAAGTCATTCTCGACAGCCGAAGTATTATTAATAATTATTTCTTCCTTTGATACTAAAATGTTCCCTTATTTTCAATGGCTCAATATTTCTCTCCTCCCTTCTCCTTCTTCTCACTTTAAGTGCTTTCATGAAGATATTTCCAAAGGCCAATGAACATGTTCTGCCAGGGACAGAAGTGTGGCCTCAGTATATGTCCTGCTTACACTGAAACCACAGTCAAGATCCTCAAAGGCATTTAGGTGGACGCTAGGCACTTACATACCTTTGAGGATCTGGACCCAAGCTGGACCCAATATATATAAAGAGAGAGGGAGAGAGAGAATGAATGTGATGGATAATGGTCGTCTATTTTCTATGTATCATAATAAAGCAGCATTGATCCCTTTGAGGTCTGCGGAACGGAAGAAGAATGTGTAACATGGACTCTGACTTCATTTTATAGCTTAATATTAAAATAATTGGAAATAAAATATGAACAGAAATATCATAAATAGATTGTAGTCTGAGCTCTGCTTTCTATCTCTTTTCTACAGCTTTCATTTATTTCTGTGTCCTGACAATAGACTCTGTGCGGCCATGTCTACCCTGTTAGTTTCCTTCAAATTTCCCACCAGTGCAGTGCAACCAGGCGTAGTAACTGTGGGAGAACTAGTGTAGTCTGACCCCTGGCATTTTAACTACCAAGTCATCGAACCCTGCTCAGAGTAGGTCTAGAGAAGCTGATATATACAATGCTAGTGGCTGTCCTACTCTAATGTTCCCATCATTGCTACAGCCAGTGATACTGGAAGAGTGGGAAATTTGAAGTAAAAAGCTAGTGTAGACAGGCACATGGGCTCAGTTTCTAGACAGCATGTGCTCCTCATTATTTTGGAATTATAAATATCACAATGGAGAGATGATATAAGATATAACTAAAGCAAAGCTACAGCCTTAATACTCAGAGTAGTGTCATTTGTCTTTGCTGACACTGATCTTGCTTCATAGGTTTCCTAGAGCAGAACTCAGCTCTGTCAGCAAAAAGGGGTATTATAAAACATGTATATTGTAAATTCTCAGGGCAGAAGTAAAACATTTCTAATGGTTCAGGTGTACTCAGAGAGAAAAGGAGTAGGAGTTTTGGTCTCAGAACGCAGTTAGTTTACAGTGCAAAGTTACAAAAATACTTGAGGTGATTTCAATTAGTTATTAGACTTTATACATCAAATCAAAAACTGGTACATAGTGGAAAGTTGGTGTCACGGTTAAGGCACTGGACTGGGGTTTGGATTCAATTGCCAGCTCAGCCACAAATTTCCATGTGACCTCTGGAAAGTCACTTAATTGCTCTGTGTTTTATTAGCACAAGCTCATGAGTTCCTGCCTTGGCTAAAGACAATTATTAATGTTTTCTTAATAAACTGAGCACTTGATCCTGAGAGGTGCTGAGCTCCTACATCTCACATTGACATCAGAAGTCAAATCCAGAAGCAGTTGCTGAGCAGGTGTGCAGGCTGGTGGCAAGGGCCCTGCATGTCTGCAAGTTTCCATCCTGAGAGGGCAGGTTTCCTCAGCAGCAAAGCTGATTCAAAGCTGCTCAGCCCCATCCTCTGTCCCTATATGTACATGGAGGTTGCTAAGGAGTGAATTAACAGAGTCAATACCTCTTCTGATGGCTCTGCATAGGGTTCAGGCTCTCTCCAAATGACTATGAATCAGGAAAATACTGCTGCTCTTTGCCAGCAAAGCCATCTGGCAGCTCCAAACCAGAGCTGTCAGCCGGGAATAGATTTCAGAGTGGTAGCCAAGTTAGTCTGTATCAGCAAAAAGAACAGGAGTACTTGTGACACCTTAGAGACTAACAAATTTATTTGAGCATAAGCTTTCATGGGCTAAAACCCACTTCATCGGATGCATGCAGTGGAAAATACAGTAGGAAGATATATATACACAGAGTACATGAAAAAATGGGTGTTGCCATACTAACTATAATGAGAGTAATCAATTAAGGTGGGCTATTGTCAGTAAGAGAAAAAAGACTTTTGTAGTGATAATCAGCATGGCCCATTTCCAACAGTTGACAAGAAGGTGTAACAGTAGGGGGGAAAATTAGCATGGGAAAAGAGTTTTTACTTTGTGTAATGACCCATCCGCTCCCAGTTTTTATTCAAGCCTAATTTAATGGTGTTCAGTTTCCAAATTAATTCCAATTCTGAAGTTTCTCCTTGGAATTTGCCCATTGAAACTAAGGGAACCCACTTTCGCAGAACACTACAGCTATAACGGAGAGCAGCAGTGCCTCTAGGGACCACCAAATCCTCACTCATAGTTACCAGTTTTGGGGAGGATGCTGTGTCTGAGCCCCTCCTCATCCCTCTGCCTTCCCTGTGGAGCCTACACTGCATGCAACCCCAGGACTCTCTTGGCTCCTTTATAACAGAGGGCTGGTCTACACTACGGGGGAAAATCGATCTTAGATAGGCAACTTCAGCTACGTGAATAACGTAGCTGAAGTCGAAGTATCTAAGACTGAATTACTCACCGTCCTCACGGCGCGGGATCAATGTCCACGGCTCCCCCTGTCGATTCCGCAACTCCATTCGAGTTGGAGGAGTTATGGAATCGATATAAGCACGTTCGGGGATCGATATATCGCGTCTAGATGAGACGCAATATATCGATCCCCAAGCAATCGATTGCTACCCCCTGATACGGCGGGTAGTGAAGACGTACCCAGAGAGAGCAGCAGGATCCTCAAAAGGTAGGTGAAGGGGCAGAGAGGTAATCTTCCCCCCTTCCGGCATGCAGCAGGTCCAGACTGCAGAGTAGCTGAGGATTTTCTCTGTGCCTTCCACTAGGCCCACTCATTATCAGAGTTCCCCTAGGCAAGGAAGGCAGGATTTGGGCCAAAGACTGTTGTAGTTGCTTAGTACTGCTCAGCATCACGCTGTATATGAGCAGGCAGGATAGAAAGCAAAATCAGTGGTATATTCCTGTATTTATACAATCAAGTACCAAGCCTGGTTTATTGTTAAACAAAAGTTTTCTGATAATATGAAATTAAACTGACAGGAAATAACACACATGTTAAAATGTGGGATGATAGATGCTGCAGGATTTGCTTTATGTAAACTAGATCTGGCGCTATAGTCTGCTACTGATTTGATAAGGAACAGAGCTCACACACCATCTGAGCAAGTCTGAGCATGTTTTCTCTACTGTTTTATTTTCTGCTACATTGACCTCAACTGATAATTTCCAGTAAAACCACAATAAATGGATTATGTCACATTACAGGAAATCACAAAAGCCTCTCAAGTGACTGATTTTCAGGAGCTTTCCTGATTTTGCATCAAATCTTTTGCCTTCTCAATCTGCTATTGCTTCTGAGTCAATACTGGAGCTTTACAAAACAGAAAATGTCAGATTTTAAAGAAACAGTAAAGCTTTCTTATTAAAGGGTTTCCTTTATCTAAACAAATTAAATATATAGGGCCTGATTTTTCTCTCACTTATAGTATAACTCCACCAGCTTCAACAGAGTTACTCCTATTTAGAACAGTGTAAGTGAGAGGAGAATCGGATGCATAGTAAATCAAGTCATTATAATCCTTTTTCAAAAACAGACTCCCCTCCCCGTTTCCACCCCAGAACAGATGCCAGTCCTGGAATTCTCCACCACTTGCTGTAGATCTCATTACTGAATGCAGGCAATAAGAACTGAACCAAGGTCCCTGGAATGTAGTCCTTTGCATGCTTCTCTGCAGTGGCTTATTGTGCTTTCATACTTGAAAAAGGCAAGTGTGGGTGGTTGCATTAGAATGGGAAGAAAAATAAGAAGTGAAGTCAAAGCAAACTCTGTGTCACCTCATACTGAATCACAGGGAAGAGAGACACATCCTCTGCCACTCTGGTTATTCAGTTAATCCCAACAAGTTTTTGTGGAATGCATGTCCAAATTGCCATTATTCAATAAACACAAAACTATCAAGGTATTTTCTGAACAAAATACTTAATGATTGCATTGACTGAACAACTTATACTTGGAATACATCTATTATAATCCTTCTGGAATGTAGTGAATGAATTCCTGTATTCCATTGTCTTTGTAATGATGTTGTTTCACTGTTTTAAAAGCTTTTATTTTCAATATTTCTGTCTTTATTGCTGGTATGGATTTTTCTTCTATTTTTGGTCCTTTTAAAATACTCCCTGTACCTATCTACTTCCTTTCAATTTCCTTTCCCCATTTTCACTTTTTTGAAACAGAATGTTTGTTTTTCCTTTTTCCCATTTCCCCCACCTTTGCACAGCAAGTCTTTCCTCAATTCCCCAATCATTCCCCAATTTTTTTAACTCTCCAGCTGCTGTCTTCCAACTGTCTAATTTATAATTCTCTAACTAAACTTTGTGCTGTTTGTTAACATCTCCCCCTTCTGGACATAGGACTTGTGACATGTCAATTGCACCTTGCATAAGTAACATATATTTTAATAATGTCCCTGTTTATGAATGCAACAAGATGATCAGGTTTTATTGCTATTATTTCTGTAAAGCAAAACCCTAATGCTTTTATTTTCCAGCAGCCATACTGCTATGTGCTCTGATACCTTCATCATGCCTCATAAGCTAAACGGTATTATGCTGGGTTGCTGCTTTGGTAGAAGACCTCCAAGAAACAACTGGACATTGCTGAGTATGATTCAGCAGGTGGTACGCACAGGAATAGAATTAAGGGTGGGTAAGATAAACAAATGCAGACTGGAAATTCTCTTTTTCTGACCTTTCCACATGCCTCACCTGTTGAAGAGTCCTGAGAGATATTTAATCTATATCCCTACTATTGCCCCTCTCCCAGTTCATTTATCAATTGATCTTAAATTTATTCTTGGATGCTTTTCCCAGAATCAGTACTGACTCAGTGCCACAAAATGGTGTTAGAAGGTCCTACGCTGCTGGAGATGCAATATGGACGAGCTAAAACCAAGATCCTCACCTCTTGTAATCATTAAAAATTCCACATCACTTCTTGGAAGAGTTAGCATTGTTAATGAATGCATTCGACGAAATGGGTGTTCACCCACAAAAGCTCATGCTCCTATACGTCTGTTAGTATATAAGGTGCCACAGGACTCTCTTCTGTTAATGCAGGGCGTTAGCCCAAATCTAATTTGGGTAGTTACCCTCTACTCACTAAATTCCACCTGAAGTTTCATTTGGTTATTGTAATCTTCCCTTCTTGTCCTAAACTCTTCTGTAGTATTTCTGTAAACCAGTGGTTCTCAACCTGCGTCCTGCAGGACACTTGCAGTCCAATCAGCACAGAGCTGTGGCCCATGTGACATCCTCAGGACCATAGAGGTAGTATTGGATGTGGCCCACATAACACATTGTGGGACACATATGTGTCCCACAATGGTAAATAAGTTGAGAACCACCACTGCTGTAATCTAATAAACACTTTGTTTCTTATCCAAGATGTAGCTACTTTTCATTAGTGGATGAAGTACTCCCTGTGAGAAGATTTAATTGTTATGCTGAGAGTAAAACCTTGGTGAAGCTGATGGGAATAACAGCTGTGCTTCATTCAGGATAAATGTAAATAACAATTAAACTCCTTTAAGTAATAAGATAGTTGAAACTATAGATACCACTACTCATATCACAAGTCACATGCCAGGAATCTGAGCTGTGTGGGTGGAGACAGTTGACTGGAGGCTGAATTCAAACCCAGGGGCTGGCTGCCTGTTTGATGGAGATGTGTGCAAGAGAGACAAGCAACAGATACACCACAGAAACAGATAGAAAATCCCTTTGGTCTCATAGGGTGAACTAAATTCTAGTCTTGTTTAGTACATCAAAAAGTCTAAAGCCAGCTGAGCACTGGGGGGACTTGTAACTTAGACCACATCACATAATGCATTAAAACTTCATAAGGAAAGCTGTATGTATCATGTTCAAGTTTAAAGTCAAATAAGTTTATACTCAAAAGCAAGAACAGAAGATCTAATTAAGTAGTGAAAGCGTAAAAGAATTCTGTAAAAATTTTTTCATCCTAAATGCTGCATACTTTTACCATTTTTAAAATATAGTGAATCACAGTTTCACTCTCAGTCTTGCTGCAAGAACAGCTTGTGACTTAAATCCTCTGCTGTATGGTGCTGTGTATAAAATGCCAGGAACAATGAAAAGTTTTAAAAGTGCAATTCACTGAATGAAAAAGTCACATATCAGAAAACAGTACAACTGGAAATCTTGATGTTTCTTTTTAACACCAAGCAAGTTACGGTGTTGAAAATCTCAAACAGATTTTCTAAAGCGTTAAATGTCAAGAGACAAGGGCTGATGTTTTTGACCTGTAAGCTGCAATTTCTCTAAATGTCCCAGAGCGGGCACCGGGGTACAATTTGTCATGATCCAAACAAGATAATATGGTGCTGCAAAAATGCATTATTAATTATTATTGTGGTTAATTAGCATTGCAGTAGCACTTAGGAAGCCCCAGTCAGGGGCTTGGCACTCTACACAAAAACAATGAAAAGAAAGTCCCTGCCCCAAATAACTTTCAGTCTACTCCTTTTACTGCCCTAAGATTTGCATAAGTATTCTCCATTATGACTGTAAATGTGACAATTCAGTATTGTCTGCTATTTTAGACTGGGTGTCTTGTAGGGTTGCCACCTTTCCAATTGCTGGTAACCAGACCCTCAAGACCCCAACTCTTCCCCCAAGAGTCCTCCTTTGCTTGCTGGATCATCTCCACTTTCCCCCAGCTGGGCTCCTCTCTCCAGAGCTGGGACAAATTAATGACCTGGTGCCTCCCCTGGCCCTGCGGTAACTGGACTTTTGATGTCTGATCAGCACATCTGACTGGACACTGCCAGATGCCCTTTTAGACCAGACTCCAGTTGAAAATCGGACACTTGGCAACCCTAGTGTCTTCCTAATATCATCTGTACTATAATGCTGGCAACAGACTATATTTCTACCACCCCTTTTGGGATCCTCATGAAAATGAAATGTTTATATTATGAGTAAGGTTGGAAGGTTTTGATTTTTATCACTAAATGTCGCTAAATGTTGTTGTCACTGTATGCACACAAACCAATCAAAAATATATCTAGCAATAATCATCAAAATTTACAGATAGGCAAAGAAAGAAAAATGCTGCCTGAGAACATTTTAGAGTCAAAATCCAGTGATTTAGACTTTTAAATTAGGCTTGTTACAAATGGACTACTAGCAAATGAACATTAAAAGCAGGTATGATTTGTTGATTTAAGGCTATTTCCTTTTTATATTTTGACATATGATGTCGACAATTTGTGTTTTAACAGTTATAAACCTTTAACTTTTTGAATCTCAGTGTCTGCTGTCATTAAATAATGGACTGACTTCCCCACTCTCCACAAAATTTTCCTGCAATTGTGAAAATTTAAATTGATAAAAATCAAAAATGCATAAACACCATAATTTTGTGCAACTGTAAAATTTTTAAGATACAAATAAAATATCAATATTATAGGTCAAAATCATTTTAAAAAATTAAATTCTGTAAAGCCTAATTATGAGGTATCCTAATTAGAAAAACATTTACTTGAAATAATCTTGTAGACAAAGAAAAGGAGAATTTATAATCTGATGCATAATAAATGCATTAGTTTGACTTATCTACATGTTTATCAGGTCAACTGCCTTCTGATTAAACATGCACAGATGCTTCACAAGTGCTTCTTGGAAGCTTCCCCTTCAATGTTGTTACATCCTTTTAGAAAACACAAAAGAGACACACAAGCCCCAATATCTCAAGTGATTTTTTCCTTCTGGCCTGTTCCACATGCAGGTTGATTGTTTCTTAGTAGCATTAGGTGAGGTGAAGTGGCTGCAGCAATGGAAAATTACTAAAATCAATTTGTCTGCAGTGCCATCTCCAGTGCCTTATTTATGATTCTTGTCAATTTCTATTCATTCCAGGAGACAAGAGGACAGAGACAAACACAGGGCCAGATCATTCCTTTTAAATAAAATAAAAGTGCTCCCCAAAAATGTAAGATATGCACAAAACTGCACTGCAGGAGGGTTGCTCTTGCTACGCTGTACCATTGATCAAATTACAGTCCTACCCCATGTGCATAGGCTGCAGTGGGTACAGTTAGTGGTAGCATGGTATAAATAAACATGAAGAATGGTATCAAAACCATTGGAAAGTTTGCTCATTTACAGCAGTTGCCAAGCTGACAAGAAGCAGGGTGATATCAATCAGGTCACTGAGAAAAATCACTATTCTGGCTAGTCCTATGCTTACTGGTTGAAAGAGAAAGAATCAGTCAGTGCAGGCACAGCTCTCCTACTAGTCTGAGACAGTAGGACACAGGACCACTGTACATCAACAGTAGGCTGTAAGTGAAAGGGAGCTTTGTAAAATATGGCAGTGGGTACCAGACTGTAGGTGGCACTAATTAAAAGTTTGGTAAAATGTACCGGTACACCTCCTTTTCCAACAAACAAGTAGCTGTTGCCACACTCCTGGCAGTTATTTCAAATCTCTGGATTGTGAGTCTAACAGCATGTCTGAAATGTCAGCAAACACAATGATACAGAGCATCAATGGGCAGCCTTGAGAAATAAGCACCTGCATATACAACAGAAATAGATCAATATAATAAGCAGTAAATGGAAGTAAACAACAAATACCCATCTGAAAAGGTGAAAAGGCCTAACATAACAGGAGATTTTTCTGTGCTAGCAGATTAACCAAATATAAATCACTGTGTAGTTATTCTTTTTTTATCTTCATTAATCTTATTTCAATTAAGTGTTTGACCCCACAGCTTTTCCTTTCTATTAATTTTTGAAAACTGTAACCTTATTTATAAAGACAGAAAATAATTTAATACTTGTGGACTATGATTTTGAATACTCAGACAAAGTATCATCCCTGCGTGAGAAAACTATATGCTGGCTTCTTTGATTTGTGACGTAATGTAATATCAAATTACAAAGACATTTGAACAGGCATTAGAATTAATCACCTCACTGAATCAGGCCTTAAATCAAAACACAATCAGAAGAGTAGTCAATCCTAGCATGAGTAAGGCCAAGACATAATCATACATTGGCCAGCCCACCAGCTGCTCATCGCAGCTTTGTCCCACATACACATCCCTCTCCCAACATGTCTGAGTTCCCTGGGATTAGGGTTTAACCAGGACTAGCTGATACTATGCTGCACACTCTTTGCCCTGGCCTACACTAACATGGTCAGCATTGTGTCAGCTCACTCAAACCTCCACAACTGTGTCTGAGGGGGGTTATGTTGCACAATGTAAATGAGCCCTGTGAGCACACCACGTGCGTGCATAGGAGAGAGCCCTTGGTGCTCAACTTGAGCCTGGTAGTGCCTTGGTCTGAGCACCACACTCCTGCAAATTACACATGCTTCCTCTGTGACAGGCACGCCAGGAAGGCCAGACCCACAGGGAAATGGAGGGGAGGTAGAGATTGCTAGGAAAAGCTGAAAGAGGATTGACTGATAGGGCGATCCCCAGGGGAGATGGACAGCCTGGATTGCCACTGGGCGGCAGATGAAAAGGGGAGGCCAGACTGCCGTGAGAGGCAGAAAAGGGGAGGCAGAGGCCAGGCTGTTATTGGGGGGCATAGGGTAGGCTGCTGTTGGGAAAGTGGGAAGCCCAGACTTTAAAGTGCACAGGGGAAGGTCCAGGCTGCATGGAAAAGAGGGGACACAGGGCAGGGAGAGGCCCAGTCTCACAGGGGAGAGAGGGTACAAGGGCAGCAGGAGGCCCAGGCTGCATGGGGGAGAGGGGCCACAGAGGCAAGTGGAGGCTGAGGCTGCATATGAGGGGAAGGGTACGGGGCAGGGGAAGACTCAGGCTGCATGTGTGAGAAGGATGAGGAGGCCTGTGACACTGATAGACCAGGGGCCAGCTTTTGCGAAGGCTGTAGGCATCAGCTGAGCACTGACAAATTCATAGCTGGAAATTAGACCAGTTCACTTGTATGTTAGTATTGTTCCAGTTAGGTATTAGACTTATAAAGATGTGTTTAGATACCATAAAATGTTTGTAACTTGCTGCATGCATTACTCTTTATTGGAATGTCTGTAGTCAGGGGCGGCTGTAGCTTTTTTGCCGTCCCAAGCAAGGCAGTCAGGCAGCCTTCGGCGTCTTGCCTGCAGGAGGTCCCCGGTCCCGCGGATTCGGCATCTTGCCTGCAAGAGGTCCCTGGTCCCGTGGATTCGGCAGTTTGCCTGCGGGAGGTCCGCCAGTCCCGTGGCTTCAGCGTAGCTGCCGCCGAATTGCCACCGAAGCCGCGGGACCAGCAGGCCGCCCCCTGTGGCTTGCCGCCCCAGCACACGCTTGGAGCACTGGTGCCTGGAGCCGTCGCTGTCTGTAGCCCATGCTATAATGCAATGTGTATGTTTTACTTTATAACTGTCAAAATGCCTGCTCTGAACTTGTGAACCCAGGCTGCAGGAGGGTTTCCCCACCCATCAAGGACTATCAAAACTAAGTGGGCCATTGTGAAGCACCGTGATACAAAGACTGGGCTAATGGCCCTCACATCCATGAAGATATTACAAGGAAACTCCTTGCATCAGCTTGAATTCTGAAGGAAGGAAATAAAGATAGCTGGAATGAAAATTCTTCATCTCACTTTGCTGTTTGGACTCTCACAGCGGGTATGGCTACACTTGAAATTTCAAAGCACTGCCGCGGCAGCGCTTTGAAGTGTGAGTGTGGTCGGAGCACCAGCTGCACATAAACCACATCCCTTACGGGTGTAGCTTGCAGCGCTGGGAGCCATGCTCCCAGCGCTGCGGCACTGATTACACTGAGGCTTTGCAGCGCTGTATCTTGCAGCGCTCAGGGGGGTGTTTTTTCACACTCCTGAGCACGAAAGTTGCAGCGCTGTAAAGTGCCAGTGTAGCCAAGCCCAGGGTTGGAGCTAGGAAACAAAAGTACAGATCCCCAGGGTCAACCTGGGTTGGCCCTAAAAAGACATTCAGCTGTCATCTTTTGGAACCATATCGATTGTAACCCATGTATGTAAATATAGTACCTGCTTTAATCTGTAAATAACTCTCATTTCTTTTAGCTAGTTAATAAACTCTTAGTATTTTACTATAGGATTTGCTACAAGCGTTGTCTTTGGTGTAAGATCTGAGAGACAAATTGACTTGGGGTAAATGACTGGTAGCAACCTGAATATTCTGTGAATTTTGGAATACAGCAACCATCTATTACAAAATCCAGCTTGCCTAGGTGGTGGGAAAAACTGGAATGCCCAAAGGGACTGTCTGTAACTCCATGGCAGTATTGCCAACCCCAAATATTCAAAAATCATGAGTCAGGCTCATCAAAAATTGTAAGATTGGCTTTAAAATCAAGAGATTGTGTAAAAATAATAGATGTGGAGTTCTTTTTATTTGCCTTCTGCTTTTTGAAACTTTAGGGTGCACAGGGGTCACATTTTGAAGCTTTTTTCACAAACAAGAGAGCTAAAAGCTTATTTTTCTTTAATAAATGAAGGCAGAAACCATCCCCTATCCACTTGACTCCAGGAGCTGGGGCATTAAGGAAAATAATAATTACCAGGAGACTAATGACAAAATCATGGGAGTTGGCAACATAGACTGCTATAGGACTTTAGAACTTCACATCTGTTACTGATTTGGTGGAACCTAATTATAGAACATACCACTAGTTTGGGGTGTCTGCCCTGCGTCTTGAGAGTCTTCCCTGAGGTTTGCACTCACAGACCAGACAGCATGACAAGGCCCAGGCTGAGAGGAATGACACAGGGGAGAAGCCAGCCCAGGCTGCACAGTGGAAGGGAGCACCCAGGGTGGGGGAGGCACAGGCTCCCATCCAGAGCATGAAGTGGAAGACACAGGGCAGGGGGGTCCCAGGCTGCAAGGGATGTGGGGGGAAGGAAGAGGCAAGGTAGGGCAGGAAGAGGCTTAGGGCAGGGGTGGGGGTCCCAGGTGGCACTGGGGAGGGGGCAGGGCAAGGGGGGGCAGTGCGGGAGGAGGAAAAGGAAGAGGCAAGGCAAGTGGGGGTTAGTGCAGGGGAGATGACAGGGCAAGGGGGGCAGTGGCAGGGGAGAATGAGGAAGGGACAGGGCAAGGGGGATCAGTGCGGGGGCACGGACAGGGTAAGGGGGACAGTGAGGGGGAGGAAAAGGAAGAAGCAGGGCAAGGGGAGGTCACTGCGAGGGAGAGGGAGAATGAGGAAGGGGCAGGGCAAGAGGGGGTCAGTGTGATGGAGGGGACAGGCCAAGGGGGTCAGTGCAGGGACAGGGCAAGGAGGGGCGGAGGAGAAAGGAGCAGGAGGAAGGGGGGGCAGTGCGGGGGCAGGGACCAGGCAAGGGGGCAGTGCAGGGGGGAGGAGGAGGAAGATGCATGGCAAGGGGAGCAGTGCGGGGGGGCAGGAGGAAGGAGCAGGACGGAGGGGCAGTGCGGGGACAAGGTAAGAGGACAGTGCAGGGGGAAGGAGAGGAGGAGGAAGGTGCAGGGCAAGGGGGGCAGTGCGGGGACGGGGACAGGGCAAGGGGGCAGTGCGGGGGGAAGGAGAGGAAGAGGAAGGTGCAGGGCAAGGGGGGCAGTGCGGGGACGGGGACAGGGCGGGGACGGGGACAGGGCAAGGGGGCAGTGCAGGGGGAAGGGGAGGAGGAGGAAGGAGCAGGGCAAGGGGGCAGTGCGGGGACGAGGCCAGGGCAAGGGGGCAGTGCAGGGGAAAGGGGAGGAGGAGGAGGAAGGTGCAGGGCAAGGGGGGCAGTGCGGGGACGAGGCCAGGGCAAGGGGGCAGTGCGGGGGCAGGGACAGGGTAAGGGGCCAGTGCAGGGGGGAGGAGGAGGAGGAAGGAGCAGGGCAAGGGGGGCAGTGCGGGGACGGGGCCAGTGCAAGGGGGCAGTGCGGGGGAAAGGGTAAGAGGAGGAAGGTGCAGGGTAAGGGGGGCAGTGCGGGGGCAGGGGCAAGGGCCAGTGCAGGGGGGAGGAGGAGGAAGGTGCAGGGCAGCGGGGGCAAGGGGCAGTGCAGGCAGGAGGAGAAGGAAGGAGCAGGGCAAGGGGGGGGACAGGGTTCCGTACAGGCACAGGTCAGGGAAGCCGAGCAGACTGCCTTCACCGCATGGGGCGGCGCCAGTGACCCGTTCCCTGCTCCGCCCCCGCGCTCCTTAGCGGGCGGGTCGCTGCTGCGCTCAGCAGCCGCCCCAGACCGGCAGGTGGCGTTGCCGCGAGCCGGGCCCTGTCCCTAGCCGGGCGGGTCCACTGGGCCGGAGAGGGGGAGGGCGCTGGCGCTCCCCCGCCCGCCGCGCTGTAGTGAGGGGTTCCGGCCGCTGAGGACGTGGCTGGCCCGGCTCAGCCTCCGCAAGTTCCGCTGCGGGCTGCGGCCTACGGGCCTTGCCTCCCTCCGGGCGAGCCGGCGCGCCCGGCCCCAGCTCGCAGCAGGCGGAGGATGAGGAGGCCCCGCGGCGGGGGAGGCGGCCTCCGCCGCTCCTGAGACCCGGCATGGAGACAGTCTACAGCGGCGAGGCCCTGGCCGGAGGAGGCGGGCTGGGGCCCGTGGATGTGCCCAGCGCCCGGTAACTGCAGCGCCCAGCGCGAGGAACGGGGGGAACTGGGCCCCTCTCCGGGGTCTCAGGCTGCCAGCAGGGGGTCGGGGGAAGTGGAGGGGAGCCCCTGCGCTGCCCGCTCGGGCTGTATTTCACCCTGTGCCCAGGCGGGCAGAGGGCCTCTGAGCCAGCCTGCGTCCCCGGGTGCATCTCGGTCCCTCTTGCCTCTGCTTAGGAAATGCCTGTGATCATTTGTTCTTTTGCAGGCTGACTAGATACATTGTGCTGCTGTGTTTCACCAAGTTTTTAAAGGCTCTGGGACTTTTTGAATCCTATGATCTCCTGAAAGTGGTCCACCTTGTCCAGTTTATCTTTGTAGTACAGCTGGGGTAAGTGTGCTGTTGTTTAAGCCTTTTATAACACAGCTGCAGCTTCTTTCATTTGAGACTAGTTTGGTGGCAATGAATGCCTGGGTTTCTTTCCATTGGGTTAGTAAAAGATTCATTCTGAAAGAAAAAAAGTTTCGTTCGTAATAAGTCAAGGGCGTTTGTGCCTTTTCTGTGCTGCATGACAGGTTGTTAAAGGGAAAAACCTTCCTTGTTTCTGATGGGATGTACATTTCGACAAAAAGCATAACAGCTCCTGATAGATGTGCAAGAAAAAGGTTGAGATGCTTTGTTGTCCTATCTAGCTACTGGGCCTGCTTTTCTTTTTCCCTTTTTAGATTTTTATTTTCAATGTGGAATTTGTAGGTACTGATGTAGTGATGTTTAGAGTGTAGCTGTTGTGCTTTGACTTTCTTATTAGATAAAGGGTAGTCTAAGCATACTCTTGCCATGGATGATAAAAGAATTTGTGTTGTAATGCACAGCTGTATGATGCTACAAAACTAACCATTTAATTGATAATAGAAATGCAATGGTAGATGCCTTTAAAATGATCATCCCAAATTCTGGTAATAGTCCCTGTACTTAAGAGGAAGAATATCTCATTAGAATCAATATCTAAAACCCTAATTTTTTAAGCATACTTACTGTAGTTTGAGAAACTATAGGGAAGAAGGAGAATTTTTTTAATTAATTAGAATGCTTGTAGTTGTCACTTTTAGACAGATGATGTAATGACAGATATTTAGTAAAGAGAATAAATGTGTATCTAGAATATTTCATTTTAAGTAAAAATTACAGATAAGATCACTGTGGTTTCTTCTTCTGCTATCTTTTTCTTTGGAAGGAAGCTAATCTCCCTCCACTCTAGAATCTTGCTTCCTATATCTATTGTCATCATTAAGAGCTTTGTTGGTAACTGGACCAATACTAATTTAAGCTTAGCTCATAATGAGTTGTGAAAGCTGTGCTATAACTAACTTGATAACATTGACTAATATCAATTAGCTTATGTTCCCATTTTATTTCCAGTTTTGGGTTTTTCACTTGACTATTTCCAAACAACATAATCTTTTTAGTTTATTTTTTATGGTTGTTGGGAAGGTAGGATATTGAGTATACTGTTTCAGGCCAGTTCTAGTACAGGTGTGTGTGAGTGAGTGGCTTTATTTAGTTTTTATGCACTCAGAAACCTTCAGGTAGGGGCACCTTAGAAATGAAAATGTAACAGTAGTATTATATAATCATGCTCACCTTCAAAACACTATTCTCTTCTACACATTCACTTATTTTGATCCCTGCTAATTGTGAATTAACAACCATTTGGCTATCCTCTGCCAGACTTGTATGGCTGGCAAAGTAGGCAGGACTAAAATTCATTTGCTACAAAAAAGCTTACTGAAGCTTATGGCTACTTGAATAGCTGAAATGGGCTATGGGGGCAGGCACAGAAAGCAGGCACATTCATTTAAAATACAAGTGGCACTGTAGAATAGTTACTTGTTACAGGATGAGAAACAATTCCCTTGAACTGGTGTGAATAATAAAATAGCTACATTTGAACTTTGACTGAAAGTGCACTTGAACTAGTACATTAATGGAGAATATTTCCCCTAACAGGTGTGCATTTTTTATGGTTTTGTTTCAAAAGCCATTTTCTTCTGGAAAAACTGTGACCAAGCGCCAGGTGAGTTGACTTATACCTAATGCTTGAACACTCACTTTTAGATACTTTGGGACAATATGAATAAGGGCTCTAGTAAATGTTCACTTGTTCGCTGGAAGTGAAAGGGATGTTTCTGGTTTCATCTGGAAAACATGGCTGGGATTTTCAAAATGACCTAAGTGACTTAGGAGCTCAAGTCCCATGGAAAATTACATCCTGCCTGAGCACTCTGTTCTTTACCAACTAACATGCAAATAGCTGTAAATATGAAGAGATCAGTCCTAAGCTGCGCCCTGGGGAATGCCTCTTGTACCAGGGACCAGGAGGAGAGGGGTGGCCCAAAGGATTGTATTGTGCAGGAGGGTCTGAGCCACCAGCTTTTCAGCCCCTTTGTGCTGATCCCACCGTGCAGAGGAGTCCAAGCAGTTGTCAGAAAGGAGCCTGAAATAAGGAGAGGAAGAACTTTTGTTGTCACCCCTTCCCCACATTCATCTTTATATAAAATAATTGATTGTGCCACTACATAGTCATTTGGAATGTATTTACTATAGAGTATCTGAACCAGGAAATGTCCTAAAGGTAAATTTGGCTTAAGAAAGCTCATGGCAGAATTTGAAAGAAAGTGAGAGGGGGACCAAATTTCTTGGTTTTGTCATACATCAGGAAAAATGTATCTTTCTGTCTGCTAACGGTATTCATTTGGTCTTAACTCAAATTTTGGATTTTTAAGATTTTGGGTATAAGAATAACTTGAGTGGATTATTTAAAATATAAAAATCGCATCTAACTTTATCTAGTTTGTCTGGTTTAAAACAAGAAAATACATCTATTGTTCGCAGTGTTGTTGTAGCCATATTGGTCCCAGGATATTAGAGAGACCTGGTGGGTGAGGTAATATCTTTTATTGGACCAACAGAACTTCTCACCCACTTGTCTCACTAAAATACATCCTAAGTAGTTTTATTTTAATAAAAATGAGCTGCATCTCCTGATAAAGACTTCTTAAATCATAATCCTTCATATTTTAGGTGCATGCTTAATTGTAAGCACGTAAGTAGTCCCAGTTGACTGGGATTAAAATTAAGTACATTTGTAAATATTTGTAGAGTCAAGGCCTTAGTTTTATAATGTTGAACAACTTTATCTAGCACTGTGAATGTTTGTCAGATGTATTTTATTGTGTAATACTCTGACTGTTAGCATCTTTTGACCACTAAGTAAATTTGACTTCAGCCTAACTGTTGTAACCCATGGATTTTTTTTAAAAAGGCACTAAAACTACATCAAAAGAATTTGCCACTGTGATAGAAAATGATAAAAGTAAAGAATTTCAGCCATAAAATGTATTTCCAAAAGTAAACAGAATGGGTCATTGTGAAGTAGTCAAGACTAGTCAGATTGTTTTAATTTCTGAAGATGCTCTACGCATACATTTTAATGTTCCTTTAATGTAGTGATTTGGTATGTGAACTGAATGCAAGATGTTTGTTGGAAAGCAGGCAAAAAATGTTAATAAAATGTTTTTCTTTTATAGTGGATCAAAATAGTTAAACATGCTGTTGTTGGCTGTATCATTTCACTTTTGTGGTTTTTTGGCCTCACTCTTTGTGGACCTCTCAGGTAATGTACATGCCTGAAAGCATACTTTATTTGTATACACTAACTTAATTTGTTTTATAGTTATTTGAAATAGCAACTCTGTACACTTAATTTCTTTTTAAATGAAGTGTTTGATAGAAATGTACTTCTGTTTGTTTATAAAAATAAATCCTCGGATGAGCAGCCATTATTCAGTTCCTGGTTTGCTACAGGACATCCTAGTTTACTCCATTTAGCATGGAGGGGCTGAGCGTACTGTGGTAATGGTAATACTCTTAGGTCTATGTAGAGAAAAAGTCCCTTGCATCACGCAGTGATAGTCCCTTTAGTTCATTAAGTGGCAATCTTGACTGATTCAGAAAGGATTAGAAAAAAGATGGCAACATTGGACTTCCAGAGGTGAAGAGCTTTGGGAAAGCCTTTCTCTGAATAGTTAATGTGTGGAGATAGGGCTTAAAGCTATCTAATTCTGCAAAGGTTAAGCTTTTGTTTGTCTTTTTAAATAAAAAAAAAAGGGGGGGGTGGGGGTAGGTTTAGCTCTTATGATAGCAAAGATGTCCAAATGTGAATCAGTTTACTGCTGTTTTCTCAGGTCAGCTGAAAGTTCCAGTGCCTTTGTGAATGCTAGATGTTTTCCCAAGCAGAAGCAATGAAAATGTAGCCACTTTTACTGCTGCTATTAAGAAAAGTATGCACATTTGTAAAACTGACAGAAACTGTCACTTTCAAACTTCTGCTGCTTGGGAAAGCTACCAGCAGTAGAGGAAGTCACTGGAGTTATGAATGGTATATGAGGATCCAAAAGTGAGAACTATACGTTGTCTGCATTGAGGCGATTGTATAAGAAGGAAATCAGCTCCTCAGTAATCAGAAGTTAACAGGAAGAGAAAAGGTCCTTTTCCCAGGCAGAGAACAGGGAACTTCAGATTTATCAGACATTATTGTAATATGAACATTAATTCCATCTTGAGCAATTTGATTCTTGATGCTCTAATAAAGCACACTACTGTTTAAAAAGTGTTTCGGTAGTTACTACTGCTCAATTACTGTACATGATCTATTGTTTGAGCTATAAAATAGGTATTATGTGATTTGTCATCATGGCAGAGTCCATCAACAGCTGGATTGCTGGACTACACTTCAGGTTCCCTACCGTTCTTTTGAATTGCACAGTGTTCCTATTGAAGCTATATATTAAATCCTTGACCTCCCTTCCATTTAATTTTAGTTGAAACCAGGTATATCAAGCTAGTACATCATATTGAAATGGACGTGATAAAAATTGGTGTCTCTCTTATTTTGTAGGACATTGTTGCTGTTTGAGCACAGTGATATTGTTGTTGTGTCTCTGCTTAGTGTTTTGTTCACAAGTTCAGGAGGAGGACCAGCAAAGGTATTTAAATATTTTTTGTTGAAAAAGACCATTATAATGTATGACTTTAAAACGTAACAGGTATTCAGGAATACAGAAGAGGTAAACCTAATTGTTTCCAACTCAAATTCATAAAAGGGGTAGGTAAATTATGTATGTTTTAAGTTTAAATGTAGGTGAAACTACAATCTGTACTTCCTTTTTTAATGAAATAAATATGCAAATAGGCGCACATACAAGGAGTAACACTATGAAAAGGTGTTTGAGATTCATGATGATGAAGAGATGCAAGGAGTTTATCATTTGTATGGAGAAGAAACTTAAAATATAGTATTTTGCATTTGTATAGCACTTTCCACCCAAGGACTTCAAAGTGATTTACAAACGTTAGTAAATTAAGCTTCATATCTCTGTGAGCAGAGAAACAAGAAAATATCCTCATCTTATGGATGTTTCAACCGAAGTACAGAGAGATTAGGTGACATTCCCAAGGTCCCATACAGCAACCATAGCCATATTCTCAGAGCAAATAATTCTGATAATACCTTTCATCTATAGATCTCAATGTGCTTTACAAAGGAAGCAAATATGATTATCCCCATTTTACAGAAGGGGGAAATGAGGCACAGAACTTCTGCGACTTGCCCAAAGTCACTTAACAAGTCTGATAAAAGCTGAATATAGTGTTTTTTTATAACCAAGATCAGTTTCTCCAAATGTAATTTTTGCTTTAAGGATTTTGTTTGGATTTTGTTTTTCTTGTGTTTACACTTACATGCACACACCTGGTGGGAGGGGGAAAGCCCTTTGCGTGATTTTTTTGCAACTTTTTATGTTTGCCATCCAAATAAGCCATTTTATATTGATGCCCTTTTGTTGTCTTTCCAGACAAGAGGTGCTGCGTTTTTCATCATTGCTGTGATCTGCTTATTGCTTTTTGATAATGATGATCTCATGGCTAAAATTGCAGAACATCGTATCCTTTCTTACCATGTCTTTGGAGAAAAAGTGTAAGTTAGCCTTGTTTCAACTGCATTTTTCTTTCCAGAGCATTGTACTCGTGACTGGAAAGAAAAGAGGAAACAGTCATTCTGAGCAACTAATCCAGTCAAATGCATGTCATTAGTTACTTTAATGATAACAGCATTGGCTATACATTTTCTATAAATAATTACAATCTAAATGATCATAATGGCAGAAAAATCCCAATTTAGTTACTAGGCTCCTTCAACTAGCTAGAAGCCTCTCTGTTCAGTTTCCCTCTCAGAGAGAACTTGAGGCCTATGTCCCAGGAGTTCTGGACGCTCAGCACCTCATAGTATGTCTATACTGTGTAGTTAACCTGTGTGGATTGGCATATGAGTTAGCCTAGCCTGGTCTGAATCTCCCCTCTGCAAAGCTGTACCCACTTTTTTTTGTCCTCACTGTTTGTGCAATACCATGTGTGTCTAGGGTACATCCCATGGTTTCTTGTGCTGAGATAGTATCAGAGGGTAGCCGTGTTAGTCTGGATCTGTAAAAGCAGCAAAGAATCCTGTGGCACCTTATAGACTAACAGACGTTTTGGAGCATGAGCTTTCGTGGGTGAATACCCACTTCCTCAGATGCATGTAATGGAAATATCCAGGGGCAGGTATATATATGTGTGCTAGCAAGCAAGCTAGAGATAACGAGGTCAGTTCAATCAGGGAGGATGAGGCCCTGTTCTAGCAGTTGAGGTGTGAAAACCAAGAGAGGAGAACTGGTTCTGTAATTGGCAAGCCATTCACAGTCTTTGTTCAATCCTGAGCTGATGGTGTCAAATTTGCAGATGAACTGAAGCTCAGCAGTTTCTCTTTGAAGTCTGGTCCTGAAGTTTTTTTGCTGCAGGATGGCCACCTTAAGGTCTGCTATAGTGTGGCCAGGGAGGTTGAAGTGCTCTCCTACAGGTTTTTGTATATTGCCATTCCTAATGTCTGATTTGTGTCCATTTATCCTTTTCCGTAGAGACTGTCCAATTTGGCCGATGTACATAGCAGAGGGGCATTGCTGGCATATGATGGCGTATGTTATATTGGTGGATGTGCAGGTGAATGAACCAGTGATGGTGTGGCTGATCTGGTTAGGTCCTGTGAGAGTGTCGCTGGTGTAGATATGTGGGCAGAGTTGGCATCGAGGTTTGTTGCATGGATTGGTTCCTGAGCAAGAGTAGTTATGGTGTGGTGTGCAGTTACTGGTGAGAATATGTTTCAGGTTGGCAGGTTGTCTGTGGGCAAGGATTGGCCTGCCACCCAAGGTGTGGGATCATTGTCCAGGATACTGAGATACTCATTCTTTGTCAGTCATTTGTGTTAGCTGCAGGAGAGCTTGTCTGTCCTTTGGAAGGAATTGTGGGAAGGGCATTAGAGGACTGTCAGTACTTGAGTGATTGATTTAGCATTCTCATCCACACCCAATCTTACCAGTTGTCTTCCTTCATTTTCTGTTAGACCAATTTCACTTGCTTCTGAGTTAAAATATAATTTTTGTCTAATTCAGAAGGAGTAATTTTATCTTGATTACACCTCTCTTTTTTTTATTTGTCAATTTCATTAATTTTCTCAAGTTTAATTTTTTATTTGGAAACTCTTCAAAAGCTGTCTATTAACAGAATATTTCATACTTCAGACATGTCATTGATAAATAAAGTAATGCTTCCAGTGAAAATTCATTTAAAATTTTATTTCTGGTATCCAGTTCATCCTCTTAAGTCCAAATAATTACCAAATTTAACATCAATGTTAAGACTAGCTTATGTGAGATGTTTCTAATTCTTTCATTGAGTAACATTATTTCAAATATTTTCCCTAAGGAAGCAATAGACTTATGGACTTCTGTAATTTAAAATTTTAGAATTATCCAAACTTCAAAGCTTAATTTGATTCCAATTTTACTTTCTTTAAATGTACGTGGTTTCCTCTATTGATCTCCTATTGTATTTACAATTTCTGGTCCTCTTGTATACCTGTAGCTGTGTTTTTCATTATTTTTTTAAATAACATAAGTAAAACACTTTGTGATCCTTATGAGAATGAGGTTGAAATGTGGTTGGGCAGTTGGAAGAGGGTTCATTTGGAGAATCTTTCTTAACTTCATTTTGTTTAGCTGAGGGACATCATGACAGTGCTCTTACCCATGTTCTTCATACAATCATTGCTTTCCTAGGAGTTGCAGATCACAAGGTAAGTTGTTTTCTTCAGTAATTTATATGCTGAATTATTGAATGATGTGTTCATAAAAAATTCTGTGGAGAGAGCTGCATTAATTCAGAATGTCCTGTCAACTATTTATTTAGCAGTATTTTGCTTTAATACATAAGCTGAAAGTATCTCTGAAATTAGTTCCTTTTTAGTTGAAGTAGTTTTATTTCAACTGTGACTTAGATATTCATGGCCCTTAATAGACAAGCCCTCTGTTCCTTAGTGTTATCAATCATTGTCTTGTGTGTCTGTCTCTTTCCCACGCTTCTTGGAGCCTAAGAGCCAGATTCTGATACCCTCACTTGAGTTGGGTGGTACCCCAATTTTGCTGCACTGGCAAATGAGAAGCTGAAAAGAAAATACTGAATTTATGACACAACTGGAAAACATTTGGCATTATTTAAAAATAAATCAGGCAGATGAGTTTAAGTTAAATTGATTAGCCTAGCACAGGGTAGATTAGACCTAAGAAATATGAGAAGCTAATTTTGTATATGTACATATATTTTGTAAAGATTAGGGAACAATTTCTAAAGAAAGGTTGGGGAGAAAAATGATACAGGGCTTGAATGAAGATAAATAAATACAAAGAGTGTGGATGATATAAAGATGATTCCATTTTATTTTCAAACATTTCCAATGTGCTGCTTTGTGGGTTAAAAAAAGGGAGAATGGCAAGAGAAATGAAGCTGGAGTTCCTGTTAAAAATACTGGGAGTTGCAACCTAAGTCATAGAATGTTACTGTTAGCAAATAAAGCTTATCTTTGGAGGGGACAGGGAATACCTTGTCTGTGTCTTATGTTTATAAGTAAAAGGAGGAAATAGGAAAAGAATATTAATATTCTGGTCATGTAAATACTACTTATATTAGAGTGAGGGTACTTGACTCTTAATTACTGTTAATAGGATTTATCTGTGTTGCAGGGTGGAGTGCTGTTGCTGGTACTGGCATTGTGTTGCAGGTTGGTTTTCATATGGCTTCCCGAAAGCTCTCTGTAGATGTAGGAGGAGCCAAGCGTCTTCAAGCTTTGTCTCATCTTGTTTCCGTCTTTCTGTTGTGCCCCTGGGTCATCGTCCTATCTCTGACAACTGAGGTAACAGCATAGCAAGGGTTCATCAGCAAAAGTGACTGATATTCTACATTTGTAAACTGCAACATATACCTTTCCTTTACAAGAATTATTCTACATTATTGAAACTTTACTTTTTTGAGATTTTTCCTTGAAAAATAGATTGGTTTTATATGCACAGTATTTCTGATACGTGCATCTGTGTGATTTGGTGTTTGTTTTTTTGGCTGGGTTTTGCTCTCTCAAGACTCATAAGAGAGGATATGTGGGACTGTGTGCAGTAGTTTGGTTTTTCTGCTACCTTACAGAGGCAGTGATGATGAGATATTGTTCCTCTTGGGAATACATGTTCTAAATTTGCAGCTTTTACACCACTATCTTTCTATGTAGAGATAATTAAATCAATAGAAAACATTTTTATAGCAAATCAACTTCATTAATTTCCTAACTGGATGTTTTTCTAGAAGACTTGTTCTAGTTCAACCACAGCTATTGGACTTGAAGCAGTAATTAATTCAGGGAAGTCCTGTGATCTGTGTTATATAGGAGGTCAAACTAGATGATTATGATGGTCCCTTGTGGCATTATAATCTATGAATCTGTGAATACCTGTTTATTTAAAGTGTCTAAAGTATAGCAAACGTGCAATAGACTAAATACTAGATATAGTACCAGTTTATGTATGTAGGTGACACTTCTGCTAACCTGTAATCAATACTGTTAAGAATTTGTTCTTCTTATCACAGAGTAAAGTCGAATCCTGGTCCTCTCTCATCATGCCTTTCATAACAGTTATCTTTTTTGTCGTGATCTTGGATTTTTATGTGGAGTCCATATGTTCTGTCAAGATGGAAGCCTCGAAGTGTGCCCGTTATGGATCGTTGCTCATTTTAATTAGTGCGCTGCTCTTTGGCAGCTTCTGGACACATCCAATAACAGATCAGCTTCGAGCTATGACAAGCCAGCACACCATGAAATCACAGAGCATGTTCTCTCTGGAGGAGTGGTAGTGAGTGCCATTTTCCTTCATTTTATGTACGTATTCCTTTTTTCCCCATTAATGATAAACCAGTTAAAAAATATTATATATTACTGAAAGGTCACAAAAATATTTCTCTGTAGAATTCCACCATCGTTGCTTCTGTGGATTCCATGGGTGAGGGGGACAGCACAGTATTGTAGAACCCACGGCAACATTCATAATTCATTGGCTACAAAAAGGATACAGTAAATCTTTCTCTGCTTGTGGAAATGATGATCCAGTCTAGTATACAATAAATGTTAGCCTTGACAATGAAGCTGGTGACTTTCACCACCTTGATATGCCTTGTGGAAGTTTAGTCACTGATAAACACTTGCATTATCAATCATCCATAAAGGTTAAAACAACAACAAAACATGTACCTCTCTTTGCAGCTGCCAATATTCTGTCGCCCCCTCCAGGAAAGGGCAGAAAGGCACTCTTATTGGCTATTCTCCTGAAGCATTCCTCTATATAATTTTATGGGTGATGCTTTGCAGCATAGTTCTCAATCGTTACCCCGGTTTATTAAGAGTCACTGAAACAAATCCGTGAGGATTATGACTCTAGACAGATTTTCTACTTCTTGTGCCTAAATCTGGTAAGTGCACTTTAACTCTAATACCAAATCATAGTAGAGAAAAGGGCCAATCTCTTTTAAAATTACTGGCAACTTTTAATATGACCTTTAACTTAGAATCATAGAACTGGAAGGCAGGACTATGGAGGGATAGCTCGGTGGTTTGAGCGTGGCCTGCTAAACCAGGGTTGTGAGTTCAGTCCTTGAGGAGGCCACTTAGGGATCTGGGGCAAAATCAGTACTTGGTCCTGCTAGTGAAGGCAAGAGGCTGGACTCAATGACCTTTCAAGGTCCCTTCCAGTTATAGGAGATTGGTATATCTCCTATTACTAAGTATTATCTAGACCATCCCTGACAGGTATATGTCCAACCTGCTCTTAAAAATATCTGGTGATGGAGATTCCACCTCCTCCCTAGGCAGTTTATTCCAGTGCTTAACCACTATGACAGTTAGGAAGTTTTTTCCAGAACTTGGTTAGTTTTGGCATAGTTAATTTAATGGAATCTTAAGATCGAATACATTTTTGCTGGGTCTTCTGTTAAAGACAGGATAGTTTGACTTACAGGCCATGTCTACACTTACAGTTTTGCAGTGCTAGTAGTTACAGCTGTGTTCGTACAGCTGTGTAGGGCCAGCGCTGCAGTGTGGCCACACTGACAGCTACCAGCGCTGCAGTGTGGCCACATTTGCAGCACTTGCAGCGCTGTTGGGAGTGGTGCATTGTGGGCAGCTATCCCAGCATTCAAGTGGCTGCAACGTGCTTTTCAAAAGAGGGGGGGGTGGGGTGGAATGTGACAGAGAGCGTGGAGGAGACAGACAGACAATGGATTTTTGGAGTTGACACTGTTCTCAGCTCCCTGCTTGCAAGTTCTAAGGACTGGAAGACACACAGTGCCTACCTTCAATCCATTTTAAAAGTTCTAACTCCCTTCCCCCACTCCTCTCTCATTCACTAAATGCAAATTATGTACTTCTAAATACCCGTCAGACCAGATAAGCAACTGCTCAACACGGACTTCCCCCTCCCCCTCCGCCATGTGAGAATGCTGTTCTCTCTTCAAGCAAACAGCTGTGAACATTCCAAAGTAAATTCCCCTGCCTGCCTACCGCTCGCTCAGCAAACAGGAGCTGTGTTTGTTTTTAAATAAGCAGTTTGGCTGAACTCCTAGCTCTCCCTTTCTTCCGGTTTGTTGTGGACAAGAATTCTGGGATACCTCCTTATACCCCGGAGGTCAATAAAAGTCCTGGTGGACGTCTATACTTGCTGACCAGCGCTGGAATCGCTACACCCGAGGCTCGACCGGGTGTACAGCCAGCGCTGCAACCAGGGAGTTGCAGCGCTGGCCGTGCTTTGCAAGTGTGGCCACATCCTAAATTGCAGTGCTGTAACCCCCTCACCAGCGCTGCAACTCTCTAGTGTAGCCATGGCCACAGTTGTACTTGTCAGGTTAATATGAATAGTCATAGCACCTTGTATGTATTTGTATGGCGACTAGCACAAGGGGCCTCACTCATTATTGACTCTTCTCGGCCCTACTGTAATGTAAATATTCCCTGACAAAGCACTGAATGCATTTACAAAGATTACCCCTGTTTCCTGCCCTGAAGATCATACAATCCAATACACACAAGACACTCAAGAGTAATTCAGGAAAGAGTGTTGAAAGACAGAGGATTTCTGGAATAAATTGATTTGAAGAAGTGGAGAGGGTGGTTGGTGGACAAGTATTGGGAAGCAATTCCAAATGTGTGGCACAGAATGATGGTGTGGTGATGGAGATGAAAGATGACAGAACAAAATGAGTAATTGGCAGTAGGAACAAAATCAGATGTAGTGGGGGAACAGGGGAGATCACATAAGACATAGAAGTATGAGCAATGAGCTTGAGTTCCTGCAGATAAGATAGAAAGTGGGAAGTTAGTTGAAGGCATTCAAAGGGGGATGACAACAGCAGTAGAAGGAGATCAGTTTAGTGTCATTTTGGAATAGAAGGAGTAGAGGTGAGAAATGGGGAAGCTGCATGGACTTCAGTTATAGTAATTGAGGGGGGAGATCAAAGAATGCACAAAAATGTTAGCAAATAAGATTCTAGTAATTTTCCGGGAGTGTGAAAGTTTGGATGTGAGGGGAGTAAAATGTCAAAGGGTATGTTGACACAGCAATTAGACAGCTGTGTCTGACTCAGGCTCACGGGGCTCTGGCTGACGGGCTGTTTAATTGCAATGTAGACTTCTGGGCTTGGGCTGCAGCCCGGGCTCTTGGATCCTGCAAGGTGAGAGGATCCCAGAGCTCAGGCAGGAGTCTGGAACTGGACACTGCAATAAAACAGCCAAGAGCTAAAGCCCCATGAGCCTGTGTCAGCTGTCATGGGCCAACTGCAGGCTGTTAATTGTAGTGTAGATATAATCAAAGATGACTTCAAAGGTGTGAATGTAGAAGATGGGGAAGTTAATGGAGAAAGAAGGAATTGGAGAAGGATTAGGGACAAAGCTTGGTTTTATAGAGTCACAGATTTATAGATACCAGGTTATGCAGGAAGAGATATGAGATAGGTACCATCTTCCTCTCAAGACTAATTCCTAAACTACTTAAAACCTTTAGTTAGCAAAGAAAACGGAAGTAATTTCTGTAAAGCAACCTCCATAAATAAAATTTGTAGTGACTGAAAAACACTTTTGTTAAACTACATCTTAAAGCAATGGCTTTTTGAAACCTCAGTGAATAAGAAACCATCCATTAGGTGACAGTCTTTGGGTAAACAGCCTTTTGATTTGTTACAAATAACGATTGTTTGGGAGGAATTCAAAATCATTGTTGAGGACAATTATGTTACTGAGTAAAGGGGCTTGTGTAAAGACTTGTTAACAGGAGTACTTTCTTCTGAAGGAGTTTAATGTAACCAATATATGCTGGTTGGTCATACCAGATCTCTGAGGTACTCGCTAACCACGTAAGGAGTGCTCTAGCTTTGATACAAATCATTTATGAACAGCAGCTGTCCAATTTTCAGATATTCATAATCCTCCAGGATGGACCAGTCATTATCTTTAAAAAGCACCCACCAAAACAAATGGCTACAAGAAGCTTTCATCTCTTGGGGAATTTTTCATCTAAATTTTTCATCTCACTGTTCACCATTGCCTTGGCAAAATGAATTGGTAAACTGCCTGGTTCCAGATAATTACCATCATAATTGATGAGAACTGTATCCCATGTTGACTGCTTTGATAGACACACTGTAGACTAGATGGACTTGCAGATTATATTGTCCTTTCAGCCCAAGAGATCGGAACTCCCTGCTCAGTACTGTTTATATTGATTTGTTTATAGATAAAGAATTCTAGTTTCCCATATAGATGCTGTCCCTTTTATAGAAATTGCGTTTGTTTGTGCAGAAGAGAGGGGGAGTTTTAAAATGTCTGCATTTACATTGACTTTTAATACAAAACCTAATATTACAAACCGTTGTTTTGTTTTGTAGGGGAATAGAGTAAAATTGGTGCAGAAGTATTTAAACACTCTAAAATTAGTAGCGCCCTTATGGCAGAGCTTCATGCTAACTGCATATACAAAATAAAAGCACAATTTCATCTCAGAACATGTTACAAGAAAAAAATCAATTTTTCTTTCATTTTAGGCTTTCACTTTTGTGGAACTCTTCTATGGAGTGTGGACCAATAGCCTTGGTCTAATTTCAGATGGATTTCATATGCTTTGGTTCTGCTTTAGTTATGGGGCTTTTCGCAGCTCTAATGACTAGATGGAAAGCAACCCGCATATTTTCATATGGGTATGTACACTGACTTTTACATAATTATTTTGAAGAGATGCTGCTAGTTAGTTGTAGGTCCTCATTTTTTCCTCTTAAACACAGGCGACTAGGGGGTATGTTCCTACCATGAAATGTTTTCATGGCACTTAGTATTTCAACACTTTATTACACCTCCCCTTTCTCCCTGCCCCTCAAAAGTGTCTGCCAGTGTTATGAACCCACTGTGCTAGTCTAGATCAGTGAGCTTTTCAAAAAGAAAATGAGATATTACATGTGAAAAATACAAGCACTTATGTCAGCATGATTGCAGAAAAGGATTTGGAATTGTGTGTGTACACATTGAGAGATTCAGAATTTAATGGGGTATTTAGCCATATAACTCCCAATGAAATTAGCAGAATGAAATTAGCAGAATTCCCTAGCCAGCTTCTCAACTATCAGCCATAATGTGTGTAGTATAGTTAACTTTTTTTAATTGTATCACTATAACTTTGTATTATGAGGACAAGGCCAATTACCACATGGCCATCTTTCATCCCTTTTGTCTACCTACCATCTCTTTAGTTTGTCTTTGATTGTAAGCTTTTTGGGGTAGAGTTTGTACTGTGTTAGGAGAGCACCTACAACATTGTGAGTGCTGCCACAGAACAGAGCAGAAAATAATTGTGTAACATATTTGTTATGGTACTTTGTTCTAACATTGTGAAAAATCAAACTGACTTGAAAAGGAAATACTGTATTAAATGCATGAATAAGCCAAATATTTTCAAATATGCTAAATCTAGCTATTCCTCAGTCTTTCTTAAATGTACATTACACTTGTTCACTTTCAGATATGGCCGTGTAGAAATTCTCTCTGGATTTATTAATGGCCTTTTTCTAATGGTAATAGCTTTCTTCGTGTTCATGGAGTCTGTGGCCAGACTGGTAGATCCTCCAGACATAGATACAAATATGTTAACTGTAAGTTTTGTCATTTTCTTCTGTTTAAAAACAGTTTTAGTTACTCCTGTAGAATATTTATTCCTTAATTGAAATTAAGATCCACTCATCTGAATAGTGGGGACTCAAATTATATAATGTCAAGTATTTGTTTTCAGTATGACTTCAAAATGTTTCTTTGCTTTCTATTATGTAGTGCAGGGGTCAGCAACCTTTCAGAAGTGGTGTGCCAAGTTTTAGTTTATTCACTTTAATTTAAGGTTTCGTGTGCCAGTAATACATTTTAAACCTTTTTAGAAGGTCTCTTTCTATAAGTCTATAATATATAACTAAACAATTGTTGTATGTAAAGTAAATAAGGTTTCAGAATGTTTAAGAAGCTTCATTTAAAATTAAATTTAAAATGCAGAGCCCCCTGGACTGGTGGCCAGGACCTGGGCAGTGTGAGGCCATGGCTACACTTACAGTTCTGCAGCGCTGGTAGTTACAGCTGTGTTCGTACAGCTGTGTAGGGCCAGCGCTGCAGTGTGGCCACACTGACAGCTACCAGCGTTGCAGTGTGGCCACATTTGCAGCATTTGCAGCGCTGTTGGGAGTGGTGCATTGTGGGCAGCTATCCCAGCATTCAAGTGGCTGCAACGTGCTTTTCAAAAGAGGGGGATGGGGTGGAATGTGACAGGGAGCGTGGAGGAGACGGAGAGAATGGATTTTTGGAGTTGACACTGTTCTCAGCTCCCTGCCTTGCAAGTTCTAAGGACTGGAAGACACACAGTGCCTACCTTCAATCATTTTAAAAGTTCTGACCCCCTTCCCCCACCCCTCTCTCATTCACTAAATGCAAACTATGTACTCCTAAATAGCCGTCAGACCAGATAAGCATCTGCTCAACATGGACTTCCCCCTCCTCCTCTGCCGTGTGAGAGTGCTGTTTGTCTCTTCAAGCAAACAGCTGTGAACATTCCAAAGTAATTCCCCTGCCTGCCTCCGCTCGCTCAGCAAACAGGAGCTGTGTTTGTTTTTTAAATAAGCAGTTTGGCTGAACTCCTAGCTCTCCCTTTCTTCCGGTTTGTTGTGGACAGGAATTCTGGGATACCTCCTTATACCCCGGAGGTCAATAAAAGCGCTGGTGGGGTCCACACTTGCTGACCAGCGCTCGATCACCAGCGCTGGAATCGCTACACCCGAGGCTCGATCGGGTGTACAGCCAGCGCTGCAACCAGGGAGTTGCAGCGCTGGCTGTGCTTTGCAAGTGTGGCCACATCCCAAGTTGCAGCGCTGTAACCCCCTCACCAGCGCTGCAACTCTCTAGTGTAGCCATGGCCTGATGAATGCCACTGAAAATCAGCTCGCATGCCGCAGGTTGCGTACCCCTGATATAGTGACTAACAGAATTTAAAAGTCCATATGTCTAAAGATAAAAATGTCATTATATTGCCTGCTTCTAAATATGTTACCTTGAGAGAAATTCTCTCCAAACCTATTCAAAAGTAGGTAAATTACAGAAGTAATTCCTTATATTACAGTCTTAGTTTTATAATGAATGGCATTTGTCTGTTGGAAAGGGGGATAGAGTGTGGTTAGCTTCATGAATGAGGCTTTAATTATTTGATCCTCCTATTACATACATGAAAGGAAGTTCCATTTATCTACAAAATAAACTATTGAATACAGTAACTTAACATTGCATTTTTCAGGAACATTACTACTGCTTTAGGCGAAACGATGTTAAGCTAATCCAATTTCCCCATAAGAATTAATGTAAATGGGGTGAGGGTTAGGTTCTAGGGAAAATTTTTTGCCATAAAAACACCACCACCCCACACACAATAAGTTTTAAATAATTTAATATGTACACAGCAATGATGATTGTGAAGCTTGGTTGAGATGGTGAAGTCAGAATGTGGAAGAGGGTGGAATGCCTTACTGCTAAATGATGACCTAGCACTCGGCTGAGCCCTCAAGGGTTAACACATTGTTAATGTAAGTCTCACACTCTACAAGGCAGCATGAATGGAGGGAGGGGGGAGACAGCATTGCAGAGAGATCCGGAGAGGCAGTGAGAGAGAGTCCTGCATTGTTCATTTAAGCACACTGACCCCACTCTAAGTACACTGCCTTTTTAGGTAGATCAGCAAGTTGAGGCAGCAGCTGCTGCCAGCAAGCTCATTTTGTCCTGAGCCCTGTCTTGTTCCTCCCCTCCCACCCCGGGGAGATAAGGTACAGGGGGAGGGGGACACCCTGACATTAGCACCCCTCTTCCCCCCACCTCTGCACAGCAAGCAGGAGGCTTCCAGGAGCAGCTCCAAGGTGGAGGCAGGAGTAGCGCACAGCAGTGGAGGGAGGGACAGCTGAACTGTCCTGCAATTGATAACCTGCTGAGCGGCTGTTGCACAGGGAACTTAGGAGAGTGGAGAGCTGATTGGGGGGGTGCTGGTCCACCCTGGTTCCAAGCCCCCACCAGCTAGCTCCAACAGGGTGCTCTTTCTGCAAGCAGTGGACAAAGTAGGCAACTGCCAAACAACATTATAAGGGAGAATTGTTCAACTTTAAACAAGCATGTTCTCTAATTGATCAGCAATGTAACAGTGAAACAAAGTTAACCGGGACAACTTTAAGTGAGGAGTTACTGTATCCTAGCTGACTTTAGAGGTATGGTAGGTATGCCTCTAGTTAAAACCATGATGGAGCCATAAGTAGTTAACATGCATTTTAAGTCAGTCAAAGCAGGTCATTGGAGTTGGTCAATAGAAGCATCTAAGTATATCATACTTGGTAACTATAATGTGTTTATTGTATAGCTATAATAACATATCTTACTCTTGCTCTATTTCATTACTGTATACAGTATACTGCTGGATTCCAAAATAATTTACAAGATAAGGGTTTTGATTGCTGGAGAAATGGTAATTAGTACCCTTCATATTCAGTTGCAAAAATGTCAACCATATAATTGTGTTAGTGTAATTGGCTATATCTGTGATTTCTTTGTGTTAGAATCAGCCCAGTCACTTTAACAACCCTTCACTGAAATTGAATTAACTCTCAATTTCAGATTCCAGTCTCTTGAACCCCAGTCCAGTAGTATCTGACATGATTATAGAAGTATTAGGTCAGTTCCTGGAGAGAAAAGTGCTGTATGTTCAGTAACAATCCTTTGAGCAGAAAGAGTAGCACTGATTACTTCAATGGGAATCTTTCAACCTTGTGCCTTTCCTGTAAGAAAAGCAAGCCTCAAATTGGATTTAACAAATCTCAGGGCTTCAGCCGAGATGTGAAAGAACATCGATCAGATTTCATATTAGCTTACTGTTCAAATAGGAGCTGATCTAAGTGCTCTCTAAGCTGCACAGCCACGCAGCTGCCTATTAAGCCCTGCGTAGGGGACTCAGGGCTACAGTGAGGAGAGGCACCCCAGTGTGGACCTGCTGCAGCAGGGAGATGCACCCCTCCCCCTGCCCCAAGATGCTGGGGCAAGAGAGGACTGGAGGGAGTCCTCTCCCCACTGCAGCCATGGGGCAACCCAGACCCCCAAACACCTCACTACCCACCCCAGAACCTGCACCCCCAGCTAGAGCCCTCAACCCTGCAACCTAACCCTCTGCCCCAGCCCTGAGCCCCCTCCTGAACTACTCATTCCTGGCCCCACCCCAGAGCCTGCACCCCCACCAGAGCCCTCCTTCTCCCCCTCCCCCCAACACTCTGCCCCATATCAGTGCACATGGATGTAAAAAAATTTTAGGGAACACTGGTGCCGATTACCACAGGTAGTCTTAAAACGGTCCTTGATGTATGTATTGGTACAGCTAAATCATGGAATCAAAACTGTAGATCCTGTTTTTTCACAATTTTTGCTTTTTTTCCCTAAGTCTAAGCCTTCACTTCTTAAACAAAAATAAATTTTACTTCTATGTTTTTTTGTTTTTCAAACAAGTGTGAAGTTACCTCTTTCCTCCCATTGAAGGCATTGAACTCCAACACTTATATAGACACTTAAATACTAAATTTTAATAGTGTAATTTAAGAGACACACTCATCTAGAGTTAAGTCCTGTTTTAAAAACATATTGCTATCCTGTATCTCATACTGCTTTCAGGATGAGCTCTATGGCCACATTCTCCAAAGGAGAACTTCCTGTTCCTGCACCCTCTGCTAGGAGGTGGGGGTTCTTTCTGTCTCCTTCCTAACTGGTATTTTCCTGTTTTCCAGTCTCTTCATGCAAGAGTGGTGGAGAGTTATTTGTATTCTGGTAGCACCCACAATGTATTGCTCAAACCCATAAGGTGACATAGTCCCAACCCCAAAATATTTACAATTTACAATGAAGTGTGCAGGTCCTTTGTAACTCTTCCTGTATATTCTACTTGATAAGTGATTCTGGGGAGTTAAGAGAAAACTTTTGCTGTATCCTCAGAGCTTTGTTTCTTGTGGGAAAAGTAGATGAACTCAGTCTCACTTTGTTGAAAGCAAAGTTGTCTATGTCTGTACCTGCTGATATTAGATTTTTTAAGAGGAAAAGAGAAGTCCTTCACATGAAAAGAAGATTCACTTGTGAGCATTCAGCAGCAAGGGAATCCTCCTGCTATTGTCATTGTTAACTTCAGCTAATTGGACATGCCACGGAAGTATGTCCGTGTTAGATGCTGTTAACAGAAAAAAATGTAGTTTTCTATCAAACAAGTTAATCTGAGCGTTAAGGAAGAAATATTGGATTTAAAGGTTGTGCTTTTTTTTTTTCTCCCTCTCATAGCCAGTCTCGGTTGGAGGGCTGATAGTAAACCTTGTTGGTATCTGTGCCTTTAGCCATGCCCACTCCCATGGTGCTTCTCGTGGAGGCTGTCACTCACATGATCACAGCCATTCACACCATGGTCATGGACATGGACACTGTCATGGCCATTCCCACAGTGACCACGGACACAATCACAGTCATGGACATAATCACTCTCATGGGTTTTCAGGAGGAGGCATGAATGCCAACATGAGAGGTAAGTACAAATTGTTTAATTTTAAAAGTAAACCAGCTGTCAAAAAACCTTTAAATCAAAGTATCCCTTGTCCACTTTTCTTAATCTCTCTAAAATTTGTTTTCTGGCAGTCTTTTTATATAGCACAGATAGAGCTTTTTGAAAACACTTTTTCTAACTAAAATGTTTTAAAGAATAAACATAATTTGGGATATTCCACTAGTTTCTTCCCTCACACTTAATGTTCTCAGATTTGTGATGGTATGGGTCCTAGAGGCACTTAATGTTGTTTTCTTTTTTTTATTATTTGATCCATAATATTTTTACAGTACCTATAATGTACTACATGTCTTAAAGACCAAGTATAACTCCAACATCCATGCACCTAATTTTAGATGGCATATGACAGCTGGTCAATTAAAATAACTAGGAAAGGGATGGGGAGTGGAAGAACCAAGTTTAACAGCAATACATTTAAACAGTTACACTATTTATACACATTCACCTATTTAATTATTTGTACTGGGGTAACATCTATAGGCCTGAACTTCTGGTTCAGTTAAAGCAGGGGTTCTCAAACGGGGTTATTACATGGGAGCTCGTGAGCTGTCAGCCTCCACCCCAAACTCCGCTTTGCCTCCAGCATTTATGACGGAGTTAAATGTATAAGGAAGTGTTTTTAATTTATAAGGGGGAGTTGCACTCATAGGCTTGCTATTTGAAAGGGGTCACCAGTACAGAAGTTTGAGAACCACTGAGTTAAAGCGTTATCTTTTTAAAAAATAATTAACTTGCCACTTTTGGTATGACATCCCCCAGGGTATAGTCTAGATTGTGGAGCCACTGTGTCCCCTTAACTCTCCAGCCTTTTACTCTGATTTGCTATCAGAACAACCACTCCTGGCCTGCTCATGCAGCCTTCAGCATGCAAAATCAAACCCAGCTGAAAATATGAATGCTCTCCCAGCCACACATGAACTATATATAGGGTGACATCGCAAATCCCCCAGTCCCAGCATTGCATCCCAGAAATGTCTCTTGCATTGCTCTGGACTCCCCCCACTTCTCCCCGAACTATGTAAGCTCATTAAAAGTCCGTCATTCTATCAAAGGGAATGATGAGATTTCGCCAAGCACTTCAGTCAAAACACGCTGGTTTAGATTAGTTAATAAACGTTTTATTCTTTTAAGAAAGATTTTAAGTGCTTATAAGAGGTAAAGGCATAAAAGTCAGTATTGGTTACAAGAGAAATAAAAGATAAACACGGAAACTTTACCAAGCTAAATCCTAACCTTTACCAAGCTAAATAAGATTTGAAAGCAAAAGGGTTTCTCACCCAAAACTTTCAGTAGTCCTAACTGGAAAGCCTTCATTAGGACCACTCCCCAGCTCAGTGATGATTCTTTGTCTTTCAAACAATCTTGCTGCAGTGAGTAGAGATGGGGGAGGAGAGGTGGTCAGGGGCCTGTTTTTACCCTTCATATGTCCTGACCCTTTTTATTTGAAAAGTCTTTGCTGGGTCCTAGAGTCAACTGTTGTGTTGTATATATGCTCTGCCAGCTGTCCTTCAGGTGAATTGTAAATTTCTTGTTTACAATTCCTGTTGCTGAAGAACAACTGCTTAAACTGATGATTGCTCTTTTACACCTTGCTGGAGCTAGAGAGCCTTTTACTCTGAAAAACTTCTTTGTGGATGTTACCCAGAAGTGTACAGCATGTTACAGTAACAATCATACATAGAATCTTATAATTTCATACACATTCCTGCTACACACATCAACAGGACAATAATGTTCAGCAGATTATAAGTTTTCAAATTGCACCTCACAAGGCATGCTTTGTACAAGAGTTGTTATAATTTTATGAAAAGTCGTGACCAAAATAGTATAGCCTGTCACACTGGGATACCATCTATACGCTTGAACTTCTGGTTCAGTTAGTCTTGAGTTTTTAAAAATAATTAACTTGCTACTTGTAGTAAGTAAGGAAGAAGTGAATTTTGAGAGGATTTGAGGGAAGAGAGTAGTGACTGGGTGGGCCAGGACTGGGAAGTCGTTCTGTGTGTTGGTAACATTGGTAGTAGTCTGAACAAAGCCATAGAGATGGTTGTGAGCTAAATAGACCAATGGGACATTGAGGCTGACATAATTGTTCATAGTTTCCCTTTACGAACCAGCGTGCAACACAGTTTCTACAAAACTTTGTAAACGGTGTTTGTCACTGATTCATAATATAAAATATTCTCGTCAGTTCTGCTAAAGACCAGACTAACCTAAACACAAAGTGGCAGCATTATTTAATAAATAATGTGGTTACTTTCTGGAAATCCTGATAGTATGAAAAAAAATACAGGATATAGCAAATCTACCAAATATTTGTCACATTGTCTATTACATAGTTTTAGTATGTAAAATGTATTGGTTCAAGCATTTAACTATCACCATGCTATATTATTTTAATAGAGAAGTTGAATGAATCAGATAGCTTAGATGACTATTCTATGATCTGAATTTTTTAAAATTTTTTTTGTAAAGTCTGCTCAGCTCTCACTACTTGCATATTCTTTAGTGGGGCTGAAGTACCAGGATTAATCTCTCAACTATTAGTGTTAAGAGATTAATGTTTTGTACCTTCTAAAGTGCAAACTGGAGTACTAGAGTTCAAATGATCTAAAACATTAATCCTAGCAGCAGCAGGTTATGAGAGATGTAAATCACACCAGAGTTGGAGTAAAAACAAAATGATAATGGTCTATCTTAATACTTGCTAGCATTAGAAACACTTTAGCACATCAGTAAACTTTTCTACCATAGGTCCAAGACCAGTGATCCAAGAGAATTTTGATCCGTGTACTGAGAGATTTTATTTTAATACTCATGCTATAGTCCATGTGCTGATGGCAACTAAATGCGGCACTAATCATTCAAGTCTTATTTTGTTCAGGTGTGTTTTTACATGTTGGCAGACACCCTGGGTAGTGTTGGTGTGATCATATCTACGATATTTATTCAACAGTTTGGATGGCTGATAGCTGATCCCCTGTGCTCTCTCTTATTGCTACATTTTTCTCAGTGTTATCCCACTGATCAAAGATGCCTGTCAAGTGCTTTTGCTGAGGCTACCACCAGAATGTGAGAAGATCTGCACATTGCACTAGAAAAGGTCGGAAATTAAACTTGCATTTTGTTTTACTTTCTTTGTTCAATCTAGATTTGAGTTTCTGACTGCATTTATTAACTTTACATGCAATCATTCCTCATTGTGCCAGTTATCTTTGTCTAAGACTCTTGGGTATCCCAAATTGCTTGTCTAAGTTGATCAGTTTTTATAGAGATACATGAGTTTTTTGGTTTTATTAGTTTAACGTTTACAATTTTAAAAATCATGTTTTTGCAGAATAGACTCTTTAATAACAGTGGCAGCCATATGTTGCTTTTGCTTTGTGGACAGCTCATAACCATAGACTAACTTGGTAATGCGGTAAACCTATCCAGCAGTGGGGGACTATTTAATACTTAATTGTAATTACTAAACCTAGTAAATCTCAAAAACCTGGCAGGCTTTTTTTTAAAACCCTGGCATGGCCAGATTTCATTTGGCTGCAGTATTCTTTCCTGGGCATGCAGTTGCATTTTGGCCAGTCTTCCAGTCTACTGTGGGACAGGTTGACTTGTAGTGAATGGGACTGCAAACTGAAGCTAGTTCTCTTCTTCCCATTTGAAGTCTCTATTGCTGATTTTTTCCTTCCCCTTCAGTCTAGACTGCTTTCTGCTCCTACTAAATCAGTCAAAGCCTGAAGTCTGTGGCAGCACTCCACTCCCATTGTTAACTCTTACCACTAATTGTTGCTCCTGGTGTTAGCTCTTGTGAGTGTCCTGCCCAGAACCCCCATGGGCCCACTCCTGAAGTACATGGAGTGCTTGCTAAATTTTCTACATTGGGAAACTGGTGTGGGAACTTCCAGGATTCCATCAACAAGAGTAGAAGGAGACTTCAGCAACAAGGGTATTGAACACTGCCTGTCACCAGGGAATGGGATATAGATTCTTGCCAGGGAATACAGAATGAAATTAAATTGTGTAGGAGATCCGTGGAGAGGAAGAAGAGAAGGAAGGCGGATTGTGGACTTACGTGATTTAGTGAAAGGAGATGGAAAAGGAGACTGAGTGATGCAGAAGAGGGAATTGAAGTGTGAGTGACCTTGAGGTGGGATAAATTAAACAACAAACAAAACCAGAAAATAATCAAAATGCTAGGAGTGGGGAGAAAAAAATTAACCAGTCTGAAAGTAGTGAAGAAATATTACAATAAATAACCTAATAAGGTTCACTTAAAAAAAACAACAAAACACCTCATGTGGACAAGAAGAAACGTGAACATATTAAGTCCAACTTGGATATTGAAGTCTCTGCTTATCTTGGTTATCATGGGGACAGGTCCTTAGAAATGCTTGGGTGCCCAAAGCCAGCCTCTCCGCTAGTCTCTCATTTGATGCCACTATAGTCTGGCCACCAGTTGGTGACTCCACTTCAGTGTCTTTGTCCCTCCTTTTTAGCCCCCACCCACAAATTTTTCATTTTGCCTTCTATTTTTGGCAGTGATGGAACAGTCTCAATTCCAAAAATGTCACTATAACAATTTCTGTATATAATAAAATGATGGCAGTTTATTTTACTGTATAATAGTATCTGCTGCATGAAATAATTGCCACCAGGAGCTATTTAAGTGTGCAGGAAGGCATAAAGTAGCATACTGCAAAAGTAATTCTTACTGTTAATGCAATTTTTTACAGATCCAGAAAATAGATGGTTTAATATCCTACAGAGATCCTCATTTCTGGTGTCACTCTGCTAGTGTTGTGGCAGGTACTTTACATGTACAGGTGATGTCAGATGTGATGGAACAGAGAATTATACAGCAGGTAACTATATAACACTTTCAGAATCTGTTGGCTCTTCATATTTTACGCCCTGTTGATTAACTCTGAATATTTCAATCATAGGCTTAAGTTTGAAGCTGCTGTTGTAATGATTTCCATAGCTGGTAGCTGATGTTCCAGGAAAAGCCTTTTCAGTATTGCTCTGCTCCTCCTTCTGCTGTTGTCCTATAAAAAGTTTGTTTGGTGGTGGGCTTTTGACATTTGAAAACAAATCAGCCAGTTTCTTTTGTCTTGCTTTAGAGGTGACCTGCCAAAAGGATTTTTTGGGGGAAACTAGTTTTGTACAGCTTTTTTTTCATGGTATAACAAAGCCTGAACGAGTTCTTCAGGATGGTGTGTGGGGCTTTTTTCTGCTTGTTTTGAATCTTAGAATATCAGAAGTGTTAAGCCTATTTTTTATTTTTGCTTTGCTGGAGGACTTCCTGGGGATCTGAGATGTATTTTAGAAACTCTCACCTGAAATTAAGGGCAAGAGTGATATGTTTTTTATGACATTATCTCCAAAATGTTCATTAATTAGTGCTGTTAAATAGTACACCTCTACCTCGGTATAATGCGACCGATAAAACACGAATTCGGATATAACATGGTAAAGCAGTGCTCTGGGAGGGGGCTGCACACTCTGGCAGATCAAAGCAAATTCGATATAACACGGTTTGACCTATAATGCGTAAGATTTTTTGGCTCCCGAGAATATTGAGGTAGAAGTGTACTAACAAAAGAAACAAGGTTTTAAACAGTCTGAAAAAAATCCCTTACCTGTTCAACATCTCATTTTTTACTCTTGTAAATACAATTTCACTAGTTCTCTTTCACTGTTCCAAGTTAGATGAGACCTGAATTATAATTTTTTTAAAAATGGTGAAACCTTTCCAGGCCATCTTTTTTTATGTTACAGACATTGCTACCACTCTGCCTGTAGTTGATGTTGTCAGACACTTCTCATTATAAAGACCCTGTTTTTAGCTACTTATAACTTTACCAAACTTTAACAATTAGGGCTGAAACTTTCCATGCTGGATGTTTTCCTCCAACTTTAAAAAAATTAAGTTTCAGCAAAAATGATTCCCCATGGTTTGCCCTTGCCCCTTCCCTGTACTTTCCCTGCAACTGATGCCTGTAGCTGCCAGAAGTTGCTGTTGCACTAGGGTTAGGAATTGAGAGCAGGAGTGTTCTTGATTGCTTTTTTGCTTCCCTTTTCTGGCACCCAGGCAGCATGGAGGAGGGAGCAACCTAATTCAGGAAGAGAAGAGCTGGGCCTGGAAGGGCAGTGTGGATAATGGAAGGGGTAGATTAGGACTAGGTATAGAGCTGGGGGCAGGGAGGAAGACTGGGAGTGAGCTTTGGTGTGGGGCTTTTGACTGGGTAAGACTGTGCAAGGAAACTGGGAGCCAGGAATAAAATAGTGTTTGGGAAGGACATGGGAGCAAGACTGAAATTGAGTAGGAGCTGGGGTACGAGGCTGGGGCTTGGAGTCCACATGCTATGCTTACGATTTCTAAAGGGGCCCAAACCTCCATTTGAAATTTATTAGGGATCCACAAATGAAAATAGGTTGAAAACCACTGATTTAAACCAAACTTTCATAGTCACTATTAATTGTGTGTTCCTCATTTTCTGGGTGCTACTTGCCTTGAGACCCTGGGGTCTGATTTGTGGAAGTGCTGAGCATTGATGGTGGAGTTGAAGTCAATGGGAGCTGTGCTTTGAACATATTAAGTTATACAACGCCAAATACTCTGGGGGAAAAAAAAATCAGATCCTAAACATCTTAAATTGGGCATCTGAAATTATTGGATACTTTTTACCTTAATCTCTCTACCTCAGATCTCCATCTGTAAAATAGGGGTGTTATAAAGATAGTTTTTGTTTGTGAAGCACTCAGATACCATAGTAAAGCCTCTGAGGAAAATAATAATTCTGTATTCAGAGCAGAATTTGAATAGTGTGCAATAAATAAGGCTTGAGAACACATTGAACAATGAGGATAAAACATAATGTCCATTCTTGCACTGAATGAGGCAGAATTCCTGAGAGAATAAATATGTAGTCATATTAGACTATATCATAATTCAGCCTGCTCAATTAAGCATTAAGGTTGCCTGTGATTCCTAACTTTGACTGCTTGACATTTTTTCCCCAGAAATCCTAGCTACAAATTTAGTCATTTTAATTTTCTGACTGGCTCCTCTCCGGGCCATAATAAATGTTGTTGTATCTAGATTTGATGTGACCTTTTGCTCTCATCTAATTACCATTCTAGTGTCTGAGTATAATCACAAGTTACAATTAATGAGATTTAATATTGAATTTTTGTTATGCTCAGGTAACAGCGGTTCTGAAAGATGCTGGAGTGAACAATTTAACTATCCAGGTGGAGAAAGAAGCCTATTTTCAACATATGTCTGGCCTCAGTACAGGATTCCATGAAGTCATTGCTATGACACAAAAAATGGAATCCATGAAATACTACAAAGATGGCACTTACATCATGTGATGTGAAGTTACATTCACCACTGGGATATAAACTGTAGTATTCAATATTTGTATTATTTTGTCAGGAGACCTTGCACATAAATGTACAGAAACAAATATAGTATATATTATTTTTTTTTATAAAAGCTTAATATGTTGAGACTGGATTAGGGTGCTTTTATAAAGGAAATAAGATGGACTAGAACATTTGCTGTATATGTGGAAATAATGTAAATCTGAAATACTGCACTTGGTGTTTATTAAACAGAACTCTTGCTACATGTGTGTGGATGAGCACAAATGTATTCCATACCTTCCCTAAAGTATGGAACGTCAAATCAAGAATCATGTTCATGTCAAAATTAAAGGGAAAAGAAAACGCTTTGCAAGAGAAACAAAATTGCCTCCAAAAATACTTCATTTCCTTCAAAATGATTTTGAGGAATCTGTGTGTGCATGCGTGTTTACACGTTTATTATAAAGAGTAAAACTTAAACTGCATATGAAATCAAGGTTTTTTGCAGAGTTTGTTAGATACAAAAAGGAATATACAGTTTTATATTTATTCACTCTGTATAAAACTGATTTCTAACCATAATTTTAGTATACCACGGCAAATAGATGCTGTCATTTTAAATTTAATATCAAAATAATTTTTGTAAGAAAAAAATCAAGCAGTGTGGATGCAGGGAAGAACAGAATTGCAAGTTTTGCCCTTGCACTATTTTGTGTTCTTGTTTACTGAGGAGGTTGAAAGTCAATTTGAACCACTATGTAAATAAACATTTTACACTTTTTTATAATTGAAAGTGAAATATTATTGTTTGAAGTGTAAAGAACGTCATCCCTGAGCATCCTAACGCTCTCCTCTGGCCATGCTCTTCCTGTTAAAATGGTATAATCCAGTTATTTTTAGACGCCTAGATTTCTTTCTCCTTGACAGGGTAACTAATTGTGGAATGTCATGCAATTGATATATGTAAGTTCTGTGGCATTGAATAGAAAATTGTAGACTATCTCAGTATTGTGCAAAGAGCTATTTCATAGTCAAAGTTAATTCATAAGGAGGGAGGAGGAGCAGCTGAATGAACTGGTAGTGAACTCTTCAGTACCTTGTTTATCATGGAGGACTCTTTGGAATAGGTGCGAAGAAGCTCACATTATTCAGGAGAAGCTGAATGGTATCTTTCCATCAACTGATCACATACCATGTCTAGACAAAAAAACACCGCTTTCTATTGTGGCTAGGTAATGGAGCCTACCCTAAGTCTGTCATCTAGTTCAAAAAACTTACCCACAGACTGGATTTAGTATATTATGTCTTGTTAAAACAGATTTATTTATGTAAACTATACCATTGTACAATATAGTACTAAGTAAAATGTCCCTGTAATCCATATTAACAGTCTGGGGGTTTACAAGATAATACAAAATGTGTAAATTTAAGTGAAAAATATTTACTTTAGCCAATGTATACACACAACAGAAGAAAAGCCTTACTCACTATTTTGTGAGCAAAAGCCTGGTGATAAAATAATCTACAGTAGTTAAGTGAGCACCTGTTTCTTACTGTGTTGTTGGAGACAGACTTCCTTAAAGCTTCAGTTTATTTTCCTGTGCGACACTCTTGCTTTTCCTCTTCCTATATTAAAAACACTTAAATGTGTCCTTCAAATTCAGCAGTCGCATAATGCAATGGTTAACTTAATGTAACTGAGTAGTTTTTTCATCAATTAGTCCGCATATTTGCTCACAATTTTTATTGTGGCACAAAGCTTGTCCTCTTTATACAGTTTGGGGAAGGTACCTGAATTCTTATATTTTAATCTTAATTATGAAAGACTTGAATTAGTGTTGGTGGAATTTAGCATACAATGACCTAGTAACTGCTGTATCATATCAAATTTAACAATATAATTTAAATATCATTTAGTAAAGCAACTTCTTTTGTGAGCAGAATTTTGCTTGCCTTCCGTATTGATTTCCAGTATATATGTGTTTAAACAAGGAAGTTCCACACCATTCCCTTCTCTTCCACTAGTGCTGAATTAAAATCATTAGTATGGCCACTGGACTGATTTTTTTTTAAAGTGTAGTTATGGCCAGAAAAAAAGTCTGTAAAAATGGCATCTTCCTTACTCAACCAATCTTGTGTCTGTATTCAGTTGTGTTTGCAACTTTAAGTTTTTATTTCTGTAAGCGCTACAGAACCAATACAGCCCTGGAAGTGTGATCAGGATGGTCTTCTGACTACATCAACAGAACTTCTAATGTTCTGATTGCATTTATTTTATTGATGGTGTGTGAGCTAGAAAGAAAACCACTAACTTGCAGATCCTAACACACATTCAGTGTGCAAAGGGGATTTTTTTCTGCTTCTTCATTTTTTCGTCGTTCAGTTTTTTCTGGATGGCTCTGGCCAGCTATGGAACTAGTAGCCTTATGTGTTCACAGCTATCATGCAACTTAAGCCTGATTATCAGAGGAGGAGAGTAATGTGGTGACAAACTGTTGAACAGGTCTTTCAAACAAAATGATTGGGACCACCTTTACACATCATGGTCAAGTTTGAGTTGCAGTACTGACAGTTAAAGCAGCAAAGAATCCTGTGGCACCTTATAGACTAACAGACGTTTTGGAGCATGAGCTTTCGTGGGTGAATACCCACTTCCTCAGATGCATGTAATGGAAATTTCCAGGAGCAGGTATATATGCTAGCAAGCAAGCTAGAGATAACGAGGTCAGTTCAATCAGGGAGGATGAGGCTCTGTTCTAGCAGTTGAGGTGTGAAAACCAAGAGAGGAGAAACTAGTCCTGTAAGTGGCAAGCCATTCCCAGTCTTTGTTCAATTCTGAGCTGATGGTGTCAAATTTGCAGATGAACTGAAGCTCAGCAGTTTTTCTTTGAAGTCTGGTCCTGAAGTTTTTTTGCTGCAGGATGGCCACCTTAAGGTCTGCTATAGTGTGGCCAGGAAGGTTGAAGTGCTCTCCTACAGGTTTTTGTATATTGCCATTCCTAATGTCTGATTTGTGTCCGTTTATCCTTTTCCGTAGAGACTGTCCAGTTTGGCCGATGTACATAGCAGAGGGGCATTGCTGGCATATGATAGCGTATATTACATTGGTGCATGTGCAGGTGAATGAACCAGTGATGGTGTGGCTGATCTGGTTAGGTCCTGTGATGGTGTCGCTGGTGTAGATATGTGGGCAGAGTTGGCATCGAGGTTTGTTGCATGGATTGGTTCCTGAGCTAGAGTTATTATGGTGCGGTGTGCAGTTACTGGTGAGAATATGTTTCAGGTTGGCAGGTTGTCTGTGGGCAAGGACTGGCCTGCCACCCAAGGCCTGTGAAAGTGTGGGATCATTGTCCAGGATGGGTTGTAGATCCTTGATGATGCGTTGGAGGGGTTTTAGCTGGGGGCTGTATGTGATGGCCAGTGGAGTCCTGTTGGTTTCTTTCTTGGGTTTGTCTTGCAGTAGGAGGCTTCTGGGTACACGTCTGGCTCTGTTGATCTGTTTCCTTATTTCCTCGTGTGGGTATTGTAGTTTTGAGAACGCTTGGTGGAGATTTTGTAGGTGTTAGTCTCTGTCTGAGGGGTTAGAGCAGATGCGGTTGTACCTCAGTGCTTGGCTGTAGACAATGGATGTGACGTGCCCGGGATGGAAGCTGGAGGCATGAAGGTAGGCATAGCGGTCGGTAGGTTTTCGATATAGGGTGGTGTTAATGTGACCACTTATTTGCACTGTGGTGTCAAGAAAGTGGACCTCCCGTGTAGATTGGTCCAGGCTGAGGTTGATGGTGGGGTGGAAGCTGTTGAAATCGTGGTGGAATTTTTCCAGAGTCTCCTTCCCATGGGTCCAGATGATGATGTCATCAATGTATCGTAGGTAGAGAAGAGGCGTGAGTGGACGAGAGCTGAGGAAGCGTTGTTCCAGGTCGGCCATAAAGATATTGGCATATTGTGGGGCCATGCGGGTGCCCATAGCAGTGCCACTGATCTGGAAATATATATTGTCATCAAATTTGAAATAGTTGTGTGTAAGTATAAAGGCACAGAGCTCAGCAGCCAGTTGTGCTGTGGCATCATCAGGGATAGTGTTCCTGACAGCTTGTATTCCATCTGTGTGTGGGATGTTTGTGTAGAGGGCCTCTACATCCATGGTGGCTAGGATGGTGTTTTCTGGGAGGTCACCAATGCATTGTAGTTTCCTCAGGAAATATAATATATGCCAGCAATGCCCCTCTGCTATGTACATCGGCCAAACAGGACAGTCTCTACGGAAAAGGATAAATGGACGCAAATCAGACATTAGGAATGGCAATATACAAAAACCTGTAGGAGAGCACTTCAACCTCCCTGGCCACACTATAGCAGACCTTAAGGTGGCCATCCTGCAGCAAAAAAACTTCAGGACCAGACTTCAAAGAGAAACTTCTGAGCTTCAGTTCATCTGCAAATTTGACACCATCAGCTCAGGATTGAACAAAGACTGGGAATGGCTTGCCAATTACAGGACCAGTTTCTCCTCTCTTGGTTTTCACACTTCAACTGCTAGAACACAGCCTCATCCCTGATTGAACTGACCTCGTTATCTCTAGCTTGCTTGCTAGCATATATACCTGTTCCTGGAAATTTCCATTACATGCATCTGAGGAAGTGGGTATTCACCCACGAAAGCTCATGCTCCAAAACGTCTGTTAGTCTATAAGGTGCCACAGGATTCTTTGCTGCTTTTACAGATCCAGACTAACATGGCTACCCCTCTGATACTTGAGTACTGACAGTTGTGACTGTAAACTGACCAACCTGAGCAGGAAGCCACTGGCATGTACTGCTAGGCAAAAAGGTATGATTATTTTTTTCCATTCAGGTTATCAACAATTGAAAAGACCTTTTAATGCATATTAAGGTCTTGTCTAGACATGCTGACATCACACCTTATTGTCTAGGTAAGGCCTAAGACCCAGGCAAGCGCATTTAAAATGTTACATGACAGTGGTGTAGCCTAGGCTCACTCTAGCCTACAATAGAACCCGCTGTCAGGCTTTCAGACATACTACCCTGCATCTTAATAAGGATTAAGAGGGCTCTTCAGTTGTTTTAGGCTAACAGTTAGAAACCCCACCTTTTTTGCCCATCGCGATAGAGTCAGACGTTCTGCTGCTTCCATAGAAACCCTTTTCAGGCTGTAACCATATTTTTAAGCAAAGAATTCATGTTTCACTGCACCATCAAGCAGAACTGGACTATAAGATAGTTTTTCAGCTCAGACAAGTTCCTGGTCTAGTAATTTAATTTGTGTACAGGTAGATAGTATTATATAGTGTGTTCTAAATCAGTTTCATCTTTGAAACAGCAAGGATCTCATTTGTATGTGGCAGCAAGTAATGTATCTGTATAGTGTAGCCAAACGAATTTTTTGAATGTTTATTGTGTACTGCATCTTGATTGACTGCTCTTATTTTGCAATTTTTTTAAAGATTTTTTTTCATCTAAGATGTATAAATGAGCAGATTTTAAATACTATAGAAGATTCATTTTTACCTTTTGCAACATTCTCATGGTGCAGAAGATGAACACAGAGCTATGCTCATATTAGTCAATATTACGCACTATGGTATGTTAATCATGAGCTTTACTACTGCTTGTAATGTACACTTAACTCTCCAAGTTTCAAAGAAACATACTGACCTGTTGTAAAGTGTAAAAATTTGCTGTTTTAGTAGGTGTCTGATACCATCTTACTGACCTTAACATAGAGACGTTCTTCTTAAAACACTTACAGCTTTTCATGGAAATCCATCATAACTCACAATGCACATTGCTTTTTGATCTAAATTGGTTGTAGCATGTGAAAATTAAGATAATACTGCATTTTTTGTACATATCTGTATGCCACAAACTTAATGTGGTGGGAAGGTGCCCCTCTTCTGTAAAGTATATTATCTTTACATGTTTGTGGTAGCCTGTGCCAGTGCAGTGGGTTCCTCCTCAGTTCTGTGACACAATGATGATCAGTTACTCTCCAGGATTTTTCCTCTTTAGTATTGCTCTAGAGGCAAACTTGCCCTGTCCGTGGTTGGGCAGGACTTCTGCAGGAGAGCTTTGCTTTGGGAGTAACTGAAAGTCAGAGGGCTGTCTACATCAGAAAGTTGCAGCGCTGGTGAGGGAGTTACAGCGCTGCAACTTTGGAGGTGTACACATCTGCAGGGCATCACCAGCGCTGCAACTCCCTGTTTGCAGCGCTGGCCGTACTCCCCGTTTTGTCTCGGGTGTAGAGGATCCAGCGCTGGTGATCCATGTAGACACTTACCAGCGCTTGTCTTGACCTCCGTGGATAAGCAGGTATCCAGCATACCTGAGGATACCTCTCTGGTAATCAAGAAAACTCTCTGCCCTGTGCTCACCTGACCCCTCCTTTAAATGCCCCGGAAATTTCAAAAACCACCTTCCTGTTTGCTCAGTCAGGCGTGAGTGCAATTAATCAATCAATCATTCAGCGACCATGCCTCCACGCAACAAACGAGCCCCAGCATGGACCAATGCGAGCTGCAGGATCTAATTAGTGTGTGGGGAGATGAGGCTGTTCAAACACAGCTGCGCTCCAGAAGGAGAAACTATGATACCTATGGTCAGATATCGCAGTCCATGATGAGAAGGGCCACGAACGGGACGCCTTGCAATGCAGAGTAAAATTAAGGAGATGAGGGTGCATACTGCAAAGCCCGTGAGGGAAACCGACGCTCAGGAGCAGCCCCCACAACCTGCAGGTTTTACAAGGAGCTGGATGCATTCTTGGGTGTGACCCCACCGTGAATCCTAGAGCACGATGGAGAGTTCAGAGCAGGGAGAAGTGGGGGATGGTGTAGAGGATGAATACAGGGATGCTACTGGCGTTGAGGGGACACCCCGGAGTCTCAGGACACAGGCAGCCAGGAGCTCTTCCAGCCCTGAGGAGACTAGCCAGTCGCAGCAGCTGGAAGCGGACGGTTGATGAGGAAGCTGAGGAGTGCTCGTGATAAGTAGATTGCAATGCTTTGTGATGCAGGATTTTCGTTATGGCTGACTGCATGCATGCCTAAACGTGGAATAGCCCATTGATGTGATCTATGACATCTGTGTAATCTACCTGAGAATCTCTTGAAAGTTGCAGCTAGATCTTGGCAATGTGCTTTATCAAGTTTATAGGGAGAGCCACCGTGGTCCCTGTCCCGGTCAGGCTAACTCGTCCGATCCACTGTGCAGCGAGGGGTGGGGGGACCATGGCTGCACACAGGCAAGCTGCATAGGGCCAGGGCGGTATCCGCATTCCTGTAGAGACCCTCCCCTCTCTTCCTGGTAACACGCAGCAGTGATAGGTCTGGCATTACGAAAGCCTGTGGATAGTTTAGGGATAATTGAGGGCAGGGAGCTCAGATTCACGGCTCCCCAGCCCAAGGCGCTCTGTTTCGTCTGCCCCATCCCCCCCCCCGCCCTTCCCAGCACGTAGGCTCCAGGCGGTGTGCTGTCCTTACCCCACTCCCCCTTCAAGCGGGAACCCTGCCTGCGTGGTGCTCTGTCCTTACCCCAGCCCCCCTTCCAAGCAGGAACCAAGGCATCCCACTAACATGGGACAAATCTAAGCAAAAGTACTCACCCCATTGCTCGACATGACTTAGCTTTCTTGACCTTACAGTGTATGTGAGGTATGTGAGAGGGATGCTACCTACAGTTTCAAATGTCCTTCAAAAGTTGATAATAAACAATGATGCCCCTGTGTATTACATGTCTATCTCTATTTTTTCTAGGCAACTCGAGTAATGCAGCTGTATCACCGGCCTCACGTCGATTACAGAACTTGAGGCGCAATCCTAGGAAATCAAAGAGGAATGATCAAGACCGTTATGAACCACTACACAGGGAAAGTAGGAAGACTGAGGAAGGAAATACTGTACATGAATGGAGGCAGACAGAAAGCGGGAGACAGGAATTGTCTGCCAAAAGAATAGCCAGGCAGATGATGAGACTCCTGCTCGCCAAACCAAGTCTTTTGAGTCTCTTGTAGCCATGCAGACAAATATACCGTGATAGCCCACAGCCTTCCCAAAGCACTGTTCCTTGTCCCCCTATGTATCCTCAAAATAGCTTTAGGCAGCACCCAGTTCCTTATTATCATCAGCTGCCCCCAACACCTATAAGATCACCTACTAACCAGATATGTATAATTCTTACCCAGGCACTCCACACATTCTGCAGCAAAGTAACTGTGAGTTCATCAGGAAAAAAAAAAAAAAAAAAAAAAAAAAAAACAAAAAAAAAAAAAAAAAAAAAAAAAAAAAAAACAAACTAAATGTGAGTTGCAATCAACAATGACAATTGAGTAAAATAGGAAATAGTAAAACCTCTGAATGTACTGTGAGCCACCCATACCCCCTTGCATGTTTTTTACTGTATGACAAATAAAAGGTTTTGGTTTGTATTTTTTTCCATATGTTTTATTGGTGATAGAAATGGTAAATTATACACAGCAAGGTAAAGCAAAGCACAACACATGCACCAAACATTACTGCTGGCTCTCAGCATCAAATTGCTCCCTTATAGCATCCCTAATCCTTGAAGCCCTTTCCTGGGCCTCCCTATTAGCCCTGCTCTCTGGCTGAGCAAACTCATTCTCCAAACGTCTAACCTCGGAGGTCCATTCCTCACTGAACCTTTCACCCTTCCTTCACAAATATTATGGAGGGTGCAGCACGCGGATATAACAGCGGTGATGCTGCTTTCCATCAAATCTAGCTTCCCGTACAGACTGCGCCAGCGAGCTTTCAAACGGCCAAAAGCACGCTCCACAGTCATTCTACAGCGGCTCACCTGTAGTTGAACCGTTCCTTGCTCCTGTCAAGCTTCCCTGTATGGTTTCATGAGCCATGGCATTAATGGGTAAGCAGGGTCTCCCAGAATCACGATGGGCATTTCCACGTCCCCTACTGTTATCTTGTGATCTGGGAAAAAGGTCCCGGCCCTAAGCCTCCTGAACAGGGCACTGTTCCTAAATATGCGTGCATCGTGCACCTTTCCAGGCCATCCAGAGTAAATGTCAGTGAAATGCCCACGGTGATCCACAAGCGCTTGCAGAACCACGGAGAAGTACCCCTTGCGATTAATATACTCCGATGCCAGGTGGGGTGGAGAGATAATAGGAATATGCGTCCCATCTACTGCCCCTCCACAGTTAGGGAACCCCATTTCTGCAAAGCCATCAAAATGTCCTGCACATTCCCAAGAGTCACAGTTCTTCTTGTCAGTGTTCGATTAATGGCCCTGCAAACTTGCATCAGCACCATTCCAACGGTGGACTTTCCCACTCCGAACTGGTTCGCCACCGATCGGAAACAGTCTGGAGTTGCCAGCTTCCAGATTGCAATAGCCACCCGCTTCTCCACAGAAAGGGCATCTCTAAATCTCGTGTTCATGCGCCGCAGGTTGGGGGCGAGATCATCACAAAGTGCCATGAAAGTGGCTTTCCTCATACGAAAGTTCTGCAGCCACTGCTCGTCATCCCATGATTGCAGGACGATGTGATCCCACCACTCAGTGCTGGTTTCCCGAGCCCAAACGCGCCGGTCCACGGAGCAGAGCACGTCTGTTATTGCCACTAGCAATGTACTGTCTGCACATTGATGCGATTCAGTACCATCGTCCGACTCCTCAATGTCAGTCGCACGCACATTTAGCAGCTTAAGGAATAGATCCACAGCCAGGCGAGATGTGCTGGCAATAGTCATTAGTAAGGTATTCAGTAGCTGAGGATCCATTCTTGAAAGATAATGCAGAAAAAGCGCTGTAGAGTCACAATGCTGCCACAGTGCTCCGCATGTGTACCAAAGCAACGCTGGCCGTTGGAACAGGAACAGGAAGCAGAAGGACAATCACACTTCCTTCCCCTTCCCACAAGCCCCAGCGCCGCTGTGGGACGAGGTGCTCTGTGGGATAGCCGCCCACAATGCATCACTCCCAACAGCGCTGCAGTGTGGCCACATCTAACAGCACTTGCAGCGCTGCTAGCTGTAAGTGTGGACACTCTGCAGTGCTGGCCCTATACAGCTGTACTAATACAGCTGTAACAACCAGCGCTGCAAAATTTTAGATGTAGACATGGCCAGAGATTCCCCAACTCCTTACCTCTCAGGCAACTTCTGTAAGACTTTGTATTCATTGTTCTCTATCCTGTCATTGGGGAATCACAAGTTAATTATTAGAGCTGATCAGAAAAATACATTATTTTTTCTATAGAAAATTATAAAATAATTTGCCAATTTTTCCACAGATGTGCATAATATAACAGTAGAAAACAGTTCAACCAGTAAGACCAAGATAAACTGAAAATAGTGATGTACAGCATTACATGTATTGGGATAGCACATCATCAAGCTATCCGTTCTCTTTCCCCTGCAGGAATGGGAGAACAGTGCAAGGGATGCTGCTGATGGTAGGCAGTTTGAGGGCTCATTGACGGGCTCCCTCACAAGTAGAGTTGTCCATAGGTTAACGACCAGGGTACTGTGCAAGCAAAACAGACTCCATAGCCCATCCAGCCCTCTGCCCCTTTTTAAACTACGTCTGGGGGCTGCCACTCAGCCTTCCAGCACCTTTACCAATCCTGACTCAGTTATCTGCAGCCTGGTGGCACCTTATCTCTGTCATCTAGCTCACCTCACCTGCATCACCGTTGGTTCACTCTTACTCTAGTCTCCTTTTCCACCTGACTCCCTCTATTCCCATCAAACCTCCAGAGCTGTTCCAGTTTTCCCACTCTTCCTTCTCCACAACCCACCATCAATTTCCCATTGTAGTTTCCTTTGGGCCACCCTCTGTGTTCCCACTCCACACCCACACAGCTCACACACTGACAGACTCCCCGGGTGCTGCAGCCCACTATGACATTACCCACGGTACAATCTGGACTGATGTTGTGTCCCCTCAATTTTCCAGGTTGAGGTGCCTTTTACACTGCTTAGGGTTTATATTGGTGTAGTTAGGGTGACAGTGTCCATGTAGACAGTGTGTTACTTACATCTGTTGCAGACTGACATTCTTCTCAAGGCTAGTAGGCTCCTTGCTGTGAACCCCATGCCTGGCTCACAACTACATCTATCACCCCAGGTGTGGGGGGGGGGCTCCAGCTAGAGCCTGACTTCCCTCCAGGCTCCTAGCTAGGCTGCCACCCAGACTCTTGGCACACACAGGGCACCCTGCTGCCCCCTGACTCCTAACTGGGCTCCCAGCAGGGAACTCCTTGCAGAGCTGAAAGCTCCATGGTAGCCAAGCTCTTAGCCCCCCCCCCCCACACACACACACACTGCCCCTCTTAAGTTGGGGAAGCACTCCTTATGAGGATGCGCACCACCAGAGAAGGATGGCTGCATGGGCATGAAAAACACAGTAATTACTGTGGTGCTTGTAAATTGACCTAACATAGGTCAACTTAAGTTTGTAGTACAGACGTGCCCTGAGTTACTACTCCCAGACTTTCTCCCAGAAGTGTATGCCTTGTATTGCCAAGTCCTCTCGTGGACCCAATACAAGCTCATATAAAATCTGCAATTTATTAATAGAACATGATATGCATAAATCCTAAATTCTCAAATGGATTTTCCCAAACACTTTAATCCAAACACTCTGATTTAGATAAAATAGTAAAAAAGTTTATCAGCTACAGAAAGATAGGTTTTAAGTGACTCAAGTAATGAGGCATAAATTCACAAGAAAATAAAAGTAAAATGCAGCTAATTTCTAACTCACTGGTTCTCAAATTTTCGTCCTGGTGACCCCTTTCACACAGTGCAATCCCCTTTATCATGCTTCCCCAAGGCGAAGCTTGCTTTTAAGAATTCCTGGGTTAATGAATGAGAATGGACACAGTACAGGACCATTGAAAGACTGTCAGCCACAGGTATAGCAAGGCTCCACTTCCCACCCTCAGGCTCCAACCTACGCGGCCCCACGCTTCGGAGATGAAATTATAACGGCAACAAGGTACCACGTGGTACCAACACCCCCCTCCCGACCCCAATGGCCCCGCCCTCTTTTCGAACGTCTTGAGGAATCAGCGCCTGGTCTCCACGGAAACGCATTCGGGGTGGAACGAGGAGCGGCCAATGAGAATCGAGAGAAGACAAGGGGGCAGCCAATGAGCGGAGCTCGGTGCGTGGTTTAAACCTGCGGCGGCAGCTGCTGGGGAATCATGCATTTGTGAGCTAAGCAGCTGTCGGGATAGTCACTTGCCCCAGGCCAGGCAGCAAAAGCGGCAGCGGCGGAGCCGGGGTTCAGGGCTCTGTGGTGCAGAAGGCACGGGGGGCTATGGCGCTGCGGATCAGCAGGGTAAGTGGTGGGGAAGAAGGAGTCGGGACCCCGCCGGGCTTCCCGTGTGGAGGGGGGATGGGTGGCTGCGCCCCTTCCTCCTCTGAGGTGGGGGGCAGATAGTGACTGTATAAGCGGGGACCTATGCGCCTCCACGCGGGATGTTGCTACGGCTCCATCCCTGGGCCCGCTGCAGGGAGCGACGTCCGCCCCAGTTAGCTCGCCTAGAGCTGGCTCGGGTAAGCCCGGCCAATAGGCTCGCCGTTGCCCCGCCCTGGGCTAAGCCATGGCCTGGGAGGATGGGGGGCCCTGTGCTGCTCCCGAGCAAGTTGCCGCTCGGAGGTGCCGCAGTGTCCCTGCCGCGCTGACCGGCGCTTTTCTCCGCAGAACACCAGAGTCAACGCCGAGAACCAAGTGAAGAGCAATGTGGCTGCTGCCAAGCGGGGAGCGGCTGCTGCCAAGCCCGGCCTCAGGCCGAGAACTGCCCTGGGCGACATCGGCAACAAAGTGGGCGAGCAGCCACCCAAAGCGCTTCCCAAAAAGGTAAGGCCTGGCGCCTGCCCCGCCGGAGCCCTGAGCAGCCCGAGCCTGGCCCGCTCACGCCCCCTTCTCTCGCCTCAGGAAACGAAGCCCCCCAGCGCTGCGGTGAAACCCCTCCCCAGGAAAGCCACGAGAGCTGCGGAGAAGGTGATCGAGCCGGCTAAGGAGCAGAAGCCAATCCCTGAGCCTGCTAAGGTATCTGTGCGGTGCCAGTCCTCTGGGCATGCAGCCCTGCTCTGAGCTAGCTCTGAGCCTGGAGGAGGAACAGGCTTCTTCACCTCCACACACCATGACCTCACTGACTCCTGCATGGCTTGGAGCCTCTGCCTGTGCAGCCTACTTCTCCCATCACCTATAAGCTCCCTTCCCTGGAGGAAGGATAAAAGCAGAGGTGGATTCAAGTAGCAGTCTGTGAGTGGATTATCTATCTGACTCATTAGTAGATAAATTACTGCAGGAATGGGGACTTGCCTACACTTGAAAGGCTACAGGTGCATTTGTAGCCCTTCAGTGTAGACCTTACCCATGTGAGGGATTCTCCCATTGGTGTAGGCAATCCACCTCCCTGAGTCTTCAGTAGAAGCTATAGTTGCTCAATCTTAAACTTTCTCCCCAGTTGGAGTCTCCATCCCCAAGCCCCATGGAGACCTCTGGATGTGTGCCAGGAGAGGAGATGCTGTGCCAGGCTTTTTCTGATGTCTTGCTTGAAGTCAAAGATGTAGATGTAGATGATGGTGCTGACCCAAATCTCTGCAGTGAATATGTAAAGGACATCTATGGCTATCTGAGAGACCTTGAGGTTGGTATGAAATATGACTTTACCCTGACTCTAGTATGTCTCATCTTTGGTGCAATGGCTATTTGAGAAACTGGGTCTCTATTCCTAGACTTGTCTTGTAGTACTCCTAAGGTGCAGGAGTCTCAGCAACTCCCTGAGGCAAGCATTTCTCTTAATCTAACAACCTTCTAGAGACAAGGTGGGTGAGGTTATATAATTTTTTTTTTTTTTTTTTACCAACTTCTCTTGGTAAGAGAAGCTTCTGAGACACACAGCTCTGCTCTGCCTCTCCGTCTTCCCCTTCCCCAACAGAATTTAGTCCAATAAAAGGTTCCTTCACTCACCATGTTTCTCTCTAATATCTTGTGACTGACATGCTACAAATACGCTGCATATAAGAGCTCTGACAGACTCTGAAAACATTAGTCATCACAGAACTAGTGTGCTAACTACCAGCACTGGCATTTACTCTACTATTGCAAAGTAGTACATGGTAATTGTTAGCTGTTGTCTTCAAATATCTCTCGGCCAAAGAAGGTAGACTCTGCACTTCTGTTGGTCAAGACTAGCAACCTCCAGTTTTCTAAAGGGTCTGTAGTAGTGTCAATACTCCTCACATGCAAGAATTGCTATAGTAACAAATATTCCTTCCATGCAGAAGCAACAAAATGTCAGACCAAAATACCTGGCAGGCCAGGAAGTTACTGGAAACATGCGGGCTATCCTAATTGATTGGCTTGTGCAGGTTCAGATGAAATTCAGACTACTTTCAGAAACTATGTACATGACTGCTGCCATCATTGATCGCTTCCTGCAGGTAAGGGTATGACATGGCACCTTGTTCCTTTGCCATGATTCCATTGCTCTTCAGCATATAGCAGATAAATGACAAACTTTGAACCCAGCACATGCTGAATGTTACTTAATATTATGCACTCACTATAGCAAAGGCTGATTGCTTTTTATAATCTTGAAATTAAAATTCAGACTTAAGTAGTCTAGTCAGTCCATGTTTTTAATGATACTAAGTTTTGAACACAAACTTTGTACTCGAAATGAATCATCCTTCTTGCATCTAATCTAGAAGCTTCTCAGTTTTCCTGAAACCCCTTCATAAATTGCTAACTTTAGAGCATTAAAACTCTCTACCTCCTAACTGGCCAGAAATTTGTGTGTTTTGTGACAGTGACTGACCGTAAACTAAATGTAGTATAAAGACTCTAGTTTTAAACCTGACTTCATCAGCATGGTAGCCAGCTATCCTGTGACAAATATACTTATTGGCTTGTATAATTCTTGTATTAAACACTTTCTACTATAGGACAACAGTGTGCCGAAGAAGATGTTGCAGCTGGTTGGTGTCACGGCCATGTTTATTGCCAGCAAGTACGAGGAAATGTATCCTCCTGAAATTGGGGACTTTGCATTTGTAACAGACCACACTTACACCAAGTCCCAGATCAAACAAATGGAAAGGAAGATTCTACAAGCTCTAGACTTTACCTTGGGTCGCCCTCTGCCACTGCACTTTCTAAGGAGGGCATCAAAGATTGGAGAGGTAAAATTCATGAGGCTCTTAAAGCCCTTATTAAAGGGAACATATCAGTTTAGCACACCTGCAAGTAGATCTGAAGGTATTCATAAATGGACAATTCCATCTGTACTAGCTTCTCCAAGATGCAAGTCTCTTGTCTTGGCTGGTAGCTAGCTGCCACTTTAGAGCTATGCACAAACACAACTGGTATTCAGGGAAATGGAGTTGCCTGCAGACCTGACTAAGCTGCTGCTAGTACCATCTAAAGGAGAACCCACAGATGAGAAAAATAGGTGCACTAATAATGGGACAAGACTCTCATAAGCTATGTAACGAGAGATGTGCGGCTGGGGACAATCCTATTCCAGGGGATGTAGAGGAGAAGTAGAATGCATTTGTTTTCCCCCATCAAGGTTTACTGAGAGCCAACTAATGCTTGATTCTCATTCTAGGTGGACCTAGAACAGCACACTCTAGCCAAATATCTGATGGAGTTATCCCTGGTGGATTATGAAATGGTACACTACCCTCCATCCCAGATTGCTGCAGCTGCTTTTTGCTTGGCTCTAAAGGTTCTTGATGGTGGAGAGTGGGTAAGCTTAGTGGTTGCTAGTTTGAGACTAAACTGATCAAGTGGGTACAATAAATGTACAAGGAGTACCCCCATTGAATTCTGCAGTAAGCTACACTACACTCCAGCCTACGTTACTGGCTAGAGTGCATGGTTCCATTTCCCAAAATGGGAACTCTGGGCATAATACTAAGCAAGTTCTACCTAAATAAGATGGGCTTGTGGAAAGCATGACATCTTCCCACTCCGGAAAGGGAACACAGGTGTATAGCTGCTGTTCCTTACTACTTCAAGGAGCAGATCTTTGCCTCTAGATGATAGCTAATATAGGATTAGTGTAAACTACTGAATAACTCTAATTTCCTTGTCTTAGACACCAACTTTACAACACTACATGTCTTACACTGAGAGTGCCCTTCACCCTGTCATGCAACATATGGCAAAGAATGTGATCCTAGTGAACCGGGGCCTGACAAAGCACATGGTAAGGAACCTGTTTTTCCTTTACAGGATGGGTATGGTGAAGGTGGGAACAAAGTAATACAGAACACTTGGTGCCACAACACTTAACCCAACAAACTGCTCACTGTTAAACTTGGCTGCTAATGAAGCTTAACAGGTAAATACAGACACTCAGGTGTACCTGCCTAGTGTAGACAGTCTCTGGTATGAGCTCATGGAAAAGCTTGCTGAAATGTGGGTTTTGAATATTAGCTGTTCATAGGCCTGCCATGGCACAAGCTGACCAATTTTCAGCTCTTGTCCAATGTCTGGAAACTGAGCCCCCCCACCAAACACATGGAATTTATAATATGCAAGATTTAACCATTTTTTTTTCTCATTTCAGACAGTCAAGAACAAATATGCCAGCAGCAAAAATGTGAAGATTAGCACTCTTCCACAGCTAAACTCTACAGTCATACAAGATCTGGCTAAGCCTGTGTCAAAAGTGGCATAACTTTTTTTAGCTAAAACTAGCAGAATTAGATTAAAGTTGGCACCATGTGCCATTGTATGTGTTTTTGTGTGTATATAATATCTTGTCCTTGACCTAAAGCTTTTAATAAAGCACTTTATGCTTCTTACTCTAATCATGTTTCCTGTCATGATGTCCAAGGTACGATCACTTTCCAGTGACAAATCTTAAAACAGGAGGCTGATTGCTTATTCTCACCCACCTTGTAGCTCTAGTACATTTACCTAGTGTGCTCAGGGGGGGCAGGTGTGTGTGTGTGTGTGTTAAAACAAAACCTCTTGCACTAAGAGCAGAGGATCAATGGGGCCCTATAGGGCCAGAGACAGTGTCAATAGCAAAACAGATCCCACATGTACCAACTATTTGCCAGAGCAAGGGCAGCTCTCCCATCATAGCTGCAGAAATGTTATATCACACTGTAAAAGTGTGGTGCAGCTTTGCTAACACCAAGCTATAGGTTCATCTTTAAGAACACTGGGAGAGTATAATTTGCTACAGGTGTCCAGCTTCTCTAGTCATTTTTCCCCTCTAACCTAAAGTGCAGTGGGTGTCTCAGCCTTGAGCAATGATGGCCTGGGTAGGTGAACAATGCCAGCTGAGGGATACAGTGTAATGTAAAAGTTTAATCTCTCCACAGGAGATACCATATTGGCAGGTACCTGTCTCAGTCTAACTGGTGTCTCTTACAAAGAGATTACATTATGCCTGCTACTCATATCTTGGAATATTAAAAGTGGCCTCATTGTCCACCATAAATCCATTCAGAGTTGTAATGGACATAGCTGACAACTAGTTTACTAGTAAACTACCTGATGTGGAAGACTTGTTATGTCCATTAGTTGTATAGTTCACTGCTGTAATACTTGCACTCTCAAGTTACTAACCACTTGATTCACCATATGAGGCTCACCAATTCCCAAGGAGGTCAGATCTAAATATCCTGCTGTCAGCCAAACCTTGCTAACATCTAAGATTTAGTATAAAAAAAAAATGCATATGGTTGAAAGAGCAATATAAATACAAGTGATTCTGTGTTCAGTGTTCAAGATCACAGCGGTGCTAGAATCAACTGCTGACTTGTAAAAGTCTCTCTCTCAAATCATGTCAACAGATCAGAATGCAAAGGCAGCTTAGATGTAGTTAGTCCTTCCAGGCATTTTCCAGCATATTAAAAATAGTTATTTGGAAGAGCTCTATCCTACATCTTTTAGCTCTTCAAAATTTAAGCGGGCTAGAGATGAAAGGATCAGGCCCACAGTTTTGCTTTTATACCTGAAGCAACTGTTAAGTGTGAGAACAGCATATGATAAGATTTTTTTTGAGCACATGCTATCCCATCACTTTGATGCTAACATTCTATTTACCATGCATATATAATAATCCATTTACCCTGACTAACATATGGCAATTAATCCATTCTCTATTATAACATTGTCTTCAGCTTAACTATATGTAGATATTAGTTTCCAACAGTATTTCACCTTTAATCTTAATTGGACAGTCCCATACATAATTAAGACATGAAAGGGAATTAGCATCTACAAGCTATTTGGTTACCTATATTCTGTTAAAGTTTAATCAGTGTAAATACAAACAAATATATTAAGTGTAGATACTAAATATTTCTATTACTACAAATGATTTGATAATTGCTAGTTAGTACATCTCTGAAGTTCATGTAGAAGTGAATTGTCTTGATACAAGTGCAATGCCTCTTCTTACAGGTCATACACAGGTTGGCTGGTCTGTCAGTGTCACAAAAACGGACTTTATGAAGTGGTAATGTTCAAATTATTTGTAAATTAAATGTGGAACACTTAATAAAAATCTGTTCAATGAGATCTTATAAAGCAGGCAGGGAGAAAATTACTTAAATGATCTGTATATGTAAACGCATCACTCTTAGACCTCAGGCTGGTTTTGCACAAGCTTCCAAGAAAAGGGATTGCACAGACAGTATCTTCAAAAGCAGGCTTGATAAAAAGGAGGCAGTTACCCAGGGGCTGCCAGCAGCACAGCAGAGCTAAGGTGGGCTTCCTACCCACCCTTGCTCCACACTGCTTGTGGAAGCAACTGGCACATCCCTGGGGAGGGGGTCTCTGACGGCACAGTGGTGTGCAGAGACTCCCCTAAGCCCCACACCTAGGAGCTGCTACTAGAGGGGTGTGCTGATCAGTTTCAAGAAGTAAGTGCTAACCCCAGCCTAGAGCCTGCACTCCTCATCCAAACTCCCTCCCAGAGAATGCACCCCTCCCACACCCTGCACTCTCTCTTGGAGCCCCTACCTAAACACCCTCCTGAACCTGAACTCCCTCCTTGAGGTTGCACCCCACACCCTGGCCCCAGCTTGGTGAAAGTGAATGAGGGAGGGGAAGAGGGGCTAGAGTGAGCAGCAGCCAGGGCCTCAAAGCAGAGGCATGGTCTTAGGAAAGGGGTTGGGCAGGTGGTGGGCCAAGGGTCTTTGGATTTACATGATTAAACAGTTGGCAACCCTACCAGGCAGGCATGTGGAAGCCCTTGCTGTGCCGGAAAAGCATAGGTGGCAACCTACTGGGCACCAGCCAGCACAAGTGCAGCACCACCTGTCAAGTGATCACATCCACGCAGCTCGTGGGGGCCAGTTGACCGTTGTGCCCTGGGGCCTGGAATTTCTGTCAGTGAGCCTGTTCAAAATAAAGACACTTTGCTGTAATGTTGCAAGTGCACTTAAAAATCAGGAACAAGTGCTTGGAAAGTGAAGGCAAAGGAGTGTTTAAGATAGTAGTGCAGTAAAATGTCAGAACAGGACTGAATTGTGAAACGAGCTGGTAAGAAAGTTCATAAAGAGAAGGACATGGGCGGAGCAGGTCACACAGCAGCTCTGTGCCTGGCTGGAGTCTAGTGTGAAAGCAAAATACTGGCGGGTAAAGTATGCAATGCACTGTTCGATTAGCCATGGTGTGGGGCGGGGCTAGTGCACAACACTGCCCCATCCTGCCCCGGGAGCAGGGGGGGGGGGCACCTACCCCAAGAGAGCTGCCTCGTCCGCCAACTCCATGCTAAGGAGCAACCTTCCTTCTGCTGGAGCCGTGACCCCTCCCCCGGCCCGACTGGCACCCTGGAGCCGTTCCGCTCGCTCCAGTGTCCGCTGAAGCCATGAACCCTCCCCGGCCCGGCTGGCACCCTGGAGCCGTTCCGCTCGCTCCAGTGTCCGCTGAAGCCATGAACCCTCCCCGGCCCGGCTGGCACCCTGGAGCCGTTCCGCTCGCTCCAGTGTCCGCTGAAGCCGTGACCCCCCCCGGCCCGGCTGGCACCCTGGAGCCGTTCCGCTCGCTCCAGTGTCCGCTGAAGCCGTGAACCCTCCCCCGGCCCCCAACCACCTTCCTGCCTCTCCCGCCCCTTCCCGCGGGGACCACCCCTCACCAGGCCTGAGAGGAGAACGCCGAATTACGAGCCCGGGAAGTGCCGGGAGGATTTCTGGTATCCAGCCAGGAGTAGCCGCCGGCCGAGCTCATCGATGGCGCTGGTGACGTGCGGCGGGCGGTTTGAAAGCGCGACGCGGCGGCGGTTGAGCTGCTGCCGGGATGGAGCCGCTGCAGCGAGTGAGGGACGCGTCCAAAGCCCTGGGGAAGCTGGTGGCTCACAGCGCTGCCGCCGGTGGATCCGTGGAGGCCGGGGCGGCCTCGGGGCTGGGGGCTGCGGCTGGCGAGAAGCTGGACCTGGTGACCCTGCTCCGGTCAGTGCTGCGGCCGGGGGATCTCCACCATCCCCGGAGCATCGGCCGAACCCGCGGGTCTCCCTGCCGGGCCTGTAGTTCCAGGGCCCTGGGTCCGGCTCTGATTGAAATGACCCCCGGGCCAGGTTCGGCCCTGCCCTTTCTCTGGCACCCCCGGGCCCGGGCGTGTACTGGAGGGGGACTGACGCGTGCCCAGCCCCGATCCATGGGCCCACGTGAGCTAGGGATGCAGCCCGCCCAGATCTGAACCCCTCCGGGTTTCTGATCATTCCAGGAGAAGAAAGTAACTATGTCTGGTGGCTTTGCTGGTGCAGTCCTGGGGTCCCCTTCCGAAAGAGTAAAGGGAGAAGCCTGGAGCCCTTAGTGTCTATGCTCAGTAAAACTTCAGCATGACACTCTCGTGTGAAGGTCTGTGTAACAGGTTATGTCTGTGTCAGTGCGGCTTTCTTGGTTGGCTAGTTCTTCTTCGAGTGATTGCTCACATCCATTCCAGTTAGGTGTGCGCGCCGCGCGTGCACGTTCGTCGGAAACTTTTTACCCTAGCAACTCCAGTGGGCCGGCAGGTCGCCCCCTAGAGTGGCGCCACCATGGCGCTCTATATATACCCCCCGGCCCGCCCGCTCCTCAGTTCCTTCTTACCGCCGTGTCGGTCGTTGGAACTGTGGAGCGCGGCATAGCTGTCCTCCACGTCCCTAGCTCTCCTAGTTTCTATCGCTTGTCTATCGCTTATCTCTAGTTCCATATAGTTGTTAATTAGTATTGTTAAGTAGATAGTTTAGTAAATAGTTGTTAAGTAGTTCTTTGCCGGGGGCTTAGCCCTTCCCGGCACCCGGCGCCAGGCTCATGCCTGTTTCGCCAGGCTTCAAGCAGTGTGCGGCCTGCAAGAAGCCCATGCCTACCAGCGATCCCCACGAAGCGTGCCTGAAGTGCCTCGGGGAATCGCACAGATCTGACAAGTGCCGCATCTGTAAGGCTTTTAAGCCGAGGACAAAAAAGGAGAGGGATCAGAGGCTCCGAACTCTCCTAATGGAGGCGGCACTTGACCCGTCGACTTCGCAGACCGTGGTTTCGGCACCGGCACCGGATCGCTCCGGCACCGAGAAGACTCCCCGGCACCGACCTTCTCCGGCACCGGAATCAGAGCCTAGGCCGTCGAAGTCTGATACTCCGGCCAGGCAGACCCGGCTTGAGCGCCCGGCCTCGACATCGGCCGCGGCGCCGCCGGCACCGTCAGCACCGTTGACTCCGGGCCCGGCGGGTCCGTTGAGTCCGGTGCCGCCGAGCTCCCCCATGAGATCTGGGGTTGAGATAGTGGTCCCATCCACTCCGGAGACCTTCGCCTCGGCTCGGGACCTTATTGCCCTGACTGAGCCCACTCGGCTGCCACCCCCGGTACCTCCGGTGCGGGTTGTGTCCAGAGGCAAGCCCATGCTGTCGGCGCCGCCCAGAGACAGTCGTTCGCCATCCAGGTCCCGACGTCTTGGGCGCTCCAGATCCCGACGCCGCTCGCAGTCCCGGCACCGCTCCCCTCAGCGATACCGGTCGCACTCGCGGCAACGGTCGGCATCGAGACGGTCGCGGTCAGGCTCCAGTCGGCGTCACCGGCACCGCGACTCCAGGAGCAGGTCCCGACGCTACTCGCCGCACCGGTCGACCTCCCGGCACCGAGCTGGTGGCAGGTCCCGGTCTCGGTCGACCTCCCGGCGCCGAGCTGGTGGTAGGTCCCGGTCGACCTCCCGGCGCCGAGCTGGGGGCAGGTCCCGGTCGACCTCCCGGCACCGAGCTGGTGGCAGGTCCCGTACCGAAGCGGCACCCGGTACCGATCAGGATCCCGGCACCGTGATAGATCCCGATCCCGGTCCCGATCCCGGCACCGATATGACTCCCGGCACCGGTCCCCGGCACCGAGACGATCCTCCGTGCCGGCCCGCGCGGACCCATACCATCCGGGGTCGGCCCCGCCGTGGCCCTCGAGACAGCCGTCCGTATCTTCTCAGACGGACAGTGGGTATGCGCTCGGCACCAACCGGCAGGCGGCGCTGTTCGGGGATCCGCCGCTGCAAGACCAAGGCCCACAACAGTGGGGATTCTGGACACCCTGGGCATACCATCAGGCCCAGGGCCCCCAGCAGCTCCCTGCCAGACCGGCGACTGCGGAGCGTAGGGCCCCTAAAGCCTCCTTGTCTCGCCCCCCTCCCTCCCCGGAAGGGGAGGAAGGGTCCAAACAGCAGGACTCCGCTGTGGCTCCGGAGGCAGAGGCGAGGGCTGAGGATGACCCTCAGTGGACACTATCGTGCCTGGGGTCTCCTCATCCTCCTCCCCGGATGAGGCGGTGGCGGGTACCTCCTCCAACAGTCCCCCCCCGCTGGATCTCAGGGCGCACCAGGACCTCCTCAGGCGTTTGGCTCAAAACCTGAGTCTGCAGGCAGAGGAGGTCTCGGAGATAGAGGACCCAATTGTCACCATCCTCTCTTCCGATGCTCCCACCAGGGTCGCCCTGCCGTTCATACGGACCATCCAGGCCAATGCCAATACTATCTGGCAGTCCCCGGCCTCCATCCCTCCGACAGCGAAAGGAGTCGAGAGGAAGTACATGGCCCCTTCTAAGGGGTACGAATATTACATGTTCACCCGACTCCCGGTTCACTGGTAGTGCAATCGGTGAACGATAGGGAGCGTCACGGCCAGGAGGCTCCGGCCCCCAAATCCAGAGAAGCCAGGCGGATGGACCTCCTTGGCCGTAAGGTGTATTCGGCTGGGGCACTGCAGCTCAGGGTCTCTAACCAGCAGGCCCTGCTGAGCAGATACGCCTTTAACTCCTGGGTGGCAGTGGACAAATTTAAGGAGCTGCTGCCACAGGATGCTCGCCAAGAGTTTACGGCCATCCTGGACGAAGGCAAGAAGGTCGGCGCACGGCCTTACAAGCCTCCTTGGACGCTGCGGACTCGGCTGCCCGTACCCTCGCGGTCAGGAGTTACGATGCGTCGCATCTCCTGGCTGCAGGTTTCCGGCCTTCCGCCGGAGCTCCAGCACACGATACAGGACCTTCCTTTCGAAGGCCAGGGCCTGTTTCCGATAAGACAGACCCCAGACTTAAGAGTCTAAAGGACAACCGGGTCATTGCGCGGTCCCTCGGGATGCACACCCCCGTGACACAGCGTAGACCCTTTAGGCCGCAACAACAGCAGCACCGTAGGCCGTTTTCCCAGTTCCGCCAGCGGCAGGACCTTTACAGGCGCCGCGGCAGGAACGGCAGGCGCAGGCAGTCTGGGAACCAAGGGGGGCAGAACCAAGGCTCCTCGAAACCCCCGCCTGGTCCTAAGCCTTCATTTTGAAGGTGCGCCCGAGGGCGTGGTAACAGTTTCCCTATGGATCCTTTCCCCCCGTTTTCAAGCCGCCTTTCGTTTTTCCTCCCGGCGTGGTCCCAAATAACATCGGACCGCTGGGTCTTAAGCCTGGTGCAGACGGGATACCGCCTGCAGTTTGTTTCGTTTCCTCCTTCCCGCCCTCCTTCCTCGTCCCTCTTCAGGGACCCCTCTCACGAGCAATTCCTTCGACAGGAGGTGCAGACGCTCCTCAGCAAAGGAGCTATAGAGGCGGTTTCCGGAGAACGAGAAAGGCAAGGGGTTTTATTCCCGCTACTTTCTGATCCCCAAGGCCAAGGGGGGCCTCAGGCCTATCCTCGACCATGCGAGAACTCAACAAATACCTCGTGAAGTTGAAGTTCCGCATGGTATCCCTGGGGACCATTATTCCATCCCTGGATCCGGGAGACTGGTACGCCGCCCTCGACATGCAGGACGCGTATTTCCACATTGCCATTTGGCCGCGCCACAGACGCTTTCTCCGCTTCGTTGTGGGGGCTCTTCATTATCAGTTGTGCAGTCCTCCCATTCGGCCTGTCCACGGCCCCGAGGGTGTTTACAAAATGCATGGCAGTTGTCGTGGCGCATCTTCGGCGCAACCGTATCCACGTGTTCCCTTATCTGGACGACTGGTTGATTCGGGGCACGTCGGAACACAGGTCAGCAGCCATGTCCGCCTGATCACCGCCATATTTGCAAGTCTGGGCCTCTTGATAAACACAGACAAGTCCACTCTGAGCCCACGCAGAAGGTGGAATTTATCGGGCGGTCTTGGATGCCACTGTGGGCAGGGCCTCGCTACCCTCTGCAACGGTTCCAGACCATGGCAGCGATCGTTCAACGTTTGCGGTCAGCCCCGTTGACGTCAGTGAGGACATGTCTAACCCTGTTAGGCCACATGGCGGCGTGCACTTTTGTGACCGGCTACGCTCGGCTACACATGAGGCCTCTCCAGCTGTGGCTTATCAGCCGTTACAGGCCGCAAAGGCAACCTTTAGACATGTTAGTCACAATTCCCCAGAAGGTCTTAGATTCTCTCGGCTGGTGGTTGGACCAGTCCGTATTATGTGCGGGTCTTCCCTTTCACCCCTCTCAGCCATCGGTATCCCTGACAACGGATGCCTCAGATCTGGGCTGGGGGCCCACCTAGGGACCCTGCGGACCACAGGGCCTGTGGTCCCAGGAGGAGGTGGGCTCCACATCAACATACGGGAGTTGAGAGCGGTCCGCCTTGCTTGTCAGCGTTTTGTCATCAGCTTCAGGTCGTTGTGTTGCCGTGTTTACGGACAACACGACGACGATGTACTATATCAACAAGCAGGGCGGCACCAGGTCCTCCTCCCTGTGCCACGAGGCGATACGTCTCTGGGACTTTTGCGTAGCCCACTCCATTCACCTCAGGGCTTCCTTCCTCCCTGGAGTACGGAACACTCTGGCAGATCGATTGAGCAGATCCTTCCTGTCACACGAGTGGTCCCTTCGCCCGGATGTCGCTCTCCTCCATTTTCCGGAGGTGGGGTTATCCCCGGTGTGGACCTCTTCGCGTCCAAGGGGAACAGGAAGTGCCGAGCGTTCTGCTCCTTTCAGGGCAGGGAGCCGGGGTCGATAGCGGATGCCTTCCTCATCCAGTGGTCGACCCACCTGTACTATGCATTTCCCCCGTTCCCTCTGGTCCACAAGGTCCTCCTGAAGGTGCGCAGGGACAGGGCGCTCGTGATCATGGTGGCCCCGGCGTGGCCCAGGCAGCACTGGTACACCATGCTGCTGGACTTGGCCATAGCCGACCCAGTTCCCTGCCCCTTCATCCGGACCTGATTACCCAGGACCACGGGACCCTCTGTCACCCAGACCTGCAGTCGCTGCACCTAGCGGCCTGGCTCCTGCGTGGCTGACTGGCTCAGAGCTGCGCTGCTCTACGCCCGTGATAGAGGTGCTCTTGAGCAGCAGGAAACCGTCCACAAGAGCCACATATTCAGCGAAATGGAGCGCTTCTCCTGTTGGTGCGTAGAGAAAAATCTCCGCCTATGGAAGTTTCGGTTTCCGAAATATTAGACTACGTTTTTTCCCTCAAAGGGCAAGGTCTGGCTTTATCGTCATTGCGAGTCCACCTAGCAGCTATCTCCACCTTTCACCCGGGTGTGGACGGTCGCTCCGTTTTTTCTCACCCGACGGTGTCGAGATTCCTCAAAGGGCTGGAACGTTTATTCCCTAACGTCCGTCCCCTTGCCCCAACCTGGGATCTTAACCTGGTGTTGTCCCGGCTCATGGGACCCCCCCTTTGAGCCGTTAGCTACTTGCTCCCTGCTCTACCTCTCTTGGAAAACTGCCTTTCTAGTGGCTATCACCTCAGCTAGACGGGTGTCGGAGCTCCGAGCTCTGGTGGTAGACCCTCCATATACGGTCTTCCACAAGGATAAGGTGCAGCTGAGGCCACACCCTGCTTTTCTGCCCAAGGTGGTCTCAGCCTTTCATATCAACCAAGAGATTTTCCTTCCGGTTTTTTTCCCAAAACCTCACTCCTCAGGCAGGGAGCAGCAGCTCCACTCGCTGGATGTCCGTAGGGCTCTCGCGTTCTACATAGAGAGGACTAAGCCCTTCCGAAAATCCCCCCAACTTTTCGTGGCGGTAGCAGATCGTATGAAGGTCTTCCTATCTCCTCCCAGAGGATATCCTCTTGGGTTACGTCCTGTATCAGGACTTGTTATGACTTGGCCCATGTCCCTGCGGGCCGTGTGACTGCGCATTCTACCAGGGCGCAGGCGTCGTCGCTGGCTTCCTAGCCCGTGTGCCCATCCAGGAAATCTGTCGGGCAGCGACCTGGTCATCGGTCCACACCTTTGCTTCCCACTACGCCCTGGTCCAGCAGTCGAGGGAGGATGCGGCCTTCGGAACTGCAGTGCTCCGGGCCGCGACTTCTCACTCCGACCCCACCGCCTAGGTATGGCTTGGGAGTCACCTAACTGGAATGGATGTGAGCAATCACTCGAAGAAGAAAAGACGGTTACTCACCTTTGTAACTGTTGTTCTTCGAGATGTGTTGCTCACATCCATTCCACACCCGCCCTCCTTCCCCACTGTCGGAGTAACCGGCAAGAAGGAACTGAGGAGCGGGCGGGCCGGCGGGGGTATATATAGAGCGCCATGGTGGCGCCACTCTAGGGGGCGACCTGCCGGCCCACTGGAGTTGCTAGGGTAAAAAGTTTCCGACGAACGTGCACGCGCGGCGCGCACACCTAACTGGAATGGATGTGAGCAACACATCTCGAAGAACAACAGTTACAAAGGTGAGTAACCGTCTTTTCCCACTACCAAAAGGAAGGGGGAGGGTCGATGGGAAATCAAAACCAAGACTGACAGTCCCCAGGAGCAATGAGGAGAGGCTAAGCTCCAGATCAGGGTGGGCAGGTTAATAAGGGAGGCAGCAGGCTGGGGGTGGGGTCCTGGCTCTATGTGAGCTGCAGTTGTCTGGGTCAGACGGAGTAGGGCCAAGCTAAGGAGAGAGCAGGGGCCTGAGCTGAGCTGGGGAGCAGAGCTGTGCCAGTCAGAGAAGCAGCCAAGGGATCAGGTCAGTGCTGGGAGCAAAGCCACAGAAGCAGCACAGAGATCAGTCCTGTGCTGGAGGCAGAGCTGCAGCAACCAGAGCCAGGGAAGCCAGAAAAAGCAGCCCAGGGAGCTGGAGCCAGAGCAGCACCAGTGCTGAAGCGGAGTGGAGCTGGGGGCTGGATCAGTCTAGAGCTGGGTGCAGTGAGCAGTTGGGAGAGCGAAGAGGGACCCTGGGCAGTGGACCCAGCACAGGGCGATACCCCCAGCCAGGAGGCCCTTGCAGGCCAGACTTGGAGGGGGGTCATCACCCTGACAAGGGGTGGGGGGAGTGAAGAGGCTGATGCTGGAAAGAAGGGTCCTGCCACCGAGAGCCTGACGCCTGGCCTACGCTAGGCAGAGGGTAGGGTGGGGTTGGCATGGTAAGTTGGTCTAAGTTACACAACTTCAGCGACGCTATTTTCGTAGCTGAAATTGATTTACTTAGAGCTACTTACCGCAGTGTCTTCACTGCGGTAGGTTGACTGCTGATGCTCCCCCGTCGACTCTGCCTATGCGTCTGGCTGCAGTGGAGTCAACAGGAGAGTGCTCGGTGGTCGATTTGCACAACTCCACTAGACATGATAAATCGACCCCTGCTGGATCAATTGCTCCGGAGGTAAGTGTAGACATGCCCTGAGAGTGTGTGGCCACCACCAGTGCAAGTGTCCAACCCCCGACATTCCTGCAGCACAGTCAGGGCCTGAAAAGGAGACCTGAGATGTGTGAGGAACAGACTGAACTTTCCTTACATTCCAGTGATGCTGTTTGTGATGTCCCCGTGCCACAGAGAGGGGTTATGTGTTTTCCTTGAACCTTTCCCATTTTTTTCTTTTTTTTTTTTAAATTGATTGCAGTTTAATAAATTGTATTTGCTTGAACTGTTTGTAATGATCAGTGGGTCACGGAAGTGTCCAGTGCAGAGAGAGCACCCTGGAGTGAGGACACCGTAGCCCTTGTCCTAAGTAACTGCAACAAGGTTGGGGGTTGAGTCCTCCAGGAATCCTGGGCCCAGCCTTGTTGGGGTTACAAGAACTCTGCCACACAGGAGGGTGGAAGGGGAGCCCTCGAACTCAGGCAGGCCTCTGGGTAAAGGAAGTGGGAATGAGGACCTTAGATCCTTTTGCTAGCCCATTTCACTGGGGTAGTGTGTAAGCCAGGAAAGTTCCCCAAATAGTGGGCCTATTCCCCCTGCTTACATCTGCGTTGCACAAAATAATGTGTTTTTACACTGAGAGATCCTAGGGGAGGCAAGGCACTGTAGTTCTTATCTTAACAGAAGTATTGAAATAAACCTGAGGGATATAGAATTGACACGCCTACCTACATCAAATAAGAACTACTTGGGTTAATTTTCCACTAGGATTTACATCAAGATATCTATCCTGATGAAAATACACTCCCCCCACCACACACCCTTGTGTGAAGATGTCACCTGAGTCTATCGAGGTCATTGTTATCACAGTGACTGTGCTATTGTAATTCACTACTGGTTTTGGGATCCCTTTAGAACAACAGATGCTGTTAAAAAACAAACAACCTTCCCCACCCCCAGAACTTGCAAATATTTTGCTAGGTATGCTGCAAAATACTCTCTTGATCGTGTTTTTAGGAGAGGGCTGAGGGGTATGCTTCCCACAATAACAAATGAATGGAAAGGAGTTTCTTTAGGTGTCTGACTTCCTTTTGAAGTGTCTGGGATTTTATTTGTTTAGAGCTTTAGATGAGGTGACTTTTATTGTTTTAAATCTAAATAAAATAGATGCTTTTATTTTACTTTTCTTCTTTCTCTTATAGACTAGAGAACAAATAAAACAGCAACTTATGGAATATAATACAACAGTTCATGCAGGTAAATTTCTTCTTTCTTTCTTGTCATTAGCTCCACAGCAGCAATGGAGCCAAATGAAGTCTTCCACCACTTTCTATTTGTATCACTTTTCCTGCTTCATTATCTTTAAACCCTTTTCTTCTGTCATTCTTCACCACATCTATCCAATGCAAGTAAATGTCCATGTTGTCATAACAGAAAACAATGTATCTGCATGCTCTATCTTAATTTGACTGATATTGCAGTAAACTAATAAAAGATGAGAAACCAATAATAAAGGTAAACATTTTAATTTTTTTTATTCTACAAACAAGATGCTTGTTCAGATTTTATTAAATACCTGTTCTTGCACTGAACATCCAACCTCTTTGTTTGCAAAGTTATAATCCTGTGACAATGGTGTGGTTTTTGGAATTTCAAATTAGACCCCTTTCAATATCATCACAAAGTTTAAAACTATAATAAAGGCTTTCAGAAAAATGTTCAACTGACATCTCACATATTCTATGTAAACAGATTTTTTTTTTTTTCAATCTTGTTAACTTAAAAATACTATTGATTTGCAGGTGAAGAAAGCATTCCAGACCAAGCCATAGAAGAAAAGCTAATTGAGGCGTATGTCTTCTGATAACTATTTTTAACTTTTAAAATAGGGGTAAGGGGAAAGCTGTCGTAGGTTCTATTCTTACTGCTCTCCTTTTAATAAGAATGTTGGATTAATTATCAGAGCTTTAATTTCACTTGTGGAGTGTGCAGGGATAAGCAGAGAAATTTTATTCCACCTCTCAAATATTTTTTCATACCCATAGTCTTCAGAGTGTTGGCTGGGATTTAGCTACAAATATCCAAGTGCTAAACTAAATTACACTTTAAATGAGAATAGAATCTTATGTACATCTCTTAAGTATTTTGCCTATGTTAGGCATTCAGATTGCAAGTGCATTTAGGGTCCAAAACTACATTGGACTTTCAGGTTACTGGTTCCTCTTTTATTAATTATACTTTTATAATAAATATGCTTTAAAAAAGGGAATGTACTCTTGTAACTGGATGTAGTGAGCAGAATATTTCTAATGTATCTTAAAGAGTTCAGATAAATAAGCATCAGAAGCAGAAACGAGATACAGATTCTGTTTTCAAACAATATTCCTAATGATTCAAACGGCGGGAGATACAGACTTCTCTAAATAATGTGTTCTTACTTTTCTTTCTGGTCTTTAAAATGCCGATTATGAATAGAAAAGTGAAGGCATTCCCCTTCCTGATTTTTCTCCATCCCCAAATCTGTTCATAGTACGATTTTTGTTCTGTTAGATATTTTTAAGCAACCATAATCAGAGGAGAACCATGACTGCAGTTTTTGGCACTAGTTCTGAGTGCTGTTTTGCATTACTGAGAGACAGCAGGAGCATCTCGTATTATGGCCTAGAGGAAAAAAGTTACATGTTCATGTGGTGGCGCTAGTTAGTTCTGCAATGTAAATATCCTTACAAAGGAAAAAGTCAATAATATTATCTAGGTTGCAAAATTGGCCAGATTCATGATTGCTCATGCAATCTTAATTCAGTCCTTTTGTGCATCCAGTTTGTGCATGGAATGAGACTGAGATCCTACTGGGAAAAAACTGATTGTGATTGTGTAATTAACGATCAAAATGCATATACTCAGTGTGGTTGAATTAAGGTTGCATGGACAATTACTTCTTAAATTTCAAGTGCTTGATTTTTGTAGGCTAAATAACATTCTTTTAACTTAGGGATTTGGGTTTGTTTCATGTGTAATTTTTCTCAACAAAACTATTAGTTACACAGTGGGGATTTGGTATGTGTCTCATCATGAGAATTTGAATCCTCAGCTTTCACTACTGCAGAACCAACTTCTACAACTTGGGCTACAAGACTAACTCTGATAGTGGAGGGCTGGCATCATGTGCTGAATCCTGGGGGTGGCTGAGGGGAACTTCATCTGACTCACTCCCTTTGCCACCTTGGGAGCTGAGGGAGCTTCTGTTCCATCTGGTGCCTCCAGAGTAGGGGTAAGGAGCTTTGATCAGATGCTGGGGTCAGGAGAGTAGTGGGGAGAGCCTCTTTCTTCTCTCTTTCTCTCCCTACTCTGCTATAGGTTCTCCACAGTATTCCTAGTGGACAGGCTGCTGTTACAAGGTTGGTGGCAGCAGGATTGGGCTCTTTAGAATGTTCATTGGGTTTGCAGGCTACCAACATCTTCTTGAGGAGCCCAATTACACTTTACAAAGCAGTTAGATCTGAATGGAATTTCACTTTACAAAGCAGTTAGATCTGAATGGGACAAAGAAAGGGCACTTCTGTAGACTAGACAATTTCTCCCTGCTGAGTATTAAAGGTCTGCTGCAGACAATGGAGGTGATGATGGCTCTTAAAGAAGAGTTCACAAGAATACTTCATAATAGAGAGTTTAAACAAGAAAGGGTTGCTACTAGGTCCCCCTATGGTAAATTGGGGGATGGGGGACCTGAATCTGTGAGTTGGTAGGTCTTAGTGCTTCTCTTTAACTTTTGTTCTTCCAAATCATTATACAAATATTCTTTCTGCCATAGCACTGGAAACCAAGTTGGTATCAAAGCACAGCAGAACACATGTGTTGTGGTACCAGTGGCACAATGGTATCATAATCAGTCATCCTCTGCTTTTTAAAGGAGAAGTTCATCAATAATATATTGGAAAAGTGTCTTACTCCAAAAGAAGGCAGTGTAACCATGTTTTATTTAAAGTGTGTCATTTTTGTTTGTAGAATTCTAAAGTCTTCTGCTATTGCATTTGTTTTTAGTGCTGCAGAAGATCTGGAAAGAGAAACGGAACAAGTGAAAGTCTCCTTTCAAAACAAAACACTGGCGTTACAAAGGTAAAGCTCCTCTTAAAGTTTTATTCTGAAATTTTGTTTAAATAGTAACAGAACTACATAAGACTTTCTTAATGTTGAACCAAGAAGTTAGAGTTGCAATTAACATCAGAAATGTTAGAATGGTGGTGTCACATTTTGGGGTGCAATCCACACTAGTGAGGTTGTGTCGGTACCTGCCCTGTAACTCTGGGGTGCCTTAAACGCTCTGCTGCTGTGACTCACAGCCCAGACACCAACAGTCAGCAAACAAGTATACAATGGTTCAGCATTCTGACCCCACCAGCCAGGCTAGAACACAACAGCCCCACCCTGGTCTCAACCAGTCTTGGTTCAAGGTAAATTTCTTACCAGTCTTTTTCTTTCTAGCCATGGCAGACTTTCAGTCAAGACATTCCACAGAAGTACAAGGTGCTTGTTTCCCTTGTCTTCCTAGGTGAAAGATCTTTGCCTCAGCAGTTTTTCACTTGTATTCAGTTCCCAGAGACGTCAATTACCTTGGCTGCAAGAACTCTGACCCCTTGTCTGCCCAGCGATGGATGCTGTCTTCTCTCTCCCTATATCTACCCAAACTCAGTTTTTTCCCCAGACTCAGATGATTGCATGCTATTCTTCCTTTCTTGTGAACTTCCCATTTCCTTGCTGATTTGTATGTAAATAGGGCTTCCATTGTTTTTGGCCATACCTTGCTTAATTTTACTGGAGACAGGTAGTTAGTTCCTTTCCTTCCTTTCTGGGGCAAAACCTGTTTCTTCGTGTGTTTGGTCACAGACTTTGAATTATTATATCATTAAGTATCCATAATTCCTCATACAGTGTTAATATCTTTGTGAAATGTATGTCTTAATCACAAGTGTTAGCTTTCATAAGACTTTACTTGATATACTTTTATAATACAGTAATATTGTATACAGTCAGTTGATTCAATTGCTTATCATTTGAGGTTCATACTCCTGCAATAGGCTGTCTCCACTCACTAGCTGTGTTACCTTTATGAAAATATAACTTCATTGTCTCTGCCTGATGACAAGGCTGGTGACACAAACAAATACATATTCCTTTGTCTAAGGCAGACTGGGCTTATGCATTGCTTGCCAAACACCTTTTAAGAACATAATTCTAGCACATATTCATAACTTTGTATGCACCCCCATACATACATCACGCAAGAACATTAATGATCAGTGAGTTATTAATTTTCCAGTGATATCTTAGATGCCATCTTGTGAGTATATGTCTTGACAACAGTGTGTTAGGTGTAGTGAGTATGTCAGGCTTGACAAGAGTTGCTGACATAGCATAATGAACCACCAATGTGCCTCTGTCACAGGTGGCCAAAAAGAATGTAGACAAATATACCTTATAAAAGGCTAAAACAAAGAATGCTCCAAACTTACGTCATGGAAGGGCCCCGATCCTGAAAAGATGAACTTACTCATCTATATTCAAATAGTCTTACTAAAGCTAATAGGATTGTTAACATGAGAAGTTACTTACATGCATAAGTCTTTGCAGGCATAGGCCCGTAAACTGTACATTTCTAACACTTCAGAAGTAATCTGTATTTACTGTGCAGGAAATTCAGTGAGAGAAGCAGGAATTAAGAAAATAAAGTTTTGCTTTTTCCAGCTTGGGTACCTAGGAGTTGATCTTCTTTAAGCTATTTAATAGGAAGCTCATAATACAACAGATCAATGAAATTAACCGGAATAAAATATGGTACTAGTTCTGGAGTACAGGTTCACAAAATAAAATAATAAATCCAAATTCCCCTCCCTCCCATTATCAGCTTTTTAGGTATATAATTGAAAGGTCAGAACTGAATAAAAAGGCATTTGTTTTTGAATTATCAGTTTAAAAATATCTCTGGTTTCCTACTATGGATTTAAATGACAGTCTTTATTAATTTGTGAGAAAGAAACTAGATTTGACTCAAATTTATGAGAGAGAAGAATCTTTTTTGGGAGGGCTGAGGAAAGTGGCAGTACTTGCAAAAATGTTGTCTGAGTCTAAGGGCTTGTCTACACACAGAATGCTACAGCAGCACAGCTGTGTTGCTGTAGCAATTCAGCAATTCTTCCATTGACCTAGCACTGTCTACATGAGGATTTATGTCAGCTCAACTACGCAACTCGGGGGTGTGAATTTTTCAAACTCCTGACTAGCATAGTTCAACCGACCTAATTTTCTAGTGCAAACAGGCCTAATTTCCACTAGAGACATCTTCTCCTCCCCTGTCTACTATTCTACCAAATCTCCAGTGAGAGCTCAGCGGTTTTAGAAACTCCTTGAGCACAAAATGACAGCTTTCTTCAGATCTTAAATACTGCAGTGCTTCCCAATGTCCCACACCTGGCTAATCCACAATTCAGCTCCAGAGAGGAGAGCTGAGGGCTTCTGCTTAGTTGGATTGCCTAGTTATTCCTAACAAAACCCAGCTCCAGGGAGGAGAGCTGGGGAGACTCCTGGCTAAGGAGAAAGTATGGAACTAACTAATACAGCCCAGTTCCAAAGAAGAAAGCTGGGGATTCCTGCTTACAGAAGTACTGAAAAGCGGTAACCCTCAAAGGAACCAGGAAGCATTCCTGGCCCACACATGGTTTTCAGGCACAGGAAAGAAGAGTCTCCAGAAGGAAGGAGACAGAAACTGTTAGTTGGGCTTAACCTAAAGCAATGAATGTCCCTGGGTATATCTGAGTGAGCTTCTACCTGTGCGGGGATGGAAGGGCACTCTTGTTTATAGCCCAGGGAAGGGAAGTGAGGAAGGGTTGACCTGTGGTACCATGCCTGACTGAAAGGGGGTGACCTCTATGCCACCACACAGACCATCAAATTGTTCACTCTGCTTGTATGTTAAATCCTTTCCCCAAAATCTTTGTCTGTCTGATCTATTTAGACTGTATTCTCTCTGGGTTAGAGAATATTATTCTACATACAGGGCCTTTCACAATGGGACCGGTGATCTGTTAAGCACCCTAGGTGCTATCGTAATACAAATAATTACAACTGTTAATCATTAACAACAACTTCATTGGAACATAGGGACAGATTATTTTATATAAAAATGCAGCATGTATGGAAAGTGGTGGCTCTCCTGCATTGGTGTTTGATTTTCCCCATAGAGATCCATGTCCCTGCACACCTCTTTTCCCCCTCCTCCTCCTCCATTCATAGTCTTGGATTAAGTAGGATTACTGAAGTAACTGAAAGAATTAAAGAGTGGTTGGGGGACATTCTCACTTTAACACACACACAGAACCTGGAGGGAGCATATTAGAGGGGTTTTTTGTTTTTGTTTTTAAATGACCATTTATAAGAAAATCCTCAGATAATACATTTTGGGTGTACACCTCTACCTTGATATAACACTGTCCTTGGGAGCTAAAAAATCTTACCGCATTATAGGTGAAACTGTGTTATATCGAACTTGCTTTGATCCACTGGAGTGCGCAGCCCCGGCCCTCCGGAGCACTGCTTTACCATGTTATATCTGAATTCGTGTTATATCGGGTCACATTATATCGGGGTAGAGGTGTATTTTACATATGCACCAAATACATGAGAAGAAACAGATGCTCAAACTCAGTTTTTCTTTCAGCTTTATCTAAGGTTTTGTTTTTCCTTTGGCTTTCTCATCAACCAGAATTTTTCCTCTTTCCCCACCATGTGTAGGATCCAGCTTATAGATGCCCTCAGAACCAAACTGAGACACAATGATGCCGACTCAAAGTAAGGTGCTTTTTTGTGTGCGGTTGGTGAGTAGGGAGGTGGACCTGACACTCCAGAGTAGAGAGACTGTCAAACTACCTCAGTCATTTTTTCCTTTCTGTTTGTTGCACAGTTCCACTGGGTAGCTAAAAAGTGGTACTAAGGGACGTTGTCTGAACAGTTGGCTTGGACAACCTTCCTTCCCATTCTAGGAAATAAAAATGCTCCACCTCCATGATGCCTTCACCGCTAGCCTGAAGGCAAAAGTTCTAGGTTACTTCTTAACCTAGATTTTCTTTTGCATGATGCTGCCACTATCACCTTGATGCCTAGCAAGTTGTGTACCTTTTGCACAGTGCTAGAACTGTTGAAAATTAAATCCTGATGATCTGATAAGGGTGCAAAGAGACTATTTAGTTGATTTCTTGAACTGTATTTAGCATAATATACCCAGGGAATAAATGTATACTTTTTCAAGTGCTAGAAGCACATTATGCTTTTAATGATGCTAAAGGAACAATCTTTCCCTAATCCAAATCATTATGATTAAAATGTTCATAGTGTTAATTTATGGTTTGGTAATTAATTAATTATTTTCTCCCTCATTAGGTTGATCTTGGAAACTATAAAACACATAATAATGCTTAGTACTGCAATACTTGAATCTCAGGAGGCAAGTATCCTTGGTATTACTAATTATTAAATCATTTTCAGACTTCAGTGGGTTACCAAAATACCTTTTTAAACATAGTTCTGAGAGGTGATCTGATTCTTTTAGGAGAAAACTCTAATTTGTCTATACTGTTAACATCTTAGGTTTGAGATTTATGTTGATATTGAACCTATTATGATGGGGATAATAGATGCTGTCGATTTATGTTTGGGACTGTCTGTCTGCTGGAAGTTAATCTATAGCAATTTAATCAACAGCTATACAGCGGAAGGGACATTAGCCAGAGGGATATAACTGCTGTGAGGAGCCTGAAACATGATGCATTTAAATCTATTCTAGAAAGGGAAGTTTTTATTTTGAAAGGCATTGTGTGTGTTCCACATTTACAGTTTTGATTTAGTCTATATCCAATTTAGTCTATAATTAAAAAGACTGAAAGTTGTGGATTCACAGACTTTAAGGCCAGAATGGATAACTGATCTATCTAGTCTAAACTGCATAATGCAGATCATAGAATTTCACCCAATACTTCCTGCTGTAGTCCCAATAACTTGTTGAATTAGAGCATGTCATTTAGAAAGACATTCAGTCATTATTTAAAGACTGCAAGTTTTCCAGACAGGTGCTTCATGGAGCTCTTTTCTGAATCCTCAAATTTTAAAACATCTTTCTCAGTGTTTAGACACCAAAGCTAGATGCAGTATTCCAGTAGTGGCTTCATCAATGCCTTTTATAGAGCTAGTATTGCATGCCTACTTTTACTTGAGATGCCCATGTTTATACATCCAAGAATCAGGCTAGCCCTTCTAGCTACAGCTTTACATTGGGAGTTCAGCTGGCTTTCTACCATGTCCCCTTATTCTTTGTCATAGTTGCTGCTTTCCAGGATAATTCCTTGTCCTGTAAGTGTGACCAGCATTCCTAGATAGATAACTTTGCAATTGGCTGTATTAAAGTGAATATCATTTGACTGCACCCAATTTACCAAGTGATTCATATTGCTCTGAGTAAATAATCTGTTTTTTATATTATTCACCACTCCACCAATCTTTGTGTCATCTGCAAAGCAGTGATGTTATGTTGTTCCAGATCATTAATCAAATATTGAAGAGCATTGGGCCAAGAACCCTCCAGACTCTCACTAGAAACCACTCATTAATGGAGAATCCTCAAGAATTACATTTTTGAGATCTATCCACCAGTTTTTAGTCTAATATGTGCCTTACTGATTTTGTATAGTGCTGTTTATTTTAATCAGAGTATTGTGTAGTAGTAAGTCAAATGCAAAACTGATCTTGAGAGCTGAAAGTCAAGCTGGATTTTTTCTGGTTCATGTATCATCACCTTTAACAAATATTCTGCAAGTCAAATTGTCCCCTCAGTTACAACTGCACAGGTCTGTTGTCAGTGATCTTCTACAGGTGTAATGAAGGGCAGAATTTGAAAACAATGGGAATGCAAAAGCGATCCTGCATTTGGAACTTAATGATACACAAACCAAAAAACCATAGTTATCATTGACGGTAATACAATTATTTTAAAAATGATTTTTTCACTAAAATAAACAGGTGACTGAATATACAAAGAGAGAGTCTTCTCAGTAAAGCTTTTTACATAGAACTGCACTTTGCCTCATTGTTCTATTTAATTTATTTTGTGTATAGGATTAGTACCTATTAAACAGTACTACAGATTGACAATATATTAATATCAATATGTCAAACCCTTTCTTAACACAGCAAGCACGTGAGTTGGAAGAAAAACTGAATGAGATTAAAAAAAGGAGATTTGGTAAGTGCTAGGAAACATATATTGTCTTGCTACCTTCTGTATCTTTCAGATTGTAAGCTCAAACTTTTGTGACAAGCTTAAAAAGTGTCTTTTGACAACTAAGTTATCTTGTATAACTGTAAAGCTCTGGTCTAGATGTAAAACTTTCTAAATATTAAGTACGGTGTGTACATGAAAGTGAGCTGGTATGTTGAATGTCTGCAGTCAAACAGGACAGGTACTATGGTTTAAAACAAGGAGACTGGAGAACTTCAAAAGAATGCAGTCTCATTCCACTGTTTCCTACTAAACATCATTTAGAGTGCTTTAGTTCAACAAACCCCTATCTTACAATATCTCTTTACATACCATTTTATCATACTGTACCTTTGTGTAATGTTTTGGTGGAAAAGTCTGATTCATAAAGATCTCATCGTAAAGAATAATATTTTGGGGAGAGGGAATGGTTATAACATGCCTACATGACTAGGCCAGGGGTTGGATTTGGATTTCTTAAAAACCATTCTTCAAAACTAAATTATATGCAGATCTTTACAAATATCGTACCAGCCTTTTGAATGGCATAGTTAGTTAAAACTACTGGCAAAACAATAAGCTTTGTTCTTTTACTGTCCATTTGACATAGGGAAAGTGCGTGTCTGTGCTTAGAAATCCAGGGCGCCCAAACTTTTCTTCGAACGATCTCTTCACAGAATCATAAAAATTAGAAAGAGAGCAAAATATATTATTAGGTAAGATAGGACATTGTTCTGTCAGTCCAGGAATTGTTCCCTACAGTATGTTTGCTAGGATTTTATCCAGTCTAGTTCTAATCTTTCATTTTTCTGTGAATTGAATAGCACTAAAGCAAGCTGGAGAACACAAACTGCTACAGATACACACTCTGAAGAAAAAACAAAAAGAGGAACTAGAGAGCATGGAAGTGGGTGAAATGTTGAAGAGACTATGTAGAAACTTGCAAAAAGAAACACAGATGACTACGTTAATTCAAAATATCTTCCAGGTAACTTAATCTGTTCCTTTGAAAATAGGATAAATTTGTAAATCTCATTTCTTTCGTATTTCAACCAAACACAACTTATGAACTTTTTGGCAGGCATTCAGCTATTTTTTGGTGATGGATATTTACTTGAGAGAGAGACTTTATAGAATCTAAAAATGTCTGATTAATTTACTCTTTTTAAATTGTAATTTTTATAACTGCAAACTGGCCTGTATGTAAATATCATGATTTTGGTACTTCAGATACTGAGAATCTTAAACTATTTCTGAAATGATGTTTATCCATTTGTTACACCGTTTAAGGTACTTAAATGATATAATGGGTCTTCTAGTTGAATGACCATTAAATCCCAATTAAAACCTTAAGGTGGAAGAAGGGGTAGGAGCGTGTTTTGAAAGTTTTGGATATTAAGAGGAGAGGCGCTGATGGCTGTATCATCACCTTCTGTAAAGATGAGTGGCATTGGGAAAAATTTCAAAGGAAGTGCCATTCATTTCTGTTGAGTGATCATATGTTTACGAGAGGTTGGTGTGGATGTTAACATTGCATTTGTAACTCCATAGTTAAGAATGAGAAGGTACTTCCATTCTGAGGGACTGAAGTCAAGATAGAGATTGCCATTGTCTTCAGTTGACTTTGGATCAGGCCATAAGTAAGGCTAAGATTATGTTACGGAGGTTGTGGAAGTCATGGAATCTGTGACTTCCAGTGACCTCTGTGATCATGGGGGCCCCACAGCTGACCAGCTGCTGCTGGCAGCGGGGGACCCTGCAGCAGCCCAAACTCCACAGGCAGCAGGGTGGCTCTGCGTATGCCCATTTGGGGTACTGTGCCACCTTGTGGTGCCTTGCAGTAGCACCTACCAGCAGTGTTTGCTAGAGCCATGGTTCTTAACCTAGGGTCTGCAGACTGTCTAAAGGGTCCATTTAGACTGAAAACTGAACAGAATTCAACTATATGTATAGACAATAGATTTCCAAAGGGGTCTGCACTGCCACTTGAAATGTTTTAGGGGTCTGCCAATTGAAAAAAGGCTGAGAACCACTGAGCTAGAGCACTCTTCTCCTCCCTGACCCTCCCGTCAGCATCACTGATGTACTGAGGGCAAGGCTTTATAGGTGCAGAGCATTCTCCCCACCGCAGTTCCTTCCAACTGCATGCCACAGACTGCTGTGAACCTCTTCATTCTCGCCAGAGCATCTTTTCTCAGTAGTTAGCGTGAGCTGTTAGTTTAGTTGGTTAGTGATTCTTTTTCGGTTCCATGTTACGGTGGAACTAAAGAAAAAGAATGCAAGGCACTTGTGTTTTAAGAGAAGGCCTATTTCCCCAACTCTGAGATCCTCTTCCATATTCCCCATCAGGAAGAAGATACTAGAAGGTATGTGGAGGGACCGTTTCACAGATCCTCCTATTCTCCCTCTTCCTCAGTGGTCTGTGGTTCTCCACAAAAAGCCAATTCCCCATATCTCCTGCTGGATCTGTTGTTGTCTCTGATCCACTCTGTCTCAGATCCAGACCCAGATTTTTACTGAGGGAGATAGAGGAAGAATGCAGAGACTGACAGTGTGATTGGGACCTGTCTTTGGTCCTCCCCTGGCTGGCATATTCTCACATCCTAGTTGCTAGGGAGACTGGCAGCCCTGGTGCCTATGATTGTACTGGGGGCCACCTTAGGATTTTTTTTCAGCTATTCTCCATGTGGATAGAGAGGTAATGTCTCATCTGCAAAGGATCCAGAAGCCCAGAGATACTTTGATCCAACTCTTCTGGACACACTGATGATATAGGCAGTGATTCCTGAAGTTTTGTCCAAGGGAGAAGAGTAGGAGGAGGTAGCCTCCACTCCTTTTAACAGAAGCGGATGGACACGGATTATGAACCAAATCCATCACCTGACAAACATGTAGGGGTGGCTTCAGCCTCCTGTCCAGTTGAGGACGCAATGCAGTTCCACAATCTGGTGGACAACATGGTTTCCATCTTGAATCTACCTGTGGTATCTTTGGAAAAGACTACCTGCCTGGTATGCAATATCTATGGTGCTACAGCTAAGAGTAGGATATCCCTACCCATCATAGATGGACTGCTACAGTCAACCAGATCCATTTGGTCCACTGCTGCATCATCAGCCCATCTCCAAAAAGCCAGATAAACTATACCAGCTGCCTTCTGAAGGTTTTTCTTATTTTCATGCTAATCTTGTCTGAATACAATCTCTGGTGATGGCTGCTGTCCGCCATAGAGCAAGAACTGAGCAGAAGCACTCCATACCAGCTGATAGAGGGCAAAAAGATCAAGTCGTTAGGGAGAAAAGTGTTCTTCCTCGTTCTTCAGTATTAGGGTGATGAATTATCAAGCAACCATGGCCCATTACCAATTCCATTTATTGGGTGGGGGGTGGGAAATGACTTTTTATTTTTATTTCACCTGCCAGATGACAGAAAAAGGTTGGCTAATGCCCTCTTAGTAGAGGGTCAAAATGTAGCTCAACTTTCCATTTGAGCTGCCTTTGATGTTGCAGACTCTGTTGCAAGCGCATTGGTATCTGCCGTGACCATTAGGAGGCATGCATGGCACCATTCCTCATCCTTAACTATGGACACTAGACTGAAGGGGAAGAGGAAAATCTGTTTAGCGAAAAGACACGAGTTACTGTGAAAACTGAAGGATATAGGATCGATGGCTCGTTATCCAGGTCCAATTCCCTGCTAGAAGGAAGCCCTCTCCCTCTTTCAGGTACCAGAGGCAATCCTGTCCACAGTCTTCAGTGTCCTATTTTTTTAACAGATCAGACATCAGCAATACCAGCAGCAGGCAGTTTCTCAGAGTCAATATGAAAAAAGGCCTTTCAAACCAAGGTCTAAACCTAAACAATCCACTGCATCATCAGCATCCTTACCACAAAGCCTCAAGGCCCCAGTTTTGACAAGATATGCAAAGAGTCAAAAAACAGTTAACTAAGACCACTCTCTCCTTTAATTTGGGAACAGACTAGCCTACTTCATCAATGTATGGAGGCAAATTGCCTTGGATCAGTGGGTCCTAGAGATTATTGAAACAGACTATGCCAAACAATCCAAAGGTTGCCTCCCCACAATTTTCCCTATCCTTCTCTTTTCAGGAATCCCACACTCAAGATGATTCTTATTGCAGAAGTGGAAACATTTCTTCTGATAGAAGCAGTCAGGGATGTTCTCAAATACCTGAGAGTCCAGGGTTTGCAGAAGAAGGATGGGGGGTTTTAACTGACTGGCCTTGAACATGTACATATGGAAGTATTGGTTCCGTATGTTGACTCTGGCACCATAGTCCCGTCACTGTCGGTCATGGATTGGTTCACAATTCTCTATCTAAAAGATGCATATTTTCATACTTCAGTTTGTATCATGCACGCTGAGCAGGTATAAAGGGCCAAGCTGTCACTGACTGTCCTCAGTTCCTTCCTACTGCTCATGACAATTGTTAGAGCTCCCTGTCCTTGCCTCTACAAATCTTTAGTCAAAATCTGTAAATAGTACCTGTATATAATTTAGTGTAGATTAGAGGGGGGCGGGGTTAGTTAGTTTTGTGGGGTTTTGTTTGTTTGTTTTAAAGTTGTTTGTTTTCTGTGGTTCCAGCACCCAGTTTGGGTACTGAAGATATGCTGTACTCTCTGGGTTTCAAGCCTTGCCACTCTTGTAATTAGGCAATGCCTCATAGTGACCCTCACCCCAACTGTTGTAAGTGCTTGAGGAAGGCTTGTGAGTGGCAGGTGTGATATATTTGTAAGGGCTTTAAGCCCCATTCCATCTGCTGATGGCGTTGGTGCCACATCCTCTGTCTGAGTCATCTACCTCAGTTCAGGTACCAAGCACCTCTGTGTCAGCACACATCACACATTTGCCTCTTACCATGCGATCTCTCAGCAACCTTGAGACTATGCTAAATTTGGATGAGTGGTCCTCCCGTCCCTGTTCAAATAGACTCTAAACCCAACTCCAGATAGGACTCCTTTTTGAGTCACCTACAGTAGAATGATCATGAGCAATCACTCAAAGAAGAAAGAACTGTTACTAATCTCTCTGTAGCGTGTTCTTTGAGTTGTGTTGCACATGTCCATTCCACAACCCACCTCTGTCCCCTCTCTAATGGAGCTGGTCTGGTAGGAAGGAACTGAGGGGGTCGGGGTAGCTCAGCCCTTTATGCCTGGGCAGTGTGTGAGAGACAGCAGAGGGTGCTCAGGCCTCCCCAGCAGGTGCTGCTAAGGATAAATACTCTCCAGCTGTGCACTGGAGCACACAAACACCTACTGTGGAACACCTCTTAAAGTAAAACAGTTATGGAAAAGTTAGTAACCATTTATTACTTGTAACCAGAGTTCAAGATGGCTCTGCATGTTCACACTTCCCACCCAGCTTACCTCTTTGTTGGAGTCCTTGTTTCATTCTGTCCCTCTGGCTTTGTGGTGGAAGGAACTGAGGTGGAGAGGGAGCTCGACCCCCTATATAGCCTTGCCCTCATTACATCAGTGACACTGTAGGGGTGGGGGGGGGGAATGGAATGAGAATTTTGTAGCTGACACTGCTAGAAGGTTCTACCACAAGGTACGAGGAGTACTTGTGGCATCTTGGAGACTAACAGATTTATATGGGTATAAGCTTTCATGGTCTAAAACCCACTTTATCGAATGCATGCAGTGGGAAATCCGGTAGGTAGGTAGGTAGGTACACACACACACAGAACATGAAAAAATGGGTGTTGCCATACCAACTCTAACGGGACTAATCAATTAAGGTGGGTTATTATCAGCAGGAAATAATAGCCGACCTTAATTGATTAGTCTTGTAAGGTGCCACAAGCACTCCTCGTTCTTTCTGCTGATACAGACTAACACGGCTACCACTCTGAAATCTGCTACCAGAAGGTGGCGCAGTACCCCTAAGTGTGAATATACCTTCATTTTTGTAAGCATCTCAATATTTCTTGAGGGGAGATATCCTTTGGGTTGAAATTAATACTTCCTGTTCTCAGCACCAAGATCATATGCATGGTGTTAAAACAACACATTTTCTGTGTTTTGAGTTACTAAAACTAGAGATTTTTTTCAGTTCATGTATTTTATATACTGATTCAAACTTTAAAAAAGGCAACAACTTGGGCAATTTCTTACTAAGTGACAGTTAAAATAGTGTTTTAACATTTTAGGGGTTTTTTTAAACTGGTTTTCCTATGGCATTTAACCTAATGATAACTATCTTATTACAGGGCATCATTATTGGAAGTAAAGTCAACTGGGCAGAGGATCCAGTTTTGAAGGCAATCGTTCTACAGCTTGAGAAAAATGTGGACTGTATCTGAATAAGCCACAAGACTTTTTTTTTTTAAGCTATAGTTTTTATATAATATGCACCAATAAACCGGAGTTCAACTAGACTGACACAAGTAATGGTAACAATAGCAAGACAATTTAAGAGACTTTGAAAAAAGGACCTTTCTACAAGTGCATTTCCTCTGCTATGGTGATTCAGATGTGCAATTACACAGTTGGTGGTGCAAAACTGAATCATTATTTTAAGGACTTAGATTGTAACATTACAGTCTGAGCTGAGGTAAGTGCATAGTTGCTCAAGTCCAAGGAAAGGACTGCAGCTGTCTAAGTCCTGTCTGTCCCTCCACACCAAGGAGCACAATGATCTGTTATTGGCTGGCATATTGAAGGCTGGAAACAAGGCTCTGCTTTCTTCCCCCATCTTCCTGCCTGGGAGTGGGAGTAGCAGTCCTCCTGGTGCTGTTCCTCCCTGAAGTGTGACTCTCATTGTGGGATAGCCTGTGCAGGAAAGTAAGGCGGCATCTCACTCCCCTAATTCCCCTGCATCCTTTCGTAAGGACATGTCCCAGTACTGCACATTGTGAAAACAGTAATCGGACAAAGGGTGTGTATAGTCATTTACAAAGGCTACTATTGATAACCAGTGTAGCACTTTGGCCAAAAGTGTTATGTATGATTTAAAACTTCTTTAAAAGTTGAGCTCATTTTATTTTGTATGACTTCAAAATGACTAATTGGTTTTGATCATCATTTAGTCTGTGCTGTATCTGCTCCTGCAGCTCTCTAACACCAGCTTCAATAAAAACTGTCTGTCCTGAATCACAACAGCCAATATAGAGAAAATGGGGGTTGTGCAGAAGGCATGTGGAATGTTTATATAGGCCAGTGCCTGAGTTTCTATACAATTGAACTTAGTTTTAACCTTATTCTTTACAATTTGACAGATTTGTATCTGGACTTCATTCCACACTTAAAGAAAATTAAGTAAAAAGTAACATTTTGGATAGAGGAAATGCATTTAGTTAAATAAAAATGCAGGTAACAAATTCAAAAGAGGTGATCTGAAGTTGGGGACAAAACTCTTAAGATGAGAATGAGACTTCTGTTTTTGTTAAGCTTCAAAATGCAAAAATAGATTAAACTATATACTGTAGTTTTAAGTCTTTCTTAGTAATAACCTCAATAAAATGACTCGTGCTGACTGCTTCCCTTTGTCTTCTCATGAATCTTGCAGCTCTTCAGAATTGGTGATAATATAGTAAATAGTCTGTATTTTTTAATGATCTCATATGAAGTAATACGTATGGAAGACTTGGTGCTATTTTAGAAGTTACTGACTTCCTTCTGTCCTAGCTTCTGTTGACTCGGACAGGCATGTTAGTTTAAGTGACTGCTGACAGAAAATTCAGTATCTTCCACTGTTACAGTTGTGTTGGTTCTAAGATATGAGAGAGTAACAGTAAGTGAGGAAATGTGTTTTCTTGGACCAGTGTCTTCTGGTGAAAGATCCCAGACCTGAAAAAGAGCTCAGTGTAGCTCAAAAGCCTATACCTTCCACCAACAGAAGCTGGTCCAGTAAAAAAAAATATTACCTCAGTCACCAACTTTTTCTGTTGAAAGAAAAGGCTGTTTACCATAAGTCTGGCTTATGGTCCTTAATTCTCCCATCAGCTCCAGTCTTTCTCCCCTCTATCCCACACCTGTATCCTTGTTCATGCCTCTGGTATAGGCAGATGTTCACTTCTTTTTGAAGTACTAGCATGCTTGTGCACTCTAAATTGGTATCTGCCTCCTCTGATTCAGCCCCTTCAAAGAGCACTATTGCAGAGCAGGGACAGCAGCAACATTCTCACCCTCCAAGAGCAAGGCCACCTCAGTGAAAACACTTGTCAGTGGTAATAGCCTCCTTAAATCAGAGAGAAAATGCAGCTGTCACTATTTGTGGCAACAGGGCACCCTTCTTTGAAAGAAAGTATAGTACCTCTACTGCTGGTTAGGACCTGTGAAAGGAAATTGGCTCAATGCTCACGGCAATAAGGCTTCACTTCTCTGACCTCTGGAAACTACTGCTTCACAGAAGAAGAAGCCATCAACTCTCTGGCCATGGTCTTCTCTGGAAGAAATGCACAAGCTGTGTCATAAGAGGGAAGTGTTTAATTAAGTTAAATCTGTCAAGCATAAAATAAATTCAGTCCACAATAGGTGTGCGTGCTCACCATGTCCACCAGTGCCAGAAGTTTTTCCCCTAGGAACCCCTGGAGTGGCACCTCCATGGCATGGTATAAGGTGCGTTCCCCACACCCTCAGTTCCTTCTTGCCGCCAGTGAAGGTGCTTCGGAACTGCTTTGCTCCAGCTTTGCTGTAGCTTGTCCCAGAATTCTTGTTCTTTCAGTGTATGTGATGTAGTTAGTACTCAATTAGGTTTAGTTTAGTTTAGCTAGTGCGCCCGGGCCGGGTTTTAAGTCGTGTGACAGTTGTAGGCAGATGATGCCAGTGAGTGATCTGCATGCAGACTGTTTACGCTGTTTGGATGAAACTCATCTCAGCTATCGCTGTAAGATGTACAAGTCATTTAAGCCTCTGACCAAGAGAGAGAGACATTAGGCTATCCTCATGGAGTTGGCATTGACCCCGACTGTGACGCACCGCTCTGAGTCAGCACTGGGCACTGCAATATCGGTGCACAGTGACGCCCCCAGTGCCAGCTACTAGTCAGCACTTCTCCCCGTCCACGGGGCATGCCAAGAAGGCTAAGAAGAGGCCTTCTCCACCGCAGCACTGGAGTAAATCTGGGGCAGAGATTAGACTTGTGTTGGGCAGTACTCTATCTCCATCAGCCTGTAGGCCTCCGACTCAAGTCGAGTGGAGTAGCCTGGCCCAGGCTTCTCCAGATGCCCTCCACTCCGGAAGCCCTGCAGGCGGCCCGAAACATCATGTCCATGCCGGTACCAGGAGCATCGCCAATGTTGGCCCCACGTTCCAGAGGCAAGCCGCCGCTAGGATCTCCGCAGTCTGTTACCGATGGTACCTGTCCTCCATGTCGAGGTCACAGTCTCGGGGTCGGCACCACTCCCGGCACCACCGCTCCTCCTGGTCCAGGGACAGTGGCAGGTCGTATGGAAGCCCAGCCTCTCTTCATAGCTGTCCATCGATTGGCCTGGCTGGCCTGACCCAACAACCCACTCCCCCAGTGCCACAGCAGGTGCAGTGGCACCGGGCCCTGTGACCGGTGCAATGGTACCAGCAGGCACCATGTCCCCCGATGCAGCCCTCGGTGGCCAGAGCCTCAGAAGGGCCATTGGCTTCCCTCTCCCGGCCTCCGAGGAAGGAATCAATGGGATGTACATCCTCGGCACTGTGCCCAGAGACTGACTAGGAGGTGGACCCTCCAGTGCCAGTGGACACACAAAGTACAGCACCGACCTCCTCGCCCTCCCCTGATGAGGCAATTATGGCCCCTCTGTCCATCCCACAGGAGGACTCTAAGGCGCACCAAGAACTATTAAAAAGGATGGCATCAAGCCTCAATCTCCAGGCAGCGGAGGTGGAGGAGCCCTTGGACTCCCTGTTTAATGTACTGTCCGCCTCAGTACTGGGCAGGGTGGCCTTGCCTCTCCACAAAGGGGTGGCGAAAATTTCACATGCCCTATGGCAAACCCTGGCCTTATTGGCCTCAATCTCTAAGAGCGGAAGGCAAGTATTTTGTGCCTACCAAGTGGCATGAATACCTATACACTCATCTTTCCCCTAACTCCCTGGTTGTCGAGTCGGTCAACCACAGGGAGCAGCAGGGCCAACCAACCCCTACACCAAAATATAAAAATTCAAGGAGGCTGGACTCATTTGGAAGGAAAATGTATTTGTCCTCGAGCTTCTGGTTACGGGTGGCAAACCATCAGGCTCTCCTGGGCTGGTATGAGTTCAACCTGTAGGACTCTTTGCCCAAGTTTGAGGACTTCCTCCAGGAGTGTGACAGGAAGGAGTTCAAAGCGCTGGTGGAGGAGGGTACAGTGGCTGCCAGGGCAACCCTGCAGGCAGAGTTGGATGCATCGGACACGGCCACGTGGTCCATAACCTCCGCGGTGTCCATGAGAAGGGCGTCATGGCTCCTGCTTTCTGGGCTGTCCAGTGAGGTACACACCTCCTTGCAGGACCTCCCGTTTGACAGCAAAACTGTGTTTGCGGAACAAACAGATATAAAACTGCATGGCCTGAAAGACTCCCGCCCGACGCTTCAGACTCTGGGCTCCGGCTAAACTTAAACCTAAGTTTAAGCCACAGCAGGCTCCTACTCAAGCCGCCCACTCTAAATGTCATGGGACTATAAAAAACACCTGCAGAGGCAGTCTCCGCCTTCCCCGGAGCAAGCAGAGAAAAGGCGGTTTTGACAGGATGCCTGGGGGGTGCTCTGCCAGTTCTCATCAGGGATCCACCCACAATAAAGCTTCTCTTCCCCTAGCAGTTGTGTGCTTTCCTCCCGGAGTGGTCGTGGCTGACCTAGGACCGATGGGTCCTCAATACCATCTCTTGGGGTTACACCCTCCAGTTTACTTCCACCCAGCCCGATCTCTCTCTCTCTCTCTCTCTCTCTCTCTCTCTCTCTATGTGCACCACTTTGGGCCTGTTGGTAAATGACACCAAGTCCATGTTAGTCCCAGTACAACACACGAAGTTAATCAGGGTGGTCCTGGACACCACGTCGGCCAGAGCCTGCCTGCCTGCCTCCCTCCCTTCCTCAGGACAGGTTTGAGACCCTGAAAGGGCTCAGAGACATGGTCACAAAGTTTCCATTGACAACAGGCAGAACGTACCTTGGGTCACATGTTGGCATGCACGTATATGGTCCACCACACCAAACTCAGGATGAGGCTGCTCCAGCTGTGGTTGGCCTCGGCATTCTCCCAGTCCAGAGACAAGATGGACAAAGTCCTCACTGTGTCCGAACCAGTGATCACCTCCCTACGATGGTGGTCCTCCCCTGGGAACATGCTACATGGGGTCCCATTCAGAGGCAAGCCCCCATCTGGTGCATCAGTCCTGGCATGGGGAGCCCATGTGGGGGACGTTCTAACCCAAGGTCTGTGGTCTGCACAGGATCTGGCCCTCCACATAAACATCAAGGAGCTCCACATCCTGCCCTCCTTCCCCTCTGTCAGAGTTGTCTGGTGAGAAGGAACTGAGGGTGGGTGGAGTGCGCAGCGCCCCTTATACCACTCCAGGTCCCACTCCAGGGGTCACTAGGGGCGCTCCCCTATGGGTACTGCTAGGGGAAAAACTTCCGACCCTGGTGCACGTGGCAAGCATACACATCTATTGTGGAATAGACATGAGCAACACATCTCGAAGAACACCAGTTACGGAAAAGGTAACTGTCTGTCTTTCTGTTCTTCATGTTACTAAGGTACGTGGCTAAAATTTAAATTTAAATTAAGCATTTTTTTTATCCTTTTGAGCACTGCACTGATTTTCACCTCCCTTTAATAGTAGCAGGTGTGAAAATTGGTAAAGTTCCAGGATCTGATGGCTTTCTAGCTAAATTTTAGGAGGTAATAGTAGGTCCCTTAGAATGGTACTGAAGGTTCCTCTCATTAGGGGAGGAACTTCCACAACCTATGAAAGAACTACTGTAGTGGTTCTCCCTAACACTGGAAAAGACCCTATCATGATGCAGCTCCTGTTGACCCATATCACTGCTGCATCATGACAAAGATTTTAGGAAAATTACTAGTTAGCCAATTGCAGTCAGTGTTCTCGCCTTATATAAATCCAGATCAGACTGGATTTATATAAAGGATAGACAAATGTCAGACAACGTTCAGAAAGTACTTGCAATCATCCATAATGCCAAAACAAAAATGTTTTGTTACGACTTGATGCAGAGAAAGCCTTTGATCGAATGGAGTAGAACTTTGTTTCAAGTCCTGTCCTGTAAGGACATTGGTCTCAGTTCCTTAAATGGATAACTGCTCTTTACACCACCCCAAAAAACAGCTGAGAGTTAATCAGGTTGTCTCCCCTATTTGAATTACACAGAAGGACTAGGCCTGCAGGCTCCTTTACTTTTTGCACTGGTGCTAAGGAACAGTTAATGTGTCATAGAATAAAACTTGGACAGGAACACATCAGAAAATAGCTTTATATGTGAATGATGTAACATTGTTATCTAAGCCAAATATTTTCCTAAAATTAGTTTCTAAAGAAATCCAGGAAATTGGGGTAGTGTCTGGATTCAAAATACATTATACCAAATCTGAAATGCTAGCTATAAGTTGTCCAGACTCTGAAAAGTCACTCTTCCTGAACATATCTGGGTACAAATAGGTATCAGATTCTATAAGATACTTGGGAATTCAAATCTCAAACAAACTATAAGAGCTCTATGATTTAAATATCAAACCATGACTTCAGCAAATTAAAAAAGATCTGTAGTGCTGGGGAAAGTCTGCAATTTCTGGGTTGGGAAGAATTGCTGCAGTTAAAATGAACATTTTGCTAAGTATCTTTCTTGTTTCAGAATCTGCCTGTAATCATCTCAGGTAAAACCCTAGCAGGAATACAGATCATGTTGTTATAATGTATATGGAATAAGATAAGACCACGAGTAAGTGCAGACATTTTGTACTATCCTATTAAACAGGATGGACTCGCTATTCCAGATATTCTATGGTACTATGAAAACCAGACAGCGCAAAGCAGTAGTGGTTTGGTGGCAGTCTAACACTGCCAAAGACTGGGTCTTTATTGAACAAAGAAGTTGTGCCAGTGTAAATCTCATTAGGCTACCATGGATTAATTAAAACAAAAACAAAAACCTCCAGAAATTTACACACACCTTTTAGCAAAAACTCTTATGGTTTTGATATATTACATCTTGTCTCTTGGTTTTGTTTCCTTCCCAATGGCACTTTAAAATAATCCAGATCTTTACCAAGTGACAAACTAGAGCATTTTAAAGATTCAAAGAGCCATAGACTATATATGGTTGGCTAGCTCTTCAGTAAAGAAACTTTTCTAACCTAGTTATAGATCAAAACCAGCCCACCTTTTTGTAGCACCAGTACTTTTAAGAGACATAATGCCTGACTTAACTTTCTAGCAAAAAAATATTGTATACAGAAAGATAACTTTAACAGAAGTGATGGCATTACAATTTATTTGGCATATACGGTCTGATCAAGCCAAGCTACAGTGTTCTTATTATTTATATATTGAACTGCTAATCTTTAAAACTTTTCTTATAAAAGTTCACATATGACACGGGGAAAGGACCTATATAAACAAATTACTCCAGAGGCATGGAAAAGAGGGCCAGCAACCTTAGTTTGGAGCACAATAAAATACACTTTATTTAAGATACTGTTTCAATGGTACCTCTCACCAGTCATGTTAAAATGTAGAGAGAGATTGAATAACTGTTGGAGAAATTGTGGTAAAAGAGGAGATTTTATGCCTATATGGTGGACTTTAAACTAGGTTCGACGGGGACAGGTGAGCAAAGCCCACAGGTAAGTGGGGAACAAGACCTGGGAGATGGGTTGGAAACAGGAGGGAGCACGGGCTATAATGGCAGAGAGGAAGGAGGGTCAGGGCAAAGCTGGGAGACAAGATCAAACCAGTATCTTAGATGCCTTTATACAAATGCAAGAAGTATGGGTAATAAGCAGGAAGAACTGGAAGTGCTAATAAATAAATACAACTATGACATTATTGGCATTACTGAAACTTGGTGGGATAATACACACGACTGGAATGTTGGTGTGGATGGGTATAGTTTGCTCAGGAAGGATAGATGGGAAAAAGGGAGGAGGTGTTGCCTTATATATTAAAAATGTACACACTTGGACTGAGGTGGAGATGGACATAGGAGACGGAAGGGTGGAGAGTCTCTGGGTTAGGCTAAAAGGGGTAAAACACACAGGTAATGTCGTGCTGGGAGTCTACTACAGGCCACCTAATCAGGCGGAAGAGGTGGATGAGGCTTTTTTCAAACAACTAACAAAATCATCCAAAGCCCAAGATTTGGTGGTGATGGGGGACTTCAACTATCCAGATATATGTTGGGAAAATAACACCGCAGGGACCAGACTATCCAATAAGTTCCTGGACTGCATTGCAGACAACTTTTTATTTCAGAAAGTTGAAAAAGCTACTAGGGGGGAAGCTGTTCTAGACTTGATTTTAACTAATAGGGAGGAACTTGTTGAGAATTTAAAAGTAGAAGGAAGCTTGGGTGAAAGTGATCATGAAATCATAGAATTTGCAATTCTAAGGAAAGGTAGAAGGGAGTACAGCAGAATAGAGACAATGGATTTCAGGAAGGCGGATTTTGGTAAGCTCAGAGAGCTGATAGGCAAGGTCCCATGGGAATTAAGACTGAGGGGAAAAACAACTGAGGAAAGTTGGCAGTTTTTCAAAGGGACACTATTAAGGGCCCAAAAGCAAGTTATTCCGATGGTTAGGAAAGATAGAAAATGTGGCAAAAGACCACCTTGGCTTACCCTTGAGATCTTGCGTGACCTACAAAATAAAAAGGCGTCATATAAAAAATGGAAACTAGGTCAGATCACGAAGGATGAATATAGGCAAATAACACAGGAATGCAGAGGCAAGATTAGAAAAGCAAAGGCACAAAATGAACTCAAACTAGCTATGGGAATAAAGGGAAACAAGAAGACTTTTATCAATACATTAGAAGCAAGAGGAAGACTAAGGACAGGGTAGGCCCACTGCTCAATGAGGAGGGGGTAACAGTAACGGGAGACTTGGAAATGGCAGAGATGCTTAATGACTTCTTTGTTTCGGTCTTCACTGAGAAGTCTGAAGGAATGTCTAGTATAATGAATGCTTACGGGAAGAGGGTAGGTTTAGAAGAGAAAATAAGGAAAGAGCAAGTAAAAAATCACTTAGAAAAGTTAGATGCCTGCAAGTCACCAGGGCCTGATGAAATGCATCCTAGAATACTCAAGGAGTTAATGGAAGAGGTATCTGAGCCTCTAGCTATTATCTTTGGGAAATCATGGGAGACAGGGGAGATTCCAGAAGACTGGAAGGGGGCAAATATAGTGCCCATCTATAAAAAGGGAAATAAAAACAACCCAGGAAACTACAGACCAGTTAGTTTAACTTCTGTGCCAGGGAAGATAATGGAGCAGGTAATCAAATAAATCATCTGCAAACACTTGGAAGGTGGTAAGGTGATAGGGAATAGCCAGCATGGATTTGTAAAGAACAAATCATGTCAAACTAATCTGATAGCGTTCTTTGATAGGATAACGAGCCTTGTGGATAAGGGAGAAGCGGTGGATGTGATATACCTAGACTTTAGTAAGGCATTTGATACAGTTTCGCATGATATTATAGATAAGCTAGGAAAGTACAATTTAGATGGGGCTACTATAAGGTGGGTGCATAACTGGCTGGATAATCGTACTCAGAGAGTAGTTGTTAATGGCTCCCAATCCTGCTGGAAAGGTATAACAAGTGGGGTTCCGCAGGGGTCTGTTTTGGGACCGGTTCTGTTCAATATCTTCATCAACGATTTAGATGTTAGCATAGAGAGTACGCTTATTAAGTTTGCGGACGATACCAAACTGGGAGGGATTGCAACTGCTCTGGAGGACAGGGTCAAAATTCAAAATGATCTGGAAAAATTGGAGAAATGGTCTGAGGTAAACAGGATGAAGTTCAATAAAGATAAATGCAAAGTGCTCCACTTAGGAAGGAACAATCAGTTTCACACATACAGAATGGGAAGAGACTGTCTAGGAAGGAGTATGGCAGAAAGAGATCTAGGGGTCATAGTGGACCACAAGCTTAATATGAGTGAACAGTGTGATACTGTTGCAAAAAAAGCAAACATGATTCTGGGATGCATTAACAGGTGTGTTGTAAACAAGACACGAGAAGTCATTCTTCCGCTTTACTCTGCACTGGTTAGGCCTCAACTGGAGTATTGTGTCCAGTTCTGGGCACCGCATTTCAAGAAAGATGTGGAGAAATTGGAGAGGGTCCAGAGAAGAGCAACAAGAATGATTAAAGGTCTTGAGAACATGACCTATGAAGGAAGGCTGAAGGAATTGGGTTTGTTTAGTTTGGAAAAGAGAAGACTGAGAGGGGACATGATAGCAGTTTTCAGGTATCTAAAAGGGTGTCATCAGGAGGAGGGAGAAAACTTGTTCACCTTAGCCTCCAATGATAGAACAAGAAGCAATGGGCTTAAACTGCAGCAAGGGAGATTTAGGTTGGACATTAGGAAAAAGTTCCTAACTGTCAGGGTAGTTAAACACTGGAATAGATTGCCTAGGGAAGTTGTGGAATCTCCATTGCTGGAGATATTTAAGAGTAGGTTAGATAAATGTCTATGCGGGATGGTCTAGACAGTCTTTGGTCCTGCCATGAGGGCAGGGGACTGGACTCGATGACCTCTCGAGGTCCCTTCCAGTCCTAGAGTCTATGAGTCTATGAGACTTGCTCAGTCACTGGAGAGCAGTAGGATACACTCTGTAACCAGCTATCACTATTTGGTGAATATATTACCAAATGATCCTTTGGTAAACTTTCTAGGGCTTCCTGCTGGAAATGATCACACAAAAGGAAATGAAGACTTTATCTTTTGTTTGATAGTAGCTGCTCAACTATTGATAGCATCTCATTGGGGAAAAAAATAGTCCAACTATAGAGGAACGGTTCAAAAATATGGGAGATTGTGGCTATGGAAATATTAACATGCCAATTATGTACCCAGCAAAATATGGTCACTTTAACTCTGCTAGACTAATAAGCATTCTACCAGATAGCCTCTCCCTGTGTAAGCAATGGTAATATCCCTCTTTAGCCTTCTAATAATACTTCTGACAAGGATGCCAAGCTTGCTGGGCTAGAAAGTTCACAACTCATTGAAGCAGTGTTTTTAAACACCTAGGTCAGAGTCTAATGGGGAATGGACAGCCACAGGTGCTGGAAGTAGGGGCGTGGAAGGGGGGGTGCTGTAGCACCCCCTGATTTGAAGTGGTTTCTTTCATATACGGGGTTTACAGTTTGGTTTAATGGCTCTCAGCTGCCCCTCAGTAGAAATTGCTCCAGCACCTCTGTGTGCAGCATAAGATTGTACTCAGCATAGCATTTTGCCAACTGAAGGAACCCAGCCATAAATATTGGGTAAGGGACTGCCACATGTCTACCAGCAAGTCAGGACGAGACTGGCCTCACACCTCGGCCTCCCAGGGGGCGCTGGCCCGGCGCCCGCAGAGAGCCTGACTTCACCCCGCCTTCCAGGCAGTTCTAGCTCTGCCTCGCCCCCTGCGTGGCCCCGCCTCTCGCGCCGGCGCCGAGCTCGCGGACTGGAGGATGCAGTAGCTGGCTGCGGGTCACCATGGGCAGCAAGATGGCGGCCGCCAGCAGGGTCGTTCAGGTAACTAGGGTTGTTTCCCCGCGAAGGGGGCGGGCCCGGCGCTCTGCGTTCGGGGGGAGCCTGGTGCGATCTGCCCACCTCTGCCGGCGGCTGGAGATGCCGGAGCAGCCGCAGAGCGAGAGCGGCTGGGGCTGATGCCCTTGGCCTGGAGGTGCCGTTGGGGAGCCGGGGCGCTGGTGGGGGCTCTGGGCAGTGGCGGGCCGAGGTGCTTCTGGGCCCGAGTCCGGAGAAAGGGCGAGCGGGTCTGAGCTGCGGGATTGCGGGGACACTGCGGGGGGGACAAGTGAGGCTGGGCGCGCTGGGGCTCAGTGACAGCAGCGGGGGCCTCACCTGCCCGGGGGCGGGGACTCTTCCGCCACGGCGGGAGGGACGGACCCAGACTGCCGCTGCCCACGGGCTCACCTGTTTCCATGGGCGATGCTTGCCAGTGGCTACAGCCCGGCTCCCTTCAGAGCTGCTGCTGCCGCCCCCCCGGGCCTTGTCGTCTCCCCGCAGCCTCGCTCTGCGTTGAGGTGCAGGGCCCGAGGCTCTGCTCACACGACCCGTCGTTTCGTCCTCGGTGCCTGGAAGCGCGCGGTGCTCGCGCTACAGCAGTCCGGGCCTGGGGGCCCTCGCGCGGGTGCGGTAGGTGGAGATGCCGGTGTAACGACCGCGCCTGATCACCCTGGGAGAGCTTCCTCGAGAGACTCGGAGGAGTTGGTGGAGAGAGGGCGCAGAACCGAGGGAGGGAATAAATCCTCGCTGCTCTTTCTTCAAGAGCCTCTATTCCAGTTCTTTCCATAACTATTCTGCTTTAGCTATGTAGGCAACAGCCTACTCTAACTGTCTTCAGCTTCCCCTTAAAGGGACAGCAGCTTGCAAATCAGAAATAAGCACCTGCTATTAGTACAAATAACCATTAAGATACATGAAAGGGATTTGAGAAAAAAAAATCTTCTCTTCTGTTTTTTCGAGTTTTGTTTCCTTTGTACCTTTGATAGCACTTTGTGTGTAGCGGAATTTGCTTTTCTGCTTCATGCACCAAGCAAGTAGGGGTTCTCCAATGTCTTGATATCCTCACATCCGTTTCTTCCCTACCCATATTGACTAGTCATCTGGTCTGTTGAACCCAGTGCTCAACTGCCTGCTTCTCTTGTGGTATTATTCCTACTGCTATAGGGATGCCAGCAAATTGCCTATCTTGCAGTAGCCCTGATTATGCACCCTCAGAATATCACCTTCCCATAAATGCTTATTTGCAACTCATAAACTGCTGTTCTTGGGAATGAGGGAAAGCCTTTTTTATTTTAAAGAAATAAACTTTTTGAAAAAAATCAATGCAAATAATCAGGGATTTGGAGCAATCAAATTTTTGAATTGCTCCACTCCAGCTCCGGGCAAAAACCTACTGCTCCGCACTCCAGCTCCAGGCTCCTCTCCAAAGCCCTGCAAAAAATATCTTAATGCAGATGGGGGTTGAACTCCACACGTACTAGTATATAGCTGTTTACTTCTGAGACTAGAAAAACCTTAGAATCCAATTTATACTGCAGTTATAGTTCCTCCTCTATAAGCCATAGTTAGTTGTGTGGAAACTAATAAAGCATTGCATTTGCTTTACAGTCTAATACAGCTTTGAATCTGAAATGTCACTTGGACAGTCTTAGCCTTGATTAAAAATAAAATTTAAATTATTATAAATCTCCCAAATCTGGTGTTAACGAAAGCGCAAAGCAACAAGGTAAAAATAATTGCTTAGTGTGTAGCATTCTTGCCATGAAAATCTCATGAACTTTTATATTTTATTTACCCAAACTCTCCCCCCTTCCCTGCCTCTTTCCACTGCTGTCTTGTTTTAGGTAGTCAAGCCACATACACCCTTAATCAAGTTCCCGGACAGAAAAAATAGTCCTAAACCTAAAAGTAAGTATTTCATTTGTAAATAAAATTTATACCATATTATATTTATTTGCCTTAGTATTTACATAAGACCCATGACACATTGTTTCTTTTTGGCTTATATGGCTCAATTTTGGCTCAATTGTTTCTGAGCATTGACCTAGTTTGGTGGCAGCTGCCTGATTTTATGCTTTAGAAAACAGACCATACTTAATGCATAAAACTGAGATTACCTTATTTCCTCTGTTGTCCAGGCAGAGTTTTGAGGATCTCCATTTTTATCCTCCTACTTTAATCTTATACTATGAGCTCATTTTGCTAACACTAATCTCCATTTAAGAGAGGCTGTGCTAAACTCACTTTTAAGCAGCATGAGTTTTCAATGAAGTTTGCAGCAGAAAGGCAGTCTTTTTTCCTTGCTTTGTCTGCAATATTTAAAATCCTGATGGTACCTGAAAGGGCAGTTTACTCCCACTATGCATAAGGGAAAAAAGTTGTTATATTTAAAAAAACAGTACTCAATCTGACTTTACTGTATATCTGTATATTACTACATTGATGCTTACAGGGTACCAATCACCATCATATGTAGAAATCAAAGTTGTCATATTGCTCCATTAAAATGAGATTGTGTATTGTTATGACTAACATTCCTCTTGACTCAATAAAGTATTTGAAACAAAAATAGGAGATGTTTTTTATGAAATTCTGGCCTAATACTTCTTTTTATCTGGAGGCTGTGATAATTCCTGGTTCATTCCTCTTTTAATTCAGTACCTATGATATCTTCTTAAATATTGGAGTCAAACCTGTTCAGCACACCTAAAATTAAAGGATCCCTTCCTGTTTATGTCCCCAGAGCTCACCACTTATTTTAAGGTTTTTCACTGGTGGTGGTAGAGGTAGATATAATGAACATTACTATAGAATTTTGAAAAATGAGAACTTTAATTCTTGGAATCTAATGACTTCAACCTTGGTGTTGGAAGCACTCCATAAAAATATTTTTCTTTTTGGCTTGATTGGTGGTTTTGACCTGAGTGTGAATTCCCATTGAATATTTTTGTTAAAAAATGAAGTGTATTGGACAGAATTCTATGCAGCGTTTGCCCACACCATCTAATTTGTATCTAGTTCTAACACCCTCTACTCTATTGAAAATCTTTTTCAATGATTGAATAAACAACTAATTTCTCATCTCTTATTCTTCTAAATCTGATGTGCAAGTTCTGATTAGAGCTGGCTGAAACTCCAAATTTTTGATTCATGAGAAATTTCAGCTTTTCAGAAGTTGGATTTGTTCTCATCATAACCAAACCAAATTTGTTGAAATATTTCAACAAATCCAAAATTTCAGTTTGGAGACACTGAAACATGGTGTTTGTGGAATGAAATATTGGAAACTAATCAGAATGCTATTCACTGAATGTCAGTTTCATTGAGCCCCTGCTGGGATTCCCGGGGGTGGGTGGGTGTGTGTGTGTGTGTAGATATAGACCTTCCTACCTTGATCCATGCCTTTGTCACCTCAAGACTATTCTGTACATTTTCAATCCATTCATCCTGTAGTGATTTAGAATATGATAGCCTGTATTTTACCATGATGTGGTGCATTTGTGGTTGGCTGTATACTTGACTGGTTGGCCTTGAGGGATCTGTTCCTGGTTCCCTCCTCAGTCTCTGGGAAGCCTTACCTGTACTGAGGGTATCAGGTATATTTCTTCACTGTCAACTCTGAATATGTCTCTCTGTCACCCACAGTGCTAAGTCCCACATCTCTTCCTCAATATCCTTGAATCAGTTGAAACGCCACATGGCTAAAATTGAAAAACTCATCTTCCTCCGCTTCTTTCTCTGACCTTATCAGCAACTTCATCATCCATCTGGTCCCCTGGGTTGGCAAGCATAGTTTCACATTTGACTCATTTAGGATTGCTAAATCCTGTTACTGCTTATTCTGCAACTATCTTATCACTGCTGCTTCAATTTTTGTATTAGGTCTGATCATTTCTCACCTGGGCTACTGCAGCATCCGCATCTCTGGCTTCCTTGACTTTTGCATTACATTCACTCTAGTCCACAAATTGAGGCTGGGGGTGTAATAGGATGGGAAACGTTGCTCCCATGGGACTTGGGACTTGAATTAGGAATCTTTACTTCCACAGGATATTGTAATTGTGTAGTCTACTGTGTTGTCAAGTCTAAATCATTTGTTGATTGGGGGGGGGGGGGGTGTTTTTTTGTTCAGAGGGATGAATGCTATATAAACACATTGCCACTAGAAAAATTCATTATTGGCTGTTTTGACCATCTAGCCCTCATCATCAAGTTCTTGCATTGCTATGCAATGCTGACTTATATCATGTTCAAAATCTTCCATCCTTGCAGCTTCAAGGCCCTTCTGACACCTAGTTTCCTACTCCCCAGCTCATAACCCAAGTGCTTATTTATACTTGAGGCTGTTTCTGTACTTTTCTACAAGTTATTCCATGCCTTCTTTCAGTCTCCTATGCCTGGAATGTCCTTCCTGACCCTGTGCATCTCAAATCCTTCAAAACTCACCCATTTTGGTCAACATTCAGCAACTGACCTCCACTCCCTGTGACCTTCATTTTGGATGTAACCTACAAACTATATTATATGAATTAATTAAAAATACAAACAAAGCAGTATAATACAAACCACATTTTGTAATATTTCACAGTTACAACCGTCATCCTCCCATAGACCTATCCCTTTGTCTGTGGACAACTTGTATTGTAAACTACTTGAGTAGAAATATAATGACCAAACCTTAAAGAACCGCACATGCTTATGACATACACTGTGAGGCACTCTATGTTCTTAATCTGCAGTTACGGCTCTCCAATGTAAGTATTTGTAAAACTATGTACTGGTTTAACTACTGTTGCAACATCAGTACCTATCCCTTTCAATCTGTGCTTCCTCTTACTCTCAAAATTTGACTGTATCAATGTTCTCATTGCTATATTAGTCCCTAAAATTGAAAATAAAAGTATATGGTGAGAAGGAAGGGGTTTAAATTCATGCAAGTAGCTTTATAGTGAAAAATTCTACTGAACGACCAGTACCTTCTAACTTTTACTGATTGCAGTAATGAATAACTATACTCAAGCCCATTAAGGTATTAAAATATTCTCTGTACTTCTATACATGGTTTTGAAATCTGGGTTTCAGTGCAGGAATCTCTGCAAGCAAGGGTACCACCACTCCATGCTTCAGCTGCACAGATGTCTGTAGGAGACAGACCACCAGCCCTTCAAAACATTTCATCCATTAGTAGAGTACAAGGCACACCAGACACGACAGAATTAGTAAAAACATTACCTCAAAAGTACAGGAGAAAGCTGATGTCAGATGAGGAGATGGAATACATTCAAGTAAGTTTTGTTATATTTGTTACTACATATGTCCTCTGTAGTTATTCACTATGTTGAATACTTTGCAAAACAACTTCTGGACAACATGATAAATATCCTTATCCAAGTTAACTCTTGTTAACTTTGCACTTACATCAAGCATTACAACTTAATTTGCAGTAAATGCAAACTAAATATTCCGCAACACACAAGCTGGGTAGATAAAGTATCCCTGTTTGGCAGTTCAGGATGCTGATACAGACAGAGAGGCCGTGACTTGCGCACGGTCGTGCAGAAAGCCAGTGACAAAATCAGGACTAGAATTTGTTTTGAAGTTCTATACTACATTTAATCCATTAAACCATGTTATTTCAGTGTCATTACCTCTTGTATTTACAATTATCTACATGTACTTCTATTAAAATTAGTATATTTATTTTTTGCACAAAGTGCTGATCCTTTCATTTATGAGTTTATTCATAGACTGAAGAGGCTAAACAGGTAGCTTATGCCCAAAATATAGGTTGTGTGTTTAAGAATAAAAATTACAGAAACAAATATTATTTCACAGAAAACAAATTGAGTTTAAATGCTCCCTTATAGTGTTTGCAAACTAATATTGCAGCATTATGCAATTACACGAGAGGCAGAAATTTTAATTGACTGCAAATTGGCATTGTACCTATAATTTGTTGAGTTTTGAGCCCTTCGTCACCAGATGGTGACAAATTGGGAGATTAGAGAAGAGTATTAAAAATATTAAAGAGCTGGAGGGATGGGTTTGAGGCAAGGCTAAAAAACTAAATCTGTATAACTTGATGTGGTGATGATTAAGTCCACAAGTATTCAAAGGATATAAACATTGATGATAGAGAGGAATTTTTATATAGGGCTTGTCTACATCACAAAGTTGCAGCGCTGGTGAGGGGGTTACAGCGCTGCAACTTAGGAGGTGTACACATCTGCAGGGCATCACCAGCGCTGCAATTCCGTTTGCAGCGCTGGCCGTACTCCCGTTTTGTCTCGGGTGTAGAGGATCCAGCGCTGGTGATCCAGCGCTGGTAATCAAGTGTAGACACTTACCAGCGCTTTTCTTGACCTTCATGGAATAAGCAGGTATCCCAGCATACCTGAGGAAGCCTCTGGTAATCAAGCTGGTCTCCTTCCCCGGTTTGCTCTCGCGTTCCCCGAACCCCGAGCAAGCAGGTCTCCTTCCCTGCGGTTTGCAGGGGGGTTCGGGGAACGCGAGAGCAAACCGCGGCGAAGCTGGTCTCCTTCCCCGGTTTGCTCTCGCGTTCCCCGAACAAGCAGGTCTCCTTCCCTGCGGTTTGCAGGGTGGTTCGGGGAACGCAAGAGCAAACCGGGGAAGGAGACCAGCTTCACCGCGGTTTGCTCTCGCGTTCCCCGAACTACCCTGCAAACCGCAGGGAAGGAGACCTGCTTGCACAGGGGTTCGGGGAACGCGAGAGCAAACCGGGGAAGGAGACCAGCTTCGCCGCGGTTTGCTCTCGCGTTCCCCGAACCACCCTGCAAACCACAGGGAAGGAGACCTGTTTGTTCGGGGAACGCGAGAGCAAACCGGGGAAGGAGACCAGCTTCGCCGCGGTTTGCTCTCGCGTTCCCCGAACCACCCTGCAAACCGCAGGGAAGGAGACCTGCTTGCTCGGGGTTCGGGGAACGCGAGAGCAAACCGCGGCGAAGCTGGTCTCCTTCCCCGGTTTGCTCTCGCGTTCCCCGAACCTCCGTGCAAGCAGGTCTCCTTCCCTGCGGTTTGCAGGGGGGTTCGGGGAACGCGAGAGCAAACCGCGGCGAAGCTGGTCTCCTTCCCCGGTTTGCTCTCGCGTTCCCCGAACCCCCCTTGAAGCCGCCCAACAGCGCTGCAGTATGGCCACATCTAACACCACTTGCAGCGCTGGTTGCTGTAAGTGTGGCCACTCTGCAGCGCTGGCCCTATACAGGTGTACTAATACAGCTGTAACAACCAGCGCTGCAAAATTTTAGATGTAGACATACCCATAGGGTGGAAAGAGGGCTATAACTAGGAGTAATGGAATTAAAGAAGGCGTGAAACTTCCTGCCATTGAGCCTAAAAGTTTCCCAGCAATGAGAGGTATTAAGCTGTAAAAGTCTAGCAGGAAAACAGTGGAAACATCTTCTGGACACCTTAGATTATTAAAACAGAGAATGTTTAAATAGGAAGCTTGCTTTTTACTGTCTTTTTTGCACTTCTGAGTTTGGACAAAGAAAATAACTAGTCCAGTTTCTTTCTTTTGCAGGCTTTTATTCACCAGTGTAATGCTGCAGTGTTCATTTTTACATTGACCTATATAAGAAGTTACACAAACATTTCTCAGATTTTTGTGAGATTTTTTTACAACATCTAAGACAAATAGAAACTTTGTGTCCATAAAAGTAATAAATAAAAGGTAGAATTCTTAAATGTGCAAATAACCCAGTATTGAAAACAGTACTTCCCTGTTCAGTAATAACAAAGTGCAAACCAGCATGTCAGCTTCCATTTCTTTTAGTAGAAGACATGTAATTGTCTATTTTTCTTTTACAGCGTGGAGGTCCAGAATAATTACAGAAGATGCTTGTTCACCACTGCTGAATGAATTACTGTATTCACATTAAAGGCCTTCATCACTCTGAATGTTATAAACAGTTTAATTGCTTTAATAAAGACCCTGTATAAAAGAGTGAGAAAGTTGACACTTAGGCCACTTCTCTTCTAATGTATGTTTCTGGGCCAGCTTTTCTGTTAAAAGCTGATTAAGATAATGGTCTGAATCCACTTTAGAAACCTACACTATTCAAATGTAACTTAAGCAATAAAATTGTCAAGGATATCTACTTTCATAGCCATTGTTGATCCACAAACAAAGGTCCAGATCTAGTGCAAAATCTCTCAGGCCCATAAGATGAGCATTGTAAAGTTGCTACTTTTTATTATAAGAATCTTAATGTTCTTTCTTTTCAACTTCAGACAGATATATAAAAATAAGCTTTCATTCTGGCATCCTGCTGCATGGTGGCTGCTTGCCCTGACAGTTTAAATGCTTCCTAGGGTGAGAACAGCATTAAGATAGAGATGATCAGCTTATTCTTGGACTAATTTTAGTAATTAAAATTGTGTTTGGAACAGCTCTTAAACTCACTTGCCTACAGTTTTAGAGAAAACTACCTTTCAGAACTGATTCTTGCTTTCTTGAGCTTTAGAAGTCAGGTATATCATGGGGCCGATGGGTTTAGTTTCAAGAAGAAAACTACAGGTAGCCTTTACTTCTCTTCATGTTTGCTCGACAAATTAACCTTAATCTGGGTAAAAAGGAGACTAAAAAAATTAACGTGAGTGCCACATCTGTTAAGTACGCCTTGTGCCTTGAGAAATTTTAATAGGTTAAACTATACCACTAGCCCAGTAAGGTGGAGAACTTCCCTTCAGTCCCTTGATGCCTACTAAGGCAGATATCAGGCTTTTGTTTTATACCTTTTAACCTATTAAAAATGGACTTCAGGCCTTTCTTAGAAGATACAGAAGCAGCATGAGGGGCAGAGTTGCAAAGTTGCAGGCTCATGATAGGGGAAGGGCTTGCCTCCTATCTTTTCAGGATTGTATCCAAGTATAGTTTTCAGGTTCAGTTGTCAACTAGAGCAGTAAGTGCTCTATCAGATTAACTGGTTCTGTATGTTTCACAGTAATTATAAACACTAAAGCCTTGAAATGTTGCTGACAAGTAAGACTCATTTTAAAATATGCCATATCTACAGCTAGGGATGGACAATTCTATATCAGTTCTCTTTGGGTATCAAAAAAACCCCCAACAACTCACTACCAATCTGCTTAGTACTTAAACTGTCACTGACAACATTGTTCAGGAAATAAAATATTCAGTTACAACCAAGTTTTAGTGCATCTTCAAGTCCTCCTAGAGAACCATCTCTCCCAACTATCTCATAGAATTTTAAATATATTGATGAATTGTGTACATTATACAACAGTACTTTTTTGTCACAGTGATATGGTAATATTGCTGTGACAGAAAATACTAATAAATGTACTGAAGAGGGGAGTTGAGGCACAAAGTGGTTGAATGAACAAGGAATATAGATGCCATATCTCCTGATTCTGAGTCATGAGCTGAAGACCATTATTTTCCCAAAATACAAAATGGTGGTGCCAGAACATACTGCAGAGTATAGTAGACAAAGATGAGAGAAGTTTGTTCATATTATTACTATGCATTACTTACACATGGACAGAGAAAAGTTAATTCAACTCTTAGGTTTGTCTATCTGGGAGAATTAATTTGAATAGCTTCCCCTCAACAACATGTACTCCAGAATAAGTATGTCCACACAGTGAGCTATTCTGGATTATCTTTTGTGCTTTAAATTCACACTTTAAATAACTAAGGCCTTGTCTAGTCTTGAAAGTTATTTCAGATTAATGTGTCAATATGAACAGTTCTAACTGGGGGTTGGCTGCTACTTCCAGTATAACTGAGCGATGGCAGCAAAAGAATAATTTTAAAGCAATGGAATATGTTTCATAGAAAGGATAACACCATGTTAAAATGCAGACACAATGAAAAAAAGCATTGTCTTACAAAAGCTCATTTTGAATTTTATGGGTCTAATAAACTGTTTTGTTAAATCAATTGCACATTCCACTACTCCTGGCACTGGTGGGAAGTCATATCCAGAATGTGAAGCATGGATGTAAATAGGTCTGAGTCTAAGGCGTATGCTATATAATCTGTCCAAATTTTCCTGAAAATGATTCCACTTGAGAGCTGGAATATTAACCATGAAGTTCTGTTCTACAAACCAGTTTGAGGGCCCAAAAGTGCACAGTGAAGTGACTGGATTTAAAAAAAAAAAAAAGACTCTTCTACCTTCCAAATCACCATCTTCCTCCAAAGTTCTGAAAATAAGGCCAAAAAAAATCACTTTGAATATTCAAAGTCAATTTTATCCTTCTACTGTACTTCCACTGCTGTTGGATAATCCTATAGCAGGACCTTGGATTTCAGAAAAGTAGACTTTGATTCTCTCAGGGAATTGATGGGCAGGATCCCCTAGGAGGCTAATGAGGAAAGGAATCCAGGAGAACTGGCTTTATTTTAAAGAAGCCTTATTGAGGGTGCAGGAACAAACCATCTCGGTGTGCATAAAGAATAGCAGATATGGCAGGCTTGGCATGGCTTAACAGAGAAATCTTCAGTGATCTTAAACACAAAAAGGTAGTTTACAAGAAGTGGAAACTTGGACAGATGACTAGAGAGGAATATAAAGATATTACTCGAGCATGCAGAGGTGTAATCACGAAGGCCAAAGCACAATTGGAGTTGCAGCTAGCAAGGGCTATGAAGGGTAAGAAGGAGGGATAGCTCAGTGGTTTGAGCATTGGCCTGCTAAACCCAGGGTTGTAAATTCAATCCCTGAGGAGGCCATTTGGGGATTGGTCCTGCTTTGAGCAGGGGGTTGGTCTAGATGATCTCCTGAGGTCCCTTTCAATCCTGATAATCTGTGAATCTAAGGGTTTCTACAGGTATGTTAGCAACAAGAAGGCAGTCAAGGAAAGTGTGGGACCCTTACTGGATGGGGGAGGCAATCTAATGACAGCTGATATGGGAAAAGCTGAAGTACTCAATGCTTTTTTGGCCTCTGTCTTCACAAGCAAGGTCAGTTCCCAGACTGCTGGACTGGGCAGCACAGTATGGGGAGGAGGTGAGCAGTCCTCAGTGGTGAAAGAACAGGTTAAGGACTATTTGGAGAAGCTGGACATGCACAAGTCCATGGGGCTGGATGCAATGCATCCGAGGTACTGAGGGAGTTGGCTGATGTGATTGCAGAGCCATTGGCCATTATCTTTGAAAACTCATGGTGATAAGGGGAGGTCTCAGGCAACTGGAAAAAGGTAACTATAGTGATCATTTTTTAAAAAAGGAAGGAGAATTTGGGGAACTACAGATTGGTCAGCCTCACTTCAGTCCCCAGAAAAATCATGGTGCAGGTCCTCCAGGAATCCATTCTGAAGCACTTGGAGGAGAAAGGTGATCAGGAACAGTCAACATGGATTCATCAAGGTCAAGTCATGCCTGATCCACCTGAATGCCTTCTATGATGAGATAACTGCCTCTGTGGATATGGGGAAAGTGGTAGACGTGATATACCTTGACTGTAGCAAACCATTTGATATGGTCTCCCACAGTAATCTTGTTAAAGAAGTTTGGGTTGAATGAATGGACAATAAGGTGGATAGAAAGCTGGCTAGATCGTCAGGCTCAACGGGTAGTGATCAACGGCTCAATGTCTACTTGGCAGCTGGTATCAAGCAGAGTGCGGCAGGGATCGGTCCTGGGGCCGGTTTTGTTCAACATCTTCATTAATGATCTGGATGATGGGATGGATTGTACTTTCAGCAAGTTTGCAAATAACACTAAGCTGGGGGGAGAGGCAGATATGCTGTAGAGTAGTGATAGGGTCCAGAGTAACCTAGACAAATTGGAAGATTGGGCCAAAATAAATCTGATGCGGTTCAACAAGGACAAGTGGAGAGTCCTGCACTTAGGACAGAAAAATCCCATGCACTGCTACAGGATGAAGACCGACTGGCTAAGCAGCAGTTCAGCAGAAAAGGACCTGGGGATTACAGTGGACAAGAAGCTGGATATGAATAAACAGTTGCCAAGAAGGCTAACGGCATATTGGGCTACATTAGTAGGAGCATTGCCAGCAGATCGAAGGAAGTGATTACTACTGTTTATTTGGCACTGGTGAGGCCACATCTGGAGTATTGTGTAGGTCTGTCCCAACCTTTATCTTCTGTGATTCTGTGTGCGTCAGGAATGCTTTTATCTCCATCTAGCCTTGAACCAGAGATTGGGACTGAGTAAAATGCAGACCTTGCTATTGTGATCCGGGCCTGTCACTTCCAGCCCATATCACTGCAATGCACTTTTCAAAGGGCTGACGCCTCTCTAGGAATTAAAGGCGGTGCATTTTGCAGCGGCCTGCTGTAGCTTTGTTTCAGCCGCAACCTGTTAGCGCTTCTGGGTGAGCTGCAGCGAGTGAGTGTTGGTGGACGTCTCTCGTTCAGGCTGGAGCTCCCATCTGCCCAAAGGCTGGTGTCCCTGCCTCTCACTCAGGGGAGTGGGCCCAGTGCCTTACTGGCTGGTCGGTGCGGTCGGACGGGATCCGGCCTAGCCTGCCAGGCTGCGCTTCCGACAAACTCCTCTGCCGGGGCAGCTCTAGGGGCGGTAGCGTGGAGCCCGCAGCCGCCTCACCCCGCCGGGCTCAGCGAGCTGCTGCGCTCCCCTGTAGCAGCCCCGCCTCGGCCCTCGCTCTTCCAGGAACCCTGACCGGCGCCACGCAGCGCCTCCCGTCCTGCCCCGCCTGCGGCAGGCGTCTGCCGGGGAGGCCTCGGAAGGGGCTGGCGCCCAAGGGCGACGAATGTGCGTCGCTTAGTGACTGTTGCTAGAGCAGGACGATGGTGTCGTGAACAGAACGCCGCCGCCAGTAGAGCTCATGCGCAGGTAGCTCGAGGAAGGGGCGGGGCCGGAAGCAGCGGGCGGCTCAGGCAGTGACGGTTTTAAATCCCCCTGGCCCGGCCGGTTCCTTTCCCCGGCTAGTGATGGACGCGCGAGCGCGGGCTAAGCGCTATGAGAAGCTCGACTTCCTGGGCGAGGGGCAGGTGAGGTCTGCGCGGTGGGGTCGGGGCCCGCCCGGCCGGTGCAGTTGGGAGCAGAAGGGCCGGGCCGGGCCGGGCCGGGCCTGTGCGGGGGGTCTCGGCTAGTGGGGCAGCGGGGCTGGGCCGGTGTTGGTGCTTTGTTGCTCCCAGGATATGAGAGAGACAAGGCCACCTTCTACATTTGTGTCGCTCATGTGCTGTAGGAGTGTTTCAATTGGTAGGGTAGAGGTAGGGTTGCTGCTTTGTTTGTGGTGCCATTAGAATTTGAATATTCTTTTCTGTAATTGATTAATAAAAGGAAATCATCCCAATTCTGCTTTGCTCCTGTGCACATGGAGTATGTTTGCAGAACTACAGATGCAGGGTTTTTGTTGGAGGGCTTATCCCAGTTAATGTAATTTAAGTTGGGCCCCCAATTTCACTCTTATAAGTAGAATGGGTTGTGTTGTGTTGAATAGTTTTTAGTGGATAGTTTGTTGTCGGGAGGGGAGAGTGGGGTTGTGTATTTCTATCAGAGTGGAAGCCCTGGAAGGTTATTTCTTTAATTCTTGTAGCCCATCTGAAACATTCTGATGTATTTATTTATAAGGTTTAGGTATCTGTAATTAAGTCTGTTCAGTCTTCAAGTCTCTCAAAGAAAAATATCCCCTGTTCAAGCTGTTTAGGGATTTTTCTTTTTAAAAAAACTGATTCTCTCCCTGCCCCTGACAAGGTTGACCTGTATTATAGTAGGTTTCTAAGAAGGAGTAAGATTCTTTGCAAAGCATCTTGAGTAGATGATAGTACAGCTTGGTTCCCAGCATACAGCAGTCAACTTATGAGTCCATTAGGGGCAGTTCTGAATTTGGAAATTCTTCCTCTAAAGTTGGTAGGTCATTGATGTATGGATTGAAGAGAGTTGGTCTGGTTATATTTATGGACTCTTTCTTTATAGGTCTTGGAAATGCTCTATGCTGGGTGGCTGGGATTTAGTTATGTTGATTTGGTTTAAATTCTTTCCAGTTGCACTAGATACCAGTTTCTTGAGGCACATCTTCTTCAGTTTATGCTATGACGGAGAGGTGGAGCCCTGGGCTAGCCTATGCAACAGAGAGGTGCTGCACAAAGTGAGGATGGTGGCAGTTTAAGGTCTGTACTCTGGTTAGCTCCTGTCCCAGAATGAAATTGAGAAAAATGCTCATAAGAGATGGCCTTATGCTATGTAGTACCCTGCCACAAGATCAGGAAAGGACAATAATGACAAATAGACACAGGGAATTAGATCCCCCACAGTGTGTAATCCTATCCTAGGTGGATCATATGAGAGATGTGGGATGTTTTTCTCATGCCCTGGCAACACTTGTCATGCCAATAAAGTCACATTGACTTGAGGAGCTATCATCACTTCTGTTGGTAGCTGTAGTTGGAGTATGGGGTCAGTGTGTGTGTGCCCTAAGGATGGAGAGGCATCTCTTTTGGGTAATTTGGGACAGGGTACGAGTATCATACTTGGAAGTTTTATCCTTTTCCTCTGGTCTAAAGGCTTTTTTCTGATTTCTGGTGCATTCATCTAGGAATATAAACACTTGCATACCTTGTCCATCTAGTCCAGTGTCCAATCTGACAGAGGCCAATACCAGATGCTACAAAGGAAGATACAAGAAATTCTGTGATGGACAAATACAGAATGACCAGCCCATAGGGAAACTTCTGTCTTCATTATATAGTTGGCTTTTGCACTGAACTTTGGGAGTTCTTATCCCTTTTATATCAGGAGAAATATCTTTTGATTTTTCCATTATTCATGTAAATATATTAATTGTTTTTAATCCTATTCATTTTGGCCTGAGATCTCTTGTGACAGCAAGTTCCACGTATTAATTACAAACTGATAAAAGGAACCCTTTTAAAAACACATTTGAATGTTATCTTTCAGTTATATTGTATGTCTCCTTTTTGTATCGTGAGCATAAACTGGAGCCCCTGACTTCCCTTCTCTATCTCCTCCAGTATTGTATTAAACCTCCATCATATCTGCTCTTATTGGTCTTCCCTCACATTTTTTTTCAGTCTCTTAGTTGAGTCTCTCCTTGAATCTAATCACTTTAATTGCCAATTTCTGAACCCTTTCTCATAGATCTCTTAATATAGAGTGACCTGAACAGAACAGTGTTCCAAGTAAAAGCATTCCATTGCTTTGTATAATGACATATTAAAATATTTTCAGGATATTCTGTCCCATACTTACCCTACTATTTTGTTTTTTGGCCACTGCTGTGCACTGATCTGGCTGACACCTGTGACCTTTCTTGAGCAGTTACAATTAATTTAGAACTCAGTTTTCTGAATGCATAGTTACTCCTTCCAAAGTGACTAGCCTTACCTTCCTCAGCAGTTAATTCCATTCATCCTTATGATCCTATTCAGCTAGCTTTGTTAGGTCAGTTAATTAGGTTTATTAGCGCCCCACTGCTCTCTAGTCTTGATTAACCTAAATAAGCTTATCATGTATAAACTGTGTCACTTTACTGTTCACCTCTTTTTTGCAGATCACTAACAAATATATTAAACAGAACCTTGAAGCAATCCACTGACATCTGTGGCATCTTTATACAAGACACATAATGGAGAGTCATATAAGCTTCTGTCTGTGAGTGGGCAATTCCAGTCACTATCCATTTATTGTAGGTGGTATCTACCAGAACACTGGTTCCTGCTTTTACTCCATTATTGGGAGAAGGGCTTCTGCAGAGGAATGAGCTATGCTATATTTGCCCCAAGTATGGCAGGATCCATTGTGATAACTAACTGGATTTTCTGGAGCTGAAAATCCACCCAAAATACCCTTTTCCTCCCCCCACCCCTACCCCCACCCCAAAAAACCGTCAGGCTTCACATAAGAGACTATTAGGCACTATGTCCTAGGTGTGGTGACTGTCATGGCAAGGCACTGAGGGCAACATAATTTGAGGCGGAAAAGGTCCAGCTCACAGAGCACTCTAGAGATAAGGATCAGCACCTTGAACTGGATCCAGAAGTCGGGAGGGGAGGAAAGTGGGACTATGAACATAACTGTTCAATGTGCCCTTTTGGCCGAAAACCTAAACAATGTTAGAATGTGTAAGGAATGAGATGGAAAGTTATAAAATGCCTTTGTAATATTTTCTTATTAATCAGTGGTTTGCTCTCACCTAGAATAATGTATTCCCCTTTATTATTTCTCAGAAAACTTCAATATTCTGCTTGGATTAGAACTAGCGAAAAATTGCCACACAAGACCCCTCTCTAGGTAAAACTAGCACAGGGCTCATCAGACGTTGCCTAACCAAGACACTTGAAGCAACTAGCTAGCAGTCAAAGACCACAACTCACGTAAAAAGAAGCTGATCATAACCTCTTATTTTGCCAACAGTGGAATTCACTCAGTTGGTCATTGGTGGAACCAAAGCCTTTATGTAGTAATTAAACATTTACTATTTATTCAGTGCTTTAATTGACACATTCAACATCACTCAGTGAGGATCTGCTCTCCGTAGGAGGCTGCTATTTCTGCCCCATAATTTTTTTCTTCTCCATCCCCCTTCCTCTGCTTCTTTCCCTCTTCTGCCTTTGGGCCAGTCTTCACTCCCACTCCTTCTGCTAAAGTGTTCAGCAGTGAAATAGTTAATGTTGACACTGAAGTCTCACTGGTATTTAGAGTTAACACACCAATGGGGGCGGAGGTAGGGGGAGTTCATCTTTCTCAGTCACTATTTCAGTCTGTCTGCAAGCTCAGGCAGACACCACAACACTGGTTATGGTGTTTGGAAAGCTTTCTTTGCTTCCTATGAGAGCTAGAAAGTTTTTAAATGTGAAAGCTTTGTTTCTGCACAATGAGTGTTGTTTGGATCACACAAACACATCACAAAGGCTAGATCTGACCTGCTAACCATATGTCAGACACCTCTGGATTGGATAAGAATATGCACAATTGTTATAGCTACTGCTGAAGAGACTTTGAAGGGGTATAAAACTTCATTCTTCTGTGCTTAAGCCAATCTCCAACAGCAGTTGGAGAATAGTCATGAGGGGCAGGGGTTTTTATGTTGGCCACTGCTGAAGATGGGGTACTGGACTATAGGTTTGATCCAATATGGCAATTTCTGTGTCTATGAAGAACACTACATTATTGCACTTACCTGTTATATGGTTGTTAATAATATTGTAAATAAGGACTACTGTTTTTTCTTGTCTTAGTTTGCCACTGTTTATAAAGCAAGGGATAAGAACACCAATCAAATTGTTGCTATTAAAAAGGTAAGTGCTTTCTGTGTTGTTTTATGTATGTACTCTGCAATCAGGTATCTAGTTGCTCTTGAAACTGTTCAACGGCTTTATCAGTTTAAAGGAAAGCTGTGATTATATATTCCTATTGGGAGCTGCCAACTGATGTACCAAGACTCCCTCTGCTCCTGTTTTCCTTGCCAGCTCAGGACTCCAGCACCCTGTCTTGCTGAGGCAGACACTTCCGTCTGCTCCAGGAAAGACCCAGGGTCTGAATTACTTGCCCAAAGCTGCAGGTTTACCTGAAAGCAGCTAACAAAAGTGTGCTTGTCTTTAGCACTCAGATGCCGAACTCCCAATGGGGTCTAAACCCAAATAAATCTGTTTTACCCTATATAAAGCTTATGCAGGGTAAACTCATAAATTGTTCGCCCTCTATAACACTGATAGAGAGAGATGCACAGTTGTTTGCTCCCCCATGTATTAATACATACTCTGAGTTAATAGGTAAAAAATGATTTTATTAAATACAGAAAGGAAGATTTAAGTGGTTCCAAGTAGTAACAGACAGAACAAAGTAAGTCACCAAGCAACGTAAAATAAAATGTGCAAATCTATGTCTAATCAAACTAAATACAGATAATCTCACCCTCAGAGCTACTTCTGTAATTATTTCTTAGACTGGACACCTTCCAGGTCTGGGCACAATTCTTTCCCCTGGTACAGCTCTTGTTCTAGCTTAGATGGTAGCTAGGGGATTCTTCATGATGGCTCCTCTCTCCCCCTTTGCTCTCTTCCACCCCTTTATATATCTCTTGCATAAAGCGGAAATCCTTTTGTCCCTCTCTGAGTTCCCACCTCCACTTCTCAATGGAAAGACACCAGATTAAAGATGGATTCCAGTTCAGGTGCTACGATCACATGTCACTGCAAGACGTCATTACCCACTTGCCAGCACACATGTATACAGGAAGACTTACAGGTAAAACACAGCCATCTGCAGACAATGGTCCTAGTTTATGGGAGTCATCAATATTCCAAATCACCATTAATGGCCCACACTTTACATAATTACAATAGGCCCTCAGAGTTGTACTTCATATTTCTAGTTTCAGATACAAGATTGGTACATTTATACAAATAGAATGATTACACTCGGTAGATTATAAGCTTTGTAATGATACCTTACAAGAGACCTTTTGCATGAAGCATATCTCAGTTTTATTATAGTCACTTTTTAAATTTTTATAAAAACATATAGGGTATGTCTACACTTACGGTTTTGCAGCGCTGGTAGTTACAGCTGTGTTAGAACAGCTGTATAGGGCCAGCGTTGCAGAGTGGCCACATTTAACAGTACTTGCAGCGCTGTTGGGAGTGGTGCATTGTGGGCAGCTATCCCACAGAGCACCTCGTCCCATTTCGGCGCTGTGGCTTGTGGGAAGGGGAAGGAAGTGTGATTGTCTTTCCGCTTCCTGTTCCAACGCCCCGTGGTGCTTTGGTACACATTCCGAGCAGTGTGGCAGCATTGTGATTGTACAGCGCTTTTTCTGCTATTTTTGTTATAAATGGATCCTGAGCAGCTGACGACCTTATTGATGAATGTTGCCAGCACATCGCGCTTGGCAGTGGAGCTATTCCTTCAGCTGCAAAATGAGAGTGAGAGTGACAATGACAGTGAGAGTGACAGTGAGAGTGAGGAGTCAGACGATGATATTTAATCGCCTCACTGTGAAGACAGTAAATTGCTTGTAGCAGTAACAGACGTGCTCAGCTCCGTGGACCGGCGCGTTTGGGCTCGGGAAACCAGCACTCAGTGGTGGGATCAAATCGTCCTGCAATCCTGGGATGACGAGCAGTGGCTGCAGAACTTTCGGATGAGAAAAGCCACTTTCATGGGACTGTGTGCTGAGCTTGCCCCTACCCTGCGGCGCAGGGACACGAGATTGAGAGCTGCCCTGCCAGTGGAGAAGCGGGTGGCTATTGCAATCTGGAAGCTGGCAACTCCAGACTGCTTCAGATCGGTGGCGAACCAGTTTGGAGTGGGAAAGTCGACCGTTGGAATGGTGCTGATGCAAGTTTGCACAGCCATTAATCGCACCCTGCTAAGAAGAACCGTGACTCTTGGGAACGTGCAGGACATTGTGGATGGCTTTGCAGAAATGGGGTTCCCTAACTGTGGAGGTGCAATAGATGGGATGCATATTCCTATTCTGTCACCACCCCACCTGGCATCAGAGTACGTTAATCGCAAGGGGTATTTCTCCGTGATTCTGCAAGCGCTTGTGGATCACCGTGGGCGTTTCACTGACATTTACTCAGGATGGCCTGGAAAGGTGCATGATGCATGCATCTTTCGGAACAGTGCCCTGTTCAGGAGGCTGAGGGCCGGGACTTTTTTCCCAGACCGGAAGATCACAGTAGGGGACATCGAAATGCCCACTGTGATCCTTGGAGACCCCGCTTACCCCTTAATGCCATGGCACATGAAACCATATACAGGGAAGCTTGACAGGAGCAAGGACCGGTTCAACTACAGGCTGAGCCGGTGCAGAATGACTGTGGAGTGTGCTTTTGGCCGTTTGAAAGCTCGCTGGCGCTGTCTTTATGGGAAGCTAGATTTGGTGGAAAGCAGCATCACTGCTGTTATATCCGCGTGCTGTACCCTCCATAATATTTGTGAAGGGAAGGGTGAAAGATTCAGTGAGGAATGGACCTCCGAGGTTCGACGCCTGGAGGATGAGTTTGCTCAGCCAGAGAGCAGGGCTAATAGGGAGGCCCAGGAAATGGCTTCAAGGATTAGGGATGCTTTAAGGGAGCAATTTGATGCTGAGAGCCAACAGTAATGTTTGATGCATTTGATGTGTTTTGCTTTACCTTGGTGTATAATATTTACCACTTCCAGCAACAATAAAACGTAGTGAAAGAAATAGGAAAAAAAAAACTTTATTCAACATACAGTACGTAACAGGCAAGGGGGTAGGGGTGGTGGACTGTACATTTACAGGTTTTAATATGTCCTATTTTGATCAATATTCAATGTCTGCTGCACTTCAGGATTACTATGCTGCAGAATAATGGGGGTGGAGTGAACAGGGTAAGAATTATAGTTATCAGGGCTGGTAGGTGATCTTACAGGTGTTGGGGGCAGCTGGGGATAATAAGGAACTGGCTGCTGGAGAAAGTTGTTTTGTGGAAATACTGGGGAACAAGGAAAAGGGCTTTGGGAGGGCTGTGGGTTACCACGGTACATATTTGTCTGCATGGCTACAATAGACTCGAAAGACTCAGTTTGGCGAGCCAGGAGGCTTATCATCTGCTTTGTGGTTTTTTTTGGCAGACAATTCCTTTCTCCTGCTTTCTGTTTGCCTCCATTCATGTACACTCTTTCTCCATTCATAGGTCTTCTCTCTCCATTCCTCTGTCTTCCTACTTTCTCTGTTGTAGTGACTCATAACAGATTTCATCAATTCCTCTTTTGATTTTCTAGGATTCCATCTCAAGTTCTGCAACCTACGTGAGGCCGGTGATCCGGCTGCAGTAGTCAAGGTCACTAGAAAAAAGAGAGATAGAACCATGTAATACACAGAGGCTACATTGTTTATTATCACTTGGTGAAGGACTTTTTAGACTTTTGGTAGCATCCTTCTCACATACCTCACATAACACAGAGAGGGCAGGCAAGCTAAGTCATGGCGAGCAATGGGGTGAGTGGTTTTGCCCCGATTCCCCCTTAGGAGTGGGAATTGACCAGTGGGTCACTGGGGTTTATCAGCAATGGGTACAGGAGGTAGCTGGTGTCCTGAAGAGGGGACAGTAGTGAATTGGAAGGTGGTGAGCTAGCTGCTTGGGGAGTGGGGGGGTTCTTTGGTCTGTGTTCACACCGTCCTGCTGGTGACTGGGGGTGGGGGAGAAATGCAGGGCTGGATGCCTGCTTGGAGGGGGGGACGGGGAACACGGGAGCACACCGCGGGGCTGGATGCCTGCTTGGAAGGGGTGTGGGGAACACGGGAGCACACCGCAGGGCTGGATGCCTGCTTGGAGGGGGTGTGGGGAACACAGGAACACACCGCGGGGCTGGATGCCTGCTGGGAGGGGGGGGTGGGAAACACGGGAACACACCGCGCTGCTGGATGCCTGCTTGGATGGGGGGGGTCGGGAACACAGGAACACACCGCGTGGCTGCCTATGTGTTGGGGGGGGGGGGGTTAAAAACAGAGCGCCATGGGCTGGGGAAAATGCGAACCTTGCGCCCTGCACTCAATTATCCCTAAGCTCTCCACAGGGTTTCCTACTGCCAGACATATCATTGCTGCGTGTTACCTGGGAAGAGAGGGAGGGTCTTCTACAGGAATGTGGATACCGCCCTGGCCCCTATGCAGCTTCCCTGTGTGGTCCCCCCACCCCTCGCTGCACAGTGGATCGGACGAGTTAGCCTGACTGGGACAGGGACCACGGTGGCTCTCCCTATCAATTTGAGAAAGCAAATTGCAAACGCTCTTGCAGCAACTTTTCAAGAGATTACCGAGGCAGATTACGGAGACGTGATAGAGCAAATCAATGGGCTATTCCACGTTTAGGCATGCATGCAGGCAGCCATAACCAAAATCCTCCTCTCCCAAAACATAGAAATCTACTTACCCCGAGCACGATCCTCAGCTTCCTCCTCAACATCAACTTCCAGCTGCTGCGACTGGCTAGCCTCTTCCAGGCTTGAGAAGAGCTCCTGACTGCATGTGTCCTGGGACTCCGGGGTGTCTCCCTCCATGCCAGTAGCCTCACTGTCTCCGTCCTCTACAAACTCCCCCACTTCTCCCTGCTCTGAACTCTCCATCGTGCTCCTAGGATTTGCAGTGGGGTCACACCCAAGTATGGCATCCAGCTCCTTGTAAAACCGGCAGGTTGTGGGGGCAGCTCCTGAGCGGCGATTTCCCTCACGGGCTTTGCAGTAAGCACTCCTCAGCTCTTTAATTTTGACCCTGCACTGCAAGGCTTCCCGTTCATGGCCCCTTCTCATCAAGGACTGCGATATCTGCCCATACGTATCATAATTTCTCCTTCTGGAGCGCAGCTGTGCTTGCACAGCCTCCTTTCCCCAAACACTAATGAGGTCCTACAGCTCTGCATTGGTCCATGCTGGGGCTCGTTTGGTGCATGGAGGTATGGTCGCTGAGTGATTGATAGATTAATTGCACTCCACACCTGGCTGAGCAAACAGGGAAGGGGATTTTTAAAATTCCCGGGGCATTTAAAGGAGGGATCAGGTGAGCCCAGGGCAGTGGAGTTTGCTTGATTACCAGAGAGACTTCTTCAGGTATGCTGGGATACCTGCTTATGCCACGGAGGTCAACAAAAACGCTGGTGAGTGTCTGCACCTGATGACCAGCGCTGGTGATCCAGCGCTGGATCCTCTACACCCGAGGCTCGACCGGGTGTACGGCCAGCACTGCAAACAGGGAGTTGCAGCGCTGGCCGTGCTGTGCAGGTGTGTACACATCCTAAGTTGCAGCGCTGTAACCCCCTCACCAGCGCTGCAACTCTGTAGTGTAGACAAGGCCATAGACTGCACAACGTCACACCTATAGCACCAACAGTGTGTTGGTTGACTAACTGGTTGACCAGTCCAAATCAGCCACCTCAAATGTTTTCCTAGTGTAAAACGCTGACTTCAATGCCATTACATTTCTAGATTTGTGACTGGTCACCCAGATCAGAAGCTGGAATTTTAAATATTGCAGACAACATTTTGGTGGGCTGTTACTTTTTATTGCATGTTTGGGGTTTTTTTGAAGTATTTCCAAACATAATGTTAGTAGTGTTAAGCTCTGGGTCTTCCACACCCTTGAGTGTCCTCTTTAAAAGGAGTGTCTGTTTATCTGAGAAGGACAAAGTTGTTTCCAGATAACCCTTTTAGATGGTCTGGCTATTTTTTTTTTTGACACTAATCAACATCCAGAAATGTTTTATTGTACAATGCATCCATGCATAATTGATTTTGTAATAGCTTGAATTAGAAATGAATAAAAATAAGCATGTAAGTAGTTGAAGATCAACCATGTGCAAAATGAGATTTTAGTTATTCAGACCACTGAAAACTTGGAAATCACAGTAAAACTAACAGGAAGAAGGATGATGTAATTTTTACAACGGGAACTGTCAAAAACACATTTTTGGAGGACGCTGCATGGCACAAGATTCTCTAAGTCCAAAAACACTGCTATTGGTGTTGGGGGAAATCTTGCTTTTGACAGTCATTTTACTCCAAAGGCTAAATTACAGAAATCTGTTTACAGTATGATTGCTCTTTTCTGATTTGAAACACCACAACCTGATGAGGTTACAGTAAATTGTAATGTTGAATATAAATGTTTTAGATGTGCTTTGAGGGACTCTTACTATGATGGAATTACCATAATGAAGAAGCAAGTACCCCTCAGCTTTGCTTAATAAGCAAAGTTTAGCCATTTCAATAATGCAGTCACATTGTTCAGTATTCATATTGTACTGCTACATCTCTACTATTGCTCCCATAAGGCTGTTGCTGTTTAAAATTGCCGTGGAGAACAAACTTGTTTGCACTGTAGAATTGCTGTAAGGTCACAAAGTTTTGTTGGTTCAAAAATAACTTCAGGACCGAAAAATGTTTGGCATAGGATCAATCTGGTAAAATCAGAATAGCCTGTAAATTTGAGTTGGTTTGCAACAACCATGTGGATGCCAGTCTTAATAAAATTTGTACTTGGTATGATTCACCTTTTTGGGAGAAGCCCATTACTGGTGTCATGGCTTTGCAGGCCCAGGCCAAGGTTGCAGTTACAAAACTCTTTGGTAAGATTGCATTATGTCTGGCTTTGGGAAGCATAAACACCTTTCCTTTTGTAAATGCCAAAGCTACAAATTCACTTCTAAAAATAAACTTCTTCTTAGCTATTTAAGATTTTTTTGTTAACACTAAAACTCAGTTTATCTTTGAGAAACTTATTGAAGTCTTCAGGTGTTGAGGAATGTGATTCTAATTACAGATAATACAGCGCTTACTATTTCTTTAGATTAAACTTGGACATAGATCGGAAGCTAAAGATGGTAAGTACTTGTACACCATAACTTGTTTTGTCTTTTTGCCTTTAGTGTGTTACTGTGAACTTCCTACTGTTGCGGTAGAGCAGTAAATTAGTTATTTCATCTATCCTAGCTGGAAAAGTGATACCTATATTGACTAACTTAATCCTACTTCTTTGGTGTAGCTTTTCCACAGTAACAATACCCCAACACTGCTGGGGGATCTAAAGAGCAACAAATAGAAAACTTCATATACTTTGCAGTGTTGAACATGATATAAAATCCTGGAGTGTCAAATCAATTGATTTCCATGATCTAAGATGAGAAATAGATGTAAATGAAATATAAATAGTGGCAAATACATTGAATTTTAAAACTTTTCAGTTTTTAATAATCTTTGGCTAATCACATAGTTATTAGTTTACAACATTGAGTTTACTGTGCCTTTTAATGTCTTCTTTAATTTCCTGCCCACATTTCTGTTATATGTTTTATCATAGTGCTGTTGATGTGCATGGCATACTAGATTGGTAAGAAGCTAGTCCTTTTGTGTTTCTTTTCACACTGGTGTCCCCAATGTCACCCCGTTTTTAGTATCATTCATGTATTTAAATCACAGCAGAAGGAAGATGATTGTAGGAAGAATTAGCCTTCAGGTATGTGTCAGTGTGGATCTCATAGGTGCATATGTACCTCATGCATGCAAGATCAGATTTTTTGAATAGTGGTGTCTAGCAGGGCCTGTCATACACACTATGCTTCCTTGTGCTCTCATACAAGTGCATAGAGAGTAGGGCAGGCACAACCCACCCTACGATCACTTTTATTGTCTGTGCAGCAAGATGGAACCCAGTGAGTGTCCAACCCGCTACTCTCTTCAGAGACCTTTAAACAGGTTTTAAAAACTTTTGGGGGGAAGAAATTATCTTCACACTTTCATGCAAATGATGTTCCCAAAGAAGAGAGATTAAATCAAGTGACACCACACTTTAATGATGGAATCCAAATCCTCAGGATTTCATCATTGGCCATCCTGCGACAGACACACATGATGCCCCTTCTGTTTAAGGGGGAGCCACATCCCACATAGGTGCTCTGTGGGCAAGTCTTTCTGTGCCATGATCCAGTACAGGGATGCTTGGCTCAAGGTGCATCTCTCTGAGCAGTCCGTACTGGTTACTTCAGACCAAGAGGTGATGGTTACAGCCAGAGTGGGGCTAGGTAAAGCAGCATTGGCCAGCATTCCCTTGAGCACTCCACATTCTGTGGTCAGGGGACGGAAAGAACGCGAAGAGAGTAGTATTGGTACTAATGATACTGACCACCTTAACATTGGTAAAGTCCCCATTGTGTGAGACATTAGCACTGACAATGCTAGAACCAGTGACTTTGGTTCCTGTGCAAGCTACCTTGACACCTCGGACAATAAAATAACACCTATGCCTGCTCATAAACAGGACTCCAACTTGTATAGTTGTACCGAGCATAAGCGTAGCCCTGAGACCAATGAGAAGTCCCACTTAGAGCACATGAAATGTCAGTCCTCCAAGAACACAGTCACTTAGCAGCTGGCAAGAGCAAGAGACCTGACACTAATCCTGTTACTGTTACCTGTGGTGGGGCTGAGCAAGGACCTAACACTTTCAGTAGAGGCACCCATACACCATCTGCAAATGTTCCTGGTACTGATGAGGTGGACTGGACCAGGAATGGTGCCTTGCCAGTGCCCTTTGAAGGGAATATACACACCTTGCAATTGCCTATATATTCTTGTCAGCATTGAGCAGAGATCCTTTGCCCCTGCCAATGGAGAATGATCCTAAAGAGGGCATAAGGAAGCCCCCATTCAGAGCATTGAGTGCTGCTCCAAAGAGCATGGGAGTGACACCAGGTCAGCTAACAAGGCCAGTACCCATGTAATGTCCCACCTTGGCCATATTGGTCTTACTGGGGCCTGTCCTCCCACACTAGATTATCAGAAATTTGTGGTGCCACCTCCTGTTGTAGAACTGAGTTGGTGAAAGGAACCCAGAAACATTCATGGAGTGGTACCATCTTCTGCCTCCTCCCTGACAAAGACTTTAATCATGGATATATCAAGTACCGATTGGGAAGCCCACCTGGACAATCTACAAATTCAAGAGATTTTGTCCTCAGAAGACATGGGGTTCCACATCAAGCCATCAGGTTAGTCTGTAATCCAACAGTACATTTCCTGTAGGACAGCTCTGCAGTATGCTACATAAACAAAGATCGATATATGCTCATTTCCTCTCTGCTTGGAAGCCATCAAGTGCTGGACATGGTGCCACCAATACTGGAGAACATCAATGGCTCTTCATCTCCCAGGTGTCAGCATCAACCTGGCAGGCTTCCTAAGCAGGCAGACTATTACCACCATGCCACATGCTAGAACTTTTATCCAGAGCAGGCATGAGATTGGGGTTGCTACCAGATGCTGCCTTTCTGCAGTGGTCCCAAGGCCTATTTAATGACTTTCCGTCAATTCCCCTGACCCTCAGGATGACTTCCAAAATCAAAACGGACAAAGCCATGATTATTCTCATAGCTCCATGCTGACTGAGGCAATCTTGGCTAACAGACCTGCTACAAATGTCCATCCAGCCTCAGATCCAGCTCCCAGACTGCCCAGACCTCATCGTACACCACCATTACAAGATACTCCATCCAGACTTGAAGCCCCTACATCTGTTCTATGGCTATTGGCTAGCTAAGTACCACAGATACCTACAGGTCCAGGAAATCCTGATACATACCAGAAAAACATCTATCACAATATATTCATCTGATTGGAAGAGGTTCTCAATGTGAGCATTGGTCCAGGTCTCAGTACTGAATGTTCTCTACTACTTGTTGCATTTAAAACAGACTGGCCTTTTTTAATCTCTGGAGTTCACCTATTCAGTGATTGTTTGGTCTTTTCTCACCCCCACAATATCTAAATTTGTAAAGGGTTGCTGTATACTTTCCACTGTTCAGAGAACAGAATCCTGCCTGAGATCTCCGTTTTTAGTCTGTCTGAGTCTCATGGAGGCCTCTTTCCAACCTCTCTCAGAATGCAGCTTACACCACCTATCTCTGAAGATGGTCTTCCTAGTGACTGTTGCTTCAGTCAGGAGACTGAGTGAGCTTCAGGCACTTATGTCCGAACCTCCCCATACTGCATTCATAAGCACAAAGTGATGTTGCAACTTCGCTTGAAATTCATCCCTAAAAGTGTCTCAGAATTTTATCTAATAAACTTCTTTTGTTTTTTCTCAAAGCCACCCTCAGCACTGGGAGTGTGTGCCCATCCAGGACTTGACTTTGTTATTCTGACATCGCCAAACCATGCATTTCATCTTTCTAGCCATAGGTGCGCACTCTACAGGTCAGTCTATCTCTTCACAAAGAATATTGAAATGGATAACACAATATGTCTTGCTGTGTTACTTGCTGGCTGATGTATCTCTCCCATTAAACATCATGACTTGCTCCAGCAGAGCACAAGCAATATCCTCCACTTGCTTTAGGAATGTTCCAAAACTGCTGCCTTACAGATTTCTAATGTTGAGTAACCCACTGACCTTTGTCAAACACTACTCCTTGGAATTAGCCGCCAGATCAGCTGCCAAGCTTGGGAGAGCAGTATTTCAATCACTGTTTTACTGATATAGCTGCAACTTATTCCCACCATCCTGAAGACAATACTACTTGACCATCATCTACGGTGGGATCTACCCTAACATGTACTTGAAGGAAGAACTATTACATACACTACAATAACTCTAGTTCTTTTGATATCTTGTTGGTGTGGATCGCACATACCACTCTTCATCCCTCTCTCACATGGGAGCATGAGGAGGCAGAGTGCATATGCTGCCCCGATGGACATAGCTATTCAAAAGAATCTCCTCTCTTGTGGATGATGCACGTGTACAACCACAGTGGGATCCACACTTACTGCTGGGTAAGTAACCATTTTTTTTTAAAAAGCCTTAAAATTGTTTGACAGGTCAAGATTTAATATCCTCTTCTAGATCTATGCCACAACTTCTCTATTTTGCCAAAAGGGAACATACACTGCTATAGAAACAATCACATCCTAAAGTGTAAATTTCCACTTACTTGTTAGTTGTGAAGTATTTACTGTTGGCTGCTGTGACGATGTGTACCCAACTTTGAATTACAGTGATGTACTTAGTTGCCATTCTGCAAACTAAATACATTTTTTCTCACTTTGTAGTCTAGTTCATAATTTCTCAAACAATCATAAATGACTAACATACAAAAGAAGCTGAATTAGAAATTCTTATTGGTAGCTAAATTGAAGTTTTTATATGCTGCTCCTGCCTTTGATGTAATCTTTCTTTCAATCTAGGAATCAACAGAACAGCCCTGAGGGAGATAAAATTGTTACAGGAGCTAAGCCATCCAAATATCATTGGTGTAAGTATAAAATGAATACTACTTGTGGCATATGCTGTAAGTCAGTCCCTGAATACTGTAGATATATTCTGCCACAAAGACTTACTGCTGTGATTATGGAGATTTTATCTTAATTCTTATACAGGGCATCTTGCAAGTTGGCAAACCTGATAAAACATTAACTTTAATAAAAAGGCAGATTTCAAAATCCACTTGCATTTTTGCCAAGTGTTAGTTGGAAACTTTTGCTGTTTAGGTGGGGAGAGTCAAATCCTGAAAAATTCAAATTTAAAAATAAAATTGCTTGTGAATCAATGCAGTGTGGCATTTCCCTGATTTTTTGCATGTTGTTATCTTGCCTCTCTGTTGCGGCTCAGCTTTCCTAAGCAACTGCAAGGTGAAACCGACAAGATCTGTTCAGTTTCACTAATGCTTTTTAAAATCCAATGGGCAACAGTAATACTTGTAGTTCAGAGCATGCATTTTTTTTTTAGTTTTACTTTCAGCTTCAGATAAATGTTTGTAAAGGTAAATACTGGTGATGGTTGATTCTCTGAACGGTTGGTTCACATAGACGTACAAAAGTTCAGATGCTTTATTTAAATATTTTCCCTGGAAGTATACTGTTCTTGCCTGATCTCAAGCCCATTCTTACAGCATTTCCATACCTGTAGCTGAAACCAGGAGAAGTTGAAACACATGAATTAAAAAGCTGTTAACTTGACTGAAAACATTCAAAAAAGGCTTTTGCTTGTGTCATAAATGTAAAAAGGATAGCATAAAATCCCTCCTTGGCAGCTGTACTAAATCGCTTTACCTGTAAGGGGTTAAGAAGCTCAAATCTAGTTGGCACCTGACCAGAAGAACCAATGAGGAAAGAAGATACTTTCAAATCTGGGGATTTGTTTGTGGCTCTGTTTGTTTGTTCCCTGTCCAGATGGAGAGAGACACCAGGTACATCATCTCCTGAAAACATACCTGAAATGATCCATCTTACTTACAATTTTTCAATTTTTGTAATTATAGGCAAGGAAACGTGTTAGGTTATCTTTTTGGTTTGGTTTGTGAATTTTCCCTGTGCTAAGAGGTAGTTTGTTCCCTGTTTTGTAACTGTGAAGCTGAGCCACAGGGGAATCCTCTGTGTTTTTAAATTTTATTTAACCCTGTAAAGTTACCTTCCATCCTGATCTTGAAGGTCTGATTCGTTACCTTTTCTTTATAAATTTTCTTCTTTTAAGAACCTGATTGATTTTAGTGTCCTAAAAGAAAAGGGTCTGGTCTGTACTTACATTGAAGACAATTGATTGGTATATTATTGTCAAGCCTCCCCAGGAAAGGGAGTGAAAGGGCTTGAGGGGATAGAGATTCGAAGTGACCCTGCCCTGACATTTTCTGTAAATGACTTGGTGGTGGTAGCAGTACTGTCCAAGGACAAGGAAAGGAATTTGTGCCTTGGGGAAATTTTTAACCTAAACTGGTAAAATATAAGCTTAGGAGGTTTTCATGTGGGTCGCCACATCTGTACCCTGGAGTTTGGGGCGAGGCCTGATGCTTGTATGTTCTCGAAACAGTTTGGGTCATCCTAGTAAAGAAGCTAAAATGAGTATATGTCTGAGGCAGGGCCAGGCTGAATGTCAGATTGCCCCATACTGCGCTCTCATCACAGTATGTTCTCTTCCCAATATATACAACTCTGCTCCCCCTTCCTGAAAACCATCACAACACATACTGTAGTGACACAGCATTAAAATGATAATATTAGAAGTACTCTGCAGTCAAATATATTTTCCATGTTGTGGTATATTTTGGTTTTCCAGCTTCTTGATGCATTTGGACACAAATCCAATATTAGTCTGGTCTTTGATTTTATGGAAACAGATCTAGAGGTAAGACTGCTTTAGCTGTTGCCTTCTTTTGATTCAGTACTTGGAATGTTTTAACTTTCAATATTGTGCACAAAACTATTGAAATACTGGAAACTATGATAATGTATTACTTTTTCATATTGATATCCAGATGGTATCTCCAAGTAAATGCATTTTGAAAATACTTTGTATTTGTAAGAGATGAGACTATAACACGGATTAGACATATACAACTTTGCCAGTTCAGGTAGTATCTTTTTGAAGTCTCTTTTGTAGTATATTAACATGCATGCATTCTTAATTAGGATGCAATGCTTTACTTTTTAATACTGCTCTAGAGTGTCAGTAGACTTTTGTCAAGAAATAGTTTATTAAACACGTATAGAATTAACATTTTGAGACCCAAGTCATAGACCGGGACCTCATTGTGCTAGACAATGTACAAACATTTACTGTATTTTGTAATTAGTAGTAATAGGCATGCAGTCCTGTTTGAATCAGTTCTGTTAACTTGTGAATTGGGTGCATTCCAAGAAATATAGATAACATATTATCCACTGATTTCTGTTTTGCTGGTGTTCGATCCCTATTGGAGTCTAAATAAGTAAATCTTTACAGGGGATTTGATATAACATGTTTTTATGCGTTCTTCGAAATAAAGGTTGTAGTAAGCAAGAGTGCATGTTAAGTCAATTATGGTTGTGTATATGCAATGACTGTCCATGCTTTATAGGGAAAAAGTTCAATTTAATGGCAGTAATCTGTCAGTATACAATGTAGTGAGCAATCAGAAAAGCATATACAAATGTTAAAAGAATAGTTGTCTGTTTTGCTAATATCTGTAATGCCTGTCATAAACTAGAGGAATACAAGATCAAAACAAAGTTAATAGATTACTAACAAAATGAGGTTTTTTTTTTTGCTGATAGCAATATTTATCCTCTCCTTGATGATGATGTGCTGCAAATACTCATAAGAATTCAAGTTGAGACTTGTAAAATATCAACTATTAGTGTTGATCTGCGTGTTTTCCTAATGTTAACTTTACTTATCTATATAATTCAAAACTAAGTAAAATCTATTTTTATGACCCAGGATGCCATGACAAACTAGGACAAGGCAAAACAAAGCATTTATTTGTATTTGGTAGCATCCAGAAGACCCAGCTGGGATCAGGATCTGTAGTAATTAGCATTGTACAACATATAGAAAACTTAATGCAATCTAATAACTATTTTAGATATTTTACAAATTTCAACTTGAATTTTTAAGCGTGTTGGGAAATGGAAGCTATTTGTAGGAGTGCAAAGCATTATTAATAGAAAACCAGTGGAGGGAGCAGTGTCTGAGGCAGAGAGAATGTTTAAAAAATAGGATGGAGCAAGTTCATGAAAGATCTATACAAAAAAAGAGGAGGCCATTTTTACCTGGATTCTGAAACAAGTGGATTTGCTAAAATGGTAGTGGAATAGGTCATACCTCCATGTGTATTCAGAGGGCTGTTGTGTTCTTCCAGAGCTAGAGTCTTGGAGCTATATTGAAGGAAGGTAAAATAGTTCAGGCAGAGAACACAAAAGTATAAGTGAGGATTTCTGTGAAGGACTTGCCACAATAGCATATGTGGTATATTTTGTTGAAGTGGTAGAGTTATGGTTAAGCATATTCCTCTTGCCTAAGAGAGGCACTGTAGCTCTTGAAATAATTAGCTGGAAGAAGTTGAGATTTCAGATCAAGCTTATGTAGTCATGCAGCTAGAGAAAACATGGAGTAAATATAAACTTAACACAAATATGGTATCTGGAATAGCTGTGGTCTCCATTTCAATTTCTATTCTCTTGTGTAAATAGCTATAATTTTTTCTGAAGAAACTTAAGAATTTCCACCACTCTTTACACAAGCCAGTGGCATAGAATCTTATTAGCAAGTGCACCATGTAACATTCAACTTTGCTTAAAGGAAAATAGTAACATTAATCAAAGAGAATTGTAATAAGATAATTAAACATAACATGCTTTTTTCCAGGTTATAATCAAGGATAGTAGTCTTGTGCTGACACAATCTCACATCAAAGCATATATGTTGATGACACTTCAAGGATTGGAATATTTACATCGGCACTGGATTCTGCACAGGGTATGTAAGAATACTCTAAAACGGGGTTCGGCAACCTTTCAGAAGTGGTATGCTGAGTCTTCATTTATTCACTCTAATCTAAGGTTTCGTGTGCCAGTAATAAATGTTAATGTTTTTAGAAGGCCTCTTTCTACAAGTCTTTAATATATAATGAAACTATTGTTGTATGTAAAGTGAATAAGGTTTTTAAAATGTTTAGGAAGCTTCATTTAAAATTAAATTAAAATGCAGAGCCCTCTGGACCGGTGGCCAGGACCCAGGCAGTGTGAGTGCCACTGAAAATCGGCTCGCGTGCCGCCTTGGGCATGTGTGCTATAGGTTGCCTACCCCTGCTCTAAAAAGAACAAAGTCCCTTTCAGCAAAAGAATTGCTAAAGGAAACTTTACACCCTGTAACAAAAGGGTGACACTTTGGTAGAGCTTAGTAGGTCCAAAAATAATCTTACTCTGTAAAGTTCATGTAACATAGTTTTTTTTTAAAGATGGGCGAGTGCTGAGGGGAAAAGCTTTTTTTTTTTTTTTTTTTTTTTTTTTTAGTGGTTTTTATTATGGAGACACAATTCCAATGCCTGCAGCCCAATAGCTGAGCAACCTGACAATACCAATCCACCGTACAGTTAGGAAAGTATTCCTATTTACTTACGAAAGCCTTCCATTTCAAAATTGTGATAGAGTATTGTGGAGTAACATTAATATATGTTATGGTACTTTAAATCTTTTGATTGCAACTCTTATCTTGGCTGTTCTGAACTGGGAAGTACCAACTTAGTGTGGTGAAATAAATGGCTAAATGGAGTTTAATAAAAAGGGCTGGTTTCAAATGTGCAGTGGAAGCCTACTAAATTGCTTATCACTTTCTAGTTAATATATTTAAAAAATCAAGTTAAATAAAACTAGTGTACTGCACTACAGGGAGCAAATGCATCTCTAAAACTTTTGTTGTAACTGTCAAAGTAATGCTACAAAAGTAAACTGCGGCTCTTTGGCAGCAAAGATATGGTCACCCTTAAATCAGCTTTTTAAAGGTATTTGGAAAATCTGCAGGTCAGGTAGCAGAAGTACAACAGCCAAAGACACACACAGGTGTAATGCAGAATTTATTTTTGCAAAAGGGGCTTTCTATAAAGATAGAAGCTTGTCTTCTAGAATAACTTTAATATAAGAGTGCCAGGGGAGCTCGTTATTAGTCATGCTTTTATTGATACTATCAATTTTATTGTCTTTGCCCCTTTCTTGACAGGATCTCAAACCAAACAATCTGTTACTAGATGAAAATGGGGTTCTAAAATTGGCTGACTTTGGCTTGGCAAAATCTTTTGGAAGTCCAAATAGAGTCTATACACACCAGGTAGTAACAAGGTAAGAAATAAAGCACTCTGCTTGGCTGTTGGATAGATGGGTATCTTGTAAAATCAGCTCTTTGCACAAGCCGAAGAGCTAACTTTATATGAATGTGGCAATGGGAATCTGAATAACTGCTATAAAAGCTGACCTCAGTGCTTTGCAAGGTTATCGAATTGCTTTTCAGAACTGCCAGTAAAAAGGATTGTTGAACCTGTGTTGGTCCCAGGATATTAGAGAGACAAGATGAGAGAGGTAATATCTTTTATTGGACCAAATTCTCTTGAGAGAAACAAGCTTTCAAGTTTACACTGAGCTCTTCTTTGGGTCACATGCAGATGCATCTGAAGAAGTGGGTTTTTTACTCACGAAAGCTTATGCCCAAATAAATCTGTTAGTCTTTAAGGTGCCACCGGACTCCTTGTTGTTGTTCAGGTCCCATGTGTAAGCTTGAAAGCTTGTCTTTCCAGCAGAATTTGGTCCAATAAAAGATATTGCCTCCCCTACAGTCTATGTAAAAAGGATTATGGAGTACATGCCTGGACGAGATCTTCTGTAACTCTAGGTGTTGCCTTTTCTCCAGAAACATAAGGAAATACGTACACTAGTTTTGTAAGTCTGGCTGTAATTAACTTCTGAAACAACAAGGCTTAGTAGGCTCTTTATCTCTTGTGTATATTAACCAAATTATTTGCCCTGAATGTAGTATTCCTAACTACTCGCTCATGTGTCTCTTAGGGTAACTAAAGGGTCTTAATTTACATCAGATAGATCTATTGGGTTTTTTTGTAACTTTTAATACACATTTCTAAAAACAGAGTGGGGGTGCAAGGCATAACTGAACTGCCAGAATACTTTTTTCATTTGTCTACGCTAATATGAATAGTTGGGATTTATCTTAAATGTCTTTTTCTAATGGAAGAAATGAAGCTAGATTTGTTATAGATGTTTGAGTAATGGCATCATTGCCAACATTTGGAACCATCTCACTTCTTCCATCTACTAAGCTGTTCTCGAATGCTAGTGTATTCAACACTGCAAGTGGAATCTAATTAAGGTACGTCTACACTACAGGATTATTCTGATATTACATAAACCGGTTTTGTAAAACAGATTGTATAAAGTCGAGTGCACGCGGCCACACAGAGCACAGTAATTCAGCTGTGTGCGTCCATGTATCGAGGCTAGTGTCGATTTCTGGAGCATTGCACTGTCGGTAGCTATCCCGTAACTATTCCATAGTTCCCACAGTCTCCGCCGCCTATTGGAATTCTGGGTTGAGATCCCAATGCATGCTGGTGCAAAAACAGTGTTGCGGGTGATTCTGGGTAAATGTCGTCATTCATTCCTTCCTCCATGAAAGCAACGGCAGACAATCATTTCATGCCCTTTTTCCCTGGATTGCCCTGGCAGATGTCATAGCATGGCAACCCTGGAGCCCCTGGATTGCCCTGGCAGATGCCATAGCATGGCAACCCTGGAGCCCATTTTGCCTTTTGTCACTGTCTCCATATGTGTACTGGATGCTGCTGACAGAGGTGGTACTGCGGCGCTACACAGCAGCATTCATTTGCCTTTGCAAGGTAGCAGAGACGGTTACCATCCCGATTGTACTGTCTGCCATGCCATTGTAAATTGGCGATGAGATGACAGTTATCAGTTGTTCTGTACCGTCTGCTGCTGTCATGGGTACTCCTGGCTGACCTTCGCTGAGGTCGGCCGGGGGGCGCAAAGACAGAAATGGGAATGACTCCCCAGGTCATTCCCTCCTTTATGTTGTATCTAAAAATAGTCAGTCCTGCCTAGAATATGGGGCAAGTGTACTAGAGAACCAGTGTACCAGAGAGCACAGCCTCTCTGTGTCAGATCCCGCAGAAATGATGAGCTGCATGCCATTCTAGGGGGTGCCCCTGCAACAACCCCACCCGTTGCTTCCCTCCTCCCCCAACCCTCCTGGGCTACCATTGCAGTGTCCCTCCATTTGTGTCATGAAGTTATAAAGAATGCAGGAATAAGAAACACTGACTTTTTAGTGAGATAAAATGAGGGGGGAGGCAGCCTCCAGCTGCTATAATGATCCAGGCAGGACATTAAATGGTGGAGGGGGGGGGAGCCCAGCATCCCGCTGCTATGATAGTCTAAGCAGTACAGAATCTTTTCTTTAGACATGAAAGCAGGGAGGGGGGCTGTTGGAGCTCAGCCCCCAGTTGCTATGATCAAGACGGTTACCAGCCGTTCTGTACCATCCGCCGGGAATGACCGGGAGTCATTCCTATTTTTACCCAGGCACCCCCAGCCGACCTCACCTGAGGCCAGCCAGGAGCACTCACGGGATGATGACGAGGACGGCTATCAGTCATTCTGCACTGTACTGTCTGCCACCGGGGAGGGGAGGGGAGAGGATGCTGCTGTTCACTGCCGCAGCACCGCGTCTACCAGCAGCATGCAGTAGACATACGGTGACATTGAAAAAATTCAAACGATTTTTTTTCCCTTTTCTTTCACGGGGGTAGGATGGGAGAGTAAATTGACAACACATACCCTGAACCACCCCGTACAGTGTGTTTGACCCTACAGGCATTGGGAGCTCAGCCAAAAATGCAAATGCTTTTCGGAGACTGTGGGATAGCTGGAGTCCTCAGTACCCCCTTCCTCCCTCCCTCCATGAGTGTCCATTTGATTCTTTGGCTTTTCGTTACGCTTATCACACAGCACTGTGGTGTGGCCTCTATCTATCATAGCCTGGAGATTTTTTTCAAATGCTTTGGCATTTCGTCTTCTGTAACGGAGCTCTGATAGAACAGATTTGTCTCCCCGTACAGTGATCAGATCCAGTATCTCCCGTACGATCCATGCTGGAGCTCCTTTTGGATTTGGGACTGCATTGCCACCCGTGCTGATCAGAGCTCCACACTGGGCAAACAGGAAATGAAATTCTAAAGTTCACAGGGTTTTTCCTGTCTACCTGGCCAGTGCGTCCGAGTTCAGATCGCTTTCCAGAGCGGTCACAATGGTGCACTGTGGGATACCGCCCGGAGGCCAATACCGTCAATTTGCGGCCACACTAACCCTGATCTGACATGGCAATACCGATTTTAGCGCTACTCCTCTCAGGGAGGAGTACAGAAACCAGTTTAAAGAGCCCTTTATATTGATACAAAGGGCCTCATTGTGTGGACGGGTGCAGGGTTAAATTGGTTTAACGCTGCTAAATTTGGTTTAAACGCGTAGTATAGACCAGGCCTAAGGTGTTATCTTCATGTGTAAGGTAAACTGAATTGTTTTAAGCAGTGATACTAGCTACTTTCCATTAATAGTAACTGCTAGGATTCATTCTACACAAGAATCTCAGCTCTTAATAATCAGTGGCTGTCACTGTCACTTTTGAGGTGTCTGGATATTGGCAGGAGTTTTGATGCCTACTTGTTTTGTTTCCTGACAAATAACCGTGATTGTTTTTTCATTTATTAAGGCTACCAGTTATATCTTCTGTCTTTCAAGTTTGCAGTCCAGTCGTTTGCTAAGTGCAAATATGCTCTGCAGTTGCGCTTTGTGCAACATCAGGATGTTGAACCACATCCTTAAAGGGAAAAAAGCTCTCTCCAAGATGTAGATCTTTTCAGACACTAAACTGATAACTATCCAGGGAATGAGCAATAAACATTCTGTAACACTTCTGCTCAGTTAAATACTTTATTGCATGCTGTGTTATACAAATTATCCTTTCCTGAAAGTGTTCCTGCTGGCTTTTCAGATGGTATCGAGCACTGAGCTACTGTTGGTGCTAGAATGTAGGTGTGGTGTAGATATGTGGGCTGTTGCTGATCTTAGCAGAACTGCTTCTTAGGGTAAGCCTCAAACACAAATATTTGTGTTATCTATAATATAATATAACTCTTATATATAGGTTCTTATGTACTTCTATCTTTTGTGTTTTAACCTTTGACAGTATGAGGTTATAAATATCTATTTTAATCAGTCAACGAAATCTGACATCTCAATCTCACATCACTTTATTAGCAAAGTCATGAATTGCTGTATATCACTAGTGACTCATTCCATATGCACTGAAGTATAGTGTCTAAGAATGCTATAAGTTGTACTAACTTTCCATGTGTTGTCTTCCCCTACTAACCATGGACGGTATAGAACCAAAGTTTTTAATGTCAAACATCTGTCTTAACTGTTAATATGATGGTTCTCAGACTGAGTATGGATCATAGCTCTTTCTGGGTTTGTTTTGTTTTTTTGTTTGTTTTTTTTGCGCTAGGGACTAACTCCTTTAGGGGACCCTTAAATAGAGTTCATTAGGGAAAAAGGTAGAGGAGGAGAGTGAAAATTCTTTCCACTTCTGTTCAAAAAGCTAAACTCTCTTTAAAGTAGACAGCTTGAGAGAAACGATGTTATTTAAGAGGGTTAATGATGGAAAGGGTAGAGTCCTATTGGCCAATCTAATCCAATCCTGCAATGCAGGATACTGCACTACAGCACGCTTCCTGTTACTTGGTCTAGTTTTAGACAATTTTAAGAGACTTTTATCCAATGTCTCTTAAAACAGATAACATTGAGAGGAAAATATAAACTAAATTTCGCAAAACATTGGGTGTACCCTTTGCCTTGATTTTTTTTTTTATGAATATTAGTTACACTTGGATTTTCAGTTTGATTTCAGTTACCATCACTGTTAATATTATCTAATTCTTCATGCTTACACACATTAATAGTCACCTTATTCTTACTTCTCTCCAGAACGCTGTCTTCTACCTTCGTGTATTGTAAGTACATGGCAGACTGAATTAGGCCAATTTCCTCCTCCTTCTCCTTCTCCTTCTAGTGTAGTTTAAACTTGACAAGCACTGGTTAGGCAATTTCTAACCCAGTGAATCAGTACCCCATTATTTTTGCTTAGGCGGGAGATCATTTAATTCCTAGTATTGTCATCCACCTAATTCATTCTGAAGTTCTAAATACAAAACCTAGATGGTTTCCAATATCAGTCTTTCCTCTTTCTTCACTAGTTGTGGGCATTGGAACGATCAGAGTTATTGAGGAAAATTTAAAACATGCAACTGTACAGATTTAGGTTACTTTACATGGTATGTTTAAATTTCTAGTAGGTTAGAAAGAGGTTAGAAAGAGGCATTATCTCACTTAGCTAATGGTTGTTTAGCTTCATAATGGAAAATCTAGTGATGAGGTTAATGATGTCATGCCTAAATGTAAATGGCATTTGAAACCTATTGAGACATTATGGTGAAGCCCACGCATTCCAGCAGTGCCCATCTACAGATAGTTGGTATCCAAAGCCATGTTACTATAACTGTAGAATGCTTTTCACAAAGAGAAAAATCAAGGTTGTTCCCCAGGAGTTCAAGTTCAGATGTTGATTAAACCTTTAAATCAGAATGACTGTTGCATTTGCCTTCTTACAGGTTCCTTTTTTGCCAGGAGACTCTGATCTTGATCAGCTGACAAAAATATTTGAAACGCTAGGGACCCAACAGAAGAACAGTGGCCTGTAAGTCCTTTTAGTTAACAAACCTATCTCAACATTCTCTTTTTTTGTATTAGTCACTGTTTGAATTAAATTTAAGTTGTACCAAATATTTGGAAATTACTTCAAAAGACTGTTAGCTGAATTTACAAAAGTTGCGAGGACAGATAATCAGGTTTCCAAAACTGTTACTTGAATCGATACCACGTGCTATTATAGTAGCAGGTAACTTAAGAGTGAAAACAGAACTTCCCATGATAGACTTTCATCATGGGACACAGAGAAGAGTGATAATTTAAGGCTTTTTTTCGTTTCATCTTGTTTGATATAGCCACGTAGTTGTAGGCATTTGCAAATGCCTTCTGATTCAGAACAGTTGTATGCTGTCATACTATAATTCAAAAGGAAGTGGTTTAAAGAATCTTGCAATATTTTATCATATTCTTGGTGCTTAATGAAAACTTTAACCTTGAAGAAATTCTTGTTTGTAGGATACTTGGCCAAAAGAGAGGATATATTCTGAAATTAATTCACAAATCTTGTAAACTCTTCAAAATTAAGAACCTAATTCCCTCACTTTTATAGACTATACAAGAGAGATGTAATTCATTCATCATGTTTACTGCCACTTCAAGAAACACCACAGCATGTTAGTTAAAACTTATTGCAGTATAATGTTGCTAGAAATATTTAGCATCATTTGGCTATTTTAAGTCTATCAATATAACTTTGTATGATATTGGGGGAAGGAGGAGGGTGACTTACAAACTTGAATGAAAGCAACAGTAAAATGTGCATTATTGCAACTTGAACAGGTGTTAATCTGTGGGTCTCAATTTTTTTTCAAAGTTCTCAGTTTTCTGCTGCAGAAGCAGAAGCAGTTGCAGAGTATTACTTATGCAGAACATAGTCTCCCACATCGTTGATGCAAATGGCTTCCATGTTAGAGAGGCCAATTTAAATGGCTTTTGTCTGAAAATCTTGTGTGTTCTTTTACTGCAAATCACTCTTAGGATTACAATAATGAGAGACTAGAAGGGAATTTTTTTTCCCAATTTTGTTAGTGCATTTGACCCTCTTAGGGATAGTCATTTTTGTTGTTTCCATTCTATAGTCATTTACTTTCCTGCTTTGTGGAAGTCTTTACACTGCATAGTAGGAAAACATGCTTTAGAAAGGGGACTGTGATTATAAAACCACAACGTTATTACATTAGTTTTAGGTAACCAATTTATCAGTTTTTATTAAACTGACTCAATTTCAGATTGACAGCATGCTTTAAAAGTTGACTGTTACTTCTGATCCATAGGTTGCACCGTGGCAATTCCTTCAGCTGGAGTCTAAGCTTTTCTTTATTTGTTGTTTTTAAAATCTGATTCCCATTTTGTTTTCATAGGGCATGTCTAGTCTTCCAGATTATGTAACATTTAAGAGTTTTCCTGGAATGCCGCTTCAGCATATCTTCAGTGCAGCTGGTGATGACTTGCTAGATCTCCTCCAAGGTCTATTCATATTTAATCCTTGTACTAGGATCACAGCTACACAGGTATGGTAGAATGTTTGTATTGTATGTTATAGGTTGTGTACATTCTAACACCTCTTGTTAACATCAGTTCAATATCTCTTGGATACAAGGAGTGAGAGTTGAGGTTTGAGATCAAATAAATAAGATGACATTTTTATTATAGCACATAGGAGCCCCTGGAATGGACCAGAACCCCATCTTGCTCTGAGCATAGAACTACTGTAAAATCTTCTCATGCTGTGGAAGAGACTTTCAAAGGCATAAATGGCAATTAGAAGTTTGATGTCTGTCTGCCACTTGTCTTTGAAAATCTCCCCCTACAGATCTAGGTTGAAGTTATGAAGATGAAAGATTTGTGACTCCTAGGCTTTTTTGACACTTTAATTAATTACATCCTACCTTTGCAACAGTATTTGCATTACCACTACCATATCTCCTAGGAATCCTAGTCATTGGCCAGGACCCTATTGTGGTGGGCACTACGCAGAAACATAAACATGGCTCCTGTCCCAAATGCACAGTCTAAGTATAAGACGATATGATAGATGAGGGAGTACCAGGAAACAATGAGACAGTATGGGTCTACTTGGTACTCTATGGTATCGATATACTGTTCAGCTACCTGGTGAGCTTTGAGCTTTACATCTCTTCATACAGGACCTTCCATCCTTTATTTTATAAATGTTGAAATCATAAATTCAGATTAAAATTCCATTTTTCTCGTTTCTGTTGAAACTCTTGACCCTCCTTGGTTTTATAGTGGGAGCCTATCCCAGAATTTTCATCTCAAATCTGTTGCTGAAAGTCTATCTGTGACAACTTTTCTTTGTCATTTTGTGGGGGATGGATCCATATATTCAGTACTGATGGGTTCTTCAGTCTCTGTGCTATATGAGGCAGAGTCAGATGTTTTGATTTGGCTGGGCTGATTCTCCAGGTAACTCCTTTCACTGGGAAGTAGCAACTCAAAGATTTGGGGCTTGTGGTGGATAAACAGATGAATATAAGCTCCCAGTGTGACACCATGGCCAAAAGAGCTAATGTGATTCTGAGATGCATAAATGGGAATGAGAAGTAGAAGTAGAGAGGTTATTTTACTTCTGTATTTGGCACTGGTGTGACCTTTGCTGGAATACTGTGTACAGTTATGGTGCCCACAATTTGAGAAAGATGTTCATGAATTGGAGAGACTTTAGAGACGAGATTAGAAAACATTAATTGTAGCAGAGGGTCTCAGCCTTTTTCTTTCTGAAGCCCTTGCTTCCCCCCAACATTCTATAAAAACTCCAGAGCCCACCTTTGTCACAATAATGGGTTTATATGTAGAAAACCCATAAAAGCCAGGGTTAGCAACAGGGCAATTGCCTGGGATCTCATGCCACAGGAGCCACCACAAAGCTACATTGGTGAGGCTTCAGCTTCAGCCTCAGGTGGGAGGGCTTAAGGCCTGGGCTTCAACCCCATGCAGCAGGGGCTTCAGCTTTCTGCCCTGGGCCCTAGTGAGTTTATTGTTGGCGCTGCTTGGTGGCCCCCCTGAAACCTGCTTGCAGCCCCTCTCAGGGGCTTGGACCCCTGGTTGAGAACTACTGCCTTATAGTAATAGACTCAAGGAGCTCAATCTATTTATCTTAACAAAGAGAAGGTAAGAGGTGACTTGATTAGGTATAAGTAGCTATATGGGGAAGAAATATTTAATAATGGGCTAATGAATCTAGAAGAGAAAGGTGGAACACCATCCAGTGGCTGGAAGTTGAAGCTAGACAAATTCAGACTGGACATTTTTGAGAGAGAGTAATTAACCATTGGAACACAACAGTTTACCAAGGGTTGTGGTGGATTGTCCATTACTGACAATTTATCAAATCAAGATTGGATGCTTTCCTAAAAGATGTGCTCTAGGAATTATTTGGGGCAAGTTCTATGGCCTGTGCTATTCAGGAGGCCAGACTAGATGATCACAATGGTCCCTTCTGGCCCTGAAGTGTAAAAAGAGCCCCTCCATAATTTTCTCTGCCTCCAAAGATGCAGCAGGCTAAGAGTGAAGGCCTTTGTAGGCTGTCCAAAACCTGATTCTCCCCCCCCCCCCCCCCGCACTTTCTTAGTGGTGTGGAGTTGCTAAAAATGCATCAAAGGGCTCTAAAACTGATCCAGTGCATCCCTTCCTGGCCACCCTGTTTAAGATGAGATGATAAACCTAGTGAAGACAGAGTATGTGACTTAAAAGTCCATGCCCTGATCCTCCCCCCACCCCAAAATATTCACTGACAGAAGGGGTGACATCAGTTCTCTGAAGAGACTGAGGATTCTCAGCAGCACGTAGAATACAATTGACAATGGGCAGGGTGTTTTTGCCAGAGCATTACTTCATTCTACTGAGGTCCATGCTCTCTGACATTCCAAAAAAAGTGAAAAGGGCCAAGGAGTTGGGATCATACTTAAGAATTTCCCAACATCTGCTCTACTTTGACACCTCACTTGATGCTTTAAGTCCTCCACCAGATAGAGGACTCTTGCATAGTGTCAAGAAGGCTTCTGTGAGTATGGAAGGTGGATATTTCCTCAAGACAGGTTTTTGGTAGCAAAGCTATACTTGAGGGCAAAGTGTTTGGGGGTGGAGCAATATAAAAAGGGAGATCTAAAGCACAATACAAATTTTAAACCATTTTAGGCATCCCTTTTGAGGTTATGGAGCTTCATATAGATAATGGGAGGAGATATGACAGATTTTCTAAGAGCATATGGGAGAATACCAGTCCTATTAAATGCAAAGGTGACTCATTCTCCAGGAATGGTCTGAGCCAATCAGTGACATTCTTTTCCGTGAGGATGGGGGTGGAAGCCTGGTTGTTTGAGGTTTTTTGTTTTTGTTCCCATCTGGTTTGCTGCCACCTCCATGGACAAATGGTTGACACATCTTTTCCAAACGTTATGCCATGGATTTCCAAAAAACCCTCTCCTCCTCTGGCTACCCAGCCCATCCAAGAGGAAGGCTATGCTCAGGCAAATAGAGAGCCTTCTCCATATCAGGGTGATTGAGCCTGTCCTAGACCAGGATCAGTATTGGGGCTTATAGTCCATACTGTTCCCGATTTGTGAGGCAATCATGGAGGACAGGGCTGTCTTGGATTTAAAGAATCAACAAGGTGATCCACTTCCACAAGTTCAAAATGGACACTGCTCCTGTCTGTCATGGTAGCTGCCACAACAGGGATTTCCTAATCTTTGTCAACCTCATGGAACCATATCTTCATGTTTCCATCCTTACACAGATGGTACCTGAAGTTTGCACATGCTGTACAATGCCCATTTTTGGCACTGCCCCTGCCCCCAGAGTAGTCACAGATACTGGAGGCATCTCTGAACAGTATCTGTATCATTTTCTCAATGGCATTCTGATAAAGAGCCTCCTTCCTACAGAAGTCTCTCAAGTACGCCCAAATGACCAATGCATACCCTGCAGAAACATGAATTTATAATCAATGTGGAGAAAAGCCAGCTTGTCCCTACCCAGACAATGGAACACCTGGGATTTTGGCTGAACGCAACACTTCACAGGACCTTCCTCCCCAAAAATGGGCAAGTGTACAGATTTTGGAGAAAACATAAAAGATCCTTCACAGTCAACACTACACTATGAAGATGTCTAGGCATGTTCATTTCATGCATATACCTACAGTCATGGGCAAAATTTCATCTCTGGTGCCTGCAGTACTGCCTACTCAGCTTCTTTGCTCACATTCACAATTTCAGCTCACTGGAAGACTTCTCTCCACAATGAAAGGACCCTCAGGTGGCAATTACAACAAGATTCATAGACTGTATTCTGCTTGGCAGAACTACAGAGATGCAATAATGATGGATGCCAGCTTGGAAGGGTATGGAGCTGACTGTTGCATGCCAGAGGGAACACTGCTGCAAAGAACAAACGTGTCCCATCACCTGATCACTGCAATTTCCCTTACCACTCAAGGAAAATTACATTTTTGGGTCTAGGACAGGAGATGAGTTTAACTGCCTTAGGTAGACTTTTCAATAACACTTTTGTAGCATTATCTGCCTCTTTATCAGATATTCGTTTTAGTATGCATTCGGTTTCTAGTAAAATAGAATGCTATACTAGAGCCTACTTACTAAGTCCTTTTTCATATGCTAATATTCAAGGATCAAGTTGCAAAATATGAATTAAAATACTGTAGCAGGAGGACCATTTATAACTAAGGCTATGATTTAAACATGGGTATTTTTAGTAAGTTGTGGACAGGTCACAGGCAAAAAACAAAATCATGGCCAGTGACTTGTCTATGACTTATACACCTCTACCCCGATATAACACTGTCCTCAAGACCCAAAAAATCTTACCGTGTTATAGGTGAAACAGCATTATGTTGAACTTGCTTTGATCTGCCAGAGTGCGCAGCCCTGCCACCACCCCAGAGCACTTCTTTACTGTGTTGTATTCTAATTCATGTTCTATCGGGTCACATTATATCCAGGTAGAAATGTACCATAAATACTCCCTGATTGACTCTTGCCAGGAGCCACACAGTTGTAGCTGCTCCTGGCATCCCCAGGACTGCTGCTCAGGTGGTCCTGGGGCTGCCAGAGCAGTGATCGGTGTGGCTGGCCCCAGGACTGTGGCAACTTGAGCAGTGGCTGGTGTGGCTGGGTGCAGAGCTGCTCGAGCAGCAGCTGGTGGGGCTGTCCCTAGAGCGGCCTGAGCAGCTGATCCCAGGGCCAGCTGCTTGTGGCAGCCATGGGGTCAGCCACACTGGCTACTGCAGAAGTCAAAGGTCATAGGAAGTCATGGAATCCACGACCTCCGTGACAGACAGAGCCCTATTTATACACACTTTAAAATTGCAAGTTTTTTGCTTTAATCTGGGTTCTTCCCGATGTGGCTTGATTTAGCAGAGACTGAACACTGTAATTAGAATAAGCAAAAACATTTCCTGGCAATTCCAGCTGCTTGTTTGCTTTATTTTATTTATTTCCTGAACTGTGGTTTATAGAAGCTGTGGAATTGAAATCTGCTTTAAAGTGAAGGAGTGAGGAGGATATAATTTAACTTACATAAAATAAATGTCAATTTTACATATCTGCTTTCTATGTGTTCAGATCCTCTGTGTACTCAGTAACAAGCCTGCCTTTCTTTTGGCATTGCAGAATCCAGAGCAATTAGAGCAGAGAAGAACAGAACCCAACTTACTTTGTAAATCAACTTAAGGATGGGGTTCCAGAAATCTGGCTTCAATTCCTGGCTCTGCCAGAGGTGTCACTGATTACCTTGGAAAAGTCAATCTCTGCCCCTTTTCTTTTCTGTCTTGTCTACAGTATTTAGACTGTAAGCTCTTCAGAGCTGTACCTGTCTTAGTGTACAAGTACAGCATCTGCCACAGTGGGGCCAGGATCTTGGTTGGGGACTCTAGGCACCTACTGTAATACAGATGATGATTAGATAAATTATCTCAACTTGTAAATTGAGCAAACTGTATGGAAGTCACTGAGAGAATCTGGAACCTTGGGTTTTGTAGCTACTCTTGAGTACAACTCCAGTCTTAGAACTGCCATCTTAGAACCTCTAGAATTGTCAGAAGTTATAAGTAAGGAGTTTAAGAAAAAGAAAGAATATAGCTTCAGATCAATTTTGTGCACACTATTAACTTGACCAGCTTTCTCCTCTTCTTATCTTTAAGGCATTGAAACAGAAGTATTTTAGTAATCGACCAGGACCAACACCAGGAAGTCAATTGCCAAGACCAAACTGTCCTGCAGAAGCCTTAAAAGAACAACAAAATTCACTTTTAAATTTAAAAAGGAAGAGAACAGAAGGAATAGATCAAGGTAATTTTTCTTCTAAATCTTTGCATTTTTATATTTTTAATTTTAAACTGAAGATGCATGGTAAGTGTATGATACTGTCCGAGTGTTTAAGGAAATATGACCTATATATAGTCCTCTATCTTACCAAATGAAATATTGCTCTCTAAATTAGCCGAATCTGAGCCCATAACACCAACCTAAGCCCCTTGGTGACTTGTAGTAATCTTTTTACAAGAGGTGTACCTTGTTAAAAGCAATATCTTATATTCCATGTAGATTCTAAAGTGCAGAAAAACTTCTGTATCACAAGTTCTGTCAATATCCAAAACTATTACAGTATTTAATACATTTTATCCTATGACTATCACCTGTTTGAGATGTTCTCTTAAATCCTTATATAAAGGGAATTACTTAAATTTTAATTGAGACATTTCATTGAATTCATTGGAAATTCTGATCATTTTAGAACTCTGATGTACATTAAATGTTTACTTCTCTGGTCTGCACATTCTTAATTTTATAGCCAAACTTCATCCCACTACTGGCCTCTACATATTTTCCTGTGTAAAATATACCTGCTCAGAGATCCTCAGCTTTGAGAATCTTCTGGGCAGCAGTGTCCTCTGGAGCTGCAAAAGGAAAGCATTATAGTACCTGATGTTTTGAGCCAAGACCATAAAGGATGATATGGCCTCCATCACTTGGTTTTGGTTTTTTTTCTTTTCCTGGCTAAGAATCTGTGGACCTTGTCCCTGTGTCTCCAGACTTTGTATTTTTCTTAAACTGTGCACCTTTCAGTCATTGAGTCAAGCCTCTGAAGTTCTGGATATGGTAGATTTAAGCACATTCCCATTATTTGTCCTGCATAGGGAAAATAATATCTGCACTGCAATTTTATAGCCCTGCAGCCTGGGTCCCACAAGCCTTAGTCAGTTGACGTAGGCCAGCCATGGGTTTTTACTGCAGTATAGACATACCTTAAGTGATAGTGTAGGCAAGATCTAAGTTCTTTTGTGGATTTTCTCTGAGTTTTAACAAAGGATAGGAAAGCAGTCTAATATCTTGCCCTATTCTATACTACAGATGCAACTAATGAATTGTAAATTCTTTAAAGTAGTGGTAGGGAAAATGTTTGTCTAAAACTCCTTGTGCAGTTTGGCATTAAATAAGTTGGTGAGCATGGTTGTCAGTGACTTGTAGCGTGGATGGGACCAAACCATTTTTAAACAAAAAGCCTCAGCTTATTTATAGGATGCTAGGGGACAGCCATGTTTTAGTAGGTCACATTTATAGTATAGGTGGACCTCAGGAAAGAGGAATGGAGTAGTGCTGCCAGTCTCTGGGGCAGATTCTAAAATAAAAGTCTAGTAAAACCCCTAAGCAGACATTGAAAGGGTTTTCATTTCACTCCACTGTACCAACATGTTGCAGTTACTGAGAAACTAGAAAAACTTACTATCTTTATTACAATACCACCACTCACCCCACTGACACTTGCCTCCTTTTTTTTTTCCTACGCTTAATTCTGTTTTAAACCTGTAACTTTCTATATCAAATGGAAGGAAAAACAGATGGTGTCTAAAATGTTTCATGTCACGCAGTCTTGAACAAAGATGGCTTGGAAACTTTTTAGGAGTACAAAATGGCTTTCTATACATATAGCTTAATTTTGGATTGCATGTTTCATGTAAACATGAGAGAGATGTTCTGGACAACTTTTTTCATGCACTATTATAGCTGCTCTTCTATGAGCCTGCTCCAAGACTAGACAGGGCCTAGATAGTAGTTAGGGTATAGCTACAAGCAAAAGCTGTGCATGTTTATCCAAGCTCACCTGAATCCAGCTGGTGTAGGGAGCAGTATAGGCTCAAGAGCTGAGTACAGAGGCTGGGTATATACTCAGCTCATGAGCCCATACTGACGCCTGTGCTGTCTTCACTGCTACTGCTAACCTGTGCTAGCTGGATTCAAGCTAGCTCTGATAAGCTAGCCTGTTCACAGCGTTTGGTGTTCAAACATACCCTAAATAACTTTGGGGGATTGGGACCGTTATTTCATTTCAGTATTGATACAAAGGAAATACTTACACTCTAAAATTGATTTTTCAGGATTACCAAAAAAGTTGATTTTTTGATTACCGTGGATGATGATGATTAAATGGCCTGAAAGACTAAGATAATGGGAAAATGCTGCAACGTTAGCTGAACTTTGATGAAAAGTGAATTTGTAATATATTTACATGTGTAAAATGTGAAACTTAATATTTCAATGCTGAAACCACGTGGAGTGTTTTATTAAACCTATTCCTTTTTGAATAAATATATTTTTTAAAAAGAGCAAAATTTTTTGAACTGCCTTGCTGTATAATTACTTTGAAATGTGTTTGTGTAGTAACTATGGGAAGACTCTATGGTGATGAAGAATAACTTGAGATGCAGGCTTTAATGAATGAAGTGCTGTGCTGATGCAAACCCTACTCTAGAAGAGAGCCCCAGGTGTGGAGCCTGTGTGCAGATGAATGTTTGTTAGCCCATATACAGTTTTTTCCACCCATCTGTACTGGACATAAGGAGATGTCATAGTGTTTTAACTTCGTTCCAGTTAAATCTGCCAGTGCAATAACAGAGTGTGCACTTGTTCTTGTGACAGACGTACTTGAAAAGTCTTCAAGGTGTATCCATGCTGAGTTTTGAACTACAAGGAGGTACTCCTCAATTTGATCCTCCAAAAGAACCAACTTATTGAAAAGAAGAAATAAAAATATTTGGAATAGAATGCTAAGGAGATAAACAAGAAGGCTTTGCAGCCTGTAGAGCTGCAGTATGTTTAAAAAGGAGTGGAGGGATGTCTGAAGAGTAATGTGGCAGACCTCCTATATGGTGCTGCTTATGACTCATATTTGGATGAAATGGTTGTTATGTAACCGAGTACAGTAATTAGTCATCCCAAGAAAACACTAGGGAAAAAATAATTGTATTTCCTGTATTGTGTATTGACCACTAGTAATTTTAAATTCGCTGTAAATCTCCTCCAAGACTTAATGGACTCCATATGTAGATAGAAATTCATATTTAATAACATTTGGTTTGAGTGACAAATTCTGTTTAGAAGTTACTTTAGCCTGAAAACAGAACTCAATGTACACGTGTCATAACTGAACAATTACAGATGCAGGATTCTGATGGAACAAATGGCTGTGCACTCTCATCTGTAGCAGGCATATACTCAAATGCACTTATCTGAGATCACACTGTGTGGGAAGGGAGGTTCTATAATAAACTCACTTAGCTTCCTTGAGGTAGTTACTGCTCCTTGCTGGATTTCAGAGCCCACATACTGTTCTGAAATTTAAATCTCTAGCCAAAAGTAGGATGCAAAATGAGGATAATACCTAGCTCTTGGGTGTAGTAAACACTGTTTGTAGAGCACTAGAAGTGCTAAGTATTATAGAAACCACTTCCAGATTATTTTGCACTGCATGATGAAGAATTGCTGCAGGTGCCCAGGAGCCAGAAGACATTGCCATTACCAGGAAGTCAGTTTCCCAAGAGGAAACATTCTCTAGTGAAATAAGTAATGCCTCTTGGCACTTGTATTGTTTGGAAAAAGATTGATTTAAATGGAGCTCTGTCAGTTAGTTTAGGTGCAGAATGGAGATAACAACCTTACTTAGCTAAAGCACACTAAGGTTTCACATGAGCACCAGTGAATTTGAGAGTCAGGTTGCATGTAGCAGTGGGAGAAGAGTAATGCTGGCATATAGAGCATCTTCTCCAGGTTTCTTTAGGGGAGTAGACAACTTTTAATTCCTTCTAGCAGGCAGTTGCCCTTCTTGCCAAGCTTCTGAGGGAATCTTTGTGTATAAACCAGAGGAGTGGGATTCATGGGGTAAAGGCACTTGAAGAATTATTCTATCCCCACTTTTAGGTCAGCTGGGGTAGGGGATGCCTGCTTCTGGCAGGAATCCTCAAGGAGGGGCCTGGTTGCCGTACCTCCATGGGAGGGTTTCCCCCAGCTTGTAGGTCAATGGAATAGGATCTCCATTTCTCTTCCTCCTTTGGGTAAATCTATGTATAGGGTAGAAGGTATGTTGGCTGCCATGTTTAGCCCTAGTGCTGATGGGGCCTTTTGTAATTTTAACATTATAGCTAGTCCAGGTGAATACTAGGTTCCCTGCTGGGTTTCATCTAACCAGCAGCATGGTCTTCTATAAGATTTTAAAACTCATTTCTTTTATTTAAAAAGCTTTTTTCTAGTGTGGACAAAGCCCTCGAGCAACCCAGTCCGTCATGGTGAGAAGGACAGGGTAAGAATGGTAAACACTGTTTGGGGGTGTTTTAATAGCTGTGGGCTGGACCTTGTAGATGGTGTGAAGATTGCTGAAAAGGGCTGCTGCTTTTGAGCAGCAGACAGGGTAAGGAGAGAACCTGGGTGTTGAATAGCTACATCTGCTACTTCTGGGGGGATTCTACATGACAGCACACCTGCAGAAAACACCTGACTCCCCCAGAAGTCCTGTGTTCCCCTGCAGAAAAGCAAAGGGAAGCCATGCGGGGGAGTGGGGGAGGAACAACCATGGATGCAGTTTTGGGGGGGGGATTGCACTCCCAAGCAGGTCAGGCATGGGGGGGCCCCCACAGGTTTACATGCCACTGCCCCCCTTCATTTCTGCAAGCACAGAGCTGGCCGGCTGAAGGAGGCTATGTCTCTGCTGACTCCTGGATCCTAGTGCCAGTTGTGCACCCCTTCTGTGTGCTGCGAGCCTTCCTGTTTTCTGTGCAACAGTGAGTGTCCATGGTGGGGCTGGGTTAAGATGGGGATCAGGGAAGAGGCAGTGAGGAAAGGAGGAGAATGGAATAAGGGGCGGGGATGAGGGGCTGTGTTGAAGAGGCAGTGGGGAAGGAAGGAGGGTGGAATAAGGCAGGGGGAGGGCTTATTGTTAATGGCTTATTGAGGAAATGTGCACAAGATCAAGGATTACCCCAGGAGCTGTGTACAATAGAAACCTCAGATAGCACTACGCAATGGGGACTGTTTGACCCAGGTCACAGGAAAAGAGCTTTTCAGCAAGTGGGAAGAAGATGATATAAAAGGGAGACAATGACATCATGATGGTACCTCATTCTCCCTATACATGCCTGGAAACACCTGAGGAAGGAGGACTGAACTGTGGGAAGTGATGGTCCCAGGCTGAGGGATTTCTAACCTGTATATGAAAATGGAAAACCCAAGCTGAAAAGTCAGGGCAGCTTGTGCCTTAAGAATCTGCCAGCCTGTTTATCGCTCGGGGTGAGAATTTGCTAATTCATGTCCTACCTATCCAGTATGTTAACCTCAGTATGCAGTTTATTTGCTATTTAGTGGTAATCTGCTTTGATCTGTTTGCTATCACTTAAAATCTATCCTTTTGTAGTTAATAAATTTATGTTATGTTTTAATCCAAATCTGTGTGCATTTTGACTGGAGTGTCTAGGGAAAATCTCAGCTTGGTTACCACAAGTGTGAATGGTCCTCTTCACATTGAGGGAGAAGTGGACTGGGTGTCATACTCATATAGTGCCCAAATTTAACCAGCACAGGACAGTGCTGCTCTCGGGTCCTAGGCTGGGAATCTGGATGTAGGACTGCTGATGAAAGTGCAAGCTTGGAGGGCTTTGCAACTTTTTACAGCAGCACAGTGTAAGAGGGATCCCAGGCTGGTAGGTCAGGGCTTAATGGCACCCCAGTTCCACATGCCACCCAGAGGAACCCATCACAACAGTACCACTAGTGATCCTGTCGAGGACTCCAGAGAAGCAGGCTGATCTCTCACATTGTGAAAGAGTCCCTTGAGTATATACTCCTTGTCAGAACTCTTGAAGGCAGGTTCAATTCCCCCTGTGGAAGTTTGTCCTCGGCACTGGCAGGGTCAGCTTGTGGGATAAGGGCCAGTTTGATGGAAATGGGAAGACAAAGATGTAGAGGTAAGGGCTAAATGCATGGCAATAAAAGTGTTTCAAAATAAGATAATTGAAGTGGAAGGTTTGAATGAATGAGAGCATGACTATTCAAACCTGTACTGCAGTACAGAATAAGTTTCTGGCAGAAGCTCTTGCACTGATCAGTAAATAATTGATGAATAAACTGATTTCTCTGTTGTAGTGCTAGGCATCAGATTATCATAATTAACATAGTTACTCCATTTTCTTCTTTTCTGTATTTCTCCCCACACAGAGCATGATATTTTAAGTTGAGTAACTGTAGATCCCATAAAATTCAGTTAATAGAAGCAGCTCCGCAAATCAGGATGCTTTAGGTGCCAAAGTTTGTGTGTGTGGTTGCTGCACTCCCAGTGCCTTTTCAGACAGTCAATTGTGGAGACTAGTATCATGTGACTTGTCTCAATTTCTTGTTGTGGCTGAACAAAGTCCCTAATTATACTGCCTAATGAAAACTGGTGTGAAGTTATGAAAAACAGCCTCAATAGCTATTCTGCAAAAGGCACAGGCAGATACTTGTCTAATCCACTGACATGTGCGGTGTTTCCCTATGTGGCCTTGTCCACATAATATGCTTTCCCCACTACCAGTTACTCCAGTATCTAGTGTGGAAGTTACACTGGTCTACAATTTTTGAGAAGTCGTCTGCTTCAGAGATAAAATGTGGTATTTATTATGTATTTTGATGTGCTGAATTCAAATATGACAATTAAAACAACTGGCTACTGTTTCTATTATACTTAAGTTTTTACATTTTATGTCTATGTATATTATGTAGATAGTAGAGTTTTAATCATAAATTGTAAACCTAGGTCGGTCTTGTGTTTATGGTTGCTTTACATGATAATATTTCACCTGTCCTGTTTATGTAACACTTTAAAAATCAGCAAAAGGGTTATATAAATAAAATTTATTATGGAAAAAAAGGCAAAAAACTATTATGTACATAGTTTAGTCCTATTCAGTGTCTACTCGGCGCTTCTTGGCTTGTCTCTTGTATTCATTAAATGGAGCATCTCTTGTCACTGTCCAGCAATAGTCTGCAAGCATTGATGGGCTCCATTTGCCCTGATAGCCTGCCAGAAGATTCCACTGCTGTAGTCTGGAGCCCAACAGCTCTGCCTTACTCTTGGGTAGTTCCAAATCCCTGACAAGGTCATTCAGTTCACCTTGTGTTATGAGGTGTGGTTCAGAGGAGGAGGATGGGAGAAAATGTGCGTCCGCTGACATTGATGGTTCAGGACCAGAAGTTTCATCCTCTTCCTCATCCTCGTCTGACTCAAGTGAGAATGATTCTGGTGCATCAGGAACCGGCAGTCGTTCTCCGTGCGGTACTGGGCGTATAGCTGATGGAATGTTTGGATAATGCACAGTCCACTTTTTTTTCTTTGATACACCTTTCCCAACTGGAGGCACCATGCAGAAGTAACAATTGCTGGTATGATCTGTTGGCTCTCTCCAAACCATTGACACTGCAAAAGGCATAGATTTCCTTTTCCTGTTCAACCACTGGCGAAGATTTGTTGCACAAATGTTGCAGCATATGTGTGGGGCCCACCTCTTGTCCTGATCTCCAATTTTGCAGCCAAAATAAAGGTAATAGGCTTTCTTAACCATAGTGGTTATACTGCACTTTTGTGATGCAAAAGTCTCACTTCACCACAAGCATAGCAGAAGTTATCTGCACTCTTCACACAAGTACGAGGCATCTCTGCTCACTTTGGCTAAACAGAAATGTGTCCCTTTGCAAAATCAAACACTGACAAATAAGAGAGCATGACACTGTATGATTTCTAGAGCTGATCTAGGGCAATTTGTTCAGCAGAGTGATGTAAGCTTCGTTATGATTGCATCATCCATGACTTCTAGGAATAACATGATGCAATTCATATCATGTATGACGCAATACCAGCTTCAGATTGCGTCATTCATTGTTTTGCCTAAAAAGCAAGTACTGTCCAAACCCAGTCATAGATTTGTTCATAGACCCAGTCAAAGATGTATTTTAGTCATTTCTGGTTTAAATTGAGATCCCTTCCCTTTATAACTCACTTATCCTCCGCCATTCCCAAGTCAAGGGTCGTAAATGCTGACCTAATAGCATATCTTGAAAACTAGAGCCAATCAACAATTTTAAGCTTCATTTTCATTCTCAGTGACCCAGAATTAGTAAAGTTGGACTACATTTATTTCAGAAGCATTTTGGCTGTAGAGCAGTGTTATCTGTGCTATAGGTTCAAACCCTGTTTCTGTTTAATATGAGGTGCAAGAATTAGTTTTGCCAATCTCAAATGTTCAAAAATCATGAGTCAGGCTCACCAAAAATCATGAGAGCATCTTTGAAAGCATGAGATTGTGTAATAGTAATAGATTTGGAGTTCTTTTTATTTGCCTTCTGCCTTTTAGGGTGCACTGGGGTCATATTTTGAAGCTTTCTGCACAGCCACAAGAGCTAGAAATGTTTTTTTTAAGCATGAAGGCTGAAACCATCACCTATCCACTTGACTCCAGGAGTTGGGGCTTTAAGGAAAACAACAATTGCCATGAAACTTGACAAAATCATTAGTTGGCAACACTGAAGAACATACAGCTGTGCATAAAAGTTAATGTAAGGACTTTGAAGTAATTGTTGGATTGTTTTTTGTATTGCACAGCATGGTATTTGGATGATGTGCTAATTTGTTTTACTGTTGCATTGTTGCTTTTAGTAGGCTGATGGGAGTTATCCTTTTAAAAACTAGGTGTGGCAGAATTAGTGTGTCTGAGACAAAAGCTCCCACACTGCTCTTGTCTGTGTTGGCTGCCCAGAGAGTAGAAGACCTGCTGGCATAAATTCCTAAAGGTCAAAAAGTGAGTTAATAAATTTACCTTTTTAGAAAGCAAGCCTCTTTCTCAGGGTATGGCTACACTTACAGTTTTGCAGCGCTGGTAGTTACAGCTGTGTTCGTACAGCTGTGTAGGGCCAACGCTGCAATGTGGCCATACTGACAGCTACCAGCGCTGCAGTGTGGCCACATTTGCAGCACTTGCAGCGCTGTTGGGAGTGGTGCATTGTGGGCAGCTATCCCAGCATTCAAGTGGCTGCAACGTGCTTTTCAAAAGAGGGGGGTGGGGTGGAATGTGACAGGGAGCGTGGAGGAGACAGACAGAATGGATTTTTGGAGTTGACACTGTTCTCAGCTCCCTGCCTTGCAAGTTCTAAGGAGTGTGCCTACCTTCAATCATTTTAAAAGTTCTAACTCCCTTTCCCCACTCCTCTCTCATTCACTAAATGCAAATTATGTACTGCTAAATACCCGTCAGAACAGATCAGCAACTGCTGAACATGGACTTCCCCCTCCCCCCCCCCCGCCGTGTGAGCGTGCTGTTTCTCTCTTCAAGCAAACAGCTGTGAACATTCCAAAGTAATTCCCCTGCCTGCCTCCGCTCGCTCAGCAAACAGGAGCTGTGTTTGTTTTTTAAATAAGCAGTTTGGCTGAACTCCGAGCTCTCCCTTTCTTCCGGTTTGTTGTGGACAGGAATTCTGGGATACCTCCTTATACACCTGAGGTCAATAAAAGCGCTGGTGGGCGTCCACACTTGCTGACCAGCGCTGGATCACCAGCGCTGGAATCCCTGCACCCGAGGCTCGACCGGGTGTACAGCCAGCGCTGCAACCAGGGAGTTGCAGCGCTGGCCGTGCTTTGCAAGTGTGGCCACATCCTAAGTTGCAGCGCTGTAACCCCCTCACCAGCGCTGCAACTCTCTAGTGTAGCCAAGCCCTGAGTGTAAGTTTAGCACTTATGAAGGAATGGTTCTCATTGCTGCTAATGAGCCACTAAGCCTTTCACTTGTAGCTCACTACTTCAACTGTCAGCAGGGATTCAAAGTTGTGCTTATCTAATGGAAAGTTGGTAAACCTCCTAGGAGATGAGTTTGAGTGTATCCAGCTCCTACATTGTCTCTCACCCATGCACTGGGGGAGGGCAGAGGAAGTTAAATCAAGACAGACCAAAAAGCACAACTGAATCTTGGGTGAGGGAAATCTCATGATCTTGGGAGTGGTTGGATGTCTGACTCATGACTGCCTTTTTTATACTGTGAAAAGAATAGCCATGCCTTTGAGGGCCTATAGTTTAAGGGATCATTTAATGTGGCCATCCATCTAAAACCTATAAAATGCCAGATGTCAGATCTGCTCTAGGAATGATTTGGGGGACGTTCTATGGGCTGTGCCATACAAAGGGTCAGAGTAGGTGATCACAATGGTCCTTCCTGGCCTTAGAATCCATGACCAGATTATTTTGTTAGCTTTGTTCCACATTAATTGTAGTGGGGCTCTGCGGAGAATTTGTCATAAACCAAGATTTTGGTGGACAACCATTATCATGTAGAAGGGGTTAATCCATCCCTCTTATGTGAGATCCAACATAAGGTTAGCAGAATGGATTCCTCCCTTTGTTTTGTGCATCTTGTGTAGAGAAATTGCATTTGAAAGAAATTTCTCCTCCCTGCTGGGAGGCCAACATCCTTTTCTTTGCTAATTTAATAGCTCCAGTCCTGAGATAACTCTTATCACCACTTGAATTTGAGTAGTTTACATGCACTGTAGTATTATCCCTTGTATAATGAACCTTTTCCCTCCTAGTCAATTGCAGGTTTCCATTGCAGAGAATGAAATGGGAAAAACCCAAGAACAAAAACACCACACCCACAAACCTTTTGGGCACAAAAGAGAAAAGTGATTAATGTGATTTATTTGAATCCTCTTGCTTCACCTTTGTATTTCATTTCCGACTGTTTATTATCCTCCTAACTGAAGTAGCTTGTTATTCCTGAATTAACTTTGATAAAAAGGCACAAGGAATGGTCTGAAGAGCTAGCTTTTGGAGCTTAAAATGATGGATTTACTCCAAGGTTTAACAGCCAGTAAAAAGTCTATAGGGGCTGCAGGCTGCTTTGGTACAAAATGGAGCACTAGGCACTGCGCAGGGCAACCAGAGAGTTCCCTGATTCACTGCCTCCCCCAGTAGAGCTCCTGGGAATTAAATCCTCCCCTCACTGGCAGAAATCCCAAGGCACTGAGGCAGTGTGATGGCAGAAATGCCATCTGTCTTGCCTCAAAAGCGAGTCAATCCATGCTGGGTAAGAAGGCACTTGTTGCTGGTGTGGAGAGTTGCAACTTTCATTGTTCCCTAACCATAATGGATCATTTCTGGCACCCGGTTAGATGGCATGAGAACACACTGGCGAATATTTTTGCCTACTCTCCTCCATTTGTTCCATAGTCTGAAAAGAGTCAGATTACAAAGTTACCAGTTTGGATTATACTAAATCTTCCTAAACCACCTGAATGTTCTAGTTCAGATGTTGTAATTAGGTTTGCTTTCAACTGTATCTTGTTTCCTCTCTGCTTGATTAAGATCTTATATATTTTTTCTCTAGCAAATGGCTTTGTCGAGGACTCGAACCCAGATGGAGAGGTTCGTTGTCTGACAGCAGAGAGACAGGCAACACCAGCAAGATCCAATCAAAAGCTCTTTATTGAGGAGTGCACACAACAATAGAGAGCAGCCCGTCTCCAGAGAGAACCAGCATACTCTTTACAACTAGCATAAATTTATATAGACAGTTCCATTGCGTCATAGATTATTCATTTATGCAATTCCCCCCACCCACCCCCTTCTTCTAACAACTAGAAACCTTTTGTATACCTGCGTACCTACATTCTACAACATTAAGTGATTAATGACATCTTAACAAACCTCTTATCAGCATGGTGACGAGCACCAGAAGTTAGGAACGGGGGAGTGAAGAACAGACAGAGAACAGAACCAGGGAATGAAAACAGGAAGACTCTGTTATTTAAACAAATTGTTCTTAACACAGCACATCTGGTACAAGAATGCAACTCTTTCTTATCTTACTTTTCCCAGCTCTTTGTAAGTATGCTCCTCAGTATTCTAGGGACTACCCAGAAACCCCTGTTAGCCTGACTTCGGTCAAGCTGGCATAACTGTTTTGTGCATGCTTTTTTTTTCAGCCCACCTAACAGCTTGATATCTTAATTTCACCTATAAATGTAGCAAAACCTCAGTACATTCAGCCCAGTAGTTATGTAGGCTCTAGCTACAACAGGGGCACTTTCTAAAAATGTTCACTGTTCCTCACATTGATTTGCAACCTGTTGTTGGCAACCCAGGGAACCCTACTTTAGATGGGCTATCAGCATTAACAGTGTCTTGTAATCCTGCTCTTAACAGATTTGATCTTTACTAAAGTAGATTAGGACAAAAAGGGACTCCACAAGTGTGTGCCCTCAATTCTTCAGGTGCTAAGCTTTTATTTTTCAAATGTTACTGTTGGGGGAGGCCAGGCCCCAAATATGGCGTGGGGTTAAAAGTTTACATTCTCAGGCCTACGATTGCCTTTCGAGCTAAACAATATGTTCCTTTAAAGTTAGCATGAGTACATGTAATCATTTATCATCATCTTTTGTTTATGGTACAAGATGTAATCGATCAAAGGGGGGGGCTAGTAGTATGGGTTAAGGATATAGTTCATTAACTACCAGATCTTTTAATTAATTGTAAATGATGAATTGTAGCACCTGTGAACATCTTTGTAAACAAGTGGGGTATATAAGGTGGGGAAGAGGATAGTGATTGGTGCATGATCTGAGATTGCATATCTTCTTGCACCTTATTTGACTCAAATAAAGAGACTTGCTTCTCCACTCCGGTGTGGTCATTGGGGATACGCACACCGGGCAAACGAAACCCAACTGCTGCCCCCCTGCAACAGTTACATTTCTGCTTTTCTTGGCTGGAAAAGATCCAATGTAAACCAGCCATAGGCAGAGTCAATAACCACCCACTCTGGGTTGTGCAGCAGTTTCTGCTAGTCAATATGAGCAGATCACATACAATAATCACTGGCAGCCATTGCGTGGGGGAGCCTTTGTTTTGCCTGGGATGCCCACTTTGTTCGTTTGCTCTCTGGTCTGTGATAGCTGCTCCACCCTTCAGACAGGCTAGAAGGTGATAAATACATTCAAGAATCTGTGAAGGACATTTGGCAAGAATGTCAGCTTTCATTTTTTTTAAAAAGTAAGTCCCAAGTCCTACCAATGAGGTTGCCAGGTATCTCGTTTTCCAGTCAAAAAGGGACCCTGGTGGTGCCAGTCAGCACCGTTGACTGGGCCTTTAAAAGTCCAGTTGGCAGTGCAGAGGGGCTAAGGCAGGCTCTGCGTGGCTCCCGGAAGCAGCTGGCATGTCCCTGCAGCCCCTAGGCCAGAGGTTCTTAAACTGTGGGTCAAGACCCCCAAAGTGAGATGCAACCCTGTGAATGGAATCCCCAGGGCTGGTGTTAGACTTGCTGGGGCTCAGGGCTGAACCTGAAGCCTGATCGTCACCACAAGGGCTGAAGCCGAAGCCCAAGGGCATCATCCTTGGGTGGCAGGAGTCAGGATTCAGCTCAAGCTACAACTCCCCCACCCAGAGCTGAAGCCCTCAAGCTTTGGTTTTGCCCCTGCCCCTCCAGGGTGGCAGGGCTCAGGCTTTGGCTCTGACCTTGCTGCATGGGGCAGTTGGACTCAGGCTTCCGTCCCTCTTCCTGGGGTCATGTAGTAATTTTTGTTGTCAGAAGGGGGTGGCGGTGCAATGAAGTTTGAGAAACCCTGCTCTGGGCGCAGGGGCAATCAGGAAAGATCGGCACACTGCCTCCGCCCCAAGCACTGGCTCCACAGTTCCCATTGGCTGGGAACCACAGCCACTGGGAGCCACATGGGCGGCATCTGTGGGCACAGGCAGCACACACTGTGCACAGCTGCCTGACTGCCCCTGCATCTAGGAGCTGGACATGCTGGCTGCTTCTGGGAGTTGCGCTGAGCCAGGGCAGGCAGGAAGCCTGCCTTAACCTCTCTGCACCATGGACTGGGAGCTGCCTAAGGTAAGCGCTGCCCGGCTGGAGCCTGCACCTCGAATCCCCCCATGCAACCCAACCCCCTGCCCCAGGTCAGAACCCCTTCCTGAAACCCGCATCCTCGGCCCCATCCTAAAGCCCACACCCCTGCCCCAGCTCGGAGCCTGCTCCCGCACTCTGAACCCCTCGGCTCAAGCCTGGAACCTCCTCCTGCACCCCAAATCACTTATCCTGGCCCCACCCCGGAGCCCTCACCCCCAACCCCCTGCCCCAGCCCAAAGCCCCCTTTTGCATCCTGAGCCCCTCATTTCTGACCCCTCACCAGAACCCACACCCCCAGCCGGAGCTCTCACCCCTTCTGCACCCCAACCCCCTGCCCCAGCCCAGTGAAAGTGAGAGTGAGGAGTATGTGTGGAGTGAGTTGGGTGCGGGGCATTGGGGTGAGGCCACAGTGTTAGATTTTATGCGATTAGAAAGTTCTTGGCAACTCTACTACCAACCCCCATCCCTGGCTGCAGCTAAAAGTTTGAAAATGTGACTCTTAAAGGCTTAAAACCCAGAAGGCGAATAAAAAAGAACCCAACCTTCTTTTTAAATCTCATAATTCTTGGAGCCTGACTCATGATTTTAACCGCTAGGCCTGCCAGTAGAGTTGAACTGGGAGAGGACAATCAGATGAGAACAAACAGAATTTGACAAGCCCTGGATAAGAGAACAGCCTGAAACTGTTTGTGCTGTTGGTGAGTACTGGAGTGGCATTGGAGCTGATGGTCTGGTTGTCCTCTGAATGAGCCAGGCCCCAGCTATAGGACTCCATTAGAGAACTGAATCTTTAGGACAGCACCAACCTGCTATGTATCAGCAAGACAGGACCTGCTCAAAATGTGCTGGTTCTGTTAATATTTTTTCCTGTGTTCACGGCTGTGCTGAACCATGCTATTACTCTGCCACCATTCCTGGTGTGATTCCTTGAATCAGTGGCTCTTGATTTCTAGAGGCTTTCCGGAAACTACCAATAGCATCAGAGGTTGGTGGGAGATGTAGTCCATAATTCCCAGGGAAATTCCATGAGTCACACCTTGCTGATGCATGTCCACTTGGTTACACCAACTTTCTCTAGAGTAGACAAGGCCTATGTGACCCCTAGGGAAGGCTGCCACCAGACACCCGGTTGAGGGGTTTGGCAGGGGAAGTTTCTGTTTTATGATGTACCATGCAGGTTCTGGGGCAGCTGAGGAGGTGGTATGTGCTATTCAGCTTCCCAGGTTCAAAAGTAATCTCACTGGACTCTGGCTGCAGAGTGAGGGGCATGAGCAGAAGGGGCTTCACTGGCGGCCTGTGGTGACGACCTATGTGTAAGACCACCACTGTCCTGCAGTCCTTGCACAGATAAAACCCCCACATTAGACACATTCAGTGAGAGTGTTTGACCATGTTTTTCACAGTCTTGCATACCCTGATGTTCCCCATTACTGGAATGTCTCTTCCAGAGGAAACTTGCAATTCTAGCAACAGTCAAGGCAGTTAAATAACAGGCTGTGACAGATGGGTCCAATTTGGGCATGAGTTGTTGGATTAACACTCCCTCAACCTCCCACCATACACACACATTGTTTGACTGGTGTCAGGTCAGTACTCAAGTAAAGTATATAGTTATTTTTAAAATCATTTCCAGGCTTTTTATATTGAATTTAATGAGCATGTAAATTGTAAAATACACCATAAAATTGAGATGTTGAGATGAAACTGGCTAACCTGCAGAAGCAGTGTAATCTGTTTTTTCTTTCTTCAAAATATGAACTACACTAGAAGAATTTTCCCTTTCTATTCCCCTCTGACAAATATCAAAACTGCAGATGTTTCCTCCCTGCTTCTGCAGATTTCATTTTCTTCTCTGGTCAATGTGACACCGGCAGACCAGGTGCCAGCTCATGCCAAGGCCCTGGGCCTCGCTGAACACTGACAAAAGAATAGCTGGAAACCCTCCTCAACCTGAGACTCTGAAACTTCTTACCACCCGCCTGTCCAGAGCAGGGCCGCTCGAAGGGGAATGGACTCCAGAGCCCTGGATCTCAATGCCACGCGCTGTCCTTCCTGGCAAAGAGACATCATGGCTAGTGAGTCCAGCACACCCCCCAGGAGCGACTTCACCTCCTCAAGCTTCTCCACCAGCATGGCTTACCTGTGTGTTACTGTAGTTAAAACAGGTATTAGCGTTATAAGAATGTGTTTAGACTTTATGGAATGCTTGTAGGATGCTGCATGTATTAATCCTACTTATAGTGTCCCATGCTATAAGGTATTTGCTCTATAACTGTAAAATGTTTATTCTGAAACTCCATAACTCACTAAAGGGCCGGGTTGGGGGGAAGGGACGGACGGACGGACAACCTTTCACCTAATACAAACTGCTGGATTCCTAGAGGAAGTGTTATCTCCTGCCTAGCAGGAAGTATAGTTGAAGCCAAATGGGCCATTGTAAATCAAAGACTTTGTCAATTGTTCCCCTCACCCACCCATGACGAGGTTACATGCAGAACCCCACCTCCCATCAGCTTGCACTCTCCGATGATGGTGATTCAAAAAAAAACCCTGACCAGAAGGAATTTGGGGTCTTTTTATGTTATTTGGACCCTAATGGGCACTGATTCCTAACATAAGCAAGGTTTCAGAGTAGCAGCGGTGTTAGTCTGTATCAGCAAAAAGAACAGGAGTACTCGTGACACCTTAGAGACTAACAAATGTATTTGAGCATAAGCTTTCGTGTTAGTCTCTAAGGTGCCGCAAGTACTCCTGTTCTTTTTGCTAACATAAGCAAGAAATCCCCAGGACTAACCTGGGTTAGCCCTAATGGAAATACAGAGTAGCACATTTCAACAGCTCTATCTCCATCTGAAACCTAAGACTGCAACTCATTTGTGTGTATATTGATCTGTTTTAATCTTGTAAATAACTCCCATTTATTTTTCCTAGTTAATAAACCTTTAGTTAGTTTGTTACAGGATTGGCTACCAGTGTTACCTTTGGTATGAGATCTAAGATGACTTGCGGTAAGTGACTGGTCCTCAGTATTTAGTGATCTTTGGTGTAAAGTGACCATCTATCACAGAATCAAGCAAGCCTGGGTGACAAGATAGACCAGTGTGCCAAGGGAACTGTCTGAGACTCCATGATAAGGCTGTATAATGCCTGAGGAGTTTACCCTTGTGACTTGCTTGATGAAATCTAAGTATAGAATTCACAGCCAGTTGGGGGTTTGTGCCCTGGTTCTTAACAGTATGCCCTAAGCTTTCAAAGTTGTAGCTGTGTTAGTCTGTGTCAGCAAAAACAACGAGGAGTCCTTGTGGCACCTTAGAGACTAACAAATTTATTTGGGCATAAGCTTTTGTGGGCTAGAACCCTCTTCATCAGATGCATGGAGTGGAAAATACAGGAGCAGGTATAAATACATGAAAGGATGAGAGTTGCCTTACGTGTGAGGTCAGTCTAACAAGACAATTCAATTAACAGCAGGATACCAAGAGAGGAAAAATCACTTTTGTAGTGGTAATGAGAATGGCTCATTTCAAACAGTTGACAAGAAGGTGTGAGTAACAGTAGGGGGAAATTAGTATTGGGGAAATTAGGTTTAGGTTTTGTAATGACCCAACCACTCCCAGTCTTTATTCAGGCCTAATCTGATGGTGTCCAGTTTGCAAATTAATTCCAGTTCTGCAGTTTAACGTTGGAGTCTGTTTTTGAAGTTTTTTTGTTGAAGAATTGCTACTTTTAGGTCTGTTATTGAGTGACCAGAGAGATTGAAGTGTTCTCCTACTGGTTGTTATGATTCCTCATGTCAGATTTGTGTCCATTTATTCATTTTCATAGAGACTGTCCGGTTTGGTCAATGTTCATGGCAGAGGGGCATTGCTGGCACGTGATGGCATATATCACATTGGTAGATGTGCACGTGAATGAACCCCTGATGGTGTGCCTGAGGTTGGTATTCTTGCTCATGAGCCACTCCAGATAGCATGACAGTCAGTTTGTCCAAACCCTCCTCTGGTTATTGAAACATCATTACACCATAAAACATTGAGAACGTGATTCTAAATTGATTCTACTGGGAGTCTGGGAATTGTGAGTAAGGCAGGGTCAATGTCTTATGGCCATAACTGAACATAAAATACAATCAGCTAAGTTAGATCCTCTTCTCCCATGGAAGGTGGGCACAGGGCAAACCACCTCACCGAGTTTTCTTGTAATTGTCTTATGAGGAAGGAAGGGCCTGGGGGAGTGCAGAATGAGAAAGAACCATGGTTTCCCCATCCCGTGAATCCTAGCAATCTCTGCAGCAAGGGAGAGAAAACCAGAGCTGAACTGGGAAAGGGGAGAAGAATATGAAGGAACAACTGAACTTAAACAAGAGAAGCCCTGGATGAGAGAACTTTTGAGAGTTCCATGCTGAATGAAAGAGCTTTGACTCACCAGTGGTGACTTGTCCCTGTGCCCTTGCTAACTTAACAAAAAATAGCTTATTTTTAAAAGAGGAACTAATATGATGCATAACATGCAAAAGCAAGTAGCCTTGTGACCTTCCATTTTTACCCCTCATGAAGGACAATAGCTGTGAAGGATTGACTGATATGCAGTGTAAGCATATTAGAGAATCCGTTGTAACTTTCAGGGTGGTTTCTGCACAGTTTTTGTATGAACTTAACTATTTAGGTTAGGGGTGTGATTTTTATCCTGAAATAGTTACATTGGTACAACCCCTAGTCTGACTCAGTTATAACAGTGTAAAGCCTCAGATTAGTATAGATTGCTCCCAAAAACTGACTAATGTAAGTGCACCCCCACCAAAACAAATTGGTACAAAAACTATGGAAACCAGGTCCTAGAAACCACCACTAGAGACTAATAAAAGTATCTATCAGTGATGTCTCTTCCGTGCTCTAGGCAGGAATTGCCATCAGGCAGGCTTTCTGAAAAGTTCACCTGAGTTCAAAGTGCTTTCAGCTACCCCTTAGCTTGCTGCTCAGTGACTCCCAGGCTATACCCCAAGACCAGTTATCTGGGTACCTTTTCCTCTTTGGTCTTTAACGTGTTGCCTCAGGTATTACCCACACTGGCTTGATACTGCAAAACTTGCTCAGAGGATCAACCCTTCCTCACACAAGAAATTGACTTCAGCCTCACGTGATTGCTACTCATGTGAGTAGCATGAGCTTTGGCCCTCTCTGACCTCAATGTATGTGTTAACTATTATTTTCTTTATTTGGATTGTTTAAAGGATCATCTGGGGGGCTCCTCTGGTGGCATCCTTCCTGGCAGGGCAGCGCTCAGTATCCTGGTCCTCAGTCCTCTGAGGGGCTCCTCTGGTGGCATCCTTCCCAGTGGAGTGGCACTCAGCATCCTGGTCCTGGGTCATTTGGAGGGCTCCTCCGACAGCATACTTCCCAGCGGGGCGGCGATCAGCCTCTTGGTCCTCGATCATGTCGGGGGTTCCTCCGGCGGCATCCTTCCCGGCAAGGCGGTGCTCAGCATCCTGGTTCTGGGTCATCTGGGGGGCTCCTCCGGCGGTATCCTTCCCAGAGGGGTGGTAATCAGCCTCTTGGTCCTCGGTCATCTGGGGGGCTCCTCTGGCAGCGTCCTTCCCAGCGGGGCGGCGATCAGAATCCCAGTCCTCAGTCGTTGGGGGGGCTCCTCCAGCGGAGTCCCTTCTGGCAGGGCGGTGATCAGCATCCCGGTCCTTGGTTGGTGGGGGGGCTCCTCTGGTGGCACCTCTCCTGGCAAGGTGGCCATCAGCATCCTGGTCCTCAGTCGTTGGGGGGGCTCCTCCAACGGCGTCCTTCTCGGTGGGGCGTCCATCAGCATCCTGGTCCTCCTTCCTTGGAGGGGCTCCTCCAGTGTCATCCATCTCGGTAGCAGCAGGGCGGTGTTCAGCATCCTGGACCTGGGAAGCAGGTGGGGATCTTCTGGGATCCTCCTTCTGAGAAGCTGTCAAGATGTTCTTCCTCCTGGATGTGACATCCCAAAGAGCTGGCCTTCTGCTGTTTAATCTTCCTGTAGAGGTGCCTGCTGTGGTTTTTTTCTGCCAGCTTCTGATGTTTTCATCCTTGCTGGTGGTCCGGGTCTTTGGGCCAGGCTTCCGTTGGGCTTTCTGGGATGTGGAGCACACAGGAACAGCAGCACTTGAGCAGTCAATGAGGGTGTAGCTGAAAGAGAAGAAGAAACAGAAATTTCTTCCAAGGCTTCAGCAGTGCAGGGCATATGCAGATCAGCAGCATCTATATGCAAATTAGCTTCAGCAGAAGCATAGATCTGTGGGGCAGCATCAATTCTTTCAAAAATAGCTGCAGGAGATTCCATCTTAGGACAGGGGTTTGCAGCTGTCCATCAGAAAAAATTAAACTGATAAGAACAGATTTAAAAGTTTATTAGAAAATGTTTAAAAACAAACGATACAGAGAGTTTGAAAAGTCAGTTATTGATCATCGGGGGTAGCATACACAGTATAGGGGGATGCTAGTAGTTTGGTATTGAACAGCACATAGCATATACAGTCTGCCATGTTCCCAATGCGGGGTGTACTGTGGGTGAGATCAAGATACAATCAGGAAGCAGTGGGGGTACATCGCTCATACATACAGGTCACAGACAGTCATGGGTAAAGATAAGTGGGCTGGGTAATGGGGATAGGATGACCCTCACATGGTGGAGTTCGGTTCGGTGGGTTCAGGGCTCAGGGGATAAAGTCCAGCAGGGGAGGTCCACAAGTTTCCTCCCCCTCGTGGGTTCGCAAAGTCACGCCGGCTCACACTTGGTATTGGCGGTGACCGGTGATGTGCTCTGTGTAAATGTCTCTAGACCATCGAATAGTGTCCGAGACCATTAGGTATCTCATGAGCCGCGCGTAGCGACGGCCCACCCCACAGGTGCGAAGTACGCGTTCATTACAGGGGTCTCAGGCACCCAGGGCCCCAACGATCAGAGCGTCAGTGTAGACCTCATAGCCCTATGTCCGCAGGTGTCCTCCAAGGGACCGTATTTTTCAAGTTTGCGGGCTCGGGCTTCGCGGAAGGCCGGGGTCCTGTTCTCGAATGGGATCGTCACGGCGACGAGGATGATCTTTTTCCGGTCCTCATCCGTGACGATGATGTCCGGGTGCAGTGGGCTGTCGGTGTCGAGAATGGTGCGGTTGACAGCGATCTCTCCCAGGTGTGGGGTGATGGCCTTCATTAGGCGGTCCTGGACGGTGTTGTGGCACAGCTGCCAGGCTCTGGCGTGGGGCCTGGATCTTAGCTCACAGGAGTGGGTGGAGGAAGTTCTGTAACCCTGTGATATGTGGGAGGTCAGACTAGATGATTGTGATGGTCCCTTCTGGCCTTAAAGTTTGTGAGTAAGTTACTTTTGTCCCAGCTACAGCCAAAAAGCTATTTACTTTTGTGCAAGCATTTTTCTTTTGGAAAAAATGCTACTGCATTCAACCTTCGTCAGCTGCCAGTTTGGAGAGGGGAGGTTCTATACTTGTCTGCCATGTGAAGCAGTGTGGTAGCAAGTGCAGGGAGGGGGAATGGGGGAAGGGGTGGCAGGACAAACAATGGTGCTTCATCCACCCACAACTGAAGCAGCAGCTAAGATTATATAGGAACTCCCCTGGGCCGGTTATTCCAGTGATACTGTGGAGGGAAAAAAGGATGATCCAGCCAGGTGGCTCCATGCTGGGACACAGGCTTACACTGGGCGTTGGTCTGTTGTACCAAACACCAGAGATCAGTGAAACTGCTTGCAAGCAGGCAATCATTTTGGGCCTGAGGACACTGAGCAGAGGGAATATGAAGGTAGGCCACTTCCAGGCAGGGGTCAGAGAATAGGTAGATAGCAAGACAGTGCACAGGAATGAGTGCTCGGGGAGCTTATGGGAAGGGATTGGAGAGCTAACATACAAAACTAATTCATTTACATTTTTGATTCCAGAGCTGATGCTTGCACTTTTGCATGTACTTATAAAAAAATTCTTGCGCCCCACGTCACCCCCAAATAACTCATGGTTGCTCACTACCACCCCATCACTATGCATTGGGCTGGTCTGAGGATTCTGCAGGAGGGGAGTGAACCAATTCTTTGGGCTACACGCCAAATGTAAACTGCTCAGTTTCTGAGAGAGGTAGTGTGCTCCACTGGGTAAGGCACAGGCCTGGGACTCCAGAGACTTGGGTTCTACCACTGATCTGCTGAGACCCTGGGCAAGTCTCTGTGCCTCTGCTCTCCCTCCTAGATGTTCTCTGTGTTGCTTTCTGGGCAGGGACTGTCCCTTACTATGTTTGAACAGTGGGGCAGCTCAGGAGGGTAAATTAGGAGAATATGAGTTAATTAGTTTACTCCTTTTTTTAATCACTACACCACTGGCTCAGCTGGCAACTCTGGATGCTGGTGAAATACAATGCACTGTGTGGGGTGAGGAGAGTTTGTCAGGTTCTTTCCCCACTCCCCACCTCCTGCTGCAGAAATGGAGCCCAGTTGCTTGTGCCTTTCAACTGTACCAATCTCCTTCCAATTCAAGGCTCCCTCTGCAAGAAAACGAGCTAAGGCAGAGTTAAACAGCCCCATGCCGCTCCACAGACTGACCTTAGCAAAACGAATGTGCTTTATCTTCAGTGTGTTTTGACGTTGGGGTAACTCGTGCCTGTTAGCAGACTGAGGTTAAAAAAGAAAAAGTGCCATTTTCAGTAGTGAAGACAAGCCCTGGGTGAATCTGGAGCAGAGGTGACAAGAGCTTGCAATTACCTTCCCGGAAAAGTGCTGTGAGGAAGCTGTCTGAGGACAAGGTGAGTAGTGGGAGAATGAAATGACCTGAGGAAAGCCAGCAAAGGGATCAACCACCACACCAATGTTTAACTTTGCAATTGCATTGAGTTTTTGAAGAGGGGCCTTGTGGCTAGGCACAAGCATCACAGGAAATCAGCAGATCTTAGATGCTTCCCATTTCTGCCCCAGACTATTTAGTCACCTTGTCCGTTGCTGTACAATCGCTATTGGCTTTGTTTCTCTTTTGGCAAAATGGAGATGACAATATCTGTCTGACAGAAGCATTGGGAGAGGATCACTCATCTGGTCCAATGGTAAGTGCCCTAGAAATGTCCATAAATAATGAATATATTTAAGAAAACCACAAAATAGAATTCAAGTCTGGATACATTTATTAAAACTGCACCATCCCAGTGCATTTGGGCTTCATAGTTGACAGACTACCAACTTGTATTGCACCTAGGACTGCTACATCATATTGCATCTTCTGCGAGCACAATGCCAAGTTAGTACTTTTGTTTGCATAGACAACTTACAGGAAAGAGTTTTATGCACTAAATGCTTTTGGCTAAGATTGTGTGTTATTAACTCTTCTAGATCAATTTTTACCCAGAGTAGTGCCTCAACCAATTATCCTCTCTGAGTTCCATTCCAAGTAGTGCATTCAAAGACCCTTACTTTACAATGGAGAGGAAAACTACAGTTCCAAAAGCAAAAGTTGCAAAGTTTTTGGTAAGAGTATTTTATATGTAAATTTTTAGACCTCAAAGGGAAGTCTCTGCATTGACGTAAATATTTTACTTCCAGGAAAGTGTCATTTTGCAAATGTTTGTATTACACAACCCTTTCCACTATAATGTCTCTGATCACTATGATGTAGTTAGGAGATGTTTTCAAATCCCTCCGGAATATTGTGTGCTTGGCAGGGTAGGGATGATTGCAGGATTTGGCAGGTTTCCTAGAGACTTGCATCGACATTTTCCTGAGTATTTCATAAAGGCTATGGGCCATATTCCCACAATCTACATCACTTCACTAGGCTTTCAAAGGAATTTTTATTAACTGGTGTTTGCACAGAGCCTATGACAGAGCTTTTGGTCACATATCAATGCAAAGAATTTTCAGTTTAGGATTCTGGCATAAATCTACAAAAGCAAGGAAGCAGCCATTTGGGGGCGGATCCTCAGCTACTACAAATTTGTCACAGCTCCATTGATTTCAATGGAACAATGACAATTTACACCAGCTGGGGAGCTAAGTTAAACTTTCCTTGCCTCTGTTGTCATGCTACTGTCACCATCATCATGGCAAATCCCACAGGGACAGGGCCTCCTTGCAGATTAAACCTCACTGAGATTAATCTCTGGCTAGGTCCTTATGCTCGATATTCAGTTTATGTCCATCACTGGCAATGTTATTGCACTACTAAAGCTTTTGGTGCTCATGTGATCACCGACCATATAGCAGCATTTCTTGCCCCCCCACGAGTGCCGCGCCGCCCTAAGCCCCCGCCCCCCTGCGAGTGCTGCGCCACCCAAAGCACCCACCCCACCTGAGCGCCGCGCCACCGAAACTCCCCCCACCACGAGCGCTGCCTGGCTAAAACAAAAACAAGCAAAAAAACCCCTCCAGCAGCGCCCTGCTGAACCAAAAAAAAAACAAACCCCAAGCGCCGCCCCGCCCCAAGGTGCTGCCCCAAGCACGTGCTTGGTCGGCTGGTGCCTGGAGCCGGCCCTGACTCAGGGGTTGTATCCCATGACTGGAGAATTGCTAATATAGTTCCTATTTTTAGGAAAGGGAAAAAAAAGTGATCCAGGAAACTACAGGCCTCTTAGTTTGGCCTCAATTATATGCAAGATCTTGGAACAAATTTTGAAAGAGAAAGTACTTAAGGCTACAGAGGTGAAGGATAATTGGGATAAATACAACATTGTTTTACAAAAGGTAGATCATGCCAGATTAACCTGACCTCCTCCTTTGAGAAGATAACTGATTTTTTAGACAAAGGAAATGCACATCAAATCTGCCTGGATTTCAGTAAGGCATTTGATACAGTTCCACATGGGAAATTATTAGTTAAATTGGAGAAGATAGGGATTAATATAAGAATTGAAAGGTGGATAAGGAACTGGTTAAAGGGGAGACTACAATGGGTCATACTGAAAGGTGAACTGTCAGGCTGAAGGCAAATTACTAGTGGAGTTCCTCAGGGATCAGTTTTAGTACTAATCTTATTTAACATTTCTATTACTGAACTTGTTGGATTAAAGTAATAATTAATACATTTCTGTTATGGGAAAATGTGAGAAAAGATGGCTCAGAACAAACCCCAGATTTGGCCTGACCATTAGAAAGAAATATGTCTCTCAAGCACACTGAGTCTGTGATAGTTGAAATATGCCTGTCAGTTTACAAGGTCTATGTTAATTGTAGAAGCACATCCCAAGACACAAAGTCTGTTCTAAAGTGATATGGTTACAGCTGTTTTCCTGAACTCAGGAACAAGATTTGTTAACTCCTCCATCCTTGCACTCTTATCATGCTTGTTTCCTGTTCATGTGTAACAAGTGGTATGAATAGGTCTATTGAAGTCTGTCATGCCCCAATGATTTTAGAATGGTTATGTTAAAGAATGAATAGGTAATAAAATGTAGAGGTGATGGAATATATGTTAAGTGAAAGAGTGTGATTGCAGTTGTGTGACTGAACGGGTAATAAAAGGTTGAGGCCCCAGCCTTAGGATAGCTAGGCCTGTTTGGCCGAAGAAGGCACTGGGCGAGACAACCGAATAACCCTGAGGGTACACGCAGTCTTGCTGGACTCCTGGGGAAAAAGGAAGCCATGCTTTATCTGCCATTGGTTGGCACTGCTTACTGTTCCATTACAGACCTCTTCTGCCAATGACAGTATCTTTCCATGCATGCCAAGTTGCCTCATTGATTCAGTGCATTGAGCAAATGTGTGGGATCCAAAGGCCTGACAGAAGTCTATAAAAAGTGCTGTGCAGGGCATATTAAATTCAGCCATCTTCTCAAAAAGTTGTCATACTACTGCAATATCATCTACATTTCACTTGTGCTTCATGTTCTTTGTTTGCAATAGCAAAGAAAAACAATGCTTCACATGCCTTTTATTTATGGGAATGTGAGAAATCCATGACAGTTATCTACTACTTCAGATCTCAGTTTGCTACACAAATTGTTCACTGAAAACTTAACAGCAACAATAAGGCTAGAGGGCAAAGCCTGCTTTTCTAGAACCAAGGACTTCCATCATTTGAGCTTAAAAAGATTCTTTTCCTTCAGCTCTGAGCACTATAACACCTATGGGACACAGCTGAGCTGTTCAGATTTTGTCCAGTAGAGGTCAGTTCATCACAATGTAAATTTATATTTGCAGCCTTTCAAGAAGAGATCATGCAGATGTGTGGCCTTTTTAAAAATTATGTTTATAAACTTTTCACATTGAATCCATTGTAGCCTAAATAGTAAAAATAAGGATTTTTTAAAATGCCTGTTAGTGAACCAGAGACAAGGTGGGTGTGGTAATATCTTTTATTGGCCTAACTTCAATTACAGTCTCTGTCACATGGTTCTGAGCTCATACTAATCTGATCCAAGTATTGTAATTCCAGTGATTTAAATCACTACTTATATACACTAGTTTAAGTGAGATCAAGATCTAGGCCTGCTGTGTAACTCTACTGTATTTACTGTGCAAGACAAGTGCACTGAAGTCTATGGGTTTTGTTGAAGAATAATCATTACACATAAGCAGCTGATAGGAATGATGGTTTTAAGGTTCAGACACTAGACTGGCACTCAGAAGATATGATTGCATTCTGAGTCCTGCCACAGATTTTGAGTATGATCTTGGACATATTGCTTTAGGCACAGCCCTGTGTAAGGAATAGGGTGTAGATACACCACTCCAGGAGTAACTGAGGGAAATAATTTGTTTTAGGAGACATAATTCCTTCCTTGCTCTGAAGTACTCTGCCACCTTTCCTGACCTGTTGCAGTTTACACCCCTCTGTCCTTCTCTGGAGCTGCTGCCTGGGGCATTTGGGACAGAGCCAACATCCTGCTTTTTCCGCATCTGCCAAAATCAGGCATGTAGCTGCTGGTTACTCACTGAAGTCAGCAAGAGCAATCCAGGAAGTCCACACAGCATGTGCCCGAATGGAGCTGGGTCATACTATTCAGTAGTTCTGTACCTCAGTTTCCCCATATGGAAAAATCACAGAAGAGATGTGAGGATAAATTAATTGATGTTTGTGAAGCCTCAGGTTCTACAGGGGACATGCACCGTAGAAAAGCACCAAATAACTAATTAGCTAATTTTAAAAACACAATAATGTGATTCCTAATTGCTCATCAGCCATCTGCTTGATATAACAAAGGCTCCTGTTTACACTGTGAAGTAGAAGATGTTGAAATAAAGCATCCTGGAAGGCAACTGAAAGCAATCAGGATTTCTTTTTTTATTTGCAGAAGGGGTGAATCAGCTGAGTTGACTTTAGGGAAGATTTGTTGTGGATAAAAATCCTTCCCAGTGGCCACGTGTTCTGCAGGTGTGTGTTTCATGTGGAGTTTTACAAACTCACACCCAAGATTATTGACTCTAAAAACACTGCAATGTAGGAACATACTATACAGATTCTTTCCCTTAAATGGCCTGTAATATTACCAGAAATAAATATACTTTCATGTGTCAGGAGGAGTGAGGGATGACTGAGTATGTGTGTGTGTTTAGCATCACAGAGAGAGCTGTTTTATCAGGGCCCTAACCTGTGAGGGGCAGCAACCTATGGCACAAAGCCACAGAGGTGGAAAAATGGGGCAGAAACAGAGGTAACACATAAAGGCCTTCATGGTAGGGCTTGGTAGGGCCAGTCTGATGCAGTGGGGCTGGGGCGGGAGGGGGAGCACTACCTCCACCCCAACTCATCTCTGCAGACCACCCAGACTGTCTGGTTTGGGGTGGGGGGGGAGTGCAACCAATTGGGGGGGGGGCACACAACACCTCTGGGTGGATAAAAAGACCCCAAAAAAAGTTAGGGGCACAAAGCTGCTTGCTCTCCCCAGGTGCTAAAATGCCTAGTTACAGTTCTGTGTTAAGTCTCATAAAAGTGAGAGCTGTGCTCTGCTGGTTTGGCCCCCAGGGGCGCATTAAGACCTACCTGACAGGGACACCAGCAGTCTAGGTACAGCGCTGCAGCCCTAGACAAGAATCTTCTATTTTGAACCCCGATCGTTTGTTTTAGCCACAAACTCATTCTCCTCCGAGCCACTGGACTCAGCCCCATCTCCTTTCTCTTCCCCAGTTTCCGCTACAGCAGCATGGGGATGGGAGGCCCCTCTCCCGTTCCCGGAGCTGGCGGGGGGGGGGACGGACGCTGAGCTGGACAGTCCTGCTTTTGCACAAGCGCATCCTCAGCCCTTCCTGGGGGGCTCCTCGGCCAAAGGAGACGTGGGCGCTTCCACAGCCCCAGCCGGCAGCGCCTGCGGAGCAGGGTTGACACCAGCTGGGGAAGGATTCGGAGCGCCCCCAAAGGCGCTGGCTGGGGAGGAGGGTAGCGCCGGGTCCGGCTTAGGAACGGGGAGGGAGCTGGAGACGCTCCTGCGGCGAAAGCCAATGAGGGCCGCGCAGCCCTTGACGACAGCGGAAGCTCTGAGCGAGGGGCGGGGCGGGGCTGGGCTCAAGCCCTGTCCCGCCTGGCCGGAGCGAAGCGAGGCTGGGGGTGTCTGTGTGCTACCTGCCGAGCCAAGGCACGCGGGGACCGAGCGCTACCTGCCGGGCTGGCCGCTCCCGCTGAGCCTCGCCCGGGCCCTGTGAGGCGGCTGCGTTCGCTGCTGGGAGCTGAGCCCCGCCGCCTGGAGCCGGGATGTCCGCGCGGTGCTGCGCGGGCCAGGTGAGCGCCGGCGGGCGAGTCCGCTCCCCGGGGTGCCTGGGGGACGGCGAGGGGGGCCCTCTGGGGGCGGCTCCGCGTGGCTGCGGCGAGGGGTCGCTGCCCCCTTGGGGCTGCCTGTGTCGGGCGGGCAGCGCCCGCTCGTTCTCGGCCCCGCTCCGGGGTGACCCCGCGGTCAGGGCTCAGCCCAGAGCCCTGAGTTCTGCCTGGCGTCAGACGAAACCAGAACCCCTCTCTCCCCCCAGCGCCCCGGGCAGCAGGGGCGGCCCCGCCCGGCTGGCGACTCGTAAGCAAGCGGGGCTGACCTGGGCTTGCGGGGCGGCCGTGGGGGCAGAACCGGCGCTAGGCACAAGCAGACTAAGCAATTGCTTAAGGCCCCGAGCATCCCAAGGGGGCCCCATTCGCTTTTTATTATAAGACCCTCTGTAAGGGGGGGGATATTCTTCCTTAGGACCTCCAAGAGGCTACGATGGGGTGGGGGGTTGCTGCTGAGAGGGTCCTGGCAATGCTGTGGGGCTCTGCCCAGCTGAGACTCCCGACTGGGAACCTGGGTGCAGGCTCTAAGGGTCTGGCCTGGGGAGGGAAACTTGCATCGGAGTAGCTAGGTGGGTGCGGATCGCCCGAGGGAGCGCTGCTGCAGAACGATACGTACAGGTGTTACTCTGTGGTGGCCTCAGGGCTTGGCCTCAAAGGAAGGCATTATGTTGTTCCTTGTTGATGATGATGATACACTGGTTCAGGTTCCCCTAGCGTGCACACACCCTAGTAGGGCTTGCACCTTAACTCTGGTAAGGCTGCAGCACAGTGGTGCCTAGATGACCAAGCAAGAGGGGAGATGTATGCATTGCCCAGATTCTGATCTGTTACACAGGTGTAAATCGGGAGTAATTCCTAGATTTAGGGGGAGGAGTTCTACAGTTATGCCACAGTGACTGAAACCAGAATACAGCCCAAAGCAAGTGAAGTGGACCTGCTAAGCTATGTCTTCACAGCCCAAAAGATGGGAAAAATCCACACCTCTGAGAGATGTAGTTATACTGATCTAGCCCTCTAAGTAGACAATGCTGTGGTCACTCAAGGGGACATAGGTAGTGGACATAGTGAAGCACTGCAGTGGGCAGTTGCACCTTTTAAGTGTAGACCTGTCCAAAGGCACCCCTGTTTTTTACTGCAAAATCAGCATTATGCTCTGCCGGTGATGCCTTGTCTCCACTAGGATTTTACAGCACAATAGCTAACTAAATGAGCACTAATTAACCAGTGGTAAAACCACACCTTTTTTAGTGGTGAAAACAAAGCCTCCGTCAAATCCACAGAGGGTTTGGAAAACGAGGGAGGTTTTAGATGGACACTGAAATAAACAAGAAGTCAGTGAAGTTGTTTGTGGATGGGAGTGACTTTGTTCAAATGACAACAGAAGTTGGTCCAATAAAAGACACTACCTACCAGCAGATGCTCAAGCAGGGAGAGCATGGGCTCTCCTTTAAGAGGCAGTAGAGGAGGAATCTGCAATAAAATAGCCACTTGCACCTGTTTGCTGAGTATTGAGCAGTCAGTACAGTGGCATGAGATTAAATGAGCTGTTTCTGAAACCCAGACTGGAAAGCATTTGCTGCTCTCTAAACCCAGACTGAGTGCTGAGACCAGTGCTTTTCTGTGTGGGCAGCCCGGGGCTGTGGGAGAAGCCAGCTTGCTGCAGCACCCCAGAGCACGGTAGCAATTGAGAGAGATCCGGTGTGGGGTGCTGCAGTTGGTGTCTTGCCATATTTGCTGTGGAATGCACCTTTGTCTGATCACTCAGTATGCTTGAATTACAAATAAACACCATCAGACAGTGTGTCTGGCTTGCTAAGAAACTCCACATTTTAAAAAAGTGGTTAAAAAGCCAAAATACTAATATGTATATAATACATGTATGTGAATGGACAGCCCCTCAAGTTTCTCATTGTGGCTTTTATGCTATTAGGGAGGAGTTTGGAAACTCTCTTCCTCCCAGCCTCCTCCCCTCCCCAGTCAGTTCTGCATTCAGAGAATGAAATGATAGCTATGGAAAATTTTCCTCCGCATTGGAGACATCAAGAGAAATCCCCATGAAAAGTAAAATTTACTGTCATCCCCGAGGAAATGCATTCAACGCTTTCAGTCTGAGCAGTGCTGTGGTTCTGCTGTTCAAGCTACTTGCTATAAAATATGAAGAGACAAACTGATTCTCAAGGGAAATCTCTTGTGGTGTGTTAAATAATTTTTAAAATAACTTTCAGTACCTCTTTGACCTTTTAGAAAATAATAAACAAAACATAGGACCGTCGTAGTGGCTTTTGCTTTTAACTTAAGATTTTAAATTGGATTTCTTCACTCCTTTCAGTGCAGTTGGAAAATCTTGCATTTATGACTTATTAGCTATCAACATACATTCTCAGCATTTGTTCTCTGAAATTTCTGCTCTTCAATGTGCGTTTCTCCTGATAGGACAAGTTTGACAAGTTATCTTGTTCAGTTATAAAATTCCTTATTAACATAGTTGTAAAATGTGTATAGATGTATGTTTTAATAGTGGTGTCTCTGTTTATATAGTACTGTGTAAAACTGTCCCCATATTCAAGATTTTTATAATGTGCCTTTTTTCCATGGGTGCAGCTGACTGGGGTCCCTGGCTAGATGTCAGCCATGTAATTGCATTCTGCCTTCCTAAAACTTTGAGTCACTGCAATCAGAGATAACAGCATTGCCTTCTCTGTCTGTTGAGTGCACAACATTTATATTGATGGAATGTTATGGCTTATAACTTAAACGCAAGAAGCTCCAGAAATGGAAAACTTAGACTGAACATTAGGAAAAGCTTCCTGATGGATCTATATGGCTTGTGGAGTAATCTCCCAAGAGAAGTAGCGGATTGCGTGGCACACTTAAAAGTAGACTGGGTAGTGAGAATAAAATAGCAAGTACTGCTCGGACAGGGAGATAGGAATACAAGGTGTAAATTGGCCTTTTAAAACTCTAGAATCTATGCTGCATTCTAAAAATAAACAGACATGCAATGGTGTGTCCCCCTCACTTTGTTTGTTGTGGGTTAAAGGGCTTGTCTATGGTAGGAATTGACCAGTGTAAAGTTGGGGTTGCACCAGTTGTGACTTTACCGAGTTTGAAGCTGAAGTAAATCGCACTGGTTCAGTGCATTTACTCTGAGGCCATGGCTACACTCACACTTTACAGCGCTGCAACTTTCACACTCAGGGGCACCCCCCTGAGCGCTGCAAGATACAGCGCTGTAAAGCGCCAGTGTAATCAGGGAAGCAGCGCTGGGAGGATGTGGTTTACATGCAGCGCTGGGAGAGCTCTCTCCCAGCGCTGCTGCTCCGACTACACTCACCCTTGCTTTGAAATTCCAAATGTAGCCATACCCTGAGATTTTGTATCAGTGTAGCTATACCTGTGCAAAAATCTATAATGTGCACAAGCTCCAACAGGCAAAGTATGTGTCTTACGAGAACACAATGGATTTGTTGGGAAGGGATCAGATACACTCCTAGAATCCTGAAAGTAACCTTTCATTATGGGACAGTATTTAAGGTAGGACATTTTTTAGTATTTTTGTATCTCTCTCCTTTTCCCTTGCAGTTCCTATCTTCTCAAGGCACCTGCACTGAGTCTCTCTTCCCCACATCTCATTGTCAGAGGCACCATAATAGGATCAAGATTTTAAAGCAGTGTAGTGTCTCATTTTGTAGAGCATGCAAAGTTTCCTGTTTTGGTGCTTACAGGGTGGGCCTGTATGACTCCAGTCAGCTCTCCATAGTCTTAAAAACAAAAACTGATGCAGTAGTGTAGTGACTGTGAGCTGATTCCAGTTCACGACTATTATAACTGCTGTGAATGCCTGTAGCGGTGTAGAGGGTAAAGGTGGTGTCTGAACTGGATTTCCCCAAGCTGCTGTTCTCACTGACTTTTTAATACATATCTTGTCTTCATACTATAAAAGTTTACAGAACTTAAACTATCTTGAAACAAAGATTTTAAGTGCACCATGCTGGCGAGCCTGAAGGACTGTCTTTACAGCAGTGGTAGTGGTGGGAGTGCCACAGTGGACCAGCTCACAGCGTTCTATCCGCTGTCAGGTCACCTTGTTCAGAGTAGGGCTAGACCATATGGTGGCTAAAACAGGTGCCTGCTGGCATCTTGTCTGTATTAGCATGTCCACCCTTGCAGCTCTAACGGTGGTAGAGTAACCACTAGTGTAAGACATGTGGTGCCCAATTGACTCTAAAGACTAAATGTCAGTCATCTTAAAGCCACTATTGATATTGTTAGTGGTAACTTGGTTAGATTTACTAGAGTAGGATGGTAACTTAAATACTGTTTCAATGTTGCTCATTGTAACTTCTTTGAATGGAGAGAACTTATCCTATTGGTAGGGCCCAAGCAAATTCACGGCCATGAAAAATGAGTCTGGACCCTGAAATCTGGTCTCTTTGTGTGCTTTTAAACTATACTATACAGCAGGCCTGCACAACTCGTAAAGCAGCGAGGGCCACATTACTCCAAAGAAAACAGCTGAGGGCTGAAACCTCCCAGCCCCGCGGAAACATGCCCCCCCAGGACCTCCCGGCCTCAGGGAAACACCCCGCCCCAGCACTGCCCAGCCCTTCAGAAACAAACCCTCTTCCAGCGCCGCCCCACCAAAACAGCTGTGGGCCAAAAAGGTAGGTTGGGGGTGGGGAGGTGATACTTGATTTTAAATCAACCAGGGGCTCCCAGCTGAAGAGGTGGCTGGGAGTTGTCAGATGCAAATTAAAGGGCCAGGGCTCTGGAGGCTGGGGGAACCCGGAGCTTTGCGGGGCTGGGGCAGGGATTTAAAGAGCCCAGAGCTCCTGCTGCTGAGGGGAGCCTGAGCCCTTTAAATCCCAGCCCCAGCCTATCTGCTGGAGCCGCGGCTGGGATTCAAAGGGCTCTGGGCTGCCTGCAGCTGCGGGGAGCCCTGAGCCCTTTAAATCTCAGCCACCGCCTGGATTCAAAGGACACTCGTCTGCCCGTGGCGGCAGGGAGCCCCGAGCCCTTTAAATCTCAGCCGCAGCCAGGAATCTCTGCGGGCAGCCCAGAGCCCTATGAATCCCGGCCACAGCTGGGATTTAAAGGGTCTGGGCTCCCTGCCGCTGCGGGCAGCTCAGAGGCTTTTGAATCCCGGCTGCGGCTGGGATTTAAAGGGCTCTGGGGTCCCCATGGCTGAGGGCAGCCCAGAGCCCTTTGATTCCCCGCCACGGGCTGCACAGTGAGCCTCCGCGGACCGCATGTGGCCCAGACCTGCTATGCAGATTTCATGGGGGAGACCAGAGTTTCTCCAAGTTGGGACCCTGACCCAAAAGGAAGTTGCGGGGGTCTACAAGGTTGTTTTAAGGATTTGTGATATTGCCACCCTTACTTCTGCACTGCCTTCAGAGGTGGGTGGTTGGAGAATGACAGCTGGTGGCTGGGCACCCAGTTCTGTAGACTGCGCCCCACCAGCAGCAGCGTAGAAGTAAGGGTGGCTATACCATACCATGCCATCCTTACTTCTGTGCTGCTGCTGCTGCCCATCTCTGAAGACGCAGTACCGCAACCCCCCACAATAACCTTGCAAACCCTGCCCCTAACCCCCACAACTCCTTTGTGAGTCAGGACCTTTACAATTACAACACTGTGAAATTTCAGATTTAAATAGCTGAACTCATGAAATTTACGATTTTTAAAATCCTATGTCTGGAATTGACTAAAATGGAACATGAATTTGGTAGAGCTCTCTATATATACATGTATATATTAAAAAAGCCTGCTTCCTTACTGTCTTTCTGAAGTTGTTTAACTATCTGTAAAACCAGCTGAAAATGTGGATGAGAAAGAAAGAGCCTCTCTCTTTGGGCGGGGGATATAGCTCAGTGGTTTGAGCATTGGCCTGCTAAACCCAGGGTTGTGAGTTCACTCCTTGAGGAGGCCATTTAGGGATCTGGGACAAAAATCTATCTGGGGATTGATCCTGCTTTGAGCAAGGGGTTGGACTGGATGACCTCCTGAGGTCCCTTCCAATCCTGGTATTCTGTGATTTATTGATAACCAGCATCATAGCTTGTTGCTCCAAAACTGCAACCAAGATCTGGTGTAATCACTTATCTCAAATAGTTGCTCCAAGTGTAAGATATTGACAAAGGGCTCTGAATCAGGCAGTGTTTGACTCCAAATGTGGAAAGCCTAGACATTCTTCAACTTCCACTTGGTCGTCATATCACCAGTTTTTGCCTCCCATGCTCTCGCTTGATTTAGAGTTCACCAATCTTTTTGTTTAAGGTCAGTGCCCAAGAGGAGTTGTTCTGAAGGAACCAGGTTCTCAAGAATCAGCATTTTTGTTTCCATTTTGTTACTCTGCAGCCTTCCACAATGGTATTTTTGGGATAAGGAATTTCCAGAGGCAAAGCTCTTTCTGGACTTCCATCTCTCACATTGTGGAAGTGTCCATGCAGTGGGTGTCTCAGAGTATTCATTTGTTTTTGTCTCTTTTCTTTGAAATGCATCCTGCCTTGCTGATAGTAATGCAGTCCCCATGAGGCAGCATACTGCAGTGTGCGAGTCCGTTTCAAAGTTCCTGTGATGATCCTACAGGACTGTATTCAATATTAATGTGTGCATGGCTTGAATGCAGAAAAGTGTTCCACAGCTGAAGAACACAAGGTGAGACTGTTTGCTTGGAGTGTTTTGGGGTCATCTCCCAGTTGATATTGGCTGATTTCTAGGGAACACAGTTTTTCAAGTAGTGTCCTTATGGGTGCTCCACTTCATGTGTGCATGTACACCATGTGCTTTTAATCAGAGATTTTCAGTAGTAGGGTCCTGCCTGTACCAAGGATATATAGAGATGAGAAGGAACTGAGGGGAGTTCACTCACACAACTACCACACAGCCTGAGATGGTGCATTTAGCATGCCTACTTCCAGTTTTTCCTGAAGCTTGCCTTTACTATAACTTAGTGTAGTTTTAGTTTAGTTTAGTCTAGTTGGCTGTCACTATTGTTCCTTTTTTACCTTTGTTGGTTTTTACTGTCAAACTCAACCCCTTTCCCCTGCCTTTTATCCTTTATTATTGACCATAATAATGTGCCTTTTTATTCCCAAAAGTATAAGCTAACTCTGCCTTCAGCATGGTGAAAGCATGTCTGCATAAAGAACTCAGGCTGAAGGCATGGTACCTGGTTCTTGTCACACAGACAGAAAGCAGAAGACTAGAAGTCCAAAGTGCAGGCAATGCAATGTTTATTGGGGTTAGTTCAAAGCAAGCATATCCATAGCTCTAGACACCGGCAGAGTCTGTTTCCCAGTGTTCTGTTCCCAGCTCTGATGCCGCAAAGCATTTATTCCGTGACCCCCTTCCCAGCTCTGATGCTGCAGAGCCTTGCCTGTGTCCCTGTTTCCCATTCCCACCTCCTCCTTCTTAGCAAGCCCGAATATATCTGCAGTGCACGTGCCTAGTCACACCCCTTACAACTTATGGTCAAGTTCCATTTTGGAGGGTTGAGAGTCGGGGGAGGGGGGGGTCTTCATTCCACCTCTTTTGTATCTCATGGGAGGGGTAAGGAATGAGGTTGTGTTCTGGCCAAGGTCAGGCCTTTCTTTAGCTTTTAGAGTGTCTTATGCCTTCCCCGCCCCCGAATCTCCTTGCCCCTCCTCTTAAGCTAAGGTCAAGCAACCAGTTACACTGAGGCCTGGTCTACACTACGCATTTAAACCGATTTTAGCAGCGTTAAACCGATTTAATGCTGTACCCGTCCACACTGAGGCCCTTTATATCGATATAAAGGGCTCTTTAAATCGGTTTCTGTACTCCTCCCCAACGAGAGGAGTAGCGCTAAAATCGGTAGTACCATATTGGGTTAGGGTTAGTGTGGCCGCAAATAGACGGTATTGGCCTCCGGGCGGTATCCCACAGTGCACCACTGTGACCGCTCTGGACAGCAATCTGAACTTGGATGCAGTGGCCAGGTAAACAGGAAAAGCCCCGTGAAATTTTTATTTTCATTTCCTGTTTGCCCAGCTTGGAGCTCTGATCAGCACGGGTGGCAATGCAGTCCCAAATCTAAAAAGAGCTCTGGCATGAACCGTATGGGAGATACTGGATCTGATCGCTGTATGGGGAAACAAATCTGTTCTATCAGAGCTCCGTTACAGAAGATGAAATGCCAAAGCGTTTGGAAAAAAAAATCTACAGGCTGCACAGTGCTGCGTGACAAGCGTAACGGGAAGCCAGAGGCTCAAATGGACGCTTATGGAAGGAGGGAGGGATACTGAGGACTCCAGCTATCCCACAGTCCCCAGCAGTCTCCGAAAAGTATTTGCATTCTTGGCTGAGCCGTGGTTCTAGGTATAGCTTGTCAATTTACTCCCTCCTCCCACCACGTGAAATAAAAGGGAAAGAAATCGTTTCTTGACTTTTTTCAGTGTCACCCTATGTCTACTGAATGCTGGTGGTAGATGCGATGCTGCAACAGTGAAGAGCAGTATCCGCTCTTCTCCCCTCCCCGGTGGCAGACGGTACAATATGACTGCTATCCGTTGTCACCATCAGCCCGTGCCTAATAACTGCTGAATATCCCTGGCTGGCCTCAGGGGCGCCTGGGTAAAAATAGAATGATTCCTGGTCATTCCCAGTAGATGGGACAGAACGGCTGGTAACCGTCCTCATCATAGCAACTAGGGGCTGAGCTCCATCAGCCCCCTCCCTTTCCTGTGCAAAGAAAAGATTCTGTACTGCCTGGACTATCATAGCAGCAGGATGCTGGGCTCCTCTCCTCCGCACCGCTTAATGTCCTGCCTGGACTGTCATAGCACCGGGAGGCTGCCTCCCCCTCATTTTATCTCACTAACAAGTCACTGTTTGTTATTCCTGCATTCTTTATAACTTCATGACACAAATGGGGGGGACACTGCCACGGTAGCCCAGGAAGGTTGGGGGAGGAGGGAAGCAACGGGTAGGGTTGTTGCAGGGGCATCCCCCGTGAATGGCATGTAGCTCATCATTTCTGCAGGTTCTGACACGGAGCAGCTGTTCTCTCTGATACACTAGTTCTCTAGTACACTTGCCCCATATTCTAGGCAGAACTGACTCTATTTTTAGAAACCATAAAGGAGGGATTGACTTGGGGAGTCATTCCCAGTTTTGCTTTTGCGCCCTCGGTCGATCTCAGCCAGGGGCACCCATGATAGCAGCAGACAGCATAGGACAGATAACCGTCATCTCATTGCCAAATTACACTGGCAGCAGACAGTACAGAACGACTGGTAACATCTCTGCTATCATGCAAAAGCAAATGAATGCTGCTGTGTAGCGCTGGAGTATCGCCTCTGTCCGCGGCATCCAGTACACATAGGGTGACTGTAAAAAAACAAAAAAACAAACCAAAAAAAAAAAGGCTGAACGGGCTCTGGTTGCTGTGCTATGACATCTGCCAGGACAAGCCAGGGAAAAAGGGCGCGAAATGATTGTCTGCCGTTGCTTTCCCAGAGGAAGGAATGACTGATGACATTTACCCAGAACCACCCACGACAATGATTTTTGCCCCATCAGCCACTGGGCTCTCAACCCAGAATTCTAAAGGGCGGGGGAGACTGCGGGAACTATGGGATAGCTACGGAATAGCTACCCACAGTGCAGCGCTCCGGAAATCGACGCTAGCCTCGGACCATGGATGCACACTGCCGAATTAATGTGGTTAGTGTGGCCGCGTGCACTCGACTTTATACAATCTGTTTTATAAAATAGGAATTATCCCGTAGTGTAGACGTACCCTGAAAGGCTGCTCGCTCCCACCATACCATGTAACACTTTAGTTCTATCCCTTATCTCTTCCCATTATGCTAACAAACTCATCTAGCCAGGCAGAAGCAACACACAGTGTCTTTGTCCTTTGTTTACACATACTCTTATTTTTCATACTAATATCAACAAGTTAAACCCAAAATTCTATCTCAAGCTGACTGACAAGCCTATATACTAACAGTACTTCTCTATTAAGAAGCAGCTTTGCTTCTCATGTCTCCCTGTTTTGTTTTTCTTGGTTTCTGTTTGCTTTTCTATATTTCTGTTAGAATAGTGACACCCACCCTCTTGAGCTAGAGAGACATTCCTTATTGAGTCTGTGGTTCATATCAAAGACTTTGTGCTAGTCATGGGAAAAATTACTGGGTTTAATTTCAAAGTACCGGTGATTAGTTTTATTGTGTAACTTGTTGGCCTTAAGAATGAGGAACAAATTCTCCTAGGACAGTATATGAATTACACTTTATTTCAAGACCAAGCCATGCCAGACATCCACTTGGTGTTGCCTATCTAAATAACTGTGTTCTGATTTCTCAGAACAAAAATCCTGTTAGCCATTACAAAGGCACACTGCTGAACTTTTAACAGTCATGCTATAGTATTGCTAACTCTGACTCAAAATTAGTAATAATAAGACATCTAGTATTAATTAACTGTGCTGCCTGACATGTATCCTTGCCAAGTGGATACTGGAATCCCGCTCTGAAAATATTTCAGTTTACAAAATATAATCTCTACAACTGATGCAAAACAGGAAATTTCCGAACTTGTTTAAAATGAACATGTTAGAACCCTCATTCTTGTAATGCATTTATAACAGGAATGAAGTCTGTGTGTGTGTGTGTTGTTTTTATGGTCTTTTTGTTTTTTAGATTTTTGTTAGTTCTTTTTAGCAGATTCCCCCTGGAATGTAATGAAGGATATAGTCTATACAAGACCTGTACAATAGAGAGTTGCTTTTGATTATATAAAAACATCTGTTTAAATTTACAGGAAACAGGAGTTTACATTTGGCTTTTCTTCTGTAGTTTGTCTCATGAGAGTAAAGTAGAGCTCATGTTTGAGAAAAGCAGCTGTTTGTGGAAAATCTTGATTAAAATGGACATGGTTTTTCCAGTGTTAAATGAATGCAAATTAAATATGAAATGTTTTTAGATGACAATATTATGTAGTGATTAGGTAGTTGGTGAGAATATAATACAATGTCTTGTGTAAAATTTCCATTTGGATCCTATGTAATTATTGATATTTAAAATCATGTGAAGCCAGCTTTACAGGTCTATCTGTCAAATTATGTAAGTTTGCTTCTTCAATACCACTCTGCATTTAGCAATCATATCTTGTGATAAAGTGCAATAAGACCTGTCCTTAATGGAATATCAGATTTATACTATACCCAGTACTGCCTGAATATGGCATACTATATCAGATTTATACTATATTCAGTTCCGGTTCATTTTAACTCTCAGTTAAAATGAATCAGATCTCAAAATCCAATTTTTTTGTGCTGGTTTTTAAAAAAATCTATATCTTGCTTTTAGATTGTCTTCTGGCTTTTAAATTCCCCCTCCCTACTTGCAATGTGTGGATGACAGGCCAAGGTTGAAAATCCAACCTTGGGTACATGCAAAATGTGTGCACAAAAACGCAGACCCTGGCTCTTCTGGACCCCTAACTCTATCTCTTTTTCTCCCCACAGCTTTTGGCTTCCCTGGCTCCCCACTGTCTGCCTTCCCAACTCCAACAGCAAGCTCTCCACTTCCTCCAGCCCCAATTGTCAGGCAGGCTCCAGTAGTTTGCCCCCTTGCAGAGGTTTCCACTGGGCGCTTCTCATTAACTCCTCCTTTTGGCGCTGTGGTAGCAGAGGGAGTTAGGCTGCTCCTGCAGCCAACCTCAGGGAAGGGGTTATGCTGAGCCTGCTCCAGAACTCTGGCTGCTTGGAGCCCACTGGGATGCCCTGTGATAATGCATGCAGCTGCTATGGTTGTCTGCTGAGTAAGTGGTAGAGTCCCCTCTAGCTGCTGGAGGGGAGAACCTTGCAGCTCAGGCAGGATTCCTGCATTGCCTGTGTTGTCTTACAAGATCCTCCCCAAATTTGCCCTTGAATGTTGGCAACTCTTTTTACTACATAGGGCTGCTACCTGGCCAGTTTTTAACTGGTCTGGCTGGTTTTTGTCGTGCCTGCCTGTTGCCAGTGGGAATTTACCTTTTTTGTCATGGCACCAATGTTCCCTCTGTAAACTGCAGCGTGCACACTTGGCGGTGGCCAAGCAGCATATAACTTCCAGTGCACACAAGTCACATGGCTTGAAGTGGAACGTGGTTGGCACAGTGCTCAGGTGCCAGCAATCTGTGAAACCCGTGGCAGGTACTCGCAGTGCGTGACGGACCTGAGGCTCACCAGCAGGGGGAGAGAAGGTGGTGGAGAAGGCAGGGGCTGCTGGGATGGCATGGTAATGGGGGCTTACTCAAGGGCTGGGGCTCCTTGGAGGGGGGTGAGTGTGGAAGCTTATGGGAATGTAACAGGCAAAGAGGCCATGAACCACCCCCAAGTCCTCCCCACCTACACTACTGCCTGCACGAGAGGGGATAAAGGAGGTCAGGCTGGTGGTGGGGACCTGGGGAGCAGGTCGCTGGCTGCTTTTTTTTTTTTTTTTTTTTTTTTTTTTTTTTGCATTTCAGAGCTGGCAACCCTGCTACTACAATATTTAAGAGATCTTGTCCTTTGGAGATGGTCTCCATGTAAGAAATGCTTGTTCCGCAGCTGGACTGCACTTGGAGACACTGCCAGCCTGAACTAGTTAGTTTAAAAAGGAGTGAAAATTCATTTCCCCTCCATCACTGCTTACATCCCCTCCTTCACCTGACAGATTTTTGTGGCTTTCCAGTCCTTTCCTCTCTTCCCCCCCTCACTCTGCCCCATATAGGTCATTAGTAAGAGATGGAACTAGTTATACAGGGCAAATGGCAAAATCCAGTTGTCACAGTTTCAGGATAACTTCACCTCTCTCTCTATCCGTACCCCTCCAGCCTTCATAGTCTACTTCAGGAGTGCATAGGCAGGTTTCCAGATATCTGTGGGCAGGGACCTTTATCCCACTCCCTTCTGACCAAAGCTCCCTGCCTTACACTGCAATATCCCCGGCAAGCCAGTCTGCCTGAAGGCCAGTACTTGCACTTCACTTTTTCTCTTAGGGCTATGGCCCTATTGCCAGCAGTTACATGTTACGACACAGCCCCTTCTGGGCAACGACATATACTCTTAAGGTAAAAGCATTACAGAGAACTTATAAAAAACAATAAACATTCTTATTCATGTGCTAAAAGTTTACTAGGAGTCACCCGTCAGTCTTATGGGTCCCCAGTAGGCCTAGTCTTTCTAACTCTTCTGCCAAGTGTTGGGCTCCCTTGAACAGATGGTCCTGTCTGTTTACTGGATCAGAAAGAAAGCCAGTGTCAATTTAAACTCTGACTTTCTATGCCCAAAGCCTTTTCTTTAGGTTTCTAGACAGCCTAGTTTGAACCAGTGTAGGCAAGCTTCCCCAGGGGGTGGTACCTCTCTGGAGGTGTTTAAATCAAAGTTATTCACCTTTATCACCTCCACTGTTTTTTGGTTCCCAGGGGAGCTGTGATAACCCTGCCATCTGGAATTGCATACAATCCCTGGCCCACAGTGCTGCAGAAACTCAACATAATAGGGTCCCAAAGATATTGCGTGGGTTTATAAATCAGGCTAATAAAAGTCATGGACAGGTCACGACAATAATGAAAAATTAACGGAAGTCCATGACCTGTTCCAGACTTTTATTAAAAATATCCATGACTAAATGGGGAGGGTGGGCAGCTGTGGGCAGGCTAGGAGCTCCAGGAGCCCCCACCACCAATGGGGGCTTGGAGCTCCAGGGATTCCCCTCCGCTGGCAGCCAGGAGCTCGGGGAGTCCCCCTGCTACTTGCGGCGGTTGGGAGCTCCGGGGGTACCCTGGCCAGCACTGGCTGAAGTCACAGTTTTCATGTTTATATTATAATTAAGGTTGTGATTTAATTATAATATCTGTCACGGGAGTGCTGTTAAATGCACAGAATAAAGAACTAAAGAAACAGGTTTTATTTTTCTCTAACCTCTTTCAATTATCATGACTGGAGCTACTTGCAACAATAGTAGGTTAAAAAAATCGATGTTTATATTTTTAAATTAGTGGTTTCCCTTTAATACAAAGATGTCAAGATTATCCTTTTTCTAGAAATATGTAGCTAGTCAGAAGATATTCTTCTTCATTCCTATAGCTCTCTAGTCTTGCAATTTAGACTGCTTTATTATTTAATCTCTGTTTACACTTCTTCCCCAACCCTGTTATGAAGTGGCTACTTAGTGACATTCCAGTTTTGGAACAGTCACTTTCTCAGCTTCAGAGTAAGTATTGCATAAGAACAGGGCTAGTACAATTAAAAGGTAAGGAAACCCTTTGATGGGAATGGAAGCAGGTGCAAACCTTACTTGTACTGGCTTAGGTTAGTCTCAGTAATGAAGAGTTTCTCCCATCAGGAGGGAGGAGATGTGCTGGTACACTACTGCAAAATGTGTTAGCATAGGGAAGATATTATGATTTACTGGATGAGATACTATATGTGTGGCAAATCTTTTATAAATTTTAGGACTACTTTGAAACACGTGGTTAACATGGTAATTAACCATTTGAAGATCACCACACTCTGATTATTTCCATGTTAATTTTATATCTGAAGAATTAATGGCATTTTCATTTGGCTCAAACACCACAAGAATTTAACATTCTGACATGCTAATAATTGCTTATGTAATAATACCATCAGAACACCGTACAAATGTTAACTCATACTTTCAACACCCTGGTACAGTAGATAAATATTGTCCTGATTTTGTAGATGGGGGAAACAGATATGAGGATTTAGACGAAGACTCTCAAAATGGGGTCCTTAAATTATGCTTCTAAATTAGCCATAGCATTTACGATCATCACTTCATGCACGTTTTTGAAAATATGACCTTTATGATTTGCCCATGGCAACACAGTAAATCAGTTTTGATGCTGAGATTAAAAATACTTTTACTTGAGAAGGAATCCTTGCATATAGAAGGGTTTTAACAGAAACTTGCACACTTTGTTGCGTTTAGGCATCCTTTGTTTAAGATAAAACTGCTGAATCACAAGCATATTGCCATTCACAAGCATCCTACCATTTTATTGTTCCAACAGAACTAAAACTTTTTACTGTGTAAAATACTAGTAAGTGGATTCTGAAGGTGTTTAAACTGAAGTGTAAGAATGCATTGGAAGAGAATCAGAGAGATTTTTAGGGATTGCATTTCTTACAGCACCATTTGTTTTGAAGAACTTGATCTAAATACATTATTTTGAAGAGAGCCACCTAGAACCAATAGTCTGGTATGACCACTAACTTTATGATGCGACATCAGTGTTGTCAGTATAGGGAAGCTTTCAGAAACTAGACATTCCACATGCACAAATAATGTTTGAATATGTGAGGTGTTCCACACACTGAAAATGGCAGCAAGATAAATCTAAAATATGATAAATAGTTGGTCAAAATTTTTCACATTAAATTTTTGTTTAAACACAAATGTTTTTTCCTAAAACCAAAAAATTTTGTGAAAATGATTGACAATATCACAATTTTCCAGAACATTATTTACTGTTATAATAAACATTTTATAGAATTTTTTTCCAAAATCATTTTTGAAATCACTATTGAATTTTTTATGAAAAATGGAAATAACTACTTTTTTCTTTCTTTTTTTTTTTTTTTGCTAAATGCTTTTTGACCAGCTATATTGACAATAACCTAAATTAAAGCCTTTCACTGATCTGGGCTATTACTTACAGTGCACTTGAAAATAAATAGCGTAAGTTGGGAAAGGGTTAACTTCTACTCTGGATTTCTGGTTTCCTGGCTTCTGTCAGTTTGTATGAAAGCTTTAACACTAGCTTTTAAAAAAAAAAAATTTTTTTTTAAAGGCCTGGTGAACTCAATGCAAAAGATTCCTTTTAAAGACAAAACATATTCTTGGAGATGGATACTGTCTATTTACTCAAAACTAAAGCAGCTGTTCCAGCTAACTGTGAGGTTAAATCAGTATGTAGACTTTACTTATACTGCTTTCTTGTTCCTATGCTTTATATATTATTCAGGCAATTATTTTTGAAAAATCTAGAATTTAGATTTTTCTTTTCTCCGCTGATACGTAATGCATGTTAATCTGTTATCTTGTTTGTACATTTCCGAATTTTGAACATTAGGGTTAAATTGGACAACGTTCGCTGAAAGGAGCGATGGCTTTGAAGCTTAAAAACTAAATTATTTTGCCTCACTTGTTGGCTGTTATTTTTTCAAAAGTGTTTGTACTATAATTCCTCCTCACGAATATCCTGTCAGTTATTCACCCCACTCTTGTATTTGAGACAAAAGTAGATAATGACCATCTTGTATAGTGTCTAAGGATCCCAAAGTTTTCAATTTAATGAAATAGAAGAGTTCTTTATCATCCCAAATGGCTTGTTTTACAGATCGAGTGAGACTTGACATCCCTAAAGACTCAAGTGTGGAGAAATTTGCCTTACAATATCCTGAGTGAGGAATTAAAAATGCTGAAATCTGAACTGCTGCGGAGTTGGATGCAGCAGGATGCTAGGGACAGTTCTTTTAGCAGGTGTATGGTCCATCAGAGAGTTTTCTTACGTTATGGTGAATTTTTTGGATACTTTCTTAGAGTGAGCATAGGAGGCAGAGAGAAATCATCTAAAACTTGAACAATACACACATCTTCCTTTACTAAAGTGCCATCTCGTATGTCCTCATGGGTCCTCCTATTTCCCGTTTGTCCTCATGACTACTTCACTCCTCCTGTGTCCTATGTAGAGACAGTCTCAAAGCAATAGGTCCCAGCTTGATTTCAGCTCCGACCCTCCAATCCTGTGGAGTCCTGGGACCCTGGGTCCAAGCTCTGGGTTAGCACAATTATTGTGTAGCTAAAAGGGGGATTAGGCTTTAGCTTGAGTTCAAACCCTGGGCTTACACTGCAGTGTAGACATACTCTGTGGTTCCCTTACCTCTCCCAGTCAGCTGCCTCTCTTTGCAGAAGCCCATTTGATCTGAACAGTTTAGAACAGTGATTTTCAAACTTTTTTTTCTCCTGGGGACCCAGTTGAAGAAAATTGTTGATGCCTGAAACCCAGTGGAGCTGGAGATGACGGGTTTGCGGTGTGGGAGGGGGTGCGGGGTGTGGGACGGGGTGCAGGCTCTGGGGTGGGGCTGGGGATGAGGGGTTTAGGGTTCAGGAAAGGTTCTGGGTTTGGGAGGGTCTCAGGGCTGGGGTAGGGGATTGGGGTGCAGACTTCTGGGGGTTCCTGGTCAGTGACGCAGATGGGGTGTAGAGGCAGGCTTCCTGCCTGTCCTGACAACGTGGACCGTGCTGCGCCCCATAAGTGGTCAGCGGCAGGTCTGGCTCCTAGGCGGAGGCACACAAGCGGCTCCCTGTGGCTCTTGCTCGCAAGCGCGCGCGCGCGCACACACGTTTCCATTGGCTGGTGCTCGTGGCAGGGCCCCCTGCATAGAAGCTGGACCCACTGCTGGCTTCTTCCGGGGCACAGCGCAGTGTCAGAACAGGTAGGTACTTAGCATGCCTTAGCTGGGCAGCACCGCCGGCAGGACTTTTAAAGTCCCAGTTGGTGCTGCTGACCAGAGCCACTAGGGTTCCTGAGTGCTGAGCAAGGCGACCCAGTGCCTACATGCCGCGACCCTGACCCAAACTTTGAAAAACAATGGTTTTGAGGGAGGTGCAGGGGATGAGCTGCTTGGAGCCAGCTGCTGCTAAGAGATAATCAGCTGGAGGGGGTGAGGAAGGAGACCACTGAGCTCCTCATCAAATGTGGGTGTTTCCCGTGGGGTTCCATAAGGGATCAGTATTAGGCCCAGTGCTATATGACATTTCATCACTGATCTGAAAGTAAATATAAAATCACTGGTGATAAAATTTGCAGATGACGCAAAGATTGGTGGAGTTGTTAATAATGCGGAGGACAAGGCAGTGATGCAGAACAATCTGGATCACTTGGTAAGCTTGGCCCATTCCAACAAAATTTGTTTTTAATACAGCCAAATGCTGAGTTAGACATCAAGGAATGCAGGCCATACAAACAAACTGAGGAACAGTATCCTGGAAAGCAGTGACTCTGAAAAGGATTTAGGCGTCACAGTGGACAAGAAATACATGAGCTTCCAGTGAAATGCAGTGGCAAAAAGGCTGATATGACCTTTGGACATGTAAACAGGAGTAGGCATAGTGAGGGAATTTTATATCTGTGCATACAGTCTTAGTGAGACTGATACTGGAATATTATGTACAGTTCTGATGTCAACATTTTAAAGAGACTGTTGAAAAACTGGACAGGGTGCAGAAAAATTATTTGAGGGCTGGAGGAAATGCCTTACAGGGAGACTTAAAAGAGCTCAATCTGTTTAGCTTATCGAAAAGATTGAGAGGTGACTTGATTACAGTGTATAAGTATCTTCAAGGAGAGAAAATACAAGGTATTAAAGGGTTCTTTAGCAGAGAAAGGCATAACAAGAACCAGTGACTGGAAGCTGAATCCCAACAAATTCAAATTAGAAATAAGGCACAATTTTTTTCAATAGCGAGGGTGATTATCCACTGGAATAAACTGCCAAGGGTGGTGGTAGCTTCTCCTTCTCTTGATGTTTTCAGATCAAGACTGATTGTCTTTTTGGAAGATGTGCTTTAACTAAACACACAGGTTATTGGGCATGAAATACCCAGAGGTAAATGGGTGAAGTTTAATGACCTGTGACAGACTAGCTGATCTAAGGTTCTTTTTTGGCCTTCAGCTCTATGAATCTGTGCCAGATACTTATCACAACTGTTTAACTGTAGATTTAACAAATCCAAAATATGCTCAGCAGCAGTTCAGCTCTGTGGCTAACCTCTGCTTTGACTAGAGTTTAAGCATAGTTAAGGATAAAAGTCACAAACCGGTCATGGGCTTCTGTGAATTTTTGTTTGTTGCCTGCAATCTGTCCATGACTTTTACTAAAAATAACTCTGACAATCTTAGTCTAAACATAGTTTATCCTCAGCCCTGTTTCAGTTAAACCCATTGCTGAAATGGTGCTACCTCCCGCTGTATATGCTTCCTTAAGGAGAAAGCTATCGTCTGCCACAGCACAGTCCCAGGACAGTGTGCAGGGCAGTCACCTGGTGCTGGTTTTGAAAATGCAAATTACTGTCAGGCATGCCACAGCAGTAGGTGAACGGGCACACCCAGGCCATGTTTGTATGTGTGACTTGCTGCACATTTAAAACTGACTTCAGAAAAATACATCCAGTTCATACACAGGGAGGTGGGAGGGGTGGATCCACAACTATGCATTAAAATAGATTGCAAATCACCTTAATTTTATACCCATCACAAAATATGTTGGTTTAAGCGGCACAGTCAGCTATGAATATTAAAGGGGGAAGTGTTAAAAAGCCAGTTGAGACTAAGACAAAGAAATGAACAAAATATTCCCATCAATTAAATTAGTTACTTCATGCGCACAATTTCCCACTAAAACAAATCATTGTAAGGTCTATGTAACCCATTACAGAAACTCCTCAAAGCATATATAACAGAGCAGGAATTTCAATAACTAATAAAATAGGACCTAACTGCTAATGTGTCCGGCACTTGTCACTTGTGCTTAAATAATTAGGTGCACCATCTGTTAGTAGTTCATTCTCTGGACACTCATTTATAAAGTGAAAGTTCTTTGGCCAAGAACTAAGTACAAGAGTTTGGCCTATTTTCTCTCTTAACTTAGCTGTCTAGGCCTAGGGACAGTTGATGCTGGATGTTGTTGCTAAAGTATGGTAGACATTTGGTATACACAAGTCATTGACCACATCCTTTGCAAATCTTATCGCCTACATAATGCTGAAGTAATGAAGTAATTAAGTGTTGTTTTGAAAAAGCAGTGAAAAGATGCTTCAGCAAGACACATTCCTTTGCTCTGTGGAATAGCTGCAAGTTTCCTGTTTAATCTTAATTTTAAGTTGTAAGCAATAATTTAGAGGGGAGAAAATAAGTCATATTTAAGTCTGCATTCCACATAAATAGGCAGTTTTTTAGAAGTCTGATACTTTTTGATTTTGTCAGTTTGACCTTTTTATAGACTTTGTATGTTGTAGATGTCCAGATTTGAGCTTCATACATAAACCATATGAAGATATCATAAAGAAACTAGCTATTTTGCACAGCGATCTTGAAGCTCAACACCTGCTCAGAAGCATTTCTCATAATGGTTAAATGGAATATTTTGTGGTACTTTCTCCACCAAAAGACATCTCAGAAATATCTTGCTAAATTGTGATGTCCTCTGAAAACAGCAGGGAGAAGGAGCCCACTGTACCACTCCAGTCCTGCAAATACTTACACACACGCTTAATTTTTACTACCATGAATAGTTCCACTGATTTCATCAAGGTGCTCACTGTCCTGAAGTTCAGCATGTGTATCAGTCTTTACTGGTTTGGGGCCTAAGATAGTAGCTTGGTTTTCAGGCTGTTTCATTAACCTGTTACACTAATTGATGATTATTTAATCTCTTTTGGAGTTGAAATAGGGTGCGAATTTACAAAGTCATACAGGGTTTGCATATACTAGAAAAATGGGTCAAGGTTAGGATGGGGTGTGTTAACGAACCTTGATCTAACCATCATCAACTTGCAGCGTGATGCTATTTATCTTGCCTGAGTTAGGAGCCTAGGGTATGCCCCATCATGCTCAGTGGAGGTAACTAGTATTGCGCTGTGTCCATGCAAGGAAAAAATGGTAGTTAAATCAACTGGCTAACCATTTTTTTTTTTTAATAGTGTAGAAAAGCCCACATAGGGTTTCTGTATTGCTGTCACAAATGTCTTTCTCCAGCAAACTAACTGCCATCAGTGGAAAGATTAAAATGCCAATCTTAGTGAACTTTCTATTTTCAAAAATACTTGACTCCCTCTCTGGTGAAAACTGCTGCCTTTGGAATATACACTGAGCAAAATGGGTGCTGATTCCTTCTAATGTTTTGTCAGATTTCATCTGTATAAACTGAAGTCCTGACTGTTCAGTATAATAGTCTGAAAGATGGAGGTGTGGTTATAAATATTTGTAGAAAGCCAAGGCCTTGTTTTTTATGTAAAGCTTGTATAGGGTTACCTTATGTCCATATTTTCCCGAACATGTCCAGCTTTTTAGTTCTTAAATCGCCATCTGGGAGGAATTTTTAAATTCCTAAAAACGTCTAGGAAAATACAGACATATGGTAACCCTAAGTCCAAAGTACTGGGGCTGGCGGCGCTTCCTGGGGCAGGTCTGGCACCTGTCCGCCGGCAGGAGCCTGCAGTGTGGGTGGCCCCTAGGCACAGAGGCGGAGGGGGTCTCCGCATGCTGCACTGGCTCCTTCCTGCCCAATCAGAGCTGCGGGGGCAGGGCTCACAGGTGTGGGTAGAGAGCCCTCCGTCCCCCATCTTCCCCCCACCCACACCCAATCCTAGGAGCCAGAGGGACCTGCCAGATGTTTTCTTGAAGCCACCCCAGGTAAGCACTGCCGGGACTCCCCGCCTCGCCCCCCGGCAGGCCCCTCTGGCCCTTAGGGTTGGGTTGGGAGGATGGAGGGCTCTCTGTGTGCTGCCGGCACCTGCAATCCCCGCTCCGTGGCTCTGGCAGCTCCCATTGGTGCTTTTCCCAGCCAATGGGCGCCATGGAGCTTGTGCTTGTGGTGGGTGCAGCACATGGAGACTCCTTGGCTGCCCCTGACCCTAGGACCCAGAGGGACCTGCGGCAGGCGGTGAGTGGGGCGGGGTGAAGAGGTGAGCAGGGAGCAGCGGGGATTGAGACAAGAAGTGGCAGGCAGGGGTTCTTGGGATGGGTTTGGGGGTTTCTGGCAGGGGAGTAAGGAGGTGAGTGGCAGGTGGGAGGAGGTGAGTGGTGGGGGGGGGGACTGAGGAGGGACGCAGCAAGCCAGTGGTGAGGAGGGGTGCAGTGGCGGGGCCGAGCGAGGAGGGGATGGAACCTGGGACGGAGTGTGGTAGGAGCGGGGGTGGACTGGGGGCGGGGTTGAGACCCCTGTGGAGTGTCCTCTTTTTTGAATGTTCAGATATGGTAAACCTATGCTTGTAATCACTGTCAGACTTTTCTGTGGTATTCCAGCTGCAGATAGAGTACAGACATAAGATTTATTAGTGCGTCAGTGTGAATGTATGTACTCTAGCCTGATGCCTAACTCATGGAAACTAGAACTCTGCCTAAACATATTAATCCATAATGAGTAAACTAAAATTCCTGCTTGCTTTATAAATGGAACTGTAACTATATATTTTCAGTGACTGCTTTATAATTAAAGCAAACTAGCATAAAAAGTGGGGAGAAACAAAATACTTCACCAACGTCTTTTCGTCTCTTGACTTTACTATGTTAATGGAGTCACTGCTACCCTACAGCAGGCAATCGGTGCTATGGAGAATGTTATGACCCTATAGCTGCAGTGCTCAAACTTCCTTGCACCGTGACCCCTTTCTGATAACAAAAGTTATTACATGACCCTAGGAGGGGGGACTGAAGCCTAAGCCCGCCCAGGCCCCGCCACCCCAGACGTGGTGGGGACGCAGCCAAAGCTTGAGCCCTACCACCCTGTGTGGATGGGGGTCAATGCCCTTGGCAATGCCCAAGGGCATCAGCCCCAGGCACGAGGCCAGTAACCTGAGCCCCGCTGTCCAGGGCTGGAGCCCTTGGGCTTCGGCCACAAGTGGCGGGGCTCAGGCTTCAGCTTTGGCTTCGACCCCGGGTGGTGGGGCTTGGGCTTTGGCCCTGGACCCTAGCAAGTCTAACACCAGCCCTGGCAACGTGACCCACTTTGGGATCCTGACCCACAGTTTGAGAACCCGTGCCCTATAGTAATAGGAACCAGGAAGTGAGGTGAATGGAACATGCTCGATATCATACGTGACATGCATCCGACAAAGTGGGTATTCACCCACGAAAGCTCATGCTCCAAGATGTCTGTTAGTCTATAAGGTCCCACAGGACTCTTTGCTGCTTTTACTCGATATCATGATAGTGAATACATAGTTTAGATTGCATTGATCATTTTTTTTTAAATTTTCATTCTTGTTAGGGGTTCAAATTAGTGCTAAACTTGAAATCTGGCTTCCAAGATATAAATCTGCGAAACTTCTTTGGTCAACATATTGATGTCAGCATCTTACTCTCCTGGGGCAGGGACTGATTTCTTGTTTATGTGGATAGCACCTTGCATCTGAAGAAGTGGGTTTTTTACCCACGAAAGCTTATGCCCAAATAAATCTGTTAGTCTTTAAGGTGCCACCAGACTGCTCGTTTTTTTTCGATACAGACTAGCACGGCTATGTCTCTGATACTTTGTCCCTTTTTTGGTAAATTCTGAGGTATCAGGGTTTCTGTCTGCTGAATGAGTAACTTGCTATGGCTTGGTTGAATTATTTGTCTGGCCTATAGTTGATTTGTAGATGTTGGCTTAGCCTTTTAAAACTAAATCAAAACTGCAGTAGTTTGTCTTCCATTTCAGAAGTGTGTGTGTGTATATGTATAAAATATGGGGCACTTTTAATGAACAGAATGGCTTCACATTTAAGTCATGAAATGCCAAAGTTAGGGCTACCACACAATTTTAATTTGACCCCCTTGTGCATATACAATATTATACAGTCTTTAATTACATGATCACATACTATGAGACCTTTTTCTCATTCACTGTGTGGGTCAGATGGTGAACGAAGCAGTATATGTGTAGTGAAGGAAATTGTTTTGAGTACCTCTGTTTCATTCACTGAAAAAGTTGAACAGTAAATAGTGACTGAGGCAGGAGTCTGCAGAAGTCCTTGATCATTCAGTGCAAATGTTGGATTGGATAGGATAGTATAAGGCATGTGGCTGTAAACCGAATAATAGGATAAAAAGAAATATTGAATAACTGTCTTTCACTAGGCACTCCCTGTCTTGCCCACTGAATGAGGCATGATCCTGGTGAAAAGTAGTATGTGATTCTTTAAACTATTAAAATGCATACACACAATGCAGCCTGGCTATGTCTGTCCGAGCAACTTTAACTTTGGCATTTGCTGATTTGAGTGCTTCCTTTTGCAGCCATAATGTTCTTCACCTAAATTTGGGTTATTGCTGATTATGCACTATATATATCTTATGACTTTACCCACAAATACAAAGTTTGTTTTAAATCTAAGGCTTAGAGTCTAAGCACTATACCCAGATGTACAGAGACATTTCATTTTCTTAACCTATGTACTAAATGTTTCATTAAAGCTAATTGTAAAAAATTATAAAGTTTTGCTTTGAGCACAGAGAATAAATGATTGCCTGCTGGTCAAAATTTTCCTAATTCACTCAAATACCATTATAAAACATTCTGAATATTTTTATAGCAAAAGGGAAAGTACTGAAATAAGAGATCTGAATAAAGAGAGAGCACCTTTAACAAGTTAATGTTAATGAAGAATGCAGTGTGCCTTTGATAAAAGGATTTAAACACTGACTCCAATTTCTCATTCAGTCAGTACAGTTATACACAGTCTTTGTAAGGTAAAAATTTATCTCCAGTTCATATTGCAAATTAAGCCATCTTGTCATTGTTTTTATTACAGTTGCCATAGAGGTGGTGCCCTTTTAGTGCAGGTCCTTTGACTTACACTCCCCTCCTCACTGATAGTGGAAATATGTGTGTTTTGGGAGGTAGGGCGTTGTCATTGGAGTGAATTTGTGCAGCTGGATCAAGTGGGAGGATGAGGCCGGTACCAGGAGCTGCCTGAGAATGCAGAAAACATTTTTAGGATGTCAGAAGTACATTTTGTTCTTACTCTCAGTTGTGGAATTATTAGAGCTCGTCTTGGTTTTACCCTTCACTGGCAATGAAGCAGGCTATTGCACCTAGGATAATACATCCCCCTCTGGTTACTGTCTATTTCTGGAACGTTTAGGAAGTCTGCCAGCAGCCCCAGTGAAATTAGTCAGTTAAAATGAGGTGATGCAGTCAGAATGAATGACATTGTCTGTTTCTGCCTTTCTAGTTGGCCTGTTGCTGTGGTACTGCTGCTTGCTCCCTGTGCTGCAGATGCTGCCCCAAGATAAAGCAATCTACGAGCACCCGCTTCATGTATGCACTTTACTTCATACTGGTAACGGTCATCTGCTGTATCATGATGTCAAGAACAGTAGCTACCAAAATGAAAGAGCGTGTAAGTAACAGGGTTTTTTGGTAAATTATTTCTGAAGGGAATGATGGGGTTCTTTTAATGTACCCTCATGTATAGATGGCAGAACTGGAAGGGCATAGCCCCATACCAAATATTTCTCTAGGTATATCCTTACAATGGGTCACTGAAGCACAGTTCCAGTCATCTCCCTCCCCTTCCCCTTAAAAAAATAGAAGTGCTGTTCTGCCAATGCCTCTATCTGCCCTCCAGCTGTCCATGGTTCCAGCTGGGTTTCATAGGGGAGCAAAGATCTAATGATGAGTGGCCTTCTTCCTGTTTAGTTATGTGGAAACTATTTCAGTAAACATGACACAGGCTTCATTTGGATCACTTGTGGGATATGATAGAACAGCAGACCGATCTTAAAGCCAGCTAACACTTGGTGGACATTCTCTTCTCAAGGGTGGAAGGAGTCTCACCATGATTTCCTCACTGTAGTCTTTACACGAATGTTTTGCCCTTTTTAATTTGTCAGATTGTGAAAATGAATATTGTAAGAGGAAACAGAACGGATTCCAGTCTCTGAGGAGAAACTCTCTTGATTCCTTAAACATTCCTATTATGGGCCTCTTGTGGGTACTGTTTAAAGTTGCATCTAAGTGCGGTAGTGGTTTTAGCAGCAGAGAAGATTCGAAAGGGAAGAATAATCCTTGAAGTTTTGTGTTTTAGGGCTTGTCTACGCTGGCAAGTTTCTGCGCAGTAAAGCAGCTTTTTGTGCTCAAACTGCAGACGTGTACACACTGCCAAGCCACTTTGTGCGTAGAAACTCCTCAGTTGCAGTACTGCCAAAAAAAAACCCTTGATGGGAGTCGTAATGCTATTTGCGCAGAGGCTTCAGCGCTCTTTTGCCAGTGTAGACACTTGATTGCTTTCTGCGCTGTAATTGGCCTCTGAATGCCATAATGCCTCAAATAACCACTCTGCTCATTGTTTTGAACTCAGCTGCCCTGGAGACGTGCCCCTCCCCTTTCAAAACAACTGTTTCTGACAGCCCTTGTTTGCTATGCTGATCTGCTCCTGGACACACAGCAAGCCATTAATGTGGAATGCTGGTGCTATTGAACATAGAGGCATGTGTGTGGGAGGGAGAGTGCTGAGCACAGAGCCCCCCTTCCCTCCCACCACTTCAGTTGAAAAGCAGCTGGCAATGTGGTAGGATGCCCATGGAACAATCGGATTGGGAAACCTGCATCATGTGATGCTGTGCCTGCCCCATGAGGCATTGCAAACCCTTTCCAGAGCACCTTGTGGTGGGTTGCACAGTGGGATAGCTACCACAAGCTTCTGTCATAGCCCTAGTCAAGCTCCACTGCTGGACATTCTGCAGGTTGCTTTTGGGGCCTATACGCTGGGCCTGTGTGCTTTTAATCTTCCTGGGTCAGAGCAGAGCCCTAGCATTGCCTCTGACTTTGTATTCCTGGGCACACTTTTGCGGTGCCGCTTTTCCATCTAGTACCCCTTTGTGAGAGCGGAGATCTGGCAGTCTATCTGCCTGGGCACTGTAACTAGCTGTAACAAGTGCTGGTTCCCTTTTCCAGAGCTACAGCCTTGTGGGTATTCTAGTTTACAGTTTACTGCTTCAGGGACACATGATAGCTGAGGCACATAACACACACAAACTTGGCAAAAGTTCTTGTGGCAGTATGGTTTGGCCTCTTAAGGGAGTTGTGTATAAGGTAGTTGTGCCCACCCTTGATCACGTGGCATGGCCTTTTAAGATTTTTGGGAGGTTTCACTGTAGATAAAGGCAGATAAAGGAAGTGGTCATTGGGAATAATCTGCATTTGAAGAAAATCTCTGCTTCCAGTCCTCTAAGGACCTGCGATCTTGTAGAGAGGTAGGGGCAAGATTTCCCCCTCTCTCATCCAACCAGAACCAGCTCTGAGAAAGAAGTCTGTCCATATACTGCCTCTTCACTCAGAACAGAGCCAGATACCGGAAATTGGAAGCTTGCTGCCAGCTGAGCAATACCAGTCCAGGGAGAAAAGAGGGAGTAAGGTGAAAAAGGGGCCAGCTGCAGCAGGCAAGCCTGTTTGAAGCCCCAGTTGGCCAGAGGTAACAAGCAGAGTTACCAACTAGAGTTGCTGTGGGCCTCCTGTGCCAAGGAGAGAGAAGTTGGATAGGATATTTTCCCTTCCTCCTTGTCCAGGCACAAGAAGGGCTGGGAAGTCCCCTGAGCCTAAAGGGCAGGACTTGATTGAAAGTTTGCAGGGTCTGCAAAATACAGTTCAAAATGTAAACCACACAGGACAAATTCATGGCCCTTCATTGTCCTGGTAACAGGCAAGACTTCTTTTTTTAAATGTGGTCTTCTAAAGTTCCCATTAACCAAGGTTGGCAGGCTTGTCTGAATTTTACCCCACTCAAATACAGGAGAAGAGTGTGTGTTCAGTCTTTGTTTAAAAGGACAAGATACCATTCAGATTAGACAGGGCACTGTCCTCATAGCCAAGTGGGGCAGGTAAATCTTGAGCCATGTTTCAAGTTTGAGCCACCAAAAGAAGTTATAAAAACAGCAAAAAGGGCCACATGGCAATATAAAAAAGCACATATTAGTTAATTTAGTTTCACATTTAAAAGAAATGTGGAATCTGAATTTAATTATTTTGAAGCTAACAAACCATAGATAAAGGATTCAATTTAATTACTTTATTTAAAATATTTTAATGTATTGTTTGGTTATTTTATTTTAATTTATTTTCCATTTATTTATTTTGGAATCTGATTATTTTAGTTTTCTGTATATGTAATATGACCATAGTACAAATACTATTTTGTTTGTATAGTAAGTGGTTTTTCAAATGATTGATCACTATAACAAGGTGATATACAAAGTAAACATATTGTTGCACTGATAAGTTTTTGGTTTTGTTACATTTATATAAAAAGTTTATTGTTCTTTTTCTGTCCACTGACTGTGTGCCTAAACCAGTGATTAACATCTCTGGTCCTCAAGGCTCTCCAAACATCCAGGTTTTTGTTCCAACCAGCAAATCATTGTTTTTATTAAAATCCACTGGTTTGCATTGCATATAAAATTCTCACGTGCCCTAGACTTTAGTATGAATTAGGACATAAGTGTTTCATATGCAATGTTAAGCAGTGTGCATTTTAAAACCAACTATTTAGTGCTGGTTGGATTTAAAAACCTGAACTACTGGATGTCGCCAAGGAACAGAGATGAATGTTCCTGTCTTAAGCAATGACCTAACACACCACCTTGACTCTCACTCTTGGGGGCTGTAACTCTTACTCTTAAGGACGGCCAACCCTAGGCATCTCTGGATCTGCTCTCTTTTTCTCTAACTTTGGTGAGTTGCTTTCAAAGACATCTCTCCCTTCAAGAGCCTGTGCCTGTGTTGTTCCTGGGAGTTCTTCCTCTCAGTTTCTCAGGCTCTAGGCTTGGCTACACTACAGAGTTGCAGCGCTGGTGAGGGGGTTACAGCGCTGCAACTTAGGATGTGGCCACACTTGCAAAGCACGGCCAGCGCTGCAACTCCCTGGTTGCAGCGCTGGCTGTACACCCGGTCGAGCCTCGGGTGTAGGGATTCCAGCGCTGGTGGTCCAGCGCTGGTCAGCAAGTGTGGACACCCACTAGCACTTTTATTGACCTCCATGGTATAAGGAGGTATCCCAAGATACCTTAGAAGCCTCTCTGGTAATCATGCACACTCCACTGCCCTGGGCTCAGCTGACCCCTCCTTTAAATGCCCCGGGAATTTTAAAAATCCCCTTCCTGTTTGCTCAGCCAGGTGTGGAGTGCAATCAATCATTCAATCAATCAGTGACCATGCCTCCACGCCCCAAACGAGCCCCAGCATGGAACAATTCCAAGCTGCAGGACCTCATCAGTGTTTGGGGTGAGGAAGCTGTGCAAGCACAGCTGCGCTCCAGAAGGAGAAATTATGATACCTATGGGCAGATATCGCAGTCCTTGCTGAGAAGGGGCCATGAACGGGACGCGTTGCAGTGCAGAGTCAAAATAAAAGAGCTGAGGAGTGCTTACTGCAAAGCCTGTGAGGGAAATCGCCTCTCAGGAGCTGCCCCCACAACCTGCCGTTTTTACAAGGAGCTGGATGCCATACTTGGGTGTGACCCCACTGCCAATCCGAGGACCACGATGGAGAGTTCAGAGCAGGGAGAAGTGGGGGAGGGTGTAGAGGAAGCCGACAGTGAGGCTACTGGCGTGGAGGGAGACACCCCGGAGTCCCAGGAGGCATGCAGCCAGGAGCTCTTCTCAAGCCAGGAGGAGGCTAGCCAGTCGCAGCAGCTGGAAGTTGCAGGTGAGGAAGAAACTGAGGAGCGTGCTCGGGGTAAGCAGATTTTTATGTTTTGGGAGAGGAGGGTTTGGGTTATGGCTGCCTGCATGCATGCCTAAACGTGGAATAGCCCATTGATTTGCTCTATCACGTCTCTGTAATCTGCCTCGGTAATCTCTTGAAAAGTTGCAGCCAGAGCGTGCGCAATGTGCTTTCTCAAATTTATCGGGAGAGCCACCGTGGTTCTTGTCCCGGTCAGGCTAACTCGTCCGATCCACTGTGCAGTGAGGGGTGGGGGGACCATGGCTGCACACAGGCAAGCTGCATAGGGGCCAGGGCGGAATCCACATTGCTGTAGAAGACCCTCCCTCTCTTCCCAGGTAACACGCAGCAGTGATATATCTGGCAGTAGGAAACCCTGTTGAGAATTTAGGGATACTTGAGTGCAGGGCGCCAGGTTTGCGGTCCCCCCCCCCCCCAGCCCCGCGGTGCGCTCCAGTCTCCCCTCCCCCTTCCCAGCAGGCATCCAGCCCCGCGGTGCGCTCCGGTCTCCCCTCCCCCTTCCCAGCAGGCATCCAGCCCCGCGGTGCACTCCGGTCTTCCCCCCGCACCCTTCCCAGCACGTAGCTAGCCCTGCGGTGCGCTCCGGTCTCCCCCACCCCCCTCTCAGCAGGCATCCAGCCCCGCGGTGCGCTCCGTTGTTCCCCCACCCTTCCCAGCAGGCAGCCAGCACAGCTGTGCGTTCCCCCCCCCTCACCAGCAGGCCGGCAGTTACGCGTACCCCCCCCCCGCCAGCAGCTCGCCACCTTCCTGTTCACTACTGTCCCCTGTGCAGGACACCAGCTAACTCCTGCACCCAGTGCAGATAAACCCCAGTGATCCATCGGTCAATTCCCCCTCCCAGGTGCACTCGGGGCAGAAACACTCACCCCATTGCTCCCATGACTTAGCTTCCCTGGCCTCTCTGTGTTATGTGAGGTATGTGGGAAGGATGCTACAAAAAGTCTAAAAAACTCCTTCACTGTGTGATAATAAACAATGTAGCCTCTGTGTATTACATGGTTCTATCTTTGTTTTTTCTAGTGACCTTGACTAATGCAGCCGGATCACCGGCCTCACGTCGCTTGCAGAACTTGAGAAGAAATCCCAGAAAATCAAAAGAAGAATTGATCAAAGCAGTTATGAATCACTACAACAGAGAAAGTAGTAAGACGCAGGAAAGGAGAGAGAAAAAGTATGAATGGAGAGAGAAAATGTATGACTGGAGGCAAACAGAAAGCAGGAGAAAGGAATTGGCTATCAAAAAAACCTCAAAGCAGATGATAAGCCTCCTGGCTCCTCAAACTGAGTCTTTCGAGTTTCTCGTAGCAATGCAGGCAGATACGTACCATGGTAACCCACACCCCTCCCAAAGCTCTCTTTCTTGTTCCCCAGTATTTGCACAAAACACCTTTCTCCAACAGCCAGTTTCTTATTACTCCCAGCTGCCCCCAACACCTGTACGATCACCTACCAGCCCTGATAACTATAATTCTTACCCTGTGCACTCCACCCCCATTACCCTGCAGCATAGTAATCCTGAAGTGCAGCAGACATTGAACAGTAATCAAAACAGGACATATTCAAACCTCTGAATGTACAGTCCACCACCCTAACCCCTCTGGCCTTTTATGTACTGTACTTTGAATAAAGGATTTTATGGCTTTTGCAATACATTTTATTATTGCAGGAAGTGGTAAATATTGTACCCCAAGGTAGAACAAAGCACAGCAAAGGCACCAAACATTACTGTTGGCTCTCAGCATCAAATTGCTCCCTTAAAGCATCCCTAATCCTTGAAGCCCTTTCCTGGGCCTCCCTAGTAGCCCTGCTCTCTGGCTGTGCAAATTCATCCTCTAGGCGTCGAACCTCGGAGGTCCATTCCTCACTGAATCTTTCACCCTTCCCTTCACAAATATTATGGAGGGTACAGCACGCGGATATAACAGCGGAGATGCTGCTTTCCCCCAAATCTAGCTTCCCATAAAGACACCTCCAGCGGGCTTTCAAACGGCCAAAAGCACACTCCACAGTCATTCTGCACCAGCTCAGCCTGTAGTTGAACCGGTCCTTGCTCCTGTCAAGCTTCCCTGTATACGGTTTCATGAGCCATGGCATTAAGGGGTAAGCGGGGTCTCCAAGGATCACAGTGGGCATTTCGACGTCCCCTACTGTGATCTTGCGGTCTGGGAAAAAGTCCCGGCCCTCAGCCTCCTGAACAGGGAACTGTTCCGAAAGATGCGTGCATCGTGCACCTTTCCAGGCCATCCTGAGTAAATGTCAGTGAAACGCCCAAGGTGATCCACAAGCGCTTGCAGAATCACGGAGAAATACCCCTTGCGATTAACGTACTCTGATGCCAGGTGGGGTGGTGACAGAATAGGAATATGCGTCCCATCTATTGCCCCTCCACAGTTAAGGAAACCCATTTCTGCAAAGCCATCCACAATGTCCTGCACGTTCCCCAGAGTCACAGTTCTTCTTAATGGTGCGATTAATGGCTGTGCAAACTTGCATCAGCACCGTTCCAACGGTGGATTTTCCCACTCCAAACTGGTTCGCCACCGATCGGTAGCTGTCTGGAGTTGCCAGCTTCCAGATTGCAATAACCACCCGCTTCTCCACTGGCAGGGCAGCTCTCAATCTCGTGTCCCTGCGCCGCAGGGTAGGGGCAAGCTCAGCACACAGTGACATGAAAGTGGCTTTTCTCATCTGAAAGTTCTGCAGCCACTGCTTGTCATCCCAGGCCTGCAGGACGATGTGATCCCACCACTGAGTGCTGGTTTCACGAGCCCAGAGGTGCTGTTCCATGGTGCTGAGCACGTCTGTTACTGCCACAAGCAATTGAGTGTCTTCAGCGTCAGGCGTTTCAATATCATCGTCTGACTCCTCACTGTCACTTTGCAGCTGAAAGAATAGCTCCACTGCCATTCGTGATGTGCTGGCAACATTCATCAGCAAGGTCCTCAGCAGCTCAGGCTCCATTTGTAACAGAAATCTCAGAAATCGCGCTGCAGACTCACAATGCCGCCAAACTGCTCGGAATGTGTAGCAAAGCACCATGGGGCGTTGGAACAGGAAGCGGAAAGACCCGCACACTTCCTTCCCCTTCCCACAAGCCACAGCGCCAAAATGGGACGAGGTGCTCTGTGGGATAGCTGCCCACAATGCACCACTCCCAACAGCACTGCAAGTGCTGTAAATGTGGCCACACTGCAGCGCTGGCCCTACACAGCTGTACGAACACAGCTGTAACTACCAGCGCTGCAAAACTGTAAGTGTAGCCATACCCTCTGTCTTTTTTAAGAGCCAGAACTAACACCAAATCTTTGTTCAGTTTCTGGGGGAATTCCACTCTTTCATCCCCCGGCCCCTTGCAGAGAAATTTGCTGAAGCTAGGAGAATCCGTTTTCTCCAACCCATTATCCCAAGGTGTTCCAGTTTGAATGGGCTAGGAGATACCTGACTCAGCTCTGACAGCACAAGGTGAAATCCACATACGCTGAGACCTGGTGTAAAATGTATGTCAACATAGCTATGTCACTCAGGGATGTGAAAAATCCACACCCTGAGTGATGTAGCTATGTTGGCCTAAGTGTAGATACAGCTAGGTCGACAGACAAATCTTCTATCAACCTAGCTAATGTTGCTGAAGGAAGTGGTGTTTCTACAGTGACAAAATCCTTCTGTCACTGTGGGTTGTGCTGGCATAGCTACAGCCTTGTAGCTTTGCTGCTATAGTTCCTGTAGCATAAACATGGTCTGTGGCATTCAGTGATACGAATTCTGGTTGATTTTATGAACTTGCTGTAAGTTGTACATAGATTCCCCAAATTGCCGTAGCTCCTTACAGCACAACGTATTAATGCATGAGATCTAAACTTTGTTTCTGTTACAGAACAAAAATCTGATTCTGCTACTTAAACAGGAGGTAGATTGAATATTCAATAATTCAGTAACATAGGACTGGAACCTAGTTAGTTTCTCCAGGGAATAAACATCAGGCCTGCCTTTCTGTTTGTGAGTAAGGTGGTCTTAGAAATTCAGAAGGAGTCTTCAGCCAGTGTTGCACTGGCTGTTTCACTGCATTGTTTTCCCAAAGAAAGTGTGCCGTGGAACACATGGTTAAAGCTGCTTCCCAGTTTAATCAGCTATTTAAATTACCAGATTGATTCTGTTCTGCTTGCTTGTAGTCTGTATGGCTGACTAATACAGGCATATTGTTCCTCCTTGGCCTCTGGCTATTTTAGAGACACTTCAGTTTGCCAGAGTTCATGTGCCATCTTAATATTGAATTGCTTGACAGGAACTAGATTTTTCATTTGTGGGAAGTTTGAAAGGAGAGAAGTGGAATATAACAAGAAATTTGAATTTTTGAAAACAATTTGCATGTTTATGCCAAAAATTCATAAAAATCCATTTTTCATTAGTAAGGTTTTAATACAATTTGTGTCTCCAACAAAACAAGTATTCTAATCAAAACAGTAAACTGTTTCAGGGTTTCTAAGCAGCCCTCAACAATATGATTTTCAGTAATGCCAGGGTATGGCTACATTTGGCAGCGCTTTGAAGTGTGAGTGTAGTCAGAGCGGCAGCGCTGGGAGAGAGCTCTCCCAGCGCTGCATGTAAACCACATCCCTTACGGGTGTAGCGTGCAGCGCTGGGAGCCGCGCTCCCAGTGCTGCTGCCCTGATTACACTGACGCTTTACAGCGCTGTATCTTGCAGCGCTCAGGGGGGTGTTTTTTCACACCCCAGTTGCAGCGCTGTAAAGTGTGAGTGTAGCCAAGCCCCCAATTTCTCTGCCTGTTCTTGTGCCTTGAAGCCTCAGAAGTAGGAAGAAATGGCACCAAGAGTCATTAGTGTAAAGTGGAAAGATAACTGCTCTTTAAGAGTACTTGATGGCTTTGAATGAAAAATGAAGTGTCTGAAACTAGGCTTTCTTTGTCTGATCTGTAATTTAGTAATCACATTATGGGATGTTTAAAGTTCAAAGGCTTCAATGGTTAATTCAGCCCAGCCTCAGCAGGGTGCACCTTCAAATTCTCTATCCAGATTGATTATGGGCTGATATTTAGAAGTGGTTTCAATGGGACTTCTGAGTGCTCAGCAACTTTGGAAGCCAGGCCATAAACAACTATAATTCTCCAATATTTGTATAGGTTGATCATCTGTTTAAAAACAGAGAGCTTTGCTCATGAATTTTAAAACCTAGTCCAGTATTTTATTGGTCTGTATGTCTGGTACATGACTTTGTTTCTGCTCTATCAATTTAGAGCTCAAATACTCCCGTTAATATTGTGAACATCCCTTTTCATGTGGAGTGAATATTACCCTTTCTAACTCACCTTTGAAATTTTATTGATTTGATTATGCCATTTCAATGTTGTGCCAAACTAGCTTTTACATTTGCTGTAAATTTGCCAAGTCTGAAGCGGTTCTATATCATCTGCCGTAGCAGCATATCTGTTAAGTCAATGATATCTAGGACGCTTGTCTTGGGAGGGGATAGCTACAAGTGAGAGTGCAGACTTATGTTTGAGAAACTAAACTATCTGTTTTTTTCGGAAAAAACGTTCAAATATAGTTTTAAAATTTTCATTTTAATAAGAATGTTTTTCTACCCAATGCACATTGGGGAACTCTCACTACTTTGCGTTCTGTCTAGGAAAACAATCTCAGCATTGCCTATTTTATTAGAGTTCGTATTGCAGTAGCATGTATGGACACCAATTGGGGCTCCATTTTTCTGGGCACTGTATAAGATTGCAGTAAAAACCATCCCTGCCCCAGTGAGCTTCAATCTAGGTTGTGACAAGACTCAGCAGGTGGATGAAACAAATATCGTTGGGGGTAGAGGGAGGACATAGTGGCAGTAAAAGCGATCAAGTTATGGTACAATAAGCAGATACCTCAGTTCACCACCTGTCTAAACTGGTAATGTTCTCTGGACATTGTGTCTGAGATAAGTCTTAAGGACTTTAAAAAAATAAATAAAAAATAAATGGAGATATACCAATCCCTAGAACTGGAAGGGATCTTGAAAGGTCATCGAGTCCAGCCCCCTGCTTTCACTAGCAGGACCCAAGTACTGATTTTGCCCCCAATCCCTAGGTGACCCCCTCAACTCACAACCCTGGGTTTAGCAGGCCAATGCTCAAACCACTGAGCTATCCCTCCCACTTGAAGACATAGGCAGCGAGTTATGTGGGCCCGTGTTGCCCGTGCTCCACTAATATTCAGGAACGTGGGCCTGGCTCTACCAATGTTTGGGCTTATATTTTCAGAGCCATCTTGTCCATAGCACAGACCACGGCAACTGCCCTGGACCCTGTGCTTTGGGGGGCCCCCTGCATTTCAGGCAGATGTGGGGTCCAGAGTTGCCTGGGAGGTTAGCGAGGGGGGCCTGGCACTGGTAGCAGCGAATGACCTGGCCCCAGCCTGCCCAGCTCTGCCCTGCCCCTACCCTGCCCCACTCTACCCTTTCCCTCTGATCCCACCTCACCTGGCAATAGGGTGGGTGCTAAGTGCCTCCCCCTGTTGACTTGTCTGCTGCTGCTTTGTTTACTCTTGCCAGAAATCACCCCCAGCAGCTTTCAATCACTTAATGCAGTACTTGGAAGTAGCAGAAAGAGTTATTCCTCTCCAAAATGAAATGTTGTTGAAATAATGAATTACAAAGTGTTCCACGTACATCCAGACGAGAATGGCTTTCATAGATTCTAAAGCCAGAACAACTGTGATCATCTAGTCTGACCTCCTCTGTAACATAGGCCATAGACTCTTCCCTGAATAATTCCTGTTTGGATGTTTTTCTAGAAGACATTCCTTAGTTCAGTCTTGATTTTTAAAATCTCCAATGTATAGGGGATTTGCTGTATCTTTAGGAAGTTGTTCCAGTGGCTAATTAACCTCACTGTTAAAAATTTGCACCTTAATTACAATCTGAATTTGTGTAACTTCATCTTCCTACCATTGCATCTTCTTGTTATGCCTTTGTTTGCTAGGTTGAAAAGCCATCTATTGCAAATTTAGGTACTTATGGAGCGATCAAGTCATCCCTTAACTTCTCTTCATTAAGCTAAATAGGTTGAGCTCCTTGAGTCTATCGCTATAAGACGTATTTTCCAGTTCTTTGATTATTCTCATGGCTCTTCTTTGAACATTCTTCCTGAGTTGTAGACACCAAAACGGGACATAGTATTCCACTAGCAGTCACACCAGTGCAAATACAGAAGTAAAATAATCTCTTTACTCCTACTCATGATTCCCCTGTTTATATATCCAAAGATGCCATTAGCCCTTTTGGCTATAGTATCACACAGGAACACATGTTAATTGATATCTGCCATGACTCCTGTGACGTTGCACTCGATATGATTTTATGAAAGTATGCTGATGAGTGTGAATATAGGGTAACTAAAATATGCTTCATGCAAAATATCTCTTGTAAGGTATTATTACAAAGCTTATCAACTGAACATGATCATCCTATTTGTATGAATGTATCATTCTTGTATCTGAAACTAGAATTATGAAATATTACTTTGAGGGTCTATTGTAAGTATGCAAAGTGTGGGCCATTAATGATGGTTTGGAATCTTGATGGCTCCCATTAACCAGGGCAATTGTTTGTAGATGGCTCTGTTTTACTTGTCAGCACATACATATACAGGAAGACTTACAAGTGGGTAATGAAGTCTTACAGTGACATTTGATCATGTCACCTGAACTGGAATCCATCTTTAACCTGGTGCTTTTCCATTTAGAAGGAGGGATGGGAACACAGAGGGACAAAGGATTCCCGCCTTATGCAAAAGATATATAAGTGGGTGGAACAGAACAGAGTGAGGAGCCATCACGAGAAATCCCCTAGCTACCACCTGAGCTGGAACAAGGGCTGTACCAGGGGAAAGGATTGTGCCCAAACTAGGAAGGCATCCAGTCTATGAAAGAAACTTGTTGAAACATCTTTGAGGGTGAGACTTTTATCTGTATTCAGTTTTATTACTGTATTAAACTTAGATTTGTGTTTTTTATTTTATTGGTAATTCACTTTGTTCTGTCTGCTGTTACTTGGATCCACTTAAATCCTACTTTCTGTATTTAATAAAATCACTTTTTACTTATTAATTGACCCAGAGTATGTATTAATACCTGGGGGGGAGGGGGCAAACAGCTGTGCATATCTCTCTATCAGTGTTATAGAGGGTGAACAATTTGAGTTTATCCTATATAAGCTTTATACAGGGTAAAACGGATTTATTTGGGCTTTGGACCCCATTGGGAGTTGGGCATCTGAATTTTGGACAGGAACACTTCTGTAAGCTGCTTTCAGTTTAAGCCTACAACTGTTAGGGGACGTGATTCAGACCCCAGTTGGAGCAGACTGACATGTCTGGCTCAACAAGACAGGGTGCTGGAGTCCCGAGCCGGCAGGGAAAGCAGAGGCAGAAGTAATCTTGGCACATCAGTTGGCAGTTGCCAAGGGGGTTTCTGTCATCATGACTCCCAAGTCCTTTGCAGAATTACTACTGCTCAGGATACTCTTCCATCCTGTAAAGTGGGCCCTACTTTCTTGGTTCTTGTGTATGACTTTTCAGTTGGCCATATTAAAGAGTATATTGTTTGCTTTTGCCCAGCTTACCAAGCGGTCCAGATCAGCTCTGTGTCAATGACCCATCTATCCTCTGTTGTTTATTGCTCCCCCAATTTTTGTGTAATTGCAGACTTTGTCAGCGATGGTCTTATGTTTTCTTCCAGGACATTGATAAGAATGTTAAATAACGCAGGGCCAAGAACTGATACCTGTGGGACCCTGCTAGAAACACAGCTGCTCAGTAATGACTCCCTGTTTACAATTACATTTTGAGACCTTTCAGTTAGCCAGTTTTTAATCCATTTAATGTGTGCTATGTTGACTTTTTTTGGGGGGTGGGGGGATGATTGTTTTTTAATCAAAATGTTATATGGTACCAAGTCAAATGCCCTAGAGAAGTCTTACATCAACAATACTACCTTTATTGACCAAACTTTGTAATCAAATTTAAAAAAAGTTAGTTTGACAGGATCTACTTTCTATAAACCCTTGTTGATAAGTATTAATTACAGTAACTTCTTACTTAGTTGTCCCAGTTAACATTGTTTCGTTGTTTATGTTGCTGATCAATTAGGGAACATGCTCGTTTAAAGTTGTGTAATGCTCCCTTCTAACTTCGTTTGGCAGCCGCCTGCTTTGTCTACTGCTTGCAGGAAGAGAAATCCATTACAGCTAGCTGGTGTGGGCTTGGAACCAGGGTGGATCGGCAGCCCCCCATCAGCTCCCCACTCCCCTAAGTTCCTTGCGGAGCAGCTGCCCAGCAGGCTAGCAATTGCAGTTGTCCTTCCCCCCACTACCATGTGCTGCTCCTGCCCTCTGCCTTAGAGCTGCTCCTCGAGACTTCTGCTTGCTGTGCAGGGGGGAGGGAAGGAAGAGGGGAGCTAATGTCAAGGTGCCCCCTGCTCCTGCACCCCGCTTACCCCATCTTCCTTAGAGCTGGGGGGGACACACCAGGGCTCAGGACCCCTGCAGTCTCAGCATGCTGATGGAATTAACAAGGCAGTGTACTTAAAGGAGAAATGTGCATATCTCTCTCCATTCCTGCTGCCTTGTAGAGTGAGAGAGTTAACCCTTGAGGGCTCAGCCAATTGCTAGTTCATCATTTAGCAGTAAGGGAAATATCTCACCCTCTGATTCCTCCACCTCAACCAACCTTCACAATCATCATCACTGTGTACCAGTATTAAATTGTTTGTTTAAAACTTAGTGTGTGTGTTTGTGAGGGGGCAAGGCCAGATGGCTATAGAAAAATAATGGGAGATAGATATATTAGCCCCAGTTTAAACAAATCCCTGGTACCAGGATAAGTAAATGGCAGCTGCTCCAGGTCAATTAAGACACCTGGGCCCAATTAATATCTTTCCAGAAGGCAGTGGAGATTGTTAGGTTGATTGGGACACCTGAAGCCAGTCAGGGGCTGGCTGAAACTAGTTGAAAAGCCTCCCAGTTAGTCAAGTGGGTGCGCATGTCAGGAGCTGTGAGAAGTTGCCCTATTGGAGAGACTGAGCTGTGTACACCATACTAGGTACAAGGAAGGAGGCCCTGAGGTAAGGCTGAAGCATAGCTTGAGGAAGTGGGGGGCTGCTGTGGGGAAGTAGCCCAGGGAATTGTATGTGTCCTGTTCCTAAAAGGTCAGCTACCAAAGCTGATACTATTAGGGTCCCTGGGCTGGAGCCTAGAGTAGAGGGTGGGCCCGGGCTTCCCCCCTTCCCTTCCCCCTTTGGCCTGATTAATCACTGAGACTAGGACACAACAGAGATTGTGCAAGGGAGGATAGCTTTTCCTCACCTCCCTTGCTGGTTTATGATGAAAATGGCTCAGTAGACTGTGACACTTGTCTCTAGAGAGAGAAGGGTTAAGGGGAGGGTTGCTTATTTACATGAATTCTTATGGGAAAATTGGATTCGCTTAACATAGTTTCACTTAAAGTCGCATTTTTCAGAAACATAACTATAATGTTAAGTGAGGAGTTACTATATATTACTCTCCTTTAATTCTTTGGGCATGGCTACACTGGAGAGTTGCAACGCTGGTGATGGAGTTACTCCCTGGTTGCAGCACTGGCTGTACACCTAGTTTGCTTGGGGTGTAGCGATTCCAGTGCTGGTGATGCAGCGCTGGTCATCAAGTGTAGCCACCAAAAGTGTTGTTATTGGCCTCCAGGGTATTAGGAGGTATCCCAGAATTTCTTTCCACAACAAACCGGAAGAATGGCTGAACTCCGATCTCCACATAGCTACTTAGCTAAAAAACAAACACAGCTGCTCTTTGCTCCAGCGAGTGAGCAGAGGCAGGGGAATTGCTTTGGAATGTTCACAGCTGTTTGCTTGAGGAGAGGGGTAGGGTATGTCTACATCTACAATTTTGCAGGGCTGGTTGTTACAGCTGTATTAGTACAGCTGTATAGGGCCAGCGCTGCAAGTGGTGTTAGATGTGGCCACACTGCAGCGCTGTTGGGCGGCTTCAAGCGGGGTTCGGGGAACGCGAGAGCAAACCAGGGAAGGAGACCAGCTTCGCCGCGGTTTGCTCTTGCGTTCCCCGAACCCCCCTGCAAACCGCAGGGAAGGAGACCTGCTTGCTCGGGGATTCGGGGAACGCGAGAGCAAACCGCAGGGAAGGAGACCTGCTTGCACGGGGGTTCAGGGAACGCGAGAGCAAACCGGGGAAGGAGACCTGCTTGATTACCAGAGGCTTCCTCAGGTATGCTGGGATACCTACTTATTCCACGGAGGTCAAGAAGAGCGCTGGTAAGTGTCTACACTTGATTACCAGCGCTGGATCACCAGCGCTGGATCCTCTACACCCGAGACAAAACGGGAGTACGGCCAGCGCTGCAAACAGGGAGTTGCAGCGCTGGTGATGCCCTGCAGATGTGTACACCTCCTAAGTTGCAGCGCTGTAACCCCCTCACCAGCGCTGCAACTTTGTGATGTAGACAAGCCCGTAGTGTTGAGCAACTGCTTATGTGGTCTAAAGACTATTTAGGAGTGCATAATTTGCATTTAGTGAATAAGAGACAGGTGGGGGAAAGGTCAAAACTTTTAGAATGATTGAAGGTAGGCACTGTGTATCTTCCAGTCCTTAGAACTTGCAAGGCAGGGAGCTGAGAACAGTGTCAGCTCCAAAAATCCACTCTCTGTCTCTCCCACGCTCCCTGTCTCACACTACCCCACCCCCCTCTTTTGAAAAGCACGTTGCAGCCACTTGAACGCTGGGATAGCTGCCCACAATGCACCACTCCCAACAGCGCTGCAAATGCTGCAAATGTGGCCACACTGCAGCGCTTTCCCTACACAGCTGTACGAACACAGCTGTAACTCCCACCGCTGCACATCTCCAAGTGTAGCCATACCCTTTGAGTCCTGTATCAGCTTTTGCATCATTATGCCTGAAATTGATGTCCAACTGACTGGTCTGTAGTTACTCAGGTCATCACATTTACCCTTTTGAAATACTCACTCAAATTTAGCTTTCTTTCAGTCCTCTGTAACTTCCCCAGTGTTCCAAGACCTATTGAAAATGAACATTAATTTTCCATGAAGCTCCTTAGTCAGCTCTTTAAAAACTCTGATGCAAACTGTATGGACTTGCTGATTTTTAAAATGTCTGATTTTAGTAGCTGCTCTTTAACATCCTCTTGAGTAGAAATGAAATGTATTTCATCATATGATATGATTTTATTACTCTGCTTTTTCCCAAATACAGAACAGAAATATTTATTGAATACTTGTGCCTTTTCTGCATTACTGTTGATGATTCTACCATACTTATCTAGCAATGGACCATAAGAACGGCAATACTGGGTCAGACTAAAGGTCCATCAAGCCCAGTATCCCGGCCTTTGACAGTGGCCAATGGCAAGTGCCCCAAAGGGAATGAACAGACAGGTTATCATCAAGTGATCCATGCACTGTCACCCAATCCCAGCTTCTGGCAAACAGAGACTAGGGACACCGTTCCTGCTCATCCTGGCTAATGGCCACTGATGGACATATCTTCCATGAATCTATCTAGCTCCCTTTTGAACACTATTATAGTATTGGTCTTCACAACACCCTCTGGCAAGGAGTTCCAGAGGCTGACAGTGCATTGCGTGAAAAAATACTTTCTTGTTTGTTTTAAACCTGCTACCTATTAATTTCATTTGGTGGCCCCTTGTTCCTGTATTATGAGAAGGAGTAAATAATGCTTCCTTATTTACTTTCTCTATACCACTCCTGATTTTATAGACCTCTATCATATCCCCCCTTAGTTGCCTCTTTTCTAAGCTGAAAAGTCCCAGACTTATTAATCTCTCCTCATGCGGAAGCCATTTTATACCTCTGATCATGTTTGTTGCCCTTTTCTGAACCTTTTCCAATTCCAACAGATCTTTTTTGAGATGGGCTGACCATATCTATGCACAGTATTCAAAGTGTGGGCATACTATGGATTTATATAGAGGCAGTATGATATTTTCTGTCTTATTATCTATCTCTTTCTTGATGATTCCCAACATTTCTGTTTGCTTTTTTGACTGCTGCTGCACATTGGGTGGATGATTTCAGAGAACTATCCACAATGACGCCAAGATCTTTCTTGAGTGGTAACAGCTAATTTAGACCCCATCATTGTATATGTAGTTAGGATTATGTTTTCCAATTGTGCATTACTTTGCATTTAGCAACATTTAATTTCATCTGCCTTTTTGTTGTCCAGTCACTCAGTTTTGTGAGATCCTTTTGTAGCTCTTTGCTGTTTGCCTGGTACTTAACTATCTTGAGTAGTTTTGTATCATCTGCAAATTTTACTATTAAGATTGTTTTTGTTCCTAATACGCCTCAAAAACTCCTTATTGTCCTCAATTCTGCATTGTCATATGATAAATTAACTTCCTGTTGCAGAACTGTTTTAAAAAAAAATATTCAGGCTTTGGACATATTTGGTTGATTTGGCATCTGGATTGACTGGTGTGGCTCTCCAAAGAAAGCAAGTTCATAAACCCCTCACTTCTATGCTCCTGTCATTCATTTTTGTTCACTAATGTTCTTCTTGCTCAAGTAACCATGTCTTGCATGGCATACTAGCCATGTTCTGAAAGTGTTTGGAGGTGAAAATCTTTCAAGAGTTACAGTTTGGCTTGAAGCTAATCGTCCAGTCTTCTGTCCATTTGCTCTCTCACCCTTTCTGGTTTGCTTTTCGAGTTGTCATCTGGGACAAGCAGAGACCAGCATTCTTCCTTTCTTGGAGCTGCACAGTTTCTTTATGTAGGGTATTGTCTACAACCTTGGTATGCTTCCCAGACTCATTTCTCTTTCTTGAGATCATCCGAGGCTGAGCAGCTGCTGGATTTGTTTTCCATCTTGTTCCTCTAAATCTTTGAAGAGAACATTTGCTAGAGCAAAACACTGTGTGTGTCAGCCTCTCTTTCATGTAAGAAAGGTGAACTAATGATCCCCACTCTCATTTGATGGTGTATTGCTCTGTAAGTCTCATTGATTCAGGTTGGTGGCTCTGAGGATACAGAGACTTTAGTTTCCTTTAAATTAATGGTGTTTAACTGATTTATTAAACCCTTCTCTTTGGGGTCTGCTCTAGCTGAGGGATGAAGGGGTGAGGTCTAGTCTGCATACAGAGACACTGCACATAAATGGATAAGTCACAAAAACCTGCTTTTCGGGAGACATTTCCAGAGTATTCTGTTCCACGTTAGCATGGTGAGCCTCTGAGACCAGAATGAGAAAAAAAGAAAACACACAACCACACACAGTTAGGGCAGGGCCTCAAAGGCAAATATTTAACAAGTGGGGAAAGGGATGGAATTTTCCTACCTTTCTGCCAATTTATTTTTAAAGAGTTTTATGGTGCCAGTCTTCCTTTAAAAGTGGTGGGGAGTAGGGGATTGTTCCCCTTCACCCCATACTGAAGCATTTGACAGGAGTTGTCAGTTGCGGCTCCAGACTTCCAAACCTTTATAATCTATGTATCACCTCACCTGTTTTATGTAGATTTACCCCTCAGTCCAGACTGATGTTTCAGTGACCTTGAACCATGACTTGTGTGAAATACATCCAATTAGCTATTTTTAAGTCCGCTGTATACACGTAAACTATATAAGTGCAATCTGCTTAATTATAGTAAATCTTGTGTTATGTTTAATTGTTTCTTATTGTGTGTGTTTTCAGATTCCTTCTTATGAGCACATCTGCAGAGGTATTCAAGCAGGTGAAAAGTGTGAGAAGCTAGTGGGATACTCTGCGGTGTATAGGGTCTCTTTTGGAATGGCATCTTTCTTCTTTGTCTTCTTCTTACTCACCATCAAAGTTAACAACAGCAAAAGCTGCCGAGCATACATTCACAATGGGTAGGTTTTAGTTTGTTTGCTTATTTTTCCTCTCTTCTGAAATGAAGCAATAAATCACATTCCCTGTGTAGTGCTAGATTTCCATCCTGCATTTTTTTTGATTTATGTATAGTGTTATCAAAAGCTTTGAGTTAATTTTGATAGCTTGACCTAGGTACATAAGTATGTATAAGTGAATTATAAGTTGTATTCAGACTGGTAGTGTAATTCCTTTATACCAGAGAGCAGTAACCACTACTTAAGGCACAGCTATCCTATGAAACAGAACTTATGCTGAACACTTTTAATTTCTAAAAAGATGATTCCACTTCGGTTTTGTCTTCCAGGTTCTGGTTCATTAAGCTTCTAGTTTTGGCAGCCATGTGCTCAGGAGCTTTCTTCATTCCAGATCAAGGCACCTTCCTTAATGGTACAATTTTATCTTTCTTTGTGTATACACTTTCCATTCCATTTGTATGAGTGCCTACACTCTTAACAGTAGAGACAGATTTGTTATTTCTGTATTACTTGTTACAGTAAAGCAGTGATAGTGCTAGTAGCTGAGTGAATGAATGGGGTTGGCTTAGTTGTGTTAAGACTACTTTCTTAGTTTTGTTAAAAATATTCTTAACTATATATACGTTATACACACATGCCCTGCACATGTAAACAGAAAAAAAAAACTTGTGCTGCCTTGCAAGCTTTTGGATTTACAGATAGTCATAATAAGTGCTGAAAAAATTAATGCTTAAGAGTATGCAAAAAAAAATTTCTGGCTGACCTAATTAGCTTTATGCTATGGTTTTATAACTGTGTTGGTCCCAGGATATTAGAGAGGCGAGGTGGGTGAGGTAATACTTATCTGTTAACAGAAGTTGATCCAATAGAAGATATTACATCACCCACCCTGTCTGTATAATTAGCTCTGTCATAGTCATTACTTGCAACAGAGAGAGCTGGTTCTGTTCATAAGGTGGTACAGTAAGCCAAGTAACACACAACATAAAGCACACTGGAATCCTCTCTCTTGAAAACTAGCAGTGACTGACTGTAATGAGAGACAGGATCTTGTAATTTGTTTAGTTTCCACATTGCTTACATCTAGTAGTATAAAATTAGATTTCTTGCTGAGATGTGGAATTGCCAATTAATTATTGTTGATCCTGTTTCTAAGCCATTTTTGTTAATTGGGGATATAAATTGGTAGCAGTTACTGTTACTAACTCTGGGAGAGTGGTTTGAGAATATTTTCTCAATCATATGTAGATGTCAGCTTTTGGGGGAGATTTAAAAAAAAATATTTTAGGAAGTTAGGAGCAAAAGTCCCACTGAATTTCAGTGGGATTTGTGCTCCTAAATAGAGCTCCGCATGGATACAAAATTTATATCCCTGGATATGGATTTCCACCTGATATCCGCAGAGCTGCAGGGCTCTACCATGAGCCACAGTGGCAAAAGCAGCAGCATGCGCCCAGCCCAGGAAGTTCCCCTGGCATGGTAGTACTACCCCCACCCCTGCCCACTAGCACCACCAGGGGACAGCTGCCACACCCTGCACCACCCCAGTTTCTTGAGGCTAAAATTAGTTACGTAGTCTATGTTCCTTAATCTTTAAACACCCACTGTATTGGAAAGTGCTGGAATTCTAGAATGCTTACTATTTGGAGGCATTCATGATTCCAGGTCCACCTCAGTGATCCTTTCCACTGTACTGATTCTCTCGAGTAACATGAACATGTGTAAGTGGAGAAAAAGTGGCTCTTGAGTCAGGACATAAACAATCTTTTGATGATTCTAGACAGGAAACAACACTTTTTCCCCCCTGTCCTAGTTCTTGATTTTTTTTCTGTGCAAAACAATGTTCCAGGAAGCAAACTTTGTGTCTCTCTCTCTCTTTGGGGAGGGTATTTTGGAGAAGGGTTTGAAGAAACTGCCAAACAGGAGGCATCTGCTTCTCACTCCGCCTCCCAGAAGGTTTCTGTAGCTCTCCCCTCTCTTTCTATTTCATAGAATAGAATATCAGGGTTGGAAGGGACCTCAGAAGGTCATCTAGTCCAACCCTCTGCTCAAAGCAGGACCAATCCCCAGATTTTTACCCCAGTTCCCCAAGTGGCCCCCTCAAGGATTGAACTCTCAACCCTGGGTTTAGCAGGCCAATGCTCAAACCACTGAGCTATCCCTCATTACCACTGCTCCGTGCTCCATCAGTTTGGCTGGGGAGGCATCATGTGCAACTGCATGGTTTGCATGGCCCTATTATTAGCTCTGTGGTGTGCACATATACTACCTGCAATTTAACCTTCTGTGGTAGGTATGGTTCTTACTTGAAAATCTAAGTACCTAGTCACTGAGTAGAGGTGAAGAGCTTACCGGTCTTCTCCCCTCCCCCTCACATACGCACAGCCCATTCCATATCTTTAGTTTTGTACTCCGCTTTGCTGACTTTTTTACAAAAGAACAACATGCTCATTAAACTAATACAATAGCTTATCAAAATGGGGCCTCACAGAAGGAGTGGAGTGGGGGCGGAGCCGAGGGCGGTGGTGGGGGAGATGTCAGTAATGTGGCCCTTGGGTCAATGTACTAGTCTTCATGTGGCCCTCGTGGTCATTTGAGTTTGAGGCCCCTGATTTAAACCATTCATAGGTGAATGCAGAGGATTGTGGTAGCTGTGGGAGTGTCTCAGAACACTTTTTTTTTTATTCCTACAAATATGAATAATTTTTTTTTCTTCCCTCCCCCTTATTTTTACATGGTAAATCTGTGTAATTTTGAATCTAGTGATAGTCATTTTCAGCCTCCAGTTCCTCAACAATTTTAGGTTTTAGGACATCTGTAAACTGATGCCACCGCTTTTTCGCACCATATACCAAGATTTCAGTAGCTTCTCTTCATATACAGTAACTTTTTCCACAAAAATTCTTCTGGTTAATGAACTTGTAGTGGATATTCTGAAAGGTATGGAGTGCCATAAACTGAATCATATCTATCAGTCAGCTGGGATGCATGTAAAGTTGCACTCGTCTTTCAGATGACCTCTGCCATTTTCAGGAAGGTCTCTAGTCAAGGTTAATTGAGATGTGTCTTGATGATGATCTATAAAAAGGGAAATAAAAACAACCCAGGAAACTACAGACCAGTTAGTTTAACTTCTGTGCCAGGGAAGATAATAGAGCAGGTAATCAAAGAAATCATCTGCAAACACTTGGAAGGTGGTAAGGTGATAGGGAATAGCCAGCATGGATTTGTAAAGAACAAATCGTGTCAAACTAATCTGATAGCGTTCTTTGATAGGATAACGAGCCTTGTGGATAAGGGAGAAGCGGTGGATGTGATATACCTAGACTTTAGTAAGGCATTTGATACAGTCTCGCATGATATTCTTATAGATAAACTAGGAAAGTACAATTTAGATGGGGCTACTACAAGGTGGGTGCACAACTGGCTGGATAACCGTACTCGGAGAGTAGTTGTTAATGGCTCCCAATCCTGCTGGAAAGGTATAACAAGTGGGGTTCCGCAGGGGTCTGTTTTGGGACCGGTTCTGTTCAATATCTTCATCAACGATTTAGATGTTGGCATAGAAAGTACGCTTATTAAGTTTGCGGACGATACCAAACTGGGAGGGATTGCAACTGCTTTGGAGGACAGGGTCAAAATTCAAAATGATCTGGACAAATTGGAGAAATGGTCTGAGGTAAACAGGATGAAGTTCAATAAAGATAAATGCAAAGTGCTCCACCTAGGAAGGAACAATCAGTTTCACACATACAGAATGGGAAGAGACTGTCTAGGAAGGAGTATGGCAGAAAGAGATCTAGGGGTCATAGTAGACCACAAGCTTAATATGAGTCAACAGTGTGATACTGTTGCAAAAAAAGCAAACATGATTCTGGGATGTATTAACAGGTATCTTGTAAACAAGACATGAGAAGTCATTCTTCCGCTTTACTCTGCGCTGGTTAGGCCTCAACTGGAGTATTGTGTCCAGTTCTGGGCACCGCATTTCAAGAAAGATGTGGAGAAATTGGAGAGGGTCCAGAGAAGAGCAACAAGAATGATTAAAGGTCTTGAGAACATGACCTATGAAGGAAGGCTGAAGGAATTGGGTTTGTTTAGTTTGGAAAAGAGAAGACTGAGAGGGGACCTGATAGCAGTTTTCAGGTATCTAAAAGGGTGTCATCAGGAGGAGGGAGAAAACTTGTTCACCTTAGCCTCCAATGATAGAACAAGAAGCAATGGGCTTAAACTGCAGCAAGGGAGATTTAGGTTGGACATTAGGAAAAAGTTCCTAACTGTCAGGGTAGTTAAACACTGGAATAGATTGCCTAGGGAGGTTGTGGAATCTCCATCTCTGGAGATATTTAAGAGTAGGTTAGATAAATGTCTATGCGGGATGGTCTAGACAGTATTTGGTCCTGCCATGAGGGCAGGGGACTGGACTCGATGACCTCTCGAGGTCCCTTCCAGTCCTAGAGTCTGAGTCTATGAGCTGTATAATAGTTTCACTGCATAGACTTTTGCCCTAATATCACAAAGCTCAGTTTTATCTAAGCTCTCAGTTCAACATAATTGGAAATTTGATCCTTTTTCCCTCCTCCCGTTGCAGCCTGGCGCTATGTAGGTGTTGCAGGAGGAATCCTTTTTATACTCATTCAGCTTATCCTGCTTGTGGAGTTTGCACACAAATGGAATAAAAACTGGTATGTGTCTGACAAGCAATCATTTGTATAATGTATTGTAGTGCAATCCTTCTTTAAATGCATGTTTTTATTAATAGAAAATTAACCACAGTGTTTAAAAATACCACGGACACCATGTTATGATGGTAGGCAACTATAAGGTACAGTACTTCCTAATCTTCTGAGTCTCTTCCTACTCTTTCTTCACTCTCCTTCCCCATTTTGAATGCCATTTCTCTCCCTCTTATTTATGACCTCTTGTTGCTTTGTATTTGACTAAAATAGTTTCCAATAAATAACAGTGCTGCAAGGACCCCATCATTTAAGCCTCTTCACTTCTTCTGTATCGGCATAATCCATTTTTGATAAAATGGAGTGGATCCATACAGCATAGCCACAGCACTTGAACAATGATGGAAACTGGTGGATCCTGATTTGTTTTCATGCAAGCTTATAGACGCACCCCAGCCCAGTTTTTAAATAAGAGCTGCACCACTTGTTTCCACCCAACTCTACAACTTTTCTTGATCAATCAGTCCCCTTATCCAGGCTTGATTTCCCGTTTGTGTAGTTTTGGCACCTTCCTTCCCTGCCTCATTAATATTTTAGAACTCTTAAATCATACACAAAATCCCCTCTCTTGAACTATTCCCTGCCCATCCATTCCTCTGTCTTCCTCTGTTCTTTTGTTTTCACAGTTATCCCATGAGCTTGTAGGAAAGGTTTAAAAACCTCTGCTCTCTCCCTTTTCTCTCTGATAACTCTTTTCCTCAGGATGGGATAAATATGTTCTCTTGTCACAGCACAACCACTGCTGCTAATAATTAACTGTAGCAAAACCCCAGTGCTGTCAGTGTGACTGAGAGGAGACTGCCAGCAGTGGCATTTAACTCAAAGGCACCATCTGCATTACAGATTTTGTAAACCATTTAGCACAGAAGCATCACCCAGTACAATCAGATTATCTGATACATTGTTCCCCCAAGATCAGTTCTTGGGGTGTGGGTGGGAGTCAGGGGTGGGGAATTCAGGACTCAATAACACTTGTAGGATACAGAGAGCCAAAAGAAGGGAGAATGGTTGAATGGACGAAACCGTTGTAGTGGTAGGAGGGTAAGAATAGCTGCAGTGTATTTAACAGTGGTTTTCCAGGGCTTATCTTTCCAGAACTTCACTAATGAGCTGGGACCTGGAAGGGTCTCATCCTTGGCTCCAGCCAAGGAATTCCCTACGTTAACTAGGAGCCAGGATTACAACAATCTGTCCAAGATTTGCAGATGGCTCAGTCTAAGCTGCTCCAAGTTTTCAGAATCTTACAGGCTCTATTTATGGAAATAGCCAGGCGTTAAAACATCAGTGTAACATCTTGATATATGATCAACACTAGTGTTATGGAATGTTTTTTTATAGATCCTAGTGATAGCAAATGAATCTAGCAAGGCAACTATATTTTTAAAATACCCAGGAGTCACGGCCTATATTGCTAAAACAATGTATGTACTATAGAAAGCAAAATGCTGACTTTTGTGGTGCTCTAATGGTCATATAAGCTACCTTGATAAGGAGTATATGTTAAAAGACGAGTGTTGAATATTTTTTTCTATAGCTAAATATATTTTCTTTCTTACAAACAGGACGGCGGGCATAACACGTAATAAACTGTGGTATGGCTTACTAGCTCTGGGCATTCTCATCTTGTACTCCATTGCTGTGGGAGCCCTGATTTTGATGGCTGTCTTTTACACACGCTCTGAGGGCTGTACCTACAACAAGATCCTGCTTGGTGTAAATGGTGGCTTGTGCATTCTTATTTCATTGGTAGCCATCTCACCCTGTGTCCAAAGTCGTAAGTTTGCTTATCAAATCTTTTGTCTGTTTGTTTTGTTGGAGATGCAACACCTTGAGAGTCCTCTGGAGCTACTGCTGGTTATCAGACTTAACAAGGCTGATGTCATTGGGGTACTGACCCTGTGTGCTCGTGCGCGCTCTTTCTCTCTCTCTTGAGTTAGCTTTTATGTCACTGTCTCCATAAATTCCATACCATACCCTCTCTGCTCCATGTCACTAAGTATAACATCAAGTGTAGACAGCGTAAGGGTAAAAAACAAGGGTGATGGTCTGTAGTAGACCCCTACCATGATACCACTTAACCAGGAAGAGTAAGTGGATTAGGCTTTTTTTTTAAACAACTAACAAAACCATTCAAAACACAAAACTTGTTGATGAGGGATTTCAACTACCCTGGCATCTGTTAGGAAGTATTACCACAGGGCACAGATTATCCAACAAATTATTGGAATACACTGAAGACAACTTTTTATTAGAGAAGGTGGAGAAAGTGATGTGAAGAGAGATTTGATTCTGGAAAACCGAGAAGAAGTAGTTGTAAATTTGAAGGTGGAAGGCAGCTTGGGTGAAAATGATTGAAAGGAATGGTAGGAAGGAAGAGAGCAGGATGAAGACAATGGATTTCAAGAAGGTAAACTGTAGTAAACTCGGAGAATTGGTAGGTAAGATCACATGGGAAACAAATCCAAGGGAAAAAAACATTCAGGAGAGTTGACGGTTTTCTAAAGAGCCATTAAGGGCACAAGAGCAAACCACCCCAATGCATAAGAAAGATAGGAAGGATGTAAGAGACCACCCTGGCTTAACTAGGAGACCTTCAATGTCCTGAAAATCAAAAAGTGTCATACAAAAAGTAGGTCAAATTACAAAGGACGAATATAAAAACCTACAACACAAGCTTAGAAAGCCAAGGCCAAAAAAAAAAATTAAACTAGCTTGGGACATAAATGATAACAAGAAAACATTTTACAAATACATGAGAAACAAGAGGAAGGCCAAAGACAGGATAGGCCTATTATTCAGTGAGATGGGAAAGACAATAACAGAAAACACAGCAGTGGCAATGCCTTTTTTGTTTGTTTTTCACCAAAATGGTTATCAGTGATCAAATGACTAACATCCATATGTTCGACATAGTGAACATCAGTGTAAACGGGATAGATTCTGGGGCTAAAATAGGAAAAGAACAAGTTAAGAATTACTTAAATACAAGTTAAATATCTTCATGTCAGCAGGGCCTGATAGAATACGTCCTTGAATACTTAAGGAACTGGCTGAAGAGATCTCTGAGCCATTAGTGATTTGTGTTTTGAGAACTCATGGAGGAAGTGAGACCCTCAGAGGACAGGAAAAGGGCAAATAGGTATTATTATATCTATAAAAAGGGGAATAAAGACAATCCACTGTTTTATAGACCAGTCAGAAAAATAATGGAACAAATAATCACTTTGTAAGCAACTAGAAGATAAGGTAATAAGTAACAGTCACCATAGATTTGTCAAGAACAAATTATGTCAAACCATCCCAGTGTCCTCCTTTGACAAGGTAACAAGCCTTGTTGATAGAGGAGAAGCAGTAGATGTGATGATCTCGACTTTAGTGAGGCTTTTGACACAAACTGTATGGAAATATAGCCTAGATCATGGATTCTCAAACTGAGGGTTGGGATCCCTCAGGGGGTCATGAGGTTATTACATGGGGGGTCATAAGCTTTCAGCCTCCATCCCAAACCCTGCTTTGCTTCCAGCATTTATATTGATGTTAAATATATTAAAAAGTGTTTTTAATTTATAAGAAGGGGTTAGACGCAGAAGATTGTTATATGAAAGAGGTCACCAGTACAAAAGTTTGAGCCACTAGCCTAGATGAACATACTATAAGGTGAGTATGCAGCTTGTTGGACAAGCTTACTCAAGAGTAGATATCAGTAGTTCACAATCAAGTTGGAAGGGCATATTGAGTAGGGTCCTGCTGGGATGTGGGTCAAGTTCTAGATAATATCTTCATACATGATTTGGATAATGGACTAGAGAGTACACTTGTAAAGGTTTGCAGATGATACCAAGGTGAGACAGTTTGCAAGTGCTTTTGAGGACAGGATTAGAAATCAAAATGACCTTGACAAACTGGAGAAATGGTCTGAAATAAATAGGATGAAATTCAGTAAGGACAAATGCAAAGTACTGTACTTAGGAAGGAATAATCATGACATGACTGCCTGGAAAAGAGTACTTCAGAGAAGGATCTGGGGGCTGTAGTGGATCACAAGCTAAGTGAATCAACAATGTAATAGTGTTGCAAAGAAAGCAAGTATGTTTCATTTAGCAGGAGTATTGTGAGCAAGTCATGAGATGTAATTCTTCCATTCTGCTCAGCACTGATAAGGCCTCAGATGGAATATTGTGCCCTGTTCTGGGCACCACATTTTGGAAAAGATCTGGACTTTCTCCAGTTTGTCCACAGGAGAGCAACAAACATGATTAAAGGTCTAGAAAACATGACATAAGAGGGAAGTATAAAAATAATTGGGTTTATTTAGTCTGGAGAAGAGAAGACTGGAGGGGGAAAGGGGCATAAATCTTCAGTTTGTAAAAGGTTGTCAGTCTTCTTTTTATAAATTGCTCTCCTTATCCACTGAGGACAGGTCAAGAAGGGGCTTAAATTACAGCTTGGGCTATTTAGGTTGGACATCCAGGAAAAACTTGCTAACTGTCAGGGTAGTTAAGCAATGGAATAAATTGCCTAGGGAGGTTGTGGAATATCCATCATTGGGGATTTTTAAGAGCAGGTTTGACAAACACCTGTCAGGATGGTCTAGATAATACTTAGGCCTCAATGTGGGGAACTGGGCTAGATGACCCATCGAGGTCCCTTCCAGTCCTACATTTCTGTGATTTCTATGATAAGCATGCTGATATCTTTGATACAATTCCCTGATAGGGTGGGGACACAGCAGAGGTTTCACATATATAGCCATTTCTAGGTGTGGAGTCACGTATGCTACCTTGGCTGTAATTACATGGTTAAGAGAATAGCATTCAAACCCATTCAGCTCTGATTTCATGCTCATTTCTCACCGTCATACAGTTGCCATCTATCTGTTTTTGAGACTAGGGCTGAAACAATTCACAACTATTTTAATTTTTGTTTTTTCACATCACACTTTGTGTTTCAAGAAAAATTTTGTTTTTTGTGGCTTCTTTCATGCACTAGGACTGGAGATGCATCAGTGCTTCAAGTAATTTCAGAGTTAAATGATGATAGGCAACTATATCTGTTAAGTCTGCCAGTAACTTACGCCAGGTGTGAATATTGTTTCTGAGCTTGGTATAGTTAGCCAGAACACAGCATTTATTTCTTACTGGTTTGGGGATCTTAACCTCCCTGGAGCAGCCAGTGTAGAAAGGGATGTTTCCTTGTCCTTCAGAGAAAATACATATCTAATCTGTCTGGAAACTTTCTAAAGTGCATAGGCAAAGGATTAAATAATTTCCATGTGAAAGATACTTTGACCATTTGAATTTGTTTGTTTTTCAGTTTATTAAAGCCCATAAAAATGCTTCAATATCTTACCTTTTTTCTCTAAAGGCAAGCCACACTCTGGTTTGTTGCAGTCAGGAGTTATCAGCTGCTATGTCATGTATCTCACCTTCTCATCTCTGTCAAGCAAACCACCAGAAACTAGTAAGTTATCTTGAGCTTTAATAAAGTCCTTTAAGGCACGCTGCATCAAAAGTGAATTTATTTAGGCCTTTAGATTATCATGCCAAACAAATCCTGCGTTGTCATGAGTTCAGTGCAAGATGCTAGATTTGGCAGGAGAAGACTGGTGAAGAATGGAGGCCAGTGCATGCAATACCAACCAGAAAGATGTAGATCCTTCTTTAGTTTCAGATTGGACACTTTTGTCTGCCCTTTTTTCACTTCCATCCAGTAGATTTCCTCCCCTCATTGCTATTTTAGCTGCCATTACAATAAGATCTCTTGCTGTCCTCCTATAATTAGGGCCCTATCAAATTCCTGGTCCATTTTGGTCAATTTCACAATCCTAGGATTAAAAAAACCATAAATTTACATGATTTTGTCTATTTAAATCTGAAATTTCAGTGTTGTAATAAGGATTCTGTCCCAAAAAGGAGTTGGGGGAGGGAGGAGAGAAGGGATTTCAAGGTTATTGTTGCGGTACGGCTCTTTCAGAGCTGAGCAGCAGCAGTGTAGAAGTAAGTATGACATGGTATGGTATTGCCACCCTTACTTCTGCGCTGCAGCTGGTGGGACACTGCCTTTGGAGCTGGGAGCCTGGACACCCAACTACCATTCTGAAGGCATCACAGTAGTAAGGGTGGCAATACCACATTCCCCCTAAAATAACCTTGCGATCCCCCTGCAACTTCATTTTGGGTCAGGATCCCCAGTTTGGGACACACTGGTGTCATCTCTGAAATCTGTATAGTATAGGGTAAAAGCACACACAAGACCAAATTTCATGGTGGGAGACCAGATTTCACAGTCAGTGACATGCTTTTCATGGCTGTGAATTTGGCAGGGCCCTGCCTATAATTGATGTGCTAGATTGGTTCCATGCTTCCAATTAACAAAGCAAACTATCTAGTTTTTTACCCCATTTTTCCTTTCATATGAAAAATTACTCTCATATCTTTTTTGTTTCAAGGACATTTGAGTAGTACTACAGTTGCTGTTCACAGAGAATAAAAAACTAAGATTAATCCTCACCAGATATGGGTGTCATTGTACTTCAAATTAGTATGCATGTGAAGAACACGTTGTGCCTCATATATTTCCAGAGCATCTCCGGATGCCAAAAAAACTTGCTATAGTTTTTCTAACATTAGGCTCTTCTTAAAAATTTGGTTTGTCTCCATTTTTCTCTTATGAAATTCCTTTTTGGAATCCATCCAGACTGGTGAAACCAGTGAACAGCAAGCCATTTTCCAAGCTCCAAAATAGATTTGTGATTTCAGATGAATTGCACTAAAGCCTTTCCTTTAGCCTAGTGGTGGGCAACCTGTGCCCATCAGGGTAATCTGATTGCAGGCTGTGAGACCTTATGCTGATGTTGACCATCCGCAGGCACTGCCCCCTGCAGTTCTCAGTAGTCTCTGTTCTCTGTTCCCAGCCAATGGGAGCTGCGGGAAGTCGCGGCCAGCATGTCCCTGCGGCCTGCCGCTTCTGGTAGCTCCCATTGGCCAGGAACAGCAAACCGCAACCACTGGGAGTTAACAAGGGGGAAGGCGGTTCCTTTGGACGGTCAGTCAGCATACTGTCTCACGGCCTGCAATCAGATTGCCCCAATGAGTCCATATGTTTCCCGCCACTGCTCTAACCTCTGCAATGTAGGCTAGTCTTGGTAAGAATTGCCTCCTTTTTACTAGAATAGCAGTAACTAGAAAAGGAACGGTGAGGAACAACTTAGTGATGTGTAGGCTTTCATCTGTCTGGGCTTGTCCACCTGTCCGAAGGAAAGTTGGAGAATGACACACACTGGTAAATCTGAATGAGACACCCAATTTATAGGCAAGAAAGCAATTGCATTTGCAAGAGCATGCACTGGGCAGGTAGGTATTAGAAATATCCCAGCCCTTGGCTCAAAGCAGATGTATTTGTCAAGCAAAAGTATCTGTACTCTGGGACACCAAGGACTATGCCGGCAGTTTGCCAGGAACCTGAGGGCAGCAGCTAACTTGCATACATTTTAAAATAAAATATGCCCATAACCCAGTGTAATTCCTTGTCCTCTGTACGTCGTTTTAGGAGTAGAGTTGTCTCAGGCCATGTTTTTATACCTCACTGAGCCTGTATTTGGCACTTGGGCTGCCCTTAAAACACCCCTGTCTTAAACAGACATTGTACAGAGTAATGTGACCCAAGCTTTACAAACAGTAACACATTTACAATGTATGTATAATTTTAAATTTCTTCAGATGTCACTTGGCCCTCCAAAATAGCGGGGAGGTGAAGTGTTGGTGACTGGCCCAGCAGAGACACTGGGATTTAAGAACTACCCCAGGGCCTGACATTTCTCCACTCTGAGCCAGCTAAGTGCTGAAGTTTACTGTAGTTCTGCCCTTCAAGAAACAACACATCTGGCAAGTCTAATTTCAGCCTCCCAGCCTAGATAATCTTTCTAAAAAACCAATATTCTTGATGTTTCGGGAAACAAATTATGTTCTTTAATCTGAAGTCAAACAAACTTGTTAATTAAGTTTATTTTGTTTTGTTTTTAAAGTCCTGGATGAGAACCATAAGAACATTACAATCTGCGTACCTGACTTTAGTCAGGGTTTGCACAGAGATGAGAACCTGGTTACTGGATTGGGCACTGCCCTTCTGTTTTGTTGCATTTTATATTCTTGGTAAGTCTTTGCAGGTTTGAATTTTTTTAAGTTACCCTACTATAAATTAAATGTGGGGATCAAACAGATTAAGATTTATAATGTGTGCAATGCAAATGCAAAGCAATTGCTAGAGGCAGAATTACATGAAAGGCGGGAAATTAATCTGATAAATCATACTTTCCCACAGTGGCTGGATGATTCTTCTCTAAAATGATCAGTGATGAAATAGGCAACTCTGAATCCTAATAATGATTTAGCATTTTATGAAAAGGATCCATATCTACTGGTGGAAGAAATTCCAAACGTGAACCAGTGAAGCATTGCCTTCCTGAGTTCGCAGACATAGCTGGTTTAATGTGTCTGACTGCATACGCAGGAAGACAACACTGCCTTTGTTTATGTTAGAAAACTTTCTTAATTTTCAAAACGAGAAACATCACTTTTCCACAAAGTCTTATTCTGCAGAAAGTACCACCAAGTAGTAGCTTCTCTGATAGTAATTTGGACATGGTTTGTGATTTTTAACCTTGTGGCAAACTGCCAGGATAGTGTAGTGTTGCTCTCCATCTGTAGCCACCCATGTAAAGGACCCCAGTCTAATAAACTTCCTAAATGTAATGTGCATAATGAATTGAGTGATGTCTTTCATGTGTATGTGATCAAGCACTGCTAGTGTCTGAGAATCTGAATATGAAATTGACTAGAAGCCCTCCTGAAACTGATTAGTCTATTTGGTTGTCCATGAGAGAAATTCAAAAATGCAAACAGTGAAAAATACAGTAGAGTTAAGAACACCTTGGGAATGGAGGTTGTTCATAACTCTGAACAAGATGTTATGGTGTTGTTGTTTTTTTTCAAAAATTAACTGAACATTGACTTAATACAGCTTTGAAACTTTACTATGCAGAAGAAAAATGCTGATTTCCCTTTTTTTAAAAAGTAGTTTACATTTAACACAGTACTGTACTGTATTTGCTCTTTTTTTTCTCTGCTGCTGCCAGTTTGTTTACTTCTGGTTCCAAATGAGGGGTGTGGTTGACTGGTCAGTTAGTAACTCTGAGGTTCTACTGTAACTTAGATATTTTTTATATTGATGTTCACTAGTAGAAAGGGTGGTGTTAATAATCTAGTGAAAGACACTTTGTGTTTAGAAACTTTTACCAGCAGTCTTTTTAAACAAAATTCTAATCGCTTTATGATTTATTCTTAAAATTTAGCTTAGCTGAAGAATAAATATGTTGATGTGGAAAGTAAATACAAGTGAACAGCTGCTCTAGTACAGCAATAACATGGCCTTTAAAAAAAATGATTTGAAATACATGTAGTATTAAAAAGCAGAAATCCCTTACAAAATCTTTTTAATCTGTAGAGGGAAGTGTGACAGATTGTCTTAGACTTAGACTTTTAAGGTCAGAAGCAGGGTTGAAAGAGCTGCTGCCGAAATGCTGCCGAAAACGGCGGCAACTGGGCAGCAGCACAATTGGTTGCTGCTGTTTCTGGCGTCCCTTCAGTGAAGGGTGCGTGGTCCCTTTTCCAGATGCTGTGGTGCCCTCTTAGGCGCAGGGCCCGATTCCTGGGAATCGTGGGAATCGCCCTAAAGTCAGCCCTGGTCAGAAGGGACCATTATGATCATCTAGTCTGACCTCCTGCACAACACAGTCCAGAGAATCTCACTCACCCACTCCTGTATCAACGCCCTAACCTATGTCTGAGCTATTGAAGCCCTCAAAGGCTTCAGAGTGCAGAAAATCCTCCAGCAAGTGACCCGGGCCCCACGCTGCAGAGGAAGGTGAAAACCCCCCAGGGCCTCTGTCAATCTGCCCTGGAGGAAAATTCCTTCCCGACACCGAACAGGGCGATCAGTTAAACCCTGGGCATGTGGGCAAGACTCACCAGCCAGACACCCAGGAAAGAATTCTGTATAGTAACTCAGATCCTGCCCCATCTAACATCCCATCACAGGCCATTGGGCATATTTACCGTTAATACTCAAAGACCAATTAATTGCCAAAATCCCATCATACCATCCCCTCCATAAACTTTTCAGGCTTAGTCTTTAAGCCAGATATGTCTTTTGCCCCACTGCTCTCCTTGGCAGGCTGTTCCAGAACTTCACTCCTCTGATGGTTAGAAACCTTCCTCCAATTTCAAGTCTAAACTTCCTGATGGCCAGTTTATATCCGTTCGTTCTTGTGTCCACATTGATACTGATCTTAAATAATTCCTGTCTGTCATGGTATAATTCCCCACTCTGAACCTTAGCATCCAAAAGATGGGGTACCAGCATGAATTCCTCTAAGCTCAATTACCAGCTTAGTACTTGTAGCGCTGCCACCAACCAGGAATTCCAGCGCCTAGTACACTCTGGTCCCCCCAAAACCTTGCCCGGGGACCCCCAAGACCCAGACCCTCTGGATCTCAACTCAAGGAAAGTAAACCCTTTCCCTCACCGTTGCCTCTCCCAGACTTCCCCTCCCTGGGCTACCCTGGAAAATCACTGTGATTCAAACTCCTTGAATCTCAAAACAGAGAGGAAAATCCACCTTCCCCCCCTCCTTCTTTCTCCCCCTCCCAGACTCTCCCTGAGAGAGAGAGTAATCCTAACACAGAGAGAAATTAACCTTTCTCTACCCCTTCTCTCCTTTCTCCCCACCAATTCCCTGGTGAATCCAGACCCAGTCCCCTGGAGTCTCACCAGAATAAACAAAACAATCAGGTTCTTAAACAAGAAAAGCTTTTAATTAAAGAAGGAAAAAACAGTGAAAATTATCTATGTAAGTGGAATATGTTACAGGGTCTTTCAGCTACAGACACTGGGAATACCCTCCCAGCCTAAGGTATACAAGTACAAAGTAAAATCCTTCCAGCCAAATACACATTTGCAAATAAAACAAACATAAGCCTAACTCGCTTTATCTACCTAGTACTTACTAGTCTGGACATATAAGAGACTGTATCGGAGAGATTGGAGAGAAACCTGGTTGCACGTCTGGTCACTCTCAGAACCCAGAGAGAACAACCACCAGAAACTAACAGCACACACAAAAAAACCTTCCCTCCCTCAAGATTTGAAAGTATCCTGTCCCCTGATTGGTCCTCTGGTCAGGTGACAGCCAGGCTCACTGAACTTGTTAACCCTTTACAGACAAAGGAGATATAAAGTACTTCTGTTCTATTAACTCCTACTATCTGTTTGACACTGTCCCTCCCTGATATTTATTCCTCTGATATATTTATAAAGAGCAATCATATCTCTCCTCAGCCTTCTTTTGGTTAGGCTAAACAAGCCAAGCTCTTTGAGTCTTCTTTCATGAGACAGGTTTTTCAGTCCTCAGATCATCCTAGTAGCCTTCTCTGTACCTGTTCCAGTTTGAATTCAACCTTCTTAAACACAGCAGACCAGAACTACACACAGTATTCAAGATGAGGTCTCCAGTGCCTTGTATAACGGTACTAACACCTCTTTATCTCTCCTGGAAATACTTTGCCTGATGCATCCCAAGACCACATTAGCTTTTTTCACGACCATATCACGTTGGCGGCTCATAGTCATCCTGTGATCAACCAATACTCTGAGGTTGTTCTCCTGTTACATCCAACTGATGCGTCTTCAGCTAATAACAAAAATTCTGGTTGTTAATCCCTAAATGCATGACCTTGCACTTTTCACTATTAAATTTCATCCTATTACTATTACTCCAGTTTACAAGGTCATCCAGATCTTCCTGTATGATATCCCAGTCCTTCTCTGTATTGGCAATACCTCCCAGCTTTGTGTCATGCGCAAACTTTATTAGCACATTTCCACTTTTTGTGCCAAGGTCAGTAATGAAAAGATTGGTCCCAAAACCTATCCCTGAGGAACACCACTAGTAATCTTCCCTCAGCCTGACAGTTCACCTCTCAATATGACCTGTTGTAGTCTCCTCTTTAACCAGTTCCTTGTCCACCTTTCAGTTTTCATATTGATCTCCCATCTTTTCTAACTTAGCTAAATTTAGTCTTATGTTCTAAAAGAACCTCCTTGGGGGTGGCATTGAGAGTGCCTTTCAAGAAGGTGGGATATCCAGTCCTAATATCTGGAGAAACCAGGCTATCTTGGTATTTCCTATTGGACCTGAATCTAGGCACATCAGTCTGTGCATTTGTAGTACCTAGGTTATATTATTGCAATTCATATCTGGGAATGAACCAGGAAATAACTCCCAATTGCTTGGCAACACAAGTTGCCATGTAACTAACTACAATGCACTGATCTTTGCATTGGCTCCGCACTGAATAAGAGTCCAGTTCAAAATCTCCATCCTCCAAGAATTTGGCCTTTGCTGCCAATTCCACCCCAAAATAGTTGTCTTAGAGGGTGGTGCAACCAGTCCTCCCATCTGGAGAAACCGCATAACCCTGGTAACTCCGAGACACAGCTCTTGCCATGAATCCATATATTCATGATGATCCCGGTTGATTATTGCAATGACCTCCTATTACATCTACTTTTGAATCTTTCAATCAATAGGAAAGATTTGTCAGTGTAGAAGACAGACTTTTTAGAAGAGTTGAAACTAGACTATGGAGCAAGACCACAAATACCACCATGTTCAGAACTAAATGAGAAACTCGTTTCTTTGTGGCTTCCTCCTCAGTATGAGATCTACACTCCTCTAAGTGGTGGGAAGGAAACAAGGAGTAGAGTATGTTGTTCTGTTGCTAAATGTTTCAGAATGGCTCGTTTACTACAGTTCTGGGGTCCATATAAGTACCTAAATAGAGATGTGTTCACATTTCAGTGAGAGTCATGGAGAGTTTGTGTAACATAGCAATCCTTCCTCTAGAGAAGTAGGGTGGAAACTGGTAAGGATTCCCCAAACAAACAGACTTTACAGGAAATGGAATAGACTCATAGACTTTAAGGTCAGAAGGGACCATTATGATCATCTAGTCTGACCTCCTGCACAATGCAGGCCACAGAATCTCACCCATCCACTCCTGTAACAAACCCCTAACCTATGTCTGAGTTATTGAGGTCCTCAAATTGTGGTTTGATGACCTCAAGCTGCTGAGAATCCTCCAGCAAGTAACCCGTGCCCCATGCTGCAGAGGACGATGGTATAAATAGTCTTTCCTAGCTTATACATACTGATTGTCTGTCTGCTAATTATGAGTTTCTCATTTGCAGGACTGTGACTGTGGTCTTTATTTACAGGATCAGTCAAAGCAATTGCTGTAAAACTAGTCTGGAATGGCAAAACCCTCATCATGCATAGCAGGGAGAACCTGTTCTGAAATGCACATCAGTATGTTTAGCTTTTCTGGCTGGTGGCATTGACATTAATAGAAGCCGTCTAGTTTATCTTTAAGTTCAGGCTTACAGAATGAGTCTGGTGATGGTGATCTGTCCTGTAGGTTTCTACTTGCACAGAATAAACCTTTTACAGACTTAGCACTTGACCCTACATTCTGTGGTATCACTTACTTCAGTTGGTGCAGGACTGGACCCTTAGAGTATGTCTACGCTGCAGCTGGGAGCAAGACTCCCAGCCTGGGTTACACAGACTTGTGCTAGGTTCATTTGACTTAGTACGCTAAACTCAGCAGCACAGCTGTGGCTCTGGCGGGCATTAGACGTAGCCACCCAAGCTCAGGCCAGGGGCTTGAAAACATGAGCTGCAGCTCAAGCCACAGCATCCACAGTGCCATTGCTAGCACACTACTTGGGCTGGGAGGCTCACTCCCTTTTAGCACTGTAGTTGTTTCCCATGAGACTTCTCAGCATCACAGGAAACATATACTTACATTGCATGTTATGGTGCTATCTTCTCTTTGATTCTAGTTTGACCTCAACAACTCGTGCAAGCTCTGAAGCACTGAGAGGAGTATATGCAACGCCTGAAACTGAAGTGAGTTAACTATTCCCCGAACTGTAACAGATTGCTTCTTCCCATCATACCATCTTGGTGCTGATTTTCAAGCTGTACTACTTCAGATTGTATGTATTGTTGCAAATTCTACATGAACTGGAACTGAGAACGATGGTATAAAAGGGTCAGCTGCTTCTTGAGCAACTCCTTGTGGCCACAAGTGGCTCTGCATTTTCCCTCTTCAGGCCCCCTGAAGAACTCCATGCAACACTTCTGTAGTTCAGCAGTGCCCTTCTTTGGGGCTGGATTTATTACAACAATACAATCATTCCCAAACAAAGTTCTCAACTCCCCATAAAGTCTGTGCTCCCAGTCTTCCTGCTGGGGGTTCTCCCAAAGTCTTCCCTGTATGGAGCCAGCTCCCTCCTTGATAATTTAGGGTTCTCTGATGGAGCCTGATCACTCCCAGCCACCATTCCCTGCCTTAGCAGGCCTTTGCTGATGTCTCCCGCCAGCTTCATGCTGGTGTCTTTTCCCCAAGCACTCCCCACTTCTACAGCTTCCTGCTGCTTTTTATAGGGTAACCCCCTGATCCCTGCTCAGGTGTGCCTTCTGAATAACTAGGGTTTGCTGGCTCCAGGCCTTCCGGGGCAAGCCACTCTGTTACAGATAGCTAAGTAAAAAGCCTATTCACAGTCCGTGTTCTTCCTGTCAGGAAAGGTGGGATTTCCTGACTCTTTACTGCCTGGGCTGGCTTCTCAGCAGCTCCAGCTGGTCCCTCAGAGGACTTGGCTAATGTGTCCTAAATGGTATGCTGCTCTCTTTGCAGTTTTTTCCCTAGCATTCTGCAGACATCCTGTGATACAGCTTGCATTAAACTGGAATTTAACTGTTCCCCAGAAGCTCACTTCCTCTCAGTTAGAGGCAGAAAAGTCAATATTAGGAATATAGGCAAAGATGAGATCACTATATTTTAATTGCAGAATGGGGCAGTTTTGAAAATTCAAAGGTAGCAAAACATGAGCAAAAGTATTAGTGCTCCACATCAGGGTTTCTTAATCTCTTCCCACTCAAAACCACTAACACTTTGTTTTGTTCCCCCTATCCCCCCTTCTGTGGCTTTCTTCTTGGCATTTTTATAGTGAGAAAGATAATGTACTGTCACCATTGAATTGTCATGCTATATGTGGTAGAAGTAAGCCATTCTATTGCATACATGCATTTGTTAGCTTCACAAATGTCTAACAGTTGTTGTCAGCTCCCAGTAGGGAAGACTGAATTCCCATTCCATTCTAGTTCCCTTGTTTTAGCTGCTGTGGCTTCCATCTGAGGTAGAAATATCCCTATTTGATCTTACCCCAAAGGTGAATTCTGTGAGAAAACTTGAGCAAAATAACTCAACCCACTTAACTCTGAGCATTTAAAAAATAAAATCAATCCGCTTTTTTTCAATATGTTCACTCAGAATTTGTACACTCTATCTAAATGGGTCAAGCTAAATACTTCAAATTTAGCTTTTTTTTTTTCGTAGATCAAGACTCAGACTTAGAGCTGATCCTATGTATTGTAAAAGCTTTCTGGGTGTCATGAAACTTGGTACAGAACCTAAGCATTCATACTGTCATCTTTAAAAAGTAGTGTTTCTAGACTTTCTTGGTTGCAAAGATAAGTATTTAAAAATGCTACTATCATAACCTAGTCCCAGATTTGGACCTTAGCGTCCAAAATATAGGGGTTAGCATGAAAACCTCCAAGCTTAGTTACCAGCTTGGACCTGGTAAAGCTGCCACCACCCAAAAATTTAGAGTGTTTTGGGGCACTCTGGTCCCCCCAAACCTTCCCTGGGGACCCCAAGATCCAAATCCCTTGAGTCTCACAACAAAGGGAAATAAACCTTCCCCCCTCCAGGTGTTCCTGGAGAGAGACACAGAAGCAAGCTCCGTGAATCTAAACAGAGGGATTCCACCCTCCCCGTTTCCAGCCTTGGAAAACAGAAGTACCGAGAGCTAATCTCTCTTTCCCCCTCACCCAGAGGGAATGCAAAGTCAGGCTAGTAAATCTAACACACACACATTTCCCCCTGACTTCTTCCTCCCGCCAATTCCCTGGTGAGCACAGACTCAATTCCCTGGAGTTCCCCACTAAAGAAAAACTCCAACAGGTCTTAAAAAGAAAGAAAAATACATAAAAATGGTCTCTCTGTATCAAGGTGACTAATACAGGGTCATTTGCTTAAAAGAAATATGAATAAACAGCCTTATTCAAAAAGGATACAATTTAAAACATTCCAGCAACTATACCCAGGTAAATACAAAAGAAAACAATAGAAACCTTACTGCCTTACTATATTTGTACTTACAACTTGGAAACAGAAGATTAGAAAGCAGGAAACAGAAATCCTCTCATAGCCGAGAGAGAGACAGACAGACCCCAGAACAAAAGACTCTCACACAAACTTCCCTCCACCCAGATCTGAAAAAGTCTGGTTTCCTGATTGGTCCTCTGGTCAGGTGTTTCAGGTACTTCTTTCCAGGTGTAAGAGACATTAACCCTTAGCTATCTGTTTGACAGCTACAGTAATTAACTTTGTTATATACCCAAACATACAGGTAGTACTCATATAAATCTTTGAAAAATAGTAACTATTGCTTATGGCTCAATATTAAATAGATATTATTAGCACTCCATTTTGCAAAATCACTATACTTCAAGCATGTGTGCCTGGTACTCCAGGCACACGCACACGCAACCTTAACGCTGAGCCTCTGCACTAGATTCAATGCACATTTTTTGCCTCCTTACTAATCAGTTGTGCATACTTTGATCCAGAATAGCACTTGGGCTGCTTCAGACCCCAGTCTTGTCTTGCCAGTGTGAGAGTTGAAGCAGTTTAAGCTTTATTGTAGAATGTTAGAATGCAAATTGCTGAATGGTAAGCGGAAGGCACTGGCTGGTAACCCTGGTCCATTTGTCTGAGAAGGCTGAACTGCTTCACTGGAGCACTCAACAGTAGAGTTATTGCTAGATCATTTGGTTTTAAAGAGTTATATGGGGACTGTTGCATGTGAATATAAAGCAATGACCAATTAATTGCATTCTGATTGTCTTTCCTGTGATGAAGGGCCTTTGTCTTTTGACAAGAAATGTAAACCTAATTCTGCAGCTGCATCTGTTTATACAGAAAGTCTTTCTGTACCTAAATTAGAGATAATTAATTGCTCTGAATGGCTATTTGTATTCATGCCATCAGTGCTAATTACATTACTTAATGTGCAAGGCCTGAATTTCTGACACATGTATCCAAAGAAAGTGGCTGGTTTTTTTTTTAAAGGAACCTGGCATTAACTTCAAGATCTTGATGTAGCCAAATAATAATGGAAGCGAAAGGCAATAGTTCTTGTCCAAATTTAACTTAAAAAAGTAAAGAACCTTGTTAAACCAAACTATAGGAAGAGCCTTTAGTCTCCTGTTTAATCAGCTTAGTCAGCCAATCTCTAAAGCAGGAACTTTGCTAGTTTTTTTGTCCTCTTTTGCATCCAGAGATTATTTAATCATACACAGCTAGTGTGAAAATCTTTAGCTATTAAACTGAAGTATAAAGATCACACATCTTTAAAGTACAACACAATTTCTTGGTATGTATACTTCAAAACCAAACACCCTCTCCTCCAAAAGAAACTGAAACGTATCAGAGAATAACAGATGTTGAAGATGTAATATGGAAAATGCAGAGTTAATACATGTACTGTGGAATTGTGCAGAAGAAGGAAAAATACTGGGAAAACACACAATAAAAGTCCAGTGTTGTATATTAGAAGGCAGTGGAAATAGGAAAACACACTGGCAATACCCAAATGCATTTCAGAAGTGTCAGTGTGAAGAATTAGCTTCTGGACTGAGAAATGAGACTTGTCCACCAAAAAACAAAACAAAAAAAACCTTGCTTACATAAAATGGTATGAAGATAAAAGTAACTTTGTTTACTATTGCTGACTTCAACCTCGCAAATGTCCATTTAAGTTTGATGCTTAAATTTGTATAATCAGTCTTGCTGAATGTAGTCAATCTCTAATATTCCTTGCATCCTCATTTCTATAAAGAAATGTTACTTTAAAAAACACCTGTGACTTAGGTCTGAAGAAGGAACTATGGTACACAGCATTACTCCACCGTAGCTACACTGCCCTCTTGTACTTTGAATGTTGGTCTTCAATTATGTAAAATGGATATGTGCAATATATTTCTCCATAAATGGTTAATTAATACCAAGACTTGCAGTGTAGCTGCCTAACTTCCAAAAGTTCTATTGCTGTAAATTGCTTGGTTATTCCTGATTTGAGGCTTTGGCTGTGTTGTCTGTTGCAAATATACAAAGCAGTGTGTTTATAAATTAGCATTTGTAATGTAGGCACAATAGGCTGACTTAGGGCTTGTCTACATCAGAAAGTTGCAGCGCTGGTGAGGGAGTTACAGCGCTGCAACTTTGAAGGTGTACACATCTGCAGGGCATCACCAGCGCTGCAACTCCCTGTTTGCAGCGCTGGCCGTACTCCCGTTTTGTCTCGGGTGTAGAGGATCCAGCGCTGGTGATCCAGCGCTGGTAATCCAATGTAAACACTTACCAGCGCTTTTCTTGACCTCCGTGGAAGGAGGAAGCCTCTGGTAATCAAGCTGGTCTCCTTTCCCGGTTTGCTCTCTCGTTCCCGGAACCCCGAGCAAGCAAGTCTCCTTCCCTGCGGTTTGCAGGGTGGCTCCGGGAACGCGAGAGCAAACCGCGGCGAAGCTGGTCTCCTTTCCCAGTTTGCTCTCTCGTTCCCGGAACCCCGAGCAAGCAGGTCTCCTTCCCTGCGGTTTGCAGGGTGGCTCCGGGAACGCGAGAGCAAACCGCGGCGAAGCTGGTCTCCTTCCCCGGTTTGCTCTCGCGTTCCCGGAACCCTCCTTGAAGCCGCCCAACAGCGCTGCAGTGTGGCCACATCTAACACCACTTGCAGCGCTGGTTGCTGTAAGTGTGGCCACTCTGCAGCGCTGGCCCTATACAGCTGTACTAATACAGCTGTAACAACCAGCGCTGCAAAATTTTAGATGTAGACATGGCCTTAATCTGCTGTTCTACTTCTCTGCGGTTGCATGAAACCTCTTTGTTAACTTTGTCTGCCTTGTAGGTAGCTCGTTGCTGCTTTTGCTGTGCACCCGATGGAGATGGTAACTATGCATTTCTTATACATTTTGCTTAGCAATTCTTGTGCCATTTAGCCTAAGCCACAAGAGTATAACTAAGACAAGGCCCTGTATATACAGAGGTGCATGTGTCCTAAATTCTGTGGAAATTGAAACTTCTTCAGCAGCATGCAATGCATTGAAAAATATTCAAAAACTAAGACTACTCTGGAAGACTTAATTTTATATATTTATTTTAAAATCTGTACAATTTTGTTATTTAAAAATATATAAATACTTTCCCATTCCATCCTTATGTGGTTAATCTCTTTTCTTGCATTATATGAATTTAAAAAAAAGTGTGAAAGGGGAGTAGCTGCTCTTAACATACTTTCAAATGGGTATGTCCTGCTGTCACTGCCAGATTTGTGTGCTCAGCATTGTGTGCTCTTCTCTATTGAGCCTTTGCTCTCTGCCTGGGTGTAGGAACAACAAATGGAGTACCAATTGCTGCCAACCCTGTCAGAAGACCCAGTGCTGTTGGGACACTCCCTTTGGTATCAGCAAGGGAGTATTGGACTGAGACCAATATAAAGTGAGGAAGCTCAGGATCCTATGATTAAGTTAAACACCTGAATTCATGACAGCACTTAAACATATGCTTAAATTCCATTCACTTCAATGCAACTTAAGGATGTGTCTGAAGTCAAGGGCATGCTCAAGTTTTTTGCTGGATAAGGATATTGAACTAAACTGGGCCTAAAATTGTTCATTTTAATTAGATCTCTAGGATGTAAACTCTACCACTGTTTCCATTTTTGCGTGAAACAACTTCTTGTTCCGTGTTTCGTACAGCTGACACCGAAGAGCATGTTGAAGAAAGCGGCGGTCAGACTGTAATTTATGATGAAAAGAGAGGCACAGTATACAGCTATGCCTACTTCCACTTCGTTTTCTTCTTGGCTTCTCTCTATGTGATGATGACAGTAACTCACTGGTTCCAGTAAGTAAACTTCAAGATGGAAAAATCTTAACATTCATGTAGTGTTACTGGACGGCTCTCAGTGTGGGAGTACAGTTGAAATACCCAAAACTGGAGCAGTTGCATCTTGCCTCCTGGTTGAGAGAGGGAGAGAATATGCAGGTCTGTCCTGGCTGTTACCTGAACAAGCTCCCAGTTTACAAAGAGCTGTTCCCAGGTTCAAAATTAGGTTGCTTGAGGTCAGTAATTGTCTCAAAATGAGTAGAGGGAAACAAATCTGAAATAGGAACGATGAGTGTAACAGCTTACTGCATTTCTTGTCACCTTTTCCCTTCATCTCTTTAACAGTTATGAAAGTGCTGAGATTGAAAACTTCTTCCGTGGAACCTGGTCCACCTTCTGGATTAAGATGGTGTCATGTTGGGTGTGTGTCCTACTCTACCTGTGGACTCTTGTAGCACCTCTCTGCTGTCCAACCCGAGAATTCTCAGTGTGAGAATTCACAAGCGCTATTCTGTTACAAATACATCAGTCACTTTGTGATGGAGAAGTAAGTCTATCATCAGGTGTCTTCACATGCTGGTTAGTTTCCTCTGACAAGAGGTAACTATAGATCTGAAGAGTTCCTCTTTTTTTAGCCCTTTTTTTAAACTATCTGAACAAAAATGGAGCTCCAAGTAACAAATCTATTCAAAGACAGTGTTGCAACACTGATGCAGAAGGGTGGGGAAAATATGGGTAATGTTACATAAACTGGAATAAATAAAACAGTTGTAGAATAACTGACAATCTCTGATTTTATTGGCAATAAGAGCAAAATCAAACATAGTGCAGAGTGTATGTTTTCCTCCTGTGGGATGTCAGATACCTTGTAACAAAAAGAAATGTATTTGTTTTTATACTTTTCATTACTGATGCCATTTACAGCGATGATGATGATGATTCAAATTCAAACTATCCTTTTATACTGCACACAAGTCTTGATTCCTGTCTCCAGATAACTTTCTCCACAAATGCGCCTAAAGTACTACTCGAGTAGTAGAAAACGAGTAAGCATTTGACTGGGGTGGGAGTTGGGCAATGTATCTGCTCAAAGGTTTCTAAATATATTAAATTACTCAATATATTAAGTTATTACAAATATGGAATGATAGAGAAATGTACCAATGGCAATATAAATATTTATTATGTAAACCAAAAGGCACCTTTTAAGTACAATTGATCATATGAAGCGCTAGGACACATATATCTGAAATATTCAGAGATGCTAAATATTGTATAAGGAAATGCTGTTAATATATAATCTGTCTTTTAAATTCAAATTTCTACAGATGCTAAATAGTTGTGTAATTCAGAAGAGACCCAATTATCAGCAAAATGTGAATGCTGCATGTGTAGTTTAAACTATCCTAATGGAACTCTCAAGGGATTTGTTTTGCAAGCAGTAACTGAATGCAAACTGCCCAGTCCATACAGGGATATTATGCAGGGTACATTCTTTATTAAAGAAAAATTACATGTGCCACACCAACAAAGGAGATTCTTAACAAATACAGGGAAACATTGCTCAGTGTCTTTAACCTTAAAAGTGAGTGCTGAGCATTATTTTTGTCCTCAACATTTTTACCCACATTTAGAGGTTTCCCTCAGACTTCAACCTAAAATTTTCACTGCTAATTTGCTAATACTTTAAAGCTGGGATATGGCTAGGAAAGGAACTATGTACAATGGCATCACTTTATTCAATATGTCAGCTTCTTGGGTATTTAGAGTTGTGCACTTTTGGGGAGATAATTATTTTTCTACTTCTTTACTCCAGCTAGCTATAATAGCACAGCAGTACTTTGAGAGTGTGAGCGAAATTCTATTCTGGTGACACATCAACAGATTGGCCAGTTAATATCCATGTGGAAAATCTTCCAAGCAAGTTAAATGATTTTTTAATATGAATGGAATAAACATGGTCAGGAGATTTCTGAGCCAATAAACATGAACGCTTCATTGCCACGATTAGTTAGTTTTCCTGGTTAGAACTACTCTTTAAATATATCAGTTATTCAGTAGGTAAATAAAAAGAAAACTAATATGAACCCTTCTGAATTTCAGTAGATTTGAAACTAACCTATTCATACCAGTTTGTCAAATTAAAATAAAAAGAAAGAGAGAAAACTATCCACTTTTTGATATGCTGTCTGTTGAACCACAAAAAGTTAGTGAGCTTTACATCTCTGCTGGCCAGAAGAAGGGAATGGGTGAGAGGGGATGGATCACTTGATGTTACCTGTTCTGTTTATTCCCTCTGAAGCACCTGGCATTGGCCACCATTGGAAGACAGGATACTGGGCAAGATGGACCTTTGATCTGACCCGGTATGACGTTTCTATGTTCTTCATCCTTTTACTTGGACCCTTTCTTTAATCTGCAAGAATTCAATTCCTAATGTGTTAAAAGAAAAAACCCCACACAATCCTGATGCAAATAGATGGTCTGTTAACACATTATCATGCCTTCATTGTTCTGTATTGCAGTAATTATGGTAGTTCTATTACTCCCATATTACTATGATAGATTTGTTCTGTTAATGCTATCTCTAGTACTTCTAACATGCATATCACTGGCATCTGTGCACTGAGGGGTGAGATGGAGAATTCTGGTTCCTGACTTTACAGGAGTTAGATGCAGATTTTTATATCCAGGGTATAGATACCCTCTTTCGTCAGCTTATTGTTTGACTTTTCTGTTCTCCCAGGTCATTTCCCAAACAACCCTTACAAAAAGCTAGCTTCCAGTATTGCATTTTAACAACTCAGTAAAACAGTTTGCTTAATGCTAAGAACCATCATTGAAATAAAGAGCAGAAATAAACCTTTCCGCTATGCTACTGGGGGAAGGAAATGGGTGCTCCTGAGCCTCCTAAAGACCTCTCAGGTAAAAGGTTTCTGGGCTTTCTCCTTGGAGCCAGAGCGGCAGGAAGCGACTGTCTCATTCTGGGGTCTGAGTTGAACTGATATGGCTCTGCAAGAGTTGAATTACTCCCAAACCCTGCACATCCTCCTTCTCACGCAAACTCTGCAGAGTTTGCAAAATCCTATAAACTTTATGCTACTAACCCCACTGTTCCCAGGGGCTTAGATATCCATCAGAATCCCCTCTGTTGAAAAACTGATGTGTGGGTTTCTTTGGTATGGCCACGAATCTTTCCACATTCTCTCTCACCCACACCCCAACACCACTTCAGCTTAAATAAGTTTTGCTATTACGTTACGAAGGTGAACAAATAGTTTTCTGGGTTTTGATTGATTGATTATGCTTCCATTAGGAAGGCTGTGATCCTGCATGGAGACCTCACACCTGTTTTAGAGTCCCATTGAAATCTGAAATAAAGCAAGAAAGAGGACCATGAGATAACTAGGGGTCATCTTGCCAAATTGTAATGTTTACTGTAAGAAGAACAGGAAAAGCTACAGCATCAGGCAAATTGTATAGAACATTCAGATTCATTGTAATTTTTCTTTAAAAAATGTATTTTTTCAAATGAGAAGAAATTATTGCTAGTGTTTAGCCAATCAAGAGAGCTAATAAGCAAACTTGGATTTTCGATTTCTGATTTGTATAGTTATAGGTTTTTCAAACTGGTTTGAATTGGTTTTAGGACTCTGAACCACAATCGAGGTACAGTCCAGAAAATCTGAGTGAAATTCCCTAATCTTCAAATATCTGTAAGTGTAGTATTGAGGTGTCATATACATCTATGGTATGAAAAACAAGTGGATTAAAATACTAATGTTTTTGAGATTGTTATGGCTTTACTCCTTCAGGTATCTTTTAAAATATTTATTGGCCAAGGCATCCACTAATAGTGACTCTATGCATAGGCAATATCTCTATACAAAAAAATCCTTATGTACATACTGCATGCTCATTTTAGTTCAGTGTATATAGGGCATTAACTATTTTGCACGGAGGAAATGATGGTCGCATAAGGAAAGAAGAGGCACCAATCTTTCTTCCTCCTCCAGCACTTGCTTCCCTGAGTTCACCACCCAGGCCCATCTCACAAAGTACATGTGCACAGGGTTTGCAGAATTTGGGTAGGATGCAGAGGGAGCAGTGGAGGATGACTCTACACTGCATTATCCCACTCCAAACTAACATTGTGTGAGCCATGTTACCAGGAGAAGGCCCAGAGAGTAACTTGCGGGGGTTGTCCCTTTATACAGATGTCTAAGATCCATTTGGCTCACTGGACATCTGTGCAGATGGAAGCTGTGCCTGTTTCCCCCGGCTGGAGAAGATGACATCTCCTTGAGTGTAGGCCCATGGAGTTTCCTCAGTGATACATTCCTTCCTGCAGGCCAGGAGAATATTAGGGTCCTTTCTGTAGTTTTTTAAAAAAAAAACACTTTACTGTGAACTTCCTGTTGACAGCTATTTGTGTGGTTTCTAAAGTCACCTGTCAGTCTGTCACAATTCAGGATATCCAGTTCATTGGTCATTATCTGCTCAGGTAAACATGCATTTTTAGAAGTGCCTATTATACATACCTCTGCCATAAATAATAATTCAGTTGAGACTGAAACTGGAAGAACTGAACTGAGCCTATGATTCAGTGGTGTTGCCTCATACATCACCTCTGACCTTAAGATGCACTAATACTTACTGTGCATATGAAAGACTCCTGGTTTTTTGAATCTATACTTGTCAAACATCTGTTGTAGGATTCTGATGCAGGCTACTGCTCTGCAGTGATCAGGAATAAGAGATGCTCTGGAAAGACTTTTTAAAGGATGGAATGAGAGGTCTCTAGTGTCTAATGCTTCAGTGTTATAAAATGCTTGTCATTAGTCATGTATTAGGACAATAGCTAAATAAATAAGAGCAGAACTTTCTCCCCATGCATTTATTGTGTAAGCTAGATAACTGTACCCACTTGATCTTGCCTGACATCTGGTAGACACCCAGTGCTCTCTTTTGCCCTGGCACGTGCCTTGTATATATCTTTGTTCTTTTGACTTATTGTGGAACTTAAATGGGTTGTGTTAGTCTCAAGATTCTTGCAAATTTTAAAAGGGAAAGCTACCTACTTTCACAAGGAGCTTCTCCACCTCTGAGAATGGGGAGCATATTACTGTTAATGGGCAAAACCCATTCTTCCTTTGTTCCTCCTTCCAGAAGTCCATTCCAGTTTAATTTGTATTTAAATTAAAAGGCTGGCTCAAGTCTTATTTCAAGAAGGCCTCTTGTATTGGAGGAAACATGGTTTTGCTTTGCAGTAAGCTTGTGTTGTTTTGTTGAGGTTTCCCTCTACTTCAAATACTATACTGGATCTGAATATTTTTTTTCTTCCTTCCTGGTGCATTGATTGGAAATAAAGTGCTGCTGGGGACTAAACTTTTGCATAATGGTGCTAATGCTTTCCTGAGCGGAGCAATCTGTCACAGTTTCAGAGTTCGCACCTCTGCTTGAGCCTGCAGCAAACTTCCATTCCTTTGTGTCAGGAATGACCATGAAAACAATTGTGGGAGCCCAAATTCACTCCAATTAGAAGCCAAGGTGACATTGGAGAGAGCAAGCCTCCGAACCCAAATACCTGGATTAGCAAATGAGGCCAGAAAAACTTATAAGGACCAAGTGAAAGGCAAATGGACTTGTCTGTGCTCCATTTCACACAGTGTGATAGTTCCTCAAAGTATTCAGGCTCCATGAGCAGGTGGATGCCAGGAAATGTAAATGTAAATTGTGCTCACATTTGAAAGGACCACACCATTTTATATGCTAAGCTTTGAACTCTTTAAATCACTTCAGGCTTCAATAATTTCAATTGAAATTTGGATTGGCTTTTTGAAAATATTAAGTCAATTATGTACCCATTTAATTTTGTTAAAGGTTTACTGTGGTGGTCTGGATTTTCACGTATACCCATCAAGGAACTAAAACAGTGGAGAGCGATTAAGATGAATCACTCCGGTTGCAGACACCTCTGGAGAGGTACCAACCCCTAGGGATGTTTGCATGCACTGGTTCAAACTGGGTTCCCAGAGACCAACAGACACAGGGCTTTTGGCATAAAAAAATCTGAGTTTAAATTGACACAGGGCCTTTCTAATCCAGAAAACAAAGACTGCCCAATCCTCGCAGAAAGGTTGGAGAAATCTTGTCTTAATAGGACCCCAACAAGACTACTGGTGACCTCTGGAAAGTTGTTAGCATGTGTATAGGAGTGTTTATTGGTTTTGTATGTTTTCTCTGTAATGCTTTTACCCTAAGAATAAATGTGCTTTGCTTTATGAAGGATGGCTGATAACACTGTTGTAGCCCTTGTAGAAAGGTTAACTGGTCAGATCTGCTGGGGAAATCAGTGTGATGCAGAGGGAAGAACTCCAAACCTAACTTCCCAGTCTGGATGGAAAGTGACATCATTGTCCATGGAAGGTGACAGCTGGAAGTTTGAGACTCTAAGCTGGTGCCCTTGAGGAAGACTAGGGGTGGGGAGGAGCATTTAACTCTGAAACTGTGACAGATCGCTCCGCTCAGGAAAGCATTAGCACCGTTATGCAAAAGTTTAGTCCCTAGCACCACTTTATTTCCAATCAATGCACCAGGAGAATGTAGGCAATCAGAATGTAATTACCCTGCTTCTAACTTGGCACGGACACCAGGGCTACCAGAATATTTCAAAAACTGACTGGAAGCTTTAATCAGATCGGTAACAAAACAGTCCACTCACTTTCCTAATTATTTCTAACACTCTAAGCTATTTGGTTTTTCTCCAAAACAAGATTGTAGAACAAATTATTGGGAGACCTTGTATGCATCTATCATATGGTAAACTAGCAAAGTTATTAGCAACTGAGGCTTGATAGTGGTTACAATGTCCTCACAGTAGTCTTAATTTTTGGTCTCCAGAAATATTTGCCTCTCTTCCTCAGTCTGTGGATCCTTGTTTTAAGTTTCTTAATTTGTACCTGGTGATCTCTTTTCTCTTTGGGACTTGAAAGCAAAATGGGGATCAGTTCTAGTATTCAAAACAGCAGAACCACCTACTTTTTGCCTCCATGCTAAAATTATCTTTGATCTCTGTAAAGCAGAATCTAGCCCTTGTGCTCCTGAAGGAGGAACATGAATCATGAATGCACTGGAATTTTATTCTCTTAATATTCTGGTTTTTAAAGTATTGTGTAAACATTATCTACACTGGTGCTTCACTTGCCTCTGTAAAAGGGAATGCTAGGGACCATACATTTTAAAGGCCTTGACTTTTTTTTAATATTTCTGACTCCCAACCTTCCAATCCCTTGTTAATATGCATTATTGTATTTCCCGCATCTGAAATGGAAATGCCCAGAAATGAGGCATCTCTCTATATCACAGGTATGTCTGTTGGAACCAGAACCCTTGGTTTCGATTAGTGAGGACTGTCATGATTCAATCTCTAACATGGGAGGAGGCTTTCTAGCTTAGAAGTAGATCTTAAACCCACTAACCTTACTAATAGTTATGGTTTTTAATGTGACTTAAAGCTGTTCCACATCTGTCAGTGTATTATAAAACACATAGTTTGAAGTTATTTCAAACATATTGACTTATTTCCTCAAGTTGTTTTTTCCTGCTCTAACTGCTGTAGATCATAAGCCATTTGCACAAATCTCTTAACAACTGTTGTTGCGAGTCTTGAAATCTTTTCAGCATTTTAACAAGGCTTTAGAAGTTCTGATAAGTCAAAGCTGGGGGGGGTGCAGACCTGTAGTTGTGTGTTTGCCAAAGAATTCTCAATCTGAAGCCTAGACGAATATTGGAAAATGATAAGGAAATCATGTAATGTTACTCATACCTTAATTTTATTTTTCTCCTAATGAAATTTATCCAGATGCGTAGATGCTACTGGGCAGTATTTGTGAGCCTGGTGTGAAGAAAATTAATTTGTTAGAGATACTTTCAGCTTGAGCCTCATACCAACATTTAGAATATAAAACTCCAGAAAATATTTACAGGAAATGTAATAAGGTCCATTGTACTGCTTTAGTTAGCACAAATTAAAGTTTAATTTTCCATGCCATTTCCAAAACTGGGATGCAAAATATCCAAAACTTAAGCATTCTAAAATGTTTTTTTAAAAAATGTTTAGTCTTTTTTTAAAAGTTCTTTTTAATAATAAAATTTCAAATAAGCTTTTTTATCTCTTGGTGTACTTTTTAAAAAAAAAATTGTATTCCAATAACATGGATGTTTGCTAGTTTAAGCTTATTTAACTATTTGTGAATATTATGATCTGTAGCAACTTTAAGACTGTTTTGAAGTTTGAGCTGTTAAAAATTTCAGAATTTAAAAACAATTTCTTAATTGTAAAATCAGCTGTAAAGTTTTGTCTTTTTAAAGCATGTTAATGGGTTTTCAAGAAACATTTTTTATATGTTGAGTGTAAGCTGTTGTACTTTTAATGCTTATTAGACCAATAAAGTTCTGCCTGTTTGAAATTACAATGAATTGTTTTATATGTACAAAGCTTTTTAGAAATCTAATGGCGTAATTTAATAAAGTTTGTATTTAGTTCTTTGGCAGATACATATTTAGGGCATAACTGGCTGAGGAAAATTTTCATTTTTATTAAAATCTTTTTGTGTGTTTAGGAATTTCTGAAGTCTGTCCTGCAGTAATGTATGGACTTCATACCTATTGCCAGTTGTATACGCTGGTCTGTTTATCTGTTAGACATGTGAGATTCACTCATCTTCCACCAGAATATGATCTGATAGTCATGACAGATTTGTCAGTGGAATCTGGTCAAATGAGTGACGATGAGATTGCAATGCCCTTCTTTTGACAGTGTTTTTAGCTTATGCATGCGTGGGAAGTAGGTGCTGATATAATCATTTTAAAGATGGGTAGGCGGAAGCAGAGTGAGTCACTTAACCAAGACTGTACAACAAACCAATGATAAAACTGAACCTAGAAAACAGAGTTCTACTTTACTGTTCTATCCAGACTGCCATATTCCTAGGTCTAAAGGCTACCTCTAAAACTGAGAAGAAACCACATTGCTCACTATTTAGTAACATTTTCTGGTCTGAACAGTTTTTGTACTACTAACTATATTGACTATATAGAAACATTTAAAACCGTAGTGGGATGTCAGCATGAGATTGTTGTGCTTCTTTAACTCACTTCTTTAAACTGCTATAGCTACAACCATACACCAACACTGTCGATATTCTAAGATTTCTTCTGTTTTTGTAGTGTGTTCTGATTGCCTTTTCTGGGCACTATTATTCACCCATTCATCCTCTGCCTGGCTACTTGGCAGAACATTTTTCATGATTGAGTAGATCCTGTGAGTCAGTGATGGGACAAGCTGAGCAGGTGAGTGCTTCCAAAGAAGAATGTGAAAAGAACCGGTCTGTAGCAGGACCTTTAGTAAGGGAAGAGTTTTGATTTGCAGATCCAGGGCCTAATCCTGCCCTGGCCTAGATAATCCCTGAAAGTGGCCCCTGTGCAAGAGGAACCTTTCTGGCTAGCAGAGAGCGTGGTGAAGGCTCTACACCATCCCCACTCCAGTTTCAGTTCAGTCCCTGGTCTGCCGCCTATGCCAGGAATTGGGCGTGCACTGCACTATTGATATTCTCTGTTCTCCAGGAACCAGAGGGGTCCATGGGAAGCAGAGAATAAGGCAGAGCAAGGCTACTCTAATTTAGGCCCTTCCCAGCCTGCCTCCAGAGTGTGGTGAGCGCACACAGGGTGAATGCCTCAAGCATAGGAATAGAGTAACAATCAGTCTTTGGGGTCTCCAGGCTGTGGCAGCACAGCTTTCTTGAACGTGGGGTGCCTGTAGATGTCCAGGTTTAGCCTAGCTTACTCATTTTCCCTGACTGAACATTTCTAGCAGTCTTCATTGCAATGAGAGCTTTAAAAATAGAACTCCCTAATGTTCAATTTGTCATACTAGCTTTTCCTACAATTGGCCTTCTGGTCCCATGAAGCCAATGGCCACGGCTCCTTCAATTCTAGGGCAGGCTCCTAAGTATTTTGTAGGGAAAATGCTGCTGGGTCTGCCCTGGTGGTGATATGGCTGCTGTGAGATCCAACTCAGATCTTCTCGTTCTGACTCTGATGCTACTTCTGAGGCCTTGTTGAAGTCACATAATCTCTTGGTCTCATTTCTATCTGTAAAATGGGGCTATATCAACTTTTCTTGTGGGCTGTTGGGATGGTCTTTGCTGTCTTGTTTCCCCAAGCCATTCCACCTAAACTGTTCTTCCTTTCTAATTTGTCTTCTGTACTCTTTCTAATTGCATTTGATGGCTGAGGGAAGCAACTGCTGACTTCAGAACATGAAGCCTTGCTGAAGAAAATAATACAATTCTGTTAACTCCTGTTTAGTGCCAACCAAGTGAATGCTTTCCACCTCTACTCCAGTCATCACTTACTTCTGTTTGAGCATGTCCTACCGGCACACTGCCCCTGGGTCCCTGTCGCATACTTGTATGGACCCACTGGGTGTCATTACTGCCGGGTCAACAATGAGTCTAAATAGAGCTGCTGGCTCTTGTACTGAAGCTGTTCCTGTAGTACAGATCAAAGGGAATGGTAACATTTAACCCCTAGAATATTTATACCAAGGAGGAATGTAATTTTTCCAGGCCATCAAAGGCAGAATTTTGCTTTTGCAGCTGTATAGCCACCAAGAAATGTGTTGCATTGCATATAACCCAGCTTGCAGCCCGGCACAACAACTAAGCACATTTTCCTCATTTAATCCTCATGTTACAGAAGACAGCCCTGAGGGCTAAATTATGGACATAATCTTTTCCTAGTCCCCTGCTATGTCTACACTAAACATTATGTTGACCTAACTTACATTGGCATACAGCCACTGCAGTTATTAAATTGTTTGTGTGTGCACACAGACTTGGCTCCTTGTGTCAGCAGTGTGTGTTCTCACCACGAGCGCTTGTGTCGATTTTATTGTCAGTGTGGGGCCATGTGGGATGGCTCCTGCAGGCCAGCAACGGTTGATATAAGCAACAGGTGTCTACACTGACCCTATCTTGACCTAGTTACATCGACCATGACACTATGCCAATCAGGGAGGTGGGGTTATTAAATCGGCACAGAGAGGCACTTGGGTCAACGGGAGCCAAATTTAAGTGAAAACGCTTCCAGAGCTAGGTGGACGCAAAGCAGCTAATGTCCACCTAACTCTGTAGTGTAGACCAGGCCTCGGTGTCCATGATTAGCTTAGGAAAGAAGTGCCAAACTGCATGCTAGGGTGCTGTGTAACAAGTTCCCTTCTGACTCTACTGTTGCATCAGCAGAATTTTTTGCTCTGATTGCCAGGAAAGATAACACTCCCCCGTGGCATGAACATGCTGATTAAATGTTCCCATTCCCATTGAGCTGTACTACACTAACAGCTGCAACACAAAGTCTCTGAAGCTGCTTTTAATTTAGTATGTATTTATTAAGAAAAATACTACTTTTGGTTTTGCTTGCCTGTGCAAACATGGCAATAATCTGGAAACTATGGAACTGTAACAGTGGAGAGGTGATTATTAGTACCCTTAATTACTGGTCAGTGTTGGGACCCATATTTCCAGCTACAAACACTCCCTGCCCCCTTTTCCATTTTGCAAGAGACAAGACCCTGCACTGGATGGAATTTCCCTAAGCAGCATATTTCAAATTTCCCCTGAATTCATGTAACCAAGAGTTCTTCCTTACTTCCCATTTTCAAACCGAACAACATGTGGTATCAGTTGTGAGAAATGTCTTTAATTTTCAGCTGTTTTCCTCTTGGGGAAAATCTGGAAAAACTAAACACTTTCTGCAAAGTCATATTTTTGTGACAGATGCCTGCACCATAGTTAATACCATGACTGAACAGTGGGGGGTCCAGTCAAGCACAGCTAGAAACTTTTAACTAAAGCTTTGACAAAATGTTAATGCAAACAGATCTAGCTGCTGTAACAGAGTAGCCGGTGAAAACACTAATGGCAGCCCCAAGTATTAAAAAACCTTGAGTCAGACCTCAAAATCGTGATTGGCTTAAATCATGAGATATTTAAAAAAAAATACATTCTATGGATTTTATTTGTCTTGTTTCTGAGCCTTTAGGATGTACTCCAATCACATTTTCAAAGTTTGTCTCTACAACTATGAGTTATGGCACTTACGAGGGTTATAGTGGATCACAAATTGTATTTGAGTCAACAAGGTGATGCAGTTGCAAAGGAGGCTAATATGCTGCAGAATTTTAACAAGTGTCATATGTAAGACACAGGAGATAGTTGTCCCGCTTTACTTGGCACTAGTGAGGCATCAGCTGGAGTAGTGTATCCGTTTGGGTGCCACACTTTAGGGAAGATGAGAACAAATTAAAGGGAGTCCATAGGGCAGCAACAAAAATGATAAAAGGTTTAGGAAAGCTGATCTCTGAGGAAAGGTTAAAATAATCTGGGCATGTTCAGTCTTTAGTAAAGACTGAGGAGGGACCTGATAGTAGTTTTCTAATATGTTATGGTCTGTAGCAAAGAGAGTGGTGATCAGTTGTTCTCTATGTGCACTGAAGGTAGGACAAGAAACAATGTGCTTAATCTGCAGCAAGGGAGATTTAGGTTAGATATCAGGAGAAACTTAAGGCTAGTTAAGCAGTGAAGTAGGTTACCAAAGGAGGCTGTAGAATCCCTGTCATTAATAGTCTCTTAGAACAGGTTAAACACCTGTCAGGGTGGTCTAGGTATACTTGGTCCTGCCTCAGCAGAGGAGAGGGGGCTGCTAGATAACCTCTCAAGGTCCCTTCCTGCCCTACATTTCTATGAGGGCTAGAAACTTACCACCTCTAAATGAAAGCTGAGATTCTGATGGAATCTCTTGACCTCTGGAGATTCAAGAAAAGCACAAACTATCATGAGCATCAGTAACATCATGAGTTGGCAACACTTTGAAACTCAAGGGTTATGATGACTACCTCTTGACATTTTAAACTCAAACACAAAACCAAGTAGCCAGCCATGTTTGAGATGTGTGAAAAAGTTTGGCATTTGGGACTGTGGTGGCTTAGCTGGAGGAACTTACAGAAATATTAGGGAAGAAGGGCCAAACTTCTACTGTTTCCTCTGCAAAAGTTAGTAAATATAATACTAAAAAGATGCAAATTTCCATTCTCTTGTGAAGAGAGATTGTGCCAAATATGGAGACTAACTCAGTCTTTTAAGTGTAAAACAGGGATTCTAATTCTTCACTGCAAAATCTCAGTGCAGCCCTACCTCTGAATTTACTACTGCTATTTCCAGAATTCTGCACATTCCTATTAAAGGGAGATCCTGGCTGCTTTGGTTTGATGATTTGTACTTAATCTTCCTTGAAGGTCTGTGGGGAACTGAAGCTTCTGACATCTATTTGCATTGGTATTTTACCATTTGTCATGTTAATGAAAGAGTTAACAAATAACTTGTGGCACTGACCATGAGATCTTTGATCCTAGGGTAATCACATGGTGGCCATCTGAGAACGTGAAGTGCTTTCTGGGGGGTACTTTCATTTAAGTAGAATTTACCCTTGCAACACCCATGTGAGAAAAATGATTAGGCCAATTTTACAGATGTGGAACTGTAACTTGGATTTTGACTTGCCAAAGGCATAGGACAGGAATACAGCTCAGATCTCCTGACTCATTCTGAGTTTTATCCACAGAACCATCCTTCGTCCTTTAAAACTGAAAGAAGATTTCAGCATTTTCACTTTGATGCAAAGGTTGGAAGAATGAAGGTGGGGGAAATAATTCTGCTGCCCAAGTAGGAAAGCAAATTCTTCATTTGTCCTGCTGCACTTGCCCAACTTCATATCGGCCCCATGCTCCGTTTCACTTCTCAAGCCTGCAACGGTGCAGTCAGAAAGTTTCCCTCTCATTTTTCTTCTCTAAATGAGCATGGGGTATAGCTGGCAAAATGCAGACAGGGTGATGCAAGTTTTTAAGTTGGTGTGTTAGTGCTCAAATAGGCAACCAAATCCCAGCAATCGGTGTCCGTAATACATCCTCCTGGTAGCTTCAGTTGTAGACTTTAATCTCCACGTCTCCTGTGAAAACTTTTGTGCAGTGTTGCTGATGCAGAATTCCTACCACATTCCACCCCTTTGACGGCAATGTTTCCATGGCTGTGTATATTCAAGTCTGGGTAGTTACATGGCCATGGATTTGAATCCTCAGATTTCTCTCAAGGGGAATAAAAGTCATCATCTGCATAGGTCTGTGAATTCATTAAGGAAGAGCATCTGTATGGACTTGAAGAGTAGACTGCCCTGCACTAGGTACTGTATGGCATGGGAGCTAGCAGACTAGCCCCATTCTGAGGAAAATGCTATTGGTGTGCTAACTTTAGGCTACTAGGGGACAAATTTTCCTTGGTGTAACTCTGACACCAATCCAGATAAATTTGGCCTGGTGGCAAATCTCAAAAGGTGATGGTATAAGCACCAAAGCAGCTCAGTTGCTGTGTCCCCTGTGGCAGCATGGCGGGTGGCTGGACAATCCTGTTCTCAAATGGCAGTCTTTGCCACAAATAGTGCAGGCATAAAATGCACTGCCAGAGGATGAAGCTGGCGAACCACTAGTGCTTAAGGCCAGCTGCCCTTTCCTCTCTCTCAGACACATCTCTTCAGCCTCTGACTCCCTGGCATAGCTCAGGACTCCAACATAGCCAGTTGCTAACTGCATCTCCCCAGATTGTGGGGTTGATGTTGAAAGGTTTCAAATCCTTCTTGCAAATGTCCTTGAACCTGAGCTTTAGTTGGCCCAGTAGCTTTGGCATTATAAGTTCTCCACATAGGAGATCCTTTGGAATGCATCCATGGGCCATCCAGTGCAGATGACCAAGTTAAGGGAGACATCTGTGTTTGTGTGTAGTGATTAGACTTGGCAATTTTGCTTTCTGAGGTGTCCAAAACTTTGTTTTTTCACAAGTGGAAGGTATTTAGTTTTCCTTCATGCCTGCTGCAAATGGGCCAGGTCTCACCACCATACAAAAGCATGCTCAGAAGGCATAGCGGGTAGAGGTGTATTCTGATGTTCAATGTTCGTTTCCTATGACTCCACATGTGCTTGGTCAGTTGACCAAATGTGGTAGCTGCTTTTCTGATGTGATGATTAAGTTAGTCATCTTGAGATAAGTTATCAAATACAGGTGATCCTAGATCACAGAACTTTGTGCACAGTTTTTAGCATGGTGTTAACTATTGACATCTCTGGTGCAGCAAACATGTCTTGTGCGATAAACGTTGTCTTCTTTAGATTATTAGTCCCAATTCATAACAAGTTGTCACAACACTACTTAAAAGTTGTTGAAGCACCTCTTCATTGTATGTGATGAGCCCCGTGGTGCTGGCAAAATAAAATAGTTCTCTTAGCAGCAGATGACTGACTTTGCTTTTTGGTCTAAAGTGTGCAATGCTGAAGAGTTTTCCATCTGCTCTTGGATGGAGATGTATGCCCTCGGTGCTAGATGAGAAGCATGCCAAAGCGACAGAGAAGAAAATACCAAAGAAAATTGGTGTCAAAACATATCCCTGTTTGACACCACTGTGGATTAGACTAATCCCAGTCATACTGGACTGTAGCCTTCATGCCATCATAGAACGATTGAATCACAGTGAGGAGGATTGAGGTGGGGTGGGGGAACCAATTCTCGCTGACAATTGAAAAAGACCTTTCTTCTGCCCAGGTCAAAAGCTGTTGTAAGATCTACAAAGGCCACACAGAGAGGTTTTTCCTTGTTCTTGACACTTTTCTTGCAGTTGCCTCAATACAAAGAGCATGTCGATAATAGATCTACTGGCATGGAGGCTGCACTGATTCTCTGCATAAACACGTTCAGGAAGAACTTGCAGTCTTTTGAGAAGGCCCTGTGTGAACACCTTGCCAGCAGCACTTAGAACTTATTCTGCAGTTATCCAATCACTCCAATCGCCTTTGTTTTTATATGTTTTGATGTTCGTATCCTTTATGGCTTGTGGTACCCCATTTGACTGCCAGCAGGCAAGCAAGACATTGGGCTGATGCTTAAGCACAACCTGTCCCCATTTGTCTAATACTTTAGGGACCAGCCAGTTTCCAAAGTTTTCAGCCAGGCTGCTGGGAGATGAGAGAGAGAGAGAGAGGCATTTTCAAACCTTTGGGAAACATGAGAGGACTCCTGAAAACTCCATACTCTCTGCCCCCTCCCTCCATCTATTGTTCATAAGATGGCTAATCTCCCTAACAGCCTTAATCACTCTCATTAGGAACCCATTGGAGGACAGGAAAGGAGATGGTCCCATGTGGAGCTGTAGGAGTAAGACTATAAGGGTACATCCAGACTACCCGCCGTATCGGCAGGTAGCAATCGATTTTTTGGGGATCGATATATCACATCTCATCTAGACGCGATATATCGATTCCCTGAACACGCTCCCATCAACTCCAGAACTCCACCGGAGTGAGTGGCGGTAGTGGAGTCGACACGGAGAGCCGCAGACGTCGATCCCGCGCTGTGAGGACCCAAGGTAAATTGATCTAAGATACTTCGACTTCAGCTACACTATTCACGTAGCTGAAATTGCATATCTTAGATCAATCCTCCCCCCCCCATCCCAGTGTAGACCAGCCCTGAGTAGCAGTCGGGAGTGAGGCAGGGATCCTGGAAGGATAAAGGAATGGGAGGGTGGGGGGCAGAGGAACAGAGACGATCTTTACTCCTCTTCTGTCCCTCAGTAAAGAGCCCAGAGGATGAATATCCTAGTCTTTAGTGCTTGCAGGGTTAAGTTTTGCTAAGATATATGAACGCCTTGTTTTCTTTTCCCTCCAGTGGAATGGATCCTAGCCAAGAGAATGACCCAAGATTTTAATAGGATTCTTCCTACAAGAGTGGGAAAGGGTGTATGGATTTTTCGGGTACAGCATTCAGAGGAAGAGCGAGAAACCCGTGACCATGCCTTCAGCCACCTTGTGGTTTAGGCTTACACCCCCCACAAAGGAGAAATCTTTAGTATCTGTAGAAATTTTCACTGGAGTGTATGGATTAAATGTTACCATCTTGTGGGCAGTTAAAATAAATTCCTATCTGCACTAGAAATTTCTCTTCATACTGCTGTTTTGAAGATTTTTCCAAAGTGACTCAAATAGGCCAGCACAGCAACTTTAAGAACAGACCATTCTACATGCTGATTTGTACTCTGAACAGACACAGACAATCGTGAATGTTTAACTACATAAATTACTTCCACACATGGAGCATGCAACTGAGAGGGTCTGTGATTAACACTGCTTGCCAGGAACCTTGGAGAACTGAAGAGCTAGAGCCTGAAGCCAAGCCCCACAGTTTGCGGAATTAGTTTCAGACATTTCTGTGGGTAGAAGCTGGCTTTTCATGGATGAAATTAGAAGGAAAAGTTAGACTAAATCAGGAACAATTCTCAGAGTAGCCCATTAGGGAGTGGTCTGGAATAGTCCATGAGAAAGGGTGGGACCCCATCCTTTCTCACTGAAGACACAAAAAACTAGACTGGAAAAGAGCGTGAGAAGAGCTACCCATGGGGAACATACCTCCTGTGACAGGAGCATAGACTATATGACCTAAGACTTTGCTTCCAACTTGGACTTCTACAACTCTGAGACCCACTGATCATTTCATGCTGGTTGCATTCTTTTTTTTATGTGTGCTTGCAAGTAAAGTAGTGCCTCCCAGTTCATAGCCAAGCATTTTTACATTAAACTCCATGAGGCAGCATGCCAAGCAATTTCCAAAGACAGGGAAGCCCCAGCCTATTTTTATCTACTTTTTATTTTCATATTTACATAAAAAGTCTGCAGTTATATCAGCCACAGGAGCTGCAGTGTGCACTCTTACAAAAAAAATCATAGCAGGATTGAAAGTATTGCTTTACTGTTTGAAATAGCAACATCAGTTTGCTTTCTGTGTTAAATATCTCCAACTCCAAGCTGCTGAGCTTGAAATTCCCGAAAGTCCTCTGGGATGGTGTCTGAAAACAAGAAAATATGCAAAGGTTAGTCTTCGTCCTATGTAGCTGATGAGTGTTTAGGACTAGAGCAATGTGGCTAATTGGGAATGAATAACTAATTGGCTAAATGATGCCTCCTTTTCTAATCAGAATTGCCTCTAAGCAGAAATGTGGAAGTTCCAAGCTGAATTTTTGATTTGCTGAATCATTTCTGTGAATAACTTTTTTAAGTTGCAGATCATTCAAGAATTGGGCACAGTTTCTCTCTGCACTGTGTGGTTGTGTAACAAACCACAGCAGGGAAAATAGTGAATTTTATAACTGAACAAGCAACTCATAATTTGCTGCCTGTGATGATTCAAGCTGAAGGTATTTGTGGGCTAATAAAGGCTGAGTGGTCAAATGCTTTGCTGCTAGGGAACATGATAGAGCTGGTTGTGGGAATGGGGTGGAACCAAAATACTCTCTCAAATTCAGCAGAACATTCACAAGCAGGTTTTTTTCCTACTCTTTGCCCAGCTATCTTTAGAGTGTCATGAAGGATGAATTCAAACTGGAACAGGTCCAGAGACGGGCTACTAGGATGATCCGAGGAATGGAAAACCTGCCTTATGAAAGGAGACTCAAAGAGCTTGGCTTGTTTAGCCTGGCCAAAAGAAGGCTGCGGGGGGATATGCTTGCTCTATATAAATATATCAGAGGGGTTAACGTTAGGGAGGGAGAGGAATTATTTAAGCTTAGTACTAATGTAGGCATGAGGACGAATGGGTACAAACTGGATATTAGGAAGTTTAGACTTGAAATTAGACGAAGGTTTCTAACCATTAGGGGAGTGAAGTTCTGGAACAGCCTTCCGAGGGAAGTAGTGGGGGCAAAAGACTTATCAAGCTTAGTCTTAAAGCCAGGTAAGTATATGGAGGGGATGTTATGATAGGATAGTTTAATTTGGGCAATTGATCTTGGATTATCACCAGATAAGTCTGCTCAATGGTCTGCGGGGAGATGTTGGATGGGATGGGAACTGAGTTACTGCAGAGAATTCCTTCTTGGGTGCTGGCGGGTGAGTCTTGCCCACATGTTCAGGGTTAGCTGATCGCCATATTTGGGGTCGGGAAGGAATTTTCCTCCAGGGCGGATTGGCAGGGGCCCTGGAGGTTTTTCGCCTTCCCCTGCAGCGTGGGGCATGGGTCGCTTGCTGGTGGATTCTCTGCAGCTTGAGGTCTTCAAACCAATTTTGAGGATTTCAATAACTCAGTCCTGGGTTAGGGGTTGTTATAAAAGTGGATGGGTAGGGTTCTGTGGCCTGCCGTGTGCAGGAGGTCAGACTAGATGATCATATTGGTCCCTTCTGACCTATGAGTCTATGAAGAATCTATCTCCTGGTTTTAAATACCATGCAGGATTTATCAGTCTGCAGCTAAAAGTCCTTGAAGCTCACAGTGTCAATTTCAAAATCACATTTGTCTAAAAACGTCCTATTACAAACTGCACCTGAAGGACTGAACAGAAAGAGACAAGAAGGGAAATATTTTTTGTGTTTACTCTGTGCCTTTGTCAGAACTTTGCACATTCAGCTGCACTGCTTCCTGCCTACAGCCAGCCAGCGTCACCTTTTGGGGGCGCTTTTCACACAGCTACAGGCAAGGGAACCATTAAAACAATAATAAAATATTTAAAAACTGGCAGGTCAATGTTGCCAAAATGACTGTAGTTCATTTGGTTGGAAATTGACTAGTTTCAAGTGAACAGTGTCCCCTTAAACCTTTGTGCCAAATCCCTTGGCTTCTAACCTGAAGCTTCTGGGAGCGATAGCTGAATGAACAGTCTGAGGCACTCAGCTGTATGGGGCTTCAGACCCATGCCCTGACCTAAGCCAGACACGTGTTCCACTCGGACCCAGTAACGCCAGCCTTAAGCCTTCAAAAATCATGAGTCAAACACAAATTTGGCTCAAGGATCAGTGAGATTAAAAGGAGGGGAAGGCTTTTTATTTGCCACGTGTATTTTTAAATGTTTAGGATTCACTTGGATCACAGGTTCAAGCATTTCTCTGAAATGGTGAGGGCTAGAGAGAAACTTTTTTTAAAATGAAAGCTGAGATCATTTGACTCCAGCAACCGGAGCATGAAGAAAACATTGTGAGACGAGTGTTAGAATTGTGAGAGTTGGCAGCGCTGCTATTTCCATAAGGTAAGGTACTGCTGAATAGGTGGCAATAGTGCTTTTGCTATGGAAGAGTCAGTGATGTAGCTTAGGAAGCAGGGCTGTTGCCAAGCAGAGCCTGTCAGTTTTGAACCTTTTTTCTACACGTGCTAAAGTGGGGGGGAGGGGGTGGAGAAGGGTGGGGGGGAAATACTTTGTGGAAAATCAAATTTCCAATCTTAAGACCTCTTGTCACTTCATAAAGTGCCAATTACACCTGTCACCCCGGGTCTTTCTTTCTCTTGAATCACATTTCTGAGCACAGCAATTTGCTTTGTCATTGAAACTAAAGGCAGAGCCTTTGCAGCACAGGCCAGCAGCTCTGAGACCCTGCTTCACCTATTCTAAGCTGGCAACTCTCATTAAACATGCAACATGTCACCTTTGGACTAGTTCTGGGCCGGAGATTTGGATTTAAATGTTTAATTCCAACAAATGTAAGTTACTAGCTCAGTCAGTATTTGCTCACTGCAATATTGGCTAACTGTCTTTGCTTCAGTACTTGGGTGGACTATAATGGCATTAAACAGGGGACTGTTTGGTCAGGCAGGGGTTGAGTCTGAGAAGAGAGAAGTAATTGTGTTCCGCTTCTATAAGACTGATGAGTTGATGCGACAGAAATAGCCCCACATGAACAATTCCTTCAGAAGAATTTCATAAAATAAGGAAAAAGTGTGCTCGTTATTTAAAGGGGAAGCACAGTTGTGTACACGAAGTACATGGGAGCACCGGGGCAGTGTGGTGGTATATGCGAGGTGGGGGCGACAGCCCAGGAATGTGTGTATTGCATCACTGTTTTAAAATTAATTCAGAGATTTTCATGCTGACTCACTACATTAGAGCTCTGAGTTCAGCTAGAAGGAGCCCTGGCCAAAACTGAAGAGGCATGAAATGTCTAAAGTCTGTCTGCACATGAGGATGCCTTCTCAGCTGTGGTGCCAGGCATCATGCAGAGGAAGCTCATAGCAACAACTGTAACCGTAAAGACCGGTATAAGAAACTGCCTTCCATTAACTGAGTCGAGCAGCAGCAGTTTGGCTGGAGTGTGGGTTGGCTAACATCCTATACAGTGGATATATTGGTGCAGGTGATGGGTGCTGTGGGACATCATATCTAATTCACCGAGGACAAAGCCACACTTGCTGTATGGTTAACTTTAAGGTGTTGTCCATTTGGTCTTTTAGTAACATTTCTAACGGCACCTACTTCGTGTAGTTAGCATGCTCCATACAAGGGCACAACTGTGCTGACAGATTACATGTATATTGCAGATCAGGAGCAACAGAGCAGCTGAGCTGCTCATTCTACCTCTGGTGAGACGTGACCCATACTAAGATAGGCCACGTCAGGCACAATGGTTCATAAATTCATTTGTTGGTGAAGGATGCAAAGTGGTTAATAAAAAAAAAAAACCCTAAACTACTTATTCTCTAGTACAGTAGGTCATTTGATAATCACGAACTGAGTCGCTCTAAGAGAAATGTTACCATTGCAGCGATATTTCAGGTTGGACCAAATAATGTTTTCCTGAGAGAAGCAGAAAACACCAAGTCTTCCTCCACGCATGGTAGTGTCTACAGTTACTCCAGAATCTGCCACCAGTTGAGAACCTTCATAAAATCTTGCCCTTCAGAATAAAACAAACGCAACCTGTTAGCTCTCAAATAGCCACAGTTGCTTTGCAAAAGGGTTTATAATATCTATCTTTAGTCTACCTTGTGACAAGTTCATTAGACTAGTCTCTGGACCATACCACCATAAGCTTGAAAAGAAACCAGGGTAATAACCCTTAGCTGTGACAGGGCTGTGTCAGTGGGGTAGAGAAGGGGCAGTGTTGCTCCAAATTAGGCTAGTTTCTAACAGCTGAGTAGGAGGCCTTACATTAGCTGGGGATCCCTAAAGCACAGTATGTTCTGACCACAGCAGGGCAAGCGTTTTTGGTTTTGTGCAATTAGAAAATTGGCAACCCTACATGCCCACTCTCATCCCAGCATGCTCCCCACACCAGGGGAGTCAGTCGGCTATGCTAGCTCCATACCAACTACACCAAATGTTCAGCTGTGTACTTACCTGTGAATATCAGTATTTATTATTATTAATCAGGATCAGGGCTCCATGGTGTTAGGAGCTGTACAAACACATATGGAAATACAGACACCTTCCCCAAGAGTTTCCTTGTTATAAAACCATTATAAAAAGAAATCATTTACCATCCTTGATTTTTGTTTATTCGGGTGTTTCAAAAATAGCACAGCTGGTGAATTTAGTCAACCAACTCTCCTTTGGCTTTTGAACCTATTCCTAGGCCTTGCTGAAGTCTCCAAGAAATGTGTGGTGCTATATATTCCACAGGGCTGCTATATTTAGTCATAACATACTGTAATGAGTTACGGCCCAAGCGTTGACTCAGACTTCCACTTTTGGTTCTGAAGGCCCTTGTTCTCAAAGGATTAAATAAGACTCGCTTTATCCACTTCTTTGGTTTCTGAGGATTTTTAACTGGAGTTACTAAAAAGAGAGTGTGTGGCTGTATACGCAGCACATGCTGAAAGGCAGGGAGCTGCAAAAATTGTGATTAATGTTGAAGTTTATTAAATCCTTTGTCCAATTCAACCTACTTGAAAAAGAGTGTAAATACGCAGCTGGTTTGATGGGGCCGTGTGCACTTAGAGATTTTTTCATATAATACTTTTAGAGCCTATTCCCATTGACTTGAATGTTCCAAGATCAAGGCCCTGATTCTGAATGATGTTTTCTTGTTAAAATGCTTTCTCATTTTTGTCGCTTTGCCCTTCTTAAATATTAACAAAATAGAATGCCCTGTTTCTTTAGGAGACCTACACCTCTCCATGGATGTCAGCCAAAGACCAACATCACTCAAATCACATCTGTAAATCCAGATCTACTGAAAAACAGATTAAAAATCAGGAGCAATTTGTAAAGGCTTCTCACTGAGTGAATCATAGGGCATGGCTACACTTGCAGATGTAGATTGTTTGAGTTAAACCTGCCTTTGTAGAGCGCAGCAGGGAAAGCGCTGCAGTCTGGCCACACTGATAGCTTCAAGCGCACTGGCATGGCCATATTTGCAGCACTTGCAGTGGCATTGGGAGTGGTGCAATATGGACAGCTATCCCAGCATGTAAGTGACTGCAATGTGCTTTTAAAATGGGAAGGGTGGGGTGGAGTGTGACAGGGAGAGTGTTGTGTGTTTGTGGAGGGAGAGAGATGGGTTTTGGGGGGACTGAGAGCATGTCAACATGCTGTCTTGTAAGTTCAGACAGCAGCAGACCTCCTCCTCTCCCCCCGCTTCTCTTGCTCACACACAGCATTCCACAGTAATGAGTTGCATGACAGCTGTCAGAAACAGAGCTTTGAAAGGGCATTTCCACATTCCTACAGGAGTTCAGAACAATGCCAAGGGTGGCCATTTGACTTAAGGGGATTATGGGACGTTTCCGGAGGCTGATCAGAGCGCAGTAATGCAACACCTCGTCCACACTGGTGTTGCAGCGCTCCAGCAGGGGCGCAAAGGTTATTCCACTTGCCGAGGTGGACTACCAGCAGCGCTGTAGCCGCGGAGTCAAAGTGCTCTACGTGCCTTGCCAGCGTGGACGGGGAGTGAGTTAGTGCACCTGGGGCTCCTTTATTGCGCTGTAACTCGCAAGTGTAGCCAAACCCATAGTCTTATAGCTGAATCAACATCTCGTTTGCCTTTTAATACTTAAATAGACGACTGCAGTAATGGCCTCACTACTTTCGGACTTTGTTCAAAGAGTGTGAATTCCACCATCATGACTACTTGTCTTGCCCCTGGCAATTTGTAAACATCATAGGGACAAGAAGAACTTCTATGCTAACATACACTCAGAGAACATATTGAGGTCATATCTCATATAGACAAGGTTACCTGAAAAAGAGCTCTGTATGTAAGCTCAAAAGCTTTTCTCTCTCACAAGCAGAAGTAGGTCAAATAAAAACTATTACTTCAGCCACCTTCTCTCTAATATCTTGGGACCAACATAGCTACACCACACTGCTTACATCATGGATATATATCTCATCTCATGCTAATTACTGATAATGTTCTGTTTTACTATCTTTACAATTTCTATGTGGCCAGCTTTGGTTGATTAGTTCTGTTATTTGTTACACTGGTGTTATGGATAAATTATCACAGTTTATTTTTACATATTCCAAGGGATCAACATTAAGGAATATTCATACAGAAGTCAAATATCTGTGAAATGTTAAGATTTGAATGTGTTTCTAGAAGTGATGTCACTGGTATTTTCAAAATCTTTTAAAGCACAACCAGGCACAATAGCAGTGTCTGTCTTTAGCAGCTACAAAGCCCAGAGACATTTGACAATATTTGTCATTATATGGGGTTTGGTTTTTCTAAAAAACAAAACCACCCCACACTAAATAGAATTTCACAAATCTAAAAAAAACAGTCACTGCCGTTTAGCTCTACAAAGGTTTAAACAAGCCAGTCCCTACCTGATGTATCCAACCTGGGGTCTGTGCTGCAAGAACCAGCGATAAGAGACTTTATCTTTCCAACCTACATTTCTGGGGTCTTTCCATAGCAGTCTGACTTGGTCATTGGTGTCCCCAGTATGCCAGAGTGAATTCCTGAGGTGTTCACCAGGGCCAGTCTTAGATTTAACAGCCTAGACAAAATGGCATAGTTTAGAAAGTGAACAAAGAGAATTTTCCCTTTAAGCGTTAGACCAGGAGCTCTCACTTTTCATAGAGAGATCACATCTTACCAAAGGGCTTGCCTTGTGCACACCTCCCCTCCCCAGACATGAGCTCATGACATCCTTGGGCCAATTATAGCAACTGCTTACAAGGAGAAATAAAAGAATTTAATGTTTGCTGTCTTTTCATTTAGCAGCTAGGAACAAGGAGAAGCCAGCAGCATGTGATCAGAATGTGATCAGGTCTGAGTGTGCCATGGACCACATTTGGGGAAGTTCTGGTTTAGACAAACACACGACCTCTTTGAAATTGTCACTTTAGGCATCACCAGTGAATTGAAGGAGATCTGTGTCCAGGTTTGATTTTAATGTATTTATTCTAATTTAAAAGGCCCATTTCAACTCTAGGTCAACTAATGAAAACTGCCTTATTCATTTTTAATGAGCATTGACTGGCACGCAAATTTTGGTGGATTCAGCTTATCCTCTGCATTTCCATATATTTATTAAAGTGATGCACATACATAAGGTACCACTCTGACATTAAATTAACCTTTCCTTTAGGAAAGAGCTGGTGGTCCCCCAGCAATGGTGTGAGAACAGCATAGGCATTATATGGCCATGTATGCTTGGGTAGTCATTACACAGAGAACGCTGAGCCACCAGATTTGATGATGATACTTAGCTCAATACCTTAAGCTGAATGCCAGGCTCTGCAACAGCTCTGAATGGAGTTGCTTGCCAATAAGTCTGTTCTGTCTGCTTCCACATTACCACATAAAAACTGGAACTGTCTTGGTAACCAAAAATAAAGCCAGCATAGTCATCATCTGTCACCGTGTTCACATGAAAGGTGCCTTCAAAGTCAACCCCATTGAAAGCTGTGTAACCTAGGAGCAATGGATATACACTATGTTAAGACCAATAGTTGGCAGAAAACTTGACCACATGCCAAAAGCTTTTCTATTGCAAAACATGAGTACAAAAAAGGTGTCCATACCAACTGCGAGGCCAGGATCACTGTTCATGGTCTGTACAATCTCCATACCCTGAGAGGGGAAATTAATTACGTTATTGATGCATGATAAACAATAGGGTGATACTGCAATTACTACAATGAGACATCCCAAAGCAGTACATTGGCCTCATGCTGGCCCTCTGTGCAGCACGGAAGTTCTCCCAGAATGAGCTTTCTGTGTCTGTAATTATTTTAGCCCATGTGTTAGTATGTGTAACTTCAAACTTAGTTGCACACTTTTTCAAAAATACCCTTTCCAAGTATCAGTTGATTTTCATTTCTTTGCTAAAGCATTACAGATTCTGATAAGTTCAGCACAGGTTTTTTATTTTGTTTTGTAATGATTTGTTTCTGGCAGCTAAATGGTGTTGAATATATTTTTACCTGGTTCAGAACCACCCAGTTAGGATCAATCTGAGCATCACCTTCAGGATCCAGAACCACAGTTTGATAAGCCCTGAAATCTGTCAGGGTAATCTCAGCATTCTCAGGGCAAATATCAATTCGATCAATTACTGTGTCCTGGTCAAAATCCGATTCACATATGTCACCAACTCCATCACCTGAATGCATCAATTAAACAAAAGGGGACTTATTTACAATGCAGCTACAGCCACCTTAGTCTTAATCACTGGAACAAACTACTGAAAGAAGCGGTTGATTCTCCATCTCTAGATGTCTTAAAATCAAGACTGGTTGCCTTTCTGGAAGATATGCTTTAGCCAAACACAAGTTGTTGATCTAAGAGTGGCAAAGAAACCTACACAAAGTGCTTGAAATTTACAGCAAATTTGACATGTGCAACAGGTGTTTTATTAGGATTTAACAAACACACCATTAGCTGTACTCTGATCTGACATGGCTAACAGATCAAGCAAAATTCAGAATACAAGTGTATAGCACTTTTGTTGGACTAAAATTAATACCACATAATGACACACAAAATAATGGTTTTTTTGCCACCTTTAAGCAAAGATTTGAAAGCAGAATTCCACACTGAGTTCTCAAATGACCAAGACACCATTGTTTTTAGAAATATTTTTTAGTTAAGCATAAAAATACAAATATCCAAATTAACAAATAAAGTATATTCTGTGATGCATTCTCCTTGCTTTGTAAATTGTTTAGTTATTTGCTTGTTTGCAAGATTTAGTAAGGTGCAATGGGGACCCTCAATCACTAACGTGAAGTATTGAGATTTTACAGTATTGGCTTGTTTTTAAGATAGTTTTGTATCATTGTTCTGGTGACAACTGAAAAATCTTCCAGGGATATTTTACAAGTTAGTTAGTTTAAGAAAAACAGACAGATAGATGATTTTACTGTTTTGTGCTGAGTCACAGGGATCCTAATGTGAGTCTGTCTTTCATATCTGAATAAATTTGGTGAATTCACATTGTTCATGAAAGTGAGAGCCAAGGGCCAAATTCTAATTCTGCTAGCACCACTATGCCATTTCAGCAGCATGAAGGGCATTAGGTGCCCCCTGAGGGAATTCCTCAATGGTAGGGGCATGCTGGGGCAAGAAGGCGGGTGTCAAAGGTGTGACGGCAGCAGCTCACAGGCAGCCAAGGAAGGCTTCTGTAAGTCAGAGCGGTCCCTGGGCTGCCCAGACCCCAGAGTAGCCTACAATCTGGGATGTCCCAAGATGGCTTAAAGCCTCGCCCCACCCCAGCTGTGCCTCCTTGAGAGATGCAGCACAGAATCTGGCCCAGAGTATGGGATAGAGCCATTGGCTGCTGCTACTCGTAATATGTATCAGTCCTGACTTGTAAGTAACAGGGCTCTCTCCTGTATAAAAGAGAAATCAGCCTTTAGATTTTGGACAACAGGGGCCTATGTGAACTTGGTTCCCCTTGGTGAGAATATGCTGCCTTACAGTAAGTGTACTGCATGTTCACTGACTGCATAGGTGGGTAGAACAGACTTACTGTTGTCATCTTCCTGTCCTGGGTTGGGAACCAGTCTGCAGTTATCAGGGCCCGGGGGCATGAGGTCTGGAATCCCATCATTATCATCATCATCGTCACACTCATCACCCAGCCCATCCTTATCACTGTCCAGCTGGGAGCTGTTAATGACTGTGGGACAGTTGTCTGTGCTGTCCTGGTGTCCATCTCCATCACTATGAATTCAAACAAAACAATAAACCACACATACACACAAACAATCCTCCCCCTCCCCCACAAAGAATCAGTTCTTGTCCCCAGACTAGAGCCCAAAACCAAGTGATCATGAAATACAAAGCCTTTCATGGTGACAGGTTTCAGAGTGGTAGCTGTGTTACTCTGCAAATCAGCAAAAACAACAAGGAGTCCTCGTAGCACCTTAGAGACTAACAAATTTATTTGGGCATAAGCTTTCATGGGCTAGATCTGATGAAGTGGGTTCTAGCCCACAAAAGCTTATGCCCAAATACATTTGTTAGTCTCTAAGGTGCCACAAGGGCGCCTCATAGTTTTTGATGAAATACAAAGTACAGTTGATGCCATCAGATGGATCCTGATGCCAGCATGTAATGAAAGGAAAACTCTCACCAGGACCATGAAATGGGATATCTGGGACAGTGAAACTTGCTCATAGTTAATCTGGTTATAGTGAAGCTTCAGTTTTTGAATGTGAGGACACTGAGAACAGGAGGTGGTTATCTGCTGGCTTCTCCTTGCCTGGTTTAGCAACACTGCTTTTTGACAAACATTTTGAGGTATCTAAATACAGCACAATTAAAAGTCATGTTGTACCAGTGTGTCCTGGGGTTCCTGACGGACCATGGTACTCAGCACTGACAGGTTTTTTGGGGAAATGTCCATACAGCAGCAGCTCTGCATTGAGGCCCAGCTAAACTGATACAGCTGCATCACTAGTGGTTAGGCTTGGCGAGATTTGATTTTTTTTTTAAATTAATGTTTATTTTTAAGCCTTTTCTAATTTTTAATCCATTTAAATGTACGCTGTTGTGCCAAATTATGGGGAGGAGGCTGCATTCTCCAGGCAAAGCAGAGACCCCCCTACACCTGACCCTGGCAGTGCCCTTGCCTCAGAGGCTCCCTCTTCTTAAAATTAACCCATGTAAATCACAGGGGTTGGGGGAGGAGGGAGAGGGGAAGCAGAGGAACTGCCTTCCAGCCATATCTAAATGGCACCAGTTTCAGCTCAGCTAATGCCCATATCACAACATGAGCTATACAAATGGAGGTGGGACTCTACTAAAGTTCTCAAGCAGCATTTAATCTGACTTTCCTTATCTGTAAATTGCTATTGTTATAGATGGAAATATTTTCTGTGCGTTCGGTGAAATCAAGATTGACCAATCTTTACCAATAAAAATCTAGTCCTTCCAAACCTACTTGTGGCTTCCTGACTGTGGTGTAGTGAAATCACCATAAGATACAATGGCTCCGTCAGACTCCTTCTGAAAACCTTACCTCAGGTGCAGCAACCAATCTGTATAACCCATGCTGGTGAAGCACCTGGGGCTGTGTTATGTAGGGGTAGGAGGTGTTGCAAACTCAAGACATTCCAGCAATGTTTTTTCCCAGTACCTTTTGGCCTAGAGTAGACAGAGCCACAGTGAAGTGCAGTGAGAGTAGGAGTAGTGGCAACGTTTATCAGTGAACAGTCATGATTTGTCTTCACTGCTAAAAAAGGTGACTTTTTGTCTCTGGATAACAAACGTGTGTGAGGTACCCTGAGGTAAAACCACAGTAGAGATAAGGCACTTTAGATTTACCTCAAGGTAAACTAGGTGAGCTCAATCCCAGTTGAGGATGCAGTGCTGTCACTTAGGCCTGGTCTACACCTGACCTAGCTACATTGCTCAGGGCTGTGAAAAATTTCATGCCTTGAGTGCTGTACATGGGCAGTGGGTATCATAGGCTGGGGGAGACTGAGCCTCCCCAAAAAGCCTGGTGTGGCCCCACCCATACTCCACCCCCTGGTCCCCTTCCTGCAGTTCCTGCTCTTCTGTGCCCCTGGCTTGTTGGGACTGGGGGACTGTCTCTGCGACTCCAGGCGGCTGGCGCTGGGGCCACACTGCGCTGCCTGCCTGGTACTCTGGGCACTAGAACGGTGCCATGCGCCAGCCTGGTGCTCTGGGGCTGGGGATGCTTGGGCAGCCTGGAGCTGGGATGGTGGGGGCTGGGGGCCCTGAGGGTGTTTCTCTGTGCTCCTGTGCAGCTGGGGGGGGGCAGAAGGGAGGGGCTGGGGACTAGCCTCCCCCATCGGCCAGTTCACCAACTGCCCGTGGTGCTGTAGTTAACGTGAGCAAACCCCTGGTGTAGATGCAGCTAGGTCAATGGGAGAATGCTTCCCTTGACCTAGTTACTGCCTCTCAGAGAGGTGGATTAACTACACTGACAGAAAAGCCCCTTCTGTGGATGCGGGAAGCATTTACATTACGGTGCTACACCTGCACATCTGCAGTGCTGTACCTATGTCACTGTAGCAGCTGTAGCATAGCTATAACCTGTCTTTACCTCATGGAAAAACTACAGTGCCTTGTCTCCACTGTGTTTTTACCCTATGATAGCTTGTGTAATAGCTACCCCAAGACAGAAAACACACCTTTTTAGTAGTGAAAGCAAAGTCTCATTCTCTTTGCAGTGAAGCTTCACTCCATGATAAAGCTAATCCCCATACATGAAGATAGATGATGATAGGGTAATTTCAAGAAATCCTTATTGCAGACCCGGGCTCAGTGGTTTCCACTGTGCATCCCTAAGGGATTTAATCACTTCCCCTTTTCTCTGCTTTCAGGAGGGGCAAGTAGTAGTTGCCTTTTCCTTGTGGAAAGAGGAGTAAAATATAATCCTGTAATATTGGTTTTGCTGGAGCTGCTCTCATTATGGAGTAAAAGTGAATGCAGCTGGTCTTGTGACAGTTGCTGCCTTTGGGAGAAAAGAAATGGCATTTCATGGATTCCCCAGCACACCCTCAGCTGCCGCTGCTTCGCCTAGTATCTGCAAGGGATAAAGAGACCTTACTACCACTCCTATACTAAAGTGAAAGGGGCATTTTTTCAGGTAGGTCCTTGCCTTTTACAATGAAATTTTGTTATAGTGAACTCTTGTGTGTTTAGTGGGGAAAACTCCTCACCCTAAAATTGTTTGCATGGTTTTGGTTTTGATTTTGATTTGTGTCTATTTGATAATATAAGTTCTGTGTGGAGCTCGCCAGTTTTGCGTCTATGGAATCAGCTATGAATCATATCATGTACCTGTGTTCTATGCCTTTTTTTGGACCTGAACTGATGATATGTGCATGGGAGAAAGTGGAAGGGAGGGGGATGTTTTACCTACTGTAATAGCAACAGTAACTGATGACTATGGCTATGAATGATCGTTATTTCAAAAGATAATTTTATGTAATGAAAACGAAGAATGTTCTTACTGGGCAGGAAGTACTGAAAATAACCTAGGGCTGAACTGAGTCCTGGTGGGAGTGTGGGTGCAACTCTACTGAATTGGGTGGAATTAGACTAGCTTATGCCAGGGCTAAATTTAACTCAGTATTGATATTAGATAGGGGGTACCTACCTGTCTTGGTTAGTGTCACAAGAATCTCCAATCAGGTCATTGTCAATATCTGACTGCAAACAGAAACAGAGGAAGTTGTAGTATTTACTGCTGAGAGAATATTTAAATGACAGTACTATGTTGACAGGATCAGTTCTTTTTATAAAATATATCTTCTGGTTATGTGGGTGATCCAAAAAAGAAAATCTATTTAACAAGGGCAGAAAAACAACCTAGTATTAAATTGAGTGGTACTAGTTTCTGGGGTTTAGTTAAAAAGAAGTTGCCTGAGATACTGAAAATGAATAAACCCTCATTTTCCAGAAGAGATTTCCCTCATATGTAACTTAAAAATAAGCCTACACAGCTGAACAAAATGTTACACAACTGAATAAACAAATGTAGCAGGTCTATTCTGTTTTACTCAGTGCCTGAGTCTGTGGTGATAGGGTTTTTTGTCTGAATAAGAAAATCAGGATTTGACCCTAATGGAAGAAAAAATATATGTAATGAACTTGTACTCCCAATGGAGTCTTCCCACTGACTTTTATAGGATTGGGGTTTGGCCCACCACAGATGGGATATGTTGCAGCATATTGATCAGAGGAGGTGCACACTGAGACATGCATAGTGTGAAAAAGCACCTATCTGTTCCTATTTCCAGTCTCCTTTTCCAAACTCCAGCTTTCAAAGTTTCAGAAGTTTTTTCTACATATTCTTTAACAAAATGGGAGCTGATCTCTTGCAGCTCCAATTGTATCCTGCTACAGTTATTTGGTGCTCACAGTCACTTTTTCACTGAGTGCTTGTCGTATCCTACAGATTTTTCTTCCCTTCACTAACCTGGTTGGGATTGCTGATAGTGGGGCAGCTGTCACAAGCATCACCAACACCGTCGTTATCCCCGTCCTTTTGGTCCCGATTGGGAATCCTTTGACAATTGTCCAAAAGGTTCTTAATACCTGTAAAAATCATCGCTATTAGTCAAAATTATTCCCTAGGTTTCCAAATGTGTGTATTTTCCAAATGCATCTGTTTATGTATTTTCACAGAATACAGCATTGCTGTTCAGCCATCACCAATGCCTGCAGCAGTTCACTTGGGACACAGTGTGTGATTACATCATAAACATTAACAGCAAATCTATTTTTGTTTCTGTGTTAATCAAGGTTAGGAGCATCTCACGAAAGACATTGCCTTGCATTCCATTTTCCTGCACACCTCACTGTGTTCTGTCCCCATACCGCATAGTTTGTATCATGTGACATTTCATCCCTATTATTATATTTAAGGTGACTTGATTTTCTCCCAAGCCCCACGCAGCAATGAGAATAAAATCTTGCATGACAGGGATCTCTTGGGCATTCAGGCAGGAGGCAGTTAGTTGTGCTAGGATGTAGTTGGACCCGTGGATTATTGTGAAGAGGTTTGGGGTGTTTTGCTGTTAGTATTGATAGTCCATTAAAATGTTCAACAGCCTTTTAATTATATGAATTATTGTGGCATTTAACTGTTACCCGGTGCCTGGAGCTTAGGGTGGAGCAAACCCCCCAGTATTTACATACAATGGTTGCAACTAGGAGCTGCTTGCAGAGATGGAATGTGTAATCTCTGACCAAACTCACATGAGAAGATGTGTTTGATGTCATCCCCAAATTTGCTGCATTTTAGTCTAAGGCTTGGTTACACTTGCAAGTTAGAGTGCATTAAATCATCTCTGGGTGCCATAACTTCTGAGGGGTCCACACCGGCAAGGCACTTAGAGTGCCCGGACCCTGCAGCTGGAGCGCTCCTGGTAATCCAGCTCTACAAGAAGCATAGATCTTGCTGCACCCTGGCTGGAGTGCCGGGGTGTCAGTGTGGATGACGTGTTGCATTACTGTGCTGTGATTGGCCTTCACAAACATTCCATAATCCCCTGAAGTCATGTGGACACTGGTCATTTTTTAGAACTTGGCTGCAGGCATGTGGAGATCCCCTTTCAAAGCTCTGTTTCAACAGCCAGCATGCTTATCTGCTCCCAGACAAAGCAAACCATTACTGTGGAATCCTGTTGCTGCAGAGGCGTGTGTGTGTGTGTGTGTGTGTGTGTGTGTGTGTGTGTGTGTGTGTGTGTGTGTGTGTGTGTGTGTGTGAGAGAGAGAGAGAGAGAGAGAGAGAGAAGCGGGGGGTGGGGGCTGATGTCAGGGGTTTTCGCCTTCCTGCTGCCGCTGTCTGAACTTACAAGACAGCACACTGACACACTCTTTGCCCACCAAAACACACTGTCTCTCCCTCCACATACACACAACACACTTCATCCCCTCCATCTGAAGTGTGTACAGTGTGAACACTTGGCAGCACCTTCCCTGCTGTGGTCTCTGAGGGCTGGTTTAACTCCCAGTGCTCTACATCTACAAGTGTAGTCATGCCCTGAGTTGCTGCTGCTGTTGGAATTCATAATTCTCACACTCTGCAGTATTATAGATTAGTTAGAACTATTCTTGCAACACACTTTGTGTCCTTTACTGCAGCCATGCCAACTGCAAGGAGGGAAACAGTCAAAATTGCTGGGTTTTACACAGTATTGCTGGGTTACCTCATCACTGCTGGAAACTAGAACTAAAGTATTCAGTCTTAGAGATGCCTAATAGCTGGTGACAAATATCCTTTCTAAGGCTATATCTACACTACAGGACACACACAAATACTAGGTATGTCATTCAGAGATGTGAATAAACCACCCACCGAGCGACAAGTTACACCGACATGAGCACTGGACAGCATTATGTTTGCGGAAAACTGCTGCTTGCAGGGGCTGGAGTAGTTAAGCCAAGGGCCTGTCTGTTTAGAGCAGCTACATCAGAGAGTTTACAGTGGTGCAGCTTGTGCAGCCATGCCACTGTGAACACTCTAGTGTAGCTGTGCCATAACACGCAGCACATGCTGGGTGATTTTAAAGAATTAAGTGAAGATTTATCAACCATCTCCATCCATGTCGTCATCACAGGTGTCTCCTTTCCCATCACCATCTGTGTCCCTCTGGTCATTATTCAAGACTGTGCGACAGTTGTCACAAGCATCTCCAAAAATATCTTGATCACTGTTCCTCTGGTTAAGGTTTGGCACCAATACACAGTTATCCTAAAAGGGAGACAAACAAAAATTCCCTTCTGTTGGGATTATTTGACTCCAGTAAGAATGTAACTCTCATTATACACTGTAAACCGCTTTTGCAGATGGAAATATATTATTGTAAATACGCTTGGCATTCTATGTGGTCAATAATATCAGGACCAGATTCACTGGTCCTATACCAACTTCCACGTTTTATATACATTGTGTGTGGATGAGAGGTAATTACTGTCCAGTGTGCAGTACGGGTTTGTTCATAACAGTCATTTTTGGTTGTCATTTCACATGGGTCCATTTAAACAGTCTGCCTTGATATGCCAGTTCTCTTATTTAGTGTGTTCTATTTCAGGGTCTGCATTTCAGGATGCACGCTGCATCAATCCATTAGGACAGTGGCTTTCAACCTGTGGTCTGTGGACCCGTGGGGGTCTTCAGATTGCCTAAGATTTCAAAAGGAGTTTGCAGCTTCATTTGAAATTTTTTAGGAGTCCACAAATGAAAAAAAGGTTGAAAAATACTGCATTAGGAGAAAAGCCAGCTCCCCCTACTGGTATATCCTCAAACCAAGACTCTGCTTGGCAATTTGACTTTTTCACCCAGAAGAGCGTGAATTCCAGATTTAACATGTTTTCTAATTTGGTATTAATTCCGCAAGGGGGGACATTGACAAGGAGGCAGCACTTTCCTCTTCTGTGCGTCCCTGCTGAACACCTGGGTTCTCATCCCCTCTTGGACAGGACAATAAGGCCCTACGTTAATTTACAGTATCAGCTGTGTATTATTGTTAGTGCAGGTTCAGGACTGTGAAGGTGCCAAAGCAATTCCACAGTTAGCACTGCATTAGGATTTTTATTTAAAGCAAGAATTACATTTTTTGTTGTGATGTTGCACTCCATATGACTATATTCACACTCATTAGCATATTTTCATAAAATATAACTGGAATATGCTTAACGCAAAAGGTCTCTTGTAAGGTATCCTTACAAAGCTTATAATCTACTGAGTGCGGTCATCCAATTTGTATAAATGTATCATTCTTGTATCTGAAACTAGAAATATGAAATATAACTGAGGTCCTATTGTAATTATGCAAAGTGTGGGCCATTAATGGTGATTTAGAATCTTGATGGGAGCCATCAACTAGGACAATTGACTGTAGATGGCTCTGTTTAGTTGCAAGGCGTCCTGTGAGTCAGGCTGGGAAGAATGAAGGCTTGGGGTCTCACAGGACATGTGACCATGTCACCTGGTACTGGAATCCATCTTAAACCTGGTGCTTTTCCATTTAGAAGGAGGGGTGGGGAACCAGAGACAAAAGATTCCTGCCTTGTGCAAAAGATATACAAATGTGTGGAACAGAACAAATTGGGTTGCAGTCATGAGAAATCCCCTAGCTGCCACCTGAGCTGGAACAAGGACTGTGCCAAGGGACAGGATTGGGCCCAGACTAGAAAGGAGTCTAGTAGTCTGTGAAAGAAGTTTATTGGAACATCTGAGGGTCAGATTTCATCTGTAATCAGTTTCTTACTGTATTAGGCTTAGACTTGCGTGATTTTGTCTTATTTTGCTTGGTAATTTACTTTATCTGTTATTACTTGAAACCACTTAAATCCTAATTTTTTATATTTAATAAAATCCCTTTTAATTATTAATTAACCCAGAGCAAGTAATTAATACCTGGGGGAGCAAACAGCTGTGCATATCTCTCTATCAGTATTATAGAGGGCAAACAATTTATGCGTTTACCCTGTAAGCTTTACACAGAGTAAAATGGATTTATCTGGGGTTTGGACCCCATTGGGAACTGGGTATCTGGGTGATGGAGACAGAAGCACTTCTTAAGCTGTTTTCAGTTAAGCCTGTAGCTTCTGGGGGACATGGTTCAGACCTGGGTCTGTGTTTGCAGCAGGCTAGCATGTCTGGCTCAACAAGACAGGGTACTGAAGTCCAGAGCTCCCAGAGAAAACGGGCTCAGAGGTAATCTCAGCACATCGGGTGGCAGTCCCAAGAGGGTTTTTGTGACCCAACCCATCACATTTATTATGCACAGTGAATTGTCCCAAACTGACAGCACTTACTCTCTGAGAACCTCGCCTGATTCAAAGCACTTTGAAATCACTGGAAAGGCCCCCTTTAACTGCTGTCAGCTTTGGACCAGGCCCTGAATAGAGACTGAATTCTCACGCCAAACTATTCATTATTTGAGTTACAATAACTCATAAATGGGCTTCTAAATTCTTTTCTGGGGATGAGACTAACTTTATTGTCACTCCCTCTAACAAATAAGCTCCTAGGTGTTTTTGAGATTTTAAAATTGTTTTGCTATAACAAAATCTGAGACATGGGCTACTTGCATTGTTAATTTTTAATTTAATTAACATTGTTAATATATCTGCCTATGATGATGGGGTGTCAACCCCACACAGGACTGGAAGGGGTTAAGGTGGCCAGGTAGGCCTATTAACTCCACAGGCTGCACCTGGAGAAAGAGCCAGGGAGTTGATTGCAAGCAGGTTCAGCTGTGCAGTAACAGGCAGGGCCTATAAAGCCAGGAAGTTGGCACTGGACAGGGACTGCTGCTGGCAATGGGGTTGCCAGGTGTCCGGTTTTTAACTGGAATGCCTGGTCAAAAAGGGGCCTGGTGGTTCTGGTCAGCGTCGCTGACGGGGCTGTTAAAAGTCCCATTGGTGGTGCTGCCTGGCTAAGGCAGGCTAGTCCCTACCTGTCCTAGCACCACCTGGAATAGAGGGCAGGTTGGGGTTCCCTACCCACCACTGGGGAAATGGCACTGGTGGGGCAGTGAACTGAAAGTGCTGGGATCACTGGGAGTGACAGAGACTTGGAAGGCCTATACCCTGAAGTTGGGAATGCTGCGTGACCTGGACAGAGGGCTGACTCATGAAGAGGATCCTGCAGCTCCTGAAGCAAGATAGGGGTTGCAGACCAGAGAGAAAGATGGAGTGACAGTGTACAACCGTGGGAAGCGGTGTTGACCTTGTGAGCTAATCCACAGAGCAGCCAGGAAGAGGCACCAGACAAGTGGTGAATGGTGGATTCTGTGAAACTGCTATTGGATGGATGGATGCTACAGAATCTAAGCTTTAATTTAAATAAAAACAAGAGTGCCTAGCTCTCATGGTTGTTCAAGAAACCCTTGAAAAAATGAACATGTAAATAAATGCAGAGTTGTCTTCAATATGTGGACAGCCTGTAACAATAGTTCTGGGAGGTGAGACCTGCCCAATTGATGAAAATGGAACGTTTATATGTCTGAAACATAGAAGTGAAAATTTCAATGTCAACATTAACTATTTCACTGCTGAGACAAGGTGCGTGAGGCAATATCTTTTTTTTTGACCATCTTCTGTTGGTGAGAGAGAGAAGCTTTCAAGCTACACAGAGCTCTTCTTCAGGTCTGGGAAAAATACTCAGTGTCAGAGCTAAGAACAGGATGGAGCAGATTGTTTAGCATAAGTAGTTAACACGTATTCTAAGGTATAGTCATAGCACAAAAAGTGGGGCTAGTGCAGGGGTAGGCAAACTTTTTTTGGCTTGAGGGCAGCATTGGGTTTCGGAAATTGTATGGAGGGCAGGTTGGGGAGGAGGTTGTGGCCCAGCTCCCACCTCCATCTGCCCCCACCCCCGGACTCCTGCCCCATCCAACCCCCCAGGCCGTTTCCTGATGCCACCCCACTCTCTGCCCCCGCCGCCTCCAACCCCTCCTCTCATTCCTGATGGGCCCCCTGAGACCTCTGCCCCATGCAACCACTCCTTCTGTCTTCTGACTGTCCTGGGAACCTCTGCTCCTGACTGCCACCCACCGGCCCATCCAACCCCCCTCGTCTCATTCCTGACTGCCCCCCCGGACCCCTTGCCCCATCCACCATCCCTTCTTCCTGTCCCCTGACTGCTCCCCGCCAGCCCATCCAACCCCCCCTCCTTCCTGACTGCCCTGACCCCTATCCACACACCTCCAAACTCCCCTGCCCTCTATCCAACCCCCCTGCTCCCTGCTCCCTTACCGTGCTGCCTGGAGCACCAGTGCCTGGCTGCACTACAGCCGCGCCGCCCGGCTGGAGCCAGCCACGCCATCACCAGCGCGCAGCACAAAACACTGGGTCAGGCCAGGCTCTGCAGCTGTGCTGCCCCAGAAGCTTGCAGCCCCACCGTCCAGAGCATTGCACTGGCAGCAGTGCGAGCTGAGGCTGTGGGGGAGGGGGAACAGCAGGGGAGGAGCCAGGGGCTAGCCTCCAGGGCCAGGAGCTCAGGGGCCAGGCAGGAGGGTCCTGCAGGCCGGATGTGGCCCGCGGGCCGTAGTTTGCCCACCTCTGGGCTAGTGGATTTGTAATAAGCCATAAATCCAATGATTTTTTGTGTCTAGCAAAGTTTTCATGAATTTAAGATCCCAGGCTTGTCTTTTGAAAGTGTTGTGCAGGTTCCTTCGTGTATCTTGGGAAGCATGTTAAAGGTCACTGGGGTAGTTCGTGGGAGTGAGTTTGTAGAGTTTCTCTTGGAATTGTTTGGGGAAGGATTGATTATATCCTTAGTTCCTGGGTAAATTGTGGTGTGGGGTCTTCTCTGAGTTCTCTGTAGCAGTGGTTCTGAAAGCTGGTCCACCGCTTGTTCAGGGAAAGCCCCTGGTGGGCCGGGCCGGTTTGTTACCTGCCACGTCCGCAGTTTGCCTGCTCCAGGCCAGTGGGGGCAGTGGAAGCAGCAGCCAGCACATCCCTCGGTCCGCGCTGCTTCCCAGACGCCCCAACTGTCCTGGAGTTGGCAAACCGCGGCCAGTGGAGCCATGATCAGCCGAACCTCTGGACCCAGCAGGTAAACAAACCAGCCCGGCCCACCAGGGGCTTTTCCTGAACAAGTGGTGGACCAGCTTTCAGAACCACTGCTCTATAGTACATGGTGTCAGAGAGTTGTCGGTTGGTCTGACCTTTTATTTAGCTGTGACACTCTGAGTACCCTTCCCAGACCTGAAGAAGAGCTCTGTGAAAGTTTGAAAGCTTGTCTCTCTCACCAATTGAAGTTGGTCCAGTAAAAGATATTACCTCACCCATCTTGTCTCTCTAACATCCTGGTACCAACCACTGCTATCCCAATACTGCAAACAACAATGGAAGAGATTTAGTTACATGGTCTCACAGTATTTTTTCCACTGGAAATTTGTCATTAAATTATTATTATAATTTTAATGACGTTAACTTACTAGTAATGTAGCATCACAAAAATGAGGAGATTAGTTAAATAGAAATTAAAGGGTACAGTTCCAAAAGTGAAATCTCTGCAAGCTGCATGGAAACTTTTTCAAGACACCATTAACAGAGGCTCATCTTAAATGTATACCCCAAATTAAAAAACATAGTAAGAGAACCAAAAAAAAACTCACCGTGGCTAAACAACAAAGTAAAAGAAGCAGTGAGAGGTAAAAAGGCTATCCTTTAAAAAGTGGAAGTTAAATTCTAGTGATCGAAACTAGAAAGGAGCATAAACACTAGCCAAATGAAGTATAAAATACAATTAGGAAGGCCAAAAGAATTGAGGAACAGTTAGCCAAAGGCTCAAAAAGTAATAGTAAATTTTTTTAAGTACATCAGAAGCCAGGAAGCCTGCTAAACCACCAGTGGGGCCACTGGATGACCAAGATACTAAGGAGCACTCAAGAATGACAAGGCTATTGTAGAGAAACTAAATGAATTCTTTGCATTGGTCTTCATGGCTGAAGATATGAGGGAGATTCCCAAACCTGAGCCATCTTTTTAGGTGACAGATCTGAGGAACCAAGCAAAGAATCCCTGTGGCACCTTATAGACTAACAGACATTTTTGGAGAATGAGCTTTCGTGGGTGAATACCCACTTCGTCAGATTGCATGTACTGGAAATCTTCCAGGGGCAGGTATTATATGCAAGCAAGCTAGAGATACGAGGTTAGCTCAATCAGGGAGGATGAGGCCCTGTTCTAGCAGTTGAGGTGTGAAAACCAGGGAAGAGAAACTGGTTTTGTAGGTTGGCAAGCCATTCACAGTCTTTGTTTAATCCTGAGCTGATGGTGTCAAATTTGCAGATGAATGAAGCTCACAGTTTCTCTTTGAAGTTGGTCCTGAAGCTTTTTGCTGCAGGATGGCCACCCTAAGTCTGCTTATAGTGTGGCCAGGGAGGTTGAACGTGTTCTCCTACAGGTTTCTGTATATTGCCATTCCTAATATCGATTTGTGTCCATTTATCCTTTTCCGTTAGAGACTGTCCAGTTTTGGCCGATGTACATAGCAGAAGGGCATTGCTGGCATATGATGGGTATATATTACATTGGTGGATGAGCAGGTGAATGAACCGGTGATGGTGTGTGATGATCTGGTTTAGGTCCTGTGATGGTGTTGCTGGCGTAGATATGTGGGCAGAGCTGGCATCGAGGTTGTTGCGTGGATTGGTTCCTGAGCTAGAGTTACTATGGGCGGTGTTGCAGTTACTGGTGAGAATATGTTTCAGGTTGGCAGGTTGTCTTGGGCGAGGACTGGCCTGCCACCCAAGGCCTGTGAAAGTGTGGGATCATTGTCCAGGATGGGTTGTAGATCCCTGATGATGCGTTTGGAGGGGTTTTAGCTGGAGACGGTATGTGATGGCTAGTGGAGTCCTGTTGGTTCTTTCTTGGGTTTGTCTTGCAGTAGGAGGCTTCTGGGTACACGTCTGGCTCTGTTGATCTGTTTCCTATTTCCTTGTTCAGGTATTGTGGTTTTTGAGGAATGCTGGTGGAGATTTTTGTAGGTGTTGGTCTCTGTCTGAAGGGGTTGAGAGCAGATGCAGTTGTACCTCAGTGCTTGGCTGTAGACAATGGATTCGCTGTGATGTGCCCGGATGGAAGCTGGAGGCATGAAGGTAGGCATACCGGTCGGCAGGTTTTCGGGTATGGGTGGTGTTATGTGACCATCATTTATTTGCACCGTGGTGTCTAGGAAGTGGACCTCCATGTAGATTGGTCCAGGCTGAGGTTGATGGTGGGGGTAGAAGCTGTTTGAAATCATGGTGGAATTTTTCCAGAGTCTCCTTCCCATGGGTCCAGATGATGAAGATGTAATCAATGTAGCGTAGGTAGAGAAGGGGTGTGAGTGGATGAGACCTGAGGAAGTGTTGTTCCAGGCGGCCATAAAAATATGGCATATTGTGGGGCCATGTGGGTGCCCCTAGCGGTGCCACTGATCTGGAGTATATATATTGTCACAAATTTGAAATAGTTGTGTGTGAGGGTAAAGGCAGAGCTCAGCAGCCAGTTTGTGCTGTGGCATCATCAGGGCTACTATTCCTGACAGCTTGTATTCCATCTGTGTGTGGGTGTTTGTGTAGAGAGCCTCTACAATCCATGGCAACTAGAATGGTGTTTTCTGGAAAGGTCACCAATGCATTGTAGTTTCCTCAGAAAATCTGAGATCTGAGGAACTGTCCCAGATTGAGGTATCATTAGAGCAGGTTGTGGAACAAATTGATAAATTAAACAGCAATAAGTCACCAGAACCAGATGGTATTCACCCAAGAGTTCTGAAGGAACTCAAATGTGAAATTGCAGAACTACTAACTGAAGTCTGTAACTTATCATTTAAATCAGCTTCTGTACCAAATGACTGGAGGATAGCTAATGTGACGCCAATTTTTAAAATGGGCTCCAGAGGTGATCCCAGCAATTACAGGCCTGTAAGCCTGACTTCAGTAACAGGCAAAAGGTTGAAACTATAATAAACAATAATATTGTCAGACATATAGATGAACATAATTTGTTGAAGAGTCAACAAGGTTTTAGTAAAGGGAAATCATGCCTCACCAATCTACTAGAATTCTTTAAGGGGAGTCAACAAGCATGTAGAACAAGAGGATCCAGTGGATATAGTGTACTTAGATTTTCAGAAAGTCTTTGACAAGGTCCCTCACCAAAGGCTTTTATGCAAAGTAAGCTGCCATGGGATAAGAGGGAAGGTGTCTCTCATGGATTGGTAACTGGTTAAAAGATAAGGAAACAAATAATAGGTATAAATGGTCAGTTTTTAGAATGGAGAGAGGTAAATAGCGGTGTCCCATAGCTGTCTGTTCTGGGACCAGTCCTATTCAACATATTCATAAATGATCTGGAAAAAGAGGTAGACAGTGCAATGGCAAAATTTTCAGATGATACAAGATTACTAAAAACAGTTAAGACCTAGGCAGACTGCAAAGAGCTACAAAAGGATCTCTCAAAATTGGGTGATTGGGCAACAAAATGATGGATGAAATGTAATGTTGATAAATGCAAAATAATGCACATTAGAAAGCATAATCCCAAATATACATATAAAACGATGGGGTCTAAATTAGCTATTAAAGAGATCTTGGCATCATTGTGGATAGTTCTCTGAAAACAACCACTCAATGTGCAGTGGCAGCCAAAAAATGAACAGAATGCTGGGAATAATTAAGAAAGGGATAGATAATAGGACAAACTATCATGTTGACCTCTATATAATCCATGGTACACCCACATCTTGAATACTGGTGCCAGATGTGGTTGCCTCATCTCAAAAAAGATATCTTGGAATTGGAAAAGGTTTAGAAAAGGACAACAAAATGTTAAGTAGTATGGAATGGGCTTCGGATGAGAAGAGAGATAATAAGACTGGGACTTTTCAGCTTGGAAAAGAGATGGCTAAGGGGAGATATGAATGAGGTCTAGTAAAATCATGACTGTTGTGGAAAAGTAATAAGGAAGTGTTTTACTACTTCTCATAAAACAAAACTAAAGGTGACCAAATGAAATTAATAGGCAGCAGGTTTAAAACAAATAAAGGAAGTATTTCTTCAACAACGCACAGTCAACTATGGAACTCCTTGCCAGAAGATGTTGTGAAGGCCAAGACCATACAGGGTTCAAAAAAGAGCTAGATAAATTAATGGAGGATAGTCCATCAATGCTATTAGCCAGGATGGGCAGGAATGGTGTCCCCAGCCTTGTTTGCCAGAAGCTGGGAATGAGCAACAGGGGATGGGTCACTTGATGATTATCTGTTCTGTTCATTCCCTCTGGGGCACCTGGCACTGGCTACTGTTGGAAGACAGGATACTGGGCTAGATAGACCTTTGGCCTGACCAAGCAGGGCCATTCTTATGTTCTTATTGGTAGGTTAGAGTTAAGGTTGTTTGTCACAGTGTGATTTTTTTCAGGTCTTTGACGTGAGCATCGTATAAATAGAAATGAGTGCATTAGAGAAGGTGCTAGTGAGTAAAAGAGAAGGTGGCTAAATGTAGTGAGGGCAGTGAGACATGCCTAGGAAAATGGTACTGTATTAACTTTAGAACGTCCCACCTTGCTCCAACTTCATTCCATCCTATCTGCACAAGATCCCAAACCTGAACCAAGTTCTATGTCTGTGTATAGTACCTCTTCATTAGGAATTCCATCTCCATCTGCATCCTCATCACAGGCATCTCCAAGTCCATCGCCATCTGCATCTTCTTGTCCTGAGTTTGGAACAAATCTGCAGTTGTCCTAAGCAAAAAATAAATCCAAGAAATATGACCAACATTCCACAACATTACTTGAAATCTCTCTCCTGAGGGCTGGCTGACTTTTTTTTTTTTTACTATTAACCTGAAAAGTTTCTTAATAAAATATATTTTAAACAAAATAAACATAAAAACTTGCAAAAGTGTATTACACTTGGTAGTGTTTCCCCCACTGCCTCTTCATGCCCCCCACTATCACTCCCCTGGGTGATTAAAAAGAATGTCTCCTACCTTTCTGCAGCTATCAGCAGAGCATTGGAGTTTTTCATCAGGATAGCCATCAATATCTATGTCCTTTCCACAGATATAACCATCACCAGCCCAACCAATGCCACACTACAAATGAAAACACTATTATAGAACCACAGAAAGACTGAAGGTTCCACTTTGCAAACATGTACAGCAATGCTCAAGATGGGACCCTAGGTCAGTTTCAGAAAGGATCAATATGCAGTGCAGGAGGCACTAACATTTATAATGATATATTCAACCATACATCGCTATCTGTTAAGGTAGGCATCGAGATTTAGCTCTACAATTAAAATGTATCTGCTAATTTTGGATTGCCAGCTTCAGACATGTAGGACCTGATTTTCAGAGGTGCTGATTACCCACAACTCCAAATGACTCCAGTGGGTACTCAGATCCTCAGGGTCTCAAGGTGACCATCCAAAATTAGTGGTTGCTTTTGAAAATGTAGGCATTAGTGATCCGAGGTCAACAGTTTCCCTGAAAGATGATAAAATGCAAGCTCACTGGAAAAAGAGAGCCAAAATATGTAACATATATTCATAGGGCCAGACTTCCAGAAAGAGAAGTCTGAAATTTCTCTGGAATATTTTACACACAATTATTTGCACTAGCAAATTGGGCATTTCTGCATATGAACATTTAAGTATTTAAATTGCAATCAGTTTCTCAAAATACCTAATTTGTGGATACAATTGCTGAGAAACTGCACACTCAAATGTTGTGGATAAAATTGCATGTGGACTTCAGACCTTTACTGACTGTCCTCAGCACCAATATCTAGAATCTCTGTTACAGACATTTGAAGTATCACAGTTTTTTCTTTGAAATAAATATACTTAAAACTGAGATGCACCTACAGGGCCAGAGAGTGAGGACAGCAGAATCAACATCAGGAAAAATGTCTGATTTAGCTTCAGACCTCAGAAGAAAATTGCAGAACATATGTGGTATTCATATGCAGGATCAGTCCCTTGCTTCCAGGGTGATGAGTTGGATGATCTGCAAAGATTGAGGTTTGGCAAGGGAGCACCTCTGGTCACACTCTACCAGGGCTAGCTTCCTCATGCTGCCCTACCAATGCATTTCAATTTTGGTTTAGAGTTGCTACCTCCAAGGATAGAAAGGGCAGTAAAGTCTATATATGTACTGTGTCCTTGGCCTCTCTACTGAGAGTGCCATAAAGCAAACCCGATAAATATTAGCTGTCATGGTGTTTTGGGGGTGTTGAAACATATCCATAGAGAATTAGACTAAAACCAGCAGGTTATTTCACAGAGAGAAGTGAAAAATGCTGTATCTCATTGGTAGATTTGTGATCTCTGTAGACACAGAACTTATAAACTCTTGCTACCCAAAGGGGCTCTGAAATATTGCAGTATTCTAGAGACCCGGCCCACAGAGCAGACATCTTTAAAGACACGGAATTGAGCTCTGCTGCAGTGAATCTCCAGCCACCTGATTCCTTCTACTACATCTCTTTAAACAAAGACAAATAGATTTAGAATGAAAACGTTCAACATAACAGGGAATAGTCTTTTGGCATTTCAGATTACTTTAACCAATATCAAATTTAAATGACTCCTTCACTACCGAATGCTTGCATACAAAAATAGAAATACTACTAGGTAAATAGATCTGCCCAACCCTTTCATTACAACAGTAGAGAAAAAAAAACCTCATAATCCCTTAAATATACCATAGAGACGAACAATACAGATCTTTATTTAATGCAGTAGGCATCAGTTGTGATGTTTTCATCCTTTTAGACACAGTGGGGGAACTGCTGTTCCTGGTGTATGAATTCCTTGTTATTAGTCTTCCTTGTGGCAAAATAAATGAACTTCATTTGAGATTCTGCCTGTACAAAGGCTACACTGTTAGGACTATTGTATTTAAGGTTCCATCTACACTAAAACTTCTGATTGAGTTTGTACCCCTTTAGTGGCACAGTTTGTGCCCACACGTTGCATGACTAATAACTACAGCAACTAGCTATGTGTCACCCTTGCCAGAGATCTGATCTGACATGTTCAATCTTCAAGTAATCTGGTCAGAATACTATCATCTCATTATGTAGACAGGAGCCCATAACCACACTTAAATACCAGAAAATTTTCTTCACGGCTCACTGGACAGCAGGACATGGCCAGAGATCTGCAGAAAAGGATCTAGGGGTTACAGTGGACAAGACGCTGGATATGAGTCAACAGTGTGCCCTTGTTGCCAAGAAGGCTAATGGCATTTTGGGCTGTATAAGTAGGGGCATTGCCAGCAGATCAAGGGACGTGATCATTCCCCTCTATTCGACATTGGTGAGGCCTCTTCTGGAGTACTGGGTCCAGTTTTGGCCCCACACTACAAGAAGGATGTGGAAAAATTGGAAAGAGTCCAGCGGAGGGCAACATAAATGATTAGGGGGATGGAGCACATGACTTATGAGGAAAGGCTGAGGGAACTGGGATTGTTTAGTCTGCAGAAGAGAAGAATGAGGGGGGATTTGATGCCTGCTTCCAACTACCTGAAAGGGGGGTTCCAAAGAGGATGGATCTAGACTGTTCTCAGTAGTACCTGATGACAGAACATGGAGTAATGGTCTCAAGTTGCAGTGGGGCAGGTTTAGGTTGGATATTAGGAAAAACTTTTTCACGAGGAGAGTGGTGAAGCACTGGAATGGGTTACTTAGGGAGGTGGTGGAATCTCCTTCCTTAGAGGTTTTTAAGGTCAGGCTTGACAAAGCCCTGGCTGGGATGAATTAGTTGGGAATTGGTCCTGCTTTGAGCAGGGGGTTGGACTAGATGACCTCCTGAGGTCCCTTCCAACCCTGATGTTCTATGATTCACATGATGCTGATGCTTGCTCTGTGCGCATTGATATTTGGCACACTGTGCCACTGCTATCTGACCTGCTATCCTGTACGGTCTCAGCAGAAAAAGGCTTCCCAGAATTCAATCATACAAATGCTGCCAGGCAGCATGGTAAATGTAACCACCCAGATTTGGCTACCACCTGGATGTACTGGAGTCGGGGGAGTCTGCTATCTGGACATAACTGGACTGTTTGTAAATGGGTCAAATGAGTGTGTCATACTCTGGTTACAAACACACTTTTTTACTGATCAAAGTGTACACAGGCCCTAAAACATCCTGCTCATTGCCTCAGTAGGACTGTTTTTTTTCTAGTTTCTCTGGAGTGGCCTAAAATATATCCTATCAGCAACTTACAGTACATGAAATCTCTCCTTGTCTTTCTTCAATACACTGTGCATAAACACTGCATGGGTTCAAGGCTCGATTTCTGCAGCTTTTCTCAGCCTTGCATCCTTTGACCTGGTCTCCAGTGTAACCGGGTTTGCATGGGCCGCAGCGGTAAGAACCCTGTAAAGACAATCAGTCATTTGCATGAGTGTGTCTGTGATTTGCCTCACACTGCTTACGATGTGCAGGCTCAGTTTCATGTTCACTGTGGCATCTTGCTAGCTCCTTTTGTGAACAGACATGTTTGACTAAGTGCTGTCAAACATGTGAGACTGACAGTTGTGGAGGAACCAAAGTCCCCTATTCATCCAGAGAACAAGTAGACTACAGCAACTGCCCACACTTCTCTACATTGCCCTGTGAATGTCCCTAAAACCTGCTCAGGATGAGCCACCTTTAAGGTGGGAGAGGATATTACAATCTCCTTGCCTGTTCATTCTTTGCTGAGCTTTTGTTTATACACACATTACACTAGTTGACCTCAATCAATTTAACCAGTGCAAAGCATGTGTGGATACTTTTATTTTGGTATAAATCAGCCTTGTTTTGGTTTAGCTTCACTAAATTGGGAACAAGTTTTAAGCTAAACTGAAACCAGCTGCTCTTAAGCTAAAATAAATGTGTCCACCAAAAGTTTTCTCTGCTTTTGCTTAAATCAGTTTAAAAACTGACTTAAGCTAAACTTGTACAACTTTTGTCTGTTGATGACAGTGCCTAGGATTTGACAGAAATTAGATCAAAATAAGCCTTGTTCAAGCTGACATAAGAGCATCCATGCAGCCTTTTGCATTGGCTGAACTAAATCAGCTTAAAATAGCACCATAAACTACATCAGTTTGACTTTCTTACATAAACCAGCCCAGAGATTCCAAGCAAGAATGTTGTGGTTAGTGCCTTTGCTACTGATGGTGGGTATTGTGATCTGGACAGGTTTACTAATGGGTTATAATAAGCCCACACAGGCATTTCATTTGGTCTTGAGCTCTCTATTCCCCCTGCTTAGTTATTTTTAATCTTTCACTGGCTGGGAGGAAAAACATCAGTTAAAACCTCACCATAATCAATAACAACTTTCAACATTTTCAAAGACAAAGAAAGGGAACAAATATATATGTACATAACTAGACATGCAGCCCTATGTGTTAATAACGAGTCTTTGTTTCATTAGGAGTTCCAGATGACTTCCTAACACTTAAGCAGCAAAGCTTCATGGGTGACCTATTAGTGTTGACCTAGTCCAGGTGGACTGGAAAAGCATACTCATAACCCACATATGGCGTATTTTGTCTGTACCAGGAAGTACGTGGGTTTTGTCTGGATTTGTTCAGGATTTTCACTGTCTGTGCTATCTGATTTCATGGCAGTAAGCCGTACAGTTTGAATATGGAGATAGATGGAGAACTGCATAAATCAAATAATCAATGAGTGGTAGTTTAGAAAATTGGCAGCTAGCTTAGATCTGCATGGGGTTAGGATTGTATGAATTCCAGTGCTTTGTGCAATTCTTTTCCCCCCTTAATTAAAGTTGATGGGTTCAGTTCATCCAAGCTCACGCTCCTGAAATTTGCTAGTTACTTTGGATTTGCACAATGTATTCTGAGCTGTATCATGGCTCCGAATCCAATGGTGCCACATAAACCTAAGCACAACCTTGTGTGGGCCAAACAGATTCTACATATTTTAATAAGATTTAAAGTCACCTGTATTGATTTATATTTTAAGTTAGGTTGTTTCTAAGTAAATATTGTCTATTTACACATTTGTGTAAACTAAAATGATGTCAATATGATGATAAAATGCTAATGAATTAGCTGTTAGTGTATTGCATTGAAGTAGGCCCCGGGCCTTATGAAATGCTCTGGTGGGCCATGTATGGCCCACGGGCCAGAGGTTGGGCACCCATGAGTTAAACAACCTTTAAAGCAGCATTTCCTGACACCAATGATGCTGAATGGAGGCAGGGCAGACAGACAATCTGTCCCACTCATGAGCTTCTCAAGAACTGGCTTTCCCAGAGGCCCACTCGTCTCCTTAAAGACTGCATGGAAAAGGGTTAAAGATCTCTAAAGGATGCCTGCTCTAGTAACAGGACAGAAGATGCATCAGATAGAAATGCTATAGATCTTAAAAAAAAAAAAAAAAGATATTCAGGTGGGGAGTGGAGTTTAGTAACAAAATACTTCATTTATGTAAAAGTACCTCACCCAGAGCTTGCAGTTTGAAATCACCAGAAGCACTCAGTAAACTTAAATATTTAAATGTAGAGGTTCTTTCTGTGTGAGTATACTTAGCTATACACAGCAGACCATCTCACAGTGAAACAGCATTTAGCAGTAGGGTGAAGTGGAGTGAAAGGCCCAAAATGCATTAAAAGGAACTTCTACTCCTTTTCTCCTCCTTTCACTCCTCTCATTCCACTTTTAGTTCCACTCTGCTCACTCTTCTGTAATATAGCAGTTACATTTAACACCTATACTTTTTGGTAGCCATATCATTCCTCCTCTGCCCTGACTTCCCCTATATACTATGGTGATTGAGAAAGATGGAGAGGTTGCCCCTACTTACAGGGCACCAGAAGGAATTGCTGGCTTCCAGTCTTGTTACAGCTACTCCCAGTGGGGAGTGAAGATGTATCTTTTCAGAGAATGCCCCACCGCAAACACTTGCACAATTGCCAGAACTCCCTGCAACTGCAGGGGATGAAGGGAAGACTGCCGTCATTGCTGGGTGAAGAGGAGAGGATGGAGTTCATGACGGCATGCTAATTGTTCATTAAGCGCTGGTTGTTTTAACTTTTAGGGAGGAGATGAGATTCTTCTTTTTGTTTAGATAGAGTCAAAAGATACAATACAGAGGTCATCTCAAGCCAGAACCACAGATCCCAATCACAGCCTGATGTAAATGATCATTTTTGAAAACAGTAAATGAAAAGGTACTTACCATGGTGTTCATGCACTGGGAATTTGGAACGCATCCTCCATTTTGGCCATTATTACATTCATCAATATCCAAGCAGACCTAACACAACAAAATAAGGAGCCTATAATAAAAAACTAGTGAACCTTAGCTCCAAGTGTGAAGGGAAATCACTCACTGACCATCTTCAAAAGCTTTGGAAACATGAACAAGCATGTTCAGTATGGCATTCAACCTAAATCTGAAATGGAGGAAGGCAGGTCCAGGGGTTAGGATGCTGGTCTGTGACCCAGGAGACCTGGATTCACATTCCTGCTCCACTACAGATTTCCTCTGCGACTGCGGAAAAGTGACTTGGCCTCTCTGTGTCACTGTTCCGTCTGTAAGGTGGGGGTAGTGGTACTTCCCTACCACACAGGAGTGTTGTGAAGCTAAATCAATTTTTGTTTGGTTTAATATAGCCAATATTTTTAGAGTCAGTTTAATTACAAAGAACTTCTTCCCAGTTAATAGACCTTGTACCTGCATAATGACTTTTGGCACCACTTCTGAGAGAGTGCATTTCTTCCTTTTTTTATAGCATAACTCAGCCATAGAGGAAATCTAATTTGGCCCTATAAATAAAGTGGAATTAACTTTTTCTTTTAAAATTACTTATTTTGTGTTTTATCTGTGATGGAAAAGCAGACTTTCTCTTAACAATTGCAAACAAAATGGCCATTTATAACAGCATAGGCAGCGGTTCTCAAACTGTGGGTCAGGAGGGACCCCAAAGTGGGTCACGGCCCCGTTTTAATGGGGTCACTAGGACCAAAGCCAAAGCTGAGGGCTTCAGCGCTGGGCAGCAGGGCTCAGGTTACAGACCCCCTACCTGGGGCTGAAGCCTTTGGGCTTGGGCTTTGGCCCCCCATCTGGGGCAGTGGGACTCGGGGGAGGCGCTTAGGCTCGGGTCCCCCCTCCTGGGGTCCTGTAGTAAGTTTTGGTGTCAGAAGGGGGCCGTGGTGCAATGAAGTTTGGGAATCCCTGCCATAGAATCTGTCCTAAACTAATGCGCTGTTAAATAACTTCCTAAACATTGGTGAGGTAACAAACATATACTATGTACAATGTGGAAGAACCAATTACTAAATTGTCTCACCTATATGCTCGGTTGCTTTTTTAATCTGTTTGTGATCCTTCTGAGAAACTCCTAAAGAATTTAATGGGGTCTTAAATAGTAGGCTTCTATAGAAATTACAATAAAACCTGTAGGGCTGTATTCATATAGGAATGTGAAACAGCCATGAACGTGGCAGATCTGGCCAACTGAAGTCTCTCCTAACCTAGGGGAGCCCATGTGTAGTGTTTCTGCCACTATAGTGACACTCCAGACTCAGCCCAGAATCTGGTTTACAGAGTTGTATGAAAGATGCCAACTTTACTGTAAGTTTTATGAACCATCCTATAGAAATCTACAGAAGGAACAAATCTCTTTTACAAGATATCTTATGGACCTACAGAAAGTTTGGCATTTTCTATCAAATCCTACAGGACACTTCCCATTAGCTAAGGCCATCTCCTGTCTCCCCTCCACCCCACATTAACCTGTTGTTATTGCTGTTAAAGTCAGGGACAAAATGATGTCACTCTGCCGAGCTGCCCAAAACACTTGTAATTTTATTGAATGAAAAATACTTAGAATGTTTAATAGTTTCAAGCTGTATTTGGAAAGCGAAAGTGATAGCAAACCAGCCTCGCACACTGGAGATGGCAGTGTGTCTGGCTGCCACTCACCTGTTTATTGTTCTTGGCAGCATTGATCCCTACCCCCTGAACTGTCTGTCCTGTGTATCCTCGGGGGCAAGCCTCACATCTGAAGCCTGGAACAATGTTCACGCAGCGCACCCCAGGGAAGCATGGGCTATAGCGGCACTAAAAAGACAAATGAATTGTTGAACCTGCATCAGTGAGTCAATAACATTCTGCTGATCTCAGATTCCAAAACGTTACCTTTTTAAGCAGCACTTAAATAATATTCAATTGTATAGTTGTCCTAGAAGTCTCAAACCATGAGCTCAACTCTCCCCTCAGTTGTATGGGTTTAACTCCCTCTGAAGTCTGACCAAGTATCACTTGAATGGACATGACCGAAAAAAGTAGAAAGCCCTGTAATTGTGGCAGTCATGAGATCACTGGGGAATGACTGTCCACCTGTATTCAATGCACATATAAATAGCAGCATTTTGCTGTTTGTATTTGATAAAATACACAGGGGGGAAAGGTTACCGGAAAATGAATTAGTTAAAACGGCATATGCCCTGTTGCAGTTCTGCCCCTGTCTAGTATTTGTCAAATACCAACACCATTTGTTAATTGGCAGACTAATCCTGAATATGTTCATTTATCATCTCCCTAGATATGGTTCAAACAGAAGATTAAACAAGTAATAGGAAATATTAAAAATATTTTTAAAGACGTCTGGTCTTTTCACCATTATCTGGTGTGGTCCCACAGGGGTCTGTCCTGGGTTTGGTACTATTCCGTATTGTCACTGATGACTTAGATAATGGAGTGGAGAGCATGCTTAAATTTGTGGATGGCATCAATCTGGGAGGGGTTGAAAGCACTTTGGAGGGCAGGATTAGAATTCAAAATAGCCCTTATTAACGGGAGAACTGGTCTGAAATCAACCAGATGAAATTCAGTGAAGGCAAGTGCAAAGTATTTCACTTAGGAAGGAAAAATCACGTGGACAAATACACAATGAAGAGTACGGGGCTAGGCAGTAATACTGCTGAGAAGGAGCTGGGGTTACAGTGGGTTACAGATTGGAAGAAAAGGCTAATTCTGAGGTGCATTAGCAGGCGTGACATTGTAAGAAATGGGAGCGTATTGTTTTGCTCTACTTGGTACTGGTGAGGCCTCAGCTGCGGTACTGAGTTCAGTTCTAGGCACCAACCTTTAGAAAAGATGTGGACTAACTGGAGGGAGACCAGAGGAGAACAATTAAAAGGATGATAGGTTAGAAAACTCGGTTTTGAGGAAAGGTTAAAGAAACTAGGCATGTTTAGTCTTAAAAGAAGACTCAAAGGGACAGTCTTCAAAGGGCTGTTACGAGGAGGGTGATCAATTGTTCTCCATGTCCACTGAAGGTAGGACAAGAAGTATAATGGGTTTAATCTGAAGCAAGGGAGATTTAGCTTAGATGATAGGACAAACTTTATAACTATAAAGATAGTTAAGCACTGGGATAGGTTACCAAGGGAGGTAGTGGAATCCCCATTACAGGAAATTTTAAAGAACAGGCTGGACAAACCCCTCTCAGGGATGGTCTACATTTACTTGGCCCTGCCTTAGCATGGTGGAAGGTACTAGATGAGCTCTCAAGGTCCCTTCCAACCCTACATTTCTCTGATTCTATGATTAACTCAGCTTGGGCATAAAGCAAAAATACCCATAAAATGACGACAAAACAAACCAGGATAATATAGACAAAATACATACAGTTCAGTGTGTGTCCCTCAACATACAATGGCATTAATTTTTTTATATGTTTATAACAGATTACTAAACACAAAATTGGCTTTGGAGCCTAATAGAAAAAAAGATTTAATAAAAGCAAAAGCATAATCTAAAATGTGAACTTAAACATAAGACAGACTTAGGGTGACCAGATAGCAAGTGTGAAAAATTGGGAGAGGGGTGGGGGGTAACAGGTGCCTATGTAAGACAACACCATGAATATAGGGACCGGCCCTATACAATTGAGACATCTTGTCACCCTAGACACACATAATGTAGCTCTTGATTTGAAAAAGTAGATTAATCTTTTTTAGCCAGTAGAGGGAGCTCAAACAATGGCATTATTAACAGAAGACACATGCAGTTCAAAATACATATTAAGATAATGTTTTAAGGTTGTGAGGCACATCCCCCAAAACAAATCAGCAACGCTTCCTCCTGGGTTGGTGTTAAGAGGCCTTACTAGAGAGATGTTAACAGTCTCAAGGCTCAGACAGGGATAAGGATGGCTCCTAGTTGGAATTCAAGATTCCTTTTTAACAGTTATTGAATACAAAACTCCTATTTAAATGCCCTGGTTTCATGACATGCAGAAACAGTTTACAAAGGGAGACACAATATGATGTTAACTGTCCTTCCTGGACAATTGGACAGTTTGGGGGTGGATAAGGGCATAGAGGTCCTTCCACTGGTTCAAATGCTCCCCACATTTAGCCTCGTGTGACAACTTGTCCCTAACTGGGTGAGACAGTCCCAAAATGTAAATTTGAAGTCTCAGAACCAGGCTGAATGCGTCTGGAATGCATTTATCCCAGCTTCTCTGCAGCACCGCTCTGCGCCTGCCCAAGCCTCAAGGGCAGTGCCAGATTCTTCCCGGTGGGGGGCTGAGGTGAACCTCAGCCCTGCCCCCTCTGTGGTCGTACACCCTGTTCCTTCTCTTATTCTGAGACCCCACCTCCTCATCAGGCCAAAAACCAGAGCCAGGCATTAGTTAAGAGCTGCCCAAGGAAACCAGGCTGCTGTGCGGAACCCCAGAGTCCCAGACCCTCCACCTACCCAGGGGGTGGGGGACATGGGCCGAGGGCTTTTCTTGGGCACCACAGTCCCCAACCCAGAGCTGGTAGAGCAGAAGTCCCCAAACTATGGGGTGCATGGAGGAATGTTTGGGGGCATGGCAGGGCCCAGGCAGCAAGTGATCACCACCTAACCCCAGTTGGCCCCTAGCTGTGCTCTGGCCCCACCCCCAGCTGTAGCCCCACTTCCAGCCCTCACAGGGTGGGTGCAGACAGGGATTGTGGTGGGGCAACCATGACAAATTTGGAGACTGCTGAGGTAGAGGGTCCAGGGCTCCCCATGGTAGCCTGGGCTCCCTGGGCAGTTCTTACCAATGCCCAGTTCCAGCTTCTGCTCTGACCAGCGGGCGGGGCCTTGGGGAAGAGGAGCAGTAGGGGGCAGGGCTCCTGTATGTGTCACATTTTTGCATTTTGAAAAGGTGGTCAACCTAATGTAGCCCAATGAACATTATCATTTGATGGACTATGTGAGATGAGTTGTAGGCATTATTCCAGTTTTTAACAGACATGCTCTTGTAAAGAAAAAGCCCCACATTGCTTGGCAATTTATTGGCACTATCAGCATAAAGGCGAAGGTCTGAATGGACATGGCTTGTGTCTGTTCTATATCTTTTTGGCAAAAATGTCACCACTCTTTCTGACACTAACTCAGCTCCACCATGATAGGAGCACTAGTGCCTGTGTTTTTAACTCTGTGTGATCTGACCATGTTCAAAGTAAGCCTGAACCACTCGGTGTTGAACACACTGATGACCAGTCTGCATTAGTCCTCCCACAACTTCTACCATTAGTGGAGCTGCTCCAGTGGTAGTAACAGGAACTTTTTTGCTCAAAATCACCAGGGCAGGGAAGGCTCTGGAGACTGAAGTGCCCTTGCACACCTACCATAGGTAAGGACAAGGTCCATCCAGGTGTGGGCTGGGTCAGAGTAGCAAGGTAGTGTGAGGAATATGATTGTGCTATGCTTATTGGACCAGATTTACAAACGCAGGCCTCCATTTTTGTGCATGACATAACAGTAGGCATATTTCATGTCATGTCATGTTTGGGCACCTAACTCTACCCACAACAAGGTAACTGAAACATACATTCAATTTCTTCAACTTAGTTTTCCCCCTATAAGTTTTTTTCATAAACAGATACAAGTAGACTCATGCACCTTCTCTCTCTGACTTGCACACACAACATCAATCTGCAATCAAAACAACTATCAAATACTAAAGCTGTTTCTCCTGCCAGCTGAGGAGGAAGAAAGAGATTATTTCTATTTTGAATTACCTGGGAGGTGCTTAGACGCTACAATGTACATCTGTAGATTAAACACCTAAGCCTATGTCTATACTGCAGTTGGGAGGGGAGATTCCCAGTGCGGGTATACAGACAGACTCGCACTAAAAATAGTATCACAGGGGTAGCCATGTTAGTCTAGATCTGTAAAAGCAGCAAAGAGTCCTGTGGCACCTTACAGACTAACAGACGTTAGTCTATAAGGTGCCACTGGACTCTTTGCTGCTTTTACTAAAAATAGCAACATGAGCATTGCTGTATGGGGGGTGGGGGGGCTCAGGCTAGCCTCCCAAGTCCAAGCCACTCAACGTTCGGGCTCAGGCAGCCAGCCCACGCAACCACCAGTGCCCCAACAGCCACACTGGTATTTTTAGCGTGCTAGCTCAAGCAGAGCTCGCAGAGTCTGTCCACCTGTGCTGGGAATCTCAGTTGCAGCTCCCCAAGGATACGTCTACACTGCAGACTCTGACTCAGTTGGAGCCCAAGCCCTATTCTGTCCGCACACAAACCAGTCTGATTTGGTCAGCAAATACTCAGAACCCAGGTCCATGGACACTGCTAGTGGGGTGGGTAGGAGTCCAAATCCCACTGTGACTCGGGTCCAAACGCTGCCGTTTTGCAATGTGGACGCAGCTCAGACTGCAGATTTGAGTCAGTAGGTCTGTGTAGGGCAGTATGGCTGCATTAGCAATGGCTGTGAGACCCAGGGTCAGCATTTGTAAGCCTAGGTTTACCATGCAGTGTGGATGCTCAAGTGTGGTCTTGGAAACATCAAGTCCACAAGCCCAGGTCTCACAGAGGGTTCACAATGCAGTGTAGAAATACCTTCTAAGTGACTAGACAGTCTGCAAATAACTGCAGACATAAATCACAGGTATAAAAACAGAACCTGTTAAATAGTGCTTGAAAAGTAAATGTTTTGTGCCTTTTTTATGCTTCTTTATGATGTATAAAGAAGGTGTAAAATTTTATTTCCCCCCTTCAAAATACCAGGGATATTGAGTTGTTGAATCCTTACAAAAGAAGCTTCCCTCCCAGTCCCACCAAACTGTTTTGAGTTAAGTAAGTGCTGCAGCCAACCAAAATACAAAGAACCTGATTACATTACTCCATGGCTCCATTACACCATGGCTTTTCCCAACAACAATCAGTACAAAGCAGTGGACAATCAGGACCAAGGAAGCGTGGGTGGTGGATTTTTTTTTTAAACACTTCTGAATAATTCTTATTTCCTCTTTCGATTAATCAGACTTCATTTCCTTGGTTTTTCAGATGTCATTAATCTGCTAATTCTCAAGTCTCCAAGGGTGAACAAAACCTGAATTTCTAATGTAGAACCACTCCCCGTCCCACAAAAATTTAAAAACAAACCTTTTAGGTTTTCTTTCTACATCATAAAGAAGCGGCACCATTCCAATGTTTATTCCTTTGCAATTGACCTTTACGGCTGAATTGAAAACATAGCCAATTTTGTGAATAAACTGACTTCAGTTTCCAAGGCCGTTTAAACTAAAACTTTTTATGAACACTGAAATTCAGAGAAATAAAATCCAAATCAACAGGAAGTGCTTCTGCCGTTCTGCCCTATAACTGCTGATATTTAATCTTTTTGGGGAATCCCAATAACTGTGTCAATAACTTTGCCCTTTTGATGTAACATTCAGAGAGCAGTAAAATGGAAATATGTACTGCAGATACTTGAAAAATAAATACAGTGGTCTTGATTCACCACAGTATAACTCCATATTTTCACCCATGTAACTCCACTGACAACAATGGAGTCATGGCAACATATCTCTAGTGTAATGGAGTGGAGAACTGGGCCCAGGATGTATTACTCTTCACTGTGCAGCCTGTTAGTGAATGCTGCAGAAAGCAAGAGTCAGGGCCCATTTATGTGAGAAATGAGTTGGGATTTTTTTCTTTTTACAAGTCAATATTTTACCTCATCAATATCTGAGCATGTAACTCCATTTCCTGTGAGCCCTTCGGGACAGGGCCCACACTGAAATCCATCTGCTGTCTCTGTGCACCTGACCCCCCTGAAACAGGAGCTGGCTTCGCATTTGGGTTTAGGGGGCACTGGGGGCTCAGTTGGAAAGTTTGTAGCTCCCAAACCTTTGAGTAGAAAGAACAGCAGTTTTAGTGATTCAAGGAAATATCCATCATGCATTTCAATTGACAAGAGCTCTAAGGAGATACCTAATCCACTGCTGAGCAGTGGGATTGTGTTTCTGCATCATAAATATCCTTTATGTTGGCTGGGCTGGGGCTGCGGCAGTAGCAACTTCTTGGATTGTGATTGAGGAGACTTTTGTTAGGAACTGATCAAGAACCTACAGAATAGTGGAGGTTAAGGCTATGCTGCATATGTCATAAGGATATGAATGTCTTTCTGCTTAGTTAGTCCCAGAGCAGATGTATAACTTCTGATGCTGGCCAGAGGAAAGCAATAAGTGCAGGTTAGAGTGACCTAACAAGGACAAATGGGGAACAGGTCCCAAAGGGATTATAGGTTGATGGTATTATTGGAAAGGCAAGGTGAGCCATTACTCTGGGTAAATCAGCAATGCTGCCCTCAGTGTAAAAAACAGAGCTATTATTTCGCCTCGGAGAGATCAAAATTTACAAGGAGTGAAAAAAGGAGAGGGAGGAGGCAGCAGCAAGTGGCAGAATATTGAATATGTGACAGAGTGTCCACAACATTGTTTCATGTACTAAGACTGACCAGAGGGGGAAAGGAAAAATCTGGGACAAGGAAACAGGTGCCAAAATGGTACCAATGCATGTAATTTATCCTTTCAGCTGACTAACACAGTGCAGGCTTTAAAGAAACGTCCTGTGGCTCTAGTCTTTGTCTCACATGTGTGAAAACTAAGTTAGCTGAAGCTCAATCAAGATGAGATTCATTGGAGGGATGATAATTTGAGAAAAGCTATTGGAAGATCTGGCAACAATTATGCCTACTCCTCTGAATAAGGGTGTGTGTCCTCTGCTGGTAAAAAGAGTTGGCATTTAGGGGATCTGTTGGATTCCCAGCTATGTTAGAAGATTCTTCAAAAAGGCTTTTATAATCCTCTCTGGCCATTTCTTTTGAATGCAGACCTTGCTACTGTATCTACGCCTGTGTCACCTCAGAATCAGACTACTGCAATGCAAGGTTTGTATAGAGTCCCTAAATCAGCCTGGCAATGCAAGCTGGTGCCAAATGTGGCTGTTTGCTTATTCATTTATTCTACTAAGGCTCTTACACTGCTTAATATGCATGTTGTTATCTCCCAGGGACATGTGGCACGATCTGCATTCAGGTAGAATCTGAGGAGTTGAGGTGCACATAGTAGGTTAAAGAAAGATACAGTGGGTGAGGTAGTATCTTTACCTCACCCACTTTGTGTCTCCAATATCCTGGGACCAACATGGCTACAACAATACTACATAATAGTGGGTTTTGACCTTCCTACTGGAGATTCCCTCCATCTCTCCTCGCACGAAATACTGCCAGAACGGTGGTCACCAGAGGTGCTGGAGCACCATCACTTGAAAAGAGAGGGAACTGCTATCAGGATAAGGTCTTGATGGGCTCTGCACTAGAACTGAACTGACTCAGTCTAAAATAGCCTGAATGCAGTTTACCTCCCTGGCATGCTAAAAGGCTAAGCTCCTGGGGTAGGGCATGATGAGGGTTGGTTGTTTTGGATGAGGTAGAGTATTGTTTGGTTTTGACTGGTTATTTTCTGGTTTTGGGGAGAGCAGAAGCTTAAGGCTTTACCCGAATAGGAATCTATTTTTAACTTAAGTCAAAGATGCTTAGAACCCAGAAGAATAGGCTCATTTTTCAATGCTTCCTATAAATCAAATAGTGGCAATCCAGTGAGAATTGTTTTTAAACAATTGCAAATCTTATGTGGACCTCTGTTAATTTTATAGGAAATACAAGAATACTTACCACATGCCTGGCATTCTGCTATAGTATTTCTCAAAAAAGTTGTTTCCTTGATCTTTAGGATATAGAAAATATGTATTAGTTGGGTGATGCTAATTTGTGCCTGGCTGCCCATAGCACCATTATATCTTGTGTAGATGCTAATAAAATCACTGACCATTCACAAAGTGCCATACAATGACAGGGTCTGATTTTGCAAATGCTTACTCCCAAGCATGGTGCTTATTAGAATGAGTAGTCCTATCATCTGTGGATAACAACTCTATGTAGATTGTACATTGACTTCCATAGGGACACTCATGGTGGTGAGATTTATGGCCACAATTCAGTCCATCCCTATTTAGCAATGCATTTAGTAGGTGCTTAACTTTAGGCATACCTTTAGATCCCATTGACTTAAATGGGACTTCAGCATGTGCTTGAGCATTTCGCTGAATAGAGGTTTACTTAAGCATACGCCCAAATGTTTTGCTGAACTGGAGCCTAAGTGCTGTAGAAAGTGTTTGCAGAATCAAGCCCATAATTAGTAAAGGATGTTTAGCAAATCAGTAAAACACTAGCGACTTCACACCAATGAGGCTAATAGTGCAATTAATTTAATTTCCTTTTACACGTGCAAGACTACCTTTAGCTAGCTAGCCAATGGGCTAGAATAGTAGCTGCGGCTCTTCTCCACTCTGAATGCAGGTGTTTCTGGGGATTGGATCTATATAAGTGGGCCATCGCCTGCCCCACCTCCAGTGGCCCCTCCACAACATGCCAAAGTTGTAGTTCCCCTACACGGTCATTTGACTCCTACTGCACAGACAGAAAGCTTTGTACAGGAGCATCACTCTTGGGTAAAATCTGCCCTAACGCTGCATAAAGCAGTGTTCTAATCTGGATCTGAGGGATTCACACTGAAAGCCTCTTACAGTACCTGCTGCCTGAGAAGGTCTTTCACATCTCCTAGTATTTGGTTCATTTGCATCATTTGACCCATGAATTGTTTATTAAAATCATCTGTAGGGACAACAAAAATGAGAAAAGGCATGCACAACGTTAGTAGCTTTTTGTTCATTTGCCAAGATCAGCAGTGAAATCTTAACTGAAATTGTCTTAAAGGATGAGCAAGAGCAGATAATTCATAATATCTTAGCATCAGTAGGGAGAAAACACAAGGGGAAATACAATAGCTTATTTTTTAGGAAAGCATCTGTGTGAACTCAATATTCTTCAAAGATACTGGATTCAAAGCACTGAAGATTGAACTCCTTTTTAGCCACACACCTGGAAGAACAAAGGCACAGGAAACGCAAACTTCTCCACATTGGTGCAACATGGTGGGAGAACCATCTTCAAGAGTTAGAGGACAGTTCTAGCTCCATGCCCATTCAACGTCTGGACTCTTTGCTGATACTATCAACAAGTACACCAGTTAGAACCAGCTGTGTTGCTGGCTCCATTAGGAACCAGACTGAGATGACTAATCTCAGGCAAGGTGACCATATTTTCAGAATAAAAAGGAGACGCTTCTGTGGTGGTGTTTTTTAGGGTCACAAAATAGCCATACAAAAGAAATGTGTTCTGATGCCACTACTGCCCATTTCTGACTCAGCACGTTCATATTTTTCAGAGTGGAGGACTTCTTCCATTTACTGAATGTTCTGAATCAGTTTATCATGATGCACTGGACATGTCAATAATATTCACTGAGAGTCAAAGAACAGATATGATAGTATCTACTCTCATTTGACTTTTCTTTCCACTCTGAACACTGTTTATCACACTGAAAGCTAGTTCCCTGGGACTTCTTGTTCCTGGCAAATATAGATCAAATTCTGCTCAGTAGAGCAGTACATCTTGAATATGTATTTTGTTATTATTATAACATATATACAAGTTTTGATAGTCTAAATGAAAATTGAAGACATTTGAGGTGTCTTGAAATAAGTTTGTGGGATGCCAGGATACCATATGAAAAGCCAGTCCTCTCGTGGCAGAACCAAGACACATGTTTACTCTAACTTCAAGGCACCCTAAAGCCATCAAATAGTATCAACAACTAGTCACTACCCATCTGGCCTAGATTTGAACTGATGAGAGGTGAAACATTTAGTATCTCCAAATTAGGGCTTTCTGACCCCTCTTGCTGTGTGTCTGTGTATAACTCTCACTCAAGTGCCAATTCATTTACTCCTTTTGTTAATTTAAATCTAGATATCTGTGCAAGATTCACAAGATATGTACTGATATTTTTGCATTCTAAGCGAGTAGAGTATTTTGAAACTGTTAACTCACATATAGCCACTATATATTTTCCATATACTTTATTTGCTGTAGTATTGAATGCATATATGGAAATTGGTCTTATTAATGTTTACTAAATTGTTTTGTACTTCAAAGCATTTCTGGTCTGATCCCAGGCATGCTCAGGGGACTTGACCAATTTGATAGATAAGGGCTTTTCTTCATTTCAGATTGTTCTCATCAAAATAATAAAGAAGCTGAGGTAACCTGGAAATGCTGCATCTGTTCAGTCCCAACTTTTATTTTTTTGGGAGACTTAATATCTTGGCCATTTCAAAAATACTTAAGTCTGGAACTTTGGCTTGCAAGCTGTCAGGCCAGATGTAATAACTTTTTCTTTACAAAGAATTGGTTTAGCCATTATTGATTGAGAGCTGCAAAAAATGTAAAATACTTAAGGTTTCAGAGGTTGCTTTGTTGCCAGCCTCTAAATCAAAAACAGATCAGGTCTGAACACTTTTTTTTGTAGACTTTTAAACCTTAAGGTGGACTAATGACTTCGTGCTGTGAATTATACAGGATGGTTTTGAAATGCCTGGATATCTAAATTTGCATGCACCAAAAATGCTTCCCATAACATTTTTTCTTCTACATTTAAAGCCAAATCCTGCCCCCAGTCTGCAGTCGGAGTAGGTCCTAAATGTAGGAGAATGATCAAAGTTCCACTGCAAAAACCAGGCTTCAGAGAAGCTGTTAACACAGTTGTTTAGCAACCACATGGCACAAGTAGTGTCCCATGGCAGCTTGTTCCAGGAGAGTGTTGGGGCAAGCCAGAGGTGTGGCCAATAGGTATGAAACTAAATGGATCTACTAGCCCAGTTCTGTGTCAGCCAACTAAATGAGCCAGGCTGTTAAATGCCTCACCCTGGTTTTGCATACTGTAAAAATCTAGGTTTTGTTTTATGTCCTTCTGTCCACAATGACAGGGCCCAGCCACTACCTAGGATCACTATCTGCACTGCTCAAGCCACCTCAGGTTGGCCTCTAAGGGATGGCGCTGCCATAGCTGGTGTCTGAGTAAGGAGTCCTAGGGCAGGCTATCAAGACCACTGACAGTTCTTTATCTCCCAGACTCTCCACCACTCCCATATACACTCTCTCCTCTCTAAAATACTTGGGTTCTTTACCCGTGGATGGCTAAGCATTTCCATTCCTGTTTATTTTGACTAAATGTAGTGCGTTCACTTGATACATTATTGTTGTAAAAGATACATAGTGAAACATACAGGATGTGCAATCCAGCTGAGTTAATATTGTTGTTGGAATGTTTGCATCTCTTCTTTTCATGATTTTAATTATGAAGACAAATTAACATAGTCTCTTTTGCATTTAATATTATATTAATTCCATTTGAAAGTGAGTATGTGATTGAAATTGGAGGCCAGCACAAAAAGTTCAGCCAGGTCTCCTAAAAGGCCACATCTAACTACTAAATAAGAAAGTGTTTCACCCGTAAGTTATTGATTAGTGAACAAAAATTATAGAGATCTTTCCAAAAGGGAATAATGCAAGGTCTCAGTTTGGAAATCTTGATCACTGAGTTTTGTGTCTTTACAAGTGACAGTGCTGAATTAATTTCCTGATGTATCTGTAAGTGCATGCTAATTTATGGGAAAGAAGAAGGAACCTTTAGAACTAAACCTCTCAAGATTTGTACATCTAAACAAAAATATAAAGTATCATGGAAATGGAAACCTGCAACAGTGGACAACTGAAGCTACATGCAAAGCATATCCAGTCATCATTATTAAGGGTACAATTCTGTCATGGAAGTTATGGATTCCATGACTTTTGGGGACCTCCAGGACTTCTGCAGTGGAAGGGCCAGAGCAGAGGTTAGGTGTAGGGCTGCTGCAGCAGTGGTTGGCAGCCGGTACCCAGGGCTGCCAGAGTGGCAGCCCCAGGGCAGAAGCAGCAGGAGTGGAGGGGCGGTTTGGGGTAGCAGTGCAGTTGGAGCAGCTGCCGCGGTCGTCCCCAGGGCTGCCAGAGCAGTGGCAGGCGGCTAGACCCTGGGGCCACAGGAGCAGCAGCTCCCAATGGTCCCCCTCCAGAAGAGCTCCCACTGTTAGTCGTGTTTCTCCACTTTTCCCCTCCCTCAGGGTATTTTTAGTAAAAGTTAGGGACAGTGTCCCTGACTTTTACTAAAAATACCCATGACATAATCTTAACCTTAATCATTATGAAGCTCTAACACATACAAATAGCTAGTCAGGAATTTTTCAATGAACTTTTTTTTCCATCAGAAAATGCTGATTTGTGGAAACTGAAACTTTTAGAGAAAATGGAATTTCTGGTCAAAATGAGAGCACTTCCATCCCAGAATAGCCAACAGTCTGATGGTTAGGCACTTGCCTAGAGTGATCCAGATTCAAGTCTCTGCATTGGAGCAGGGACATCTGAGGGGAATGCCCCAACCACCAGGCTGTAGACTATTCGAGGTTCTCTTTTGCAGGATAAAAACAACTTTTTAAACCTTGAAAACTTTAGTGAAACAGAATTCTTGTTTTCCAGACAGGGTAGTCTTGTGTAAAAATGATGTACCCTGTCTCACAACTATATTAAATCAATCCTAATTAAAATGATTAAGGCTGTGGTTTTTCTAGGAGGTGGCAAGGGAGAGAAGATTTGTCACAGATCCTGTATTTTTATTTACAAGGACATTTTTAGTCTTAAACTGGCCCTATTGGCTTCACTGTCTTATGTAACACTAAAATCTTGTACGCATAACATTTACCTGTTCTTCTCCTCCCTACCCCCAGACGCTATGAAAACAGTCACAATTTGTCATTAAATCACTTTGCTCTGCCCTGTCTACTCCTTCACCTCTTACTGTCCAGGAAAGCAATCACAGCAGCCCTTACCCATTTTGCTTCTCCCTACTCATGGCTCAATAACCAGGAACAACGTTACATGTAAAAAGAAATCTGTTTTAAAAACCCAAAACAATCAGATCCTCTGCTTCAAGCAGAACCATCTCACAAGCTGGGTGAGAGCCGGAGCTAAAGAGCAGTTGAATTGGCCTGCACCCCTTCAAATAAGAAAAGCCCTTTCCCAGCACCACTGACTTTCCCATAACTATATCAATGACATGTTGCTTTGTTACATGTATCTGTGACTGTGTTCCTCTCCATCCTGTGACATCTGAAAAAAATGTGCATGATGTCGTCATGGCCCTGATTCTATCTGGTTGCCCTCATTAATTTGAACAATTTCTTCAGGTTTATAAAATACACTGTAGTTAGTTTCTCAGGATATCTTAGGGAGGCAGGGTATTTCAACGTATTTACCTTTGTTCTGAGTAGCAGGTTCATTCTGCTGAAGGAAGCAATCTTGCAGACTTGCTACTTGGGAAAGTGAGCCTTTCACTACCAGCTTCAGCTCATCCAAAGTGTCCTGGAGCAATCAGAGAAATTCACAGCAATCATCTCCAGAACAACGAAGAAACAAGCAAGCAACCTTGAAATGGGGCAAGCCTCTTAGTTGATGTGCAGATAGCTCTAAGCCCATGTTGTGTGGGCAGGGCTTAATAGCCATGCTCAGGGCCAACTCCAGGCACCAGCCGAGCAAGCTCGTGCTTGGGGCGGCAGATTCTACAGGGCGGCATTCCGCCCTAACCTAGGGCAGCATGTCCGTGTTCTGTTTGTTTGTTTGTTCACTGCTCCGGCAGCCCTGTAGGGGCGGCAGTGCAGAGGAGGGGAGCACCCTGCAGCAAACTTGGCAGGGCAGCCCACATCCTTCCCTCCCCGCCGACCAGAGCAGAGCGGAGCCCTCCCGGCAGGCAACGTGGCAGTCGGGGCCGCATGGTGAGTGCCCCACTAAAGAGCTGGCCGCCCCCCTTCTCTCTCTCTCTCTCTCCCCCCCCACTCCCTCCCCCTCTCCTCCACTAGACTGGGCGCGCACTCTGCAGCGCAGGGAATCCTCCTGTACCCTGGCTCCAGCTGCCCTGTAGGGTTTCTTTGTTCTGTTTTCCTCTCCCTCCCCCCGCTTTGCCGTTCCAGCTGCACCGTGTTTCCCCCTCACACGCACTTTGCCACTCCGGCCGTGCCATTTTTTTTTCTTCCCCCTGCTTTGCCCCTCTGCCCCCCGTCTTTTTTTTTTTGTTGTTGTTGTTGGGGTGGCAAAAAAGCCAGAGCCGGCCCTGGACATGCTCCTGTACCTCCTAACTACTTTGGCCATTCCATAAAGTCCTTTTGACAGAAGAAACTGCAATGCACTGGGCAAAACACCACATTTTGGTTTTGCAGATTTTTCACACAGGTCTTTTTTGAATCACGTGATTTCACAAAACAAATTTTGACAATAGATATTGCTATAACAACAATACCAAATGAATGCTCCTGTGATTTCAATGCAAAGGCATTTTTTTGCTTGAAAACAAAATCCTGTTCACTCAAAAAAAAAAATATGGGTACCTTACTTTTTTGTGTGTCATAGAAATGGGCTCCTTTTCAAGTTTAGGAGAAAACACTCTGTTTTTGACTAGTTTTCAATTTTATTATGAATATTTTGCATACAACTAGTTGCAATGATGAAAGATATTTGTGCTGTATTCCTGAAAGATACTGCTTTTCTGGGATGGTTGATGTGGAAATCACAGCAAAAAACATCAGCCCCTCTCCTTGGAATAGCCCAGGCAGAGGTAGATAGCAAGGTTATAATCACATAGCTGGTATTTTGACTCCAGATCATTGCCAGTATAGTTTTCCTCCTATTCCTTCCATTTCTGAATCACAGTCATTGCAGAGACTGAAGAGTCAAACTGCATATTTCTTGTACGCATGCACATTAAGCATACATGTAGCCTATATATTGTTCCTAATGAAAATCTGTAGGAAGCTACTTAGAGCTTTCATTTTTGCAATAGGTAAAAATTTAGAAATAATCTGACCTTCAAGTAATACCTAGACTAAAACATCTTGGTTATGGTAGACTGTAAACTGGGTGAAATCCCGGCCCCTTTGCAATCAATGGCAAAATTTTACTGACTTCAATGCAGCCTGGATTTCACTCTATATCTAGAGAAGCCACTCAATTTTCCATTCATTTTACAGATTACTGTAAGACCTTCTCACTGCTAATGCACCTTCTTTCTAATTGTTCCATCTGTTCTTAAGTTTTCATACTTACCTGTGCCTTTTTCGGTAGGGTGCGAAGTTCCACAGACTCTGAACTGTGGTATAGACCTGAAAATGCTTTAGGTAGACCTTGAATGGCATCCACCTGCATGCAGTCCAGATATAACTCTGCTGTGATGGATCCACGCTGCAGACCACTCAGCTTCAAAAGGACTGCATGGCGCTTCCCATCAGCCAGCTGGGTGTTGCTGAACATCACAGAGTTTAACTTCCCATCATTCTTCATGTAACGCAGGATGACTAGTAGAAAATGCACAACATGACTATAAGATGGTAACACAAAACACAAGGCATGTCCTGATAATCTGAGTGGCTGGTGACTGGAAGATCATGGTGGATACTTCTCACTGCTCTGGTTTATTTAATCACTTCTGCTTTGACAAATGTACCCCATATGCAAATATAAGCAGGGAATATAAATTTGACATTGAATTGCAGGAAATGCAGATAGAAGAAAACTCATAGGTTCAGTATTGTTGTCTACCGATCATTCTCCAGTGCTTTGTTCAGGCTCATTTTAAATGACTCAAATGGTGGAGCATATGTCATCATAAGAGGGCATAATGTAATAAAATACACATTGCCAATAAAATGCTGTATCACTGTTAATGTGCAATTAATAGTATGACAGAATTACACTTGACATCCTAAAAGTTACTCTGCAGCAGAAATGCATAGCTAGAGTATATGTTTCAGTAATGAGTATAACATCTCTGCAAAGGATACTAACAATTGTGCAGTCAAATGTGTTAGTTATTAGTTGATTCCATTTCTTTCTGTCTTTCAACATGATGAACACAAAATGAATACAAAAAATAACACAGAGAACACAAACATAGCATTAAAATCTCCCTTCTTTTAATGCTTCCTGATAAAGAATAGTTGTCAAACACCTGGCTTACCTTACCTGATGTACTTGCCTGGCTCCCAGGATAGACTGCACTTTGCACAAAGACACTCCTGTTATTAACTAAATTACTATATTGAAAAAAAACTTAAAAATGAGTAAAATTGGAAAAGAAAAATCTATCCCTTAAGGAAACTGAATCTACAAGCGAGAATGAAACACCTCCTCGATGCCACCCAGGACTTATCCCCATGGTTACCTGCTAAACCTTCCTCTGTCCACAATCTCTTATGGGGGGAAAACCTGGCTGAGCATATGTGGCTATCGATAATAGCAGCAGGGAGGACACATCTGTAGCGCATACAGCTACTTTCCAAGATCCCATTGATTTAGCTTAAGTAACGTTATTGGAATCTGGCCCTTCTTTGTGATATCACTCGCTCTGGCTAAGAAATCCAGATACTTGCAAACTTGGACTCCTAGGCATCTCAAGGGGATGGTAACTGTCTCAAATTTTGTTTAAAATAAGGGTAATTACATATATAAACAATAGTAATGTACTTCTTTCCTCTTTTGGAATCTTAGAAAAGTGTTTGGAGGTTGTTTTTTTTTAATTGCAACTTCTTTTTGATAGGGTAAAAGAGCTGCTGGAACATCTTTCCTAGCTAGTATCCAGACTTTGCAGCATTTTACTGCTCTCAGGAATGAGAAATCTGTAAGTTACCCAATGAGTCTGTGTGTGTGAGGCAGAAGGTCTGTAGGTAGGATGCAGGGGAAACTACAAAAATGCTCCTTGAATGTAAAGCCACTTGGCACATATTACATATGATATATTTATGGTTAAAACCCTCTAGAATCGAAGAAACAGGAGACAGGTATTTAAACTCTTTCGATACATGTAAGCATTATCATGACATCTCCAGTTGCCATTTATTCTAAGGTTTGGGATTTCCACTATTCTTTTTATACTATTAATGACTCTTTGTGTTTCCTATGTGTTTTGAACTTCCTTAAAATTTTCTTTGGACATTACCTTGATATCATTTGTTTTGGTCATTTCTTAAATATAAAGAAACAGCTTTTGCTCTGTTTTACCAGTATAAATCCACAGTAATTCCAATGAATCTGATTTATACCAGTGTGTGGTCCCTTCTATCTTTAGTTTATATATCCTTTCTGGAAATCTCAGCAGTTGCCATCAATGACTCAATTATTTTCACTATTTTCTATGTACAAAAACAACCAGACATGAGATTTCCTTAGGATTGCATGGGGTCATCAGTAACTTGACAAAAAGCAACTCTGCTTGCTGGCAAATGCTGAGTTTCACTTGCCAACTCTATGTTGCAGGCATTTACTTATGTGACTGCTACGTGCATGGGGGTATATTAAAGCAGGATCCTTGGAACTGGGCCCTGCAGCCAGAATGACTGAACACAGCAGTGAGTCAGTGAGAGAGAAACCAGAGGACAGTGGTGGAGCACACAACTGATTGCTGGCTACCGGCCAGGATAGCTTTAGGACAGCTGAACTGTCTGGCTTGAGAGGAAGATCCAAGGACTCATTATTGGGCCAAAGCCAAAGGTCCGTCGAGGGGGCTGGAACAGTCTGTTGAAGAAGATGAGGGCAAAATTTTGATGGACTACAGTCCCAGTTACACTCAAATCACCTATGATCCTACATGTACCCTCCCACCACCAGAATGCTTGACACAGATGACCTGCAGATAATGAAGTGTTCAGTTACTTGCACTATCTAAAAAACATACTCACTGTCATTCTGGCTCCTGAAAGCCAATACAATGGTCTGAGCTTAGAAAACATTCAGTGAAACGACAGCTGCAGCATAGTAATAGACTATGGCTCAAAGAGCTGTTAAGCAATATCAGTTGTATTTATTTAGATTTTAAAAGAAACATTGATGTAAAAGAGGTACATCTGTTATGTGAGAACAGTTTTTCTCCAAGTGCCCTTATTAGACAGCAAGCATGAGAAGTCTGCAGGGCTATTTTAGCTTTTTGTCTATGAAAAATGCACCAGTTTAATTAGATCAAACTAAAAAAAAATTACCTATTTAAACAGGTGCAAATCCCTAATCTAGATACACTTAAAATGGTTCATCTCTTGCTTCTATCAAATTATCTTGCATCAGTAAGACTGACTTACACTAATTTGATATAAGCAAGATTTAAACCAGTTACTGTACATTGACATTAGAAGTCTACAGCAGTTTAACTAGATTGAATTGGTTAAACCAGTGCACCTTTCTGGTACAGAAAAGACCTTAGTGTAGACTTAGCAAATCCGGGGGTGATGGGATAGGAGGGAACCCACGTCCAATTATTCTGTTGTAAACCTCACACAGGCATGAACATACTTACAATAGAATCAACCAAAACAAAACCAGAATGTGTGCAAAACATCTGGACCCAGTTTTCAAACATGGCACAGTCACAGATGACTAAATCCTGCTTCGGGTTGCTTAGATCAACACTGAACGCATCAGTGGAAATATTATGCCCCTATATTATGAAGTACAAATGTTTAGATTTCACTTCTTGTTTAGGTGTCCATTTGTCATTTGGGCCCACAATGTGCATAACAATAAAGTTTTGAAATAATACTATATTTACCCTCAAAAGGATGCCAAATCATCCCCAGATTCCGTGCAATCATCTAACTAAGATGAGCTGTAGTGAAAAGACCCACTCCAGTGAGCATTCTAACCTATTGCCCACAGCTATTGCACTGCATGTTGGATATTTTCAAAGCCCTTAACAAATGTTAACTAATTATATAGGTGCATGTCCTAGGCAAACCACACTAAAATAATGGGGGGATTAGATCTCAATGGACAGCTCTACTGAGGAAGTTCTGTCTCTTTAACTAATCTTAAATCTGAATTTATCATATAATGGTGCAAGAGTAGCAGTCTTGTAGACTGAAGTTTTCTACATATTAAAGAGTCCAAAAGGAAATGAGTAGTGGCAGTGCAAGCTTCTCCACACTATCCATCAATATATCTCAATCCTGACACAGAGGGATCATCTGTAAAGATGAGAAGGTAACTCACAATTCGTGTTCCCTGTGCGCAATAGAAACGTATTCAGAACTGCCAAGGAACAATTTAAACATTGTCTATAAAGCTCAAAAAGTCTGTTCCTTAATTCATACCAAGAAAGATCTGAAGGTATGCAAAAGTTCTTACAAATTAGACACAAGGGTGACTTATTTTTCAATAAAAAGTGTGTGTGTGTGTGTGTGTGTGTGTGTGTGTGTGTGTGTGTGTGTGTGTGTGTGTAAGTAAACACTGTGCCTGATCCTGCAGTTCTTACTCATTGACTTCAGGAGCAGTTTCCTGGACCTATAGGACCAGACCTTTGGTTTTAAGGGTTTTCTCTGTATGCACCTCTGTATTTTCTAATTAAAAAAAATAAAAGTTGTTTTAAGTGAGTCAGAATTTTCCTACATCTAACTTAAAATTTCTCAACAAATATATTTCTAACTTTGCTCAAGTCTGCACGGTGACTCTTAATTAACTGGTTCCAATAAACAGAGAACAAACATTTCTTCATCACCCGAAAGATTCTATAAGCGCAAGGAACATTTGCCTTGCACAGTCAAATCTAAACTTCAGGTCCATGGCGCAAGTACCCTTCTTTCATATGCATGAGGCAGCATGTGCGTGTGTCTATCACATTCCTTAGTAATAAGAAGCAGTTATTGTCCCAAGGGGGAAAAGAAAGGAAAACAACTTTATATGTTTCTTTAGGAGCCATTCAGCGCTCGCTTGTAGTAAGCTGGCTGGTAGAACGTAGAGACTCCGGTTGATTTTCTCAGTATGCTTCTCCTAGTAGGCATCAGGGTAGTATCAGTGCTGTGCAAGGAAGCATAAAAGGGGAGGCAAGAACATTGCCAACACTTATATCTTCCTGAGCAGTAGAATGAGCAGGTGATGAGTAGTGAAATAAACAACAAAAGAGTAGCTGTAAATAACATTTGTAAAGACTATTGCAGACATGTCAATATTTGTAGATCCATAAAATAAGGGGGTTGGGGGCAAATGACTTACCTTTATTCAATCGCCCCACCACTGTAAATTCAAAATACTTGCTATTGTCATCTGAAGAATATAAGCCAAATATGGTGGCTGTACTCTTTGTCTGCAGTTTGAGCGTTGAGAGCACATATACTTCATTCAATGTAGGATCAGCAAGTGCTTGCTGTAGAAAGTTTACCAGTCTCTGGCTGGGAGATGAAAGAAGATCAAAAACTGTAAAATAAAAGGATTTGGGAAGTTGGTAGGTAAACTGTGTATCAAATCATAGTACAATAACGACCCAAGAGAACTTCATTTAATACCCCTCAATGACTTCTCTTTGGGGGATAGAAACTATTCTTCGTTGTCATGGGGATATTTTAGCAATTAATCCAAATTCTCTCTGAACTGCAACTAGAATATATAAAGCAATTTTTCATTCATGACATCAGACTCTTTATGGTCTTTGTTATCACTTATTTCATTTTAGCAGCAGCTGTTAGCAAGCATTATCTATTATTGCTCAAATACGAGCATGCTCTATTTTTCAATTCAAATTATTAAAATCTTTTAATGTAGATTTCTAAAATTCATCTTTTTAACAGAAATCTCATACCTCACTGTTGTTTTTATAAATTCAGACCCTGTCATTCATGCTCCAATCAAGTCCAAGATCTAAAGTCAAAATTTGCATGTAAAGAATTTTCAGTGCAGTGTACTGTACAGTACAAATATTTTGGTTTCAGTTAATATAGTCTACCTAGGGAGATATCTAATATGATATAAATGACTACTTTCTTTGCTGACTTTCCAGAAGGCTAAAAGAAGACATTTTTATGTAAATAAAACCCACATTCTCTTCATAGTACTGATACCAAATCACGGCACGTATGAAAGCATAGATTAAGAAACTGAAAGGAGTGACATAATTAAATCTACTTGAATTCTCTTTAACTTTTAAAGAATGCATATAGACCTTTTTCTGATATTCTATGCTTCTAAGTCAGACTCTCTCTCACTTTCTTTTTTAACACATATCAAATCACGCTTTTCTCAGTATTTCCAAATCTTTGAATACATTTCTCTAAGACAGAATTGGAACAGAGGCACACTTTTCTGTTGATGAAATGTTGTTCTTTTACTACGCTGGTTAATTATTGCTGCTTTTTGAGTAATAAATATAGATGAGAGAGAAAAAGTTAATTAAATGCCTCCAAACCAAATCAATGATGCTACTAGAAATCTTGTGAATCTCAGATATGAACCAAATATTAATAAAATTGCATATTTCCAATCTCCTTCCGATAAGAACTAATTACAAGGGAACCACTTCAGTAAACTTGTGGTAGTTCTGTTTATTTAGTCGCAGTGCTGTACATATAGTAAGCCCTTTTAATAGCTCCATTATGTTAGGGCCATATTACCCCACTCTCACTAACATGAAGACAAAAACTGGTGGAACTCAATGGGGGTTTAAGATGGGGTACACAGAAGAAAGGTAACAGCAGCTCTGTGGTATGCTCTGCCTCAGTTTCCCAAGGTTATAATATAAAGTTTGGGCTGAAAAGGTCAGGGACAGATAGGCCTGCTCTGCCTGGCCTCATCTCCTATAACTCTGTCCCTCAGCTATAACAATTTTGACTCGGTCCACATTATATTTCAAAGTGACTGCTCTGTAAAATGAATTTGACCCATTTCACTGAATGAACCTTTCCCTACACCTAGGGCAGCAGTTGTCTCCAGGGCAGCCAACAGAAGGGACTACGTGGGAACACAGCTTCCTCCAGGATCACATGAAAACATCTCAGCTGTAAGGAGGCACTGGGATTCCATGGTGCTCCCAAGTTCAATGCAAGTCTAAGGATACCCGCTGAGTTAGAGGGCAGAATCGCTCCCCATTGCATTTGGATGCAAATGGAATTCCCCCACAGAATGAGGAAAGAAGGAGGTTCTCCCCTTATAGGCGGCAGCCTTCATTTCTTATAAACCTATTGAAAGTTGCACCAATATTCTACTATTTAATGGCCTGATTCTTATGCACATCAGTCTCCCACTGACTTTACTAGGTGTTTATGGTACACTACAAAAGAAGGACTAGGCCCTAAATGTACCCAAGATTTATTGTTGAATACCAGAGAAATGAATGTCTGAGAGCCACATTGCAAAATGCCATTGCTAGCATTTAATTTATATCCAAAAACAATTTCTTTATATACACAGGGCAACTAAGAAGGATTGAGCCCTCACTTCTTAGATCAGTGATATGGTGGAGAGGGGACTGACACCTCTTCACATTCAGCCCATAGAAAGCAGCCACATAGCCCAATCAAAGACAGAAGGACAACTCACTACTTCATACAGGAAACTCTTGCAGGAAATAACCACACAAAATATGCAGCTAAATCTTTTAAGTTATAACACTGACATAGAATAGAAATCTTCTAGGTTTGTTAAATGCTAAACCAGTTATTGAAAAGGGAATATATTCGTAAATAGCTCTGTGTCAAGAGCATATTTTATATTAGCTAATTTCTTATAAGATGAATTAAGCTTCAATTTATTCAGACATTTAAAACTAAATCTGACTTAAATGTTGGTAAATGAATATTTACATTAGAGTATTTATGAAGTATTTAGAAATTCTGTACGTGTTTGATCACTTGAGGCCTGCTCCTGAAGTCTTTACTCAGGTAAAATGCCCTTTATAAAGCATTTTCATGTTTAAAAGATGTATTTGAATTGTTTGGGTTCTAATAAAGCACAACTTCTTAGCACTGATGGGATTCTTTTGGAAATAAGTGCCAAATCCATGTATCTGGGATGAATTAGGATGAATGTCCATTGACTTCAATGCAGATCAAATCCATCCCGGTGCGAGGCACTCACTTCCTAGCAACAGTTGCTGCTGGGACAAGCGTCTACCCTCCTACAGGTATGCCTACACACTTAGCACTGTTCTCTGGATACAGCCAGCTTTGGGGCCCCAGCAAGCCCATGATCTGGTTGGAAGGAACAAGAAGATATGTAAAAGAGAATCACACTTTCATTTTAAGAAAAGTTATCTGCTAGCCCCTTTCCTTGGACTTGAAAACAAACTTATGGGCAAATTGCTGGAACTGAAAGAAACAAGCAGCAGATCTCAATTCATGCAGCCAAACATGTCCCCAAACACATACACTCTTTCATTCTTTATTTAAATGAATCGGTGAAGTTGCAGAGGGAGATTTTGACAAACCAGTAAAGTGCCTGAAACCACTATGGCTTATTGCTAAAAGCAGCCAAGTCAGGAGGCTGTAAAGTGGCCACGTAGCGAGCTCAGCTTGATCAAGGCAGGAGGGGAGGGGGTTTTGGATGCCACAGAAAGGGCAGCTTGACCCCACGTCCTTCCTGATAAGAATTGTGTTTGAAGTTGCTGATACATGCATTTTAGAAAAGCAGGATGTGCCCCAGAAATGTCTATTAGGACCTCAAGGCTGCAAACTGGAGAAACCCACACCTTGTTAATCAATAATCGGAACCTCTTGCTTGACTATTGAAACTGCTAGCTTAACGAGTTTTCTTTAAGGGACTTGTCATTGTGTTCCTAATGTTTAAAATAAGAGGGAAGAGTTGTGGAGGGGGACTCTTCAGGACTGGACTCTCCCTCTGGATGTATCTGGTGTTCCCCACTGGCAGATGGGCTGCCACTGTGCCACTCGAGAGCCACACTCAGCTTCAGTAATTATCAAGGGTTGGGGGTGTTTTACTAACCTGTTGCGGACATATGTAAGTGCTTGAGACTAAGTAAAGTTTAGCTTTAAGTGAAAGCACTCTTATGTTTCCTGTTTGTGTCAGCCATCTATTGGTTGGACGGCCGTGTCTTCCCTGATTTATTTCCTGACACCATCTCGCATAAAGTAAAAGTTACCAAGAGCTTTGGATTGAAAGAACCCCAGATAACAAAGTTTGCACCATATCCCAAGAATCATCTTACTAACTCTTTCCAAATTCCTTAGGATGGACCTGTACAGTGCAGCGTGATAATGTTGGAGGGGGATCATTTACATTTGAAGAGAGTGACAAAATATTGTTTTGGAGGCCTGCGCAAAAATGTTAAGACTAACTGTGCACCTGGGAGTTCTCAAAGAGAGGATGTGAGGTTCTTAGAGGAGAAAGAAGCTTGGGAGAATGAAGGCAATGAGGGAAGCTATCGAGGGGATCAGGGAGGAGACCAGCAGACAAGGGCTCCCGTCCAATGCAATAGACCAACAAAGCGTGTCAGACAATGTGGACTTGTAAGCAATAGATGCATCACCATGATGATTGGAAGGAAAAGTTTTTATCAGTTTTATAGGTGTTACTTTTCAGTTTCATTGACTGTCGTCTTGTTTTTGTATTACGAGAAAGTAAATCAGGAATTTCTATTTTCTCTTTATAACACCCATAAATGTGTACACCTCAAGTTTATCTCTTATTGTCCCCTGTTTAAACTAAACAGTCCTCTTTTTCAGTCCATTTTCATATGCAAGTCTTTCCAGACCTCTAATAATTTTTGTCACCCATCTTTAAACCCCTTCTATTTCTGTGAGATGCAGTAATCAGAATCAAACAAGTTATCACAGATGAAGGCATACCAATATTTTACTTAATGGTATTATAATTTTCAGTACTATTTTATAATTCATATTTCATGCATTCTAATATTTTTGACTATCATTTCCCACTGAAAATAAATTTTCATTGGGCTGTCCTCTGTGACTTTCAGGTTTTTTTCCTGTGTGGTTATAGTTAATTTAGAATCTAGTAATGTGTAGAAGAAGTTCAGGTTATTCTTTCCACTACACACTACCCTGCACTTGTCAGTTCTGGATTTAATCTGCCATCATGCTTTGTTAGATCTGATTGAAATTGTTTTTTCTAGTCAGGACAAACTTAAATAATTCTGTCTACTGAAAATCTTCCTACATCACTGTTCACCCCCTTCCCAGATAATTACGAAAACATATTAAACAACATCGACCCTAGGATGAAACTCTGACCCTATTGAAATCAATGGCAAAACTCCCACTGACATCAGTGAGGACAGAATTTCATCCCCAATATGGAACCTTGGGGCATTCCACTGTTAACTTTTTGCTATGTCAACAATTAACAGTTTATTCATACTCCTTGTTTTCTGTCTCTGTTGTCAGCTTCTAAACCATGACCATATTGTACCTCTTACTTTTGTAGATAGGTTCAAAGAAGCCTAGTAGATTTGAGAGGTATGATTTTCCTTTTGCAGAAGTCATGTTTGTTTGTCCTTGTCATATTGTGTATCCAGATGTTTTCTAATTCTGTTTTTTAATAATCTTGTTTTTCTGGGAGAGCACTGTAAAGGACAGTACAGTTTCATTATTATTGTCATTAGCGGAAATACACGTGCTATTTTTTTGTAAGTAATTATCTTCTTGTATAGTAAATCTAAAAATGTTTAAAATCCCCTATATGCCCCTCAGCCTTGGTTGTTTATGAGAGTGTTGTCTAGTATATTATCAATATGATGGAGAAGGCTGAAAAGGCACAATGGACCAAATGCATCCTTAATGTAAACTGGTGCAATTCCCAGAGTTTAACTGCTACACTCAAGCTAAATTTGATCCAGTAAAAATGCTAATGTTGTTGAACATGTGGTATGTTTGCAGCCTAAACATTTACTGAAATAGAGTGGAGCACTGACTTCCTGTGTAGTATACTTTTATTATATAAAGCCATGTTTCTTAAATGGTGGGTTGCAACCCATCAGTTGGTTGGGAAGGTTCTAGATGGGTTGTGGGCCTGGTTTAGAAGGGAGGACCTGGTTTGAGGGAGGGAAGAAGAGGCCACCCATGATGAAAGGGTGGCCTGGCCAAACCTGAATGGCGTTGCAGCCCAATGAGCCAGGTTGCAACACCCAGAGCATGAAGCTGAGCCTAGCTCCATAGAATAGGAGCAGATGCTGCAGGGTAAGTGCAGGGTAGACTAGCTCTCCAATCCCACCACCGCAAAGCCTAAGCCAGGATTAGGTTTGCAGTGCCAGCGCAAAGGGTGCTGCTGCAGGTAGTGAGCGACTCCTAGGCAAGGTAAAAAGGAGGAGGTGGCAGAGGAGGACTCTGGCCTATGATTTTGGGCTCTTCCATCCATGCATTTGGATCCTGGGTGCACAAGAAAAGAAAAAAGGCAGTTGGTGGGTCACCTTAGTAAAACATCATCAAGTTACCAGTGATAGAAAGTAATTATGTCAGAACTTATCTATTCATGTGTGTTATACTCCATTGTTAAAGGAACATTCATGCCAGGATTTCAAAGTGCTTTCCAGACATTTAATTAATCTGCAAAGCACCTTTCTGACTTAGGTAAATGTTGTGCTCATTTTAGAGATGAGTAAACTAAAGCCATGCCTACATTACAAACTTTGGTCAACACAAGTTACATCAGTGTATAGCCGCTGAAATTTGCCTCTCTCTCCTATGCATACATGCTTGCATTGCCACTGCACATACTCACCAGGAGTGCTTGTATCAATGCAAAGCGAAGTGCAGGTATACCAGTTCACCATGTGCTGGCAAGATGCCTTTTGGGAAATTTTCACAACGTGTTGTGGGATAGAAATGCTCACCCAGGGACCCCTGGAAGCTAGGGGTCAAGTTCCCAGCATGCAACTTTCTCTATTCCATAAAACCATCCATATCACATAATTTTCAAGACTTATTAAAAAAAAACAAACCACATGGCATTTTTGGTGTCTGCCATCTCTGACAGAAACATGGAGCCCACAAAGCTCTGCACTGTTCTCATGAATGCTGCAAATACAGGATACATGATTTTCCCATTTTTGCAGACTCGCAGGAAGTACTGCAAGAACAGGAGACATGAGGATTTCTTTAGGGATAGTTTACTAAGGAACATAGTGAAAAACAGTTCAAGGTTGTCGGTGGTGTTTACGGAGCAGCTGCAGACGATGAAGCACCACCTCTGGGCCCAAGAAAAGAACACCTACTGATAAGATTGCATCGTAATGCAGGTTAGGAACAACAAGGAACTTCCAGGTGTGAGAGAGTCCACATTCCTTCATCTGTGTGCCAAGCTTGCCCAGTCCTCCAGTGCAGGTGCATTAGAATGAAGGCTGCAATAACAGTGGAGAAATGAGTGGCAATCATACTCCAGAAGCGACACCAGATTGCTACCAGTCAGAAGGAAATCATTTCGGAGTTGGAAAATGCACAGTGGGAGCATACAAATTTGTAGGTCCATTAAATGTCTCCTGATCTGCAGGACAGTGGCTCTCAGCAATGTGCAGGACATAGTGGATGGATTTGTAGCACATTAGGGTGACAGACAACATGCATAGCCCTATTTTGTCACTAGCCCACCTTGCCATAGTACATGAACAGAAAGGGGTACTTTTCTATGGTTATGCAAGCATTGATAGATCATTGGGGATACTTCATTGATATCAGCCTGGGCTGGTGACAGATTGCACTCACATCTTCAAGAACACAGGACATTCATTCCCAACCAGCAAATTACCACTGGTGATATTGAAATGCCAGCAGTGATTCTAGGGGACCTAGCCTACCCTTTCCTCCCTTGGCTCATGCTGTGCACTGGCCACTCCAATAGCACCAAGAAAAGAGACAACTACTGGCTCAGCAGGTGCAGAATGACAGTTGAATGAGCTTTTGGTAGATTGAAGGGGCACTGATGGCATTTACTCACTAGAATGGATCTCAGTAAGAAAAATATCCCGATGGTTATAGCTGTCTGTTGTGTCCTGCATAATAACTGTGAGGCAAAGGGGAAAAATATTGTTGCCAGGGGGAAGGGGGAGCAAGCTCTGACTTTGAACAGCCATACACAAGGGCCATTAGAAGACCCAACTTCAAGCTATGTGGTTGAAGGAGGCTTTGAAAGAGCACTTCAGTGGTCAGCCAGAGTAGTGTTCTCTGCTGGAGGGTTCTCTGGGCCTGGAGCTTTGGGTGCTGCTAAAAATTGTATAGTACTCGCTGCACATTTATAAATATGAATGAATCTTTACCTGAATCTATGAATTATGTGGTGGCTGTACACTTATAAGTACTGTCTGCTTTAAGTACCAGTGTGCATTCTGCAGTATTTGTTGTGAACTAAAAAAGATAATTTAGGTCTCCAAAAATATAACTTTGAGTGGGAAAAGCAGTGCAAATAAACAAAGTGCAAAAAAACATAGGCAATGTAATACAAATGTTTAATATGAATTAATGGAGTGGAACTTTAAAATTGGAAAGGGAATGAACATTTCTATCCATTTCCATGCACAAAGGTAGTCTATTGTGGCTTCACGTACAACAACCATTGTTCACATTCACAGACCTCTGAGAAGTGGTGGTTTTCCTTGCTGTCCACTGGCATGGAGGGGTAGAGGTAAGAATGCAGCACATGATGCCATGTGGCATATTGGGATGTGTAGGGCGCAGCACCCGTGGATTTCTCCAAAGACTGCACGAGGTGGAGAGTCTGGGATTTCTGGAACTGTAGGTCAACCAGGATTTGCAGCATTTGGATTTGCTGCTTGAGAACACCCATTATATCCTCGTGCATTTCCCTTTCCTTGTCCTGCTGGGACTCTTGCGCCTTTCTTCTGTACTCCTTTCTTCTCCATGCTGTCAGTCATATTGGCTTTCCAGGCCCTTTGCTTATGGTCCAATGAAGCACTGACTTGCAGATCTCACTGAACATGTCCTCCCTAGTCCTTTTCTTTTTCCTCATCAAGGTCAGGTGTTCTGCAGGTATGTAAGGGCACTGTAGTCCCATAAATACTTTTAATAATAAATGATTATTGACAATTCAGCTTTAGAGACCCTCAGCACAGCACTGCTCTTCAGCCCCAGCCACGGCTGTTCTGTTGCATGAAGCTATAAAATTTCACTCCCCATTCCATGGACCCAATATAGGGCAATGATATATATTAGCCCTATTCTCCACAAGTGGTGATGGGTTTAAATGATCTCTCATTCCTGAGGATCACAATGACACAGAACACAGAGTCTCAAAATTGACCAGGCTTGTATGCTGATACCCTGTTTACTGAGATGATGCCAGACGAACTCATTGCAGAGTGCGGTGGGAAAGTGTCCTACTACTGAGGAAAAAATAAGGCAGCCATCGCCAGAGACCTTCTGGAAAGGATTGCAGAGTATCTCCATGAAAGTCTCTCAGGAGGACAAAATGGACATCTCTGTGTACATAAACAAACTGCTCCACATGCTGCCCCTGCCTAACTACATGGGAATGAGAGGCAGATGCCAACTCTCTCTCTGTTGTACCTCTACTGCTTCTCGTACAAGTAAAATAATAAAAAATCAATACCTTCGTCTTATTAACTTATGGATGTGCCAGGCGCCATCTTTAAATTTAAACACTGTAAGGAAAAAATGCATGCACACACTTACCAAAATTCCCTTCCCCTCCATCAAACTCACCCCACTCGCCTGGCAGAACTGGCTAGACTGTGGTGGAGTCTCAAACAGGTCCTGGCTTGCTGCATAGCCGGACACTCCTTCAATGTCTCCCCCCACACCCTTCCTCTATACTGTTCACGACTGGGATCTCTGTCTTGTGCTCCTCACAGTGGTCGGCAGGGTGCTGGTGGGGTCTCCATCAAGTACAGCATGCTGTTCATTGTAAAAGCGGCATGCCTGTGGAGCAGCACCAAATCTATTGTTGGCTTCCCTGACCTTGTGTTATCCCTGGCAAAGTTCCTTCACTTTCACACAGCACTACTGCTGATCTCTGTGTACCCCTTTGCCTGCATCCCCAGTGCAATCTGCCGGTAGATATCCATGTTTTTATGGCAGGGCCGTAGCTGTGCTTGCACAGCCTCTTCTCTACACAGGCCCAGCAGATCCAATACCAGGCAGGAGTGCGTTTAGTGCATGGAGCTGGCATGGTTGACTAAGTGGTTGCACACAACAAGGGTGAGCTGCTCGGTGTGCTTGCCAAGGTGAGCAATCAGGAAAAGGCAATTGGAAAACACAAGGAGTTCTAAAAAGGAGGGTGTCTTCCAGTCTCTGTGATCTCTCAGGGCTTTAAAATTGTGACCCCAGCGGTCACTGTCACGGAGAATGGGGAATTGTGGGTCAGCTGCTGGAGGACTGTTAGGGTCAACACAGGCCATGCAGCGTTTACACTCGCACTGTGTCAACCTCAGTAGCAACTGTTCAGGGAGGTGGGTTTACTGCATTGCCGGAACAGGACACTTACATTGGCCAGAGACAAATGTAAGCATGGACACATGAACAAACAGATGGACACAAGGTGACTTATAGAGACCTAATTTTATAGTGCAGACCAGTCCTAAGAAACAAAGCAGGTAAGTGACTTTCCCAAGTTCACACAAGGAGTTGGCAACAAAATCCAACTAGGAGTTCTAACTCCTAGTCACCTGCTGCAGTCACCAAACCTCACTCCACTTCTCGAACATCTTATAATATACAAAGGCAGCATCTCTCATAGTGTGGTACACACAATATCAACATTTGGTCTATATACAGGTCTTGGGAGAGAACTTGAATCATTGTTCTTCTGGCTCTGAGGTAAGAGCTCTACCAACTGAACCACACTGGACCAGTAAGTAAACATCGTATATATAAAATGAAATCATCATAAAATGGTCACGTAGTGCAGTCTAAGGAAGAGAGACACCCCCTGCCCCAGATTCTTATATTAGCTATAGAAGAGAATCTGTAGGAAATAGAAGCAGCAATGCATACTTACTCTAAAATGTATACTTGGATATTGAAAGCCTATTTAATACAAAATGCTACTTCAGCCTTTGGAACCTGGCACATGTACTGTTTGTCTACAAAACAGACTTTTTTTTTTAAGTAATACTGAATAAAAATAAGTCAATAAAAGTTAAAGATTCTGATTTTTAAAGCTGTCCAAAGGAAGATGTGTGTCTATATTTTGAAAATCTCAACCATATTTTCCAGAGAATGCCATCTTTTTGCCTCAAAAGCAAACACACCGTAATTGTAAGCGGTTGCAGAGAGTATGCTACTTTACAAAGTTTAAACACAGCCTCTTTCCAAACTTATGGAAGAATTTCCCCTGAAGCAATCACATCTCTCAGTTACAAGGTTAGTGTTCAAATCAAAATGTGCAAACAGGTGGATAAATACAAATAGAAGTTACTGGGAAATTAAACAACACAGCATCCAGACATTACCAGAATGTTATTAGTAATACCAAGTCAAATGAATCACTTCTCAAATTCTCTAAGGAAGAATTTAACTTTCACTAACTTAAGATTTTGTTTCTGCTTCCCCCCCCCACCACCACCCAGTGGTCAACTCAAGTTGGCACCAACTCTTAACATATTAAAGGCGACTTTTGCTTTACCGAGCCTTCAGTAAAGTAGGATGTTGTTTGTGCCTGAGTGAGTGAGTGAGTGAGTGAGTGTTTGTGCCTGATACATTCATTCCTTTGGGGTATTTTACAGTAAATCACCATAAAACTAAGCAGTAATAGAAAGAACTGCACCCAGGTCTAATCCTTAGTTACACTGTCCTCACATAGGTAGGGTTCCTGAGTACTGGGATAGAGGAGGGAAGAACAAAGACCAGAGGCGAGGGGACTAGAAGATAGGAGATAAGAAGAATAACCCTACAGAATGTCGCTAAGAGGTGAGACATGTCACAGACTCCTGTGAAAACACGTGGTTTCCTCACATCTGGGTATCTAGATAAACATGATCCCAGACCAATACTGACATAGATGCATCTCATTGCCCATTTACAGAAACTTTCCTTTTTCTTTAAAAGTTTGAGACCCTGGTGCTTACCTATTCAGTTAATCAGCTTTGATTCCCATGTCTCTGAATGAGACACTGTTCTGCTGTGCTACCTTAGCCCCTTTCACGTGTTAAATAACGACCCCAAGGAGATTTACCCATCTTTGTCTCAGGGGAGAGATCCTGGGGTTTCTATCACTGCTGCCGTATGTTTCCAGTCCAGTCACCTGCTGTCCAGCACGACAATGCACCTCAGCAGAATAACTACTCATCGACCGGAGGCGAGTCAGCTGGGAAAGCGCCTCACCTATTCCTATCACCGCCCCTTCGCGCGTCCAGCTGCAGAAGGGCAGCTGCCCCTTACCTTGCGGGGCAGGCTGGACGCCAGAGCCCGGGCACAACTGCAGGAGAACTTGCAGGAGCAGGACGGTGACTTGGCGCTTGCTCAGCATGTTTAGTGCGCAGCTCAGCCCCCTTCCCCGGCTCAGCTCCGCTTCTCGGCTCGTGCCGCGCCTCTGGGGACGAGCAGAGGGATGCCGGAGCTGGCCCCTAAGCAGCCAGGGGCATGGAGCGCGGCTCGGGGCTGGCGGCTCTGCCTCGGAGGCTCTGCGGGGACAATCGCTCACTCAAGCTCGGCAGCCCAGGCAGGGGGTGTTTAACCGGGGACCTGCTCCTTGTGCGGGAAGGGGGGCGGAACTTCAGGAGGCTGCAGTCCATTGGCCGCAGGGTCCTTTCCCTTGGGCAGGCAGTGGCAGGAGGAGGAGGAGGGCGAGAGGCAGGGGGGGAAGCCGGTGCGTTGTGCGGGACAAGCTGTGTTAGAGACAGACTGACACAAAGGGCTGCCCCGAGAAACACAGAGATCGGCTCAGGGAGTAGGGGGTCTCCCCAGCCCGAAAGGGGGAAAGGACTTGGCAGGAGATTCACTTTCCCCTAATCTCTTGTATTTCGAAAAAGAGAGGCCACAGCTTTGGTTGTTCCCTTTTAAAATAAGACATTAGAATCTGTACAGTAGCAAAGACTGAAACCGAGCAACCCACACCTGATACAATTACACAACGTTAGTGGAGCTTGCCTTGGACATCCAGGGATGTCTTCCAACGAATTAACTCCAGTTTACACCAAAAATACACGTGTATCAAGAGTGGGACTCACGTGGAAAATTAATTTAACCACTATTCACTTATATTAGTATCTGTTCCAGTAAACTTAGATCCAACTGAAAGCATTAACCAATGTGGCCCTTAGATAAATTATGAAAATCAACAGAAATTAAATACATCCCTAAAGGTGACCTGCAAAAGATTTTGTTTTAATTGAGCATAGAGCACTTTTGGGATTCTTTAGTGGGGCACATAAAGCATGCCCTTTAAAGATTTCTTTGCTGCTTGTTTTTTACCTGAAGGCTGGTCTACACACACAAATTGCACTGATTTAACTAAATTGGAAATGGCTGATGGAAATTGTGTAGGTTGATTTCAGAATGTCTGAGTGGTTGGCATCTGTTTAGCTTAGCCTTTCTTAAACTGTTTCCAAAGTGTCCACAAAAAGGAGTTGCACTGATTTAATTAATTCTATTTAGAAAGCGGAGCAAATTTTATTGCTAGATTGGGCCTAATAAGAAACATTAGGAATTGTCAAGCCTAGTCTTCCATGGCTTTGCTTAGAAGACATGGGACCATTGGGAAAGCTCAGAGCTTGTTTAATATGAGCTCTAAAACCTACATTGAGGTGGTGAGGTCTCGCACAAAGGCTTTCTTCTATTCAATATGGTTATAGATCAGAGAAGTGGAATAAATGCTAAGGAAAACACAAATACCTGGGTTTTAAACCACCTAAAACTCGTCTCTTTTAATTAATTGTCCATCTCCTAGGCCAGGGGTAGGCAACTGACGGCACGCATGCTGAAGACGGCACGCAAGCTGATTTTCAGTGGCACTCACGCTGCCCGGGTCCTGGCTACCAGTCCAGGGGCTCTGCATTTTAATTTAATTTTAAATTAAGCTTCTTAAACATTTTAAAAACCTTATTTACTTTACATACAACAATAGTTTCATTATATATTATAGATCTATAGAAAGACCTTCTAAAAATGTTAAAATGTATTACTGGCACGCAAAACCTTAAATTAGAGTGAATAAATGAAGACTCGGCACAGTACTTCTGAAAGGTTGCCAACCTCTGTCTTAGGCTCTTGTGGTGTCACTATTTCAGTAATTCTCCAGTCACCACAATGTCTTCCAGCCAGGTCAGGACATAAATTTCTAATGTAAAACACCCAGTTCCTTTTGGATCCAGGCTCTCTTGTAACCTCTCTCACGGATGGCCACGCAGAATTCCCATTCAGGTAGGGCTGTCTCGTAAGTAATCTTCGGGCAGTTTAATGCTTAAAATCAAATGGGATTCCCAAGGGAGTATACCACACAACAACAGCTGCCTGGCTCCTCTCATACTTCTTGCCAATAGCACATAGCCCAGAGAGGTGCCACTGCCTTCTGTTGGGTTAGGGAGCAGGAGGGAGATGTCTAGGGATCAGAGAAGACAACACAGGCAACACCGTTAGGGATTCAAGTCAATGTTGTTACCCTCTACCCCAGGTAGAATGTGGATCATTGGTTTGTTTGAATATCAGCAGGAAGGAGGAACTATCTGAAGCTGTCTACGTCATACAAAGGACACAAGAAGGAAGGGACTTGTATTAGTGAGCAAAGGCGTGTTGACTAGTGTGCAATGGCAGTCGTGCATGGAGCGCACAGTTAACGAGCAGTGCAGAGATTAGAACCATGGGGCTGGGGGGTATCTCTATGTGCCTGAACACTGAAAGCCTTCCAGGGTGGGATCGTAGGACTGGAGCACCCGCTGCTCAGCAAGTAGAAGCCCCACCACTACAAATGGAGTGCAGGTGCTGCAGAGGCTAGAATTAAAGACATGGAGCAGTCCTGCTGCTGCTCTATACTCAGTGGGGTCGGGGGAGGAGAATTCCTTCATCCTCAGTCCTTATTCTTTAAAAATATAAACGTAAGTGCCTAGCACAAACACATCACCAAAGCAAGGAATATGACAGCTACGTACTAAGGCATCCAGTAACTATTGTAGACACTACAGAGAAAAAAAAGGACAACGTTAAGGTTTGCCATCACTAATCTAAGTTAACAGACTCAAAGATTTGCTATACTAGTTGTTTAGCTTCATTAAGCAAAGCATTCATTAGAGTTTGTCAAAATATAGGGAGTGTTTTCATGAGACTTCCCTTTTTTATCTACAGCATTTTAATTTTGTTTTTTTTTCCTGACCAGCTCTAGTTCTAATTTAGTCACAGAGGTGATTCTTGATGGTGTGCACTGACAGCAGTGGATTTAATTCTAGGAAGATCTCTGCTCCAGTGCCATGAATTTCACAGTATTTGCTTTCTAAGGGCCAAATTCCATTCCCACATGTGTGCACCAGGAGTTGCATGTGCATATCAGAGAGCAGAATTTGGTTCTAACAAATATGCTGTGCTACCTATAAAATGTCAGAGAACAGAGCAAGTTCACAACTTCTATAAAAACAGAAGTCAATCCATGTTTACATGTACTTAGCCAGTGCACATAAAAGGTCCTTGTAGTTTTCCAGGCTTTCATTTCTATGTTCAGTTTTATTACTGAAATATATTACAGACTGAACAGGATTTTATACCTATGCACAACCTTCTTTAAAAGGATTTTCACAAAGTCCTATGTTTATTTGCTGTCTGGATGTGAGTATTTGACCTTTTAACTGTCTCTTTGGATAACAAAACTACTATTATATTAACTATTATATTTTTACTGTTGTATATTCTCTGAAATTTCAACCCCAGGTTACCTGAGTAGACCTTAAAATTTTGAACAGGAATCATGACAAATTACTAAGCACTACATTATCAAAACATGTTCATACATTTAATAACATGTTCATAAAGAAAATTCTTAAAGGCACATAAGACTGTAATCCTTAATATAGGGTCTGTGAGTGAAGCTCAACTCAACTGTTAAAATATTTTTCTTTCCTAATTTATTTAAATCAACAGAATACTAGGTATACAGAATTTAGAGAAATTGTCAACACTGTTGGTTTTCCTTTAAAAAAAAAAAGCCAGTGTTTTGTTCAAATTCCAAGTAATGGGGCGGGAAAGAGGCCAATTGATGAATTCAACTTTCATAATTTGTTCTTAACATGCAACAAAAGACTCACAGTTTTTCATGAAAGGGTGCCTGGGTCACTATTTTAAAAACTCAGCATACTTGCAAAACTAAGACACAGGAATGAAACCCAGCTTTAAATCACAGCCTTTTACTTTTATTTTGATAATACAGACCTAATCCTTCAACCTGTACACAGGTGAAATTCAGATGGGCTTCACAGAGAGTTTTGCCCATATAAAAATGCAGGCTCAAGCCCTAAACTTTCAAAAAAAGACATATAATCCTTCCCAAAGTGCATGTGTAGCTTTCATTAACATTAACAGGAGTTTCAGGCAAGGATCCTAGTGGAAAAAGATCCCAAATAGCCCCTGGATTGGGGAGAGAGGGAGCAAGCTGCTTCCTCTTGATCCCCGCACTGGACTCTGCAGTGGCACAGGGATGAATTTGGCCCTGTGACAGTGTAGGAAGGGTTGATCCTTCTACACCTATTTAACAGATGTAGTCCTCCAATGCAGCCAGTTTAGCCTGCACCCAGGGAAGAGCCACAGACTCACCCTCCCTCCACATAGAAACAGCCCCCTTTAGGGTCACTGAACTTGCAGGCAGCGGCCACCTATCCTTGCACACTCCAACACAGGGATACTATGGTGATGAGAGCCATATAAGTGCCTAGACAGACAGACAAGGAAGTAGATTATAGCTAAACCCTGGATGGGTGGATTAGAAAGGAAAGATTCCTTGAACCCTTTCCCACCTCTAGCGCATCTGCCCTTCGTCTACACCCTACTTTGCTGATTGAACCTTCAGTGTATTGTTCAATGGATCTTCCTCCTCTCCTCCCTCCATGGTTCTAAGGAGGTCCCACCAAGATCAATATTTGCCCCCATCTCTATTCTTTCTACAGCCTTTCTAACATGATCTAATGCACTCTTGTATCCTTAACTGATCACTTACAGCTCCTGTCTCCACTCTATCCAACATCACAACTTGTCCTGTCTCTCTGACATCTCATCTCAGATATCTTATCAAGGACCAGAACCTGAGTTTAGTCTTTTTGCATTCTCACTATCCCCACACATCCAGGCCCTGACCAAACATGCCACTTATTCCTCCATAACATTTCCTGGATCCTGCTTTTTCTCTTTCCATGAAGCAAAAGAGGCTGTCCAGCTCTTGCATTTATCAGCTGCCATATTGACTATTATAACCTCCTCCACTCTGGCAGGGCTGCCTAGAGGATTCAGAGGGCCTGGGGTCTTTGGCAGCGGGGGCCCCCGCTTCAGCGGTGGGGGGTCCTTCCACTTCGAGACCCACCGCCGAAGTGCCCCAAAGACCTGAGGCAGAGGGCCCCCACCGCTGAATTACCCCAGAAGACCCGGCACAGTGAAGGATCCTGCTCCAGGGGCCCCAAAAAACTCTCGTGGAGCCAGGGGCCCGGGGCAAACTGCCCCACTTGCCCCCACCCCAGCCGGCCCTGCTCTCTGGCCTTCCTGTCACATACATCTCCCCATCTATACAGGTCAATTCAAAAGACTGATTTTAAGATTACCTTCCTTGGGTCATCATTCTGCCATATCACCCCCAAATGGAACCCCTCCTTTGGCTCCCCATTTCCCCCATATCAAATACAAAGGGCCTTCACAACTCTTCTCCTCTTTACGTAGCCCCACTTCTATCCTATGTCATCACCTCCCGCCTTGCTCCAACAACGTCAGCCTTGATTTTGCATTTGTCTACTTCTTCTACCTTTTCACTTTCTTCCATGTTACTTCTCATGCATGGAAAGCAATCCCTAAACCAGCCATTACCCTGTCCTCCTTCAAATCTCCCCTCAAGACCCACTTGTATCACAATAACTATGGTAAATCATCAACTGATAAGGGCTAGGCTGTGGGTCATAGGGATTATTGATATCATTAATATTTCTTATTTACATATATTTAATTTTAAATTAGCTTAATATTTGAACTGATCACCTGCCTACTCTGTGTGACCTCATGTTCCTGTCACTGTTCCCCTTATCGTGTGTTATATCCATTTTCTTTGAATGTTTTCTTTCATTAGATTTTCAGGGAAGAGCCTGTCTCCTACTATGTATTTGTACAGCACCTAGCACAATAGGGGCCCAATTCTGATTGGTACCTCAGCACTACTGTAAGACATGTTATCAATAGTAAGAATCTCTAGGAGTAAAAGGAGAATTCAGTTACCATGTCCACTTTTGCTTTTCTCTTTCCTATGATAAATTATAGCATATATTTTTCTCTGTTGTCCTTAGTGCCTCTTTTTTCTCTGAAATCTTTCTAAGACCACACTTCTCTTATTTAACTGACCCCATTAATCTCTTATTTTATCAGAGTTTGCAGTTTGTTAGAGCTATGAACAGCAGTATAGGCACTGAACTGTCCAGCTACAGACTCAGGAGGATTACATTCCAATGGTTTACACATGTCTTTTGTTTTGAGGAGTAGCTTTGCAATCATAAGGGCTAGAAATTTAATTTAAGAAAGAAAAGAAAAACTTACATTTAGCAGAAGTTGATGGCATCCAGCTGGAAAAGATTCCTGTTTACCAAGGGCAAGGTGGATGCAGGCCCGCCAACAGAAATTCCAGGGCCAGGGCTGTCCCTAGAGAGGCAGGGCCCGGGGCGGAAGTGCTGGCCAATCGTGCCAGCGCAGGTCCCAGAGCAGTCTTGTATATATGGGAGCCCTGAAGCCCGCCCAGGTGATTTTAAAAGGGGCCAGGATTCCCGGCTGCTGCTACTGTGGCAGCAGCGGTGGGTTGCCCTCTTTGCCTCACCCCCCACTTTGGCGGTCCTGGGTGGATGAATGGATGTTCAAGCCATAAATATTTATATAATGGTCATTCTGAAGCTTGGAATATCTGTACAGTGAATGTGAACTAATGGAAACAGCTACAGATAAGGCTGAGAGTCCTTGGTTCAGAATAACATCAGTTTTAATCATCACTGGGTTTTGCAGTCTGTTACATGCAATTTTTAAGTTCTCAGATATTTTGACTTTATGAATTACACCCATGTGGTGTACAGCTACCATGAGGCATGCCAAGAGTCCTGGACTATTGTGATATTAGTGGTAACTCACCCAATCACCACCCTTACTCTACAGTTAATCTGCATATAACAATTTCATTACTGGGTTTGGAAAACTGCACAGATGGTGGATTACTTGGCCCAACTGCCACAGTTCTTCAAAACCACCTACACAAGAACACAACCAGCACACACAATAACCCCAAACACACATCCTCATTTGCCACCCACACAAATTCACACAATTCTCCCAGCACACCACAACCCACACACAAATCAACACAGCTATCCCAGCACAACCCACACATTTGCCCACTCTCTCTCTCACACTTACCATAAAACCATAGTCACAGATTATCATCAGGTTCAATCATGACCAGGATTTGTGGTCTATTACCATCCAATTTTTAAATTCTCAGACAGTTTTGGCTTTCTTACACACAGCTTTATGACAGATTTCAGAGTGGTAGCCATGTTAGTCTGTATCAGCAAAAAGAACGAGGAGTACTTGTGGCACCTTACAGACTAACATACAGTATTTATTTGGGCATAAGCTTTTGAGGGCTAAAACCCACTTCATCAGATGCATCCAGTGGAAAATACAGTAGGGAGAGAGAGAGAGAGAGAGAGAACATGAAAAAATGGGAGTTGCCATACCAACTCTAACTTTTGTAGTGATAATTAGGATGGCCCATTTCAAACAGTTGACAAGAAGGTGTGAGTAACAGTAGGGGAAAAATTAGCATGGGGAAATAGTTTTTAGTTTGTGAATTATCCCTGTGATGGGCTTTCAGCTACTAGTTATTTAAATTTGAAAAAATATTACTCCCAAAAAGCTGCACAGCATTTTTTAAAAATAAAATAAACAAGTACTTACCTCTAGAATATCATTTTATATTTATTGTATATTACTAGCTATGGCAACTGTACTTTGCTAGCTAATATATAATTTTGGTCTTAAAGTCCAAACAGAAACATATTTATGTGGCATATAACAACTTAAATGAGGTGATTATTCTCTCATTTCCTTTACATGGAAAGATGAGATATATCCTATCTACCATGGTTCTGATGGAAGGACAGGGTCCTAAATTATGTTTTTAAATCAGGCTCATATCTAATGTGCTACAGTATTTCAGAAAAATGTGAAGGGATTTCTTACAGTTACTATCATAACTTATTAACTTGAATTAACTCTTGAATTCCTCTTTTATTAATAGTAAAGCACAACATATTGGGTGACATAGACATATTTGCAACATTATTTAATAGAAAAGAAGATACAGTACCAGGTTACAGAGAACAAATACTTATGCATCTCAGCAAGGAATTATTTTTAACATATTTTCCCTACCTACTGTGATACATTAAACACTTATTTGTCCAAAGTCACTTTTTTTAAAATAGCAAGCCATGTTTTTCCTTCTCTATGAATAGACATAATTAAAACAAAATGTCAGAGAGGAGTAATATAGTAATCTACATTATTTTTGCTTATATAAATATACAGGGCACTTTTTCTTGTAGTTAGTGTTTGTTGGGAGCAAACGCAGATTTAGACTTGACAGAAGTCTACTGTGATTTAACATTTTAACAGAGTAATGTTTAGTGTTGTGTTTATGTAAGAAATTGTAAAGTAATCAAGTTTGTGGGGAAAACAGAAGATAAAGTAACTACACAGCCATAAGAAACTGGTTTGAGGGTACATCTACACAGCAACTAGACATGTGCGGTTGGCCCCCCATCAACCAACTTGGGTTCGTGCTGCTCCATTGCTGTGTAGGCTTCTGGGCTCAGGTTGGTGCCCAGGCTCAGGACTCTGTGAGGTGGGAAGGTCCTAGAGCTCTGGCTCTAGCCCAAGCTGGGAAGTCTACACAGCAATGAAACAGCCTGCAGCCCAAGCCCCACAAGTCTAAGTTGCAGGTTTTTCTTTGTTGTGGAGACAGACCCGGAGTTAGCTCAAAACCTCTTCCGAGAGAGACTAATACATAGGGCCCTACCAAATTCACGATCCATTTTGGTCAATTTCATGGTCACAAGATTTTAAAAATTGTAAACTTCATGATTTCAGCTATTTAAATCTGAAATTTCACAGTAATTGTAGGGGTCCTGGCCCAAAAAGAGTTGCAGGGGGATTGCAAAGGTTGTTGTGTGGGGGAGGGTTTGCTCAATTGCTACTCTTACTTCTGCACTGCTGCTGGTGGTGGCACTGCCTTCAGAGCCGGGCAGCTGAGAAACGGCAACTGCTGGCTGGGAGCCCAGCTCTGAAGGCAGAGCTACTGCCAGGAGCAGCACAGAAATAAGAATGGCATGGTATGATATTGCCACCCAGGGCTGGCTTTAGGCCAATTCCACCAATTCCCCCGAATCGGGCCCCGCGCCTAACAGGGCCCCAGACCCAGTGAGAATCCCTTTCCTGGCTAGAAGCGCCTTTTTAATTTTTACTCACCTGGCGGTGCTTCGGGTCTCCAGCGGCACTTCGGCGGCGGGTCCTTCGCTTGCTCTGGGTCTTCAGCGGCACTTCAGCAGCGAGTCCTTCAGTGCCGCCAAAGACCTGGAGCGAGTGAAGGACCCACCGCCGAAGTGCTGCCAAAGACTCAGAGCACTGCCCAGTGAATACAAGCCCCACTTGTTTTTCTACAGGTGTTTTTTGTTGTTGTTTTGGTTTGGGTTTTTTTTTGGTCATCCCTGCTGGGGCCCCGTCAAAACTGTTTGAATTGGGCCCCGCACTTCCTAAAACCGGCCCTGTTGCCACCCTTACTTTTGTGCTGCTGCCTGCAGAGCTGGGCCCTCCATCAGCAGACACCGCTGTCCGGCCACCAACCTCTGAAGCCAGCACAGAAATATGAGTGGCCATACCACATCTTCCCTAAAATAACATTGCAACTCCCTTGCAACTTCCTTTTGGGTCAGAACCGCCAGTTTGAGAAATGCTGGTCTCCCCTGTGAAATCTATATAGTATAAGGTAAAAGCACACAAAAGACCAGATTTCACAGTCCGTGATGCATTTTTCATGACCGTGAATTTGGTAGGGCCCTACATAGGTATAAAAAAATATGATAAAAAGTCTTACGTATAGCCAGCATAACAAAGCAAAGCTGTACACTGTGCCATTGGAGGTGACTGCGGTGAGTCACAGGATCAAGGTCTAACTGATTTCCATATTTAGGGTCAGGAAGAAATCTTCGTCTGGGTCAGAATGGCAGAGGCTGGGGAGGAGGGGGCAGAGGTTCACCTTTCTTTGCAGCACAGGCCATGGATTACTTGCAGGTTTAAACTAGTGTAAATGGTAAATTCTCTATAACTTGAAGTCTTTAAACCATGATTTGAGGATTTCAGTAACTCAGCCACAGGTTAGGCAGCTATTTTTGGAGTGGGGGCCTGCAGGAGAAGGTCAGATGGTCCCTTCGGACTTTAAAGACGGTAAGTGCATCCTGATGTGCTTTTCACTTGTAACTGATCACTGCTTATGCCTGCTTGCCTTCATAAAGATGTGTTAGCTCCTTCTCCAGCATGGTGGAAAAGCTCTATCCACCAGTGTTCCAGCCAATCACGCAAACCACTGTGTTCCTGTATACAACCAGGAAGCCTTCTATTAGGTTAAAACGCAGAGCAGGTGCTCAGGCCTAGCAAACATAGGACAGCCAGCTGAGTCTAGCACCCCTAACGCCGGCTCTGCAGATAGACCCTGTGATAGATGCTGAGGGCTGACAGCGAGGATCAGGGCGGGGCCGAGGGCACTCACCTAGACTTGGAAAGAGGGGGAAATTCGAGGCCCCACCCCAGCGCCCTACTGCACCACCCCTGCCTGCGGAGCTGCGGGCTCATGCACCCGGCTGCACTAGCAGCCACGTCTATGCGGTGCAGAGGGTCTCTCCTTGTTCCCACCCCGTGGCCGGACGCCGCAGCTCCGGAGCGGGCTGGTGGACGCAGGCTGTGCTGGGAGGGTGCAAGGTGGGGGCAGGGCCGCTCTGCGCGGGCTCCGACAGCCGGAATTCCGCGACACGCGCTAGCGCTGCAGTCCGCGCGCAGGACCCCTTCCACGGGGCGCCAGCAGCGCGTGGCCACAACTGCTCGCGCCACACGCGTCCCGGGGGCACAGAACCCGCCGGAAGGCACGAGGCAGAAGCGAGCACTTCCGGGGGCAAAAGGGCCGCGGCAAGATGGCCTCTCCCATGGAGCTGAGCTGCTGGGGAGGAGACTGGGGGTTGCCGTCCGTGCACACGGAGTCCTTGATTGTCATGGTAACGGCCGGGCGGGGCGGTTGACCCAATCAGCTCGTGGGAGGTGGGGAGGGGAAGTTTCTGGCGCCCGATCGGCTCGCGGACGGATGACCCCAGCGGGGCGGCACTGGGGGCGGTTGGGGAGGCTCCGCCGCTGCAGCTGCCCGGGTGCTGTTGCCGGGCGCAGGGTCCTAGTTCCCGTCTCAGTTTCGGCGGAGCCGGCTGCCTTCGGCGATCGCAAACGGCCTCCGCTCCCGTTGCAGCGCGGCCCCCGGCTAGAGCCCCGTCGGTGCCCTGCCCGGCCGCGGGAAATCCTACCCCGGGCTGTGGCCAGTGAAATAACTCCGGGAAGCGGTTCCCTTCCATCACTGGCCTGTGTCTGACGTGTGTTACAGTTCATGCCGCCGGCCGGTTCCCTGATACCGAATGGCGCGTTATTTATAGCTGTCATGAGACTCTGTGTAGGCTACAGGAAAGCGATGCTGCCTTCCCTGGCAAGTGCTATTGGCAGAGGTGAGCAAAAAGCCCATTAATTGAAGTGTAGCAACATTATTCTTCATTCTGTGTCTTTGGTGATTGTTCATTATGGAAAATTATTTCTTTAACCCTAAATGACAGTCTGAGGAATTCACAACCTAAAATACTAATCCTGATATCTGATCTGCTTTGGTGGACTTTTACACCCTTGCAGAGCTGCCCTGAAGTCATTGAGCCTGCACAGGTGAGATTGCATGGTCAGGAGGTAGTGAATTGCTGCCATGTCTTTTTCCATGTAGTCTCTAGAGCAGGGGTGGCCAGTCTGAATCTGAGAAGGAGCCAGAATTTACCAGTGTACATTGCCAAAGAGCCACAGTAATACATCAGCAGCCCCTCCATCAGCTCTCTCCCTCCCCCACCACGGGCTCCTAACACCTCCCACCCACCAGCAGCCCGGTCAGCACTTCCCCCTCTCTCCCTGCACCTCCTGATCAGCTGTTTCGCGGGGTACAGGAGGCTCTGGGAGGGAGGAGGAGGAGCGATGACATGGAAGGCTCAGGGGAGGGGGCAGGAAGGGAGGAGTGGAAGCATGGCCTGTGACAGAGCCAAGGGTTGAGCAGTGAGCACCCTCGGGCACATTGGAAAGTTGACGCCTGTAGCTCCAGCCGCGGAGTCGGTTCCTATACAGGGAGCTTCATATTAACTTCTGAAGAGTCGGATGTGGCTCCGCAGCCACAGGTTGGCCACCCCTGCTCTAGAGCCCATAGTAATTCCTAGTCACATAATTGCAAGGTCTCTCTACAACATAGGGTTAGTTTGGATACTTGGATTATCTGTTTGCAGTATGGCACTGATGTTGTCAGGACATTATTCTTAACTCATAGTTTCCTATAAGAATTCTGATATTTAAAAATCATTCTAGCTAACCACCACTGCCTGAAACTGCCTAAATCAACCCTTTAGCAATTAGTATAAATACAAGTTACAGCAAGAAATTCTAACTCTTAGCACAAAAGGGTTAATGTTAGTCATCTATCTGTTAAAAAATACACTGAATGTGCATAATGAAGTTTAGATCATGTACCAATAACAACATGGCTACCCAGAAGTGCTCTAGCTTAGTGATATCAATTCTTAGAGATCACGTTTTTTTGGAAATGCTGACTAGAATTTTTAATGCAACTTTTATTGCAGGCTTATGCCAGATTTTCTGGTGCTCCAGTGAAAGTGAATGCTATTGATAACTCATGGAGAGCTCCAAAAGGTATTTGCCTTTGTAATTTTTTTTTCCTGGACACACACTAGCCATTTTACGAATCAAGGCCTGGGCTTGCAAACACTTGTATGTACATGCCAAACTTTTACACATGCGAGTAATCTATTTGACTTCAGTGGGTCTACTCACATTAATGAAGTTAAGCATGAATGTAAATATGTTTACAACATCAAGCCTGGAAATTATATGACAGTAAAGTGCCATCTGGAGGGTATAAATAGTATGTCCTGGATCACTATGTAAATTTGATACAACTGACAATCAACAAAACACTGAAACTGACTATACCTATAGTTTTGTCAAACACACAAAGTAAACAAATTGAATCAGAAAAAAATAAAAAATTTCTAATCTTTCAGCACAGTATAGCTAGAGGTTATTTGTTACTATTCAGAATAGTAGCCACAGAACTTTCAAATGGAAATTAGATTATCAAGTTACGAGTGTTCCTTTAAACTAGGTGTAACTTGGTTGGAAGATGAGTGTAAGCGTCAAGTATAATTTGCACCAATCTGAATGTGCAAAACCATGCTGAATTTGCACAAAGGTGGATCAAAAGGAGGGTGTATGAGAAATACAACTAAGAGGTGAGTTTAAGATAAGATGCTAGAGAGGCCTTTATTTTGGACCCTCCTGCTAGTTTATTTCCTTCGCCATTGGCATGTAAATTGCATTTCTTTTGCACAACTCTGGAAACCAAATCAGTATAAGTTAAGCTAATTTGCCACTTCTACCTGTCACATGATTAGCTTGTGTACCACTTATATCCACACAGAACTTGGCCCCTTATGACTTGTAGGGCTAAATTCATCCCTGGTATATCTCTTTGACTTGAGTGAATTGCATCAGGAACCAATTTAACATATTTGCTCATAAAGTTTGTGTTTTTCAACAAGTAACTGTAAGGAAAGAACATTTTAAATTCATCTAATTCTCCAAAACTCTGGTTCACTAATAAGAATCTTATTTACTTGTATTACAGTAGCAGATAAAGACCCAACCAAATCTAGTCCCATTGTGCTAGGTACTGTACAAATATATAATATCATAGAATATCAGGGGTAGAAGGGACCTCAGGAGGTCATCTAGTCCAACCCCCTGCTCAAACCAGGACCAATCCTCAACTAAATCATCCAAGCCGGGCCTTTGTCAAGCCTGACCTTAAAAACCTCTAAGGAAGGAGATTCCATCACCTCCCTAGGTAACCCATTCCAGTGCTTCACCACTTTCCTAGTGAAAAAGTTTTTCCTATTATCCAATCTAAACCTCTCCCACTGTAACTTGAGACCATTACTCCTTGTTCTGTCATCTGATACCACTGAGAACAGTCTAGATCCATCCTCTTTGGAACCCCCTTTCAGGTAGTTGACAGCAGCTATCAAATCACCCCTCAGTGTTCTCTTCTGCAGACTAAACAATCCCAGTTTCCGCAGCCTCTCCTCATAAGTCATGTGCTCCAGCCCTCTAACAATTTTTGTTGCCCTCCGCTAGACTCTTTCCAATTTTTCCACATCCTTCTTGTAATGTGGGGTCCAAAACTGGACCCGGTACTCCAGATGAGGCCTCACCAATGTTGAATAGAGGGGAATGATCACGTCCCTCAATCTGCTGGCAGTGCCCGTACTTATACAGCCCAAAATGCCGTTAGCCTTCTTGGCAACAAGGGCACACTGTTGACTCATATCCAGCTTCTCGTCCACTGTAACCCTAGGTCCTTTTCTGCAGAACTGCTACCTAGCCATCTGGTCCCTAGTCTGTAGCAGTGCATGGGATTCTTTTGTCCTAAGTGCAGGACTCTGCACTTGTCCTTGTTGAACCTCATCAGATTTCTTTTGGCCAAATCCTCTAATTTATCTAGGTCCCTATGTATCCTATCCCTATCCTCCAGTGTATCTACCACTCCTCCCAGTTTAGTGTCATCTGCAAACTTGCTGAGGGTGCAGTCCACGCTATCCTCAAGATCATTAATGAAGATATTGAACAAAACCGGCCCCAGGACCGACGCTTGGAGCACTCCGCTTGATACCGGCTGCCAACTAGACATGGAGCCATTGATCACTACCCGTTGAGCCTGACGATCTAGCCAGCTTTCTGTCCACCTAATAGTCCATTCATCCAGCCCATACTTCTTTAACGTGCTGGCAAGAATACTGTTGGAGACCATATCAAAAGCTTTGCTAAAGTCAAGGAATAACACATCCACTGCTTTCCCCTCATCCATGGAGCCAGTTATCTCATCATAAAAGGCAATTAGGTTAGTCAGGCATGACTTGCTCTGGGTGAATCCATGCTGACTGTTCCTGATCACCTTCCTCTCCTCTAAGTGCTTCAGAATTGATTCCTTGAGGACCTGCTCCATGATTTTTCCAGGGACTGAGGTGAGGCTGCCTGGCCTGTAGCTTCTGGATCCTCCTCCTTCCCTTTTTTAAAGATGGGCACCACATAAGCCTTTTTCCAGTCATCTGGGACCTCCCCCGATCACCATGAGTTTTCAAAGATAATGGTCAATGGCTCTGCAGTCACATCCGCCAACTCCTTTAGCACCCTCAGACGCAATACTTCCAGCCCCATGGACTTGTGCTCGTCCAGCTTTTCTAAACAGTCCCGAACCACTTCTTTCTCCACAGAGGGCTGGTCACTTCCTCCCCATACTGTGCTGCCCAGTGCAGTAGTCTGGGAGCTGACCTTCCTCGTGAAGACAGAGGCAAAAAAAGGATTGAGTACATTAGCTTTTTCCACATCCTGTGTCACTGGGTTGCCTCCCTCATTCAGTAAGGGGCCCACACTTTCCTTGACTTTCTTGTTGCTAACATACCTGAAGAAACCCTTCTTGTTACTCTTAACATGTCTTCCTAGCTGCAACTCCAAGTGTGATTTGGCCTTCCTGATTTCACTCTTGCATGCCTGAGCAATATTTTTGTACTTCTCCCTGGTCATTTGTCCAGGCTTCCACTTCTTGTAAGCTTCTTTTTTGTGTTTAAGATCAGCAAGGATAAGCCAAGCTGGTCGCCTGCGATATTTACTTTTCTTTCCACACATGGGGATGGTTTGTTCCTGCAACCTCAATAAAGATTCTTTAAAATACAGCCAGCTCTCCTGGTCTCCTTTCCCTATAAGAGAGACTCTGTGGGCCACTGGTCCCCAAACATTTTAAGGTCATGCCCCCACCCCCCATAAATATAATCTGTATGCTCCCCATTGGGAACCAGGGCTGGAGCTGCAGCTGGGAGCAGAACTGGGGTTGGCGGCAGAGCTGCAGGCGGGAGTGGAGTCGTGGCTGGGAGTGGGGCTGTGGCCAGGCCGTGGTCATGGCCAGAAGCCAAAGCTGGGGCCTCAGCTGGAGGTAGGGCTGGGGCAGAACCAGAGTGGAACTGTGTGGCACTCCCTTCTCGCCCCCTGTGGGAGCTGGCCTGGGCTGTGTCCAGGGCCAAGAGCAGAGCAATGGCTGGGAGACGGGGCCTTTGCTGGAGGCAGGTCTGGGACCTGCAGAGCTGGAGGCAGAACAGAGCTGGAGGCAGAACAGGGCTGGGTGGCCTTCCCTCCCTGTCCTCCCAAGGGGGCTGGCCTGGGTCTCACCATGCCCCCCTGGAATGTTTCTCCACGCCCCCCTGAGTGGGGGAAACCCCACAGTTTGGGGACCACTGCTGTAGGCTGTCCCAAAGAGTTTACAATCTTAAACCCCAATCCTGCAATCTGGTGTGTTCAGATGGACCCTCACACCATTGTGAGGAGTCCCACTGAAGTCAGTGAGGTTCCATAAGGGTGCAGGGATCTGCCTGCTCAGATCAAATTGTGGTCCCAGTTTAAGGCAAGACATCACTGAGGGTTAAAACAAATGGAGGAGAAAGATGAGAGAATGGGCTAACAGACTAGTTGTGTGTACAAGTTGTAGGTTTACAGGCTGAAATTTTTAAATAGGAATCTACAGTTAGGTACCTAAAGAAGTAGCCTGCTTTTCAAAAGTGCCAAGCACCCAGCATATGCCAGTGACTTCAGTCTGACTGTGATGTGGTCCTGCCTTTGTATGGATTCTTTTTTGTGCTAACTATGGCCCTGATTGTGCAAACACACACACAACCTTAATGAAGTTCTTTGTTATGTAAAGCTAAACACTTGCATCAGTGTTTTCTGGATTAGGGCCCATTTCAAATTAGACTGAAAGTGTCCAGTGTAAATTCTGTTGACAGTATAATTCTCACTTCTTAGGAGATGTGCCAGTGTTAATATCAGAAGACACAGTTATTGCTCAGCCAGCAAAAATACTAACCTTCTTAAGAAAACAGGTGAGTTTCTAACTTGCTAAAGAGAAGTGTTGGGTTTAGTTCAGTTTAATTTAATTTGCAACTTGTTTTTTTCCTCTGTCATGTAACATTTCTACCTGTCTCTCAATATTTATCTGTAAATATCCATATAGATGGTTTCTAATAACATGAAGCTTGATTCTGCAACTCTTACTTTCGTAAAGTAGCACTAGGTCACTGCATTTTGACTACTCATAAGTAATTGCCTCTCAAGCATAAATAAGGGTGGCAGAATGTGGACCATGGTTAACTGTTTAAGAAGGATTAACTTTAACCCTTCTAAGGTTTAAATATAGAACAAACAACAAAAGCTTCATTAAGCAGGCTGACCCAGCCTGAGTTGTGTATTAAGTGTTCAAATAGCTAATCTTTTTCTAATGTTGCTGGTATTTATAGATCACATTTTTATATCAGGTTTTTTACATAACTGGATTACTCTAACAGAAATTTTTATTTTACTTTAAAACTGCTATTATTTTTAATCTGCTGTGGGGATTTTTTGGATAGCAAAACAAAGAAAATCTGGAATCATTTTTAGTGATGCACATTTTGGCAATGTACAGTTTTACTTTTGGTGAGCTGCATCTAGAATGTTAAGTAATCTGCAAAGGGTGGGAGTTGATTTGTACAGTTTTTCCATCTTTATAATGTAGGAAGAGGGCGTAAAATGGTATTGTCTCTCTTTTTTCCCCTTGCTTTGTTTTTACATTAGAAATCCAGTGTCTCGCCTGGAAGAGTCGCTGATGACTAGAAAGTTAGTGATAGTATGACATCAGAAGAATTAAGAGAGTGAAAGCTGAGAATTGGAGCTGGGAAAGGATTTTTAATCACACTGTTAAATAGGTGATAACCCCAAGAATTTTAGACATCAATGACTAAGGAACCTCTTGGAGAAAAGACATCGGCTAGAGATTCAATACCTCTCTCTTTCCAATCAAGGTGTGAGAATGGACAATATGCATCCTCCGAGATATCCAAGAGGTCTTCCACAAAAACTGGGAAGAAAAGCATTAACGCTCCCAATATGTCAAAACTTGTCTCTTTTTGACAAAACAAACTTCCAAATCCTCTTTATACAATGTAAAGACTGAAAAAGTGGGCACAAGACCCATTTAACAAAAAATCTGTTGCAGGTCACCTTTTAAGAGGAAAAAATGTATACCTGCATAAATTTGTGTGTATCTCTTAGCCTTACGTTCTTCGAGACGTTTCTCACTTCTGCTCTAGAAACCAGGAATGGTACAGAATAGTTTATACACATATCCACTTCTCTTTTCTTTCCTTGTGCAGTGAACTATAAGGCTAAACATCAGGGGTCAGATTCTGATCTCAGCTGACTTAAATGGAATTGATTTGTTGACTTCAGTGTAATTGAGTCTAGAATTTGGTCTATGATACCTTTAGCATTCAGACAGTGTTTACATTTCTAAAATGGTAACTTTGAAAAATAACAAATAAAAGAGTGTTTTGGTTTATTCTTTATACATCATCATATGTGCATGAGGCTTTACAGAAAATTGAGAGAGCTATCTGCTGGAGGAGTTCAGTACAGTATTGGGACCTGAGTAATACTTTTTGCAGCTGTTTTACTCTGCTGCTGCTTGGAAAGCAGTTAAAGGCAGGCTGTTTTTCTGGACCTTCCTCCCCTGTGGAGGCTGAGAATACTGGGAGGAATAGAGAGGTTGGGCAGGGAGAGGTTTAGCTTAGCGGGTATGGGTGATTAAAGGAAGGAAATTTCAGTAGGTATACATTTTCCGTTCTTAGATTAAAGGACTTAAAATTATTTTGGTTACTTGACCTGCTCAATAACTGTTTAGCTCTACAGAAGTCACCAGTTGTGGGACTTCTTTTCTGTGTGAGAATGTTCATGTGACACTATGTGTGTGTTGCATGTGTGTTTTTTAACTTGACAGAAGTACAATGCTGATTATGAACTATCTGCAAAACAAGGAGCTGACACACTGGCATACATTGCACTACTTGAAGAAAAACTGCTTCCTGCTGTGGTAAGCATCTACTAACATAGAATGATGGTCAAGATAAAAAGTGATTAATAATTAAATAGTGCCTAATGTGAGACATTTTAAAGGAACTTGGTTTTCAGAGAAAGGGTGATGAATGCTTTCAGACACTGAATGGAGCAGGCTATACATTATTAGTAAATATTGGTATCTGTGAAGGTGTTAGGCAGCATACATTGCTTCAAAAGGATTCTTATGGGAGATGGTCATTGGTGTTGACTGTGGAGACATAGCAGTCACACCACAGTTATGGCTGCAACTTACTTCCTTTTTTAGGCCCAATTCTGATAGTACTTCTAACTGCTTCCAAAATTTTCGGGGGGGACAGGGTAGTTGAAAGCAGCTATCAGATTGCCAAACCGGACAGTCTCAATGCAAAAGAATAAATGGACACAAATCTGACATCAGGAATTATAACATTCAAAAACCAGTAGAACACTTCAACCTCTCTGGTCATTCAGTAACAGACTTAAAGGTGGCAATTTTGCAACAGAAAAGCTTCAAAAACAGACTCCAACGAGAAACTGCGGAACTTGAACTAATATGCAAACTAGATACCATCAGTTTAGGTTTGAATAGAGACTGGGAATGGCTGAGCCATTACACACATTGAATCTATTTCCCCATGTTAAATATCCTTACACCTTCTTGTCAAACTGTCTGTAATGGGCTATTTTGATCATCACTACAGAAATTTTTTCTCTTAATTAATTAGCTTCTTAGAGTTGGTAAGGCAACTCCTACCTTTTTATGTTCTCTGTATGCGTATATATATTTCCTTACTATAAGAACATAAGAATGGCCATACTGGGTCAAACCAAAGGTCCATCTAGTCCAGTATCCTGTCTACTGACAGTGGCCAATGCCAGGTGCCCCAGAGGGAGTGAACCTGACAGGCAATGATCAAGTGATCTCTCTCCTGCCATCCATCTCCACCCTCTGGCAAACAGAGTCTAGGGATGCAATTCCTTACCCATCGTGGCTAATAGCCATTAATGGACTTAATCTCCTTGAATTTATCCAGTTCTCTTTTAAACGCTGTTATAGTCCTAGCCTTCACAACCTCCTCAGGTAAGGAGTTCCACAAGTTGACTGTGCGCTGTGTGAAGAAAAACTTCCTTTTATTTGTTTTAAACCTGCTGCCTATTAATTTCATTTGGTGACCCTTAGTTCTTGTATTATGGGAATAAGTAAATAACTTTTCCTTATCTACTTTCTCCACATCACTCATAATTTTATATACCTCTATCATATCCCCCTAGTCTCCTCTTTTCCAAGCTGAAAAGTCCTAGCCTCTTTAATCTCTCCTCATATGGGACCCTCTCCAAACCCCTAATCATTTTAGTTGCCCTTTGCTGAACCTTTTCTAGTGCCAGTATAACTATATGTTCCATTCTATGCATCCAATGAAGTGGGCTGTAGCCCACGAAAGCTTATGCTCAAATAAATTAGTTAGTCTCTAAGGTGCCACAAGTACTCTTGTTCTTTTTGCAGATACAGACTAACATGGCTGCTACTCTGATTCAAAATTCAGGTTCTCTAACAACCTTAACTCTGACTCTATTAATATCCACATTCTAACAGTCCACCAGTAGCCTCCATACCTCAGTCACATCTACCATAGGCCACAAGCCCTCAGCAACATACTGTGAATTACAGTAAAGATGTAGAACTCTGTAGCTACTAGGATTACGTCTATATTGGAGTTGTATGAACAGTCTGAACAGGAAACCATTACTTACCATACTACAGGTCTACCAAATCTCACAGACTGATGCTGATTTTAACCTCGTCTCTTCACTTTCATCTACTTCCTGAGAGAAATAAACACCAATATCTTCCTCATCCCACTTAGTTCTGTAACTGTCTCAAACCCATTCCCTCATTTTGTTCCTCAGGGAAGAATATAGTGTGTGATAGGAATATAATCTTTTCCTATGACATCAACACTGCACCATAACCTTCACTCTGAATGTTATGCATTAACTACAATGTCCTAATGTCTTAATTTAATAGGAGCATAGTTACAGCCTTAACTGTCTCTTAATGCATTGTGTGTGGGAATATAATTTAGTAAGGAGCCTGCTTGCTTTTTTTAATAGTATGAAAATTCCTATTATTTGTGTAACAGAGAACCTTAACAGTCTTTATAAAGAGAAGCATATTATTTTCATTAGAATTCCTAATAACTCTTGTTCATGTTCTTCACTATGTTGATACAGCTGCACACATTCTGGGTCGAGGCTGAAAATTACTGTACTGTGACAAAGCCATGGTTTGCTTCAAGGATTCCGTTTCCATTGAGTTTGTATCTACCTGGGAAGATGTCCAGGGAAGCACTTAACAGGATCCTACTGACGAGGGGAGAGCCTCCACTTTACAGTTTGAGTGAAGTAGAAGCACAGGTATGCTTTGCTTTATGAGTAGCATAGGTCACAAATTGGTACTGATAAGGGGAAGAACTGAAATGGAGACTTACGTTGTGTAATGATAAACACTGTTCTGCATACTAGTCTTCCCACTTTTTATTGCTCTTAGGTCAATTTTTCTCTTGTTAGATATACAGAGATGGCAAGGAGTGCCTAAATCTTCTATCAAACAGATTGGGAACATCTCAGTTTTTCTTTGGAAATACGTGAGTGTATTTTTTATGATTGATAGTCATCTCACATACTGCATGCTCTAACATTATTGATTAATTGCAAGAATGTCTCATGCTGCTCCACAAGAGGTTCATGTTTAACATTTATCTTTGGAGGTAAGATCTGAAGAGAAATGTATATGTTATAAAGAAACATAGTACTTCAGTTTCAGCCTGTTCAGACAGGGGTCTTGGTGAACTAAAGATGATGATGATTTTTTCACTAGAACCTTCTGTGCTTTCTCCACTTATTTATATGCCTTTTGCTGGTGATGGCCGTTGCTTGAACAGGATAATTAAAACCAGGCCCATCCACTTTAACTGTAGCAAACTCCCAATTTTGGCCACATCATGCTGCCTCAATCCCCAAGTGTGGAAGGCCCTGGATACAGTATACCCACAGGAAGTCTACTGTGCAGGTGGACATCCCATGTGTGCTAGCTCAGCAGCTCTCTCCAAAGTAGTTCTGGGTGATTTGGAAGAAGGAAAAGGGAGGGGCAAAGGTGTGGTAGTTATCTAAATTGATGCAGTGATCCCCCACACACACTTCTATTTATGGGCTGTAATGCTTAATGTACTAGTGCTTTGTGGCCTGTGAGCAGATTCTGTTTCCCTGCATAAGTTTGTTCACTTGGTCTCTGCACAGGAGACCACACTGTTCCAGAGGTGGTGCAAAAAATGGTTTGTAATGTGACTTGAATGCCTACCATACATGGAAGCAGGGCTGAATTTTAATTCTGAAATTATGCTGCTTGAGCGTGTAGGGCCCTCTCAAATTCAGAAGCTCTAAAGTCAGTAGATGTGCACCCAGCTGATGGTGTGATGGAGTCCCAGAATAATTGGTTAAATTGTGCTTTGCATTTGTTTGGTGTGTGCTCAGGAAGTGGTTTATGGAGTACTGCATTGTTAATGTTTTGTCTGTTTTTACATTCTCTATAGGCCTACAACCTTAGATGCCTTTGTATTTGGTTTTCTCGCACCTCTTTATAAAGTGCACTTCCCTAGAGTCCAATTACAAGAGCACTTGAAACAGCTTTCCAACCTGTGTCGCTTCTGTGATGACATCCTGAGTGGCTACTTCAGACTTAACGTTACAGGTAAGTCATGTTTGTTTTTCTTCTTCAACATGTATACTATATCCAAAAGTAGGATGCCTCTTCCCATTGGATGCCAAATTGAAGCTATATTAGTCAGTTACAAAGCTACAACTTTGGCCTGTGGCTTTTCATGTTGAGGTCGTGGAGAAGAAATTGAGTCATGATCAGTTCTCAAGTTGTATAGTAGGATAAAGTAATGCTTTTGAACAGTGGAGTGACAACAGCATTTGTTTAACATTTTTAAGTAGCTTCTCCTGCCTCTTTCTCTTATCGTATATTACACTTCTACCTCGATATAATGCTGTCCTCAGGAGCCAAAAAATCTTACTGCGTTATAGGTGAAACCGCGTTATATCGAACTTGCTTTGATCCACCGGAGTGTGCAGGCCCGCCCGTCCAGAGGACTGCTTTACCGCATTATAGCTGAATTTGTGTTATATCAGGTCGTGTTATATTGAGGTAGAGGTGTCTTTGGAAATGGGAACAAATCTACTTTTGTTATTCTGATGTATGAAACTGAGAAACTTGATTGTTCCTCTTCTTCATCTTTTTTGCTGCAGCCTAAACAGACATCTCCTTTGGGTTAAGAAGATAACTTAAGTCTATATGGCCAAATTTGGTGGTCCTTAAATTGCGCAGTTCTCCCATTAACATCAGGGGGAGGTTTTGCTTAATAAAGGATGACAACACTTGGCCTTTATTTACCAATTTTTCCTCCTGTATCTAGAATCTGCCCCTTCTCTGTCAGATTTATTTTCCTTTTCTAGAAAGCAACCTGCCAGTGTAAGCGACACCAAGATCCATAGTGTGGGTCTTTATCTCATCACTAGAGAAGGGATAATGTGAGAGGTTTTAGTTTGCTACTGCTTCCCATTTACTACTGCCAATGGATCTGGTCCTTTAACTCAAGCAGTAGAGTTTCATGCTTTTAGATCCAGAGATCCCAGGTTCAGTCCTGAACATGACCCAAACTGAGGCATCAGTACATCAGCATTTCATGTTAGGATGTAGATATAAAGACAGTACTGACAAAAACTCAAAAAGCCAGACTGAGATTACCTCTTCTGATTTGCCAGCTGATATAGTGTTAGATGTGTGTGTTGTGGGGGAGGTTTCCCCTTCTTTGGAAGGCTGAGGGAAGGGATAGAAGGCATGGAATATATCTGGGAAGGAAACGGGTATTCTTGCAGTACAGTAGATAAAGGTTACCAATGTCAGTTGTACAAGAATAATCTTGTCTAGTCAGTCTAGAAATCCTACATAAAATATCTAATGACTTGGGATGGGGAAAGGAAAAGAGGTGAGTTCATAACTTCTCAACCACTTTGGACAAGTTAAGATTAGCATTGCATTTTAAAGACTAAGGGCTTGTCTACACTAGGGGTTCTCAACCTTTTTCTTTTTGAGGCCCTCCCCTTCACCCCAACATGCTATAAAAACTCCACAGCCAACCTGTGCCACAATAACTGGTTTTCTGCATGTAAAAGTCAGGACCGGCGTTAGGGGGTAGCAACCAGGGCAGTTGTCTAGGGCACCACCAAAGGTACATTGCTCAAATTTGACTTGGGCCCTGGGCTTTAACCCCATGCAGTGTGGCTTTGGCTTTCTGCTCCAGGCCCCACTGAGTCTAATACTGGCCCTGCTTGGCATCCCCCCTCCCGAAACCTGCTCTTGGCCCCCCAGGAGTCCCTGGACCCATGGTTGAGAACCACTGGTCTACACTACTGCTTATTTAATGTAAGTTACGTCACTCAGTGACGTAACTTACATTGACTTAAAGCGGTGTTTACACTGCACTATGTTAGCAGGAGACGCTCTCCCACTGGCATAGCTTCCTCCTCTTGTAGAGTTGAGTAATTACGTCAATGGGACAGTGCTCTCCTGTCAATGTAATGAATCTTCACCAGACATGCTACATCAGCGCCACTGCGTCAATGCAGCAGCACCAATTTAGCACGGTAGTGAAGATAAGCCCTAAGTATTTGACTATCGCAAATCTTGCTTATAGCTTTAACTTTGTTGTCAAACTTCTGTGCAAATGGCTCTTCTGTCTTCTTTAAGGCTAGATGGAGTGAGGAGAAGAATCACAAATTTTTTGAGTTAAGGGGGGATCCTGAAACTTTCTTTTGTTGTTGTAACATGAGGACATGGTTTTTAAAGGTTTGAGAACCACTTAATTCTTTCCTTTTAAAGCATGTCAAGAATTAGCAGGGTGTATCTATATCTACATAGAAGTTCAGGTTCAGGATTTCAAATTGGAAACAAAACATTGTCTGCAATACAAACTGTTTCTTTAATAAAGACCTGTTTATAGGGGTGAAAAACTGCATGATCTTTCTGTCCAAAAAAGCTTTGCAAGAGACTTGTGAAGCTCCTCTAAATTTCATTTCAATCTTCATCTTTTCTGCTTTGATGCTTTAGGCTTCTCTCCATCTGGACAGGATACGGTAGATGCAAATCTACAGAAACTCACACAGCTTGTAAATAAGGAATCCAACTTGATTGAAAAGGTTATTTTTCTTCAGTCTTTATTTTCCATTAGTTCTTGTGACTTCATTGTTGTTCCCAGCTATTCTTGCATATTGGGGCCTGGTCTACACTTCAGAGTTATGTCGATGTTACGTAGCTTATGTTGACATAACTCTGTAAGCATCTACATTAAAATGTAGCTCCCACTGATGTAACTCACTCATTACACCGACTTCCTAACTCCACCTCTGCGAGAGATGTAGCACTTAAATCGATGTAGTTAGGTCGACACGGTGTCAGTGCATACGTCGACTGTTGCTGCCTTTCAGATGCTGTCCCACAATGCCCCACACTGACAGTTAAAGTGGTGCAAGTGCTCCAAGTGACGACATGCACCGCCGACACAAAGAGCACAGTGTGGCTGTGTAAAACCAGTTCAGTTACTGTGGTGGCTGTATGTCAATGTAAATGAGATTGACTTAATTTTGTAGTGTAGACTTGCCCTAAATAATCATTGTAACTTTACAATGCAAATTCTTTCTTTCCTTGTTTCTTTGCTAAGGTGCTAATTTACATAGAAAAATATGAACATAATGTCATAATTCAAAATAAACCAGTAACAAATTCTTGTTCTTCCTGAAGTAACTGTTTCATTGTATTCAAAGCAGTACTGTTGACAAAGGAAATACTGTGTGTTCAAATGCTGGAGGATAACACAACATATTAACAGGAGTATGTATTATTTGTAATGCAGTAGCACCTGCAGGCCTCATTCCCGGATCAAGGCCCCATTGTGCTAGTCACTGTACACACATGTAAAATACACAATCCCTGCCTCAAATCTTATCATCTTACAAACTTATGTCAGCAGTTTTCTTTTGAATAAATGCTGTTAACCAGCAGAATTTGGTTAACCATGTCCCTACAAATAATCCAGATTTCTCCCTGAAAAAGGAATTGGTAATGAGAGAGGCAGCTTTTCACTATCAGGCCTGCAGTTCAGATAATCCATCTGAGCTAGAGACCAAAAGTCCTTCCCATGTAACTGTTCAGGGCCTTGTGTGAATAGTCTTAGTAATCTAGAGATGTCCACATCACCACTTAAATCAGCAACTGACAAAGTTTTTTCAGGTGTCCTCTAAGATGTGGAACTTGCTCCGTATGGACATCCATTTAAGCCCTTTCCTTTCAGTTTGAAGACCCAAAGAGTCTTCTACGTAACTACTTGTCATCCCCTGTCTAGGAACATTCCTTCTTTCCCCTACTCATCCTGTATTTTTAATCCCACATTTGTTCCTTCTAATGCTTGTTGGGTTTTTGTTTTTTTAGTTAATGGTCAGTCAGAAGTTCCCCAATCTGTCCTGTACTTGGTAAAGGGCACTTGTTTCCAAGGCTGTCTGTCAGAACCTTTCATAAGAACTAAATTACTGGGGAAAATATTTGAGGACACCGAGCATATTAATTCACTAAAAAATGCTACCCAGATGTGACTGAAAATAACATTGAGAAGAATGTCAGTGTATCAAATGGTTTGTTCATGAATAATGTGGAGAATTTCCTGCATTAGGTATTGATTGTAGCATATTTGCTGAACTTTATGCACTGTTCTATGTGGAGTGTTTCAAATTCTGTTTATTTCTTCTGGGAAGTTAAAATCCTTTTATTCAGAGATTGCTTTTAATATGTCTTTGAAAAGTTCTTAGCATGCTCATTTAGGAATATATTTTATAAATCATTAGCTAATTGAAATTCCTCCAACTGCTCTGCAGCACTTCTGAAATTAAAGAATACACTTCTGCAAGGTGCTGAATGCTGCTTCAGGTGCTGAGCAGGTTAATGCACCAGTTGAATTTGGCAGCTGTATGACTTTTGATCCAACAGTATTTGGCTGTCATAAAACGTAGGTACTTCCTTGGAGAAGGTGAGCCACAGCATTCTCTCAGTGCTCCCAGTTAGATGATTCAAGGAAGAGCCCACATAACTGTCCCACCTCTTATCTGTCATGATATAAATAGCTATCTCAGCACAAGTAGCAGTTTAGGGATGAGAGAGGAACCAAAGCATCCTTTATGACCAGGGCTGAGAGCAGAAATAGCAGGGTGAGACCACTCACACAAACCTTCATGACTGAAGGCTCTTGGCATGCATCTGTGTTCTTCTGTATGCCAGATTCAGCTTCCATTTTCTTTCCTGCAGATGGACGACAACCTTCGTAAGAGTCCTCAGCATCCCCCTCGGAAGCTGACAACACTCAAACTTAGTGTGGCAGGAGATGAAAGCAGTTCATTGAATCGCTTGTCTCCCTGACAGCCTGTGTTGCCATGTACGTGTGTTTTACTTCAAGTATTCTGAACTTTGCAGTAATTCTTTGCATAAATGTGGTCTCACAAGTGGATGAATCACTTAATATGGAATAAAACATCCCAGGCTGTCTGTTCCTATAGGAAAATGTATAGTCCAGAGAACTAACGCTAAGCTGAGGATAGAGTGAATCCTTAAACAATGTACTGTATGAAATTGCCTTAACTTCTGGAGATTCTGCCTTTTAGGCTAGCACATTTGTTGACTAAGATTTCATTTTACTTTTAAAATTTTTGGTTTTACTGTAGCCATGTTATAGGTTGACCAGGTTGCTATACACTAGTTTAGCTACTTACTCATCACTTCTAGCATTTTTCTAGATTTTAGTAGATTATCAAATTCAATTCTAAAATGGGAAAGCAATGAAAGACTATCTTTGATGGGAGACAAGAACTGAAAAGCAATGAGGGATGTTGGCCATTTGTTAATGTGCTTTCACAGATAATGTATTGTGGATGGCTTATGTTTTAAGAGTATGTATATTTTAGAAGTTACATTGGTCACTATGGCTCCTAGCAGTGCAAATGTACTAAAACATCACCTCTGAGATCTGGCCTTAGTCAAACAAGTTTCATCAGCCTACTGGATAGCCATGCTGCAAAATCACAGCACAAACTATAGTATAGAAAGATTAGTAGTGTTGGTTCAACAAAGGCAAAAGACCAGATTAGCTGGTCTGGACTGAAGTGCATTGGTTAGGGTTGTGTGAAGACGCTTGCACAGGCCTTTCTACTTTATACTGCTGGCCTGTCTCTAACAAGTCATCAGTGTCTCACTTTTATAAGCGCTATAATTCACCGAAAAACGAAACAAAAGCCATCTAATCTTATTCCTTGATCAAGTCCTTGAGAGTGTCACACTGCAAATTCTTCATTGAATTGTTAAAAGAGATGCACATGTAATTATGTTTCCTCTTAGTAGCACTGTCAGTTCTAGAAATCCAGATAATTCTGAAATTTTGGTATGTTGACAGATGCTTTATTAATGATATCATCAGATTACTAAAAATGCTCAGCCAAAATGGGAACTGCTTTTTGTCAAGTGTTAATTAAAGATTTCATCTGAGAGAGAGATGATGCAGATGGGTATATGTGCAAGATTACTGCTAACTTTATTTGCCAAGTCAAACTAAGAAGTCTCTTGACATTTTTCCTCTCAACTATTTCCAATGTTTAATATATGTAGATAAACTATTTATATAGACAAGACTGTGGATTGTGTAAATACTGTACTTTATCAGCAAGGAATGTAATCTTAACTTTAACATATCTTGTTATTTATAAATAAAATGTTGGATCTCCAGTGGACACGTGGAAATAAACTTTGTTACATGCTACATCTAGAATGTTTTAGCAATTTGAGACATACTAAAATCACACACAATAATTGAATAAAATAACTTTCATGCACATTCCTAGGGTTGTCAAATGTTTTGAATTTTTTTATTGTCTGCATCTTGATGAGACTTAGAATGAGATCATGTTGCATAATTTCTCCAAAGTTCTTTCATAATTTAACAAACGTAATTGTGAAGAAAAGTGTAACTTGATTAGTCTGTTTTGTGAATATGTGTGTTTGCCCTTTAAAAGCTTATTTTGTAAAATAGTTGATCTCTTGCTTTGAGATTAAAGGGATTTTTAAAGCACTTCTTATCCAGAACTAAAAGTTTGTGTTTGAGGCAAAGTTTCCTATGGAGGGGTTTGCATATGATCTATGAAACGCTTCTACAGAGTAATGAAAGGGAAGCTTAATTGGCAGTTGGTAGAATAAGAGGGATCACGATAGGTGGATTTGTATATTACGTTATAATTTTTGTTTAAATTATAAGCTTTTTCAAATAATTAAATTTTTATATTAAATATACATATTATCAAGACTCCTCCAATCTGATTAAATCTGCATACTGTTTGTTGATGGAACCCCTTTGGCCAGACTGGACTCAAGCCTCATTTAGTCTTAATTTACCAATTAGTTAATATTAATATTAAGGGTTTGTATTTAGTGACCACTCATTCCGGTCAATGGCCAATTGTTGTTAAATCTTTTGTGCAGACCAATATTTAAGCAATGTAACTCAAATGTCAAAATAAACTTTAGGTGGAAATCTTAACCTCTGGTATGAAGACAAACATCAAACTGTGTGCACTACACGTAGGTGGTGGGCAGAGCTTGATGAATCGGTTGTGTCATTCAGTAACTCCCTCAGGCTCAGTTGGAGAATGAAAATGGGTGGCCCTGTGAAGTCACAATGCAATTCTGTGTGAGCTAAGGTATACAGTTTGGTGTGGATATCAAGTGTTTAAATATGGCTTGTGTGTATCCGTCCTTTTTAAAACAAAAATAAAGCAAACTTTTTTCTGTAAGTTTCTCTGTTCTAGTTGCAGGGACATCTGTAATATCCTAAAGAAATAAGATGAGAAGTATAAAGAATGAGCTGCTGTAAATGTGCTCTATTTAAGGCTTCAAAGGCTAACTTTTAAAATGGTCTTTATTTATTTTTGCTGAAAATCTTAGTGGGATAGAGCACGTTCTTATAAATAATTGCATTTTTATAAAGTTACAGCATATATGTGAAAATGGCTTAGAATGGTATTAAGAAAACCACTCAAATTTATTTGATTTCTGGTTAAAATACTTTTTCAGACTCTCAAAATATGTACCTCGCTTATTCAATGTTACTATTATTTTTGGCATTCCAGTGGAAACCATTCACAATGGTATTTCTCATACATAATATCAATAGATTTTTTTTCTATTATATATTTAAAACCTTGTTGCTGTAGATCAACTGCTCTTTGCTGATCTAAACTATTGAAAGAGCTGTTTAACGCACTTGCCTTGTCTAAGACATATTACTTAATGACATGTTAGATTTAGAATGTACTAATGTAGACCCCAGTTTATCAGAGCACTTAAGCATGTACTTCAGCAAAGCACTTAGCCACAGGCTTAGCTTTTAATCGGGGCTGTAGATCACAATCCTGCAAGGTGCTAAGCAACTCCTGTGAGGTGCTGAACATGCTGCAGTATTGAACCCTTTATCATAAAGGCTGGACTCAATACAGAGCAGGTTTAGACTTAGACACTTACAGTGAGCAACAAGCTCATTACTTACAGTAATTGAAACAAGCGCTAAAAACTTTAATGTGCTCCTCTCACAGCCCTGGTATCTGGCTGCTCAAAATCAGTGGTCAAGTGGTCACCGTTAGCACTCCACCCTGAGCAGACCTTTCATCCTTAGCATCAAAGAGGTTATGCAATGTACAGCACTCAGCTATGACCATAGGAATATTGTCCCAAGTGAAGTCCAACCTGCCACAAAGACATCGCCAGCACACCTTTAATTTGCCAAAGGCACATTCAACTGTCATCTAGCACCCATTGAGTCTGTCGTTGAACCGTTCCTTACTGCTGTCCAAGTGTCCCATGTAAGGTTTCATGAACCACAGCTGTAAGGGGGACGCAGGATCCCCCAGGATCATTATGGGCATTTCAACACCCCCCACTGTAATCTTCTGGTTAGGAAAGAAAGTCCTTGTTTACAGCTTTCTGTACAGGCTGGCATTCCTGAAGATGCGTGCGTCATGCACCTTCCCAGACCACCCCACGTTGATGTCAGTAAATACCCACAGTGATCCACGAGTGCCTGCAACACCATGGAGAAGTACCCCTTCCTACTGATGTACTCTGTCACAAAGTGGTCTGGTGCCAGATTGGAATATGTGTGCCATTTATCGCCCCTCCACAGTTAGGGAAACCCATTTCTGCAAAGCCATCTGCTATTTCATGCATATTTCCCGAGTCATGGTCCTTTGTAGCAGGATGTGATTTATTGCCCTGCATTAATGCCCTAATGGACAGCTTCCCCACTCCAAATTGATTCGCAACCAACCAGTAGCAGTCTGGAGTCACCAGCTTCCACACAGCAATTACCAAATGCTTCTCTACTGAGAGGGTAGCTCTCATTCTGGGGTCCTTGCGCCGCAGGGTTGAGGCAAGCTCTGTGCACAGTTCCAGGAAGGTGACTTCTGCATCCAAAAGTTCTGTAGCCACTGTTCGTCATCCCAAACCTGCATGATGATATGATCCCACCACTCAGTGCTTGTTTCACGAGTCCAAAAGCAACAGTCTACCCTATGCAGCTGCTCTGTGAATGCCGAAAGCAATCTAAAGTTGCCCCTGTCCATATCATGCACAATGTCTGGCACCCTGTGAGTCTTCTTCAGTTAGGAACTTCATGATTAACTGAACTGCCAGCCATGATGTCTTCATGACAGAGCATAGAAAAGCAGTGTGGGATCCATCCCTTCTCACAAAGATGCTGGGGTGCACAGCAAAAACGGGCCATGGAAAATGCTGAGAGAGAAAGCCAGAAGCCCATAGAGTACTGGAACAGAGAGCAATTCATCACGGGATATTTAGCACTATCTCAAGATGAACCGCGATCCGCTTCGTCGTCCCACAACACCTAGCAACAGGAGGACTGTGGGATAGGTACCCACAGTGTATTGCTCACACAGTCGATGATGGTGCCCCCACTGTGGATGCGATCTGCCAATAGAGGGAACAAGTGTGAACATGAATTTGCAATTTTTAACATGTCAACTTTTGGGTGTCAACATAACTTTTGTCGACACAACTTGGTAGTATAGACATGGCCTAAGTCTGAGGGCATAGTCCCTTGGTCGTGAGGGATGTTAAGAGGTGGCAAGTTTTCTGATGGTCTTCCATTTTCCAGCCAGTAGCATCACCTCAGTCTTCCACCAATTCAGCTTTAGCTACCTGCTCTTCATCCAAGAGTGGATTTCAGCTAGGGACTCTGAAGGCTGTGAAGTGGTGCTGTTTAAGTTTTACATAAAAGATGTGGAGAGGTGGGTGTCTTCTATGTGCAGCTAGTACTTCAGCCTGTGTTCTCACTGCAGCTCTCCCAACAGCTTCATAGGGCTGTTGAATAGTATATTGAAGACTGAGCAAGATGAGTATGGATGTTTTTTCCTTGTGCACATACAGGAGCTAGTCATCCACCATAGCAACAAGTGTTGTCTCTGAACCAGGGTCTAGTTTGAAGCTTGACTGAGAGGCATCCAGGCTATTGGTGACTGATAGGTGCTGTTGGAGACTCTGCTCACTTCTCAGTTTGTTCAGCAATGGGAGGTGAGAACTAAGGAGCAGTTTGTGAGGAGTCTAGCACTGAGTGATGCTTTCTTTTGAACTGGAAGGTATTTAGCTTTAGGATGGGTGGCAGATTTCTTAAAGGAGGTTTTACAATCTGATATTAGATGTCCCAGGTGTGGGTTTTTTTTGTTTTTTGTTTTTTTTACTAAGGTCAGGAGTCAGTCCCATGTACAGCCTTGATTTCTGTCGGTGCTGCTATGATTGCTTCTTGTGTAAACAGGCCAAATTCTTGGAAGCAGGGTATTGTGTTCTGGGTGACTCATAAAGCCATCATGTAGGTGGGTGATCTCATGAAATGAGGGGCTGGTTTCCAGGGCTGAGTTGAGGCAGACTGAGTTTATGAAGTGATTTACAGTCTGCAAAATCTCTGGAGGGCATGATGCTGCTATTTCTGAGGCAGAGGAGATGTACAATCTCTTTGCCTCCTTTGCACTAGTAGCACAGATTGGTAGAAATTCTTTCCCTGTGTCTGTACCAACTGTTTTCCACTACTGACACACTAGCTTACCTGCTTGACATCCAAATTTCCTGAAGTTCTGGTGGCTTCTTATGCCTGGCAAAGCATGATGTAAGTGGGACATCAATGTAGAGATGCTCTTTGTTTATTAGAAATATTATTTCTGAATAAGAAATCTTCATTGGTAGAAAAGAAAAGTCTTACTTCTTTGAAATGTGGCTGAACTCCGTATTGTAACAACATTTTGCAAAAGAAAAATAAATGCCAAAATTACATCCGTTCTCTGATTTATTAACTTCATAAAGGGTGTTTGACAGTTCTTCACAATGCACTATTTCATTGCATCTTATCTTCTGTCAAAACATTATTAAAATAATACATAGGCATAGGGGGAAGGATATGTGGGAGTGGGGAAGAGTAAATTGGATGTTTATCTTTCAGAAACCTACCACCCTTCTTCCAAAAAGCATGTGAATGAAATATAATAGGTTATGCTCACTGAAGTGAATGTGGAGCAGCTGAAATGTTACCCACAGGATACAGAGCATGTGATTTCTATTAAGTAACTAGCTGGTGGTTCTTATATATAATTATACTTTTTTCCATTCTGTTTTAATCTGTCTGATAGTGTCCCAAGGGGCTGTTGTCTGAGACTTTAATAATATTTTTTGGAGTATTTTCAGCTTTAGTAACATCTCCTTCAATCCTAGGCTTACCACAAACACCAGACTCTCCAAGGTCTGGTCTGAGATATTTCTACAAACTTAAGTAACTGAATATACACCATGGACACACTCTGGAAAAAAATGGATCTAGACAGACTCATTTCTTCTAACCACAACTGCTGATCTATAAAACATGACTTCTAATCAACTAACTTTTTTCCATGTACTTTACTTTTCCTGAAGTATTCAGTTGTGTCAGTGTTTTGCTAACTAAAAATAATTGCTCTGTGGAGACTGAATGGCTTGACCTGCTGGTAAGCGATTATAGAACCTTTCACCTTAGTCAGGCTCTTCCCCGCTCCCAAATGGATATTACAGTTTGTAACTTAGGCTATTTCTTATCCCCATAACGTAGCCTCCATTTAAGGACTTGTATACACTACAATTTCCAGTTGTGTTTTAACACCTGCTTTTAACACAAATGTAGACAAGGAGCAAACATTTGTGCCTTCTGGTTAATTCTAAACACAACTAAGAACTGTAGGTTAAGTAAACCTGGGCAGGGTTAGATTTTTTTCCAGAGGCTCAAATTTGTCCTTACCAGGCTTATGTTCACCATGGCATGAGGCCGACTTTCCAAGGCAATGCTTTTTATTTCATTGGAGCCCAAAGTGCTGTTTAATCTACATAAACCAATACTGTCTCATTGTTTACTTGTACTCTCCCATGTGTCTGTATCCATCTATTATCACTTATAGTTAAATTGTACACTCCTTGAGGCAGAGAGCATCTTTTTGTTCTGTTTTTGTACAGCGCCTAGCACAGGGGGGCCCTGGTCTGTGACTAGGGCTCTTCGGTGCTCCAGTAATACAAATGAAAATGGGAGCACTTTACCCACCATAGAACTGCAGTGACCTGTGTGGGCAGCACAGGAGCTGTTTTATAGCACATTGTACCACTCCACAAAAGAGTGAGACAAGACCTGAGAAGGATAGTGTACCTTACCATGGCCTGGAATCAGGAGAAACATAAGCATGTATTTAAGTGCTGCCCTAACTAGCGGTGCTTTTTGGACTCAGGACCTAAAAGTGAAGGGCTGATTCAGTCATGCCAAATGTAACTATTGCCCTGGAATAGGGCCAGCACACTAACAATATCAGCCCAACTTTTAGAGAAAGGACCATGAGTCTTTTGATTTGTTTCTTTAAACACCTTTATTTTCACTTTCTCAAATACTTCACCACTAATGGGAAAAAATACTTGTTGATAAAAACAATGACCTTCGGGTCATACAAAAGGGAGAGTAAAATGTGGATTATGGTCTCAGAAGAGCCACCATGTAGATATTTCAGCAAGCAGAGAACACATTTTAAAGTAATGTCTTGATGTTGTTTCAGAATGTACAACAGGGAGAAATATCCTGAGCAGCCTCAAAAAGAATATTCTCACACTGAAACCAAACAATCATATAAGGATTTAGCTACAGCGGCATTGAGATTATCACCACTCAAGGTGTTGTCATTAAGCCCCCTTTTAACTTTTTAATTATTTTGTTACTAACAGTTTGGCATCATTTTAAGAAAATGTATTTCTTCTCTTCAATCGTGATACAGCTTTACAAAAAACAAAGTGAAGTTGTCATTCTGAGAAAAATCAAACTCTTAATTATTTTTATGCTGTGCCTGCACTGCTTCAATAATGTCAGGGAATAATTTTTTTTTTCTTCTCACTTCCAAATTTCTGGTATAACTCTTTATTTATCCAAAACAGACAAAAAGGAAAGCACTAAAATTCTGCATGTTATGGAAGAATGGAGCAAGCCAGGTTGAGAGTCAGTATTTTGAAAAATGTAGGAGGAGGGAGAAGGGCAGTTCTTGGGGATGCTCCAACTCTGAAGGTGTATTGTCATGATAATTAGTTTCAGAATTGTCAGTAAGTCTCAAACAAAAAAAAACCTTAAAGTTCTCATTATTGTGATTTTTCCAGGGAACAACTGCTGTTTCTTACAATGGTAGCACAAAGTGCATTTACACTCCAATTTTGCACCTGTACTTCAGACCCCATGAGACTTGATTCTCAGTTACACTATACTTAATGTTCTTTTAACTGTTTCTTGTATGTTAGAAATCTAGGGTGAAAGTCTGCCTTTATTGAAGGCAATGGCAAAACTCCCACTGACTTCACTGGAGCTAGGATTTCACCCTTTGGTCAGATTCTGACATTTTCAAATTTACATGGCTACCATTGCTCTCCCTGGCTCTCCAGAGGAAAGTAGTATTAGGCAAGTGTTTTTTATTGGGGGCAGGGGAAGAGGAGTGTGTTTAACATGCTTGTGATAATTTCTCTGTGGCCTTTGAGAGGTTAAGAAATAAAAGGAAGAGTTAAGGAATGAGAGAGAGAGACCCCCTTTAAGTACAACAAAATACTAAATTATAACAGTGGTCCAGCTAAAATAACCAGGATGAGCAACTATACTATTAGTCATCAACTGGATCTCAAAAATAGCAATGGTCCAACATGGGCTATACCACCAGAAGTAACAAGAAAAATCTCCATCACAATTAAGTTAGAAAGGTGAACTCAGCCCCCAGAGAACTAAAATCCTCCTTCCTTCTAGCCTCCTTCAGAAACAGTGAGGCAATCCAGGCTGCCAGGTAACCATTAGTGACCCCAGTTGAACCAGACCTTAGTTTTATGTTTCATAGGTAAAACAGCACCTCCAACATCCCACTGCCTGGTGACACCATGTGGTTACATTACTCCAGTATTGACTCCAACCAAAGGCTGTTTTGTGCTGAATCACTAACACCAGTAATTCTGGTATGACCTAAATATTGTCCAGGAGTTCTGTAAACAAGTATTGAACAAACCTGCAGCTTAATTCAGGATATGTGGCATAACATGATGTGTCTCTAGACCAGCCCCTTAAATCATCTCCGAGTCTCTAACTTTTATAATTCTAGGTTGGTGAATTTAGTTAGCAGAATTCATTTAACATCAAGTCTCTTCCTCTCCATTCTGGACAGTATTTTTCCTATAGACTAATGAAAAATAGTTCATACCTACATTTTCAAAAGTAACTAGTAATTTTTGATTACTCCCTTTTTGGGTGCCTAACTTGAAATCTTAATATAGCTTGATTTTGAAGAGTCCGGTGATCAGCCTCTTTTGAAAAATCAGACTCTTTTCAGATATCTCAACTCAGACTCCCTAAGCTATTAATCACTTTTGGACATCACATGTTAGATATCAACAGGAAGATATGGTAAGGAGATTGCATCCATGAGAAAGATTATATCAGTTCAAGGGGTCTCTTATTCTGGGCAGAGATAACACATTTAATGGGGGAGAGGGGTCACAATGCTATAGAAAAGTCTCTCTTTGCCATTGTACAGCTTTGGTAGGTCTAGGAAAAATATGACCTCATCTGACATATTTTCCTAGAAATCATGTAACCACAGTGCAAAGAATTACATTGTCATTGGCTTGCTTTGCAGGCTTGGTCAGAGCAGTGATATGCTCCTAGGTTGCCTTATAAAAGTCAAACCCTAAGCATTAAAAACTGTGAACAATATCATTCCTATAATGTCTTGGTCAGCAGGTGAAAGTTGAGATTCATGAGGCCTAATCAGAGTAGGGCTCATCAATATTATAAAGACACTGCTCACAAGCAAGAATATTGTATGAGGAAACAAATCTCTTTGCTTGGTGCCACAAAATATTTGCAGTGCAGAGAAAAGTCTCCTCATTATTCCTCCCAGTTTGCCAATAGACTAATGTTAAAAACATACATCTATATGAACGCCAAGCGTACACGCCTGATTTTTCTCCAGGATGGATGTAGTCATGTCCAGGAACTACCTCAGAGACCTTTCCATCAGCGGAGGGAACTGAAACCAAAGCCTCCCACTGGTTTTCAAGTGGTTACTAATATTGATAAGTATCCTTGGAACAAAGATCAAAGTGTTCTGGAGGTAAGACTCTCTAATCCCTATGTCAGCTTTTTAGCAGTGATCTCAAGGGTTGTGTTGAACAGTGAAATGTGCTTTTAAAACTATCTTTCCTTAGGCTGCTTCCCTGACTTCACCACTAACATCATTAGGATAGTTCTTTAGTGACGCTGGAGGGAGTTAATTATGCTTAACCTCTAGAACATTTGCAGCACATGGGGCACCTATCCCTGTTTGAACTGCTTGTAAAATTTAGATAATAAATCATCTGTTCCTAGTGTTTTCCCAGGGTACAAACTGAATCCAGAGAAAATAGAATGTTTTGCAAACTGTGCAACCAGAAGCTACAATGGTGATCACACTTCCATTTTCTTTACACCATCTTTAAACTTGAATCAGTTAAAACACATGTCAGTAACACACATGCAAAACACATTAAAGCAGAAAAGAGAAGTGGCTCCTTAAAGCTGATTCATTCATTCACTAATGACAGTTTTAGACAAGGATTTGATGTGCACTGATTACTGCATTCTTCTGCTAGACAGAAAGACACTCTTCTGCTAGTGCACTATGGAGAATGTATAGTTAACAAGCTGGATCAATGCATTTCTAGTAGGGTGACCACTCGTCCAAAATTGGACAGGCCAGGCCCTAAATGTGGAGTTCAAGTCCCAGTCCTGGGCTGAATGACTCAGGGTCTGCATTTGTCCTGGGGTCCTTGCGATGCTACTGCACATCTGCCCGAGGCTGAGGGGCAGTGCCAGCCTCTTCCTGGGGGGGCGGGGGGGAGGCTGAAGTGGACCTTAGCCCCCATCCTTTGCCATGAGGCCCCACCCCTATTCCTCCTCTTATCCCCACTCCCCACCCCCCTCCCTGGGCAGGCCAGAAGCCAGAGCCAGGTCATGGTAAGAGCCACCAGGGAGCCTGGGCTGCTGTGGGGAATCCCAGACCCTCCACCTGCCTTGGGCAACAGGCCCTGGGGGGGCAGGAGAGGGGGGCACAGACACGGGCCGGAGCTGCTCTTGTGCACCCCAGCCCCCCATTCAGGGCAGATAGAGGGTCCTGGGTCATCATAGCAGCCCGGACTCTTTGGCTGGCTCTTATCATGGCCTGGCTCCAGCTTCTGGCCTGGCCAGGGGATGAAGCCTCACAGGAAAGAGGAGCAGGGGTCGGGGCTATGGAGAGGCAGGGCTCCTGCGTATGTCTCGCTTTTGCCTTTTGAAAAGGTAGACACCCTAACTACTGGGACATTCTGGGTTCAGTTCATGGGACCATCACAGCAGCTCTTTGAGAAGATGGCTGAAGATGAAATGCAATGGGGAACAGTCAGGAGAGTTGCCAAGAAGCAGGGGATTGAACCCTAGAAGGTTTGGGGTTTGCATGAGTTTTGGGTAAACATCCAGACATGTCTGGACTGATCATTTCAGGCCCTTTTTGAGAGCTTTTTAGTCTCCCATATAGGGTGTTTCAGCACAGATGGCGTAACAGCCCCAGCTGGTGTGCATGGTTACATGCCAGGCCCCAACATGATCTAACCTATTTCACAGCTGTGTTTGTGACTGAGTGCAGAGGGGATCAGCATGATTAAAAGTATGGCACCAAGTGTGCTTTCCAGCCACATACAGAGGCAGCTTTCCACAGAGACATATTCAACAACTTCCCAGGTCCATCCAAACAGGAATGGTAGAACTGGAATAGCCGTGCTCAGAGAACTCTTTCTTGGACCTTTTCTGTCTGAGATGAGGTGAATCTCTAGCCTAATAGTGGATAGGACTGTCCTCCACCAGATCCACTGCAGAAAGGTATCTCCATGCCCAGATCGCCCTCATTCCTCTGAACACTGTTGAAGGTTCTCCAAGTACTGGGTCTGCAGTGGGGAGTGGGCTGAGCAGGTGGGCTGCTGAGTGAGAGGGACCACAGGAGCTGCATGTAATCTACTGCTACTGTCAGGATCCTAACAAGGGCAGTTCAGACCAAGAGTCAGAGTCGGGTCAAACCTGAGACAAGGAGTGGGGGGGAGGTTTGTAGTCAGATTCCAAGTCAGGGTCAGTACTAAGCATCAGAGTCTGAGTTAGGTTTTAGGGTCCAGGTCAGGAGGCAAAGACCAAATAAAGCTGAGGTAAAAGCCAGAAGTTCAGGAGCAGAAACTATAATGGCAATTACAGGAGCCCCACCCTGTTGTCTAGACACTTCCTGGAATGTCCAATGTCCATATGGTGGGGAGCCATGAGCCTTCTGCCTATCAGGCCACGTCTACACTACAGCATAAAATAGAAATTATTAAAACCGGTTTTAAAAACTGGTTTTATAAAATCGATTTTATGCGTCCACACTAGGGGACATTAATTCGGTGGTGTGCGTCCATGGTCCTAGGCTACCATCGATTTCCGGAGCGGTGCACTCTGGGTAGCTCAGTAAAAGAATGAAACCAATAACTTCAATTTCCGTCCACACTAACCCTAAATCGATATAGTAATATCGATTTTAGGGTTACTCCTCTCGTTGGGGAGGAGTACAGAAATCGATTTTAAGAGCCCTTAAAATCGATGTAAAGTGCCTTGTAGTGTGGACAGGTACAGCGTTAAATCGATTTAACGCTGTTTAAATTGATTTAACGCTGTAGTGTGGACCAGGCCTCAGACCCCTTGAGGTGGGACTTCCTATGGGCTGTAGCCACAGCAGGTGATGGGCAATGGCACACAAGCTGGTTACAGCTGCTGCTCTCTGGCATCATGGAGCTGTCAGCTGCCTGACTGCTCTGTAATCCTGGCTTCTAGACCTGCAAGGCTTTACAGAACTAGTCTCATAGAGGTTCCTGGAAAAGATACTACGGCCTCAGGCTGGATAAACTTTTCAACAAAGCTTTATGGGGACAAGGGGCAGGAGGGAGAGTTCCAGGTGGCACCTGCAGCAAGGTGGGCCATCTCTAGTAGTGCTCCTTGAAGGAAACCACACTGCTAGGGGCAAGGCAGGTGTGTGAATACTAGTGGCCAGACAGAGTAGACACACAAGAAGACTTGTTCCCAGGTGACCCTCCTGGGGCAGGGCCTACAGCCTATTCCACAGGGGAGACAAACCATGTTCCCAGATGGAGTGATGTGAGAAGGCTGAAGAGAGTCATGGTGGGGCATGAACCCCTCCTGTGAGTATTCCTGTGGGATGTTGCAATTTGTCTCACTTCACTCATTTTCCTGAAAGCTTTCTGGCAGCAGCAATGTCCTATTCAACCTCTGCTCAAATTCATGGCTTAAAAAAAACCTCAAAAGAAACATTTCCAGTGTCACTCGTCAGACAGGGGTGTGCAGGAGCAGTTGGACAAAGGAGGCAAGGATCTGAACTGTCAGGAAAGCCTTGTGTGAACACTTCCCCAGTTTTCAACATTTGGTGAAAATCAGTGAAATATGGTGCACAGATTATACAGCAAGTTGGGCATTTTCTTCTAAATGATAGCACTGGATTCTGAAATTATACACAGCAGAACTGAAGTGCCCCTCTGGATTTCAAAAGATGCCCTAAGTGAAAGCAGCACATTATCAGAACACACACGGCATATTCTGAAGCAACTTTAAGTCAGCTCAGAAGTGTACCTCTGGTGTGTTATTCCACATAACTGCTTATTTGTAGAATAAACTAGGTAAGACAATGCCGTGTCTCAAGAATCTAGATCACAAAGTACACAAAGCCAAGCTGATGTCATTGACTGTTGTGAAAAGTGGGAGGAAAGGGACAATCTGTGTTTTGACCAGAGGGTGGTAAATAAGTGCCAACAGCTGGAATGTAGGAGAAGGAAAAAGTTGCATTTGGAAAATAAGGGAGTTCAGATGGAAACCAACCTCTTCAGGATTAGCAGGAAACCTAAGCCCCTGGGATGTGGTCCAGCCGGTTATTGGAGGAGTGGAGAAGCAGAGAGCCACAGTAGCTGTGGTTGAGAACACTAGCCTTCAATAGATTGATGCCATTTACATGTTCCAGGAATAGATTATTTTCAGTGAAATAAGGCCATCTCATGTCTTCATGGTGATCCTCAGGTAGCCCTACTCTACTAGGAGTACTTGTGGCACCTTAGAGACTAAAATTTATTTGGGCATAAGCTTTTGTGGGCTAAAACCCACTTCATCAGATGCATGGAGTAGAAAATACAGTAGGGATATATATATATATACATATATGAGAACATGAAAAGACAAGGGTTGCCATAGCAACCCTAATGAGACAAATCAATTAAGGTGGGCTATCATCAGCAGGAGAAAAAAACGTGTAGTGATAATCAGAGTGGCCCATTTCAAACAGTTGACAGGAAAGTTTGAGTAATGGTAGGGGGGAAATTTAGCATGGGAAAATAGTTTTGAGTTTGTGTAATGACCCATCCACTCCCAGTCTTTATTCAAGCCTAATTTAATGGTGCCCCCTCTTTCCCTTCTCTCTACTCCTCTCCCCCCTTAGGAATCGTAGTTCCTGGACTCAAAGGTACTGGAACCACCTAAGAACAAACATACAAATGCAAACTGGGGTAGCTATCTACACTTAGCTAGATACACGCTTTCCCCCAGGCTAAATAACCCAGCTGGGTACTGGGGAGCCCCACTGGGATAAGGAGAAGGAAATATTATTCTTTGCCCAGGCCAGGGATTGGCAATGGAGCTGCTCTGTGGAGTCTAAAGACTGGAGTAGCCTCTGCTGGCAAAGCATGAGCTTCCACACAAAAGATGGGCTCTGCAGCAGCAGATCCTATAAGTAGGATTGCCAACTTTCTAATTGCACAAAACCGAACACCCGTGCCCTGCCTAGCCCCACTCCTTCCCTGAGGCCATACCCCCCACAACCCTTCTCTGAGGCCTCCCACTCCCATTCACTCCATCCCCGCTCCCTTTGTCACTCACTATCCCCCACCCTTACTCACTTTCACCAGGCTGGGGCAGGGGGTTGAGTGCGGGAGGGGGTGAGGGCTCTGCTTGGTGCTGCAGGTTCCAGGGTGGGGCCAGAAATTAGGGGTTCAGGGTGTAGGAAGGGGCTTTGGGCTAGAACAGGGGGTTGGGGTGTAGGAGGGGGTCCAGGCTGGGGCTGGGGGGTTTGGGGTGCAGAAGGGGCTCTGGGATGGGGGGTTCAGAGTAGGGTAGCAAGTTCAGGGCTGGGGCAGGGGGTTACGGTGCAGGAGGGGGTGAGGGCTTTGGCTGGGGGGTGCGGGGTCTGGGGTGCAGGAGGGGGCTCAGGTCTGGTGCCAAGGGGTTTGGAGTGCAGGGGGGATTCAGGGCTGGGGCAGGGGATTGGGATGCAGGAGGGGGGGAAGGGAGGTGGGCCCCGGCCAGGTGACACTTATGTTGGGTGGCTTCCAGCAGTGACCAGCATGTCCCTCCAACTCCTTGGCTCAGGGGCAGCCAGGTGGCTCTGCACATTGCCTCTGCCCACCGCCAACACACTCTTATCAACCTCCTGGCTCCAGTCTGTACCCGCAGCATTCCACTCTTCCCCTATCACATTCCAGCACTGCAAACTCCCAGTACCCACTGCACTCAACACCCATCCCTCTATAGTTTAGCCCTGCTGAAGTACAGTACCCACTGCACTGTACTCCAAAGGACAAGGTTCCATATGATACCAGGACATACACAAATCTTTAACTGTCCTGTGATCCCACCTCATCCCAGGATCCTCCCTTCCCTCATCCCCCTCAGTGCTGATGTGTTTTTTTGTTTGTATCTCTCCTCCAGTTGTTTTTTAATAAGATAATTGTGTTGGTTTGAAAGCAATCTTTATTCCATTAATTGAAAGCAAACAACAGAGCCCTGCAAAGCAACAGGCAATTTTCTTAAACCTTCCTAGTGCATCATCTGCACCAATCACAATCACCTCTTAGCATTACAAGCACTGCACTCCTGAGAATGGCAACAAATATTAGTGGCTTTCAGCTTCAAATTGCTGAAATCAAATTCAAATCAAGGCATCCCTGATCCTTATGGCCCCGTGCTGCACCCCTCTAATAGCCCTGGTCTCTGGCTGTTCAAACTCAGCCTCCAGGCACTGAGCCACAGCCCTGAATAAAGAAAGCTTTCACCCTTCCCTTCACAAATATTATGGGGCATACAGCATGTGGCTATAAGCAAAGGAATATTGTCGTCGGCTAGATCCAGCCTCCCATATAGGCAGCACCAGCAGGCCTTTAAATAGCCAAAAGCACACTTAACAATCATTCTGTACTTGCTCAGACTGTTGTTGAACCACTCCTTGCTGCTCTCAAGGTGCCCAGTGTATGGCTTCATAAGCCATGGCATTAAGGGGTAGGCAGGGTCTCCCAGAATCACAATGGGTATTTCGACTTCCCTATGGTGATCTTCTGGTTTGGGAAGAAAGTCCCTGCATGCAGCTTCCTGAACAGGCCAGTGTTCCGAAAGATGTGGGCATCATGCACCTTTCCAGACCATCCGGCATTAATGTCCATGAAGCACCCATGGTAATCCACAAGCGCCTGGAGAACCATTGAGAAATACCCCTTCAGATTAATGTACTCGGTGGCTAGGTGGTCTGGTGCCAGAATTGGAATGTGTGTGCCATCTAGTGCCCCTCCACAGTTCAGGAAGCCCATTTATGCAAAGCCCATCCACAATGTCAAGCACGTTGCCCAGAGTCACAGTCTTTCGGAGCAGGATGTGATTAATGGCCCTGCATGCTTCCATCAACACGAGTCCAACCATCAATTTTCTCACTCCAAAATGGTTAGCAACTGATCAGTGGCAGTCTGGAGTAGCCAGCTTCCACAGTGCAATCTCCACACACTTCTCCAATGGCAGGAAAGTTCTCATTCTTGTTTCCTTGTGCAGCAGGGCTGGGGCAAACTTATCACACAGTCCCATGAATGTGGATTTCCTCATCCAAAAGTTCTGCAGCCACTGATCATCAGCGCAGACGTGCATGATGATGTGATTGCACCACTCACTGCTTGTTTCCTGAGCCCAAAAGGAGCATTCCACTGTGGTCAGCACCTCCATGAATGCCACAAGCAATCTTGTGTCGTAGCTAGTACGAATGGCAAGATCAGTGCTGCATTCCTCTTGCCTTTGTAGTTTAAGGAATAACTCCATTGTCACTCGTGACGTGTTGATCAGAGCAAGCAGCATACTGGTCAACAGCGTGGGATCCATTCCTGTAGACCAAAGAAGCAGGGTTGCAGTACACAAACTGTGGACGGAATCACAGGGATTGCTGGCAGAGCCATAACTAGGGATTTTTGCACCCAAGGCAAGGGATAAGGGCGGCATGTCCGGCTCTTTGACGGTTGGTTCCTCTCGGAGGGAAGGACCCACCACCGAATTTCCGCCGAAGAGCCAGATGTGCCTCCCCTTTCCCTTGCTGATGACCAGTGGCAATTCAGTGACGGGTCCCCTCAGTCCCTCTTGGAGGGAAGGACTTGCTGCTGAATTGCCGCTGAAGGAGAGACTTTATGCGCCCCTCACTTTCCGTGCCTGAGGCAAGTGCCTCACTTGCCTTGCCCTCGTTACAGCACTGATTGCCGGGATGCAAAGCAATGCATCACAGGGCCTTGGGACAGGATCCAGGATGCCCCGCAACCCCCTCCACCTTCCCACAACTCTCAGTGGCAGAAGAGAAAGAGATGCTCTGTGGGATAGCTCCCCAGAGTGCACCATTCTGAATACTGCTGCAAGTGTGAACATGCTATTGCGCAGGCAACTGACGATGTGAACACACAGCAGCGGTTTCCCTTAAGCGCTCTCTGAGTGGCGCTGTAATTGCCAGCAATGTAACTCTGCCAGTGTAGACATGCCATTAGATCCACTGTCTGTCTTGTCCCCTACCTGGTTGTTTTGCCTTGCACCAGCTACTGACTCTTCTGATGACAGATCCTTATCCACCTAACTGAGATCAAAGACTATGCAGTGCAGCATTGCTCTAGCGGCGTATTAGGAAGGACATACAAGAATTTACAGTGTTAGTGTCTGACTCACCACCCACTGACATCAAAGGCAAAATTCCCACTGACTTCAATGGGACAGAGTCAGGAGCTAAGCTCCCAGGAACTGTTTTTGTACAGTGCCCCACACAATGGACCCTCAGCCTAGGCATAACTGCAATAAATAATAATAATGTAGCCTCAGGTGTTTCTGACGAAGGAAAGTCTACATTAGGTAAGTAGGTAGGTAGCTACTGCGGGCAGATCTGTGGTTCCAGGATCGGACTCCTGAGTCATCTCAGGACCCACATGTAAATCTGTGGTAGATCAAATCGAGGGATCGCCGATGATGATGTCTATAGTGTAATCAGGAGGTGTAATTGCAGCATGTGTAAACATACCTGAGTGAGATTTCGATACAGCCAGCTCACGTATTAATAGCAGTGAAGTTTCAGCACTATGGACTTGAGCGCAGGCTAGCGACCGAAATAATAAACGAGGGTTCCCAGAGGACTAGAACAGCCTATGCTGAAGCCTGGGCTGCCACAGCTTCACTGCTATCAGTATTCAAGCTAGCTAGCTTCATTCCATCTACATGTGCTGCAATCACAACTCTCATTGCAATGCAGATTGCACATTGTAAATTCTCCTTAATGCACACTGTAAATTCTCCACCAAAAATCAGAAGGCAGCCAGCGTCCCTACATGACAGTACCTCTCCCTCCTGGAGTTGGCGACATGCAACTCCATCCCTCAAAAGAGCACTCTGTTTCACTTGCTATTTCCCCATCCCCTCTCTAACCACACTCCTGTGACCTTGCTAGTGTGGGGGAGGAAGGCTTTTTCAGTAATAGCAATTAATAGTAATCTGAATGGTAGGGGGAGCAGGATTTTCTATGCATTGGCCTCAGCAAATCTGTCTGCTCATAACCTGTTCAGTGTAGGTTTATCTGATACCCTGGAAAAACTGTAGAAGTACAGCTTGTTCTTATGCAGCAAAGGTTGTCCATGTAGTGATGCCAAAGACTTCAGGCTATCTGAGGTTTTAACTGAGAAATTTGTTCCATTTGCTTGTTTTGGATGAGCTTGTCCTCATTCTACACTCACATCTCTCAACACACCGTAGCTGTACCCTGATATATCATTTAAAATCCAGGTCACTTAATACCGTGTTATTGCTGATTGAACGTATGTCTGCTGGGAATGGAGGAGACACATTTCTATAGAATTCATCTTTTTGCCTTTCTTATCCATTTGTCTATATGCCTAATTCGTTGGTATTCGTATATCACACTCTTAAGCAGATATTTCATTATTTCTGTACAGAATACAAGAAAAATGGACTCAAAGAAATCACAAACCTCAACCAAATATGGTCTTTAATAATACCCTTTGCTTTTCTTAGGCCTATACCAAATGGGGTCTTTAGGTGCTACAATACAAATAACAGAATAGCAACAAGAGTATTGTATATGGTTCGATATTTAAACACAAAAGTGCTTGAAGAACAGTTCCCATTTTCCCACTGAGAAATTAATAGTTCCCTTTAATCTCATTGGAAATGTGCCTGCAGATTTTGCTATTAAGAATAGTCTGTGGTTCTTCCATTCAAACCGTTACCATTTTATCACACTACAGAACCGAGGTTGTTAGTGACAACAATAAAAATGTTATGAATAGTGCCTGCTGTGAAACTTTCTAAAGTCAAATTTCTCAGCTGCTTTAGTTGCTTTTTAATAGCTCACAATAAAGAATAAGGAGGGCATTTTCAAAGCCTTGTATAGAATTTAGCTATCTAGCCCCTGGTGATCTTAAAGGTAAAATCCCTGTGCAATATATTGCAAGTGTTCCCCTAAGAACTTTTAAAAACGAGACCTGTACTACCAAAAGATAGCCAATAAATGGTTTGAAAGTCTATATAATGAAAATGTCAGGTTACTCAATATAAGCTATTATTTAAGATAGAAATTAACTTCAAAGCTGAGAACTTACTGCCAAAATTTGACATCCTGTCCCACACAAGCTAAATTAAAATGGCTAGTTTATTAAAAAAAAAAAAATCTGAAAACCAGGTTTATAATAAACACCAACACAGTTTTAACCCTTTTACTAAAAACCCAATGCTGTAATATAACATTATTTCAGAATTTTGCATACATTATGAATAGTATCGCCAAAACGTATTGATTAAAAACAAGCAAAAAATATATATGTTATTTCAGCTCTGATTGGCTTATATTGTGCAATATACTAGTGGGATCATTTGAGACACAAAAAGGGCTATCAGCTTTCTGAAAGAAATAAACCAACTATGATGATGGTTCATGGATGATGAGCACCTAATAAACCCTGAGTCCCCAGAACAAATTGGAGAGAACATAGAGTCAGAGAAATGTAGGGCTGGAAGGGACCTTAAGAAGTTATTTAGTCCTGCCCACTGTGTCAAGGCAGGACCCTAAGCCCAGTGGACCATCCCTGACAGGAATTTGTCTAACATTCTTTTAAACTTCCAGTGATGGGGATTCCACAACCTCTCTTGGAAACCTAATCCAGAGCTTAAGTAGCATTATAAATAGAAAGCTTTTCCTAATATCTACTCTAAATCTCCCTTGCTGCAGATTAAGCCCATCACTGCTTGTTGTACCTTCAGTGATCGTGGAGAACAATTGATCAGCGTCCTCTTTGTTACAGCACTTAACATATTTGATTACTGTTATCAGGTCCCTCCTCAGGTTCTTCCAGAGTGACGCTGTGGCCAAAAGAACTAATACCTTGCGTGTGTAAAGAGGGGAATATCAAGCAGAAGGAGGGAGATTATATTACCTCTGTATTTGGCACTGTTGTGACCACTACTAGAATACTGTGTCCTGGTCTGGTGTCTACAATTCAAGAAGGATGGTGATAAATTGGAGAGGGTTCAGAGAAGAGGCCTGAAAATGATTAAAGGATTGGAAAATATGCTCTTCAATATAGTAGACAAAGATATGGCAAGACAAGATCCAATGGCTGGAAGTTGAAGCTAGATGAATTCAGGCTAGAAATAGGGTGCACATTTTTAACATTGTTCAGCAAAGCTAAGGCATTCCTGTGACATTCGTACCATATGCATGCCTTATTTCCTATCTAGAAGTCCCCCAGGGAGGTATGTCCACAGGGAGACCTTTGGATGTGGATCACCTGCTGTCCATGAAGAGAAGGATCGTGTGTTACCTCCATAACACCATACTCATGTCCTTGGATTCTGTGAAGTGCCTCCATAGGGTCAGGAATCTGTATGTGTTAAGGGAGACAGTGAGTGGGAGAGGAGAGTGCATGATGCTAAGTGTATTAAGTACACCATCATCTCACTCCACACTTCCCAACATTAGTGTGGAATCTGCTTTTATAAACACAGCATCAATCTGTATTGACTTTTATACAGAGTCATGTTGTGCTGTTGACCCTTTCTTTGTGGGACTCTGGAGGCAGCTGCCATCAAGAAGAGAAGGTTTGGGAGTGCAACTCCATCAGTGCCACCTTAACAAGGGAGAAGCCTCTGAGGCCCAAGAAACAATATGGAGGCACAGAGTCTCCAAACAAACAGCAGAGATGTGTGGCAGATCTGAGGGTTCCAAGTTAAACTCCTTACCCGTTCTAGAGGGGGCAAGGCTGGATATTTTACAGAATGATCCCACTGCTTCCTGCCAGCTATACTTGTTTTTCCAAGAATGAGAATAGGCCTGGGGCTCAGATTTTTTTTTAAAAGAGATGCAGTATCATCACAGGGAAGAACTAGGCTGCAGTGATCTGATGCCTACGATGGCATAAAGTGAGAGACAGGGATACTGTATTTTTGGTATATTAGGGATGGCAGAAGCTTATTTTCTGACACTATTACAAAACCATATTACATATCCTTTGTTCTGGCTTTTAACATACGGAAAGAACATTATGCTTTCTTTTCTAAAACAGATGGATGTTGCTGGTCTCCATAGTTCTATTGAAAGTCAGTTCATTATTTGGAATGTACATAGACTTTTGTAAAATACATTCCTCCTATAAACTTGCAAATCTTTGAAATTTAAGTTTCCTGAGTTTCCTGTACCATCTTCAAAGAGAAGCAGTTGATACTTTTCCCGCCCCTTTTAACCATCATGCTACAGAAGCCAAACAACAAAGAAAACAGGAAATTAAATGAATTACTGTGGAAGCCTGCAGATGATTCTAATTTTGTTTTTCCAGCTAATAAAGTTTTGTTGTTGTTTATAAAAATCATTAAATAACCACCCCATTAAAATGTTTTGTCTGTAATTAGTTTATTTATATTATTCTCATTGTCCAGTATACTACTTCCATACATTCAATTTGTAATAAAGGAAAACAGATATTTCTGTTTTGTAACATTTTGGGAGCACATTTGAAGCATTTCATTGACACTGTTAAGTAGCGGTTAGATCCCTTGGGTCCCTGTTCACGAAATACACATTTTCGCATATACCAACAAAAGCAGCAGCAGTTTCTGGATCAAGGCAGGTCCAGTCCCAATTCAAAAACAAAACAAAACAAGACAAAAATAAACAAAAACCCTAAGGCAAGAATCCAGCATAAAGAATAGCTGCAAATTCCTGGAGAATGAAGAGGGGAAAGCTTAATTTCAGGACAGGTTAAATGTATTACAATTCTGTACAATACCTGTTCCAGTCATGTCTAAATATCACAGCATTCTCCTTGTTGAACCAGTTCACTTTGGCAGGACACTAGCATGTCTATTACTCCAGGGATTATTCGGTGGTCTATATGAATCAAGTTTTTCTTGTCTTAGTCTAGTTGCTAGCACACAGATCAAATAATAAAAAAACACCATGACAGCTGACACTGATTTGCACCTTTGTTGGAAAACCCAGCAGAGAAACCAAGTACTGAATGCATTTAGAGGCTGATTGACCTTTCTATGGGGGAGGAGGGGTCCCAAGAAGTCAGAGAGTGGAGGTAGACTGGGGCAGCGGCGTGAGGAAGCTTTTACTGCCATTGCCCATTTTGTACTTCCTTTTTGGCCTAGCAGAAAATGTCAATTTCCAATGCTACCATCCTGCCACGGGTACTAAAATTGACTTACAGTTTCTTGCAGAATATAAAATGTCTGCTATTCATTCTCTGGCACAAGCAAATCCAGACTAAATACATAGAAACAGAATAGGAGGTTTTTTACTTTCTGAGATAGGTGTTGGCATGTATCATGCAGCTGAGGTTACCATCTGCCCTTTAGTTAGTAAGAGAACCCACTATATGTCATCCCTGCAACTCACTTATTCCAAGCTGATATGTATTCTGATGCCTGCCAACAGTCTGTAAACAATTGCTAAATTTACAGCTGATGCCTTTCACAGAAGCAGCCCATTCAGACAGTTATATTAGGAGTGTCTTTCTTCCCCACGCCTCAACTTTTCAATTGTGGATCTCAAAAAATAATTGACAACTTCTTATATCAAGAGAGAATGTGAGCCAATCTCACCTGTAGTATGTTTTGAACACCAATTCCTTTGGAAGGATTGACTGAGGGTAGGTTAAATATATATGCACGGGCAGGGAGAGCAGAACACATTCTTAAAACACTTCTACAACAAAAAGCCCCCATATTAGCACTGGTAAACAACTGAAAAATACTTTCTTCTCTGACAAAAGTCTAAGACCAGCCTATGGGTTGAAAGATCAGAACAACACTGCCCACCTCAGAGCTAAATATTCATCTTATCATAAGCAGCCCTGCTTAAAGGATACAAGGTTGAGACACACCAAATCTACAAGGTCATAGGGAAGGACTTTTTTATGCTGACAGAATACAGTCTGAAACCTCCAGACCCAGTCCCTCATATATTGAATCAGGAAAAATATTGACCACCACCAGCCAGTCTTACTTGCCATAACTGCACCCAGCAATCCTACATGGCTGAAGCTGATCAAGGTGCTCAGTACAAAAGAAGCAAATGGCATCTTTTAAACCCAGTCGAATTGCTGTATAACTCTAGCAGCAATGGTACTTGTATCACAGCCTTAGTTTAGGGAGATAATCCTATTGAGAAGACTCCCATCACCATTGATCAGAAAACTACACATCTGTGATTTGATAGTCAAATGAATAAACTGGACCAAAACCTTCCCTGAGGCCAGATAACTACATCTGCATGAATGGTGAAGCTTGTGATTCATCTGAATCTATGACTCATTGTTAAATATTAATTCATGTTACAGACTGCTGATACGGAAAAGAGAGGGAGTTGTGGGAATATGTGCACTGTCTCTTTAAACTGTAGCAGTAAGGTAGGCATAGTGAGAAGCAAGTCTGGGGAAGGTTGAAGGCCTAAGTGCTGAATTGAAGAAGAAAGGGAGAAAAAGATTAGTTTTAGGGCTAACATTGTGTTCTTTATTCTACTAAAGTTCCTTGTTCAGTGTTAGAAGAAAGTGATTCTTTCTATTATATTTTACCATTGTCATATGACAATTTGCACTCTACACAGCCAAGAACTACATCCTCCAATAGACAGCACACCACCCTTCTCTCAACAGGCTCAAGCCCCCAGTAAAGCCCCAGGCTTTAAAAAAAATGGGAAAAAATAGTTTCAGGTCAAATTAAGTGTTTCATTTAAAAGTTGAGGTTTTTTATATTTCTAAATTTTTTTTAAATGAAGAAATTTTCTAAATGGGAAGATATTTTGAATTGGAAAATTAAAACATAGCTTTTTGTAACAGATGAAACAAAACGCTTTGATTTTTTTTCTCAAATTTTTTCCAGTTTTTTTTCCAACTGAAACAATTGGTTGAAATTGACCCAAATTCATGTAGTGGTTTGGTCACACTAAAGCTGCATTTTTTCCCTGAAAATTTTTTTGGCTGTACAATTTTGCTCTGTTCTTGGGAACACAAGATGACCACTCCCCATAGCAGGTACTCAAAGAAACCTCACCTCCCATTCCTATTCTTCTAGGTGAGTGGATCAGACGGATGTACTATCTCCCCATCAACTGCAAAAAAACTGCTTCTCCCCCTGCAGCCAGTCTGTAACTGACCACAGGGACAGGGAAGCCCCATAATACCTAACAGTGGCTAGGGTACTGTGACCAAATGCACCCCTATGTTCATAACCTATAGACTATTGTAATAATCCTTGTACAGAATATGCTTGTGAAAACAAATAACTTGGTGGTCAATAATATCATCGTTAAATGTTTGTAGCAACATTATATGTAAAGTTATGAACCTAAACTGAAATGTGTTTACCAGACTGGTGTGGGGAGGAGGCAAATTTTTTCCTCAAAGACAAAGGACAAGCTGACACATCTAGTGAGGTGTTATTAAAGTTGATTAGCAATCACCTTTTAAGCAGCCATTTTTGGGCCAGGAAGAGGAGCAGAAACAGATCAAGCTGCATTTTAGCAAACAACATGGCATCTTTTTCACCACTAGACTCCATGTCTCCATCCTCACAGCTGGAAGAAATTTTATTTAGGGGTAACCCTCAGGGAAATGCATTTCAAAGGGTGACTGGACTATAAAATTTAGAGGGGAAAAGACCTCAGTATCCCCTCTTTCTCTAACTCTCTCTCTCTTTTCCCTAAGACGACAAAAGAACCAGACTTTGGAAGTGGTTCTGACTGGAGAATTTGATCAGCCCTGTTGCTGGGAACATGTGATAAGGATTTTATCTTGAATCAAGTCCAGTTTGTTAGGTTTAGTTACTAGAAAGAATTTTATTTTTATCTCTTGTAACCATTTCTCACCTTAATGCCTTCTACTTGTACTCACTTAAAACCTCTCTCTTTGTAGTTAAATAAACTTGTTTTATTTTTTAAATCAAAACTAGTCCAGTGTAATGCTTAAACTGAACCGTTTTGATAACTCCAAGTAAAGCAGCAAACTTACATGTTGACCCATTACAGGGGCAAAGGACTTTTATATCTGAACTGTCCAGGAAAGGGTTGGTCGGTGCAGAACATGTTTGGGGGAAAATTCAGGAATAGGAGTGTGATGGAGCACCCTGAACATAGTAACCGAGCTGGTGCAAACCAGAGTGTGTCTGTGCACTGCTGGGGTCAGAGCTGCTCGACCAGGGCTGTAGCCATACACAGACACTCAGGATACAACCTGCCTGCTGTTAGGCTGTTTGAGAGTGATCCAGGCTGGAAGCTACAACAGCAAAGCATTGTGAGGCGCCCAAGACTGCAAGGCAAGTGGTGACAGCCCCTCACTGGTAAGAATGACACCCTGGAATGTGACAGGTACTCTTGAGTTTCCCTAACAACCATGTGATAGGGATTATGGTGCATCTTCTTTAGCATGTAGTTGCATACATTATTATTTGTATTGTGGTAGCATTTAGGAGCCCTACCCACAGACCAAGACCCCCTTGTGCTATGTGCTGTAGAAATAGGGAAGTGAGGGAGCAGTGGGGGGGGGAAACTTAACTAGTTTCAAGGTGGAGCCTGATAATTGTATGGAGGGGATGTTATGATGGGTCTGCCTACAATAGCATGTGGCCCATCAGTGATTGCTAGTAGCAAAAAACCCCAAGTGCTGGAGAGGGGACATTAGATGGGGAGGGCTCTGAGTTATCTGGGAAAGAATTTGCTGTAATATCTGCCTGGTGGGTCTTGCCCCCATGCTCAGGGTGTAACTGATCGCCATATTTGGGGTCAGGAAGAAATTTCCCCTGGTCCCTATTCCCTGGTTCCACCCCCCCTATTTAGGGTCAGATTAGCAGAGACCTGGTTTTTTTTTTATCTTGCTCTGAATCATTTGTCACTTGCAGGTTTAAACTAGTGTAAATGGTGGATTCTCTGTAACTTGAAGTCTTTACACTGTGATTTGAGGATTTCAGTAACTCAACCAGAGGTTAGGAGTCTATTTCAGGTGTGGGTGGGTGAGGTTCTGTGGCCTGCAATGTGCAGGAGATCAGACTAGATGATTATGATGGTCCCTTCTGACCATAAAGTCTATGAGAACAAAGAGATGGTTCCTGACCCAGAGAGCTTATAATCTAAGTATCCAAATCTTGAGGCCCATTCCCTGCAGGGTTCACAGTGCCCTACGTTCTGCTAGCTGTGACACACAGCCCGGAGAAGCACAAGCAGCCAAAGAAACAACTCAGAGCGGAAGCAGCAAAAGCAGGGATTGCTGCAGTAGGAAAAAAGAGTTAAAATGGAGCCCAGCTGGGACCACCCCTCCCCTGCCCTCAAGACTCCCTCTCTCCCTGACCCAGAACTGTGCTGGGTAGATCAACCCATTTTAGGGTAATGCCTTTCATCTGCACTCCCTCCCGCCATACAGGGGAAGGGGCTGTCTGCTACTCAGGATTTGTACAATGCTTACCACAATGAGTCTCTGCTCTTCATTGGTCCTTGGACACTACAATTAATAACAATAACTGCCTGTCATCTCTGTAGTCCCCATTTTTGTTAAGTCTCTAGTCATACAATAAGCCCCTTGGGTCCTCTCTCCTTCAGCCAGAACCACACAGCTTCTAGATCTCTAAAGACACTGCCATAAGCCATTCTGGTCCATCCAAAACAATTGCACCCCTGATTGTGTAGAAGCCTTGCTGTAAAAGTTTTGGCATAATAAGGATCACACGACCTTACCAGGCATTATCTTAAGAGTTTCCTAACACAGCACACAGAGCTAACACAGGGTACGTCCAAACCATAAAATACTATGGCCCGGGGGGGGGGGCAAAGGGGGCTGCTATGAGTTAAATGACAAGTGATTAGACTTGCTACCTCATCAGTGTCAGCTCTCACCTTTGTAACCCAGAACAATATTTTACCTAGATTGTTTAAAATCAGCAACACTGAGGGGTTTGTTTGTTTTTGGGGGGCAGGAATCTTATCTTTATTGCAGATTTTAAAAATAGCAAATTACTTTATCATCCGCATTGTAATGTCTCATGGCAACTAGAACAAATAAGGCAGAGCTAAATTCAGCCATGACTTACAATAAAAGCACATAGCAACTATCAGACGTCTGTTGTTGTTACCAAGAAGTGGGACGAATTGTGGCTAAACTCTTCAGCAAAGTTCCAGACCACAGTCTTGGTAATCTCAGAATTTTTCCATTGGGTGTCTATCAATAAAACCAAGGGATCTGAGAGGAAATCCAGACTAAAACTGCAGCTTCCAGTGATTTAAACCTGAAAGGCGATATATATATTTTTCTAACATCTGAGAGTAGCTGGAATTCTCACTGGCAATGTTTCTAGCACAACTTTTTGTGGGACATGCTTTATTTGCTGTCACTCCGCCATGATTAAATCTCAGATGCAAACAATAAAATCTCACCTTCTTCCCATAAATCTATTACCAATAGGAAGGCAGAACCCAACACACAGGGGAATTTCTGCATATTGCAAATCTAAAGGTTATTTTAATCAGTTTTGCCTCTTTTTCCATGCCTAGTATAAAAAGATGATTATTAGGACACATTGAGTGCAATAAACTCCTCCTTCCTAACCCAACATGCCCTTGAGTCCTTACAAAACTCAGCTGTTAAGACCCAATTCCCTGATCTTAGGTTAGGTCTACACTGGGGGTGGGAGGGGATGACCTAAGATACGCAACTTCAGCTACACAAATAGCATAGCTGAAGTCGGAGTATCTTAGGTTGATTTACCTGGCCATGAGGACAGCGGCGAGTCGACCGCTACCGCTCCCCTGTCAACTCCGCTTCTGCCTCTCGCCATGGTGGAGTTCCAGAGTCGACTGCAGAGTGACCGGGGATCAATTTTATTGCGTCTACACTAGACACGATAAATCGATCCCCGATAGATCGATGACTACCTGTCGATCTAGCGGGTAGCGTAGATGTACCCTCAGTCTGTCAATCTGACTCCACCTTTAAATTGCTCCACTGGCTCCAACTTCTCCACTGCATCAAGTTTAAACTTCTTGGGTGAAATCCTGGCCCTATTGAGGTCAATGGCAAAACTCCCATTGAGTTCAATGAAGAAAGGATTTCACTCCATGTCTTCATTTTCAAGGCCATATACAACTCCCTCCCACCCTTCAATTTTTTAATCTGACCTAGTCTTCTGTCCTGAAGTCCCCTACCTCCTTCTCTCTAGAGAAAGGCTGGGTCCAAAGGGACCTGGAACAATGGAAGCCAAGTAGAAGTTATATATATCTTAAATTAAATGGATTATATCCTAGATGGCCACCACATGCAACATATTGAACACAATAACATTCGGAATTATTATTATACACAATAATAATGAATGTTTATTTCTGCGGCACTGCATTTCCAAAGGCTTCTTGGGTGCTTTAAAATATAACTATAACAAAGACCAGGAAAATAATTTGTAGGGTGTAGTGGCCACATGAGTTCCTGGTTTGGTAAAGATTAAAATATCAGATAGAAGACAGGGATATAGAAATAAGAGGACTCAAGCAAAGATCAGACCAGACTGCTATGGCAAGCTAGACAGGACTAGCAAGACTGTGCAGAGCACCCCGACAAGTTTGGAGCACCTTATTACCAGAATGATAAAGTATTAGAAAAGGCAACAGGACTGGTAAAGGATGTCTGGGGCTATAACTGGTGGAGTGGTTAGCAAAATAGGGGTAAATTTATTAGTACCAAGTGATCTGAATCATGAAGTACTTAGAGGATCTATGGGAAAACTCAGAGTGAGGTGAAACTCAGCAGGAGAAAGGGTAGAAGATTTGGGTCCTTAGTTCTTACCATTGAATTATTCATGGAAAATAAATTATCCAGTGCATTTAGTGCTATCTTTCTGTTGATGAATCATTCACATGCCAATCCTGATTTCTGAGACTGGGTTTGCTAATGCAAAGATCCAGCTTCAGTTCAGCAAAGCATTTAAGCATGTGAGTAGTCAGTGACTTCACTCATTAAAATCTGAGTACTAGGTGAAGTGTGGAGCATTAATCCACCCCCTCCACTCAAGACCAGGAGAGAGCTGCTGCATAACCCCACTTACCCACTCACTGCTTTTTCATCATCTGGGCTAGACTAGCATCTTAAGCCCCTCCCCACCAATTGAGTGGCATACTAGGGTCATTGGATCCACATCAAGATGGACCTGCACCCTTCCCTCATCCAACCCCTTTGTGGCCTTCTTCACTAGACTATGCAGGTCTGTCATGTAGGCCATTTCCATGGCATATATGGGTATTATTTGGATACCTTTATGTGGCTACTTCACCAGCAGATAGCCTCCCAGCTGAGCTTCTGTGTGGGGCCTAAGAATACAGTAGGAACAGGACTCCGTTATTCCTAGTTTGCACTTGTACATTTTTTCCAGGCTCCTTTTAGCTCTTTCCTGGTGCAGAATTATTCATTTCCCAAGCACTTTAGGACTCTTCTGGGAATTGCTTGCTAGATTACCTGAAAAAGGCACAGGCCCTATCAGCATGATCCATGGGAGGCTTCCACGTAACTCACCTGCTAGCGCTGGTGTGTGCAGACTTGAGCTTTAGCGGCTTGACTCTTGGCTGGCTCCACACCAACTGTAAGGGAGCCAAATGTAAGTGACTGCAAACCATCTTCCCATTTTGCTTTTGAATGGTTTAACAGCAAAACACTATCTTTCGCATGTAAAAATTAGATATAATGATCAGTAAATGAGCAGCAAGGCCATATGGAAAGCAGGACATGCTCTCTGACACGGCACTGCATGGTGTTGGTGTCACAGGCACTGTCACTCTCCAGAGTGGAGCTCACCGGCTAGTGTTGGAAGAGGGGTTTAAATTTGATTTTCTTCTTACTGGCATTCTCAATAATACACATGCTGTTGTTAGAACAATTCAATATCATGAACCTTGCAGGTGGGTACAACAAAGCTTAGCACAAGAGCATATGTAACAGCTGAAGGAATTAAGTCTTTCCTCACAATAAAAACTCAACAAATAACTTTCCATTCAGGTAAGACTTGCTTTTATCTTTGGTCAGAATAGCTATGTAAGCTGTGGGATGACTGAGCAGAATCAAATCATAGCAGCAGGCAGTAAGGTGTTTGCAGCAGGAGACGATCTTTATAATCACAAATCAGAACAAGGGAACAAAGAGTAGCAAACAATTTCTCTAGTTGAGGGATCCTCCAGCCTGCAGTGCGTGAATAGGGAGCCCTGATATTCTCCCCTTTCTGTCTCTCCACCAGTCCTTCTTATAACCCCTCCCCTGACTACCTGCATTAGGGAAGAGAAAACGTAAATTGGTGATGGTATTATATGTACTAAGGTCCAAGTAGTGCCTCATCACTCTGTGGCAATGTAAGCCCAATACATCCACTAAATTAGAAAGGACAAGTGACTCTTCCCCAACCCCCGTCTAAAAATCCAGAGGAGAAGGTTGCTGTTCTGGAATGTCACAACTGGTAGAAGGGTCTGGGAGCACATGGATTTTAGAGGAACTATAGGCCCCAGAGAGGAGGCCAATCCCCACCTACAGAGAGACATGAGTTATCTTGCAGGAATACCCATTGTTCTGCTGGCAGGCACCTCCTCCATCCTGAGTCTCCTGGGGCTGCTCAGTAGAAGCCACAGAAGAAAATCAGAATAATTCACTATAGCTCCTGGTTGATTCACCTTCCATTTGGGCTTTCACATGGAAATCTCTGAGTTTTACAGAGGAGGATACCACAAAGATTATAAATTCCCTGCACTGTTGCCCCCTACAGCCTTTAGCTCTGCCTTCAGAATCCAGCAGTGCTCAGCTGGATGGTTATCTGTGCAGAGCTAGGGAGGAGAAACAGCACCATAGAAATGGCAGATCTCTTTCTACATGAGCAAGGACAGACCCACATGCAGAGGCCTCCTCATGTGGACTATTGGGGCAAAGAAATTAGTTTGTCAGTGTGAGTCCAGCAGCACTTGGTTGCAACATAAATGAAATAGATGGATAGTGTACGAGGCAATAGAGTAAGCTATTAAGCTAATTAAACTTTTTCTCTAGTTTTTAAGTGCATTTTAGGGATGTGACAAATATTCAGTTTGCGTTTGATATATTTATATATTGATCCATCTGTCCATTTCAGGTACTTAGATGGCCTGCATCACCATTGTATCTGATCACTTCACAATCACCATGGTATTTATCCTTCACAACACAGAAGTACTATTTTCTCAATTTACAGATGGGGAACTGAGGCACAAAGAAACTAAGTGACTTTTCCAAGTCTCTGGCAGAGTTGGGAATTGAACTTAAAGCTCCCTGTTCCATACTTAGTACCTGAACCACTGGACTGACTATTCTTCCTCCCCAGGTAGTAGAATAATAAAGGCAAGAAATCTCATCCAAAGGAGTAACTCTGCAGGCCTCACTTCATGCAGAGTAATAACTTAATCTGAGTAGTTTCACGTTATCTGATCATTTCTCTGATTTATAAGGACGCCATCATGATCAATGCAAAGCCTGGATACAGTGTTGCTTTGGCATGACTGGCACTCCCAAGTTTGAAAATGGGCCTAGAATGAATGGTTTATATGCTGTTCTTATGGGCATAAATGTTGACATGAGGTTAACACTGGTATGGTGAGGGTAAGAAGCACTGACACAGAGTTTGCACAATGGACTCTTATTCTGATAGTTTTTCCCTTATCCTTCTTTGCATCAGGCTGTAATACCTTGAAGCCAATGGTTTCATAGATACTTGTGAAACATCAAATGAGAAGTGTCCTTCAGCAATACTAGTTGATCCTTATAAGCTCCAACTCTCAAATCTGATATAAAAGTGTTAACCCTTTCCCAGCTGCCAGGGCGGCTCTAGACATTTCGCCGGTCCTGCAGCTTCGGTGGAGCCGTGGGACCAGCGGACCCTCCGCAGGCACGCCGCCGAAGGCACCCTGCCTGTCGCCCTCCCAGCGACTGGCAGAGCGCCCCCCCGCGGCATGCTGCCCCAAGCACACGCTTGGCATGCTGGGGCCTGGAGCCACCCCTGCCAGCCGCAGCCTGCTGAAGGTCGTTGTGTTGCTGTAGCAGATCACAGCCACATTTTTTCAAAGGCCAACAAATGTTCCACTGCAATAAAAAAAATGTACTAGGTACAGTGGGCCTCACTGGAAATGCCTTTTAATCCCACATGCTGTACCTGGTGTATGATACAGTAGCACCAATCCAGTTAACCTGATACCTACAAGTAGAACCTAACCACACAATTTGCATCTGCAGGATAGAAAACTTTTATCCAGCCACACCAAATAGGCATCAAGATTGTATGTAGTTAGACATCGAGGACTGCCAGATTGGACAGATGATGTTCAGCTATTTAAGTGCCTTCAATTGAATAACCCCATTTGGTTAATATAAACCAATGTACCATGAAAATTATTAACACACAATACTAGCCAAACTCTTAGCCAAAAGCCATAAAGAGAAGCCTTTTTGAGGTGCTCTCTCATCAGTCTCTGCAAATTCCTCAAGACGTAACTATCCTTCTCAGTAATAACTCTTAGGGCATAGCCAACTGTAATAGATCTCAAAGGTCAGTCATGTGAGAACATATGTGAGGAGGAAACGATTTGCAAAGTTTGAGACACCCAGGAATATTGGCAGATTATGAACATCAGCTTTCTTCACTAATGCACAAATATTCAGACTGATAGCTCATGGGAGGCTCATGGGTTATCCTTGGAAAGTGTAGGCTTCAGAGAGAAAATTCTGAGTTCTTTTCTTTATTATCTTAATTAGGTGCACAGGAAAACACTTGGTAAATACATTATTCATACAAAGGAAGCAGCTCTTTCCCAGTTCTGGGAAAATAAATGATTTAGGTTCCTTTTGATGTTTCAGTTTTACTCTGCAACCAATCACTCTAGCAGTTCCTTTGTCACTGTAATAATATGGTTTCCTTTCCTAACTGCTTATTTATCTCTCCTGGTAGAGATGACATATTACATTCTTGGGGCTGGTTACGGGCACACTCAAATTTAGTTTCTAAAATATTTTTATGCTGTCCTCATATTTTGCTGCTTAGGTGTTCTACTGTTTTAGCATTCCATCCTTCTTAGCTGGAAGTCTAGTCAACCGTAGGAAATCCAATAAACTTTGGTTTCTCCCCATTAGCCTGATGATATGGCAGAATTAGAATGTGATCCATGCTACTGTAGATTTAACTGCCTTATGTTGGTGGGAGAGCAGCAACCGCATACACGATTATTCAGTGACAGTAGTACTTTAAGACAAAACCTTTCTAAACTTGCAACAAATTCTTCTCTGTGCTTTCCATTCATAACAATCCCACTCCCACCAGAAAAAGACAGACATCAAAACAGGGCTCTGCTCCTAATTTGTGCGTGAATATAACAGAGTCCTCTTAATTGGAGCATCCTGGTGTGTGGCCTTTTGCATCCATTGTCTGCCATTCCCAGTTTACAGAGGACACCATTTTAACAATGGGGCTTTCTGGGGCGCTTCAAAGTCCATCATATTACTGTTCAATTCAATGAGTTGCCTGTGTGAATTGGGATAGGGACTGAGCTTGCTGCCTGACTAATGCTAGCAGCAGGAACAGTTGCAAGATTCCCAGTACGGTGGCCAAGCATGTGTAGCTGGTGCAGAAAGAACATACTAACAACCACAGCCAGCCAGACATCTAGCAATTTGTCCACTTTTTGTACGCATCATAGCCGAGGTTGGACTGAAAGCGGTTGTTTGAGGAGCAAACACGCAGAGCTAGAAGGAGAAGGAGACAAACAAAATACATAAGCAGTAGGTGTCTCGATTTAGAGAAATGAGTGCCCCCCTTAAGCAGTTGTCATTGCTATAAATAGCTTTGGATTTAAATGTCAACCTTGGGAGGCAGCCCAATTAAGAAGCTTCCCCAATTAAGTGTGGAATGTAGTGTATTGAAAAATGTCCAATATGTGGGCATCATTCGGAACAAAAAATGAAATTGGTAGAATATGCACAGTTTGAACTAGGCTGCAGTAAAATAAACTACAAATATGATTAGCATTTATGTTAACTCCTTTTCTGCCATGTCCATGGGAGAACCAGGTTTTTAAAGGCAGGTCCAGAGTTTTCTAAAAGGGTAGCTATATATTGTACCAGTTCAAAGGGGCATATGAGTGCTCCTTCCCAGGCCTGCAGCCTGAATCCTGGAGCACTAAAGAGGAGGTATACATTAGCAATCTATTGGGTGCGCTGGAGTTCAATCAGCCTCTAGCTTAGAGAAAAGGAAAATTATACAAATGCTACTGCTTACTTGACTCCAGAGCAGAATGTAACCATTGTTTGAGGATATTCAGATGTGGGGTTTTAACTGAGTCCATTAACAGACTCAAGGACCAGGAAGTGCATCTAAGCTCCAATCTGGATCCAAACTTAGTCAAAGTTCAGCATGCTCCAATTTGGAGGGATAGCTCAGTTCTCTCTCTGTTAGTAAGCACTTATATTCCATTTTACATCTTCAAGATCTCCTACAAACTTTAATCCACGAGGAAAGTGGAAAAACAGTTATTTTTCCCCTTCAAATATAATTTCCAAAGAAAGTTTCCTGGTCATAATATTGTAGCTAGCTTTCTAACTTTGGTATGGATTTCAGCTACCCAGCATTCTGATGCAGTATCCCTCTTTCCTTTTGTTTAGTTCCTATATGATCAAACTACACCAACACAACAGCTTCAGACTTTGGATAAACAATCATTCACATTCTAGATGGGTACATGGTCTTACCTCAAGTCATAAGTCTCTCAAGACATGCCCTATGGAGAAAGACAACATCCTAAGAGGAACACTCCTAAGTTACAACATTCAGATCCAGATGCTCTTGAGTGATGATCTTGGTGTGGGTTACTAGTCCTTATGCCTCTTCCAGAAGAAGGCTGCTAATGGATAAGAGATCTGCTAAGCTTTTGTCTTAGTGTTTTATTTTTGTCTGTGTGACTGTGCTTTAGTTTCCTAAAACACTGCTACTTATTATTGACACAATTCCTCTAAATCTTTTTAAGACCTCCATTTGCCTTGTTCCTGGTTGCCTTTTAACTAACCAAGAACACCTTTCACTCCTTCCATGCTGAGATGGCCTTCTCAGACAGAAGATGAATGCTTTTAGTAAACTAAATATTTTTGCCTTCTGGGGAGGATGTACAAAAAAAATCTGTTTATTGTACGGCATACTTAATTCTTTTCCCAATAGAAAAGCCCACTAAGATTCCAGTTCCACATCTGTGAAACAGATCTGCAGAGAAGATCTGTATCACCAAACATTGTGTTACTGAAGTAACATACTTTTAATATTTTCTCAGTGCAGTAAGGCAGTAGTTGATATAAAGTGTGCTCCACTTAACACAGACACACTTAATTGGACAATCAGTTAAACACACACACACACACACACACCTATTTTCCAGTCAAATACAATGAATCAAGTGCACTCATTTCTGCTAAATGTAGATCATTAATTGTTCTGCAAGGACCTGGGTTTAAACCCTATCACTGCAGCTAGGTATTAACCTATTAGCACTTTATTGTTGTACAAAGGTGTAGCTAGTTCTCATCATGTAATTAAGCAATTCTACTGTGTCATTGATTCAGGGAAATACATGCTTAACACTCAAGTCAACTTAAAGTTAGGCACATGCTTAGGTGCTTTGCCAAATTGGGACTTTAAATTATAAAAGCCACATTGTGTTAGACTCAAATGCTGCAGAACCAAAGACATTCTGAGGCAAGAATAAAAATTCAGGCCAACATTCTGTCTTACAGCTGTAATTGTTTAAAAAAAACCCCACAAACATCACTTTCTGCTGCTATTACTAAGTTGTATTCATTAATAAGTCATTTGAGCATCAGTGTGAGCTTTGTCTGAGTAAGGACTGCAGTGAGCTTGTAGTAAGGTGTGATGCTTAGTGGGGCACCCTATAGGGAAGCTCCTGGAGATCCCCATCTGCACTAGGAAGAAAGCAATCTGCAACATCTTATGCAGGAGTGCAGCAAACTCCCCCTCGTGAATCGGATTATTGGGCTGGCTAGCGCATGGGGGAAGCTATGGCTCTGCCTACTCCAGATTAGGCAATTTGCTCCCAAGATAGGGGAGCAACTCAGCAGGAGTTGCAAGGACTGCCATTCTTGCCAGCCCTTATGCTGGGTGCAAAACAAACTCTTTACTCAACGTTTTACCCAACGATAATACCACCTTGCACTTGAACAATGTATTTTTTCAGCTTGACGAAGGCAGGAGGAGAGGGGGGTTAGAGTGCTACAGAAAGGGCTGCTTGACCTCATGTCCTTCCTGATAAGAATCGTGTTGAAGTTGCTGATCCTGCTCTTCTAAAATGCATGTATGTGCCCTCAGAATTGTGTCTAACGGGGTCTCAAGGCTGCCAGCTCTGGGAAAAACCCACAGCTGGTTAATCAATAATCAGAAGGCAGCCTCTTGCTTGACCGTTGAAAGTGCTTGCTTAACAAGATTTCTTTGAGGGACAGGTCATTGTATTACTTTGTATAAATAAAGGGGGAAGTTTGAGGTAGTGGGAATCTTTGGGACTGGACTCTCCCTCTGGATGCATCTTGGGTTCCCCACAGGCAGACGGGCTGCCGCTGTGCCACTCGAAGCCACACTCAGCTTCAGAAATTATCGAGGGTTGGGGGTGTTTTACTAACCTGTTGCAGATGTGTGTAAGTGCTTGAGACTAAGTAAAGTTTAGCCTTAAGTAAAGGCACTTTGTTATCCTGTTTGTGCCAGCCATCTATCGGTTGGACAGCCGTGTCTCCCCTGATTCATTTCCTGACACCACCTCTCACAGAGTAAGAATTACCAAGGGCTTTGGGTTGAAAGAACCCCAGGTAACGGTATCACCACCACCAAGGGAGAGCCTCAATAGGATTTTGCCTCCTTTGAAGGAGGGATAGTATTTACTGCATTGGAGCCTTTTATTGTTTACCTTCTCTGGACTGCCAGTTCTTGGAGTTCTCTTTTATTCTCTAGATCAGTGACCAACTGAACTCTGATGTACTATGTTTAAAAACTTTAACAAATATTTTGCTGAAAAACCTCTCTCAGAGGAGCACAGTAACCAATTTTTAAACCAAATTTGGTTAGAAACTATTTCGCCCTGATAGCAAGAAATTCTATTACACACAAAACTGTTTGAATGTTCTCTCCATTCCTTGGCTGCATTGCCTCTGGACAGCTTCATTTGATTTTAACCACTCTTTGCCTCAGTTATTCTGTAGCTGGAGAGTTTGTGACCTAGCTCACATTCTTACAAACAAGGAAAAGTGGTATACAAAGTGACTTCCTCTGTCTGTTTTGCTGCTGAAGGCAGTTGGCCTGGGTTGACATCTCTATTGTCTCACTCATTGATGAAAGAAGGAGAAGGAGAAAGAAGCCCCTTTAAAGTTGTGAAAAGTCTTATTTTTTCTGAGAAAAGAATGACTTACAGTAGTGACAAATTTAATCACAAGTTACATAAGGACAGATTTCATGATCCAGCAAGAGTACCGGGCTTGCAATCAGTGAGATTATTCATGCAAATTACTGCTCACCAGTGGGAGTAAACAATCTCACTCCATAATTACTGTTATATACAGTACTAGTGTAAAATATTTGGAGCCCTCTTCTGCCTGATTTACTCTTTCATGCAGAACCGATAGCTTCAGGGGTCAAAATCAGACCAGAATTTGGTGTGTCTAAAATCTTTGGAAGGATTTTGCATAAAATCTTCCTATATTTGATCCCTTGGACTGCATATGACAGTATCTGTTGGGGGGTTCATGTGAACCATTTTTACAGTTTTAGTTTAGGTGGATTCAGTTGAACAAAAAATATACAGCAAAACTCAGCTGAAACAGCGTTTCATCTGATTTGGAGGTATGGGCAGGTCTACATTTAAAATGCTGCATCAGCACAGCTGTCCCATTGCAGTTGAGTGTATTACTCTTAAGGGAAGGTGCTCCTACACAGATGGGAGAGCTTCTCCTGTCAGTGTAGTTAGTTACCACCTCTCGGAGAGATGGGTTACGTCAATGGGAGAAGCTCTACCATTGACATAGCACTCTCTACATGACAGGTTAGGTCAGTGTAACTACATTGCTCAGGTGTGTGGATATTTCAGACCCCTGAGTGATGTAGTTATATTGATATAGGTCTGTAATGTAGACCTGACCTATGAGATTCAAAACCAGATAGAACTGCTGAGTTTTGCATGTCTTCCACCAGAACCATAAAATTGGCCTCTTGGTTTGTGGTTTATGATGTTCCAGGGTGCAAGTCAGACCAGTGAGGGGCGGTGTCACTACTTGCCCTGCAACCTGGGGTGCCTCACGATTCTTTGGTGCTATAGCTCCAAAACTGGGCTCCTTATAAACAGCATGCAAGAGGCACCCCGATTGTCTGGGTATAGCCACAGCCCTGGTCCAGCAGCTCTGATCCCAGCAACCGGGCAGCAAACACCAGACACACTGTGGCTTCCAGCAGCACTGGTTACTATTTGCCAGGGCCGGTGCAACCATTTAGGCGACCTAGGCGGTCGCCTAGGGTGCTAGAATTTGGGGGGCGTCATTTTCTTTGGCAGCAACCGCAGCGGCCAGATCTTCAGCTGCCCCAGTCACCGCTGGCATTTAGGGGGCACCTCAAGGCATTTAGGGGGCTGCCACGGGGGGGGCACCTCAGGGCAGAGGGGGGGAGCTGCCACGGGGGTGGGGGAGATGCCTCAAGGTGGGGGTGCCGGGGGGCGGAGAGAGGCACAAAGTGGAAGTTTCGCATCGGGCGCGAAACATCCTTGCACTGGCCCTGCTATTTGCATGGTGACCCTAAGAGGCTCCCAGTTCTGAACTCCCCCCCGCCTCAAAAGTGTGTTTTTCACTGTTCAGCTCTCTCCTGGACAGTCAGGTATATTACCCCTCTAAAGGTATCAACATACAACAGACTGCTTCCTTCAGTGAAGTTACCCAAATAATTCACAATACCAGATTAGTTTTAGTTAAGGAAGAAAACAAGTTTATTTAACTATAAAGAGAGAGATTGAGTGCAAGTAATGAAGCATTAAAAACTAAACAAACTTTCTAAAAAAAACTTAAACTAGACTTTGTTTGAGGTGACGTTCAAGGTGTTTTCAGTACATAGCTGAGCAAACTCTCAGGCCAGGATCTGATCCCAAAGTCTATAGGCTGTTTCTCTTGTCTTCTTACATGGAAAGAGAGATGGGTAGGGAGAGATAACTAGAAGTGATGGGCAAAAGCACCCCAATAGTTCAGTCACCCTTAGACATGCAGTTTCCTGAGAGTGACTCAGATTAAATTCTTTCAAGCTGAGAGCACGGCAACATGAAGTTTGCTGGGGGGAGAGATTTTGTGCTGTTTGCTCAGATGCTGCTTTCTTTGTTCCTTCCTTGCCAAAGAATGGGCACTTGATCAGGTTTGATGACACCTGGCTAGGTGTCACCTTGTCCTTGGTCTTTGAAAAACAAGTTGACCAACTCCCAAGACTTGTCTGGTAAATGAGTTCAACTAACAGATGACATCACCAATGTACTGTACTGGCAAATGTCTAAAGAGTTTCTGGTTCTCATACAAGCCTTCAGAACCTATTTCTCCATCTCATACTCTAAGCTTTATCATAGATGTAAAATGTCATGCTTTATACTCTGACATCTGATTTTTTTCTCCTGCACAAATATAGATGCTAGCATTTTTTATGGATGCTTCTACTTGTGTGCATGTTTATATAGGCAGAAAGTCGGAAGCCAAGGCTGAGGTTACCTGGAAATTTTATCCAAATTGTGTCTCTTACATGTATAGCTTTTTCTTCTTTCCTTTGTGGCCTTGCTCCGATGATCTCATTTTCTCGTCTGCCACTATTTCTAGTTTTTAATGTCTTTTCATTTAGGCACTCATCTCCTTTCATTTGCCTCTTTCTTCTCTGCTCCTTGAACACCTTGTTTTTCCACTGTTGGGTGTTTGGGGTTCCTCTCCCCCAAGTTTTGCATCTTGATTTTTATTTCCCTTTTGATTTTTTATTTCCTGTGTTTCTCTTCTTTAGTTTCCTCTCTGAATCATTCTTCTGTTTTGGGCTTTGCAGCATCATTATCCTCTTTGAATCTCCTTCTCTCTTGACTACAACGCCCTCTCAGTCCTCCATGGTTGACTCAGCCAGAGCTGTGTGGGAAGTGATTGTGAGTGAATCAGTGACTTGGTGCTCAGAGGGGCATTAATAATCTATTTATTCGCAGTTCCTACCTGTATATCTAACTTCTTCTCTAGTGACCATTTTTCATATGGAGCTATATATAATCCTTAGACATATGAATATGGAATACACTTCAGAGAGGCTGGAAGAGTTACTCTAAAGATGGAAGAGGCTGAAAAATTGAAAAGTTACAAGTAGCAACAGCTAAAATTAGTCCTAGTGGAAAAGAGATTAGCTAAGTGAATTAAGGATCTTAAACAGCAGGTGGCCTCTTTCCATAAATCAAAATGTTCTAATAAACCTACAGTATAATTCACATTCAAGTGTTATATTTTTATTTAACTGTAAAATGCAGAAATTGTCTTTCATCAAGACAATGTAACATGTTGTGGGACCAAATTAGTGCATGGTCTAGAAACTTTTATAGTATATGGAAATATTTTGTGATATCTTAAAATACAGTTTTGGAGCATTTGTTCTCTTTCCAGCACAAAGGCCCCTTTCATTCCTGTAATTAAAACTGGTAAATGCTTAAAGTCATGGAACACACAGATGATTTTTAAATGGAAGCAGATTTTTAAAAAGGCTGTAAAAGTACCTCTGTCTCCTGGAATCTCACTGGTAGTTCCCTCCTGAGTCTCCTGAACACACTTGTGTGCTGGCTCTGGGAAAATGTTCCCATTAATAGGACACTGGCTAATTATTTTTTATTGTTTTAAATGTTATTTTGCTGCCCATTGTTTCCAATGCCCTCTTGAAAGCTTGACATAAGAGACCTGAATTTCCTGTCATTTACACTAATGTAAATCCAGAGTAACTCCCCCAACATCAATGGAGTCACAGTGGTGTTAAACTGGTGTAAGTGAGGGGAGAAGGGTTGTGCAGAAGAGTTGCTCTAGGGAAGACATTTTCCTACTTATTTCAACTCCACTCATCAATTGTATCTGTGCAGCTAGACCCATGTGTATGTGTGGAATCATGCAGTCTGTGTCCTTTCCTATTTTGGTAAATAGTTTTTTCCCCTGGTTTGGAACAGAACTGATATGAACATGTTTCTTTTACTCTCCCCCAGAATAATGGTGACCAGTCTAATTGGTTCACAAAGGGTTTGAAGCAGCACAGGTGTCATGGACACAATCATTTGGGGGAGGGAAGGGGGCTGAAAATCTCTGATAATATCCCTTTAAAGGAACATGTGACAAGCACATCGTATCTATTTCTTCCAAGACTGGTGAGCTTTAAACTGATGTATCAACTTCAAACCAATCCTCTATCTAGTGAGCCATCCACCTGAATCTGTTCCTTAGTGCTTCTGTTAAATAAATATTATTCAACCAAATTATGTGTGTCCTTTGTTCATTTGCTTACCACTGTGTTTTCTTTTTCCTGAGTTTTAAGAAATATATTCTATGGAACTTCTTACTGAAAAGTAAAGTGAGACTTTTGTAATGCACTATCAGCTCATTCTTCCAACGAAGGGAATATATGTGGCTGTGTTATAATGTGTTATAATCCCCAGAGCTGAATGCTATTGAGTGAGACAAATAAAAGAAGAGTATGGAAAAATGAATAAAAAGTTGAGGGAAAAGTTGGAACACAGCATCTCTTTTTGAAAGTATCTTTTCATTTTAGGAGTGAGTGGGGCAAACTTTCATTCTGGAAGTGCATTAACCTCACTCCCCTTCCAATTTGGGAACGGTAGCTGGTAAATATTAAACTTTTAACCAGTCCAACTGGAAGCTGACTTTTAATATAAAACTCTTGGAAGCAACCCTTCTTGTAAATTCAGTATTATAGGCCTGTCACAAAAGAATGACGTGAGATCAAAAATACCATACGCTGTTACTAAACTTGAAATAAAAATTGCTACAAGAAGAGTACTTGTTTAATTTCTACTTTCAAATGACCTCCAGGTAATTAGATAATAGCCTAAATGGAGTTCCTAATATGGCCATAAATAAGTAAACCTGGAAGGTAGGACATTTTGGGGTGTTCCCAGATTTAACACTGCAATAAAAACACTGTGTACATTAAACCTTACCAACACCCACCCAGAAAGTTAATCTGTATCATACAAAGAAGCATCAAATAGAGAATTACTCCTTTTCTTGAAGGACTATCCAGTTACCAATATTTTAAGAGACAAATTTTCTAGATACTGGACTGTAGACATGTGGACTCCCCCTGCAGCGCCTCCTGCTTGTTGTCCTTGGGAATTAGCTCATTTCCAGCCAGGAGCACCCTCTGCAGCCAGTGATCCGCCTGCCCTCTTGGTCCCCATGTCCCTCCCTGGACCTCAGGGCCCTTTTAACTGGGATGCTGCCAGCCAGAAGTCTCCCACCAATCTGGGTCTCCCCTCCCTGGGGAACCCCCAACCCACTAGCCCCACTTTGCCTCAGTTTTGGCTACTGCCTAGTCTCCATCTAGCCCCCTGTTCACTGGGCCAGACTGTAGTATCAGCCACTCATCATAGGCAAAGGGGTTTGCAACCCCAGTACTCAGCTGGCCTTACCTTAGGCCTGCAGCGGGGGGGGGGGGGGAGAGGGGGTTTCCAGGCCAGAGCTCCCCAAGTCCTCTTTCCTTCCCCCAGTCCTGCTCCACCTAGCAGCCAGACCCTTCTCCCTCTAAAGGCAAAGAAAGACTGTTTGCTCCTGGCTTCCCTGGCCCTTTTATACAAGCCAGCAGTGGCCTGATTAGGGTGTCGCCGAGCTGCAGCTGCTTCCCCAATCAGCCCAGCTTTTAGAGCTGCAGCTTTTAAGCCCTTCTTGCCTCAGCCACAGACCTCTCCTGGGCTGTTTTAAGCCTCAAAGGGCAGGAGCGAGTAACCACCCTGCTACATGGACAAATGAGTCCCGGTGGGCCAGCCTCTACTCCACCCTGGTCCCAAGACCCACTGGGGATATCAGTTGGCGGCTCCTCCATGGGGCCGTGAGCACGGGCGTGTACTTGGCGCGGTTTACCCCTGTCCCGGACACCTGCCCCTTCTGCGGCGTGAGGGAGACCCTGGCGCACGTGTATTTAGAGTGTGCCAGGTTGCAGCCCCTACACCGGCTCCTCACAGCCATCCTCTTACGTTTTTGGTTACACTTTTCCCCTCACCTCCTTCTGTATGCACTCCCTATCCGTGGCCCCACGAAGTCCCGGGACCTCCTGGTCAACCTCCTCCTCGCCCTGGCGAAAAAGGCCATCCACGCGACCAGGGAGGGGAGGTTGGCCGACGGAGACTCCGGTGACTGTGGGGCTTGCTTCCGCTCCATGGTCCGATCACGCATCCGGGCGGAGTTCCTCTGGGCGGCGTCCGCTGGCTCCCTTGACGCCTTCGAGGAGCAGTGGGCGCTGTACGGGGTTCTCTGCTCGGTGTCCCCGTTAGGTTCCCTCCTTCTGACCCTTTGACCTCACTCCTGTCCCTGTTCTTTTATTAGTTGTCCCCCGCACTCAGTGGGTTCTGTGGCCCTGTGGTTCCTCCCCTTAGGCTGGGGGAGGATCCTTTAGCAGTGGGCGGGCTTTGCCCGCCCACTTCCCAGACACCCAATAGGTACATGGACAAATAAGGAGTCCCGGTGGGCCAGCCTCTACTCCACCTCCTAGTCAACCTCCTCCTCGCCCTGGCGAAAAAGGCCATCCACGCGACCAGGGCGGAGTTCCTCTGGGCGGCGTCCGCTGGCTCCCTTGACGCCTTCGAGGAGCAGTGGGCGCTGTACGGGGTTCTCTGCTCGGTGTCCCCGTTAGGTTCCCTCCTTCTGACCCTTTGACCTCACTCCTGTCCCTGTTCTTTTCTTAGTTGTCCCCTGCACTCAGTGGGTTCTGTGGCCCTGTGGTTCCTCCCCTTAGGCTGGGGGAGGATCCTTTAGCAGTGGGCGGGCTTTGCCCGCCCACTTCCCAGACACCCAATAGGTACATGGACAAATACTTTTTCAATGAAAAAGCACCCTAAGAAACTCCAAATTGTTTTTGCAGGTCATAACTTTTCATATTCATCATTCCATGGGCTGTATAGGGAATGATCATAAGTTTTATCAGTGCTGTTATAGAGAAAACAAAATCTGAATTAAAGCTGAGATTTTCTCTGCAGACAGACTCAATAAGAGGGATATTTTCATGTGACACAACAACCCAATAAGTTCAATTAAAAGTTATATAGCAGCAACCACACCTAGACTCATTCTAGGCTCTTCTGTTTGAACATGTGTTTTTTTTAATTTCTTTTGAGCATATAAAATTCTTAAGATGAAAATTTCTTTCAATCTTTGAATTTGAATTATTTTCTCCCTCTCTCTTGTTTATTTGGTGTTCTCTTTAACTCTTGTTTTAAAGGTACTTTCATTACCAGGTAACTCAAGAGATGTGAAGAAGTCCCTTTGCACTGAGTTCCCTGGGGCTACCACAGTTTTGTTTTGCTTGTTTGCTTCAGTTTTTTTTCCCCCCTCTTTTTGGCCACTTAAAAAGATTTTATGCTTTTAGATTAGAACTAAAGAATACAAATTTGAAATTCAGACCCTAATCCTCTGCTGCGTTTTGGCCACTTTACATTGTTCCACTGGTGCATGGTGGCCCTATACCAATACCTAGTATGATCCACCATAGGAATGATCTACCCAGCAACTGGGAAGCATGTTGTTGTGCAGAACTGGAATAAAGGCAACTTCACCCACTGTGCAGCAAGTTGCAAAGGATACTGGTCAGATCTTGCTGTAATGCTATTTTTGGAAAAAATAAATGATTTTCTGAAGAGATGGATCAGGACTGACTCACACTGCATGGTATTTAGATATGTGGATGTTGGCCTCTGTAAAAGTCAATGACAAATGTGAAGACATTTTTTGCTACTCTCCCTGGCATTTATTCATAGACATGGATTTATAGACATTACAAGTATAAGCAAGGGACTCATACAAACAATTAGGTCAGAGCTTTGACTTTCAGGTGTCATTTGTTGGAATCAAGCTAACTGTATTAGACATCTCTCTTTACTAATTTTTTTTTTTGGCTTGTTGCACCACATTACTATCTTTAGCTTAAGAAACCTCTCCAGCTGTGGGGTTTGGGGGTGTTTCTCAGACTATCTAGCTAGGTGTTCATGGGCTCCATTGCTGTAGTGTCCAGAAGCCTCCCAGTTACAGAAAATATAGTGGTTTGAGCATTGGCCAGCTAACCCTGGGGTTGTGAGTTCAATCCTTGAGGGATCTGGGGCAAAAATCTGTCTGGGGCTTGGCCCTGCTTTGAGCAGGGGGTTGGACTAGATGATCTCCTGAGGTCCCTTCCAACCCTGAAATTCTATGATTCTATGATTTACTTATGTTTCATACCTGTGCACTCATTCCATTTTTACTGTGCGTAACTATCAGAACAGAGGACTGGTGGGGCAGGATAGTAGGATTCCATTCTCTTCTATGCTGCCATCATCTTGCCATCAACACAGCATGCACAAATGGGGACAGTGCAAGAAGAAGCCCCTCTTAAAGTAATTTTCTCTTACTTGAACTAGCATTCAGTGTCTTGCCTTGTCTATCTTAGACTGGCAGCTCTTCAGAGCAGGGAACAAGCATTACTATATGCTTGGAAAGCACAGGGTAAACTTCTGGCATCATATATATTATTATAACATATACAAGGCCAAATTCTCATCATGCTCTTGTATTTTTGCACCAAAACAGCTATGAAGCCCACAATCCGGTATAAGTGTGTCAGGGTTCCCTCCCCACTCTGAACTCTAGGATGCAGATGTGGGGACCCGCATGAAAGACCCCCTAAGCTTATTTCAATCAGTTTAGGTTAAAAACTTCCCCAAGGCACAAATTCTTACTTGTGCTTGGACAGTATCGCTGCCACCATCAAGTGAGTTAGAGTCAGGAAAAAGACGACTTGGAGTTCCTGTTTCCCCAAAATATCCCCCCAAACCCCTTCAACCCCTTTCCTGGGGAGGCTGGAGAATAATATACCAACCAAATAGGTAAACAAGGTGAACACAGACCAGACGCTTGGGTTTTTAGGATACTAAAAACCAATCAGGTTCTTAAAAACAGAACTTTATAATAAAGAAAAAAGTAAAAGAAGCACCTCTGTAAAATCAGGACTGAAGATAATTTTACAGTGTAGTAAGAGTTAAAACACAGAGGATTCCCCTCTAGGCAAAACTTTAACGTTACTAAAAACAGGAATAAACCTCCCTCTTAGCATCGGGAACATTCACAAGCTAAAACAAAAGATATGCATCTCCTTGCTATTCCTTACAATTTGTAATCTTAGATGCTTATTTCAGATATGGCTTTAGGAGATGTATTTTTTCTGCCCCCGTCCCTCTCTGTCCCAGAGAGAACACAAAGAAGCACAAACAAAAAACCTCCCCCCACAGATCTGAAAGTATTTTCTCCCCTTATTGGTCCTTTTGGTTAGGTGCCAACCAGGTTATTTGAGCTTCTTAACCCTTTACAGGTAAAGGAGGGATTTTATGCTACCCTTAGCTGTATGTTCATGACAAGGTGGGTGACACAGAGCCAGCATAACTCCATGCTCCCATTCACACAGCCCCTGGTACAGCCACGAGAAATAGTATGTAGCTAGAGTACGGCTGCCCTCTGGCTAATCCTGACTGCTAGAACAGATCCTTGGTACTAAGGGCATCTGGCCGCAAAGCCAAACCAGCCCCAGAATTGAGAACTTGCTTAGGAGTCAAACAGCACCTATTCCCCATCTGCTCAAGTCCTGTGATGAGCACAGCTTGCCTGGACCCAAAATTCAGGGTGATGGCACATGGATGGATGCATGACATTACTGTATTCTAGTCTGTTTCCCTTTTGATTCATGTGATAAGATATTCCTCCTGTATTCTCATTAAGATAACTTGTTACCTGTCTGCTTGTTTTTTTCCTATTCCTAATACTGAACCATATAACGCACAGTCTATACAAGTGTCTTCAGATCGCTGCTTGTTAACTTCCTGACAGATCCAAAAAGTCAATGGCATGCATCAGAAAGGACACTTTCTACTCTTTATTTCTACACAATTTTATCTCACCCTCTGCATGAAAAATAAAACCCAAACAAAGAAAACCTCCATTCATAATTCCAAAGCATCTTGGTGCATATAGGAAAATGAAAGCTCCACTCATCTGCCAGTCAGGCACAATATTGATTTTAGAAACACCATATTCGATATAAGGAGTGGAGATTCCTTGTTTTTCCTTCTCATACAAAAGGAGATAAGCTGTTCAATTAAAGAAGCCAATGTACACTTAATCTTGTGTCTTGCTAGCACTTTTGGTGAGACCCAGTAATTCTATTCTTCTTGACATATATTGCCCCCTTATGGACAATGGATAGTTATAAACAACAACAACGGCAAGCACATTTATTAAAACAGTTTTATTTGCAGACTATTTACTGGGCAATACAAGTTTCTCACTTTGAAAAATACACATCTATAACCAGATGAAACTATGTGGGACATTCTGTGATGGCTTTGTACAAGGGATCTTACGTAAGAGAATCTTTCCAGTCCTCTCTTTGCATTAAATTGCACCACATTACTATTTTACAGTACTATTTTTTTTTCCTGAAGCAGTTCTCAGTTGCTAAGCAGACTCTTTGGGTTACTATGTGGGCATTAGGCCTCTGCAAAATTTCTGGGATCTGTTTCACGAAAATGTCACAGGGAAGCAGAACGATTCCACTGAGATGTGATTACACTCAAGATTTCCAGTGATTATTTTGCTGTGGTGGCTTGAAATACATTTTTAAAAACAAAAAGATTTGCTACTAGTTTTGCTAAGAGCTTGGGAGATCAGGTGGAGATGAATGAGCTTTCAGGCTTTTGAGATCTCGGTAACACAGCAGCCAAAAAGGAGACAAGCAGCACTATTTCCCAAAGCAAACAGCTTCAAAGATGGTGATGGACCCACCTCATTCATCTGACTTTGAGAACCTTGGGCAGTGTGGGGGAAGTAGGATACAGGAACTATGTGACCCACCAGTATTGCACATGAGTAGCAGTTAGGGTGAAATCACCACTTCGGACAGAGTGATGAGTTAACACAACGAAGTCCATGCTAGAAACTGCAACTACCAGAAATCTCTTTCCTAGTGTGATAGTTCCAGGAGTGATATCACAGAAAACAGTGATATCATCATACCTGTGGGTATGTGGAGTATTTGGTGACACTCCTTGATAAGCTATTCTATATATACACTACTGCTGCTGAATTGTAGAATAGGTAGGAAAAAGAGAGAGACCATCTCATGCTGGTATATTCCCTCAAGGAGCCCATTTGTCTAAATAGAATTCAATGCTCTAACTGCTGGCTGCATGAAAGATGGAAGAGAAGGTGCAGTACTTGCTACAACTTCTAGTGTACTTGTTATTTTGTTCTCCCAATGCTATTCCTCTGAGGATGAAAGCCATAGGCTGTTTCTACTATCTACTTTTGTTAGTCTTTAAGGTGCCACCGGACTCCTTGTTGTTTTCATCTAACCCACTGTATTTCTTCAAACCAAAGAAAGCAGAATTGCCCCATAACATCTCAGACAAGGCCTTTGTGTTGTACAGTGCATCAAGGCTCAATTATGTGCCTGATCTCAAAAGTTATGCTAGGAGAATCACAACAAATTCTGCAGCAAAACAGCCTTTATGCGGCAACACTAATTGATTGTAGACTTCTTCGGTGCCCTTTGATTTTACAGCAGGAATTCTAAAATGCACCTGCAAATGAAAATAATCCTGTTAATATTATTTATTTGCACTGTAGAACAGAAGGACATACTCTGGCACATTCTGAGCTTTTGAGAGTCTGTTGGGTAAGTGAGCTGGGAGAATAGGGGCAGAAACACTTGTTAAACTGGAAAACTGGGAGTAGCAGAAGAATATTCTCTGCCATACCCTGGCATGCCTGATAATCTGCTGTGGGGGTGGGGTGGCACTCTCTAAGCTCCTAAACCCTCACAACTGGAGCTCTAACCAGGGGAGTTAATGGAGAAGGACATAGCTGTCAGGCCGAACTCCTATGATTCTCATTAAGGGAGTTCTGGTCCTAAGCCACTTAGGAGCTATACATGTGGTTTTTGTATATTTCCATTCCTAATATCTGATTTGTGTCCGTTTATCCTTTTCCGTAGCGACTATCCAGTTTGGCAGATGTACATAGCAGAAGGGCATTGCTGGCATATGATGGTGTATATTACATTGGTGGACATACAGGTGAATGAACCAGTGATGGTATGGCTGATCTGGTTAGGTCCTGTGATGGTATCGCTGGTGTAGATATGTGGGCAGAGTTGGCATCGAGGTTTGTTGCATGGATTGGTTCCTGAGCTAGAGTTCCTATGGTGCCGTGTGCAGTTACTGGTGAGAATATTTTTCAGGTTGGCAGGTTGCCTGTGGGCGAGGACTGGCCTGCTACCCAAGGCCTGTGAAAGTGAGGGATCATTGTCCAGGATGGGTTGTAGATCCCTGATGATGCATTGGAGAAGTTTTAGCTGGGGACTGTATGTGATGGCCAGAGGAGTCCTGTTGGTTTCTTTCTTGGGTTTGTCTTGCAGTAGGAGGCTTCTGGGTACCCGTCTGGCTCTGTTGATCTGTTTCCTTATTTCCTCGTGCAGGTATTGTAGTTTTGAGAATGCTTGGTGGAGATTTTGTAGGCGTTGGTCTCTGTCTGAGAGGTTAGAGCAGATGCGGTTGTACCTCAGTGCTTGGCTGTAGACAATGGATCGTGTGATGTGCCCAACCTTAAGGTGGCCATCCTGCAGCAAAAAAACTTCAGGACCAGACTTCAAAGAGAAACTGCTGAGCTTCAGTTCATCTGCAAATTTGACACCATCAGCTCAGGATTAAACAAAGACTGTGAATGGCTTGCCAATTACAAAACCAGTTTCTCCTCCCTTGGTTTTCACACCTCAACTGCTAGAACAGGGCCTCATCCTTCCTGATTGAACTACCTCATTATCTCTAGCTTGCCTGCATATATATACCTGCCCCTGGAAATTTCCACTACATGCATCTGAAGAAGTGGGTATTCACCCACGAAAGCTCATGCTCCAAAACATCTGTTAGTCTATAAGGTGCCACAGGATTCTTTGCTGCTTTTACAGCTCCAGACTAATACGGCTACCGCTCTGATACTTGACATGTAACATGCTTTTCCCTCCTGTGCAGCTCTTTACCCTGCAGAGGAACAGAGCTCTCCTTTTTGCACAGCTCTGGGTCAGGGCATGGGAGCAACCTTCTGCTCCTGCATTTTCTTTGTTGTGCAGGAATGAAGTTCAGAAATGGAAGTCAGCTGCCATGCAGAGCTACAAGCCCAGCAGAAAGACATACAGAGCTCCTGTGCAGGCTCTTTCAATAAGGTCACCCATTTGCAGAAAGAGGCTACACATTTAAGCCTGGTTTCATCTCCCCCTCCAGCTGGCTAATGCATGTATGTTTCTGTCACACCCCAGGCACTAAGATCTATGAAATTTTTAAATGCTCTGCTGGATTGGGGCCTCTCTAAGTGTAACCCTTCTGTTCTGCCAGATGTTGTTAGTAGCAAAATGGGCCAGGTTCAAACAGCTAGAGTTCCCTCTGAAACTAACTACAACCACCAGCTTGACACAGCCACCCAGAATGTCACTAAATAGGAGGGCCTTCACTAGAGTTCACTCAGCTCTACTTCAGTTCTCAGAGGCTTTGGAAGAGACCTCTCTGCATTGCACTTCATCAGAGAATCCTCCTAACAGCACAGTACCCTCATTGGAAAGGAATCAGTAACAAATAGGACCCCAGAGCAGAGTCCATGCCCCAGGGGTGCACTCCTTGCCACAATATAAGAACATTTCTCCCTCTCTCTTCTCAAATCAGGTCCACTTTTCAACCAACTCCGGACATTGTATACGGTTGTGGTGAGTCCCAAAGTGCCATTGGAGGAATTCTGGGTAGAAATTTTATGCAAATAAGGCCTTCTGTAGCCATACTTCCACCTGTTCACAAAGTGATGGGAGCAGAGAGCTTCTTACCCTCTAAGGTTTCAGGCCACAAGGCTTACAAATAAACCACAGCACACAAGTATTTGAGAAGGAGAGGCTATTCTCCTTGTGCAGTAAATGGAGTTCTGCAAGATGTGTACTCCAGTGGGTGTTCCACTTCAGCTGTGCCTGTTCCCTATGTCTTTGATCAAAAAATTCTGGTAGCCATGCCCATTTGGCCTATGCACCCTAATGCTCCACACCAAGGCTATATGGGGCTGCGCAGGTGAACTGTGCTCAGTTTCTTCCCTATCGCAAAGACCCACAAGAGGGACTCCAAAGCAGAGGAGCAGAACGACAGGTAGTGGCGCATGCATTGGGGGACACATCTTGAAGAACTCCAGTTACTGCACACGGTCAGTAACCTCTCCTTCTCTGAGTAGTATCTATGTGAGTGCTCCACTTCAGGTGAGTTCCAAGCAATATCCCGGTGACCAGAAGCCCAGGGGGAGCCAGCTGAGCTCACTTAATTAGGGTGAACTGCAAATAATGGGTCAGACAATCCCCAAAGCTGGTGGATATTTCAATACTTAGATTTACCAAGCCAGCACTAAACAGCTTCTGTTATACCTTATGAGTTACTCAGAAGTCCAAAACACAGTTCCCTTTAAGTAAGCCAGCCTCAGGCCTCCCCCCAGATACCCAAGTCAAGAATGATGAAGATAAGTGAAAATCTTCTTCATCATATAAAAGAAAAGGTTCTACCAATCCCAGAGGATCTGACACATTACCTCCAAGGTTAATATTCCAGATCTTAACCAAATACACTCTTACAGCCAATTCTTATTAACTAAACTAAAATTTATTAAATAAGAGAAGAGAGTGTGGTTAAAAGATCAATATACATACTGACATTAGTTCAATTCTTGAGGTTCAGATTCATAGCAGAGATGGTGAGCTTTGTAGTTGCAAAGAGTTCTTTTAGAATTTAGTCCATAGGTTATAGTCCAATGTCCAGTATCATATTCAGGGTGTACCAGCTTAACTGAGATCTTATCTTGTGACTCAAATTCCCCTGATGACGCTTAAGCAGATCTGAAATGACAGGATCAGGACTCAAGAATCTTTTATAGAATTTCAAGCCTTCTTTGACAAGCCAGCTTACAATAGGTAATCAGGGCGACTTTGAAGTAGGTCCATTACTGGTATTTAGCTACACAAATTAACATAAGGCAATTGCCTGTTTTTTTGCCATTCTCAGATAATCAGCTATACATTTCAAAGAGAGATGAATACAGCAATATCCTGTGTTTACAGTTCATTTAAATGCTAGGATGTTCTTTTGATCTTTGAATTAACAGAATACAGCATAGACAGGGACCGTTGATTACATTGTTGACCACTACCCATATATATGTAAATACACAAACACAAACATTATCTCCCTATATGTCTTTAAGGGTTGAATTTGAGTCATTTATCCTTCAGGACTTTTAAGCCCCATTAAGTAGGTGGGAGATTCCGATCAGGTATCAAAGCATACAGGGCCGGTGCAAGGATGTTTTGTGCCCTAGGCGAAACTTCCACCTTGAGCCCTCCCCACCCCCATGCCCCCACCCTGAGGCACCTCCCCCACTTGCAGCAGCTCCCGCCCTCCACCCTGAGGTGCCCCCCTTGCAGAGCTCCCCATCCTCCACCCTGAGGCACCCCCCCGCTCCAGCTCACCCCTGCTCTGAGCATGAGCACCCCAGGCATGCTGTCCCTGCTTCACTTCTCCTGCCTCCCAGGGTTGTGGCGCCTAAGCTGATTGGCACTGTTAGGTAATAAAGCAAGTCCTCACTCACCTCTCCAACACCCGAGGTTGTGCGGAGTTGGAATATGGGCCCACAATTCTGTCAGAGACCAGACACAAATGCGTTGATCAACGGGCACACACTACCCCAAAAGCTTTAGAATAAGTGTGGCCCCTTTATTAGGGGTGGGCATCAATATTTATACACAGAAGTAAACAAAGTGATTAACAAAAGATAATGGTCATGCATAATCAATCAAGATTTTACAGGAAGAGCAAGTTTAAGAAGTAAATGCATAGAGATAAAAGGCTAATGGCTACTTGAGGAAGGGGGTGTCATGAGTAGTTTGCAGGTCAGTGCTTTGTTCAAAAAAAGGTTCAGAAAGGATTATGCAGAGACGGCCAGTCTGGGTGTTTTTTGGTTCCAAAGTTCACCAAAAGTTTAGACCCAACATTCCTCCATTTGTAGCTTTGAGATAACTATTAATCAAAAAGCTACACCCTATTTCAAGATCTCAAGGGCCACTTGGCAATTTCAGCCTGGGCCAATTCGAAGAGAGTAAGGCTTTTAGCTGAAGTGGGAAAAGAATAAACTGACTTACATGAGTTTATGAGGGAGGGGACACACTGAATACAGCAACACAGTATTATAAGGACTACCATGGCCCCAACAACACCCACCAAGAGGGTTTTAACCCACCCAAATCCGGGCAGCCAATTCCATAAGGCTCCCCACCAATCATAAGGTGGCTGGCCAGAGGAGTAGTTTTTAGCCATTTCCCTTAGGTGTTTGGTACGTTGAAAAGTGTCAGAGTAGGTGTCATTTACAAAAACACAGCATTCTTCATTTATGAGGGCGCAAGTTCCTCCCTGGGCTGCTAACATCATATCTAAAGCCATTCTGTTTTGCAAAGCCAACTGGCGCAGCTGGGACATTTCCCCGGCCTGGTTCTCAAATAGGGTTGCAGTTTCATTGGTCAAAGATTCTAATAGTCCCTGTAGACGGATGATAGCACCCTTCAAGCTAGTGTGACCAGCCCACCGCTGCCAGGACAAACCATCACGGAGATTAATATCTCTGTCAGTTTCACGGATGTTACGAACGTGGGGAAAATGAGGGGGGGTGAGGGAGATCCGAGAAGGCGGTGCTAGCCATGCCAAATAACATGACCCTGCCCAATCAGGGGAGAGGAAATAATAAGCCTTGGGCCCGCACACCCAGTATGTTCCATATAATGCGTTTTGGGTATTCCATTTCTCAAAGTAGGAGGTAACCCACCGCCCGTTGTACCACTGTTCCCCTGGTAACGCAGAGGGGTCGTTGTGTGAACTGCAGAGGCACAATTTGGTAGTGTTGTCCTCAAAGGGCAGTGTAGTACTGCTTGAGCAGTTGTAGAAGGCAATTGTGTATCCTTTAACAATTAGTTGGACACCCTCGAGCTCTGAGCAGGGCTTTTTAAAAACTGACTCTGAAAACCTGCCCCTCCATGAAAAAGTTGAAAAGGTTGGATCGGGGTGAGGGATCCACATATGGGATAAGTGGGATGCGCAAGGCTTGAAGCCAAGATTTTTACTAAAGGCGGTGCCATTAAAATATATGTTGCATTTACTTGTTCCCACAAAAGTTGACCCTTTTTCTTTAACAAAACACAGTGATCCTGTTTGATTGGTTACCCTGAGATATTTGTTAATTGGCACTTCTGTTTTGTCCCATGTAAGATTGGGTTGGACTGGATCTTTTATTCTAGTCGGTGGCATCCAAGTCATATTAGCAGTGGTTAGGGGAATGGGTGTGAAGGGGAGTCCCTGTGCTGCATTTACTGGAAATTGAGTACATACCCAGCAATCACTTCTATTTCCTAAAATACGAGTTTTAACCTCATGGGAATATCTAATAAAAGCATTATCTTCATAAGCAGAAAATAAACTGAAAAAGCATAAAAAACATACAGTTGTCAGAATAAAGGGTCCTCTCATTTTTTTCGAGTTAATTTAAGTCTAATGTCTGAGAGAGGTAAGCTGGTCCACTGGTCGAAGGCAGTGTCCTCAGTGGTGACAAGAGCTGCTGGTCCGTCACTGTGGTCCACTACGGCTGGCTTGACGTGGGAGTGGTGGATCCAAGATTTGCGTCCTTCCAGGAACACTGCAGTCTGGGTTGTCAAAAGAACCTGGTGGGGTCCAGTAAACCTTGGCTGGAGGGTGTCGTCACGAACGAACTTTTTGGCCCAGACGAAGTCCCCTGGTTGGAACGGGTGGATTTGTTCCTCCAGCGGCACGGTCTGGGAAAACTGCGAGGCTTTCCAAAGGGTACGGAAGCGAGCCTGTAGGGAGAGAAACTGACACGCAGTCATATGATCCCCTCCCAATAGTGAAACATCAGCACGTGGTAGCGCCCCGCCTTTGAAAGGGGGGTGTCCATAGAGCAGTTCAAAGGGGGATAATCCCAATGCGCGGGTTGGGCGAGTACGAAGGTGAAACAGGACCAAGGGAAGTACCTGAGGCCACTTTAATCCTGTTTCCTGACAGTATTTAGCCAATGTAAACTTAAGTTCCCTATTCATACGCTCAACTTTCCCGCTAGACTGGGGGTGGTAGGGTGTATGAAAGGAGTGTGAAATGCCCAGTCCTTGTTCTAAATGGCCAAGGACATGACCAGTAAAGTGAGGTCCGCGATCTGAGTCGAGCACAAGAGGGATGCCAAAACGGGGTACAATATTTCTAAGGAGAATCTTCGCCACTGTGGCAGCAGTACAATTAGCAGTAGGAAAAGCTTCGACCCAGGAAGTCAGAGGGCAAACCAAAACAAGGAGGTGCTTTTTTTCAAAAGCCTTTGGCATATCTGCAAAATCAATTTGAAGATGTTGAAATGGAGCAGCAGGCGGAGGTCTTCCACCCTTAATTTTGTTAAGAGGTGGAGCAGGTCCATTACGCTGACATGTGCTGCATGCTTTCACTATTGATAGGCAATAGGGTTGAATGCCTAGAGCATACCAAAAGCGAGCGATAGTGTCCACGAGGGCGTGCGTGCCGTAGTGACCCCCTTTATCATGGTGCCAGCGAACTGCCACAGGGTATGTGGAGCGAGGGAGGCAGGCTCGGCCATCTGGCATAAGCCAGGTCCCTTTGACCATAGTGGCCCCGAGGCTTTCCCATGATTTTAGTTCAGCAGCGGGTACTGGTACGGGGTGCGGTGGAGTAAAGGAGGAGGTTGCAATAGCCAATGTGGGCATGGCTAAAGGTAAGGTGGCAGCCTTCTTGGCGGAGGCGTCAGCCAGGGCATTCCCACGGGTAACGGGGCTGCTATCTTTAGTATGGGCCCGGCAGTGAACTACAGCCAGGACGGAGGGTTTTTGGAGGGCGTCCAAAAGCTTGTGGATGAGGGGGAGGTGCTGAATGGGTTTACCGGCAGCTGTCTGGAAACCTCGAAACTTTCAGAGGTGGATATGACAATGCACAACTCCAAAAGCATATTTGCTATCAGTAAAAATGGTAACGGTCTTACCAGCGGCCAACTGGCAAGCTTGGGCCAGGGCATAGAGTTCAGCGGCTTGGGCTCCCCAGTTGCCTGGCAGTGAGGCGGCCTCTTGAATGTCCCATTCAGAGGTGACAGCATAACCAGTGAAACGCTTGCCATCAACATAGAAGGAGCTTCCGTCCGAGAAGAGGATGCAATCGGGGTTGTCCAGTGGCACGTCAAACAGGTTGTCTCTTATCTGTAAGATGCTGGAAACTACTTCCACACAGTCGTGCTGGTCCTGGGGGACTGGCAGGTCAGGAAGCAAGGTAGCTGGATTAAGGGGTCCACACCTTTCAAAAATTAGGTTAGTGTCTTCTAAGAGTTCGGCCTCTAGCTGTTGCTGACGATGGGCCGAAAAGACTTGGGTTGTGCCCCTACGCAGAAGGGCTGACAAGGCATGAGAGGTCCAAACCGTGGTAAAATGACCCAGGGTTAGGCTCTTTGCCTTTGTGATCAGCAGGGCAGCTGCTGCCAGAGTCCGGGTGCAGGATGGGGTTCCCTGAGCGACAGGGTCGATTTGCTGAGAGTAAAAAGCAAGCGGGAAATGGTGGGGCCCGCTCAGCTGGGTAAGGACACCACTAGCAATTCCGCCCCTCTCGTGGACAAAAAGGTGAAAGGGTTTGCTGTAATTGGGGGGGCGGAGAGACATGGAGGAGGCCACACTGTCCTTGAGTAACTGAAAGGCTTGAATAGTGTCCGGGGACCACTGCAAAGGGTCAGGAGCAAGGTTAGCAGTGAGTCGGTGGAGCGGTTTGCTTAACTCCCCGCAGGACGGCAACCAGGGGCGACAGAAGCCAATTAATCCTAAGAAACCTCGAAGTTGTTTCTTGGTGTTCGGTAGAGGGCAGTTTTGAATAGTCTTTATGCGGGCTGGGTCCATCTGTCTTCCTTCTGGGGTTAACAGGAAGCCCAGATATCGGACCTTCTGTGAGACCCACTGAATCTTTTTAGGGTCTACCTTGTGGCCTCTGGTGTGTAGGTATAATAAAAGTGCCTTACCATCGATGCGGAGGGCAGCTTCTTCGCGATTACCTAATAGGATGTCATCTACGTATAGGACCAATGTGGATCCCTGCGGACTGGTGAAACCTTCCAAGTCGTGGCGGAGGCACTGGCTGAAAATCGTGGGGCTGTCTCTGTAGCCTTGAGGAAGTCGTTGCCAGACATAACTTTGTCCCTCCCAGGTGAAACCAAAGAGATACTGAGAGTCTGGGTGCACAGGAATGCTGAAAAAAGCTGATTTTAAGTCAATAACAGTGAACCATTCAGCATCCCAGGGGATTTGGCTGATGATAGTAGCTGGGTCAGGAACTACTGCATGAAGAGGGACCACATACTGATTAACAACTCGTAGATCCTGTACAAAGCGCCAACGAACAGGGTCTCCGTCCTTTTTAGGAGGCTTTTTGACAGGCAGTATAGGGGTGTTACAGGGAGTGCGCTGAGGGCGGACTAGCTTTTGTGCAATGAATCCCTCAATAATGGGGCGGATGCCCTCCCGGGCTTCCAGCGACAGGGGGTATTGAGGGACTGACGGGGGGGTTAAGGAAGGCTTTACCTGAATCCTTACAGGCTCTGCCGAAAGGAGCAGGCCAACATCAGTGTCAGAAATTCCCCAGAGGGTTGAAGGCAAGTCAGTGAGGTCAGGGGAGAGAGAGGGGGGTGTTTCCCAATTACCCTGAGTAGGGGCCGAATCTCCTAACACTGTCATCAATAATCCTACCCCTTCAGGAGTGCAGGTTAAAGTAGCCTCAAGCTTACAGAGTAAATCCCGGCCCATCAAAGGGATCGGACAAGCTGGGGAAAAAAGAAAACGGTGAGAAAAACATTTATCAGCATAAATAACATTCAAAGGCAAAGTGAGTCCCAGAGACTGTGGGTTGCCCTCCACCCCAGTCGCAGTTTTAACCTCAGAGGATAGCCAGGGAGAGGGGGCATGATTTAAAAGAGAGAAAGTAGCCCCAGTATCAATGAGGAAAGAGACAGGCAGTCCCTGGACTGAAAGGGTTAAACGAGGCTCTTCGCTGGGAGGAGAGAAAGTGAGAAAGGAGCCGGCTAAAGACATTAAGGAAATAAGACCATCACATTGTTTGCCTTCGCCCCCGGGGTACCGTCATTGAGGAGGCTGAGTTTGCTGCGGCTGCTGCTGTTTTCCATAGTTGATCCAGGCCTGGGGGATGGGCTGAGCTGGTGGTGCAGGGGTGTATTCCTCACTTGTGTAAGCATCTGCGGATGCAGCCAGACCTTCTGGGCGTCCCCAGGGGCATTCACGTTTAAAGTGACCAGGCTGTCCGCACTGAAAACAATTTCCTGATGGCTGGGGTCGCCAGGACCCTCTTCCCCGGGCACCCTGGAATCCCCTGCCACGGCCACGGCCTTTGCCTCGAACACCACCGTGAAAAGCTAAAGCCATCAGCTTATATTCTTCCTTTTTCTCTTTCTTTTTACTACTTTCCCTTTCTTTCTCCCAGGCAAAATCAGCTACTTCCAACACTGAAGTGACTGACTCACCTCCCCAACCAGGGCGAAACTTTAAGAAGTAATCCCTTACAGGGGGCACCGACTGATTCACAAAAAATGAAATAAGAGTAGGGTGGTCTGCTTCTCTCTCAGGATCCATCTGAGTGAACATTCGGGCCCCCTCCAATAGCCTCGACCAGAACTTTCTGGGCGGCTCATCAGATTCCTGCCGAATCTGCATGAACTTAGCCTGATTAGGCGAGCGGCGAGCCATTTCCTTGAGTCTCTCTAACAATCGCTCTCTATCTGTTCGCAGCTGAGTCAGCCTTAGCTGAGTCCAGTCTAGGGGATTCCAGCCAGCGGCCAGATCCCGCCTATCCATCCAAGTAACATTAGCTGCATTGCTATCTCCCCATGTCCTTTCTGCCATCCACAATCTACTACGTTCTTCTCCAGTCAAAACTCTACTTAACAACTGATCCACATCCGTATAAGTAGGATTATAACTTAAAAACAATCTTTCTAGAAGTTCTATGATCTTTCGGGGATTTTCCCCAAAAGACCCTGACAACTGTCCCCACTCTTTCAAATCCCATTCTAGCCATCCTTTATATTCCACAATACTAGCATGTTGCAATCGTCCATCATTGCTCATATAAGGTTGATCGTGCACCTGTAAAGGCATCTCTATAACCATACTTTTATTATTCGCAAGAGATTTGACAGAGACATCCTCTAGGCTATCCTCGGGGGGGGGCATGCACCCTGCTGTACCTGCTTGGACCTAAGCCTAGTAACTACTCCTTCCAAGGTTGGCCCCTCCAATTCCTCCTCATCCTTCTGCACAAATTCCAATCTGGGATCCTGCAGATTCCCCTCTGCTACAAGGAGAGAGTTCCCCTGCGGAGGAATAGGGGCAGGTGCAGAGGGGACCAGCTGACGAGTCAAAACACGCCGTGGTCTACACCCTTCATCGAAATAACCTGGAGGGGGTTCACTCTCGGGAGAGTACCTGACTGCCATAATTTTTAAAGATTTCCACAGCTCTGCTGCTGTGTCCCAACAAAACCAGTAACATAACTGTCCCGGATGGTCTTTTTCGATCTGGCTCTTTACTCCTCTTAAGGCAGCCTGCTCGAAAGAGCCATACGAAGGCCACCTCATCTCCGAGTCGGCCAATACCGCGGTATACCCAGTCCAATTCCTTACACATAGTGTGTACAACTTCTTCCTAGACATTCCTGTCTGTACTGGGAGTTTCCCTTCATTCCATAACTTATTTACAATCCCCAACGGACTCTCAAGAGGCACGCTAGTCCCTTGACCCATGGTGTCTGACAGGAGCCCTCCAACTGGCGTTTACCCTGCTGTCCAATACACGACCCCTCAATATTGAATTGGCTAGGAGAAATCTCCTGTGGCGCCTTGCCAATTCATATATGAGTGGTCTGACCACTGGACAGAGGTACCGCACCAGAAGGAATCCCGGACGAGCCCCCAAATTGTTAGGTAATAAAGCAAGTCCTCACTCACCTCTCCAACACCCGAGGTTGTGCGGAGTTGGAATATGGGCCCACAATTCTGTCAGAGACCAGACACAAATGCGTTGATCAACGGGCACACACTACCCCAAAAGCTTTAGAATAAGTGTGGCCCCTTTATTAGGGGTGGGCATCAATATTTATACACAGAAGTAAACAAAGTGATTAACAAAAGATAATGGTCATGCATAATCAATCAAGATTTTACAGGAAGAGCAAGTTTAAGAAGTAAATGCATAGAGATAAAAGGCTAATGGCTACTTGAGGAAGGGGGTGTCATGAGTAGTTTGCAGGTCAGTGCTTTGTTCAAAAAAAGGTTCAGAAAGGATTATGCAGAGACGGCCAGTCTGGGTGTTTTTTGGTTCCAAAGTTCACCAAAAGTTTAGACCCAACAGCACCACAAGCCTGGGAGGTGGGAGAAGTGAAGCAGCGATGGCATGCTTGGGGGAGGAGGCAGGGCAGAGGTGAGCTGGGGCGGGGAGTTCCCCTGTGTGCCACATCCCCCACCTTACTTGCTGCAAGAGGCCCTCCCCACGTTCCCCTGCCCCATCTCCCTCTGCCTAAATGCCAGTGGCGACAGGGGCGGCTGAAGATCCAGCTGCCTAGGTCTCTACCAAAGAAAATGGCACCCCCCAAATCCCAGCACCCTGGTCACCTAAATGGTTGCACCAGCCCTGGAAGCATAATGATTAGAAAAAGAACCAGATGACCAATATGGCTGTCTGCAATTGGTATATCCTTAAGTAAGGCTATAGACATACTTAGTGTTCTTGTGCAAAGTACTATCGCTCTCAAAGAGGGTTGAACATGAGGTTGGTCATAACAAATCTTTATATAACCAGAGATCTATTTTGATAACCTCTGTTGATAACTGAGCCCTATTTCTATCTGCAATGGATAGAAATAGATGGAGATCTTCTAAACAGTCTGGTCCTACCTAGGTAGTAGGTTATTGCCTTTTGTACATCTAGAGTATGGAATACAGCTTGAGTGACTGGGTGCGGTTTTGGGGGGGAAAGTTGTAGATGAATGGTTTGATTAATATGAAATTCTGAAGACACCTTAGGTAAAAATCTTGGATGTCCCCATTGTGACACATCCTGTGTGATGAATACTGTAAATGGGGGTCAGGGTCTGCTATTAAGTCCCCCAGTTCTCCAACCCTTTGGGCATAAGTGAAGGCTGTCTTCAATAAAAAACACATAGCTAGTGATTCAAAAGGGTATTTCATAAGACAATTAAGTTCTGGGTTAAAGTCCCAGCTTGGAGTAGGATCTCTGATTTGTGGGCAGATATTGGGTAACCCTCTTAGGAATCTTGCTATAGTTGGGTGAGCGACAAGTGAAAAATTTCCTATTGGTGTGTGAAAAGCTGTTATTGCTGCTAAGTGAACCCTAATGGAATTCATAGAAAGATCCGATGTTTTCAGTTCCAATAGGTAATCCAATGTGACAACATGCAAACCAATCTCCTACTTCTAACAAAGGAAATATTGCTGCAAGGGTCACCATCCTGATTTTTTGTTGCTTTGTATATTTGTTTAGAGACCTGAGATCTAAAATTGGTCTCCATCCTCCATTCTTTTTGAGAATCAGGCAGTAGCCTGAATAGAATCTGCTTTCCCTGTGTTGCACAGGAACTGGTTCTATTGCTCCTATACACAGAAGAGAGGTCACCTCTTGCAATTGATTGTGAGAGGGGTTCCTGAAGAGGGATAGGAAAGGGGAATGGGTAGGTGGGAGAGATTTGAAATGGATAGCGTAGCCAGGTGTTATGGCTTCCAAAACCCATTTGTCCAACGTTATATGCTCCCATGCATCCTGTGGGAGAGGCAGCATCTAAAAGGGTGGAAGGGGGGGGGGTAAGATATTGCAGCCATAATAATTTGTCAATTGGATGGTTGAGACTCTCAACCAAGCCATCAAAACTGTCACTTGGAGGACAGGAATGGCTGACACAATGTAGCTGAAAGAGGTTCTTTTTTGAGTGTGTTGATCTCTTGGCTAGGGGTTCAGAGGTTCTACGAAATGTTGAATACAGAACTGGGCTCTTTCTGCTCTTTCTGCCATCTGAGACCTATTAAATCTCCTTGTATTTACAGGAGAATAAATCCTTAGGCTCTCAGGTCCTTTAAAGTGTGGAGAATTGTATCCACTAAGTGCACACACAGCTTGCAACTGTCAAAGGGGAGGTCTTTGGCAGACTCTGAACCTCTTGGAAAGCGCAAAAGCTGAATCAAGATACTCTTCCCATGACCACTGCAGTGGAGGTAGACCATGCTGCAGTATCTGCTGCATCCAAGGAGGCATGGAGCAATGTCTTTGCCAGGAGCTCACCTTTTTGTATAATGGACTTAAACTGGTTCTGATGTTCTTCTAGTAGATGATCAATAAAATAATTTAATTTATTATAATTTAAATAGTTGTATTTGGCCATGAATGCCTGGTGGTTTGCTATCCTGAACTGAAGTTTGGCTGAAGCATAAGATTTAACCAAAAATACTGAGCCAGTTGTGGTCCTTAATGTAAGGGGTGGACTGAGTTATTTTGACTGCCTCATTCATTAATGGCCTCCACTACTAGGGAATTTGGAACTGGGTGAGAAAATAGAAACTCTGAATCCCTAGCTGGAACATACTACGTTTTATCTGCTCTCTTGCAGGTAGGTGGTGTGGTAGATGATGTTTGAGAAACCATCATAGCAGGTCCCATAAGAGCAGCTTTTACCGGAATAGCAGATCTTCATACACATTGAAGTGTGTAAAACAGCTAGGAGTTTCTGATGGGACTCCTGCAGTTTCACTAAGGAAATCTGCAGTGTGTCAGCAATTCACTTCTGTTTCTGAAAGTGCCTGAATTCATCTGCAGAGGCACGATAGCTTCATCAAGTGATGATGAGGAAATATTAGTAAGAGGTGTCACCTCCTTATAGGCCCTTGCCTCTTGCCCCTCAAAGGTCTTCTCAGGCATAGGTAATGGTAAAGGTGGTTGAAGCACATGGGCTCTTCTCTTTTCCCTTCAGTGTTATAAGAGCCTTGATGTAAATTGCTGGTGATAGCATGCCCACAGATCCGAGCAAGGCCACTGAGGGGGCCCAAATGACATTGGTGGAGGAAGCCATCTGTGTTTCTGCCATGTGGATGCCATTTGAGGTCTGTAATATGTATGGGAGGTAGAATGCTGTGTCCTAGAATAGGCAGGGGAACCCTGCACCAAAATTTGAGTCTGAGAAGTCTTTTTCCACATTGTCTAAGTGGGAAGAAAGCTGTTCAGCTTGCAGAGTAGATGAGGGTGCATGTGGTGCTCTAGATGATAGAGGAGTCAGTGACAGAGAGGCTTGACACTGACAAACCCACAGCACTTGATAACTGAGGAAACTCCAGCTCAGGAGATATTATCAGATCCTTAGGGCACCTAAACTCTTATGGTACCAACAGTATCAAAGATGAGGCTGAGTGGGTACCTGTGGAGGACAGCTTTGGTAAGAAAGCAGCTGGTACTGAGCACATGATATGGGATCCCCTCAGTTTTAGGTAGGTGAGCAGTCTTTGGTATCGATGATTTTCTTATCAGTATGAATTGTTGTTCAGGGATGGGCTTGGTCTTTTCAGCCCTGTCTCTGCCACTCTGGGTATGGGTATCGAAACTTCGTACTGAGTCTGCCTTAGATGACTGATTCCTTCATCTTTGTGGTACCGACCTGTCATAAACAGATAGTAAAGGGTTAACAAGTCCAGTAAACCTGGCTAACACCTGACCAGAGAACCAATCAGGAGACAAGATACTTTCAAATCTCAGTGGAGGGAAGTCTTTGTTTTGTGCTGGTTTTTTTGTTCTCTGTTCTCTCGGGATTAAGAGAAGCCAGACATGTAATCGATTCCTCCCATCTTGTGAAACAGCCTATTCTGTTCAATTTAGTAAGTACCTGTTAGAAAGGCGGTTTAGTCTTTTGGATTATTTTCTTTATTTGCAAAGGTGTATTTTGCTGGAAGAATTTTAACTCTGTTTCTTGTACTTATATACTTAGGCTGGGAGGGAAGATCCCCCTGGTCTAAGTGAAGCTAACAGACCCTGTAACATGTTCCAGCTTGATTTTACAGAGATAGTTTTTATTTATTTTCTTTCTTTAATTATAAGCTTTTTCTTTTAAGAAACTGATTGATTTTTTGGTTATCTTGTGTAAGACCCAAGGGGAGGGGGTTTGTACTCACCAGGTAATTGGTGGGAGAAAGAAGAGGAGTGGGGGGAAAGGTGAATTTCCTCTTTGTTTTAGATTCGCAGAGCTTGAATCTGAATTGCCTCTGGGTGAGGGGAAAAGAGGAGGGGGGAAAGTGAAATTCCTCTCTGTTTTAGATTCAAGGAGTTGAATCACAACGACCTGCCAGTGTAACCCAGGGAAGGGAGTATCTGGGAGGAGGAAAGGAGGGGGGAATGGTTTATTTCCCTTTGTTGTGAGACCCAAGGGGTTTTGGGTCTTGGAGTCCCCAGAGAGGATTTGGGGAGTCAGAAGTGCCCCAAAACACTATACTTTTGGCTGGTGACAGCTCTATCATTTCTAAGCTAGTAATTAAGCTTAGGGGGGTTCATGCTGGTACCCCATCTTTTGGATGCTAAGGTTCAGAGTGGAGGTTCATACCATGACACGGTCTCACTCGGAGCCTGTGTATAACTCCCCTTGGGAGCTGAACTCTTGTGAGACAGTGACTGAGCACTTCTTGGAGATTTATTTTTTACCTCCTACTGCTTAGAGGCAGATATACATGAAGACTTTGGTATACATAGATGCAATGGTGAGCTGGAGCCAGTTCCCACTGGTTCCCAAGAACTGGTTGCTAAAATTAGACCTCCGTGGAGAACCAGTTGTTAAAGGGCCAGGAGGTGGGCAAAGAACTCCAGTCCATGGGCTGGACCATCCTGTTGCTCCCAGGATTCCCAGCTGGGGAGGCTGAAGCTCCCTGGACCCCTCCCCCACTTCCCCCCAGCTGCAGCGTGGCCAGCCGCCGGCACCAGCTGGGCAGCTCAGCTGAGCTCGGGAGTCGTCCTGCTGCCGCTTTTTGAGGTTCCCGGCAAGGTGTGAGTGTGTGTAGGGAGTGCTGCAAGCTCTTGGGCTGGTCAGAGGGGAGGGGAGGGGGCAAGTGGGGCAATTGCCCCAGGCTCTGCAGGGGCCCCCAGCCCCACAAGTATGTCTCCCCTCGGCCCCTCCCCCCCTTAAATCAGAACTTTTTATAGAGAACCGGTTGTTAAGATTTTGGCAGCTCATCACTGCATAGATGTAGCCTGTGCTGCAGTACTGCCTACCACTGCTCTCCAGTGACCAAGACATCCATGTGGATGAAGCACTAGTTGTCCGGGGAGCTCTATGTACAGGGGGGTCCTCCACTCTTGGGGCTGAAGCTGGACATGAAGCTTGTGCCATCATTAGGAGTTTAAAGTTATTTTCTCTATTCTTTTGGGATCTACCCTTGAAGGAAGGGCACATCTTGCACTTACTGGGGATACGAGTATAACCCAGGCAGTGAAGGTCGTGAGAGCATCCACCATTTATCAGAATAGCCTGACAACAGGAGAGGCACTTCTTGATTCCTGGGAAGCCTGGCATTCAGGGCCGGCGCTACCATTTAGGCAGCCTAGGCAATCACCTAGGGGGCCAGAATAAATGGTGGGCGCTGTTTTGCCGGAGGGGGCGGCAGGCGGCTCTGGAGGAGCTGCTGCAGTGGTGCCTGCGGACGGTCCAGTGTTCCACGGCTCCGCTGGAGCTGCCACAGTGGTACCTGCGGGCGGACAGTCGGCTGCTCGCGCAGCTCCAGTGGACCTCCCGCAGGCATGACTGCGGCAGCTTCACCAGAGCTGCTGAGCACCGGACCCTCCGCAGGCACCACTGCGGCAGCTCCAGCGGAGCCGTGGGACCAGCGTGCGGGACGGCGAAATTGCCGTCCGCCTAGGGTGCTCAAACCCCTAGCGCCGGTCCTGCTGGCATCCCCAAGCAAAACTGATGAACATTTAACCCCTAGGAAGGGAAATCTCCTATTTAATTAGCTCTATGAATAAATGAGGGGGGGCATGTTTTGTTTTTTAAGAAAAAAAGAAAAACAAAGGGAATAATTGTTCCAACAACTATATCACTGTAAGGAAAGTAACTATAAGGTAGCTGAGAAAAAGCTAAATACTAGAGAACAGGCACACAAAGGCAGTTGTGAAGGAATTTAAGGTGGTTTGCCTGTGCAGCCCCATGTGTGGGGGCACTGCTACCAAAAATCTCTGATCAGTGGGGCAGAGCAAAGGTGCACCTGAAGTGGAGCACCCATGGGATATTACTCAAAGAAAAGCATGGCTCTAGACTCATTTTGTTTTGCAGCGTTACAGATTCCTAAGATTTGTAACATTTCCTTTTCAAATGAATATGTAAGTGATCTAGCTAGTTCAGATTACATCTAAGATCACCATACATGTTTAAAAAAAAAAAAAAGACACCAAGAGTCAAGTTAAAATAATACAGCTCATTTCCCCTAACCTACAGTGTCTTCTCAATGATCAGTTAACAGAGATTTTTGAACAAGGAAAAACAAAAGATGTTTTCTCTGAATATGTTTAATGAAATAATCACTTCCAACAACATTTCTTCAACAGCAACCTGGGTAAAATATAGCATATTACAATAGAAAGCATATGAATTTTCATATTTAATGCTTTGCTTAAGAAAGTTAGCACGCTTTACAAAAATAATCTTTATTTCTACAAAGAAGAATTTAAATATAGTATGTGTCTCAGGCTTTCCCCTATATTTCTCTCTTGCAATGTCAAACACCTAGCTGAAGTGTTGGTAAAATCGCTGCTTCCATCTCTCTTGTTTCCCAGAACCTGGGTTTACAACATTAGAAAGTAGGTTACAGCCAATTTAAATAGGCTGTTACATGTAAAATTCTACCCCTTGATCTGCACTCTTGCTCTCTGATCCACCATACAGGTCCATATGGCATATTCTGCACTTGTAATATTCAATAAAGATTGCAGTACAATTTTTAAAATGCCTTCATTTGGTTTACCACTCTCCAATGTCCATATGCTTTTGTCCTCCTAGCTAACTTCCCCTTCCACATCTTTAGTGGTCCTTATGTTTTTTAACCTGCCTCCTTATCAGCATCTCATTAAAGCACACATCTGTGGCTTTACATTAGCCCACTACACTAAAACCTTTAATTCTCTCTTTTACCTCTGCACTGCAGATAAGAGAAAGTCAATGCAGTTTAGAGAGGGGGAATTTTGGCCACACAATATGCATCACCTTTAAAACACGTAGATCCAGGTATTTCTACTCCAGAGTCATGACTGAGAGACTTCATTCTAAAAGGTTCATTACTATCCACAAGGTATGTAGTGTTACAGATTCCACAGTACTGTCTACACAAAATGAAAATTCTAGATGTGTTAGTTTTTTAAATCTGAAATGCAAATAATTCAATCACTTTAATAGCTCTATATTTTAAAAGAAGCTTAACTGCCAGCCCTTAGCTCAGTTGCTAAGAGATGAGCTCACTACTATTTTAAACTCCAGAAGATCAAACCAACCTGCTTAACTCAATATCAAGATTGTATTTGTTAACAGAGAGTTGCACTAATTAATTCTAGCTTCCTTTGAAAAATAGCTGATTTTAAAGAGAAGTGCTTATAACCACTCAGGGTTTTAGCATCTTCCTTATTTGGCCGGTAATGGAGATCTTTAAAAAAAGCAGCAAAAATGCTATAAACTAGCAATGAAGAGTAACTGTCCAGCTTGTTACGCATGCACAAGGGAAGCAAAAGTGTGACACTAAACGGGCCAAATCCTCTCATACACTTTAATGAAATTACCTCCTGGAGTAAGACAAGAGGGATTTGGCCCTTTTCTTCTTTTTGGTGATTTACTTGTGCACTCTTATCTTCAGGAAGCGTAGTTTAGACTCTCATGCAGTAATTTGTAAATAAACATATGGGGCCCAGTCTTGCAGTTCTGAAACTTCAATGGGAGTTTTATAAAAATATGTTCTGCAGGCACAGACCCACAGCTATGACGGACACTTCCTTTTCCCCAGAGATGCCCCTGACTCAAAGGTGCTCTGATACTATGGTGATGAGAGCTATACAAACATCTGTGTAACGTCTTATGCTCCTATATAAAACGTGCTATTAGCTGAAATAAGGAAAAATCTTTGACTGACTATTTTTAAAGCAAGAGATGGAAATGTGAATGGAAAGAAAATCTCACCTTTTTAAAGATAAAATAATCAACATTTATTTATTAAGCACTGGCAGTATGATAAATCTAGAAAGTATCCATGTAAATAGTAACTTTATATAAGGCATTTAATTAATAGTAGAGATAAGAAAATATACATGTATAAGAAATAACTGCATGATGATTCCTTAATATTATGTAATCAGCACATAAACAACTGTGTGTGTTATGGGAGTTGCATGTAAACTATTTTTTCCTCTAGTTTTAGTCTACATAATAATATTTGTATAATTTCAGTGGGGCTTCTTGACTTTATGAGTGTGAATTTTGATAGGTCTAGTTGAGGAAACATAAGGAAAACAGGCAGATAACTAGTACATGGTTACAGATAACCTTAATTAATTTTACCTGAAGATGCAGTTCTGCTCTGAAAAGTTTCTCTGAAAATGGGTGTGTGAGATGATATATTTATCATGTCCCATGATCCAAGTCTGCTAAGCACCTCTCAGGAGGATTTTAGCACCTCACAGGACTGGAATATGTAATATGTACTTGACTTACAAGCAGAAAGATGATTTTTCTCATAGTCAGCCCTGCAAACTCAGATTAGGCTCTGAAAGTCATACTGGGTTCACTCCTCCTTGTGCCTTATCACCTGAAATAAAGATTCTGCAAGGAATATTATGCCCCTAGTTACATCTGTGCAATCCCCGGGTCTTGTGGATTTGTAAAGGTATAGCTGATTGGAATTTAGCTACCACATCTGATGATGCATAACACATAATAGACTCCAGTTATTAACATCACTCATCATTAACAGCATTGATTCTGCAGGATTAGCCACAATAAACCAATAATAAGTGAACATGTATTTTTGTCAGTAAAATGAGCAGATGCATCTCTGAACACACTCAGGCAACATACATGCTGTTTAAGAAGGTGCCATTTATACACAGTCATTTTTCAGAGTAGAACAATACTTTAAACTATACATTTTTCACCTGATGACTTAGCTATAATTGGGACAATTCTTCCATTTGGGGGGAATCTCTGCTCCATTCCCCACATGTTGTGCCTCATGAGGAACTGCAATGAGATGTGGTCCGTGACCAGAGAACGCTACCCTCTGGTATGCAGAGCATAAGCAAAAATATCTCCGTTACAATGAACTTTGAAACTTATTTGCACAACACACTGTTGAAGGCAGAATAGTGCCTTTACTTTTCCTTGCGGGTCAGGTAAATAATCTGATAGGATCTAGCTTCTTTATGCAGATTAGTGATTCTATAACATGTATTGCTATTTTCAAAATCCAGATTAACCCTCAACCTATCTGAAGTCCCAGTTTGTGAATGATTTTGGAAGAGGAAAATTCCAAATGAATCTAACTTCACTTTAGTCTTTATATGCTATTAAAAAAAACAACCCAACCTTACAGTGGCAATAAGAATGTGTAGCTCACTCATAAACCAAAGAAAACATCACAATAATGTGGATTTAGCACCTACATGTCATAAATTAGGCTTGGTGATACCATAATCAAATTCCATAATCCATAATTGCATCTGACAAAGTGGGTATTCACCCACAAAAGCTTATGCTCCAATATGTCTGTTAGTCTATAAGTTCCCATAGGACCCTTTGTCACTTTTTACAGATCCAGACTAACACGGCTACCCCTCTGATACATAATCCATAGTGTATTTTTTTTCTTTCTTCCATTATATATTTCGAAAATAAGGTCTCTCTAGATCATCTTTAGAACAAAGAAATTTAAACGTAAGTGATGTTTCCCTTAAAAAAAAAAAAGTACTAACTGCAACAGAAGAGGAAATTATTACTCATAGACACCCCTGCCCCCATATGCTCTGCAGTGCACTCTTAGAAGCAAGTTCTATTTGATATATACTATTACAAGCTGACATTGAAATGAAGCATTTAGGTTTTTTTCTGGAATAGAAAGGCCTAAGTGAGATTTGCAGATCAATACTATCTATACTAGTGAAAGTCCCATTCAGCACTTGTTTTTGATAATAGAAATTAATGATCATCTCTTATTGTCAGGCATATATTCTTACCTCCAAGCACAAGGATTTATAGACCTAATCCAAGCCCAGTGAAGCCAACGAGACTCTTTCCAATGCATTTAGTGGGGTTTGGCTCAGGCTAAATATTAACTAATGCTAATAACAGCTGCAAGTGCAAATCCTCATGCCTCAAGATAAAAACACACCTCAGAGTATTTTGAGCATCCTTAGTTTCTTACTGTTGCATTGTCTTGACTCTGAAGTGCACCTGTGCAATGGTAAGCATGGAATGATGAACAGACTGTGTACACATATTGCATAAACTCATTAGCATTTGGAAAAATGTCTCAGCCACTACCAGCTGAGCTAGCAGCCTATGCATAAAAAATAATTCACACAGTTATAATGCATCATTAAACAAAAACATCCTCAAGAATATTAGCAATTTATTTACTTGGATCTTGTTTTTGTATAGGTAGCTATTAATCACAGTAGCCAGAAAAATGGGTGTAACAAGCCCCAACATCTTGATTCAATACACTGCATAGCGAAAAGCAAGAGTGACTATATTTTATACTCAAACTTACACCAGAAGCACATTCTGGTAAATAAATTCTAGGAGCTCATCTCTGGCCTGTAGTCACAAAAGCAAATACAAAAAGTCCATAACTGCATCTCTAGGTTCTTAAGGGCAGCAGAGTTTACACTGCATACTGCTGTGTTTTGGCAGATCATATTGTGGGATTTCAACATCTGTGCTTCTTGTAAATTTGGTAAATCTCTAACCAATATGTATGCTTACAAGTCTTGGGCAATGCATTTTATTTACCATGTGCTTTGTTCTGGCTATCCAAGCTAGGATGAGCTTCCAAGCTTTGTTCAATCAATATTAATTAATGTGGACCAGATTACTAATTGAGACTAGCATTATGCAAAAAATAAACACTGACAGCTCAAAAAACAAAAGTATCCAACATCAGAGGGGACATCAAATATGTATAACTTGCTCCCCATTTCTTATAGACAGTTCCTGACAGCTGCAAACAAAAATTTATATAACCCAAGAACTAATTGTTTTTAATCAACATGCTTTTCACCATTTAAATATATTTATCCTTTTCCTACCAGCATTCAATGTTCTATTGCATTCTCTCACATGTGGTACTTTGAAACAGGTCAATTAAATAGACATTGTACACACATTTTAGTAAACTGTACTGCATTATTCTTGAATTATTGGTTAAATTAAGGTTATCCACATACTTCGCAGAAAACATATAGACTGTTTGAGAAATCCTGGCCACACTGAAGCCTATGAGAATTTTCCCATTCACAACAATTAAGTTGAGATTTCATCGTGTATGTGGATGAGTAGAACCCTTACTTAAATTTATAAATCCAGAGGGCTAAATTCTGCTATCACGCACATGGATTTAACTGAAACAAACTCTGACCTAAAATCTACCAGGGAAAATCACAGCTTCATATGATGTGTTGCATGCTGGATTTTGCATTTGTTTCACTAATTTGCTTTGAAGAGGTGTAAAGTCACAGGTGGGCAGATAGTTCTATATTTATTTTGCATCCGACCAGTTAATCTGTTTTAGATATTTCCAGATTTATTTGGAATATATTACTAATGAAAGATGCTCCAGATCTTCTGTTTTCAGACAGAAGTATGCAAATAACAAAAGCATAGAGATATACCGGTATACTGCTTAGAATCAACCCATAACCATTGCTTCTTACATTTGACAGGTCTAGCTTTTGCAGTAGGCAAATGGCAAAATCCTCGTCAAATCTAAATTTTGGACACAGCTTACTTGTAAGTCCTGTAAACACATTTCACTTTTTGGTGCTATGCACATGGGCATCCAAGGTCAAAACTGAAGTTTAAAAACGTAAATATAAAAATACTGTTCACTTCCATTTAGCTAAATGGCCTGGGGGACATCTGAACATTTTGGATAACCAAGTGTTCAGCTAAATGGAAGTGCTATTTTGAACACAGGACTACATGGGGGACACACTGGATTTGGATAACTAGGATTTTTGGATAAAGGGAATATGGATAACTGGAATTGTACAGTACATCCAGGAACCCTATCAGGTAGTCCTTCAAGACAGACAGAAATCTTGTATTTGTATGATTGGAACCATTTTGAAAAAGCCTTTGATCTAGAAGGGCTATTATAATGCTACCTGCACAACGATGAATGGTTATAAACAAGGCTTTGTTTTGTCATTTGTAAATATTGCCTGAAAGATTCTAGTTTGTCACAAAAAGTGTTTAGGGTTTTCTTTGCCATTCTTGCTCTCCTTAACCTTGATTTGTCCACCCTGCAATACATCATGGCATTGCTGATAAAATGAAGCTAACCTTGGCTCGCGGGACACAGCTGCCCTGCAAGGATGCAGCGATGACAAGTAGCAGAGGACTGTCATAAAGAGGTAAGTAAGAGTTAATAGAACAAAAGTACTTCATATCTCTTTTGCCTGTAAAGGGTTAACAAAATCAGTGAGCCTGGCTATCACCTGACCAGAGGACCAATCAGGGGATAGGATATTTTCAAATCTTGAGAGAGGGAAGTTTTTGTGTGTGCTGTTAGTGTTTGGTTGTTGTTCACTCTGGGGGCTCAGAGGGACCAGACGTGCAACCAGGTTTCTCTCCAATCTCTCCGATAAAGGCTCTTATAAGTTCAAAATAGTAAGTACTAGGTAAATAAGGTGAGTTAGGCTTATGTTTGTTTTCTTTATTTGCAAATGTGTATTTGGCTGGAAGGAGTTCAAATGTGTATTTTGCTGAAAGGACTTTAATTTGTACTTGTATACTTAGGCTGGGAGGGTATTCTATAGCTAAAAGACCCTATAAAATATTCCATCTTAAATTTACAAAGATAATTTTTACTGTTTTTCTCTCTTTAATTAAAAGCTTTTCTTGTTTAAGAACCTGATTGGTTTTTTTATTCTGGTGAGACCCCAGGGGACTGGGTCTGGATTCACCAGGGAATTGGTGGGGAGAAAGGAGGGAAGGGGGAGAGAAAGGTTAATTTCTCTCTGTGTTAGGATTACTTTCTCTCTCAGGGAGAGTCTGGGAGGGGAGAGAGGAGGAGGGGTGAAGGTGAATTTTCCTCTCTGTTTTAAGATTCAAGGAGTTTGAATCACAGTGATCTTCCAGGTAACCCAGGGAGGGGAAGCCTGGGAAAGGCAACGGTGAGGGAAAGGGTTTACTTTCCTTGTGTTAAGATCCAGAGGGTCTGGGTCTTGGGGGTCCTCGGGCAAGGTTTTGGGCGGACCAGAGTGTACCAGGCACTGAAATTCCTGGTTGGTGGCAACGCTACAAGTACTAAGCTGGTAACTGAGCTAGAGAAATTCATGCTGGTACCCCATCTTTTGGATGCTAAGGTTCAGAGTGGAAAATTATACCATAACAAGGACATTACAGATAAAATAACTGGAAAACTGGGATTTGCAGATTTAGTTTCATTTTCATAAATATTTTCTGAATTTAGCTATTAAAAGCTCAGTCCTGTATTGTTTCTGCACTCAAATCTCCAGTGAAATCATTGGTTTTCTGGGTGCTCTAGGAATGCACACAACCTACATCTCTGACCTAGCCTCGCAGCCTCTCTCCCTCTATTCTATTTTTCTGCTTTCCACCTCCCCCGGCCCCTTCAGCTCTGATAATATCACCACCTTCAGTGCCCCCTTTGTGTTACTTTTCCACACAGTCCTCTGCACACATGGAACACTCTCCCCTCTCCCAAGCCAACAAGCCAGCTGAATCCTTCTGTCGATTCAAAAGACTCCTTCGGATGCACTCCTTCCAGGATGCTCCCAGTGAGCCAGAAATAATTTTTAGAGGCAAAAAAGCACTTTTAATTGACTCATCAAGATGTGCATAGGCTTAAACTAAATGACTGTGTGATCTTGTCATTCTGACCTTGTCCGTCCCTGGGTATTTGTTACACCTGTCACTGCACCAAAATCAGAGCGTAAACCCTATGGGACATGGAGCATGTCTTAATATTTCTTTGTGATGCCTCTAGTACACTTTTAGATGCTGCTAAAACAAAACATAAATAAAATAGACTGCAGATTGGACACCAACTGTGATCTTGACAAGCAGAAATCTAAACTGTAATTAATTGAAAAACTATTTTCAGCAGCAACTCCTCTCAGACATGTGAAACCCCACTTACTTCAGAGGGTACCGGGGATTAACTGAGATGAGAAGTGAGCCCAGTGAGGAACCACGAGAATGGGCAACATGCATCACATTGCCTGCCATCCTTTAAGGTCAATACACACCAGGGGTTCACAGCACTTCATTGGCACCACCACCAGTGAATCTGGCCAGGAGATGAAGGGCCCATAGTGCTGATTTGTAAAGTGCTTTGAAATACAGTTCTAACTAACACTGGCTAGGGTTCATACCAGAATATAGCTCTGCTGGCAAATGTTTAATCACATTCCGATGCCATCTTTGTCTTCTTATCTAGCAACTTCTAGCAAGCTCATCACAATAGCCCTCAAGCATTGCAGCTTGCTAACTAGGGCCCAATGCTAGTGGAGACAAGGCTCAAATGGGACAAAAAGACAGATTAGAGCAGAGGCAAGGAGATCATCTACGGGGAGTTCTATAAGTGTGAACCTGGGTAAGGTAAGATCAAAGGCAACAGCAATTATGTCACAGATGAAAAAGGGACAATTCACAGGAAGGCTGATGACAATTTTACTCTAAAGTCGCAGGCTATAGGATCCTATCTATCCTTTAAGCCAGCCAGGCAGTAATTTTAGGACCAGAAATGCAGGCAACACTTTGGACTCCAAAATTGCACATGCATATTTTTGCTGAACATCTATTCACATTACAAGTGGCATTTGCGCACACAAATCAAATAACTGCGACTGTCTGAATAATGCGGATGGGAAATGTTGAGTCTATGGATTCAAAACGTGTGAGAGCAATGTTGGAGGCTAGTTTGGGGCTGGCTTGAAAATGTTGCCCCTTTGATCTTATTTTCTCTGCCCATTTATTTCTGTAGAAATGCAGATTTCTAAAGCTCAAAGAGAGAAGCACTTATCTCATACACAAGATCATCATCAAACGTAAAAAAATTCAGCTAATATTGTAATTGTTTTCTATCATAGTAAAGACTGCAGTTCCTGTTCATGAATTTATCTTTCCCTGTCCCAATGCTCGGTTCTAATATACACCTTTTCCCTTTAGAGAATAACTCAATATATACCACAAGATACATACTAAGTGGGAGGGAGTCTATTATCCTCTCCATGCACAGAGTGCTATGTGTATAATTACAATTAGTGTTGATGTATGGGAGAATGGTGTGGGTAACATTTGCTAAGAGAAAAACAGATACCTTCTCCCCACCCCCCGAAAAATTATAACGGTTTGTCTTCCAGATAGTTTGAAAGCAAGAGATTAGCTGTGTTTTACAAACTCTGGCAGTTCCATTCCTGTGTGAAGGTTAAGTACGCCAGCTTTCTCCAGAACAAAGGCAGGGTGAGCAGCATTAGTAAATCTGTGCCTGATGGTGAACAGAGCTAGTCCCCTCTCTGCATTGAAGAATGAAAGTCTCCCAGCTTTATAATCCAGCAGAATGCCGACCCTGGCTGGCTGTTCCGTCATGTAAACATCACTCATTACACCATGGTGGAAGAATTTATAAATGAAACTGTGGAGAATGGGAAATAGAAACAAAATGAGAATCCATGATGCCATTAATCAGAAATAAACTACCACCATTTATTTCCCAGCCATTAACGAATTGCTGCCTCTCGTACACTTTGCACAATGCAGTTCACACACTGAAGGAGATCTCCGAGAAGTATGAAACTTACTACATGTCTAAGCTGACATTACTTCATAATACTACCTTCTACGCTCTGAACTCTTACACTAGCCCCTCAGCATTTCAAAGAACTCTCTTTCAGGAGAAAGACACCCATTTTGATCCTCTTCATCGATGCAACCTTCGTTCTTTTCCGGCCTCTGGGCCCAGTTATGGCATCATAGGGCTTTGAGGATGCTCAGAGCCTCACTTATCTCAAATGCTGCATTTAGTTGATTGTTGCTAATATGCTCAGATTTAGGTTTAAATAAAAAATGTACTCCCCAAAGGTTGGCACTTTACTTGAACCTGTAGTATACTCATGTCCTATAAATAGGGCTACGATTTTGGCTTGGAAATTTTTAGTAAATTTCATGCCAAAGGTGCAGGGGGAAAATAGATAAGTCACAGAAAGGAGAACAAGCTTACCCCACTCTCACTCCACAGCAGCAGTTCTGTCCCACAGGGCTGGGCCCAGCTCCCCTTGCTGGGTGTTGCAACCTGCACATGGGGTCGTACCATCATTTGAGTTTGGCCCATCCACAGCTTTTCAGATAGAGGCAGAGGGGCCAAACCTGAGTGGTGCTGAACCCTGTGAGCCAAGCCACACCACCACTCGGGCCTAATCAAATGTCTTTATATATCCATTTCCAAGATTGCACTGACTCCATTCATGTTCAGGATTTCCATAACCATGACCTCCATGACAAATCATAGCCCTACCTATACAGCCCTAAGTGACCTGGGACTGTCCCTTTTCCCATGCCGCAGCTGCAGCCAACAGGGGCACTCAAGCTGGATCCCCCTCATTATAAAAGAGTGGAAGGTCTGGCAGAGTGTGCTTTGTGTGATCTCCAGGACTCTGGAACTTGCTCCGTGCTCCAGAAGTGACCTTCTGCACATACTCCAAAAGCCTTTTTTGATAGGGTTTTGCAAGCGGTTTGAGGCTATGTCCCCAGAACCTTGTCTGTGATCCACTTGCTGGTTGAACTGAATTGGGTTCATTTGTGCCTGATAAATGTTTGTTTTTTAATGCTGCCAGATGTGCTAAGCTGCTGTCAGACTAAGTGTCAAGTACTTCTATAGGTATATTTTTATCTTTTACAGGTATATTTTTAATTATGACTTACATCTGAAGAAATAAAAACAAACAAAGATGTCTTCCACCATGTGTAAAAATGTAACTTTGCAAGTACCTAGACTCACTCAGCTTTACCTCGTTTGTGTAGAACAATAACATATGCACCAAGAAGTATCATCCTGCCCCAGGTTGCTGCCTTCTGATGTAGAGTTATAGCAGATTCCAATCCGGTAGCCTTTGCAGCCAGTGACAGTGGTTTCCCAGTAATGAAGACCACGAGCTGGCAGTAGCTCACCCAGGACAGATGGAATTCTACAAATGAAGAGAATACAGCAAAGCCAGTATTTCAGCTTAGCGACTGCATAATGTTCTTTCCATCGCTTATAGTCACATCATGTGGCTGCATCTTATATTGCTTAGATAGTAACTTCATCCTCCTAACTGAAGCTTTTCAATATAAAAAGCTTAGTTACTTTTAGCAAAAATCCTCTCTGATTCTACCTGCACATTATAGTAAACTTGCCATGAGAATTTAAAACTATTAAACATTATAGAAAGCCATATGATGTCCAGTAAAAGACACACAAGGATGTAGAATAACATTTTCAAAAGTGCCTGGCTGATTTAGAAGTCCCATTCTCAAAAGAGACTTAGGCATTATGGGCTGGTCCACACTAAAAAGTTTTGCCACTTTATTATGAGTACAATTAGATTGAAAAAAACCCCTAGTATGTTGGTATAAAAGTGCTCGTACCAATGTAGATTACCGAGGTTCAGGAAGCCAAACAAGCTATATCTGTATGAATATCTTCTATGCAGGTATAAATGCATCCACACTAGGGTTTATACCAGTATAACAAAAAGATCACATCCCTATCTGACATAGTTATACTAGTTTAACTTTTCTAGTGCAGACCAGCCCTCAGAAGTCCCTTTTGAAAATGAGATTTAGGCTCTTAAGTGACTTAGGGGAAGTTTACACTTAAAACCCTGCATCGGTGCAGCGGTGTTGCTGTAGCACTTTAACGGAGATGCTGTAAGTCGACAGGAGAGAGCTATAAAGAGAGAATAGTGAATATTCCTTATGAAAGGAAAGTAAGATGACCAGCCATTTTTAACCATGGTCAATATGGCAATAAAATCACAAATCAGTTCTTCTTGTGGCAATTTTCAAGACAGGAAGGGTCTTGAAAATCGAGAGAACTGAGCATGAGCAAAGACAAGGGCAGAACCAGTCACTCCAGTACATATCTTATTCTCTGAATTCTTATCTCACAAAAACATGGTGACTGGGCAATATAACAAAATTCAGTGTTGATAAGTGCAAACCAATGCACATTGGAAAGCATGATCCCAACTATCATATAAAATGATGGGGTCTAAATTAGCTGTTACCACTCCAGAAAAAGATCTTGGGGTCACTGTGGATAGTTCTCTGAAAACACCCACTCAATGTGCAGCGGCAGTCAAAAAACTAACAAAGTTAGAAACAATTAGGAAAGGGATAGACAATAAGACAGAAAATATCAGAATGCCATGGTACAGCCACATCTGGAATACTGCTGGCAGGTCTGCACTTCCCATCTCAAAATAGATATATTAGAACTGGAAAGTAGTACAGAGAAGGGCAACAAAAATTATTAGGGATATGGAACAGCTTCCATTCAAGAAGAAATTGAAAAGACTGGGACAGGTCAATTTAGAATAGACAGTTAAAGAGGGATACGATAGAAGTCTATAAAATCATGAACAGTGTAGAAAAAATGAATATGAAGGTGTTATTTACCCCTTCACATAAGACAAGAACCAGGGGCCATCCAATGAAATTAATAGGCTGCAGGTTTAAAGCTAACATAAGGAAATACTTTTTCACACAACACACTTTTGAAGGCCAAAAGTATAACTAAGTTCAAAAAAGAATTAGATAAGTTCATGGAGGATAGGTCCATCAATGGCTATTAGCCAAGATGGTCAGGGATGCAACCCCATGCACTGGGTGTCCCCCTAAGCTTCTGACTGCCGGAAGCTGGGACTGGATCACTCACTAATTGCCCTGTTCTGTTCATTCCCTCTGAAGCATCTGGCACTGGCCACTGTCAGAAGGCAGGGCACTGGTCTGAGCCAGTATGGCCATTTTTATGTTTTTATCAGTTTAATTTTCAGTGGACGTTTCTCAGTGCAGCTTCAACCTCTTTACAACAATAAAAAAAGGTATCAGAGTAACAGACATTATTATGTTGTATTTTCTCTTCCATCTGGCCTCAGTTTTATTAAGGTATCTGAATAAGCCAGTTTGATGGTTTCTTCATTTGAGGATACAATGTTTTGTTACCCTTCTCTTCCTCTCTTAATATTAAATGTTAGACTATAATATTTTTAAAGTGTCTATTTTGATAGTATTTTGTATCCCACTCTCCCAACCTTCCAATATTGGAGGGGAGTGTTCTACACACATCTAATTTACTGATCAGAGCCAGCTACATTGCACAGCTCCAGGACCACAGACTGTCACGCATAAATTAGAACAGCTTTCAGGATGCCTTAGCTTACACCATAGACCACACTGGGATATGAGAGCATAAATGTGGTTGTTTATGCCAGTTGAACCACATAATCTGGCCCATTTCATCATCTGTATTGACAGTGCCTAGCATATTGTTGTTGCTACCAGAATGCAAATAATTTAATTAATAATACAATAACAAATCACAACATCAGTGCTATTTTTTCTGAAACATTCCCTTGATACCTCTGTTTTAAAAAAACAAGGTGTTTTCTAAAGTTCAGTAATAATTTATTATAGGGTTTTTTTTTTTAAAATCAACTGTCATAAGCAAATATCGTATGAGATAGCTCAGTGTTTCTCAAACTGGGGTCGCCGCTTGTGTAGGGAAAGCCCCTGGTGGGACGGGCTGGTTTGTTTACCTGCCCCGTCTGCAGGTCCGGCCGATCGCGGCTCCCACTGGCCGCAATTTGCTGCTCCAGGCCAATGGGAGCTGCTGGAAGCGGCACGGGCCGAGGGACTTACTGGCCGCCGCTTCCAGCAGACCCCATTGGCCTGCAGCGGTGAACCGCAGCCAGTGGGAGCCGCGATTGGCCGGACCTGCAGAAGGGGCAGGTTAACAAACCGGCCCAGCCCCCCAGTGGCTTTCCCTACACAAGCAGCAACCCCAGTTTGAGAAACACTGAGATAGGTGCTGTTTTATAAATCCAAATAATGAAATAAATTGGTAAGACCACAAAACAAGTATCATTTTAGGTTTGTGGCTGTGATTGTTTTCACCTCACAGCAGTGCTAAAATTGAAGCCTTATCCCTTTCATTTTGTAGAAAAGCAGGGCTTGTCTACACTTACCGGGGGATCAATGCATGGCGATTGAGGCATCAGCGGTCAATTTAGTGGGTCTAGTGAAGACCAACAGAGCTGCTAAATTGACCGCAGATCACTCTCCTGTCGACTCCTGTACTCCACGAGAAGCACAAGGGGAGTCAACGGGAGAGCATCTCCCGTCGACATAGCGTAGTGTGGACCCCAGGGTAAGTAGATCTAAATATGCCAACTTCAGCTACGTTATTCACATAGCTGAAGTTTTGTAACTTAGATTGATCTCTCCCTTAGTATAGACAAGGCCTCACTCTCTTATGCAGGATGAGGCAGATTCTTGCTTTCATTGAAGAGGTGTTCTTTTCCCTCCTAAAGCAGTTCAATTTTTTCTCCTCCACCCTATATAATCATCTACAGCTGTGTAAAGTGGGTGTAAAATGATGCCATTTGATTAATCATTTTGCATCCACCTGGTACAGGGGTGGATTACACAAGGTACAAGGCAATGAAGCTTGACCAAACATAGGTTTTGCACGGATTTAAATAAATCAGTAGAAAAATAACTTAGTTAAACTGGTGCAGCTTCCCAGTGTAAACTCAGTTATACCATAACAGGGTGTTGCATCAATTTCACTAAATGTTTTTTCTACTATTTGAGTTACATTGGTGCAAAAACTGGGTGTAGATAAGCCTGAAGAGTCAGGCCCCATATCGAGACATCAGAACTTCCATGCTCAGGATTCTGATACTTACCCAGTGAATTTAGTTCTCTCAGGAAGGCATATCACAGTTCCATCGGAAGACACTTGCAAAGCAGGATGAGCTGTGTCACTCATCACATGAAATCTAGTTCCTGTTATTATTCATGACAAAGAAACACACACCAATTCAGGGATGACTACAGTGCTAATTTTAAATGAATCATAAAATACCAAACAATATAACAACATTTATTGTTTTCTAAACAAGACACAGCAGCAAGGATGAATTTCTCTTAGAGAAGGGCAGAGTCCGAACAGTGCACCCTTAAGTGCAGCTACTCTTCTCTTGAAATTCAGATCTGGATCTGAACATGGCAGCTTGGATCCATCTTATTTTCACAAAAGGAGGAGGTGGTGTATGCAAGTGGTAAGCCTTAAATCAGGGCGACACCTGTATCAGCAGTGTTTCCCCTGCTTTCACCCTCCCACACATAAAATAATTATACAGCAAGAGCAGCAGTGGCTACCAGCATTGACAGCCAATGTAGCATCTTCTAGCATAACTATGAAAGTTTCACAAAGGGGAACCCAGTAGCTTTCAACTTTAATAACTTTCTTCACTACTCTATCGTGATCCAGTTCCCCACTAGACTAGCACAATCATAAATACAGCCTCACTACATAGACCTCCAGGTGAATCTGCCATAGGCAATCTCACACTCAACAATAAAAGTAAGACAACTACAGATATTCCGGAAAATTGTAGGACTTCTTTACGTAGGGTTTGCTGCTGTCATTGTTCTCCACATTTCTTTACTAATTTTATTGCCACAGTCTGTTCTGTGTCCATCAAAATCTTTTTCATTAGTAATGGGTAACGTTATGCCAAAGAAGGTAAAGACTCCCAAGTGCTTAGGGTAGTTAAACTCTTTGGGCAACACAGAGATCTCTGGTATTAAAAAAAGTTTTGAAGTCAATCAATTATTTTTCAAAACACAGTTCTTGAAGTTTAAGCCTGCCATAATGTATCTTCTGCTAAAACACTGGACTAAGTTGTTGTCGTTTTTTAAAATCCACTTACAAACTTTTAGTTGTGTTTCAGATCATTCTGTATAATTTTGAATAGAACCTTTTATTAGGAAATGTCTTGCCAAGGTAAAAAGAAAAATCCCTAAACATATCCAGGTAAGGCCCACAAGGGGCTGAAATGCAAAGATGAGTTCTGTCAACTGCTGAATTCACTAGGGTTGCATAGGTCTAATGAGGGCAGAACTTGGTATTGTTTTAGGAGTTTTACATTCACAGGAGTTGTACAAAACTCCAGTACCTGAAGAATACTGGATAGTTTCCAATGGTCCTGATTCCAGTTACACCAGCTTTACACTGGCATAACTCTATTAAATTCAGCTGAATTATTCCCAATTTACACTAAAGGTCAGTCAAATCAGAAGCAGGCCCAGTATGTCACAATGAACTGATTACTTTTGGAGACTAAATTTCAGCATTAAATTCTGGGGCAATTATGCCTCCTTTGAGTGTCCTGCCACTCTACTCCATTCTTTTGATGTCAGAAAATGCAAATCTACCTTTCGTTGAGATGAGGGCGGCTTCACTCTGTTCACTTGTCCCAGATGAGTTGGCAGCTCTCACATAGAAGAAATAATTCACATTGGGCTGCAAATTAACTTGCAGTTCAGGCTTTTTTATTCCAGCAAAAGATCTAGAAAAATTCAACAATTTTTACAATTGAAAATGCAAACTAAAACTATCACGAACAAATTAAAATGATCTCTTATACAAACAGCTAAGCCATTTTAGCTATGTAATATTATACTTGGATATTACAGTGATTGGCACTGTAGGAAAACCTGAGGTTGTATGGAAGCATAGACAGACAGATCTTTTCTTCAGATTACAGATGGATTTTGCCATTTTATCTACGACATTTTCCCTTGCTTTACTGGCTTTAAAATGACTTGAGTCTCTATTGTCTTGCACTTTATATAATTATTTATACCTATGTAAACAAGGTGTAAAATTCAACTAATCTGATTTAGTAGCATTTTACACACACTTTATGCTCAGATTGCACAGATGGAAGTGAGTATACATAGTGCACGGCAGTGGAGAATCAGGATCAGGGGCGGCTCTAGACATTTTGCCGCCCCAAGCACAGCGGCATGCCGCGGGGGGTGCTCTGCCAGTTGCCAGGAGGGCAGCAGGTGGCTCCGGTGGACCTCCCACAGACGTGGCTGTGGAGGGTCCACTGGTTCCACGGTCCGCTGGTCCCGTGGCTTTGGTGGACCTCCAGCAGGCATGCCTGCAGGAAGTCTACCGGAGCCACCTGCCGCCCTCCCGGCGACCAGCAGGGCACCCCCCCAAGCCCACGCTTGGTGTGCTGGGGCCTGGAGCCGCCCCTGATCAGGACCCCTAATTTTCATTAATCTTCCCAGTAAAACATACATGTTGCCAGGTGAACGAATTAAACAAATAGAACCTGCAATAAATACAACTGCATATGAGAACACATGGCTGGTATGACCAGGCTACTTAAATACAGATTTCAACTGTATGTGTGTCTTTACCATCTCTAATTTCTATGATCCCACAGTATGTCAGACAGGCAAATGCAGTTTGCCACGTAAGTCCATTATTATTAATTTATCTACACTGTTTTTCTGCAGTTGTCCCACAAGAGAGCAGTACAAACTGAAGAATGATCAGTGCTCTTCCACTAGGATTTTCATACACACATCTGAGCCTTGTTTATCAGTATGAGCAAAATCTCGCAGTCATTACACGTTTTTCATGAAGGTAAAACTCCTTTTAACTTCAAAGGGAGCTTTGTTTCCATAAAGATTGCACTCTATGTGCAATTTATTTCACTTCTCCATTGTATGCGTTTTACAGTGCCTTTTGTCATGAAAAAATTGAGAAAAAAAATCATTATGTCCTTCAAAGATGTTTCCAATTTGAGTGAACTTCAAAGGGGGGGAGAAGGTTTAAGCTCATCAGGACTAAGACAAACCTTGTTATAGAAATAAGCATGCAAATCCCAAAAGAGATGCAGTAAATGCAGAATCAGGTAACCCAAAGTTGATGAAGATTGACAGACTGTATCACTATCAAGTAAGTGATAAAGACCCTGATTCAACAAGGTACTTAAGCATGTGCCTGTCTTTAAGCAGGTGAATAATCATATTGGTGGATCATCCGGGAAAGGCTTTTGGGAGAAGTGTGACTAGAGGAGGGATGACCAAAGAGAGAGTGGTCTCATAGAGGAGAAAGACTGGTCTGAGTATAGGAGCAACATGGAAAAAGGCATGATGAGAGTACAAGAAGAATACAAAAGAAGCACTTTGGAGGCAGGTTAAAGTAAAATAAAAGGAGCAAGGAAGGAGAGACGGCCAAGACTCAGGCAGGAATGGAGTTTTGCAAAGCTTTGAAATAAGTTGTCCACACTTATTTAAACTAGGAAGATGGCCTGGGACACTCTATAATTATTTTGCAATGAAGGAGAGGGATAGTTCAATGGTTTGAGCACTAGCTTGCTAAACCCAGGGTTGTGAGTTCAATCCTTGGGGGGGGGGGTCATTTAGGAATCTGGGGGGAAAAATAATTGGAGATTAGTCCTGCTTTCAGCAGGGGGTTGGATTAGATGGTCTCTTCCAACCCTGATATTCTATGATAATGTCCTGATACCCCAACAGTTTTTGCAGGTGGAGTCATTTTTCATAGCTCTCAGTTAAAAGCTCTGACACAGAAGCAGAACTAACTGAAAAGGAGTCATTTTGCTCAAATAGTTAAAAGAGTGCTAAAAATCGAGCTACAAGGAGACGTATAGAAAACTGCTTGTCCTAATGAATGGACGGAATCTCTCAAGCACAGTGATTTCCTCTGCACAATGCCTTCCTGTTTTCCCTATGAGATGCCACAAAAGTCACTGCCCTACCATGAAAACAGGAGCTGTCCTTTCCCTCCCTCCGCCCCCTTGCAGAATAATTATATCATAACATTTTAGATGGCTTCTTAGACTAACCAAAGAACCAAAGGCTATACAACACGTCCATCTGAGTACAGAGGGGAGCAAGCTGCAACATCCACATCCTGAGTCAGAGCCAAACTTTCTCATAGCGTAGGGGCATTCAGATCTGCAGTTTGTGTTCAGAATAGGATCAGCCATCAAGTTCAGACTGGGATGTCCTCCAAGTCTGCGGATATTTGAATTCCGACTTTAGGCCCATCTCAGTATGAGAGTGCAATATTTCACCTACATCTCAGATTTAATAGCAGCACAAAGTTGTCTGGACTCAGAATGGACCTATCAGTAAAACAGTAATCAGGTTTGCCAGTAAGGTACTGTGCCTGGTAACTTATTTTAGCTAGCTTTCAGCTTCCTAAGAATACGAGCCCATCAATTTTATGTGAGATTAAGGCTTAAAAAATATCCCTGGTGGTGCCAACTAATGAAAGAGGATAAGCCAACAAGATGGAACATTGATTTGCAACACTCAGTTAATTTCAGCCAGCTCCAGACTCACAACAAGCTGAGTCCCAAACAAGAAATGTCTTTGAATGCTTTGCCTTTTGGTCTGGCTGCTAGGGGGAAGGGATGAGGTGGAAAACTGAGCCAATGAGCCCTGCCCTCCCCACCCCCGTGCCACAGGCAATCACTTTTGTTGGTTATGCTTTAGGTCGGCCCTCTAGTCAGTAATACAACCTTTAGAGGAAAAAAGGCATGATTACTGCCTGGTTTATGTGAGTATAAGGCAAGTATGTGAGAAGGGAATCGGCATTTTTAACATCCTGATGTGCTATGGGAAAAGCCTGCTCCATTTCTAAGTCCCTGTGATAAACTGTGATGCTAGATCTCCCTTAATCTAGCATAAATCATTGAACCCTGTAATTTCTGTCATAGAAGGAAGGGAAATCAATCTAACAAAATATGCTGAGTGTTCGGTTATATACTTGCTGTTTAAAATATGCATGCACATTTTACAGACAATTGGAAATGTAAAAAGATAATTGTATTGTCAGAGCATGACATAACCTCTTGGAAAAGGGCCAGGTTTTCTTTAGGTTTCATACTATTGCTACAAAACCTTTGACAAAAAATACAGGGCATTAAAAAGTGACAAAGAGTCCTGTGGCACCTTGTAAACTAACAGAAGTTTTTTTTCGTGGGTGAATACCCACTTCATCAGCTTATGCTCCAATATTTCTGTTAGTCTACAAGGTGCCACAGGACTCTCTGGTGCTTTTTACAGATCCAGACTAACACAGCTACCCCTCTGATACAGGGCATTGAAAGTAAAGGAACACAAGACACTTGATTTTTTTAATTTTCTCTCTTGCTCCTGTTTAGAATGAGAAATCTAAGTCTCAAAGACAGTCTCCAAATTTCAGGTACACCTCTACCCTGATATAAAGTGACCTGATATAACACTAATTTAGATATAACACGGTAAAGCAGCGCTCTGGGGGGGGGGGGGCGGGACTGTGCACTCTGGCAAATCAAAGAAAGTTTGATATAACACGGTTTCACTCATAACGCAGTAGGATTTTTTGGCTCCCAAGGACAGCGTTATATCGGGGTAGAGCTGTATTATATTTAACAGGAACAATTTTTCACTTTAAGCAGGAAGCAGTTACATTTTTCTTCACATTTAAATTGGTGAACAAGATTGTATCACCTGACTGATGTAGCTCAATGCTCAGAAATTGCCTAAAACACTGGAGATTTTCCTGAGTCATGAGAAATCTGATTTATTGCAGTTGTTTTTTGTTTTCATCCACACAGCAATTATATCCCATTTATTCCCATCTATTGCAATAAAAATTCTAAAGGTGTACTTTCAAATACAGTGTAAGCCAATGGGTGACTTATATATGTTAAAGTGTTCAGAATCCCCTCTGTATTTTAAATAGCTATTTTCCCTTCCAAACAATCCACCAGAGGAACCCAATATCTAGAGCTGTGCTGACATCACTGATATCTATGGTGGGAGCTGAATGCACACAACATTTTGCAAGTATAGCACCTCACAGGATTGGGCCCACTAAGAGGGAAGGATGGTCTTGTGGAGATTGGAGTTCCATTTCCAGCTGTGCCATGTGCTTCAGGCCTGCATATGTGCCCATCTACACTCTTCTTAAAGGAGTATGAATTGCGCTAATATAACTGAACACAGTACCAGGCTCTTCTTCAGTGATGCGTGCAAATCATTTAGGCCCAATTTTTTTTTTACAAGCATTTATCAATACATTAGAAGCAAGAGGAAGACTAAGGACAGGGTAGGCCCACTGCTCAATGAGGAGGGGGGAACAGTAACGGGAGACTTGGAAATGGCAGAGATGCTTAATGACTTCTTTGTTTCGGTCTTCACTGAGAAGTCTGAAGGAATGTCTAGTATAGTGAATGCTTACGAGAAGACGGTAGGTTTAGAAGAGAAAATAACGAAAGAGCAAGTAAAAAATCACTTAGAAAAGTTAGATGCCTGCAAGTCACCAGGGCCTGATGAAATGCATCCTAGAATACTCAAGGAGTTAATAGAAGAGGTATCTGAGCCTCTAGCTATTATCTTTGGGAAATCATGGGAGACGGGGGAGATTCCAGAAGACTGGAAGGGGGCAAATATAGTGCCCATCTATAAAAAGGGAAATAAAAACAACCCAGGAAATTACAGACCTGTTAGTTTAACTTCTGTGCCAGGGAAGATAATGGAGCAGGTAATCAAAGGCATCATCTGCAAACACTTGGAAGGTGGTAAGGTAATAGGGAATAGCCAGCATGGATTTGTAAAGAACAAATCGTGTCAAACCAATCTGATAGCGTTCTTTGATAGGATAACGAGCCTTGTGGATAAGGGAGAAGCGGTGGATGTGATATACCTAGACTTTAGTAAGGCATTTGATACGGTCTCGCATGATATTCTTATAGATAAGCTAGGAAAGTACAACTTAGATGGGGCTACTATAAGGTGGGTGCATAACTGGCTGGATAACCGTACTCAGAGAGTAGTTGTTAATGGCTCCCAATCCTGCTGGAAAGGTATAACAAGTGGGGTTCCGCAGGGGTCTGTTTTGGGGCCGGTTCTGTTCAATATCTTCATCAACGATTTAGATGTTGGCATAGAAAGTACGCTTATTAAGTTTGCGGATGATACCAAACTGGGAGGGATTGCAACTGCTTTGGAGGACAGGGTCAAAATTCAAAATGATCTGGACAAGTTGGAGAAATGGTCTGAGGTAAACAGGATGAAGTTCAATAAAGATAAATGCAAAGTGCTCCACTTAGGAAGGAACAATCAGTTTCACACATACAGAATGGGAAGAGACTGTCTAGGAAGAAGTATGGCAGAAAGAGATCTAGGGGTCATAGTGGACCACAAGCTTAATATGAGTCAACAGTGTGATACTGTTGCAAAAAAAGCAAACGTGATTCTGGGATGCATAAACAGGTGTGTTGTAAACAAGACACGAGAAGTCATTCTTCCGCTTTACTCTGCGCTGGTTAGGCCTCAACTGGAGTATTGTGTCCAGTTCTGGGCACCGCATTTCAAGAAAGATGTGGAGAAATTGGAGAGGGTCCAGAGAAGAGCAACAAGAATGATTAAAGGTCTTGAGAACATGACCTATGAAGGAAGGCTGAAGGAATTGGGTTTGTTTAGTTTGGAAAAGAGAAGACTGAGAGGGGACCTGATAGCAGTTTTCAGGTATCTAAAAGGGTGTCATCAGGAGGAGGGAGAAAACTTGTTCACGTTAGCCTCTAATGATAGAACAAGAAACAATGGGCTTAAACTGCAGCAAGGGAGATTTAGGTTGGACATTAGGAAAAAGTTCCTAACTGTCAGGGTAGTTAAACACTGGAATAGATTGCCTAGGGAAGTTGTGGAATCTCCATCGCTGGAGATATTTAAGAGTAGGTTAGATAAATGTCTATCAGGGATGGTCTAGACAGTATTTGGTCCTGCCATGAGGGCAGGGGACTGGACTCGATGACCTCTCGAGGTCCCTTCCAGTCCTAGAGTCTATGAGTCTATGAGTCTATTGCTTAATCTTGAATGACTGTGTTGGGATGCTCATCTTGAGCCACCTAGGGCTGATTGTCAGAGGTTCTGAGCACCAACAGCTGCCATTCACTTCAGTGGCAGTGGCAGATGCAACTGTTCAGCATGCACAAGTTTTCGCATCTCCACAGCACTGTTCAACACTGGACAACATTGTTATATCATTCCCAGACCCATTTTCTCTATGGAGACTGTACTTCTGAGAGTGTCCTCAAGCAAAGTAGTCCACTCCACCAGGCTAGTGTTCCTGCCGGTAGATAGGTATAGTATTGCATAGACATCTGAAGGTTCCAGTTGGCATCAGGGTGCTAGCTGAAATCCAGCACAGATCAATGGTGCTGAGGGAAAGTTTTGCCAGTAAGTGGCCTATGGGAAAGGAGTTGGTGGTCTCAATCCACTTCCGACTGGACAGGTGTCCACGTCACCAAATCGTCACCATAACTGACCCTGTAACCAATGTAATATATGCCATCATATGCCAACAATGCCCCTCTGCTATGTACATCAGCCAACCTGGACAATAGCTACGGAAAAGGATAAATGGACACAAATCAGATATTAGGAATGGCAATATACAAAAATCTGTAGGAGAACACTTCAACCTCCCTGGCCACACTATAGCAGACCTTAAGGTGGCCATCCTGCAGCAAAAAAACTTCAGGACCAGACTCCAAAGAGAAACTGCTGAGCTTCAGTTCATCTGCAAATTTGACACCATCAGCTCAGGATTAAACAAAGACTGTGAATGGCTTGCCAACTACAAAACCAGTTTCTTCTCCCTTGGTTTTCACACCTCATCTGCTAGAACAGGGCCTCATCCTCCCTGATTGAACTAACCTCATTATCTCTAGCTTGCCTGGATATATATACCTGCCCTTGGAAATTTCCACTACATGCATCTGACGAAGTGGGTATTCACCCACGAAAGCTCATGCTCCAAAACGTCTGTTAGACTATAAGGTGCCACAGGATTCTTTGCTGCTTTTACAAGGATTAAATTCACTCAGGAAAACACAAACACAATTATTTCCACTTCTTATGAATTCACGACATACTAATTTCTGTCTCTCAGGTTTCTCACAGTTTCTATCTGAACAGCTCACACAGCTAATCCCAGGACTATATTTCTCTAAATTTTCCATCTTCCACCCACAGCTCCATTGACTTCTCCACTCAGAAAAAGCAGAACTGTGAGAAAACAGCAGCAGTATAGAAATCAAAAAAAATATTTCAAGCTCACTTAGCCTGGAAAAGGATTAAAGAAAAGCAAGGATGTCTGAGGAGGAGTTCCATGAGTTTACACACAGCCAGTAGGAAATCTTCAGCCACCACAATAGCAAGGTTAGGGAGTGATTTTTGTCAGAGAACTAAAAATTTCTACACTAAATCATCCCGCGTGCAGGTGAAAAGTTGAAGGAAGTGGGAACATTTGGGGAGAAAAATCTCTGTGCTGATTTCTTTGCGGAGATTCCCCCACACTCTCCCATTGGGGAATGGGGATTGTCTCCACAGGAAAGGGTGCGGTCCTGTCCACATCCCTGGTAGATCTCCTGGAACCTGCAGAAAGCCACAACCATTTGCGTGTAGGCCCTGTATCCTTGCACCTGATCCAGCCCCCTGTGGTGCATTGGAGACCCCCCCCCTTGTCTGTGGTGGCTCCCCAGAAGGATATAAGCAGAGAAGTTAATATAGCCTAGGACTGTATTACCTTTTCCTGGTAAGTTCCATATACCAGCAGGAGTGTGCGATTCGCATCCTGTACCCCCAACTTGCCCACTACTTCCCCATTTCTCCTCCCTCATTCTTTGCTCCCTCCACCATGCCCAGGCCACCCCAGCAGTTGTATTAACTTTCCATTGGATCCCCATTGGTGCTGCAGAACCCCCTTTCAAAGGAAATCCAAGAGGCAGGCATCTTGGATTTCCCTTGAAAGGGGGTTCTGCAGCTTCTGGGCTTCATGGAGCTGGAGCAAAACAGGATGGGACTAGAGATACAGGTTCACTGTGTAAATGGCCTGTGCCTGGCATATCCCCAAGATCTGTCATGTCTGTCAAAGGTACTCCCTGTTTGCTTTCATTTTTTGTCCTTTCTGAAATTTCACTCTGGTCACAGTGAAAAGCTATTTTCTACCTGCAGAAAGGCCAAAATATCAATTTGATTCAGTAATACATAGACTCATGAACATTTCAGATTTTGCACAGGCATACTTGACAATGAGGGTCAGTCAGTTCTGTCATTTTGTAGGCAGTTATCTTCACACAAGCAAACTGCTCCACACTGAACTTATTTTGCTCACCAGTGACAGAACACTGAACATTTTCAGCTTTGCTGTTGAGCAGAATAGAGGCTATTCCAATTAATTGCAAGTAAACTTGGACTAAACATGTACTGTATGGTCAGGAGCAACCACATTTTGTCTAACTGAAGACAACATTGGCTGGAATTCAAGGGCCTCATAAAATCTGTATTAAACTGAGCATGCTGCAGCTGCCTGCATACCAGGGACAGCCATGCAGAACTCCTGTTCCTCCTCCTGCTTGGACTAAGACAAAGCATAGTGTGCTGGCACATTTAGTCTATGCAGGCCTCAACTCCCCATTTAAAGATCAGAAGGAGCCATGGTCTACCTTGTAGAGCTCTGGGGGTTACATCTGGCACATAGGTACTGACTTTTTCTTGCAGGCTATTTAAATATTCTTTTAAAATGTATTAATCCTGTTTGGTTTTCCTTTTCCTTAGAGACTATCACCATCTACCTCTGTGTATCACCTAATTAATTTCTGTTATTTTTAAGAACAATTAAACTATCCCCCCAAACACTTTTGGGCAATGGGCTCTTCCCTCTGTATAAATCTCCCTCTTCCTTACTGTCCCTGCATCATGTGGGGCTGGAAGGTCATGAGGGGCCTGTTTGTTTTTTCTCATTCTCTCTGTTGCCATCCTTTGGGCAGGTACAAGAGGACAGAAAATATACTGATCAGTTATGGGGAACACACATTGAAATCAGTGCAGTCTGGGACAGTGCTGACATCACTGGAACCTATTACCCTCACCTGACAAATATGTGCCTTGATATGGATGATGACAACATATATACTCAGTGTCATCATTACGGTGTTTGAAGTGACGGATGGAAAGCAGAGGTGGGTGGGAAATGGTTTTGCTGACCCACGAACACTTGAGATTTTGAAAATGGACCCATTCCATGTCAGGATGAAACAAAGACCCTTTGAAGTGTTTTGGTGAAAAAACAGAAAGAAATAGCTCCACTCCAGAATAGCCAATCATCCAATGGCTAGAACAGTCATGTGGGACATCAGCAACCCAGGTTCAAATCCTTGCTCTGCCTGATTCAGTCCAGGGACTTGAACCTGGGTCTCTGACATCCCAGGCGAGTGACCACATCACTGGACTCTTCTGGGGTGGGCCTTTCACCTCCTGAAATTCCATTCTGGACTTGAGAAACTTTTCCCAAAAGTTCAGTCAAAAGCAGTACATTGTCACAAAACGTTTTGGTTTCAACAAATTGGCATTTTCTGATAAAAAAAAATTGTCAAAAAATTCCAAACCAGCTCCAGTCCAAGAGTTGGTTTGTTTTTCTGTGGGGAGCCTTTTCTGGGGTGGGGTAAGAAAGGTTATTTATTAGTGATGATTAATTATTATTTTCCTAGGAGAAATGGTTTATAAGTTGCATGCACTCAAAATTTGGATATGCCTGTTATTGTAATTTTTAGAGTACATGCATTACTAATTATTATTATTTGCATTACAAGAATATCTAGAATCTGAACCCACTCATGATCTGGGGCCCCATTGTTCTGGGTGCTGCATAAATACATAGCAAACTAGGTCCCTGCCCTGAGGATCTTAAAATGCAAGTTTTTTTGATATAGCAAGATGATTTGCACAGACAGATCCCTGTGCCAGCATAGAGCTCAATTGAAATCACCAGGCGGTCACCAACACAGAACTCATTGATGGATCAAGTCTTAGGAAAGCTTACAATCTAATTGTAAATCTTACAATTTAACATAGGAAAGCTCCATATTAATAGCATACTAATACTTGTGATGTGTTTAATAAAGAAATCACATGAATGAATCCTTCCGCTATGCTCTAGTGATGAACCCCCCACAACAGATTTTCAGGTCTCTCAAATCTTTCTTTTCTTTTTTAAGCAAACATACAGACTTCCCAGCCCCGGCCCTTTTCTGTGTAACACAAGTACACTGGTTCTGCTGGGAAGGAGGGGCAGGGGGCTCCATAGCTGAAGAGGAAGAGGTAGAATTTGCCCCTTAATCTCTTTTATTTCCCAACTGAGGACTAGCTCAATGGAAGTTTTTCCTGAGTAAAGACTGCATAAGGACTTCAGGTTTGGGTCTGAAGTAAATGGGTTCACTAGCTTAGCAGAATAAAATGATGATATTTCTAGTTTCCCCCGATCTAATACCAGAGGTTAGCATCTGTCCCAGAAGCTGATTTCTTCATTATGTAATTCAGGACAAACAGAATAATCTCTTATATAATCATCCATGCTCTAGAAACTTCTATTTAATCTCATCTATCCACATTTCAAACCTTAGGGACTGACCTGAGACCCTCTCCTTCAGGAGAGTACTGTCTGCAGTACTCCAGTGTGAAAGACTTTGTTGCTTCTGAGTTGGCTGTGCTCCATCGGATGATGGCAGTGTCCCAACATACAGTACAGTCTTCTGCCTTTAGTAAGGGGGTAGAGGGTGCTGTGAACACAATGATGTGTTAGTTGTACTATGAAGAATGTTACAGCAACTGCAATATATATGCTCGGCAGATTGAAATGAAATGACAACTGCAAAATGTATATGTCACCAATCCTAAAAAAACAATAAACTAAATTAGCATAGAAAGATCATTTTTCCTCAGATGGAAATAATGTGCGTGGAAACAACTGTAAATAACACCACTAAAATAAGGTTCTCCCATCCCCTGTTATCTTTTTTTGGGGGGAGGAGGTGGGATGGGGAGGGGAGGAGCACGCTAATCAGGAAAAACACTTAACTTTACCCATCTCATTATCAAAAAAAAAATGTAGTAAGAATTACATGCAGTTTATTCTGTAGTTTAAATGACAGTGCCCTATGCTTTGGAGCTGAAGGTCCCAAGTTCAATCCCTCCAGAAAGAACCCATGAGAAATCATTATGTAAATTCATGCAGTTCAGAGTTTCCTTAACAAGTTAATTTAGATCAGGGATTCTCAAACTGGGGGTCGGGACCCGTGAGGGTGTCACGAGGTTATTACATGGGGGGGCGCGAGCTGTCAGCCTCCACCCTCAAACCCCACTTTGCCTCCAGCATTTATAATGGTGTTAAATATAAATTAAAAACACTTTTTTACGTAAGGGGGGTTGCACATAGATGCTTGCTATGTGAAAGGGGTCACCAGTAAAAAAGTTTGAGAACCACTGATTTAGATGATCTCAAACACTTTTTTCACTCATTTCTTTGGTGCTTTAAGGAATAGACCCTTGAAGCAGCATAGGGTCTGGTTATACCTAGATTACCACAGCTCTGTCTTCAGCAGTCCTTGCATCAACTGTATAACAAAAATTAATATGATGCAGAAGAACTGAGTAGTAGCAAAGGGTAACTCTGCTGCTTTAATTGTGTCCCGTATATTGTTGCAATGCAGTTACCAAAATTTAATACGACATTTCTCTTCCCTACGGCCTAAACTCAAGGATTACAAACCCTGTTGCATATATAGAAAAATGTACAAGGAGGATATGGATTGCAAGTGATCAAAGGAATATTGTGTGAAATAATGTACTGAATTAGCCTATCAGATTCAAGGTCTTATTTTCTAGGCTGAAAGTGATTTTGTTTACTCACTCAGTTTCTCTCTGCAAACTTTTCTCCACTACGTGAAGTACTGGCATCATGTGAGCCTACCAAGATCTGAATTTAACACTTCTGGGATAATATTAATATCAGTCCCTAAAATAATATTACTGGGATTTCTGTTCTTTGATAATAAACATAGTTATATTTACAGTGAAAACAAGGCTAAGTGCTGTGATGTTAAGCAATGTGGTGATCCTGCGCTGAATCTTGCAAGCTGGTGTGAACTATTTCTTTGAGAACAGCAGGTAATACTAGTAATATTGCACAAATGGATATAAACTGGCCATCAGGAAGTTTAGACTTGAAATTAGATGAAGGTTTCTAACCATCAGAGGAGTGAAGTTCTGGAATAGCCTTCCAAGGGGAGGCAGTGGAGGCAAAAGACATATCTGGCTTCAAAACTAAGCTTGATAAGTTTATGGAAGGGATGGTATGATGGGATAGCCTAATTTTGGCAATTAATTGATCTTTGACTATTAGCAGTAAATATGGCCAATGGCCTGTGATGGGATGTTAGATGGGGTGGGAACTGAGTTACTACAGAGAATTCTTTCCTGGGTGTCTGGCTGGTGAGTCTTGCCCATATGCTCAGGGTTTAGCTGATCACCATATTTGGGGTCAGGAAGGAATTTTCCTCCAGGGCAGATTGACAGAGACCCTGGGGGGGTTTTGCCTTCCTCTGCAGCGTGGGACATGGGTCACTTGCTGGAGGAGTCTCTGCACCTTGAAGTCTTTAAGCCACAAGTTGAGAACTTCAATAACTCAGACATAGGTCAGGGGTTTGACACAGGAGTGGGTGGATGAGACTGTGTGGCCTGCGTTGTGCAGGAGGTCAGACTAGAAGATCATAATGGTCCCTTCTGACCTTAAAGTCTATGAGATAAGGGGCTGGACGTTTCAGGGAATTATCAGAGGACTCGGGGGTTGGAGAGCACCTATCAGTAACTTGTAAAGTGAGGGCAGAGGGGTGGGGGGACTGGAAAGTAGTGTTTGTGATGCCAGAGGCTTGTGGATCCACAGCAGGCACAGACAAGACTGCTTCATTCTAAGGACAGGTGGTGGTACCCTGGGAAGCGTCATGCCAAAACGAGAAGTCAATGGGCCTGATCCTTAGCTGTTGTAACTCTGTGTGGCTCCATGAATGTCAATGAAGCCATGTCACCTTATACCAGCTGATTATCTGTTCCACGTCGTGTCCCACAACAGACCAGGTTTGGTGACCCTCAGGATGTTATAAGGCTCAGCCTGTTTTCCACAGCTTTCAAGGAGGAAATAATTGTCACTCTGAGTGTCACTCTGAAACCTAAAATGTCTGTAGAGTTAGTGTGAAGTGATGGAAGCAGGTACAAGCAGGGTTGAGAGCTCTTTTTATTCTGAATATCATAAGGCTGAATCATGCAGTCTGTTACTATCCAATTTTTAAGTTCTTGGCCATTTTGTCTTTTTTTTTACTCCCATGACTTTATGAATTAAACTGTGCAACAGAGTGATGTTGGCAGACCAGGTCCCAGCTCATACCAAGGCCCAAAGGCCTCAACTGAAGACTGACCAATATATAGCTGGGAATCAGTCTGGCTCACCTGTGTGTTAGTATTGTTAAAATAGGTATTACGGTTATAAAAATGTGTTTCATGTTTAGACTTTGTGAAATGCTTGTAGGAAGTTGCATGTATTCATCTCATTTATAACATCTGAATCCCGTTATAAGGTTATAGTAAGGGTTTGCATTGTAATCCTCTGTAATTGTATAAATCAAACAAGAATGAAACATTAATTAATGTAAAATGCTGGCTTCCTACAGAAGGTGTTAGGTCCTGCCCATCAAGAAGGCCCATTGTAACCAAATAAGACATTGTGAAACATCAAAGAACAAAGACTTTGTTAATACTATTCCTCCCTCACCCCCATGAAGAGGAGGCGAATGTGTGAACTCATCCCATCATCTTGAACTTGGGGGAGAAGGCAATAAAAATCCCTAACACAAAGAAACTCTCTATGCTGTTTGAACTCTGAAGGTCAAAGATTTCTAAGCGTAAGCAAGGGATCCGCAGTTGCTTAGTCTGTGTTAGCCCTAGGCTGTAACTCATTTGTGTGTGTGTATGTTTATTTGCTTTAATATTGGGAATACCTCTCTTTGCTTTTTCTTAGTTTATACATCTTTAGTTAGTTTATTATAGGTGTAAGATCTAAAGTGCAATTGTCCTAGGGTAAATGACTGGTCCTTTGGGAGTGGGAGTAACCTGAATGTTGTTGTGATTTTTGGTATAAGGGACCATATATCATAAATGCAAACTTGCCTAAGTGTCAAGATAGACTGGAATCATTTGCAGACCCATACAAAATTGTGAATGGACCTGTTTGGAAATCTTAGACATAGTCTGCGGACCCCCCAAGGGTCTGCGGACCATAGGTTGAAAACCACTGATTTAAAGAATCTGAATATTCCAATCTTGTGACCTAGCAGTCGTTCCCTGAACTGATAATAGAAACTAGTTCTCCAACGTATCTGTGATAATTTTGCTGTCCCTAGGTGTTTGAGAGCGCAGGGTGATATAGTATCTTCCATTATACAACATTACCACTAGCCCGTTACAAAATGTAGCATCAATGGACTCCAGAGGGAGTTCTCTTCAGTGGTAGATGGGCAGTGACCAAAAGATGGAAGCAGAGTGAATAGTTCATATAAAAAAATCGTCCAGCTTCCAAAAGGGACAGGCATAAATAAAACAATATCAAACAAATAACAGTCCAAAGTGTTAGTCTTTTAAAAAACTTTAGATTTTGTGAGAAGTATGTTGACTTTCCAGCTGGAACAACTAGTTTGCATTTTAGCCTGATGCCAAAAATAACATTTAGCTGCCAGAAGCCAGATTCAGAGAGGTTAGAGATCAGGGCAGGACAAAACTCTGGTGGAACATTTTTTGTGAAAATTCATGTGAATTATTTGGCCATTTAAATGTAAAGGATTTCGCACCCCCAAAACTGCGTGTTTTCACAAAATTTGGGAAGTCTGAACTTTTTTTCCAGTTATTTTTTGCAAAAATCTTTGGTAAAAAATATGCACTATGACTTAACATGCTCCAGGATGACAAGGAGGAGGATCCAAAAACTTTGTGGCCTAGTGAATTAAGCACAGGGCTCAAAGCCACAGCTTCCACCAAGCGATCTCAATAATACTTGGTGCTTTATAAACATTATTTCATTATAAAGCATGTAAATATCATTATCCGTGTTTTACCAATAGGGAAATTGAATAATCCTCCTCATCCTGCAGAGTTTAAATGATCTGACAAAAGTCATCCAGTAAAATAAGTGTCAGAACATGGATTAGAACACAGGATTCCTAAACCTATGCCTGATCTGCTAGATCATGGTGCCCTCAAAGCAAGTCACAAACTCTGAGCCTCAGTTTCCTAATCTGTCAAATGAAGCTAATACATAATACTTTTCTAATTACTTGCCTTTATTATAATTTATTATTTGTATTATGATAGTGCCTAGAATCCCCAGCCAAATTCAGGGCCTCTGTGTGCTAGGTGCTGTACATACACATAATAAGAGATCCTCCCCCTAAAGAGGTTACAATTTAAATAGACAAGACAAAAAAAGGTGGAGAAAAGTAAGTATCAATATCATCCCCATTTTATAGATGAGAAACCGAGGCACAGAGCGACTGAGCAACTTTCCCAAAGTCACACAGTGAATGTGTGACAGAGTCAAAAATTGAACTAATATAATTTCATTCCAATGCCTCAAGTACACGTTAGGATTGGGGACATTTTAAATTCTGTGTTTTCTCAAATTTCACATGTGGTAAATACATTGCAGTCATTTTACAGGTAGGGAAACTATGTGACTTGCCTATTATCTAGTGAAACACTTCTCTACATTTCTAATAGCATTGTCTAGTTAATACTGTCTCAGGAACTGAGATCTAATCTTTAAATGCCAAAATATACCTACCAGTTCTGAAAGTGGATTTGCGACTCGGTAAGCTACATCCTGAATAGTTCACAGCCATGACCCACACACCATAATAGCGATCTGGCTCCAGGTCTTCCAGAATGCAGTAACTCTCCTTCACTGTAACTCTGTATTCTTCCACCAAGGCTAGTACAAACACACACATTCAGGGCATTAGAGAAATGCACACCTGTTAGAAACAATTTGTATGGTTTAGGGTCTCTTATATTGACCAAACAGGAGTCGATCATATCAGGGCTTATATAGAATAGGCATAACATTTGCCACAAAAATATGGTCAAGAAAGAACTAAATGAGTTCTGCAAAGTAAGGCGCTAATGGGACGGTTTATTTGTGGTCATTAGCAGTGCTGGAACTATGGATGCAGCGGCACTCCCTGGCTTGAAGAGGTTTCCACCATATACAGGGCTTGCAGTTTTGTTCAATGGCTTTCAGCACCCACACTGTACAAATTGTTCAAGCGTCACTGATGGGCACCAAATTTAATTGCCAGTTGGCCTTTTATTGCACACTGCATTTGTGGAGATAGCTCAGCACCCCCTTGGCTAATTAACATGGAGGTCTTCTAGCACTTAAACTGCTTGAACTCCTTACCATTCACTCTCAAATAAAATGGCAGAAAAGCAAAGTTAAGATACAAAGGGATTACTAGAGGCAAATGTGCTAAGTTCTTCTTGCAAGGCATTCAGTAGAGATCGTTGAGAAACAGAGGGGCGTTTTTCTGTAGGAAATTTAGACAAAAATGACTTTGTTTGCTTTCCACATAAAATTTTGACTTTTTGGCAATTTATCACAAACCAAAATATTTCCAGTTAAAATGGTGCTGCAGTGCCTCACAGGAGTTGTAGTATGGCTGCTCTCTGGGTGGAAAACATCTCCTCCTCCCCTCTGAGTAAAGGAGTGCATCATAGGAATCCCTGTCAGTGGTGCATCCTGGGAGATACAGTCCAACCAGAGAGCCTGGCCTATAAAGGAGAATGTAAGTATAAAACACTCAGGCCATGTCTACATCTAAAATTTTGCAGCGCTGGTTGTTACAGCTGTATTAGTACAGCTGTATAGGGCCAGCGCTGCAGAGTGGCCACACTTACAGCAACCAGCGCTGCAAGTGGTGTTAGATGTGGCCACACTGCAGCGCTGTTGGGCGGCTTCAAGGGGGGTTCCGGGAACGCGAGAGCAAACCGGGAAAGGAGACCAGCTTCGCCGCGGTTTGCTCTCGCGTTCCCCGAACCACCCTGCAAACCGCAGGGAAGGAGACCTGCTCGCTCGGGGTTCCGGGAACGAGAGAGCAAACCGGGAAAGGAGACCAGCTTCGCCGCGGTTTGCTCTCGCGTTCTCCGAACCACCCTGCAAACCGCAGGGAAGGAGACCTGCTTGTTCGGGGTTCCGGGAACGAGAGAGCAAACCGGGAAAGGAGACCAGCTTCGCCGCGGTTTGCTCTCGCGTTCCCCGAACCACCCTGCAAACCGCAGGGAAGGAGACCTGCTTGCTCGGGGTTCCGGGAACGCGAGAGCAAGCCGGGGAAGGAGACCAGCTTGATTACCAGAGGCTTCCTCCTTCCACGGAGGTCAAGAAAAGCGCTGGTAAGTGTCTACATTGGATTACCAGCGCTGGATCACCAGCGATGGATCCTCTACACCCGAGACAAAACGGGAGTACGGCCAGCGCTGCAAACAGGGAGTTGCAGCGCTGGTGATGCCCTGCAGATGTGTACACCTTCAAAGTTGCAGCGCTGTAACTCCCTCACCAGCGCTGCAACTTTCTGATGTAGACAAGCCCTCAGATTAAAATTCTCATGAGACACTGTGGCACTATTTTGAAAAGAAAAATCTTAGCATTCAGCCAAAATTGAAAACTTTTTCATTGAAGGCATTTGTTTTTTCAATTACATATTGAAATTTTCTCCTAAAAGTAAAGACAAGATGGGTGAGGTAATATCTTTTACTGGACCTTCTGTTGGAGAGAGAGAAAAGCTTTTAACCTACTTTCTGAAGAAGAAGAAAAGCTTGTGTGTGTGTGTCTCTCTCTCTCCAACAGAAGTTGAGCCAATAAAATATATTACCTCACCCATTTTGTGTCTCTAATATCCTGGGACCAACATGGCTACAACACTGCTCCTGAAAGCAGACATTTTATTTGGAAGATTTTGTTTAATTGGAAACCCAATTTTCCACTGAAAAAAAGTTCTGATTAACTCTTAGATCAGCCCTAGTGCTGAGTGCCCTCAGCTCCCATTGAAGTCAAATGGATATCAGAGCACTCAATGCTTTGAGGGACTGGACCCCAAATTTTTTGTAATATGTCAGCTGTAAACAGTTGTGAATCTTGGCTTCATTTCTGTCTTGTGTAACTAAAATCTCTCAGAAAGGAATTTAATTCACTGCACATCTTTAAAAAATGTTTAAGCAACATTCCAATACTTTAAATAATTCTTATTACTAGTCTGTTTTTTTACTGTACAAACTTCTTTATTGCACCTCAAATTCACATATTTAAAAAGTAAAATATTTTTGTGCCATTTTGAAAAATCTGCACCTGCGTGTTGAAATGTTGCATTTTTGCTGAGTTTTTCCTGCTTTGTTACCACCGAACACATTTTTCCAACTTGGGAGCATAAATCCAGACCCCTAAATTCATAAGCAGGCACCTGATTTTCAGAGGTGGAGATCTGTATCTGTCCTTACTATTGTTAATATTAACTCTTCAGGATCAGTCATATTGTGCTCTTCCCCTTTTTATAGCAATAGCCACATTTTTAAGGATCATTTTAGATATAATTTTATTTGAAATGCTGAACTAATGTTGGTGAGATGCAAGTTCAAAAGTCACATACCACTTTGAACTTTGTTCGGTTGAGGCTCCTCCATGCAGTACACCTGGAAGCAATCAATGATGTCTCCTTCACTCACAGTCCAATAGATTGCAATTGATGTGCTTGTAGCAGAGTTTGGTTCCTGAGGTAGCAATTTTGGAGTCTGTGGAACTGGAAGATAGACTTTGGTAGTTATTTATACTGCTTATATTGAACCACATCAACTCCAGTTATGCATGTCATGAGGCAACCAAATGGTTTATTTTCCCTTAACTATGAATACTTGAGATGACAGCCAGTTAAGGATTCATTAAAATAAAAAATAGGGGGACCATTTCAAATGACTGAATAAGGACAATAAGCTTCCTTTCAACTAGCTACAAGCATCCTCTTCAGAGAATGGTAAAGTGGGACCTTCCCCACCAGTCAGGAGTCCGGTCAGCCTTAGGAGTGCCCAGGTCACTAACTTGCTTTTTCCCAATCTAGATATCAATAGATACAGGCTGCCTCTATCTGCCCTTCGGTGATATGGGAACCTGCGTTCCACCATTGAGTTCAGTGATACCTTTAAAACTTAAAGGTATCAGGTATGTACTGCAGTGTAGTAAAATGTCATGGGCATCATCCCTTCCCCTGCCCTTTCCCCATGAGGTCTATTAACCTTAATAGAAGAGAGTGAGTCCACATGCTCAGGCATCTACTACTTTGTAGTGCACTCTGAGGCATAAATTCTGCTGAAGCCTCAAAGTGCCTCTTATAATTTAAGCTGTCAGATCAGAAAGCCCAGCAGGAGGGTTACTATTGTGGGTTGCACTGTATTAGAAAGGGAAACAAGCTGCCTCTTGGGAGAGCCTATTTGTGTGGAACTGGCCTTGCCCTGAACAGAGAGATTATAACAGGACAGCACCTGCTGAACAGGAGACCAACCAAAAAGACAAGAGAAACACTTGTTCATAGGAAATACTACACTAGAGCTAGTTAGTGGGAAGTGGAAACCTACTGAAGAAGGGAGCCAGGTTTCAGAGGCAGGAGTGGATGTACACCACTGCCAGCTATGGGCAGAAATAGTTGATAAGATTCCTTGGAATCTAGGAAAAGTACCTGCCATACCATGAAGAGATGGTACAGTCTGTCAATTCTAGAAGGAGAGGTGACAGCTGAGCAATAGGTCTTTAAAAAAAAGGATGTGAACTATGGGAGAGGCCATTGCTCCCAGAGAAGAACAGACTCTGCTTGGACATGATGCTGAGTGGGCTCTGCCCTCCAGGGCTCAGAACTTAACAGCATGGACAGAGAGAGACTCTTTGGAGTCTCACTAATGTTGAACTGTTCCCTGGATGTCCAGGGGTGTTGTAGTAAGATGAGGCCCTGAAACATAAACCCTTATCAGAGGCCCGGTAGGAGGCCTAAGGCCTGAACTAAAGTAATGGTAAGACTTTGCTAACATAAAGCAAAGATAGGCTGTGAGCCAGAGGCAGGCCCTGCTAATAGAAGCTGGAAAGGAAAGGGCTGATGCTGCAAAAAGAGACATACCTAAAAGGTACTGGACACCAGATATCAGAACATTCGCATACTCGTACACTCCACACAGATAACAAGGAACAAGCTGACCCATCCCAATGACAGGGCCAAAAGGGTAATATGATGGATAGAGTTGTTTTATTTGAAGCAACGTGTACAAGGTGAGAGGCAGCACCTTACTACGTAGAGGGGTTGTACCTTGCTACATAGAGGGGTTGAACCTCAATACGTCAGGAGCGATGTGTAACTTGTTTGTACCTATGTATAAGAATGCATCCGTGGGGCGGTGTCTTTGTCCAGCCTAGGAGGCAGTGGAGAGTCCCACCACTGACTGAACTGAGTCCATTGCTGGGGGCACATATTCATAGTATGTCCTGTAGAGTCTAGAGGGAACTATTACTGTGCTTCGTTTGACAATAAACCTGGCCTAGGTGCCTTTGTACCTTACTAGAGTCTGTGGTCATTGGGAGTTCTCTTGGGGTCTGCTGTGCCAGCGATCTGCAGAGCTGGGGCAGCACACAGAGGGAACACATGCACGCAGCCGATTAATATCAACATTGAACAGAACAGAGCACCACACCAGGAGCATCTGGTGACAGATGTTTTGTGGGGAGATAATCCTTTCAGGGGGCAGACATAGAACTCTGTTTGAGCTCTGCAAGGCTGCCATACTTTGATTTTGAACCCTATATCATCTGACACCTTGTGATCTGATTGGGGGTGTCACAAAGTCCTCTAAGATTTTCACAAACCTCAGACAAGCACCCAAAAGTTTGACTGTTGATCCAAATGGAACAAGCCCTCATGAGATAGTTATTTTTCAGGATTATGAGTCAATGGAAGACAAAATCATATCTCACCATTAAATAGTCTGATTGCACAGAACAAAAACTATACACTGTTTTTTCATTTACTCAGTAAATTTCCATGTTACATGGATTCTATAAAGATCTAAGCAGAAAGCTTTTGCTCTTTTCAGTTATCTTCCGACTAATGATGATGATCGCCTGTGGCATTAACAAAGTAGATGCTGATGCTAGCTGTTTTCCTGTGATTTATACAGAGAGCTACAGTAAGATTACATCTGCCTGTCATTGAAAAAAATCATTCCTTTAGTTGCTAAATGCAAACCAGATTTGGGTTTTTTTTATTGCATCTAGAAGAGCCTGTCTTCTAATAGTGTCCCGTGGAGAAATTATTGTGGGTTTTCAGTAGAGTTGTATGGAAACCAGGATTCCCATTTAATGGGAAATGATGCAATTTTCAAATCTGTTTCTGTTCCAAATTAGAATGAAAACAAAAAATTTCAAAATTTCCCAATGAATTTTTTTGAAAAATTGTTGTTTCAAGTCTATAAAACATTTAGTTTGTATTAAATCAAAATATTTCATTTCAATATCAACTTTATTTTTTATAATATAGAATTAAATTTCAAATTGAAAAGTCATTTCAAAACAAAATATTGATATATTCCCCTCAGAAAAAGTTGAAATGGAATGTACTGACATTAACAAAATGCTTCATGTCGAGGCTTTTTTCCTGAAATAAAATGTAATCAAACCTAGCAAGTTTCCAGGGAAATTTTCTATGTCAATGAAATGGCATTTTCTGATGGAAAAATAATCCATCAAAAAAATTTCTACCAACTCTAGTTTTCAGTGACAAGCTGTAGCATAGATTATTTCATCCCTGGTTCTACCCCCTCTGCTCACAGTAAAACCAAGACGACCCAAACATATAGCATTCCATGGAGCGGTTTTCACAAAGTCAGTATAATGGGGAGAATGGTCAGTTTCCCCCTCCTTTCATAGTATCCCTGGCAGAAAGTGGCAATCAGTGGAAGTGCTGGAGTCAAACAGTAACCTCGTTTAAACAGCAGGGGCTGGTGGCAGGTTTTTATCAGTGACATGTCCTTGACCTTGGAATTCTTCCTGACATATCTGATCACATTCTGGGTATGCTGCAAGGTTTATCTATAAAAGCAGCAAAGAACCCTGTGGCACCTTATAGACTAAAAGACGTGCATCTGAGGAAGTGGGTATTCACCCACGAAAGCTCATGCTCCAAAACGTCTGTTAGTCTATAAGGTGCCACAGGATTCTTTGCTGCTTTTACAGATCCAGACTAACACGGTAACCCCTCTGATACTTGACAAGGTTTATCTAAGGACCCAGGCCTTTATTGAGCGAGTGGATTAAGTGAAGAGACGAATGGGTGAAGGAAAAAGTTACTGGGTGGGAAGCTCTTGGGGAGAATTTTCTGACAGAGTGAAAAGACTCTGAAAAAAAATCTATGTTTGCTATTTTATCAACCATACAGAGAGAGAGAGAGAGTGTGTGAGCATGTGTGTGTGCACGCACACACGTGTGCAGGTGATGAGAGGACTTCAAAGATCAAGATCTGAGGAAATTTCATTTCCGTGTCAGTGCACTGGCAAAGAAGTGGAAGAAGTATGGTCCAGTTGTTCTGGCACCTGGGATGGGAAGAGCCTGGTTCAATTCCCTGTTCTGTCACAGGCTTCCTGTCTGACATTGGGCAAGTCACTTAGCCTCTCTGTGGCTCAGTTCCCCAACTGTAAAATGAGTATAATAGCACTTCCCTACCTCTCAGGGGTGTTGAGAGCAGAGCTGGATGAATATATTTTTCCGCTAGTTGGCTGAAAAAACATCAGAGAAAAAAATTAGCTTTGGATTAACCTGAAACAAAAATTTTCTGGTGATTTGAAAAACTCGAAAATATTTCAGTTTGTTTTCAACTGAAAGAATTTGGTAAATTCAGCATGAATTTGCTAAATTTTCAGTCGACCCGAATGTGTATTTTTTGGCAAACACTCTACTTGCGAAGATAAATAGATAAAGACTGTGAGGCACAGTTACAGATGGTATAGTAATGGGCTTAATATAAGTACTTTAAATAGATAAAATAGAGTGATGCAGCGGAGGTGAGCAATGCAAAAGTCACAGAAGAGACAGCACAAAAAGGAGGATTAGATAGGAAGAGAAAAAGGCTAGACTGCATACGGAGCTAAAGGAGAGAGAGCATTAAAAGGTATGGAGGAAAAGAAAAAAGAGGAAGAGATGATATCTTCTGTTTATATCACAGGTTTAATTTCAAGGGAATGTGGAGAAACAGTGCAGAAGAGCAAGGGAAAAGACTATATGGAGGAAAAAGGGAAGGAGAGAAATATAGGAGGGGGCTAGCTGGGTTATTGGGAACTGGAAATGGGAGCTAGAGCCCCTCCCTCCTAGTTTGTCAGTGCAAATCCAGCCCTGGTTGGATGTGCTGTTTGGCTTTGATTGGACACAGTGGTTAAAGCAGATCTCAGCAACTTTAGGAAACTAACTGGTTTTTAATCCAAGTGTTTGTGGAAAGCAAACACAAAACAAAGGCAAAGCAAATCTGTTCCATCGGTTACTTCCTTGCCATTAGCTGGCAGTCAGAGTGGGAAGGTGGGACTTGCCTGCTGGATTGGAAGGGTCAGTTTATAAACTGAATAATAGCATCAAAGGAAATTTGGTCTAAATCTTTAATAAAAATTGCTAGAGATTTCCTAGTAAGTTACTTTTTTTTAAAGCTACAATGGCATGGGGCTGGGTTGGGATAGGGCCCCAGTACGCAGACCGTCACTTGAATACAGAATTGCCTTGATACATCTAAATACATTTAATTTTCTTATTTCTTGAAACAACATTTAAAAATACGTTTTGAAAAGTTGAAGAGAATGGTTGGCAGGATGCTGACAGAAGGGAAGCTGAGTAGTGGCTTGCTGCAAAGAACTATGCTGATTCTGAGCTGTTAGTTCTCAGAAATCATAAAACTGAAAAGAAAGCTAGTAATGGATGAAGCTGATACACCATGGCCAGTAGACAAACATGGCTTGTTTATTCTCTTAACTTCCATGACTGCTGGTCAGATCTGGATGATCTTCATAGGTAAAATTCACACACACATATGGCACAAAGTGCAACTAAACAGACTTTAATTTAAACTAAACAGGCTTGTGAACTAAGCATGGGCTGGGGAGATGGAATACACCCCATTACCCTCCATAGTCACTGCCCTTGAGAGCGGGCTGGGTCCAGCTACTGTAGCCACTGCTGCTTCATATCCATATGTGGATAAGTTTTCCAGCCACTAGATCCACATAAATACACATCCAGTGGCCTCTTTTCAGTCCACCCCCAACTTTTCTCTCCACTCCAGAGGCCTGCTTCCCCAGCAAGGAGGTGGTTCAGAAGCACACCCTGAATGGCTGCCATATTTGTGACCCCACACACCTGGGCACCATGGGCTTCCTCAGCATGGAGAGTGTTACATAGGCTTTATGTGGATATGAGATTTTCACTTTGGAATGGACAGGTATTGTAAAGAGTGATTAGAATTTAGAATAAACAAGACATTTTAGTGTTTTCTCCTGTGCTACCTTTTCCCCTGCCCAGCAATAAACCAAGCACTTGTGCACAATTAGACTTCATTTCAAATTCAGCTCTGATTGCTAATTACACAGGCTCACAACTCTAAACTTTTTTTTTTCAAAGCACATTCTAATTTTACTTTTCTATAAACTCCAGGGCTTTGCGAAAATGTTTATTTTTCACAGAATGCACCCATAGATTCTTACCAGTGACACATTTTAAGGTATTCTGGTCACTTCTCACTGAACCGTCTGCATAATGGTCAAAAAGTGAAAATGCACTGGGCATTTTTTCTAGTGAGAGAGATTTATCCATTGCAGAAAGTAACCTATTGGGAAGAAAATATATATCCAAATAAATCCCTGTAGTATTACACAGCTTCCAAAGCTCAAAGATGAACAACATGTGACATGCACTGCTCAGAATATTTCCCATGGATTTAAGAGCAACAAGCAAAGAGAAGAGAACTTCCTAACCTTGGACATTAACTAGGGGGTACAATGTTTAAAATTAGTTCAAGGATATCTTAGCAGTAAAGATGAACCCAGTTGAACTACACAAATCTGTACGCTCATGAACTGTGGGAAAGTTTAGATATGAAGTTCACAGTAAGGCCCTCAAGAATATGGGATTTAAACTTATTGACATTGTCCCTTTGTATATTTAAAGGCTACAGAAAATTACATCTATCTACAGGAAGTTGACTTCGGAGACAAAGTAAAGCAGCTGGTGATGAGGAGAAAAAAAGAAAAAGGAAAATGGATTGGACTCAATTAGCCCTTATTTGCTTGGTTCATTATGAAAAACAGCAACATATTTTTAACTCTGAGGCAAAAGCAGCTCCAAGGAAATGAAATAATTCTTTTACAAAGCAGTCAAGCAACTTTATTTGTTTTTACACTGAAGTTGTTAGTTGTTCACAGTTTTAACAGGATATATGTAATAAAAAATAAATTTTCTTTAGAAAGACGTGCAGCATTATATAAACCTTTTACTTAATGTTTTTTAGTAAATCAGATACAATCAATTAAAATAATTTAGTTCATGCACAAAACAAACTAATTTTAATATGTAAGCTAATGCTAGTAAATAACATGCAATAAAAATCCTTGAAAATTATTTTTTGCTTTGCCTACTTTTCAATAATCTTCAATATACAAGTAATTGGACAGATCGCTACGTTAGTATACAATTTTAATGTAGTGGGTGTCCCACAGAGGTCTGTACTGGGACAAGGCTATTCAACATATTCATAAATGATGTGGAAAAAGGGGCAAACAGTGAAGTGGCAAAATTTGCAGAGGATACAAAACTACTCAAGACAGCTAAGTCCTAGGGAGCCTGTGAAGAGCTACAAAAGGATCTCTCAAAACTGGGTCACTGGGCAACAAAATGGCAGATAAAATTCAATGTTGATAAATGCAAAGTAATGCACATTGGAAAACATAATCCCAATTATAGATATAAAATGATGGGGTCTAAATTAATTGTTACCACTCAAGAAAGAGATCTTGGAGTCATTGTGGATAGTTTTCTGAAAACATCCACTCAATATGCAGCCACAGTCAAAAAAGCAAAGGCCAAGACTATAACAGGGTTCAAAAAAGAATTAGATAAGTTCATTGATGGCTATCAGCCAGGATGGGCAGTGATGGTGTCCATGCCCTGTTTTTGCCAGAAGCTGGGAATAAATGACAGGGAATGGATCATTTGATGACACTTGTTCATCCCCTCTGGGGCACCTGGCATTGGCCACTGTCAGAAGACAGGATACTGGGAAAGATGGACTTTTGGTCTGACCCAGTATGGCTGTTCTTATGCCACATGATTTCATAGCACAAATCTCATGAAAAATGAGAAATGTAAAAGGATGTTTTGAGCATCACTTAAAAAAATAACCCCTTACTTACATACAGAAATTTCCAATCCGATATTCCTTATAAAAAAAACTTACTATTTTACAGTATGTCCCTGAATTGGCCATATATGATTTATCTAGGCCCCAATCCAACTGAACACTTTAAGCACATGCATACCTTTAAGCACATGACTAAGTATCATTGACTTCAGTATTGATAAATCATATGGGGCGCATATCGGTACATAACTCCCATTTAAGTCAATAAGTGAAATCCTGGCCCCACTTCAAGAGGAGTTTTGCCATTGACTTCAGTGGGGCCAGGATTTCACTCAATAACAGTGCTGTGCACAAAAGGGCTGCGCGTTCAGGCTTTATGAATAATAGTAAGAGATAATGTGCAGATTTTAGCAGATAGCAAATGATTTTAAGATTAAATTTTCTCTCATCAGGATGAGTCCCACTAAATGGAACCCTCAGTGGCAAATCAGATAGGGAATAAGGATTTGATTATGGGTTTGGGGGTTTTGTTGGTGTGTGTGTTTGGGGAGGGAGGGAGGATACAAACACAGATGAAATAGCAGTCAAATTCAAACTTCACTAGAGCTGCAACCATTTATACTAGCTCTGAATTTATCCCAGCAGTTCCACCCATATAAGTGACATGTTGGATGATTTTCATTAAGATTTCATCTCATATGGAAATTACACCAGTAAAATACGAACACTTCAAACCAGGGTATTTAAGACAGAAATCTAAGCATCATCAGAATGCTCTTATATAATTACAAGCAGCAGCTATTTAAGAATGGCTATGCAGAATATTCCAAGTGATCTGACATTTTAAAAAAAGCTATATTTATTATTATTTAAATTATGAATTATAAAACACATGCAAAACCCTTCAAAAGCTGTCAGCTACAGTAACAAGTGTAAGATTTCTTTCCAGACTATTATTTGTGGTGTTTTTAAAAGCAGATATTTATACTGGAAGCATGCTTTCAATAAAGCTAGAAAGTATTAAATAAAACAGCCAAACATGCTACTCCTAATATTCACTACAATGCACCTAAACCACATTTCATATACCTTTTATTCATTTCTTTAGATAACTAATAGAAAAAGGGGAAAAGAATGTATTAACAATAAAAAACAGAAGTCAACATAATATTAAAGCAAGTAATTTCAAGACCGAGTCTGCTCTTTTCTGTTGATGTAAATAAGCACCACTTCATGAACTTCATTGGAAATTTTCCCATAAGCACAAGCAGAGAATTTAGGTCTCCAAGTATTTTCCCCTCTTTAAGGCCATGAATGAATCAGCATGGTACCTAAGCACCTGCCTAGCTTTAAGCACGATTAGTCGGTTTTCATTACTGGTGCTTCACTTGAAGCACAAGCCTTAATTACTTTGCTGAAACAAATCATAAGTTATGTTCACAGCAGGAGATATAATTTCTACATTAAAACATTAGGGTCCAAATTCCAAGACCAAAATTGCCTCCACATTGCTGACCCTTAAAAGCTCCATGACCTTTACACCAGTTGAGCTGGGAATACTCCCATGTCATGGGAATCTTCAGCTGTCTCTTTAGCAGCACAAAGATGACACAGAACAGATCAGGATTAACCCTCCATTCCTTATAGAAAGGGCCAGAGGATCTCAGCATCGCCAGCCTCAAGAGATCAAAAATCAGGAGTTAAAGACCCCCAAAATTAGGAGATTGTCCCTCCAAATCATGCCTTTTTCAAATAAAAAAAGAGACTATTTTGTGAGGGCTTTTTTGTCTCACTTACATGTCTGCCCAGCCCCTGCCCAGCAATTAATTCTGCCTCATCCAGCCCCTAACCCCATCAGCTTTGCCCCCAGCCCTCACCAGTTCAGCCCCTCCAAGTTCACTTCCCCCAGCTCTGAAGCCCTCAGCTTTCCCCCCATCTCAGTTCAGCCTCCCCAACCCCCATCCTCATAGTCCTACTCCACAGCTACATCTCTGCTCCTCCTAAGCTTCCTCGCACCCCTTCCCAGGTCGAGGGCAACTGCAGTGGGTCCCTTATCCCCCTTCCAGGCCAGGGGAGAAGCACTTGGGGCTGTTCACAGGAGGAGGGAATGGAGTCACCCTGAGCTGCTGCACTCGTTGGGCATATCTACACAGCAAAGACAAACCCGCAGCTGGCCTGTGCCAGCCAGCTCAGGCTCATGGCACTCGGGCTGCGGGGCTATTTCATTGCTGTGTAGACTTCTGGACTTGGGTTGGAGCCCAAATACTGGAGCCCTCCCGCCCTGCAGGATGCTAGAGCCTGGTTTGCAGTTCAAGTCCAGAAGTCTATACAGCCATGAAACAGCCCCGCAGCTCGAGTTAGCTGGCATGGGCCAGTCATGGGTTTTTCCTTGCCATGTAGATTTACCCTTAAGCTTCCTCCCCGTCTGCTATGAGAATGGCTCCAGGATGTTGTGGGGAGGACAGGGGAGGGGAGGAGAGGGCTCTGCCTGTAGCAGATGACTGGTGATTCTTCCTTGGGGGCAGACAAGTGAGGCCAGCAACTACTCAGGGAGCGCCAATTCACTAGAGGGCTGGAGCCTCTTGCATTATTGAGAGACTGGGTCCAACCCCAGCCAAATTCATGTAAGTTGCAGAAAAGCCACTAGAGTTGGCAGTACCGGGATCTTTAACAACCACACATAGTTAGGGACCCATTTTTACATCTGAACTGTGACATGGCATATCTAGTGGCACATATCCCCAGATATTGTGATGGGCATTGAGTCAGTACTGACACAGAGGGGGAAGTGCTACTCACTGAGTCACTGATAATTCTTGCAGCAACTGTGCATTCCTATGGGCATAGATTTTGGCCAGTGATTCCTGCATCTAACCCACAAACCATTTAGAGACTGTAAGTAATGGAGAATTTACCACAACCCTTGGTAATCTGTTCCAATGGTTAGTTATCCTGACTGTTAAAAATTTGAGTCTTTTTTCCCCCGATTTGGACTCTTCCAACTTCAATTACCATTTACTTCCAATTTCTTGTTACACCACCCTTTGATATAATTAAGAATCCTCTCATAACAGATATCTTCTCTCTGCTTCTTATAGACTGTGACGGAGTCATTTCCTAAAATGCTCTTTAATAGGCTAAATAGACTGAGTTCCTTTAGTGTCTCACTGTGAGGCACGTTTTCCACATGACAGATCATTCTTTGACCTTTTTTCTGAACCTTCACATGACCCAGCAGTTCCAGACTGGTGTATCTGAGGTTTCAGAATTAATTTACCTCAGAACACAAAGTAGGTCTGAGCATATTATATCAAATGCCATATGTGACTAATATCATTAAGGTTTCTGTTATGAATGTAACTCATACTTACATTTAGGAAAACAACATCATCAAGTTCTTCAGTTTCCGTTACAGTTGTCTCTAAGGTTTCCTTCACCTCAACAATACTTTGCTGAAAGTTAACCATCTGGTCATACAAGTATTCCATTTTCATCTTCTTCAATTCCTCAAAGTTCTGGGACATCTCATCATACTGGGCTATCACTTTCTTAACCATCTCTTCATTTTGGTCTTCTAAAAACTGCTCATTTTTTTTATTGTTTTCCTGGAAAATAAAACATGAAAATCTGAGAAGTCAAACTACATCAGTGAATGAATGTACCTAAAACTCTCTAAATTATGTAAAAACCAACTATTAGTCAGGCGACCTTTGGCATCCTTACAAAAAGACGCATGTAATTATCTAAGCAAGTTCACATATAAGAAATATTATTAGGTAAATACTTTAAAAACAATGGCCAACATTTTCAAACCTGAGTGCCTAAAGTTAAGGTTTCTGTAGTTAGGTACTTAAATAAGAAGCCTTATTTTCAAAGCAGCTGAACTTTCAAATTTCCTATTGAAATCAATGTATGCTTCAAGTGCTAAGCACCTCTGGGCATCAGACCACTCATTTAGATGCCTGAACATGAATTTAAGTGCCTAACTTTAGGTATCCAACATTTGAAAGTGTTGATCCATGTAAAAGTTTAAAAATTAAACGAAACAGATTGAAAGTGCTATCACAATAGCCCACATAGTGGTCACTGTGCAGCAGCTCTGTATAGTAAAGCAACTATATATTATTCTGTTAATCACTCATAGTAAGGAAACTTTGTTTAAGGACTAGTGAAACAGACAATTCCTGTGAAAATGATAACATGAAACTACAAAACAGTATAAAATATTCTTAAAAGACTGCCAATATTGAAGGAGGAAAGAAAACAGAAGTAGTGTAGATATTAGACTTACCTCAATAGATTTAAACAGGATTTCTATTTCACTAACCAACTCCTCAAACTTCACTGACCTTTGCTGTAACTCTCCTAGAAATTCGTCTAATTGATCCTGAAATAAAAAAGTGGCAGCAATTTTCTAAATATGATGCTTGGGAAATACTGCTTTATAAAGCTTTCACATAAAATATATATGTAATGTTTCACCTCTAGATATTATTGGAACTATTGTTAAAATTAACTTAATAGCTTCAACATGACTAGAAAGGCAAACACAGGAATAGTGGTTGGAAAAGGTACAATACCAACTTCAAAGAAGAAATAACAATTGATCCTTCAAGGTGCTTATGTGAGGTGTTTCACACCCTCAATTCTCACCGGCTGTGCGGGAATTTGAGGGCACTCAGCACTGCACAGGAATGCTCCAGAGACTGCAGGATCAGGCCCACAGCGAGAAAAGTAATTGTTACAGGCTAGCCTATGCAATAAAGTATCTAGGGAACTAAACATAAATATAGATGTTCCTGAGGTTCACTTTTAAATATTTTAAATAAATATACACAATTTAAACTACGTATGTTTTGTTGTGCACTGAAGGTCTGAACTTGCATTCCGTTTGCACCCAAAACTCTCATCAAAGTCACTGGTTGTGTTAGGTGTGCAAGCAATAGGCAATAAAGCTCTAGAAACAATAAAGACAACATTGACCAGATATTATAATAATAATAGAGCTGTCTCTCTATGCACCAGTCCTTGACCTTCCTTGAGAGAGCTGGCCATCTGCTCATATGCAATTTATATTTCATAAGTGCACTTGGTTTTAATCAATTTGTATACTTCTGAATGGAAGGTTAGAGGAAGGTTGGTAGCAGCTTCCTACAGTCTGGCAAACTTCCACATCCAAAACGTGTTTGAAAAAATACCACGTGACCTCTGAATCATAAATATCATATTCTATTGTAAAATTTAATGTTAAATTGATAAATATTTAGGATTGATCACTTTGAGATCCCAGTGTGAAATTTTGTTTGTGAAGATAATGGCTCTGTCAGTTTTTATAGGTTAACAGCTCATTTCACTTAACATGAATTTCTGCTCTAATGCCAAAAGCTGAGAAGGTGAGCATTGTGTTGTCTTCTTATTTCCTTAGCAATTACAACTGTGAGTAGCAAGAACTACACATAGACAATCTAAGAGTAAAATGAGCTTTGGCTGGTAGAAATCACATGAAGTCAGACATGTGTTGTGGCCAGATTTAATTACTGACTGTATCTCCAAGTTCCACAGCCAGGGAATTACATCAGGGGACATATCTATCTCTGGAATAACTCCACTGACTTCAGTGCAACTACACCAGGGAAGACTTCAGACCTGTGACTTTATTAGTGACATTTTGGCAGCTGATCATAATTCACAGCCAAAGCAGGAACTGCCACAGATAAAAAGTGATAAAATGTGGTACATGCACAGACCAGAGAAAAAGAAAAATTAACAGTTGCAAAATTTTGTAAATATTTATATTTGAGGGCGGTATTTCATCATCTTACAATAATTTTTTATTCTTACTTTTGAATTAGCATTATAATATACTTGTGCAATAGAACACATGCCAGAGATCCACTTTTAGGCCAAATTCAAGGGTGAAGATGTATACATTTAATGTTAGCAAACCATCCTGGTTTTAACAGTCAGTAAGAGAGTGAAAGTAACTTACATGTAAAGAGGCCAGAATGAGATGAAAAAAGGTGCAAGTTAAAGGTGAAATCAACAGGGAATTTTTCTTAAAAACTGATGCACATGGCTCAGAATTTTTAATAAATTTCCAATTGCAAAATGACTGTGCACAATCCAGAAAACACAGCATGACTTTTGGATGCTGGATTCAGATTGCACAGCTGGTGACTAGAAAAGGAATACCTTTGGACTGGTAAACTGAGCAATTTTGATATGGAATAAATGAGAACATAAAGATTAGACCTCATAATACCATTTTTACAGTCACTTTTCAGATCCGAACTTCAATTAAACATAGACAAGTTTCTAGAGAAGTGAAAAGTGTTTTCACAAGTATTTATATTGCAGGAGTATTTGGACGCATTCATTATACATAGTATATTAATGAATGTATACCTATCATAATACTAAATTGTAACACTGGCAAGAATAGGCTTGCTAGAATTATGGATGAGGGAATTTTAATTTCATACCCTTATTTTTGAGTTTGTTTCAACCTTTTATATTGGATAGATCTGACAATTGCTATGATAGAGGCTGGATGCAAATTTTTTTGAAACATCAACAGTGGTGTACATTTAGGCTCCATATCAGGCACTTCTTCCCTCCTCCCCCCCGAAGACAATAAGAGCTTGTCTGCACTACCACTACAACCAAATGAAGGAACTGATTATAAAACATGAGTCTAATGTATAGTGAAAGTTAAGATTTTAACCATGTTTTGTAACCAGGCTAAAGCCTTTGTCTGACCTTTGTACTTAAACTGGACTGCTAACAATCTTGTGACAATGTTGGTGCAAGCATAGAGAGGTTACTCTACAATGTCAAAGTGAAATGAACCAGTGTTACTAAAGTTACGCTTCTCTGCATGCCAAAAAAAGCCACCTATATTAAGGATGATGCTATAACTAGGAAAGCTTAGTAAGACCTGGTATGTAAACAAGATCACACCAAAAAAAATGAATAGATCAAAATCGCCAGTTTGGCAAGTTCATGACTGCAAGGCCACCTTAATTACAATATATTCTTCCTTCTAGTTCCATATTCTAAAAGAGACCTTGTATTGCCCTGCTCTAACTAACCTGATAGTCATCTTGGTACTGGTATTTGCTGGCCCAGCTCTCCTGCAGATTTTTAGGAATTTTTTGCATTATTTATTTTATAGATCTTGTAATATGTGGTCTTGCTACACAAATTAAATGAACCATGCTGGCCTGCAATGCTGTTAAATCAAACACATTTCAATATTTTCTATTTCCATCCTCTCATGGGAGAGATTCTCTGCAATAGCCCAAAATTCAGCCAAAATAAACATTTGCATCTTACTTTGCAACATTTTTAAAAAGTCACCAAACTTTGGCTGTCTTCCAAAGACCCTTCACCAAGAACTTCCTGCTGCCCACCCCAGGTATGTAGCCCTGGTGACCTATGACAAAAGCTTTCCAGCCAAATGGACCTTCCACAGTGGAGCATCAGACCATTCTGGTTCTAACAGATTAATAACTCATACCTTCCACTGGATTGGGAGCCAGTGCTGCTCATGGAGCACAAGGGTAATGTGCTCATGTTGGCCCAACCCAAGAGATGAGCACTGCATATATGTTCAGCACTAGGCTGAAACTTCTGAATGATGCTGCAAGTGTAGCTGAAGGTAGCACTGCCCAAACTTTTTACTAAGGTAATCCACCCACAACATTGTATCTTTTTTTTGCAACCCACACAGGGTCCACATAGGGGGAGGAAGGGGCAGAATCATAATCCAGCATCCTCCTCTGCTACCACCTTCTCTTCCTTGTCCTGTGAAGGGGCCACTGACTATCCTCAGAAGTTTCCTCCCACCCTCCACTCCAGCATCACAACCCTAATCCTGGCCCAGGGCAGAAGAGAGGCTGGGGGTGGGCAGGAGGGGAAAGGATACCAACCCCACTCCATACCCCACAATGGCTGCTCCTGTTCTGCAGGGCTGGGCCCAGCTCCCCACTCTGTGACCCTCACGTGACCAGGGTCACAGCACCTCTCAAGGTTTGGCCTTTGAGAGTAGGGAGCCAGGCCCAGTCCCATGGAACAGGAGCTGCTGCAGTGGGGTAAATGTGAGGTGTGCTTACTCTCCAACTCCCCCTCGTCCCCAGGGCCTCACTCCATGACCCATCTACAACCTTTCCATGACCTATTCCATGACCCACCATACAGGAAACACTGGTATAAAGAAAGTGCATTGTAATAATCCAGGCCAAGGATGACTAAAGCATTGACAACTATGGCAAAAGGAAAAGTTCCTGTCAATAGACAGTATATATAGAAACTGAAAACCAAAATACTTGCATTCTTTCTGCTGAATCTGGAGCAGTCTCCAACTAATAATTTACAATCCCAAATTCGGGCTAAGGTTAAAGATGAAAGATTCATATTTTAAACTACATAGTCAATCAAGTAATCATTTATCAAGTTTAATTATGAAAATGTTAACATAGATGCTTACCTTCATATCCATTACAGCAGTGTCCAGTGTTGTCACATCATGGCCTTCATGCTCCCCAAAAAGCTTGTCAATAGCAGAAATTGGGCACCTGCACTGGCAGCAATAAGTATCAACATGGGCCTTCTTAATTTCTTTTTGTTGACTCTCACTTTCAGATATGTCGAGTGATGATTTTTCAGAATTCATCACCACAAAGCCTGAATCCTCATGTTCAATGGGTATCTCTTGCTCTGTCTCATTTACAGATTCATAACTATAGCTAATCTGCTCAAACGATTCCCTGTCTTCAAACAATAAATCTTCATGTGCCAATTCAGAGGATATTTCATCTTGCAAAAGTTCTTCTTGGGTAATCACTTCATAATCCATTGAGTCAGCAAGATGTTCATCAGTCTCCAAGCACTGCTCCTCTCTTGTTGAATCTGATGGAAGGTTATCAAAATCACGTCTAAAAGGCTGTATGTTTAAATCACCTGATGCCTTATCAAACTTTACTCCAGGTTCTGGAAGGCCAGTCTTAACTACTTCTAGGTTATGCTTTCCTATATTGTTGGCAATGTTTTCTCTGACTCTGTTTTCATTTGTCTGCTCATCTGTATCAAATAGATATTTTTCCCCGTTCACACTTTCAAAATGATCATGGTCTAAATCATATGCCTCTTTTGTCATGGGTTGAAGGTGATTATTCAAATATGAAATTAATTGCTCTGGTTTCTGAGGAGTACGAACATATTGATTGCTTTCACTTTCATCAACAGGTGTTCTTCCATGAGGCATGTAATTATCCATTTTATTAACTGTTGCTATTTCATGTTCATCTTTCTGCTCATCTGTTCGAGGAGTTATTGTCTTTGATTTATCTTGCACAGATGCTTCTTTTTGATTAGCAATTACCTCAGAATCAAGTACTTGACTGGACTCTTCATGACTCATTTGCTCTGACAATTCCTCGTGTGTTGCTGCAGGTGCATTTTCTTCTTCTTGTTGACTAGTGGGATCATTTCTTGCATCTGAAACATTAAGCTTGCTTCCAAAAGGAACTGCCTGAGTTGGTTGACAAATTGTTACTTTAATATAAGTAATAAACGGGATTCTCTCTCCCATCACAATTTCCCCTTCTGACAAGACCTGGGTTTTGGTGGATTCTTCAGATAAAATATGAACAGATTGCTGCTCCTTTTCAATTACCTCATAAAAATCCTTATGTTTGTCTCCTGAAACCCTCAGTTGGCCTGACAGGTCTTTATTAATAGACTGAGCTTTTGAAACTTGATCTTTTTGAGACCCAGCTACGTTACAAGGAATATCATCTTTAAGAATGTATTTTTCAAAATATATTCCAGTTTCATCGTCGGTGTCAGAATTTCTAGGAAAAGATGCATCAGAATTCCCACTCTCTTCATCAGAAGGAGGCTCATTTTCACCTTTTGCATTTTCTCCCACTGCTTCTGCATAGAGGTCCTTGTATAAAAATGCCAGTGCAGGTGGCTCCTCTAGAAGTTCTGGGTTAATTGCGCTGACTGATGTGGGAAACAACATAGACCGTTCTAACACTCCTTCTTCTGTATCAAATAAGGGTGTGCCTGCTAACTTCTGTTCATCTTCTATATTTATCACTTTTGTACTACAGTCAATTGATTTTTGCATAGTCAAAAATTTCTGAGCATCTGCATGAGACTGCATCTTGCTTTCTTGTTCTATCATTCCATAAAAGGCTTCATCTAAGTCATTATCTAGTAAAGTAAATTCATCTTCTGAAGTATTAACATCAGAATTTCCAGTTGAAGAGATGGTTTCTTCTGTATGTTTCTTAGGGTTTGTCATTACAGCATCAAAGGAAGATAGTTCAGTGGGGGATTTGTCATCAATCAAAGTATACTTTTCAAAATAATCCATCTCAATGGTACTCTCGTTAGGATTCAAAACTTCGCCACTTTTATTTTCTGACACAGTGGAAATTTCCTCCTCTGTTTCTACAATTTCCTGAGCATCTACTTCAACAAGTTCTTTTTGTTCCATATCTTTAACTCCAGTGTCATCTGTCACTGAGTTTTCTGAAATTTCTGTAGCTGTTCCATATGCTGATGCTTCATGGTCACCACAATCAAACAGTTTTGTTTTAATGAGAGTATTTGTTTCTAAGTATTCTAGTTTATCTGGCATGTGTTTGCTTTCTTCTTCATCCACTGAAGAAATGAGTGGGACAGCATGAATGTTCAATATCTCATAGCCTTCTGAAATGATATTAAACATATCTTTTTGTTCATCAGGTTCTGGAGTATATTTGGATTCTTCTGCAGAGTTCACATGTTCTGTTAATTTCTCTTCTCTTGGTAGATAATGTTCAGGCTCTTTTGACCCTGCTTCTACATTTGAAAAATGCTGTATTTCTTCTGCTGTTGAAAGATCTCCAGTGCTAGTTACTGTTACATTATTTACAGTTTTATCTGAGACTGGATTACCTGGTAGTGAGGAGTATAAATTATGTGTGTGGGTTTCATTAATGGACTCTGATAGGAGATTACGGGAAGCTTCATTTGAAACAAAATCAGATACCATTGTCATGTCTGATTTATTCTCATTAGTACTTTGGGCTGTATGTGCTGTCTGAAGTCTACCTGGAAATTGTTTTGATTCAAAGTATTCAGCTTCATTTGGAAAAGACTGAATTTCTTGCTTCTCTCCTTTGTTATTATTTGTAGGATTAGCTGAGCCAGTTTTTGACTTTTCTGACAACCAAGCAGTTTCCTCAAAAGCATAGGCTTGAATTTCTAGATTCTCTGTTTCATTAAAAGGCCTAACTAAGGTTGTTTTTAACTGTGTTGATGGGAAACTGTCTACTTCAGCTGAATAAGACTGATTTTCTTGCATCATGGTTTCATCAACAAAGTCTGATGAAACAGCCATTGATTGTTCAGGTGACGTATATTCTGTGTCAGGCAAAGAAGAATCAATATCATACTTCTCTTCTTCATTAATAGAACCAGCTGAAAAGTTCAACACTTCTGAAACCAAGTCTGGCACTTCATGTGCATCAGGTTGTATTTCTTGCTTATCACTTTCAGCAATGAAGATGGGAGAAGGAGCTGTTAACTGTGCTGACAGCAAGTATTGTGTGCCCAGTGAATAAGCTTGAAGTTCTTGCCCATCTCTGTCATCAGTATGCATTAGTGGCATAGTGACTAACTGTTCAGACATCAGGTTTTCGATTTTAGGTGAATGTAGCTGAATTTCTCGCATCTCCGCTTCATCAGTGTCATATGATGAAGCTAAAGAGTGAGACTTTGATTTTGCAGGCTTGGGTCTATATGGCTGAATGTCTTGCTTTTCTTCATCATCAATGGAATGTGACAAAACTAAGTGTTTAGGCACAGATTGTGCAGTTACAGGTGAAGAAGATTGAATTTCTTGGGGAATTACTTCATCAACTGAATAATGTGAAAGTGAATGTTCAGGCTCCAGTCCTGCAGGTACATGTGAATAACATTGACTTTCTCGGATTTCTGTATCTCCAATAGGATATGATAAAATTAAATGACCAGATTCCAATTGTGGAGTTGTGGGTGAATAATGCTCAATTTCTTCACTCCCTGTTTCAGATAAAACTAGATGTTCAGACTCGAATTGTGCAGGTACAAGTAAATACGGCTGAATTTCTTCATTCTCTGCTTCTTCTATGGAATGTGATAAAATTCGATGTTCGCACTCCAATTGTGCAGCTTGTTTCTCTGCTTCATTGCTGGAATATGACAAATCTGAAAGCTCAGACTCTGGTTCTGCAGTTACTTGTGAATAATATTGACTTTGTGTTTCTGTTTCATCAACAGGATATGATAAATCTACATTTTCAAACTCCAGTTGTTCAACTGCAGGTGAATAAGACTCTTGCTCTTCTGCTTCTTCAATGGAATAGAATAGATCTGAATGTTCAGACTCTGACTGAGCAATTATGGGAGTGTTTGGCTGGATATTTTCCTGGTCTGAATGTTCAGACTCCAATTGCTCTGTTTCTTGTTTTTCTGTTTCACAAGTAGAGTATGATATATCTGGTTGTTCAGATTCCAGTTGTGCAATTACAGGCGAATAAGGATGAATTTCTTGCTTTCCTGCTTCCTCGATGGAATATGATATATCTGGATGTTCACATTCGGATTGTGCAGTTATAGGTGGATAAGGTTTAATATCACGCTTTTTTATTTCAGATAAAACTGAATGTTCAGGCTCCAACTGTGTAGTCACAGGTGAATAAAACTGAATTTCTTGCTTCTGTGTTTCCTCACCAGTATGTGATGAACTAGAACGTTCAGAGACAGATTCTGTAGATATAGGCACATAAGGTTGAGTTGCTTGCCCCTCTGGTTCATTAATACAATCTGTTGAAATGGTCTTTGTGGCCAAAAATGAATTAGGCTGAATTTCCTGGTTCTCTCCTTCATCAATAAGAGATGGTATAATGGACAGTGGCTGTTCTGAGATTACATTTGTAGTCTCAGAAGGAAAGGGCTGTATTTCGTCTCTCTCTGCTATATCCATAAGATCTGATGGCTCAGATATTGACCATTCGGATATTGATGTTACGGGCATGGGTGAACTTGTGTGGATTTCCTGTTTCCCTTCTTCCTCAGTAAGGTATGACGAAAAAGACAGTGACTGCTCTGATGTCTCATGTACAGTCTCAGCTGGAGAAGACTGTGTCTCTTTTCTCTCTTCTTTATCATTTGAAAAACTGCTAGATTCAATATTCATTTTGATATGTTTTATATTATGAAGTGAACCATCATCCCTATCAGTGCAATTCTTTTCAAGATGCACCAAAGAAGGTGAGGAAAGGCTTTGATTTAAGAATCCTTTGTGCTGTTGTTTCTGCTTCCTTTTTATATTTGATGGCACAGCTGGATCTTTACTACCCTTCTTTTGGAAAAATTTTGGCGTTTCTTCTCCTGAAATTGAATTGAACTTCTGGATTTTAGCTCTTACAGCTCCATTAAGGGCTGGCCTTCCTTTTTTCAGTTTATTTTCTTTACCCATGGACTTTGAGGCAATTGAAGCATGTGACACTGGTTCCCCTGTAATGTCTACCAAATCTTCTTTATCTTTTGAAGTTTCTGCATCCATAGCTTGTGTTTCCAGTTGAGCAGCATTTAACTTAGCATCCTGCACTTTTGTGGGAGCATCTCTTAATTCTTGCATCTGCATTCCGGACAAGTCACTCTTTTTGCTGCCCTGACCTCTCTTCAAGTCTGATGTCCTATCTGATGATTTACACATCCTTTTCCGGACAGTCTTACCTTCATCCATGAGAAAGATAACTTTCCCTGGGGGAGAATCTACAGATGAACTTTCAACACTACAAAGATCAGAAGTAGCACTTGCTTCTGAGGCCCAAGGAGTGGAACATCTGCTTGAGCTGGTTTCCCATGTTATTCCACTATCTTCACTTTGAACTGTTACCACAGAAAAGGAAGGGTCGGACATGATGCATTGTAGCTTGGGTTTCACATCTTCATTATGGATAATCTCCTTTAAACTACAATAATAAATAAAAGTATGGTAGGATCATTATAAAAAATCAATTACAGTAAAATCAAACATACCTAAATCTGAAAAACGGTTTTTCTTAAGTACTGTAACAAATATAGGCATAAATAATGTAACATTTTGTCTGACAAATATACTGTTGGCATTGATAATGTCGTATGTTGTAAGATTGTATAAAAACACTAAGGACTTCAAATTTTCTCTCACTTATGCTAGCGTGAAGTCAGAGTCTGGCTTTAAAACTTAAAGGAAGCTTAATGTTTTGCAAAAATCTAAACATGAAATAAATCAGCAATATCACTAAAGATCTAAGGCCTGATTCTCCAATGCCTGATACCTTGTGGAGTCATTTAAACCTCTACTATGTTGGTGTAAATGCTGACATACTGATTTGGTAGCATTTTGCACCTACTTTGCACAGATATAAATGACTAATTCAAAGTACAAGGCAGTGGAGATTCAGGCCCATAGTTTATTACAACATCTTAGTTCTCTTCATCTTCCAACTTAATGAACTTTAATTTACTAATTTAGGTCAATTCTGTGTATCAGGGTGTTACAAATAATAAAAATATTCCTCTAAAATCATGAGTTTATCTGAGTAAGTCCTCCAACATACCAATAAATGGTTAACCATGATTTTAAAAAGAAACTTTTAAAATATTTATGGTACATAAAATTCCAATAGCTATCATTTCTATCAGTGATTTAAGTATATTGTTTCTGGAAAAACCTACAGAACAATTTACCTCTCCAGCTTTATAAACTACAGCAGCAAAAAATGTTAAAATGATTAAATAATTAAGGATGAAGTCACAAACTTATTTCAGTAAAGACATTGAATAGTAATATGCAGAAAATAGAAAAGACTACCAGCAAATGTTCAACCCTCTACATTTCTTCAATACCCAATACCTTAAAAACTTCCATCAAGCAAGGCAAACCACAGAGACGGCAGAAGATGTCCTCCATTAGCCACCTTGCTATGGAAAAGGCCTTAAAAAGCCTGTAACCTACCTAGCAACTGTCTGAAGGAAAACTGCCAGTGTCACCAGCCCCATCTGATTGAGTACAAAGAAGAGCTCGGAAGAAGAGCTCCGTGTAGCTCAAAAGCTTATCTCTCTCACTAACAGAAGTTGGTCCAATAAAAGATAACACACGCACTGAAGCAACTATGAACTCTCAAAGCCTACTTCATGGGATGAGGCAAACTTGCAGCTGAAACATTCTAGTTCCACTGAATATAGAGGGAGATAGTCATGCTTTGAACTACCTTTATCTGGCTAATATAATGTAATTACACAGATAGGAATAACGAGCTAACCTGTGATATACGAGACTCCAGGATCAGAGCCAGGTGGAACTCATTGTCTTAGTGGACACAAGGAGGAGGCTGAGCAGCACTGAGTTTGTTTACAGATGGCAAGTAGAGATTAGAGAAAAAGGATAAACTACAGCCACATTGACTTAAAAAACACCCTCCAACATATGGTAGAAGACAGACATGTTAAAGCACAAGGAGAAAAGAAAATTCATCAAAGAAGTACAATGGTCTACAGCAGGGGTCGGCAACCTTTCAGATGCGGTGTGCCGAGTCTTAATTTATTCACTGTAATTTAAGGTTTCGCGTGCCAGTAATACATTTTAATGTTTTTAGAAGGTCTCTTTCTATAAGTCTGTAATATATAACTAAACTATTGTTGTATGTAAATTAAATAAGGTTTTTAAAATGTTTGAGAAGCTTCATTTAAAATTAAATTAAAATGCAGAGCCCCCCAGACTAGTGGCCAGGATCCAGACAGCATGAGTGCCACTGAAAATCAGCTCATGTGCCTATCCCTGGTCTACAGAAAACCTTAAACTCCAAAAACTAGAAGCATACAGCCCCCACTCCCCTTGTTCAAAAGTACCCAGCAAAAACAGTTGTGTGTCATGCCTGTCACCAAATAGAGCACATTCCAGGCAGAACTGATCAAAGCATGACATTTCTGTTTCACAGCAACTTTTGAGGTTTTGAAATTTGTTTTCAATACACACTGGAAAGGAAAACACTTTCAAACACATTTGTGAAAATGGAAGAGCTTGTTTTATAAATGTCACTGATTTATTTACATCATAAAGGTGTGTAAATGAAGTTGGGGGTGGAGACACTCATTGGCTAAACGGGGGAAGGGGATTGTTGCAGTAAGAGGAGGGGAGTGGGTGGAGAAAGAGCAAATCTGCCTGGGAGGGAGATGGAAATGGGAGAGAAGAGTGAAGGTTAGAAGGAAATGGAGATGAGAGTGAGGCTGGGAAGCTGAATGACCACAAACAACGGCTACACAATGAGCAAAACAAGTATTCAGAGCCCCAGGGTGCAGAGCTGCTGCTACCTTTGTGGAGAGGCAGAGTGGAGTTCACTGGGCCTGATCCCCTAGGGGGTGGGGTGACGTCTGAGTGAAATATATGGGAAGCTGGAAGCCTCTGCCTTCCTCCCTGAACCATCAGGTGCAGTTAGTATGTCTGTGGGGAATGAGCCCAGCGAGGGATTTCCATAGGACACTTCCTATGAGCTCCTCCTGGCTGCTGCTGACAGGGCCGGCTTTAGTGCGGGACCCAATTAGAACATTTTCAGCGGGGCCCCAGCAGGGATGACTAAAAAAAAAAAAGTATAAAAAAAAAAAAGCATTTCATTTCTTAGCAACCGGTTTCCTATAAGAAGTTCTGATTTAACCGATGTGCCACAGTATGCATTTTTTGTACCAATAGGGTTACCATACATCCATATTTTCCTCCTGGATGGCGATTTAAGAACCAAAAAGCCTGACATGTCCAGGAAAATACGGATGTATGTTAAACCAACCTAAAGTTCTTTTTTAAAAAGATGGGCCTGAACTAGAAATGAGCTCTGTTTTACATGTGGGTCCCCACCACTCCCTGGGGGTGTGCTAGGGTGACCAGATGTCCCGATTTTATAGGGACAGTCCCAATTTTGGGGTCTTTTTCTTATATAGGATCCTATTATCCCCACCCCCGTCCCGATTTTTCACACTTGCTGTCTGGTCACCCTAGGATGTGCACATATGTGGGTCCCAGCTGCTCCCTGCCCCCCTCATTGAAGCAGGTGTGCAGGGTTACTGCCCTGGGAACTGCAGGGCACCATTGGAGATGGGGCTGGCTGGAGGCAGGGTAGGGGCTGACTGGAGGTAGGGTCTAGCTGCAGGCAGGGCAAGGAGTGCTGGGCTGGCTGGAGACAGGGGTTGTGGGGTGGGCTGGCTGGCTTCAGGCAGGGCCAGAGGAGGGTGCAGCATGGGTTGGCAGGGCTGGAGACAGAGGAGTGCGGGACTGGCTTGTTTCAGGCAGGGGAGTGCAGCAGGGGTTGGCTCAGAGGGTGCGGCAGGGACTGGCTGGAGACGAGCTGGCCACGGACAGGAGATGCAGGGCAGGCTGGAGACAGGGCAGGGGGTGCAAGGCAGGCTGGGGACAGGGGCTGGTGCGGGGCTGGCTAGAAATGGGGCTGGTTGTGGGCAGGGCAGGGGGTGAGGGGCTGTCTGCAGACAGGGGCTGGTGCGGGCAGGATGGAGGTGTAGGGCTGGTGCGGGTAGGGCAGGGAGTGTGGCAGGCGCTGGCTGGAGATGGGCTGGCTGCGGGCCAGGCAGGGGTTGCGGGGCTGGCTGCAGGCAGGGACTGGCTGTGGGCTGGGCATGGGGTGCGGGGCTGGCTGCAGACAGGAGCTGGTGCAGGCAGGGGATGCAGGAGGCGCTGGTTGTGGGAAAGGGGTGCAGATGAAGCGGGTGAGTGCCTACTCCTCCTCCCTCCCCCACCAGGATAGTAGCAGCAGCCCGAGGTTTGGGGGCTATTTAAAGGGCCCAGGTCTCCCCCGCTTCTACCGCCCCAGCCCTCTAAATAGCCGTGGGAGCCCTGGGGAAGTGGCAGGGCTCCAGGGGCTATTTAAAGGACTAGGGTGGCAAAGTCAGCTGAAGCCTGCCCCCTCTACCCCAGGGCTTGGAGGGCTATTTAAAGGGCCCAGGTCTCCCCTGCTTCTACCGCCCAAGCCCTCTAAATAGCCGTGGGAGCCCTGGGGAAGTGGCAGGGCTCCAGGGGCTATTTAAAGGACTAGGGTGGCAGAGTCAGCTGAAGCCTGCCCCCTCTACCCCAGGGCTTGGAGGGCTATTTAAAGGGCCCGGGGCTCCCCTGCTTCTACTGCCACAGTCCTTTAAATAGCCAAGGGAGCCCTGGAGAAGCAATGGGGCTCCGGTGGCTATTTAAAGGGCCGGGGCGGTAGAAGCAGTGGGAGCCCCAGACTTTTAAAATAGCCCCCAGAGCCCTACCCCAGAGCTCCAGCAGTGGGGCTCTGGTGGCAATTTAAATGGCCTGGGTCTCCAGCCCCTCCTGGGAGCCCCAGGCCCTTTAAATTGCCCGCTAGGGAAGGCAGGCCACCCCAGTACAGCGCACCGGCTCTTGCCAGTACACCGTACTGGGGCTTGGGCACGGGGCCCAATTCAGGGGGATTGGTTGAATTGGCCTAAAGCCGGCCATGGCTGCTGATTTTGTTCCCCATTTAGTAAGGAAAAAGGGAGACCAAGGGGTCTGACTTGCCTCCACTGCTCTCACCAGTGCTGGTTATTTTGAGGAAGGAGCTCCCAGATGTCAGAGTATTTCCACCGCCCACACCTGAAAGCTCTTCCTTCCTCATGGAGAGCAGCACCCATGGAAGGAAAGGCGGCCATGGGTCTTGTGCCCTGAACGGGTCCCGCTGGGGTTTGAAAAAATGGTAAAGATCCTCAGAGCTGCACATGACCCAAATACCATGGGTGAGAGAAGGCAGTGTTGGCACCAGCCCAATTCAGATTAGTTGGTAGACAGGAAAAGGAAACTGCAGCAGGAATCCTGGCATTGCTGTGCAGGACAATACGTCAGGCCGACCCAATGTACTGTGGTAATTTCATTATCAGGGGGCATCTTACTGCTGTTCTTGCTATTTTATGCTTGCAGTTTAGTTATATATTATAGACGTATAGAAAGAGACCTTCTAAAAACATCAAAATGTATTACTGCACGCGAAACCTTAAATTAGAGTGAATGAACGAAGACACGGCACAGAACTTTTGAAAGGTTGCCGACTCCTGTCCTAGCAGTCTCCAGGAATTAAAGATTAATCTTGAATTCAAGATTATTTCATGTGATGAAACCAGGAATACATCCAAAAAAATGTTATTTTAATGGCAATTCTCCAGAACCTTGTATTGGTCCCCCAGTTCACTTGCCGTCTGAGATTTTATCCTTAAAAATAATCAACTCCAAAAGGTACAGGAAATAGTTTAAGAGTAGGTTAGATAAATGTCTATCAGGGATGGTCTAGACAGTATTTGGTCCTGCCATGAGGGCAGGGGACTGGACTCGATGACCTCTCGAGGTCCCTTCCAGTCCTAGAGTCTATGAGTCTATGAGTGAGCGGTAACAGAGGCATCCACCAGTTTGTTCATTTCGAGCCCTTTTACTTAAAACCTCAACCCTAGTGGTGAATTTCCTGGGCCCAGACTACTTTGTGCCCACATTCTAGTGTGGTGTGGTAGGGTAACATCTTTACCCATCCAGTACACAGCCTACTGATTGCACGAGGCCTTTGTATACTCTACACCTTGTTTCTTTCTCCTCCCCTCACCTAATCAGAAGGTGCTGACCTATTTGAGAGAGGCTAAAAAAATACTGAAACAAACAAAAAGAAAATACACTCTCCAACTCCCATTTACTTTAGTAGGTGGGTCTAGAGTACCTATACTTACAAACTTAGTTACACCACTGTGACAGTCCCCTCTGGGCCCTGCCACATCCCACCCACTGGCTGCCAGGCAGCTCCTTCTCCATACTGGCTAGCAGAACCTCTCACCTACTCAGACCAGTCCACTACTCAAGTTAGACTCCTCAATCCACTTCTCCAGCTTCCTTCAGGCTGAGGGCAGCCTTTGACCCTGCTATACTGCCTCTCACCATCTTCCTGGCTTTGTCTCCTTTTAATTGTAAGTAGGTTTGCCAACCCTCCAGGATTGTCCTAGAGCAGGGGTAGGCAATATATGGCACGGGTGCAGAAGGCGGCACGCGAGCTGATTTTCAGTGGCACTCGCACTGCCTGGGTCCTGGCCACTGGTTCGGGGGGCTCTGCATTTTAAGTTAAGCTTCTTAAACATTTTAAAAACCTTATTTACTTTACATACAACAATCGTTTAGTTATATATTATAGACGTATAGAAAGAGACCTTCTAAAAACATCAAAATGTATTACTGGCACGCGAAACCTTAAATTAGAGTGAATGAACGAAGACACGGCACAGAACTTTTGAAAGGTTGCCGACTCCTGTCCTAGCAGTCTCCAGGAATTAAAGATTAATCTTGAATTCAAGATTATTTCATGTGATGAAACCAGGAATACATCCAAAAAAATGTTATTTTAATGGCAATTCTCCAGAACCTTGTATTGGTCCCCCAGTTCACTTGCCGTCTGAGATTTTATCCTTAAAAATAATCAACTCCAAAAGGTACAGGAAATAGTTACAACAATATAATGTCTGGTTATCTTTTGTTTTCTGAGTATTTGAGGCTGGGAGTCTGAAGTCCTTTTATCTATATGAGCCAGCTAATGGAAGGAGCCCAGAAACAGCAGTGCCTGAACAGCTAACTGATGTTCTTTTCCTGTGATTAAACTTTAATTCCACATGTGTATCAGACTCCACAGGGAATCCTACAAATGAAGGTCTGGTAACTTGCATCATAATAGTTTGCTTGGTGTTTTTCTCAAAGATATGACACATCCTTTCCAAATACCATCACTGCTTTATAAGAAGATATTAGTTCTAAATGGCAATAGAAAAAATAGATGTCAGTCAGGAAGATAATTTCACAAGGTACAGTTCCAAAAGCTAGAGCACACAGCACCCGAGTTTATAAAAACAACTGGTTTATTCATGCCGACGAAGGACATGATGTCTTGCACTGTCCTTATTACAGGGTTCTGACACTACTTGTTAATCTCATTGTTTCCAGAAATAACAAAAGAATAACTGCAGTACCTGGCTTTGATTAAATGGTGTGAAAAGTAAGGCACCATGACTTTGCTGGAGTTTTATGAAGACTGTTGCTATCAGAACTTTACAACAGATTTAAAAGGATAACTAGTTTCTGATAGAAACACTGCATTGTAGCACTGACCCTGATCCTGGAAACAACAACATGCATCACTTTACCCACTTGAGCAGCTTCACTGGCTTTATTAGGACTATTTAGTGCAAGTAAGGATTTTTTCATTGTAAGATTAGGCCCTTTACCTGTATGTTGCATATTTTTATACACTCTCGCTAGAATTCTACTTTCGAACTTTAAAAATGTCCCTTAAGCTTTATGCTTTGTCACATCATCTGTGCCAGTTTAAACAACCACCAGCTGCTGCTAGCTTTTGTTTTCATAGATCTTATTTAAATCCTTCTTCCTCTTGCATTGAACTATTTTCTCCCTACCAGATAATGCTAAGACTGACTCTGTACAGTAGCATGTCTACTATTGTGTTTCAAATGCAGCCCCCCTGCTCTGTAAAGCTTTAGTCTAATTGGGAAAAAAACACCAGTTACAGTTACCCACAAATCCTCACACATTCCATGCTGGATAATCATGCTTTAACATTACTGTTGTTACTGTGCCATCCTTGAATGCTACTTTACTAAGCACCGGCCTAAAACACTTAGAATATCTTCAACACTTTGGATCTCTTTTATTTTATCCAAATGGCATATATTGTGTACACTATATTTTTTACCTACACCACAAACTAATTACTTTTTACCTTTGTTTCTAAAGTACCAGACACCCTCTCCTAAGATGGCCTAGTCTCCAATTGACTGTGCAAAGAGCCCAGTAATGAAATAAACTAATTTTTAATCCTGTAAATTCTTTGTTGTATTTTCCTGTCAAAAGGAATAACTCACAGTATTTTTAATATTTTTTAAAAAATATTAGCTCTTTTTAATAGATTCTGAAAGAGTGAAAAAACTGGTCACTCATAATAACCTCTTCTCTTTGTTGGATACACAGGGTTTGTGTCAGGTTATTCACAAGCACTCCTACAGCTTTTTTTAAACATCATTGACAAACTTTATTTTTATTTATTCATTAACTTTGCACTTATCACAGCTGTAGATAAGTACTTTCTATTAAATATACGCTATTGTATCCTTAGGCTTTAGTTACTGACTCAATCCACTGGCTCATTGAGATCTCACCTGTGTTATATACTAAATGACAAAAAGATTAAATGATCAGTCAGATCTCTTTTTCTAGCACAATATATGAAGCTTGTCAGTTTGAGTTCTGGCAGAATGTCAGAGGAAGCAAGCTCCAGAGACAAGGGCTCTCAGCTAAGAGCTTCCTATGTAAAGGAACTTCAACAAAAGTGCACTGGATGACCTCAACTGTTGTAATGGAATATGAAAAGACCTGACACAACACAATTCCAGGCTTTGTAGGGTTCTAAAAATGAGAGATAGGAAGACAATGCTAAAGTTATTCTCTTTGACCACTGCTGGGGGAGTCAGGAAACTTGAGTTCTATTCCTGTTTCTAAACAGGCCTGCTGTTTGCCCTGGGGCAAGTCACTTGACTTCTCTATGCCCCAGATCATTATACAGTACTCATCTTGCTTTGGAAAAGCATTTGGAAATCTGTGGATGAAACACATTACATAGGTTCCTCGTATGTCCTATGGCAAAACTCCCCCCGAGTTTAATAGTGCAAGGGCAGTCTAGAGCTGAATAGGCAACCGGTCCCGCACACAGCTCGCAAATGTTAAATTGCAGTTAATGGCAGAGTTGGCTGCAGAATCAGGCATGTACGGCCTTGCAGACAGATTTAACATATCTTGGACTTTTCTAAAAAAAGATTTTCAAAACATCAATAGCAATTGTATCTTGAAACAGAGGCACCAAATTTCACTTGTAAACTCACTACCAAGTTACAGAGTGCAGAGTCACATCTTATAGGCTTGGCCTTTACATCCTTACTCATATTCCTGAGAGTTTTACTTAACTAGTAATGACAGGGGAGGGCCTAAAGTTCCAAATCTTCATTTTAATTACATTTACAAAAATCCCTAACAGCTTAAAAAAAAGTTTAAAAATTTATATCAATAAACCATTTCTGAACTAAAAGAACAGGAGTATTTGTGGCACCTTAGAGACTAACAAATTTATTTGAGCATAAGCTTTTGTATGTTCCAATCCATGCATAGACTGGAACATACAGCAAGAAGATATTTATACATACAGAGAACATGAAAAGGTGGAAGTAGCCATACCAACTGTAAGAGGCCAATCAATCGAGATGAGCTATCAGCAGCAGGAGGGAAAAAAACTTTTGAAGTAATAATCAAGATGACCCATAGAAGGTGTGAGGATACTTAACATGGGGAAATAGATTCAATTAGTGTAATGGCCCAACCATAACCAGTCTCTGTTCACATCTAAGTTAATTGTATCTAATTTGCACATTAATTCGAGTTCAGCAATCTCTCAGTGGAGTCTGTTTTTGAAGTTTTTTTGTTGTAAAATTGCCACCTTCAAGTCTGTCACTGAGTGGTTAGAGAGGTTTCTGAGCTGTGAACTCGTTTTGCCTTATTTGCTCTAAAAGCCAAATGTTAATTCCCATCACAGACCTCCTGGAAAAGCAATGGAATATTCTTAACAAACATGATGTGAACAGAACTACACTAATTAAAATCAGAAGTAAATCAAACTTAGGGCTTTTCTACACTGGCACTTTACAGTGCTGCAACTTTCTCGCTCAGGGGTATGAAAAAACACCCCCCCGAGTGCTGCAAGTTTCAGCGCAGTTGAGTGCCAGTGTACACAGTGCACCAGTGCTGGGAGCTACTCCCTTCGTGGAGGTGGTTTTTTAAGAACACTGGGAGAGCTCTCTTCCACTGCTATGCCGCAGCTACACAAACCACATTAAAGCGTGGCTACATTGCCAGTGAAGACATGCCCTGAGTTGAAAAAACTCAGGTGCCCATTGAACACAGCTGTTTGGAAGTCCCTCAGGTAGACTCACCTATCTTAATTAAATGCTGTTGTGGGATGTACATGAATTGTGCCATTATTAATATAATTGGCTGTCTAAGGAATTTATCACCATGATTTACCAAATACTCAGTGTATTAGAACATTCTTCATATGCAGCATTATAATGCTATTCCTGATAGGCAATGGTACTTTACTTGCACAGCTTGTATTGCAATAGCACCCACCGAAGCCAAGAATGAAATCTGATTGTCCTAAGTACCATTCAAATGCATAGATAGAGACACTCCCCGCATCCCTCACCCCCCCGAACTGCTATTAAAAAAAGGATAACTGAAGATAGAAGGCATGAGCCACTCTCATCTGTAGCTTAAAGATGATTATTTAAACACCATCATTAACTATTTAATTGTTGCTCATAGAAGCAGAAATATCCAGCTGATTACTCTGATTCAGAAACATACTTAAGCATGTATATAAAACTTCAAGCCCTGCATAGTTTCATTGACTTCAGGGGGACTACACATGTGCTTCAGGTTACATGCAGGCTGAAATAACTTCCTAAATCTGGGCTAAAGAGCTTAACCAGCATGGTTAATATAGGAGCCAAAGATGTAAGAGATCTTTCAGGGCATGTAGTCCATTCTCTTCACTAGTACAAGACTGCTTCTATAGTACATTTTGGCCCATAGGCTTGGTCCCCTCTACTTTGAAATAACTCCGGTGATGGGGATTTCCACCCTTTCCTTTGCGGGAGTAACTCCCAACTGAATGGATCTCAGAGTCAGGAAGCTTTCCTAATGCTGTGGACTGTTCTCCTTTTCTTAATCTCATTCCTTTACCCCTAGTTAGAACCAGGGAGCTGAGGAAAGATACCAGAGAACAGGCTCATGGCAAAATTGGGCATTATGATGAGTAGAGTTTCACCATTTTTTCTTCATCTTGTTGACCTCTGCCCATGAAGAACTTTCATGGTAAGGCTCCAAATCATTCCAAAATTTGATAGGCTGCCGAGAGGCTCTGTATAACCAAGAACAACTCCTATCACTTGGGTGGCTAGAAGTATATTACTCAAACCACTTACCAAACAGACTTCAGAAAGTATTTTTCAAACATTATTACTTATTTTCCAACTCCGTTTACAATGTACATTTAACAATGATGGATTCTGTCCCCACACAACAACCTTCTGCTCTTGATCTACATAAGGTGGACCTGGATGGGCACAAGGTGTCCCACTGATATTAGTGAGGTTCTGCAATGGCACAAGAGTCTGCCCACATGGATCAGATTGCAGGATAAGGCCCAGAATCATGGCAGAGACAGGATCAGAACTCAGATTTCTGGCTCCCAGTCCTACACAGAGAGCACTCATCCAAGCTATTTCTCAGCAGTTTCTGTTAGGAACTTTGGTCTCTGTATAAAAATGTCTAAAATCAAACTGTGTTCTATATCCCTTTTACCCCAAAAATCAGTCACAGAAGGCCTCAGATACCTGGTGGAAAGAGCTTAGAGTCCTCCTTCCTCACCCGACTGCTGACATGTAAATCCCCAGAATAAGAAAGATCAATATGTAACAGAAAGTCAGCCAGAAAGGGAGGGGCAGGAGATGCCACTCCAGCTGGCATGCTGCAGACTCTTTAAATAGAAAAGCCTTCAGTGCTCAGGATAGGCACTTAAACAGAATAAAACTTAATTACAGCCAAATTAACCAGAAAGCCTCACTGGCAGATTCTCATTTGTTTCATTCAAATATGCTTTGGGGGAGAAAAAGATAAAATAGGCCTGGATACCAGGTCCCCCAAGTGTTACGCCCCACCCATGCATGCAGGGCTTGTTCCTTTTTGGAGAGGGGGTACCTGTTAGTCAGCTCCGCCACTTCTTGGGGCTCCACCAAGCCTTCGGGGACATCATCCTCTATAGAGGAGCAAATCTCAGACACTCTGTCGCACTCAGAGCCAGAGTAACCCTCCATTCAGTTCAGGCCTTTGCTGGGATTTTTACCCCCTACTCCGTCCTCCCCAGGGTTGCCTGAAGCAACTGTCATCCCCACCAGCTTCAGTCCTCCTGACTCAGGGCAGTCTTTAAATAGAAGGCAGGAAAGTTACAACACCAAGTTGCTGTTGCTGCCTAAGTCTTACCACTGGGTCCTAGCACCAGCCTCACCCCAGTACACTCTGAATAATAAAACGGACAAACCAGCAATTGCAGCCAGGTCTCTGGGCTACTCAAGCCACTCACAAACTCAGCTCATTTTTGCTACGAAGAAGCTTTTGGTAACAGTGTTTTATAGCCAAGCTCACTGGCTAAATGTGCAGAGTTACAAAAAGAAACACAAATCAGGGCTTCAAGTGACCTTCCCCAACCAGAAGAAAGGTAACACACAGACAGTGTGGGGCTATGGGAGTGGAGGAAGCAGATATGTGGAAAGTCTAATTGTGTCTCAATATCAGTTATTAAAAGCAAAATAAATGTATGTAAATGTTTAACAGGGAGCTCTGGCGTAGAACCATGCATGAAGGTTCAGAGTAAGATGTGGTTTTTAAAATTTTTTTTATAAAGATTAAAATATTAAAAACAAGCAATGAATACACATCCTTAAAAATGAATGTGGTGCTTGTGAAAGGAGTCAGCTGATCCTAGTGTTTCAAGTTTTCTATCCTTATGCCTCAAAATTGGAATCCTGAGTTTATGGACCATGTGAGAGGAGCCATTTCAATACCCTTGGTTTGAAAAACATAAGTATTGTAATTAGGCAATGGGAGGCATGATTAGATTTACTGCTCAGATGCTACAGTATCTTGAAACAAGTTATGACTTTCCCTTTCCTTCCCATATGGTAACTCTGCTAAATAGTAGTTACTAAAGCCTATAAAGACAAAACAATTCACTAAGATGTGGATGAAGATGCAGCTGCAGTTTGAACAGCTACTGATACTGTGTATTGTTATTGATAAGCAAACTAGCAGACTAACAACATCTGCTTTTCCTCTGCAACAGATGGAAATCAGCCACATTTGCACTGTAATTATTCTCTACTATCATACAAACTGGGCTGCTTTTTACAGGCAAGGAGAAAACTATCTTCAATATTCTTAAATTAGAACTAACCACAAATGAAGTGCTTGTCACAGTTCAGGGCAACTGCACCTGTATTTCCGCATGGTGGTTCAGCGATGGCATCCATCATCAGGCTTCCAGCTCCCCTGCCATCACCTCTGTGGGCAGAGTCATGGGTCTCACTTCCTCCGACCAGGGTATCTCCAGGCTGCAGTCTTCTGACTGTACTGGGATGTCCCAGCAGGGGACTCTGCCTGCTTACTTTCTCTTCAGAGTCTACCTACAGAGCAATTGCCCGCAGTTACAAGTTACCATGCAGCACTTCCTATGCAAGCGCATTTTTCTCTTAAGGTAAAAGCACTACAGAAAAAACATTAAAAAAAAAACAATAAAAGAACCTACACACATGCTAATAAGTTTACCAGCGATGCCCCCAGTCCGAACATGGGCTCTGGCAGGAGCAGTCCTTCAAAACCCCACCCAAGGGGTTTCCCCTGTAGGTTCGAGTTCATCACAGCTTCAGCTCAGAACAAGCACCCACTCTTATGGGGCCTTACTAGGACAAGTCCTTCCAAATCTTCTCTAAGGATTGGGGCTCTGTTGTATTAATGTATATGATATAAATGGATCAAACGTGTTAACATCATGCAATCACTGTCCAACATTGAGCACTGTTAAACAAGGTCCAAGGTTTGGTATACAGAGGCCTCAACCTACTTTCTACCTTGGCAAACATACCATTAATATATATATTTTTTTAACGATAAAGATGGAAAAACAGTTAATGCATTTGAAATGTAAAGTATTAAATAAAGCGTTTATTTTAGCAACATCTTGTTCTTTCGGGCTGGAGAGTCTTTAGAAGGCAAACTCCCTTGTGCGGCAGTCTCTTAGATGGTATCAGAGATGGTGATTGTCCTTTTGGGGAAAAAGAGACGTTAGCGGAGATGAGCCGAAGCTGCTGCTGCTGCTGTTGAAATTCAATTCTGTTTTTATTCCCGGAGGTGTTTGGGATACAGCTGGAGCTGGTAGAGGTGGCAATGTGATCTGGGTCCCTCTCTCTGGCTTGGCCTGGCCGGGACATGTCTCAGGATCAGGATGACAAAAGGCCTGGGGTGCCACTATATGGTGGGGGTGGCAGCAGCCATGATGGTGAAGCTCATTCCAGTGGCCTATTTTTCTATCGTTTCTTTCATTAGCCACCCAGCAAGGGAATGGTAGACTAGCCCATCCCCTCATTATTTTGTCCACCAATTGGGCCTAGTTTCTGACACACCAATTTTGGATCACTGATTTCTGGCTCCACGTTTTTCTCATTTACCAAGAATGATCTTAAAAGTCCGAGTTACATCAGGAGGCTTTTTTGGGGGTGGGATGGACTAATTCAATCTGTCTCCCTTTCGTACCTTTTCCCATCAACATTTGTTGTTATAGGTTATTGTGACACCTTATGAACTTTCTTATGCTTTTGACAGTTGAGTTCACAATTATGGTAAATCTGTAGGCCCTCCATGGATGAGAGGTCCTGTCCATTTGCTGCATCAGGATATTTGTCCAAGAATCCTTTGTCCATTGGTCCCTAAAAAATCCAATTTGAACTAGTATACGGAAAACTCCCCAGGCGGTAGCTTCAAAGGGCAGATAACCAGAGGAGTTAAATTAGCGTCCCCCTCCTCCTACACCAGATACACATTTCCACAATAACACATGCGCAAAGGTATTAAGCCTAATTCAATGAGGTTTAAATTAATTCAATAAGGTTTGTTCAGGACATAGTCAGTCTGTTACAGCACCCATTGTCATTATATTTATAACAGGGGAATCCCCCTCAACTGAGATTTTGAATTCAGAATCCTAAATTAACCAGAATGGTGTATCTTGACACTTTGAGTGAAATAAAATAATTCCTCATTTTATTTGGCACTTTAAATAAATTGCAAGTTGTAAATCAATCATCAAGCTCTGGTTGATATCACAAGATTAAGGAAGTCCAACTGGACTAATTTCGGACTATAAGCCATCTCTCTAAAGTTAAATTACAAACTTGGGTGCCAGAATCATCTCATCCAAAGTGTTTCCTATGTACAGATAAAGCATTTTTGTTCCCCTTGCCCCAGGCAGTGAGACCTGTTAGGTTCATGATGTACAATGCAGTCTCTGCATCACAGATCATTTCTTAAACAATTACCTTGATTTAAAGGGACATTAAAGTAGATTATGCCCCAGGTTTGGCCTTGGTCACTGAGATGGAGGATCAGCTGAGTGAAAGATTTTTTTAAGTTAACAGAGAACAGTGTTATACCTTCTTCTATAAGAAAAGCTACCCTGGAAACAATCTCTGTAGGGACACAATGCTGTGGATAACACAGGTATAGATTCGTTCTTACACACAGTGAACGCAGTGTCATTGCTTGCTCCCATCACCACTAATTTAAGTGACCAGAATAGCATTCTCAACTTTGTCCTGTACCTCTCACAAATTGGCTTGTTCTGTAAGTAGACCAAAAAAGATTCTACATATCCCTTTACAGGGTCTTCTTGTAAGCACCACACTTCATGGGTAACAAAGAGATTGATTTACATTAGTACATGCAAACATTAATAAAGAGGAACACGAGAGAACACAAGAACACTAAAGCATTCACAGAGTTTAAGGCCACAATGCATTATTAGGGTGTATAGTCTGACTGCCTCTATGTCACAGGCCATTACATTTCACCCAGTTACTGCTCTGTTGAGCAAAATATCTTGTGTTTGACTAAAGCATATCTTCTAGAAGGCATCCAGTATTCATTAGAAGACATCCATAGATGGAGAATCCACCACTTTCCTTGGTAGTTTGTTCGACTGGATAATCACCCTCACTATGGAAAATTTATTTCTTATTTGACTGTATCTGGCTTCAGCTTCCAGCTATTGGTTCTTGTTATGCTTTTTTGCCAGTAGATTAAATAACCCTTCAGTTCCTGGTATTTTCTCCTCATGAAGGTACTATATACATAAACAAACCCCAACATTATACTACCATTAATCCTGCTTCCTGTCAAAGATCTCACTGACTGACAGATTTATCTTCACTAATTTACACCAGCAGTAGTTATTCTTCCAACTGAACTCTAAACTAAAGCAGATCTTTGCCACGTACTCTCACCAACTGCATTCTTGTACTAGTAATGACACTCACTGATCTCTAGTTCCCCTTACAGCTCTTAATCTGGCTTCAGGGCACATATTTCAATCTTTTTTGACTAATTTTACTCAAGTCACTATCTCCCCAGTCTAGGATTTCCAGAACCCACCTACACATAGAATACCTCATGGGGGATTTACTAGAGCAATTCCTTGCACCATCAGTGTCTTATGTTAATTTAGAGTTCAGCTTTTTCACCCACACCCTGTCCTAATGACCTATTTTGGTCACACGTATAAACTTACTTAATTCTGAGAGCTTGATTTAGATTTATATAAAAAATCTTCAATGAGTTCATAATAGAACTCTAATCTCACTGACAGCATAAATCAAGTCAAAAAGCCAAAAAGCCAACATTATAGACCCTCCTATACGCAGTCCATGCTGATTCCAATACTGCTGCTATGGAAAGTGAAGCTTTTGCTATCATTCAGTGAAGTCAGTTAGGTCACCTGTCCAAATCAGAGTCTTAATTGAAAGTGATGTTACTAATTCCTGTGGCCCTAGAACACTGAAGAGAGCTCTTGGAAAAGGATAGAAAGTGAAACAGAATCCTACACATTGTCAATTTCTGACATAATGTAAACTGAGAAATGGAAAAGACATCAAGCAGCAAATCACTACCAAAAGTCACATAGTATTCAAAGCTGTTTCTAAAGCAATGGAAGGGGTCTAAATTAAATCATTCCACTTCATTGCAGTGAGAAACCTCAGAGATGCTTCAGCGTTGGACTATGCACAGTGACAGAAGGAAACATTGGTCCAACATGACAAACCCTTTAACAATTAGGCCATACCTACACTTACAAGATTACAGCAGCACAGCTGTGCCAGTACAGCTGTGCCACTGTAACAGCGCTTATGTAGCTGCATTATGCCGACGGGAAAGAGCTCTCCTGGCGATATAATAAAACCAGCTCAATGAGTGGCAGTGGCTATGTCGGTGGGAAAGCGTCTCCCACCAACATAGCACTGTGCACACCAGTGCGTTGCTCAGGGGAGTGTTCTCACATCCCTGAGCAACAAAAGTTTTGCCAACTTCAGTGCTAGTGTAGACATGGCCTTAGTCTGTTACTTAAAGACTTTAGGTCTCTCAGAAAACTATTATTGCATCTGATTATAAAGGAGGTGGAATCTGATTACAAATGAGGAGCCTTATTTGAGTAAATTGGGGAAGAAAGATCTGAAAAAGTTAAATTCATAAATATATTGGCTATTACTGGACTCCTCACTCTAAACTAATTGAAGGTTTAGCTCCTCAGGTCATCTTCAAGCAACTACACAGGGTGAGTGATCCAAACATTCTAAACTAAGTGGAAGATGAGCTCAAAAGTTACACAATCCAAACAAAAAAAAATTCTTCAAGAGCTTCCATCCTGTTTCATGAAGTTAATCAAAAACTACTGCACACAGTAATACAAGCTTTACAGCATTCACAACTTATTCTTCAAATAATTGGAATTTCCACAGTATTCCTGCTCCTCGCTGGCCAGAGAGGATACTACAATACCTTGATATTTGTTCATTTTTTGAGTTTCCCTTATATTCTTCACATTACTGGGGTACTGCCACTATCCGTGCCATTACCAGAGAGAACGACTTCAAAATAATTACTCAGAAGGTATCTGGCTCAGGAGTACAGGAATACTTGCTGGAGGAAAGAGGGTAGTGCAGATTTATTTCCACACATTTTAAGGAACTGCCACCTGGACTCATGGATTCCTGGTTACAGGTATAGATGCTCAAAAATGTTTCAACTTTTTTTTTTTTTTTTTTTTTTTTGCAATTTCTCACTGCCCTTTTTTTTTGTAACCCATTAAGTTGATGGCATTATTGAGCTTCATAAAGGAAGCTATAAGGGAATTTAAAAAAAAGGAGACTCACTATCCTACTAGCAAATTTTAGGCAAAGATGGGGAAATAGTGCAGGATACAAAACAATTATTTAAAGCATGGAAAATGGTAACAAGGAGAGCTTTCCTTATGCAATACCTATTGCCCGTTCTGCTTTATCTGTTGGGAGAGATGCATACTCCAAGGGCTTGTCTACACTACTGCTTAAATCAATGTAACTTATGTCATTCAGGAGTGTGAAAAGGCCACTCCCCTGAGTGACGTAAGTTGCATTGACTTAAAGTGGTGTCTACACTGTGCTACGTTGGCGGGAGATGCTAATTGTCGTTGAGGTAGAGTAGTTACTTCAACACGAGAGCGCTCTCCTGTCAACATAGCATGTCTTCACCAGATTCGTAGCTGCCCTGAAGTGTAGTGAAGACAAGCCCAGTGAGATAAAGCTTATGGAAGATTATATATGTAGTTTTGTAGCTCTGACATGCCGCTCACTTGAAATGCATCTGAAATGCTGTCTTGTGTATGCATGTTCCTTTCTAGATCTTCTATTTCCATAAAGTTTTGTACTCTGAATACACATAGAAATAGCTAGTGCCTTTTTAAAAACATTGTATAAAAACACACCTAGAGTTACCAGAGAATCTTTGAATGCTGACATTTTGTACAACAAGTTTTCATTGTTTTATGTAAAGCCACTTGATCATACTTCAATACATTTAAACATGGGTGACTCAGTCACACCAATTTTAGCATCTCAAGACACGGAAACAAAACCTGATTTGGACTAAAACATTTCAGTTTTATCTGCTTGACTGCCATTGAACTGCAGATTAGATTAAAGTTATAGAAGCAAACTTGTTTAAAACAGATTAGATGACAGATTAGAGTGAGATATGTATAGTAAATGATTTTAGAACAGGCAACAACCTGCCCGTTTAATCTTAAACATTAACGTGTTTTGTAACTTTTTAAAGAATTCTGCAATTGATGAAGCATAAATAAAAGTTACCTGCAACTTGGAGACATGGACTCAAGAACATGTTAAGAATCCAAATGTACATTTTGAGAAGCCTGTAAGGACTACGTTGCACATAGGTATAAAATTCCAACAGCCACACATGTATTTCTGGTTTTGGACAGACAATCCTTAGAGGACTTCTCATTCTACACAATCACAGGGAAGCAGAAAACATTTAGAAGAGCTCATGTGAAACAAGAGCAAAATGAAACAGAAAAATTATCTGTATTTTCCGTACATAAACTTTATTCCACTGGACACCATACAAAATATTAAACTCAAGAGGAAAAAAATGAAAATATTAATTTGACATCATCGAGAAGTAACAATTTTAACATTAATTGGTCTGCAACAACAAATACATGAGAGGCACAAACTGTGCTACAGCAGGTCTAAAAGAAGTTTCACTGGGGTTTTTTTTGGAAAAGTTAAAATTTTCAAGATTACTTTTTAAATTTCAATTTACAGCAGCTGACCAATTTACAAATATTTACACAAAATCAAAACAAAAACTTGGCTTATTAGCAGCTTTTCTTTAAGCAGCCATCACTACTACTTTGCATATGGAAAGGAAACATTAAAATAGATATCTGACCTAATCTGTATGAACATTAAGCATTTACATACATTGGTTTACCATGGATTATTTCAACTGTTTTGTAGTAGTTCTGCTGCTCAAAAATTCCAGTTTAGATTATAATTCCTGTGACCTGGAGCATAACAACAACTAGAGTATAATTTCATGTTGAAAAATTGTTATTGTTGTTCCATGTAAGAGGGAAATAAAACTTGAAAGTGCCAAGTAGAGCAAAAGTGCATACTGCTTCAAGCAGTTGTAAAGCACAGCCTACTTATTTATCAAGAAACGTGCAATGTGTGCTATGCTTTAAGGAAACAGCTGGACTTTTATACATTGCTTAGCTCTTCATTTCTTTATTTCAGTGTTAAGTGTGGTTGAATTAACCATTGCACAGTTAAAGGTAACAATTTAATATACTCTGATACTTTCCTTAAAATTAATTTAGTCCTGTGGTCTGAAATTTGGGTCATAATAGTCTCCTATACAAGTCAATGGTGCAAGGATTTTTAGAAAATCCATCTTTGAATGAATGGTTATATTAACAAATGTCATAATAAAATATGCAATCTTTCTTATAAATATTTCCTTAACAAAAACTTGAAAGAGAAAACACTTCATAAAAAACTATGGGAAAACTGCATCTTGGTTTTGATATTGTTCTTTATATTTCAGCAGACTCCAGTAAGAAGAAGAAGAAGAAGCCAATTATCTTTTCTGTATAGTTGCTCTTACAGGTAGTATACAGTTCAAGTCTCTCTTGTCTCGTAATCTCTGCCATGACTGAGGAAAAAAAGTTAATAGCTTTTTAAAAACCTTGTTTCTTCTATATCACCACCTCCTTTAAAACTGAAAGAGGTAAACCCCACACAGATCCACAAAGAGTTTTAAACAGTTTTGTTTTCCTCACAAATTTATGAACGGCATCAGGTACTTATTTCTTTAAAAAGACTGCTTACAGTAAGAGGGAATCTGTAGTAATCCAGACAAAATAGCGTGACTGTTGAGAACAAGAGCTAGTCTACACTAGAAGCGCTACATTGCCACTGTAGCATGTCTGGTGAAGACACTTTATGCCAATGGGAGAGAGCTCTCCTGTCAGCATAAGAAATCCACCTCTGCAAGAGGCCATAGCTATATTGACGGGAGAAGCTTTCCTGCTGACAGAGTGCTGTCCATACTGGTGCTTAGATTGGAGTAACTTACATTGCTCAGGGAGGTGACTTATTCACATCCCTAAGCAACGTAAATTACACCAAAATAAGTGGTAGTGTACACCTGAACTATTAGGGGGCTGGAGCACATGACTCATGAGGAGAGGCTGAGGGAACTGGGATTGTTTAGTCTGCAGAAGAGTGAGGGGGAGATTTGATAGCTGCTTTCAACTACCTGAAAGGGGGTTCCGAAGAGGATGGATCTAAACTGTTCTCAGTGGTACCAGATGACAGAACAAGGAGAAATGGTCTCAATTTGTGATGGGGGAGGTTTAGGTTGGATATTAGGAAAAACTTTTTCACTAGGAGGGTGGTGAAGCACTGGAACGGGTTACCGAGGGAGGTGGTGGAATTTCCTTAGAGGTTTTTTAAGGTCAGGTTTGACAAAACCCTGGCTCGAACGATTTAGTTGGGGATTGGTCCTGCTTTGAGCAGGGGGTTGGACTAGATGGCCTCCTGAAGTCCCTTCCAACTCTGATATTCTATGATTCTAAGTATGTTTTCAGGGGACAAAGACAACTTGTGAAGGTGGGGGTATTAGTATATTTTGAAAAGAACTAAATTTCTTTTAATGTTCTGGCTTAAAAATGGTTAAGTACCTTCACATTTCTGATTTTTTGAGACATAGGCTAAATATCTAAGGCGATCTCTCTTGCTACTTCTAACAAAATGATGTGTCCTTGAAATTGGTGATTTAAATTATACTATCTCTTTTTATGTCCTGGGTTACAGGAAAAGAGTATGGGATAAGGTCTTTAAGGTCCTGATATAGCAACTGACTTTATACAGGCAAATCTTGTGCCAGTGCAGTCAGTGCCTTTCAAGTAAACATTTCACAGGAACAGTGAGCTGGAGCAATTTTCAGTGAGAGTTAGGCACCAACCTCCCCCACTGGGGCTTCTTTAAAAATCCAAGCCTTAGAGGATATTCTTAAGTATCTGCAATACTTTTTAAGCAATTAATATAGTTGCTCCTTATGGTGCCTAAGGAACTTATTTAAATCATTCATTAGTAATGGACTATTTTATTTACATATATTATATGGTGCTTAACACTAGTGGCTTCACAGAAAAAAAATATTTTGCATAAAAAACCTAAAACACTTTATATGCTTATAAGGTCACTAATATTTTCACAATAAAAATCAAGCTTGCAAATTGCCCATATTAAAAGCCCAGACCTGACCACTTGTGTCAGTAGCTCATCAACTGATCTCTTTTTTCTTAGGTGTTATGGCAAGAGGCAAATTTTTACAGCATGCTCAGAAAGTTATCCAGTATGGGCTCACTCTCTTTTCCATTGCTTATATTCAGTAACAGATTTAAAATCAAAGGACAAATTACCGTGCCTAGAACTATATACATATAAATAGTTATAGAATCATGCAAATATAGGTTTGGAAGAGACCTCAAGAGGTCATCCAGTCCATCCCTCCACACTGAGGCAGGACCAAGTATACTTAAGACAATCCCTGGCAGATGTTTGTCTAACCTGTTCTTGAAAGCCTACTATGGGAAAACTATGCCTACTATAGCAAAGATTCCACAATGCCTGTTGGAAGCCTAGTCCAGTACTTAACTATCATAGAATATCAGGATTGCAAGGGACCTTAAAAGTGCAACAGATAGCTCAGTGGTTTGAGCATTGGCCTGCTAAACTCAGGGTGGAGTTCAATCCTTGAGGTGGCAATTTTTTGCCCTTGAGGGGCAAAAATTTGTCTGGGGATTGGTCCTGCTTTGAGCTAGATGACCTCCTGATGTACATTCCAACTTCAATATTCTATGATTCTAGTCCAAACCCCTGCTCAAAAGCAGGATCATTCCCCAGACAGATTTTTGCCCCAAATCCCTAAATGGCCCCCTCTAGAACTGAACTCACAACCCTGGGTTCTGCAGGCTAATGCTCAAACCACTGAGCTATCTATCCTTCTAGTCAGAAAGTTTTCCCTAATATCTAACCTAAATCTCTTTTGCTGCAGATTAAGCCAATTTCTTTTTGACCTACCTTGAGTGGACAGGGAGACCAACTGATTACTATCCTCTTTATAACAGCACTTAGTCTTCAAATATGTTATCAGGGCCGCTCCTCAGGTCATCTTTTTGCAAAACTAAACACACTCATTTTTAAAACTTCCCTCATACATCAGGTTTTTATTTATTTTTAAAGATCTTTCATCCTATTTGCTGCCTTCCTCAGAGAACACAAAATACCTATGAAATGTGACAATATTTTAAAAAACAAAATATTTTACTAGTGTTTGTGACACAGAAAGATATTCAATTTTAAAGGACTAGTTCTGCTTGTTTCTTGCATTAGAAAAATCTGATCTTCACTTCCTTCTCTTTGTTGGAGAAACATGAAGTGATACCTGCTATGAAAAATCTCAGTGAACCCACAGTACGAGTGCAGCTATAGGTACTTAATTCCAAACAGATATCTCACATACAACACAAACTCTATGATGGGGAATAGGGGTAGGAGACAGGAGGTGGTCAAAATTTGCAGATTAAGCCCTCTAAGGCCTAAATTTTACATTCCAAGTAAAATCCACATCTCTCCCTCAGCTGGAAATAGGGAAAGTTGCAGGTCAGATAACAGTCATGTCTCACTACAGTTAATGTTCTCCTAAGATTGTGTCAATAAGCCCTTCTTGCTGAAGAAGTGTGTACAAAGAGCAGAAAAACAACTTGTAAATTACTAGAGGCCATATTTACCCATGACAGAAGGAACAGTAAAGACAAACTATTTTTTGTTTGTTTTTGTTCCAGATTTCCATAAGAAACAAACACAACTGAATCCACGAAAGGCTGAAAGTGTTCTACCCCCAAAACATGAATAAGGAAGTCAGGCTGAGACTTTCAAAGCTGACTAAGGGATTTGGATGCCCAATTCTCATTACAATTTATCTCTGCCTTGGAGTCCTGAATTTAAACACAAAGACCATTAAGAAATTTTCATTTTAGGTACCCACTTCAGTGTTAGGCCTGTTCTTGCGCGCACGCACACACACACACAAAACATTCTCATTTCATATTTTTCTCCTTCTACATATATTGGGATGAATTCTTATTACACAGATTCTGAAGTATAAGGCACACATACCTCAGGCCACCACTGTAGTACACAAATCCACTGACCCTCTCTCTGTTTTCATTTTTTATTCCAAAAACTTTCTTGCAGACAAGAGGGCTACAAGAATTAATGTGATGTATTTTTTACCTTAAGAAATTCATCCTTGATAATGTCAAACTTCTGCTTTTCATGTACAGCCCTAGCTGTGTTTGTTCCATCAAAAGGCTCTGCAAAGTTAAATGTAAAATTTAAGTGTTAAAAAAACAACCTTTACTTTATCTTCACCTAGTAAACTACTCTGAAAGAAGCAGAGGATGAGTCAACATACTGTCACTTTCTATGAGAGCTTTTAGATACTGGCTGCATTTTCCATTTCTGACATGTACTGTGCAGGTAACTCGCATAACATAAAAACACAACACTAATAATCTGCAGTTGCAGTAGAGATTGTTGGAGATTTACTCCTTTAAATCTAGATAGATGGTATTGTCAGCAGGAGTATTAATACATGTCTTCTACCATGTGCTTTCATGCACTGTACAAGTATTTCAAGTATTATAAAAGTCAGCAGTCAATTCAAAATCTCAGAACAAGGAATAAAGCAGCCACATCCTTAACTAATGTCTTTTGTCAGTTCATAGACCATATATTTCTATCCCATTTTAAATATTGCTAAATATTCTAAATCAGGAAGGTCCTGTTACAATCAATAGTGTGCATTATACATCTAAATATGACTGTGTAACTGTTCTGAAAACTCCATGTGCAACAATGTACTTATATCAGATCTACAAGCAACTACTTTATCTTATTATGCAGTATCTTTTGAGACAAAATTATACAACAGACTGAAGTGGTAAAATATGGTATTTTCCTTATACCTGAATATATAAAAACCAAAAGTCCTGTAAAATATTTAAGAAAACCCATCTTTCAAAAAATGTCTACTCTTCCTACTATTTTTGTCTTTTTCCAGTTGGCAATGTATAGTTTTTCTCATTTGCTTCTAATGGACTAGAAACCAACATGACTCTGGCCTATTTGTCATCCACATAATCAATATCAGCAAAGTATTCATAAATTTGTACTCGCCTCTGCAATACAGCAAATATACAACAGGGTTACCATGCATTGACTGCCTTTCAATTTCATTGCAAAACAAGTTTTAGAATCCTGTCTTTTTACACTTTTCCAGAGGATAGTTTAAGTACATTATGGTGTATTTCATACTTGTAAAGGTACAATATCCAATGACAGAGTCCTGAGGCAAAATACAGTTCTAGCTAGATTAGTCTCTTTTTAATGTGTGTCACATTCCGGGTCGTAAACTAACTTTATTTTTAATGGTTTAGGAACCCTTTTAATTTTAGTAGATGTGAGCATAAGAGTTTTATGAAATACATTAATACATATAAGATGTGCTGGAAAAACAAAAACAAAACTATAAACGTCCATGTATAAATTGAGCACAATATTGGTCACAGTTTTGTATTTCTCATATGAATTTTTAATTACAGTGGCAATGATGCAGTTGTGACTTTCCAAAGTACTCATTTATGGCCTGTTTTTACAATTCTTACTCGAGAAAAGCAGTGTGACAGGGTGGACTAGATTCGGAGGCCCCTGCTGGAGGCCTTGCAGTCCTGCCTCACCCCACCCCCAAAAAGAGCAAAAGAGTAGTGCTCCAGGCAGCCTAGAGCAGCTGCAGGAGAAACAACTAGTCAGAGGGGCTGCTGGAGCAGCCAATCAGGGTCCAAGAGGGCCATATAAAAAAGCAGCAGCAACAGAGCAGTCAGTTGTTGCCTGGAGCTGGAAGAGGGAGAACTTGGTTCCTGGTTGGCTGGAAGAGCAGAAGGACCACAGACAGCTCAGTGTGGGGAGGCATGAGACCAGGGAGGGCTGCCAAATACCAGGGGAGCTAAGAAGGAGCTCCTGGCAGGCTGCAGGGACCAAGCAAGGACTGAGCCCAGAACCCAGCCTGACCAAGCGAGGGTACCGCAATGGACCCTGTTATAGCGGGCAGTTTCTCTGGGTAGGAAGCCTGTAAAGTTAAAGACTGTATACCTTGGAAGGGGCTTGTTTGTTCTTCTCCACCTACAAACAGTGTGTGAGATTCAGCCAGAGGGCTGAATCATTGAAGACCTGCCAATGAAGCCATCGACCAAAGGCGTGGGAGGGAGGGGTGAACGCTTGCGAGAGGTGAGTACCATCTCATTCCAAGAACTGAGAAATGGCTTGCTCACACTTGACCAGAAGAGGGCACTTGCAAGAGGTAAGAGCATCCAATTACAAGCTCCCATTTAACTCACAGGGATTTTGCCAGTATACCGACTATAAAACTGGGACTTTTCATTATCAAAACCATCCAAATTACACTCCAAATTTAAATGCACTTCAGTACTCATAATTCACCAGCACAATGGGCTGACTGGTTTTGTTTGGCATCTTTCTAGAATTTTTTTCCTTCCTAAAAATATGTTTAAAATATTTAATTGGGTGCTTACTAGCAGATTTTACATTACAATGAGACATGCCTTTATACTGGTTCAGAATATTGGCCATCTGATACACAAGAGGTTCAGCATTCTAAAATCTAGACACAGAATTTGACACAGTTACCTGTTACTACAGTGAATTGCAAATGCTGATTATATGCCATGTGAAGTAGCATAGTATTTCCCTTTATCTGTCTGAAATTTGACGCTGAATGATTCTGTAATAATAGTTAGGAGCCTCCAGGCATTTCATACTGCACCCAAGATCATAAAGATTTTAAATGACAAGTGAGGGGCTGCAAAGCCTTCCCAAGATTGTCAGGAAACTGTCCCAGTACAGACTCAAACCTTTCCCATGCTATGCTAATAAATGACAATTTTTTTTATTCTATTCTCCTGTCAAAAGAAAAACACTTGCATTGGAAGAGTGGACAAGAAGAATTTTGCAAGACTATGTATGCAACATTTTAATTAAAATAAATCAACTGTTAAGTGTCCCTCAATGTTTTCTAAATGTCAGGAAGTTTTCAAAGGAAAACTCCAGTATAATGTAAATTTTACTCACTAATCAGAAGAATAATTCAGTAAAAATGAATGTCAAATATAAAATAAACAAATTGCCATCCTGACAATTTGATTGAGAAGAGGACTAAAAGTATCCTCTTTCCATTAGGAAACATTAGAATCCAGAATGTTTCAAGGGTAGTGGCAAGGCAGGTTGTGTAGAATTTTTTTTCAAAAAGAGTTTAACTGCACTGCTGTATTAAGGGCTTATGGAAATGAGACTAATACTGGCCTGAATCAGGTACAGTGCAGACAGCTATTGTGCGAGCTTCTCTAAAAACATATGCAGTCCAGTCACTCATAGGAGCTACAAGGGGATGGAACATGCTTGGGGATGGCATGTCATAGCACACATGCAGTTAGGTCAGCACTAAGGGCCATGAGGGGCTAAAGCATTCCCAGTCTGGATGGAATCAGGCAGTGCCGGCTCCAGGTTTTTTGCTGCCCCAAGGGAAAAAAAAAAAAAGGAGGGGGGGGCCGGAGTGCCACCTGCTTGGGACGCTGGTGCCTAGAGCCGGCCCTGGAATCAGTGATTTAAGCTACTAAACTAAGACATCACCACTGAGCACGAGTGAACTGAGATTTTCAAAGGCTTATAACTTGGCCCAATTTGGGCAGATTTTCACAGAAATAGCAAGAGACACACCCTTGACACAAAAGGAACCCCCCCTCCCCCATCACCACCAAATTCTGACTCCCTGCTCCAAAGCATGGAGATGCCAGATCTTCTCAAAGAAAAGTTTGCCAGAATTTTAACATTGCAAAACAATGTATTTTTCTTTAGCCTTGTTCTTGGAAATGCCAGGACCATTATGGCTGAAATGCTCTATAAAAAGAAATAATTCAGCCTGAGGCAGACGGACAATCAGAATAGAAAATCTGAATTTGGCCAAATTATTAGCAACTGAAAAAAGGATCAGGGTGACAGGGTGTACAAATACCACATTGAACTCCCAACCGGCAGAGCCTGCTCCAAATGGAGAGGAATCTTAAAAGGGACCAACTCAACTCAAAAGGGGGAAGACGACAGAATCAGTCTCGGGGCTCCAGAACAAGGGTGCTGAAGAAGCCTCCAGTGAGTCAGATATTGTTGTCTCTCACAGGTCCCGGTTCAGAGCCAGTTGAGAGGGAGGGAAGACCCAGGCTCCCCTACCAACTGTCTGTGTTGCAGGAGGGGCCAAAGCCTCACCCCACTCTAGTAAGGAAAGGGTAGGACATTGAAAACCTTTAGGTGAAGCTAAGCCACATAACAAGGGTTAGGAACCGGACTGAAAGCCCTTCCTGCCAGAAGGCGTGAGACTGGAAACTGGGTGTGCTATCCACTAGTCCACCTGACCCTCGAGAACTATTAAAGTCATATAACACTTGGCAACATTATCAGCTCTGCCTGTAACACATGAGGGGGATAAGTGAAGGATAAACTGGGAGCAGTCACCGCATAAAATAGCATGTGAAGTGACGCAGAAGCTATTGTATGACAATGGTAAAAAAAAATCACTCAAAGGAGAGAAGCCAACAAATATTTCCACTTTAGTGGCACAGGACTTTGCTACATAGTTGTAAAACAGTAATCTACCTTGGGTACACTAACTTTTCCATTGAAATGTCATATAATATATTATGAATCTGCATGTATTATTGAAAATGCCTGAAATAAGAGACAAGCAAAGCCTATAAGTGACAGGCTAAGTTAAATGAATGCTATCAAGAAACTAAATATATGAAACTGAAAACACAAAAATTGCAGCTTCACACTTTACCTTCTACACAAATGAATTTGTTTCTCCATTCAATACCATCAGGTCTTGGAATGGCTCTGGCTTCACGAATTGAAATCATTTGGTGACTCCAGCTAGAGGAAAGGAAAACAATTTGCAGACACTTAACACAGATTGCTTTTTGAACCATCTGTATACCGTTACATATAAAATAGGTGAAGTGTTCATACAAGAGTTATGACTTAGGAATTTCAAAAGGATAGTAGTTCGAAGAAGCAATTTTTTTTAGCGTTTCTAGGCAGGGGCTGCTGTAGCCATAGTCAAACTAGGCCACTGCCTGGGGTAGCCAGGCCAAACTTGAGTAGCACTGCAACTCTGTACACAAGGCTGCAATGCCACTCCCTCAGATTTGGCTTGCTGCAGCCGGCTCTCCTGATGGAGAGGCAGCCAGACGACACCTGAGTGAATAGTGTTGTGACCAAGTGCTTAGCTCCCACTCCATTTCTACCATAACCACTGAACCATCAGAAGGCTCACCACCCTCAGCCCAGAAAGTCCAGTGCAGGGTGCATGCCCCTCCCCTACTTGAGAACCTCTGTTGTAGGGGGTAGGAGTGGAGTGGCACGCTAAAATTTTGCCTAGGGTGGCAGATTGTCTTGAGCAGCCTTTGTTTCTAGGCAGAAAATAATGGAGACTAACCATTTTGGAGAGTGGGAACCATGAGGGGGAGACAAGAGGTAAAATTTTCATACACACATTAAAATAAATTATGAAAACATTTAGCAACATAGAACACCACAGATCTCAATGGACATTATAACTTGGTGACTTTTTTTTTTTTTTTTTAAGGAAGTAATCCCTTTACAGTTCAACATGCTGTTTTAAATTTAAAAATACAATTAGAACTTGGGACTCTTAAAATTCTAATTAAAACAAGCCAAGTTGACCAGTATAGGTTGAGAAGTAGGGAAGGGCAAGGTAATAAATCAAGTCCAACTGTGGCTACATAGTGGGTGCCATTAAAAATGTCCAACATTTAATCATAATATACAGTACGGTAAGTAGTTTACTCTCAGATTGGTGAAATTCACACCTGTGCAGAGAGCTTGCACAAAGCCTACAAGCAAGGTAAGGATATTAGAGAACCTTTACACTTTCTCTCTGAACCTTTTGATTGTTCAAAATTGTACATCAATGAAGCCATGACAATTTACATCAATTGAGAATCTTCCCTCATAGCTTTACGAAAGACTGTATTCAAAGTATTTTTTTTTTTACAAATTAGTTCTTATTCACGAGTTCAGACTAGACACCTGAAAAGTTTCAGCTTATGAAGTTCAGCCATTTGAGTTAAGTGCACATACATCTTTACAGCAGAAAATATACTTTCACTCTTCCATAACTCAAAAAAATATCTATGTTAAACAGTTTGTTGAAATTTCCATGGGGTTACAGGACAAATTGCTTAATGTACAATTTAGCTGAAATACTTCAAACAACTTATCCACACATTTTAACCTATTTAAATATCTCTTGACTGGACTGTTCCTAGGCAATAACAAAAGTATAAATGGTAAATGTGTCTTGCATTCAAGGCTAGCAAAAACTTTAGCTCTTATCCACACCACCACTCTAGTATCTCCTTGTGTGTCCCACTAATTTTCACAAATTAGGGAACATTTATCAGTATAATATGAAGTATTGTAACTAAATACTGTAATGCCCACGTCAAATGAACAATGTAGATCAGGGGTTCTCACACTGTGAGTCAGGACCCCTCAGGAGGTCGTGAGGTTATTACATGGGGGGGGGGGTCACGAGCTGTCAGCCTCCACCCCAAACCCTGCTTTGCCTCCAGCATTTATAATGGTGTTAAATATATTAAAAAGTGTTTTTAATGTATAAAGGGGGGTCGCACTCAGAGGCTTGCTGTGTGAAAGGGGTCACCACTAAAAAAGTCTGAACCCCTGATGTAGATTTACTATTTCATTAATCATGTAGGCAGGATCAGAAAGGGCTTCAGGCATAGATTGCTACTTGGAAGGATGCATAGTGACCACAGTATCATTAGCAAGGTTCCACTGCAGTTCTAGAAAATATGGGTCATAGAGGAAAGAGTAATATTAGACACCATCATTTGGCTCTCACCCCAACATGTCTATAAGCTTATCTTAAACAAACTAAAGGGAAGAGTTATGTAACAGAATATCTAAACTGAGCAGATCACAGCAGGCAGTAAAGCCACTTTGGTGCACACTGAACATGATAAACATTCTCCCCCCCTTCTTACAAATTACTGAGGTTCTACCTGACTTCAGGATGAGCAGTTGCATCTTCAGCAAAATAAAAATGTATATTTTATTGCAGAAAAATCTAAATATTATAAGCTGTTCTATATTAAAAGTGTTTGGGAACAACGAAGTAGCATTTTTAGTTGTTTAAATCACATTTTGCACTTCACTGAATCATGACAGTAACTACCTTTACTTGATATCCCACTTACCATTAATTAACATTGTATTCTTATTAAAATTAGAGTCTGCATTAGAATTGAACTATTCACAGCAAGTGATTTATTTACTGACCTTAGACTTTTTGATTTGTAAAGAATGTTTACAAGTTTTCTCGCTTTTTGTAGTTGCTCAATGAACATTTTATGCAAATATATTTCAACCTATGAGTTTAAAATACGCTCTTTGTTTCAACTATTTCCTCAGCTATTTCTGGTGTCACTGATCATATGATGTTTTACTCTCTGAGCAGCAGACAAACATTTCAAGGAAAAAAACCCAAAGATTTCAAGACAGCCAGGCAAATGCTTCAGGTATAAATTTTTGTATGAACACGTTACGCATTCTTGTAGACAAAAAAAAAGTTTCTTACACAAATATTCAAAGAAAATTAACAAATACATTGTGAACATATTCAAAAGCAATTAACTGTTAATCTAAATCAATATTCATGATTGCATTATCTTCCCAGTTGTATTCTGAATTGATAAACATAGCTGTGAACTACTCTACTTGTTGTATACTCTGCTCTTCCTCACACTCCAAAAAATGGAGACACACCACATGACCAATCCACACTTATTTTGTCATCTCTAACCAAATACAGCTTATTCATAGGTTGACCTTAAACCCATAGCCCAACATCAATTATGTAACTCAAAAACACTTGCTATAAAAATCAGCACCCCTAACCCCTCCAAGGACATTTTAGAATCTATTTTTCCTCAGTAGGGAATATATAGTTTCAAGTAACATGCCTTCATTATACAGTTTTTGATTTAGAATTCTAATTCAGAAGAATGAATTCTGAAAGTAAAACATTTTCACTTTTCAATAAATAGGTAAGATTTAAAAATAAGACTGCATCTTTCATCATGCCTTTATTTAGTCTCCAATTCCGCAGCAAAATCCACTGGATACAAGCAAGGCATTTATCAAATCAGCCCTTGCTTTGTTAAAGAGCGTATGCCAAATAAAAACCTGCTGCCTTCACTCAGAGCTGCTGTGTGAAATCAGACACGAGGCTTGTAAGAGGGTCTGGTAAACAGAGAGGAGTTTCAGTAGATTATTTTCTTTTGAATACACTTCTAGACTACTCTGCACTGTGCATTAGACTTCGATATACTGAAAGTGCAGCTTTGATAATTTGGAATAAAAAATTATGTTCTTTGAAGAGATCCCATTTACTTATTAAAAGTTTATACACAAAAAGAAAATTTAAAAGCACATCTTCAGCAAGTTGAATTATGTACAAAACATTAGAGTGAAATTTAATCAATCACAAACCAGTGTATGAGAATCAAATTGTGTATTGTTTGCCAATATTGCTGTGTAACAAGTTTATTTGCGTTTTCCATGTGTGATGCTTCTGGGACAATCTTATTTTTCCCTCAATTATTTTATTTATAATTTGTATTACAGTGGTGCTTAGAGGCCCCAAATGAGACTGGGGTCTCATTGTGCTAGGCACTGTACAAACACATTTTAATTGACAGCCTCTTCTTGAAAGAGTTAACAGTGTAAATAGACAAGACTGACAAATAGTGAGAGGGGAAAGTGAGGCATAACAAGGTGAAGTGTCTTGCCCAGGATCACACAGGACAATGGTGTAGCTGCGAACAGAACCCAGCTCTGAGTTCCAGCCCAGTGCCCTACCTACTGGACCATGCTCCCTTTCTCATAAGAATTACTTAATTCTATCTGATATGGTGTATTTGAATGTAATTTTAAAATCTACTGTCTTCATTTAGAAATGATCTCTCTCTCGAACTGATCACCAAATATTATTACATTCTTCTCCCCCCACCAAAAACCCTGTGACAGCTGACCAATTAAGCACTCAAGCGAGATAACAACAGCGTTGAGGACGCAGATGAAACTTTAATTATGTCCCATTGTGAATATCCATTACGATAGTCTTCAATTATATGGTCACACTACTTCTAAATTGTACGTTTTTCTCTATAACACCTATATCGTGTGTTGCTTCGTGTAGTATTATGTATTACTCTGTATAGGCAAAAAGCTATGAAAGCTACTTATATGAATTCTACAGACAAATCATAATTATTCTTTAATCTGTACTATGTACTTGGTCAATAGCGAAAATTCACTTGAATATATAGGCTGCCTCAGTGTGAATTAAGTGCATAGTTAACTACCTCATCCCCTGAAATGCAACTAAGGCCTGGTCTACACTATGCGTTTATACCGATTTTAGCAGCGTTAAACCGATTTAACGCTGCGCCCGTCCACACAACGAGGCCCTTTATATCGATATAAAGGGCTCTTTAAATCGGTACTCCTCCCCAACAAGAGGAGTAGCGCTGAAATCGGTATTACCATATCGGATTAGGGTTAATGCGGCCGCAAATCGACGGTATTGGCCTCCGGGCGGTATCCCACAGTGCACCATTGTGACCGCTCTGGAAAGCAATCTGAACTCAGATGCACTGGCCAGGTAGACAGGAGAAGCCCCACGAACTTTTGAATTTCATTTCCTGTTTGCCCAGCGTGGAGCTCTGATCAGCACGAAAAAGAGCTCCAGCATGGACCGTAAGGGAGATACTGGATCTGATCGCTGTATGGGGAGACAAATCTGTTCTATCAGAGCTCTGTTACAGAAGACGAAATGACAAAGCATTTGAAAAAAATCTCCAGACAGAGGCCACAGCAGGGACTCAGCATAGTGCTGAGTTACAAGTGTAACGGAAAGCCAAAGAATCAAATGGACGCTCAAGGAGGGAGGGAGGGGGTACTGAGGACTCCAGCTATCCCACAGTCCCCGCAGTCTCCGAAAAGTATTTGCATTATTGGCTGAGCTCCAAATGCCTGTAGGGTCAAACACATTGTCCGGGGTGGTTCAGGGTATAGCTCGTCAATTTACCCCCCAGTGAAAGAAAAGGGAAAAAAATCGTTTCTTGACTTTGTTATGTGTCACCCTATGTCTACTGCATGCTGCTGGTAGACGCGATGCTGTGGCACTGAACAGCAGCACCCTCTCCCCTTCCCTCCTTGGTGGCAGACGGTACAATATGACTGCCATCCATCGTCATCATCAGCCCGTGAGGGCTCTTGGCTGGCCTCAGGTGAGGTCGGCCAGGGGCGCCTGGGTAAAAATAGGAATGACTCCCGGTCATTCCCAGTAGATGGTACAGAACAGCTGGTAACCGTCTTCATCATAGCAACTGGGGGCTGAGCTCCATCAGCCCCCTCCTTTCATGTTTAAAGAAAAGATTCCGCACTGCTTGGACTATCATAGCAGTGGCATGCTGGGCTCCTCTCCCCCACACCATTTAATGTCCTGCCTGGACTATCATAGCAGCTGGAGGCTGCCTCCCCCTCATTTTATCTCACTAACAAGTCACTGTTTCTTATTCCTGCATTCTTTATTACTTCATCACACAAAGGGGGGGGGAACACTGCAACGGTAGCCCAGGAGGGTTGGGGGAGGAGGGAAGCAACGGGTGGGGTAGTTGCAGGGGCACCCCATAGAATGGCATGCAGCTCATCATTTCTGCGGGATCTGACACGGAGCAGCTGTGCTCTCTAGTACACTGGTTCTCTAGCACACTTGCCCCATATTCTAGGCAGGACTGACTCTCTTTTTAGATACAACATAAAGGAGGGAATGACTCGGGGGGTAATTCCCATTTTTGTCTTTGTGCACCCGGCCGACCTCTGCCAGGAGTACCCATGACAGCAGCAGACGGTACAGAATGACTGATAACCGTCATCTCATCGCCAATTTACAATGGCATGGCAGACGGTACAGAACAACTGATAATCATCTCTACTATCTTGCAAAGGTAAATGAATGCTGCTGTGTAGCACTGCAGTACCACCTCTGTCAGCGGCATCCAGTACACATACGGTGACAGTGACGAAAGGCAAAACGGGCTCCATGGTTGCCATACTACGGCGTCTGCCAGACCAATCCAGGGAAAGAGGGCGCAAAATGATTGTCTGCCGTTGCTTTCACGGAGGAAGGAAAGAGTGACGACATTTACCCAGAATCACCCGCGACACTATTTTTGCACCATCATGCATTGGGATCTCAACCCAGAATTCCAATGGGGGGAGACTGCGGGAACTATGGGATAGCTACGGGATAGCTACCCACAGTGCAACGCTCCAGAAATCAATGCTAGCGTCGGTACATGGAAGCACACCACGGAATTAATGTGCTTAGTGTGGCTGCATGTACTCAACTTTATACAATCTGTTTTCCAAAACCGGTTTGTGTAAAATCAGAATAATCCCGTAGTGTAGACGTACCCTGAGTTGGGAATGGATCACTTGATGGATCACTTGATGATTACCTATTCTGCTCATCCCCTCTGGGGCACCTGGCATTGGCCACTGTCAGAAAATAGGACACTGGGCTAGATGGACCTTTGGTCTGACCCAGTATGGCCGTTCTTATGTTCTTAAGGAAGGCTCTTCTGCTTGTTGAAAAGTAGTATTGCATATGCTGCTGATTAAATTATTCAATTATATAGATAAGTGAAAGATCATTAGAGGTATTGGAGAATCACAGTAATGAAAACAGTGTTAAGTATGGAAGCATGAAAAAATATGACAGGAATCTATATGCTGCAAAAGAGTTTGATATACTGTATAACCTTTGTCATTTTTTATATGACTGCTAAACCATACAATATTCACAATCTCTTAACGTGAGAATTTTTTAAAATAAAAACTCCCAGGTTTCATTATTTTCTTTTAAAGGGAAAATATTCCAGATTGATATCACAATGTGCTCTATTTTGGAAAACTGAACACTGAAATAACTCATGCTCTTCTTGAAATCTTGTCCTCTAGCAGTTTCCGTGACTCTGACCTCTCCTCATTCTTCTCCTATCTCTAATTGCTCATTCAGTGTGTCCTTCAGAAGAGTCTTAATGTGGGGTTCTATAGGGCTCTGTTCTTGGTCCCCTTCTCTTCTACCGCTATACCTTATCGCCAGGTAATCTCATTCGCAAACACAAATTCAACTACCATCTCTATACTAAAACTCACCCATCTACCTCTCTACTCCTGACCTCTCCTTCTATTCAAATTAAAATCTTGGCCTGTCTCTGACATCTCTGAATGGATGTCTGCCATCACCGCAAACTCAATATGACTAAAACACAACTCTGAATCTCTACTACCTCCTCTCTCAATCACTGTGAACCACATCACCATCCTGCCTGTCACTCAGGCCAGTATCTTGATTATAGTCTTCGACTCAGGCCTCTCTCTTTCGAGGTTCTCACATCCATATCTAAATCTTGTGGATTCTTTCTGCATCACACCTTCCCTATCTATCCACATAGCTAAAACCTCATCTACGCTCTTCTCTCACGTCTCAGCTACTACAACATCCTTCTCTCTGGCCTTGACAAATGAAATCTTGCCCTATTTATATCCATTCCAAATGCTGCCGTAAAAATCATCTTCCTAGCCCATCATTATGGCTGTTACCCCATTCTTCGCATCCCTCCACTGGCTCCACCTTCTTTATTGCACCAAACATACACTATTTGTTTTCATTTTCAAAGCCTTTCATGACCTATCTCCACCCTACCCATCATCTTACAATGTACTGTTATGATGTCAACTCCTTTCTCCAACTGACTTGTTATACCAGTCTCCAATCAGCCTGTTATTACATTTTCAAACAAGTATCTTCGTGTTTTCTCCCATGCTGCACCTCATGCTTGGGAGCAGCTCACTGTGAATATCCACAAAGCTGCCTCATTATACTCCTTCAACCCCCTCCTTCAAACTCTGTTAGTGATGCTTACAAAAAAACTTGTCAACGATTAGGCGGCTGGTATGCTGAGACCACTGCCTATCATGCTGACCAGTACTGTCTCATTGTTTTCTTGTACACCCCATCTCTTGTCTCACACTTAGATTTTAAGCTCTGTGGGTTAGGGACAACTTATTTGTACTATGTCCACCTAGCACAAAGAGGTCCTGGCCCATAACCAAGGCTTCTATGCACTACAGTATTATAAATTTTTAATTAAAAAAATACCTTTTGTAACTGTTGTTCTTCGAGATGTGTTGCTCATGTCGATTCCAATTAGGTGTGTGTATGCTGCGTGCACAGTAGCTGGAAGGTTTGTCTCCTATTGGCATCCATTGGGTCGGTTCAGACGCCCCCTGGAGTCAAGCCTCCATAATGCCGTATATGGGGTCCAGACGACCTGCTGCCACTTCAGTTCCTTCTTTCTGGCACTGCTCTGACAGAGGGATAGACGGGTGGGTCTTGGAATGGACATGAGCAACACATCTTGAAGAACAACAGTTCTGGAAGGTAGGTAACTGTTTTTTCTTCTTCGAGTGCTTACTCAAGTTCATTCCAATTAGGAGACTCAAGCAGGAACTTGGAGGCAGGGTTGGAGCTCATGGGTTCACTGACTGAAGCACCACTTTAGCCTGCTGGGTAATGGTGTAGTGAGAGGCAAAAATGTGGATTGAGGACCATGTCGCAGCCGTGTAAATTTCCTCGGTTGGAACCTGGGCCAGGAATGCCATTAAAGATGCGTGCACCCTTGTGGAGTGCGCTGTCATGGTGAGGGCAAGCACTTTAGCCAGATCACAGCATGTGCAGATACAGGATGTGATCCGCAATTAAATTCTTTGGGAAAAGACTGGGAGTCCCTTCATTCTGTCTGCTACTGTGATGAATAGTTGAGTAGCTTCATCTGTTTGATATAAAAGGCCAATGCCTGGTGAATATCCAAAGAGTGAAGGTTTTGCTCTCGGCATGTGGCTTAGGGTAAAAAACTGGAAGAAAAATGTCCTGATTAACGTGAAACTAGGAGACTACCTTCGGGAGGAAGGCTGGGTGCAGTCGAAGCTGAACTTTGTCCCTATAGAAGGCTGTGTAAGGAGGTTCGGACATTAGGGCATTAAGCTCTGACACCCTCCTGACAGAGATTATTGCCACCAGAAATGCCACCTTCCATGAGGCAGAGAGCAAAGAGCATGTCACTAGTGGTTCAAAGTGGGGCCCCATTAGTCTCGAAAGAACAAGGTTAAGGTCCCAGTCTGAGATCGGTTGTTGTACTTGATATAATCTGTCAAGTCCTTTAAGAAAACATCCAACTATCAGGTTGGCGAAGACCGATCGGCCAGCCACGCCTGGGTGAAAAGCAGAAATGGCAGCCAAGTGGACTTCTACTGATGGCATAGAGAGCCCTTGTTGCTTCAGGTGCAGAAGGTACCCAAGATAAAAAGGCATTAATGAGTGTGTAGGATACATATGTTTCTCCGATGACCAAACTGTGAATCTCTTCCATTTGGCTAGGTAGGTGGCACTAGTAGACTGTTTCCTACTACCAAGGAGGACTTCCCTAACTGGATCAGAGCAAGCAAGCTAAATCGGATTTAGCCATGGAGCTTCCAAGCCATGAGGTGGAGAGATTCGAGGTTGGGATGTCGAAGACGACAGTGATCCCAAGTTATCAGGTCCATGAGCAGTGGTAGAGTGATCGGCGTGTCTACTGACAGCTCCAGAAGAGATGTGTACCAGTACTGACACAGCCAGGCTGGAGCTATCAATATCACAGAGGCTTCATCCCATCAAACCTTGAGTAGCACCTTGGAACGAGTGGAATGGGTGGAAACACATGGAGAAGGTGGTCCTTCTCCAAGGGAGAAGGAACGCATCTGCGATTGAGCCTGGGATGTGATTCAGGAAGGCACAGAACTGCAGACACTTCCTGTTGTGTCTTGTCACAAAAATCTATTTGGGGAGTTCCCCACTGCTGGATGATGGTGTTCAGGACATCCAGGCGGATGGACCACTCGTGATTGTGAAAGGACCTGCCGAGATGGTCTGCCAGCTCATTCTGAGCTCTGGGGAGATAAGATGCCTCCAAATGTATCAAGTGGGTTATGTAAAAGTCCCACAGTTTGAGGGTTTCCTGGCACAGGGGAGAGGAGCATGCTGCCCCCTTTTTATATAAAACATCATAGTTGTATTGTCTGTCATGACTGATACACATCTCCCCTCCAAGTGAGTTTGGAAGGTCTGGCATGCCAGATGGACTGCCCACAGCAATATGATGTTGATGTAAAGTGAGAGCCCTGCTTGGGACCAGAGGCCCTGAGTCCTGAACTTCCCCAGCTGCACTACCCACCCCATCGCTGACGCGTCCATGACCAGGGAAAGTGATGATTGAGGTCTGGAGAAGGGAATCCCTGAACACATGGCTTGCTGGTTGAGCCACCCATAGGAAAGACTCAAGAACCAGCTGGGAAAGAGTGACTACCTTGTCTAGACTGTCCCAGTTTGGTCAATACACCATTGCTAGCCACGCCCAAAGGGTCAGAGCCTCAGTCTGGCATGCTGCACTACATAAGTGCACGTGGCCATGTGGCTGAGGAGCTTCAGGCAATTCCTTGCCGTGGTGGTAGGAAAACATCTGAGATCTTGTATGATGTCGCAAAGATTCTGAAACCATGACTCTGGTGGGAATGCTCTCACCTGTCTTGAGTCCAACACTGCCTCTATGAACTCTATCCTTTGAGGGGGGGGACAGGATTGACTTCTGCACATTCAGTAGAAGGCCACGGTTGTCAAAAGTTGATCTTATTAGGATTACCTGCAGCTCCACTTGTGTTCTAGAGTGACCTTTGATCAGCCAGTCATTGAGGTACAGAAACACTTGCACCTGGCATTTCTCCAAGAAAGGTGCCACGACTGCCATGCACTTGGTGAACACCCAAGGTGCTGCTGACAGGCCAAAGTGGAGGACAGTGAACTGATAGTGATTGTGGTTTACCACAAACCTGAGAAACTTTCTGTCAGGCGGGGTTATGGATATATGAAAGCATCGTCCTTCAAGTCAAGGGCAGCATACCAGTCCTCCTAGATTCAGGGAAGTGATAATGGAGGCCAAAAACTTCAGCTTCTTCATGAATTTGTTCCCGAGGAACCTCCTCCATCGCTCCCACTCTTAGTAGCAGCTGCATCTCTTGCATTAGCAGATTCTCGTGAGAGGGTTTCCTGAAGAGGGACGGGGAAGGGAGGGTGAGCAGGAGGAGATAAGCTGAACTGGAGAGAGTATGCCAGTTCTACCATGCGGAGCACCCAGCAATCTGAAGTGATCCAGGCCCATGCATGGTAGAAGTGGGACAGTTGGCATGAAAAGGATGGAATAGTTCAGTGGCTCTCGACTTTTTTTTTAAACTGGTGACCCCTTTCACATAGCAAGCCTCTGAGTGCAACCCCCCCAAATAAATTAAAAACACTTTTTTATATATTTAACACCATTATAAATGCTGGAGGCAAAGCAGGGTTGGGGTGGAGGCTGACAGCTCACGCCCCCCCATGTAATAACCTCGTGACCCCCTGAGGGGTCCCAACCTCCAGTTTGAGAACCCCTGGGTTGGATGCAGTGTTTGAATCAGTGTGTTGCCCTTGGGTGCACCTTCAAAAGGCTTGTTTTGTCTGGAGGACTGTTTCAGCTGCCTAGAGCAGATGAAGGAGGAGGCCTCATCCTGTGGTTTCTGTTACACCTCCTAGAAGAGTCTTGCCTGTTCTGAGGCTGGTAGAATCGAGGCAGACGCTGAGGGTATGGTGGCCAAGGGACTTGAGAGTGGCTCTTGAGTCCTTAAGCCTACAGAGCTGTGAGGCCGTTCTCTTGGAGAAGAGGGATGAGCCCTCAAATAGGAGGTCCTGGATGGTCTGTTGGACCTCATACGGGAGCCCTCATGCCTGCAGCCAAGAGCTTCTTCTCATGACCACCCTTGACACCATGGTCCAAGCACCTGAATCAGCAACATGTAGGGTTGCCTGTAGCAAAGCCTATGCCACAAGCTTGTGCTCCTTCAAGATGAAACGCTCAGCCCTCTGGCAGAAGCTCTGTGAATTTTGACATAGCACCGCAGGAATTTAAGCTATATCTTCTGAGCATCACCTGGTGGTTTGAAATCCGAAGCGGGAGCCCCCTGGTAGAATAGACTTTCCTCCCAAAGAGGCCCAGCTTCTTCATCTCTTGGGCTTTAGGTGAGGGTCCTTGATGCCCTTTACGTTCACGTTCGTTCGCTGCTGCCACCACTAAGGGGTCCAGTGGTGGGCATGAATAAAAATGTTCAAACACTTTAGAGGGGACAAGCTATTTCTCTTCTGTCCTTTTCGCCGTCAGGGGCAGGGAGCCGACGGTCTGCCACAAAGTTTTGGTGGTATCCTGTATGGTCTTAATAAGCTCCAGGGCAACTTAGAGGGTCACCAGGGGGCCAGGATGTCTATGGACCCATGTCAGGACCATGGGGTCCAAGGACTCAGATATACTTGACCTGGAGCCCCAGGTTCTGGGTCATCCTCTTCAGGAGCTGTTGGTGGACCCTACTGTCCTTGAGTACAGGAGCCGTGGAGGTTCCAGCCACTGCTTCATCTGGCAATGATGAAGACGAGGCTCTAATCAGGACCAGCTCTTGCTCCTGGCGTTCAGCACCAAGAGGATCGTGCCGTGCTGGATCTTTCGGTGTGGTGACTAGCGCAGCATGGGGCAGCTGGTCTCTCCTTGTCCAATCTTGAGTGTCTGCACTCCAATCTGTGCTAGCTCCACCCGGACACAAAGGACTCTGCCTCAGAGTCTGATTGGGAGGACTCGCTCTGAGAGGACCACGGAGGAGCAGTATCGGGAAACTGGGGACTGGTGTGACTTCCCTGCTGGTCTATAGCTGGCTTGCCTCAGGACGGCACCAAAGGTCTCGGGGATGTCGTTGCCTTTGCGCTCAGTGCCTGGTCTCGCCTGGATGGGGAAGGCAGTGCCATGAAGGCAATGAGCTCTCTACTGCCTCGAAGATGTCTGGTGTGGAAGGCATCTCCTAAGCCTCTCCGTGATTCTCCTGGAGGGGGAAGTCCTGCGGAGCCAGACTCAACTGACACCTTGTTGGGGCAGGAGTCAACTGTGCTGGTCTAGGTGGTGCAGTGGTTACATGGCCCAATACAGGCCTCACTGTGCTCGAGTTTTTCCATCCCAGTCTCAGTGCAGGTGAGTGCCCTGTCCAGCTCCTTCTTCTTGCAGGGCACCGGGGACTGGGAGCGGTGCTGTGCACTATTATGTGCGGAGCCCCTCTGCAGGGAGCCCTACTGGTGCCGAGCCTCTCTATCAGAGTCCTTTCTCAGCACCAAAGTCTCCCGTTTCGACGCCGGAGCACTGTGCACCGGGGTGCCGTATTGGCTCGGCCAAACTTGGTTCCAAGTGGGGATGGAGAGCAGCCTCCATCAGAAGGATTTTTAATCATTGCAAGATCTGCAAAGACATCAAACAGTCCTTCTGATGCCATTCCCCCAGACTCTTCAAGCAGGAAGTGTGAGGGTCACCCCTGGGCACAGGCTTGTTACTAGCTGCACTGGTTTTAAACCCCAGGGACTGAGGCATGCCCTGGTGCTGGGACAGGGGGAAAAGGGTAGGGAAAATGGGGGGTAACCTCCAGAATAATTCCTTACTGGAATTTTAACTATACAATGACTAAACTAACTACAACGAACTAACTAACTGATTTAACTATTTACAGAGAATAGTCTGAAGACCACTAGGGAGAAGGCTTGCCGAAGCAAGAGAAATGAGTGTTCCGGCTAACCATCACAGGTGGTGAGCAGGAACTGAAGTGACGGCAGGTTGGCAGGACCCTATATACAGCGACTCCAACGGGTGCCTGAGCCAACCCGACAGATACCACTAGGGGAAAAACCTTCCAGCTACCGTGCACACATACCTAATTGGAATCGACATAAGCAAGCACTCGAAGAACTGCAGATCATGTAAAATGAACTCTATTCTGCACTGAACAGCAGTTGATTTCCAGGTGAAATTTCCAGGTGTTTGTTTTGACCTAAACTGTTTGGATCAAACAGGGGTGTTAGGTCAAACATCTCATTTAATATAAAGTGAAACTATGAAATGAGGAAAGAAGCCACTGAAGTAATCAGGACCCAACCTACGTCAGGTCAAAATCAATACCTTAAGTTGCATCCAGAAACTCTGAATCTCTTGGAGAGGGAAATATCAGTCTAAAATAGCACACTAACAAAAAGCTGGCTTTAGGACAATAAAGCTATTTGATTTTTGACAGACTGTTTTGTAGATTAAACAGAGGTAGTTTATTAAACAATTGTAGGCACATCTCACTGCCAAGCTTACACAGGCACATCCAAGTGCCATCATGTGCCCCATTCCATTTCTTTCTCTCCTTGCTTTTCATCACCCCCATTCTGCCTCCAAACCATTCCTCTTTCTCTGATCAGTCTTAAAATATTAGCATGCTACATCCAAGCATGCAGCATTTTCACCTATTGCAAGATGCTAAACACAGGTAGAAGTTTATCACTTACTCAAATTCTGTGGCATAATATTTGAAGAAGCCCACTAATAAGTCTCCAAGAGTTGATCCATTTTTGGAGAGGTAAGGAGGAATGGTGCGTGGAGCTTGATGTACAAGGTGCAGCTGCATAGTAGGACTAAAAGATTCCTGTCAAAATAAAAGAATAGAGAATATAGCCTTGTGTAAAGTACATGCTGCACGACTGCATTTAATCTAGGTGCTTTCAAGATCACACACACACACACACACACCAGAAAGTTGCCCATCATTTATTTAGCAAGTGCTGTTAAGTGTACATGGCCCAGTTTCTATTCACTAGTGAAGTGCCCTATTGTTCCTCCTACCCCTCTGTTGCATACAAGTAACTCCACTGACCTCAAGGAGAATTAATCATCCCCGGCATGAGGACAGTCAGTCATTTTATTGCCTGTGCTCCCTTTCCCTTCATGAAGCTGCCTAAGAACTGTCACATCAGAAAAATCTCAAAACTGAATTTTTATTTGCATACCCACTATGACAGACAAGGTCTGAAAGGGAGGGGAAACTTATTTCATATTGCATAGTTAGTTTTAAACCAGTATGTCAAACCCCTCACTCTTGTGTGACCTTGCATCTTCCCATACAATGATTTCAAAGACTGTGGTAGCATTTCCTCTAATCAAGTTAAGTGAAAACATTAAAAATTGTTTAACAACCAACATATACCTGACTATATAGTCCACAGCACTTTTGTTTTTCCACCATAAATATTGGAGGCTGACCACAAGAACAGTTGCCTTTACTAATTTAGAAAGTTCTCCACCCAAGACTAAATACCTTAAAAAAAAAAATTAAACAAAAGAGAAAATTTAAGTAACAATTTAACTTTCCTAAACATAAGCTGGGCATGTTGAAATAGCAGCAAACAACTGCCAGTCTTGCCATTTTGCATATAGGTCCTGTATTATTAATTATTATTATGTTTAAGAGAAACTTGTACCGCACCATATCTTGCACGTTCACCTCAGAATATGGAGCCATGGCAGAAGGAATCATAAGGGGGATGTAACTCATCCTTGTGTTCCTAGCTAATGCAATAGGTTTGAAAACCCTGTAATATGAGGGCACATATGAAAAGATTCTAGTTCTTGAATTGCAGCTTTAATACTAATTGTATTACTTGTTAAAAAGACAATGTATAGAAATTAACAGACTTCTGAAAGCAATCTTGCAGCTGGCAACAGAAGAAATTAGCAAAAACTGAAGGAACCTCTTCAGGGTCACTTATTTATTATTGTTTGTTATTCATTTCAATGTGCCTGCTAAGCTTTCAGAAAATAAAACTGAAATTTACAGCAAGCTTCTCTCAAGTTTAGCAATACTCCAAAAAGGTTTTTGAGCACTATCTCCATGTTCACAATAGATAACCATCTGTAAAATGGTCAGGTGCAGTCAGGTGGTTAGATCAGTAGGACAGGGTTTGGGACTACTGGATTCTGTTCCCATTGTTGCCAGCCTTGCTGTGTGACCTTGGATAATTAACCCTCTCTGATAAAGAGCACGCTACCAATTACCAAAAATATTGTTCCTCTTCTACCTCACATAATTATGTCATGTATATTCATTTATATTATAATGTCCACAGGTCCCCATCTAATACCTTACAATCTAAAAGACACGGGATATACTAAGGGCAGGAATGTGGATATCACAAGTCAAGTCACATTCTCGATCAATAGGCACTCAGTAAACATCTAAAGATTCTGCAGCGTTCCACACTGTTTTAACATCAGTTTCACCAGAAATGTAATACAGTACCTGAGTGGCAGCTATCCCTATAGCTTGCTGTAAGTGTGAACAAAAGAGCCACAGCATATAGTAACAAGGACCTTAAGATATTTCCCCCTCCTCACACACACACACAGGTTGACAACTGGGGCTGCTGCCCTCTAAAAATACAGGAAAAGGTGAATGTAATGAAATTGCTATTGCAGATATTTACTGGTTCTACGTTTACATGCTCTTACTAGACACTTCTGAAACGGAATCTGGGATTTATCGCGGGCTGTTTTGTATTTGTACAAAACATTAAGATCTTCCCAACTTCAAGAAAAATCCACTAGTCTGCACTGAGGCGCTCATACTGAACTGATAAGGAATTAGGCTAAGGGAGTACTGCCCCATTTGTTTTACAGATTAATAAATGAGCTATTTTCATTAGTGCAATTACTAGCTCACACTTAGATCGGCACCTGACCATGGAAAACATACAGGCATTAATCTAAATTAACGAAACTTGACCAATATTTAAAGAATGTGATTATGACAATCCCTAGTTTTTATTTATGGAGCTAAAACAAAGAATATCCAGATTGCCATGAAAAGTAATCTACTGCCAACAAACAGTTATAGTAACACTATCAGTCAACACATCAGGCATCACCAGGGTAAATATTTTAGCCAAGAAGAAAGAACAAACATACACAGGAAAAAAAAATAAAGGATGGATGAAAAAATATCAGATACCATTATCACTAGAATTTTTTTTTATGTTGGCAACCAAAGCTTAAGACGACATATTTAGGAAAGCTAAGTTCATAGACAACTTACTCATAACAATGTTATAATAATCATATAACTGATTGAATTTTCCAGGTATATCTATTGTGCCTGCCTCTTCACTAAATTTACTGCTTACCAGCAATCACACAAGCACCAGCACAGCAAACATGAAAAAAAGACTCTTCCTGTGACAAGCTGGAAATGCACCTCATTCAAAAGATCCAAAAATGCCAGTCACTATTCTCAGCCAATAAGAACAATTCTTAAACTTTCTGAAACAGAAGCCCTGTATTCTAATTTCTGCTTGTCACAGTGAATAATTTTTTTAAAATAATTTTTTGAAAACTGAAGTCAGGTTTTTTAAATATATATACTATTTTAAAAATAAGCCTGTTTTAAATTTAATTTGAATTCATGACAACCGATTATCTTTTTATCATAATCTAGTATCATCTAAATAAAAGGTATGTTGAACTAATGAATCCTAATATATTTTAACTAATAAGTTAAGGGTGCTTTTCTAAAAAACAGCAGCAAGGGGAAAACATTTCACTAAATTTAGAGGTCAAGCTTTATAAATATAGCACAATGTATCATGTATTACCTATTTTCAGGTTTAATGATGTGAATACTACTACTTATTTTTTTCACCAAATGCCAGTACTTTGTTGTGCAGTGAAGATCTTGCCTTAGTTGTTGAATAAAATGTTAAAACTAGTTTTATAATTGCTTAAATAAATGTGTATAGTTACAGTGTGTGCTCCTGTTTTAGCAAGAAGTAATACCCAAAACTAGGTTAAAAGCTGCATTTAGCGGTATAGTAACTAAATCAAATCACCATGTTTTAATGGTTATACCAATGAGAATGAAATTTTCATTTGGAAAATAACTAAAAATGTACAAATGGTTAACATGATTTTCCACTTGCTGATTTAGTGATTTAAATCAAAGAAATTGATCATCAATCCACCCTCATTCCTCCAAAAAACAAAACTGCATATCACGTATTTGACATTACTGCCAGGAAAATGTTTAAGAACTTTGAGGATACTCCCACACCTCCATAAGGTTTCCCAGGAACTCCAAGGGCTGCTGATCACCACTTGACAAAGTTAATCGGGCAAAATATCACTCTTTAAAGAGATAACTGGTGTAACCTTGCAAATTCTTTAGGGCTGAAATTCATTATCACAGCTTTATGCTTTGATTGAAGAGCTAACAAGTGTCCAGGATGGTAGCTCCCACAACTAAAACAAGCTGTTTCACTGACAGAGTAATGAAAATTAAGGACTAGTTTAAAGCTTTTATATAATGTATAAAATAGCACACTCTAGCTTTAGCTTTTGCAGGTCATGAATTCATATCATGAAAAGTAACATGCATGTGCAAGAATTCTTTCCTCCCACTTCTCCCTTTGTAATTAAATAATTTTCCTTCTGACAGGTTAACAAAAATGTTCCTTATGTGAATACTAGGCAGCTAAAAAGAAAGTTACTTTTTTTCATAACTGGTGTTCTTCAAGATGTCTTGCTCATGTCCATTTAGCTTAGGTGTGTGTGCTCACCACATGCACTGATTCCAGAAGTTTTTCCCTCTGCAGTACCCGTAGGGGATCAGATCTGGTGCCCCCTGGAGTGGCACACATATGCAGTGGCATATAGAGCACTGCCCACCCCCTCGACCCTCAGTTCCTTCTTGCCAAAAACTCCGACAGTGGGGAAGGCGGGTGGGTTGTGGAATGGACATAAGCAACACATCTCAAAGAACACCAGTTACAGAAAAAGGTAACTGGTCTTTTCTTCTTCGAGTAATTGCTCATGTCCATTCAACTTAGGTGACTCCGAGCAGTACCCCTGGAGGCAGGTAAGGAGTTCACGGACATGTAGATTGCAATACAGATCTGCCAAGCCCAGCATCATCCCTGGCCTGCTGTGTGATGGCATAGTGGGCTGTGAACGTGTGTACCAAGAACCACACCATGGCTTTACAGATGTCCTGGATCGGAACGTGTGCCAGGAAGGGCGCTAAGGATGCCTGCGCTCTAGTCGAGTGGGCTCTGACTACCAGTGACAGAGGGACTCATGCTAAGTCGTAGTGGGTCCGAATGCTAGAGGTAATCCAGTTAGAAATCCTTTGCGTGGACATGAGGAGGCCCTTCATACTATCAGTTGTAGAGATGAAAAGCTGAGTAGACTTACAGAAAGCTTTTGTCTGATCTAGGTAGAAAGCTAGTACCCTTCTTACGTCCAAAGTGTGAAGGCGCCTCTTTTCACCAGTCTCAAGGGGGTTAGGGCAGAAAACCGGAAGAAAGATGTCCTTGCTCATGTGGAAGTGGACACCAGCTTGGGAAGGAAAGCCGGGTGGGGTCAGAGTTGGACCTCGTCCTTATAGAAGACCATGTACAGCAGTTCTGAGGGCAAGTCTCCGAGCTGCGAGTCCTGACTCGCCGACGTCACTGACGGAGCTGGACCTCATCAATACAGAAGGTTGTATGGAAGTTCTGAGGTCAGGGCTTGCAGCTCGGAGACTTGCCGATGTCACCACCACCAGGAAAGCTACCTTTCACGATAGATGAGATAGGGAGCATGAGGCCAAAGGCTCAAAGAGTGGACCCCTGAGCCTGGGCAGAATCAAGTTGAGATCTCACTGAGGGACTGGGGACTGGACTTGAGGAAAGAGCCTCTCGAAGTCTCTAAGGAACCTGACCATCATGTCATGGGAGAACACAGTCTGCCCCTGGATTGGCAGATGAAAGGCCAAAATGGCAGCCAGGTGCACCCTGATGGAGGATTGCGCCAAGGCCTGGTTCCTTAAATGAAGCAGGTAGTCTAAGATTGACTGCACAAAAGAATGCGAAGGGGAGATGCCCCGTTCAGCCATCCAGTGGGAGAACCTCATCCACTTTGCCAGGTAGGTCTGCCTAGTCAAGGGCTTTCTACTCTCGAGAAGAACCTTCTGGACACCATCTGAACAGGCCCATTTATCCAGGTTCAGCCTCACAATATCCATGCTGTGAGGTGGAGGGATGCAAGGTTGGGGTGCAAAAGTTGGCCGTGATCCTGAGACAGCAGGTCCAGTCAGTTTGGTAGGGGCTAGGGAGGGACCTAGGACAAAGGCAGAGAGGCTGAAGATGCGGCTCACTGATAACCAGGCGCAGATATTTGGAGGCACACATCCCCCAGCAGGAGTTTCGGAGCCAGCGCCCGGAATCTCTGCAGCACCAGTACTGCTCTAGGGACAGGTCAAGGGACTGACAGTACCACTCTCTGGACCGTTGTCAATCCCTCTGGGCAGCATCACTGCGTGCAGCTACATCTTAATGATGCCAAGCCCGCTCTAGTTCCCGATCCTGCTCCACATCCCAGTACCACTCATTCAGTGTGAGGCGTAGATCGCCAGCCTGGTGCTGTCACAGATCTGTCAAGTGCTGCTGGTCACCAAGGCCCCCATCCAGACACTCATCAAGGTCAGCCAGATCCAACTCCGGGAGGAGCGACCGGTACCAGCGACCGGTACCGACTAGGACAACACCACCAATCGGCCCCCATCTTGGTTCCAGGGGAGCGACCACTCGGGCTCTGGCTCAGGTTTGGAGCACGGTTCCCTAGCAGTGGGACAGGCTCCAGCCAGGCCCGTAGTATAGGGACACTTCTATGAAAGAATCATTACAAGCACCTTCTTGAAGATTTAGCCTAAATTATATCTTAAAAGGATTTATGGCTCAAAAGGCTAAATAGTATTTAAATTCTGAGATATACTGCAGATAAGATAATATGGATATAATGTATTGTGTAGTCTTGAAAAGACTATGATTTAGACTCAGGGCTGATCTACACTAGAAAATCAGTTTGGTTTAACTAAATCGGTCAGAGGTGTGAAAAAGCCACATCCCTGAGCAGCGCTGCTAACCTGACTAAAGTCCTCATGTAGCCAGAACTAGATTGACGGAAGAATTCTTCTGTCAACCTAGCTACCAGCTCTTGGGTATGTGGATTACCAACACCAACTGCAGAATCCCTCCCATCAGTGTAGGTAGCGTCTACACTGAAGCACTGCAGTGGTGTAGCTATGCCACTGTAATGTTTTAAGTATAGACAAGCTCTGAGTGATCCTCAAATTCTGCATCCAAATTGTCATCTTCTGGGTTTATTGTTTGCATTCTAGGAGAAAAATGTTCCTCTGGGTTGCATAAGCACTAAAACATTTGGTACAACTGGATGAAACTGAATCATCTTGGTTTTTTTGGCCATGTCTCCTTTCTATTTCCATTGTTTTGCTGGTGGTTCAATTTCAGTGAACAAAATATCTTTATAGTTTGCTAAAACATTTTTAGAGAATGTAATCGTGTGACAGAGAGGTGCTGATTTGTCAAGTGCTGAAGACCAATGTTAAGTTTCCTAGGCACAGGAGTGTTACACAGATAGTGTTACACATTTCCTAATGTTTAGCCACTGAATGTTAGGGAAAATAAACTCCTCCTCCTTATTTTAAAACATCTCTTCCCTTGCCCTCCCTTTGGAAACTTCCTTTATTTAGGACTCAACCGGTAGCTCAAGAGTTATAGTTAGTGACACTGCTGTGCAATAAAGAATTTCAACAGACTGAAACTTAAGTAGGATCTCCCTATCTTTAGTGAGTTTCTCACTTCAGGCAACAAAATAGTGGAATGTGCTCACATAAAGCAGAGTGGTGCTTATCTATTTCTTCCATGGGTTTGGTGCAGAGTACCAATTAGTGCATAGATGAAGCTGTAGCGAGTCAGTCACTCATTTTTACTAGAATATCGATTACCTGTTATACATTATGATTTGGAAGTTATATACATGATCTAATATTGTAATAGACTAAATTAATAAGAGATTAATCAAGAAATTTAAACAGGTAACATGCTTGAAAAAGTATTTTGTACACAGGGCTGCCAACATAACGAGAGTGCCAACATAAACAATCAATTCTACAAACCAACAATATAAGTGAGTTTTGTATCACATTCGTATAATATTAACAAAACCATTATATTATATGGTACCATTACAGTACCATAGTACAATGCTTACTATTATCTAATAGGATAACCAATGCAATTTTCTTTAATTATGGTGGCACTGATATTGACCTATATTTAAGGTTGCATTATGACATCTGCAGTATTAGTGGGGGATTACATCCCTTTATGTTTGAAAACAGTCTGTATCAACAAGTTCTCAACACTTACAGTATCAACTGAATTTTTAGTAAAGTTACAACTATATCTATCTATTAGCTTAGAATTGAACATAAAGTGTCTTTCTTTAGAAATGTAGACTTCCAGTCCCACCTTTTCTTCATCTCCCTCTAGCTAACAAATATCTTTGCTGTCACATTTCTAAATTTACATCCAAATAGCTAAATCTCCAACATAACATAGCAGTCAAAAAATAATGATTGTTCATTATAACTGTTTCAATTTAACATAAGAATGGCCATACTGGGTTAGACCAAAAGCCCATCCAGCCCAGTATACAATCTTCAGACAGTAGCCAACTTTATGCTAAGAGAAGCCAACACAAGTGTCTTCTTCATAGAACAGATAATTTACAGGGAATGAACAGAACAGGTAATCATCAAGTGATCCAACCCCTGCCGCCCATTCCCAGCTTCTGGCAAACAGAGACTAGGGACACCATCCCTGCCCTTCCTGGCTAATAGCCATTGAAGGATCTATCCTCCATGAACTTATCTAGTTCTTTTTTGAACCCTGTTATAGTTTTGGCCTTCACAACATCCTCTGGCAAGGAGTTCCACAGGTCGACTCTGCCTTCTATGAAAAAATACTTCCTTTTTATTTGTTTTAAACCTGCTGCCTATTAATTTCATTTGGTGACCCCTAGTTCTTGTGTTATAAGAAGGAGTAAAACACACTTCATTATTTACTTTCTCCACATCACTCATGATTTTATAGACCTCTATCATATCCCCCCTTAGTCATCTCTTTTCCAAGATGAAAAGTCTTATTAACCTCTCCTCATATGGCAGCTGTTCCATACCCCTCATCATTTTTGTTGCCCTCTTCCAAGCCTTTTGCAATATATCTTTTTTGAGATGGCATAAATCTGTACGGAGTATTCAAGATGCAGGCGTGCCATGAATTTACACAGAGGCAATATGATATTTTCTGTCTTATTATCTATCCTCTTCCTAATGATTCCCAACATTGTTTGCTTTTTTGACTACCGCTGCACAATGAGTGAATGTTTCCATGATGACTCCAAGATCTCATTCTTGAGTGGTAATAGCTAATTTAGACCCCATCATTTTATATGTATAGTTGGGATTATACTTTCCAACGTGCATTACCTTACATTTATCAACAATGAATTTCATCTGCCATTTTGTTTCCCAGTCACCCCATTTTGAGAGATCCTTTTGTAGCTTTTTGCAGTGTGCCTGGGACTTAACTATATTGGCAAAATTTGCAGAGGATACAAAATTGTTCACCCCCCTGTTTCCCCCTTTTTCCAGATCATTTATGAACATAATGAACAGAACCGGGCACAGTACAGACCGCTAGGGGACACCACTCTTTACCTCTCTCCATTCTGAAAACTGACCATTTATTCCTACCCTTTGTCTCCTATCTTTTAACCAGTTACCAATCCATGAGAGGACCTTTCCTCTTATCCCAAGAATGCTTAAGAGCCTTTGGTGAGTAATATATATTCCCATTCTACATGCCTTATTGGAAAGGAACACAAACCTCCACCCAACACAGCTAGTTACTCAAAAGCAACACACACAAGGAAACTCTGGCCATGTAATTTTTTTCCTTTAAAAATCTACAATTTGACATTATCAGCATAGAATCTAGCCATTTTGGTGTATCTTCCCTCACATACCTGTTCAAAGGGTGCAGCTGGAAGGAGGGAGGAAAATACAAAGTAGCCACTAATAGCTGCCTCATTCAGAGGCAAATACAATGCCAGACTCAGTACAGATTAAAGGAGCTTAAAAAAATTAATCGTGATTCTAACATTAAAAAAGTAATCATGATTAATCACAATTTTAATTGCACTGTTAAATAATAGAATACCATTTGTTTAAATTTTTTGGATGTTTTCTACATTTTCAAATATGTTGTTTTCCATTACAAACACAGAATACAAAGTTTACAGTACTCACTTTATATTATTTTTATTACAAATATTTGCACTGTAAAAAGATAAACCAAAGAAATAGTATTTTTCAACTGATCTTGTACAGGTACTGTAGTGCACTCTCTTTATCATGAAAGTGTAACATAAAATGTAGAAATTTTTTTTTACATAACTGCACTTAAAAAAAATACAAAACTTCAGAGCCTACAAGTCCACTCAATCCTACGTCTTGTTCAGCCAATTGCAAAGACAAACTAGTTTGTTTACATTTACGGGAGATAATGCTGCCCGCTTCTTATTTACAATGTCACCTGAAAGTGATGATAGTTGTTCCCACGGCACTGTTGTAGCTGGCATTGCAAGATATTTACATGACAGATATGCTAAACATTTGTATGCCCCTTCATGCTTGGGCTTCTATTCCAGAGGACATACTTCCATGCTGATGATGGGTTCTGCTCAATAACAATCCAAAGCAGTGCAGACCGAAGAACGGACATTTTCATCTGCATCAAATCCAAGAACAGAAGATTGACTTTCTTTTTTGATGGCTTGGGTTCTGTAGTTTCTGCATTCGATTGTTGCTCTTTTAAGACACACCTCATCCCTCTCAGATTTTGGAAGATGCTTCAGGTTCTTAACCCTTGAGTCGAGTGCTGTAACTATCTTTTGTAATCTCACATTGGCACCTTCTTTGTGTTTTGTCAAATCTGCAGTGAGAGTGTTCTTAAAACGAACATGTGCTGGTTCATCATCCGAGACTGCTATAATATGCAATATATGGCAGAACGTGGGTAAAACCGCAGAGCAGACGACATGCAATTCTCCCCACGGAGTTCTGTCACAAATTTAATTAACACCTTATTTTTTGAACGAGCATCAGCAGCATAGAAACATATCCTCTGGAATGGTGGCCAAAGCATGAAGGGGCATATGGATGTTTAGCATATCTGGTACATAAATACCTTGCAACACCAGCTACAACAGTACCATGCGAATGCCTCTTCTCACTTTCAAGTGACATTGTAAATAAGAAGCAGGCAGCATTATCGCCTATAAATGTAAACAAACTTGTAAGTCTTAGCAACTGACTGAACAAGAAGTAGGACTGAATGGACTTGTATGCTCTAAGATTGACATTGTTTTGTTTTTGAGTGCAGATATGTAACAAAAAAGTCTACAACTGTAAATTGCACTTTCACGAAAAAGAGATTGCACTATAGTTCATGTACAAGGTGAATCAAAAAATATTTATGTTTATAATATTGTTATTACAAATATTTGCAAAAAAGATAAAGTGAGTACTGTACACTTTGTATTCTGTTATAACTGAAATCAATATATTTTAAAATGTAGAAAGACATCCAAAAATATTTATAAATAAATTTCAATTGGTATTCTATTATTAAACAATGAAATTAAAACAGTGATTAATCCCAATTAATTTTTAATCGAGTTAATTTACTCACATTAAACTTGTGATTGACAGCCCTAGTTTTTAGTGATTACATTAATGTGAAATGCACTTGAGCACCCTGAGTTAAAGTTTTTTGTAGGGTGTTCCTTATTTTCATTCTAATTTGTAGTTTAATTTGTATAGGAGTTACAATTTTCAGATCAATAGTTAAATACTTAAGTAACTACATTCTTGGTGGAGAAGGTGGAGCCAGCAATATACTTGCAATTTGTTAGCAGACTGCAGAAGCCAACATTTTTATTATTTTAATACAAGATTTTGATTAGAATATTATTACTTTTTATGGTACTATATAGTCATAAATTCATCCCAAAAGAGTAAACATAATGGCTATTAACCATATAATACCTATACTGCCACCTCAAATACAAGTGCCTATCTGTGAAATTGCTGTCAATCAAACACAGTTAAAAAGAATCTACAATGCCTTTAGATTAAAACAGATGAATTCCCACAATATGTTTTCCTAGGCAAGTTCTACTGCTTTGGCAAGTCCACAATGTGAACACCTGCATTTTGTGAGAGTTCAAATAAACCCTAGAAACACTGAGGGTGAGGTAATATCTTTTATTGGATCAACTTCTATTGGTGAGACAGACAAGCTACAGCAGAGTTCTTTTTCACATCTGTGTAAGCTCAATAGTTTGCCTCTCTCATTAACAGAAGCTGGTCCAAAAAAGATATTACCTCACTCCCTTGTCTCTCTAATATCCTGGAACCCACACAGCTATGACAACACTGCATTATAGAAACATGTTCAAATGATTTTTTACAAGGAACAAATTGTAGGAGTTGGTGACACTCAAAAATATATGCTGTACAAAGGACAATGAAATTTCACATGAATTGCAATATTTATATGACATAAAACATTGAGCTGAAGGCAAGTTCAGTTACATTTAAATACACAGACTATGATATTTACAAAAAATGATAAGAAATTTCAGATGTAATGCAAAAGTGAAATCACCAAAAAAAGTGAATCTTGAGAAAAGAGATGGAAAGATATAAAATATAGTAATATTTTTCTAAAGAATAAAAAACACAATGTAAAAATAAAATATACCTTTAAAGACTAATTGTAGCTACCAAGTCAGCAGGGTCAATGGAATAAGAATAGAATTGCAAATTCTGAGTTTTGTATTCTATTTCAAAGTTTTCCACTGTTTTTTGTTAATCTTAACTGTGGTAATGGCTTACATTGGACTACTGTGAATAATAACTGCTATATGAGAGCTGGATATTATTATTTCTCCCTGCTGTAGAGAGTCAGCAATTTTGAAAGCAGCTGTTTCTGCTGTCAGTGTGTGATGGCAGCAAGCATGGTTTTCTGAAGGGTTGATTCAGCACAATCTGGACAGCTAACTGTCATTATCAGTAACATCATAAAGAGACCAGGAGAAGAGACTGAGTGGAGTTATAGGAAATGAGATGGAAATGAGGAGCAAAGAATATGAAGGCACAGACGGAGGAGAAAAGGCAAATGTTAGAGAGAAATATGAAAAAAGTGATACATAGGAAGAAGAAAACGGAGTAAGGAAGGAATAAGGAATGTCTCTGAACAACTTAAATACAGAGTATAGCCACTCAACAACAACTTCCTTTTCTTTTCCAGTTGAACATCTGTAAAAGGGCAGGAAGCAGTCAGTCAGTCAAAGAGCCACCAGTTAAGGCCTTGATCCTAAAAAGAGATCCAACAGCATGGACTCTTATTTCCCATGGGACTTCTGGGCATCAGTGGGACACTGCCTGGGCGTACCAGTAAGTGTCCACACACACACAGCCCCTTGATGGAATTGAAGCCTAAAGTCATGGGAAGGTCACGCATAATCCTCCATATTAAATATGCAAGGTTTGTCCTCTGCTGGTCTAAAAATTTGATCAAATGGAGGATCCAAGTGACTCAACAGCTAGGCAGTTGGCTCTCTCCCTGGCCTTTCCTGCTGCTGACAGACAACAAGAATGAAAGCACTGCTGGAAGCAGTATTAAGAAATAGAAAGTGGAATGTTATACCAGACTAATATATGCAAATGATAAATTTTCAGCACAATACATGGTCAATTAGGTGTGCAGCTCCTAATAACAACAATGCAGCACATTGTCTGATCCTGTGTTGAAAGCTGATCTTGTATGTAACTGAAACGGTTTATACTAAAAAAGGAATGATCAGAATCAGCAGATAACCTTTCTGCACACAAATGAAATGGCATTGAGTGTTCCCATGCCCATAAGCTATATTTAATTTTATCCAATATTGATTTAAGTATTCACAGTAATATTGTAGATAATCAGTTTTATATACAAAATATGATGTAATAATAATTTATAAGAAACACTTACTGGGTAATTTTTTTGGAGGGATGGAAGGATGGGTTCAGGTAGGGCTATAAAAAAAAAGTTTAAAGTTGCTGTGATTCACATAATTCACAGAAAACAATATTGTATCATTACACCAAAGGTGTGGACTGAAAGTCCATGATAGAAGCGTTTACTTTGAATTTCACTTTCATGTACTTTGTGAAATTAAAATTACCTGCATAAACTTTATATAATTATTGTATATCTCATAATATGAAAATTATTCTGTTAAATGAAAGTGTTATCAACATATTGCTATTTGTAGAATAAACATATGAAGACTTCTATGTCAGCTGGACACTGTTTGCATTTTAAAATTCATGTTAATTTGTTATTGTAGGCCACGATTATTTAGACTCTAAAAAGGATAATCACAGCTTAACTCAAGTACTTGGATCTACCCTAACATGATTATAACATGCCATGGGATGTCTTTCAGATTCTAGATAAGTTCACAATTCTTCAGATATAAAATCTGCCACGCTATGTCATCACAAGTAACTAAAAATAAAATAAAATGGCCCACATATCCAGTAGCCACTGCTGACAAAAGCCCTAGAAGATTATGTTCTGTGCTATTTCCTGCTTTTACTACACAGCTAGCAGTGTCCCAAAGCCATGTGGACATTGGTGATATTAGTGCACTAACAAATAGAGGTAATTTTAACTCTAATAAAACCCTGAGGTGGTCGAGGGAGTTGTGTTTGGCGGCAGGGGGGGAGGGGGGAGAGAAGAAGGGGAAGAAACAGGACACACGCAAAGAATAAAAATAATGGGGCAAATATTTATCTTCCATATCAGATGGTGTTAAACATAATAGAGAGAGAAAAAAAAAACCCACAAAAAACAGTTGAGTTTCCATTTAATGTTTGTACCCCACTCATTATTTATTAGAGCTGTAGATCTGGCAGCTAGCTCCTTGTTGCACTAAAGCTATGATGTCACTCCATCAGCATTTTTTAAAACAGTTCACATATACCAGGGGTTCTCAGGCTGGGGGTCGGGACCTCGGGGGTCCCAATGTTATTACATGGGGAGGTCATGAGCTGTCAGCCTCCATCCCAAACCTCGCTTTGCCTCCAGCATTTATAATGGTGTTAATATATAAAAAATATATAAAATATATAAAAAAGTGTTTTGAATTTATAAGGGGTGAAGGGTCGCACACAGAGGATTGCTATTTTAAAGGGGTCACCAGTACAAAAGTTTAAGAACCACTAATCTATACCATTCCTTAAGGAGAATGATAACTAAGTTTAGCATCTAGAACTCAAAACTGTGTCTCAGAAGGGAACAATAATTAAGATACCCTTTGTTTTGGGCAACTGAGAATTGGACCTGCAGAATTCTCAGCAGTAGGACTTTCATATTTTCAAAAAGAATGCTACAGTGACTAATTGAGTTGCTAAGAATAAGATCACAGCTGTTTTAATGCTCAAGGTTTCCTTTGCTTGTGGGTGTTTGGGGATATGAAGGAGCTATCTTATTTCTATGACATCTTGGAGATTTCCCAGCATTCTGTCAGAATGACAGGAAAGGAAGCAAAATCTGAACCATCTGAGTGCTCAAGATATTTTCATCTGAGTCTACATCATACATCAAGAGTCTAGGGGTATAAAGGGGGGAAATGTTATTGGTCAGTAATCACATTTGCCATGTGAGTTCCTCTTTTCCTGCAATACAATGCAGATGGACCTGTTCGTGTAGGAAGGTTAAAGCTCAAGAAACGTGTGTACCTATAAAATAAACTCAAGCCATAGGTCAAAAAAGATTTCCACAGTAGCATGGTTGGCAAAGAGAAAAAGGAAACAGAACAGAGATTTGATTGCACTAGGGAGGAAAGATGCACTCAATTTTACTAGTAATTGAAATATTTGTTTTTCCTTTCTTCTTCCCCTATACCTCCTTACTAAGATTTTTGTAGGTAAAGTATAAAATTATGGAAGATAAGCTTTTTCCAATAGCCTCCTACCAATGTGTGATCAGCGGCTGTGTGTTAGGTAATCTTGCAGAAATAAAACAGTAGGAACACAACCACTAGCAGCAGTTCATATATCCAGAGACACATTCCCCCAGACTTTTTAGCCCAGGAGATTGATCTAACAAGCTAAAAAGCTCCCAAACTATGGTTTGTGAATTGTTGGTTCTCCTTGGGGAGCTGGCTGATCACATGGTGCTGCTTCTCCAACTAATTTCAAATTGCTTAATAATATTAGGAGATAGCAACACACACATTAGGTTCCTAATAGTTTCCCACAAACAAATGCAGTGGTTGTCACAGGTATTTTGTGCAATTGTCACCTCCTCACAAGTAGTAGTATCATTGCAAAATATCTGTGTATATAAAATCTATGTATTTCATTGTAACCCCCTTTCCTACCATTTGTAGAACACTTGTGTTCATAGACTGTAAACTTTTCAAACCAGAGAGTGTGTCTATCTGCGGCTTTGCACAACACTTAGTGCAAAAAGTTCCCCAGTGTGAACCAGGAACTCTTTGGGTGCTACTGTAATACAAATATTAAAATAACAAACAAAATAAAAAGTGAGACCCTTGCCTTCAATCTCCAACTGAGGCAGCCTGCTTACACTGAAAGCTTACCACTGATCACATCAAATGGTTTATAACTTTTGAGCCAAATCTGTTTTTAAGACTGCAAAATGGTGTTCATAACTCTTTGAAAATACGTTTTTCCCCCTCTTGCACACACTTCAGCTTTCTTATTTTGAACCTTAGAATCTGAAGGCCCACAGTGGTTTTGATCCTATAACCCAAATGGCCAGGACTGACAAAGACCTCACTGATTAACTTCCCAATTATGTCATTTTTAAAAATTGGCTGCTTCAGTGATTTACATCCATTCCACCCAGTTGCATGCAAACAATATAGCCATTTTTTTAAACCTGGAAGGAGCAAGAAACTATTCTGGAAACTCCAGAAACCTTATGGTAGGTGGATATACCATAAGGTTTCTGAGTCACAAAAAACAAACAAACAAAAAAAAAAACAGACTTAGCAATATTTTGGCTAGTGATTCTTCCCTTCCATACACATCTCCCCAAAGGAATCTATAGCAGACAACCAGACCAAGAATATACTCATAATAGGACAACACGGACTAACTCTTACATTTAGTGCCTAGATACCATGGTGACTGCTACATTAGGAATATCTACACAGTCTCGGCAGGATATAATTGAGAGGTAACTCAATCTAACTGGCCATGGAATGACATATGCCTTTTAAATTGCTATGCTTATAGATTTGTCTTGCTACAATAATCAGAGCCATCAACCTGGTTAACTGTGTTTTTAGTTAACTTCTGAATCATCGTCAAAAGTTTGCAGAGAAATCATGGTATCACGTGCTCCTTTAGTATTTTAGTAAGTAGTTCGCTATACATTCCAGGCAGGATATCAGATATCCAGGCCAAGAAAATTATGTAAAAGTGAATAAATAGAGCCATGTCTATCTTCCTACCTGCGGGAAAGAAAAACTAAGCAACCTGAAAGGCAGCCAACTGATAAAAGAAAAACTTAAAAATACACACATAATTTGCAGGTAGAACAGCAAGGGATTTTTGTGGCCAAGAGCTTTGTAGGATTAGAAAAAGGATTGATATTTATATAGATAAGAACACTGAGAGTTACATTAGAAAAGATTAAAAACAAGAATTTGGAAGGAATACAAACCTTCAAGCTTCGAGGCATAAATCAGCCTCTAAACGGGAGAGGCTACACAGAACTTCCTCTGAAGACAAGTTACTCCATAACTGTACACCTCAGAGTTTCTTGCACTGTCCTTCAAAACATCTGCTACTGACCACAGTTGGGAAACAGGATACTGAACTAGGTGGACCACTGATTTGATATAGATTCTCTATTCCTATGTTCCTAAGCAGGGAGAATAGCTTAGAAGATGATGTAGAGGGATTTCTTTAACATAACAGAGCAATATAAGCATATGGGGGGAAGGGGAGGAGGGGGACCATGAGCATGCAGTTCAATCTTATGCTTACAGAAGCAATTGCTGCGCTGCACCATTCCCCTAAATTTGCAACAAGGAGCCTCAACTCAGCAGCCCTGAGACTTACCAAATACAGACAGAAATTCAATATTTCAATACATAAACTACAAGAAAAGATGAGACACTATGGACATTTAGGGACCCCAGCAGTTCATGATTACTGGATATACCGGTCCCTTAATGAAAAATCAATAGTAAGGAAGCTCTCATGAATTAAACTCTGTTTGCATGAATTCACTGCACCCCAGTTGTTCAGGTCCTGGGAAATCAGAACACAGAGGAGGCCACCCAATAGCATACAATCCCCCTTAGGATATCCTGAAGACATTCCTGAACACCAAAATAACCTGAAAGCAGAGCAGTTAACCAAAATCTACCTCTTGTAAAATGAAAATATTAAGTTGGGCTTGAGTTTATTTTATAGCAATACAAGGTCCTCGAAACAGATTTTTATTAAGAATTAGTCTGCCTCCAGAGAACAGGTCCATCCTCACTACATAAGAGGAAGCACTAAGGAAAAAGAATACAAAAATAATTTTCACTTTATCCTCAGCCACTTCTATCCAGTTACTTGAGATCTTAATGTTAAAAAAATGAAAGCTAGGAAAATATGACTTTCAAAGGGACAATTTCAAAAGCTGAAAACATACTTACTTTGTAAATAGTGCAAAACCATCAACACAAGACTATAGCTGCTTAAAGTACCACGACTGGCATCATTTATATCATGAAAACTCGCCCACTTCTTAACCACCAGTACTAATGGACGAACTCGATTCTCAACTGTAAGTAAAATAAATACACATCAAAACAAGCAATTAAGTAAATTTTTAACTAATTGTCAATGCTAAAGTTTTTATATTCCCTCCAGGTTAACATGACACCACCTACTATACGTTGCCCTCCCCTTTTCCTGCCTATTACAGAATTTCATTAGTTATCCCAGTGCTACTGTTATCTTACCAGAACAGGAAATTGTATTCATGCTTACTTGAAAATTTCCTATCTTTGAGTAATAAGGATCACAGATCCATTATAATGGATGCTTCAGCCTGGTTGCAGCTGGGGAACAGAATTGGACCCACCAGTCACTGGTAGCAAGGGAATGCCCCGCCTTCTAAAGTTGAGATAACTTCCACAGCTAGGATAATTCAAATCTGCTTTCCTAAATTACGGATTATGTTAAATATACTTTGAAGAAAACAATTTCTCTTATTGCAGAGTGTGGTAAATTCCACATAACAAACAAATGCAAATTCTTGGATGTCAGTCTCTGCCCTAGATAATCCATTGTCTCGTAGGTAGGTCTTATAACTTGAAGAAAGGAAAATTTCAGGTAAACATGCATAATTTTTCCTATTCTTCTTTGTGCTAAGGTCCACAGATCAATTACAATGGGATTTTCATAGCAATGTGCCTACAGGGTAGAAAGCAGGATCATCTTTTAAATATGGACTTCTAAAAATAAGTAAATGACGTCTCTCTCTTCCCTGGGCATTAAGCTGTGGAAAAAATTTCTGCCAAAAGAAAGGAAATGTCATCAGGTAAGATTGGATAACCAATATGCAGAATTTGGTTAACTAATGGCCATCTAGCAGATCTCAATACAGAACACAACTACTCTACCCTGAGATTGTCAGCATGCCTAAAGGACTATACTTTCTTGCTTAGCCAAAGGAGGAATATTTTGAATTTCCTTAAGGAATTAACGCAATGAGCATTGTGAGGGCTACCTTTCCGAATTAAAAGTACAATACTAAGGCCTGGTCTACACTAAGCGTTTAAACCGAATTAACCCTGCACCCGTCCACACAATGAAGCCCTTTATATCGATATAAAGAGCTCTTTAAACCAACTTCTGTACTCCTCCCCGACGAGGGGAGTAGCGCCGAAATCAGTATTGCCATGTTGGATTAGGGTTAGTGTGGCCGCAATTCGACGGTATTGGCCACCAGGCGGTATCCCACAGTGCACCATTGTGACTGCTCTGGAAAGCAATCTGAACTCGGATGCACTGGCCAGTAGACAGGAAAAGCCTTGCGAACTTTTGAATTTCATTTCCTGTTTGCCCAGCGTGAAGCTCTGATCAGCACGGGTGGCCATGCACTCCTAAATCCAAAAAGAGCTCCAGCATGGACCGTACAGGAGACACTGGATCTGATCGCTGTACGGGGAGACAAATCTGTTCCATCAGAGCTCTGTTACAGAAGACGAAATGACAAAGCATTTGAAAAAATCACCAGGCTATGATAGACAGAGGCCACAGCAGGGACTCAGCACAGTGCTGCATGACAAGCGTAACGGAAAGCCAAAGAATCAAATGGATGCTCATGGAGGAAGGGAGGGGGGACTGAGGACTCCAGCTATCCCACAGTCCCCGCAGTCTCTGAAAAGCATTTGCATTCTTGGTTGAGCTCCCAATGCCTGAAGGGTCAAAAACATTTTCCCAGGTGTTTCAGGGTATATCTCGTCAATTTACACCCTTCTCCCCTCCCCCCCGAAGGAAAAGGGAAAAAAATCATTTCTCACCTTTTTTCAATGTAACCCTATATCTACCGCATGCTGCTGGTAGATGGGATGCTGCAGCGCTGAACACCAGCATCCCCTTCCCGGTGGCAGATGGTGCAAAATGACTGGTAGCCATCATTATCATCAGCCCGTGAGTGCTCCTGGCTGGCCTCGGTGAGGTCGGCCGGGGCCACCTGGGTAAAAATGGGAATGACTCTCAGTCATTCCTGGCAGACGGTACAAAAGGCTTGGTAACCGTCCTCATCATAGCAGCTGGAGGCTGAACTCCATCAGCCCCCCCCCACCCCTTTCATGTCTAAAGAAGATTCTGTACTCCCTGGACTATCATAGCAGCAGGAGGCTGCGCTCTTCTCCCCCGCCACCCTTTAATGTCCTGCCTGGACTATCATAGCAGCTGGAGACTGCCTCCCCCTCATTTTATCTCACTAAAAACTCAGTGTTTCTTATTCCTGCATTGTTTATTACTTTATCAGACAAATGGGGGAAACACTGCCACGGTAGCCCAGGAGGGTTGGGGGAGGAGGGAAGCAACGGGTGAGGTTGTTGCAGGGCCGCCCCCTAGAATGGCATACAGCTCATCATTTCTGCAGGATCTCTGGGGCTCTGACACGGAGCAGCTGTGCTCTCTGGCTCTCTAGTAGACTTGCCCCATATTCTAGGCAGGACTGACTATTTTTAGACAAAACATTTTTGTCCATACGCCCCCGGCCGACCTCAGTGAGGCCAGCTGGGAGCACCCATGACAGCAGCAGACGTTACAAAATGATTGATAACTGTCATCGCCAATTTCCAATTGCAAACAGTGCAAAATGACTGATAACCATCATCTCATCACCAATTTACAATGGCAGACGGTGCAATAGGGATGGTAACCGTCTCTGCTACCTTGCAAAGGCAAATGAATGCTGCTGTGTAGCACTGCAGTACCGCCTCTGTCAACAGCATCCAGTACACATACGGTGACAGTGACAAAAGGCAAAACAGGCATACCCTGAGTCTGCAAGGAGCACAATGAGGTTCCTGAGTCTCATTCTATAATCTTGTGGGGTTGGAGTACAGTTGATGCCTTAAGAAAATATTTAATGTTAGATTTGTTTTTTCTTGAACATGCTGAAAACACATTACAGAGACTTGGATTTATTGAGCTTCTAGACCCCAAAGAGAAGTCAAATAGAACTTATTCTGGTACAAACCCTTAATTACCATGTTAAACCAGTGAAACATAGCCTTGAGTTCCCCCAGAATGGCTTTATTTTAGGAATATAAGAGTGCCCAAGCAAAACATACTTCATCCAAGCATTCATTTTTAACCTTTATGGTCTTGGATGGATGACTGGTTTTGCACTAACAGACGTCCTGTGTGAGACAGACACTCCCAAAGATCCAATGCTAGGTTAATCAAGCCTGAGAGCCAGAAAGGCATAAACAATAACACTGCCACTGTCTTGTTCCTTTTGTACTATCTTGGGGAGCTGTGGAAAAGGTGGGAAGATATATAGCAAGGACTTTACCCAGCTTTATGAGATGTCATTCACTACTTCACATCTTGGATCCTCACACACAGCAAGGTTATAAGGTTTCCAGATGCACAGAGGTCAATCATTAGCTCATCAAACTGGCTTACAATAAGTGAGATTTTTGGGTGGAGAAGCCAATTTGCTAATTTGACTTTTGCCATGTAAATCTTGGTGTTCATTTCCCCATTGTTGGGCAGTGCACAGAGATAAGAAACTTTGTTCAGCCTTCAATGAGAGAATCTCTCGGAGGTAGGCCAGATTCTGTTCTTCTCAGTTATTAGGAAAATCTTATCTGACATGCTGACTGTCTTGACCAGAACAGGTTAGTTATCCATGTAAAATATAAGAGTCAGTGCTCCGAGACCCCAATGAACCACTGTGTTCCAGCTAGTGGATGATGTGCTCTCTCTTTCTGGTATCCATTCCCTGAACTGAATCAGAAAGATCCCTTGAAAAAAGAAGTCTTTGATTCTCTGCATTCAACATTTGGGGGAGTGGAGAGTATATTTTTGCAGCTAGAGCTCTGCCAACAGATGATATAGGGTGATACCTGGAGTTAACCGGACAGGTATATGAACTCTGGATCATTGAAGCATGCCTGTTTGAGATCAGAATTCCCAAGAGGATGCAGTAAGAATTCGATTTTCCTGTGACACCACTTGTTTTCCTTATGACAATCTTCATACTCTGTTTACATTCTTCCAAAATGAGACTTTGTACCTGGAAGTATTCTCCTCAGCACAGGCCTATGATTAACTTCCGTGGCACCATGTGTCTGGGTCTGTCCTGAAATCAAGGACATAGTAGGAATTGTATCACTCTGTATATTTACTTCAGCCTTCTCTTTGTACAGACCCTTATCAGAAGAATTGGCCAGGAAGAGATAAGTGAATTTCCTTCTCTAAAGCCAGTATTATTGCCAACGTGGTCCTCGAAAGAGACCCTGGGAACACATGTAAAGTCACAAACAGTAATGATTGAAGATGGGAAAAGAAACAGGCTGCCCTCCATATGCAAATATAAAAATTGTGGATGGTAAAATGGGAATGCTTTAAAGGCAAGCCTCTACTAGAAACGTAGTTAGATGTTTCAGATATGGCCCTGCTCTCCTTGTCGCGGACTCTGAGGCTAGAAATAGGATGGGAAGTGTGTTGCAATGCTCCAATTTGAAGTAGATGATGATGATTTTGTTCATGTTGTGGCTTTTGCATTGGTTACTGAGACTGGAAATGGGACAAAGATGTTCTTGAAATTCTCACACAGCTACACTGGACATTGCCCAGAGGGGGAAGCCTGTTACCTCATTTGATCAAATGCCTTTTTTGTCTGCAAACTGAAAAAGCCTGGCACTGATCAGTGGCCTAATTCCAGACAGGGCTGACAGGCAGGTAACTTAAGCAATATGTGACAGCTACTGACCCTGCACTTGTTCTAGCTATCATTTGCAAAGCGGTAGCTTTTCCTGTTGTACTTCACAGACTGCTCCAACTTGCCAAATAGCCTGTATTCCTTTTCTCTTTAGTGTCTGGAAGAAGTATAAATCAACTCTTCTGATGACTGAATAGCCTGTTTTCCATAATTTTTTCGATTATATTAAGACAGCTAGGATCTGATTTACCTGAGCATCTGATCCCAAGGAGCAAAGCACTATACACTTGCATCAAACAGATTTGATTCCCACTCTCTCTCCAAGAGAGTAGCATTTAGGCATGATTTTTAGGTTGAGAAAGACCACGTTAGTGCTGCTTGTGAAAGTATGCAGGGCTACTTAGGGTGCTATATTTACTAGTTTATTTTTGTTTGCCTGATGCCATCTAAGAGTTTTCATGCCTAAAGGAGGGAGCTGAGATGATACCTATGAAAGGCCTGTAAAGTTAAGTGGCCACCCAGGTAAAAATCTCCACCAGTTAGAAACACAGACTCCTTGGTCACCAAATAGCCACATTTATCTTGGGTAGTGAAAGCAGATTAAATTTTGTCCGGTGCACACCGAGGAGCCCTTCTACCCTTATAAAATTGAATCAAGGGTAGAAAAAAGTAAGCGGTGATCCAAGAGACCCCTCACTGTCTGACGGTTATTTTGTATCTGGGCTGCTGTCCTACCATTAGTCTACAGCTACCTGCTACGAGAGAGGGAGAGGCAATGGTGAGACATGGCAACCTGCAACAGAAGCTAGGAACAATAATCTGAACATTAGGGCACGGTGACCTACAGCACCAACTGGAGATGACAGCATGATACTTTCCCAATCTTTTTGGTGTGACAGAGAATCCCTAGCGTCTATTACATCTTCCCAAAGTGTAGCAAGAGGGATATACAGCTACAAGGCAGCTGCAGACCAACTAGGGATAGCTTTAAAATATCCACTACTCTCATCGACAAAAATCTATCCTCTTTTTGTTTGAGAAGAGAGGGAAATGTCAATATATTTTACTCTTTATGTCTCTAACTCTGCTTTGAACTGCTGGTCTGAAACTGGGGTGAAAGCATCCCTAAAGGAATCAGCACATCTGTGCCCAATCTTTCTGCTTATCTTCTCTCGGAGGGTGAGCAGAAGATCTGGGTGCTGAGGATTATCTGATATGCTTCACTCCATGAAGGTGAGCAGGGGAACCAAGCACTGATTTTATTATTCATTTATTTTTCCTTTGGGAGTTTGTCCCCAAAATCCTGCTTCGAGGGGGGAATGAAATTGGGGTCAGATTGCACTAGGAATATTTCAAGGGGCTAGCAATTTCCATGATCTCAGAGACGCTGAGGTTATTTGTCTCTCTGCCCCAACATAGCCCTCTCCAGGTCTCTCAATGAAGGCACTAGCCTTGGGCTCGAGAACAGGCTCCCCAGCAGTTCTACCCTCTCTTTTGCATGGGATCCACATGTGCCAGATAAGTCTGTTTTCCCCAGGGGTGAGGGGAGTCTCATCTGGGATGTCAGCAGGGATCTATTCAGGTTGGGGGCTATTATAGAGGTAGCAAGAGGGGGAGGGAGCTGGGCCCAAAGGCTCCTTACTACATCCTCAGGCACTGGCAGTGACTGTGCTGTATCTGCAGCCCTCCACATCAGTGAGCTGCAGGGAAGCGGAGGCAGCTGAGCTCTGCAGTCTGAGGTGTGGCTGCTAGTGTGGACTGACGGAATGCTGGCACAGTCTTCAGTCTGGCATATTGAACTTCTGGCTTCAACCTCTTCAGGGAGATGGAGGGGGCTGCTTCCCCCAGAGCCTGTTCTTTCCCAATCCTGCCTGTACCATTTTCCTACTTGGGAAGCATCTTGTCCAGTACTACCAGCCTCTCTAATCCTGCCTGGCTCCTCTTCTGTCCAAGGGAGAGAGGCTAAGGTGACCCCACCCGGAATGGGAAATTGCAATCTGCCTGCTGAGCTGGTCAAGCTTCCCAACAAGACACAGACCCTTCCATTTACCTCTAGCTTTTCTCAGGTTAGCTCTCTCTGCAGGGGTGCCAGCTGCTATAAACACCTCAGAAGTGGAATCTGATCTGAGAGGACAATCTCCCCCAAAATCAAAGACAGGCTTGGGACTTTGCTAGGAATTAGCCAGACTAATTATTCAATGGAATTTTCAGCCTAAATCTGAAATATTGTTTGGAATTCCCGTCAAAGAAGCTCTGCAGTAGGAAGGCAGAAAAAACTGGGGGACCTTCAGGGAGCAGGGCATTCCGCTGCTCCCAGTGACAGATGGGGAAGGTTCTGCCGCCAAGCTGCAGGCAGGCTGACACACCCACTGTAATAGATCTGTGGACTTTAGCATGAGAAAATATGCATTTTAACTGTTGAAAGTTAAAAAAATGAACTAGTCATATTAAACTACACGACTTTTCTCCATATAACTGATTCTTTAAGAATTGTGGGTAATGAGAATTACTATGCCTATTTTAGTTACTTAGTAAGACAGATAACATCCCAATATGATTAGATACTAGCGCATGTGTAATAAAAGTTCCTATCAAGAGGGTTTAACTGAAGTGCTAGTTTAAAGTAGGAGAAAGTTCTCTGGGAATAAGAAAATATAAAAGACAACTTACTGTATGCATAGGTTCTGAGAAGGAATGTATTTCTTATTCCTACAACATTGTTTACATTCAAGTCAAACTCCACACAGCTATTGGGGGTGGGGGGGGAGAAAGAAGTCAAATTGTATCACACACATTTTTCAAAATAAGACATAACTACAATATATTTATCATCATCATCCTGTCATTGACTGAATTAACAACTATGAGTTTGTTAACTGGAAACCTGAGTTTAAGATAAGCCTCTAGACTTTTGCTTCCTGGGTCAGTAAAAGCTGTGAGGATGTCAAATGTGCTATTTGCTTTATTATTGCTCATGTCTCAATTATAGACTTGAATTCGGTTGTGTCTGATACAACTAAATAATACTGAAATTGGATAGTATACGATATGCAAGAAGAACACAGTCCAAACCAATAGGATGGCTTAAAATCCTACATGTTTTCGTATTAGCCTGCACATTTACATTGGACAATATTTAATATATATTCATTTGCTAAAATACTTGGATTTGATGAAGCATCTTTTGAAATCATTTCGGATTCTTTGATGTTTTAGTTTAGAATAAGTCCCTGAGAAAGAGAGAAGGAAAACACAGATAGAAGGTTTAGAAACACAAGGATCTTCCTAGACAATTCAGGTTCACATTTAATTGATCCTACTCTAGGGACACACCAATACGGCTACATACACACACACTTCAGTGTCCTGGTTGTTTCTTAACTCTGCAGTGGTGTTTGGATATCAAGCAACAGGCATTTTAGAATGAGATATTTGTTTTGTACAAAATATGCAAGATTTGCTATTAACTCAGTTTCTCCATTGTTAAATCTGACTTCAGAGTGTGTATTTTTTATATATTTCACATTATTAACAGCAAAACGAATGCAGCAAGAAAAGCATAATATGCCTATTCCCAACTGACAAATTTTAATTGTGGTGCCTGTATGAGATTGGAAAACTCTAGATTAGTGACAGCATCTGAATTTACAGTCAATGAAGAACAGCAACGTTTTAATCTAGAACAGAAAGGACACACTGCAGATGGACCAGAAGGGAACTCAAATCAATGATACATTAGAGATTCAGGACTGACTCAGTCAAATTTTCTCAAAGTGTCAAATACTCCTTATTTTGCTTTGATTTTAACAGCCATCTCCTTTAATTTTTTTAATCTATTTATGAAGCTTTAATAGGTTTACAAATCATTGCCATATAGAGATTAAAAACAAAACAACCATTTCAGCAGTGAGCTTTTGTTTAGAGAAACATTACACAGTAATATAATCATGAGATCGCTGTTTAATAACCTCTGTTTGGGAGAAAATCCCTTTCACATGTTACTTACATTTCCTTTATAATAATTTATAGGATTATTTGTTATATTGGTGGAAACAGAAGTATGCCAATTAAGCTATCAATTATGAATATCTGCAGAACATGCTATACTGGTAAAGGAATTTTTATTTTGTTAATTGCTTTAAAAACAGCCCATTGTATCCGACATATTATTTGAAAACCTATATCAGAGTTAAATCTTACTCTTTGAGAAGTCAGAGAACAATAAAGCCCCACAAAGTAAACAGAAAATCAGCAGAGTAGGAAGTTTACAAGTTTGAGTTAGTATTTGGTAGATATTGTAAATAATGTGAAAACACCGCTGGGAATATTAGTGGTCATTGAACTGCACTGAACTAAATATGCTTCCTAGGAGCAGCTGGGAAAAAGAGAAGATGCCTGGTTTATACATGGTTAGTCCTCTAGATATTCATTGCCTGGTTCATTTTTTGATCTCTGTATGGGTAAGTGCATGGGTACATGCACGTGTGAGTCAATGAAGAGTGTGGGAGAGAAAGAGGTTTATGGGATAAGATGGAAAAGTAGTATGTCATGGAGATTTTAGGAGAAGAGGGAGACAGTAACGTACACAATTAGGGAAAGAATTAGGTGAAGGAAAGGAGGGAAGAGAGGATAAGACACTGAAGAATACTCAGGAAAGATGTACCACCTTTAGGGAAATTTTCTGATGAAAAAAACTTAGTTTTGTCAAAAAATGCCTATTCAGTAGAACAAAATCTTTTGTCAAATCTGTACTAGAACTGGAAAAATCTTCATAGAAACACAGCAGAGCACAGGGCACTCTGCCTCCTCCACCTCCCCTCTAGCTCAGGAGAACAAGCAGTACCGCTCTGGGTCCCAGAGCTTGGTAGTTAGCAGGGAGGAATAGCGGCTCAGCTCTCTGCCTTTCTGGCAGTTAGCCTCAAAGAAGGCTCCTGTCAATTTCAGAAGAGAAATTGACAAAAGCCTTCCTTCAAGGTGGCCAGGAAGCCGGGAAAAAATAGTTTTCATTTTTCTGAAACAAGATTTTTCTCAAAATCCCTTGCCATGAAAGTTATTTTCCCTATAATTAGATTGAATCTAAAAAACAGAAAGAAGGTCTAACAAAAGCAATAAAACATAGAAAGTATTGCTGACAGTGCTACAACTAAAAATACACAAATAGTACAACAGCTGTTTAATTCCCATAAGCTACAGGTGTTGGCAGTATAGTTTTCTTGGGTGATAAATTTGCCCGGGGGCTAATAGATGACAAGTAAGTTTTTCAATCCCTGATTGTAAAGAGTTTCCACTTTGTGTGTTGATGTTAAAATTATGGCAATGTATTAGGTGAAACTTTACGTAGTAGTATTACCGGCAAAACTAGTATGAACTGTAAGCTTATCAGAATCTTTATGGAAACTACCTAATATGGTCATTTTCATACTTATTCTTAGGGTTTGGGTTTTTTAAAACTTGCTGTTACATAAAGATAACTACATCTAATCACTTAAGTTTCTCACTTGTGAGTTACTACTAAATGCACACAGGAGACCACTGTGGTATCTGGGCAAACTTTACATGATGCTTGCTTTTACTTCACTATTTGGATAATTTATCCATTGTTTACCTACAGTTGATCATTTTATTCAACTATTTTAAAAGTAATATTTTGCATATTTTGTTCTTGTGTCCTACAGTCCTATACCCCATCCAACAGACCACCTTTTGTCCTATTTTGAACCTCATTGTAAATGGAAAAAATATGTAATGAAATTCCAGTTAGCATTTTTTAATCCAGAATGCAAGTATAGCAAAATTGGAAGATAGTTACTAATAAAAACTGAGGAGATACTAGATTTTGTAGTACCAAAGGGGATATAGTACGGGTTTTTGATCTGACCATAGTGGATCTCTCCAAGGAAGGTCTCAATAAAAGTTTTGAGTTCCCCACCCCAGGACAGGATGAAGGGGGGAAAAGCAGGAGGGGAAAACAGGAAGAAAGGGGGCAATAAGCAGAAAATAGCTGAATATTAGAAAGCTGCTCAGGGAACACTCTATTAAGAATGATTAGAGTATAGTCATCATATGAAAACGATATACAAATTGTCTTCCTATCTTAACATGCAGGCCCATAAATTTAGAAAGACTTGGGCACCATCCCTATACTTTGTCACTAATGTAATGCTTTTACATGTAATCTTTTTTCCAAGTAAGCCCTCAGATGTTGAAAACTTAGCTAGGGTAACAGGATATAAATAGTTATACTGTACAGTTTCCTAGTGCATCCCTCTTCTTTGGCTAATGTGATTTTCATATTCATTCACAAATTTCACAAGAACTTTTTTGCATCCATTATGCTTTCATTGAGATGTTTATTTTTTCACTTAGATACACACTGTTTTTCCTTAAGTGTTTAAAAAAATAAAAATTAAATACTAAACTAAGTATTTAATGCACGTGCATAATCCTTGTATTATACGGTTAGCATGAAAGTCCATAATTCTTTGAGATGATATTACTGTGGATCTCACTGTAAGTGTGCATGTGGATCACACATTGTGAACCTAAGCACCCCTGTATTCACACCCTACACACTACTATAATAATCTTTGTACAAAATATGCCTTGTGAAGCATTTGAAAAGTTAATAACTCACTGATCATTAATATTCTTGTGTGAGGTACGTATGCAGTGTGTATTGAGAGTTATGAATGTATGCTGGAACGATTAATAAAATGTGTTTAAACCAGGCATGCCAGAGGAAGTTGGTAACCAGGTCTGCCCCAGACAAAGGAATGTGTATTTGCTTCTCTGACCAGCCTGGTGATCAGGCAGAGACAAGGAAGACCCATTTTTACATATCATGTAAACACAGCTATAAAGCTAACAAGTTGGGGAGGAGACAGCATGGCATCTATGTCCCAGCAGGAGAGAGAAGCTTGGTCTGGGTTTTACTTTTCAAACAATACACTGCAGAAGTTTACTGGGCTATAAAGATAAGGGTGAGGTGGATGGGCTGAAGCTCAAGCGATAAGCAATTGAATCAACTGATTGTATACAGCATTACTGTATCATCAAAGTTTACAGGGTGAAGTCTTTTCTGAAAAAAGAACGAGGAGTACTTGTGGCACCTTAGAGACTAACAAATTTATTTGGACATAAGCTTTTGTGGGCTAAAACCCACTTCATCAGATGCATGCAGTGGAAAATACAGTAGGAAGATATATATACACACACACACACACACACACACACAGAACATGAAAAAATGGGTGTTGCCATCAATATAGCACAAGTAGAGTAGGGGCGTTAGGGGACGAGAGCTCAGGAAGCGTTGTTCTAAGTCAGCCATAAAAATCTTGGCGTAGTGTGGGGCCATGTGGGTACCCATAGAAGTGCTGCTGACTTTAAGGTATACATTGTCCCCAAATGTGAAATAGTTGTAGGTGAGGATGACATCTTCATCACCTGGCCCCATGGAAAAGAAGCCCTTGAGGAATTCCACCATGATTTCAACAATTTCCATCCCACCATCAACCTCAGCCTGGACCACTCCACACAAGAGATCGACTTCCTGAACAATACAGTGCTAATAAGCGATGGTCACATAAACACCACCCTATGCTGGAAACCTACTGACTGCAATACTTATCTGCATGCCTCTAGCTTCCATCGAGGACACACCACATGATCCATTGTCTACAACCACATTTGTTCTAATCCCTCAGACAGAGACAAACATCTACAAGATCTCTATCAAGCGTTCTCAAAACTACAATACCCACCCGCTGAAGTGAAGAAACAGATTGACAGAGCCAGAATACCCAGAAGTCACCTACTCCATGACAGACCCAACAAAGAAAGTAACAGAACGCCACTAGCCATCACCTACAGCCCCCAACTAAAGCCTCTCCAGCGCATCATCAAGGATCTTCAACCTATCCTGAAGGACGATCCCTCACTCTCAAAGATCTTGGGAGACAGCCCAGTCCTTGCTTGCAGACAGCCCCTCAACCTGAAGCAAATACTCACAGGCAACCACACAATAAAAACACTAACCCAGGAACCTATCCTTGCAACAAAGCCTGTTGCCAACTCTGTCCACTTATCTATTCAAGGGACACCATCATAGGACCTAATCACATCAGCCATTCCATTAGAGGCTCGTTCACCTGCACATCTACCAATATGATATATGCCATCATGTGCCAGTAATGCCCCTCTGCCATGTACACTGGCCAAACCGGACAGTGTCTACACAAAAGAGTAAATGGACACAAATCAGATGTAAAGAATTATAACATTCAAAAACCAGTCAGAGAACACGTCAACCTCCCTGGTCACTCAATTACAGACCTAAAAGTCGCAATTCTCCAACAAAAAACCTTCTAAAACAGATTCCAACGAGAAACTGCAGAACTGGAATTAATTTGTAAACTGGACACCATTAAATTAGGCTTGAATAAAGACTGGGAGTGGATGGGTCATTACACAAAGTAAAAACTATTTCTCCATGCTAATTTTCCCCCTACTGTTACTCACACCTTCTTGTCAACTGTTTGAAATGGGCCATCCTGATTATCTCTACAAAAGTTTTTTTTCTCCTGCTGATAATAGCCCACCTTAATTGACAAGTCTGTTTAGAGTTGGTATGGTAACACCCATTTTTTCATGTTCTCTCTCTCTCTCTCTCTCTCTCTCTCTCTCTCTCTCTCTCTCTATATATATATATATATATATCTTCCTACTGTATTTTTCACTGCATGAATCCGATGAAGTGGGTTTTAGTGCACAAAAGCTTATGCCCGAATAAATTTGTTAGTCTCGAAGGTGCCACAAGTACTCCTTGTTCTTTTTCTGATACAGACAAACACGACTACCACTCTGAAATCTTTTCTGAAAGTTAACGATACACCAGATCAATGATGATGATGATGATGATGATATGTATGTATTTACACTATGTGAGGAAATATGAATATTTAATTACATTGTGCTTTAAAGTCTGTGCCCAAACAGAAACAGGTTCCCTCTCAGCCAGGAGAGAAGGTAGCTATCTACCAGTCTCCAATCAAATTAAGCAAAGTGTGACCAAAAAACTATAGAAGCGCCATTTATGTAAGCAGGGGGATGGGAAGTCCACAGGAAGGGAAGAACAGCATGAGGTAATCTTGCCTCTTGAAACAAGGTCACTGAAATTTGGAAGATATAAGCAAGGACAGAAGCCACATTTGACATCCATCACTAGACAGACAAGGGAACAGCGGAGAAAGAGGTGTCTTTCAACCAAGGTTGTATTGAAGTCTCTGGAAACTGAAAATAAAGTGAGAAATCTGCTTAGGCCAAGATCTTTCACTCACAAAAGACAAGCGAAGCCAGGACCTCGTGCTTCTGTGGAAAATCCTGAGAAAGTCAGCTATGACTGGGAATACCGAAGACTGGTGAGAGAAAGCATCGTGAACAAAGCCTGTCCCTTGCTAGTTTATCTTTTAGATACCCGTTTTCCCTTTTGATTTGCTTGTAATCTTTTCTAACTTTATTTCTTTTACTTGGCATCACTTAAATGTATTAACAATAGGACACAGGTTAGATTATTTATTTATTTTTTACTGTAAACCAATTCTGTGCTGTGTCTGCAGGAAAGAATATATTTATTTCAATTAAATTAATAACTCTGATGTGCTTTTGTTCCTTTAAAAAGACACACAGACCTTCTTATTTCTCTAAATTGTCCAAGCGAGGGCTGGACATAGAGCACAAGGTTTTGGGAAAATCTGGGACTGGGAGTGTGTTGGGGTCATCTTGCTGGTTGTAACCAAGGCTGATAGAAACCAGTGTGGGTCTGTAGACAGGCTGCTCGGGTCAGAATTGCTGAACAAGCGCTGGCTGCATGTCACACTGAGTCAGCAACAAGCATGCAGGTCATAAGCTGAGTGTCTACGTCCCAGGTAGTGAGTTACAGTGGCAAAGCACTGAGAGGCACTAAGTCTTACAGGGTAAGAAGTGACATCCCCTCCCTGCTCTGAATCGCACATGCACAAACTTTAAATCTTTTCAACAGCTATATCCAGCAGGGCTGCACATGTGCCTGTGCTGCCTCATGCTCCTGTGCAATGGCCATGTCCCTCCCCCTCCCTCAGTTCCCTCATAATTCGAAGCCCTTGACTGCCGAGGACTACAAAAGGAGGGATGGAGAATGGGTCGTGGGACCCACACTTCCCACAACATCTTAAAGAACCACTGCTACTATAGAAAGGCAAGGTATGGTGGCACAAGGAGCATCAGCTGAATCAGTTGAACAGAAATGGAAGTACAGCTTTCCCAAACTTGGCATCAGATCTAGCTAAATCCAGTGAATAATGCTTGACATACATGAGTGGGTTGCTCTGTGTAACTACCTTGCAGATTTCAGTACATTTCAGAAGTAGGCTACAGATGTTACCTAGGCTCTGCTGGAGTGAACCTTAATAATCATTAGCATAGGCACAACAGCCAGCTGGTAACACAATTAGATACAAAGACTAAACGGATAATGGAGTGCATGAAGTAGCCTGTCCCTGTAGCCACAAATAGAAAAGGAGACATTCTGAAAGATTTGGGCCTGTCAATGTAATAAAGAGCTCTGAATATGTCCAGAGTATGTAGCTTTTTCTCCCCTGGTGTGGAGTTTCAGGAAGAACAGACCAAATTCTGTTCTGGCCAAATTGATTATCACCAAAAAGACTGTTTTGAGAGTAAGACTGTAGATGGAGCTCTCTGAGAGAGGTTTGAAGGGAAGCTCCATAAGCTTTGAAAGGACAACACTGAGGTTCCATATGGAAGAAGGCTCTCTAACCAGTAGATAAGTAAGCATTAGTCTCAAGAAATTTGGATACCATTAGATGAGAGAAGATGGAGAGCAATTTTATCACAAACCAGAACCCCATTGCACTAGGTGCTGTACAAACAGACATTCCCTGCCCCCAAAGAGGTTACAATCCAAGTATAAAGACAAAAGACAACAGAGGATAGAGGCAGATAGGAAGTACAAGGAAACAATGAGTCAGTAGTGGCCAGCAGGATAGGTAGTGGTCTCAGCACGACAGCAGCATAACCATTGCCAAGTTTTGTGTAGGCCTCATGGCAAGGTAGAATTTTAAGGCCGGTTTTGAAGGAGGATAATGAGTTAGTTTTGCAGATGTTTAAGGTAAGCTCTTCCCAAGCATCAGGGACAGCATGGGAGAAAGGATGAAGGTGCTTGTTTTCTTACTATGTGGGATGAGGCTCTGCATTTCTCAACACATGGAAGAGTATATCGCAACAGCGCCAGTAAGGCCAAGGTGACAGATTACAAGGGTACTGTCCCAATTACAGTTCTCCTGTCCACTGCTAGTCACATATCAGTGCCCAGTACAGAAAGCAACCTAGAGGGAACTCTGAGAACATTCTGACCCACAAAGGAGGATTCCCTAATTGAAGTAGGGAAGAAAGAGTACCTTGGAGATGGCAAAGAGGAGTTTCTCTCTTTCAAAGGCTTCTTCTCCCCACTAGAACCAAGATTATGGTGCCTGGTTACAGGGAGGCACTTGCCACGGATAGGCTCCTCAACTCTGAGTTGGTGGATTTCTCTTCCCCAGGGTAAGACATGACTTTTATGGATTGCTCAAGTAGAAGTAATTTGAGCCTGATGTGTCTCAGTTTTTGAGTGCAGGATGAGAAGATGCAGCAGGAAAAAAAAATACACTTGCTGGTGATGTCCCTGCCCTGAAGCAGAAGAGACATCTGCTAAGTCCATCAATGAAGAGCATATGACTATCACATGACAGATAGGGTTTAAACCCCGTGGGTTTAGAGTTTGTCATGATGACAGTTGGTGCAAAATGCCTTGCCCTACTCTACAGGGGGCATATGGGGCACATACCCATTTTTTTAAACATCTAAGTCAAAGATAACAAGAAGTGAAGAAGAGTTTCTTCACAAAACAAAGTCTGAAGCTCAAGAAGTGTAGTGGGTTGAACATTTGCCAGGTTCCATTTTGCTGCCACAGACAGTAAGAGGCAACTGAGGGAGGGTTGCAGACATTCTGTCCTTTATGTCTTGGTATGGGAACATGAGACGGCACAGGGGGCATGTGAAGCACCGACAGATACTGCTATTCAAAAGATTCTGAGCTTGTGCATGTGAGGCACATTCACATCTACAGTGGGATCCACACTGCCACACTCAAAGAAATCATGAATTAATTCTTGACAACAGTTAAACACTTTAATGTTGAAAACATCTTGAATTTTTTCCCCTTTGGATTTTATCCTGCAATGAAGTAACTATTAACTAGAGCTGTTTGAGAATTTTTTCTAAGATGTCGTTTCTTTGGAAAAATGCCAATTTTTGCAGGATGGACCAGAAACTACACTTCTGGTGGGAAAGATGCCTCAGGTCAAAACCAGAAACCACCCCCTACCTCAGAATAGCCCAGTCGTTACGGCGCTCACCTGGGAAGTCGGATGTACAGGTTCAAGTTTCAGTTCTGCCTGATTTGGTGCACAGGCTTAAACATGGGCATTCCATATCCCAGGCGAACGTTCTAGCTCACAGGCTATTTACTACTCTGTAGCAGATGACTCGCTCTCTTCTGTTTGACCCGTTCCACTTTGCATAAATAAGTAAATATTCAATAGATCAGAGATAGAGTTCGATTCTCTGTCTCCGCAGTTAGAATATTCACCTGGAATGACTGGAACCTGAATATCCACTTCCCAGGTAAGCCTCCTAACCACAGGAATACTAGCTATTCTGGGTGGGAGTGCTCACTCATTTTTCACAAAAGATTTCAAGAGGTCTCTGATATGTGCCAACGTGGAACTGGAAATTTTTCAAAATCTCAAACATGTTTGCAGGATGGGAAAAGGTTCTCACCCAGATCTACTATTAACTAAGGCCTTTAAGAGACAAAATGCTGTGTAAATGATAATATGTGATGTGGTGCTGCTATTTATTCACGTCATAAAAACTCGCATCTGGAGGGGCTCTTGAGAATTGCTTAAGGCCAGAAAGGAGATAAGTTGACATTACCACTGTGCTAGCTGACAAGATCTATGATCTGACTACACGTGACAAATACGAAGCACGATTTTAATGGGACTACACAAGCGCAAAGTACATGTTTAAGAACTTTACTGTATCAGGCCTAAGAAAGGATGTTAATTTAAAGTACTTGCCTGACTTTATCCCTGAACTTCACTATTGGCACTTTTGCTCGAATCAGCTGAGGTCTCTCAATGTAGTTTGCTGAAAGGGAGGAAAAATATATTCAGTGAAGTGTCATGTAAGGCACTGAATGTAAGAAAACTGGATCCTAAAGTGGTAGTCAGATCATTCACATTTAGTAAACAGGAGCTGACTAGTGAACTTAGCTAAAGTGATATAATGAAGTCCAATATGAACTTTTGCAGTAAACCCAGAAGAACTACTAGCTGAAATACAATCTAGGTGATTATAAGAAAAAATTAAAGATAACTTCATTTCTACTGTGAAAAAACCATTGGTCGAAGGTTTTTCAATGGGACACGAGATACAAGCAGATTAATCTTAAAAAGATCAATTCTTCAAATGCTATACTGAATAATCCTTGCTCACATGAAAAGGACCATTGGGGATAGCTCAGCGGTTTGAGCATTGGCCTGCTAAACCCAGGGTTGTGAGTTCAATCCCTGAGAGGGCGATTTGGGGATTGGTCCTGCTTTGAGCAGTGGCTGGACTAGATGATCTCTTGAGGTCCCTTCCAACCCTAATAATCTATGATTCTAATGGTACGTCTACAATATGGGATTATTCCGATTTTACATAAACCAGTTTTATAAAACAGATTATATAAAGTCGAGTGCACACAGCCACACTACACATATTAATTCGGCGGTGTGCGTCCATGGTCCGAGGCTAGCGTCGATTTCCGGAGCGTTGCACTGTGGGTAGCTATTCCGTAGCTATCCCATAGTTCCCCGCAGTCTCCCTCACCCCTTAGAATTCTGGGTTGAGAGCCCAGTGGCTGATGGGACAAAAATCATTGTCACGGGTGGTTCTGGGTAAATGTCGTCAGTCATTCCTTCTTCCGGGAAAGCAACGGCAGACAATCATTTCGTGCCCTTTTTCCCTGGATTGCCCTGGCAGACGCCATAGCATGGCAACCATGGAGCCCATTCAGCTTTTTTTTTTTTTTTTTTTAATTACAGTCACCATATGTGTACTGGATGCTGCGGAGAGAGACGATATTCCAGCGCCACACAGCAGCATTCATTTGCTTTTGCATGATAGCAGAGACGGTTACCAGTCGTTCTGTACCGTCTGCTGCCAGTGTAAATTGGCAATGAGATGACAGTTATCTGTCCTTCTGTACTGTTTGCTGCTATCATGGGTGCCTCTGGCTGAGATCGGCCGGGGGCGCAAAGGCAAAACTGGGAATGACTCCCTGAGTCAATCTCTCCTTTATGGTTTCTAAAAATAGAGTCAGTCCTGCCTAGAATATGGGGCAAGTGTACTAAAGAACTAGTGTATCAGAGAGCACAACTGCTCCGTGTCAGATCCTGCAGAAATGATGAGCTACATGCCATTCACGGGGGGGTCCCCCTGCAACAACCCCACCCGTTGCTTCCCTCCTCTCCCAACCCTCCTGGGCTACCGTGGCAGTGTCCCCTCCATTTGTGTCATGAAGTTATAAAGAATGCAGGAATAAGAAACAGTGACTTGTTAATGAGATAAAATGAGGGGGAGGCAGCCTCCCAGTGCTATGACAGTCCAGGCAGGACATTAAGTGGTGCAGGGGAGAGAAGCCCAGCATGCCACTGCTATGACAGTCCAGGCAGGACAGAATCTTTTCTTTACACAGGAAAGGGAGGGGGCTGATGTAGCTCAGCCCCCAGTTGCTATGATGAGGACGGTTACCAGCCGTTCTGTACCATCTACTGGGAATGACCGAGAATCATTTCTATTTTCACCCAGGCGCCCCCGGCCAGCCTCACCTGAAGCCAGCCAGGAGCACTCACAAGTTGATAACAAGGACGGCTACCAGTCCTACTGCACCGTCTGCCACCGGGCAGGGGAGAGGAGTGGATACTGCTCTTCACTGCTGCAGCATCGCATCTACCAGCAGCACGCAGTAGACATAGGGTGACATATAACAAAGTCAAGAAACGATTTCTTTCCCTTTTCTTTCATGGGGGGGGGGGGGGAGGAGAGTAAATTGACGAGTTATTCCCTGAACCACACCGGACAATGTGTTTGAACCTACAGGCATTGGGAGCTCAGCCAAGAATGCTAATATTTTTTGGAGACTGCTGGGGACTGTGGGATAGCTGGAGTCCTCAGTACCCCCCTCCATGAGCGTCCATTTGAGTCTCTGGCTTCCCATTATGCTTGTCACGCAGCACTATGTAGCCTGGAAATTTTTTTTTTCAAACGCTTTGGCATTTCGTCTTCTGTAACGGAGCTTTGATAGAACAGAATTGTTTCCTCATACAGCGATCAGATCCAGTATCTCCCATGCTGGAGCTCTTTTTGGATTTCGGACTGCATTGCCACCCGTGCTGATCAGAGCTCCATGCTGAGCAAACAGGAAATGAAAATCAAAATTTTGCAGGGCTTTTTCTGTTTACCTGGCCACTGCATCCGAGTTCAGATTGCTGTCCAGAGCGGTCACAGTGGTGCACTGTGGGATACTGCCTGGAGGCCAACACCGTCAATTTGCGGCCACACTAACCCTAATCCTATATGGTAATACCGATTTTAGCGCTACTCCTCTCATCGGGGAGGAATACAGAAACTGATTTAAAGAGCCCTTTATATCAATATAAAGGGCCACGTAGTGTGGATGGGTACAGTGTTAAATCGGTTTAACATTGCTAAAATCGGTTTAAACACGTAGTGTAGACCAAGCCTAAATCAACGAAACTGCTTATATTAGTGCTACTTACTTTACAAGAGGTACAAAACCAGACCTAAAACTTGGAAGCCAGACCCACAGTCCACTGATATACAGCAAAACAGACTAGGACTGAGCTGTGGGTGTGTCTAATTTTTAATCTTTTCCCTTAGTATTTAGGATTTTTTAATCTATATTTTGTTAGATTAGTACTTTGATTTTGTCTTAACAGAAGAATTGTATCTTCATTATACATACATACTGTACTTAAAACTCTCTGCAGGAACTGTTAATTTGGTTAATTGACTGTGTTCTGAGAAAGATGTTTCCTAGCATTCTATCGACATAGAACACAAGTTATTGTTATTTTTGCAATTAGGACAACTCTTTCCATCAAAGGACAGTAGGGGAGACAGACCACACCTGCATTTTGTTTTTTGGGAGCTACGACATATCTTCCCAGAGGCATCTCTCACTCAGCAATAATCAGGAGAGACAGAGAGAGAGAAAAGCTGAGTCCAAAGGACCTTAACCATTACGGAAAACCATCGGGAACAGAGCTTTTAATAGTCTTCACTATGCTAGCAAAATCTGGGACCACTTGAACTTTGCATGCTTTCTGTATCAGACAACATTTTATTTTCCCTTATCGCTACTGTAAATTAAGCCAGAAGTAGAAAGTATAAGGAAAATAAAGGTAAGAACATTTTGTTCTTACCTTTAAGACCACCTTAAATTAACTTACTCCTCACTATAATACTATAATCTATAATACAGATTAAGCAGTTTCTCTTCATGTTTACAATCAGGTTCTCAGTAACCTAAAGATGTAAGGTTTGGGTTGCAAGCAATAGAGGGGAACATTAGTTTATTAAAAATAATCTTCCCAGTGAAATTTAAAAAGTCATGTCTATCTGATTTTAGAATCTGGAAAGGCCTTTCCAACTACTGTACCACTTACCCCTTCTGATAAGATACTGTACATTATGTGATATTTTTATCCCATATGATTGGAATCTAGACAACATACACATATAAAGGTAGCTTTAATGAACTATCCATTTTGCCTCCAGAATTACAAACACTGTTACCAATTGTCTAGGACTTACAAAGTTTAGTACAGAAGAGTTTTTGGACTAAGCTGAGTATATGCCTTGCTTCAGTCTTCTGATTTACCTGAAATATGAAATTTAAGATACAGAACATAAGTACGTGACCCCTTCTCTTTCCCTATTTATACAATATTTACAGTGAATGGAAAAAATCTGATATTTTAGGAGATGAGCATGTAAAAACCTATCAGCATTCAGGAAGTAAAAACCTATCAGCATTCAGGAAGTTTATCAAAGCCTTTATAATATTTTCTTTAGCAACAGCTAAAATATGTCATATAGAGTACTGCTTATCATGCATCATAGTCACACCAGAGAACAACTCTGACAGGAAACTAACCCATATCTGAAGAAACTGGAGTTTTGCAACATTCGCTTTAATTGGTGTTACTTACAAGAATACTCCAGAATCCTCTACTTAAGACTTAATTTTACTATTCTTTTTCTCTGAACTTAGCGTCCTCTCACTATATGTAGTAAAGTACAATAAGTACATTTTAGTGATGACATATTACATAATAAGTTTTCTTACTGTGGCAACTCAGTAAAATTACCGAATCTCTATTCCCTCTTAAAAAGTCCACATTCTCTGTTTTTTTCTCAATAGGATTTTGTATCATGGAAAGTTTGTCTTGCTGTCTCATAACAATGCAAATGGCTGTCACCACATTATGTAACCTGGACTTTAAGTCAAGTCATTTTCACTTTTGAGAACTTTTTTCCTATTGAAGTAAAGTGTCACAGATTTTCCATTGTGACCTTGGGCAACTAACTCATCTCTCTGTGTTTCAGTTCTGCCTATTTGTAAAATTAAGGTAACTACTTTACAGGGCTGTTGCATGAAGCTACATTAAGATTTGTAAAGTATTCTGAGAGCCACAGATCAAAGCTCTAGCAATGTGAAATATAATTGTTAAATAGAAGGTTTTCACACCCCCTATATAACTCTCAATTTCTTACATGGGTGGATTCCAAAAACAGACTTAATCCACTAAACAAAAACCAAATTTTTCAAGGTAATATCTTGAAAGGGACAATTTGCTTTATTACAGAGTTCACTGTGTTAACAGTCTTCCCATTTTAACATGTTTTTTAAAGCAACTTACCGGCTCCTCTTTAACCACGAGGCACAGGTCACCATCACTGCTACGAGTACCAAATCCATTCAGTGAGGATCCAACCAAGAAGAGTCTGCTCTCTGCAGCAACAGAACCATAGAATGAAGGTTGAGGATTTTTCTTAGCTCAAACAAAATCATATAACTGAAACCTGTATATTCAAATATGTATTGAAAGCCTGAAATAACATACGTGGAAAAATTTGCTGAATTTCCTTCTGGAGTTCCGTTCGGCAGAGCTCTTTTTTGTTCAAGTCGCAGGTTTGTTGCTGACATGCTTGAAACAACTCCAGAACCTGTTGACTTAACTTAACACCCCCCACAAAAAAAAAAAAAACACCTTTTATAATGGATGAAAAATTCCTGCGAAAAATAGAGTTATATGAAAAACGGAAGACAGAATACATCATAATTAAAAGGCAATAACATACATATATGTCTATATTAGCTTCAAAAGTCTATTCACTCTTAGAGCCTTATCCAGCTCAAATTCACCTTAAATCACCCACACAAGACTGGTTTGGCCAATAAGTGGAGAGAGGCTATTCATCCACAGCAAGCCAATTTTCATCTTCAGCCAGGAAATATCTGCAACCGTTCAAGCAAAGAGCAGCCCTAAAGGCTACAAATATTTTCTATTGACTCAAACAAATAGGAACTTTAAAATTATGTCAGGAAAAAAACAAATATTAAAAAAAAAACTAGTTTGAAGACAGTTTGCATGAGAGGAAAAATCAAAACACTAGCTATCTGTCAGAAAAATTCTGGTTTTATTTGGAAACAAGCATCATTAGTTTCTCTTAATCTACTTTATAGCTATGCATTATAAATAATCATCATCTTGAGGTAAATATTTTCACAGTAGTATAACAAGACCTGTCTCAATACATTCTTGACCTTATTAAAAATGAAAATTCTAACATGGCACTTCCCTGTTGTTTGTTACATAATGCACTACAGTCTTTCAATTTCAAAAGAAAACGCTGCAACAGGCTTTGTTCTTATTTTGTGGCTATGATATCATTATATCCAGAGGTGGTGCTAGCTCATTGGGGGCCCTAAGCAGGAATATTTTTGCCACTCCCAAACACATACTGAAAAGTGAACAGGTGGCACCCTTGAGCTGCTCAAGCCCCTAAGCAATTGCTTAGTCTGCTTATGCCTACCACCAGCTCGGATTATATCTGCTATGTCCCTCCTCCCCCACATCCTAGAAGATGCAGGATACAGCAAAAAGTGCTTTTTCCTCCCTTACACAGCCTCAGAACTGGAATGATAAATTCTCCCTCACCTCCTCCCGGTTTTGGTAGAGAGGCTTCTTTACAGCTCTCTCATTGCTCCTTTTGTAGTGTAATCTCCCACACTACTGGGTCTCTTTCCTTATTAGTCCTATCTCTGCTGTTTCACATGTGATGCAACAAATGGAGACCGCTATGATTTTCACTCTGCCTGACCCATATGCAGATTTTATGAGATCCACATGTAGGAAGAAAACAGGGAGGTAGCATAGAGCTACAGACATTCTCTGTCCCTTGCAAGAACACACACCAGCAGCCATGTTTGTTAAACCAAGCAGCTGATGCTGCCATAAAATTCCAAAAAAAGTTTTCCTGGCAGCCTGAGAGACAAGAGAGTCTCCCTACCAGCTGGAGAACAGACTTAAATTAGTTAATGTTTGTAAGTGCTCTGTAAAACCATCATGCAAGTGACAAGTAGTAGTATCATGAGCTCATTTAAATTTGTTAATAGATCACTGAAGATGAGAGTTGGAAGAGACCCCCTGCTCTAAGCAGGGCCAAGCCCAATTAAATCATTCCAGCCAGGGCTTTGTCAAGCCAGGTCTTAAAAACCTCTAAGGATAGAGATTCCATGACCTCCCTAGGTAACCCTTTTTAAAACAGAATGGTGTCTTACCTTTAATACTTAAGAAAAAATCACTAGCATTAAATGTTTTCTTTATACTTTTTTCATATAAATGACAAAATATGAATATCTCACAAGAAGAAAGTAAAACTCAGGCCTGTGTTGACATTACCTTATCTTTGGCCACAGGGAGCGTGGTTTCTATAGGGTCTGGAAATGGAGCATCTCGTAAGGGTGGAACACATCCAGTCAAATCTGGTATGTAATGTGCATGAAACAATGGTGAAGGAATTGATCCTGGGAATGAGTATCTGCGTTCTTCTGGTAAAGGCACTGTTTGGTTAACTAGAGTTGACTCACAATGAGGTGAATGAAACCGCTGACGTTTGACATCATAAGGAACATTTTGTTCACTTAGCCTCCTGCAAAAAACAAAGACAGTATCCCTCCAGCTTGTAATTTAAACATGTATCAACATCCAATAATGAATTACTTAAAGTAGAGCCTGAAGTACAAATACTAACAGTTAATTACAGTGAATATTTCAGCAAAACCAAGTTGTTTTTTTTTAAAACAAGAGGCATGCCCATCCTAGGTACTAAGTAAATCAAAATCTTGAATGGAGAACATATGAGAATGGATAACCGCTGAAGTGCAGTCATCTCTGAAGTGCAATGCACCATCAGCTGATTAATGGCACAATTTACATTATACAATAGTAAAATGAATACCATCGTCAAATGAAACTAAATGGTGAATTCAGTTAGGCAAATTATAACTAACCAAGCTGAAGTCTGGTCAGGCTATTTTAACCTACTTTTTTTCTGAAATACTCACTACTGAAAAGTGTGTTTTTGTAATTACATCGACATTGGTGCAGTGAAAAGTTGTGTCCAGTGTGTATACCCAGTGATGAATTTGATAAATTCAAAGGTGGGAAGGGGAGAAAGAGAGGAACTTACCACAATAGCCATTCAAAATGTAGAATTTGTCTGTGTAGGTTTAGATTGTACAGACAGTAAAATGTGTAATCTGGGCAAAAAAGAACCACTATTCATTTGGCAAATATTTATAGTTTAATGCATTCATTAATGTGGCTCAAAGTTAACGTGTCTGTTTCAAACACAAACAATATAATCCAGCATGATCTCATTAGTTTTAGAAATCTAAATATACTTTATTATGTAATGCTGTGGTCTTACATTCGTCTTGGCATTTCAAAATCCCATTGTGATAAAGCTGTATTAGATGTTCGAGTCTATACATTTTACTTTCAAACAGCTGTTGTACAGAAGAGGATGCTCTAGTTTTGTATAAAAAGAAAACATGAATATAAAAGTGTATTTATTCTTTACAAAAATGCACCATGAACAAACTTTTCTTTTAAAAAAATAAACCTGTTTAAAATAAAAATTTGAAATTTGAGAAACTGATTGGGAATTTAAAAAACAGATGTTGATTTCCTCTTTCAATCTATGAGTAAAAGTCAGGGAGAAGAGGATGAGATATACAAATTCTAAAAACAAAGAACATGGGGACAGATTTTCAAAGATATTTAGACACCTACAGATGCAGTTGTTTGCCAATGGGATTTTCAAAAGGTGTCTGTCTGCATTTTTAGACACTTAAACACCTTTGCTTCTGGTCACCATAGCCAGATTTTCAAATCTGCCAATTTGTTAGCTACAGTTAATATTTCCTTTGTTTAATAAATAATCAGTTTTAAATGCAAAAACATGTTTTGATTTTTTTCCCTTATGTATCCTATTTTTGCACATTTACTTGAATTCCAATTTCCATCTAAATACAGCTTGACAAAAAACTGAGCAAAACCCAGTTTCCATCTGGAATTTCCCTTTCAGAAAAACCTAAGACAACTGAGAGGGACACAAAGTTACATGTAAGTTTGTTTGTTTATTGTAGAACAGCAAAACTTGCTTACAAAATTCCCAAAAGCAAGGATCTTATAGAAGATCCTTGCTTGTATTTATTTATATATATAAAAAATGAAATAAAAGTTAAAGGCTAAACGTAATTAATACTATACTTCAAAAAGCTCTCAGATGCAGAGGCAAACAAACTGCAGACTTCCTGTTTTCTATGTCACAGAAACATCATAATCTCCATACAATGTACATTGAAAAAGCAGTTCTACTCAATTTGAATTTTTATCAAATTACTGACACTAATCTACTTCAATTTAAAACACGTGTGCGCGCTTGTTTATACAGAATTGGGGGCCTGATTTGCAAGACAGATGGCGGAGGAGCCACTAGTAATTGAAAAGAAAATAAGAGAGCAGTATATTCCAAGCACTTTTCTATTACAGCTAATATTGTCACAAGCAGGTGTATTTGTGCATTACACCTTTTTGTGCATTACTTACTTCCTGCCTCGGAATAATGTGGGGGCAGCTGATGTAGGTCCTGAGCTGCCATTTCCATACGTCAATGGCTGAGGTGAAACAGCTGGAATAGTTGAAAGGTTCCCACTCAAGAGAGCTCTAGAAAGACTGCAGGCCATAATTATTATTCAGATAATAACTGAGGGTTTGGGATATTTTTCTTACACTTTTCAATAAAAAAATTAAGTAGAAAACCCCAAATATAACCTATTTGTTAGAAGTAGTACGTCTATTCTTTACATTTGAAAGGAGAAAGAGGAGAATACTTTTCACAGGATGAAATTAACTAGAATAAGAAAATGAGGTAGTTACTGCGCAGAGTACAAATACAAAAGGAATTTTGCAAACTTACTCAAAAACAACACTTAGTGTTAACATGAATTTCTCAAGAGAACATTCATGCTTTAAAACTTAACCCCAGCCAAATGTTCCTTTCTCTTATTCATCTCCTCCGTTGACTCTCCACCCCCACCCATTCTCAATTTAAGATCCTTAAAGACCCACTGTGGATTACTAGCTCCCACTGCTGTGATGCATCATGTATTGCGCTGGTGTGTATTTCATTTACTACTGAACAGTAATGGAATATGCAGGCCACCAAGAGAGGTAATGCAAATCCATGTTTAGAAATTGATAAATTTCTAAACAAAATTAAAATATTTTATATGACAAAGTATAACATATTGGAAAAAAATATTCTTCCAGTGATAAATAGAAATTATTTTCCTTCAAAGGAAGATACATTTTGGGCCTGATTTGACAGTGACATTTGTTAATTCTCTGAGAAATATCTTCATTTGATTCTTCCCTCCAACCTAGATCAGTTTAAAAAAAAAAAAAAAGAAAAAAAGCACAGGCCTTCCAGGAACCATTTCCCATTCTGAAATTCTACTGTACTTACGCTGCATTCTGAAAGTTGAACCGAGCATCAACAATTTGCTGATGAGAGAGAAGAGTGGGTGGTATGTTCAGAGGAAGCTCACTGAAGAAATTATTGTGCTGCTGATGTTTTGGAAGAAAGGGTGGACGACCCAAGTTGGAGGAATTTGGGAACATGCTCTTCTTCACTGAAAGTGAACATGTATTCTTCTACCTAGATCAACATTTTAAAAAATCCTGAAATTAGGCAGCTAACAAAATACTAATTATGTACTTCTTTTCAAAGCATGCATTGATTTAACTATTTTGCCACTGAACAACTAGAATAAATCAAAACAGATTTCTAGAAGTCACCTTAGATTTTCTCAGCCTTATCCTATGGGTATTTTATCACCTCTGAGAAGACACTGTGTAAAACAAAATCATTTTAATAAGTAGTTACCTTGATTTAGCATATTCTTGTAAAGGAAAATTTTGATTAATTCCCCATATCTAGTTTTTTTTTAAAATGTTTTATAAAACCTAAGGTAGGTGTTTCCACCGTCTTGTTGAAAATTGGATTTCCATGTAAATAGTCTACTTGGAGTTAAACATTTATAGGTAATACTCCAAAAGAAACAAAATGACATTCAGTTACTATATAAGAACCAGAAAGTGCAACTGACCAAAAAATAAAACAAAACTAGTATATTATCGTGTTCAAGACGAATAATATGCAAAAAGTAAGCAGCCAACATTAATGGTGAAATGTAATTTAGAGTTTTAAATTGATTTCAGTTTCAACAATATAACTGAGTTCAGTTGAACTATTCACATGCATAAAGTTACTCATATGCAAGTTTACAGGATAGAGTTCTAAGGCAGAGGTTCTCAAACTGTGGTCCGTCGACCACCCAGTGGTCTGTGAGCTCCATTCAGGTGGTCCGCAGATAGTTCCCTCTGAGGTGCGTGCATGGGCAGCCGCACACAAGAGAATGAAGGGCCACCGATCTAATTAGTAGAGCCGCGCAGGCATGGCTCCACTAATTAGGTGCCTGGACCCTGGAGGAGACACACATGTAAGGTGAGGTGGTGGCCTTGGGGGTGCGGAATAGAGGGTAGGTGGGAGGGGGCAGTGGGGTGAGAAAAGGGGGTGGGGGAAGTTTGGGACATGGAGGGCTGCGGTGGCCAGAGAAAGAGGCGACTTTTCCCAGCTCCAGGGCTGCAGCTGCTGGGAAGAGACGGTCCGCCTTCCCAGCCTCAGCTCTGTGGCAAGGGTAGAGAACCCCTCCACCACACACACACCTCCTTCCCAGCCGCAGCTCGGGGGCTGCCACAGCAGGGCAGAGAGGGCACATCCACTGCATTAGAAAGGGTAAGACTCCTGATATTAAAATATGAGTTGTGCACTTTTATTTGTATAACAAAAAACAATTATAATTAATTTTTATATATATCACTTTTATCAAAAGCACATTACAATAGTTAGCTAACGATACAAACAACATTTGGAAAAATCATTAAATGGTCTGCCAAGACTCTTGGCAATTTTCAAGTCGTCCGTGGGGAAAAAAAGAAAAAAAAATTTGGAGAACGACTGTTCTAAGGCAATAGTAGTAAAACTTTGATTTTTTTTTATTACACGTTGTTTCAGCTGATTGTGACAAACATTTGTGAGTCTGTTACAGTTTACCTAACCTACTATTTTCATTTGTCACCATGTAGGAAAATGCCAAAATGTATCATTTAAATTACATACATTGTATAGAATCAGAAAAATCAGAGGATTAAAAGAGAAAAGACATTAAAAAACTTCATCTTTAAGACAAATTAGACATAGAATTATAATTTACAACAGAAGTTCCTGAGCATTTCTTCTTAAACTCAACTTACATTATAAACAAGTTTCCTTTCTTAAGTTACTAACGCTGCCTCAGAAGAATTTTCAAATTCAGTTTGCTAATCACTGCATACTGCTGTTTACTTTTCACATTTCTCTTTGCTGCAGTGAAAGCCAGTGAGTTTTTTCAATTCTCTTTACAGTCAGTTTCATGTTCAGGGTCTTAAACCCAAACACATAAATCCCAACACACAAGTAGCCACACTCGCTGCAAGCGTTAAGATTATACTAACATCTCCAGGCATAAACAACCTTTTTCATCAGAATGTATAAAAATAATTTGGAAATAAAATTAGATATTTCCACATTTCTTGGTTGTCAACTTGATTTTATAAACACTACCCCACAAAAAAAAAAGGGCCACCTACAACACTGATATGCTCATGCTAAAAAAAAGTTAAACCATTAAGGAACTCAGTGGTAATTTCCCAATTGCTTAAGAAAAGAGAAACCACATATCATAGAAACAAAAACTGCTCCAGTCCCATTTCCAGCACCAGATACATCCCTTCATATATGCTAAGTACTTGTGTATTCCATGACCCACCAGCGACAAAACCTGAAGTGAGTACATCCTTTGCAAGAAAATTGTGCTTCAGAATCCAAACTTTCTTTTTAAAATGGTTGTGAAAAACCCATGAACCAAGTATAAATCAATGCACCAGTTATCTTCCTGAATCAGAATACAACCTAAACTCATGGCTCAGAGATATGAACTGTTCAATTTGTGCAAATGGTGATAGTTATCATTGAGCTTGAAAATTATGTTAATATTTAAATTAATTTTCATTACTGATTGTCCTAGTAGAAACATTTAGTAAGGGCTTGTCTTAATGGGGAAATTTACCAGCATTATCATACTGCCGCATGGGGATTTATACCAATATAACTACAGCAGCATGTTAATGCTGGTAGATTTCCCCATACAGACAAGTCCTAACATGCATAGGGTTAGGGGTTGTTATAAAATTGGATGGGTGGGGTTCTGTGGCCTGCCTTGTGCAGGAGGTCAGACTAGATGATCAGATTGGTCCCTTCTGACCTATGAGTCTATGAGACAAACCTAAAATGATGCCCACTTGGATTGGAGGGGCAAGTAGAGACACTACTGGGAATCAGAGAAGCTGAGGAGTTCCTAGACAGCCAGATTCAGGAAATATCAGTACTCTAGGTTCAAGGAGCTGGCCACCAAAAACGAGAGAGAGAGAGAGAAAAGACCTGGCAATTTGTAACCACCAGAGGCAAAAAGTCACAGCAGCATTCTTTATGGCTGGAGAGAGACGAGGATGAGCAGGCTGTGGCCACCAGAAAGACAAGGATCAAGAGGAATTTTACAAAGCTAGAGGAGTTTCCAGTTGATACCAGGTCCTCAATGTAGAAACTGTGGAAGAGACCTCTCGAGATCCAGCTGTTCCAAAGGAACAGAGACGTACAGGACACATCTGTGAATGACTGCTCAGCCCAACCTATAACAAAAATCAAGCTTGTTCACAAAGAGCTCTCCCACTATCCAGGTATGAGACAGACAGGCTTAGCCCAGCAGAATCCAAGTGTGGAGAGGCTTACTGTGAGGGAATCCAAGTGTGGGATGAGAGGGTTCTGTGTGGGGCAATCTGGGTGCAATCAACTCATTGGGGGGAGGGGGGTTCCGCGTGCGGGGGGGATGAGGCTCTGCGGGGGGGGGGCAGGTGAAGATGGTTGGGGTTAAGCAGGAGGGCTGTGGGGGAATGAGGCTCAGCAGGAGGGAATCCAAGTGCTGGGTGAATGGGGCTCGGTGGGGTGGAGATCCAGGTGCAGCTGATTGGGGCTCAGTGGGATGAGGAGCTCATTGGGGTGGGGGTTTGAGTGCAGGGAGCTCAGCGGCAGATAGTCTGGGTGCAGGAGCGGGAGTCTTGATGCAGGAGGGAGGGGCTTTCCAGGGGGTCCAGGTGTGGAGGAGGGGGGCTCACCAGGGAGAAAGGTCTGAGTGCAAGGGTCCTCAGGATGCGGGTGAGAATCAGTGGGGCGAAGATTCGGGGTGCTTGGTGGAGGCATTCTAGGTCCATCTTCTGTGGGAAAAGGGAGCTATAAAGTTTGGATGGCCTCCAGCTCAGTAGAAGGGGGACCAATCTTCTCAGGGATGGCTGGCTGGCTAGAGGAGTCAGGAGGTGGTTAAACTAATAAGAAAAGAGGAGGGTAAAAAGAGGGAAGGTCTGAGCACTCCGTACAAAAATCAAAATGTTGAGCACAAAATTAAACAAGGAACCAAAGGACATACAGAAGAAATTCTTTAATTGCCTAACAAATCAACAGAGCTAGACATGTACCCAGAAGCCTCCTGCTGCAAGACAAGCCCAAGAAAGAAACCAACAGAACTCCACTGGCCATCACATACAGTCCTCAGCTTAAACCTCTCCAACGCATCATCAGTGATCTACAACCCATCCTGAACAATGATCCCTCGCTTTCACAGACCTTGAGAGGCAGGACCGTCCTCATCCACAGACAACCTGCCAACCTTAAGCATATTCTCATCATGAACCACACACTGCACCATAGCAACTCTAACTCAGGAACCAATCCATGAAACAAACCTCGATGCCAACTCTGTCCACATATCTACACCAGCAACACCATCACATCACCAGTTCATTCACGTGCACATCCACCAATGTTATATACGCCATCATGTGCCAGCAATGCCCCTCTACTATGTATATTGGCCAAACTGGACAGTCCCTACGTAAATGGACACAAGTCAGATATTAGGAATGGCACTACACAAAAACCTGTAGGAGAACAGTTCAACCTTCAGGACCAGACTCCAAAGAGAAACTGCTGAGCTTCAGTTCATTTGCAAATTTGACACCATCAGCTCAGGATTAAACAACGACTATGAATGGCTTGCCAACTACAAAAGCAGTTTCTTCTCCCTTGGTGTTCAGACTTCAACTGCTAGAAGAGGGCCTCATCCTCCCTGACTGAACTAATCTTGTTATCTCCAGACTGATTCTGGCCTGCATATTTATACCTGCCTCTGGAAATTTCCATTATATGCGTCTGACGAAGTGGGTATTCACCCATGAAAGCTTATGCTCCAATACATCTGTTAGTCTATAAGGTACCACAGGACTCTTTGTTGCTTTTTAATTGCCTATGTACCAATGCTAGGCGCTTGGGTAACAAACAAGAGGAATTTTCACTTATGAGCATAAATTTGATCTAGTTGGTATAATTGAAATCTGGGTGGGATAATTCCTTTACTGAAGGTTAAAAATCAACGGTTAAAACCTATGTAGGGAGGATCAGGTGGCCAAAAGGGGAGTGGGAGTGGTGCTGTACGCAGGGCCAGCTCCAGGCACCAGGAAACCAAGCAAGTGCTTGGGGCAGCACAATTGCAAGGGCGGCAGTTGCGCTTTTATTTTTATTTTTTTTGCACTTTGGCAGTTGCACACTTGGAGGCAGCAAAAAACCTAGAGCCAGCCCTGGCTCTATGTAAAAAATTGTATTACACCTCTACCTTGATATAACAGTGTCCTCGGGAGCCAAAAAATCTTACCACGTTATAAGTGAAACCGCATTATATTGAACTTGCTTTGATCCACCAAAGTGCTTTACCGCGTTTATATCCAAATTCGTGTTATATCAGGTCGTGTTATATCAAGGTAGCGGAGTACTTGTTTCCAAGTCACTGATAACTCAGGAGAGAATAATCTTGAATGCTTATGGATCAATGTCCTAACACTTAAAGCACACAATGAGCTATTAGGGGCTGCTACAGAACTTCATAAATCGCTAGGGAATCAGATAACTGACTCCTTATCACTTACAGAAAAAAGCACTGATAATGGGGGACTTTAATCTGGGTGACACATGCTGGAGGACTCATGCTGCCAGTACTAAAACATCTTTGGAATTTCTAAATATTGTAGATAACTTTCTGGCTCAGAATTTGTTTCATCCAAGATGGGGAAACTCTATATTAGACCTCATCTTGACAGATAATGAAGAAATGACCACAGAACTTAAAATTAATGGTAACTTAGGTACAAGTGATCATGACTTCATCACATTTATAATGTGCAAGCAGAATAAAGTCCAGACCAGTAATATATATACTTAGTGCATTAAAAGGGCCAATTTCACAAATTATGAATACAATTATGAGTCTATCATCCGGGAGGAAGAATTTAATCAAAAAAAATGTGAGTGTTAATTGGGAATTATTTAGGAATATTTTACTAGATGCCTCAAAAGCCACAATTGAGAAAGAAGGCCATCTGGGTTAAAAAATTGGCTTGGTGCAGAGGGAAAGTGAAAACAGACATAAAAAATAAAAATATATAACAACTAGAAGAAAAGAGAAGCTGATAGTTCTGAATATAAATCAGATGCTAGGACTTATAGAAAATTGATAAAGGAAGAAAAGAGAGACACAAGGAGAAATCTATTGCCAGCAAAGTTAAGGATGATAAAGAGTTTTTTAAAATATATTAGGAACAAAAGGAATTCTAACAATGGTATTGGTCAATTATTAAATGGAAATGGTAGAATTACCAATAATGCTGAAAAGGCAGAAATGTTCAATAGATATTTCTGTTTTGTATTTGGGAAAAAAAGAGAGATGATGTACTCATATCACATAATGCTTTTCCCATTCCACTAGTATCTCAGTAGGATGTTAAATAGCAGATGTTCACCAACAACTGCACCAATATACACACTGCATGCTTCCAACCCCATGGAGTCCCATGCGCATTTACACTGTGCTGTAGCCTAGTGCCTCCAGACCCCAGCATGCATGCCACACACATGCCCCCAGTGTCATACACCTGGTGCCCCTGAGGCGCCAGCTCTGTACTACACCACAACCCACCCCCCCCACACCCCTCAAGTGTTCTGTATTCTAGTGCCACGAACACATCCCTCCACATCTTGCCAGCCCCCATACCACAGAACAGTACCTTTGCCCAAGCCGTATATCCTAGCTTTGTACCCCCCACACCTCCAGGGCCCAAGCCCCCAGCTCTGTACGCCACATATCTCTGCACACACATCTAGTGCCCTAGGCGACCCTAGCTCTGTACCTCGCCACACACCTTCAGTGCCCTCAGCTCTGTATCCCACACATCTTATGCAAAGTAAGTTGTCATGGGGTAAGAGGGAAAGTCCTCTGATGGATCTGGAACTGATTAAAAGATCAGAAACAAAGGGTAGGAATAAATGATCAGTTTTCAGAATGCAGAGAGGTAAATAGTAGTGTACCCCTGGGGTCTGTATTGGGACCAGTACTATTCAATATATTCCCAAATGATCTGGCAAAAAGTGTAAACAGGGAGGGAGCACAGTTTGCAGATGATACAAAACTACTCAAGACAATTAAGTCCAAAGCAGACTGCCAAGCGCTGCAAAGGTATGTTACAGAACTGGATGATTGAGCAACAAAATGGCATATGAAATCCAATGTTGATAAATGCAATACATTGGAAAACATAATCCCAACTATATATATAAAGTTATGGTATCTAAATTAACTGTTACCACACAAGAAAGACGTTGGAGTCATTGTGGATAGTTCTCTGAAAACATCCACTCAATGTGCAGCGGCAGCCAAAAAAGCTAACAATCTTTAGAATCATTAGAAAAGGAAAAGATAAGAGGACAGAAAATATCATATTGCCTTTATATACATCCGTGAGTGCAGATGTGGTCACTCCATCTCAAAAAAAGATGTACTGGAATTGGAAAAGGTATAGAAAAGGACAACAAAAATGATTAGCTGCATGGATATGATAAAGGCCCAAAAAATCATGACTGGTATGGAGAAAGTAAATAAAGAAGTATTACTTACTCCTTCTCATAACACAAGAACTAAGTATCACCCTAAAGAAATCAACAGGTAGCAGATTTAAAATAAAACAAATTGAAGTATTTTTTCCATACAATGCTCAGTCAACCTCTGGAACTCTTTTCTGGGAACACTGTGAAGGCCAAGACTATAACAGGGATGAAAAAAGAATTAGATAAGTTCATGGAGGATAGGCCCATCAACGGCTAATAGCCAGGATAGACAGATGCAAAACCATGATCTGAAGTCTCCCTAGCCTCTGTTTGCCAGAAGCTGGGAATGGGCAACCGGGGATGGATCCTATTGGCATCCAGCGGGGGTGGGCGGGCGAAGCCCGCCCACTTCTAAAGGGCCTCCCCCAGCCTAAGGGGAGGACCCACAGGTCTGGAACACCAAATAATTACGGGGGACAACTAATGAAAAAAAACAGGATCGGGAGTGAGGTCATAGGGCTAAACGAAGGGAACCCGATGGGGACACCGAGCAGAGAACCCCGGACAACACCCACTGCTCCTCGAAGGCGTCAAGGGAGCCAGTGGACGCCGCCCAGAGGAACTCAGCCCGGATGCGTGAGCAGACGGAGGAACGGAAATAGGCCCTACAGTCGCAGGAAATCCCGTCGGCCAACCTCCTCTCCCTGGTGTTGTAGATGGCCAGTTTGGCCAGGGCCAAGAGGAGGTTGAGAAGGAGATCCCGCGACTTCGTGGGGCCACGGATGGGGAGCGTGTAGATAAAAAGGTGAGGGGAAAAGTGCAACCAAAAACGCAGGAAAATATTCAGGACTTGATGATTACCTGTTCTGTTCATTCCCTCTGGGGCATCTGTCATTAGCTACAGGCATACTGGGCTAGATGGACCTTTGGTCTGACCCACTACGGCCGTTCTTATCCCCCCCCACACACACCTCCAGTGCCAAAGTCCCCAGCTCTGTGCCCCACACATCCCCCCACACCTCCAGTGCCCTCGTGCCCCCTGCGCCTCGCCGGCCCGCACACCGCGGCGCAATGCCTCTGTCCCAGCAGCGAGTGGCGGGCGGAAGCAGAGCGCGGGGCCCTGGCCCCTCCCCTCTGTCTTGAGCAAGGAGTCACTCGCGGCAGAGGACCCTGCGGCTGGCACCCGCGCCCCGGCCGGGACACTTACTCCGGTCCGGGGGCAAGGACGGGCAGCGGAGGAGCCGGGGCCTCGCCAGCTCCGCGTAGGACGCAGCGCCGTGCCGGCCCCGGGCAGTCAGCGGGGGCGCTAGCTCTGCTCTCCGCCGGCAGGACTTCGCCGGAAGCCAACCGGGCCAGGGGCTGCCCAGCTGAGAGCCGCCCTCTGACCCGGATCCAGAAAGGGCCGGCAGGACGTGAGCGCTCTGCCCCCCCCCCCCCGGCCTCACGTTTGTCACCGTGCGCATGCGCGGTGTCCCCGTGCAGGAGACGTAGGGCTCTGGTACAGGTGCGCGTGGGGGCGTCGTTTTTTTCTGTTCCCTGCCCGTGCGCGCTGGGACGTTCGAGTCCTTCGGGGGCCTCCCGCATCCTGGGACCAGCTCTGTGGGAGCGGGCACAGCCCTCCCCACTCCTGCTGCACCGGCGTGAGCCTCCCGGAGGCTGTCACCCACCTTCCCCGCGGTGCGAGCTCAGCCGCTAGGCGGCGCTGCCCTCACGCTGCGGCAGTGGGGTCAGTGGTCTGCTGAATCGTGGTAACTTCCGTCAGGGCGTTGCCATTTATTCTTGGGGTACACAGAGTTTGTGCTTTAGGAGGTGACCTCCCCCCAGCCCGAGATGATCCCGCCTAGGCTGCTGGAAGCTGTAGGGCACAGGCCTAGGCGGTGGAATTGGAGAAGAGGGCTCAGGTACAGCTCCTTGCAGCTAAGCATGACCTGTAGGCAGGTTGCACGTGGTCTGTTGCTTTAAAGTGCAATATTTTCTTCTCCATGCTCTAAAAATGAGGCTGTTCCTGTCTCTCAAGGCCGGTGCTACCATTAAGGCAAACTAGGTGGTTGTCTAGGGCACCAAGATTTGGCGCCAAAAAGCAGTGCCCCTGATTTTTTTTTTTTACAGCAGTTCCTCCCCAAGCGCGCGGTCGCTGCTCCTCTTCTCCCGCCTCCCAGGCTTGCAGCGCCAATCAGCTGTTTTGGAGCTGCAAGCCTGCGAAAAGAATTAGAGTGGGGGCAGTGTGCTTGGGGAGGATGCAGAGCAGAGGTGAGCTGGGGTGCGGAGGTACCGCACGGCTCCCCGGGCCGGGAGGGTGGGGAGGTGTCGCGGGGGTGCCTCAGGGCAGGTGGGGGGTGGGGAGCTGCCGCAGGGCAGGGGAGAGCACAAGGTGGAAGTTTCACCTAGGGCGCGAAACTTCCTTGCACTGGCCCTGCTGTCTCTGAACACTTTATTCTCTTTCCTAACTTCCATTCTGCTTGGAAGGGCTTCAGGTGAGGCCGCTCTGCTAGTGTACAGACTTTTGAGGAAGGGATGAGAAAGGCTGGTGGTTTACGGCCTGGTATCTAGAGCACTACACATATCTTGTTTTCTGAACTCACTAATGGATTAGCACTGAAAGACTTGGCAGACTAAGGCTTGATGTACACTACAGCGTTAGATTGGCCTAAGGCACCTTATGCTGACCTAAGCTTTGTAATGGTCTGTGCTACTACATTGCTCTCACCAATGTAAGTCACACACTTACCGGGGGGATAAAAATCAATGATTTTTTTAAAAATCTGATTTTTTAAAATTTAAATCTGATTTTTTTTTATGAAAAGGTTTTTTCCTTAAAAAGCAATCTAAAGATAGTTTTAATTAAGATACATTATAGCTCAAAAAATCTCATTATGGAATGGGGATTATAAATTCTAATTCTATAGTATGAACATTGTGAAAAAATAGATGATAGTACTTGTCCCATTTGGTATTTTATGCTTGTAATTTAATTCTGTCATTGCATATTTCTCTTTAAGACCTCACTCAGTTCCTTCCAAATTTCAACAGCGTCAGCAATAAAACACCTGTTTCTTTGCATTTTGCTCAAGGCTACAGAAATAGGCTTCAGGGTACTCAGCATGTGTCCAACATTTCTCTTAAGCATAGTGTTGAGAACTTTGGCTGCGACAGTGTCATCTATTTTTTCACAGTTTTGTTCACAAACTGTCATCAGATTAGGCCAGTTATTGATATAGTGCTCAAAACCATCTACTACTGAGTTCCATCACATATCTTGTGGGAGAGTTAGCTTGTTTCCTCCCACTTTTTTCAGAGAAGCTGCTGCAAAGTGGTTGTTATGGAAGTATTTTGCAATTTCAACATTATTAGCCTTTATTTCTGGAGCACTGAAGTCTTTGGCTACGAGGTACATCAAATGAGCACTGCCACCGGGTGTTATTAGCTTAGGACTCTCTGCACTCTCTTCTAAATTTCTTCTCATCTTGGATATATTTGCAGCATTGTCTGTGACCAAGCTGCATACTACACATTTGATTTTTTTTTGCCGTTTGTTATAACTTTTACTGCTATTTCTTGTAAGTATTCTACTGTGTGTGCATTTCCTGATGTATCAGTTGTTTCTGTAAGGAAGACATTCCCTTTTTCGGTTGTCACACAAGCACATACCACAGGATAATTGTGGACATTGCTCCACGCATCAAGACTCAGGTTAACAATTTCTCTCTTTAGACCTTTTGCACACTGCTCAGTTTCTCCTTCATACACTTTATCCAGCAATTTGCCTGTGACATCTGCTCTGTTGGGTGAACTGTATCCTGGTCTTAATGACTGAACCATGTAAACGAAGTGTGGGTTCTCAATCATATGGAAAGGAGAGTTTGTGCATAAACAAACCAGACAATTTTTTCATCAATTACCTCTCTTTGTAATCTGCTGGTTCTTATGATAAACCTATCTACGGTTGTTTCTGGATGATGGAGATTTTTTTTTTCTTTTTGCTACAGGTGATATACTGTGGCTATGTGACATACATGATGTGACTGAAACACTATCATTGGCAGTTAACTCTGAAACTATAGAAAATGATGGTGATCTTGAAGGTGGATAGTCTTCAAAATCCTGTTATGTTGAGGATGGATTCTCCTAAACAAACTAAGTCAATGCGGTTATTTAATTATTATTACCATACTGCTCATTTAGTATTACTCATTGCATTCACTGACACTGAATAACACTTTAAAGGTGAAGTTGTAAAAGAAAGATCTGCCTGTTTCAGCTATCTATTTTTAATCATAACTGCATCTAAAATGATAGTAGCATAGAGTAACAACTATATTTTTTGCTCCAACATGAGAATTCAAGGATAGTCCAGAAGGAAGACAGGCAGTCCTTAAGAAAGAAGTGTGAAATAAAAACATTTACCAACCTGAAGATCCTGCATGTTCAGACATGTTCCTTCTCAGGAGGAAGCTGCATTGAAGATGATGGAAGAAACACTTCTCATGATGTTGTTTCATTTGGGCAACCAGTCCTTGCATTTCCTTGTTTCACTGTTTGCATTTTGCACACATGCCTGTTTTACCCATAGGTACAGGAACTTCATTAAAATATTCCCAAACTGGGTCTCTTTTACGACCTGCTGCTATTATAGGTTTTCCCTTCTAGTGAGAGAATAATATGGTAGATCTCAAATCAATGAAGGCTACACTCAGAAAGACGTCAAGACTTCTGGAATGTGCTGCTCAAACAGTTTTACTTGTGTTTCTGCTGCCTGTCCCTCCCTTCTCACGTTTATCTCCAGACTTCTTCTTTTTGTCCAAATCTATTCTGCCCCCAATAATCTTCTATTCATTGAACTTTTTGAAACTTTGCACTTTTAGAGAGAGGTAAGGGATTGACTCTGTGTACACAAATTTGCAGAGGGTCAGTAGGGTTGAGTTCTGTTATTTCTCACCTCTATATATTATTTATTTATTTTATTTAAAACCTTTTTGCTGTTAACAAGCATGTTATCTCTGGAGACACAAATTCACAGTCTGAGAACTGAAAAACTAAGCATCTCTGATGGTATCTTCTAGACTGCGCACTGAGTCCCATTGAGTAGATAAAAAGATTAACCTAAATAATCTATACAGAAGCCCCTGGAACCTCATAAGATTGGGTCTCTAATCTATGTATTATTGGAATTCATTTACAAAACTTCTTAAACATTACATGAATATATTGTTTCATACTATAGAATTAGAACTTATAATCCCTTTTCCATGATGAGATATCTTGGAGCTATAATGTATCTTAATTAAAACTATTTTTGTGAGGTTTTATCCTCAAAAAGCGTTTTATCAAAAAAACACAATTTAAATTTAAAAAAATCAGATTTTTTTTTTAAATCACGGATTTTTATCCACCCTGACCTCACTTACCTTGTCTCTCTAATATCCTTGGACCAACATGGCTTAAACCACAACTCCTGTCTTCTTCATTAAAATGCATTGACCTTGTTTTAAACCTGCTGTCTATTAATTTCATTTGGTGACCCCTAGTTCTTACATTATGCGAAGGAGTAAATAATACTTCCTTATTTACTTTCTCCACACCAGTCATGATTTTATAGATCTCAATCATATCCCCCCCTTAGTCATCTCTTCCAAGCTGAAAAGTCCCAGTCTTATTAAGCTCTCCTCATAAGGAAGATGTTCCATATCCCTCATCGTTTTTGTTGCCCTTTTCCATACCTTTTCCAATTCCAATGTATCTTTTTTTGAGATGAGGCGACCACATCTGCACTCATGGATTTATATAGAGGCAATATGTTCATGATGCTTGCCCCTGGTCTTTGACTCCCAACTCTGATTCCAGTCTGACCCATGGCTTGATTGGGATGAGATGATAGAAGGGGAAAAGAGACTGGGATATACCACAGGACACCTGCATCATTCAGTGCACAGGCTGGGCTGTGCCCTGGGGATAAATCAGAGTTGAGTAGTGAACAAGGCTGTTCTCAGTTGAAGCCTTACCTCACTTGTTGCAGAAGTTGGACAAATGTAGTGAATGAGGCAGGCAGGAGTCTGTAGGAAGATATATGATGGTTTCACGAAGAAGAGCTCTGTGTAGCTTGAATGCTTGTCTCTTTCACTAACAGAAGTTGGTCCAATAAAAGATATTACCTCATTCACCTTGTCAGTCTCATGGTTAAGGCAGTTAAATGGTGCTTTGGAGAAATGGATTCTATCCCGCGCTCTAACACAGATGTGTGATGCAGGGCAAGTCATTTAAACCAGACTTTTCACAGGTTGCCACTAAATTTGTTCCTCATTTTCTGGAGGCCCATCTTGAGATCCTGAGGTCTGATTTGCAGAAGTGCTGAACACTCACAGCTGCAACTGAAGTCAATGAGAGCTATGTTTTGTACCTTTAACGTGCTATACAATGCTAAGTATTCTGAAAAATCAGTTCCTCGGAATAGCAAATTGGGCACCCTAAATTAGAGGATACTTTGACCTCAATCTCTCTCTGCTTCAGTTCTGCATCTGTAAAATGGGAATAATACCAATCCCTCACCTAACAGAGACTTTGAGACTATACCTTAATGCCGAGCTACTCAGACACTATAGTGCAAAGTGCTGTAGAAAAGCCTCCGAGGAAAATAATTCTGTCTTCAAAGCAGGGTTTGAAGAGTGCAAAATCAAAATCCTGAATAGCTGCTCATTCAGTGAGCACCATGTACACTGGTCCTGTGGAAAAAGTAGTGTGATCATGTCACTGAAGAATGTATCATAATGTATATGCACAAGGTTGCTCAATAACCTTAATTCTGGTGTTTCCTAACTTGTGTGTGCTAGACTTCATAATCTTAATATTCTTCTAATGCAGTTTATAGTGTGTAATATATAGATTTAAGCTCACTTGAAGTTCAGTAGAGACTGAAGTAATGAAGTTATTTATGGACGTCAAGCTACTGTTGAAGGTTTTCCTTGTGTGCAATAAACCCTTCTGTACAGGAAACTGTGGTGTAAGAAGTTTACTGAAATATTATCCTTCCCCAGCAGATGAAGAGATATTGGGGTAATTCTGTACACCGAGCACAAAATGAGATCAGGCTCCTTGTTAGCAGTTCATGTAGTATACTGTCATCGCATTGTTGATTAAGATTTGGACAACTTTAGATCTGATCAGAAGGAGGAAAACTCTGCAGGTGAGATTAATAGTTGTCAACTCCAGCAATGTAAAATTAAGCTTCATCTCTGGGGAAGCCCACAATGTTGACTAGTGTGGGGTTTTGGAGGAGCCCCCAGGCCTTCTACTAAAGCACCTGCAACCTGTGATTGTTACTGGAGACAGCAAGATGAGATGGGGACTCCTTGACTGGTATGTTTCTCCTTTATCTACTACAGTAGATTTCTTGAATGACCTAAGATGACCCTGCTGTCAAGGTAGGGATAATACATTACCAGTAAATAGCCCTGTAGATTTTTCTGAAATAGTCTGGGGAATGGTGTCATGAGGTGTGTGAAGCCTAACAGCTAGAGGAGAAACTGTATTTCTTGAAGGCTGGGATTTTGCAGAGGATATCATGTAGAGCTGGTCCACTGGCAAGCAAATTTTCACGGCTGTAGAATCTACCAAGGCTGCATGAAAATAAACTTTTGATTGTTTACATGAAGGCCCAAGGAGTGGAATAGTATGCCTATTTTTTGGAAATTGAAGACACCCCTTATGTTGTATGTTCTTAGCTACAATTAATCTGGTTCCAGGATACCCTGATGTCAAATTAAAGCAACCATGACAACCAGTCATTTGGTGAAAACTCAATATTGTAGAAAGACCAATCAGAATCTTTTCCTACACAAAACTGGAGATTTTAGATGTGATCAAAATGTGCAGCTGTCTTTCAAGATTGTCCTGTCAAACTTGCTGCCTGTAGCCTAATGTGACAAAATTACTTTAGAGACAGAGACAAACAGTTTGTGTGAATGATTAGATTTTTATTGGAAGGAAAGGTGCTTTTGGGAAGATTGGCTCACTTGATGTTGGAAAAGGCTTTGCTTCTGTAGCTGGAAGGGAACTTCCTCTTGACAAAAATGGATGTCGGTTTCCCCACCGCAGTGGTCAAAATTCTTGAAATGGAAAGTCCTCTACTCCGATCAGAATCTTGCGTGGCAGACAAAGGCTCTTCAGCCAGGAGAATCAAGGCATAGCAACTTGTGGACACTAGTCTACTAGCAGTATTGAAGTTATTGTATGCTTACTGCAGACTGTGGTTGGTCTCATTGCCAAGGGCTTTTGGACTCTCCTCTGAAGAATTAATCCATTAATTATGTTATTTTACCTTGAATGTTTAGCATACCTGGCATGTAAATACCTTGCATCGCCAGCTACAACAGTGCTATGTGAATGTTTCTCACTTTCAGGTGACATTGTAAATAAAAAGCAGACAGCATTATCCCCTGTAAATGTAAACAAACTTGTTTGTCTTAGTGATTGGCTGCACAAGAAGTAGGACTGAGTGGGCTTGTAGGCTGTAAAGTTGCACATTGTTTTATTTATGCATGCAGTTATGTTAAAATACTACATTTGTAAGTTGTACTTTCACGATAAAAAGATTGCACTACAGTTCTTGTATCAGGTGAATTGAAAAATACTGTTTCTTTTGTTTATCATTTTTACAGTGCAAATATTTGTAGTAAAAAATAATATAAAGTGAGCACTGTATACTTTGTGTTCTGTGTTGTAATGGAAAACAATGTATTTGAAAATGTAGAAAATATCCAAAAGTATTTAAATAAGTGGTATTCTGTTATTATTTAATAGTGTGATTAAAACTGTGATTAATTGTGGGTTTTTTTAATTTCACAATTTTTTTTTAATTGGTAGCCCTGGGTTATTGGTTTTTATTTGTTTGTTTGCCCAAAACTGCAGATTCAAGTCAACCAAAAGTCAGGTCAATTTTGGCAAACTGTTTTGGATGAAAAGAAAAAATTTCTGAAATGTCAAAGTGAACCAATTTAACATTATCAAAACAATGTTCATGCTAGAGTCTCAAGAGGATTTAGGAATCCTTCATAAAACCAATTATGGTTGCCCCCTTATACTCAATAGTCCACTGGTTGGGGTATGCATATGGGATCTGGAAAACTCAGACTTGAGCTCACACTCTCCTCCCTCCTACATGAACACCCTAATCACCAGGCTGCTGGCAATTCTGAGGTGGGGTTTTCTTGGTCTCTCCTATTCAAGTATTTCATACAAAATGGAACAGCTTCAATAGTCATTGGGTTAGTAAAAGTGCATGAGAATGACTCTGTAGCATGGTGGTTTGGACACTCACAAGTGGGCACCTGGGCTCCATTCCCTGCTCCTGTGCCGGGATTCAAACCTGGGTCTCCTGCATTCCACTGGACTATTGCATACAAAATCTCCCCTTCTTGTTTTTTGTGCATCTAGCCCTTCATTTACTTTTCTTTTATTAAAAATGCCATAAACGTTTTGTTTTGGGTCAACCAAGACATTTTGTGCAACCACTAATTATTTTTCCCACTTTCAGTTCACTGAAAATTCTGGAAATTTTTTATTTGACCCAGACTGAAATTTTTTCAGACCTGCTAGCAGACCGAAAAAATCAGTTATTGCTCTAATACAGAATTACTTGCTAGTAGCTGATTTACTCTTATGGAAAGAGGACTGTCTGTCATGGCCATTATAAAGAAACCAGCCCAACCACTTCTACCTCAAGACAGAAACTTCTGGAGCAAACCACTAAGCAGCAAAATAAACAGCATTCACCTACTCATCTAAGGTATTTATACAGCCCCAGTCACTCCAGTGCCTCACAGTCCTTAATGCATTTATCTTCATAGCCCCCATATGAGGTAAGGAGGTACTATTATCTCATTTTACAGATGGGGAACTGAAGCACAGAGAAACTAAATGATTTGCCCTAGTTACATAGGAAATCTGTGGCAAAGCAGGCACTTCCAGGTCTCTAAAGACTGAAGATACTACCCTAACCATTAGATCATCCTTCCTCTCAATAATTACTCTCTTTTGACAGTGGGGAAACAGAGGCACCAAGAGATGATATTATTTGCCTAAGGTCTCATACAGTGGCAGAGCTGGAAATAGGGCGCAGGTTTTCCAGTGCCTAATTCTCAAAAATTTTGCTGGGCCCCTCTTTGAAAATATTTCAGACTGTCATGACCCCACCAAAGTGATTGGTATGATATGATATTATATGGTACAGTATGATACCATACAATGGTATAGAATTGTAGAACTGGAAGAGGCCTCGATTACCATACCATGCCACCTTTTCTTCTGCACTGCTGCTGGTGGTGGCAGCCAGCAGCCAGCTCTCTCTGGCCGCCCAGCTCTGAAGGCAGCTCAGAAGTAAGGGTACCAATAGCAAATCACAGAAATTTATCTACCCGGATGGAGATTGAAGGACCAAAAAAGAAGTCATGTTCAGGAAAATCTGGATATACAGTAACCCTAATCTCATGACCCCCACTGCAATAGCATTGCAACCCCCTTTTTGCTCAGGACCTCCAGTTTAAGAAACACTGCGCTAGAATACATTGGTTCCCTACTTAGTCCTATAAGTCTTCAGAAGAGAGAGTAGAATGGGAAAAATATAAAGTAATCACAACTTATTCTCTCTTATTTTAACCTCTTCTCATCTCCTATTCCATTATGAGGCAGCAGTAGCTGCTCTATAGTTAAGGTTGTGTTAGAATTCAGTTTACTTAAACCTTTATTAAAAATATATATATAAAATATAAGTTAAGTACTATTTGCATATTTCATGGTGGTTTGATACAAAATAAATTGATACAGAGTAAAGGAGTTCAAAAATCACCTCATCTGGTGATTTTCACCTGGCTCTCTCACTTTCCTTTATACCCCTTTTGCAAGAATATGAAACTCTTGGATCTGTGCTTTGGTCTCATGATTGTGCCTCATGTTCATCTATAAAGCCTTTTATAACTCAAGCCCTAATGGAAAATGTGGCAAGCTGAACCAGAGAATTTGACAAATTGACTGCACTTGCAAACCCCATCAACTCCACTCATTTCCAGGTGCAAAAAGCCCTACATACATACAGGGCCGGCCTTAGGATTTATGGTGCCCTAGGCGAGATTATTAAACTGGTGCCCCTGTGCCTGATCTGCTCTTAGCAACACAAACATAAGCTTACAGTACTGGAAAACTTGCCACATTCACGTTATTAAAACCAGTTTAACTTAATGAAGCATACTGTAATGCTGATGGACTAGCACTAAAGAAGCAGCACTATAGAAAAAATTCTAATTTGACAGAATGATGCAAATAATATATTTTTTTTAATTTATCAAAATTTTATTGGAAATTTCTATGAAGAGGTATTGAAACAAGGATTAGTTTTTAATTAAAAGCAATCTTTCTGGCTTTTTTAGCTGCAAGATCAGGAATAATGTCATCGTAAGACAAAGACAAAGTCGTGTCTTGTTCGATTGCAAGAATAGCAAGACCAGTTAAGCGTTCCTGACTCATTGTAGAGCAGAGATAGTTTTTAATGAGCTTCAATTTTGAGAAACTCCGTTCTCCTGATGCTCCTGTTACAGGAATTGTCAGTAGAATATGAGTGGCAATGTCCACATTAGGATATATGTCAACAAGTTTGTGGGTATGAATAAACTGTACAATGTCCATCGATTTTGCATGTGGCAACATTGATGACAGTGTACTCAATTCTTCATACAGCTCAACTCCATTTAAATCAAAACTATCACTGTGCTTCAGGAGGCTTTCTAGGGTCTTGCACTTTGTCATTAGTTGCTCTTGCTTTCCTATTTCGTTGAATTTAGTTATGTCATACAAAAATCCAAACTGTTCATGGTGTACTTGAAAGGTATTAAACCTTTCATCAACAGCAGATACTGCTTTATCCATCACAACATTAAAAAATTCAACCTCAAATTTCTTTTCTGGATCATCTATGGGCATGATCTGCTGTACAGATTCTTCACAAAGAAGTGTCCCTGGCCTTTTTAACTCATATTAACTATGTATTTACTGCATGAAAGTTGGAGAAAACATTGTGAAAACGTAAAACATTGGCTGCCCAACTTCTGGGCTGGCAAAAGTTATACTGACTCACAGGAAAAAAAAAAAGCAGGAGAATCTTAGTACAACATATGGTCACTCTATACCAGGGGTCGGCAACCTTTCAGAAGTGGTGTGCCAAGTTCACTGTAATTTAAGGTTTCTCGTGCCAGTAATACATTTTAATGTTTGTAGAAGGTTTCTCTCTATGTCTATATTATATAAATAAACTATTGTTATTATCTGAGGTCTTGGCCACCGGTCCTGCTCAGGCCACTGCCAGCTGAGTAAATGAAACCCCAAACCGGCAGCGGGCCGGTGGCTGGAACCCTAGACAAGGATCCCAGGCCCTGCTCAGCCCGCTGCTGGTCTGGGGTTCTAATCATCAACTCCTGCCAGCCAGGATCCCGGCCGCCAACCCCCCCTCAGCCCACTACCAGCCTGGGATTCTGCTCACCCAGGCTGGCAGGAGGCAGAGTGGGGCTGGCAGCTGAGCTCCTGACTGGCAAGGGGCCGGCAGCGGGAACCCCGGAGTAGCAGTAAGCTGAGTGCTGCTGGCACCCCAGACTGGCAGCAGACTGAGCCACTCAACCCCCCACCGGCCCTGCTCAGCCCGCCACCAGCCCACTCAGCTCGCTGCCGGCTGAGTGAATGGAACTTCAGGCTGACAGCAGGTTGAGTGGTTCAGCTGGCCTGCTCAGCCCACTGCCAGCCTGGGGTTCCTTGGGGGTCCCCAGGCCAGCAGCAGGTGCTGAGTGGGACCGATGGCTGGTATCCCAGCTGGCAATAGGGCAGCAACCGGAACCCCAGAGCAGTGATGGGCTGCCTATGCCTGCTGCTGCATACCATCAAAAATCAGCTCACCTACCATCTTCGACACGTGTGCCGTAGGTTGCCGACCCCTGCTTTATACACTAGTAAGGAGATGAGCATATTACAGTTGTTGGAGGGCTCTTATCAGGAGTAACAGGCTATAGGAAAGTCAGTCAACATTTTTTGTTTCTCTGATGAAAACTGGCCCACTCCCTACCTCAAACCAAACCTGTCACTAATAATTGTCAACAACTTAATTTTCTGTTTTTGGTTAAGATATTGACTTTTTAAAAAAAAAAATATTGAAATTGGATTCAGGATTGTTAGGCAAGAATTTTTGGCAAACAAAGTTGTTAAATGACAATCTAAATGGCAACACAGTACTGCTTTCATGCTTGGCTCACCCCCCAGCCTGCTGGTCCAACAGCTGCAGTAGAGGAGGAGATAGGTGGAAAACTGCAGGACCCCAAAATCCACCTCTTGGGGTGCAGAGTGGCAACAACAGCAGCAGCAGCAAACCGTCAGGTCCAATCACACGCCAATGGGCACCACCACCAGCCTTACGGACCATGGTGAAGTTAGCACAGCATCTGATCTCAGGGACGAGGCACCCATGGAGCCACAGCAGCTCATCCTGCCCTGGGCAGCTCCCCCCGGATGAGATGGATCGCTGGCAGCTGCCAGCCCGGGGGAGAGGCACTCCCCAGCTAGGGTGGCCAGATCCAGATGTCCTGATTTTATAGGGCCAGTCCCGATATTTGGGGCTTTGTCTTATATAGGCACCAATTACCCCCACCTAGAGTGACCAGACAGCAAGTGTGAAAAATCAGGACAGGGATGGGGAGGGGGGGTAAAAGGAGCCTATATAAGAAAAAGACCCCAAAATTGGGACTGTCCCTATAAAATAGGGATATCTGATCGCTGTACCCCAATCCCCTATCCTGATTTTTCACACATCTGGCTAACTCCAGCCAAGCCCTGTGTGACATTCCAATCCTGGCTGCCTGCCGAGGAAGTAAGTTACTTTTACTTTCATTCCTCAGCAGGCAGCCAGCCAGCCTCCCCTCCCCCCACCTACCTCCAGCACCTCACCCAACCCAGCCCTGACGGAGGGGAGGGAGGAGAGAGAGAGGGCTGCTCCTGGGAAGGAGGGAGAAAGGAGGGGGTGCTCCATGGGGCAGGGGGGAGAAGAATGGATGTTATGGCAGACAACAAAGGATACTGGTTCCAGAGCCACAGAGCCTGCCTCACCTCACCTCACCCGGGGGGAAAGAGTCACACTCACAGGTGAGCTCCTTCCCCAACCCCTACCCCATCCCCTTCCCAGAGACCCCAGCAGCCAATCCCATTCCTCAGACTGTGCTGCATTCGGATCTCTCTAGGACCCAGCAGCCCTGCTTCTACACTGTCTGGGCTGCCTGCAGAGTGGTGCCCCCAAGCAGAGTGAGGCCCTACGCGGCTGCCTATTCTGCCTATGCCTAAGGACGGCCCTGCATACATACAAGAGTGAGATTTCTTAACTAATTTTGTTGCATAGAGGAAGTTCCCTTGAGCTTGGAAAGAGAAAAGCCGAAGTTCAAATCTCAACTTTTCATCCATTTTTTAAACTCCCATGCAATTCACTATCCTTTATTATTGATTAAGCCCAGTAATCCCAAATTGGAAGGTAGTTAAGGAAGAGCAACACAATTCCCTCCACCCTACATCCATTTTTATATGTTAGTAAAGAGCTTGTGTGAGGTCTCTACCACAACAACCCCCAATCTTATCCACTGCAGCAAACTATTTTTCTGAGTGACTAAGATTGTGACAGGACATACCCCATCCACCCAAAACCTTAAAAGCATGGAAATAAAAAGTTAAGAGGAAAGAATTGTGCCTTCTTTTCACCTTTGTATTGCCTACAGTGCTATGGATACTGCACTCTAATGATCTATAAGGCTTTCACTTCCATTTCCAACAGATATCAAAAAGCAATATGTACAACAGCTCCAGCAGACTTGTGTTGACAGTCAGATGTGCTGATCTTTTTAATATAAAAGCATGAGGTCACTGTTAAGATTTTGTGTTGCAGTGAAAGTTTGATGAAATCGGAGTATGTATTGATTTTATGTTTCTATGCTTTTAAAGTTTTGGGTGGATGAGGTGTGTCTTAATACAGTCTTAACCATCTGTAAACACAGTTTTTGTTTGCTGCTAATAAGAAATTCAGAATTCATAGTGAGTTATATGAGACTAGATAAGCCACATAAGGTAAGTCTCTAGCTTTGCTCAAACAGCAGCTTGTGAACTTCATGTATCTCTCCCTTCTTCCCCCCCCCCCACAAAAAAAAGCCTCTGAAGAAAGGAAAGAGTCCAGTTTATAAACTTATTGGGCTAGACCAAGCTTTAAGTTTACAAGTTTTGTTTGGCAATGTCTTAACTCTCAGACTTCCAATACCCCAGATCAAATGACCTGCCAGGGATACCAGAGAGAGACAAATCTACAAGGCTATACATATCAATACAACCTTTAAACCAACAGCTTTAAATTATATTTACGGTAAAAAAAAAAACTGGAAAAAGTCACCTTATTATTAAACAGATCTGCTCCTGTGAAAATTCAGAATACTATTTTAACTGCTCAAGTAAGCAGATAAGATTTAATTACCGCTCACTCCTGTTAGCACTGTACAACAGATACAGCTTTGTGAAAGCAAGCTGGATTTTGTTCATGTATGCACATTACTAACAGAATATCTAACGACAGTATCTATTACTTAGGATGACACATTAACCAGAAAAAACAGTTTATATTTCAGTATCCAGGTGGGGGTTGTAGTGCAGGCAGTATTTACACACAGAAATAGTAATGTGACATAGACATAGAACCGTCACCTCCATTTGTGTAATATTTTTCAAGACTATAACTGCACCCTTATTCCTTCCACACATATAAACAAAGACCTCAGACCAAATTTAGAGCCAATAGACCCCTGAAGTCTTATTTATTCTCAATGGGGCTAGAGGGATAGAAACCAAGACAGAATTTTTCCCTTGCCATTTTAGCCTCAGAGTGTTGTTTCCTCTACTTGAACTGAATTTGGATAAAAGTACCACTGTTAGAGGAAAAGGGAATCAAAGGGGGGTGTATTAAGGGACCCCTGCTAATGATGGAAGTTTGGATTATTCCTGTTTTAGGTCTGTCACCTATGGTCTCAGTCAAACAAGAAGGACATGATTAAAGGTGAACAAAAAGACTGTTTATTAGGTACAGATAAGTAAAGAACACTCAGTGATTTGGAATCAAGGGTGTGAAGCCCTCTAGCCCTTACAGATGTTATGGACTAACAGTCAAGAAATCTATACACACGAGATGTCAGTCATGGAGGGAGGGTCGTGTCTGACCAACTGCCACAGCTCTGGTGTGATGGACGACCCGGACCATCTACTGTACCTGGTGATGGTGATGTGCACAGGAGGAACATGGATCAAATCGGCTGCTGGACCAGAATTCCTCAATCTCAGGAAAGTAGGGATGAGTTGATGTGTTGTCTCTTGGAGACTGCTCATGACGACTGATAACTGACACAGACACGGGCTGCCACCATGATGGACAGCACCATATAGCCTGTGAGAGGAGCTTATATACTCTCTTGTCTCCGGGCAGAATTGCCAGATCACATGACTGATCTTTTCCCACCTTACAGGAAAAGGACACCAAAAGCCCAACAAGAATGGAGACCAACATGGCTCCCAAACAACAACTTTATAGAATTCAAAATGATGATTGTGAATAAATGTTTTAAATGATACCATAACAGAATATACAGTTAGAATACATAACAAAACAATTTTCCCATACAGTTTCCCCTCTTTGGCAGTTTGAAGGACTCTGTCTTCAATGCCATCACAACAAATTTAGACTAATTTAAAAGAGGGAATTGATATATAATGATGACTGCATTAATCTTTCTTTTTATCCAAAACGTGAAGGCAATTAAGTAAATAATAATCATTAACTAGATGACCAACACAGTGATTACCGGATGCAACAGAATGTTCCAGAATTGATTAAAATCTACTGAGCCATTGAATAAACCTTCCCACCAATGGAAAGAGTCACTTTGTATCTTTTTAATATCCTCTTGATTTGATTAGAGGAGTAATACATAGTAACCATCACTTCCCAGCTTTCCTGTTGTAATTGCCTTATAAAATTAACATTACAACCCACAATGGAGAAAACTGAACAGAGACACAAATTAATATAAGGGTTAGTAGAGATCTTGTAATAGGAATTTACTAAGAACTCCCTGCATCAGCTTCTCAAGCATATGCATGTATGATCAACAAATACCAATGCTGAGCTGTTAGAGCTGGATGGCTGGAGTTTATAGTTACATTTGCCCTTGTTGGGATTTAGACAGATCTGAGAGATCTCCAAAACACCAGAGTCACATGTATAACCCAATCCTTTCTCCTCTAAACAGGATCATAAATTGACACCTTGATAGGTTCCATTCTTGTTGTGCACCCATTTGCTCAGTTCTATTGGAAGCAGGACTGAACCAATGAGGTTTAAACCTAAGGGCACCAAAAGGTGTATCTTTCCTCTTGGGCATCTAATGCTGTGAGGACATATGCTATAATAGTGTCATTACTGGGTAAATATAAGAAATTAAGTAGTCTCCACCAAGCCTGATCACGTTGTTCAAAGGCATTAGTGGCATTCACCCAGAGAGCATTTCGTAATTCGTAATTCAATAGGGATTAAACCACTGAGGCCACTTCTAATAATATCTTTAGCCACGCTTAGTACCCGCTCCTGAGCCTGAATACACGCCAATGCCATGGAGCTATTTGATTGCAGGACATGAATGTCTCCTATCAGATTAAGGTGGTCTGCCTTCTGCAGCTACATCCAGCCTGGTAGAATGCTGGCAACCTTGTACTCTAGGACACTTAACTGGTTTAATAATGCTGTGAAGGGGTTTGTTAATGAGACTATATCATAACCTAGTGCCCCAATCTTATTGGCTAAAACTTGCTGATCTATCATATTGAGAACACCTAGCCCCGTTCCTATCCCTTTTAATGTGGTTGCTATTGTGTCCCTTTTTGTACTGTATAGGGGATGCTTTGGGTACCACACCCTTGAGCCGTGTGTGCCACCCAGATGTTATAGGAATGATATAGAGTATACATTCTACACACACTTGAGATAATGAAATCTGGAGAGGCATGATTTTTTTTTTAGAGCATAATTTGGGTTAACCATTAACAACCTCTTAACACCTCTTTTTACCACAACTGGACCAATGTTGCTGACATACAGTTCAGAGACAGCCACGGTTATTTCATGAAGTCCAAACAAACTTGTTACATGTCAGTTTCCCATTTTGTTGGGATGCGCTTGTATATTTACACTTCCAAAACATTTGATATGAAATGACACATTTTCTTCAGCACAAAACATATTAGTGCCAGGATGGTTAACATAACATAACTGAGTACAGTTAAAACATGTTAATTGAATGTGATAACTGAATGATGGAGTGTTCAGATATGCACTTACATTATTTGCTGTGTACTGGAGACCCACTGAAACCTTAACCTTAAAATTTCCAACTGGTCTGGTGGAGGGAATGTTGGATTGAATATAGGCACATTTACGCAGCTCCTGCATTGCTCATTTGTTTGAACACTCCTCCAAGAAATCACTATTGAACTGCCACACAAATTCATATGGTAATTTTTGAACCCATGAAAGCTGTTCTCCATCTTCCATGGTAGCTTCATGATCCCCTTCATCATTTTCCGTGAAAGTCATCAGAAATTTATTATTGGTCTCTTGTTTCAAACTGTGTAGCAATAGTCATTGTGACTAAATACTACATGGAAATTATTCCATGAAGTTTCATACTAGGCAATTCATAGTCATGGCCACAGATGTAAATCCAATTACTTTCATATTGACTGAAGGTTTTGTTTACCTTGCACTACACGTGTTCATTTTCTTTAACAACCATAAAACATTTTATATCTATAAATATATATGTGAACAACATGAATTTCATTTTTAGATGTAGAAGTTAGCCCTGAAACAGAGAAACAAAAGAAGACATTAGTATCATGTAGTTATTTCCCCTTCCATGCTTTTAATTGGGTGGAGTGGAACCATTTTAAAATTCTTTTTCTGTCTGTTTTTAACTCCACCTGACATGTTGTAGGGCTAGCTTTGTTCATAATGACCGCTGGGCCCACCCACTTTGGACCTAATGAATGGTTTCTGTCTGAGAAAAATGTATAGAGGACTTTGTCCCCTATTTGCCACTCTATAAATTTTAAATTTTCCCCCAGTCTCTTATCCATCTGTCTTATACTACATTTTAGTTGCAAGGCCACTTGCTTCTGGGCATTGCTGATGGCATTCAGTAAGGCGTTCATGTATTTATCCATTTACACTTGTGGCTGGTAGTGGTCAGGAAGTGCCCTTCCCAGCCACCATTGTTCTGGTGTCAAGTATCAGAGGGGTAGCCGTGTTAGTCTGGATCTGTAAAAGCAGCAAAGAATCCTGTGGCATCTTATAGACTAACAGACGTTTTGGAGCATGAGCTTTCGTGGGTGAATACCCACTTCGTCAGATGCATGTAGTGGAAATTTCCAGGGGCAGGTATATATATATGCAGGCAAGCTAGAGATAATGAGGTAGTTCAATCAGGGAGGATGAGGCCCTGTTCTAGCAGTTGAGGTGTGAAAACCAAGGGAGGAGAAGCTGGTTTTGTAATTGGCAAGCCATTCACAGTCTTCGTTTAATCCAGAGCTGATGGTGTCAAATTTGCAGATGAACTGAAGCTCAGCAGTTTCTCTTTGAAGTCTGGTCCTGAAGTTTTTTTGCTGCAGGATGGCCACCTTAAGGTCTGCTATAGTGTGGCCAGGAAGGTTGAAGTGTTCTCCTACAGGTTTTTGTATATTGCCATTCCTAATATCTGATTTGTGTCCATTTATCCTTTTTCGTAGCGACTGTCCAGTTTGGCCGATGTACATAGCAGAGGGGCATTGCTGGCATATGATAGCATATATTACATTGGTGGAGGTGCAGGTGAATGAACCGGTGATGGTGTGGCTGATCTGGTTAGGTCCTGTGATGGTGTCGCTGGTGTAGATATGTGGGCAGAGTTGGCATCGAGGTTTATTGCATGGATTGGTTCCTGAGCTAGAGTTACTATGGTGCAGTGTGCAGTTGCTGGTGAGAATATGTTTCAGGTTGGCAGGTTGCCTGCTCATGCTCAAAACGTCTGTTAGTCTATAAGGTGCCACAGGATTCTTTGCTGCTTTCATTGTTCTGGTGTTTTCATTAGACACCCAGTTATGATCTTGTGAGGAGTGTATCCATGAACCCCCACGGATGACCGTATTGCCATCAACACAAATGGTAGTTTTCTGTCCCAATTTTTTCCAGAAGTTTCTATGATTTTCCTCAGAGCTGTCTTGAGAGTTCTGTTGGTCCTTTCCACAGCCCCGAGGTCTGTGGAGGGCCTGCAATGTGGAGTCTCTGGGGGATATTGAAGGCTTGGTAAAGGGTTTTAACTATTTCCCCCACAAAATGGGGCCAGTGATCTAATTTGATGACAGATGGAATCCCAAATCTCAAAAAGGTCTGTTCAAGCAGTATCCACATGGTGGTGGTTGCAGTATTATTGCATGTTTGGATACTCTTCCACCCATTTCAAAAACAGATCTGTTATGAGCAAGCAGTATCGGTTAACCATCCTGAACATGGTAGGGGACCAATGTAGTCTATTTGCAGTCTGTGCCAAGGCCCTTCAATTGGTTGGTGCTGCCTGGGTCCCTTAACAATCTTGTGGTCAGGGTTGTTGGCAGCACATGCCAGACAGTTCCATATGTAGTTTTCCACTTCTTTCGCTATGTCTGGCCACCATCCCACTATTAGTATTCTTTTAGTGTTTTTTTTTCCACTCCAAAATGACCTTGATGTGGGCCAAAGCAATCAGCTGTCTCCTGAGACAGGTGGGAATTACTAGAATGGGTATTTCTCTGTTGTTGCTCTGTTTAGCTGCCATAATTAGCCCACTATCATAGATTCATAGATTCATAGATTCTAGAGTCAGAAGGGACCAATGTGATCATCTAGTCCAACCCCCTGCACAAAGCAGGCCACAGAACCCTACCCATCCACTTCTATAACAACCCCCTAACCTATGCCTGAGTTATTGAAGTCTTCAAATTGTGGTCTGAAGACCTCAAGCTGCAGAGAATCCACCAGCAAGTGACCCATGCCCCACACTGCAGGGGAAGGTGAAAAACCTCCAGGGCCTCTGCCAATCTGCCCTGGAGGAAAATTCCTTCCTGACCCCAAATATGGCGATCAGCTAAACCCTGAGCATGTGGGCAAGACTCACCAGCCAGCACTCAGGAAAGAATTCTCTGCAGTAACTCAGATCCCATCCCAGCCAACATCCCATCACCAACCACTGGGCATACTTATCTGGCGATAATCAAAGTTCAATTGCCAAAATTAGGCTCTCCCATCATACCATCCCTCCCATAAACTTATCAAGCTTAATCTTAAAGCCAGATATGTCTTTTGCCCCCACTACTCCCCTTGGAAGGCTGTTCCAGAACTTCACTCCTCTAATGGTTAGAAACCTTCGTCTAATTTCAAGTCTAAACTTCCTAGTGTCCAGTTTATACCCATTTGTTCTTGTGTCTACATTGGTACTAAGCTTAAATAATTCCTCTCCCTCCCTAATATATTATATATATTCATAAAGAGCAAGCATATCCCCCCTCAGCCTTCTTTTGGCTAGACTAAACAAGCCAAGCTCTTTGAGTCTCCTTTCATATGACAGGTTTTCCATTTCTCGGATCATCCTAGTAGCCCGTCTCTGAACCTGTTCCAGTTTGAATTCATCCTTCTTAAACATGGGAGACCAGAACTGCACACAGTATTCCAGGTGGGGTCTCACCAGCGCCTTATATAACGGTACTAACACCTCCTTATCTTTGCTGGAAATACCTCGCCTAATGCATCCTAAAGCCGCATTAGCTTTTTTAACGGCCATATCACATTGGCGGCTCATAGTCATCCTGTGATCTACCAATACCCAAGGTCCTTCTCCTCCTCTGTTGCTTCCAACTGATGCGTTCCCAATCTATATCTGAAGTTCTTATTATTAATACCTAAGTGCATGACCTTGCACTTTTCACTATTAAATTTCATCCTATTACTATTACTCCAGTTTACAAGGTCGTCCAGATCTTTCTGTTTGATATCCCGGTCCTTCTCTGTGTTAGCAATACCCCCCAGCTTCGTGTCATCCGCAAACTTTATTAGCACATTCTCGCTTTTTGTGCCAAGGTCGATAATAAAAAGGTTAAATAAGATTGGTCCCAGAACTGATCCTTGAGGAACTCCACTAGTAACCTCCTTCCAGCCTGACAGTTCACACTTCAGTATGACCCGTTGTAGTCTCCCCTTTAACCAGTTCCTTATCCACCTTTCAATTCTCATATTGATTCCCATCTTTTCCAATTTGACTAATAATTCCGCATGTGGAACAGTGTCAAATGCCTTACTGAAATCTAGGTAAATTAGGTCTACCGCATTTCCTTTGTCTAAATAGTCTGTCACTTTCTCAAAGAAGGAGATCAGGTTGGTTTGGCACGATCTACCTTTAGTAAAACCATGTTGTACTTTGTCCCAATTACCATTGACCTCAATGTCCTTAACTACTTTCTCCTTCAAAATTTTTTCCAAGACCTTACATACTACAGATGTCAAACTAACAGGCCTATAGTTACTCGGATCACTCTTTCTCCCTTTCTTAAAGATAGGAATTATGTTAGCAATTCTCCAGTCGTACGGTACAACCCCTGAGTTTACTGATTCGTTAAAAATTCTCGCTAACGGGCATGCAATTTCCTGCGCCAGTTCCTTTAATATTCTCGTATGAAGATTGTCCAGGCCCGCCAGTTTGTGTCGGGGCAGGACACAAGGGTGAGGAAGTGAAGGGTGTGGAGCACGAGCGTGTAGAGATGCTTCCTTGGCGCGGTTTGGAAGCGGATCAGCTGCAGGTCATGCAGCCGGCTTGCGGAGAAGGGGTGGGGGGTCCAGTCGGGTCCATGGGGCAGGGGCCCGATGAAAAGGTCCGGAGGGCTCAGAGTGGTGGGTGGGCTGGGCATGCCCTCTTGCAGGACCCGGTCAAGGTAGACCTGAGCAGCGGGTGGCAAAGCGGCCTCCACCTCCCGTAGTACGCGCCAGGGAGTGCAAGGTCTGGAGAACTGGGGTGTGTATCTATTGGGTGTCTGGGAAGTGGGCAGGCAGAAGCCCCCCCACTGCTAAAGGATCCCCCCCCAAGCCTAAGGGGAGGACCCACAGGACCTCAGAACCCCACTGATTGCGGGGGACAACTAATAAAAGAACAGGGACAGGAGTGAGGTCAAAGGGTCATAAGAAGGGAGCCTGATGGGGACACCGAGCAGAGAACCCCGGAGAGTGCCCACTGCTCCTCGAAGGCATCAAGGGAGCCAGTGGATGCCGCCCAGAGGAACTCCACCCGGATACGTGAATGGACCATGGATCGGAAACAAGCCCCACAGTCATCGGAGTCTCCATCGGCCAACCTCCTCTCCCTGGTTACGTGGATGACCTTTTTAGCCAGGGCAAGGAGGAGGTTGACCAGGATGTCCCGTGACTTCCTGGGGCCACGGATGGGGAGTGCATAGAGGAGGAGGTGAGGGGAAAAGTGCAGCCAGAAATGCAACAGGATATTGGTGAGGAGCCAGTATAGGGGCTGCAACTTGGCGCACTCCAAGTAAACGTGCGCCAGGGTCTCCCTCACGCCGCAGAAGGGGCAGGTGTCTGGGACAGGGGTAAATCACACCAAATACACGCCCATGCTCAAGGCCCCATGAAGGAGCCACCAACTGATATCCCCAGCAGGCCTCGGGACCAGGGTAGAGTATAGGCTGGCCCACCGGGGCTCCTCACCCTCCAGAGGTGGCAGGAGGTCCCACCACTTTGTATCGGGGCGGGACACAAGGGTGAGGAAGTGAAGGGTGTGGAGCACGAGCATGTAGAGATGCTTCCTTGGCGCGGTTTGGAAGCGGACCGGCTGCAGGTCGTGCAGCCGGCTTGCAGAGAAGGGGCGGGGGGTCCAGTCGGGTCCACGGGGCAGGGGCCCGATGAAAAGGTCCGGAAGGCTTGGGGTGGTGGGTGGGCGGGGCATGCCCTCTTGCAGGACCCGCTCAAGGAAGGCCCGAGCAGCGGGTGGCGAAGCGGCCTCCACCTCCTGTAATACACGCCAGGGAGTACAAGGTCTGGAGAACTGGGGTGTGTATCTATTGGGTTTCCGGAAAGTGGTCAGGCGAAGCCCGCCCACTGCTAAAGGATCCTCCCCCAGCCTAAAGGGAGGACCCACAGGACCACAGAACCCACTAATTATGGGGGACAACTAATAAAAGAACAGGGACAGGAGTGCAGTCAAAGGGTCATAAGAAGGGAACCTGACGGGGACACGAGGAGAGAACCCCAGACAGCGCCCACTGCTCCTCGAAGGCATCAAGGGAGCCAGCGGATGCCGCCCAAAGGAACCAGGGAGCGAAAACAAGCCCCACAGTCACCGGAGTCTCCATCAGCCAACCTCCTCCCCCTGGTCATGTAGATGGCCTTTTTAGCCAGGGCGAGGAGGAGGTTGACCAGGAGGTCCCAGGACTTTGTGGGGCCATGGATAGGGAGTGCGTAGAGAAGGAGGTGAGGGGAAAAGTGCAGCCAGAAACGTAATAGGATGTTAATGAGGAGCCGGTGTAGGGGCTGCAACCTGGCGCACTCTAAGTAAACGTGTGCCAGGGTGTCTCTCATGCCGCAGAAAGGGCAGGGGTCTGGGACAGGGGTAAACCGCGCCAAGTACACAACTGTGCTCACGGCCCCATGAAGGAGCCACCAACTGATATCCCGGCAGGCCTCGGGACCAGGGTAGAGTATAGGCTGGCCCACCGGGGCTCCTCACCCTCCAGAGGTGGCAGGAGGTCCCGCCACTGTGTATCAGGGCGGGACACGAGAGTGAGGAAGTGAAGGGTGTGGACCACGAGTGTGTAGAGTTGTTTCCTTGGCGCGGTTTGAAAACGGACCGGCTGCAGATCGTGCAGCCGGCTTGTGGAGAAGAGACGGGGGGGCCGGTCGGGTCTACGGGGCAGGAGCCCAATGAAAAGGTCTGGAGGGCTTGGGATGGGGGGTGGGCGGGGCGTGCCCTTCCGCAGGACCCGGTCGAGGTAGGCCCGAGCAGCGGGCGGCAAAGCGGCCTCCACCTCCTGGAGTACGCGCCGGGGAGTACAAGGTCTGGAGAACTGGGGTGTGTAGCAGGGTGGTCCCTTGCTTCTGCCCTGAAGGGCTTGAAACAGCTCAGGAGAGGGCTGTGGCTGGGGCAAGAAACCTGGGCTGATTGGGGAAAGTAGGCTCAGCTGTGGCCATGCCCCAGTCAGGCCCAGCTGGCCCCTATAAGAGGCTGTGAGCCAGAAGCCCAGGGAGTCTCTCTTAGCATTCAGAGAGAGATGGGCTTGGTTGTAGGGAGCCAGAGACAGGGTGCTGAGTGAAGCAGGGCTGGGGAGCTCCAGCCTGGAAAGCCCCAGGCTGTGGCCTAACATTGGGCTAATAGGTACTGGGGGTTGCAGAGGGCAGCCCAGAGGTAGGGAAGGGCAGCAGGTCCAAACCCAACCTTGTCAGTGATGAGTAGGTTGATACTGCTGTAACCCTTCTGCCCCTCTGAGTTGGCAGCAACAAGGGCTGGGTTCAGTATCCAGGGGTTCCGTTTCAATAACACAATGCATAACCGGCTTGAGCCCCCACTCAGTGACCTGGGACACTTACATACCACACTCCCCTGGGCACCTCTAGGAGGCAATACTTCCCCTCTCACAAGCACGGAGTCTGAGTGTAGCAAAATCCTTTTAATAAAGGAAGGAAACAATGCAGCATCCCATTGGAGAAACACCACAAACAGGATTATAACACAAACCATAAGCAAAAACCCACTTCCAAGTACATTTGGCAATGTCCTTTCCCCGTTAGGGTCTTAAGCCCAATCACCCCAAAGTCCAACAACCCAAAAGTCTCTGGTCAGTGCCACCCCAGAATTCAAAAGTTTATCTGCAGAGTTTTACCCACCCAATCCTGGGTGGAAATGTGGGGGGGAGTCCACACAAGGTGTTAAGGGGCACCTTACGTGGGCCAGGGCCAACTGCTCCGCCTCTCCATGGAGTTCTGCTGTAGCCTTCACCACAACCAGCTCCACTACACCAGCTGTGCCACTCCTCCAGCCATCCCTGCAAACCGCTTCACTCCACTCACTGTTCCATGGGCTGTTCCAACATGCTGAAAACTGCTCTGCTCTGCCAGCCACTTAACAATAGGTTTTCAGGCTCCCCCACTAGTTAACACAGCACTCAGTGATCTCAGCTCTTAGTAGGGGAGCCCTGGTGCTGGTGCACCATTAGCCCAATATGAATTCAGCTCAGCAGTCTCTAGATGGACTCCTAATGGAATCAAAATTAGCTCTACTCTTTTACAGTGGAGAGAGAAGGCTGTGCAATTGGTGTTCCAGGCCCTGAAAAGGGACCCATACCATCAGGTATACACACCAACCCCCAACCTCTCTCCATTCACTGGAGAGTTGGAACCCATGTCCCTTGTCTAGCAAGTGTCACTTAAGTTGTATTGAGACATCTCTGTCATAAAACAGTCTCGTAGTTCCTCATTCACATAATCAGGTGGCAACACTTTATTTATCCTGCCCCAATAACAAAGAAATTGGGGATACCAGAGCTGTCAAAATAACCATCCCAGGCTGCCTTGTGCTATGCTGGGTGTGCCCATGCAAATACCTGAGAATTCACACTTTCTGAAATTCTTTCCACACTTCCCATAATTCACCACCAGATGTCAGGGTAGAGCTCATCCTGACTCTGCTTACACTGCAGTCTGCCCCAGGGGGCAGAGGCTAGACAATGACTGGTAGTAGCCGTATATTGAGGTGAGGTGGGGATAGTGGGTGGGGGTTTCCCAGGGAGGGGAGACTCTGAGAGACAGGGGTTACTGCTTAGGGGCAGCACCCCAGCTAACAAGGCACCGGGGTCCTTGGGAGGGACATGGGGCCAAGAGACAGTGAATCACTGCCCTGCAGAGGGCACTCCAGAGCTGGAATGAGCTAATTCCAGGAAGCCATGACCAGGAGGTGCAGCAGGGTGAGTCCACACGTCTACATGGTATATAAAAGGGGACTGCCTAGTTATGAAATGTGGGTTTACAGAATGTCGTGAGTGGTCTGTGACTAGCAGAGATGAGTGGAAAAGAAGAATGCCTACCATCCCCGCAGGTGGGGAGGAGGCATCAGAGGGGAGTGGTGGACACTGTTTCAGGCTGTTCACTGGTCCAAAGGGATTTGGTGCAGCCCCATTGGATGTGGCCAGGCAGGAGCTTAAAACTAGAATACATCCAAGGCAAGAGAGGACTATGCCCAATGATGGAGACGCCCCTAGAAATAAAGGGAACGTTTAAGTGCAAGGGTGGGATATGGATGGACTGCCTCATCCAATCATTACAGGGACAGACTGGAGCCCCTTCCCTTATAAGAAAAAAAGGGGGGTCTGGAGTCCCTGCAGCAGAAAGCAGGGCTAACAAAAAATAGAACAAAAGGGCTTGATATAGAAAAATCTGAAAACCTGAGCCCTGAGGACACAAAACAGGTGGAAAATAGGGAAAAGGAAGGAGGAAAAAGAGAGCCCATAACAAGATGTAGGGGAAGATAGACAGTCCCAGGGAACTTCCACAGCAGGAGTGTGAGAGGAAGAATCTCAGGAACAGTTTGTGGGGCTGAGAGAGCCAGAGCTCTTACTAGAGGAGGAAAAAGGAGGGATAGTAAAAGGCTGTACCCCAAACCAAAGGGGGAAAGGGCAAAGAGAGTGGGGAAGTGGGCTGCCTTGGTGTGAAAACCTATCGGCAGAAACTAAGTTATGCAGGCAAACCCCACCCAAGAAATGTGATTTCTGTAGGTAGAGAATGGAAAACCACCCTGAAAGCAAATCTGAGCAGAAAGAGTCCACCACCACCTTTAAAGACGGAAGGGCATGCGGGGCAGGGTCACGGAGAAACCTGACCAGTAGACAAGCAGGGAGATGTATGGGGTTAAGTGCAGGGAATTAACAGGTGAGCCTGTATCTGATCATTCCAACACCCATTAGTTTCCCTAGAGGAAGCTAATTAGGGTAATTAAAGGTAATTAGCTGATCAAATGGTAGGCTGGGTGAGCTAAGACTGATAAAGAGGCACAGGAGGGAAAAGCTAACTGAGCTCAGTTTCACAGAAGTCTGAGCAAAGGGAAACCTTAGCTTCTCTCAGACCCTGAGGAGAAGGCCTAATGTATAGGAGGCTATTGTAAATAGTGCTATTGTATGGGACAATAAGAGTGTTGGTGGCAGGACTGAAAGTAACTTAAAGAATGTACCAGTACACAGGAGTCCTGAGCAGGGCATGGCCTCAACCAGAAAAGGTGGGGCCTTTCAAGATTTAAGGGCCTAGGGACCTTTAAATCCCTGCCTGAGCCCAGCTGCTGGAGCTCTGGTAGTGATTTAAAGGGCTTGGGGCTCCCTGCAGTGGCTGGAGTCTTGGGCCCTTTAAATCACTGCCAGAGAAGCCAGTCCAGTCCAACCAATGTATGGGCTCTTGCTGGTATGCTGTACCAGATCATACTGGTTTACTTTCACCTGTGGTTGGTGGAAGGAACTCAAAGAAATGGTGGCTACACTACTGACTGGTTTCTGTGGTGCAAAGAGGCAGGAGGGGAGCTTGCTCTGCAACATGTGCATTCTCATTATTATTTTCTTTGCTTCTGTTCCTATTGCATCTCAGTTTAAGTTAGATTTTAAGTTCTTTTGGTCAGGATGGTTTCTTACTATATGACCCAGAATGGGGCCTGTCGGTGTTACAGTGATGATGATATAGATGTCTTCAGTTATGAAATACAGCACAGATCCCTTTTTTGTCTAACACAGGGTGCAGAATCTTAGTGATATTTTTCAGTCATGCCACACAAAAGAAACAGGTTGTTTGGTCAAAACAAATCCCCCTCACCTAGCAAAAAAAAAAAAAAAGGGGGGGGGGGAATTCTCACTGCAGGTATTTCTGCAACATTCTAGTTGCTTGTATTTTTTTTATGGCCGTTTTCCAAGTTCTCCATGTTCTTTTTTCCGAAGAGTATGTTACTCTGACATAAAGAAGGGTCTAAGATTGTGATGACATGAACAAACCCCACACTGAACCAACACAGAAAGGAGTTAATGGTCTGTGCAAGAGTCAGCAACTAAAGCCAGTCTCACAAAAACTGACAGCAATATTTAGGCTGGAGGGAATAAAAAGAAAATGTTTCAGAGTTAAATTGTTCTGACAATGAGTTTCTTGGACTTGAGCCAAAAAAGACTTAGGCCACGTCCAGACTAGGAATTAAAATCGATTTTAGATACGCAACTTCAGCTACGAGAATAACGTAGCTGAAGTCGAATTTCTAAAATCGAGGTACTCACCAGTCTGGACGGCGCTGCATCGATGTCCGCAGCTCTCCGTGTCGATTCCGGAACTCCGTTCGGATTGATGGAGTTCCGGAATCGATGTAAGCGCGCTCGGGGATCGATACACCGCGTCCAGACTAGACGCGATATATCGATCCCCGAGCAATCGATTTTAACCCACCGATGCCGCGGGCTAGTCTGGACGAGGGCTTAGGGTTTGGCTAACCAGTATTCACTTTAATAAAAAAAACAAACCTAAAAGTATCAACGTCTAGGGAGAAGGTTTAAATTGAAACCGAGGAAGGGGGTGAATTTTGACATCCCAAGGGGTGCATGGACTGTTTATCAGAGTAAGTGGAAAAGTCACCTGGTCATGTACAACAAAACCCCTCAGGTATGATGTTAAGGGAAGCCTGTTCCAGATGTCTGAAAGGGGCATAGAATTAGTATAGCAAATACTAGTGTATCTCCCCTGCAGAGAGAGAAACCAGTATGATATTTCAGATGTTGAAAGAAGGAAAATCAAAGTGTCCAGAAGAAACATATGTATCAGCCCAAATCTTGCCTTTCAAGCAGCTCACTTACTACTGTTTAAAGATAATAATCACAGGTCCCTTTGGAAGTATTTTACTTAGACAATGCTTCTGATCAGGCCCCTTTTAAGAAAAAAATGATTGCTAAGACTTTCAAAATAGGGTGCCTAAAGCTTTATTCCTAAATACTTAGGTAGGCAACTAAAAATATTGCCTGAATTCAGCTGTGAGCTGATGGATTTTCCATGCTCTCGAAGATCAGGCCACTTATTTGGGTATCTAAATATAGATGATAGAAGCTAAATTGACTGTTTCTTACCCTGTAATCAGAACTGTATGGGCCGTACATTGCCAGCTCATAAACCAGAGGGATCCTGGCAACAATGAACTTCATTGTGAACATCACTTTTTGTGTCATATGATTTACTAGAGCTTGCAAATGTCTTAGGAAAAACTGCTGTTTAAATGTCAGTAAAAACTATTTGCTGTTTACCACCTGTAAGTGTATTGATGAGTAAGGTAGTAGTAGGAGTTCCTGACCTGTCTTTAACAACTACTGAGTAACTGTATGATAGGATGTACTCCTGATACCTGCCCTCAGAAAGTGGGCCTGCCTGGTCTAATTCAAATCAGCTGCAAATAGGAGAGGTCTGCCTACCTCCCCAAGATGTCAATAGGTACAAACAGGGGAGATGTAGGCTGAGTGGGTGGTGCTAATTTATGAGAAAGCTCATTTGTGAGGGAATAGGCAGTGCTTCTATAAAGCCAGAAGGCAGGCAACAATGTGGGGGGAGAAAGTTTGCACCCCCTTTCCTCCTTAGGAAAGAAGGGGAGATAAAAATCTAGGAGGAAGTGTTTACATAGTAGCCCTAAGAGAGAGGTGTCTGACTAGGTGGTTGGAGAATGAAAAGCTTGGAGAAGCATGGTAGGAAGTAGTTTAGGGGCAAGAGCAATAAGGTAGATATAGCTGCAGACCTTAACTGCTCACTGTAGGACCTTGGACTAGAAACCAGTGTAGAAGTCAGGCCTGGATTCCCCTACTGTCCACTGTAGCATAGTATTTCTAGGGGCTGTGAATGGGAAGGTTGCCTGTGTCAATGTGAGAGTGAGAGCAGTGGGCATGAGGAGTGCCTGAGGCTGCTTGGGCAGAGATTTGAAAAGGCTCCCCGGGGAGGGGAAATTGGAGTATAATCTGGCCAGAGAGCCAAGTTATAGGCAGCTGTACTGCAATTATGTGAGCATCAGGATAGCTGACACTGTGCCTGAGTGGAAATGGGGTGCGGAACTGGGGGTAGTTAATTGCTAGAAGGAGGCACCATTCAGAGGTGAGTAGAGCACTCTATGACAAACACCTATGTAATTCCTGGCCTTTTTTCAGAGCTTATAACAATAGGAATCTCTATAGATTATTTATCTAAGTCCTTGTTTTCAGTTCACAGTTTTCTGAAGCTCTCCTTTTGAGCTGAAATTCTCTTTTGTTAAGTTTATGCCTGAAGGTAAATTGTTTTGATTAAAAAAGGCTCAACCGTTCATAAGTCAAAAGAGTGGAAAAGAAAAGGTTACTTGTCTTTATGCAGTAAGTGTGGTTCTTCAGGATGTCCCCCTGTGAACTAAGATCAGAGATTTTAGGTAGCAGTGTCCACTCAGAATGCACATGTGCTTTTCCAGTCTCATAACTTGCACTGAGGCATCTAGCACTGTGCAGGCAAACTGTCTTCAGTTCCTTCTCTATTGCAACTCTCCTTATTAAGAGCTCTGACATATGGAGGGTGGGATGTGGAGAATCCAGAGGGACACATCTCAAAGAACCACAGTTACTGCATAAGGTCAGTAACCTCTTCTTCTTTCAGTAGGCAGTATGCATGCTCCACTGGGCTTTGGAGTCAAGTATAGTACTGATGAATCCAAATGTATCACCTATGACTTAGCATCAGATGCTTACATAATGTTCCACAAAAATATGAGCAGATGTCCAGGTTGCTGCTCTGCATATTTCTGTGATGGGAATGGTTTTTTTAATGAAGGCTGCAGAAGTGTAAAGAGATCTTGTGGAATAAGTTCAAACTCCAGATGGAGGTTGAAGATTGCAGATATGATAGCAATAGGTAATAGTTTGATATCCATCTAGAGTCTTTGCTTTGAGGTCGAGGATACTTTAGTCCTCTCTGCAATCAAATGGAATAGTTTAGGAGATTCTGAAAAATTTTGTTCTCAAAGTAGAATGCCAAAGCTCTCCTGACATCAAATATATGTAATCTTGCTTCTGTTGTCAAAAGATGGCTTTGGGAGGAAATTAAACCAATTTATTCACCTCTTATGTGGAAGGCAGTGGTAGAAGATACTTTTGGGAAGAACTTTGGCTGTGGTCTGTGTGACCTTTATCCCTTTTAAAAAATAATGATAATTATTAATGTTAAGAGTGAATGTGCCATTAGAGTCCCTATTTGCCTGTAAAAGCAGCAAAGAATCCTGTGGCACCTTATAGGCTAACAGACATTTTGGAGCATGAGCTTTCATGGGCGAATACCCACTTCGTCAGATGCAACTGATGAAGTCAGATGCATCTGACGAAGTGGGTATTCGCCCATGAAAGCTCATGCTCCAAAATGTCTGTTAGCCTATAAGGTGCCACAGGATTCTTTGCTGCTTTTACAGATCCAGGCTAACACAGCTACCCCTCTCATCCTGTTTGCCTGATTCACGAAGCCAAGGTGATGGCTACTAGGAATGTTGTTGTTTTCATAGACAGATACAGAAACAAACATGTGGCCATGTGCTCAGAAGGAGGCTTTGTAAGGCACTTCAGGACCAGATTAAGGTCCCATGTCTGATTTGTGAGAAGTTATCCATACCCTTGAAGAATCTTTGTTGTAGGATGAGTGGATACAGAGTAGCTGTCTGTCTTATGATGAAAGACAGTTATGGCTGCAAAATGTACCTTTACTAAATTTAGAGATAATCCTGATCTAGGATGTAATCTAGAGCTAGTAGGAGGGGAGAGCATGTGGGGGTAATGTGTTGAGTCACACCAGATTTGGAATCTTCCATTACTGCATGGTAAGGGTGGCTGAGAAGCAACTGAGGACAGTTCACCTACGCAGCATTAGGTAGCCTAGACATAAGGCATGAGACAGGGAGAATGCATGTGCAGGCCAAATAGACACTGCTACCTAAAATCTCCAATCTGAAGCACAGGGATGTGGATATATCTACAAAAGCAGCAAAAAGTCCTGTGACACCTTATAGACTAATAGATGTATTGGAGCCTGAGATTTTTGTGGGTGAATTCCACTACATGCATCCGACAATGTGGGTAACTTCCAGAGGCAGGTGTAAATATGCAAGCAAGAATCAGGCTAGAGATAACGAGGTTAGCTCAATCAGGGAGGATGAGGCCCTCTTCTCGCAGTTGAGGTGTGAACACCAAGGTAGGAGAAACTGCTTTTGTAGCTGGCTAGCCATTCGCAATCTTTGTTTAATCCTGAGTTGATGGAGTCAAATTTGCAGATGAACTGAAGCTCAGCAGTTTCTCTTTGAAGTCTGGTCCTGAAGTGGTGGAGTTTGTGTTTTTTTGTTTTTTTGTTTGTTTTTGCTGCAAGATGACTACCTTTGGCTAAATAAACATAAGGTTTATTTAGACAAAAGGAATACAGTCCAAGACAGGCCTTGCAGGTACAGAAAACAAGACTCCCTCAGTTAGGCCCATCTGGGGGGGGGGGAACAGAGAGGCAGCCAGAGCCCCATCTGGGCTCCCTTCCATTTTCCTAGCCAGCTCCAAACACATCTAGAGTGGAGCACCCATAGAGATGCTACTTAAAGAAGAAAAATCTACTTTTCTACAGGAGCCTTTGGCTGAACTCCTTTGCACCTGAAAAAGTACAGCTCCTTTCCTTGCCCCTTACAGTGCATGCAAGCTCTGAGCCAGGAGCATCTGCAAAGCCCACACTCTTCAGTGTAACTAAATTAGCCATAGGCAAAAAGTATAGAATACTACAATTTTTAAGAAATGGTATGCTTTGCGATCACTTTTTATTATATATGCTGAGTTAGTTGCCTGGGTAACATTAACTGTGGCATATCCTGACTGATAAGAAAGCTAAGGTTTCACAGCTAGACACTCAACATGGTTTTGTGTTTGGTATGTAGCTGTGGTACATTATTTAGTCACGGGTCTGCAAGACATCCTTGCAGTATAGATAAACTTATACCAGCACACTATTATATTTAAATATAGCTATGCTCATATTGCATATCAGGGCCAAATTTTGACCTAGTAAATCTAAGTGTGTTCAAATCTGAAATGTACCTCCATTGAAATAAGTGAAGCAATAACGGGGATTAATTTAGGCCAAAATCTACAGTGAAGACTAGCTTTTTTAAAATGATACCCATGTACTATACTTTGAAGTTCATTTAGAAATCCACATGTTCTGGGATGCAAGCCAAAACAGAGACTTAACTCTAAAAGAAAATTTCTGTGTCCATGAAAAAGCCGCTTTCCTTGTGGAAAGCATATAGGGCTTTAATAATACAAAGAATTTAAATCCAATGTACATTAAGAAACAACAATAAATTCCAAAAAACAAATAATTTAAAAAAATCAGTTAAATGATAGTTTAAGTACCGACCCATTATTTACAAAACCCAGAAGCATAAGAGTCAGGAGATGAATAGAGAGCTTGATGAATATTTTTTTTATAACAATAAACACATTCTTACCAAGTATATAGAACTACATAGTTTGTCATAACATAACCTTAGCTGTAATCTAACAATCAGTTTTGCTTCTAGCAGCTGTAAGGTGGTTCTTCTAACATGTGACTGTGGATCCCAGCATGGGTAGAAACATGCCTAGTGTCTGAGCTCAGAATCTTTCAAATACCAGCATCCAGGGGGGCCATCCATGTGCTTCCTTGTGCTATTGTATGAGGGCATAAATGGCAGACCAGCCCCAATCCTCCCTCAGTTTTGTTATCACCCATAGCAGCAAGAGTGATCCTGGATTCTATCTGAACTGCTTAGGTTGTGAAACACAGAAAGCTAAAATTTTTTGTAAAGAAATATCTTTTTAAAAATGAAGTTCTTGTTCATTTTTCAGATTTTCAATTGGATGTTCAAAACTAAATGGCAGACCTAAACACTCTGGGTTTGTCCTACCACAGCAAATGCCTCTGACTCCTGCCTTGGTGAAGGGCACATCCCAGACTAATACTCCATTTATCATTCCTTCTCATCCTGCACCTGGAAATCAAGAGACATAAGGTTCAAACTGTACCTGTTGGGCATCCCCTTCCTGGATTGCTCTAACTCTGGGGAGGAGACTATCATCTGGCAACTGACCCCATCTCTGGCTCCAGCAGCAAGAAGAGTCAGTGAACACCTAATATTAGCACAGGGAGCTCTGTGGAGTCTTCAGCATTGGGAACTTTGGCACCATCAATGTCATCACTGACATCGGGATAGAGAGACCCCACACTGTCCACTTTGAGTATAGAGTGTCACAACTGCTCTGAGTGTAAATGCAGCTCAGTAGGGCTTTCCTGCTCCTCTCAAAAAGAGTACTTGAAGTCTAGGAACAAGTCCTCAATACCTTACCTGACTTCAAGTGACAGAGGCAGGCCACTGACAGGAGGAAAAGGTACAGATCATACCAGTGCCAGCGCTGATGCTGAGAGCTGTCTCAGTACCAACTGTGACACCAACTAAGCAAACCATTCCAGGTGCTGAGGTTTGTGTATTCAAATATCTACACTCACCCTTCCTCCCAACACCAGTACTGATGCCTGCTCCTGCAGCACCAACAGAACTACACTCAGTGCTGTCTGCCATTCCCTGAGGAATATGCCTTTCCCCTGTTTAGACTAAGGAGCACTCCCCAGAGGGGAGTGGTACCTTTAAAGTGTACTGTAGACATTCCCAGGTCTGGGCCCAGCTGGGTTGGTTTTCTTGGGCCATCCACAATCTGGCCAATAACAAAACAATGTGCTCCCATGGCTGTACTGAGGTGGTACTTCTCACAGGTCTTGGAGTGGAGCCCTGTCACAGAGCCCCTTTCTTGTCAGCAGAGGAACCTCCACATGAGAGGATAAAGCAAGCCCAAGAGAAGCTCCAGCTTCCCTCTCTGCCTAAAGAATCAACCTATTTCTCTGACAGAGTAGTTGCTTCTTCCCTGACACTGGACATGGATGACTTTTGACCCTTCAGAAGTTGCTGTCCAGCACAGCAGACACCTTGAAAATTGAGATGACAGTACTCAGAGAACATGCATAAATTGTTCAATATCCTCAGTGCTTACAAGGATCTATTAATTAACAAACACATTTTGGGGCCCTGCAAAAGGACTTTGGCACACCCCAGCCTTGCTTCCTCTCATCTTAATAGTGGCCTTCATTTGCTTCAAGTCCAGTCCAAGGGAATTGAACAGTCCTTTGTTTCCCACACTAGGATTGCTTGTTTAGTGATCCAAGAAAAGACAAGACCCAGTACAGGGATGCCAAAAAATAAGGATCCTATAGTAGGGTGGCTTGGTGGTCTGGGCCTCTGACTCTGTTTTTATTGGGCTGATAGAGAGACCAATGAGGAGTCCGGTGGCATCTTAAAAACTAACAGATTTATTTGGGCATAAACTTTCATGGGTGGTTTTTAAAAAACAACCACTTTTTCAGATGCCCAATGTGGCCTGGGTAGGGTCCCAGCTGGGTTAGTTTTCTTGCTGGTAACCCCTCATTCTTTCTGACCAAGGGAATCTGGGTGGGTAGAAAGTCCCAGGTTGTCTTGCTTCACCAAGTCCTGATCCGGGGCCCTTAAAGTATAAATAACAATGTGGGATGGCCAGGACCCTGTTTACCCTCCGTTGGACAACTTCTTCCCTCTGTTTGGGGCATGGCTGCTGTTGGGTAAAGGCCTTTGCTTCAAACCCCTCCAATCCATGGGCTAATGCAGGTGTCCCTCTGGTGCCCCTGTATAGGGGTCTCCCTCTCTCTTGGTTAATGTCAAAAAGGAAATGAAGCCAACAAATAGGTGCTAGACTGTGACCCAAGAACTCCTCCATGCCAGCTGGCATGGATGTTACAAGAATATCCTGATTCTGGTTCACCAAAGGATGTCATGTGAGGTCTTAAAGGAAATCTAGGGTCATGCTGGAAATTAATTTTATGAAATGTATATACAGATACACACATCCCTCATTTATTGTGTGTGTATGTATACACGTACTAGGACTGTCAATTAATCACAGTTAATGCCTGTAATTAACTGAAAAAAAATTAACATGTTAATTGTATTCCTCTGGGAGAAGAGGGAAGCATTGGTGGGGCTGAAACTCAGTGCTTAGTGGGTGGCAGTATGGGGCAGAAGGTAGGGGGGTCACAATTTTTTCTAGTGGAAGGGGGGATTTTTTTCAAGTCCAAATGGGGTCACCAGTGCAAAAAGTTTGAGAGAAACTGCCATAGAGAACAGGGGTCTGGCAAGCTCAACCTCCCTGCACCAGCCTCTCCTCCCCTGCTTCATGCCAAGTCCCTGAGGTAAATCCACACTCTCTTGCAAACAACGGTTCACTCAGCTGAAGGGAGTTATGTAAAAATAGTAGTAATCCTACGTTTCTAAGTTCCACTTTCATGATAGATTGCAGTACAGTACTTATGAGGTTAATTGAAATACTATTTTTTTACAATGCAAATATTAAAATATATTAAATATTGTGGCTGTTTTCTATATTTTCAAATATACTGATTACACTTTGTACTGTGAAATGAACAGTGCTTAATTTATATTTTTGATCTGTTATTTAACAGTGTGATTACAATTGATTAATCACAATTTAATTGCTTGACAGCCCTAATATATACTGAAAATGTTCTAAAGCTTGCATCAAGGCAGAGTTGACAGACAAGTTTTCCACAAGGGATGTTAATTTCAATTTCAACAGAGATGGGTGAATAAAGTATTCTCATTCACAGTGGGGTCTCCATTACCTATCTAAACTGAATGCAGATGAAGGATTGGAAGAAGTTTAGGAAAAACAACAAGGAGTCCTTGTGGTACCTTGGAGATTAACATTTATTTGGGTGTAAGCTTTGGTGGGCTAAAATCCACTTCATCAGATGCATGGCGTGAAAAATACAGTAAGGGGTGTGAAGATGGGAGTTGCCTTACCAAGTGGGGGGTTCGTGCTAATGAGGCCAATTCAATTAAGGTGGAAGTGGCCTATTCTCAACAGTTGACAAGAAAGGGTGAATATCAAGAGAGGGAAAATTTACTTTTGTAGTGCTAACAATGCAATCAAGGTGGACGTTGGCCATTTCCAACAGTTGACAAGATGGTGTGAATATCAGCAGAGGAAAAAATTCTTTTTGTAAAAAGAACAGGAGTACTTGTGGCACCTTAGACTAACAAATTTATTTGGGCATAAGCTTTTGTGGGCTACAGCCCACTTCATTGGATACATAGACTGGAACATAGAGCAAGAAGATATTTATACATACAGAGAACATGGAAAGGTGGGAAGTATCCATACCAACTGTAAAAGGCCAATGAGTTGAGATGAGCTATCATCAGCAAGAGGGGAAAAACTTCTGAAGTGATGATCAATATGACCTATAGAAGGTGTGAGGATACTTAACATGGGGAAATAGATTCAATTAGTGTAATGGCCTAACTGTTCCCAGTCTCTGTTCAAACCTAAGTTGTTTATGTCTAATTTGCATATTCAAGTTCAGCAGTCTCTCTTTGGAGTCTGTTTTTTGAAGTTTTTTGTTGTAAAATTGCCACCTTCAAGTCTGTCACTGAGTGGTTAGAGAGGTTGAAGTGTTCTCCGACTGGTTTTTGAATGTTATGATACTTGATGTCTGATTTGTGTCCATTTATTCTTTTGCGTAGAGACTGTCCGGTTTGGCCAATGTATATGGCAGAGGGGCATTGCTGGCACATGATGGCATATATCGTTCGTAGATGTGCAGGTGAACGAGCCCCTGATGATGATGTCATCAGTGTAGCACAAGTGGAGTAGGCCAGTAGGGGATGCCCCTGCTCTAGAGCTGAGGAAGCATTTTTAGTCAGCCATAAAAATGTTGGTACACAAGGACTCCTTGTTGTTTTTGCTGATACAGACTAACACCCGAAATTATTTTCAGAGTGGTAGCTGTATGCTGCAGCTATGTCACAGACCACCAGTCTTAAACCCTAATTCTCAGGGCTCTTAGGAGTTGGTCGTTTCCAACCTGCCAACAGTTGCCACAATAGAAGCTGAACCCTGATGGAGGACTCCAGTCCTGGAATCTGATTGGCGCAATGTTGGGGGTCCACTGAGCTGCCCTTGCGGAGCTTGTTCCTCTCTGCCTGCTGGGGATAGGGGGCTGAGGGGGCTCTGTCCTTCTCATGCTGTACCCTGTCACCCCAGGCACATTTCCAGGTCTCTCAGCCCCTCTCTCCAATAGTCAGGCCTGAGCATGAAGTAGAGGGGGTGGGACAGAGCTGCTTCTCTTGCCAGGCGTGAGGGTGGCCACTCTGGATTGCTGCCTTTATGCAGCACAGCAGCTGCCTGTGAGATCCCAACTGGGGAGGTGATGGCAGCCTTCCCTCTCTGCTGTGGGCCTACCCAGGTCCAGCTGCTGGGAAGAGTGGGGGGCCTCTGGTTGTGCTTCCCCTCTCCACGCCCCCAGCATGTTTCTGGCTTGCTCTGCCCCACTTCCTGGCAGCTGGGCCTGGGCAGGGAGTGGAGGGGGTAGGCCACTGCTTCTTCCCCAGCCAGGGACTTGCATGCAAAATAAAGCACCCTGCAGTGACTGTAACCTTGGTCCTGTAGGCTCTAAAAAGCCAGGCCTCTATCTCCTGAGTTAAAGGAAAATCTGCTAGAAGTCAGCTAAATAAATAACTTTATGTTCTTTCTAAGCTGCAGCCAGCTACTAAAGGGTAACCTGCTCACAATGTGCCTACCTGCTCCTACTTTGGGTGCTGCAACAACACCCATTCCAAATTAAGAGAACAAAACTGTCACCCAAATGATCCCCACCAAAAATCATGGATAATGTTACTTTTTTCCCCATGGATCTTTTTTCAAATACAGGTGGCACATTGGTTTTTAATATGTAGCTCAGATCATTTGATTTTTCTTCAGACTTTACAGAGATGTTCCTCTTTGCCTTTAGTTTTATTCTGGCATTTTTTTTCAGGACAGTTTTCTGTCATCATCATTATAGAGGGGATAAAAGAGGGCTCTGAAATGGAAGCTTACTGCAACTTTATTTAGGGAGTGGCTACCACATCTCCATAATACATTGCATCAGATTCAGGCAACCTCAGGCTTTCTTGTGAGTGCTATATTAATAAATTTTCTTTGAATAATTTATAATGTTGCTGTGCGAATTAGTTACGGTATTAGGAGTCCTAGAAATGTCAGGTTTCTAAAAAAGTCTATTGGTAAACATACACAATGCAAAATACTACATTAAGGCAATATTGAGGCTGTCTTTAAACCCACTAAGGTAGGAAACCCAGAGTTCCCATGACAACCTTTATGTATGCAGTGCTATGGTTTTAATTACCTGCTTTATGTATAGCTCTATAAGCACCCTATTTTCATTTTATGGATTTTAGGTACACTGAGCACTATCTATCTATAGTACATCTTAATTACACTTGCAGTACTCAGCAAATCTCATACATATGAGTTAACTATAGTAAACTAATGTATAGAAATATCTTTCATAGTAATATTCAGTTGTCTGTGTTATATGCATCCAGACAAGATAATTATAGCTTACTTGTCTGCCCCACTGTAATGTATTGGCTAGTCCTGTTTCTCAGAGTTATAGTAGCAGAACACCAATAACTCATTATAATATAGAGAGCTCCTAGAAGTCAAGGCAATATAAAAGATGAGGTAAACTGAAACCAGTACTTAATGCTAAGTTGAATCAGAATGATGTTCACTTTATTCACCTCAGCATGAAATTATAGTTTCCATATCTACACATTTACGTTGTTCCCCAACACTAGCATATCCTTTACAAGGGTAGCACTGTTGCTTACTTTCTTTCTACTTCCTTCACAGACAGCTTGACTGATAGCGTGAAATCCTTGCAAAGCTCTTATTAGGCTGCCAGGATCACTATATACCCATACAAAATTCAGAGTTACTTTTTGTGAGTTTCTGAGCCCTAGAAAGGGGCAAGTTTTAGCTGCAGTTTTGCTGTACTTAACTTGATTATTGACTCTGCTAATCCTTTTAAGGGATGCACTGAACCTGAAACTTGGGGTTACTAGACTCTAGTACCTCAACCTCTTGACCTCTTTTGGATGAGATCCTGAAGGGTATAGGAGACTGCAGGGCAGATTATTTAGCAAAAGAGGACCTATCTCAGTGCAAGCAGGAAGGGAAGCACTGTTTGGTGAAATTTGTACGGGATATTTATTTACAGGCACCTCTAGCAAGTTCATGGTTTCTGGCAGTGAGAATCTATTTTAGGGCAGGGAACCTGCATGCCTTAAATTCCATAAGTACTCAGTAAAAGATTATAATAAAAAGTGTTTGTAAAAAAGCAGATTTGAACACCATTTAGTGGTTTTCAGTTCTTAAACTATTAGTAGTACCTCTGGCAAATTTGTAGGGATAATATTAAATGTACAAAACTTAAAAGGTGGGAATGAAAGAGTTTTTATGTGTGCAGTTGTCATTGGCGGTAACCTGTTTAGAAATCCATAAATAAGATTTTTTAATTTATTGACAAAATAGCAAATATATTTATTACAGTAATCATCAGTTATTTAACACTGAATAAATAATTTGAACCTCCACTAAAATCACCAGTTACAAAGGGATAAAAATCCAGTGAACATCCTCAATGAACAACAGTCTGGAGGAGAAGAGCAAAGGGAAATGTTATATAACTTGGTCAATAATAAAGCCTTGTACATAACTCTATTAAATACACTTGCCATATATCACTACACATAAATATCCTATATAGTCATAAGCGAGACATTGTCATTACTATGTTAGCATACAATTAATGCAAGATTGGAACATGACTACTCAAAGTAAAAGGGAAGAGGAGATCAAATTCAAATGGTTGCTTGACTTTAGCTACATTATCGAGCTAGGAAGAGACTCTATCCCATCCACTGGCTTTTAGCAAAGATTAAATGGGTCAAAATCTCTGCTGACATAAGTAGATAAGTTCCATTGATTTCAGTAGTGTTTCAGCCATTTATGCAATCAGGGAATTTGGCCCAATATCGTATAAGGTACTGTAATTTGAAATTTGACTCTAGGAATTTCAACCTTCCAAACAATTTAAGCATCAGAACTGCAGTTGCCTTTTTTTATAAACAGCTTAAACCTTTAAGTCTTACTTTCCACTCTAAAAGTGTTTATCAAATTCCTGTGAGGGATTAGTTTATTTCTTGCAGCTCCAGAATGGACAAAGAAACCGGCTGAGACAATAATTTATTTTCAATCCTATCAGCAAGTTGAAGACTCCCCAAAGGCCACTCCTCTTCAAGCAGTAGACACAACTATGTGGCATCTCCTAGAATCTTTTTAACAAGACAAAATACAGTGAGTTTCAATAGTGAATCCAGGTACCAGGCAATTGGGTATAATTTCTAACTTTGGCCCTGATCTTCCAAGTGACTCTGTGTGGATGAAATCCTGAGCCCATGCAGAGGCCTTCTGACATTAATGAGGCTTCATACAAATGTGATTCACCCCCACCCTGCAAATTGGGGCCTTTGATAGTATGCTGGCATCCTTAGGTATGAGAATAAAGAACATGGAGTCTTAGTAACATGCAAATTGCAACTAAAATCTCTCAAGGTTTAAAAAAAAATCTATATTTTAAAAAAAGGCTAATATAGTAGGAGATATACCAATCTCCTAGAACTGGAAGGGACCTTGAAAGGTCATTGAGTCCAGTCCCCTGCCTTCACTAGCAGGGCCAAGTACTGATTTTTGCCCCCAATCCCTAAGTGGCACTATCAAGGATTGAACTCATAACCCTGGGTTTAGTAGACCAATGCTCAAACTACTGAGCTATCCCTTCCCCAGTCAGCTACTGGGCTGACTCAAGATAAAGAATGTTGGAGAATTAACTTAGAGTCAAAAATTGTAGAATTCTGGTATTCCTGAGCAAATCAACATTTACTAGTATTGGTGGAAGAAGAAAAAAGATACCTCTTCTGTCAGGGTTAGAACTCTTAAGATTACTGACTATGTAGTTTAATTAGAAAACAAACTGTGTTTAGTGACAGTTAAAGTGGTGGCAGGACAAACCCTCACCTGTGGAAAACCTTAAAAGCACAGAAACAAGACATTAAGGGCAAAGCTTCCTGGATTCACTTCCACATTCATATTATCTCCAACAATAATGCACTCCATAATTACTCCCACTCACCTTTTACTTACATCAACTGTAGACACCCAAAAGGAATAGGTACCCCAGCTTCATCAAACTTGCACCCTGATGCAAAACCTTGTGACCTCATGCTTTTCTATCAAGTGATCAGCACAGCTGATTGTTGCACATTCAATGCATGTAGGATATTGTTTTGTCTTCACATTTTTGATATCCTGATCTTTTATACAACTTTGATGTACCACAATAGATAATTATGCAGAGACAAGGAAAATGAGAGCAGCACCTGCCTGGGAATCACAGAAAAACTGTACTGTTAAAGCTGCTCCTGACGGTGCCAAACCTCCTGCAGGATCTCTGAGGATGTGATGTTAGACAAAAAATTGAGGTACATTTTCTCCCCATTTAAAAGTGAACGGAAGCACACACACAAAACACAGTCCTCCATGATGAACTGGTGATGGCATGGCCTTTCAGCAGGAGCAAACTTCCATGAACAGAGGAGTCTGTCATCATTCCCCAAAACATAGCCTCTCATTGGCTTTTGGAAATGGATACAGCAGCAAAAAATGCAAGTATGCTACCAGTTCTGCCTTTTGCACTCTTTTTTGGGGACCCAGTCCCTTCTTGTGTGAAGCATACGTTCTCGGCATTCAAAAATGCCTATGCTGGATGACAGCCAATTGTGACATTAGCCAGGGTACAATCTGGATTGATGGACAGCTGTGTCCTCTCAATTTTTCCAACCTGGGGTGCTATTTACCCTGCTTTCCTGTGAAAGCAACCACTTCACTGCTTTCACACGGTTCCAGCTATATGGGATGAGTGCCTGTCACTCATGAATTGCATTGCAGGCCAACAGCAGCAAACTCCCAGTCCCAGTCTTTCTCCCCAGCAATGTGCATTTTGTACTACCCAGTACCCTCCTGGACAATACAAGTTCAGATAAAGTCCATCATATATTAGGGTTTGTGGATATTATTATCCCAAATGGAGTTTTCCCAAACCCTTCAATCCAAGCACACTGATTTAGATAAAACAGCAAAACCAATGTGTTAACTACAAAAAGATAGAGTTTAAGTGACTACAAATAATGATGTGTTAGAATTGGTTACAAAGAAGTAAAAGATGAAGTGACATCTTTGCTTTGTATTCACTTAGCTTAAGTTGCAAGTATCAGAGGGGTACCCGTGTTAGTCTGGATCTGTAAAAGCAGCAGAGAGTCCTGTGGCACCTTATAGACTAACAGACGTATTGGAGCATGAGCTTTCATGGGTGAATACCCACTTCATCAGATGCATGTGAGAGACAAAGCAAAGGTGTCTCTCACCAGTGTTCCAGCAATCTTACTGGCTGAACCTCTTTTAATCAGGATCTCTTCCCCCCTTCCCTCTGTCCAGTGCTGCTTCCTTTGTTCTTCAGGGGTTGATGCTGCCCTGGGTAGAGAGCAAGGGAGATGTGACTTGGGGCACCTGCCCTTGTCTCTTATAGCCCTTTCTCTTGCACAAGAATCATCTATAGGTGATGTTCAGGAGACAGAAAGTCAGTATGGCCAGGGACCGTAAGCTGCTTCTTTGTCAAAATGTAAATCTTTTGCCCACACCCTCTCTTGGTAAAGAGTGACCCCTTGATCAGGTGATGGTCCATTTGATCCTGTTGACACCTAGCTGAGGGCTAGCCTTTCATCTCTGGGGAACTTGTTTGTGATTGCCCTCCAGAACATGTTGGAACATGTCTCAGTAATAATCACAGTGGAATCTTATATCTTTACATACAATGTTACCACTCAAATTTACCAGGACAATAATTATCAGCAAATCATGAGTTTTCAAATGCTACATTACACTTTGTACAAAATTTAATATAGTCTTGTAAAAGGGATGAATATAGAGATACAGACTGTTACACCCATTCTTGGCCAATGGTGGGAACTGAACTGGTGACTTCCAGAGGTTGTTTTTTTTTTTTTTAAAGTATGCTCCTTAACTGCTTGAGCATGGCTCTCACCTTGAGAGCCATCACACATAGACATCAACTCCATGGGTGCTCTGAAGCTGGAGCACCCACAGGGGAAAAAATAGTGAGTCCTGTACTCCTCACCACCCCACTCCCAGTTCCTCTTGCATGGTTCAGTGCCTCTCCCTCCTTCCCTGTGCCTCCCACCTGCTGTGATCAGCTGTTTCCTGGTGTACAGGAGTTTGTGGGGGGGGGGTAGGAGAGGAGCGAGGACGGGGTGCACTTGGGGAAGGGAGCAGAACTGGGCAGGAAGAGGCAAGGCAGGACCTTGGGAGAAGGGGTGGAGTGGGGGCATGGCCTTGGGTATGAGATATAGCCAGGGATCAAGCACCCCACAGCACTTTGGAAAGTTGGCACATGTGGTGTCACAGATGTATAGCCTGTTTGGCTTGGACACAGAGCACATGTATGCACTGCATCAGGGAGTAAGCCTCCCAGCCCAGGTCACAGCTTCACGCTAGCATACTAAAAATAGCTGTGGAGACATTGCAGCAAGGCTCTGATGGCTTTGTGTCAGAGCCTGAGCACCAGCTTGTGTTGCAATGTCAAAGCACTGACTATACAGCTATTTTTAGCATGCTAGCACAAGCCCCACTAGCTCAAATCTGTGGACCTAGGCTAGGAGGCATGTTCCCACATGCAGTGTAGATATATTCAGAAAGGACATAGTGCGTGTGTTTATGTTGTTTCTCTGAACTGTCTAGGAGAGGGCTGGATGTTGCAGGGCACATGGTTTTGAGCAAATTTGGGCACATGTTGGAGTCACTTTACAAGTAGCAACTAAGGCTGGTGGAAGCCAGAGGGGGACATGAGGCTGTAGACAGGCCACTGGGATCAGAGTTTGTGAACCAAGGCTGTCTAGCACACAGACAGGGTCAGGGCTGGTTCTAGGCACCAGCTCAGCAAGCAGCTGCTTGGGGCGGCACATCCAGGTCTTTGGCAGTCGGTCCCTCATTCCCTCTTGGAGCGAATGAATTGCTGCTGAAGACTGAAGCAGCAGCAGTAGAGCTACAGATCATGATCACAGCTTTTTCTTTTTGCTGCTTGGGGCGGCAAAAACCCTGGACAGAGTGCAACTCTGGCCCTGGACAGAGTGCAACTTGTATGCTGGTTGTGGGTGGCACAGGGTGGGAGCTACAACAGCAAAGCATTGTGAGGCACCCAGGGTTAGATGGTAGGCAGTGACACAACCCCTCACTGCTTTGGATTGTACCCAGAACATGACATTCATAAAAACTATGAAGCTTAATATTTTTCATTACCTTCCAAAACTTGCACACTGTTGTCCAAAAGTACTCCTTTGCAAGTCAGTTTGCCCAATCTGGATGTACCCAAAAGAATCAAGCGTGATAACCAAAGGCGTAATGTCTTTTTTACTAAGATTTGCTTTAGTAGATCTCATCAGGCCATAAAGAATATCCCCACGACTTCTAGCAAAAGGAAGAATGACTGCAGAATCAGCAAAGATTGATCTATCAATGGAATTATCACCAACATCTTCTGAAAGTGATACATGGGGGAAAAAGCCTGCTTTCATGAGCATTGCAATTAACAAAGTTTAAACATGAATGGCCACCAGCTTGCTCTGCCCCGCTTACCATGTTTCCCACAAGTTCAGGGACTGTAATATTCCTAGCCCTTCTGTTGGGATATGGGGAAGTGAATCTGGCCCTATATATTTACAAGTTTGTTTGTTTTAATGGGAAGAGTTTGCCTGTGACCTCTTACTTAGTCCTTGACACTTAGCCATTTTTCCATTGCTTGGAAAATCTGTAGCTATATACTCTTTATTTGGACTCTTTTCTGCTATTTTCTTTCCTATGCAGAACCAGCAGGGAGCCCTACTGTTTTCTGTCAGAGCCTTCTGATATTTTTCTCAACTCAAAACCTTTCTCTTCCTCATGGCAAAATTGCCTCAGGGGGATAGTCTGATATTTTCCCAATTAATCCCTTGCCTCAAGGGCAGGGTCTTAGGAACCCCATATACTAACAGTACTAAGAACTGACAGTATAAATCCATCTGCCAAAGGCCTACTGTCACTCCCAACTGCCATAGAACCTTCTGATTTCAATATTCCATTCCTTCAACCTTTAAAGGACCATTACACAATGTTATAAAGATGTGCACATTAATATGGAATATCCCTGTTTTTGCTACTACATTAAGACCATACCATCAAAAAGAGATCTCTATTCACTTTGATTTTATTCTGCTAATAATGAATCACCTTTCCTTTGGTAATTTTTTTCAGGCTGTACTGCAGGGACCATTACAGGACTTCATTCAGTTGCCTGGGAATGGCTGGCATGACCAGCCTGAGTCTGCATCCCACATGCAGAAATTGAAAGAAGGTTAATTAATAACTTCAAACATCATGGCAATCGTGGAGCTAACAGAAGAACTGGGAAGCCTGTGATATCCCTTCCCTCTCCAGCCCAGCCATCCCTGTTTGTCCGCTGGCCCTGATACACCCATTCTCACAGGCACATCATGTTTCCCACCTACCAGCAACTGGTCCAGCTGTCTTCTTCTGCCTGCTTATTAGTCTGTCCTATCATCTGAAAGTTCCATAGTCTCTATACCCCAGTCTCACTAATCAACCAGTCTCCCTAGTAAAGCTTATATCTTCCACCTCAGATCTCTGCCTCCTCACAATTTTTTAAAGCAAAGATGTCATCCCCCATGCTTGTGTAACTCACATGCTTATACTTCAGAATTATTATTTTATTATATTTTATAAGTCTGAAGAAATGGAGAGAAGCAGTGGGGAGGAGACATGGGTTTTAGTTGAATCATCTACGTCTGTGCATGTGTGCAGAGATCAGGTCATGGCAACTTAGGCCCAGAGACATCTAGAGGAGAAAGATTTGTGACAGTTACTAGATATGCTCAATAGCTCTTTTTAAAGCTGTACAAAAATTTTTCATTAAAAAAGTCCATCAGGTCCACACATGAACCTCTGACTCAGTTCTCAGAGGGTGAAGTGGGAAATGTTATAAATATGAAGTAGGAGAGAGCCTTAGCTATGCATTGATCAGCCATTGATTCTCTAAGAGATCTGTTTGTTATGAAGGCTGCATCTCAATATCTGTACGATTTTGGGTACAGAGTCTCTGCTTTGCTAGAAAATGGAGACAGTCAACTATTAGTTCGGGCATTGGAATTAGCTGCTGGCTGCTAGGCTCTTAGGACTGTTGTTTTGCTGAAGATATTCTGGAGTATTTGGATGGGACCTTAGAGGTTTCTATTCTCCTTAGGCTCTGAAGAATCCAGGTGACACACACATACATTTTGAGGCCATGTTATAGGGACTGAGAAATGCTTTCTGTGAAAATGTCTCTGTGTGTACCAAAATATAAAATTATATATGGTCTTTTTGAACTTTGCACAAAGTATATGTAACTGCAACAAGTGGGGAAGTCTGTACAGTACAAAGAACCCCAATAACTTTACTGCCAAATAGTCTTGTTTAAGAGGTTATTCAGAAGTATTCCAAATACTGTTTGCAACTATTTGTGTATGTGTTAAATGTTTGTTCACTAAGAAATTGCATAGTATGCTCTATTTGAAGCTGATTGACAGCTGTTGTTAACACCTATATTCAGAGTTTTGAATACTATAGCTCTGAGTTTTAACTCCATGTTATATGTTCTGAAGTCTTGAAAATGCCAAACCCTGGCTTGTGCTTCAGTAAAGAGGCTGTGACAGAGTGTGAGTAACCTCAGGCTGACTCTCTACACTTTGCAAGCTTCCCCATGTGGGCCAAATTGAGGAGATAATTGGTTAAGGACTGGATGAGTAAACAACTAACAAGGTGATTCAGCTTGTCAGCTGGGGACAGTTCAAAGAGAGAGAGGAAAAAATAGGAGAGGAGGAAGAAATCTGGAAGGAGGGGCTAGAGAAGTCCAGGATCTCATTGTAATCTCTAATTCTCTTTCTCCTTGTGTGTGGGGAGAAGGTAAAAGCCTTGGCCTGGTAAACCTAGGGTTGGGAGTTCAATCCTTGAGGGGGCCACTTAGGGATCTGGGGCAAAAATTGGTCCTGCTAGTGAAGGCAGGGGGCTGGACTCAATGACCTTTCAAGGTCCTTTCCAGTTCTAGGAGACTGGTATACCTCCAGTTATAAGGAACACGCATATGTATAGCATATTGTCAATAAAGCATGTGGTGTTGAACCCTGCAGGAGTTTGTGAGGACTGTTTGCAGTAAGGAATCCATGGTGAGGGAATACTGCCTTTGTGATCGAGGCAAACTGAGATGCAGGAAAAATGGGAGTATAATATTATCTCAGCAGTTAGTAAGCGAGCCAGATATCTACATTTAGGAAGTAGAGAAAGTGGAGAGGCCTTGCACCTATGTAAGGGGGCTGTTGGCCCCTTACTTAAACTTGATGATATATATTTTTGGTTGTCCCTCTTCCACTACTAGGAGAAAGGGGAAGGGCCACAGAGAAGTTGGGATCCTGAAACTGACACTTCCCAGGGCCAAGTGGGAGAGGGCAATGTTACCAACTCATGATTTTGTCATGAGTCTCATGATGATTATTTTCCTTAACGCCCCAGCTCCTGGAGTCAAGTGGATATGTGATGATTTCAGCCTTCATTCTTCAAGAAAAAGTAAGTTTCTAGCCCTTGTGGCTGTGAAGAAAGCTTCAAAATGTGACCCCAGTGTACACCCTAAAGGCTGAAAAAGCAGAAAGCAAATAAAAAGAACGCCAAATCTGTTATTGTTACAGAATCTCATGATTTGTGGTGAGCCTGACTCATGATCTTTGAATATTTGAGGTGGGCAGTACTGAGAGGACAATGCTCCAAGTCAGCCTGATTGACATGGAAGGTAGGCCAAGAAGGGAGTCAAAAGCCCAGTGGCCCATTCTTTCTGAGCAGCAATCCGAGCTGGGTGGGGGAGAGACTGTAGCCCAGGGACAGAGAAGGCAGGGCTGAGCTGAAGGCAGAGCAGCAGCCAGAACCAGAGGGGCCAAAGGAACAGCCCAGAAGGTAGAGTCAGGCTGTAGGCAAAGCAGCAGTAACACTGAGCCAGAGGAGGCAGAGCTGGGCTGGAGCCAGGAGCAATGAAGACCTGCCACACTGACAGTACACTAGAGATGAGCTGCAGGGCCAGAGTCAGGATAGTGGATGCCTGCCATGCTATGAGTACACTGAAGCTGAGAATGATGAACCACTGAGGAGAGCGAGGTGGGGACACTGGGCAGTGAGGGCCTAGCGGAGGAAGATATTGCCATGCAAGAGGACCTTGAAAGTTGGACTAGGGGAGGGGAGGGTGAACCCGATGAGAGGGCTGATGCTTGGAAAGAGGGTCCTGTCACCTATGGCCTGAGGGCATGTAGCTGCCATCAGCGCAGGTGTCTGACCCACAGTATCATTGCAGTGCATCCAGGTCCTGGGAGGGAGGCCTGGGACATCTGAGGAATAGACTGTGAACTTTTCAAGTTGCAGAGACTACTGTTAATGGTGTTCCCCCTGCCCATAGGGAAGGGTCCTTTGTTCGTTTGATCTTTTCAATTTTCCCCTTACTTTTCTTACAGTTGCTGTTTAATAAATTGTATTTGGTTTAAACTTAATGTAGTGATCAGTGGGTCAGGAAAGTGGCTAGTGTGGGGAGAGTACCCCAGAATGGTGACACCCTAGCCTCTGGCCTAAGTGACCACGACAAGACTGGGGGTTAAGCCTCTGAGGAATCCTAGACCTAGCCTTATTGGGGTTACAAGGACTACTGCATTGGAGAATGGAAGAGGAGTTCTCAAGGTCAGGCAGGCATCTGAGTTTGGAGTGAGGACTCAGATTCTTTCAGTATCCTATTCTACCAGGGTGATACAGAAGCTAGGAAAGTTCCCCACTGTAGCGGGACCATTCCCCTACTTACACCGACACTGTAAACTGGCCAGCTTAATGGAAAGTTCAAAGACAAAAGCAGATGTATGCTGGCAAACAGAAGGGAGAAGTGTCTGTATTCCTAACCAGTTCAACACACACCCTACTGCTCTCTTATATGGATCAGCGGGGATAGTTGCATCTCCTCTTCTTTCCTTAACTGGCCCCATTCTCTGCAGTTGATGCCTTTCACTAAATCAACTCTCTCTAGTTACAATTTGTAACAATATTCTCCCATAAGCTGCCTATTATTTGCAAGGTGCTGTTACCTTGTCTTCCCTCTGTTTTCAAGTTTAACCTTTTTTTTTTTTTTTTTAGTTTTTGTCTGTTAGAAATATTTGAACCCACTTACCTTTCTTTCTATTGTATTCCAGGGGAAAAGAATCCCCATCCCAGACTTCTTACACCAGTAGCTAAGGAGCCAGCCTTCCCTAGGCATACATCCTCTCCAGCACTGCCGTTTCTCAACTGTGCTGGAACATCCTGGTATGTCTCCCTGCGTGAGTCAACTCTTGTTTATTCTATGAGCAAATGAGCAGCACATATGAGAGCACCATATAAACGTCTTTCATGGCATACCCCAATTGCATTGCCATTATAGTTAAAGTACAGTTATTCACCTGCACAACAAGACAGGGATCAGGTCCTCATAGTTTTGTTTTCGCTTGTACACTAAGACATAAGAGTGTAAGGAATATGTTGTCCTTATCAGCGATGCCATCAATTATTGGAGGAGAGACCTGAGAGGCTTGCATTTATCTGGCCAGATAAAGAGACTTTCAGGTTACCTTCACAATGCATTTATTTGTAATTTGTAAATTCACAGATGTATTCTGTGAACTTTCTTAGGTGGTTTTTAATTTTTTTTTAAACATTTCAGTGCAAGTATTTTCAAGTACTTTTTTATTTTCTCATTATTGAGCAGAACCTAGTAAGATCGCTGTACTCTCTCCTTCACTTCCAACCTATTAAGGTCTCAATCTTGCAGGAATGTAGATACAGGTTGTGAAAGTGCAATTCTGAGCTGCTGATGGGACTGCTCAGCATGGTGCTTTATTCATGACACAATAAGGTTAAGTAAACTGAGGGGAATGGGTGCTGCTGGCTGTTGAGCTGGCCCAGTATTTATTAAATAATAAATCCTATTCCCTCAGTGTCAATTTCCCCATACTGGGTCACTTCTTGTGGCAAGACTAATCTGTTTACTCTGTTGTTCCTGCCCTTTCACATATGTAGATGTTATTTTTTATGAGCTATGACCTTATTGTCCTTGCAGGGAACTGATTGCTGGGGAAGACACTGGGTGTATGTTCCTTTATTTTTATGGAAAATGTTGTATTAGATCAGTCCTTTATGTAAAGAGAGCTCAAAAGCTTTAGCGAGAGGTACCTTACAAATGTATACAATAAAATAATGAAAATGTGCATTTTATCTCTTCCCTGTATAGAATGTAATCAGTTATCAAATATTTGAATTACTTTTGGATTAAAAATGCAAATGTGGAAAATAATAGTATCCTAGCATACAATTAAATAACCTTCTTGTGAGATGCAGGTGGGGAAGAATATGGGTTTGTTTGGGTTTTTTTCCTATGCATGTTTGAAAAATCTTGACAACTGTTATCATAGGTCATTTTCTTGAACCACCTGGGATTGGCTAGCTAGACCATATCCCAGATGTTCAATTATTATCCTTCTGTTTAGGACAGCAAAGAGTCAATGATTTAGAAAAATTAGAAGAAGGAATGAGAATTTTATTTGCTTGCTTTTGAACATGAAGTAATAAAATATACTATTCTCTCACAAAATAACTAAGACCCCCCAACTCTACGACACTTATGCACATGCTTAACTTTACTAACATGAGTAGTGGACTACTCATGGCAGTAAAGTTAAGTGTGTGTAACTGTGTGCAGGACCAGGGTCTAACCAGCAGTTGGAGAGGATAAGTGACCATGCAATCCATCTACCTCTCATCACTATTGGTTGAGGACAAAAAAGAATTAGTTGAGGTAAAACTTGGATTATACTATCTGGTTTGGAGGAAACATCATCACTTTTCCCTCTTGTGATTTGATATGGATTTTAAATGGGATTAATTTAATGTTTACCAAAAAAAACCCTACCACAATTTAAAGTATGTATAATTGCACCATAAATATTGCAAACTAAAAGGCACAGGCAGAAAGTTCTAAGCAAGATGTTTCAAGAGGAGTTCCTTCATAAACATGCTTTTTCCCTACACAACAGGATAAGTCTTTAAGACCTCACACAGACCGCTAACTGCTTTCTTCAGAGCATGTCTTGTATAGACTGTAAATCAATATGGAGGTTCAGGGATTGTATCAGCAGATGTTGAGGGATGAATTGGAGCTGGATGAAAAGCAAACCAGGAAATATTTTGAAAAGTTCCTTATGCAAGGAACGGACTGAATCCCCAATTCTTTGTCTAACAAGAAAATATTGGAACCATTATGGAAATACCAGCTGTGGCTAAATAGTTACAGTTAAGTTTATTTTTGCACTTAAAGCAGAGATTCAATGTCTGTAGTATGTATAAAAATACAGTTAACCTCCCCAAAATCACAGCACTTTGAGTACAGAATATGTGTTTTGAGCAGTGACAAATAAATCTGCTAATTTGTTTAGGATTTACGTTAATTTTAAAAGGGGGTCTTTAAGAAATTTAATATAAAAATGTAGGGCTGGAAGGGACCTCAAGAAGTAATTGTGTTCAGTCCTTGGTACTGAGGCAATACCAAGTAAATCTAAACCACTTCTGATAGGTGTTTGTCTAACCCAGGGGTTGGCAACCTTTCAGAAGTGGTGTGCCGAGTCTTCATTTGTTCAGTCTCATTTAAGGTTTTACGTGCCAGTAATACATTTTTAGAAGGTCTCTTTCTATAAGTCTATAATATATAACTAAACTATTGTTGTATGTAAAGTAAATAAGGTTTTTAAAATGTTTAAGAAGCTTCATTTAAAATTAAATTAAAATGCAGAGCCCCCCAGACCAGTGGCCAGAACCTGGGCAGTGTGAGTGCCACTGAAAATCAGCTCGTGTGCCGCAGGTTGCCTACCCCTGGTCTAACCTGTCTGTAAAAACCTCCAATAATGGTGTAGGACAGTGATTCTCAAACTTTTGTCTGGCAAACCCTTTCACATAGTAAGCCTCTGAATGCGACTCCCCATATAAATTAAAAACACTTTTAAATATATTTAATACCATTAAAAATGCTGGATGCAAAGTGGGGTCTGGGGTGGGGGTTGACAGCTCACGACCCCCCATGTAGTACTTTGTGACCCCCTGAGGGGTCCTGACCCCCAGTTTGAGAACCCCAGGTGTAGGGTAAGTATAAAATTAAAGTTGATTTAAGTTTAATTAAGGAAATATGTGCTGTAAACAAAGCCCTGACAAGTAAGTAGAAGGACGTCCTTGAAAATAATATGGCGTAAGGCCAGAAGGAATAAAATAAGGAGGCCGTCTGGTGCAAAGAATAACTAATAATAAGGGGAAGTTTGTTTAAAAAAAAAAAGGGAGGGGGCCTCTGACCAACAGGGATGACTGCAAATGATTTTAAATAAAACAAAGAGAATCTATCCTAAAATGAGCCAACATGGCCCTTCCCCAAACCACATACCAGCACTAAAGCCTGTGTGAACCCAGGTGCAATGGGAGAACTGTTAGACAGCAAGAAGGAGGGGAGGAAAGGCCTTGGGAAGAAAGGAGATTGTAAATCTTATATGAATGAAGATGGGAAATAAGGGTGAGTTCTTTCCAACTGGTTTTTAGCTGAAATCAGTAAATGGCAATGACATTACTTGTTTGTTAAAGAGAATAAAAAGTAAACTCTTAAAGGGTGTGTTGCTAATACCTGCCTGTCCATGTTGCAGCCAACCAATATGGATCTAAGCATCTATGGGTTTAGCCCATTTGTAAGTATCTTGATCAAATGCTTATAAACATTTTATAACCTTTTGGCTGTAGTAAATTGCTTATTTTTTAGGCTCTTTAGGCATGTTTAGAACAATTGTATAAATACCATTTGGTCTTTTAATCACAAATTCCTTTATTAAATCCAGTTAGTGTTTGGTGGTTTCCCATATTATATAATTAATTCCAATTCCACAACTTCTCTTGGAAGCCTGTTCCAGTGCTAACTATACTTATAGTTAGAAAGTGTTTCCTAATAGTTAACCTAAATCTCCCTTGCTGCAGATTAAGCCCCTTACTTCTTGTCCTATGTTCAGTGGACATGGAAAACAGTTGTTCACCATCCTCTTTATAACAGCCTTTAACATATTAGAAGACTATTATCAAGACCCCCCTTGGGTTTCTTTTCTGAAAACTAAATATGCCCAATTTTTTAAACCTTTCCTCACAGCTCAGGTTTTCTAAACCTTTTATCATTTTTGTTACTCTCCTCTGGACTCTCTCCAGTTTGTCCACATCTTTCCTCGAGTGTGTTGCCCAGAATTGGGCACAGTACTTCAGCTGAGGCCTAACCAGTGCCAAGTAGAGTGGCACAATTACCTACTGTCTTATATACAATACTGTTGGTGTCACTAAGCATAACCCTACATAACTCGGGAGGGTGGAAGGCCACAAGAGTATGGAGCCTTCCTGGTTTTAGGCCTCAGCAGACAAGAGTCCCTCCATGTCTGAACTTTAATCGACCTAAAAGGCCAGGTGTAACAGCCGTTATCAGTTGCAACAGTTCTAACTGGTCTAAAGCAGAAATAATGAAGCTTGTGCACCTTTAGCAGAAGGACAAGATAACTTGCAGAAGGAAAACTTACTAACGAGCTGCTGCGGCCAAGATTACTTAATGCACCTGCGCTTACGGAATTGCTACAGGGGGAGGAAGGAGGAGGAGGGAGGGGAAACGGGGGAATTGCTAGTCAGTGAGAAAAGTTCTCATGGATATAAAGGAACAGACTGCTTGTTTTAGGTGTGCTTGATTTGAGTCAATCTACCTGCACCGCTTTGAGATCTCAAATAAACTTGGTTTGCTTCTCCACCCTGGTGTGTTTATTGGCGCGGCACACCAGGCGACGGACCCCCCCGCTGTTGCTTGGCCTCAGGCAGTTATCTGCCGGCAACAGTTCTTGGCGCCCAACGTGGGGCATTGAGGCTAAAATGAGCCTTGCCTGGATCCCTTCTGGTGGTCGACGGATTGCGGCGATGACCGACGCCCAGCGCGCACCGGTGACTTCACCGGGGGCCTCGGCGGAGACGCAGTTCGACTGACCCCAGAGGGCACAACGGTGCAATGCGCTCGAGTAGTGGAGAAGCAGTTGAGGGCGACGGTGAGGAACCGGTCCCTTGGATAAGGTAGGAACAGTCCAGTGGTCTGGATTTTTGCCTGTTATGACCTGGGGACGCCCAGGGTCACCCTAGGATATGGGGCAGGGACAGAGTACAGGCAGGGCATGGTGTACACCCTTAAAATGCATTCTAGCGAATTGGGAAGTGCTTGGATCAGATCCACTAACTAAAAGCAAACTAAAAAGTTCTGTATAGTAGACTGGCCTCAATATCAACTAGAGGACCAGAAAGGTGGCCACCGGAAGGATCACTTAATTATAACACGATCCTCCAATTACTCCTGTTTTGTCAGCAAATGGGTAGCTTCTGAAGCTGTTTGTATGGAGAGCTCTTGTAAAAATACCCCACTGTAGCTCCAGTTCCTCCCTCTGTCTGGCAGAGTGCAAGGATCCAAAAGCAGGTTAGGGATAGTGCAGGGACAAAGGAGGGACCTGTCTAGAAAGGGGAGACCCTATGTCCTAGTGCACTCTCTCCCTGTTGTAGCTAAAAAGCAAGATCAGATGCAGAATGGTACTGGGGGCCAGTGTGAATGACTGTTATCGGAAGACGCCCAGAGTACCCTGTGAAGCAAAAGCTCGTGACCAGGACTACTCTAACGCAAGCCCGGTAACTAGTGGATCTTTAGGAGGTCCGACCCATGGTGGGCTGACTTGGCCTGGCATCGTCCAGTGAGGAAGCTGCCTGGGTCTAGGAGTGTGTGTACCCATCTTCCCTTCCCCTTTCCTTTCCGTGTGGGCTACTGACAGTCTGATCATCTCACTGGATGCAATCAGAGTAAGCGGCGCCGTCTCCGAGAGACTAGCCGACGCTCTTTGCTGAAGGGAGGTGTAGGAGGGTCGTGGCCATCCTCGTTAGCCTCTCCTGTGTGAGTACCCTGTGGGGAAAATCCTTAGTTTATGAGCCGCTAGCGCGGACAGGGCACCCTCCCTGTGTGTGTAAGTGGAAAATGGGTGGGGGGCAGTCTAAACATTCCATCTCACCCCCTAAGGGTACCCCAGCATATTACATGTACGTACATTATGGTTCAACAACCTGCAGGTATTTAGAGAAATGGAATATTTACACGCGTGAAAATCCATCCATCCATCTAAACAATGCCCAGTAGAAGGTACTTCAATCTAGATAAGATCATACATCTAAGAGGAGCGTTTAATCACCAAAAAGCCCTGACACAGGGTGAGCAAATTTGTCTATTGAGGAAAGGAACGGGTTAATTTAAAAAATCATCTTGGCCTAGGGATGGAAGTGGGGGGGGTTGCTCTGCGTTCAGGGTCAGGAATCGGCGCGGACTGTGCTTGGTGCAGGGAGGGACTGCTTTCGGCCCCAGCTGGCTGTGAAGGAAAAAATATAGACAGAGGCGAACCAAAGGCAATACAAGTTACAGAACTAAGATTACATTTGCAAAGCTTAACTGTCCAGTAAGATCCAACAGTGTGCCTTTGTGACCCCGGAGCCAGTGTGGCTTGGTGACACTGAAGAAGCCACAGGCAGCCGACCTGGACTGGAATCTCTGAAAGAGACGCTGCAGAAGATTCCAGGGTGCAAGAGAACAGCCCTCCAAAGAGCGGAAGCATGTTAGAAATTCTGGACAAGCTGTATACAGGATAATCTCCAGTCCACCTCTCCCCCCTTCTCTGAACATTATACACAGAAGTGGCCAGTACGTGTGTGGGTATGAAAGGGGATTGAGGCATTAATGTTTTCCTGAGTGATGAGGGAGCGTTCCCAACACTCTCCGTTGTTGTTTTATTATTTTATTAATGGAGCTTTAAAATACAGTTATATGGTGTGTTTTCTTTATCTTCCCCCAATGATCCTGTAGTGTCAGCCTGATCACCTGACACGAGGGATAGATTGGTAACAGAAATTTGTCACAGTTTGGTGAGCAATTAAGAAGGGGGGGGGAGCCCTGCAGAATTTACACCATCTATTTGTTTTACCCTTGTTATTTTGTGTTTGCTTTGCTTGGTACTGTTGGTGTTATATGTCGAGAACTGCATGAGTAAAAGTGAGTCCTAATAGGATAAGAAAACGCTATCTGGTTCTGGTTCTGTTCTGTTTAACCGGTTACTGTTGTTTTCCTGCTCTGTTCATTTGGGCGTTAGGAGTGTGGGCAGAACTGAACCTCTTGTTCGTAATTCCTCGGAGTGGAAGCCATGTGTGCAAGAAAGTTCTGAGGTTGAATGGAGATCCTTCTGTCCCGTCCCCTGTAGCGGTCAGTGTACAGAAGTGGGAAAGTCTGGCTTAGACTGTAATTCCCTCTGCGTAATTCTCTTTTCTGTTTAAGTGTCAAACAGATGAATGAGTCTCTGGGTAAACCCTCTAAGAATAGTCCTTTAAATTATATGTTAAGTAAATGGCCTTTGCCCAATGGGCCATGTGTTTTTGTCCAGGTGGAAAGCCTCATGAAAGAGGACTCGGGTAGTCTTGTGAGTAAGAATGTTTAAGGGAAGAGACCAGGAGGGGTGGGGGCTAGTTGAGAAGCCCACCCTCCTAACTAAACTGGTAGTGGAACAAGTTGGTGCCCATGGAAGGGACGGTTCAGCAAGAAAAGCAGGATCGGGCCCAGGCAGGCAACAGAGAGAGAGAGAGAGAGAGAGAGAGAGAGAGATTGGAAAGCAGGTTGGAAAACTTTAAGGGTGTAGTGGAAGGAAGGAGTCAGTAAGTGTAAGCATGGAGATTTCAAATACCCAGGACTTACTTGGAATGATGATTTAAGTTGATAAAAGTGGCTGTTGGGAGACAAGCAAGTGATTTAAGGGAGAGTGAGAAGTTAACTCTGTAGTTGCTGAACGAAACAGCAGTTGAACTTTGTAAAAATGCTAAAGAAAAAAGTTTTTGGTGTCTGTGAAATGTTTGTAAATAAATTCAGGCAAAGAAGTTATTGGATTGCAATCATTTGGTTTGGCTATGAACAATTTAGTTGAATTAGCTGAAGAATGTATACAGTGTTATGTAATTGAAAACCTGGGCTGCCTATGAAACAAATACAAGAAACTATGGGGTAATTCCTCTGTTTTGCCTGAAGCCAACAAGAGTATTTGTATATTTCAAGCAATGATTGTCTGCCTAGAAGGGTAGACCTCTGTTTTTTTTTGTCTTTCAGATAATCAGAGAAAACTGATGCCAGCTGAACAGCATTCAACGTATCATGCATTTACTGGCACAACAGGAATTATGTTTTGTGTTCTATGTCCTGTCTTGTGGTGTTTGTCTCGTGGCCAAAATTGTTGTGTTTAATATTTTCATAGGATAGTCTAGTTAAAATCAAATAGAAGGGTTAAATTAAAATGCAGATATTTGTTTTGTTCAACTTGGAATACAAAGTGTTTAGATAAATCAGGAGAATGTAATATACTAAAGTCTAATGCATTTCCTTAAGTAAGGAAAAGAAACTTTATTGGTCAAACTGTTAATTGCAAAATTGTTGTTAAAATTTGCATACCAACAGTCTTTGAAAGCAAAGACATGAAAAGTTAACCCACTCCCCATATTGTACATGGGATCTTTCTGGCTACCTCAGATTTCTAGCCAGAGGGCTGGGGATGGTGAAAGGCTATTGGACTAGAGGTTGTATTGAGTGAACTCCTCAAAGTGGGTGTGCTTGTCCTGGCTTGTTGCTCCAAAGCTCTGTAATAAGGTTATTTTAGTAAAAGGGTGTGTGTGGCATATATTAAATAATAAGACTAATGTACTGTATAATGACAATGTTTATGTCTTCATTGTTGGGAAGAAGGTGTATAAGTAAAAAGTGGAAGTTTCCTTTGCAGGTTAAAAGAAGCCAAGAAGGGAAGAAGGACAAAGAACAGAATGAATTAACTGAAAAAAATAAAATAAAATAGCAAGTTCAGCCTATAGATAAGACACTGACTCCATTCAAGGACACTGCTCACAGTTAAGACTTGGCTAACAACCAGGAAAAGGAGGGCTTGAATTTGCCCACACAGCTATGAGATTTGCAAAACATTGCCAGGCACTAATAAAATGTGTTAAGTTTCTTTTCTCACAGGTAAAGAAGGGCTACCCAAAGACCCTAGCAGCCCTGCCACTCCTTGGAACCAGGAGACAGGATTGGTGTAAAGGTCCACCAATGAAAGACTGCGCTGGCTACACCCTGGAAAGGCCCTTATTAAGTCCTGCTACCTACCAACACCACTGTGAAGTGCCAAAGACTGACTGCTTGGACCCAAGATTCTCACTGCAAAAAGACCCCTCCACATCGGGAGAATTCTCCTACTGATGATTAGCCTATTTCACCTTCTAGCTCCACTGTGCCTTCTGGACAGTAGGGAAAAAGTACAAGGATGCTGCACCACGATTGTGTCGGGAAAGAAGAAGGAACACTCAGAAACTGGAAAAGTCCAGGAATTCCTGACTAGAAAGGACATTAAGAACTGACCCTGGTGAAGAAACAAAGAATTATACACTGGCGGGAGGACATTTATGGGACCCATGCTTGAAAATGTGGTATTGATTGGAGCTTGGGGTTTATTCTACAGGCTGCGCCCTGTGTCCTAGAGAGTGACTAATAATGTAACCCCCCTCCTATGCTATTAATGTCGATGCCTTTTGAAAGTACCTGAGAATAGTTAAATAACAGGTGTATTATAGTACTACACCAAGGAAAGATGGTATTGAATATCACTGAGGCTGGGAAGGCATTGCAGTGGGATCTAGTATGTTTAGGAATTCGGGATTTCCTGAATTACCAGCTGATGGCCATTTGGAGTGATCTTAAGTACCAGACTTGGCCCACTGCCCTTACAGACGCATCAGGAATACCATCTGATCTGTGATCATGGAGACATACTTGGACACTTCCTGGGTGGAAGTGTGGCTTCCCAGGGTTGGGTGTGCACCCTTATGGGGATGAATGCTGTACTTATGTCCCAGAAAGCGCACAGGATATTAACAAGCACATCCTGTCAGCCAAACAGGCTTTTGAACAGTGGAAGGCCCAGGAAAGGAAACCCACTATTTCTAATTCCCTCTGGGGCTGGTTACTCAACCTGGGAGAAATAGGGGAAGGCATTGTTCACCTCCTGCTCACTGGTGTGGTGTTGTGTATTGTTACTCTTCTCTTGCTTGCTTGCTGTAAAGCACTTCAGCTCCCTGGAGCTTAATCACATGTTATCCTTTAAATGTGAGAACACTCAGCCAAAAGTTTGTTGAGTATTCTCAAAGGAGGGAGTTGTTGGTGTCACTAAGCATAACCCTACATAACTCGGGAGGGTGGAAGGCCACAAGAGTATGGAGCCTTCCTGGTTTTAGGCCTCAGCAGACAAGAGTCCCTCCATGTCTGAACTTTAATCGACCTAAAAGGCCAGGTGTAACAGCCGTTATCAGTTGCAACAGTTCTAACTGGTCTAAAGCAGAAATAATGAAGCTTGTGCACCTTTAGCAGAAGGACAAGATAACTTGCAGAAGGAAAACTTACTAACGAGCTGCTGCGGCCAAGATTACTTAATGCACCTGCGCTTACGGAATTGCTACAGGGGGAGGAAGGAGGAGGAGGGAGGGGAAACGGGGGAATTGCTAGTCAGTGAGAAAAGTTCTCATGGATATAAAGGAACAGACTGCTTGTTTTAGGTGTGCTTGATTTGAGTCAATCTACCTGCACCGCTTTGAGATCTCAAATAAACTTGGTTTGCTTCTCCACCCTGGTGTGTTTATTGGCGCGGCACACCAGGCGACGGACCCCCCCGCTGTTGCTTGGCCTCAGGCAGTTATCTGCCGGCAACAATACTTCTATTAATACACTTCAGAATAGTAGCCTATTTTGTAACTGTATCACATTGTTGATTCATTCAATTTGTGATCCACTATAGCCCCCAGAACCTTCTCAGTAGTACTACCAACTCACCTTTTTGTTGATTTGATTTTTTCACTTCCTAAATGAAGTTATTTGCACTTCTCTCTATTGAATTTAATCTTGCTGACTTCAGTCCAATTATCTAATTTGGCAAGGTTGTTTTGAATTCTAATCCTGTCCTCCAAAGTACTTGTAATTTCTCCCACCTAGTTGTCATCTGCAAATTTTATAAGCATACTTTTCACTCTATTATCTAAGTTATTAATGAAAATATTGAATAGTACTGGATCCAAGACTGACCCCTGTGTGACACCACTACATACACCCATTTAGTTTGACCGTGAACTGTTGGTAAATTAGTCTTTGAGGACAGTCTTTCAATAATTGTGCACCCACCTTATAGTAATTTCATCTAGACCACATTTCCCTAGTTTGCTTATGAGACTGTCATGTGGGAATAGGCAAACCAAATTTAAGCTGGACAATCTGTTTTTGGTAATGTTTGTCCCTGTCCTGTCCTGGACTTGGTTTTGTTTGATATCAGAGCATGCTACTTTGCTCCCACTGGTGTGACCTCACATATATGGTGCATGCAAGGTCATGCCGCATAGAGTACACCATTTTGAAAAGCATGCCACCTTGTTCCCACTGGTGTCATGCATGTGCGGTCACACAGATAGGGGCAGGCCCATGCTTTTCTAGAAGTACTGAGACCTCTGGTATTCTGTAGATGCATCAGTGGCCCCTGTATGAAGGACTGTGTCAAAAGTCTTTCTAAAATGAAGATATATCATATATATGTACTGCTTCTCCCTTATCCACTAGGCTAGTAACCCTGTCAAAGAAGGAAATTAGGCTGGTTTGGCATGATTTGTTCTTGACATCCTTGTTAGATGTTCCTTATAATGCTATTATTCTCTAGGTACTCACAAATTGATTGTTTAATAATTAGTTCCAGTATCTTTCCAGGTGTTGAAGTTAAGTTGACTGGTCTATAATTCCTCTTTGTTCCTGTATTTAAAGGTAAGTACTATGTTTGCCCATCTCTCCTCTGGGACCTTGCCATTCCTCCATGTGTTCTCAAAAATAATCAGTAATGGTTATGGATTGCTTAAGTTACTTCCTTAAGTACCATAGGATGAATTTCATCAGGCCTTGCCAACTTGAATACATATTGCTCAGTGGTTCTCAACTTTTCAGATTACCTTTCAGTAATCTGATTTGTCTTGTACCCCAAGTTTCATCTCACTTAAAAAGTACTTGCTTACAAATCAGACGTAAAAATACAAAAATGTCATAGCACCCTATTACTGAAGAATTGCTTAAGTTCTCATTTTTACCATGTAATTATAAAATAAATCGATTGCAGTATAAATATTGTACTTACATTTCAGTGTAATACTTGAGCCTGTTTTTTCACATGTGAGCCTTTATCGGAGGCCTTATTCCCACCACCCAGTACTGAAGCATATAATTAACCTCTGTGACAGGCAGCCCTGGGCAACTGCCCTGCTTGCCACCCTGTAAGGCTGGCCCAGCACTTGCGACCCCCCTAAACCTGTCCTGTGACACACACACACACACCCCCGGGGTCACAACCCCCACGTTGAGAAACACTGATCTAGATGAATTGAGTACCATGGAAAACCTATGTACCCCCAGGGGTACACATACCCCTTGCTGAGAACCACTGATCTAACTCATCTAATTATTCTTTTACCTGTTTTTTCCCCTATTTTGGCTTGTGTTCCTTCCCACCTGTAAATATTGTGTTTTAGTATCTGGTCACGTGAAGTGTTCCTTTTTTGGTCCTGAACTTTCTTAATAGAATAATGCAGCCACAATGACATACTTCACAACATCTGAAGTGGCTAAAGCAGGATGGGTGCTGCCCGCAAGGAGCAGGAGGCCAGAGGGGTTGTCAGGTGCTGCCTACCTGGTCCACTCACTCACATACAGCCTGTCCACCTCGCCATCTCTATTTGTGGAGGGGCTAGACTTGAGTGGTAGTGCAACCCTATGTGCCAGGAGCCAGGACTCAATGCCCAGAATTGAGAGCCAAGCCCAGCCAGCTCTATGGGACAGGACCTGCTTCACCTAAGACAGTTCCGCAAAACCTGGAACTGTTGGGACGTCTGCTTCAAACTTCCTACATTAAATTAACTGAAACCTTGTGCACAGACTATTTTTGAAGATTTATTTTTCAAATTAATGGCCAACTCCCCCTGTTTTTCATAATTGACCGTTTCTTCAATTGGACATGAAGGGGAGAGCTAATTCAGATCCTGGCTTGCATATAAATATTGCACAAAAACAAGTTAAAAGAACATTACAATGGTTGCAAAAATCAAGCACTCAAAAACTAGGAAAAAACAGAATTAAGGTTGCCTGTGCAATCCTAATTCAGCTGCTTTGTGATTATGTATTATGATACAGTTCTTAATTATATATTATTTGTCACACAGGATCCCTGCCTCATTCAATGCACAGAATAGACAATGTTCATTTAATGAGCAGTTATTCAATATTTTGTTTTCTCCTCATTGTTCAATGTTGTGCCCTATGCTTTATTTACTGCACAGTATTCAAACCTTGTTCAGAATACACTGATTTCCTCATGGGCTTTTCTCTGGCTCTTACCACTACAGTATCTCAGTGTTTCACAAACATTAATTTATATCCTAACACTCCTCTGATACAACAGATTATTATCCCCATTTTACAGGTGGGGAACTGAGACAGAGGAAGATTAAGGTCAAAAGTACTCACAAATATTGAGTGCCTAATCTGGGACCCCCAGACCTGATTTTTCAGAGTACTTAGTATTACATAGCACTTCATCTGGTCAAAGCATATCTCTCAGTGATTTCAATTGCAGCTGTGAGTGCTGAGCACATCTGTAAATCAGACCCATGCTCTCAACTGAAGCATCCAGAAAATGATACAGAATGAGACAGCTTCCCAATGTCCCAAGTGGTGGTGGTCTGGAGATGGCTCAGTCTTTCTCTACTCTAAACCTGCTCACAGCTCTGGTTCTCAGGACACTATGTAGTTGTTCCCCTCTGGATTTCATAGAATATCAGGGTTGGAAGGGACCTGAGAGGTCATTTTTCTCAGTAAGGCAGTACCCTATGTACCCCAATGGTATAACTCAAGGCTAATCAGACTTTTACATATAGGCAGACAATTTGAGTGTTTCATGGATATCTCCCCTCCCATTTATGATTGCATACTGTCCCTATGGTAACTAGATTTCTTATATGGGGAAAATATTTAAAGAATTCTTGGGTGTCTAATTATGAGCTGGAAAGCAGACCACAGACTGAGACTCTTTTTGATGTAACTGCCTCAATATTCTAGCTTTGTAAAGGATCAGCTGCCCTTGATCTCTATTTCTGCATTAGAATTTTGAGATTTTAGGTACAAAAATTTGCTGGACCTCAAAAGAATCAGATGCCAGATAAATGATTTTACATTAAACTAGTACCAGTCTCTGACAGAGCCTGGCAATTTCCGGTCTAGTAGCAGCAGCAACATGTGTTATCTATTTTGGCAATACAGTTGGAGGAGTGGGCCAAAAATAGTAGGATCTGGAAAACTCTAGGTGCTGGCTGTGTCTTTGCAATGCTACTAAGCAGGAGTGCATGAGGATCTAGATTTTTGCAGTAAAACTGGAGAAGGTGCTGAACTTCTGAATTTATCTGGTAGAATGTGGAGGGGGGATTTGTAAAAGTAGCTGGATCTAAGGGCTGGATATATATCTTTATGGTGCCAGTGTGCCAATTTGCAACAGGATCAGGATTTTTTTGGTGCAGTGGGAGCTGTTAAATTTTGATAGGATGAACACCAAAAAACCCAAATTGGAATTTAAAATTGGCAGAGAGGCAGGCACTGGATTGGGCTGCAATCCATCAGGTTCTGGATTTTTTTTATGGTGATGATGTAGATATATACTTATTTTATATTTAGTTTATACATTTGGGGGTTTTAGGCCAAAGATTGCAAAGATCCAGCTATAACTGTTCTCTATCCAGGCTATGGAATTTAAGGCGGTAGAGAGGGAAACCAAAATTTGGCTAGGTCTCAGAGATTCCAAGTTTTTGTAGTGTTTATTCTCTGAGATACATCTGGGTCTGGATTTTTATTTTCTGGTAGGGTTAGAGGCAGCTGGACTTGTTCACTATTTTGATGGTACAGTTTGCGACTTTGGAACCAAGAATCAGCAGACTCCAGATTTCTTCCCATTTTCTGAACACCCGATGTTCTGAGCAGAATCAGTGAGGTGGGCAGAGGAGGTAGGAGATGGATGCGCTAGGACAAGGCACAGCCAGTACTCTAGGGAAGATCACTCACTGAAGTGGGCGGTAGCCGAGATTTCCCTCTACTTCTCCTGTTTCATTCCCTAATATAGAAGCGCTTCCGGCGGCGTGGCACACTTTGACATCATCCCCCGCACCCTGATGACGTCAGCGCCGGGAGCTGTGTGTGACGTTAGTGCGTAGGGGAACGCGCTGACGTCTCCTATTTAAAGGTCCCCAAGCGGAGGATGGAGACAGAGCGAGCAGGTGCCGCTGTGGGGAGCGACGGGGCTGCAGAGCATAGGGAGGGAGTGCGCGGCGCAGCCTGCTGGGGACTGTAGGGTGCCCGGCCGCGGGGAGGAGGCGGGGCAAGTGCACAGCCGGGACCGCTAAGTCGCTGCGGTCTTGCGGACAGAACAAGCGCCTCGTCCAGTGCCCGAGGGGTGGGAGAGAGAGACGAGGGGGCCGGGGCAAGCAGCGCCTGTTCCCGGGAGCTAGGCAGGCAAAGAAGGAGCGGAGCGGGGGCGGGTGTGAGGGAGGGGGGAGGTGCGCGGGGAGCTGGCGGCGCTGGAGCAGCCGGGTACAGCCCGACATTGAGCTCCCAGCCACGACACTGGGATCTCGCCGCCGTGTGCGGGGCCAGGGAGCGGGAGTCCCGCGCGGCTCCGACCCTTGGTCTGTACCGTGCCCCTGCGGCACACGGGAGTGGGGGGCGCTGCCGCTCCCCTCCCCAGCTGCCGCTCTCGATGATTGATCCGCCTCTCCGAGCCCGGAGAAAGATGCTCGCCCGCTCGCTGCAGGATGAGGCGTGACTGAAAGGACCCGTCCCCGCTGGAAGAGGGAGCGGCGCCCCGCGTCTCCACGGCCGGTAGGGGGGCCTCTCTCTGCGGGGGACGTGCCACTGGTGCTCCCCCATAGCTGCTGCTGCCGCCGCTCTCTGGGAGCCTCATGCCAGCGCCGGTGAAACGGCTCGCTCCGCCTCCGCCTGCTGCTCGGGAAAATGAATCGATACCCCCCATCCTGTCGCTGCTGCCGCCGGCGGGGGTGTTAGAGGGAGAGGCGGCGGCCACCGCTGCGCATAACGCCGGCCGCATCCCGCGCTGCACCTGACATACCCCGAGCTCGCGCTGCCCTGGGGCTTTGCTTACCCGAGGGATAAACGCTGCTGCAGGGTCCCTCGCTCCCGTGAGAGGCGAGCGTCTCCCGTTCTCCCCGCGCAAGGAGAGGCTGGCTGGCTGTGGGGAGGGGATTTGCTGTCTGCTGCTACCTCCGAGGCCATCTCCCCTGGCAGCGGGCTGGAGATACAGGCGAAAACCGTGCTGCGAGAGGATATGGGAGAAACCCGTCTCGGGCTTCTTCCTTAGGACGCCTCGGCTCCTTCTCCTTCCAAAGAGGATTGTGATTTCTTTGGCTACAACCGCACATGCCTATGGACTCCGATTGTGGGAGGCGCTGACCCGCTAGGGCAGCGCTTAAGCCCTGCTAATAGGGGCGCGGGGCCACTTGGATTTCTCTGAAACGCCTGGGATATTCAGTCGGGAAACGTGGTGACCCAGACTCGTGTCAGCATCGCCAAGGGAACGTCGGACCAGAGGGGTAGAGAACCAACAGTGTAGTGGAGAGGCGAGGAAAATCCTCTGGGAATCGTCTATAGAGCAACTTTGGTGCAAGTCTCGATTGGGCATCATGGGGTAAGGATTTCATACTAAGAAATGGACTTGTCAAGAGGAACATAAAAAGGAACTGGGTTTCCAGGTGGTTCACAAGTTATAAGCAAAATACATAGGTCCCACATGAAATGCAGAACAAACCAGCTTTTAAATTCTGTTGTCAATAAGAAAAGGTACAGGAAGTCTGGTATGTAGAAATTTCATTTTAACTTTAGTAGAATGAATGCTTTCGTGGCCATGTGATATAGTCTTTGGTCTCTCAGCACTATGGACTTGGATGGGGCACCAGGAGTTGTATTAAAGGACACTGTTATTTCTATAACAGGTTTCTGCTAACAAGTTGAGTAGGGAACTAGGGAATATTTCAGCAACAAGACCTGAAATGATAGCTAGAAAAACATCAAATTGGTGTTTCTGCCCCTTCCAGATTTGGCTACCATCTATTTCATGTTTACATTTTTAATTTTTACTCTGAAAAGTGAATGAAAATGGCATCTCTATATTGAACTGATCATTTCCTTGTGTGACTCCAGTCATACCTATTTGCATTGTGACAAACCATTTTACTCCTCTTGACTTTGCAGGGCCAGATCAGCTAAGAAAGCGATTTGCATTCTATTATTTGGGCATCCTCAGAATTATTTAATAAATTACATTTAGTAACCTATGCAAATCCACCAAAGATGACAGAGTTGTGTGGGTTTCATTGGTCACAACTTGGTTTGCAGAATTCTCTTTCTGATGCTGACACAGAAGAAGAAGATAACCCAGCTTGACTTTCAGATCCCAGACTGAGAGAAACTTGAAAACTTTCAGTGACATTTTTTAGTCACTTTCAGAGTTGAACCATAGTTTAAAGTATAGCTTGTTACATTGACTTAACAGTAGGTACCAGGAAAGGAAACATTTGTTCTAGCTCCTCTTCCAGGTTCCCTACCAAAGAGAAATTAGATCTAATGTATAGTTTTCCCAGCTTTTATAGAGTGTTCTCTGTATTGGAAAACCACTGGCCACTAATTATCTGTGTAAATCAGAACTTGTAAAGTAGAGAGGTGGGGTAAATTTTAAGTCATTTAGGCTATGAAGTGACTTAGCCATTCCAGAAATCTTTTCTCATGGCCAACTGGAATTTTAATAAGTCTTGAAGTCATCCCAAGCAGCACACTTAGTTGTGCAGCCCCTACCAAATATAATGGAAAAATCATATGATCTCTCTCTATATTTATCTTTATCCTTATTCTTTGCACGGAACATCAGTGGGGGATATTTGACTAATTCACTATACACAGGAAACAGTAGTGTGGATTATAAAGAAAATGTTATCATATGCACAGAGTAAACCTCAAAAAATCACTTTTTTCCCTAACATTTTGTAATTATACTAACTTTATACAATAGTAAGGCCAGCATTTCAAACAGAAATGTGACTCAAGACAAGTTATGGTTCTTCAGTGTCTCATTCATATAGGGGTTTGTGCTGGGAAGTGAAAAGTGCATTTCTCCTCAAGGACAGTTAAATGGGCATTTTAAATCTCCTCCAGTTTTTTCAGCAGCTAGTTGCGGGGCTTTAGGTAGTTCTGAATATGTTCTGGTATGTAGTTCTGGAGTAGACTAATCTTATCTAATGGCATAGGATGAATAGATTGATAATCTTTTAGATCCCAGTGATGCACCTCTCTTGTTCATAGGTTATATGTTATATTCTTGCTTTCTCTCTTCTTTTCCACTCAACCACCAGACAACAACCCAACTCACTTTTCATTTGCAGCAAGCTACATACATGGAAGATGTATTCAAGCAAGCAGTAATGTAGGTAACTCCTTGTGATACAAGTGGCTAAATGATTGCGGGGTCTTCATAGAATATAAATACTGTACAGACCTTAGTGCAGTTTTAATTCTGATGTAGGAACTGTTGCTTTTGGACGTCTTTCAAAATACTACTAAAGTCTGCTCTTAATAGTTTTTCTAAGAACTTGGTTAGTTGATCTTACTCCACATATGAACGGAAAATGTACTTTGTCCTTCACAGAGCACTGAAAAATATGAACATACTTAATGCTACCCGAGTGTGTGTGTGTGTGTGTGTGTGTGTATATATATATACACACACATGAATTCTGCCCAATACCCATGTTTTCACTGTTCTGTAGTAAAAAGTAATGAGTTCCTGACCCCTTCACAACTTTATCATTTCTGAAAATAAAAGCTAGCCAACATAAACAGAATATTTCACCATTGCGGAGAAATTAAAGTGTGTTTAGTTATTTTTTGTTAATTAACCAGTGCAAATTACCTCTTCTAGTAGAGGAGGTGGAAGTTTCTGTAAATATTTATTACAAATATATAAAATGTGAGGGGCTTTTGGAGTATAGAGAGAGGAGGAGAGACTACAAAAATGGCTTCCCAGAGAGTAGGTCTCTAACTGAGTAATTTCAGCAGCAAATCACTAGCAGATCTTCATCTGAAGAATGTCTCTCTTCAGAGAGAGTGCATGCTAGATAATGTAGAGAAATGTATTAACTCAGAAACTGTACTATTCTCTCTGCAGATTTCCTTGTAAAGGAATGGGTACAATCAGATTAGAAATGCTGATATTAACCATTGCTAAGACTATTGCTGTATAGCCGTGTCTACACTTACCTGTTCCTGACAAGTTTCACAGTGAATGCATGGGTACCACGTTTAGCGAAGATTCAGCTGAATCCACTGTTGAGAATGGGCAATTTTGCTAGTGTTGAAAAGCACATAGCATGAAGTATCAGTCCCCTTCATGGGTCTGAAGTCCTTTTTTGTGTTAGAGGGCACTCTGTGATATTTGTGTAGATGCTTTTTCTAATGTAAGATATAGCAACTGTAACACAACAATTTCTAAAGTTATCTCGATCATGGCTTTTTCTTCAAGCTTCTATTCAAAATGAATTCAAGTGGTATGCAAAGTGAATGACTGTAAACTCTTGAAGTTTAATCCTTTAGAGTCAAGTTACAAGAGTGCATGGCTACTCTGATAGAAGCAGTGAGGCAGTTGGTAATTCAAACATTTAGGCAGGGGTGCATCTATTTTATCAACATATCTAATACTTAATAGGTGCTGTTTTTCTACACACCTCTCACTCAACCTATGAACATACAAACTGGTACCAGGCCACACCAGTGGTATACCTATTTCAGCGCTTCGTACCAGATGCTTCAGAGGTAGACACAAGAAACCGCATATAGACAATTGTGGAGTAAACTGTTCAAAAGAGAAGCTTTCTGTTTTAGTCATATCTAATGTAACTGGATGTTCTTACTGACACTATAAATATTATCCTTCTAAGCTCTTGAATTCATAGCCTCAGCATCTTGTGGCAAATAGCTTAACTATGCACTGTGTAAAGTATTCCTTTTTTCAGTCTTCAGTTTGTTCCATTTCAGTGTCATTGAATGTCCCTTTTGCTTTTGTAATGTAAGAAAAGGTAAATAGAAATGCCTGATCTAGTTTTGTCTGTAACATTCATTAATTCATACCTTTTCATTATCCCCACTTTGATTCATCTCACTAAACAGTTCTAATATTGTTGGTCTCTCCTTGTATACAAATTTCTATATCTCCAGTCATTCACTCACTGTCTGTTTCCTGAGCGTCTGCAGGGTAATTTCAATCCAAGTCCCATTAGAAGGAATAGTTTACACTACTCATGAGTATTACCTTTTATTGTTTAACACAGAATTTCACCTGCAATTTTGCTGCTTGTTGACCTTCTTTGTTTTAACTTAGTGAAAACAGCTTTGTCATCTAGAAGGTCTGCCAATTTGTTGGTCACCCCCTTTTTAAAGATAACTGAAAAATATATTTAAATACCAGTTCTGCTATGAAGAACTTGGGCAACAGCTGTTAACTTTGCAAAGTGAAACCTGATCTTGGCTACTCTTGTACTTTCCTGGATAAGATCCTGGTTTATTACACTACCTTTGCCCTGTAATCTTCTTCTTTCATTAGGGTTACCAGTTTTGGCTGGATGTATTTCTGGACTGAAGGTTTCATCATGACATAATCTTTAATTAAAGATGAATCTTTAATTCCTGGAGACTCCAGAACAATTCTGGATGTTTGTCAACTCTTTCTTTCATATGGCTTGGGTAGGTAGGAATGACTACAAATTTATACAGCAGCAGTGAGCTGGTGAACATCCTTCAGGCCCCCAGCAAATTATTAATTCCCTTAATAGCCTTTTTGCAGGACTTTGTCAAATATTTATTGAAAATACAAAGAAATTGTTAACCACTTTGCCTTTTATTTACCCTTGCTGAATGATCAAAAAATTACAGTAATTGCTATCTTTGTTTTCTTTTTTTCTAATGACAGTTATGACACTTGTCAGCCTCCAGTCCTTGGGTGTAGCTGCAGACATTAACACATGTATGTTTTTGCATGCACTAGCACTTGAAAAAATTGCTAGGAGATTGCACAGTCAGGATAGCAAGGCTTTATCATCAACTAGAGAATGTTGTAGAAAGTAGTATGTGTGTACTTATTCCACAGATACTATTCGCTTTACTGAAACAGAAGTTCCACATGAGTACTTGAAGTAGTGCATGCCAGGGCTCTTTTTAGACACCTGGCAGAATGCATATTTCTAGCTGATTGATTACCCTAATTTTGACTCATTTACATGTGGTCTGAGTCTCAGGCATCTAGCTAACACTCCAATTTTTAGCAAATATATATGTATGGTCTCTTTAAATCTTCTTTAAAAAGTGGATTTTTCTTTAATTGTGTGGGACTCTGTCTCTGAGATAATATACCAAGGGTTTAGCCTCGTGGGGGAGGGAGGAGGGAGACCCTGCAGTTAGCGTGGAGTAGCTAATGTGCAATAATTCCCCATGTGGACACTCTTACTGCCTTAGTGCATAGTAGCTTAATGCACTTTGGGAAAAACCCTTAAACAGGCAAGTTGTTACACTTAGGCTATGGCTACACTGCACAGCTTTTAGCAACATGGTTATGTCGCTGCAGCTGTGCCACTAAAAGTCATGCAGCGTAGCAGCTGTAGAGCCGACAAAAAACTTCCGCTACCAACAAGCTGCACTTGTGTTGTCGGTAGGACAATGCGCTGTTCACATTGGTGCGTGTTGCGGCAAAACTTTTTTTGGGGGGTGGGAGGTTTAACATCTCTGAAAGACAAAAGTTTTGTCATTCAGTTGCCAATGTAGATGTAGCCTAAGTCTCAGTCAATCCCTCTGCCTCTCCCCCCACCCCAACAGACTCTAGTCTTAAAGGGAAACTTACAATTGAGGTTGTAAAATCTACATTGAATTGTGCTGAACCATTTTGTTTGGGCTTACAGCATAGAGATACATGCTAGACAACTTAAATATCCATATGAGGGATTTATAAAACAGAGAAAAGAAATGTCATTTTCACCTTTTTTTTCTTTTTTTCAAAGCAATTCAGAGATTGTCTGCCCTTTATATTTCTTCTTCCAGACTATGTTAACTGAGTATTAAACTATATTTGACAATACTAGAAACCTTCACACACCACAAACTGGACCTTTTACTAAACAGCCAGCTAGGATATGATGTCCCCTGTTGGACACTACATCAAATTTAAGATTCTTATCCTGATTTTTTTTTTCCAAGCTACCTAATGTGCTGGATTCAGGCTAACTCAAGAACCAGCTTTTCTCATCAGTAGTGGTCTCCTACAGAAGTTGGAAATATTGCTTATAAGTATGAGGGCAGAGCTTTTTGGTAATGCATTCGTGATCATGGCACTTTCAGGACAAAATAATTTTCATTGCCACTGCTTTTCCATTTAAATACTTTTTTAACACTTAAAAAAATCATACCCTTTCCTCTGGCAGGGGTGGAGTGTAGTAACAAGAACTCTTGTTACAGATGTACACCCCAAAGTGTATGTACTAGATGAGTGAGGTATAAATGCCTAGAAAGAGTCCAGTTTGTGTTTGTTCTTAATACTAAATAGTTCATGGACTATTACCTGAGGAAGTAATGTGGTCGGGAACTCCACACACTTAAAGCATGCGTTTTTTATGGCCTTGAAACAGGCATGAGAAGATTAAAACTGTTTTTGCAGCTTTTCAGCACATAGGCATGGAGTAGATTGGGCTGAAGACATCTTTCTCTCCCAGTCCTGCTCCCTAATAAAACTGGAGCATGTTATAGGTTTGTTAGATACATTAAACCATCCCCCATCTTCCCCCCCCCAAAAAAACCTTTTGTATTAATCAACTGTTAGTTTAGAGATAAACACAGTGAAATTGGTATGGATCTGGTTTCATATTGGTATAACTGTAGCTCTAGGGGTCGCACCAATTTATTATTATTATTATTTTTTTTTTGGTACAGTAGTATAGCTAGATCAGGACGAAAACTGTGCCTAAGGGTGAAATCCTAGCTCTGCTAAAGTCAATAGCAAAACTCCCTGTCACTTCAGTGTGCCCAGGATTTCACCCTTAATATCTCAAGACAAACATGGTGGATACCAGAGGATTATTTGCAAGTCGTTTTATTCTTGGGATGTCTTTCAAATACATAATAAATGAAAACTGTGGCTAAGACTACAGACACTGCTGCATTGCATATCTCATTGTTAACATGTCATTTCAAAATAGATTAGCGGGCTGCTGAGTGTGTCTTTTTATGGCTTGCAAATGATAATGGAATTACCACCGGTTCTTATGAATAGCTTTAATATACAATCCACTTAAAAAAGGATGAAAACAAACCAGCATGACTGCTTAGTGCAATATTAGTCACTTGTATTAGAAGCAGAATGCACCACTACTGGCTAAATGTTATTTATTTATTTATTAAAAAGAACAACTCAAGAATCATAGGGAAAGTCTACACTGCAATTAAAAACCTATGGCTGGCCAGCACCAGCTGACTCAGGCTGTGGGGCTGTTAAATTGCTGTGGAGACGTTTTGGCTCTGGCTGTAGCCTGAGCTCTGGGACCCTCCCACCTTGCAGGGTCCTAGAGCCTGTCTCCAGCCTGAGCCGGAACATCTACATAGCAGTTAAATGGTCCAGCAGCCCAGGTTGGGTGTCCCTAGCCTCTATTTGCCAGAAGGTGGGAATGGGTGACAGAGGATGCATCACTTGATAATTACCTGTTCTGTTCATTCATTCTGAAGCACCTGGCATTAGCCACTGTCTGAAGACTGTGTTAGATGGACCTGTAAGTCTCACCCAGTATGGCCATGTTTATGCCATCTGTGGGTGTTGGCAGTTTACGCACACCCTAAGGGGCCAAGACAACAAGTAATATAAAGGCGGGCACAGAAAGTTACACATTTAAAAAATAAAATTCCTTCTTATAATAGTAGGTCCATCAAAAATTATCTGCTTACTCTTATTTTTCACCTCTATTCAGCACTTGTCATAAACAAATAGCTAAGGGTTAATGTCTCTTTCACCTGAAGCACCTGACCAGAGGACCAATCAGGAAACCGGATTTTTTCAACTTTGGGTGGAGGGAAGTTTGTGTCTGAGTCTTTGTCTGTCTGCCTGCTTTTTCTGAGCTTTGAAGAAGTAGTTTCTACTTTCTAGTCTTCTGTTTCTAAGTGTAAGGACAAAGAGATCAGATAGTAAGTTATATGGTTTCTTTTCTTTGGTATTTGCATGAATATAAGTGCTGGAGTGCTTTGATTTGTATTCTTTTTGAATAAGGCTGTTTATTCAATATTCTTTTTGGTGTTTTTCCATGTCTCGGCGGTGGGCCGCCTCTTCTTCTTCTTGCTTCCTTCTGTGGGCCAACTCATCTTCTGCTTGTTTTCTTCGGTAGGCCACCTCTTCTTCTTCTAGTTTTCTTTTGTGTGCTGCCTGTTTGATTTGTTCTTCTCTTTCTTTCATCTCCATCTCTTTTTGTTTTATTTCCAGTTGTCGCCTGTGTTCAGCTTCTTTGAATTGGTCTTCGGCCTCAATTTTTGCCGTAGAAGTCATGATTCCTGTTTTCTTGTGTTGGGGTGCCCTCCGGTGTTTATCTTCTGAACTGCAGGCTCTCTGTTGCCTCCTGAAGTCTGCCTAGCAACAGTGCCTTTAGCTTATCTTCAATGTTAAGTAAACCTGAAAAACCACTTTATTTGCATATATATAGTGCTGGTAATGACTCTCAATGGGAGTGCTATTGTGTGACAAAAGACTCTTATTAGCACCTTAATGACTTCTTGCTTAACATGCAAGCCACAAACTGCCAGAGAGAGCAGAAAAAAAAATTCTCTCTGGTTCCCTTTTAAAACCAAACTGTTTCTCTCTGCTAAAAAGCCCTTAGCAGAGAAAAGAAAAATATAATATTCCTACTGGCTTCTGTCTATATCCCACCTCTGCCACCATGTCATAACCTTAGTCCCAGATTTGGACCTTAGCGTCCAAAATATGGGGGTTAGCATGAAAACCTCCAAGCTTAGTTACCAACTTGGACCTGGTACTTGCTGCCACCACCCAAAAAATTAGAGTGTTTTGGGGCACTCTGGTCCCCCTGAAAAACCTTCCCTGGGGACCCCAAGACCCAAATCCCTTGAGTCTCACAACAAAGGGAAATAATCCTTTTTCTCTTCCCCCCTCCAGGTGCTCCTGGAGAGATACACAGACACAAGCTCTGTGAATCCAAACAGAGTGACTCCCCCTCTCCGTTTCCAGTCCTGGGAACAAAAGCACTTTCCTCTTCACCCAGAGGGAATGCAAAATCAGGCTAGCAAATCCAACACACACACAGATTTCCCCCTGATTTCTTCCTCCCACCAATTCCCTGGTGAGTACAGACTCAATTTCCCTGAAGTAAAGAAACTCCAACAGGTCTTAAAAGAAAGCTTTATATAAAAAGAAAGAAAAATACATACAAATGGTCTCTCTGTATTAAGGTGACACAATACAGGGTTAATTGCTTAAAAGAATATTGAATAAACAGCCTTATTCAAAAAGAATACAAATCAAAGCACTCCAGCACTTATATTCATGCAAATACCAAAGAAAAGAAACCATATAACTTACTATCTGATCTCTTTGTCCTTACACTTAAAAACAGAAGACTAGAAAGTAGAAACTACTTCTTCAAAGCTCAGAGAAAGCAGGCAGACAGACACAAAGACTCAGACACAAACTTCCCTCCACCCAAAGTTAAAAAAATCTGGTTTCCTGATTGGTCCTCTGGTCAGGTGCTTCAGGGGAAAGAGACAGTAACCCTTAGCTATTTGTTTATGACAGCACTGCAACTTAATGTTGAACCTTGTGGCTAATCTTTTTTTAAATCAGAATTGTTGCTTATCTATCTGTGGTACAGTAATGCATAGGGAGAAAAACATACTGATTTAGTGTTTGTAAAAGTGGATTACAGATATCTGTGTAAAATAACTGTCCATATCACCTTGGTCAAATATTAATCTTGTAACTATAGCTTCCAATGTATCTCAAATTGTGTATATGTAAAGAAGTTTTGAAATACGTAAGTAGACAGGACAGTTTCTGTTGATCAGATATTATTATTATTATTTATTATTATTATTATTTATTATTTATTTAAATCTAAAGGACATGCTCATTTATAGACTTTGTGTTTCATATAATGAAAGATGTGATTGAATTAGCAGGAACTAGTGGAGAATTAGGATGAGACTTGAACTGAAAAAGTAAGTGTGCATGCTTCATTATGCATTTCTTTCAAAAATATTTTTTTTCCTTTCTCTCTTACCCTCAAAGAGCAAAAATGTCTGGTTCAGATGTTGTTGAAAGAATGAATAAACTTGCAAAACCAACAGACTGAAGCTGTTATTCTTCATGATGCAGCTTGGGTTTCAGACTCCTAGCTCTAGTTTCCAATCCACTATGTGTGGGGGGTTCATTGTCTTGGTGGTAGAGTAAAGGAATAAGTGTTTTTTTTTTTTTCCTCTTTAACTCTGTGATATGATACTGACATAATCTTTACCTCCATGAAGGGCATAAACAGAAGAGTGTGTTGACAGAGTTGCCAAGCACCAAAAAAACCCCAAAACTATACAAATTGAGAAGCTTGGAGTTAAGGCTATAGTGGTAGGTAGGAATTTATCTCTTTGTGGACAGATTTTTAATTTGAAAGCATGGTCCTGTAAAAGTCTTCAATTTTGAAGGTTTTCATATAATGTGCCACCATTAATAGGATCTTTACTTCTAAGCAAATATGCCTTTTAAAGGCTGCTCTTGGGACCTTTTAATCTGAATTTCCTGACTTTTAACAAGATTTAAAATCTCTCAAATGTTGATTTCTTACAAATGTCTGTAATATAGTCTCTTAGGATTAAATTAAAAAGGATGACTAAGTGCAATGATCATAAGGGAACCATGTAAGACACCATTAGAATAGGGTCCGAGGACTAAATTTAGAGATAGCAGCATCCTAACGCTTCTAACTTTGCACAGTTTTGGGGTCAGACAAAATTACCAGTGGTAGTAGTAATATTGCAAGTTACTGGTTTCTGGGAAGGAAGAGCATGGAATACATTGCAGTTCCAAGGAATTAAATAACAGGATTAGAAATCAAACACACACTGCTGGCATGACACCGAAGCATACTGTGATTGATATCTTTGTTCTGTTGGCAAATATAATGCTGATGACAGCAGTCATTACTACTACAAAAACAATAACACCAGTCCAGAAAGACTGTATTCAGGCATCCAGCTGCTCTCATTCCAAGTGTAACTGACTGACGCTTTCACTTGAAAAATCAGGGTAAACCTAGATTTCCTATATCTTTATGCTGGTTGTCACCGACAAGTATGAAGTCAACTAGTTTGCACCTTTTGGGCTTGGCTGGCTTGAAAGGATGTCTGGTAGCTAAACAGCTCTGAGAGAAATTGTGATTCAAATTCACAGTTCCTCTCCTGCTTCTTTTCTACCCTCCAACCTCCTCCACCTGCCAAATATGCACAGTTTAATTTACTACCTCATCGAGTAAGTACTGCACCCCACCATGGTGCCTGGCTAGCTCTGGGTGCAGGAGCCAAGGCTGTATCCTCACAAACATTGGGCCTGTTCTCCCCATCTTCTCTGGGCATGAGGCATAGGGTTTAATCTAGGAGAGTTTTCTGTGACCATCTGGAGGGCTGGGTTGGTTTCTTATTAGGACAAGTACTCTTTCATGATTCTCTACAAGTACCTTGTTGACAACATAAACCTAAGTATAAGTAGGTCCTCTTGTGTTCCTTGGCTATGGAAATGACCCATTCCCACAAGTTAAATTATTGAATTTAGGGGTTTTAAAAATGCTTCTCATCTGTATGGTTGCAAAGACACTGTGGATGTGACCAGCGTAAGTTAGGGTGAAAAGTCTCAAATCTACATTAGCCTAGAAGTATAGCTCTGAGAAGTGTGAATTCTCATGCAACTCAGTGAGTTCTTAAGTCTGAAAGGTGAAGATTTGATTTATTTTTAGCAATGAAGTATTCAGCTGAAAAATCTGTTCCACCATTCCTAGCTGCCAACCATGCAGCCTATGCCTCTCGGGTGCCAAAAGGCTTAGCTCTCCCTTACCCAGCTGTGAAAACCTCCAGTGTTACCCAAGTCTTATGATGCAGCTAGGAATTGTCAATACAAAAATTATTAGCATATTGAAAACTGAAAATAGTAAGACCATGTAAAATCAATGGCGTATATCAAAATAAACTGCCTACTGGCTGCTGTCCTGCTTGTAGTATTTTCCTATTCAATTCTTTATAAACTTCCATTTAGCAATAGGAAGCTGCTGCAGAATTTCTTGTCATAACTGTATGTATCCTTTTTGTCTCTTACTAGAAACTTGCTGAGTAAAAGAATAGCCATTGGTTTGTGTATACACAAATCAGTGACGGAAACTGAGAAAAAATGGCTGGTAATTGGTGGCTTTTTCACCAGCATTCTAGTTACATAAGTAATTTGGGTCCCTAGCAGTTATTTAGCCTACTGACTTTCAAACAAGGCATTGTACCATCTGTACTTTCATATGAGTTATGGACTTCTAATTTCCAATACCCACTGATGCATACTCTGAATTGTATACAAAACTAACCTATGTTGGTTCAACTTGCTTCAACTTTTTTTTTATTTTCCATTCTTCTCTTTTTAATGTTTCTTCTCTCAAATATTTAACTGGACTACTAACAGTGTCCTTATCACTGTACAAAACATGTCGGATGATCCTGTCACTGCCACAAAGAATTTTCAACCTTCAAAATCCAGATACAAAATGCATTGGATGACTAGGAGAATGGGTTTTAGTGTAGTAAATGTTGCATATGGGTGTAGAATAGTGCTTTCTGTTTTTAAGTGGTTTAACACTTGATGCTTTGTGGAAATATTGAGTTTAAGAAAGGGATTTGAATGAAGAAGGTGATTGCCTTGTTCAGCAGGGCCAGAAAGGACTTTACATGTGATAGCAATATGTATAAACAGTGTCCAGAGATGAATGGGAAATGCAAAGGAAGAGGTGAGGAAGGAGATCTAGGTGGAGAAAAAAATAGGATTAGGAAGAAATAAGCATGGATAGCACATGTAGAATCTTGAAGGGCAGTAGGAGAAATCTGAACTTGATAAAGGTAAGACAGTTCATGGATGTTTTCAGTGGAGAGAGTAACTGGGCAGGGGTCAGGAGAATCTATTTTAGGCGTGGTATCTCGGATGGCCGGGAGGAAATTGAGCAAGGAGACCAAGAGGAGAAAGTTACAGTAGCACAAGTACGAGATTGCCTGTGGCATAGTTGTGTGTTTGGCGTGGAGAGAGGAGTGAAGAGTAGCTGAGTAGCCAACTGGATGTAGGAAGCCAAAGCTTCCACCCGGTGTGTTGGTTTTGTTCCAGGAATTTGAAAAAAATATGAGCATAGCTCTGAGAGTGATCATTTAAAACATTGTCCACAATGTTAAGACCCCCATTTGCAGCCATTTAGCTTTGTAAGAACTCATCCAGTTCAAAACACTCAAGTTATTTAAGTTGCTAAATTAAAAAGTGAGGGTTAAACTGTTACAAACATTTTAACCAATACATCAGTGGATTTCTTAAGGGTTTAGTATAGAGCTTGAGCATTCAATACCACTGCAAGGAGACACCTTTGTCTAAGCTTATGGAAGGAAAACCATCAAGTGTCTGTCAGACAAGGTAGATGCAGATACTAATGAGCATGTTGAGCTCTCATCTTTAAGCCACAAGAGAAAGAATAAACGTCTTATAGGTCAGTTTGTACTCCACTTCTGCTGCTCGTGGCCATAATAGGTTAATTTTCACTGGCTGGTAGGGAAAGTTGTTAAATCTAACTAGGCCGGCTGGTGTGATAGCAATTTGAAATTAAATATGTACTAACTAGCTCATTTGTCTTTTAAAGAAGAGTGAAGCTGGTGAATGGAAGTGATGAGTATGTTGCATAGCATGGGTCAAAGGCCTGAAAAAAGAGTTTAGCTAGTGTGGTGAGAGAAGCACCAAATGCTGTCAAGAAAATTTATTTAGAAGAGCAATCAGGCATCTGGGTAACACCTATGCTCCAGATCACTAGTAGTGACCATTAGTTATTCTGAAATGAAGTTATTCTGACAGCATGTCTCCACCTGCTGTCCCCTACAACTCCTAATAGTAAATGTTTACCTCTAGAGAGATAAGGTAGGTGAGGTAATATATATTTTTTTTAAATTGGACGTCTCTTTCACCAACAGGCATTTTCAGAATACACAGAGCTCTTCTCCTGGTTTACCTTTGTCATTTAGGGCATTCAATGTATTCTAAACTTAACAGCATTTGCAAACTTCTGCTTGTACATCACCTTTAAACCTATTTTCAAAATAAATTATTTTCTTTATGCCATTTATTTTGTTTCTAGTAAATGTTGTTCTTCTGTTTAAAAAAACTTCTGTTTTTGAAAATGAAATGTCAGCATGCTTTTGGACTTTGTGAATCTTAGGGAATTGACAATAACAAATCATACGTACACCATATGTGCTAGATGGTTTTCTAGACTGTCAAAGTACTAGCTCTGAAGAGTTTTTTAAAAAATGAAGTAATTATTTTCTTTAAAGTCAAAGTTACGCAGTTATGTGTTAGTTGTACACATTTGCAAAAGACACACAAATATCTAGGGTGATTGATACTAGAGAGAACTTCAGAAGGACCTAACAGAAATAGGTGTATGGGCAGTATGATGGCCGATGAAATTCGGTGTTGATAAATGTAAAGTTATGCTATCTGAAAGGATTAACTCTACTGGTGTCAAAATTAGCTGAAAAAATATGGGTATAATTGTGGACTTATCAATGAAAATTTATCATCAGCATGCAGTGGTGTTCAAAATGTAAATCAGATGTGAAGATGCATAATGATTGATAGAAAATAAGTGTTATAATGCCAAGTCAATGGCATGCCTTTGCTTGGGACATTTTGTTCTTTACTGGGCATGGTATCTGAAAAAGGAGACAGAAATAATATGGGTTTTGGAATAGAGAAAGTATATCCTCAAATATACACCATTGCTTGCAAGTTTTAAAACTAGGCTGGAATAAATATTTAAAAAGTGTACTCTACAGAACTCTCTTGGCTTGACATTGAGATGGACTGGATGATCTAAGTAGGCTCTTCTCTTTTGATGGCTCTCCCATTATGACCTCAAAGCACCTTCCATTTACTTCTATTGTCAGTAGTCTCAGTGTCATCTTAGACCTCAGACTCTCTCTCTGGCATCTCCAATACCTGAAAATATGCCTGTTGCTACCTCCTCAGCAATTCCCATGTATATCACTACCTTGACTCAGCCTGTGGTGAAACTTTCTTTCCATATAATCTTCTCCTTTGATTATTACCATTCTTTTCTGTGGCCTCCCTAAATCCTAGCTCTCCACAATGCTACTGCTGTCACGCACTGGAAGACACATGAGCACATCACTATTTTCAGCAGCTCTTCTGGCTCTTTTTTCTTTTCTTTTTCAGGATTCAGTTCTAAATGTTATGAACTTGATCTGACTATTCTCCTTCTCAGTTGTCTGTCTCCTGGTTCCCCTTCTCCTCTCCCAGTCTTCCCACTGGTACTATTTGTGCTACAACCTATACTGCTGCTATGTGGTAGAATCCCTCCTTTTTCTACCAGTCATTGATGCACTTACTTTAAATATTACCTGAAAGCATCTCTTCTCACTTACTATACATCTTAATTTCTCTTTTATCTGATATCTTTAAAAATGGTTTGAGTCTGTGTAGGAGCTAGGAATAGAACTTGAGAATTCCTGTTTCATAGCCCTCTGCACTCATCACTGAGCCACATCTCTCTGTCTTCTGTGGAATTGAGAGCAGATGCCTGATCAGCATTTTCCCAGATTTTTTACAGAAGGAGGGCGGTGACAGACCCAGAGGAGGCACTCATGGTGCTACAGACACATAAATTTAATGTTAGTTTCATCACCTGCTAAGGATCCACATCGGAAGATCTAGAGTGATGAATCCAGGCGGCCTGGAAACTGATTAGCTGCTTTTGGGAGACTAGGTGGTGATTATATGCTACTATAAAACTTTATTCTAGTGCGAAGAGGCTGGCTGCATTCCATTAAATTATTTTCACACTCCCAACCAGCTTCTTAACGTTAGTGTTACTGCTTGGCTGTTGCTACAAATCATTTAAACTATTTTTTATTTTTCAGTTCTGAGGATATAGCGACAGATAATTCTTATAGCAGATCTTTACCGTTCTCAGAGTATTGTGGGCATCACAAGGTTGATACACCATTGTTAGGGTCCTGCCAAATTCACAGCCGTGAAAAACATGTCACGGACCATGAAATCTGGTCTTTTGTGTGCTTTAGAGATTTCATGGGGGAGACCAGTGTTTATCAAATTGGGGATCCTGATTTAAGGGGATTGTCGGAAGGTATGTCACAAGGTTATTTTAGGGGGATCGCAATATTGCCACCTTTCTCCACTGCCTTCAGAGCTGGGTGGTCAGAGAGCAGCGGCTGTTGGCCAGGTGCCCAGCTCTGAGGGCAGCACCCAGCCAGCAGCAGCACAGAAGTAAGGGTGGCAATACCATACTATGGCACCCTTACTTCTGCACTGCTGCCTTCAAAGCTGGGTGGCGGAGAGTGGTGACTGCTGACTGAGGGCCCAACTCTGAAGGCAGCAGCGCAGAAAATAAGCATGGCAGTGCAATACCATACTATACCATCCTTCCTTCTACGCTGGTACTGGCGGTGGCTCTGCCTTCTGACCTGGGCTCCTGCCTTGTAGCCACCTCTCCAGCTGCCAGTTCTGAAGGCAGCAGCACTACCAGCAGCAGTGTAGAAGTAAGGGTAGCAGTACTGTAAGCCCCCCCTACAATAACCTTGTGACCTCGTCACCCCCCCCACACAACTCCTTTTTGGGTCAGGGACCATGGCTTCCCATAATGTAACAGTCTTTATTATGCAGTATGTTTCCAGACGTAAGGAAAAGGAGTAACTTGCCAGATCAGTGATGGCAGATAGCCCTGGAGTACTACATACAGTGCTTATTAAAAATGAGTGTAATTGATTTGATACTTATTACTGTAAGATGAATTCATTTACTTTTTTTAAAGATGCTCATCCAATGCCCCATGTAGCGTGAAATAGTTATTGGCTGATCTTATGATCTGGATCAGCAATTCCTTTGAAAACTTAGAATGCTTCTAAAGCCTGGAAGAAAATGTGAACTGTTTGGAAATTGATGATGGAGACAGTGGGTATATATCAATTTTAGCCCCTCTTATTATTTGTCACTCTTTAACCATCAACGCTGTACACAGTGCTGATGAAGATACTGCCCATGTCTAAATGAGCTTACAGTCTAAATCGATAGACCTAGAATACATTGTGAGAACCAAAGGAACGTTATCTTTAAACTTTTAACTTTGCAACTGATAATTTTATTAATGTAGGTTAGTGCTTCTGGGCTAAATGAGTCTTTGGAATGGAACTGAAAGAAGACGGGTGCTTAGCACACTGGGATAAGAAGTGAGTTTGAGACACATAGCACTGGAAGAATGCACACAGATAAGAGAAAGTAGAGGTGAAGAGGAAAGATGAGGCAGAATTCTTTCATTGGGTGAAGAGAAAAGTGGTAATAAATTAAGGCAGAGATGAGGCAGAGGCTGAGCCTTGACGGCAAGGACAAGGAGTTTAAAGTTGATATGGAAAATGCGTAGAAGGAGAATGACCACAGTCTTAGTGCCAATTTATGAAAACTTATTTTTGCTGCTGAAATATAGCAGATAAATTCCAGGTGACTCTTTCTGACCACACTAGAGCGACAATAAGAAGCTTACTTTGTGTTTATAGATTTTTTTTTTCAGCTGCTTTTGACTCATTGTATTGATCAGCACTGTGCATACTGCTGCACCAGTATGGGGTGTCTGAGGGCTTAGTGTGCTTAGCAGAGGAACTGTACTGCAGTACACTTAGTTGTGTGAGGGTCAACAGTTATATTATAGACTGGTTTTCAATAGAATCAGGAGTACAGCAGGGATGCATTCTCTCACCTGTGCTCTTTAATGTTCTAATAGACTATCTGATGACAAAGCTGACTGAGGCCAAAGTAGTAAGCGGTGTGAAATCTAAAGATTCATCTTTAGAGGATCTTGGGTATGCGGCTGATACTGCCTTACTGGGAGAGACCATGGACCAACTACAGCTAGTGGTAGAAGAGCTGTGAAAAACTGTAGAATCTATGGGACTTAAGATCAGTAGTGGTAAAGCTATTTGTGCCTCCTATAAAATGGAAATGAATGACCTGCAGATGCTTTCTGTAGATGGTAGTGACATTGATTGGGTGAACAATCCTTGCCTGGGTAGTTGGCTGACAGCAGGATGTTCTATATCTGGAGTCACATATCAGATTGGTCTTGTCAGTAGGATCAAGTCCAATGTGCAGAAAAAGGTATAAGGTACTTTTACAGAAGGGTTATAGAAGTGAGGTTGAAGGATGTAGAGCACAAGGCCAACCACAGAATGAGGTTGGAGGATGCAATTTTTGGGGGTTTTCAAAAAACAAAATCCTCCCACATTTATGTAACCCACACACCTTCTGGGTGTGGTGTTCGGTCCCATCTAGTGGCACCTAGAGAGTGTTCTACAGCCTTAACTAAGAGTCAGTTGGCTTTTAGCTCATGCGGTAGAGGCACATGCACTACGCTCCAGAGGTCCCCAATTCGATCCTGCCCACCAACGACCAAGGTCTGTTGGCATTACACTTATTCTTTCCAAAAAAAGATGACTTTCAAGGGACTGTTCAAGATAGAAGTCTGTTGTGCGTACCACCACAGCTACATAATAGCCAGGTGAACCTTCTGTTGCTGCTGCATTATGACCACTATGCTTCATTCCTTTGTGGAAGAATTTATTGTAGAATCCGTCCTGTGCTCCAGAATCTGTTTTCCTCAAAACAAAATAGCTTTTGTGCTTGCAAAGAAAACCCTGAGCAGGGTGTAAATTGATTGTTACTTCCTGAGTCTTAGCCTGAAAAATTACTCTTGGATGTGATCTCCTCCAAAGTTGATGATTTTTTAAATATCAACCTTTACTACTTCACTGCTGATTAAGTGAATATTTCTGCTTAAGTGTGCCTCTTCCATGAGCTTAATTGCCTTCTACTTGTCCCCATATACCAAACACTTGAATGATCCTCTACCCCATTGCCAAAACCTCAAGCTTGGACCTTGTTAATGTCTATGATGCAGTGAGGAGTTGTCACTACAGACATCCACAGCATATCAAAAATGGAGACAACATAGATTTAGTAATATCAAACAAGAGAAGGGCTACTGTACTACATTCATTTTTTGTATTTAGTTTATTAAAATCCTTCCTTTTACTGTAGAATTTCCAGTCTACTACTACAGGGGCTGCAGGATTTAGGTGAAGCTTTCAACAGAATATGCAGGGCTTTAACCAGCTCTTTTCTCTGTGCTCTTAATGTATGCAGGGACTCCCTTTTTTTTTGTCTGAAGGCAATCCATTATGGTGGGGAGGTGTCTTTATCAGATCAAACTTCTGGTCACAAAATACATTGGTTCTGGACAATATTTCCTGTAACTTTTGCATCAGTATAAAGTGTCTCTGTTACAGTGGTTAAATCCTCTGATTTTTACAATTAAAGATACAATTAAAGTCCACTTAAACTTATGGAAAAATAAATGTCTACACTAAGTGTAGCTTTGTCTAGTAAATCACAGGTACTCTGCCTTACCACCATGACCCATCCATTAAACTGGGGAATAGGAGAGATTTAGGCATCAGGACATGCATAAAGTGCTGATTTCTGCCTGTTTTTGGCAATTGCAGGTTGTGTAATCGGATTGCTGTCTTGAGGTGAGTAAGAACTAGGCAGCTGAGCATCAGTAAGAACTTGAGCTCATGTTCTCCCCTTACATGAAAATAGTAGAGTCTCCATGAGATCATTTGGACATGCTTTCCCACTGGATACGAGGAGGGGTGAATAGAATTAAACCAAGGTGATTTAAATCACCAAGTAGAAAGCCTAGATTTTTATCAACTGTTCCATTCATATTTTCTAAAGAGAGATGTATTCTCATTAGCTGATATAACCATTAAAACATGTTGGTTTACAACTAAATAGAGCCTTTACACTAGATTTGGTATATCTTGTCACTGCTTAGGAGAGTATACTATAACTATAAACGTTTCTTCAAGCAATTGCGTAGCTTAATATTTTCGGATCTTGGTAATACTTTTTAATATGTTAGAAGATGGTTAATGATATATTATTTACTAGATAATTAACTCTTTGCTCATGATTTGTGTCAAGCTGCATTAGGATGGAAACTGGAATTAAACACACAACGGCATATAGAATTTGGTTTTATTAAAACACCTTACATGTTTTGAAAGCATAAACTTTTCTCAAAACATGTTTCACATTTACAATTAAATGATTTATTAAAGGAACAGAGATTAACTGTAGTCAGTGAATTAAACTGATTATTTCAGTTCAGCTTGGGAAAATTTTCAAATATGCCTAAGTGAAAGTGACTGGAACATAAGTTTCTACTTATCTAAGTCTCTTGAAAATGAGACAACAATTTGCTAAGTTACTTTAGGCTATCCTTCAGACTTTTTAAAACTAGTAAATATCATCCCCCTCCCTCCTAGATTTTATTCATAGACTGGAAGAGAAACAAGTTTTCCTTTGTTTAAAAAAACAAAACAAAAAAACCTCCCAATCGATTTCTCAACTTTGAATTAGTCCAAATGAAGAAAATCTCTTCAGTAGCACAGAAAGTGTACTACTGCTTTCAAAAGCTGGTTTAGCACTTAAGCACCTGAAATCTAAGTTGTTGAGGTAGTGACTTCCTGCAATTCAGTGGTAAGACTTTCTTTAAAACATCAGCAAACCTGTACTGCATGAATGGTTCACTTCGAGTCTTGAAACTTATCGTTGAAGTACTTTAGTGGCTTTTGGATGCCTGTGTAATAGCACTAGCGTCTTCAGCATTTAGGCACCTATACTGGTATTTTAGGTTGAGAGTAATGGCAAGAAAATGAGGTTGAGTGAGTGCTTGATCTATACGCTTCTTTACTGCGTGCAATTTAACTTTGTTGTTGGGTATTTATTTCTTCAATATCTCTTGAAGTTCCTTCCAAATTTCACCAGCATCAGCAGTACTGCAGCAATCTTACTACATGCATCTGAGGAAGTGGGTATTCACCCACGAAAGCTCATGCTCCAAAACGTCTGTTAGTCTATAAGGTGCCACAGGATTCTTTGCTAATCTTACTACAGTTTGTCTAAGGCTATGGAAATAGGTTTCAGTATATTCAGCATATCTTCTACATTTCTCTTTAATCCAATATTGACTTTTTGGTTATGATAGTTCCATCTACTTTGTCACAATTTTCTTCACAAATTGTTATCGGAATAGGCCATTCTTAATAAATAACTCAAAACAGTCAACCACTGAATTCCATTGTGCATCTTGGTGGAGAATTAGTTTGAAATCTTCCTGCTCTCTTCAGTGAAGCTGAAATAAAGTGGTTGTTACAGAAGTATTGTGCAATTTTAACACTTTCCTTTATTCCTAGAATTGTACCTAAACCTTTGGCTAAAATGTGCGTCAAATGAGCACTGTGCCCATATGTTAGGTTTCAGGTTCCCTTCGTTATCTTCTTCTAGTTTTCTTCTCAATTTTGAGACATTTGTAGCATTGTTTGGGACAAAGCAACACACTTGACATGTTGTTTTTTGTTCACAGTTGTTAGAGTTTTTTCGGCTGCTACTTTTAAGTATTCCGCATTATTAACACTACCTGATGTATCAATTGTTTCTGTGTAAGCCCCACCTTCTCTTGTCACACAAGCACATGTTACTGGATCAGTATGTACATTGTACCACACAACAAGACTCGGATTAACAAATTTTCTGTCAGTGTTTTCTGCACCTTGTTCAACTTCCTTCTCATATGCTGTATCTGGCAACCTTCCAGCAATGTCCGCTCTAGCAGGCGGAATATAGCCTGTTTGTAATGACTGAACCATGTCAATGAAATATTTGTTCTGAAAAAGATGAAAGGGAGAATTTGTTGCTTAAATAAACTAAGCAATCTTTTCAGCTGTTCAGTCTTGCTGGAATTTGCTGGTCGTGGTTACAAACTCATTCATGGTTTTACTGGATGATGAAGAAAGGCTTTTTTGGGAGTGGAGGGATGTGCAGGTAATTTACTGTCTGATGTATATTAATTTAGTTGCAGAAATGCTGGTCACACCAGCAGATGGCTCTAAAGTTCTAGACCTTGCAGACAATGGATGTTCATCTGAACATCCCTGAAATAAAGATGGTAAAAAGGTAACTCATTCACTGAGCATTGCAATCTTTTTAAATCAGTACACTGAGTAAATGACAGATTCTTCATAGTGCAGCTGTTTATATCACTGTTTAAATGATATAATCTAAATCCAGTTTCATAGGGACAATAAATTATAAGGACTATCTAAATCTATTTAAACCCTTATCTCTAGCAATATACCAAACAGCTTGGGAAAAAACGTCAAGTGTTAAAATTCATAAATGCCTAATAAAACTTCAGTTTTGAACAGGAAAGCTTCATGTAGGATGTTTGACTGTATTGAGCAATTAAAAAAATTTAATCCAGTAGTAATAGTAAAAATGAAATTGATAAATACTCCCTCAACAAACTATCATACTAATTATATTTTGGATGTGAACATTTTGAAATTTATAAGTATCTGCCCAAAACACAAATTTGATGATGATCTAAATTATCATTTACTAGCATTGTTAGAAAGGATAGGTAGCCTAGAAGAATGATGCAAAAACAAATTTACTATCCAATTGATCCAGATTGGTTCAGACTTGTCTGCATCATAATCTTCAAAGTTGTTGCCTTCTGAGAAGCATTTTTCTTAATGCTGTTTCATTCTGATGTCCAGGCCTTGTATCTTTTTGTTGCACTGTATACATTTGCCATGTGTTCCTCTTGCATTGTAGATATGCTCTTCATTGCTCTATGCCACAAATTCATGGGAGACCACTCTTTTTCAAACATCAGTGTCCTTTTATTTCCTTGTATTTTACTACTACCACATGTATACAGCTTTATACAGTTCCCTATCAGGCAGGTAGCCCCATGGGGATCAGCTTGCTCTTACAGCTAGCTGGGAGCAACAGGCCCTCACTTTCCTGTTCCTCCCTTCCTACTTCCTTCCCTGCTAGCTTTTATAGGCCTTCCCACACCAAGCTCACAAGTATCTGTCCTTTAGGGCTTTAATCAGCCACCCTGTCAGCTCCAATCTCTTCACCTTACTGGGAGCTGAGCTAGCAGGCTCTGAGCTAGTGGGCTGAGTCAGTGCCTTTTGGCCAGCACTCTTTTGCATGTACCCAGGGATACAGGAATTTCATGACTGTATTCCCAAATATGGTCTTTCTATGACCTGCAGTCATGGCAATATTTTTTCCTCTAAATCTCAGGTGTCGAAATCAGCACTAGAGGCTATACTCTGTCCCTTCTTTCCACAGTGACCTGCTTTGATACTAGTTTTGCTCCTTTCTGGTTACACAATGTGCTCCTTCTCCCTTGTTACATAATTCCCCTGCTCCCAGAAAAACAAAAGAACTAACAATCCAAGACTTCTGTCATGTAACCCACATGCCTTTTACACTGCAGTATTTTATTTGTTTATGGACAGGGAGACAGTTGAGAAATTATTGGATTTGTGTGCACATGCAAGGAGACATAGCAAGGCCATTTACCTGAAGTGTCCAGAACCAGGAAGAAGCAAAGTCTGGTAGTTAGTTACTGAGCAGATCCGTGTTTTTCCCTGAGCCGGAGAATAAGTTTCTATCATGAATGGAGTCATAAATATTCAGTCTTTTTTTAGAACTGAGCCAATTAGAGCTCAGGAAGGGAGAAGTTATAAAATAGGAGTCTGAAATCACCCAGGTGAGCTCAGTGGATGACCCTGAGGGGATCACATGAGAGTTAGAGGCTGAATTCCAATGCTTGTCATAACTTTGCCAGTCTCTTGCACCCAGTAGCACAGCACTGAGATCCCCCACAGGATCAAGCCCATAATAGAACACTTGACATCTTGTGCCATATTTATAAAGCTTGACCTCAAAAGTTAGATGTTTTCCCCCCAGATTCTTTCTTTATATAGAAAAGCAGCCTTTAATTCAGTTTTTGATAGAGACTCATGGATACTGCATATTTTATTTTTTGTTTAAATGTCTTGAGAGAGTATAATAAGTTTAGGCCTTAACATATTTTGTATTAAATTCAGATTTCATTTTAAACAGGTTTATTTTTAAAAAGAAAAACTTATTATGATTTAAATAAAATAAACTGTTTTAAATTTAAAAATGTTCTTTTTTTGTTTAAAAAAACTGTATTTTTGTCTCTCTCGATAGGAGGGAGCTTTGAATGTTGACTGTAAATGAGGTCTTCCAACCATATGGGTGCTCTGGAAATTGTGAGGAAATATTTATCTCTGTAGCTCTTGGGGCATCTCTGTACTTGGCTCATTCTGGAACTCCAGCTGTGCATTCAACTTCTCTTCCTCCTAACAAAGGGGAAACTAATGTTACTCCTTGTAGTTCTGTGCAGCTATCATTTAGAATATTTGTTGGCTTGCCATGGGAGTGCTTTATAGGAAGAGGGAAGTACTGTCTAGGCTCCACTTCATCTCATCTGCAAACGTCTCCATTGTATCTTAACCCAAGTGTTGCAACAATTAATAGAATAAATTACTTTAAGAAATATTTATTGGATTTTTAAAATCTTTCCAGTGTTGTAAATTCATAGAATATATTAACTGATTTATTGGATTATTTTTATTTGTTTTAGGGATTAATTTTTTTGGTTAGTAGATACCTAGTTTTCTTTTTTTCTTTTTTCTTTTTTTCTGTTTTTGTAAACTTGGTTGGCTGGTCTCGCAGCATAAAAAAATTCTTCTTTCCCTTTTTAAAATTTGTTAGGGCTTTTGGTGATAACAAAGGGTAATGAGGCTTTGATTGGGATGGGGTTTTGCTGCTGTTTGGTGACCAGAATATTTGCTTTTTACTTGATTAGACTGCTGGATGATATTTTTACTGATTGTAAATTTAATTGCTATAACATCACTTTAAGATCATAGCCATTTTTATATTTTAATCAAAAGAATAAATTAAAATAAGAGGTAATTCAGAAGTAGTATGCAAATAAATGGAAGATCTCCAGATCAATAAGCACTTATAAATCTTTAAAAAAGTAGTAGTTAAGATGTTCCTTATATATTTATTAATGGTAATTCATTCATGAAGGTATTCCAAAAAGGAGCTGCATGAAGCCTAATGCTTGTCCTTGTTCATACCCTTCTCCTTGTTGTTGACATCTTACTCCCAGAGGTCTCATTTGGTACATGACACAAGGAAGATGAATGTTTATGATGGTTGGCTGGAAAGACAGAGTAAGTGAAACTATTCAGTGAGATGGGCCGTCAAAGCGGCAGTCAATGAAACTGCCATATTCAACATAATGTTGATCTTGCCTTTCTTTAATAGCACTCTGGGAGAAGTGATTACACAGAGCTGAAATGGCACAGGATATTTTGGGGCAACAGAGTTAATTTTTTTTTTTTTAGTTTGTTGGACCATTCAAAAAGAACTAGAGTTTCTGTTTTTATTATGGGGGAGCAGCAGCCACTCTGATATTTAGGTTGTCGGACACCTTCCATTGTGTATGTGATTAAACCCCTCTCCCCTCCATTATTGTATCTAAGTAAGAGATGGGTTTTACAGAATGCAAAAAGACAAACAGCATTATGTATATGTCCCACAAGAATGTCATCACATATGGAAATATTGGTAAATGGTTTGTCTCCATGAAGTTGTTGCAGTTCTCTGTTTTCAGGAGCTTGTGCTCATATTGTATTTAGAATGCATCTTACTTAAAAAAAACAAAACAAAAAACAGTGGTTTGCATTTTAACAGGTAAATATCTCTCTAAACGCTGAGCCTCTCTATGGGGCCAGATGGCCCCAACAGCCTTACTACACTACTTAGACCTCAACAGCAGCATCCGCAAGTTGCACCCTGCGCAGCCTCATGAGTCTAAGCTGTTGTGTGGAGTAGGGAGACTGACTGCTGAAGCTCACTACAGTGGGAGGACAAGTCTTTTGGGAGGAAATGGTTATGTTACCAGAACTTTGATAGAGAATGAAATTCTTGATTAGATACAATTCATAAATTCAACTCGCTTCTTATAGATGCTCTTAACTTTTACTACTGAAGATTGTAGAAGATTATGATTATTAATCAGGGCCAGATGTAAGAAGGACTCCATCCCACTCTTTCACTGCAGAAGCCTGTGCATATTTTGGAAACCAGATAATTTTCTATCCTTGCACAGGGTTTCAGAAGACAGTCTGGGGTTATATGAAATCTGACAGAGTGATGTTCATCCTTGATCTAACTTCATTAAAGTTACACTGGGGTGAATTTGGTCCATTGCTTATTTGTGTGGGGATGTGAAAGAAAAGTTATCCTTCCACTCATAGCAATAAAAGTATCTGAATAAAAGTAGCACAGTTCTTATAGATAGTTTTGAGGGGGGGGGAGTAGAAACATAGTCGTTTAAGCACAGGGCCGGTGCAAGGAAGTTTCGCGCCCTAGGCGAAACTTCCACCTTACACTCCCCACCCAGCTAACCCCGCCCTCCCCACGGCAACTAACTCAGCCTCCCACCTGGGGAGCCCCCCCGCAGCAGCTACCCCCCCCACCGTGACAGCTAACCCGTCTCCCCCTTGTCCCCCCACGGCAACTAACCCCGCCCAGGGAGACTCCCCCTGTCCCCCCCAAGGCAGCTAACCCTGCCTGGGGAACCCGCCCCAGCTCATCTCGGCTCCGCCTCCTCCACTGAGCATGCCGGCACTGCTCTAATTCTCCTCCCCGCCCAGGCTTGCAGCGCTGATTGGAGGAGACTTAGAGCTGAGCTGTGTGCTCTGCGGAGGAGGTAAGCTGGGGCAGGGAGCTGTTCCCCTGTGCGCACCCGCCCCTTCGTTACTGCGGGTAGCCCTCCCCGCGCACCCCCCCAGCTCACCTCCACTCCACCTCCTCGCCTGAGGGTACTTTTAGGCGCCCTAGGCGGCCACCTAGTTTGCCTAAATGGTTGCACCGGCCCTGTTTAAACAGGCTAATACACTGTAGCGCAATAGGTCTAACAATGTTGTCACAAACAATAGAATGTACATTCGACTGAAATACCTCTTCAAGATTCACTTACTCCACAGATGCTAACCTACGTCAATCAGTGCCCTCTCTGCTCACATTTTGTATGTGAAGAGGGGATGAGAATGAATATAAACTAATGACCTGTGGCTTCCAGGAGCAGCTTGTATTCTGTTTCTGTTTATATACTGTTAGCTCTTAGGGCAGGGTCTATTTTTATTTATCTTGCACAGTTCCAAATAGAATAACAGCATTTAAATAATTATCTAATGAATGCTAAGACCGCCACTAGAGGAGGGAGGGTGGGTGTTGCCTTGCCTGCTGCGTGGAAAAAGAGGCTTCCAGCGCCCAGGCTTGAATCTTTATAGCCTTCAGACCTCACTTCCTTGGGGGTGAGTCAGCGCTGGAAAGCTGACCACCATTCACCTTTTGCAGCCGTTTCTGACTTCATTCCCACCCCTAGCCATAAAGCACAGCTGCCTTCCCTCAGCAAAGCCGGACAACATTCCATCTGCTTTAGGGGCGTTGTGGTCAACTCTAGTATACAAACTGGTTGCCAAGTAAATGGGAGTTGTAACAGGAGAGGTTTGGAGAGAGTGCTTCCTTCTGTTTAGGGATGGCTCCACACTAAGTAGTGGATATGGAGGACAAGGGAACAATTGCTGTGACCTGCCTTGGATATATTGTTGTGTCCATTCTGCTAGAAGACAGACAAGACTTTTGGTACATGAAGTACAAGTTGGTGGCCATACTCCTATACAAGATGCATTGTCTGGAAGTGCAAGTTTCAGCACTGCAGCATTTGAGAAAACAAAAGACTTCTTGGACAACTGGATTCAGAAATTGTGTCCACAACAGTCTATATAAGGGGAAAGACTGGCTATAAAGCAGTGGTCCCCAACCTTTTTGTGGCCAGTAGCACATTCATGTTTTCAGAAGAGTGTGGCGGGCCCCAACAATTTTTCAAGGCTTATTTTGTATTTGTACATTAAATAATACAAAAAGTCATATTTAATATTACATAATATATGAATCCAGAGAGAAGCCATGAGGACAGAGAACACTGGCACCCGCAGCCCTGGAGTTCTCTGTCCCCGGCAGGCTTGGAGCCGTGGTTTCTCTTCCCTGCTGGGCACTAGGTGGGCACACACAAATGCCCCGGCGGGTGCCATGGTGCCCGCGGGCACCGCGTTGGGGACCACTGCTATAAAGGAAATGGAGAGAATAGAAACCAAAGACTCAGATTGGCAACTTTTGACCAAGGGGGAAGTAGAACCAAGAGGCTTTCAACCTGATTAGAAGTATTGAATCACTATCAAACACTCAATGAGTAAATTGCTAAAGAGCCTGTCTCTGGAGGAACAGAAAGCTACAGGGGTTGTACCTGGTAAATAACCTTGTGGTATGAAGTAAGCAGCTAGCAGGAGGTTCTTCATCCATCCGAAGAAGGCAAGCAGTATTATTGGTGACTCCGTATTAAGCAAAATGAACAGAGAATTCAAGGAAAGGACACAAGGACAATAAAACGGCAAAAATACAAGATGTAACTGCAAGATTAGATGGGATTATGCAGTTGTCTGGTAAATTGACACTGATCATACACGTTGAAACCAATGGTATGGCATCACTGGAACTATATGGATTATGGAATTATGGATTATGAGTTGAGAGAAGTAGAAAATACCACATGTGGGTTGCGGGAATGGTGTGAAGCCAAAGGTTTTAGTTATGTGGAACATTAGGCCACAATCCACCAAGAGAGGGATTGGTCTGTATGAATGGGATGGTCTGCAGCTCATAGGTGAGTCTTCTCTGGAGCTTGGCAGAAGCAGCATGGAGGTCCTTCAAATTAACAGTGCAAAGGAAGGGTGTTAAGGAGACTAGTTGATTTAAAAAATTACTCAGCATGCCACGAAGAACATGAAAAGAGTTTTCAGTTGCTTATAAACAAGTGCTACAAGTCTGGGTAACAGGCAAGTGGAATTGGAAATTCTCATTAAGAAACTTGATATAGTTGGCACTATTGAAACTACAGCCACTGGTTACAACTCCAACAATACTCCTCGTCTCTGGAAAGACATTCAGCAAGAGAGGAGCAAGCCAGTACTTCTCTACTGTGGGCTATTTAGTGTCGTGCACCCTCTGCAAAGATTGGTAGGAAAGGAACAACTCAATGTCTCACTGAAATAGCACCTGCTCTTTTCCCCTGCATCTCTATCAATCCGAATAGTTCAGCATCCACAAGGAGACTTCTGAGACTTTGTCATTACAGTTTCCCTCCCTCCAGTCCTGTATTTCTAATGTGCTTCTGACATTGATTCAGCTGATAATTTTAAGCTCAATATGATCAAAGCCAAGCTTTTGATTGTCTTCACTGTAAATAAAACAATGGATTTCCCTCACCCCTGTGCCATAATCTGTGTGTCCTTTTTACTCTGCCTTCCCAGTGCATACATCCAGGCACTGTCTGAGGCTTGCCACTTCTACTGCCATAATGCCAAGATTTAATCCTTTCTGCTCAGACTGCCAAGACTTTTTATAGTAGACTCAACATGAGATGAGAGTCAACAAATCTCTTGCTGTCTGGCTTTAATGCCAGCCATGTTGCGCCTTCCAGTCCATTCAAAATGTTGCTCATGGGGTCATCTTCCTGGCTCATATCTCTGACTAAGCTGATAAAGGGTCATTAAAAATATTTTAAAGTGATGACAAATAGAAGGACAATATCTTTGTTGCAGCTTCTGGGATTTTTGGATCCCCTTAGATTTCTAGTGCTACCTACTGTTTTATCCATAGGGTTTGATCATGCAAGTGGTTTAGCATTGACTTCAGTATGAATTGAAGGCTCCCTCACAGGTTTTGTCCCTGTGGCAAATAAGAATAACTATTCTAACATTTTAAAGTTTATATTGCATACTGAATTTTCATTCATTTTGTTAACTAGGCCAGACAAGTACTGTAGTGGTTGTATTGCTGTGTTAAATGGACTTTAATTCTGTTCTACATCAGTTTTTATATAGCGCTCATTGTCGTATCTAAACACCTTCCTGCAGTGCATAAAGCAGCACAACTGCACATTGTCGTGTGTTCTCTCTCATCCGTTCCCCAGAGGGAGAGAGATGTGTAGTGGAGTGTCTTATTTTAGTAGTGGCTCGTTTTAATATAAATATAGCTGTTGCTATATGTTCATTAGAGAAGACAAGGTCAAAGAAGTGCGTCTTCTACTTGGAGCAGAAAGTGTTGAGGTTTTGATGTTCCTTAGTTCCTGTGGAAGTTCATTCTGCAGTTATGGACCTCCTTGGATAAAGGTCCATCTCATGCACAGATGAGCTTTACTTTTTTTTAAGAGTTTCATTGTGCCGGAGGAGCGTAGCTGTCGACCATGGTCGGCATTCCAGAGCTTTAGACAATCTTCTTTGTTTCCTGAGCCCAAGCAATGGAATGCTTTTCAGATAAGACCTTTAACTTCTCTTGGAAGCCAGTAGCGGAGGACAGATTTGATATGTTTGTGGTGGCCTCCTTTGCTGAGAAGATGTGCTGCAGAGTTCTGAACTAATTAGTTTCCTAAATGCTGAAGCTTTATGCTGAGGCATATTACGTTTCTGTAATCTAGATGAAAGGTGATTGAAGTGTGAATAACTGAGACTAGGTCTTTGCCCACCAGAATGGGACAGAGTGTTCTAGCCAAGCAAGGGTGGTAGAATACTTGTGGGTGCTGGTATGCGAGAGTTCATTGTTAGCAAAGAATCAAAGATTACTCTGACCTAGATTACAGGAATAAATTGACCAATTGTGGGAGTGTATCTTCAGTCAACCGAGACTTGCTCATAGCCTCAAGCTCTTCAAAATACTTTCCTCTTTTGCCCATCTGCATCACCTTTGTGTTGCTTGATTCAACTTCAGCCAGCTACTCTTTATCCAAGAGCTGATCTAATTCAATGTGGTGGTAGTGGTGTGGTTGTCTGTGGTAAAGGATAGGTAGAGCTGTGTAACACGGATGCATGTCAGCAATATTTAGATGATATCAGACCAGTTCACCTCGTGGTTCCATGTAGTCATACAATTTGGTTTTTAGTCCAACAACTTAGATAACTCAGTTAGCCTACATAAATAGGAAGGAGGCAGTTGGAAATGTATTGATGTAATGTTTATATGGAATAAGTCATTAATGTAACCATACATTCCTTTGGATTTAATAAAGGCCAAATGGTATTTCTAAAGTTGCTCTAAACATGTCCAAATGCCTAAATACTAAGCAATTACTACACCTGTATAGTAACAAACATTTATAAGAAGTGATCACATACTTACATAAGGACTAGACCCAGTGGGGCTTAAACCCAGGTTGGCCGGCTCTAGCTTGGTTAGCAGGTACTAGTAATTAACCTCTTAAGACCATATCTCTCCTTTTTTGCCTTTTAACAATCAATTGTTGTCACTGCCAATTGCTAACTTTAGTTAAGAACCAATTTTGAGTAGTCGTATGTTAGGGATTACTACTGGCTCAACACACACGATCCTCCTTTATTGTTCAAACAAGTGATGATGATCCCTTTTAACTGGGGCCTACTTTCCAAGGACTCTTCCTCCTATCTTACCAGTTACCTTTCAGGTCCAGTTTTTCCAGTTAAAGTGTATTCTTTCAAGGCCTTCCCACAACTGCTAACAGGACCTGCACTGTACACAAGTATTTTCTTTAGCCCAGGTAATTTAACCATTAAATATATATACATAATCAATCCTACAAACATTCGGCAAAATTTAGACCCTTTCAAAGTCAGAAGTTTTTTTCCCAATAAATTCAGATATTTTAAAGTTACTTTTCGTCTAAGGGAATTGTCAAAATGGGGATTTTTTTTTTTCAAGAATTCAAATATAGACCAAGTCTGACCTGTATTTTCATTGGAGGATAGGCCTCTCAGCTGTTTTTGTATCATGCTACATATTTGTTTTCTTTTAAATTGCTCCCCTGTTCTACTCAGATCCCTGTATGCTTTTTAATTCAGGCATGAGCCAATGGCACAGAACAGGTGGGGAGGAAGAAAGTGGTTGAAACTGAAAGCAAATTCACAGTGCAGGAGTAGGTGAGGCGCCAATAACAAATTTACAGGACAAGGAAGAAGATGGAATGGGGGTTGGGGGATAGATGGACTCTTCTTAATAATTTTGAATTTGCCCTTTATAAAAGAGAAGTAATGGTAGTTATCTGAGTTTCTGCTAAAGTAAAAGCTTTTGAGATAGCATGTTTAGATTTATTATTTTAAAATACATTATTAAGCTAAGCCATGACTTACAGCTGGCGCAGGAAAGCACTGGCGCCAGCTAAAGCTGATTAAACCAGCAGGCCTGACGGCTGTTTAGTGCTTAAAGTACAGCACATCAGCTAAATCTCCTGTCTGTGATTACCCATCATCAAAAAGCAACTATTGAGGCTTCTCTTATTAATGATTAATACACACACAGGAATTTATAGGCCTGTTAAATGGAAACATTTTGGTTTCTTAACTTTCATAAAACTATCCAAGATTGCCAACTTCTCCCTCATATCACTGCCCATCTCTTGTGAATATTTTCAGTTTTCATTTTAGTTATATTCCAACTTTCTTAGTGATAAAACTTCAACTACTAGAAGACCTATACAACTAGGTGATGTATGGGAAAGTATAGTCTACATAATCTAGGAAATTAATCAAGACAACATATTGTGGCACTCCTCTCTTATAATCAAACTTTTAAATTAAAACAAAAACAAAACATGAGTCATTGAAACCCTTATAGAATTAGAGTGCACTTTTAAAAACTGCTTGTGAATGGGAAATTTCTGTCAGAAAATGAATTTTTTTCTCAATTATCTTTTCAGCTCTTATAGACACCATCTCTCTTTTTAAATTACTGACAGTTAACAAGTTTGAAGATTTGCATGCCAAACACCATTTCAGATTGAATAGCTGTGAGAATTAAAGTGTAAAACTACTTAGGACAAAACTCTTGTCAGTCAATCGATGGTATAGAAAATCTTTGCAGTAAATGTTTGATTGTGATTATAGCTTCCAGATTTTTATTAAGTGATGGATTGCAGAAATAGGATTAATATGGCTACCTAGCTAAAAAAGCAGTTCTATATTGGATTCAAAGTTCTGACACTTTACTTGGTGTATGTAGTGTGAAAAGCAAAATCTGTTAGCTTTTTCTGTAATTTAATAGGCCGGATATATTAGCCTCCAGTAAGCTTTCAGATAGTGTAATGAATCTTAATCCTTATGATTAATGTCTGTTATCTTCAAATACCTTCTTTTTCCTGTACAGAGAATGTCTCTCTGTATATTGTAGTTGCTTCCATAAAGGTTGTAAAATAACAAGACCCTAACCCTATGTAATATTGTTTTTAATAGCAATTATACTCAGCAATATCAGATGATAGGTATTAGTGCAGCATTATCTAGAAATAGAGTAAGAAGTGCTTTCCAAAAATTCAGTGAATTGTTTTTAGAGCTGGTTGTCTATGCTTGGATTCTCACTGACCTAGTGGCTCGAAAGAAAGTGATAGTGTTTGTGCTAGCTTTTTCAAAATGTTGTCTTTTTATATATCCATAGATAGCTGCTTTAAGTTTTGTGTCTATGTATGTGTGCTGTCAGTGGCATAAGTTCTGCCAAAATGCAAGTAGTAATATTTGAAGTTGAAATACAGCCTTCCCTAATAGTAAACAATTGTTGCTATAGGATGGCTGTTCACTTGTTTATCTGACATAAATTTTCACGGTCTCAGTTCAATTTCTAGTGGACACTTGTACGTGTCCCACAATGTAATACCACAACTCCATCCATCTATTTGCATCCTCATTGGCAATTGCAGAAGAGGCCAAGGATTGAAGGGGCATGGAGAGTGAATAGCCTCTTACTGCTAGAAGAGGCCCCTCCAAGTCATGATTAAGTTTCATTGATGGAGCATTGCCCCTGAGTCTGCCCTTTCTACATCTGTTTTGTGAGTATAAGACGGGTCTGCAACCTTAAGTGGTGTGCCGAGTCTTCATTTATTCACTCTGATTTAAGATTTTGCATGCCAGTAATACATTTTAACGTTTAGAAGGTCTCTTTCTATAAGTCTATAATATATAACTAAACTATTGTTGTATGTAAAGTAAATAAGGTTTTTAAAATGCTTAAGAAGCTTCATTTAAAATTAAATTAAAATGCAGAGCCCCCTGGAGTGGTGGCCAGGAACTGGGCAGTGTGAGTGCCACTGAAAATCAGCTTGCATGCCGCCTTCGGCACATGTGCCATAGGTTGCCTACTCTTTGGTATAGGAGGACCTCAGTCCCCAGAGTTGTGCATTTGACACCTTTTGAGCATTGAATTCTCACAAAATTTGTCACTTGAAAAAGAACATATTCTCTATTATTTGTAGTATCAAAAAGTGCAGGGGATTTTGAGCTATTCTAAACTCAAAGAAAACAAACCTAGGATTAGAAACATCCTAATTTCAAAATGAAATTCATCTACTTAATTTAACCAAAGTTGTTTCTGATGTCCACAGTTCTGTGGGATACTGGTTTATACATATGGCTAGCATTCCAAGAATTCGTGCATTTTACAATGAATTGCATCCCCTATATGTATGTTTTTCCACATTTTTGGGCTAGCAACAACCTCCAACTAGTTCATAAAGTTCCTGGCGTAATTACTTCACTGGGCAGAAAATAATTTAACTTTTTTTATCTAGTTATGTGCTTCAAAATTCAGGTAGCAACTGAGCTGGCATCACATAAACCTGAAGGTTTCTAAAACTATGCCAGATTTAATAGGTATAGATCACTTTGCATGACAACAACAGCAACTTCTTCAACTAATTAAGAAACACGTGGTGTAAATTTTTTGAAGTGCCTAGGTGATTTAGGAGCCTGGAAGTCATTGGGTTTGTCTTCACTACAGTGTTAGCTTGAGGTATAACTTGAGTTTTACCCCTTGCCCACCTCATCCAGACATAAATCTCTATTTTAAATGGTGTTTCAAGCACCAGCTAGGGGGTACGGGTTTACGCTCCTGAGCTACTGAAGCTCAAGCGAATAACATAGTGGGGATGCAGCAGCTTAGGTTAAAACTCATCAGCTGCTAACCCAGTTTCTCTGCCGATCAGATCACTGCGTGGGTACTTTCAGTTGAAAGCTTGCTAACTCAGGTGTACTAACTCAAGCTATCTGTTCCGTTCAAGACAAACCCTTAGGCTCCAAATGGTATTACTACTCAGCAAATATAGACTAATACCTGATCCATTTCTGATGTTGCACACTTTTAAGCCATAATAAGATTTGAGAGGTCTAAGAAATTACAGGATATAGATGGCTTTCAACAATACCGTTGTGTACTATGTCATTATCCAATCATGTATAGTAGGCAGGATTGAACCCACTCATTGGATGGAAAATGCCAAAGGAAAGCCTGTGTGTTACAAAGAGTGTTGCTGTTTCAGTAGATGGCACTCTTCCCTCATATTCAGCTCAAATGAGGTCTTGACTAAAATCTCCATGCTAGTCTTTGTAAGAATAGGGTTTTCTCTGGTGTCTTAGCCAAATTACAGCTTAATTAATAACATTGTTCTTTCTAGTTATGCCACAGACATTTAATTACATTGATCGTTACAATTTCAGCACTCATGGATCAGTGGCAAATGACAGGTAAAACCTGGATTGTAGTAAATTGTTTCTTGGTGTCCCAAATTTGGCTTGTCAAAACTAACTTAACATAGTGTGAGTATTAGAATTGTCACAGTGATAGAAAATTGGCTGAAAGCCTATAAACAGTAAAAGTGGTAATTTATCAACTTGGGAGGAGGTCAGTCTAGTGGGGTGTTAAGCCTGGCCTTTAACACCTTTAATATTCTGGAGATGGAGACAAATTGCATATTAATAAAATTTGTAGATGGTCTTAATTCTCTTTGAGGTAGGAAAGCTAAGAGTCTGTGAGTGAGTTGGGGAGACTATTTCCCCATTGTTTTCCTATAGCAATAGACCTATTTCTAACTTTTTGGGGGGGACTATGTGTGACAGACTCATGCACACTGTTAGAGATAATAAACAGAAAAGGGATTATAGTTTTCCAACCTGTAAATTTGGGCTTTTTGTCTAGAAGTATTTACCAGTTTCAGTATAGACCAGGTTTTATGTGCTTATATTAACTAGTCTATATTTTCTGGGGCAGAATTTTTGACAAGGCTCGAAATGGAACTATAGCTGAGAGGGAGCCTTCATGCAAACGTTCTCAGCTACTTTGAAATTAAGAATAGATGGGACCAACCCATCTATAATTGAAGCCTTGAAACAACCAGTAGATATTCTTCCAGTATATGTAGGGTGACCAGATGTCCTGTTTTGGGGGACTCTTTCTTATATATGTGCCTATTGCCCCCCACCCCCGTCCCATTTTTTTCCACAGTTGCTTTCTTGTCACCCTATATATATATGTTAACATCATGTTAAAAATCCTGGTCTATTAATGTGTAGGCACTGCAATAAGTAAAGGGCTTGTTTACACTACAGATGCTACAGTGGCACAGCTATGGCCCTACAGCTGGTGCTGCTGTAGTGTGTTAGGGCACATCTACACTACAATCTTAAGTCAACCTATATTAGATTAACTTACACCAACCGCAGTAATTACTGCAGTGGGTATTATCCACGCTATCCACCTTCTGTTGGCGGTGAGTGTCCTCACCAGAAGCACTTCCACCAACTGAAGAGAGGCAGTGTTGGGGGAAGGCTGAGAACGAGGGCTCCCAGCTCCCCACTGGGAGCCCAGCTTCTGCCCGGAGCTTCTCACCTCCCCATTCCTAGCCAAGAGCCAGGGTAAGGGACAGCCACCTGGGACTTCTCACCTCCAGCAGGGAGATCTGCTCCTGGAGTCCAATCAGTTGCTGTGCTTCCAGCAGGGAGCCAGGGCCCTGGGGACAGCAGAGCTCCTTGGCTTGGGCTGCCGCCTGGGCTCCCCACAGGAGCCTGGGTGGCAGCCTGGCTTGGAGTGGAGACCTGGCTGCAGGGTGACTGGGGAGCCAATAGCTGATGTAACAGACACTGCATCATCCTAACTACACAGATGTAAACTCCACCTCCTCGAGAGGTGTAGAGTTATGATGTTGGTGTAGTAGGGCACAGATGGTAGTGTAGACCAGTGGTTCTCAAACTGGGTCGGGACCCCAAAGTGGGTTACAGCCCCATTTTATTCGGGTCACCAAGGCTGCTGTTAAACTTGCTGGGGCCCGGGGCTGAAGCCAGAGTCCAAGCCCTACTGCCTTGGGCTGAAGCCCTCAAGCTTCGGTGCCCTCCAGGGTGGGTGTCTCAGGCATCGATCTCCATTCCTGGGGTCTTATAGTAATTTTTTGTTGTCAGAAGGGGGTCGCGGTGCAATGAAGTTTGAGAAACCCTGGTGTAGACACATAAGTAGACATAAGCTGCCTTATGTTGACCTAACTGTAGTGGTAGAACAAGCTGTAGTGTAGACACTTACTACAGTGATGGAAGGTTTTTTTCTTTCGCTGTAGTAAATCCACCTCTTCATGAGATGGTAGCTAGGAAGACAGAAGAATACGTCTGTTGACCCAGGCCTGGTCTACACTACGCGTTTAAACTGATTTTAGCAACGTTAAACCAATTGAACGCTGTACCCGTCCACACTACGAGGCCCTTTATATCGATATAAAGGGCTCTTTAAATCGGTTTCTGTACTCCTCCCCAACGAGAGGAGTAGCGCTAAAATCGGTAGTACCATATTGGATTAGGGTTAGTGTGGCCGCAAATCGACGGTATTGGCCTCTGGGCGGTATCCCACAGTGCACGACTGTGACCGCTCTGGACAGCAATCTGAACTCGGATGCAGTGGCCAGGTAAACAGGAAAAGCCCCACGAAATTTTGATTTTCATTTCCTGTTTGTCCAGCGTGGAGCTCTGATCAGCAGGGGTGGCGATGCAGTCCCAAATCCAAAAAGAGCTCCAGCATGGACCACACGGGAGATACTGGATCTGATCGCTGTATGGGGAAACAAATCTGTTCTATCAGAGCTCCTACAGAAGACGAAATGCCAAAGCGTTTGGGAAAAAAAAATCTCCAGGCTACACAGTGCTGCGTGACAAGCGTTACGGGAAGCCAGAGATTCAAATGGACGCTCATGGAGGGGGATACTGAGGACTCCAGCTATCCCACAGTCCCCAGCAGTCTCTGAAAAGTATTAGCATCCTTGGCTGAGCTCCCAATGCCTGTAGGTTCAAACACATTGTCCGGCGTGGTTCAGGGAATAGATCATCAATTTACTCCCCTCCCCCAAGTGAAAGAAAAGAGAAAGAAAGCGTTTCTTGACTTCTTTCAGTGTCACCCTGTGTCTACTGAATGCTGCTGGTTGACGCGATGCTGCAGCAGTGAAGAGCAGTATCCGCTCCTCTCCTCTCCCTGGTGGCAGACGGTACAATATGACTGATATCCATTGTCACCATCAGCCCGTGAGTGCTCCTGGCTTGCCTCAGGTGAGGTCGGCCGGGGGCGCCTGGGTAAAAATAGGAATGATTCCTGGTCATTCCCAGTAGATGGGACAGAACGGCTGGTAACCATCCTCATCATAGCAACTGGGGGCTGAGCTCCATCAGCCCCCTCCCTTTCCTGTGTAAAGAAAAGATTCTGTACTGCCTGGACTATCATAGCAGCGGGATGCTGGGCTCCTCTCCTCCGCACTGCTTAATGTCCTGCCTGGACTGTCATAGCACCTGGAGGCTGCCTCCTTCTCATTTTATCTCACTAACAAGTCACTGTTTCTTATTCCTGCAGTCTTTATAACTTCATGACACAAATGGGGGGGTCACTGCCACGGTAGCCCAGGAAGGTTGGGGGAGAAGGGAAGCAACGGGTGGGCTTGTTGCAGGGGCACCCCCCCATGAATGGCATGTAGCTCATCATTTCTGCGGGATCTGACACAAAGCAGCTGTGCTCTCTGATACACTAGTTCTCTAGTACACTTGCCCCATATTCTAGGCAGGACTGACTCTATTTTTAGAAATCATAAAGGAGGGATTGACTCGGAGTCATTCCCAGTTTTGCTTTTGCACCCCTGGCCGATCTCAGCCAGGGGCACCCATGATAGCAGCGGACAGTACAGAAAGACAGATAACCGTCTCTGCTATCATGCAAAAGCAAATGAATGCTGCTGTGTAGCACTGGAGTATCGCCTCTGTCCGCGGCATCCAGTATACATACGGTGACTGTTTTTTTAAAAAAAAAAAAAAAAGGCTGAACGGGCTCCATGGTTGCCGTGCTATGGCGTCTGCCAGGGCAATCCAGGGAAAAAGGGCGTGAAATGATTGTCTGCCGTTGCTTTCCTGGAGGAAGGAATGAGTGACGACTTTTACCCAAACCACTCGCGACAATGATTTTTGTCCCATCAGTCAATGGGCTCTCAACCCAGAATTCTAAGGGGCGGGAGAGACTGCGGGAACTATGGGATAGCTATGGAATAGCTACCCACAATGCAATGCTCCGGAAATCGACGCTAGTTCGGACCATGGACGCACACCGCCGAATTAATGTGCTCAGTGTGGCCGCGTGCACTCGACTTTATACAATCTGTTTTATAAACCGGTTTATGTAAAATCAGAATAATCCCGTAGTGTAGACGTACCCCCAGAAGTGTCTGCTCTGGAGCTTAGGCTCACTTAACACCTTGAGTAATGTAGCTAGTTTAGGTGTAGACCAGGCCTAAGTTTGTGAGTCTGTAGAAACCATTGGAATATCTGAGCACTATAAAGTGAATTAAGGATAGCAGATTAGCCTAGATGTGTCTGCCACATGCAGATGAATTTAAATTTAATTTAAATTCGGATACTGTCTCACTTCTTTAGAATTCCACTTTCCATTGCTCATTGTCCAGATTTTTCTGGAAAAGAATTAATGTTCTTAATAATTATTAGCTAGCTCTTGCCTTACTCCTGGTTTTTGCATTTTAATGAGTACAGAAAGCATCTTCATAATAGTGGAGTAGTAGTAAGAGGCAGTAGCAAGCAGAAAATAGGAAAATGTTCTTGTAGACCTTTTCTTTATAGAAAAAGGTCTTCCATTCTCCCTCAAAGCAATCCATGCAAACAAGCACGTAGCTTTTTAACTTTTTGTTTCAAAATTTTAGAGGTTTCAGTACTCATTGAGTTAAAATTGAAACCCGTGCCGATCTATATTTAACAATGGTGGTTACTCACTTCTGCTGTCATATGTAACAATGCAATGACTTGGGGGGGGTGTGGGGAGTTATTTAGCTGTGAACTTATAGAAAATACTTCATCTCTATTGCACATAAGTTGCTTTTCAGCTATATGACTACAAAAATGCTCTCTAAGAGGTTCTGATTAATGATAGTACAACAGTTTGATATACATAAATGCCAGAATTAACCTTGTTCAGGTTTCATGTAGTTTGTATGTGTGGGCCTACACCTAGGTAGAAGATAGGATGTTTTTCAGTCTTTCTAAAATGTTAACCATCGATGGATCCAGTAAACCATCAGTGAATTCTGTGAGCGTACATAGAATGTCACTGATGTGCAGAAAAGCCTCGAAATCAGTTGCTTAACACACTGAATACTGGTGCCAAAACTGCATTTGTGTGTTTAGGTAGCTAAAACACACATTCTTCATACCTCATAGGTAGAATGTTACTCATTACTATTTTAACCATAATTATTTCCAAGTTAGAAAGAAAGATAGGGCAGCATGGCCTACACTGTTACTGGAAGAAAGCTCTCAGCTTTCTGATATTTAACCAGCTTAAGCCACAGCTCTTGTGTACAGTTTTTAGAGGCAAGTACTAAAACTTGTTAGCCACTGATTGTATCTGAAGTCTTAGGGCTTGGCTACACTTGCGAGTTACAGCGCAATGAAGGAGCCCCAGGCACACTAGCTCACTCCCCGTCCACACTGCCAAGGCATGTAGAGCCCTTTGACTCCGTGGCTACACTGCTGCTGGTACTCCACCTTGGCGAGTGGAATAACGTTTGCTGTGCCCCCGCTGGAGCACCCCAGCGTCAGTATGAACGAGGTGTTGTTACTGCACTGCGATCAGCCTTCAGAAAGGTCCCATAATCCCCTTAAGTCAAGTGGCCACTCTTCTCATTGTTTTGAACTCGCTGTAGGAATGCTGATATGCCATTTGAAAGCTCCGTTTCTGACAGCTGGCTGCTTCTCTGCTCCAAGACAGATTAATGTGAAATGGTGTGTGTGTGTGTGAGAGAGAGGGTCTGTCTGCTGTCTGAACTTACAAGACAGCGTGCTGACCTGCTCTCAGCCCCCCAAAAATTCACTCTCTCCCCCTTCACATACACATAACACACTCACTGTCACACTTCACCCCACCCCGCACTCCCATTTGAAAAGCACGTTGCAGTCACTTGAATGCTGGGATAGCTGCCCATATTGCACTGCTCCCAATGCTACTGCAAGTGCCACGAATGTGGCCACACCAGTGCGCAAACAGCTGTCAGTGTGGACAGACTGCTGCGCTTTCCCTACTGTGCTCTCTGAACACGGGTTTAACTCACAGCCCTCTACATCTGCAAGTGTAGCCATGCCCTCAGTAAATATAAATGTAAGTAGCTTCTATGTTATGTACTTTATGCTTTAATGCTACTGTAGATGAATACAAAATACTTTATTTTACTGGAACTTTTAAAAGGTTTTAATGTTGAATGACTAATTAAGATTCTATAACGTTTTCCCCCTTAAAAATAACATTTTAATAGTTTCCATTTGTTTTTGGAAGCAAAGATTTATTCTAATGTAATACTGGATTTATTAACACATACCAAAAGTTATACAAAATGGAATGTGCAAGGGGTATATCTAAAAATTAAGCATGCCAGCAGAAAACAGGGGCATGGTTCGAGTTTTTGATCTTTCTGAGAAGGCTAGTTTTTCATTTTAGACGCTGCAAGAGATTCTAATCAGCAGGATATCTGGGCAAAATTGTTTGTCACAACTAGCTTAGCCAAATAGGGCTGTACTATTTACTGCTATGTTTAGCTACTATTTCGTTCTTGCATGGATTAATGTGTTGTATAACTTAGGGGTTTTTTTTAAACTTCCTCTCTTCTGGTGAACAGACAGCTTTACAATGTACAAGATGGAAAGAGCAGTCTTGCTTTAATTTACAGAAAGTATTACAAATGGTGCAAGGAAACTTGATAGGCACTGCTTCGTACTTAACAGTAAATACCTACAGTTTACATACCAGGATACTGACTCATGATATATTGGGGGGGAAAAATCCTCCATTTTGATAGAATTTAATAGGAACAGTGCTCCTATGGGGTATTTGGCCTGCTGTTCTTATAGTAGTTATCAGTATACCTAAAAGTTGGATTTATGATGCCGAAGTATTTTTCCTCATCCCAAAATGGATCTTTCCCAAATAGCTGTTTATAAAGATTTGTAAAATTTGTTTTTATAGGTTTTAAATTTTTGGACACTGGAGAGAACTGGATTTGTGCCATTGCGAAATTCTATTATATTCGGTTTAGGTGTAGATGCAGCAAATTTTGTGTCAGGTATTGAATGAGGGCCAGGAGTTTAAACATAATATGCTAGACAAGTGGAGTAAGTGAAATGATTTCAGAAGGAAGGGATGATATGAGGACCAATGATGGGGAAGATGACTTTTAGCTTCTGAGTTCAGCTGCTGTATTTTGGTCAGGGAAAACAGCCTTCCAACCTCATGAATCCTGGGGAAGGGATGACTTAATAGTGTGGATGCCATGGTGTCTGTATGGAGGACTGCTATCCTGTACTGATCTGTCTCATGTTCTCCCCAGACTTCACTTGGAACTGTGCTGCCATTGGCTAATTACATGGTTCTGTTAGAACATTCAATTAATAAAGAATGAGGGTCTCACAACACATGTTCCTATCACCAATGAATGTCATCTGTAGCTTAATTAAATCGAGGAGGCCAGTTCAGTTTCAGATGACAGACCATTATTGAATAATCAGAGTATTAAAAAGTTTAAGGAAAAGGAGGATTTGAAGTCCATGCACTCTGCAATGCTCAGTGTACTGAGATGTAATTACACTGGTATTAACGACTGCTTGTCAGGGCCGGTGCAACCATTTAGGCAAACTAGGCGTCCGCCTAGGGTGCCTAGTGGTTGGGGGCGCTTAAAAGTCCCCTCAGGCGAGGAGGTGGAGTGGAGGTGAGCTGGGGGGGGCGGGGAGGGCTACCCGCAGTAATGGGGGGGGTGCTCACAGGGGAATAGCTCCCCGCCCTAGCTTACCTCCACTCTGCCTCCTCTGCTGAGCACACAGTCCAGCTCGAAGTCTCCTCCAATCAGCGCCGCAAGCCTGGGCGGGGAGGAGAATTAGAGCAGCGCCAGCATGCTCAGTGGAGGAGGCGGAGCCAAGGTGAGCTGGGGTGGGCTACCTAGGCAGGTTTAGCTTCTGCAGGGGGAGGTCTTCCCAAGCAGGGTTAGCTGCCGTGGTGGAGGGGAGAGGGGGGAAGTCTCCCCAGGCAGAGTTAGCTTCTGTGGCAGAGGGGTGAGGGGAGAAGTCTCCCTCCCCAGGAAGGGTTAGCTGCCATGGTGGGGGGAGAGGGGTTAGCTGTCGCGTTGGGGGGGTAGCTGCTGCTGGGGGGCGAGGGGTTAGCTGTCGTGGTGGGGGGGTAGCTGCTGCGGGGGGGGAGAGGGGATAGCTGTCATGGTGGGGGTAGCTGCTGTGGGGGGGGCTGAGTTAGCTGCCGTGGGGGGGCGGGGTTAGCTGTGTAGGGGGTGCAAGGTGGAAGTTTCACGTGGCCCTGCTGCTAGTGTTTAAAGGGATAGACAGATGGAAGGTGGGAGCTGAGGTGGTAGTGGATCAGTGGTGAATCTATATTTAGATACCTATTGTGATCCTTTTTTATCTGACTCTACGGCTGGCCACTGGTTTTGTTTTAAAAATCTTGCTCTTCTCTGTGTGTGAATGCACTTAAAACTGCTGTATCCCACTTCATATAACAATTTTTGTGGAGGAAAATTACTCATGCAAAGCAAAATGTGTACATCCCGATGGTCAGAATTGTCAGGTCACTAAGGCAAAAAAACATGCTATGTCCAAACCAGATTCATCACTTTTACTTTCTGTCCTTCAGGGAACAACCCATCTTCAGCACCCGAGCTCATGTCTTCCAGATTGACCCAAACACTAAGAAGAACTGGGTTCCCACCAGCAAGCATGCTGTTACTGTGTCCTACTTCTATGACAGCACAAGAAATGTGTATAGGATAATCAGCTTGGATGGCTCAAAGGTATGTCTATTTATTTTAAGATCAACTTTTTAACTATGTTTCAGTCTGGCATATTTCACACATTCTTAGAAATGTGTCCTATGTCACAATCTCTCCCAACAGGAAATTTATTGTTGGCGTTTTAAAATGGGAACACTTTTATTGACAATGTTTAATCATGAGAAAATACTGTTGTCAATACATTTAATATATAAACCTATTACCAAAGTTCAGGAATTGGCTTTTAGTCGCTGGGCTATCTCAAAAAGTTCATTTATTGTAAAAGATACTGGAAGTTATGTGTAGGTGATGATCATATCTGTTTTCAGCTTTGTTTTCTATGGAGTATTAATATAACTAGTTCCTTGGCATTATGAAGGACATCTGTTCAGTGATCATAATCTCTCAGTAAATCCTTGTTTGACATATAATCCTCATTTCTGTATGGAAAAAATGACGACTTTTCTCCTATAATGCTTTCAAAAGTAACCTCTTATCAAAACTCAATACATATTTTGATTAGGTATTGTAAATTATCTAGTACCTGGATTTAGAGGACTAAAAATCAGGAATCTTTTTCTATTGTGTGATGTGAACAAGACCCTTGCCTGTCCCTCATATTAGCCGTCTGTAAAATACATATTAAAATACTGACATGGAGTTGTGAGCTATTAAATATTTGTAAAGTGTTTTGAAATCTATGGGCTAAGGGTATTATGTAAGTATAAAGTATAATTCAAAAATTTAAAAGCTGGAATTTTTCCCGAAAGTCTTAATTTACAAAAAGGTTGCAACTTCTGTGGGCTTTGCTGAATTGAAAAATAGGGATAGAGCAAAAACAACTCAAGAATTCTGGGGCACAGATGACATGTATCTTAACCAAAGTTTTAAGGCCTATACTAGTGCTAATTGCATGATGCAGTAGAGTGTTTTAATTCCTTAATTCATGTTCTGTATTACTTGAGGGTTTACTGTGTTTTGTAAAAATTTCGTAGGGTTGGGCAGAGTGATCCAATGGATAGAGCACAATAGTTGGAGTCAAACTCTTCGGATAAGCTTTCATGCCCACATGAGCTCCCATTGAAGTCAACAGGGTGTTGCATAGTCACAGAGATCAGAGGCCAACCCTAGTAAAATAAATTTTGCATACAGATATTTTGAATAAAAATAAGTGTAAGTTCTGACCAAAATTGACATGGTTTCATATCAGATATGTAAGGTGAACAAAAGCTTATAAGTGTAAGTACTCTGAAAATTACAATAGCTGCAGATGTAGCTTACAGGTGTCTTTATATTTACACTGACAATAATAAATGAAGTATGAATAGTAATATGACAATATTTGCTTCAAAGGTCTGTTTACATTGTGTTTAATATCAGTTTTCTTAAATACCCAAATCAACATAATGCTCACATCTGTATTGATAACTTTTTCTGCCTTGAATTTTATTTGGATCTGATTTGCATAATTAAAAAAGCCACAAGCTTGGGAGGTAAGGGGAGACACTAAAGTAGTGCAAAACTCTTACAAATTAAGTAGCATGATTTGGCGCAAAGTGCAGTTTCTAGAGGTTTTTTTAAATAAAACCTAAAATGTGAACCTCTGCATTTCTTAAATAACATTCTTGATGTTTTTTTAAATAAAATGAAAACCTTTTATTTTTATAGAAACCTGTAGGGTTTTTAAATGGATGTTTTGTATGACGCCACTTCAGGCAAGTTTAGAAGGGGGTATCAAAAGAATTCTAGCAGACTTCTCTAGTATTTATTTTAATTGCAGCTACTCTACTTAGCTGTTCTTCACATAGAAGGGAGAATGATATATGGCTTTCTTCCTGACTCTGCTGCAGACTTATTGTGTGATCTTAAGTCATTTGGTATCTCTCTCCATTTCGCTAACTGTAAAATAGGGATAATGCTTCTCTACCTCACAAAAGTGTTGAGCTATAATTCGGCAATGTTTGTAAAGTATTTGAAGATCTCAGATGGAATGTGCTATGTAAGAGCAAAGGTAGTAATTAAATCGGCTTATACCTAGATTTGTTCAATCTGTTTGCAGCACTAATCCTTATTCATATGTTCATCATTTTTTTCCTTGATGTATAGAGGCTTCGTTATGTAAAAGCATCAACAGTCCCAAAATAGTTGTTGAGTTGTGTTGTCCAACTGCTAGCATTTGAAGAGTGTAATACCTATATTTATCTATTGGATCTTTTCTTTTGTGTATTTATGTATGAGGGCAGCTCACATTAATAATTATCATTTCCTCTCCAAGCTTTCCATCAGTAATACAGTACTCACTGAGATCTTTGCAGAAAATACATGGGCTGCTGTTGCTATTTATTTTTTAATTTTAATTTTTTACTTGTTGCCCAGAAACCCCAGTCAGGATCGAGGTCCCTTTGAACTGGGTACTGCTGCAAACACTGAAATACACACATTCTACCTGTGTAAATAAGGCACTAGCGGAAGACTGAATTTCTAGTTTGAATCTTAAATTCAGGATATTACGCAGATGTATCTCTAGGAATTAAGCTGTATTTAGTCTTGACCCCTGCCCATTAAGTGTGTGCATGTGCATGAGTGGTGTGTAATATACATATATTGCTAAGCACACCATTCCGATATCACAAAACTTCAAGTTCAAATTGTATCCAGATGATATCTCTTCTACTTGGGATATAGCTGGGTGTCAATAACACATTGTTGTCATCTGAGCTTGTAGTGCCTTTCTCTATTGGTCAGACAAATGTTAAATTAGAGGAGGGAAAGTCTATAAAGCTTAGTTCCTGGAGCTGCTTGAGGTAATGCCTGCATTTAAAACTTCTTTCTTTAAGGAATAGATCAAAAATTTCCTCTTGCACCTTCATTTTTGCTTTATCTTTGAAACTCTCCCTGTATCTTGGCTACTTGAAGATCACAGGAAAAATTGTTATAAGTCTAATTATTAAATCATTCCTATACAAGTCTTAGAATCTCTTAAGAGGTTTTTATAATAAACTTATTTAGTTTTTACTTCTGCAGCATTCCCTTATTTCCTTCCCCTGTTTGCCTTTAGGTTCTTTCTGTTTCTTCAGAATGTGTGAAAAAGCCTAAGGGAAGGAAATATCTTGGTTTACCCTAGGTTTACCAGCACAGAGGAGTAAGGAAGTATAAGATGTTCCTTTACTCTCCCATAAGCTATTCACATTGTGAGAGACATGGAGAAAAGCCTCCCTGAAGCTGCTGCTGCTCTTCCTCTGTGTGCTAGAAGTGGGCAGAGCCTTGAGTGGTTCTGTGTGCAGACCAAAAGGCATGGCTATCAGTTGGAATAAATCTGAGGGAATATAGAAAGTAGTGTGCGCTTTTGCTGCATGCAAGGCACACTTTTAGGCACTCCCTCCTAAGATCATGTGTGATCCTGTGAGTGGACTGTACAATGCCTTCTCTTGGATCATTGATATGAGGTATGGAATAAAAGTGAATTTTTATATTGACTGTCTGAGGATATTCAATCCCAATTTTCACTTGAGCCTCTTGTTAGATTGCCGCTACCATTCATTCCAGATTTCTATTGGGATTTTGGTGCATAAGAATCAGGTTTTTAGTGTACTAAGAATATAAGAATGGCTGTACTGGATCAGACCAAAGGCCCATCTATCCCAGTATCCTGTCTTCTGACAGTGGCTGGTGCAAGATGGTTCAGAGGGAGTGAACCATCTTGGTTTAAAAACCATCAAGAACATATCCTCTGTGAAATTATCTAATTCTTTCTTGAACCTAGTTATATTTTTGGCCTTCACAAAATCCTCTGGCAACAAGTTTCACATGTTGATTGTGCATGATGTGAAGTACTTTCCTTACATTTGTTTTAAACCTACTGTCTGTTAATTTCATTTGTGACCCCCTGGTTCTTGTGCTATGTGGAAGTGTAAATTACACTTATTCACTTTCACCACACCTTTCGTGTTTTTATAGACCTCAGTTATCTCTCTTCTAAACTGAACAGTTTAGAAGAGAGATAACAGCAAGCTAGAGATAACAAGGTTAGTTCAATCAGGGAGGATGAGGGCCCTGTTCTAGCAGTTGAGGTGTGAAAACCAAGGGAGGAGAAACTGGTTTTGTAATTGTCCAAGCCATTCACAGTCTTTGTTAATCCTGAGCTGATGTCAAATTTGCAGATGAACTGAAGCTCAGCAGTTTCTCTTTGAAGTCTGGTCCTGAAGTTTTTTTGCTGCAGGATGGCCACCTTAAGGTCTGCTATAGTGTGGCCAGGGCGGGTTGAAGTGTTCTCCTACAGTTTTCTGTATATTGCCATTCCTAATACTTGATTTGTGTCCATTTATCTTTTCTGATAGAGACTGTCCAGTTGGCCGATGTAACATAGCAGAGGGGCATTGTTGGCATATGATGGCGTATATTACATTGATGGACGTGCAGGTGAATGAACCGGTGATCTGGTTAGGTCCTGTCATGGTGTCGCTGTGTAGATATGTGGGCAGAGTTGGCATTGAGGTTGTTGCATGATTGTTTCCTGAGCTAGAGTTACTATGGTGCGGTGTGCCGTTATTGGTGAGAATGTTTCAGGTTGGCAGGTTGTCTGTGGGCAAGGACTGGCCTGCTACCAAAGGCCTATGAAAGTGTGGTATTGTCCAGGATGGGTTGTAGATCCCTGACGATGCGGTGGAGGGGTTTTAGCTGGGGACTGTATGTGATGGCCAGTGGAGTCCTGTTGGTTTCTTTCTTGGGTTTGTCTTGCAGTAGGAGGCTTCTGGGTACATGTCTGGCTCTGTTGATCTGTTTCCTTATTTCCTTGTGCGGGTATTGTAGTTTTGAGAATGCTTGGTGGAGATTTTGTACGTGTTGGTCTCTGTCTGAGGCGTAAGAGCGGATGTGGTTGTACCTCAGTGCTTGGCTGTAGACAATGGATCGTGTGATGTGCCCGGGATGGAAGCTGGAGGCATGAAGGTAGGCATACCGGTCGGTAGGTTTTCTGTATAGGGTGATGTTAATGTGACCATCACTTATTTGCATCGTGGTGTCTAGGAAGTGGACCTCCCATGTAGATTGGTCCAGGCTGAGGTTGATGATGGGATGGAAGCTGTTGAAATCGTGGTGGAATTTTTCCAGAGTCTCCTTCTCATGGGTCCGGATGATGATGATGATGATGATGATGATGTCATCAATGTAGCATAGGTAGAGAAGGGGCGTGAGTGGACGAGAGCTGAGGAAATGTTGTTCCAGGTCGGCCGTAAAAATATTGGCATATTGTGGGGCCATGTGGGTGCCCATAGCAGTGCCACTGATCTGGAGATAATAATTGTCATCAAATTTGAAATAGTTGTGTGTGAGGATAAAGGCACAGAGCTCAGCAGCCAGTTGTGCTGTGGCATCATCAGGGATACTGTTCCTGACGGCTTGTATTCCATCTGTGTGTGGGATGTTTGTGTAGAGAGCCTCTACATCCATGGTGGCTAGGATGGGGTTTCTGGAAGGTCACCAATGCATTGTAGTTTCCTCAGGAAATCAGTGGTGTCACGGAGATAGCTGGGAGTGCTGGGTGGCAGAGAGTAGAGAGTCCCATATGCAGACAGTCCTTCAGTGAGAGTGCCGATGCCTGAGATGATGGTGATCCAGGATTTCCGGGTTTGTGGATCTTGGGTAGTAGATAGAATAACCCTGGTCAGAGCTCTAAAGGTATGTTGTTTTGTTCCAGTGTTAGTGTAGGAGTGTCTGAGTAGATGGTGCAGTTTCTTGTGTATTCCTCAGTGGTTCTGAGGGAAGTGGCCGTAGAATTTGGTATTGGAGAGTTGCTGGCGGCCTCCTTTGGTAGTCAGACCTGTTCATGATGATAACAGCACCTCCTTTATCAGCCTCTTTGATGATAATGTCAGGGTGGTTTCTGAGGCTGTGGATGGCACTATCAACTCAGGATTAAACAAAGACTGTGAATGGCTTGCCAACTACAAAACCAGTTTCTCCTCCCTTGGTTTTCACACCTCAACTGCTAGAATAGGGCATCATCCTCCCTGATTGAACTAACCTCATTATCTCTAGCTTGCTTGCATATATATACCTTCCCCTTGGAAATTTCCACTACATGCATCTGACGAAGTAGGTATTCACCCACGAAAGCTCATGCTCCAAAACGTCTGTTAGTCTATAAGGTGCCATAGGATTCTTTGCTGCTTTTACAGATCCAGACTAACACGGCTACCCCTCTGATACTATGTAGCATTGTTACTTTAAACTAGTGGACACTGACTTCCCAATTTAATCAAGTTTTGTTCACTCTGAGTCACGTGGAGGATGATAAACTCCAGTGCAAAATGGTGATTAGTTCTTCATTTAGTTTTTGCAAAAGTCTCAGAACAGGTGTTCTATAGTGCTTTGAATATGCAAAGTGCTATGTACGTGCGACATATCTCTTGTTTATTGATTTTATATGAAGTAATTCTTAATGAGTACAGGTAAACTCCTAATTTTTCAAATTTGTTGCACCCGAAATTGATGTTGCCATTATGGTAGTCTTAGGAAAAACTACTGTTTTGAGAAGGAATTGTTTCTGGGGAGCTACACAATTTATTTTCTATTATGGTGCTGCACTGAAGACCTTTCTTTGAGAGTTCAGGAGTGCAAATGACGATATCACACCTTAAGCAAGGAGGGGGAGGAACAGTAAGGGGCATTGTCCAGCTTGCTGGGGGAAGGGGAAAGGCACTTTACAGGTGGGAGGTGAGAGAGGGGCTCAGAAGCAGCTACAAAAGGGGGAGTGGACCAGCATGGCAATGCTGACTCGCCCCCAGGGATGGAAAGGCTGGGGAAGTGGAAAGCCTGGTGGAAGAAGCCCCTTTTCCCTGGACCAGGTGGAGCAGCACCCACCCACCCTCCCTCCGTCCCCTTGAGATGCCAAAAACCTGGTTTGGTAAGGACCTGCTGTGGGCATTGCACTAGCCGTTCCTTTCTAAGACTGCTGGGAAGCAATTTTTCCCTCACCACCAGATTTGGCTTAGGTGGAGTGCAGGTTTTTTCACCTTCCCCACAGCAGGTTTGGGAAGGGCTTTGTTATGATGAGATGGGATGGGAGTTAAGTTATGATGTCACAACTCATTGTGTAAGTTTGGGGCGGATGTCCCATGCAGATACTCCATAGGGAAGGGATACAGTGATCAGATAAATGTCTTGGTAAAAGACTTTTAGATAGTATTGGTTGAAGAGTGGAACCGGGAGGGAGGGGGTGCTTAGGGCTCCTATGACTGGCATGGCAGGGAACCACCACCCCTTCTTGATAGCCCACCTAAACACTCATTTGGGGAGGGGGGATGGTAGAGTCCTAGCAGTGGGTCAGGTGGAGGACCTGGATGGAAAAAGAGAGGGGCTGGCAGAAGCCTCTGGGTAGATATTGTACGATCATGGAGTTACCGGTACTGTACTTCCCCCCCCTCCCCCACCCCTGACGAGATAGTTCCAGACATCTAATATTTAAGTTGCAGACCGATTAAAACCATATCAAGTATCTCCTGTCCTTCTTTCATATAGAAGGACGAGGTAGGTTGTGTGTTTCAGAGGTCCTAGAAAAGAATTTAGCATCCCATCCCTTCCAAGGAGCAAGTTAATTGATCTAACTTCAGAGAGGCAACATCATAAAGACAGAGGTAAGAGGCAAGTGTGAAATCCTGGCCCTGCTGGAGTCAATGGCAAAACTCCCATCAACTTCAGTGGGGCCAGGAGTTCACCACCCCACCCTCCAGGCATGTTATGAGGTTTTGTTTTGTTTTGTTTTTAGGCCCTTGAAGTCACTAAGTATATCTTTAAGCCAGTAAGAACTTCTCAACAGAAATGTACTAGTTTTAGGAGATGTTATTTTTCTTCCATCTCCTGTAAAAAGGAAAGATTGATGTAATTATGGTGGAAGACTGTGGCCACCATAGAACTCTGAGTTGCAGACCTTGACAAAAAGTTTCTTTGTATGCAGTGTAGTTATAGCCATGGACGTTAGAGAGACAAGGTCAGTGAGGTAACATCTGTTATTGGATCAGCTTCTGTTGGAAAGAGACACAAGCTTTTGAGCCACAAAGAGCCATTTGAGGCGAAATGGCCCATTAACAGGCCTTCATCTTGAATGGCCCCTTGAAATCTGTGTTAACTATTTATGCTAAACAATCAGTTCCATCTTTGTATTTATCTGTGACACAAAGTCTGTTCTATACTACAGACCTATATTAGTATAACTGCGTCACTCAGGAGGTTGACAAATCAACACCCGTGAGCGACATAGTTATACCGACCTAACTCCTGTGTAGACTGCACTATTTTGGCAGGAGAGCTTCCTCAACCAGCATAGCTATTGCCTCTTAGGAAGGTGGTTTAACTACACTGACAGGAGAGCTCTTTAGTCACTGTAGAGCATCTCCGTCTCCAGGGACGGAGCACCCACAGAATTGGCACCGATGGTTCCATGAAACCTATTTTTGGATGTTTTGGCAGCTATTTTACAAAAAGAAACCATTTTCATCCATTCCAAACTGGCACTCTTCTGTGTACCAATTCACTTGCTCCTAACACCTTCACAAATACTGGGCGGTGTAGGGAGAATTCCAGTTATTTGTGCTTGCTCTCTCTGAGATTTGGGCTTGCGAAAGCTAATGTAGAACAAGAAGAGTGCTGCTCAGATTTGAAGACACCAGGAGCCACATGAGTGTTACTCATAAGCCAGCCATGAGTATATCACTGCTGGAGAGGATCTTTATATTTAACTGTTGTAAAATAAACTGGTTAAGTGTTATTATATTATCTGTTTAATAGTAAATATAGATTAAAATGAGGCTTTTAAAGTGGATCTTCACTGCTATGGTTTTTGAAGAAACTGAAAATTAATATTACCATTACTTTTAGTACAAAATAAAATATTTGACTGCAGCTGTTGTCTGTTTAGTCAGTGAAAAGAACAGCTCAGATATGTGCCTTATTTCCTCAAAGCCAGGTAAACTCAGTTGAAAGGAAAACATGAAAGCTATTTTATTATTCCAATCCAATTTAGAGGAGATAAAAAATGCAGTTTTCTTTAAAATGAAATTGATTGTTCAGTTAGTTCAATCAGGGAGGATGAGGCGCTCTTCTAGCAGTTGAGATGTGAAAACTAAGGGAGGAGAAACTGGTTTTGTAGTTGGCAAGCCATTCACAGTCTTTGTTTAATCCTGAGCTGATAGTGTCAAATTTGCAGATGAACTGAAGCTCAGCAGTTTCTCTTTGAAGTCTGGTCCTGAAGTTTTTTTTGCTACCTTTAAATCTGCTATTTTGTGTCTAGGGAGATTGAAGTATTCTCCTACAGGTTTTTGTATATTATCATTCCTAATATCTGATTGTGTCCATTTATCCTGAATGGAGGTGAGTGTACCCTGTTACAGGTCCTTAAGCAGGACCCATTCCACCAGGTACAAGTACCTGTCCCCACCCTCTCTCAACTCATGGGACTTTGGAACCCATGTCTTCTGCCTAGCGAGTGTTTAGTTGAGAGTGAGTCCCTCAGTCAGGGTATGCCAAGCACAGTTCTGCTGCCCTTGATTCACACAACAGGAATAACAACATTTTATTACAGCTGCCCCAATAACAAGGAGATTGTGGATTCAGCACCAGCCAAAAGTGATCATTTGGGCAACCAATCACATGCTGAGCACCTGGGCAGGGTGGGTGTGCCTATGCAAACAAGATCAGCTCCTGCAGTTGTCATAGATTTCAGGATAGAGCTCACTCAGACCCTGCTTACATATATATTGAACAGAAAGGGACCAAAACTGACCCTTGTGGAAGACCATTGCAGAGATGTTTCACTACTCATTTTTCTCCCTGAATTGCCATCTGACACTTCAGTTACTAAACAATTTCTTGTATGAACTGCACCATCGGCCTAACTTATGACTGCTCCCTTTGAGCCACTAGCAACCTGCTTGCTGCTGTACCTGTCCTGGAAGACAGCCTTCCTTGTAGCCATTACATCGGCAAGATGAGTTTCAGAGCTTCGGGCTCTCAGGGTGGACCCCTCTTATACAGTATTTCATAAGGACAAGGTACAGTTGTGACCACATCCAGCCTTCCTCCCTAAAGTGGTATTGGCCTTTCATATCAACCAGGATAGCTTCCTTCTGGTCTTCTTTCCGAAGCCACACTCATCACGCCGGGAGCAGCAACTGCGCTTCCTAGACGTCCATAGGGCGCTCGCATTTTATATCAAGCGAACAAAGCCCTTCCGTAAAACACCCCAACTCTCCATCGTGGTCGCAGACCGAATGAAGGGCCTGCCTGTCTCCTCCCAGAGCATTTCATCTTGGGTGACATTGTGCATCTGCACCTGCTATGACTTGGCTCCTGTTCCAATGAGCCACCTTACCGCTTATTCTACCAGGGCTCAGGCTTCATCTGCCACTTTCCTGGCTCATGTACCCATCCAGGAGATATGTCGTGCAGCTACCTGGTCCTTGGTCCACACCTTGGCGTCACATTACACATTGGTTCAACAGTCCAGAGATGACGCGGCATTTGGATCAGCAGTTCTATTACATTCTATGACATCTTATTCCGACCCCACCACCTAGGTAAGGCTTAGGAGTCACCTAATTGGAATCGATATGAACAAACACTCGAAGAAAAGACAGTTACTCACCTTTCTAACTGTTGTTCTTCGAGATGTGCTCATATCCATTCCAAACCCGCACTCCTTCCCCTCTGTCGGAATAGCCAGCAAGAAGGAACTGAGGGGTGGTTGGGTCGGCAGGGGTATATATCCGGTTCCATGACAGCGCCATTCCAGGGGGCGCCCAGCCGACCCACTGAGTGTTGCTAGGGTAAAAATCTTCGGACAAATGTGCACGCGGTGTGCGCACTCCTAATTGTAATGGATATGAGCAACACATCTCAAAGAACAACAGTTACAAAGGTGAGTAATCGTTTTTTAAGTGCACTTAACTATAGGTTTGTTTTGCCTCGTGGCATTGTCTCCTCATTTGGCTATTGTTACAGAATGTTTTTGTTTAAATGCGAACTCATAAAGTAATTCTCTAGCCCTTGCTCCTCTTCCTTCATTTGCTCTCCCTTCTCCCCACGCATTCTGCAAACACATGCCCTGATGCACAGGGTTTACCACAGGCTAAAGGAGAGATTTTTTTTTTATTTTTGTGAGGGATCTTTGTTAAAATATTTGTTGCACATACTGATCTGTTCTTAGGATGGGGAAGAGAAGAAACTGAAATTGCCAGTAACTTGTTTTGTTGTAGTCTTCCCTTTTTTCTGTGGTGCCAGCTTTTGTGGAAGGTTCCTGAGAAACTGTCTTGAGTGTTTGTGTTATATGCGCTTGTGGTGGAGGTTATAAAAAACTTTACTGTGTCTTTCACTTACTAAATCAATGCTTTTCCAGAGTTGCTCCTCCCCTCTGTTTTTAATAACTAAATCCAATAGGATTGGCTTTATTATGACTTAGCATTGAGGATGCTAGCACTGATTTGCTAACAGTGGTTTTTTTAGTCAATTGATGTCTCTAGGAAAAAGGTCCAATTCTTCTAATGTGGGTACTACATGCAAAATGATTACAGGCTTGTCTTCTCTTGAAAGTGAATGCAAAACAGAGTGTGAATTTAAAGTGCAGTAGCTCTTCCAGTATGGATGCCTTTGTTCCTGATTAAACCTGGGACTCTTCTGTCTCTCAGGATCCTAGAGCCCAGGCTCTAGCCCAAACCTGGAAGTCTACACAGCAATGAAACTGTCCCGCAGCCTGAGCTCCATGAACCCAAGTTTGCTGGCATGGGCTTGGGTGTCTAGTTGCTGTGTAGACATAGCCTTAGAGCTCAGAGTCATCAAACTGGTGTGTTTTACGACACTCACTGCAGATATTGACAGGCTGCAGTGTACTATGTAAATTAGCAAGGGGATGCCCACTCATCTCTCCCTCTGTCAAGAAGCAATCACTTTGGAAATATTGTCACCTACATAGAATGACGTCAGTGGTGCTCCATGTCTCAGGAGCCAGCAGTGACCAGACATATGTCCTAAACAGACTGTCTATCACAGGCCATGAGTGGTCGCCACAGAAATCAATCACCAACTTGATACTTCATCCATTGATAGAATTGTTCTGCTACCAAGGAAGATACCAAGTGTCAGAACTTCTGCCCAGTGCCGGCGCTACCATTTAGGCAGCCTAGGCAATCGCCTAGGGTGCCAGAATAATTGGTGGGTGCCATTTTGCCGTAGGGGGCGGCAGGCGGCTCCGGTGGAGCTGCCGCAGTGGTGCCTGGGGACGGTCCGGTGCTCCGCGGCTCCACTGGAGCTGCTGCAGTTGTGCCTGCGGATAGTTGGCTGCTCGCGCGGCTCCGGTGGACCGTCCACAGGCATGACTGCGGCAGCTCCACCAGAGCCACAGAGCACCGGATCCTCCGCAGGCACCACTGCGGCAGCTCCAGCGGAGCCGTGGGACCAGCGCGCGGGGTGGCGAAATTGCCGTCCGCCTAGGGTGCTCAAACCCCTAGCACCGGTCCTGCTTCTGCCCCAGAGGGGGGCATGAGTCCAGGATCACTACCAAAGCTTTTCTTGTACAGTGGAACTGAAACCTCATATATGCCTTTTCATGCAACTCTTCTATTCCAGGATAATTGCAAAGGCAGATGAGACTAGGCCGTTCTTTTGACTCTATTATGTATTTGCAATAACTACTATAGGTTGCCTAAATAGTAAGTTGGAAGTAGTTTGTAAAGACCCAGGCAAAGAGACATTGCCACATTTCATATTATCTGTAGTACAGAATAACATCTGCTGAATACTATGTAGCCAGTGTTTCTTGGTCAGTTTGGCTAGTACTGAATTTCAATAATCAATAGGTCTTGACTGATTTTGTTCATCTAACAGAGTATTTGGGTATTTATTAACACATTAAGTATTTTATTTTCACATGAATTTTGAGTCAGCTGAGTAGTCGTGCTTCACAGGGATTCGAATGTAGTCCAATTGACTTCAGTGGGGCCAAAAAGGTCACTCAATAGCTGCTTTTTTTTGGTGCTGTGTGTAACAGAGGAATACACAAAAACAACAAGGAGTCCAGTGGCACCTTAAAGACTAACAGTTTTATTTGAGCATAAGCTTTCGTGGGTAAAAAAACACCTCTCTTCTTCAGATGCAACAGAGGAATACATAAAGCTTTGCAGCTTGCTGTGCGTATGTAACTGATCTATCCTATGCTATATTGCAGTATTTTTCCTTGACTTTAATAAAGCTTTTGATACAGTATTCTTGCCAGCAAGTTAAAGTATGGGCTGGATGAATGGATTATAAGGTGGCTAGAAAGCTGGCTAGATCATTGGACTCAACGAGTAGCGATCAATGGCTCTCTGTCTAGTTGGCAGCCAATATCAAGCGGAGTGCCCAAAGGGTCGGTCCTGGAGCCGGTTTTGTTCAATATTTTCGTTAATGGACTGCACCCTCAGCAAGTTTGCAGATGACACTAAACTGGGACAAGTGGTAGATATGCTGGAGGGTAGGGATAGGATACAGAGGGACCTAGACAAATTAGAGGTTTAGATGAGGTTCAACAAGGACAAGTGCAGAGTCCTGCACTTAGGATGGAAGAATCCCATGCACTGCTAGGGACTAGGGACCAAGTGTCTAGGCAGCAGTTCTGCAGAAAAGGACCTAGGGGTTATTGTGGATGAGAAGCTGGATATGAATCAACAGTGTGCCCTTGTTACCAAGAAGGCCAATGGCATTTTGGGCCGTATAAGTACAGGCATTGTGAGCAGATCGAGGGATGTGATCATTCCCCTCTGTTCAACGTTGGTGAGGCTTCCTCTGGAGTACTGTGTCCAGTTTTGGGCCCAACGCTACAAGAAGGCTGTGGAGAAATTGGAAAGAGTCCGGCGGAAGGCAATGAAAATGATTAGGGGGCTTGAGCACATGACTTATGAGGAGAGGCTGAGGGAACAGGGATTGTTGATTCTGCAGAAGAGAAGAATGAGAGGGAATTTGATAGCTGCTTTCAATTACCTGAAAGGGGGTTCCAAAGAGGATGGATCTAGACTGTTCTTACTGGTACCAGATGACAACAAGGAGTAATGGTCTCAAGTTGCAGTGAGAGAGGTTTAGGTTGGATATTAGGAAAAACGTTTTCAGAAGGAGCGTAATGAAGCACTGGAATGGGTTACCTAGGGAGGTGGTGGAAACTCCTTCCTTAGAGGTTTTTAAGGTCAGGCTTGACAAAGCCCTGGCTGGGGCAATTTAGTTGGGGATTGGTTCTACTTTGAGCAGGGGGGTGGACTAGATCTCCTGAGTTCCCTTCCAATCCTGATATTCCATGATATTTAAAACACAGAAATGTGAGGTTTTTTCCTATAGTTAGGTGTTCTCTCATTAATGCTAGCCATGTTCACATAAAGGAACAATAAGAAGAGTACCGAAAACTACAAAATTGTGTTTCTGAACACACATTTTGAAGCTTTTATTTTCGTGTAAGACAACAGCTGTCTTAGCAGTATGTCTTTAGAATGCCGCATCAATGTACACATCACAAAATCTGTTTTTTGTGTTTTTTTCTTCTGACCCCATTGGCATCTCTCCTAGAAAAAAATGCCACTCTGCATATTAATAACTGTAGATGTGATTGGAACAGTTTGTATCACCTCTAAATCATGGCTACCAGTTTATATGACTTTGCTAAAGAGTTCTCTTGAGAGCATGTAACTATACCCACATATTTGGAGATATCTGCATGTTGGCTGATGGATCTTACATTATTTAAAATGCGGTGAAAACTTCTTACAACTGCTATTACATTTTCTTTGCAGGCAATAATTAATAGCACTATCACCCCCAACATGACATTTACTAAAACATCCCAGAAGTTTGGCCAGTGGGCAGACAGCAGGGCGAATACTGTCTATGGCTTGGGATTTTCCTCTGAACATCATCTTTCAAAAGTAAGTAAACGTGTTGTTTAAAAATACCCAAGAGATATGGAAATTCTGTCCCCCTACCCCCCCAAACAGGATGATTTATGAAGAGCTGGAACCAAATTAATATCTTGTATAGCCTTGACACTCAGTAGTGTTAAGGCTGGATTCAGAGAGTATGTAAATATTACCTTTTATAACCCGGAGAAGTGAGAAGGGCAACCCTGGAAACAAGCTTTTAAACTGCTTTGGTGATACCAATGAATTTTTTTTTTAAAGGAGAAATTTTACATTGATTTTTTTCTTTTAAAACCTTACTGTACAATGTAAAATGTCAGATTTTTTATAAAAGTGGGTTTTTTTTCCCCCATAGGAAACCAAAACATTTACGTGGAAGATCAGTTTACTTTTTTTCTTTTAAGGAAGAAGATTCAGGCCCTAAATTCAAATAGTTTTTCTTGCTATATTTAGATCTCATCAGGAAAATTTTTGCTCAGTCAGTGACGCACTTTTTTCAGCTGTAATTTTCACCCACATTCATGTTTCATCTTTTCCTCCATTCTCTGCCATATAACTATTTTATTACAAACATTTTAAGAATTGAAAACTTAAGAGAAAGTTAGAAAAATACAGCAGGGATAAAATAAAACTAATATTATTGGAGTATAGAAAATGCAAATAGATTCCAGCAATATTGAGAAACACCTTGTGAAGTATGTGAAATTTTATGCTGGCCTGCTTGAAAATAAAAGTCCATTTTCCTAGTGCGAGGTAAATTGCTCACATTTCCCAGAGAAAACCCAGTTAGTATTCCTGATGTCTTTAGTGCCACAGTTTGAACAACAGACTGCAAGTTGTTAGTAGCATATGCAGTAGTTCATAGGGTGTACTGAATAGAGAAACTCATGAAAGGTTTTCTCACTGGATTACCTGGTTTTCCAGTGAACCTTGGGCCTTCCAGAAGACGCTACCTTTGCTTTCCTTGGAGCTCTCTTAAACCAGATTATTGGCACTACTGCAGCCACTCTACACCTAGGGAAGTGTAGAGCCAGCCTCAGTCCAGATCAAGAAGTTACAACAGTTCCCTTGTGCCAACCCCCTTCAAAATATTTCCTGATGGAATATCTGTCCAGTTGGATATTATTGTGATTTACTTATTAAAATTATTTCTGCTTTACATAATCAAATAGCATCAATCTCTACGAAGTTACTTAAAACCAAGGAAGAAATTGTGAATGACATTGATTATAATATAATATGCATGTGCATTCTCACACATCACTGCATCAATAAGCTTAAAAAATAAGTTAATGTAGCTTGTTTTAAACTGGTGTCCATATCTACCCAAGAGACAATTACTCATTAACGTGGTGTATATATATTGCATTGCTAATACTTACACGGGTCATTTGATGAGTGCTGGTTTGATTTTCCTTTCTAATGTATTAGTTTGTTGCAGGTCACTTTCTCTTCACTTCTCAAAACAGAATATCAAAGGAGCTTAATAAGAGTGCCTTGTATTCAGAGCAGGAATTCATAGGGTGTGTTTGTTCGTTTTTTGTTTTTGTTTTCCTAGCATCTTGATACTGCCTCTTCATTTGCACCTTTCTGTGGTTCGTGGTTCTTAATCCTTTTGGGATGTGCATATACATTGACTATATCATTATTTTGCATGTGTGATACCAATGTGCTGATGAGGAATTGAAAAAAAATTAGAATTATTGTAGGAAGTGGTTGTTAAGCAGTGCACATCCTGAATTCCATGCTCTTTGGCAGATATGTAAACTTTTTTTTTTATAAAAATCAAACTGTCTTTCTGAAGTTCATGATAATGAACATTCAGTACATGTTCAGTGTGCTATATTCATGATGCCTTCCTTATCTTAATTATTAAACCTACGGATATGTTAGTCGCCAGTCCTTGTTGAGGACTCCCTCCACACCTCAGACACGAAACAAGACTGAAGTTTTAAAATTAAGCTGTTTTGTCAGTGTTGTTTTATTTAAATAGCAAAATGTAAGAAAAGGTTATGGAAACTTCTTAGCAGGGGAAAAGAAATCTTCACTTTTTGATCGTAATCTATTCAGTCACTTTTGAATTGGGAAATTAGTTTATTTAGTGGACACAGCACTGAGACAATAGAAGATCTGGGTTATAATCCAGCTCCATTAAATTCCTGTGTGACTTTGAGCAACTCACTTCCTCTATTGCTGTGTCCCCTTCCAAGTGTCCTGTCCACAGTGACTGCCTTTCACTAAGTGTTTGTACAGTGCCTAGTGGAATGGGACTTCAGTTGTGACTTGGGCCTGACGGTGCCAGAGAAATATTAATTTATATAAACATTTGTTTCTGAAACAATTTATTCCTTTACCTATAAATCCAATTTTAAAATTGCTTTTTTGTGTTTGTGACTAACAGTGCCCCTAAATGAGCTGTTTCATTTTTATATATAATTTGAGTTACATCAGTATACAGGGGCCCTAATCAGAGTCCCATTGGGCTAGCCGCTGTAAAAACATAGCAAAAAGATAGTTCTTACCCCAGGAAGCTTATTTTCTAGGTTTGAGTAGACACTGTAGATGGATGAAACAGACAAGCAGAGCTGTGGAGGACAAGGTAGCTGTAAAAATGAGTATCTTTTTTGTAATTAGTAGCTTTCTCAGCTTGCTACTTGCCTGACCATTGCCTGTTCCCTTAGCAGGTGGCACATCTTCTCTAGGTTGACAATAAATCCTTGTGCCGGTATTACTGCCCTCTCAAACCAATCATCCAAGCAGGATAGCCTCTTTCCTTAACACAGCAGCTATTGTAATCATTACTTTAGTGAAAATCACCAAACTGAAAATACTAATGCTGAAAAATAACAAAAGAGAAAGAAACAGCCTCTGGAATCTCTGGTGGCTCATGTGCAAATGTGTAACCTTGAAGAGAGAGAAGCTATAAATCAATCTTAAAATATGAGGATGAAATGAAGAATCTGCATTTAAACTTATCTGTTAATTGAGTTGTGCATTGGGAAAAGACATCTGTTACTGATGGTTAAGGAAGGCTCTCTTTAGTTTCTTGAACCAAATAATTTGCTGACAGAATAGGAGTACTGGAACTGTATACACAGTAGCTCCAAACGGTCATTAAGATAACTTGTTTCTTATCCAGGACATGAAGTCATGCTTCCTGGAACTAAACTACTATAATTGTTAGAAATTTTTCTCAGGCTTGTTAGCAGTTTGGAAGGTCTAAGAAAACTTCTAAAAGGAGTTGTTGGAATTTCAGTCTTAACTTTCTGACCTGATTTCCCACTGCTTTGCACCTTGTGTATTCATACACAAATGCACAACATGTAAAGTGCTACCCTACCAGAGCATCCTCCCTTTGTACTCATTTTGCACAAGAGTGAATGACTATGCAATGTGTGCAGCAATGGAAAATCTCTTCTTCTGAATGTAGCCAATAATCTTCAGATGGGGAACACGATGAGAATGTCCAAATAAAAAAGTTGATCTTTCAAGCTTGAGTCATTTAAACAGAGATAACATTCTCTTTTGCTTCCTTAAGAGTGGAATGTAGCTGATTTGCAGAATACAGAACTCCCCTGAATGAGAGGACTGTTCATTTTTGTTATGTATGGAAAATTCCTAAGGATGCAGCCAAATTATTTGTTTAGCGCACACTGAGGTGCCCGGGATGTTGGTAGCTAGCTTCAGGGAATATTGGAAATGTAATATTTAAAGGCAATGAGGTACCTAAATGGGATAGCGATGCTCTTTGGGGACCTTTGTGCACAGTGCCTCATTAGCCACAAAGCTATCAATCGTAATAATTTGTTGAAATATTTTTAGTCCACAAATTACATCTTAGTTGTGAAATGGTCCATTTCCTGAGTAGGGAACTTGTTTTCTTGTGCAGCTTTAATCTGATGGAGATCTTGGAATCCAAAGGAAGAAAGAGAAGAAAGAAACCTTAGCGTGAGAAATCCTAGTCATAGCTTGTCACTCCAAAATTGTAGCCAAAATCTGTTGTTCTCACTTATTTCAAATAGTTTCTCTGGAGGAGAGGATATTGACAAGGGGTACTGCATCAGACAGCATTCAAGTAATTGCGAAGGTGTCATAAACAGATACTCAAAGGTTAATGCCTCTTTTACCTGTAAAGGGTTAAGAAGCTCAGTAAACCTGGCTGACACCTGACCAGAGGACCAATAAGGGAACAAGATACTTTCAGATCTTGGTGGGGGGAAGTCTTTTTTGTGTTTGCTCTTTGTTTGGGAGTTGTTCGCGTTTGGGACTTAAAGGGACTAGACATCAATTCAGGCTCTCCAAAGCTTTCTGAACCAGTCTCTCATGTTTCAAGGCGTGTTAGTCTTGTTTTTGTTTTCTTAACTTGTAAATGTTCCTTTTTGCTGAGAGGATTTTACCTCTGTTTGCTGTAACCTTGAACCTAAGGCTAGAAGGGGTTCCTCTGGGCTATATGAATCTGATTACCCTGTAAAGTATTTTCCATTCTGATTTTACAGAGATAATTTTTACCTTTCTTTTCTTTAATTAAAAGCCTTTTTTTCTAAATACCTGATTGATTTCTCCTTGTTTTAAGTTCCAAGGGGTTTGGATCTGTGTTCACTGGGGAACTGGTGAAGTCCCTCAAGGCTACCCAGGGAGGGGAAAGTTTTTTGGGGGAACAAGGAGTGATCCAGACACTGAAAATTCTGGATGGGGACAGTGATACCAGACCTAAGCTAGTAGTTAAGCTTAGAAGTGTCCATGCAGGTCCCCACATCTGTACCCTAAAGTTCAGAGTGGGGAAGGAACCTTGACATGGTGGCAGAGGTGGGATCATTTTAAACCAAAAGCCAGTAGGTTTTTTTTTCTTCTTTCTAGATGCTTAGAAAGCAGCCTGAGGGCAGAGGTGTTAAGTTTATTTGACAAGGGTCTTTATTAAGAGAAGGCTTCAAGCTGTGAGCAAGCAACCAGCAAAAGGAATTTACAAGCTGAATTGTTTTTCTTTCTTTCTGCCTCTCGGGTGTAGCTAGTTAGAAAGTCTCTGTTAACCAAGCAGCCCTGAGCTGAGTGCATCCCAGTTTCAGTGAACTGTAGAGGGGTGTGGCCAGCATAAGAAAGCAGGAAAATGAGTACCAGTGAAGCAGCTAACAAACTAGAACTGGCTAGGCTGGAAGCAACAGAGAAATACAACGAACATAAGAGACAGATGGAACTGAAACAATTAGAAATTAATGCAGAAATAGCCAGGGAAGAAGCTGCCTACAAGAGAGCTATGGAGGCGAAGGAAAAAGAGATGGAGAGGAAAAGAGCGAGAAAGCATGAACTGGAATTAGCAAGGGCTAAGCAGAATGTACCAGCCAACCCTAACAACTCTTCTCCAGGTACTGTTTCCCATCCCAGAAAATTCCCCACCTACAAGGCCGATGATGATACTGAGGCCTTAGAAAATTTCGAAAGGGCCTACCATGGGTACAGCATCCCTACAGACCAGTAGATAGAGCTGAGGCCACAGCTCAGTGGACCCTTAGTAAAGGTGGCTGCTGAAATGCCTAAGGAGAACATGAACAATTATAAACTTTTTCAAACCAAGGCCAGAATCAGAATGGGGCTAACACCTGAGCATGCCCGTCGGCGGTTCAGAGCCCAAAGGTGAAAACCAGATGTGTCATTTACCCGACATGCCTATCACATTGGAAAGAATTGGGATGCCTGGATATCAGGAGCAAGTGCTAACTCTCTGGAAGAGCTGTCCTCCTAATGCAAATGGAATAGTTCTTAGAGGGTGTTCCTGAGGAAATAGAAAGGTACATCCTAGATGGGAAGCCCAAAACTGTAACCGAGGCGGGGGAGATTGGAGCCAAATGGGTGGAAGTGGCAGAAAAGAAAAAAACTACTAGCAAAGGGAGCAAATATCATAGGGGGCAAGCCGAAACTAAACCCTATCACCGGGGGCAACCCAAGGCCCCACCTACAACCCAAGGAAAGTCCCAGACACCCTATTGTCCCACCTCACCAGTCTCCAGCAACCCACCTCAGCCCAGTGACCAGTCAGCTGGGTGATGTTTTAAATGTAATGAACTGGGACACACAAAGGCCCACTGCCCCACGAACCCCAACTGATTACAGTTCATTACACCACAATCACACCAAAGATCCCCAGGCCCAGATGCCTCTCAAATACCCTCGGAGCGAAGGGAGAACTTGAGAGTGGGCGGAAAGAAGGTTATCGCGTTGAGAGACATGGGGGCACAAGTGTCAGCTATCCACCAATCCTTAGTGGACCCCAAATTCATCAACCCAAAGGCCCAAATGACAATTCACCCATTCATGTCAAAATCTGTAAACTTGCCTACAGCTGAGTTCCTGTCCAGTAGAAGGGCTGGTCAGGAATGTGGACTTTTGCAGTCTGACAATTATCCTATCGCCATGCTACTGGGGGAAGACTTGGCCAACCATGTGAAGCTGGCCAAGAAGGTGGGAATGGTCACACGCAGCCAGGCCAAGCAAGCTTCCACACCCATCCCTGTTCCTGAGCCATCCGCCAGGGCCTCCGTCTGTGTTACCAGAGACCCAGACAGAGGTGGTGGAACCGGATCTTCTACCCATGAATGCTACAGCCATAGTGAATCCAGTCCCAGAACCGGAACTGGCAAAGCAACCAACACCAGAACCGTTGTCAGCACTGACTCCAGCACTTGCAAACCCATCTACATCTCCAACGCCAGAGGGCATCAGCAGGCCTGAACTGGCAGAAGCAGCAGACAACCCTACCCAAGAGGCTCAGACAGAGCCTGAAATATCACCTAGTGCACCAGCGGAGAGTGATTCACAATCAACGAAAACAACCTCATCACCTACATCACTTCCACAGGGACCAAGCCCAAGTCCACAGTCTAAGGAGGAACTGATGTCTCCAGCATCAGGGGAACAGTTCCAGGCTGAGCAGGAAGCAGATGACAGCCTTCAGAAAGCTTGGGTGGTGGCACGGAGCACCCCACCACCTCTCAGCTCTTCTAACTGATCCCAATTTGTTGTAGAACAAGGACTTTTATACAAGGAGACTTTCTGGTGGACACCAGGAAAACTGGCATCCTCAAAGACAGTTGGTATTTCAACTAAGTACTGGGTAAAGCTCTTAAGCTTAGCCCATGATCATCCCAGTGGCCATTCTGGGGTGAACAGAACCAAAGGCAGGTTGGGGAAGTCTTTCCACTAGGAGGGAAAGGGCAAGGACATTTCTAATTATGTCCGGTCTTGTGAGGTGTGCCAACAAGTGGGAAAGCCCCAAGACCAAGTCAAAGTCCCTCTCTAGCCACTCCCCATAATTGAGGTCCCATTTCAGCAAGTAGCTGTGGATATTCTGGGTCCTTTCCCAAAAAAAGACCCCCAGAGGAAAGCAGTCCATACTGACTTTCATGGATTTTGCTATCCGATGGCCGGAAGCAGTAGCTCTAAGCAACATCAGGGCTAAAAGTGTGTGCCAAGCCTTAGCAGACATTTTTTTGCCAGGGTAGGTTGGCCCGCCGACATCCTTACAGATTCAGGAACTAATTTTCTGGCAGGGACCATGAAAAACCCGTGGGAAGCTCAGGGGTGAATCACTTGGTTGCCACCCCTTACCACCATCAAACCAGTGGCCTGGTGGAGAGGTGTAATGGGACTTTGGGGGCCATGATATGTAAATTCGTAAATGAACACTCCAATGATTGGGACCTAATGTTGCAGCGGTTGCTTTTTGCCTACAGGGCTGTACCACATCCCAGTTTAGGGTTTTCACCATTCTAACTTGTATTTGGCCACGAGGTTAAAGGGCCATTACAGGTGGTGAAGCAGCAATGGGAGGGGTTTATGCCTTCTCCAGGAACTAACATTGTAGACTTTGTAAGCAACCTACAAAGCACCCTCTGACACTCTTTTGCCTTTGCCAAAGAAAACCTAAAAGATGCTCAGGAAGAGCAAAAGGCCTGGTATGATAAACATACCAGAGAGCGTTCCTTCGAAGTAGGGGACCAGGTTATGGGCTTGAAGGCACTACAGGCCCATAAGATGGAAGCATCATGGGAAGGGCCATTCACAGCCCAAGAGCGCCTGGGAGCTTTCAACTATCTCATAGCATTCACCACCTCAATCCTAAAGCCTAAAGTGTACCATGTTAATTCTTTAAAGCCCTTTTAATCCAGAGAATTAAAGGTTTGTCAGTTTACAGCCCAGGGAGGAGATGACGCTGAGTGGCCTGAAGGTGTCTACTACGAAGAAAAAAGTGACGGTGGCATGGAAGAGGTGAACCTCTCCGCGGCCCTTGGACGTCTGCAGCGACAGCAAATCAAGGAGCTGTACACTAGCTTTGCACCAATGTTCTCAGCCACCCCAGGACAGATTGAACGGGCATACCACTCCTGTCATAACATTTTTTCCCAGATCTGGACCTTAGCATCCAAAATATGGGTGTTAGCATGAAAACCTCCAATCTTAGTTACCAGCTAGAACCTGGTGAAGCTGCCACCAGCCAGGAATTATACGGTGCCTAGCTCACTGTGGTCTCCCCAAAACCTTCCCTGGGGGACCCCCAGACTCAATGCCTTGAGTCCTACAACAAAGGGAAATAACCTCCTCCCCTTGTTTCGTGGTTACTTCCTCCCCTCCCTGGACGACCCTAGGAGATTCCCTGCTTCCAGTCCTGGAAACACAAGTACCGAGAGAGCTAATCTCTCTCCCCCCCTCACCCAGAGGGTATGCAAAGTCAGGCTTAGTAAATCTAACACAAAGAGATTTTTGCCCTGACTTCTTCCTCCCACCAATTCCCTGGTGAGCTGCAGACTCAATTCCCTAGAGTCCCCACTAAAGAAAAAACTTCAACAGGTCTTAAAAAGAAAGCTTTATATAAAAAGAAAGAAAAAGGACATTAAAAATAGGCTCTGTATCATGGTGACAATGTACAGGGTCAATTGCTTAAGAGAAAAAAGTGAATAAACAGCCTTATTCAAAAAGAATACAATTTAACACATTCCAGCAACTACACACATGTAAATACAAGAAAAACAATATAAACCTATTGTCTTACTATCCTTGTACTTACAACTTGGAAACAGAAGATTAGAAAGCTTGAAGATAGAGAGAGATCACTCTGAGCTGAGACGGTCACCGAACCAAGACAAAGAACTCACACCCCAAAACTTCCCTTCACCCAGATTTGAAAAAGTCTTGTTTCTTGATTGGTCCTCTGGTCAGGTGTTTCAGGTTACACCTTTCCAGGTGAAAGAGACATTAACCCTTAGCTATCTGTTTATGACAACTCCATTGACACAGGTAATGCTCACCCCGTTAGAACCCCACCCTACTGTCTCCTCCTGCCCAAGATGCTATAGAACAAGAGATCCAAAGCATGCTACAGATGGGTATAATCCACCCCTCTAACAGTGCATGGGCATCTCCAGTGGTTCTAGTTCCCAAACCAGATGGGGAAATACGCTTTTGCGTGGACTACCATAAGCTAAATGCTGTAACTTGTCCCGACAGCTGTCCAGTGCCACGCATCGATGAGCTATTGGAGAAATTGGGACATGCCCAGTTCATTTCTACTTTAGACTTAACCAAGGGGTACTGGCAAGTACCGCTAGATGAACCCACCAAGGAAAGGTCAGCCTTCATCACACATGCAGGGTTGTATGAATTTAATATACTTCCTTTCGGGCTGCAAAATGCACCCGCCACCTTCCAAAGACTTGTAGATGGTCTCCTAGCAGGATTAGGAAAATCTGCAGTTGCCTACCTCGATGATGTGGCCATTTTTTCTGATTCATGGGCAGAACACCTGGAACACTTAGAAAAAGTCTTCGAGTGCATCAGGCAGGCAGGACTAACTGTTAAGGCTAAAAAGTGTCAAATAGGCCAAAATGGAGTGACTTACCTTGGACATCAGGTGGGTCAAGGAACGATAAACCCCCTACAGGCCAAAGTGGATGCTATCCAAAAGTGGCCTGTCCCAAAGTCCAAGAAACAGGTCCAATCCTTCTTAGGCTTGGCTGGATATTACAGGCGATTTGTACCACACTACGGCCAAATCGCTGCCCCACTAACAGACCTGACCAGAAAAACACAGCCAAACGCAGTTCAGTGGACTGATAAGTGTCAGAAGGCCTTTACCCAGCTTAAGGCGACACTTATGTCTGACCATGTGCTAAGGGCCCCAGACTTTGACAAACCATTCCTAGTAACCACAGATGCATCTGAGTGTGATGTAGGAGCAGTTTTAATGCAGGAAGGATCGGATCAAAAATTCCATCCAGTTGTGTTTCTCAGCAAAAAACTGTCTGAGAAGGCAAGCCACTGGTCAGTCCCTGAAAAAGAATGCTACGCCATTGTGTATGCCCTGGAAAAGCTACGCCCATACGTTTGGGGATGGCCCTTCCAGCTACAAACCAACCTTGCTGCGCTAAAGTGGCTTCATACTGCCAAGAGAAACAAAAACTACTTTGATGGAGCTTAGCTCTCCAAGATATTGATTTTGAAATTCAACACATTTCGGGAGCTTCTAACAAAGTAGCTGATGCACTCTCCCGTGAAAGTTTCCCAGAATCCACTGGTTAAAAATTGTCCTTGAAATGTAAAAAATCTTGTTGTTTTACATAATTAGTAGTATATGTAAAGGTGCATGTCGTTTATTAACCTGTTTGTTCTAAAGTTCTTGGAAGAAATCACCGCCAGTGTGGTTCAACACTGTCTGAGATTTGGGGGGCGTGTCATAAACAGATAGTTAAGGGTTAATGCCTCTTTTACCTGTAAAGGGTTAAGAAGCTCAGTAAACCTGGCTGACACCTGACCAGAGGACCAATAAAGGGACAAGATACTTTCAAATCTTGGTGGGGGGAAGTCTTTTTTGTGTTTGCTCTTTGTTTGGGAGTTGTTCGCTCTTGGGACTAAGAGGGACCAGACATCAATCCAGGCTCTCCAAATCTTTCTGAACCAGTCTCTCATGTTTCAAACTTGTACGTAACAGCCAGGCAAGGCGTGTTAGTCTTATTTTTGTTTTCTCAACTTGTAAATGTTCCTTTTTGCTGAGAGGATTTTACCTCTGTTTACTGTAACTTTGAACCTAAGGCTAGAGGAGGTTCCTCTGGGCTATATGAATCTGATTACCCTGTAAAGTATTTTCTATCCTGATTTTACAGAGATGATTTTTACCTTTCTTTTCTTTAATTAAAAGCCTTTTTTTTCTTAATACCTGATTGATTTTTTCTTGTTTTAAGTTCCAAGGGGTTTGGATCTGTGTTCACCAGGGAATCGGTGAAGTCCCTCAAGGCTACCCAAGGAAGGGGAAAGTTTTTTGGGGGGACAGGGAGTGATCCAGACACTGAAAATTCTGGATGGTGGCAGTGATACCAAATCTAAACTAGTAACTAAGCTTAGAAGTGTCCATGCAGGTCCCCATATCTGTACCCTAAAGTTCAGAGTGGGGAAGGAACCTTGACAGAAGGCTTTCCACATTTGCATTTGGGGTCATTCCTCAGCTTCTACTTGGTCATACTGTCACCAGTCTTTTCCATCCCTTCTCACTCAATTTAGAGTACATCACTGTTTTTGTTCAAGGTCAGTACCTGGTGGGAGGTTTTTTTGGAAGGAACCAAGTTCTCCAAGGTGATTGGCATTTTCTGCCTTTTTTGTGTAGGAAGTAATGATAGTCTATTTTAGATGACACTAGTTTGCTCTTTTTTTGGTAAATGTTTATATTTGGTTTTTAAGAACTCAACTCAAAATATTTTATTGTCTGAAGGAGAGAACCAGGTCTCTTGTACTAGGATATGAAGGGCAGAATGATCTACCACAGCTTTCTTGAATTTACCTTTCTCTAGGAAAAGAGAAATTCTTGTTATAATCAGATTCCTGTTAGGAATCTGCAGTGTGTTTCAGGAAAGAGGCATAAACTTCTTGAAAAATTCTCCTGACTCATTTTCTCTCTAAATCACCACCTCCTGAGACTTTAGAGGAAGGAGATGTAATTCTGTACGCTTTCTCACATCTCCAGGCAAATAAATCTGAGTTTTATTGAAAATTGATACAATTCCCGTGAGGAGGATACCATATTCCTCCAGACTTTAGTGGACCATCTAGAAAACAGGTTTATTTACAGTAGCTGAGCAGTTGACCTCTGGATTAAGTTATTCAGAATTGCTTTCATTCTGAGAAACTGGTGCCTGCTTTGTCTCCATTTCTAGATCTTTGGCAACAGGTCAGGTTTTTCTTAAAAACAGGTGAGAAAGTTATATAATACAATAACATCTTCCATTCCCTCCAAATCCATGTGATCATATGCAGTGTAAAAAAACAACCAAAAATAACAGAGTATACCAGTATCAGAGAAATTAAAATATTTCTGCAAACTCTTTAATCAGATGTTGCTTCAAAACCAGTTGTTTTCAAGGAGGTCTTAATTAGAAAATCATAATTCAAATAAAAAAAATAGCTTGGGTACTATGCTGAGTGCAGTGCTTATCGGGTTTAGGCACATCAAGCCAAATTCATCTCTGTAATTCCATTACTTTAATAAAGTTGCTCAAAAGATTAATCCATCATGTTTAAATTTAGCATTTAATTCAGAATAATTTCTCAATCACTATTAGAACTAGAAGAAGAAGAATCTGTGCCGGAAACATTGACCTTTTATGAAAATTCATGAAGCAAAGTATGTGAATAGTAATCCTTGAAATTAATCTGAGCTAAATATTTACTTAGACATAATGAAACAAACTGAGACTTCATGTAACTCCATTGACTTCAGTGGAGCTACATCAGAGATTAATTTGGTTTAGTATTCCTCTGGTTGATTTTTTTCACCCATATGAGTTTCAGTTTTAGCCAAGATATGGAGAGAAATCAGTATATTTTCCATATGAGAAAGGATTAAGGCTATTGAAAACCAAGAGACTCCTATTGACTTCAGTGGGTTTTACATCCATCTCAACATCTGTAAGGAGAAAAATTAATTTCAAACTTCAAGGAAGCTTTTCAAGGCTACCTAACAAACCTAATACCCATGCTTGAAGTGGCTTTTTCACACTTTTTTCATTTGTGTATAGCATTATAGTTTGTTGGTATATCACAATTTTAATGTAGTGATTTGCTGATGGGCGTGTCTGTATTGCTAACATACAAATGGCTTCTTAAGTGTATGTAAACTCATGTACCATAAATAATACAACACAGTTTGGGTAAATGGTCATTTACTAAGGGAAAAACCCTTGACTGACTGAATCTGTAGTGGTCTTATTTTGTAAGATGTTTTGTAACAATTATTTTGTATTTATACTATAATCTTTTTAAACGTGTACCTTCAGTTTGCAGAAAAATTTCAGGAATTCAAAGAAGCTGCACGATTAGCAAAGGAGAAATCCCAAGAAAAGATGGAGCTAACAAGTACACCTTCACAGGTGGGTTTTATGGTTTGATCTGAGATCAGGTCTTTATAGCTTAAATTATTAAATACATAAACAAAATCTATTTGGCAGGCAGTGACCATTGTATAATGCAAGTGGTCACACTAGACTACTAACACGGGCCATGGACTTGAACCACGAATTAAGTCCTAATAGCTGTGCTTGAACTATAGCATTTTAAACCAGTGTAGCCTTTCTCCACTGTGGCTCTTTGGATATCTAGTAAAATATGCTTAAACAATTCCCAATTATCATTAGTATTTTTCTGTTTAAATTTTTTTTCTTCTAGCTGACTTGACTCTCAATTATTTTCTGCTATGTGAAATTGGCCCTTTTAAAGCAACAAGCACATATGTTACTGGCTTGGAATTGATTGAACTTATATAAACAGAATTAAGTTATGATTAGTTGTACTTAAAGCAGCCACTCATTTTGAGTTCTGAGATCAGTTCATTTGTCTCTGTCAAGACGAAGTCCTGAATAGAATTTCCCTGTGGTGGGTGCAGCACTTTTTGAGTTAAGAAATTGATATCTATATTTTTTTAGAAATTCGAAAGATGTTTTAGTATTGGCAGTGAGACCCCTCCAGCATGTCACTTGAATTGAAGTCTCCTATGTCAATGCAACTTTTTTTCCCTACACATTATAGATAAGTGAATAAGGAGCCAGTCATTCTGTTCTCTAGTGTGATTTGGTGATCTGTAGCAGATACCAGCTAGTTAACCCATCTTGTGTCTTATCTGTTAGAACACTAATCCATAAGCATTAAAGGTCATTTGCTTCAGAGTTGTCAGTGACCTGGAAACAAGTACAGTAGAACCACAGAATTATGAACACCAGAATTATGAACTGACCAGTCAAGCACACGTTTCATTTGGAACCAGAAGTGCACAATCAGGCAGCATCAGAGAGGGGGGAAAAAAGCAAATACAGTACAGTGCTGTGTTAAACATAAACTACATAAAAGGAAAGCAGCATTTTTCTTCTGCACAGTAAAGTTTTAAAGCTATAGTAAGTCAATGTTCAGTTGTAAAACTTTTGAAAGACCAACCATAATGCTTTGTTCAGAGTTATGAACATTTCAGAGTTACGAAAAACCTCCATTCCCAAGCTGTTCTGAGGTTCTACTGTAATGCTATTTTTGACAGAGTGCCACTCCCCCTCCCCCTTTGCTCCCACAGTCCTCTTTAAGAAGGTCATAACCATTCACATTCATGTTCCAATAATAGGAATCATCCCACCTGGTTTCAGTAATGTACTGAGTGTTGCTTAGTGTTTTTAAAATGACTTTTTTCTCCAGTTTTACCTTTTTTTTAAAATGCTTTATAGTCTGCTGCCATGTCAGTGTTCAAAGTAGACATTTAGGGTCTGATTCTCAATTACTGTAGCAACGAAGGCATTATTGTCATAGAATCATATGACTGGAATGGACCTTAGGAGGACATCTAGTCCAGTCCCCTGCACTCAAGGCAGGACTAAGTATTATCTAGACCATCCCTGAAAGGTGGTTGTCAAATCTGCTGTTAAAACCTCTCCAGTGATAGAGATTCCACAGCCTCCCTAGGCAATTTATTCCAGTGTTAAACTTCCTAACAGTCAGGGTGATTATTCCTAATGTTCAATCTAAACTGCTTGTACTGCAGTTTAAGCCCATTGCTTCTTGTCCTATCCTCCGAGGTTGAGAACAATTTTTCTCCCTCATCCTTGTAGCAACTTTTATATACTTGAAAACTGTTATCCTGTCCCCTCTGTCTTCTCTTCTTCAGACTAAACAAACCCAGTTTTCTCAATCTCCCCTCATAGGTCATGTTTTTTAGGCCATTCAATAAAAAAAAATTGAATGTCTTCTCTGGACATTCTCTGATTTGTCCACATCTTTCCTGAGAGATATGGTGCCCAGAACTGGACACAATACTCCAGCTGAGGCCTAATCAGTGCGGAGTAAAGCAGAAGTACTACTTTTTGTGTCTTGCTTACAACACTCCTGCTAATACATCCCAGAACGATGTTTGCTTTTTCAGTAATATGTTATACTGACTCATATTTAGCTTGTGGTCCACTCTAAGCCCCAGATCCTTTTTGTGCAGTACTCTTTTTCCTATGCATTCATTTACCATTTTGTATGTATGCAACTGATTGTTCCTTCCTAGGTGGAATAGTTTGCATTTGTCGTTATTGAATTTCATCCTATTTACTTCAGACCATTTCTCTAATTTATCCAGATCACTTTGAATTCTAATCCTATTCTCCAAAGCACTTGCAGTCCGTCCCAGTTTGGTATCCTCTGCAAACTATATAAGTATACTCTCTGTGCCATTATCTAAATAATTGAAGATATTATACAGAACCAGACCCAGAATTGATCCCTGTGGGACCCCATTTGATATGCCTTTCCAACTTGACTGTGAACCACTGATAACTACTCTTGGGAATAGTTTTCCAACCTGTTATGCACCCACCTTATAATAGCTCCTTCTAGGTTGCAGTTCCCTTGTTTGTTTATGAGATGATTCTGCAAGACGGTATCAAAAGCCTTACTAAAGTCAAGATATACTACATCTACTGCTTCCTCCCCATCCACAAAGCTTGTTACTTTGTCAAAGAAAGCTATTAAGTTGATGTGACATAATTTGTTCTTGACAAATCCATACTGACTGTTACTTATCTTATTATCTTCTAGGTGTTTGCAAATTGATTGCTTAATTATTTGTTCCATTATATTTTTGGGTACTGAAGTTCAGCTGACTGGTCTGTAATTCCCTGGGTTGTCCTTATTTTCCTCTTTATAGATTGGCACCCTATTTGATGTTTTCCAGTCCTCTGGAATCTCTCCCATCTTCCATGACTTTTCAAAGATAATCACTAATGTCTCAGCTATCTCCTCAGTCAGCTTCTTGACTATTCAAGGATGTATTTCATCAGGCCCTGGTGACTTGAAGACATCTAACTTTTCTAAGTAATTTTTAACTTGTTCTTTCCCTATTTTTAGCCTCTGATCCCACCTCATTTTCACTCGCATTTACTACGTTAGAGGTCCAATCGGTACTAAACTTTTTTGTGAAAATTGAAACAAACAAGTTATTTAGCACTTCTGCCATTTCCAGAAATCCTCAAATCTTGATTTTTCAAGACTTGAAGTTACAGAGAATCCACCATTTACTCTTGTGCAAACCAGCAAGTGACCCAGGCCTCGTGCTGCAGAGGAAGTTTAAAACTCTCCAAGATCTTTGTCAATCTGACCTGGGGGAAAATTCCTTTCCAACCCCAAGTGGGTATGCTCCACTACCCAGACAGCTGAGAGAGAATTATTGCTTTTATGTTCAGTAGAATTTGTCTTTCCTGATCACATATATTGATGGTACTTTCTAGAAGTTAGTCCCATATGTGACAATTTGATTTAACTTTCATACTGATTAAGATGGTGAGAATTTGTTTGAAAAGATCAGATTAGAAACAGTCTTTGATGTTTTCAAAGCCAGGAAAGAATTTCTCACTTTTGGAATACCAGTTGGCTGTAGGTAAAGAATTTAATATCTAGTGGAAGCTCTAATTATATGAGAGCCCTAATTATAATTTGATTGACCAACCTTATTGGAAAAATGGCTACTCGAAACTGATCTAGCCTTTCAAGATACAGATTTCATCTCTGAGATCTGTATGGATTTGGATGGAATAATTAAAATGAAGTATACTGATTTGTCAACAGAAGTCCATTGTTCTTAAAATAGATTAACTTGCTTTACCCCCAAAATGGTGCTAAATGTAATTTATGGATTTCTTTAAGTTAAACTGAACTAAAAATTTTCATGTTTAGGATAAGTTCTGACCTCAAATAGTTGTGCCTTTTTATCTAATGTCAGCAGAAGTTACTTTATGTATCTGAGGACAAAATTTGGGCTGTCTCTTTTACATATAATAGCATAATATATGCCTGTATGTATTTCTCCCAAACCTTCTGGCAGCAGTGTTCTTAAACTAGTTTTTTCCCACTTGAGACTGTTCTGCCTTTAACATTCATGGATCTAGACTGTTCTCAGTGGTACTGGATGACAGAACAAGAAGTAATGGTCTCAAGTTGCAGTAGGGGAGGTTTAGGTTGGATATTAGGAAAAACTTTTTCACTCAGAGTGGTGAAGCACTGGAATGGGTTACCTAGGGATGTGGTGGAATCTCCTTCCTTAGCGGTTTTTAAGGTCAGGCTTGACAAAGCCTTGGCTGGGATGATTTAGTTGGGAATTGGTCCTGCTTTGAGCAGGGGGTTGGACTAGATGGTCTCCTGAGGTCTCTTCCAACCTTGATATTCTATGATTCACTGTAGTTAAGACTAAATTCTGAGCTTCACTATAGTGCAAACAAAGAAAGTAGTTTTGGGCACAGAAATGGTAACAAGATTGAAAGAGAGAAGTGTGTACTCCCTATAATTTGAGTTAATAGACTCTTCATTCTGGACTGAAGTGGGAGGAAGGGAGGGAAATACTTATGTATTGTGTGACTTTATATTTTTTATTTTTTTTTAAAAACCAAAACATTTAACATAATACAACTATAAGTCAAGTATCACAGAAAACTGTTAAAAGGTACGTTTATATCATGCCGCTTTTGCAGCTCTTTAAGATATAAACACTGCATATATGAATCAAAAGAAAAATGTTAAGTTATTAAGCATTTGTCAACCATGTTTCAACGCTCTTGTAAAGGTCAAGTTGAAACTAACAAGTTTTGACTTGAATATTTTTGATTACACAATATCTGTCCTGTGGGGAGGGAAAAGAAACCTCCACTTTCAGTGCAGGTAAAGAAAACTATTGTTATTTGTCATCTGAAATTGGAACTTTGTGGTCTGCTTCTGTCTCGATAACCTCGTCAACTTTTCCTGCAGATTTAGTGATTCGGAGTAACTAGGTCAGATTCAGAAGTGGCAGCTCAAAAGGGTTAATACTTGTAAATTATAGCTTTTGTTTTTAGGGAATAAAACTAAATGGGGAAGAATGTGCACAATGAGGGCCTCGTCCTTTACAGTTGTGAGCACCTTTGACAAGGTTCTGTGGCCTTCAGTTCCCGTTGAGGTCAGTGTAATCAAGGGGATGGGGAGGATAGACATAACTCTTACAAGTGCAGCCTTTTCATTGCTCCAGCCCTTAGGGTTACGTAACAATAGCTTTTGTCACCCACCTTCCCCCCACACCCTTAATTCAGAGGTATAGGAAGTGCTAGTGTGACAGATTTTTGTTACCAATCTGCTTGAAGACATCAGTTGATCAGGCTGATGCCTCAGGATCTCAGGGAGAAGATGATGAAGCACACCAAAGGGTCTAAATTTTTTAAAGCTTTATTAATAAAATACAGCAGAGTGTGCTGGGAACGCTCCCACGTCACTCAGGGAAAAAAAGAAAGCATTAGAGCCCCAAGGCCTAACCCACTTTCATACTCTCACTCGCACTACCCATGACTGGCCAGGTCTGGTGTCATGTAAGAAGAAGAGAGGGGAGGGGTAGATGGAAGTTTTTGCCCTGGGCCCAGGTTGTCCAGGGAATCTGCTGTAATCTCCAAATTGCTCCAGCTCTCGGGAGGGTTTTTAAGTCTTGGGTTCCTTTGTGGGTGTTGTCGTCCAGGCCCCTCTCTGCCTGGTGCTCTTTGTACCAGTTCCAATCAGCTTGCTGTGGCCTTCTCAGCTGCCCAAAACACACTGGCTCTGAAGAATTTGTTTTCCCTTGTGTTGGCCATCACCGTTGCTGCCCCATTTGCTCTGTTTTTGCTGCTATCTTTGCAGCTCTGCTCCACTTAGTTCTCCTCTTCTCATGACTGGGCAGCTGTAGATTTCTTGTCTGTAGATTTTTTGTCTAGCCCATGACCTTGAGCCAGGGCCAGTGTCTCATCGTCACATGGAACTAGCTAAAGTGCCGAGTTAACCTGTTCTCTGCTTTCTCACACCCCCGCCCCTTGGCCTCTTGTGCTCCTGCAAAAGAATCTTCCATTCCCCACTTTCTCACCTTTGACCCTCCCCAAAATGCTTTGTGATGCTTGCAACAGCATTAGCCACATACAATGCTGATCTACCTTCCCTGGGGACTCCGAGGGAGGGGGCCATTGGCATGTGACACTAGAGACACAGGATGTGTTTAGTCATGGGAAAACATGGTGCTTCCTGTAACCTATTCATGTCAGGTAAATGATACATAGTGAGTGAAAAAAGTCTAATTCCTAGATTTAGGATTCAGGGTGAGCGATGTTTCTTTTAAAATTAAAATTACAGTGAAATATGTCTAATGACCAGGATTTAATAAATATTAGTTGCTTGACAAAGACAGCAAAACACAAATGTACCTGTGTTGTGGTGATGGAGATTGTACCAGTGCCATACAGCAGTGGATATCCTTTAAGTATAGTCAGGGATCCAGAGACCCACACTAGTGGAGACTGCTCAAGGGATGGGCTGAGTCATGGGCGGTGCATGACTCCTCCATTTGGGGAGGCTGCATGCACCTGGACCGTGGCCCTGCCCCAAGGCCTGCCCACTCTCAGCCTCTTCCCGGGAAGGCCCACCCATGTCCCATCCCCACTCGGCCCTCTCCCCAAGGTCCCCACACACACTACTTATGCCTCTTCCTCACCCACTGGCAAGCCACTCACATGCCTCTTCTCCTCCAGTCCCCCTGCCTGCCACTCACACCTCTTCGTATTTCCCCCCCGCCCCACGCACACACACCCCAGCTGGCCACTTACCGTTTGTACACACCTCTTCACCCTCAGCAAGGCTCCCATGTAAGCAGAGTGGGTACAAGAAGAGGCAGAGCCTTGGGGGAAGAGGACGAGTGGAACCAGGTCTTGGCGGGCAGGCTGCTTGGAGAGGCTTAGCCTCCCCTGGCCTCTTATACTTGCTGCCCATGGGCTGAGTCAGTACATAAACTAGCTGCCTTGGCCAGCACTAGCTAGGTCCAGGCCACGCTGCTGAACAAGGTTTGCAGATAGATTCTTGTACAGATTTTACTGTAATTAGTGTGCAGCTGAAGCTGTGATTGTACCAACAGTGATGCTTCCACTTTCAACTTTTGATTTTTTTTATTAAAGTAAAATGAGAAATAGCTTTAATACTTCAAGGTGGTTGCACTATGGTAAAATACAAAGTGGATGGTAAGAGTTGTAGTCATGGTTGTGAAGAATTTTCAATGACAAAGTCTGTACTAATGTGTAGGTAGAAGATAAAGGAAGGGAAAGAGGTCCAGGAACCCTATAAGGAGGAGACTGCATACTTGTTGATATATTGTACATATTGATGTGTACAATCTTTTCATACAAATAATATTAAGTTTCTGAATCATATCACATGATAGCTTGGGTGTGTTTGGTTGTTTTTTTTCAAATTTGTATACTGATTTTGGGTGCCTCAGCTTAATGTCATTTTAAAATTAGTAACCATGCACTTAAAAATGTTAATTTTGTCATTGTTTCTATGCACATTGTGGCATAAGCTTAATGTATAATTGTAATTTTTTTTCACTAAAGGAATCCGCAGGAGGGGACATTCAGTCTCCTTTAACACCAGAAAGCATTAATGGAACAGATGATGAAAGAACTCCAGAAGTGACACAGAACTCGGAACCAAGGGCTGAACCAACCCAGAATGCATTGCCATTTACACATAGGTACAGATTCAGTTCACAGATATTAATTAAGTAATTCATGTTTACTTCATTGTTAAAAGGATCTTTTTTTCTTCAGATGGCTCCAAAATGGCAGTGTCATGAATTAAAGAATCTAATATTTTTAAAAAAGCAAAGTACAGGACTCAGCTTCGTGTTTATAATAGTCTGTTTTCGCAGAAAAATTGTATAGGAAAATCTACTGAGGTGGTTTTTTGGAATTTCTCTTACAATGTGAATATTTTAGTACAAGCACTTTATTCCTGAACACAAGGTGTCCCTTTAACAGGAAGCAATACTTACATGCCTGAGACCTCAGCAGAATTAACTGCTTCAAAGAACTTGTTCCAATTAACTTACATTTTTTGTTCCCTTTCGAATTATTTTAAAAGATTGATAACGTTAGACTCAGCCTTGTGGTGATAAGTTGTTGAAAGATGAATGTGTCTATGTAATCCTGAAGTGCTTACATTTAAAACAGCCTTCTAATTAAACATCTCTCTGACTGTTTAAAATATTACTCGATATTTTTTTCAAATACAGAAGAAAGTTACATTTGCACTTCAGCATGAATTATAATTCATTGAACTGAGCATGTTTTGCTCCACTGCCCCTTAGGAAAATTGAAACAATGTTTTTATTTAAAGTTGAAAGTTCTAAGCTAAAATGGATCTAGCTTGAAATTATCATAAATGGGACATTCTTTCTCTGCAAGCAGAATAAATAGAGCAGGGAAAAGTTAGGTAAATATATAATCGAGCAAAGTTTTGAAATATTAAATTTCTCTTAAATTATGAGTTTGATTCAGTTTAAGAAGAGGTTTAAAAACTTTAAATTGCTAAGATAGTGCTTGAGAGACTGGGTGATAACAGAATCTTTTTTGAAATTTTGTGTAGGGAATTCAGGATGAGCAGAGACATGGACTTTAAATTGTTCAAGAATTCAGTATTCCTTATGAAGAATGTGTTAACATCACCCGGAAAAGCTCACAAATGTCCAAACTCTAAAATACTCAAAATTTTACACTTGAAAATTGTTTGACGAGTGACTGTGTGAGATGTCATTTTTATATTTGAACTGTCACCAGTGTAGTCACAGTACGTCTGTAGAGGAAATTGTCTTTTTGAGAGAGAGAGAGAGAGAGAGAAATTGTTTTTGAGGGAGGAATATTCGAACTATGGTAGACGCTTGTTTGCAGCAACAGCTTGTTAAAAGCAACCACTGCTGATGAGCAGTGTTCCCCCCAGGACCACTTTTTCTACTGTGAATTGTCAACACTCCCCATAGTAACAGCCACTTAGGAGCAACATAGCAACAGGACAATGATATGTTGCTACTAGGTTTGTCGATTAATCGCAGTAACTCACACGATTAACTCAAAAAAATCAGTCACGATTAATTGCAGTTTTAATTGCACTGTTAAACAATAGAATACCAATTGAAATTTATTAAATATTTTGGATGCTTTTCTACATTTTCAAATATATTGTTTTCAATTATAACACAGAATACAAAGTGTACAGTACTCACTTTATATTTTATTACAAATATTTGCACTGTAAAAATGGTAAACAAAAGAGAGTATTTCTCAGTTCACCTAATGCAAGTACAGTAATGTAATCTCTATTGTGAAAGCGCAACTTATAAATATATATATTTTTGTTACATTACTTGTATTCAAAAACAAAACAATGTAAAACTTGAGAGCCTGCAAGTCCACTTAGTCCTTGTTCAGCCAATTGTTCAGAGAAACAAGTTTGTTCTTCTTCGAGTGATTGCTCACATCCATTCCAGTTAGGTGTGCGCGCCGCGCGTGCACGTTCGTCGGAAACTTTTTTACCCTAGCAACTCCAGTGGGCCGGCAGGTCGCCCCCTAGAGTGGCGCCGCCATGGCGCTCCATATATACCCCTGCCGGCCCGCCCGCTCCTCAGTTCCTTCTTACCGCCGTGTCAGTCGTTGGAACTGTGGAGCGCGGCATAGCTGTCCTCCACGTCCCTAGCTCTCCTTGTTAACTTCGTTATTGTTCTAGTTGTTAGTTAGATTAAGTGTAGTTAGTGAGTAATTAAGTGTAAATAGTCTTGTAGATAGTTATTCGCCGGGGGCTGTAGCCCTCTCCGGCATCCGGCACTGGGCTCATGCCTGGTGCGCCGGGCTTCAAGCAGTGTGCGGCCTGTAGGAAGCCTATGCCTAGCAGCGACCCCCACGACGCGTGCCTGAAGTGCCTGGGGGAATCGCACAGATCGGACAAGTGCCGCATCTGCAAGGCTTTCAAGCCCAGGACAAAAAAGGAGAGAGAGATCAAAGCATCCCTGGATCCGGGAGACTGGTACGCCGCCCTCGACATGCAGGACGCGTATTTTCACATTGCCATTTGGCCACACCACAGACGTTTCCTTCGTTTCGTGGTGGGCCCCCTTCATTTCCAGTCCTCCCATTTGGCCTTTCTACGGGCCCGAGGGTATTTACAAAGTGCATGGCAGTTGTTGTGGCACATCTTCGACGCAGTTGTATCCACGTGTTCCCTTACCTAGACGATTGGTTAATTCGGGGCACGTCGGAACGGCAAGTTTGCAGCCATGTCCGCGTGATCACCGGCCTGTTTGCTACTTTGGGCCTCTTGATAAACATGGACAAGTCCACCCTGATCCCCACGCAGAAGGTGGAGTTCATCGGGGCCGTCCTGGACGCCACTGTGGCCAGGGCTCTGCTGCCGTTGCAGAGGTTCCAGGCATTGTCGGCGATCGTTCAACGAGTGCGGGCAGCCCCCTTGACATCAGTGCGGACATGTCTAGCCCTGTTAGGCCACATGGCGGCTTGCACCTTTGTGACCGGTTACGCTCGGCTCCGCATGAGGCCCCTCCAGTTGTGGCTCATCGATCATTACCGGCCGGCAAGACAGCCGCTAGACATGCTGGTCACGATCCCCCAAGGGGTGTTAGATTCTCTCGACTGGTGGCTGGACCAGTCCGTGCTATGTGCGGGGCTCCCTTTCCACCCACCTCAGCCCTCGGTGTCCTTGACAACGGATGCCTCAGATTTAGGCTGGGGGGCCCACCTGGGAACCCTGAGAACTCAGGGCCTGTGGTCCCCGAAGGAGGTGGGGTTGCACATCAACATGCGGGAGTTGAGAGCAGTCCGCCTTGCTTGTCAAACGTTCTGCCATCAGCTTCAAGGTCGTTGTGTCGCGGTGTTTACCGACAACACAACGACCATGTACTATATCAACAAGCAAGGCAGCACCAGATCCTCTCCCCTGTGTCACGAAGCGATGCGACTCTGGGACTTTTGTGTAGCACACTCCATTCACCTCACGGCTTCCTTCCTCCCCGGAGTACGGAACACGCTGGCGGATCGCTTGAGCAGATCCTTCCTGTCGCACGAGTGGTCCCTTCGCCCGGACATCGCCCTCTCCATCTTCCAGAGGTGGGGTTATCCCCGTGTGGACCTCTTCGCGTCCGGGGGGAACAAGAAGTGCCAGGCGTTCTGCTCCTTTCAGGGCAGGGAGCCCGGATCGATAGCGGATGCCTTCCTTATTCCGTGGTCGACCCACTTGTACTACGCGTTTCCCCCGTTCCCACTGGTCCACAGGGTCCTTCTGAAGGTGCGCAGGGACAGGGCTCGCGTGATCATGGTAGCCCCGGCGTGGCCCAGGCAACATTGGTACCCCATGTTGCTGGACCTGGCCATAGCCGACCCAGTTCCCCTGCCCCTTCACCCGGACCTGATTACCCAGGAGCACGGGACCCTCTGTCACCCGGACCTGCAGTCGCTGCACCTAGTGGCGTGGTTCCTGCCTGGCTGACCGGCTCTGAGCTGCGCTGCTCCACACCGGTGAGGGAGGTGCTTTTGGGCAGCAGGAAGCCTTCCACGAGAGTGACATATTCGGCCAAGTGGAAGCGTTTCTCCTGTTGGTGCGTGGAGAGAAATCTCCGCCCTAGGGAAGTTTCGGTGGCCAATATCTCAGACTACGTTTGGTCCCTCAAACAGCAGGGTCTGGCGATATCGTCGTTGCAAGTCCACCTGGCAGCTATCTCCACCTTTCACCCGGGTGCGGATGGTCGCTCTGTTTTTTCTCACCCGACGGTGTCTAGATTCCTTAAGGGTCTGGAACGGTTATACCCTAACGTCCGACTCCCTGCTCCAACCTGGGATCTTAACTTGGTGTTGTCTCGGCTCATGGGACCCCCCTTTGAGCCATTAGCTCCCTGCTCCCTGCTTTACCTCTCTTGGAAGACTGCCTTTTTAGTAGCTATCACCTCAGCTAGGCGGGTGTCGGAACTCCGGGCTCTTGTGGTAGACCCTCCGTATACAGTCTTCCACAAAGATAAGGTGCAGCTGAGGCCACACCCTGCCTTTCTGCCCAAGGTAGTCTCGTCCTTCCACATCAGCCAAGAGATATTCCTTCTGTTTTTTTCCCCAAAACCTCACTCCTCAGGCAGGGAGCAGCAGCTCCACTCGCTTGATGTCCGTAGGGCTCTCGCGTTCTACGTGGCGAGGACCAGGCCCTTCCGCAAATCCCCCCAGCTTTTCGTGGCGGTAGCGAACCGCATGAAGGGGCTTCCTATCTCCTCCCAGAGGTTATCCTCATGGGTAACGTCCTGTATCAGGACCTGCTATGACTTGGCCTACGGGCCGTGTGACTGCGCATTCTACCAGGGCGCAGGCGTCGTCGCTGGCTTTCCTCGCCCGTGTGCCCATCCAGGAAATCTGTCGGGCAGCGACCTGGTCATCGGTCCACACCTTTGCTTCCCACTACGCCCTGGTCCAGCAGTCAAGAGAGGATGCGGCCTTCGGATCTGCAGTGCTCCATGCCGCGACTTCTCACTCCGACCCCACCGCCTAGGTATGGCTTGGGATTCACCTAACTGGAATGGATGTGAGCAATCACTCGAAGAAGAAAAGACGGTTACTCACCTTTGTAACTGTTGTTCTTCGAGATGTGTTGCTCACATCCATTCCACACCCGCCCTCCTTCCCCACTGTCGGAGTAGCCGGCAAGAAGGAACTGAGGAGCGGGCGGGCCGGCAGGGGTATATATGGAGCGCCATGGCGGCGCCACTCTAGGGGGCGACCTGCCGGCCCACTGGAGTTGCTAGGGTAAAAAAGTTTCCGACGAACGTGCACGCGCGGCGCGCACACCTAACTGGAATGGATGTGAGCAACACATCTCGAAGAACAACAGTTACAAAGGTGAGTAACCGTCTTTTTTTGCAAGAGATAATGCTGTCTGCTTCTTATTTACAATGTCACCTGAAAGTGAGAACAGACGTTCACATGGCACTTTTGTAGTTGATATTGCAAGGTAATTACATGCCAGATATGCTAAATGTTTGCATGTCCCTTCAAGCTTTGGCCGCCATTCCAGAGGACATGCTTCCACGCTGCTGCTCATGCTCGTTCCAAAAGTAAGGCATTAATTAAATTTGTGACTGAACTCCTTGAGGGAGAATTGTAAGTCTTCTGCTCTGTGTTTTATCTGCATTCTGCCATACGTTTCATGTTATAGCCATCTCCGATGTTGTTCGTTTTAAAAACACTTTCACGGCAAATTTTGACAAAACGCAAAGAAGGTATCAAGGGGAGATTTGTAACAATAGCTCCAGCACTTGACCTAAGGTTTAAGAATCTGAAATGCCTTCTAAAATCTGAGAGGGACAAGGTGTGGAGCATGTTTTCAGAAGTCTTAAAAAAGCAACACTTTGATGCAGAAACTACAGAACCCGAACCACCAAAAAAGAAAATCAACCTTCTGCTGGTGGCATCTGACTCAGATGATGAAAATGAGTCGGTGGGCACTGCTTTGGATCATTTTTGAGTAGAACCTGTCATCAGCATGGACGCAAGTTCTCTGGAATGGTGGTTGAAGCATGAAGGGACATATGAATCTTTAGCATATCTGCCATGTAAATATCTTGCAACATCAGCTACAACAGTGCCATGTGAACGCTGTTCTCATGTTCAGCTGACATTGTAAACAAGAAGCGGGCAGCATTATCTCCTGCAAATGTAAACAAACTTGTTTGTCGGAGCGATTGACTGGACAAGAAGTAGAATTGAATGGATTCTTTACATTTGTAAGTTCAACTTTCATGATAGATTGCATTACAGTACTTGTATTAAATGAATTGAAAAATACTATTTTTATTTTTACAGTACAAATATAAAAAATTAATATAAAATGAGCACTGTACACTGTGTGGTCTGTGTTGTCATTGAAATCAATATATTTGAAAATGTGGAAAATATCCAAAATATTTATATAAATAGTATTCTATAATTTAACAGCATGATTAATCATGATTTAATTTTTTAAATTGCATATTAATTGTGATTGATTTTTTTAATTGCTTGACAGCCGCAGTTGCTAGTAATGAGCATCTACTGTATTGCACTTCTCTGAAATCCTGAAGACAGGGTTCTTGTCAATGGGTTTATTTAAACTTGTTACATTTGCATGTTTAAATTTTCTATAAATATGTTGTGTGAAAAGGGAAAGGGCTAAGTCCACAGTGTTTTTTGTTTGTTTTGTTTTTAAAAGAAAATTATGATCATTGCAGGAACTGCTCCTTACATAATTTAATAGTCATTTCTGTTACACCAGTATAGTAAATGGACCTCCATTTTCACTGAGTATGCACAGAAAAATTTACTTTGGACATTTTAAAAATGAGCCATATGAACCATTATTTTTCTGAAACTACGTTACAACAAATTTTCTGAATTTCTTTTTTCTATCTACTTCATGTATGTATTTTGAATTTTCTGTTTATTCTATTATACTATGTTTAACTTTACTAGCTAGGATTTGTCTTCCAGTATTGACTCTGTATTTTGAGTGTCACTTATTTATGAAGTTGATTTTCACAAAGCTAGTGTTTGTTTTGCTAATGGCTACTTACAAGTTAGCCAATGAGCCATTCATGTTTTTTTTTTTCAGAAGAAAATCCAAAGGAGGTAACCTTGTGAAAATTAAGTTATTTCTAGGTTAAGTAGTTTATACTGTAGTTCAATACAGATTACAGAAAACTATTTTTCTAATTTTACTAAAAAGCTCAATTGCAGATATTTATATAGTGATATTTAACATGGAGAGAAATATTATTCTTCAAGGAGTTTTACTTGTAGAAAATGTTTCATATGAAAGTTTTTTATTTTTATTAAGGATTATGAGAACTCAGTCTTTGCTATACTGGAATTCAGTATTTTTTCTGATAGAGATAAAGTTGCCTCTTTTCAGGAATAGCTCAATTAAGTAAAATCATTTTTTTTTCCCCAGCCTATGACCGAACTAAATTTTGAAAATCAATTGCTTTGATTATTCTGTAATGGTTTGGTGTTAGGTTTAATGAAGTCTCCATGGGCCAAATTCTGTAGTGCGTGTACAAAACAGATGTAAAATGATGTAGGCATGTAGTCATGGTCAGAAGTGCAAATATGAGATGGGATTCTACAATGTTGAATGGACGAGTTAGACAGATGCAGTTTTTGGTGCATTCATTGGTAGGGTACGTTGTATTGATTTAACAGTTCAGTTTTGCTATACAGTTCAACTTGCAGATGCCCTTAGGAAAACTGTTTTTGTGTTAGTCTACAGTGTTTAGTGTGTATTTATCTGGGATTTTCACAGGAACTGAACTATAGACAGGAATTACACTCCTGTAGTGCCTGCTATATCTTGATAGCATTTCTCAATACTTGGCAGATTTGATCTACCTTGAGATAGATAGATAGATAGATAGATAGATATTCTGATGCTTCCCCACCCAACCCCCACCACTCCAGATGCACAGATAACCAGTAATGTTTATTGACCATAGCATTGCTGTAAAGAACAAAGTGAATGTCCCCTTTCATTGTCACAGTAGTGCATTTCTGAAATTATTGCTACTATGCAATTGTCAGGTGTCTCCTTGGTGAATGTGTAGTGACAAAGTTGATATGTTGGCGTGTTTTTGGTTGTGAAAACTAATGGAGAGCTCTTATGTGTAGTTCTGTATTTTTAAAATGTTTAGTGTTTATTTTATTACTGATAGTGTCCACAATTTGCTAAGTATCAGAGGGTAGCCGTGTTAGTCTGGATCTGTAAAAGCAGCAAAGAATCCTGTGGCACCTTATAGACTAACAGACGTTTTGGAGCATGAGCTTTCGTGGGTGAATACCCACTTCCTCAGATGCAATTTGCTAGGTACTTTCTAAACACAAAAGCAGCCATGATCTTTTCTCCATGGAGTTCGCAGACAGAGAGTAGGGAGAAAGGATACAACAAATTAATAGCAAGGTAAAAATAGTGATGGGCCATATTTTGGTAAAATACAGTTAGCTTAACAAGTTTATTTCTCCAACAAATAGAGTGTGTGTGTGCATGTTACTCCCAGATATACAGAATAAGTCAGCTAGTTTTCCCACTGATGGTACAGTAGAAGTGGGTCTTCAGGAGAGATGTGAATGCAGGGAGCATGGTTGCCTTGAGTTCAGAAAATGCAGCTCCTGGAAGAAGGCATGGGAGCAATGTGGAAGAAGCTGACAAACTGGCAGACAGAGCTAATTTAATGGACAGAGCTGAGGAGGCAGGAGGGCCATGCAGATGAGACAAGGACAGGTACATAAGGAAAGGGAATGAAAGACTTTACAGGTAGTTACAGGAAGCTTGAACTTGATCCAGTAGCAGGAGAGAGAGTAGAAGGATTCAAAGAGGTGATGTAAGAATAACGGGGAGGATGTGAGTGTTGATGAGAACAGATGATCAGAGGTGTAGGGGGTGGTACTTTAGTTTGCACCTTTCCAGTTAGTCACTTCTAGTCTGCTAGCACATCTGCACAACAGGTTTGATTTATAGTTTTCTCATGATGTACCTTCTCTTTGGCCAGCCATACTCCCTTTGACAGACATACACTCGCCTCTTTTTGCCTGTTAGTGGAGTTGTTTTATTTTGCACATTTACACAATATGTCAGCATCATAAGTTTAGACTGTTTTGGTCAGACACAAGTGTAAGTAGCATTTTGCACCCAAATGTTACCTTACAGCACCATGTAAATCACCACACCACAGAGTTTTGGCTATTTTGTGAACTTTAACTTTTAATTATTTTAGTTAAATAATTAAAATATTGAGACAAATTCTGCTTGTCAGTAAATTGCTGTAACCCCATTCATATTCCGTGAATGTAACGGAGCAAAATTTTGTTCAGTCATTTCAATTCAACCTTAGTTGAACTAGTGTTAATACGCTTTGTAGCAGTTTTATTAAGTGGTCAGCATATCTTAAGGAGATCAGATTTTTTTTCAGCATATGCTAGTTTGCACAAATATTCAATGTGACCTTTACAAAGAAAGATAAACGCATACAATTAAATCTCTGCCTATTATCTTTGTTCAGAGTGACTACTGTAGTTAGCATTGACTGATCCAGTAATACTGTTTTGCAGTTCAATCTCTCCCTTCTGCAATAGTTAAAATATAGTATAGCATTAATCTTGCTCTGGTAACTGAAACCTGGGATAAAAAATAAAATGATTTGTAGCCTATGATGCCACAAGTAATCGTTGGCATCATGCACTTTTAAAGGTGCACTTTTCACTAGTCTTCTTTCTTCTCAGCCCTGTCTAGGCAATGTATATCCTGTATATGCAAACTAGTTTTTAGGAAGATACTAATGAACCAGAGGTCATGTGTAAAGTAAAATGAGACCTAGTAAAATGCGCAGATAATCTTCTCCCTTAACTTGAAAGGGGCAAGAAAGGACTAAGATTTTTAATACCATCAGATGTCTTTTTTTTTTTGGGGGGGGGAAAGGGTTGTAATTCTTTTTCACATCCTCAGTCTGAGTTTTATTTTTAAATGTTAACTGTAAAATGGCATCCAGAGAGAAGAAAGACAGTTAAGAAGGAGCACTCTTTTTGTTCAGCCTTTGAAAGCAGATCTAAAATTATAAGTTTAATAAATAGATCAGTGAACGCCTATCTTATTACTTTAAATTTGCCTAGTATCTGTTTGATGCTTTATAAAATATTGTTTTCCTAGCAGAGTTAATTTCATTTCTCAATACCTTGTAAAACTACGTGATAAACTTGAGCTTTCAGAGGCTTTACTAAATAGGTGAGGACTTTGTTTTTGACAAATCTTGAAAGATTTTTTTCTCAGCAACCATGACTTGAAGCTGTTACCTCACATTTCATGTTATGCAAAATCTTTCAGTACAATAAATTTAATTGGCATACTACAAATTTAATGAACCGTTACATATATGGTGTTATATTTTGGAAAAAGAAGTGTGTGTGCTACATAATGTTTTGACAGTAAACAGATATATAGATATATAGATATATAGATATAGATATAGATATGATAGATAGATAGCCTGTTCATTAAAATAATTCCTATTTTTGTATTCAAATAAGGTTTTTAATAAGAAAATTTGATTCATTGCCTTTAGTGAAAAATAGGCTTTTATTTCAAATGTTGGTTATATCTTAGATCTTTTATTGTCTAGACTGAATACCATTTGATAATGTTGTATGTAAATCCAGTGCTGTAACAACAAAAAACCTTGCTGCTAGTCCATGTTTTTCTATGGGTTTTCATTAAAGGTTGTGTGCAGAAATCTTATTAGTAGATCAATTTGCTTCTTTATTTTGTTACAATTGCACTTTTGCTAAAAGACTGAATATTTGTGGGTTTACTTCTGCATTATAGTAAACTATATTTTCATGGATTATGTTGAATTCTTACAAAGTTTATCTGAGTTACAAAGAGAAGTTGAGATTTGAAATAACTCCCTGATTATGGAGATAAATTTGTTCTGGAATCCAAATGTATATTTTCACTTTATTTATTGTCATTTTTAGCTTCTTTTGCATGGTCTTAAAAAAAGTTTTGAGTTAAAATGATTAAATTTGACCTTTTATAAAACAATATGGTTGATATATTGTCTCTGAATAGTAACCCAAAGAGAACTAGTTGCTTTTAAAAGTTTTTTGCCTTTTTATAAAATTAAGCAGTCTATAAGTGACCGGTAACTTTTTTTCATTAAAGATAAGTTCTGTGTGTATTGGAAGAACTCTAATGGATTCAGTTGTTTTATTGTGAAGAGAAAAAGAATCCCTTGAAGTGTGCTCAAAGCAGTGACTACTTCAGCCCATTAAACGACGTAATGCGTTCTCCCCTGCCAGTGCTGGGGGAGGGGGAAGTGGAGGGAGGGGCTAGCTGCATGTGGCTTTCACTTCAACCAACTTGTCCTTCACTAACTGTGGAGCACCTGTCTGTGGTGCTGTACTCTTATCCCTTTGTGCTCAAGAAGTTCCAGACCAGTATGCTGGTTGCCCACTGAACAACTGCAGAGAGAGAGGGGAAGAGCTTTCCTGCTTCCCCCTTCTCTCTGGCACTCCTCATGGGCTTCCAGAATTTAGCCTAAGGAGTTTCCTATCAGTAAAAAAAATAAATAAATAAATTCATAGTGTTTGTCAGTGTTATGTTCTTAATTTGAAAGAAATGATAGCCAGCCTTAACTGAATTAATGTTACTTGAATCTTTGAATTTCTTCTAAAGACTTTCCTAATTGTGACAATCCTGGTAAGTAATAAGGAATTTCTAGATTATATAGTCAGGCCTATGAAGACGTTCAAACCAGAAAATATTGTACTAAATATTTAATACAGATCTCTTTGATACTTACCTTTAGTTACACTAGCAATCTACAAAGGGGGGGGGAGCTTAATCATGCTGTTGTAAGTGTAGACATAAAGCATACATTGCTTGGTGCCTTGAAAAATCGTGTGCAAAACTGAAGTTTGCATTGGTTGGAGCTAATTTTTAGCAAATGTAGGAACTGATGATAACTGTAACTAAAAGCCATAAACAATTAGAATAATTATTTGTCACTATTTGTTTGACTAATATATAAAACAGTCTATCAAGCACATTCTTAGAAGACAAATACAATCATTATGTAGTTTACATAAAAGAATGTTCATACAATCTATATTGTCATGCTATTTTCCCCTCCAGCTTATCACATCCATAAGAATTCTATATAAAAATTAAAAGTTGGAGATGGCTTGCTTAACTGCTGAACTTATTTCTAATATCAGGAACAGCCAGTCTTCAACCAATCAAAAGCCAGATCTTTCAAACCCGGTATTTTTTTTTAAATATTTGATGATAAATACTATTTATGGCTCTATAAACCTGGATTGTGTCCTTTGGTACTTAAAAATAAGGAATCAAATTTCAAGTTCTCTATTGGTTAAGAGAGTTGCTTTTAAGCATAGCCATTAGGATTGCCCCAGCATGTCTCAAAAATACAAATTTGATTTCATTATTCCTGTTCAAATGCTCTTTCGCATATAGAGTGATGAGTTTCTTGTCCTTTTGAGGCACTGGTGAAAGAGCTTTGTCTCATTCAAATTTTGCTGAGATTATAGGTTAGTGATAAGATTGCTGCTGTTTAATTACTATTTGTCATAGTTTTTTCTAGTAAATGTCATTGAGAGTAGTAAGTCTTTATTTTAGTTGTAACATTATATGATGGTTTTGTGTTTGTCCTTGTGTGATTCCTCTGGTGTTCTTCTATGAGACAGTTTGGTCTGAAATGCTGTGAGAATATGTACACAGTTTACAATATCATGAGTTTTAAGACTGTGACCCTTATCTTCCTTCCAATGAAGAAATCTTTAGGGGATGAGTTGTAGGAAAAGCCTTCTATGAAAGATAGTTATGTCACCTTGTTGTGTTCTTACACACACTTCCATCTTTCAGCGCTTTTGTCATTTTTTGAACACTAGGGCACTACAAAGAGCAGATTTAAACTGCACGTTAGATCTTCTTTATTGTAGGACTAGGGATTCCAAGCTGCCATGTTCCATTCAGCAAATATCTGTCTTGTATTTGTGATACTTTCCTCTGAGCTAAATTGAAGATTCCAACTTTTGTCACAAAGATCTTTCCTGTCCAACATGTCTCTAAACATCTTAAAACATTTAAATCTTGTCTCAGAAAATAGACACCAAATTAATGTTGTGAATCCTAGCAAAGTGTATTCCCGAACGATCAAGCAGACTATCATAAAGCATTTTTAACCAAAAATACACAGTTCTTTTGTGGAAATGACATTTCTTGAGTCACCAGTAGGATGAGGGATGAAGAATTTACTTCTGTGTATTTTCTGTAACAACGAATGTCATCTTACTTGGATCTGAAACCACAAATGTGTATTTGGTCAAAGGTAACTCCTAAAGGCCTGCTGAAAGCTTTTCTTCCACAAAAAGGATGAAACTAATAAAACAATTTGCAGCTATTAGGAAAAATTATGATAAAGATGTTATCCAGATAGCCACAACAATACTTAAGATAGTCATGACTCTTCTCTAAGAAACATGCCTTTATGAAAATAAGGATTCTGCTATCTCAGGTCACACACACCTGTTGAACCATATCTATAACCAAACCTAACTCATCAATTGTAGTAAACATGCTTGCTGTCCCAATTAGCTAGAGAAGTTCATATGTGAAAGTATTTCATACCAGAATATTCTGCCTCTTCAGAGTCCTAGCTGAATGTAATAATACTTATAAAAATGCTTTAAATTGTCTTCAGAAATGAGGTACCTAACATTGTACTCATCAGAACAGATGCCCAGGAACTGGTGACTTTTGTCAGCCTGCGAGGGGTCATGTTCACCCTTCATTAGTGTGGGAAACTCTTAAAGGTTTGAAATTTGACTGTAGCAAAATTATTGCAATCTGTAAGAATATTGAACACTCGTTCACATGATACCTGCTTTCCTCTGCCTCTCCAAGTAAGAGCTGTCCAAAATATACCTGAGCAGCCTGTTATAAATTTAATACGCTAGGAGAAAAGAAACGCACTGGTGAAATGAAGGAACAGTGTACCCATTAAGTTAAGACTTACTTCTTACCATCTGATACCTCTAAGGGCAAAAGTTTCATCAAATACAAGAGAGAGAAGATTTATATAATTATAATTGCCTCTGCTGCCAGACAAATCTTCCCTTATATAATTCCAACTCAATAAACTAAGTACCTAACTAGATTCTATATCATGGTCTGGTTCCTATGGAGCAGAAGAAAGACTTGAACTTAGATTTCAGATGTCAGTATTCCTCATGGCTACTAGAAAGGACATCCAGCAGAAGGGCATATAGATTTAAACAGGAAAAGCTTAAGATACGGCTTGTAGGACTTAAGAGCCTTTTACTTCTACAAAATAACTGCTTCGCTATCTTTTTATCTATCCAGCATAATCTCAAGGTTAATTTGGTGTTCGGTTTTGAATTTTTATGATACATAAGATAAATTCATATCCTAATTTCCGGTTGTCTGATTTAGCCAAGGTCTGAGGCCTCTAAAACCTCCATCTAATGTTCTTTAATAATAATACCTAGCTTTTATATAGTGCTTTTTCATCAGCACATCTCAAAGTGCTTCACAAAAGAGGTTAGTATCATCAGCAGTAAAGGACAGTGCAACAGTACCTAACAAACTCTTCAGCTCCCAGGAGTCCAGAGCCTCCAAACTAGCTTTTCAGTAATTGAAAACTGATTTAAAGTGGGTGTGCATTTAGTGTGGGGCAGTTTTGCAAAGACAAGACTGTCAGATTTCACACTTCAAAATCTGTTTGTTGCATGTGCACAATAAACATTTTTGAAAAAAAAAACAGCTTTTATTCTTATGGTCCACATTAGATTGATACAGTACTAAATGCAGACTTGCACATTCATCACAGCTGGGCTAATGGATTAGTGCTGCACCTTTTAACTATTTTTAAAATTCATATTTGACTGAAAAATCCTCTGATGCTAGATTACTGATCAGGCCTCCAGGGACCCGGTTCAAAGCCTCATTGGGTTTATAGAAAACTGAGGCTGTCATGCAAAATAAAGTTGGGTGGGGGGAAGGAGGGTGAGATGGGGGTTGGTGTATGCACATTTCTTAAAATAAGTGGTTTTCTCCTCCCCCTGCGGGCTCTTTATTTTCCCTTGTTTTATGTTTTTATCCCTTTGCCCTCAAGCACACCCACTGCAGTTTGTCCATTCTTCTATTCCTCTCAAGTTCCTGCAGTACATAATTCTACTTCGCTGTTAATCTTTGCTATGTTTGGCTAGAATCCTGCTGTTTTAAAGAAACAACATAAAGTTTTTCAGAGATCAGGGCCCAAATTTAAATGTGAGTGTATGTATGCCTAAGGAAGACTAGCTTGGTGTAACTGGAAAGGAATGTATCCAGAAAAGCAACTACAAGCAGAGAGTAGTTTTAATTTGAATTCTTCTGTCAGTTATTTCTTCCCTAAGATTGACAGGGAAGCTACCTGAACATAGACCACTTTTTAATTTGTGCTTTGGTGTATTACTAAGGTTCTACTTTCTGGGCACATAGCAATTTTACACTGAAACTTTTAACTCCTCTTTCATGTATATTCTGGGGAAACCATTTCAACCCTTTAAACTTTGTGTCTGGGAGCACAAGTAGTTCCTTTGATGTATAGTATCCTAGCAGTGAAACATTCATCCTGGCCTGGAAGTCAGAACAATACACTTCTTTAGACAATGAATTAATTGTACTGGAAATTGCTATATTGAAAACATTCCATTTTAAAATTTCCAGTAACGCTGCTGGTACAGAGGGAGATACAGCAGCACCTACATATCTTTGTTTCCCAGTATGACTTAATGAGGTTAAGGCTCAGTCAGGGCCGGCTCCAGGCGACAGCGCGCCAAGCGTGTGCTTGGGGCAGCACACCGCAGGGGGCGCTCTGCTGGTTGCTGGGAGGGCAGCAGGCAGCTCCGGTGGACCTGCTGCAGGTGTTTTCTGCCGAGGGTCCGCTGGTCCTGCTGCTCTGGTGGATCTCCCGCAGACACGCCTGCGGCAGCTCCACCAGAGCCGCAGGACCAGCTGACCATCCGAAGAAACGCCTGCGGGAGGCCCACCGGAGCCGCGGGACTGGCGAGTGGCAGCGCGCCCCCCGCAGCGTGCCACTGTGCTTGGGGTGGCGAAATTGCTAGAGCCGCCCTGGGCTCAGTACAGTAAATAACATGGCCTTATATTCCAATGTTGGATATACTCCTCCTTGCTCCTTCAATATACCCACAGTGTTTCCAGCTTGGACCTGGATCATCAGACCAAAACTGAGTGTTTAAAATCTTGTATCTTCCTCCATATTCTTTGTATCCTGTTTTTGTTTTGTTTTGTTCTTATTTTTTACCTTTTTTTAGAAAGCGTGTGGAGAGCTTTGTTTTTCATATAAGTGTCTTTCATGCCAATCTAGCGCACATCATGAGTACAGGTAAACTTCAATGCATGCCATTTTTTAATAGTATTTGCCAGCAGATGCATAGTTATTCTTATTGTAAAGAAAGGGCGGTTGTGATATTTCATATGGTAACTAATGGCAAATAATGACTTTTAAAATGCCAACCACTGTACGGATTACTCTTTTTAGGCAACTAACACTGATTTTATTTTAGATAGCAGATAGGGAAACAAAATCAGATATCTTTACTGTTCAGAAGTCCTCTGTTTTAAACCTTACAATCCCAAAGATTATGATGATTTAGTTATGTACTATATATCTCAGGTGTCTCCTACAAAGACAGTCAACATTTCTGAGCAGATATCTCCAACAATACTGCCAGTTTTGAATTGTCTTTTTTTATTTCACTTGCATTCCTGGAGTGGTTGGTGACTATTTGTCATGCTGTTGCATGTTTCCAAACCTTAAAGGGTGGATGATCAAGTGGAACTGTTTTTTTGAATCTATAGCAGCTTTTCCTGACTTCTGAAAGCTGAGCCACTTCAGAGAAATGAAACCAAATATGCTCCCACTCCTCACTTCCATAAACTGTTAAAGGCTTAAGTATCTTCATTTAGACATTTTCCCATCCCCTTCAGCTAATTCTTTGTACGCTAATGTACCCCAGGAGGAGGGACACACCCCACACTTCGATAGAGTAGGCCAGAAATCGGCATTGATCACCACCACCTGTTGCAATAATTAGGGTTGAACAGTTTTAATTTTTTTTACCACAATTGGTGTTTATAAGGGCCCTATTATGTATGGAATTTATAATTACCCAATACATCTCTCACTGAAGCTTATACCACAGTGAACTTCAGATCTTAATAGCTATTGATGAGATTCTCAAGTCTCATGATGAATTATCAATCAGGGATTCACCCAAACTGTGTTTAGGAAAGTCATGAAGTGTTTGGTCAGTCATAAAACACTTGTTTTCATAAGCTCTGTGCCACCCCCCACCCTCTGGCCTACCACATTATTTGTAAACAACTGTATTTGAGTCAGAACAAGTTTCTTAGTTGGAAGTTTCCTCTTCGGCTGTGGCTGTAGAATCCCCCATGTATTACTTCTAAACTATCAACGTCAAATTAAGAATTTTTTTTCTTTTAAATTAAATTAGGGTGAGCTGGATTCTGAACTGTGCAGAGGGTTTGTCAGCAGTTGATTGCAGCTCCCAATATTCCCCCACACACACCCCTGTATAAGTTAGATCTGTTGAGAAACTCTATATTATACCTCTAGTGTAAAGTCTTTCAGTGACTATAAGCCAGTGGGAGATCAGAAATGGTATAGCTGAATGCTCTTATGCCCTGGAACATCACTTATCTACCTCTACATCTGGGGTGTGGGGGAGACCAGCACAGGAGCAGGCTCTTTTGCCTCTGCCAACTTTGTAGCAGTAGAGCTCCCCTGTGCAACTTTGTGCTGCCTGCATAGGCGCCGACTCTGTGGGTGTTCCGGGGCTGGAGCATCCCGCGGATCAGCTCCTTCCCCTTAACCCCAGCGCCTCCCACCCACTGGCAGCCGCGCCAATCAGTGCCTCCCAGGGGCCAGAAAAAGCACGGTGGGGTGGGAAGAGGTGAGGTGGGGGCAGGGCCTTGGGGAGAGGGTGGCGGGGCTGAGCACCCCACGGCTATTGACAAAGTTGGTATTCTGGTTGCCTCAGTGTTGTAAAGCAGCTGTACTGGGCTGGAGAATCCAACGCCAAGTCTCTGCATGTGTGTTGGCAGTATTGTACCTAAGTCATTCTGCCAAACTACTCATCTTCGATAGATCTTACATTTAAACTAGACTTAAAGAGAGACTTTCATTTTATGACGTGCTGATGCCTGCATTTAAGAGTCCTCCAAATTTTTGGAGTGGGGGGGAAGCACAATGCTTTTAAAAATAACATTAAATTATTGGAACTATTGAAATAATTTTTTAGTTGTTTTGGTAGTTTGAGTCAAATAAACACTAAACTTCATCAAGATATTACTTTGCCTTTAAAATGCATCTGAAATACTGGATATAATATCTGGCATCTCTATAGCACTTTTTAATACCAGGAGGTCACTTTTGTGAAAGTATACCCTACTGTGTTAGGAAAAACTCCTGTTATAACATGAAGGCCTACGAGATCTTAAAATGTTCACACAAAGCAGACAGCTTGCTTTTAACAATCTCCTTCAAAAGGCCCACGTAGAGTTTATTGCATGGTACTCTATGGACTCTATTTTTGTTAGATTAATTAAAGGATTCCTAAAGATCTTCCTCACCCCCAAATTTGAAAATGTGCTATTGCAGAAGTCTAACATATAGTAAATTCTTTGAGCAGTTCTCTTTGCAGTTCCCCAGTCAGACCCCAGTATTTACACAGAGCCCCACTGAATGGGGCTTACATCCATCCACACAGTTCTCTTTAGAGGATCAGGCATTTATTTGTGCCTTATGGTAGCCTCCTCATTTGAGTATTGTGTTTTGTTGTTGCAAAGTTCTTACTAACTGGGATGTCACAAAGTTACTTCATTCAAATTTCATAAAGTTTCTCATAAAGTTTAAGTAAACAGTGTTAAGGCAGTGAATTATTTTTCCTCCTGTAAGAAAATATTAATTTTCTTTTAGCTATTGTCATTTACAACTTTTATCATCACTGTTATAAGTACACAAATCAGATTTATTTTTTGCTGGTATGTGTATGTTTATAAATATGCAGTATTGTAGCTTCTAAAGATAGTAAACTGTTCATCAGAGTGAAATAGAACTGTGTTGTGTTTGCAGATAGTACAGCTGTAGAATGACAGACTTTTATAATTGACATCCTACATATTTGTGTAGGGACTTGGCAAAACCTGGTTCCTTCCCACCTCTAGCGTATGGAGCCACTCCATGAAGAGTACTCCAACTTGAGTAGAAGTAGTCTCCACTGGGACTTATGGGATTGTAGGAATCTATGTAGCAACAGATCCCCCAACCCCACTTTTGCCTTCCTCCAGCTCATCTATACTTTGTATGCCCTCAACCCTCTCCCCCCTACCCATTTGATTTTTCTCTAAAAGGGGGGCTGTACCTGAAGGAGGAGGCTGAGTTTGCCCCTAAAAAGCAAAGAGTGAAAGTTCATTGAAATGGGTTGAAAAGCTTTGAATTTCCACTTCACTGTAAACATAAATTTATAGATTCCAAAGCTAGAGGGACTGTTGTGATCATCTAGTGATAGTCTGATCTTCTGTATAACAGAGGTGAGAGAACTTCCCGAAAGTAATTCCAGTTCCACAATATCAGAGTTCACTGTAGATAGGGTTCCAAAGCTTGCATGTAACAGTGATATTAAAAATTGTAAATGACCTTAACCATCCAGTATTAATCCATCTGATGTCTAACATATCTTTCAAATACATTTAACTTACATGCAGAGCAAGAATTAGAGTATAGTGTCTAGAGGTCCCAGTCAAGGATTCGGGCACCATGATTCACACATGTAATAAAAAGACAGTCCCTGTTCCCACGAGATTAGAATCTGAATATAAATGAGAAGAGGGGATTACAACAAACAGACTGGAGGAGTCAGCTGTCTGTTTTTCTGGTTCTGTCCCATAATGGTCTAGTTTAAATGCCAACTGTGAATTTGAATGTAAGTTTTAATGTTGGGGTGTAGCTTATGGGCAACATTTATTAGCGTGTTTGTTTTGCTCAGGATAATTATTTTTTGTCACCACGTGGCAAGCAGAAGCCCCTTGCAGTGGAAGTTGAGTGATATTTCTTCTTAAAACTTTGATGTAGGTTTGGGCTTAGGAGCAGGTATGCAGATGGAAATGAGCACAGAGATGGACTTTTTATTATCTGGTGTTTAGATGAGAGAAGATTTAGCTTGGGTAGGGGGTTACAGTTAAGGGCAACAGCTCTAGGGGCACTGGAACAGTTTGTACAGTGGGGGTGCTGAGAGCCCTTTAACAAAACTGAAAACCCTGTATATGTTGGAAACCACTTCAAGCCAGGGGGTGTGGCAGCACCCCTAATTCTAGCACTCATGAACAGCTCCCTTATTTGGACATAGCCTCTCAAAAGCTTGAAATTTTTCAGGGTCTTAATAGTGCTAAAGATGCCAGTAAACCTTGACCTCAGAAAATTTCTCTTTGTGTTATATCAACAGCACCATAAATGCCAGTAGCAGTGGGTAATATTGTCAAATAAGATTTCACACTCCCTCTTGTTCTGATGATATAACCTGAAAAATCCTTAGTCTAGAGGTTAAAAGGTAGCTCTGTTTCTCCTTTTGTTTGCTGAGACAGTAATCTAGGTTGCCAGATAGTACCATTCGACCACCAAACTAATTTTACAGTGGTCAGCACAGAGCCATCAGATGCCAGCTACTTTTGATTAGTAGCAAGGCAGGTTGGATTCAAACTGGTAATCTAGAGGTGAAAGGCTATAGAACTTCTTATCAACCATCTGAGCCATTTAGTCAATAAAACCCTCAGGCTTTGTTTTTCTTAAACATATGTCCAAATGAGAGAAGCCAGCACACTTCAAATTAATTAAGAGGACAAAATAAAATGTCCAGGATACCTTTGACCTCTTTCCAATACACATATACAGGGATCTGTCATCAGGCCATTCATTATGATGAACTTTGATACTGGAGTTGCTATCATTGCAAATCTTGTCCAGTGGAAGGAAGAAGCCAGATGATCACTTGATGTGTGATAATGGTATTCCATCATCCTGTCATGACACACCCAATTTTTTAAATTATTTAAATATAAAGGATTTGGTATCCTGCAAGGTGTTCTTGCAGAGGATGTGACTGAGGTGTGAGAATTAGAAAGAATCTTGTGAAATTCAAATCAAATGGAAACCGTGTGATTTGATTAAGCCAGTGTGGGTCAGTCAAAGGAAGCCAACCCTGAAATGCTTCTAAAGCTCAAAATAAACTATCCAATTGCATAGTTTATCAAATAAATCTTCCCATAACAGAAATGAGATCTTATTCTCCTTTTCCATAGTTAAAAATGATGAATGAAATGTAAGTAGACTCATCATGTCAACATAAACCTAAATGTAATTGATCAGTTAAAAGAGCTGTTCACTTTATTCAGCTTCAAGTTTCAAATTTTAAAAATAAAATGAGATAACAGTGTCTGTCCTGTAGAATTGTCAAGTCATGCTTGCCAGAGGCTTGCATATTGCCTACTTTCTTGGCATGTTGGGCCAAGTCCTTAGTGAGCCTATGTTGAGTACAGTTGGAGATGGGAGAAAAAGGGCTTTAAGTTCCATGAGTTCTGTCACTTGGGGAATTTTTCTGGCATTTTAACTACCATGTTGTTTCCTGGAGGTTAAAATGCTGCCACCTGCCAGCGCTTATTTTTCCCCCCCCTACACTTGTGATCTTGCCAGTGAAGCTGAGACAATGGTAGCAATAGTGGAAAATTCTTTTGGCAAAAAAGTTAGTGTGGGCCTTGCTTTAGAGGCTAACGGGGTGGGGGGTGAGGGGGTGGGTCTGAAGATCCTCTTCTTGATGAAACTGTCGTTTCATTTTGCCTGAAACTTACAAACCATCCAAAAAGTACAGATGGCTATTTGCCACTCAGTCTGTTTCCTATGACTTACTTCAAGAGATGAATGACATAAACTGATAATAGTTTAAATGTTTCTTCAAAACTATTATTTCAATAGACTGTTGAACATACTCATCTTGCTCAACTATTTCATTCTGTAGTTTACAGATAAAGATGCCTTGACCTCTGCCAAGTTCATTCAAAAAAGGTGCTAACAGAAATCTAAGATACTTCAGGACCTGCAACTTCACTTAAAGTTTGGCTCGGGATCAAATTAAACTAGAAACTATCAGAGTCCAATGAATGAAGATCCAGCATTGGCTATGTAAAGTATCAGTTAACTTGCTTATTTCATATTGCCCACAATATTACTGTAACTAGGTTAAAAAAAATAGTACCCAACTATGTATGGAAGACAGTCAGGGAGGAAACGAAGGGGACAAACTAGGCCTTCATAAATCCTCTCATGGACCACTTTCCCATTACCACTCCAGTGCGTACACACACACCCCTCCCCACAAACACTTGGTTCTCAAAGCATGTTGTTGTAGGGAATGCAAGAAAGTTTCTGCTAATCAGAAATTGTTCTAAGACTATAATTTGAGCATCACTGTTCTTTACCAAGGAAGTGTGTATCTTTGAGTGAAAAAGTGAAAGTTTGACCCCTAGTAGCCTTTTCCTAGACTCAGATTTGGTTTAAGTGAAACAAATTTGATAGTTTTAGTCTAGTGTAAAATCCTGATGTTAAATGGCACAATTGTCAGTATCTGAACGCAGAGGGGTGTTGAAAGCCCATATTGAGTTATGTTGGCTTTGTGAGGGTTGAACACTGTGAGTCAGGTTATTGCTAATACTATGTTTCTTTCACATCCCTTAACATTTACTTGTTAGTATCTTTTAACAACTCAGAAGAAAGAATAGGTTTGGGCTGTCTATTTAAGCTACTGACTTTAAATTGCATGGTTATCAGGGGAAATATAACTAGGCTTAATTAAATTTACCATGATCTCATGTAGCTTTTGCTTCCTTAATGGAATTAAATTGTTGTTGTCAGCATGTAAAATGACAGTAGATCTTGTGCATTAATTATGCATTTAATGTGTCACTGTACTTATTTGGATAAGTAAAATAACAATCATAACATGAGTATGAGTGCAGCAGCTATTTGATATTACTGTTATAAGATAGCCTAGAACCCAGAACATACAGGAAATGAGGAACATCATCAAAACCAGTCAAAATAACCATTCTTAATCATTCGCCATCTTCCTAATCAAACCCCCATGGATGGCTCCCCTACTTTTTGTACTCAAATTGTGGGGCCTGTTAGCTGTGTCAGAGCTTCAGCTAGCCTCAGCATTGCCAAAGATAAAGGGATGGGCACTGACCCAGGGAAGGTGTGTGACACAGTTAAGGATATCACGAAGACATCTCAAACGGTTCAGGTAAATATTTAAACTTTAGTCCTTGTTTGAACTGAACCAAATCAGCCACTAGTAGCAGCTGTCAATGTGTTGTCATTGGTGGAAACGTCACAAGCAGGCTAAAGGCTAGGCTGTGATAGGCCTATACGCAAGGGTGCAAGCCTGGAAGTATGTGAAGACTCTGGCCTGGTCCACACTATGCTGTTAAACCGATTTTTAACAGCGTTAAATCGATTTAACGCTGCACCCGTCCACACTACACTGCTCTTTATATTGATTTAAAGGGCTCTTTAAATCGATTTCTGTACTCCTACAAAACGAGAGGAATAATGCTAAAATCGATATTACTATATCGATTTAGTGTTAGTGTGGATGCAAATCAACATTATTGGCCTCATTATTTTACAGTAGCTACCCACAGTGCACTGCTCCAGAAATCGACGCTAGCCTTGGACCACGGACGCACACCACCGAATTAATATGCCTAGTGTGGACGCGCACAATCGACTTTATAATATCTGTTTTATAAAATCGGTTTAAGCTAATTCGAATTTATCCTGTAGTGTAGACGTACTCTCTATCTCACCCCCTTGCCTGGCTGGCATAGAGCCTGTCAGCTGCCTTTCCTGCACTCAGAGACAGCACAGTTAATTACTTCCATGGCTTTGCTGAAGAGCACACTGTACTTGCGGAGAGGCAAGAAGAAGGTGGACGATGGATCTGTCCCCTTTGCAGTCCCCTTTGCTTATGCAGTCCCCCTGTATACTGGACTACTCAATTCCTCCCAGAGCTCATTGTAAGGCAATGTGAATGCCTGCCACCTGGTACACAGGGTTGTGTTGAAATTCAGCCCAGAAATGGTGGACGCAAAGGAACAGAAACACTTCTTAATTCCACCAATGTAAACATGGGAACCTCTACTGACTTTGATAGAGTTATTTTAGGTTTACAGTGGTGGAATTGAGAGCAGATTTTGCCCTTTTGTCTCTACCATCTTGGCGGGATTTGACAGAAAGAAAGAACCAATTCTGCTCTCAGCGACTCCATTGAAGCCAGTGGAATTTCTCAGATCTACACAGGTGTAACTGAGAACCTAATTTGCCCCAGCACTTACAATCTAGAACAATACTAGCACAATAAATAAGGGGACTCTAGGTTAGGGAACTCTACAGTAACTGGAACCTCCTTTACAGCAAAGTAATTTTCTCTTGGTAGTGCATGGATTGCAGCACTGTGTATATATCAATGATCACTTTGGATAACATTTCCAAAAGTGCCAAATTTCTTAGGTTCCTAAGTCTTATTTTTAAAAGTTACTAATTCGTATTGATTTTCATTGACTTTCAAATTTAGACAATAGAACTTAAGTACCTAAGTGACTTAGGAGCTCTTGAAATTGTATTCTTAATATAATTTCTAAGTAAGTATTTTGTACCACATCAACTGAAGGATATTCCAAGCCCAGGAGTCTGGAACAGCTTAAAGTATCTATCCTTTGTAACCATCAAAATCATGGAAAACAATAGTTGTGGTAAAAGTGCAAGACTATTGCACACCTATCCTAGCAGCACTGATGATCAATTCCAGTCATATCTGTGGATGGAGTACTAGAATGGTTTTTACTTTTTCAGAGTATATAGTAATACTTTACATTTACGAGACTGTAGTGTTAGTACAGTAGTGAAAAATGTTTAGAAAATATTTAACCCTTTGGGGGAGAGAGCTTTAGCAAAAACTTATAAAACAAAGTTGTTAATGCTAGCTAGACTTTCAGCAGAGGCACACAAAGGTGACCTAGGTGGTGGCATCCTTTTGTATTGTATAAATTAAATTACTAAGTTAAAGTATAGTATCTCTTTTTGAAATAATCGAGCTCACCAGATAGGACATGAGTTCCCCAAATTGTATCCTTATAATGCAAGTTAAATAACTACAACATATATACTTTTCTCACTAAACAATGTGCAAAAGGCACAAAGGACAATGCTGCTTACAGCACAAGTTCAATGAAAAACCAAGTAGAGCTAAACTGGAAAAAACCCTATATGGAAGTGGACAGGAAACTCTGAGATTGGCATTGTTCTGTTGGGGAGAAGAGGTATGTCTCCCTTCTTTGTTTGGGTGAGAGGTCTTGTCCCCAAATCTGTGGATTTCTCAAGTTCCACAGCAAAAGCGCTGTGCCTCGGCACTGTCTCTTAGTACTCTGGATTCCATGAGAGCCCGTTTCTAGAGCTATGATCACATGCTCTCATTCATTGTCTGCTAGCTCTGAAGCTATTCCTGGATGGTATATATTTCATTGTACAGTGGGTCAAACCCAGTTTTCCCTAGGGCATCATTCTCTTGCTCTGGAATGCCATATGGGGTTGGTGAGAGAGATCCTGTTATGGAGAACAGTTAGCTCTCTGGAAATGCAGAACCACGTTCCCTGTACTACTCCTGCATGGAAAGGTATTGTTTGCATTATGGTAGTACTGAGGGGCCCCAGTAATGGATCAGGGCCTCGTTGTGCTAGGTACTGTACACACACAACAAAAATATGATCCCTGCCCCTACGAGCTTACAGTTTAAATGTAATACTAGAGATAATAAATGGATTTAACAATTCCAGAGGCAGCTCTCCCCATTTCTATGGACCATGATTACACGGCTGACCTTCCAGAATTAGAGATCTTGGATCAAATTAAATGCTAAATGCAAATGAAAATAGTAAGTCTGAATATCAAAAGTCTTTGAAAGAGAAGCTTGAAATAGTCCCACAAATACCCACCCTGACACGCTTGTCCAAAAGAGTTGGTGTTTTCTCTCTTCCACTAAAAGGGAAAAAACAAAAAGACAGTAACAGATTCTTTCTTGCCTTCTCTTCCATTCCACTTGATTCAAGAAGCACGTCTGAGGGTGAGACTAAAGTGTTCAAATTACCTTGGTGGCCCCAGGAGCCTGCCTGTTTTTGTTTCTCGATACCCCTGTTCGCCAGGGAATCTACTCTGAATCATCAGGTTGCCCTAGATACTCTCCTTCAGAGGGGGTGTGTTTTCACCCTATTTCAGCATTGCTTCATGTGTTGTCTAGAATCTTGAGTCACAAGCTTTTGATACGCCTCATTCATTGACCAATATACAAAAATTTCTGTTACTGTCTAAAAAATTTCCACGTGAAAGACATACTTCCTGAAATGAGATCAATCTTCTATATTTGTCAAGAAGAAAAGAACCTCAGATAAGATCATGCGCAATGACTTTAGTCTGTTTAGCTGCCATTGCTGCTTTTCTTTAAGTGGTACAATAGATAAGTCTCTCTGTCCTTAACCTGTGTGTAATCAAAACATTCTTATAACACTTCGTTTATCTTTTTTCCTCTGATCAAATCTGAAATTTGGGGCCTGATTCACAAATGTATTTCTCCATTTCACACTGGCATAGCTCCATTGACTTAATATAAATATTCCTTAGTGCAGAGGGAAGAACAGATCTTTCACACTTAATGTTTCCTTGTCCTCTGCCTCTCCCCCATCCCGCTGGGAACTATCATCCTTTGCTAAAGATTCTTTTAAATGCTCTAATTAAGGATAAGGGTCCTTTTGAAAGTTAATTAGTCTTTGACTGGCCTTGTTTAAAGTGTTAAACCTGAAGCAAGTTCTCAGTATTTATCTCTTGGTCATATCTGTAAAGAGACCATATTTTGTTAAAAATTTCAATTAATCAATAACTTCAATCAATATCCAATATGATCTCCTTTGTGTACAATGTCTACTTAATCACAACAATAGACAGGAAAGAAGTACCCAGTAACCAAACCTTATCTCATGGTTTAAAAAAAGAAAAAATGTAACAAAACCATCATTCTTGTATTCTTTCTCCCATCGTACTTGTCCGTTGCTTTATATTATTTGGTTTAGATTATAAATATATTGGGGCAGGGAAATGTGTAATTACTCTGTAAATTGACACAAGTGTGATTCTATGAAAACGAGATTGAAATCATAGTGGCGGTACGTACGAACTATTTCTACAATTCTGAAGCAAAACTTAAAGCAAAATTTTGATATCTTGGTATATATTGGAGTGACCAAACTTACTGACCCTCAGAGCCTCATGTAACTGTCTTCATAAGTTCAAGAGCTGGGGTGCACCTGCTGGGGCTTCAGCCCTGTGGGGAGGGTGGTCTCAGGGCTTCAGCCCCATGGGAGGCACCTACTAGAGCTCAGGGCTTCAAGCCTACTCTGGCTGAAGCCCTGAGCCCTGGCAGGCATGCCCTGCAATCTGAAACGCCAAGACTCCCCTACCCACTCAGTAGAAGCCAGAGGTGACATGGGGGGGGTTCACATGCCTCCCCCTCCAGATTTTTGCAAGGGTTTGCTGACCCCACTCGGTCACATGATGCTGCCAGGCCCCCTCGCTGCTGGAGCCAGCAAGTTGGGAGTTGCGGCCTTGATGAGAGGCAGCAGCAAACAGCTGGGAGCTGCAGGGGGAACCATTGCTTTGCTGCTGCCTCTCTTCATGGACCTAAAGCAGTGGCCCCTACCTGCAGCTCCAGCTATTTGCCACTGCCTCTCCACATGGAGCTAACACCTGGGAACTCCAGAATGGGGCCGCTGGGACTAAGAGGGGGGATGTTACTGGGAGGTCATGACTCAAGCTGTTGGGTGTGTGTGAACCTTTAAATTGTGCCCCCCCCCACTCTTAGCAGACACCAGTTGTCTCTGGCAGAAGCCTCTAGCCCCCCACCCCTTCTCAGGGCAGAAGCCCCAAGCACCCCCCCCCCAACCCCTCTCCTGACTGGTAGGCAGACTGTGGGCGGGGGGGGGGGAGGGCTCTGCAAGCTGCACTTTAATTGTAAAAGAGCCACATGTGGCTAACAAGCCAGTTTGGCCATCCCTGCTATATACATAGTGCAGCAAACCAAATGAATAATCCTCTAGTGACTTGAAATGTAGAAAATATTTGTTACTTCGGCCATCTCTTGTATTCTCACATGTTGAAGACATCTGTTGGAATATCCTTCACGCTAAATGCAGCAATTTTTATTTATTTTTTTATTTTATTTTGGCAAAAACAACTAAATATGGTGATTTGAGCATTCAGGATTAATATTCTTAAGTGACCTAGTTTGCAGAAAAAAATAGGCATGCATTTATAGCCTCTGGCGCTGTATTCGGGTCACAGATGGACAGATAACAAAGCTATTCCTTAGTGATTTGCTTACATTATAATACTAATACCCAACAAGAATGAGGATAGGCTCAATGTTAATTGTTCATGTTGCCTACAAAGATGATCAGTGGAATATACTTTGATATTAAGCGAGGGAATCAAGGTTATTTCAAACATGTAAGTAAGCAGTTGTTTTGTACTGACAGTCAAATTATGAAAAAGACAAGGTAAGTGAGGTAATATATTTTATTGGACCAACTTCTGTTTGTGAGAGGGGCAAGCTTTTGAGCTTACACAGGGTATATCTAAATTTAAAAACGCATGGCTGGCTAGTGCCAGCTGACTCGAGCTTGCGGGGCTTGTACAAAGAGGCTATTTAATTGCAGTGTAGATTTTTGATTTCGGACTGAAGCCCAAGCTCTGGGACCCGCCCTCACCCCTCGTGGAACATTGTGGGACAGTTTCTGAAAGGCAGCAACAGTCAGTGTAAGCAATGCAGTGTCTACAGTGGCCCTGTGTCAACCTAACTACATCTACTTTAGCTCTATGCCTCTCACAGAGGTGGAGTTATTAAGTCAGTGTAGTGGGTGAGTTACATTGCTGGGAGCGAAATTTTAGTGTTAACACTTACAGAGTTAGGTCAATGTAAGGCAGCTTGTGTCGACCTAACTCTGTAGTGTAGAGCAGGCATAGGTCAATGGAAGAATTCTTCTGTTGACCCAGTGCTATCTACACCAGGCCTGCCAACAGCAATTCCGGACCCCAGGGCAGAACAGTCAATGGGCACTCTTCTGACATTGCCAGGTCTTCCACATGCCTGGCTGCCTTTGCCATTACCAGTACCACTCCATGCATGCCTAGGAGCATTGCAGCCTGCCTGGGTGATTTAAAAGGGCTGGGGGAAATGAGGAGAAAAAAATGGCTGGGGTAGGGATTTAGTGGGCTATATATTGTTGTAATAAGCCATAAATCCAGTGTGTCTAATCAGTGTGTGATTTTTAGTGACTAGCAAAGTTGTGAGACAAGATTTAGAGTTTACACAGAGCTCTTCTTCAGGTCTGAGAAATGTACTCAGAGTGTCACATCTAACTACAAGGTATTTAGCATAAGTAGTTAGCATATTTTAAGGAACTGTGAAGGTGAAGTGAACAGTAATACCTTTCCAGTCATGGGTGGGATGGGAAGGAGGGTAAAAAAGGCTAGGGTGCGAGGGGATTTAGTGGGTTATTGTTATTGTTATATAGATAGTTATAAGAAGACATAAATCAAGTGTCTCTAATCAGTCCATGATTCTTAGACCATGTCTACACTAGCCAGCTTACAGTGGCACTGCAAGATCCCTCGTGTAGGCGCTCTATACCGACAGGATGCGCGTCAGTAGCTATCTCCATTGAAGAAGCTCTCATAAGAGCGGCCATATGGGTCAGACAAAAGGTCCATCAAGCCCAGTATCCTGTTTTCTGACCGTGGCCAGTGCCAGGTGCTGACATAGCATTGTGCATTCTACCACTTAAGTCAGTGAAACTTATGTTGCTGGTGGGGTGTTTTTTCACACTCCTGAGTGACATAAGTTTTGCCAACATAAGTGTTAGTGTAGACATACCCTTAGTGACTAGCAGTTATGAATTTAAGCTTCCAGGCTTGTCTTTTGAAGGTGTTATGCTGGTTTCCTCTGAGAATGAGGACTGAGAGGTCAGATATAGAGTGATTGCTTTGTGAAAAGTAATTAAATTAGTAAACTTCTGTAGACACTAAAATTAGGGTTGCCAATTTTGATTGGATGTGTTCCTGGAGGTTTCATCACATGACACAATCTTTAATTAAAGATTAATCTTTAATTCCTGGAGACTCCAGGACAATCCTGGAAGGTTAATGACATAACTAAAATCCTCTCACGAGCAGGAGTTGTTCCCATGAAAGATATTACCTCATCCACCTTGTCTCTCTAATATCCTGGGACCAACATAGCTACAACACCACTGCAGTCAAATTATTATAAATCATAGAAGTTTGAGACTGAAGAAAATCTATTACTCTGAATCCCTCCCCTTGAGAAATGCAAGATTCATTCCCCAGATAGCAGATACACTATATCTACACCAGAAAGCCAGGAAAATATCTCATAGATTTCTAATGGACACTCAAACTCTTTCTCTCCCGCATGTGTTTATGATCATAAAGGCAAGTGATACATAAACATGGTTTTATGTACAGTAGATAAGCCTTTATAAATCTACTGTGGAAAGATTCCTCTGTATATTGTACATATCTACAGTATATGTATGTCGTAGTTGACCCTAGTAGCACTCATTTTATTATTACATAGCACTATGGTCTGTTTTCCTCTTTATCCACATGCCTGGAGGCCATATTACTGTAGCACTAGGGTTGTCACCCATCTGGATTTTACCTAGACAGTCTGTTTTTTGGCCTCTGTGTCTGGGTTCCATTTAGTGTTGCAGGTGCCCAGTTTTCAACTGGAAAGGGGAGGTGCCATGTCATTAACCCATGCCAGCCCCTACTCAGCTTGAGCTGCCTCCTATCTGCAGGCAGGCTCCTTGTCAGGATGCAGCAGCTCCCATTCCCAGAGCAGAGGGAGCCTAGCTGGGGGGAATGGTGGGGGAGGGAAGTGGAGACAATCCAGCTAGCAATGAGGGGAGGGGAGGAGAGGAGCAAGCCATGGAGACAGGAGTTTAGGGGAGAAGGCGGAGCAGGACTGCGGCCTGGGGGAAGAGGCAGAGAGAGGGCAGGACCTTGAGGGAGAGGTGGGGCAGGGAACGGGGCCTTTGTTAGAGGTTACCAGCAATTAGAAAGGTGGCAACCCTAAGTAACACTACTGTAGTTGTTGTTGAAAAGTCTCTTCCATTATAATCTATTTTCAGGCATTCACTGTTTTCTGAAATCCATCTGTTAGGCTGAAAATTTTCCTGCTTTATCATCCGTTATCAACTGGAGGACTGTAGTGCACTCCTCCATGATCGATATTCCACCCTATGGGCTGGAACTGTGGCTGCAACATCTCTGCATTTCCTGTGTAGTGACCGTATATACTCTTCATAAGCCAAATTTTTTTAGTAAAAAAGGGAAGGGGGTCAGCTTATGAACAGGTATAGAGAGGGAGAGGTGAGACACAGCCCCTCCCCCCAACAGAGGGAGCAAGGAGAGGCAGCAGAGCCAGAAGGGAAAAGTTGGGGCCAGAGTCTCTCCGCTTCTGGCCACACTGCTCTCCCCACAGCCTCTGACGCAGCTGCAGCTCCGGGGCTGGCAGGCTGCCGCGGTGCTGCTCGTCCCTCCCCCCAGAGTAGGCTGTGGCCACACCACCTAGCCTACCGGAGCATGCTGTGGCCGTGCCGCCTGGCCAAGCCCGCTGAAACATGCTGCGGCTGCGCAACCCGGTCTGGCTCACCGGAGCAGGCTGCAGCCATGCTGCCCAGCCTGCTGGAGCAGCTCCAGCCAGGCTAGAGACATCCTCCCCTGGCCCTCCCGAGATAAGGTGGGAAGGGAAGGGATGGGGAACGTGTGGGGGTCTCGGGCTAGGGGTGGGGTCATGTGGGGGGTGGCCACAGGAGTTACTCCCCTGACCCCCAACTCCTCCCCTCCACAAAACATTTCCCCACCAGTTGCTGTCCCGGCCCATTAGGGTAAGCAGCTGATGCGCTGGGATGCTTCGTTTACTTAGGTTTACCTCTGTGTCTGCGGACGCTTGAGGTAAACAAACCATCTCAGCCCACCAGCGGCTTATCCTGATGGGCCGGGAGCCATAGTCTGCTGACCCCTGAATTATAGGGTTGGCTTATGAACAGGTCATAAAAAATTTTCATTTTTACTTATCCATCTTGTGGGAATGGGCTTATAAACAAATCGGCTTATGATCGAGTATATGCGGTACTTTTAACTGTTAGATCCATGTAGCCCCTGCCTTGGCTTATGCCCTACCATCCTACCAGATTATGCACACAAAGCATGCAAAGAATGTATGTTTCCTGTGGGACTAATGACATGATATTAGTTAACTATGGTGTGGGCTACAAATGTGGACTGATTTCGTTAAACTGGTGTAAATGCCATTGTGGACACTCTGATTCCTAACAGATTTAAACTAATCCAAAATAAATCTGGTTTACCCAAAATAAGTATCCAAATAGCATTTTGCTCTGGATTCAGTCAATTTAAAATAATACCTTTAGTTAAACTGGTGCAATATCGGGGCAGATCTTCAGTCTGCATAAATTATTGTTGCTTTGTTTACTTCAAACCGGAAGCTTGACTTCAGTGGAGCTATGGCAGTTTGCACTATGTGAGGTTCTGCCCCTTGTGTAGACAAGCTCTATATTTCATGGGAAACCTGGAATTTTGATTTTCTCCGGGTATGTCCTCAGTTCAGTCAGCAAGTAGTTAATGCCAGCTTGCTTTACTTGTAGATATGATCTGCCTGTTTTGGTACTTGGGAAACCTCAGTCTGAATGGCTTGCATTGGAGTCTTGTTTGACATTTTTACTCTCTTTCGTGGATGTTATTCCTGTATTTTCAGCACTGCTATTGGAGGACATTGTTGGGCTATAATTGAGTTATTCTGCAGAGGTTTGCACAAAACGTCACTGTGATTATTAAGAAAATGAACAAAGTAATGTGATGCTGATTATTTTAATCAGGTCCTGATTCTATTAGGTATATAACTTCAAATATGTTCAAATCTTGTAATGTCCAAAGGAAAAGAAATTATAATAATATTGTCATAGTTTTGTTAGAGGATGTGCAATTTTATTAGGGGAAAGTACTAATACCAAAACAATTGTGAAGTTATTCTGCTTCATACAAAATAAAACTAGACAAATTAAGGAAGAATATGGCCAGTTATTTTATGTAATCATAAAAAATGAGCAGAAGGCACAGTAAAATCCTTTACAGAAGCACCACTATGTGTTGTGAACAATGTATTATGAAAGTCTGCATTAAAATAGCAATGTTCAAGTCCGCTGTATAAATCTATTGCCTGACAATATGCTTGAGAAATCATATTGGTGCAGTCTTATTGAAAATTCCCATTCTAAATATGTAAAAAGTTCTAGGGACAATGTCTAAGTTTTAGATCTGCATAGCTAGAGCTGTAATAGAATTGTTGCTGAATCTAATCTTCTAGAAAATGAATGCTTTGGGAATATTTAATGCCAATATCCTAGTGTTCAAGCAGTAATAAAACAGGCCAAGGCTGTTTACTTGGCATGGTGGTGAGGGGATAATACAAAAGTACAGGTGCAATGCATTCAGGAAAGATCACACTTGCATCATTATTTATAGTAGCTGGACTATACTTTCTGAAATCTTAATCATTCATAAGTTTACCTAGTATTAAGATGGGTATATAAAAATTAAACAAATATATCTACTTACCTATGCTGCATTAAATTAAAATATATAAAATAATCAATCCAGTCTTTGATTAGCCTGTGTATTTATTTGGAAAAAGAGCTTTCATGTGCTATAATACATTAGTATAAAATCTTGTACATATAATTGTTTCATAAGGAGGAAGGGGCCTCAAGTGTAAACACACATTTGAGCAACTGTACTCATGTGATTAGTCCTGTTAAATTCAGTGGGACTACTTGAATGCATTAAGTTACTTAGCTGGATAAGTGTGTGCAGGATCAGGACATAAGGGAGGAAATATGCATATGACATATAATTAAGTAATGCCTATTAAAGGGAATGATCTGGCTTCCTTAAGCATGTTCTTAATAGATTTTGCTCATCTGTTATGCTGCCACCACTGTAAAGTAAATCTGACCATCACCCGCAGAAGCAAAGAATGAGAAGTTCTTTTTCAATAGTTACTTCTCATGCCTTCTCTGGAAGAAATGTGTCACAATCTTCCCTTGTAATCTTCATACTTTTGAAAGTAGGATTTTCATTGTTTTAAAATTTAGTCATTTTACTCTAACAGTTGCGGGAGGCGGTTGACATTTCTAAAGTGTAAGCTTCTAACTAGTTGAATAGATCCTAAAATGCCATGCTAGAGGATATTTTCTACATTCTGATAGGAAGGGAGGTGGGTGATTTATTTAAAACAACAACACTATTCACTTTTTGTTGGGGGGAACCCATATGTAATTAGTGAAATGCAGGTTTAATGCTAAGAAGAATTGCATAGGATGTACTGAATTGCCCACAAGCACCCCTCAGCTGCTGGTTTAGAATGGCATAAACATCTTCTTAAAACTCTGTCAGCTAGTTGATATGTAAGGTTTGCAGCAGTGTAGGTAGGCTATGTATATGCATAGGATGAGAAAAGGAAACTCAATAGGTGAAATAGTAACACAGAATGAGATACTGCATATGTAGGCAATGTTCAAACCACATGTAAACCTGCAGGCAAACCCACTTTTCTTCAGGGGCAGAGAGCACTTGTTTTTAAATGTTGCTCTTGCTCTTGTAAAAACAAAACAAAACAGGCGAAATACATCATACTCACAGAGCAAGATAAATGCTTTTCAATCCATGCTTTCATATTTATTTATTTATATATTTATTTATTTGTTTAATGCCAACTTTGTGCAAGACTGTATGTTTGAGACTGTACATACCCAACTGTGTACATTAATACATTCACCTATGTGTATCTACCTTAGATGTTGTTTTCCTTCCTTTGTATGTATTGCATATTAATGTAGGGTTTGTGGATGATACTAGATTGATTACTCCTAGAAGCTGAAACTCTCTGTTTATCCAAAAAGCAACTACAGGATAGCCAGGGGCAGTTTACCTATAGTGCTCTGCCAATATATCTCAACCCCAACCTGGATGAACTTACTCTATGTGAGGGCAAGTCTACACTACAAACTTAAGTTGACTTAAGTTACATCGACTTACAGCCACTGCAGCAATTAAGTCACTTTTGCATATCTACACTGTGCTCCCAATGTCAGCGGTGCGCATTCTCACTAGTAATGCTTGCATCGATGCAGAGAGTAGTGCACCATGGGTAGCTATCTCACTGTGCAACTTGCCACCATCTAGCACAGGGTATTTTGGGAAGGTTTTGCATTGCCTCATGGGGGCAGATGAATCACGTACAGGTGACTAGGAACATGGTTTCAGTGTCCCATGATATAGTTTTCTCCATCCCATTTTATCTGCATCCCATAATGTTTTGTGCCTCTTTTCAAAAGCCCCGCAACCCTTCATGTCCTCTATCTCTGTGAAAAGCATGGATCCTGCACAGCTCTGCGCTATTGTGACGAGTGTTGTGAGCATGGTACACCTGATCCTGCAGTATTTGCGGAGCTGCCAGAGGAGTCCCAGGAACATTATAATTCCTTAGAGGGTAGCTTACTATGGGACACAGAACATAAGAACGGCCATACTGAGTCAGACCAAAGGTCCATCTAGCCCAGTATCCTATCTTCCGACAGTGGCCAATTCCAGGTGCCCCAGAGGGAATGAACAGAACAGGTAATCCTCAAGTGATCCATTCCCTGTCATTCATTCCCCACTCTGGCAAACAGAGGCTAGGGACACCATCCCTGCCGATCTTGGCTAATAGCCATTGATGGACCTATCCTCCATGAATGTATCTAATTGTTTTTTTGAACTCTGTTATAGTCTTGTCCTTCACAACATCCTCTGACAAGGAGTTCCACAGGTTGACTGTGCGTTGTGTGAAGAAATACTTCCTTTTGTTTGTTTTAAACCTGCTGCATAGTTCTTGTGTTATGAGAAACAATTCAAGGTTGTTGTTGGCATTCACGAAGCAGCTGCAGACAGTGGAGTGCCATTCTGGGCCCCAGAAACAAGTACTGACTGGTGAAATCACATCGTTATGCAGGTATGGGATGACGAGCAGTGGCTGCAGAACTTTTGGATGCACAGACCACATTCCTGGATGTGTGTGTGGTGCTTGCCACAGCCCTTCAGTGTAGTGACACCAGAATGAGAACTGCACTGACAGTGAGGAAGCAAGTGGTGAATGCTATGTGGAAGCTGGCAATGCTAGATTGCTACCATCAATCGGGAAATCCTCTGAGGAGGTTGTTGTGATGCAAGTGTGCAGGCCCATTAATGACATCCTGCTGCAAAGGACTGTGACTCTGGACAATGTGCAGAACATAATGGATAGTTTTGCAGCAATAAGGTTCCCAAACTGCAGTGGGGTAATAGATGGCATGCGTATCCTGATTTTGGCACCAGGCCACCTTGCCACTGACTATATCGACAGACAGGGCTACTTTTCTATGCTATTGCAAGCACTGTTGGATCACCAGAGATGTTTTTACTGACATCAGTGCGAGATGGTGAGGGATGCATGTGGGACTTCCTTTTCGGACCAGAAGATTACCATTGGGAATGTCGAAATGCCAATAGTGATCCTGGGATACCCCCCACCAGCCTAACCCTTACTCCCGTGGTTCATGAAGCTGTACACTGGCTACCTCGATAGCTGCAAGGAGCACTTCAACTACAGGCTCAGCAGGACAGTTGACTGTTTCTTTGACCATTTGAAAGGCTGCTGGCCCTGTCTGCATGTGAGATTAGACTGGACTTCACTGAAAAAAAATCTCAATGGTTATAGGTACTTGCTGTGTGCTTCATAATATCTGTGAAGCAAAAGGGGGAAAGTTTCCACCAGGGTGGAGGACAGAGGTGGTGCAGCTGTCTGTTGATTTTGAGCAGCCAGATACCAGGATTAGAAGAAGAGCTTGACAGGGAGCTATACAGTTCAGGGAAACTTTGAAAGACCATTTTAATAGTAAGCCACAGTAAGGTGTGTTGCTGTAGTGTGCTCTGCCTGGCATTGTTTTTTCGCCCTCTGGTATGAACCTTGTAATGAGTGTTGTGTGTGTAGTAATATAACATTGCAAATGTGCCTATTGCTATTATCTGTGAATTATGTCAGCCCCAGCCAGCATATGTTGTGAACTAATAAAAATGAATTAAGTTTCCATAGTAGACACCATGTGGAATGTGGGTGGGTGGGTGCGTGGGGATAAAAAGAAGTCCCGGAATGCAGTTCTCTGTGGGCTGCAGAGGGAGGTGAGCATGGGTCTGTTGAACCTAACGGTCAACAACAGTCCCCAGCATGTCTGTGTGCCACTTGAAAATCGCTAGCTTCTCCTGCTGCATGTGTCTCTCCTTTTTCTCCTCTCCCCTCTATCCTTGTCCATTCTGTCCATAAGGGTGATCCTCCAAGCCTTGTGCTTGGTTTCCACAGCACCAGAGGTTTGCAGGATCTCTTAGAACGTCATGCTGCATCTTCTCATCCTTATCTGACTGAGCTGCTCCACTGGTGTAGATGGAGAAACCCTCAAGGCCACATTTCCAGCTGCAAAAGATACAATGCACAGAGGCACTATTGTGAATATATTCACAAGATAAATGGAAATGTAGTATACTGAACTCACTCCCCTTGGTCCACACAAGTTGCAATCACTATATTCTCACTTCTCCTTGGGATTCAAAGAGCACAGAGGCTGTCCCAGCAGCCATAGTGACTGGCCTGGGAGGGAGAGAGCGAGCGAGTTGGGACAATAAGGGGGACGGGTGTGAGTATATGCAGATAGGTAGGGCAGTTAAACTGAATACTGGCACCATTTTCCACAGGCAGTGGTGATTTTAGCTGATATCTCATTCCCAAGGGTAATGGAGGCTGGTGATGTGCATTAATGGGGTTATGCACATGTCTGGCTGTAGACTGGATCCATATGCTGCTAGCTTGTGTGTTGCAATGATGCCTGCTTAAGTAATTGCTGAGTGGAATGGGAAAGTGTCCTACCATGGCAGAAAAAATAATACAGCCCTCCCTAGAAACCTTGAGCAGAGGCTTGCAGTGTACCTTCAGAAAAGTTTCTTCAAGATGCATCCTGGTGCACATAAACAAACTGTTCTGCAGGACCCCCTCTGCCTAACTCTACAGGGGAATAAGAAGCAGATAGTGTGTCTATCTCTGTTGGTTATTTCACTACCTTTTCTAGCATGATTAAAAAAGAGTAAATGAACAGGTGTGCCCCTGCAATATCAAAGCAAACTGCACACTTACCAGAGGTTCCTTCCCCGGCATCAGGCTTGCCCGTTCTGGACTGTAGGGATTGGCTTGACTATTCTGGAGTCAAAAACACGTCCTGGATCGCTGCACCACTGGATCCCCCAGTCACCTGTCCCGCATGCTGCTCCTCTTCCTCACCCAACACCTCCTCTTTACTGTTCACTTCAGCGGCCTGTGATCCGAGCTCCCCCGAAGTATGCACAGGGCCCTGGGGGGAGCAGGGAGTCCCCACCAAAGATGGCATGCAGCTCTTTGTAAAAGTGGCATGGCTGCAGCTCTGCACCACTGCGACTGTTGGACTCCATTGCCTTCTGGTACGCCTGCCTCAGCTCCTTGGCTTTCATGTGGCACTGCTGCAGGTCCCTCTTGTCGCCCTTCTCCCCATGCCCAAGTGATCTGCTCATAGATATAGACGTTTCTATCAGTAGTGTATCTGGCGGGATTCAGCAGAAGCAGCTGCTTCCCCTCAGACCGGCCGATGCAGAAGCAGCGCCTGCCGGCCGGCCACACACCCAAAGGAGCCGCGGGGCGGCAGTGGCAACCCAGCGTGGAAGTGATATCTGCCGGCCGGTGCTGCATCCCACACAGGCAGAGGAGCAGCGGGGCTGCAGGCTGGCATGGAAGCCGTGGCTGTCGGCCAGCGCTGCCCACCACACGGCCGGAGAAGCCGTGGGGTGGCAGCGGCAGGCAGCCCAGTGCGAAAGCGGCGCCTGCAAGCTGGCGCGGGGTGACAGGCCGGCGTGGAAGCTGTGCCTGCCAGCCGGTGCAGGCACAGCCAAGTGCAGGGACAGGCGGCACCGCAGGAGGGAAAGTGGGGGGGCGGGAGGGGTACGATCTGGGGGCATGGCCAGAGGGGGAGCCAAGGGAGGGGTGCCTTTTTTATGTTGTTTGCTCCCCCTATGCTGAAAACCTGGCTACGCCACTGGTTTCTATGGCCAGATCAGAGCTGTGCCTGCACAACCTCTTCTCCCCACTATCATAAACAGATAGTTAAGGGTTAATGTCTCTTTTACCTGTAAAGGTTTACAAACAGTGACCAATCAGGAGACAAGATACTTTCAAATCTCGATGGAGGGAAGTCTGTTTGTGTTTTCTTTGTCTGTTGTTCTCTCTGGGTTCTGAGAGTAACCTAACGTACCTACAGGCTCTCTAATTTTCTGTTCAAATAGTAAGTACAAGTACAAAGGCGGTTTAGTCTTTTTGATTGCTTTCTTTATTTGCAAATGTGTATTTTGCTGGAAGGATTTTAATTTGTATTTGTGCTGAGGAGAAGGCTTCTCTCTAGTGTCTATAAGCTAAAAGATCCTGTAATATTTACCATCTATTACAGAGACCACTTTTATTTTTTTCTTTCTTTTATTAAAAGCTTTTCTTTTTTAAGACCTGATTGATTTTTTTCCCCTTGTTGAGGCTCAAGGGAATTGAGTCGGTACTCACCAGGGAATTGGTGGGAGACAAGGAGAGGAAAGAGGAGGGGGGAAGGTGCATTTCCCTTTGTTCTAAGATTCAAGGAGTTTGAATCACAGTGATCTTCCAGGGTAACCCAGGAGGGAAAGCCTGGGAGAGGCAACAGTGGGGGAAAGGGTTTACTTTCCTTGTGTAAGATCCAGGGGGTCTGAGTCTTGGGGTCCTATGGGAAGGTTTTGGGGGGACCAGGGTGTACCAGGCACTGCAAGTCCTGGCTGGTGGCAGCACTACAGGATCTAAGCTGGTAATTAAGCTTAGGGGGATTCATACTGATACCCCATCTTTTGGATGCTAAGGTTCCAGAGTAGGGGTTATACCATGACACCCACAGACCCAGGAGATCCACCACCTCCTCTGTACTCCAGGCAGGCATATGTCTGCAGTGTGCAGCCAGCATGGTCAGCTGGGCAGTTGCTAGGTGCACTCTCCATGCCGAACAAATAGGAAATGGAATTCCAAAAGTTTGTGGGACTTTAAAGGGGAGGGCTGTCTACCTGGCCACCGGGTAGTGGAGTTCAAAATAGTGACCAGAGGGGTCATAGTAGGGCATTGTGGGAAACCTCTTGGAGGCCACTAAAGTCAACATAAGTCATGCAGTGTTTACACTGACACTGTATCAACCTAAGTGTCAGCCTAAGTGCTACGCCTCTCACAGATGTGGAGTTATTAGGTCGGTGTAGTGAGCATGTTACATCAGCAGGAGCAACATTTTAGTGTCGCTGCTTACAGAGTTAGGTCGACGTAAGCTGTCTTGCATCAATCTAACTCTGTATCGTAGACCAGGCCTAAGTCAGTGTAGTGGGTGATTTACATCAGTGGGAGCAGCATTTTAGTGTAGATACTTGCAGAATTAGGTCAACATAAGCTGTTTTACTGCGACTTAACTCTGTAATGTAGACCAGGGCTGAGGTAGAGTGATAAAAGCACCATGCCTATTCTGTCCTTGGTCTCTTTTGCTGATGCTGCTGACAAAAGTGTAATTGTTATGGTGATAGTTTTTGTGATGTGGAAATTTGTCCATTGGAATGGACTGAGGCAATGATTCTTTATTTAAGCCATTAACTTGGCTGGTTTTTTTCTACAGGCATTAACTGTGAAGCACAAAGAGAAATAGCTAAAATATTCCTTTCTGTTTGATAATTAATGTCAGTATTACATTATTTTATATTGTCATGTTAAAACACAGTACTGTAACTAGTTAGAATAGAAGAGCATTTGTGAAAAGCAAAGCTAGAAAATACTGGTATTTCTAATTATCTTTTTATAATTTGGATAAAAATCATTTTTATATGGACGCACAGATGTCAAATGGACTCTAGTTTTAGACAACTATGGTACTGAAGTTTTAAAATCCTGTGTGGACCTATGGACAACATTTAACCTCCATAAATGTAGATCAGGGAAGCCAATGTGGGATAAACCATTGGTCTTGATTCACTTGTGTGGATGCAGGGAGGGCAGCTGTATCCAAGAGAGATTTACCCTTAGTGAAGGAAAGCCTTAGGGAATGGCTACACTTGCAGCTGTACAGCGCTGGGAGTTACAGCTGTCTTTTATACAGCTGTGTAGGGAAAGCACTGCAGTGTGGCCACACTGACAGCTACCAGCGCTGCAGTGTGGCTGCATTTGCAGCACTGTTGGGAGTGGTGCATTATGGGCAGCTATCCCACAGAGCACCTCATCCCATTTTGGCGCCATGGGTTGTGGGAAGGGCACGGAAGGGTGTGGGTCATTCCGCTTCCTGTCCCAACACCTCGTGATGCATCACTTCACATCCCAGCAGTCACTGTTTTTCCATCCACGTTTGATGCCATTGTGACTCTTCCCAACGGTTTGTGTGTAGCGCGATTTCTGTGGGAAATGGAGCCCGAGCTGCTGAGGAGTATGCTGATGAGTCTCGCCAGCACATCTCGTTTGGCAGTTGAGCTATTCCTTAAGATCCAAAGTGACAGTGAGGAGTCCGATGATGATAGCGAGTCGCCTGATGCGTATGACACTAAATTGCTTGTGGCATTCACGGAAATGCTCAGCACCGTGGAACGCCGCTTTTGGGCTCGGGAAACAAGCACTGAGTGGTGGGATCACATCATCATGGAAGTCTGGGATGACGAGCAGTGGCTGCAGAACTTTCGGATGAGAAAAGCCACTTTCATGGGACTGTGTGCTGAGCTCCCCCCCACCCTGCGGCACAAGGACACAAGATTGAGAGCTGCCCTGCCAGTGGAGAAGCGGGTAGCTATTGCAATCTGGAAGCTGGCAACTCCGGACAGCTACCGATCGGTCACGAACCAGTTTGGAGTGGGAAAGTCGACCGTTGGAATCGTGTTGATGCAAGTTTGCAGGGCCATTAATTGCATCCTGATAAGAAGAACCGTTACTCTGGGGAACGTGCAGGACATTCTGGATGGCTTTGCACAAATGGGTTTGCCTACTGTGGAGGGGTGATAGATGGGATGCATATTCCTATTCTAGCACCACCCCACCTAGCATCCGAGTACATTAATTGGAAGGGGTATTTCTCTATGGTTCTTCAGGCGCTTGTGGATCACCGTGAGCGTTTCATTGACATTTACACAGGATGGCCTGGAAAGGTGCATGATGCACGCATCTTTCGGAACAGTGGCCTGTTCAGGAAGCTGCTGGCCGGGACTTTTTCCCCAGACCGGAAGATCACAGTAGGGGATGTCGAAATGCCCATTGTGATCCTTGGAGACCCTGCTTACCCGTTAATGCCTTCGCTCATGAAACCGTATACAGGGAAGCTTGATAGCAGCAAGCAACGGTTCAACTACAGGCTGAGCCAGTGCCGAATGACTGTGGAGTGTGCTTTCGGCCATTTAAAGGGCCACTGGAGATCTCTTTATGGGAAGCTAGACTTGGGGGAAAGCAGCATCCCTGCAGTTATATCCACGTGCTGTGCCCTCCATAATATTTGTGAAGGGAAGGGTGAAACATTCAGTCAGGAATGGACCTCTGAGGTTCAACGCCTGAAGGCTGAATTTGCACAGCCAGAGAGCAGGGGCTACTAGAGAGGCCCAGCACAGGGCTACAAGGATTAGGGATACTTTGAGGGAGGAATGTGAGGCTGAAAACCAACAGTAATGTTTGGTGCCTTGCACGGGAGTGAAGTGCAGTGGTTACAATGTTAGTAGGAATCTGTTTTTCCTAAGCTGATTTGCAGTGCCTGTTTCTTTTTGGGCTACGGTATCTTTAACTTTCTGCAATAATAAAGACTGTTTTCAAAGCCAAGAATTCATTTATTGAAAAGAAAATAACTTTCTTGACAGACACCCAACATTTTGGGAACCTAAAAGGGCAGGGGGGTGGGTTGGTGAACTGTACAGTCACAGGTTTGAATATGTCCTATCTGGAGTGCTGTGCAATGACTGCTGCACTTCAGAATGCCTATACTGCATGGTGATGGGGGTTGAGTGCAGAGGGTAGGGGTCGTAGTTCTCAGGGCTGGTTGGTGAACGTACAGGTGTTGGGGGCAGCTGGTGGTGGTAAGAACCTGGCTGCTGGGGAAGGGGGGTTGGAGCTGACATTGAGGCACAAGGGAAAGAGCTTTGGGACGGGGGTGGGCTGGCACGGTAGTGCTCTGCCTGCATGGCTACGAGTGACTGGATAGAGTCCGCTTGGCGCACCAGGATGCTTATCAGCTTCTTTGTGCTTTTCTTCTTAGCTGCTGCGTTTCTTTGGCGGATCCTGATTTCCCTTTCCCTCCAGTCCTGCAGTTTTTTCCTGCAGTTTTTTACTCTCTCTCTGGCAGAGTGATCCATAACTGCTTTCAGCATGTCGTCTTTGCTTTTTTCGTGGCTTCTTCCTGATGTTTTGTAGCCTCTGAGCAGTCGATGATACAGGCAGTCGAGTAGTCAAGGACACTTTTCGAAAGGCAAAAATGGCAACAGTTAACAGAGGCAGCATTGTTTATAATCTCACCCAGACAGTTATTCCCACACAGTGAAGGCGTTTACAGTCTTCTATTTAGCATACTTTTCTCATACCAAACAGAGCGCACATAACCCACAGGAGCCACGAAATGGTGAGTAAGGGGGACTGATTGCTTCAGGGCTGTGCTGGGGTTTCTGTGCATTGGGGAAAGCAAACTGCTGCAGGGGGCATCTACAGTGAACAGTCTCCCAACATTTTCCACAGGAGTTAATCCTGGAAGATATCTCGCTGCTGCGGGTTACCTGGGAAGAGCGGGAGGGTCTTCTACAGCAATGCAGATTCTGCCCTGGCCCCTATGCAGCTTGCCTGTGTGCAGCAATGGTCCCCCCACCCCTCGTGGCACAGTGGCGCAGACGCATTAGCCTGACTGGAACAAGGACCACAGTGGCTGTCCCTGTAAACTTGCACAAGCGCATTGCCTACGCTCTGGCTGAAACTTTTGAAGAGATTACTGAGGCCGATTATCGCGACGTGATAGACCACATCAATGGGCTGTTCCACATCTAGGCATGCATGCATGCAGCTCTAACCCCCCCCCCTCCTTTCCCCAAACATTTCCATCCTGAAAATAAAAGCCGCTTACCGGTAACCCGCTCCTCTGCTTGTCCTTCACCAAGTACCGGCTGCTGCAACTGGCTAGCTTCCTCCTGGCTTGAGAAGAGCTCCTGGCTGCATGCCTCCTGGGACTCCGAGGTGTCTCCCCCCACCCCAGTACCCTGAGTCTCGGTTCCCCCCCCCCCGCTCCACCCCACCTTGCTCTGAAGTGTCCATCATGGTCATTGGATTGGCGGTGGGGTCACCCCCAAGTATCGCGTCCAGCTCTTTGTAAAAACGGCAGGTCATGGGGGCAGCGCTGGAGCGGCGGTTTCCCTCTCGGGCTTTGCAATAGGCACTCCACAGCTCCTTCACTTTAACCCTGCACTGCACCCCGTCCCAGTCATGGCCTCTTTCCAGCTTGGCCCTTGATATCTTCCCATAGGTATCGTAATTCCTATGGCTGGAGCGCAGCTGTGACTGCACAGCTTCCTCCCCCCAAACACTGATGAGGTCCAGCAACTCGCCATTGCTCCATGCTGGGGCTCGTTTGGTCAACTGGAAAGATTCACTGATTGCACTCCACACCTGGATGAGCAAACAAGAAGGGGATTTTTTAAATTCCCGGGGCATTTAAAGGGCGGGTCACCTGAGGCCAGGGCAGAAGAGTGCGAACTGATGAGCAGAGTGGCTGAACAGGCATTCTGGGATACCTCCGAATACCTCTGGAGGCCAATAACAGTGCTTTTGGTGGCCACACTGGCGGTGCAGCACTGCATCACCAGCGCTGCAATCATTATACCCCAGACAGAGCAGGAGTACAGCCAGCACTGCAGCCAGGGAGATGCAGCGCTGTATGTGCCTTACAAGTGTGGACAGTGAGTAAGTTGCAGCACTGTAAACCCACCACCAGCACTGCAACTCTCCAGTGTAGCCAAGCCCTGAATCTCCATCTAGGGTAATAAGACTAAAAGGAACCTTTACTTCTATCTTGTCCTTATTGCAGGTAGTATTTATCTGCATAATATTTCCTTGGTGCAGGAAAAAATAATCCTTTAAAAGTAGCTAAAGTCATAGTAATTAATTTTATGGTTGTTTAGATTTGGTCATCAGATTCCACACATGATTTTTTTTAATCTTGTAATGAAATCTGAGAAGTAATCGCTGAGACATTTTACTATGTTAACTGAGGCCTCATCTTTTATCGTATTTAACACCTAGAGAAAAGGTTACAGAAACATGCATGATTTTCATACTGTTGACAACAGTGTTATCTGCATAGAAGTGTACCTGATTTTGATTATCTACAGATGACAGAAAAGCAGAATTACAGCGTTAGAAATAGGGATGCATATTTAGGGAAATATATTAATTCCCCATAAAATTATTCTCAAGGAGGTCCAGGATGGACTTCCTAGGAGGAGAAGCTTCCCAGTAAATTCAGGATGTTTGAATGTATGTTTGAGTATACTCTTCAGGTTTGATTTACTCCTGTACTAGAGATATCGTAATTAGGCTGACTAAACTGTAGCTCCAAACCACTGTATTAATTCTCTGAAATCAAGATGGTACATGAACTTTTTTAAAAATACACTTCGAAAATTTAAAGCTAAAAAAAATCAGTTACATATGAAGCATATATGTTTAAATCATTAGGATGGAATTATGTTGAATACATTTTTTAAATCATATGCAGTTACTTTTAGAAAGCAGCCCTGGGCTTCAGCATCTATTTGTGGGAGGATAAAGTGGACTTTGACGGTTTTTTATAATTATACTTTTCTATGGTGGAATCTATTTTAAGTGTTCTGAGAATTTTAACTTTGAACTATTTGAGCAACTAAACCAGCATGGATATCTTTCTCATGTGAGCTTTCAATGGAGTGAGATTTTTTTAATTAGTCCCGTTGATTTTCTGTATTTTGAATGTTTGTTTTCTGAAAGACAGCACTCTAGCGTTGAAGAGACAAAAAAAAAAAAAAACCACAACGTGATGCTTTGGTGATTTGCATTATTATGATTGTTCTTATTCTCTGTTTGTAGTTCGACAATCAGCAAGCACTGGGAGGCAGAACTGGCCACACTTAAGGGTAACAATGCTAAGCTCACAGCAGCTCTGCTGGAGTCCACTGCCAATGTAAAACAATGGAAACAACAGCTTGCTGCATATCAGGAGGAAGCAGAACGTCTACATAAGCGGGTGAGTCCAGACAAACAGCTAAGGTCTTTGAAATCCATAAGACTGAGGAGCTAATGAATATATATTGAATATATTTAATTATTTTGAAGTAAATCAAACATACAGTGTAGTAATCGCTCAAGAGACTATCTTTTCATATTGCAGTTGCCAAACTGCACCCAAGCAGGGTTTTGTAAGAGAGCGAGAGAGAGAGCATGTGTGTGTGTGTGAGAGAGAGAGAGCGAGCGCGCAATACACCTTAACATGTGCACTGACTTTTTTCTTAGGAATTTACTCAAAACCCAGGGTGGAGTGAAGTATTCTGTAACATGAAGGGTTGTAAATTGTCATAAGAAATGTGAATATTTTTATATCGCTTAGAGGGTGCTGTAGAGGTGTGGCACCTTATAGACATGGGCAGTGGGTGACGATTCCCCTGGGGGAGGCCAGCTCCCTGTCTACCTCTTCTGCCTGTGGTCCTGCCCACACTCTACCTCTGCCCACTCGCCACATCGCTCCTCTCCTTCCACCCTCATTGCTCCCTCCCCCCACAGCCCTCCTCCCACTGGAGCTCCACAATTCCCTGACCTCTGATTTCCCTGCATTGACCCATCCTCCATGCTGTGCACCCACTTCCCCTGCCCCCCATCCCACCCTGCCCCTTGCATATCCCTTCGCCCGGCTGTTGCCCCCTCATGCATCCTTGTTTCCCCTTCAGTCCCCTCTTGCTCACACCCCCGAACAGCTGATAAATGGATTTTCCCTGCAAGAGGTACACTGGGCTGCCCTGCTTCAGAGCACACAGAGTGCAATATAAGCTCCATAAATGGAGGAGGTCAAGAATACCTCTTTCAAAAGTAGCAGCAACTTTTCATTTAGCTTCAGAGCAAGGGGGTTTGGTGGAAGAAATAATGGTTCGTCAGCAAAATTCTGGTACCTAGGAGTGGGAAGGAAAATCTCTTCAATTGGAAGTCTCCTCCTTCACCTAACCCAGGGGTAGGCAACCTATGGCACACATGCCAAAGACGGCACACAAGCTGATTTTCAGTGACACTCACACTGCCCGGGTCCAGGCCACCGGTCCAGGGAGGTCTTTATTTTAATTTAATATTAAATTAAGCTTCTTAAACGTTTTGAAAACCTTATTTACTTTACGTACAACAATAGTTTAGTTATATATTATAGACTTATAGAAAGAGACCTTCTAAAAACGTTAAAATGCATTACTGGCACATGAAACCTTAAATCAGAGTGAATAAATGAAGACTCGGCACACCATTTCTGAAAGGTTGCCAACCCTGGACCTAACCCAATAAAGCCACTCTCTTAATAGACCGGGGTGGGGGGTTAAAACTGTGTTAGAAAGGAACATTATATTGCTCAAGATTCACCTCTCCAGCTGCAGCCAGTGCTCCAGGCTCCCCAGCAGCAGTCCCAGGGCTCAGGGACCTTGCAAGGAGCATGGGACCCAGAGTCACTGCAGCCGTAAGTGCAGTTCACTCCCTGCTGCTGCTGGGATGCAGGGAGTCCAGCCATTCTTCCTACCAGCTCCTTCTGGGTCATAACAAGGAGCCAATTCCATTGCACTGCAGTCCCACAGCCCCAGACCTTGCCTCTTGGTGGCTCCACATTCCCTGGGCATGGGCAGCTTCTCCCCGCATTAAGGGGGCATAGTACACAGAGGCCATTGTACTTCTATAGAAAGGTGTCCAGATCCTGGGGAGAGGAGAGGAGGGACCGGCAGTGGGGGTTAAGGGGGAGGAGAGAAGCAGCCAGGCAGCAGCGGGCTGCTTGGAGCTGCCTCTGAGCTTTGATATGTGCTGCTATTCAGGTTCCTAGGCATCTCAGGAGGCAGTATCTGATACTCAGCTTCCTGGGTTCATCAGTAATCTCCCTGGATTCCAAAGAGGTTGCTGATAAACCCAGGAAGCTGAGTAACACATACTGCCTCCTCAGCCACTTCAGAAACTGCATGGCGCATAATAAAAACTTCCTCCAGCAGAAGCCCAGACATGGAAACCTCAGTGCTCAGCATCCACAGTGAGGAGGTGGAGACTGAGAAGACTGCAGAAAAGAGTAGTCAAGTCAGAAGCAGGGTTTGGGGGCATCAATGTTGCTCTTACCTGGCTATATTATCTTTTCCACAAAGCTTCCATCTGGGGATCCTTGAGTAGCTGCAACCAGGGGAGTGCTCAGTAGCGAGATTGTAAAGGAAATGTAGTGCCAAGGTGCCTGTGCTAGGGGTTCTTTGTGAGTAGCTGCAGAGGCCCAGTCCCTCTTGTGGATTCCTGCGGCCTGCAAGGGGGGAGGTGGTGGTGAGGTAGATATTGGGATTGGGGGCGAATCTCGGGGAGGAGATCCTTGTGGATATTTCCTCCTCATAGTCTCCTTCTGAGGGTTTTTCTCTGGGAAGTAGGGTGACCAGACAGCAAGTGTGAAAAATCAGAACGGGGTGGGGGTAATAGGAGCCTATATAAGAAAAAGACCCAAAAATTGGGACTTTCCCTATAAAATCAGGACATCTGGTCACCCTTATGGAAAGGGATGATGATCTGGGCCCTGGCAGCATCCTTAGACACGATGAGCTTGATTGTCCGCTGACATGGGGTTTCTGACACAGAAGATGTTGGAGCTAATGGCAGAGCTGATCCGGGAAGAAATTCTCCAGTGGCATTCTCCAGGTGCTTTAGGTTCACTTTGTGTCAGTTCCACTATTTTCTGCAACAGATCTTACCTCCCACCCACCCAAATGCTGTACCTGACTCTCCACTGCTGTTAGTCCATGAGGTATCTTACATCTGTGGTGTAAGTTAAAGCTCCCTCCCCCGCCCCGCAACTTTTATATGCACCACAGAGAGGCAGCTGAGAATCAGAGTCACAGCCAACCTCCTGACAGCCTCTTCTCTCCGCTGCACCTGAGCACACTTGGGTTCATTAGAGAATCAAGCCCATCATGTCTCACTGAAAACCCAATCCTGCATACTCTTACATTACTATGCGTAGACCTATATGCTCAGTAGTAAATATCCTCCTATGTAAGCAGTGCAGAAGGAATTTGACAGACTAGAGAATCTGGCCTGATAATAGGGAGTATGACAATGCATGACAGAGGAATGAAGTTTACACAAAATTGAAGTAATGAAATGATCTGTTTCTGTAATATATGCATTGTGCTATTTCTCTTTTTTTCTTGTAATTATTTATATTTTAATATTATTTATTCTTTATATTAAGTTGGCACAGGAGTTTCACTCTGACCAGCCTGGAATGTGTTTCTGCACTTATGAAATCATATTTCCACATTTGTGAATAAATTAAAAAGCAAAGGCAGCATCAGTACTTGGAGAAAGGAGCTGTGACTTGTTTAGTGATTTGTTTACTATTTTATTAATTTGTTACCTTAGAAAATATTGTGAAGGTGACCTCAGTTTAAAAACAAACCCATAAATTTCTTCCATAAATGCCATCCTCTTGAGTATGCTGAAAGAAAAGCACAACTGGAAAAGATAAGTGTTTTAGAAAAGTGGTTCTCAGCCAGGGGCCAGACACCCCCTGGGGGGCCACCAAGCAGGACCAGCAGTAGATTTGCTGGAGCCCAGGGCAGAAAGCTGAAGCCCCACCACATGGGGCTGAAGTCTGACGCCCTGAGCTCCGCCACCCAGGTCTGAAGCGGAAGCCTGAGCACCTTAGCTTCCTGGAGCCCCATGAGGCATGTGGCCTGGGCAGTTGCCCTGCTTGCTACCCCCTAATGCCAGCCCTGGCTTTTATATGCCGAAAAGCAGTTGTTGTGGCAGAGGTGGGCTGTGGAGTTTTTATACACCTCTACCCCAATATAACGCTGTCCTTGAGAGCCAAAAAATCTTACCGCATTATAGGTGAAACTGCGTTATATCAAACTTGCTTTGATCCGCCAGAGAGCGCAGCCACACCACCCCAACCCCTCCGCTTTACCACATTGTATCTGACTTTGTGTTATATCGAGTCCTGTTATATCAGGGTAGAGGTGTAGTATGTTGGGGGGCGCCTCAGAGAGAAAAAGGTTGAGAATCCCTGTATTAGAAGTCAGATCCTTCCAGTTTGGTGTTATAAACTGGCATGTGAATACCTATTGCCATCTGTTCCATGGAATAATGTATGTTGAGTCTGCTTGTGTATATGTACAGGTTTCCTTTGCTACCTCTTTTAGTGAGCTACTCCCTTAGCTCTTGTAGATCTGTGTTTTTTGGGAATGTGAACATCAGTTGTAATCATGATGCTCCAGTTATGCAGCTGGCTGGTAGTTATGGTATGATGTCTATAGGTATGTAGTCATAAATTATTACAGTGGAATCTCACCCAGTATGCTGTTGTCTTTGGGAATTCCTAAGCATGGGAGATAGACCTGACCCAATAAATCCAGCTCTCTAAGCAAATATATAGAGTTCCGGCATTTTTAAAAAAAAGATCAACATCAATATGCAGTCAGTATGATTGATGCAAAAGTGGATCAAATCAGGATGCAGGTTGTTAATCTAGACTGGTCCTGATCCTGCAAGGTTCTGAGCACTTTCAACACTTCCCTCAGCACTTTACAAGAATCAGTCAGTACCTTTTAGGGTCAGGTCCCATGTTTGGAACTGGAGAAGCTGTTAGATTTGGTAGTTAATTCAGCGACATATTTTTTTAAAGCACAATTTTGACATCTCAGTTAGCTCCCTCTATAAAAAAGATAGAAACTGGTGTTTAAAATTCTGCTGAAACATTGGAATAAGACAAGGAGGCAATGTTTTAGCTACAGCGTATGATGGCAAGCAGAGGTTAAGTGACTGTGCCTGTTTTGACAAATGGATTATCATTATATTAGTTGTTAAATCTGACTCTTTCTTCAGAGGGCATATAGATGAAACATGACCAAAAATCTGTCCATTAAGCTCCTAAGAAACATGCCATTTGGTCCCGAGAGAGCCCTGTCAAGAAAAGAGACTCCTGTAATGAATAGCCCTGATTTTTAAAAATGTTCATATTAAGATAGATTTCAAGAGGAGGCAAAAACTCCAGTACAGGTTTTCATGTTAAAGGGTAGTTAAATGGGTTCTCTGTACACAAGATTTTTCTGTGAGAGCATCCTGCATGGGCAGTGTTTATATCTGTGCCTGTGTGTCTGTCTGTGTTCTCTTGGGAAGCTCACACATCAATCAGATTGCCCTAGAAAACCACAAAAAAAACAGTGTACATAGTGAGAGGGAGAACCCTAGTGGATAATCAATCACATTTGTTACTGAGAAAGGAAAGAAACAAAAATGAATTGGAGTTTCCAGAAATAATTACTTGTTTTACATCTGTTTAATGATGCATAGTGTAGTTTTGAAAATTAAATTTTCTATGTAATTTGGTAAAACTGCATTATAATTTGTATTTTAGAAGTGTAAGATCATTTACTTTAATTGAATTACTCATTTAAGTAAAGTAAAGTGAGTGAGTATTTGCAGGATGGCGGCCTAAGTCCTCAAGCTGGGAGCTGTAGCAGACTCTTATCCTCTATGAATCAAACACAGAAGCGACCTATCACACGTACTGAACAATGGGCTACATACTATTATCTTGATCTTATTTTTCTGTATTTAGTCCTGCCCTATTGTTTTTGTTGCTAAAATTGTTACTGCTTGCCTTTTTCCTGTATATTTTTATGTTCCCAGCACCTTGATGTTGTATCTTTATAATTAGCGTTCGTCTTTACAGTTCTATATAACCCTTCTTTCATGTTTTATTATTCTCATTAATCCTAGCCTGTCTATCTTGCTGTAGAATATCATAAGTATGATATCAGCCCTTTTCTGCATTTTTTTGAAGGTGTTGACACCCTAAAACCCACCTGCTCAGTTAGGCTACCAACAAGACTCTGTGTGCAGACACATTGCTCAGTGTCTGCCCTTCCAGACTGTGCTACCACTGAGCCCGTGGGGCCTGGGTTTGGAGGCAGCCCTGTTTTACTGCTCGCTCTATATTTCCCCTTGTTGTATTTCTCCTCTCATCCCTCTGTAAATAAATATTTCCCTTTCTTATATCCATTGTACTTTTCCTGTGGATATGTGTGTGTTCACTCTGGAAGGGGTTGGAACAGGTGCCCCTGGGGTGGAAGGGATTTCTCCTACTGCATTCCTGCTTACGCCTTCTGTTGGCCAGAGCTGCCTGCAGAGCAGACTCCATCTTGGCCATGAAGGCGCTAAAGTTACACAACTAAATATGTTGTTTGTTTATTTAAAGGTGCAGACAGTCAACATCTGAGTGTTTGTATTTAACTCTTTAGGGACTGTTGCTGAGTTTGTGACATGGTCACCCTGCTCCAGGCAGGCTGCCAGAACTTGTGGTCTAAGGCAGGGAACACCTGCAGTACCACACTTGGCCACACAAGAGGCACTGTGGAGCAGCCCCAGCTATCCCAACTTGGTATTAGCAATGGGATTAGCATGGTTCTCCTTTCTGTAAAGGAGAACCATGGAGGAGACTGTGTAAAGGAGATTCCCGGCTCTGCAGCAGGGGCTTTTCCTGGACAACAGGAAGCCAATGAGACCACGCAGAAGCAGCAAGCTGTGCTTCTCAAGCTACTGTAGAGGCAGCAGCCATAGCGGCAATGACAGTTGCAGGAGGCAATAAATGAGTGGATCACCAGTGGCTCCCATTCCAGAGTGACACTGTTGCGGTCAGGAATAGACCTTACCAAAATAGGACGTGATGATGATCTTGAGATACATGTTACGCTGTTCAGTGGGAAAAGACGACTAAGCTGCATGACTAGCTCCTTTTCTGTCTGCGGAAGCTCAGACAAGTTACTGGGCCTTCAATGATGAAGCCACAAAGGACTATGATACCCTGAAAGCTGCCATCTTTGACTGACAAGGGGTATCAATGGAGACTTACCAGCACTGGTTCCAGATAGAAACTTTCTCCTTTGGGACACAACCCTGTTCCATGGCCCAGCAACTAAAGGATTGAGCCACCCTGTTGCTTCAGCTGGTTTCCTGCTCTCCAGTCGAGATTGTAGAGTCTGTAGTGCTCAGACAGTATCTAGAGGCTTTGCAAACCACCACTCAAACCTACTGTATGCAGACATAACTCCAACACCACTGAAGGTGCCATCCTATTCACAGAGGACTTTATGCTGTTAGGTTGACCCGACCAGTGTGAGCCACCTAGGCCTAGAGAAGCCTGGCCCCAGCCTCCCGAGGAATCAACCTGAACTATCAGGAAAGGGCTGAGAGTTCTTGAAGAAGTCTCAGAATGAGGGGTACCCTCCTCATGGACCACAGAAGGCATCCCTCAACACCACCAAAAGAACATCAGAGAGGAAGTACATGGAGTCACAACTGGGAGCGAGTCAGGGAACTTCCCCTAAACAAATGATCATCTGTTTCTACTGTAGAAAGCTGGGGTACATCAGTCACTCATGTGATTTCACAGTGTGTGGTTTCATGGAGTACTGGGGTCTCTCAGGAAGAACAGATTAGAACTGTTGCTAAGGATTTGTAAATCCAGTAGTCCTATGGAGCTGAACAGTATCAGAGCTAATAAACTCAAGGGGCTGGTCTACACTAGGGGAGGGGATCGATCTAAGATATGCAACTTCAGCTACGTGAATAGCGTAGCTGAAGTTGAAGTATCTTAGATCAGTTACCTACCATCCTCACAGCGCGGGATCGACGTCCGTGGCTCCCCCTGTTGACTCCGCTACTGCCGTTCGCATTGGTGGCGTTCCGGAGTTGACCAGAGCGCATTCGGGGATTGATATATCGCATCTAGGTGAGATGTGATATATCAATCTCCGAGAAATCAATTGCTACCCGCCGATACGGCCAGTCGTGAAGACATACCCAAGGTGCTTCTGAACCATAGTCTGGGAGACCTTAGTGGATTCTGGAGAATAACAGGAGGATGATCCAGTGTATGTGACCTGAGTCCATGAGGATACTCATACCTACCCAATAGCCTGACGACATTTGAACATAGTGAACCAACCAGAATGCTTCAGGTTGGTGTAACACTCAGTTTGCCATGGGAAGTAATAATTGGGAGGGACTGGCAATGCTTCTCTTCGCTATTACTGCACCGCTTAGAGAGCTCAGATGTCAGATCTGATCACCGTTCTGACATCTTCCCAATTGTGGGCTCCAACCTCTGTAATGGCTTCTTGCAATTCAAGAAGACTCAGAAACAGAGACAACTTGCTTGATTGCAAACAGCCTTGACAGCTGACAAGATGGCTGGCAGCTCAGCAGAACAACCTCAGGATAACTCTCTCTTCCCAATGTCAACCCAATGCTGTTAGCCAGTTCCTTTGATTTGGTCTGAGAAGAACAAGGAGATGACACCCTTGGAGAGGCATACACATAGATTGTGGTGGTTAATGGAACCATCTGTCAGGAGGTTTAAACCTCCCAATGTCCTTATTTCAAGTGGCAAAATGACTTACTCTATTGTGTGGAGAAGAACTCCTGCCCAGGTGAGGTATGCCACTAGATCCTAGTGCTTTGAAACATTCAGAAAGAAATGCTACAGCTGGCACATGCAGTCCCTTCATTGCTCACTTGGGCAGAGACAAAACCCTAGAGAGGGTTCTGGGCAGATTTTATCAGCCAGGGGTCCACAAAGAAGTAGAGAATTTTTGTGAGGCTTGCCCTCAGTGCCAACAGGTAGCACCTAAAGGACACCTCTGGGATCCCTTGATCTCCTTCCTCTCATAAGTACATCATTGGAGCAGGGTATGAATGGACATAGCATGACTGTTAGGGGAGAGGAAATGCTTTCCTGGGAGTGGACCAGCTATTACACTAGGTTCATGCCCCACTTCACAAGCCTTGCAGCACCATCGAGACACCTCACAAAGGCCACTGCACCCAGAGCAGTCCAGTGGACAACTGACTGTGATGAAGCCAATATCAAGATAAAGAGTATCCTATGTCAGCAGCCTGTACTTCAGAGTCTGGACGTCTTCTCACGCCAGTTCTTACTGCAAATGGATGCTTCTGCAGTACATTTGGGAGCAGTGTCACAAAACTGTCAGGTTGTGGAAGATCTTATACTCTATGTAATTCAGAAGCTGCAGCCACTAGAGACTAGATTCTTCTTCATCAAACAAGAATGCCTGACCATCAAATAGGTTGTAGGGGAATTACATTATTATCTTTTAGGGTCTCCCTTTGACCTAATAATGGACAATCCACCCTGTAAATGGTTGCAGGTGATGAAGGACACTAGTCCTCGCATTACTCAATGTTGTTTGTCACTGCAACTATATGCCTTTTGTGTGCAATACCAAGGTTCACAGTGCTAGAATGCAGGTTTCTTTTCCCGGTATGGTGTGGATATTCTAGGAGGAGGAGATTGGGCCCTTGGGATCCATCAGGCCTTCTCTAACCCCAGGTGTTGGCATCTTGACACTTCCCTCCCCACACACACGTCCACACACACAGTCAGGCTGGGCTACCAACAACACTTAGTCCTCCAGAGCCCTAGAAGGGCAAGGAGGAGAACTGACCAATCAGAAACTAGCAGGCCAGTTAAGAATATTTCCCTGATTCTTCTCGGGCAGAGCTGGGTGAGACTGGGCAAAGACTCAATTCTGCCATGGGATCTCAATTAAGTCTTAGCGCAACTCATAAAGTTGCCTTTTGTGCCTTAGGCGGAGTGCTCTCGATTCTATTTGTCTATTAAAACTGCTTTTATAATAGCTATAATTTCAGCTGGGAAAGTGAGCAAGTTACATACTCTTGTGGCTGGACCAATTTTCACTATTTTTCACAAATATAAGGGTGGTGCTTTGTCCTAGCCCAGTATTTTTACTTAGTATTGAAGTTTCATATTAATCAAACAGTACATTTACCAGTTTTGTTCCTCACGGTGACAAGAGTGAATTGAGCTTACATACTTTGGATACTCAGAGAACTCTTATCTTGTCTAAATAAGACTAAGGAATTTCACAGGCTTCCTAAATCTTTTTTCCTATGCAGACAAGCTGTCTTGTCACAAACAATATCTAAATGGGTTAGACAATGTATTCAGGAACGCTATAGATTAGCAACTATTCTCCCCTTGCTGGATTATATCACATTCTGCTAGAGCAATGGCTACATCCTTGGCATATCTTAGACATGTGCCAGTTTGGAAGGTATGTAGGGCTGCCACTTGGAGCACTGTACATACATTTACTTAACATTACATATTAGTTCTGGCACCTAGAGTAGATACCCAGTTTGGTAGAGTTGTACTTCAGTCCTTATTTAATTATGACACTGAGTTCCACCTCCCATTTATGGAGTACTGCTTTCCAAACTATGCCATGAGTGGAAATATAAAGAGGACATTCAAAGAAGAAATGAAGGTTATGTACAATCAACCAATGGAACTCATTGCCAGAGGATGTTGTGAAGGCCAAAATTATATCTGGGTTCAAAAAAGTATTAGATAAGTTCATGGAGGGATAGGTATGTGACGTTGCACTCTATATGATTTTATGAAAGTATGCTGATGAGTATGAATATAATGTAAATGGAATATGCTTCAAGCAAAAGGTCTCTTGCAAGGTATTATTACAAAGCTTATAATCTACTGAGCATGGTCATCCTATTTGTATAAATGTATCACTCTTGTATGTGAAACTAGAAATATAAAATATAACTCTGAGGGCCTATTGTAATTATGTAAAGTGTGGGCCATCAATGGTGGTTTGGAATCTTGATGGTTCCCGTTAACCAGGACAATTGTCTGTACATGGCTTTGTTTTACTTGTAAGTCTTCCTGTATACATGTGTGCTGGCAAGTGGGTAATAAAGTCTTACAGTGACATGTGATCGTGTCACCTGAACTGAAATCCACCTTTAACCTTGTGCTTTTCCATTTAGAAGTGAGGGGTGGGAACTCAGAGGGACTAATGATTCCCACCTTATTCAAAAGATATATAAGTGGGTGAAGAGAACAAAAGTGAGGGCTGCAATCATGAGAAATCCCCTAGCTACCACCTGAGCTGGAACAAGGGCTGTACTAGGGAAAGAATTGTGCCCAGACTAGGAAAGCAGCAAAGAATCCTGTGGCACCTTATAGACTAACAGACGTTTTGGAGCATGAGCTCCAAAATCTTACATGCATCTGAGGAAGTGGGTATTCACCCACGAAAGCTCATGCTCCAAAACGTCTGTTAGTCTATAAGGTGCCACAGGATTCTTTGCTGCTTTTACAGATCCAGACTAACACGGCTACCCTCTGATACCAGACTAGGAAAGCATCCAGTCTGTGAAAGAAACTTATTGAAACTTCTCTGAGGGTGAGATTTTATCTGTATTCAGTTTTATTACTGTATTAGATTCAGATTTGTGTGTTTTATTTTATTTTACTTGGTAATTCACTTTGTTTTGTCTGTTACTACTTGGAACCACTTACATCCTACTTTCTGTATTTAATAAAATCACGTTTTACTTTTTTATTAACCCAAAGTATGTATTAATACCTGGAGGGGCGGGGGGGCAAACAGTTGTTCATCTCTCTCTATCAGTGTTATAGAGGGCGAATAATTCATGAGTTTATCCTGTATCAGCCTTATACAGGGTAAAATGGATTTATTTGGGGTTTGGACTCCATTGAGAGTTGGGCATCTGAGTGTTAAAGACAGGAACACTTCTGTAAGCTGCTTTCAGCTAAGCCTGCAGCTTTGGGGCATGTGGTTCAGACCCTGGATCTGTGTTGGAGCAGACAGGCATGTCTGGCTCAACAAGACAGGGTGCTGGAGTCCCAGGCTGGCAGGGAAAGCAGGGGCAGTAGTAGTCATGGTACATCAGTTGGCATCCCCAAGGAGGTTTCTGTGATCCAACCCATCACAAGGTACATCAATGGCTGTTAGCCAAGATAGTCAGGGATAATTGCCCTGTTCTTTTAATTCCCCTTGAAGCATCTGACATTGGCCATTGTCGGAAGACATGATATTGGGCTAGATGGACCACTGGTCTGACCCAGTATGTCTGTTCTTATGTTCTTACCTGTAACCAGAGTTCTTTGAGATGGGCTCTGGATAGTCACAATCTCCACACACGCGCGCACACACCCCCACCACTCTTCCTCGCAGTCTTAATAAAATCTACCTCTGAGGCAGGGGTGGAAGGAAGTGAGGCAGCAGCAGTTCCTTCCACTTTTTATAGCCTTTCTGTCAGAATATTCAGAACACTGAGGGAAGTGTCCCTTTAACGGACACTGCTAGGAGAAAGCTCCATTGTTCAGGCTGCACCAGGCAGCACAACCCATGAGTGTGAGTATGCAGAGTCCATCCTGAAGAACTCTGGTTTCATATAAGTAACCTTCATTTTAAACCGCTGAAAATCTGTCCTTTTTAAAAGATGCTTCATGCAAATTAGGAGCACATCGTATCTGTAATTGAACAGACTCTTTGTAATTATGGTCTTTAAAGAAAATTAGAGCCTTAAGCTTCAGAGGGAAATAATTTATTTAGAAAACTGAGTTGTTGCTTTGTGCAGTAATATTTTTCACTAACATTTTATTTATTATTCATAATATATTTTTAGCTTACTTCACACATGCAAGAGCTGGATTGATAGAAAACATAATGGCTCTATCAGTGTTCTGAATGATTTATGAACAACGTTTCTAAGTAGAATATTGTATTATAGAATATAATTCATGGATGTACAAAATGTTACCCATTATTCTCTCAAGGATCATTTGTTTGAGTATAACAACAGGCATATTAACATCTCTTCAAATCAAAATGGTACATGCCATTGCTGTGCGTTTTATCCAAAGACAGATGGACAGAGCACTCTGTCTGCTAATAAAGGGAACTCTGTAGTACCAAAATGTGCCATTTAGCCACTGGCCTAAAGGTGAGATCTGAAAATATAAAGGAGTTAAAATGTTTGCAGCCATGTGTTGGTAGGTAAGTATGCAGCACTACACCTTGCATGCAAATTCAGAAATTGAGTCTGAGAAATTGTAGTTGTCTTTTGGAGGACTGGGTGGTCATTGATTAACATGATGCAATATTAAAAACTTTCAATGGATAGATTAGATAGATCAGATTAGACAAATCTGTGATCAATCCTCTAGACCATGTGAACTCTAGAGAGATAATGCTGCTTCTTCTGAATGTTTTCAAAATTAGTAAGTGCACATTTTCATGCAAAAGGGGCTTTTTTCAGACTACAGAACCAATATTTTTCAGTTATCAGAAACTGCAACAAAATTTAGAATTTCAGAGGCTGGAAATATTATACAAAACAATTGGGTAAGGAATTTTATACTAATGTTTTACAAAAATATTTTCAGCATCTTAATCCATATATATTTTTACAGTTAATAAGTATATTTCAGCAGATGTATATTTCAGATGTAAGTGTTAATGCAAAGAGGCAATAGCACCTTGTAATTCTTCATGTTGTCACTTAATTTTATATTTATTGCTGACATTTATTTCTACAGGTGACTGAGCTGGAGTGTGTGAGCAGTCAAGCAAATGCAGTCCATACACATAAAACAGAATTAAACCAGACAATACAGGAATTAGAATCCACACTGAAGAAGAAAGAAGAGGTATTTGCTAACATTATTCATAACATTTTAAAGTGGCTTTAAAAATCATATTATTTATAACAGTTTGTAATGTAATCTTAAATCTGCTTGTGAGCACAGAGGTAATTTCTGTGTGGACTAAAGTAAGAAGAATCCATTTTTTAGCCTTTTTGAGGCTAATAAATTTTCTTACAGATTGTCAGTTACAACTATTGTGTGTATTTTAGTGTATCTGAGCCAAAAATCTGTGTTTTTCTGTTCACTCTCCCCAAGTACTTTTCTTTGCAAAAGAAAGCATGTACTGAAGCATGCAGCATTTCTTCACAGCAGCAGTCAAAATGAAGCACTGTGAATCCCATTTATAGACAAGCAATGTCAGTGCAAGTATTTATTTTAAAAAGTAGCTATAAGCACTGCTTTCCTTTATTGAGGAAGTGAGTTCGTGGTGAGAAACAAACCAGTCTTTATGAGTTAAGATTTATTTTAATATAGCTGATTTTGGGGTCCTAAGGGCCCTGCCCCTTTCTTCTAAATAAGCTCCACTCCGTATTTGGTGCTGCTTATTGTGCCGTCAGCCAGGATCTGGGCCAGCAGTAGGAAGGTATGGGGAATTAGAGAAGCCACCTGTGCTGCCCCGAAGTGAAGCATACCCGCCCCCAAAAGAGATAGCTAACTGTCTCCATACTGAAGGGGAAGGATAAAAGGGAGAAGGGAGCAGACTATGGCGGGAATTGGCTTTTCTGGTTCCCCCATTACCAAAGATTCTATAAGAAGCAGTATGTAGGAACATTGGCATTGCCATGCTGGATCAGACCAGAAGTTTCCAACAGTGGCCAGCACCAGATGTTTAAGAGAGAGTGCAAGAAACCTGGACATTGACAGTTATGGAATTACTTCCCCACAGGGCAAGTTTCTTCCTAACCCCTGTAAGAGGTCGGCTTGTGTCCTGAGATGTGGGGATGTGTATTGGTTTCTTTTTTCCTGTTGTTTTTTTAATCATTACTTTTGAAATTCTGTATGCTCTTGTTATCCATGTAAACATCCAGTCCTTCTTTGTTTCCTGCTAAGCTCTTGGCCTCAGTGATATCTTATGGCAAATTGGTCAACATGGTAATTGTGCGTTGTGGGGGAAAATATTTATCAGTTTTAAAGTTGCAGCCTTTCAATTTCATTGACTAACTGCTTGTTCTTGTATCATGAGAATGAGTGAACAGAAATGTCTTATCTAATCTCTATACCATTTATTTTGTATACTTTTATCACCTTCATTCCCTCATACTTTCTCTAAACTAAAAATACCATTTTTATCTATCTCTCTTCATATGGCAGTCAGTGGTCAGAACTTTGTATTCAGGCAATTTCTGTTCCCTCTCTCTTGCCGCTGCTGGCTTCATCCCTTGCTAATGATATAGGAAGCAGCTCCTCCCTTAAGTCTAGATTTCTCTTTTGAAAAGGAGGAGGAGTACATTAGTGTGCAGTAAAATATTGTTTTAAAGTAAGCACAGACCAGGATTGAACTTTAACTACCATGACCCTCAATTTTCCAGAAAAAATATTCCAGCCTTGCTGGGATGGGAGGGTAAGAGAAACTCCACAAAGGTTAAATGTTGATGGCAAATATGTTTGAGTTATTACACTTTTCAAGATGGAATTGCTCATTGTTGGTATATGTCTAACATGCAGATGAATAAATTGCAGAAGTTGCTGATTCCATACTATTAGTGTGTGTGTCTGGGTGGGGGGGTGTTGAACTCCACACACAAGTGTCGAGGTAAGCAGCTGCACAGTGTCCGTTTTGGTATAATTGGAATGATTTGGCCAGGAAGAGAATAAGTGGCTTATTTGCACTGAGTTAAGATCCGGTAATATGTAGTTAAAGGAATTGTTTTTCCTCTCTCAGGAAATAGAAAGATTGAAACAAGAAATTGATAATGCCAGAGAGCTTCAGGCACAGAGGGATGCTTTGACCCAGAAGCTCCAGGTAAGCATCAGTATTATATACATATTAATTTAGATGTAGGAGAAAAAGGAAGATGGGCAGTAGGCAGACACTTATAATTATCATATTGCAGCTTATCTGTTCCTGGCTAGGTTCACCCAAACTGACAGAGAGAGGTGTAACTTATGCCTCCATGAACCAGTCTGGAGTCCATATTCTCCAGGGGGAATTCACACCAAATTGCCATTTCCCTGCCCTTCGGCCATTTGACCTAACTGCTCCATAGGGGAGCAATTTTAAGTTGCAGCTGAAGCTCCATAGAAGCTACTGTAGTGGAAGCTGCTTAGGAGATGCACCACATTAATGCATTCTCTGGCCACATTCCTTCACTGGCCAACACTGTTCTCATTTTGAGCACTACTTGCTTCTCTTAGGCCTTTATGGCAGACCTGCTGCCATTGAGTGCCTTCATCAGGTTCTTTAGCACACACTGTAATGAATCTAGATCAAATTGCAACGGTACTCTGATTTTAAAGTGTCCATATATACAGTATCTCATTATTCCTTGTTCGTTTGAATAACTCAACAATTCTTAACATTCTCTCAGGAGTCTCTAAACCCAGGATTTGGGTTGGGGATCCTATTGGGGTGTGTTTGTTTTGTTCGTGAAAATTGTTTTGAGAGCTGAATGCCTCCACAAATTGGAAATGGAACATGGAGCCTTTCATCTCTGTCAGTTTAAATTTAGCACCAGTTTGAAAATAGTTAGTCTGACAATTCAGTAGTTCTGTGTAAAATGAATCGGTGACCTCAGTCTGTCCCTTTAACTGAAAACCCTATGGCAGACTCAGCAGAAGCCCAGATGTAGTTGGTGACTGAACTATTCTTTTATTTCGAGCAGAGATGGGCATTAAGTAAGTCCCTGTGTTCAAACACTTCCAAAATTTAGGAGCTTTGAAATTCGTATCTGAATTATGTCTCTTGGGCCCACATCTAATTCCTAGAATAGGTCTCTCTACAGATGTAGACTGAAATGTGTAGACAGGGCAAGGAAGAGGCTTGCATTGCCTTTTTCTGTATCTGTTAGAATCATAGAACCATTGGGTTAGAAGGGACTGCAAGGATCATCTAATCTACATCCCTGCCAAGATGCAGGATTTGTTGTGTCTAAACCATCCAAGACAGATGGCTATCCAGCCTTCTTTTTAAACTCACAATGAAAGAGTTTCCCTATGCAGTCTGTTCCATTGTCCTACTGCTCTTACAATTAGGACGTTTTTCCTGAGATTTAATCTAAATCTGCTATGCTGTAGTTTGAACCCATTTCCTCTTGTCCTGCCCTGTGTGGCAAGAGAGAACAACTTTTCTCCATCTTTTTTATGGCAGCCTTTCAAGTATTTGAAGACCGCTATCATGTCCCCCTTAATCTTCTCTTTTTAAAACTAAAGATGCCAAATTCCTTCTGCCTTTGCTCTGATATGGCTTGCATTTCATCCCTCTGATCATCCTTGTCACTTGCCTCTGGATCCTTTCCAGTTTCTCTGTATCCTTTCTATAAATTGTTGACCAAAATGGGACACTACTCCAGCTGAGGCCTAACCAGTGCTGAATAGAGCAGTATTATCACCTCTTGTGACTTGCATGTTATGCATCTGTTAATACAACCTAAATGCATTTGCTTTTTTTGCAACAGCATTGCATTACTGACTCATATTGATGTTGTGATCCACCACAACTCCTAGATCCTTTTCAGCAGTGCTGCTACCAAGCCAGTTACCCCCCTCCTCCAGTTTGTATGTGTGTATTTGTTTTTTCTTTCCTAAGTTCTTTGTTTGTCTTTGTTGAATTTAATTTTGTTGTCTATACCCCAGTTCTCCAATTTATCAAGATCCCTCTGAATTTTAGTTCTCAAGTTGCAGTGGGGGAAGTCTAGGTTGGATATTAGGAAAAAATATTTCACTAGGAGGATGGTGAAGCACTGGAATGGGTTAATTAGGGAGGTGGTGGAATCTCCATCTTAGAGGTTTTTAAGGTCTGGCTTGACAAAGCCCTGGCTGGGATGATTTAGTTGGGATTGGTCCTGCTTTGAGCAGGGGATTGGACTAGATGACCATTTGAGGTCTCTTCCAACCCTAATCTTATATGATTCTATGAGGAGTCAATCCTGGGTCTGGTATTATTAAATATTTTTATTAATGACTTGGATAATGTAGTGGAGAGTATGCTTATAATATTTGGAGATGACACCAACCTGGGGGGGTTGCAAGCACTTTGAAGATAGGATTAGAATTAAAAATGACCTTGACACATTAGAGAATTAGTCTGAAATCAGCAAGATGAAATTCAAAACAGACAAGGGTAGTAGTTGGCAACCTGCCACATGTGGTGCGTTGGGGTAATCCACTGGCGGGCTGCGAGACACTTTGTTTACATTGACCATCCGCAGCTACAGTCGCCCACAGCTCCCAGTGGCCGCCACCTGAGCACTGCAAGTTTCAGTGCTGTAAAGTGGCAGTGTAGACAGTGCACCAGCGCTGGGAGCCGCGCTCCCAGCACTGGTAGTTACTCTCCTTGTGGGGGTGGTTTTTTTACAGCTGGTGTGCTTTAACATTGCTAGTGAAGACATACCCTTAGATTAGATGTTAGGAGGAAAAGCTTTAATTATGTAGCTCTGCTCTGGACTAGGCTTCCAAGGGAGATTGTGGAATCTCCATCTTTGGAAGTTTTTAAGAACAGTTTGGACAACATCTGCCAGGGATGATCTAGGTTTACTTGGTCCTGCCTCAGCAAAGGGGTTTGGACTTGGTGACTTCTCAAGGTCCCTTTCAGCCCTGTATTTCTGTGATTCTCCGATCCATCACCTGTTTTCAGATCTCATTTAAAAACAGATGTTTTCTCCTTTCTGCATAACTATTCATTTCTCTCCTCTCTCGGTTTTATTTTTTATTTTCAATTTAATGTATTGTGTACCTCTAAAATATTTTAAAATACAACTTGTATAAAAAAGGCTATACAAAATAAAGTATATCACATTGTCCTGCATACCAACTCGATAAAAAGATATTGATGAACAGGAATGAAATAGAGAGTAATCCATTAATGGTAAGAACTCCAGTGGGGAACAGTATCAAATAAGCTATCACAGTAGAGGGGTAAGTATTGGGAGCCTTGTTAGTTAACATTTTCATTAATAATACAGAGAAAGCATACGCAATCAGCCATGATCACATAAGCTCACAATAAGTAAGTATTCCTTTATTAGAATAGCAGATTCATAATATAGCTTTTACTCAAAACATATATATTTAATTCTGATCTGTTACTACATACCTTGGACTAAGATCCACAGGACTTCATTATGATGGAAACAACAAACACTATTTGTTGTGTTAATATTTTTTTCATTTAGAATAAAAATGTTTTAAAAATTAATCACAATACCATTAGAATAGGAGGAGCTCAAAAACACAGGACAGAATATAGCTGCAAATGGACCTGGAGAGATCAGAAGAGTGAGTTGATTATAATAAGATGAGATTCATTACTAATAAAGTTAAATCTCATACCTGCAGATAGGAATGGAGAGAGACAGCTATCTGGAAGGCAACAAGTGTGAGAAAGATCTAGCTGTAATAGCAGACACTAAACTAAATACGAACTTGCAAGGCAATACTTGTGCCAAAAATGCTAGTGCTGTTCTTTGGGTGTATATGTAGGAAGGCTGTATGTAAAGCTAAGGAAATACATTTTTATAACACTTCAGCAACAGGAGCTGGAATATTGCATGCAGTTCTGTTTCCTGCAGATCAGTAAGTATACTGAATCAAAGAAGGGAAACAAATATGATGCAAGAATTGGAGGAAATATATATGAGAAATATTTGGGGAAGCTAACTGTGTATAGTTAAGAAAAGAAGACAAGAAAGGACATAAATACAGTCTGTAAGTACCCACAAAATAATTTAAATGAAGAAAGTAAGTATTCCTATTCTCAGAAAATATTAGGAAAAGGAGCAAGGGCACAGTAAGGAATGGAATGTTTATGCTAGATATTAGATAAAAATCCTAACTTTTTAAGAGCAATTGGACAGTGGACTAGATTGAGGAAGGTGTTCAATATTAGGTATAGGCAAATCAGCCATTATTTAGACCTGGATGATGCACATATTCAGGATTACTAATATTTAGATGATAGTCACACATCCATCTATATGAATATCATTAGATATGAGAAATGTTCTAGTACATCCTCTTGCCCTCCCTGCTTACAGTATTTTAAGTTCTTGGGATTAAGGAAGACCACCCCACTGCATGTAGCATTGGGAAATGGAGAAGGGGCTCTGCCAGGAGGTCAGAAAGAGAAGAGGAGAAAGAGAGCAAGTAATCAGTTCCACTTTGGAAGAAGAAATAGACATTGTGCAGCTAAAAAAAATATTAGAGAGTTAACACCTTCTTTTTAGGCATATGTCATGGATGATCTGGACAAAGGAGGCCTGAGTCTTTACTGCATTGCATTTGTGTAATCATTTACATGTAATTTGGTACAGTTTTACACACTTCACAGCACAGGTGTAAACACTAAAGAGCAGGGCAATAGAATTTAGCACAGGTATGGATTCAAAGATGGATAATTGGTCTGTTCTGTTATGGCAGTTGTTACATACCTAGTAATAATAGGAGCCTACAAAGCAGTGCTAAGTGCTCCAAACAATGCCATTCAGTATAAATAAATCTGAAATGCATCTTTTTCAGTCAATTCTCCCTTCTAAGTACTTCCAGAACTATCGTATAAACAGACTAAAAGCACTCTGCTGTGGACTCCAAGAGCAGGGGGGAAAGTCCTACTCGGATGGTTTGTACAAGACACAGTAATCAAAACCCAGTAATTTATTAAGATTTTTAATACTCCATATCTGTTTACAAATGAAAAGCAAGCACAGGGTTCCGGTTTAACTTTAATGTAACCCATGACCACATGCTCACGTAGGGCGGGTTGCTGTGCATACATGTAAGTGTGGTTTTTAAGCCTCCTTTGTGATTCTCTGATTCTGCAGCTTTCTGGCCCATAAAGGCTGCTGAAAGCTGTGCTTGCTGCCACATGCTCCAGGGGCTGTTCTTTGGGGCTGTTCTGAGGGGCTTTGGCCACATCATCTTTCCCCAAGTTGTATTCTGTGACCAGTAGTCAAAAGGTGGGATAGTGTAGGAGTCAATACAATTATCTGCACCACCCAAGGATTTCCCTGTGTAGTGAGAAGCTGATTACATGACTTTAGGGTAGTTTTGAGCCACTTGGTACCCCATCATTGGTGGGTGCTTATTGTCCTCGTCCAGCTCCCGCTGGTGTACGTCTGGGCCCATATCAATGGAAAACATTAGTACAGTCATTAGGGTAAGTGAGGTGGTGCAGGGGGGAATGGCAACAGGCAGTGCAGAGAGGGGAGGTGGTGAATGGAGGCAGCTGCAGGGAAGAGTAGGACACACAGGAGGAGAAAAAGTGGCCACTGTAAATTGACCGCTTCTCAAAGTGCTTTTCACCAGCAGCTTGAAACCAGTCATTGTAAAACCTAAAATGGGAACTATTAAATATTCCAAATTTAATTTGATAAAATGCCGCCGAGTTGAAAGTGACTCTTCTGTCACAGAGTGCTGCTGAAAGGGCAGCTGGCTTCTGGGAGATGGGAGGACAAGGGGAAGCCCAGTAGCCCACAAAATGATGAAAAAATGTTTATAAGTAAATATATAAATATTTTTTTCTGTCCGTTTCCTGAAAACAGTTTTTCATAGTAGAAGGTATATATATAAACCCTCCCTATGCTGTTTTTAAAAGATTTTTTAAATAACTGAAATTTAAATTGAGACACAATTATAACAATAAGCTACACCAGACACAAATAAGGCTCATGTTGATAACTTGTCAGGAGCCCCAGGGCAGCATGCAATTTGCATAAAATGTAGCTTATTATAGCCTGCCCTCCCCTTTAATACGTGACCCACAGAGATTAGAGGTCTGAGTATACAGTTCTGCATCTTGATCCAACAGCCTGATTTGAGCAGCATCGTGTTGTGTGACCTATAGCAACTGTGGGCTGCTCCTGTGCTTAAAGATGAGAAAAGACATTTACCATGGTGTAATTCCCCTTGAGCTGCATTTGAGATGCAGACACGTTGTCTCCCCTCCTACCCACTGTGATATTGGAACAGCTTCTATGTATGGCAGCTCAGAAACTACTCAAATAGCACCCAGGAGCAGAGAGAAGCTCTGAACATACATTTCAGTACAACAAAAGATGTAATTAGTACTTTGTTGTTTATACATTTGTACAGTTATCTTGATATTAGTCTTAATCTATATAGGTCAATGTGTCGTGTGAAATAGCATATACAGTGGGTTTACAGTGTGATAATATTCATTCACACATGAAGGATGTCTAAGACATGAAACCATTCTTTTTATTTAATGGGGTGTGTGTCCTTGAGTAATCTGTGTATTCTAAAATGGAGAATGGCTGGCTAAGATTAAAATAATCCCTTGAGAAGCCACTTTCAGTAAATGGCATATTTATATATCAGAAAACCATAGCAAATTTACTTCAGTTAACGTCTTGCATTCAAGATGGCACTCAGCGGCTATATAATTTTATCACTCTATTCCAAATGTCCTGTCCCTTGAATGTTTTACTGAGAAGATAAAAGGAGGGTAGCGTTTTTTTCAAACTCCTCACTGGCCTTCAACAAAAACCTGTGTTTTAGTTAGCAGTAACTGAAAGATTGCAAATAATTTAACTGTGGTCTTTTAAAACCTGGATTAACTGAGACAGACATGACTGACAGCAGAAAGAGAAAACTACATTCTATTTATAAACAGTATATTAACATACTGCATGTTTTCTCTGAAGGAAGTAGAAATTCGAAACAAGGACCTGGAAAGGACAGCTGTCTGATCTAGAGCAACGTCTGGAGAAAAGTCAGAATGAGCAAGAAGCTTTTCGCAATAACTTGAAGACACTTTTAGAAATTCTTGATGGAAAATCTTTGAACTAACAGAATTACGAGATAACCTGGCCAAGCTAATAGAATGCAGCTAAAGAAATGGGATTTCAGTGCCAATCATCTTAAAGATGCACTGTCTCTCTTCATGGGACTATGTTGGGCTCTGCATCAAAGTTGCACAAAATTAGAAAAATGCTCCTCCAAGAGGGCCTATTTTAAATTTGAACAGTATTTCAATGTAAAATTTAGAATTCATCTTGTAGCTAGTTAAAAAAGAAACACTTGAATTACAAATTACCTCCATGTATATTATTGGCCATAAATAACTTGAAGAAAGATATTAACAGTAATTAAATGCAATGATTTTCTCATTATTAGCCAGTGGAAGAATTAGCAGTGTCCCAGGTCACATCCCCTTTTTGTGTTAGACACAATGTAGATTATCTGCTTTTTTATTTAATTAAGATACCTAATTGATGTGGTTTGTGCAAAAACTTAGTGATGACAGCCCTGTCTTTTGTTGTAATCTTAATAATTTCTCAGGATATTTTGCACTGTTGAGAAACAGTGCCATTACCAATTAATTCTTGCCAGGAGTGAGAGAGAATTGCATCTTTAATTGAAACATAGTTAACAGAACTGCTTGTATAGAGTTCTTCCTTTTTTTTATACTGGAAGATACTGTATTTCTTTATGAAGTTCACTCTGGTGTTCTATAATATTGTCCAGTGTATGGTTTACTTTCCATATTAATTCCATGTATTTACAATGAGATACTGTCTCCCATTTTATTACACATTTTGAAGTCAACCAATGAAGGCAGGTGAGTTCCTCAGAAAAAAATTTTTTTAATTTAAAATTTGACATACACACATAAATATAGGTAGCCAGTCATTTATTGTCTGGCCTTATTAAACATCAAATATAATTAGAATATGCAGTTACTTGAAGATGTTTTATTAGCCTGTTTTGCAAGAAATCTTTTCTGAATGATCAGTGCATTTCAGTTTTGTGTAATAATGGCTAGTGGAGAACACTGTTTATTGATCATTTCAAGGATGCAGAGCTATTACAAGGGGATTACTTTTACGTTGAACTTGTGCAGCCAAGAGAAATGTCTCTAGAAGCTGTGTAGTCATAGCAATTGAAATGGAGACATGTTTTCTCTGTATAGTTCTTCACAGCACACCTTTATCAAAACTACACCAGGCAATATTCTGAACTGTTACATAGTTGTTCAAAAGAGGAACTGAATTCACTTATCCTCAGTGAATGGGTTTTTAAGTTGTTTTGATGTAATTTTAACAGACTTTTGGCAAACATGCATTTCTCTATATAATATTTATTTTAAGAAAAGTCATTGAAAGGTAAGCCAAGAGTCATATGTTTGCTTATTGAATGGGAAGTGCATCAAAGTATGTTGTTGCCATAAATTGCCTGCAATGTTGGAGAGTTTTAAAAAAAAAAAATGTATGAATGAGTATCAGACTCAAGAGTCTCAAGATGCACTGAGGTTTTGTTTGCACCCAAAATGAATTTGAATGTTAAATACAAAATCTAAATGATTACTAAATTTGTAAACAGACAATTTTCTCCACTTTTACAGAGTGATATTCAAAACTAGAAAGCGTAGGTCTGATTTGTGTGTGTATACCGTATGTATAACACATGTTCTGATTTACATTAGAAACAGAAAATACCTGGTTTGTTTATAAAATATCATTTTTCTTTACAAGTGATTTGTCAGGTTCCCCTGACAAGTCAGGAGAGCAGTTTAGATCAAATACTAAACCATCATGTATTATACTGTTTGTGGTGTACACATTTACGTTTCCTCCATATTTTTTAGTGTATTTTCTCACCTATTTTATTTATTAAGAGGGGGGAAAAGCTTAGTTCAGCGTGTGTATGACTGAAAGCTTTCTGTGGGAGTTACATATTTTTTATTTGGTGGATGTTAAATGATGATGATATGGGTAACTTCATCAGGTGAACAGAAATCACCAGGTTTTAATTTACATGAAGATATTTGGGGCTGATTCTCTTGTGATTTACACCAGTGATTACACACAGAAGAATCTTCAGTGATGTCAGTGGAGTTACACTGATTAAAACTGGTTTATGTGTCAGGAGAATCAAGCCCATTAAAACTGGATGGGCTTAATTAGGAGGAAGTAAAAGGTAAAACAAAAGCAAGTTGATAGGATATTATATTATTTTAAATTATATTATCAGAACTTTTAAAAATGTCATCATTTACATGTGGGAAAATAGCTTACAAAAATATTTCCACTTAATTTTTGTATATGTGTGTTACATGAGTATTTTTATGTGTACATACATACACATATGTATATATAGTACATGGAAAAAATTTAGATGTGCACATTTTTAATATTTTCCTAGTGAAATGAAATTTAAAATTGGAAAATATATTTGAAAATTTCTTTTCTCATAAAGTAGAGATGCTTGATTTCATTTTTTAAAATAATGCAATCTGCTGAGGGCTGCACCTTTTGAATTCCCACGTAGTCGTCAAACATGGATATGGGATAAGGTGGACATAAGTGCACATATAAATAAAATCTTATTGTTAAGAGTATTTTAAATGTTCATTTTCAGTAGGTGAGTGGTAGAATTGTAATCTAAAGTTCATAATTAGGTGGGTATACCTACTGTAGCCTCTCCACTTCTGTATTAAGATATTTGAAACATTAATTTTTCCCAGAGACAGGTATTGTACATTGTATCTAATTTAGATAAAACTGTGGGATATATATGCCAGAAAACAGCGTTGGGTACTGTAGCCTGAAAATGTGAAACCTAAACAGGAGAGGAGAGCAATCATATTATGTATAACTTGTTATAAGACAACTATGGAGTCTTGTAAAAAAAAAAATCGGAAAAAAGAACCCCAACAAGAAAGAAAGAGAAAAAAAAAACAAAAATATAATTTTATTTGAAATACACTTGCTGTCTCTGGAGAATGTACTTTTTCTCTTTATTTTTTCTTAAAACTTTTTCAAGTATTAAAAAGTGTGCAAGTGATGGCAGCAGTTACCTTAATCCTTCAGGTGCTACTGGATTTTACATTGGCATGTCATGTTGTGAAATCCTGACTTTGACATAAAGGGTTTTATAAGTACATCCCCGTCTGGAAAGTTAGTTTTTGGAGTGTCTCTCTCATAATCCATATGCCGGAATGATCCCGAAGTTGTATTCTTCTATACAGACGTATTAAAATCTGTCAGCTGTAATATAGGCCATGATTTCCTGCTCTCAGCAAACTTCCAAGTAAACTGGAGAGGATAACAAAATAATTCATCAACAGTGGACTTTACATGGTACAGGGAAGAATATGGAATAATTAATTGTTATAAAATCTCAAAGAAGAGCACATTTCAGGTAAGAAGTAGTTTAGCATAGTGAATACACAGATATAATTGAAACTGAATGTAAGAAAGTGGTGACTGTGACTAATACTGTGATGGTGACATTTGGAGAAGATAATTCCTTTATAATTAAGTAAATTTTTAATAAAAGAGAGTGGAGAAGAATGCATCAATTGAAGAAAAAATATTTTTGAATATACTCCTTCAGTTGCCAGCCATGGAAAGTTTCCTTTTTCCATGGCTTTTCCTTCTCCAGCCTATCAATTAAGGGTTAAATCCATGTTTAATTTGAGTAAATGGGTGAACCTCAGTTGGTTCCATCCTCATGTTCTCTGCTTCTGTGCTGAAGAGGCACAGAACAATGTCCTGTATGCATCGCATCCTTTGAAGGAGGTAGTTAGAGTCAAATGCAAAATTGGCATCAGGCTATTGTCACAGATTCAGGGTGGGAGGCAAAGGAGAAAAAGGCTGCAATCCTTTCTTGTCATTCTCTATTTTGCAAAGTCTGGCCCATTAGCATTAAGAATATATTGACTGCTTTACTTGTCATTACCTTAGAATAGGGCCGAATGTGAATCTGATTAGAGTACAGCGCTGAACATTGAGTAGTCATTTTAAAAAAATCAAGCCCACTTGAGCCAGAGGTGTGTGCACTCTCAGTAACTGACTATGCCAATTAGACATACAATTATGCACTCATTTTCTCTAAACAAGGCTCTGGATTGTGCAAAGCAATGTCCTGATTGGCTGGTTGAGTTTTTCCTTACATCCGTGCACCAACTCTCAATGGTATAAAGCTGGGACTTTATCGCTGAATAGTATTTTTAAAAGTCCTAATACTGCTTAATAAAACAAACCCCTGGATTTACCCAATTTACATCAGAGTTTAATTTGACCCACTATGTTAAATACAAGATAGTGAGTAGGGTCTGTGGGCTAGATCTTGGATCCTTGTTCAGCTACTTTCCACGGCTCTGGCAGTGTAAAGGAACTGGAAAGCTGGTCTAATAGTCTGTGTTCCACATGTGTAGGGCAATCCATAGGTGGAATAGTGGTTCCTGTGCTCCCCACTTTGCTCATGTCTTGGCATAAAGCAAAGGAGACTTGGGGAACCAATATGTCCAAACTGCCAGAATGACCTTTTAGGGTATGGGCAGCCAGCCCTGGGATCAGGAGAGCACATATATGATTTAGAGCCACATTTGCAGCTTGTGGTCCAATCTTGAATAAAGGTAAGCTCGGGTAGACCACTATATCTGGGATGTTATTTTAGATCATTTAGTTTGTGGACATGGAAAAAAGCACAAGTTTAAAAAATATTTTAGAATGTAAAAGAATCCTAAGAGCTTTCTCATCAAGAATCTGTCACATGACACAGCTTAGAAATTGACAAAGTTTCATAGCTTTCCAGGCAGGACATACAACTCCTGAAGTAGGGATCTGCATCAGCAGGTTCATGAAGAAGGCACGCTTCCAAATCCCTTATGCCACTCTAACTTCGGGTGCATCCAACCTAGCTGGATAACTCATTGTGCCAGGAGGAAGTGTCACACGCAACCAGGGATCCCAAGAGCAGTATAAAACATACTGCAATATGGAATATATTTTATAAATCCATTGAGAACCCTGGTACCTGCAAACCCCATTTTCTCATGGCCTTCTGCCTCCACAAATCCAGAAAGTAGTATTGTGGTGATCTTGCCATTCATAGTCTCTAAATACACTCTGCTTTGGTGTCACAGCAGCTGTAGGCCACCCATGTCTCACATCTGTACACTATTAGCATGACAGAAGGTTGCTCTTTGATTAATTTTTTCCCTTCCTTTCCATTTTTGGGTAGTTTAGGATGATCCACTGTTGAAACTTCCTCCAGTTGTTTATTCAGGATTTTCAATACTTGTCAAGCACTGCTTCCACTAGACAAACGAACTAAATATTTTAGTGGAAAATAACTTGCACTTCGGTGAATGTGGGAATTTTTGATGAGGAACAAATTCTTCCTGTAGGTCAGGTAGCACCAGCCTCCTCAGAAGCTAATGCAGAGGTTCCAGAACCTTCACAAATGAAGGCCACGCCGAGATGTTGAGAGAAGAAATAGAACCACAATTAACAGGTAAGATTAAACAAAAAAAATCTAGTATTAACAAAGTATGTCACCAGATGGGAAATCAAATTTTCCTCCATAGGATTTAGTGCCATTAGAGGTTAATGTGCTAAAAAAAAAAATTCAGAATTCCCAGACCATTAACTGATATTCATCCCCTGATAAGAGAAATCTCTTGGAGGGAAAAATCCTCCTGATATCCCTGCCTAGTAAGAGGATTATATCCTCCAACCAGCAGACGTAGATGCAAAGAAACCAAGCTCCACCGCTGCCACAAACACACACACATCCATCCCCTATGCAGGTCTGGCTGTCTGGATATGCTGTCCTTTACTTGTCTCTAGCAGCTGCTTTTCTGGGTTACCCCTCTACAACTTTCGTTTTGTTATTTTTTTGTAGGCATCCGTTTCTAGTTCTAAGTTAGCTCCCCAGGGGAGGTTTTTTGTATTCTTCAGTCCCCTCATTCTGCTCTAGTGTGGTTTGTATATACATAAACATGTAGCCGCAGAAAAAAATGAAGAGAGACCAGGAGAGAGAATTTTGTTCAGCAGCACTAAAAGGGAGAAGCAGAATTGGCAGCCAGGACTCAAGCTAGACAAATTTCTCTTCCCACGGAGCATTTTATTGCACCCTTTAAAAAAAAAAATAACCACATAGATGTCTGTGTTCTATCATTTCTGCATCACACTATTACATAAAAATGTCTTTATCTTCCTTGTATTTGTTTTTTCTTTCTCACTTTGTTTTTTCTATGCCCTTTTCAGTCTATTTTACCCTCGGAGAGGATCAATTTGCATCACTGATTTTAATCACAATTTAAATAATTGATTTGAATCTTGTTTTGCATTTTAATTATAGCTATTTTCCTAAAAAGAGGTTGATTCCCATTGATAGGTAACCAGTAAAACATGTTGATTTGCAACTGAATATACCCTTCACACTAAAATTGGGGAGGGGGGGGTTACTAACCAGGAGGACATAGTGTGTCTATATACATTTATGTAAGCAGTTATGTAGGTTTTAATTTATATTTATTCAGATTCTTAATCTTTACATGTTTATTGTTAGGAAAAATGGTGAATAATGCATTTATTTACTAGCTGATCATGTTTTACTCTTGATTTGTGCATTTGGATGAAAATTAGAATTCAATTAAAATTTTCATAAAATCTTTAAAAAAAAAATACCTTAAATTTGATACATAAGAAAAACAGTTTATCCAAACATGTTTTGCATTGAAACTCACTTATTACCTCACCTTTGTTGTTTAATATCTTTTATTGGACCAACTTCTGTTGGTGGAAGGGACAAGCTTTTGAGCTACACAGACATGCAGCGCTCTGTGTAGCTCAAAAACTCGTCCCTTCCACCAACAGAAGCTGGTCCAATAAAAGATACATCAGTAACAAGATGGGTAACGTATCCTGGGACCAACACAGCTAAGACACTGCAAACAATTACTAAACAAGGAAAGTATTATGTGTAGTTAGTGAACTGAACTGATTGTTTCTGGTTGCCATGTCTGTAAAGATTTTAGAACTAGCCGCTCTCATTGTCTCACAGCTAGTTGTTGTTGATGGCAAGAAGAAAACAAGCTTTCCGGCTTTTTCAGTTCCCAGTAAGTTTATTAACTTTGGCTGAACTAGCTGAGTAAACTCAATGAAGAAAATATTCTCCCTGCACCTTTACAAGAAGCTATTGCTGTCAAAATCTGGCTTAGCAGTTCAGCAGACTCTGCTTCCAGGTGACTAGCTAGTAACTTCCACCAGTTCAAGTAGCTTGACTATCTTGAAAACTTTGGCAGCAAACATATAACACTTGAATGGTATTATTTATTTTATTTAAATTATTTTATCATTTTAGTAAGTTTAGGCTTCAACATAGGTTGCCATAATTTCCAATTTAATAGTATTTTAATGTCTTAATACATCTAATTTGAATTTTAAAATCTTTTATCCATGCGACTTTCAGTATGTTTCTATATTGTGTAATAATTGTTCCTTCCTTTTCTTCCCCTTCCTCTTTCTTTCCTTTTGTTCTCTCTCCTTCCTTCAAGTTTTCTCACACTCCCTCTCTTCTCCTTTGCACTTGTTGGTGTTCCCTGATTCTAATTGCTCTACTCTTCCCCCTTAATTTTCTCTCTCATATACAGGTTCTCTCTCCCCCCACCAAACACTTTCCCACTCAGACTTTTTGCCTCCTAGCTTTCCTCTTCAGTTTCTCCTTCTAGACCTCTCCCTAGGCTCACCCTCTTCGCTCCCTCACTAATTCCCCCTGTCATAAATGGATAGTTAAGAGTTGATGGAATAGAAGTACTTCATATTGCTTTTGCCTGTAAAGGGTTAACAAGATCAGTGAGCCTGGCTGTCACCTGACCATAGGACCAATCAGGGGACAGGATACTTTCAAATCTTGAGGGAGGGAAGTTTTTGTGCTGTGCTGTTAGTGTTTGGTTGTTGATCACTCTGGGGGCTCAGAGTGACCAGACGTGCAACCAGGTTTCTCTCCAATCTCTCCAATACAGGCTCTTATAAGTTCAGAATAGTGAGTACTAGGTAGGTAAGGCAAGTTAGGCTTGTGTTTGTTTTCTTTATTTGCAAATGTGTATTTGGCTGGGAGGAGTTCAAATTGGTATTTTGCTGAAAAGATTTTAATTTGTACTTGTATACTTAGGCTGGGAGGGTATTCCCAGTGTCTATAGCTGAAAGACCCCGTACCTATTCCATTTTAAATTTACAAAGATAATTTTTACTGTTTTTTGCTCTTTAATTAAAAGCTTTTCTTGTTTAAGAACCTGATTGTTTTTTTATTCTGGTTGATACCCCAGGGACTTGGTCGATTCACCAGGGACTGGTGGGGAGAAAGGAGGGAAGGGGGAGAGAGAGGTTAATTTCTCTCTGTGTTAGGATTACTTTCTCTCTCAGGGAGAGTCTGGGAGGGGAGAGAGAAGGAGGGAGGAAGGTGAATTGTCCTCTCTGTTTTAAGATTCAAGGAGTTTGAATCACAGTGATCTTCCAAGGTAACCCAGGGAGGGGAAGCCTGGGAGAGGCAACAGTGAGGGAAAGGGTTTACTTTCCTTGTGTTAAGATCCAGAGGGTCTGGGTCTTGGGGGTCCCTGGGCAAGGTTTTGGGGGACCAGAGTGTACCAGGCACTGGAATTCCTGGTTGGTGGCAGTGCTACAGGTTCTAAGATGGTAATTGAGCTTGAGGTACCAGCATGAATTCCTCTATCTTTTGGACGCTAAGGTTCAGAGTGGGGGATTATACCATGACACCCCCATATGTCATTCCTGAGGCTCTTCTTACCCACCCTCATACTCTTCATTCCCCAGGCTGTCTTAATCATTTTCTCCTCTCTACCTCCTGATGTTTCCAGTCACCTCCTTCTCCTACTGCTGTCCTCTTAGGATAGAGGAGTAGGGAACAGCAGACCTGGCTCCTTTTTTAGGTAGCAGGCAAAGTTGGGAAGAACCACCACTATGAGAAAAAGTTAGTGAGAACATGCCCCCACTCTGATTGCATTTATGGCTTCATGAACAGGTCCATGTGTCCTACTCCCTTTAGAGGCAGGCATCAGTGTGGTGCTGGTTTAAGGTAACTCCTGGATTAGTCTTTGATAGCCTGATGGATAGTCTAGCCTCGTGGATAGGCAGAGGTGACTGAAAAAGAGAATTTCCATGGAAAATTCTTAACATTTTTTTTGTTCCAAACTGGGAGTCAAAACTTCACAGAAAGTTAAAGTTAAAAAAAAATCAAGTCAGGATTATTGAAATCGTTCTGAAGATTATATTTCTAGATTACATTTGTTTCAAAGTTAGTATTTTACTAAGTAAAATGTTGACATTAAACAAGTGAAAGCTATTTGTTTACTTTTCTGTTGAAAGTTTCATTAAAATTGAAATGATCCTATTAAGTGTTTTGATTTCTACAAAATTATTTTCTAGTGGAAATCTTTTGTCAAAAAGTTTGATCTATGCTAGTCGCAGACTCAGTGATTGATAGAACATCTGGCCTCATCAACTTCACTTACTCTTGGATTGCTGTTGTTGGCTATGAGTGTATGGGAGCAGCACCTAGGGAATCCTAAACTCCCACAGTTTTTAGTATCCCCGAGTCCCAGAGCTGTAGTTAATGTCCTCTCTGACATTATCAGTCCAGGGTCTGAGTCTCATTCAGCTATCAGATTATTTCCAGTAAGTGTGAAAAAAATTATATGATTCTGAGACTGATGTTTGACCTTGATGGGATTCCTGGAATGAGCCAGGAAGCCCGAGGGGAGTTGAGCACGGGCTAACACATGACTGGCATGGCAGGAAAGGAACATTTTTTCTAGCTACAACATGAGTGGGTTAGAGAGCAGGCAGGTGGAACTGCTGGAGCAGTGCAGACAATAGTATCAAAGGTGTGGAGGAGACTATTAGTAGTTGGGATAGAAAAGGTGGTGCAGAATTGGACAAGTTATAGAAAATGTGACACAATTCAATGAGTGGAGGACAGGATGACATCTCAGCAACCAAAGAGACATTTTACCTGCAGTCCTCCACTGTAGAAGTGGATAGAAGGTTGCCCTGTTAGAATATTGTGACTGAAGCGGGCTACTCACTTTGCTGAGCAGAGAAACAAGTGTATTGTAAACAGAAAGTTGAAGCTTTAGTAGACAGGAACTGCAGAGCAATCACATGATCAGTTGAAATGTTACCAGTTTGTGTGTATGGAAGTGTCCTAAAAAATTCTTTGTTTCACAGAGGCTGTCTTTTTGCTGTGGCAGTAGGTGTAACAGAATAGGTTTTCTCCAAGAAGAAACGGGAAGAGGAGCATTGGGAAAGGAATCGAGTGGTTTGGTTTTGTATAAAACTTCTTTCCCTTCGTTCATTTTCTGCTGTGAAAGGTGGCTAACCTACATCCCCCTTTGGTGGAGATAACAGCCTGATGTAATGCTTTATTCCTATAGGACTTGGAAGAAGAGGACTGTTACAAAGTGGCTTACTAGTGAGTAGCTATTCTTTGTATCTAGCATCTCTCTATTACCAAACGTGGCTAAGATCACCACTGTACTAATCATTTTATTTCTTAGTGGTGCTTGTTGAGTTATTCGCTAATTCACACAATCTAACATGCAAGGAGTAGCTCAGTTCCTAGGGTGCAGTGGTTCTGTGTACACATTAAAAATACATTGTTGAGATAGGGCCCAATCAATTAAGATGAAAGTGTGCACAGAGGAGCTGCTCATCCACTCAAGCCTATTCCAGAAGAGAGACCTTGCAATCTCTACACATGTTGCTCACAGCTGCTGATTCATACATGGAATGGCCTGAAAAGTCAGTAGAACTAAGGAATAAGTACAAAACACCAGGAAAGAGTAAGTACACTGCTGCAGCAGTCAGGGACAAGCATGTAGAGATGTATCCCAAGATTAAAAGATCCAGATGGAGATCAGTCACAAAAAATGATACAGAGATGTATCTGTTGAGTAGATCCCTAGTATAATCCACAGTACCAGACATGCCCTCCAAAATCTGTGTAAACTGAGCTAATTTAATATGAAATTTGAAACAGCAGAGGAACTCAAGAGTAACATCTTTTTACAAAGACACTTTGCAAAGTATAACTGCCCATCCAATGTAACCTTACTGCACTTTTAAAAAAAAAAAAAATTGGGAAAGACTGAGCAATCTTTGTGGTGCTTCCAACAACAATCTGCCTTTTTATATTTGCAAAATGCATAGCAGAGTCCCTAGCCTCCACAAGCTAACAATTTAATAGCAGATTCCTGCAAGTGGATTCAAATGGGTGTAGGATCCTAAATATCAAACAGAAAATGGCTCAGTATACAAGTAAATGGTATAGCCATATTCAATAATGTAGTAATTTAATATTTTTGTAAAAGGCTACATAGAACTTAGCTTTATGTCCATTTTGGGAGGTACTTAAATCAGCCAGTTGGCACAAAAGGTAATAGTTTCTCTTTGGAAATTTCACCCCGGTACCTATTTCTGGGTTCCTAGATAAAAAACTACTCTCTCTCCTCCCCAGAACACAAATGGGTGAATCTTTTCAAAACAACCATAAGAGCATTTTGTACATACAGTACTACAGGAGCTGGTAACTAGCCCTATATTTTGACTGCCTGACTCCATTATAATACCTAAGGACTCTCTCACACCACTGTTGCTTTCAAAATTGGGCAGGGAGAAGATCCTTAGGCCTTTTCTTTGTTCCATGAAATTCTGTTCAGGTTTGGGTGACACAAACTGTTAGACTTTTCCATCTGGCACTTGCATTGTCAGCAAAATTTTGAATTGTGCCAAAACCACAAATTTCATTCTAATGTAAGCACAAGTGAAAACATCAACAAGACATGCTGCACTGGAAATTAGGCATGGATACTGTGGCTGAAATATGATCTATCATAACAGCTATACCAGAGAAGACTAAATGGGAATGGAGATTTCCTAACATTTGTGTGCGTGACTTTGCAACCTGTGTAACACCCTTTTAATGCAGATTTATTTTTTGTAATAATGTAAGGGAATAACAAAGACACTAGAGATAGGTAGGCAGTCTGCTAATTTGGGGAAATCCATACTCATAATACAGTCTCTTAATTGTTTCTGGAAGATTATATTGTACATATTCCAATAAGCAAAGGCAAACTGATTTTTGTATTTGAGTCTATTTTAACTCTAACTCAGGTCTTTTTAAACCAAGTAATTCCATCTGGAGGCTTGTTTTGGTTCCACAATAAGATGTAGGTGCTACCTAGTTCCATAAAAGGATGAAAAAATAAATGCAGAATTTTTCAGTGTCTCTTTAAATATTCATGGATGCAACAGTGTAATGATAATACAAACACTCAGGAATTTAGAATCTCAGCGACCTGACATACACCTGTGCTTCAGCTGGCAAAATTTAACTCTTAGAAGTGCCTATCAGCAGTTAAGAATAGGATAGCAATGGAAGGCTAACAGTACATAAATGTTATCTTGGGAACTAAACTGTGTTGATTGTCTCTCCTCCACTTTTTAAAACAAACAATCTGATAAAACAAGTGTTCAAATAAATATCCTTTATTAAAGAAAAAAATCATTTTTAAGCACCAAAACTGTGAGTATGTTGTTACATCACCTGTACAAGAAAAAGGTAATTTCAGTACTTGGTGTACAGGTTTCACTTTGAAGTCATGATAGTAAAAACATGAAATACACAGAATAATAATAATTACAGAAAGTTGCACTAAAGAAAGAGCAAAGGGCAAACAGTCAAACCAATATTTTTTCTTTTTAGTTTTCAGGTATTGCTAGAAATGCTCAAATAGTTTTTATTTTTTACACTTGTTGCTTAATACTTAACATTGAGCATTATTAGGTATTGTAAATTTGCAGGAGTAGTTTTATAATACAATGTGCATTTAAAATGTCCATTTAAATATAATTGTGTTAAAGACTTTCTTAAAGCCAACCACAATGTGCTAGTGTTTGATTCTATTCATAATATTGCACAAAGCTAGTGGATGGTGAATCAGTTTTTTCTTATTTATTCAACCAAGCTAGAAAGTGTCAGTTTTCTTAACCCTTTATTCATGCAAATCTGCAGCTTTCTGCATTTTACCTACTTTGAGGCTCTGCACTTAGAAACACTAAGATAACTTGTAAAGTAGGCAGCAACCACAGAAACATGTATGGAGAGGTCATAGTGGTCTGTCTCTAATCACATACCTCTCCACAATTCATGAGGATGAAAAGTATCTTCCGATGGATGTGAAGACTTGAAAATCAAGCCACTCTACCGGTAAATTAATTACTGTGGAACCTCTGAATGGCCAAGCAGAATGTGAATAAAAACCATGATGAATTATTTATAAACTTGATGCTGTGCTTTGTATTTGTTGGGCTCCTACCCACTGAGACCATAAATGAGCAATATGCTCCTAGTCAAGATTTTTCTTTTAACAGACACCCGCTTAGTTGGTCTTTTCTATCAGCTGTAGGCAGTCTTCCTCATTCACATACTTATAGGCCCAGTAAAGTCACAAATTGGTCATATTCCATATTTAAAGATATCTGAACATCCACATGGGGGAATGGAAGGAAGACCATTTTGGTAATGTTAGGAGGCCCAAGGGCACAGGTTTTAGGAGATGGGATTTACAGAATTTCATTGTAATTCACAAGTTGCAGATTCACCATGGTCAAAGCCAGGAATTTTGGACGAAGTCGTAACTGAATGGGCAGTGCAAGGCATAATATATACAACACACCCTATCCCAAAATACATTGGCATACCCAGCCCCTTCCTAAAATTCTAACCTTTAATACACAATGTTTTAGGCAGCAACTAAATATAAATTCATTTTGTAGGAAAACTTTAAATTACAGTATATTCATAGGATAAAAACAGCCACTGCTGTATTTTACACAGCATTAGATAGCAATGCAGGTTAATGTGCTTCACTATACCAAAGAGCACTTTTAGACTGAACCTACTGTCCAATATACTTTATAGCATTCAGGGCTGATGGGGGGGAAGGGGAAGAACCCAGTACAAATTACCAGGGCCCAGCTTCATCAGCCCCATTTAGCCAGTCCACCCTTCCTGGGGGGGCTTGAAATTTTTTTTTAACAGGGGCCTGCACCTGCTCTTGGCAGCCCTGTTAGCATTCAGTAAATGCAACATGCTCTGTCAATAAGATGCTTCCAGTTCTTACTGCTTCTCTGTAGCACATTGATTCTCTAACATTATACATAGTATCTTGCTTCGTGCTTATGGAATCATTACCAGAAATAACACAGGTAAAGTAAGTACATAAGCATTACAATGAAAACAGCTGCTTAAACTACAGATAACCTTAATTTACAGTTACTTTAAATTCAGTGCAATAAAGGAATAAGAGAAACATTAACTAATGAAAGTTTCTGCTTCCTCATCTCAATTGGTTGCAATTTCAATAAAGAACTGCTCAGCGTTTGAAGATTTGACGTTACAGAACACAATGCTGAAAGGCAAAGTGATTCTTACAAAGAATCTGATTAAGTCTATTGACCCAAAGTCCCTGATGCAGCCATTGAACACCACAATATCTGATCAAGTTTATTTATTTAACAGCTATGTGGTGTTGCATACAGGCTGCTAAACTCTTTAAAGAAATCTTTACAGTAACATTTAAAAGAGAAACAAAACTTTCATCTATGCATTAAAACTAAATCACGCTCAAAATACGCAAACATAATATGCAAAAGTGAATAAAATAAGAATGTTAGTAATTTTAATGGATTTTGGGACCACTGTAGGAAGGTACAGAAATTGAAATAAATGCTAATCCCATTCCTGATCAAAAGACTATTGTTGTTTACCTTTCATTTTGGTTGCTCTAATAAACCATTTTAATTCCTTTTTCTCACTGATAAATCTCAGTCCCCAAAGTACAGTATATACTCATGCTTCATGAATCTATATGTATTTCAGATTGGGAAATTCCAATTCCTTACCTTAGTGAACCCATTTCACTACCAAACAGCTCTATTTTGAACAAGCAAGCAAGTATCTTGGCATGTAAAATCCGCAAAGTGAGCAATTGTTGAAGATCAGTGGCTAGGAACAGAACAATTCAGCATATCTGATGTAGTGCATCCATGAAGAGAAAATATGAAAATCTCTAGTGATCATTTTATGGGCAAGCTTTTTTTTTCCTCTTATACACAAGTAAGTATTAATGCCATCCCCATAGTGATGGTTGCCATGGTCTCTCAAGTGCAGAGCTGTTCAATAAACCTCCTGTCAGTTACAGCAAGGATTGTCCAATTCTCTACACACTTGTGAAAGTAGTTGGACTTTCCCCCATATAACTTTTATTGCAATACCAGTATAAATCATCATCTAAAAGCACTGGGAGTATTTTTATGCATGAATTGTAAATGGCTATTAAACTGAAGAACTATTTGAAACTGTGACATCCAGTAACGACTTTAGATTAAAATCTGATTTTTAATATTCTCTAGAAAACACACACCTTCTTTCCTTTTTAAAGTTGCATTTGAATTTGATATAAACTGTTATGCTCAGCACAGCACCTATCTTTTGTGTGCATGTGCATAAAATATGATATTCCTATTAATAAGCAATGTATACAGACTCAGTCAGGAATCTAATATTTTAACTAAATATAAGTCTATCAAGGACAGGTTATTTTTAATCATGAACAAGTTTTCAAGGCAAAGTTGACAAATCATATGTAGATAAATCTGAGAAACACCACAGTACAGAGCTATTTAAACATCTCCCTATATAGTGATAAATTTGTGGATAATAAATTTAGTGTAAGGGGAAGGAACATTATGCCTGTTTTTCAAATTACCTATTCACCCCCCAACTCAGTTTTATGCACACTGTCCAATCTGCACTTTTGTTTCTTGCAGCACTATATCATTCTAATTTGCAGATACTTCTGTTTTGTGCTACAGCTAAAAATTCATGCATTGGACCCAGTTTATAGTGTAATGTAATCTGGAATATGGATGCCTGTAAACCATCTGCACACAAACTACTTACATTTATGATCTATGCTAAATGATTACACATGATAAATTTTGAAATGATTAGTTAGGATGTAAAACCATAGAATAAACTGGGAAGAAGTTTAAGTTGTCAGGTCCTTGACAAGCTAATGATGGACAGAGCCTCGTTCTTGATACATCCAAGAAAGATACTGCCCCAAACCTGATACCTGGAGCAAAACTGGTATCATTCTGAAAATGCTGCTCATAAGCTTCCTTTTGAAATGAAAATGTTCACTAGACATTATAATAAGGCCAAAAAAAAATCAAGAAAAATGTCTATCAATGCCAAGTATAGTGTGGCAAATTATCTTTCAAAACATGACAGATCTTATTATTCAGGACATAATTGTAGAACAGCCTAAAGGTTCAAGATCTGAGGTTCATTTGGTTATATAACCTATTGCCAAGGTAGGTATCTGCTCCCACACCTATTTTAAGAAGAACTGTTATAAAAGTTGAGAATAGTACATCCGTTAAACAGTAGCAATTCACGAATCTGCTTCTAAATGAAAATGAGTACAGTCATTTGTCCTTCATAAAGTGAATACTGAACAAAAATATCATTTTGTAAAAGGAAAGGGGTGGCGTGTCTCTCAAACAGTACGTAAAATTTAATAAAAATAAACGCTGGTCAAGACTTTCATATAACTAGAGTGTTTCTCAACTAACAAACATTACACAGAGCCTTTAACATAGTACAAGATTACTTAGAGGTACATCTTATACAGAGTTCTAAGTACTCTGGCATTATAAAACTAGCTGCCCGCAGCTATTAGTCATGCAGTTCAGGATTATTTCTTTTTAAGTTCTCACTGCGTTGAAAACTGTACCCTCCCCTCCTTTAGAGCCACATACAGCCAGTATTAAAAGGAAGTGTAGTTTTCAGCCAAACAGGCTGTTAGGTATGGATGATTTTTTTGTAGCTGCTAAAGGAATATTAACAACTAACAGAGAAGCATAACTTCCGTAACTGATGTTAATATGTTAAGTTCCTGCGCTCTCCTTAAATAAGAAAGTAAAGAAGGTTGCATACAGTAATCAAACAAGAACAGTTCAAGCTAACAGAGAAAATAATGTAAGTATTATCAAATTACAAAATATTGCTTCTTATAACAAATGTGTATGTATGGTATAACTAACTCAGTTCATCTCACCTAAATATTACTGTTTACAAGAGCATGGAAATCTACTTTTAAAATGTAGGGTGTAAGATTATATATGACCTTCTAAAAGTTGCTGCAATATGCCATGTTAAGTGTACCATATTGTAAACCCTACATTCTTAAATACATGTATTCCACTATTATGGTACTTAGACTGTACAGTCATTTGTTGTTATTTTTCATACTAACATACATTTCTTTGCAGTGAGAAGAATAACTAAAGAGATCTTATTTGCATCTCTATCTGAATTTTAGCTATTGTGGTACAGCTATTAAATTTGTTTTTCAAGCAGATGATATTTTCAGTGCACTGAAAAGTAGAAGTAGGTTTCATAGCTGTCCTGATGTTTTAACTGCATCCCCCAGTAGCTTTATCAATGCAGCATTCTTCCACTTAAAATGTTCCCTCACTTAACTGGCCATATATACTAATGCAAATGTAAAAAGTGCTTAAATAATTGAGAAAACATCCTGAAGACCCTTTTCTCATTAGTTATATAAAATGCATATCTAAACAACTTAGCTTTTTGTCCAACCTTGCACTTGTGGAATGAATAAAAATAATCTGAAAAAAAAAATCAATGTTTCACGTTTTTTTCACATACTCAATCATTTGCCAAAAGAAGCTATTTCTGCCATGCAGCTGATGGTCAAAATTGCTGGCTTTGAATTTTCTGAAACGAAGAGGAAGATTGATCTCCAGCTGTGGGGTATTTTTTGTTGATGTTTTTTTCCTTTCTTCAGTGGCTGCTAGTCACCTGTGTAAAAAAACAAAACAAAGAATAACTGAAAAAAAATTTAATTTCAACTGTACAAACTGCCTCCATTAAATACATTAAGCAGCATTTTTAAACTCTTAGATTCTCCTTAATTCCAGTGGTTTAGAGCCATCATAATGGCTCCTAACAATCCCAGCAACCAGTGTATTGGGCACAGCCAGGGCTTCACTGTGCCCTCTTGGGCTTATTAGCAGCCAACACAAGTTAGAGCACTGTCAGGTTGCTCTAAACTGCAACAGGGAGCTGCACTGTCAAATAGCTGGCCCCAAATCAAGGTAGTCTAGAAAAATCTTAGTCACCCCATCCCTGGGCATTCCTTGGTCTCAGCTGAGAATCTGGGCTCTTATGTTATTACAACATTTGACTGATGACTCAAGTCAACACAAACTTCTTTAACAGAGACTATGCAATCTTAAAACGAAAAGTATAAAGGATCTAAAACTTCCAACTGGCTATTTTCTGAGCATCAACAATTTTCTGTGTGCCACTGCATCTGCTGGTAGTGATTCAAATGAATGCAGCTGACTCATGTGTTGTCTTGTAAGATTTAGAAATTATAGGGAAGACATCAATGGAAAAAAATTTAGTTTCAGAAGCTAACCCATATAACAGGTAGTTAGATTAAATCTGGTCTGTCAGAGGTTCCTTCATGTGTTGTTTCATTCTGTATATTTATAACTGTTTTTCAAATTACAATCTCATCTATAGGATTTCTAAAATACTTTCTTGTGAAAGTATACAAGGCTTGCTAAAATGCTTAAAATAGTGAATGGATATTCCACTTTTCCCTTTCATTATGGCATAAGCATGCAATTAACAGAGGATGATACTCCATGCAAGGAAGTATAAATTAAGTGCTTCAGAAAGTGCAAGAGGTGGATATTTTTTTTTTTTTAAAAAGGACAGTTTGTGTGATTTAAGGTCTTAGAAACAGGTAATTATTTGAAGACAAAGACGAAGAAAATATGAATGAGAAATGGAAGTTTCAACTCCCTTCTTAGTGTGTTAGTCTGAGGCGAACACTACATTTTAAAACTAGTAGAGAAACCAAATATTCCATTTCAAATGCTCAGTTTTACAATTCACATGCCTTCTCTTTTAAAACTTGTATAAATGCTAATTTCCCCTCAAAATGGAAGAAAAAAGCAATACTCCTTTCACTCCACCCTCTCCACAGCTCCCAAATAGCTTACCCTTCTTTTTTATCATACCCTATTTTATAAGCCCCCTGGGACAAGGACTTAGTCTTTGTTTGAGAACATGTGCATTTTTAAGACTGATTAATAAATTAGGATAAATATGTATGTATGTATTTATTAATAAATTAGGATACATATATATAGATATATATAATATCCTAGGGCACCCTATGAAGTACTTATAAAACATTATTACTAGGGTTGTCAAGCGTTTAAAAAATTAATCGTGATTAATCACACTGTTAATAGAATACCTTTTATTTACATATTTGTGGATGTTTTCTACATTTTCCAATATATTGATTTCAACTACAACACAAAATACAAAGTGCAAGTGCTCAATTTATTTTTATTACAAATATTTGCATCATAAAAGACAAAAGAAATAGTATTTTTAATTCACCTAATCCAAGTACTGTAATGCAATCTCTTTATGATGAAAGTTGAACTTACACCCTAGAAGTCCAATCAGTCCTACTTTTTGTTCAGCCAATCACTCAAACAACTTTGTTTACATTTGCAGAAAATAATGCTGCCTGCTTCTTGTTTACAATGTCACCTGAAAATGAGAACAGGTAGTTGCATAGCACTGTTGTGGCCAGCATCGCAAGATATTTACATGCCAGATGCAATAAAGATTCATATATCCCTTGATGCTTCAACCATCATTCCAGATTCTGCATGATAACAATCCAAAGCAGTGCGGACTGACACATGTTCATTTTCATTATCTAAGTCAGATGCCACCAGCAGAAGGTTGATTTTCTTTTTTGGTGGTGTGGGTTCTGTAGTTCCTGTGTCAGTCTTGCTCTTTTAAGACTTCTGAAAGTATGCGCCACACCTCATCCCTCTCAGATTTTGGGAGGCACTTCAGATTCTTAAATCTTGGGTCAAGTACTGTAGTTATCTTTAGAAAGTTCACACTGATATCTTCTTTGTATTTTGTCAAATTTGCAGTGAAAGTGTTTTTAAAACGAACAACATGTGCTGGGATTATCATCCGAGACTGCTATAACATGAAATATATGGCAGAATGCGAGTAAAATCATGGAGCAGGAGACATATAATTCTCTCCCCAGGAGTTCAGTCACAAATTTAATTAACACTTTTTTAAATTTTTTTTTTTTTTTAAACAAGCATATCAATGTGGAAGCATGTCCTCTGGAACAATGGCCAAAGCATGAAGAGGCATATTAATCTTTAGTGCATCTGACGTAAATATCTTGCAATGCCATCTATAACAGTGCCATGCAAATGCCTGTTCTCACTTCCAGGTGAAATTTTAATTAAGAAGTGGGCAGCATTATCTCCCATAAATGTAAACAAACTTGTTTCTCTTAGCAATTGGCTGAACAAGAAGTAGGACTAGGTGGACTACTTGTAGGCTCTAAAGTTTTATATTATTTTGGTTTTGCGTGCAGTTATGAAACAAAAAAAACCCTACCTTTGTAAGTTGCTCTTTCATGATAAAGAGATTGCTCTACAGTACTAGTATGATGTAAATTGAAAAATACTATTTCTTTTGTTTCATTTTTACAACGCAAATATTTGTAATAAATATAAAGTGGTCACTGTACACTTTGTATTCTGTGCTGTAATTGAAATCAATATATTTGAAAATGTAGAAAACATCCAAAATATTTAATAAATTTCAATTGGTATTCTATTGTTTAACCGTGTGATTAATCACAATTAAGTTTTTTGAGTTAATCACGTGAGTTAACTGTGATTAATGAACAGCCCTAATTGTTACACATCCTCTATACTTTTTTCCCCCAAAACCTTTACTGCTATTTGGAGTTATAACTAAGTTATCCGTATTCAGGGAAAGAAAGCATTTACCAAGCCATTTTACCATCTTCCTTATATTATAGGGAAGAGACGTATCCAAGATCAATCAAAGGGACACCTTTCTACCAAGTCAGCTCAGATTTTATTCCAATTTATTACAGACCGAATTTTTCTTAGGGCAATTCTTTTAAATTGTTTTATCCTCTGACTGCAGTTATAAAGGAAATTTTAATCAGCAATGAAATCCTTTTAAACAGATCCTGCCATTAAACTGATTGCCTTGTACTAGAAAACATGCTCTGAAATTTCTGCAGTAGACCATTATTTAAAGTACTAGGTAATTAATTCTGTTAAATCAATTTATACATTCAATCCAAGTAGGGTCATGTCTGTGAAAATAATAGTAATTCAGCAGAATAGTGTTACATATGTTTCAGTCTAATGCTTCTAAAATCAGATTATTTCATACAATTCCTCAGCATAGCCTAGTTTTTGTAAGGTTTGTTTGTTTTTAAACACAAACCATTACAACTCTATCAAAAACTGTCAGTTACAATTACATCTCACTGAAGTATTTTCATGGTAACAGAGTGTGGAGGGGGTAGAATGCAAATGCCAATGTGTGTATAAGTCTCTGCGGAACTCACAGTCCAAATTCCATAAGATTCTAAGCACCTTCAATTTACTTAGAATATTTAAGGCCCACATAATGTTAGCTTACAAAAGAAAATGGCAACTAGTGCCCTATCAATACCTCAGGTTAAAAAAAAAGGGAAGGATTTTGAGGAAAGCAGTTTACAATATTCTGAGGTATTAAAGAGTATTCTTCCCAAGAGGAAAACAAGATTCAAAAAAAGAACAGGAGTACACCTGTGGCACCTTAGAGACTAACAAATCAATTTCAGCATGAGCTTTCGTGAGCTACAGCATCTGTGCACAGGCATCTGAAGAAGTGAGCTGTAGCTCACGAAAGCTCATGCTGAAATAGATTTGTTAGTCTCTAAGGTGCCACAGGTACTCCTGTTCTTTTTGTGGATACAAACTAACACGGCTGCTACTCTGAAAAAAGATTCAAAAAGACGCAATTAGGTTTACAAAACTATTACATAAAACCAAATCACTGAAATAGGTTTGGTCAAATGTCTAGGAAGAGTGACAGAAGAACGAACACGCTAAAAAAGTAATTCAGCCCACATCTTCGATTTTATAACAATCGCCATCGGAAATCATGAGGGACCCAAACCTGTAATCGTGAAGTTAATAATAGTTTTGAGGAAGGCGTCAGCTCTTGAGTGATCAACAACTGTAGTGAGAGACAGAAAGCCCTGCAGATCATACCAGCTTTTGACTGTGCATTCCATCAGCATGCAAGCATATCTGCGCCTTCGGATTTAAGACAGGTTCACACTTCCTAGCAATAAAGCTGGATCAGGAGAAATACAGTAAAACTAAATCAAATAGATCAATTGATATGGCTCTCTAGTGACTAATCTACCAGTGGGGATGGAGGGGAGAACTGTTTATTTTCCTTTTTTAAAATTTAGAATAGGATATTAAATTGGCATAACAATTTATTTAATAGCTTTAATTTAGTAAAGATTGTAACCACATTAAAATACTACAGGTTGTTTGTTTTGCTGGGCTACCATCCCTTTTTAATACCTGTGGTACTTGCACTAAATGTCATTTCCCAGCTGTGGCAGTGTCCCAAAAGCTCTCAATCCCTGGAGTGCATTACTGCTTAATTATTAACATACAAATGGGGTTTCTTCTACTACCACTATATGTGGTTTGAATGCAAAATTTATTATTTATTCCCTTTAACTCACTATACACCTTGTGAGAGTCCATTTCTAAGAAAGTTTTTGAAATAAGTTCTTTAGAGATCCTTGTGGCTTTCTCCTCGATCTAGATTTACATTTTTATTTACTTATAAATATATTTATTTGAATCCTTTATTTATATTTAAATATGGCCATGTTCTAACAGCAGACTTGCTACAGAAAAACAGCACTCTGTCAGTCCAGTTCATAGGAGTAGCACAGAAGAATGTCTCTTTTTGACTACCACCACAATCTTGAAAATTAAAATTCCTTGGCTATTTCTGCATTGTTCTGAACTCACTAAAACTAGCTATCTTAAGTCTAAGTTCTGTTCTTGTATCACATCTAACTACAATGCCTGGAAATTTGTGGGGTATTTTATGAATAGCACAGGTGTAAATTATACTGGCATATTTACTGTTTATGATTTAGAAATCTAATCAGACCCTTCACAAATCTGAAAGAAAGCTATCAAAAAGCCAGCCACCAAGAAACCAGACAGACAGGGTAGCCAACAAGATTTCAATATGCTTAGTAGTCAGATCTAATCTTCTTTGACTTGTATTATTTAGCTTCAAGTGGGAAATACACTGGATTTTTACACATCAGAAGCAATTAGAAAACATTTGACATTAGTAAATGTAGGGGTATATTCAAGAGTGATTTTGTTGCATTATTATTTCTGAAAGCCCTTTTCAATCTTATAAGGTACAGTCTGGTCAATATACTGAGGTTTGGGTTTTTTGTGAGGACAATTTCTCTCACTGGTTTAGCAAAAAAATGCTTACCAAAAAAATGTCTGGCAACAGTCCAGAAATATGTTTCCCTTATAAGTTTAATTAACTCCCTTTGATATGCCATTGGTTCAGATTAGATATGCACATTTTTACTAGTTTATGTATACTGCATGATTTAGGCACACACCTAAGTCTCCTAGACTTTCTAGCCCAAGCTTAGCAGGTATTCCTAAAAAAAAGTGTCAACAAAATAAAATTTAATTTTTAAAAATATAGGAAATTTACAGGTTAATTTTCCCAGTCTGTGCAAGTCAAACTCTCCTCTTCATCTTCTGATTCAGGTGATGCCTCCTTAATTCTTCGCAGTGCTTCATGGATGCTACGTGTTAAAGGGTCAGTGTCAGGCAGAATTGTAAAAGACTCTCTCAGAACATCTTTCTGCACCTTCTTCAGTTTCACCCCTTTTCTTATCTGTGCCAAGATGTTATTGCTGTCATCTTCATCAGGGAAAGGAGGGAGATTTCTCTGCTCAACTTTTCTTAGGTGAAAACTACCACGCTTCAAGGAAGCCAGCACCTCATCCATTGGGGAACTCACTGCAGCAAATCAAAAGACCGCGTTAGTATTAAATTTAATATATTTACACTTTTCAGCATCTTTATTTTTATGTCCTATATGACAAAGGGTAGTTACCACAGCAATTTTGCATCCTAAATAGAGGAAAAACAGTTGGTAAGTGTTAACTTTCTAATGGTGTTTTTATCTTTTTATTTACTGGCAAGAAGAAATTATATTTGTACTGTGAACACTATAATATGACTTCTGAAAACCAAATAACATCAGCATATGGTATACAGTATGGCTACTTTGGCAGATAAGTTTTCCTGCTTGCAAGACAACAATCAGTTACAAAATCAAAATACATTATGATGTCTTTTTCCTGTGGCTGAAACTCTGATAGTGAGCACACAACTTAACTGACTGGACTGCATACTCTGTGTAATGCAAGCACCAGAGGAGAAACTGAATTCTCAGGACATGCCTGAGGTAGCTAGTTTGTATCCACTGCATGACTTCTACTACAAGCCATCCAGAACTAGCAGATGTGGTCAGCTGCAACAGCATGTATTTCCCTCTCCTTCAATCTGATATGCAGAGGTTTTGGCCAGTGGATTTTCACAGTACTAATCCCAGCCTTCTCAAATGCCCCCTCCCCTGTAATTAAAGCAAGCAGAGCAGTAATTTAGCTATGTTAAGGCACAGAGTAAAGGCCTTTTACAGTCAACCTGCAGCTTTACTCCCCTGTGGAACAAACATGGTATTTCAACTGGATTCTGGCTTTGCAGATCTACAAATTAGGTGGAGGCCAGGATTAGTGTGTGTCAAAAAAACAAAAAAACCCAGCATAGTATTTTCAATACAACAATGGGAACTAGCTATGTACCAACATAACACATACCCAAAGTGAAACATTTATCCATAGCTGAAAAACTCTCCCCAATTCTCCTAAGTGTATTGTGGAATACATTTTTATGACATCCTTTGTTATCCATTTGTGGATATCAACAATCCTGAGTTGGGACAAGCATTTTTATTTATTGATATATTTGCTGTGATGGGGCCTCACATTTGGAAGTGAGAGATGAAGTTTCTCTGGCAAATCAACATTATACTCAGCTCTAAGAAGCTACTCAGAAGTTTGGAATGTTAAATAAATCCAATGGGAGATGGATTAGTGGGGAGAGTGTATATGCAGAAGTCAAAGATATTCTTGGAGAGGAGAGGGTAGATTTATAGTTTTTATATTATATTACACAATGTAATGTGTGCAATTTGTTTTTATGTTTTTATTATTATTAGGGCTGGAAAACAATTGAAAAATTCTGATTTATCAAGAGATTAAAAAATAATCGCAATTAATCGCAGTCTTAATTGCACTATTAATAGCATACCATTTATTTAAATATTTTTTGATGTTTTCTACATTTTCAAATATACTGATTTAAATTACAACACAGTACAGCGTACAATGCTAACTTCATCTTTCTATTACAAATAATTGCATTGTAAAAGAGATAAACCAAAGAAATAGTTATTAATTCACCTCATACAACTACTGTAGAGCAATCTCATTGTGAAAGTGCAATTTACATAATTTAACTCAAAAATAAAACTTTAGCACCTACAAGTCCGCTCAGTCCTCCTTCTTGTTCAACCAATTGCTAAGACAAACAAGTTTGTTTACATTTACGGAAGATAATGCTGCCAGCTTGTTATTTACAATATTACCTGAAAGTGAGAACAGACATTCCCATGGCACTGTTGTAGCCAGCATTGCAAGGTATTTACGTGCCAGGTATGCTAAACATTTGTATGCCCCTTCATGCTTCAACCACTATTCCAGAGGACGTTTCCATGCTGATGAAAGGTTCTGCTCAATAATGATCCAAAGCAGTGTGGACCAACACACGTTCATTTTCATCATCTGAGTCAGATGCCACCAACAGAACATTTTCTTTTTTTGGTGGTTTGAGTTCTGTAGTTTCTGAATCGGAGTGTTGCTCTTTTAAGACTTCTGATAGCATGTTCCACGCCTCATCCTGCTCTGATTTTGGAAGGCACTTCAGATTCTTAAACCTTGGGTCCAGTGCTATAGCTATCTTTAGAAATCTCATACTGGTACCTTCTTTGCGTTTTGTCAAATCTACAATGAAAATGTTCTTAACTCTAACAACATATCCTGGGTCATCTTTCGAGACTACCATAACACAAAATATATAGCAGAATGTGGGTAAAACCATGGAGCAGGAGACATACAATTCTCCCCCAAGGAATTCAGTCACAAATTGAATTAATGCAATTTTTTTTTAAACCACTGTCATCAGCATGGAAGCATGTCCTTTGAAATAGTGGCCGAAGCACGAAGGGACATGTGAATGATTAGCATGTCTGGCACGTAAATACCTTGCAATGGCAGCTACAACAGCATTATCTTCCGTAACTGTAAACAAACTCATTTGTCTTAGAGACTGAGAAAGAAGTAGGATTGAGTGGACTTGTAGGCTCTAAAGTTTTACATAGATTTTTTTTTTTTAACATAACCACACTAAAAAACAAACCTAAGTTGCATTTTCCTGATAGAGATTACACTACAGTAGTTGTATGAGGGGAACTGAAAAATACTATTTCTCTGGTTTATCTTTTTATACAGCAAATATTTGTAATAAAAATAATAATATAAAGTGAGCACTGTACATTTTTATTCTGTGTTGTAATTTAAATCAATATATTTGAAAATACAGAAAGACATCCAAAATATTTATAATACATTTAAATTGATATTATTGTTTAACAGTATGATTAGAACAGTGATTAATCATGATTGATTTTTTAAGAGAGTTAATTTGTTTTGAGTTAATTGTGACTGACATGCAATTAAAGATGGGACTGGTAGCCCCTATTATTAATGTTGCCTGATGCTTTCCATTATTAGGTTCTGTTTTCAGTTGCTTACTTTACTAAACCAAGCATTTGGGTTGATAATTTCCGTATCGGGTGTCTGCTGCAAGCAAAATTTCTATGGAAAATTTCACCTAAAATGGTTTAGGTGTTTCTGAGAACAAGACTGAGGGAAAATGTTTTTTGTCCATGGAAAAAAACAAAACCTAGTGAGCTTTTTGTAAGAAAAGTCTAGCATCGCTATGCTTTGGAGCAGGGCCTTGGGCTTTGTGTCAGAGATATGCCTTTTGAAGTCCCTCCTCCTCTGTGAAAATCTGCCCAAATTTGGTCAAGCTAGCTCAGATTTTTGTAAAGACAAACACATAAGGGTACATTCTAAGCTCGTTGTCTGATCTGCTTATGATGTGTTCAAGGTTTGGATGGTCTCTCTGCAGTCACAAAAAGGGGAGTCTTTGGTTTTCCACTTGTGCATCAAGGATAGCAGCAGAATACGGACCCTGGACTTCAGAAAAGTGGACTCTGACTCCCTTAGGGAACTGATGGGCAGGATCCCCTGAGAGAATAATATGGAGGGGGAAAGGTGTCCAGGAGAGCTGGTTGTATTCTAAAGGATCCTTACTGAGGTTGCAGGAAAAAAACATCCCAATGTGTAGAAAGAATAGTAAATATGGCAGGCGACCACCTTGGCATAACAGTGAAATCCTTGCTGATCTTAAACGCAAAGAAGCAGCTTACAAGAAGTGGAAGACTGGACAAATAACCAGGGAGGAGTATAAAAATATTGTTCAGGCATGCAGGAGTGAAATCAGGAAGGCCAAATCACACTTGGAGTTGCAGCTAGCAAGAGATGTTAAGAATAACAAGAAGGGTTTCTTCAGGTATGTTAGCAACAAGAAAAAAGTCAAGGGAAGTGTGGGCCCCTTACTGAATGAGGGAGGAAGCCTAGTGACAAAGGATGTGGAAAAAGCTAATGTAATCAGTGATTTTTTTGCCTCTGTCTTCACAAACAAGGTCAGCTCCCAGACTGCTGCACTGGGCAGCACAGTATGGGGAGAAGGTGACCAGCCCTCTGTGGAGAAAGAAGTGGTTCGGGACTATTTAGAAAAACTGGACGAGCACAAGTCCATGGGGCCGGATGCGTCGCATCTGAGGGTGCTAAAGGAGTTGGCGGATGTGGGTGCAGAGCCATTGGCCATTATCTTTGAAAACTCATGGCGATCGGGGGAGGTCCTGGATGACTGGAAAAAGGCCAATGTAGTACCCATCTTTAAAAAAGGGAAGGAGAAGGATCCGGGGAACAACAGGCCAGTCAGCCTCACCTCAATCCCTGGAAAAATCATGGAGCAGGTCCTCAGGGAATCAATTCTGAAGCACTTAGAGGAGAGGAAAGTGATCAGGAACAGTCAGCATGGATTCACCAGGGCAAGTCCTGCCTGACTAACCTAATTGCCTTCTATGACGAGATAACTGGGTCTGTGGATGAGGGGAAAGCAGTGGATGTGTTATTCCTTGACTTTAGCAAAGCTTTTGTTATGGTCTCCCACAGTATTCTTGCCCGCAAATTAAAGAAGTATGGGCTGGATGAAAGGACTATAAGGTGGTTAGAAAGCTGGCTAGATCGTCGGGCTCAACGGATAGTGATCAACGGCTCCATGTCTATTTGGCAGCCGGTTTCAAGCGGAGTGCCTCAAGGGTTGGTTCTGGGGCCGGTTTTGTTCAATATCTTCATTAATGATCTGGAGGATGGCGTGGACTGCACTCTCAGCAAGTTTGCAGATTACACTAAACTGGGAGGAGTGGTAGATATGCTGGAGGGTAGAGATAGGATACAGAGGGACCTAGACAAATTAGAGGATTGGGCCAAAAGAAACCTGATGAGGTTCAACAAGGACAAGTGCAGACTCCTGTACTTAGGATGGAAGAATCCCATGCACTGCTACAGACTAGGGACTGAATGGCTAGGAAGCAGTTCTGCAGAAAAGGATCTAGAGGTTACAGTGGATGAGAAGCTGGATATGAGTCAACAATGTGTCCTTGTTGCCAAGAAGGATAATGGCATTTTGGGCTGTTTAAGTAGGGGCATTACCAGCAGATGGAGGGACATAATCATTCCCCTCTATTCGACACTGGTGAGGCCTCATCGGGAGTATTGTGCCCAGTTTTGGGCCCCACACTAAAAGAAAGTTGTGGAAAAATTGGAAAGAGTGCAGCAGAGGGCAACAAAACTGATTAGGGGGCTGGAGCACATTGCCCTATGAGGAGAGGCTGAGGGAACTGGGATTGTTTAGTCTGCAGAAGAGAAGAATGAGGGGGAATTTGATAGCTAGTTTCAGCTACCTGAAAGGGGGTTCCAAAGAGGATGGATCTAGACTGTTCTCAGTGGTACCAGATGACTGAACAAGGAGTAATGGTCTCAAGTTGCAGTGGGGGAGGTTTAGGTTGGATATTAGGAAAAACTTTTTCACTAGGAGGGTGGTGAAGCACTGGAATGGACTGCCTAGGGAGGTGGTAGAATCTCCTTCCTTAGGGGGTTTTTAAGGTCAGGCTTGACAAAGCCCTGTCTGGGATGATTTAGTTGGGGATTGGTCTTGCTTTGAGCAGGGGGTTGGACTAGATGACCTCCTGAGGTCCCTTCTAATCCTGATATTATGATTCTATGATAGCTGCACCTTTAATGATTGTTCAGGTGCAGTTCAGTGTGATCTAAAGTCTGTGTGGATGGTTGAAATGGGAGGGTGGCTTGCTGAGTCAGTAATAATGTACTTGTTTGGAATGGTAAATGTGGTCCAGTCACTTTGCCATTCCCTGGCCAGAGACATGAGATGTGATCCATAGTGGTTTTGGCAATTTCAGGTGTTGTTGGGGTATGTTATCCATAACCTGGCTGGATGGGAAGTTCTGGGTTGCCTTTGGCACAATTAGGTTCTTGTACTGCAGCTCTATCTCAGTGGTTGAAGGTTTGAAGTTTGCTAATACTGAAAGCTACAGGAGAGGTGCTGATTTTAAAGTTCCCATGATGATTTGCATGGTCTGATTCAGCTGCCTATCCACAAATGGAGTATGGTAGCTTCTTGTCCACACTTGTGCACAGTACTCAGCAACTGAGTTCATCAAGAGAGGGCTAGAAGCAGAATTTATAACTAATAAGTCCTACGGTGCATATATTGTTAACTGCTGCACTTCTCTTAGTGAAGAACTGACAGTGGTTACAAGTTCTATCAACTCTCATATTTTTCACCGAGTGACACCTGTAAGTGTTTTCAGGGTTGGCCTAGATCGAATGGCACCCCCGGTGAGGAGTATCTTCAGCATCCTCCCCTCCACGTATTTACCCACAAGGGCACAACTGACAACATTCTAGGTGGTTGAAGGAAAATGTCACTCAGGAAGTCTGCAAGGTTCCACAAGATTCTAAAAAGGTCCAGAACATTCTAGGAGGTTAGTGAAAAACAAATCCACATACAGAATACCTGAAACATTTTACATTCTATTTTTCCTTTTATCACTAACAACAAAAATAGCACCCTGAGCCTGGTACCCCAGGCGATCACTTGCCCCTAAATCTGGCCATGAGTGTCTTACAAGACCCAATAATGCTCCTGGAGTTTGACCAAAAGTAGCTGAAATATATTTAAACCTAACTTAAGAGAAATGATCCTATATATACACACACATTTGTTGTACCTTTGTGTGCCAAGCAGTTTAAATGCATCAAAATGTTGAGGACATTTTCCAAACACTGAAAAAACTGCTTTAAGCTGGACTAATATACTTCAATTGTCCCAAAAGTTTCCTTTCAGACCGACCACTAGGAATTTCAGGCCAAAAGACGTTTTTGGAAAAATCCAAAAGGAAGTTAAAAACAGACAAAGTTACAGAAACTCACAGAATTAACTGCTGAGGCATTAGTGTAATCCATATTAATACTAAACAAACATAATTATACTCTTCATTTCACACAGATTTTGCAATCCCTAAAATCAATGTAAAACAGAATTCTAGAGAGTAAGGATCATACCACCTAGAAACACATGGGTATATTAGACCCCAATCAAGCATGGAGTTTCATGTAGGCAGAGCTCTGGGGCACAGCTGACTTCAATAGAAAGCTGCCCAGCTGCATGGGTTTCCACACACAGACATCCTTGCAGGATCAGAGCCTTTGTGAGCTTACAATAGTAGAGAATTCTTTTGTGGATGGTATAAGAAGTTAGGAGCATCAATATATCAGTAACATTCACCTTTGCCACACACCGATCAACCTCAAGAAGAGTCTGTGCTGACATGCCCATGATGTCAGATACCTGACAACACCTTTGTGTCTCGGGAGATTTAAAAGTTCTTGCAACACTACGGAATTTTGACAATGAAGATAATTAAAGATTTGTACCCAAAATTTATAAGCTGGTCAAATGCTTAAGTTTCATTCAGACTTAATTTACAATCTGTTTGAACTTTACAGATTTGGGTCATGGACAAATTTGGACAACACTTTTTGAAAACAAAAATGTTTGTCATGGGTTTAAAAAAATAGACTGTTGAATCTACTTCAGACTAAAAATATCCTGTGGTCTCATTCGCCACAAGACATTTCAAAAGAAAAAAAAAATTTTTTTTTTTTTTGAAGGAGTTAGGTGATTAACAATAAGTATTGCAAATAAAGGCTCCATGGAGTCACTACCATAGCTCTGTTCATGAGGCACAAAAGGAGCTTCACTTATGTCCGACTACTACTCAGCACACTTTTAGTTAAGGTTAATAAAATCACAGTACTGGCACACAGCCAAACAGGTAGATACTTTAGAAAACAAACTTTGCTAAATGAAAAGTACAAAGTGTGAAATCCTGGCTCTATTTAAGTCAATGGGAAGATTGCTACTGACTTCTTGGAGCAAGGATTCCATCCTAAGTTGGTATGGAAAGACCATTTTCCCATGCTTCCCAGAGGAAACAATGAAAATTAAGTACTAAAATTTTAAAATTGATCACCTATGTCTCAATGTTTATTTAATTTCTAACTAGCAATCTGTGGTGGTTTATTCAAAGCTGCCAACACCAACTGGGTTGGTGGAAAGAAAAAGGATACACAGAGGTGGCAGGGTGAGACAGATAAGGTAAATACTGCAATTCATTTCATTTTTGTATACAGTATAAGTTTTTGCACCCATATTTGATCTAAAGACGTCTGTTATGTAATGTCTGTCAACTGAAAAACTGCATCATGAAGTGCAATTTGTAGTTTATGTGGAGTTATATATAACTGAATCAACAGCATACACTACAGTACAAATTCCCACCACATGAGATCACCAAACTTTTCAGTTGAGGGCATTAGAACAAGTGTTGCATTGCTAATTATACATAAAATCCAACATACCCTTTTCTACACAGCAATCAAAAAAGGAGGAAACAAAATGACAAGTACATTCTTTAGCAGTTAATTATGTTTAAATAAATATAAACAGAAATATTACCTCTCCTCCTTTGTAAACCCTCTAGATCTGTCTTCTTAAGTTTCTTCTTGGCACTGACTAACTGACTGCTATCAAAAAGATGTGCTGATGGGACAGTGGTAGACTGTGGGACTCCTGTATCCTCACTCTCCTGTTTAACAGGGCTGTCACTTTTCTCTAAAGGTTCAGTAGAGTCTTCCTTGATAGGCAGAGGTGGCGGCGGTGGTGGCGGCAGCGGCGGCAAAGGAGGCGGAAGTGGAACTACAGTAACAGTATCTGGTTGAAGCTCATTACTGGGAAGAAGAGGAGGAGTAGTATGATGAGACAGTTCAGAGGTAATGCCACTGGGAGGTAACGAACTATCTTCAAGTTGTTCTAAGCTTCTGGGCTCCTGGGTTTGGAAAGGCTGGATTACTTTTCCTGATTCCACCTCCTCAGTTTTCTTTTGGATCTGCGTGGTTACTGGTAGAGATTGAGGTTGATCTACACAGGGCACTGAGCTGGGTATACTACTACTTCTTGCATGAGCCAGTCGCAGTCTGGTTGATTTAAGTATTACTTGCCCAGGGTACCGCTAAATGGAAACAGTTATTTAAAATTAGGTAAGTGTATGCAATATACTATACTAGAAACTAAAGAACATGTGATCAGATGATTTTGCCTTTGTGACAAGGAAACTCACTTTAATATTTTTGTTCTTAGCTGTTGTATAGCACTGGAATTACATAGGAGGCCTCTTGCGCTGCAGTACATTTTCAAAAACACATTTCAATAAAATGTGCCAGCATATGGCAGTACAGTGGTGTACCGTGTGTGTGTGTGTGCGCACACACACACACACACACACACACACACACACACACACCCCATGTCATAGTTTAAAGTTTTGCAAACATGTAAATCCATCATTCCCAGATTATGACTTCCACATATTGCAAGCTTCCACCTTCTCCTCCCCTAACTCATACCAGGTGGTGATAGACAAGCACATTCCTCAAAAGTTTATAAATGCTGCACCACTGGGATTATCCCAGTCATCTTCTCTCCTCTTTATGTAACTACTGGTTACACCAAAGACCGGAATGGCAGAAAGATCCTACGTTCTAAATCAAGGGTGATCTAGTCTCACTGCGAGGTCTTGGTCAACTCAATCTTTGTGATTAAATCAACTCAGGGATGCAAATGGACAGACATCATACTTCTCCAAGAACCAAGCTCTTCATCTAAATTAATGGTTCCTGAATAATAAAAAAAATACAATCTTCCTTCTCCCCCCCATAAAATAGGCCAATGAGTTGCACTGGAGCATGTTCAGGCCATCAGGTCCGATGAGCTGGTCTCAGATGCAGCATTGTACTACTTACTCAGACAACAAGAAAATCTTCAACAGTTTTCAATAGTTCTCTTCTACTGGTACTCCAAATACTAGAATTTTTTGTCAAAGATGAGCTTTCAAAGTGGTCTTAATCTGGCTTCTTACATTTGCCCCCCTAGTTTGTGTCCTTGCAAATTGCAACTGTTCATACAAACTGCTGAAGGTGAAATTAAAGGCTGCTTTTGAAAACTGGGCCCAATGCGTATTTTTTTTAAAATTACCACAGATGACTTAAAACATAAAAATTTTACAAAGCTACATAGATCCTATCCATATGGATATACTATACATAATGTAGCCATTAATTACTTGATTAATATCCTATTGTTTCAATGTGTGAATTTACTAGTATATAGAAGCTGTAAGTTTCTAGCAGCCTTGCAAGCAATTCAGGTGGAAAGCTTCAGTTTTATATCACTACTAAACAAGATTTCTCGCTAATAATAGTATCAGAGGGGTAGCCGTGTTAGTCTGGATCTGTAAAAGTAGCAAAGAGTCTGTGGCACCTTATAGACTAACAGATATATTTCCTTGTATTCTCGTCAGCATCCATCTGTTGTCTGTTGTCTGGTATTAGGCTGTAAACTCTGAAGGTATGGCTACATTTGGAATTTCGGAGCGCTGCCGCGGCAGCGCTTTGAAGTGTGAGTGTAGTCAGAGCGGCAGCGCTGGGAGAGAGCTCTCCCAGCGCTGCATGTAAACCCTTATGGGTGTAGCGTGCCGTGCTCCCAGCGCTGCTGCCCTGATTACACTGACGCTTTACAGCGCTGTATCTTGCAGTGCTCAGGGGGGGTGTTTTTTCACACCCCAGTTGCAGCGCTGTAAAGTGTGAGACAAGGACTTTTAGGAACTATGGTAATACAAATAACAGGTCACATGATCCAATACATGTGTAAAACAGCACCTGGATTATATCTATAAGGAAAGACCAAGCTTCAGTTCCTGATTATTTTCCTGTAAATATTAAATAACTAAGAAGAGAAACTGCGAAGATGGAGGTTAAGCACAGAACTATGCTGCAATACATTCAAAGAACTTTATCTAACGCTGTACCTTATTTCCTCTTAAGTCTTAGAGTATGGGAATTTTAACACCTATTCCCAAAATGAATCCTTTAAGTATTTAAAGAAGAACAGATCTCTCTCTCAGGATATTACCAGAATATAACGGAAGCGTATTTTTATGAATAAATGCCACATGATGGTGAAAAGTGGTCATTACTTCTGTTACCTGTTTAAACGTGCGAAGTCTGTCCAGTGTTTTCTGTCGCTCCTGACTAACCCAGGAGCTCTTTCTTTCCTCTTCATCTTGCAGCTGATCTTGCTTCTAAGAAAGGACATCAAAAACACATCACTTACTATGTACAGAACAACATTCATCATAAGAATTTCCAATTCAAGGTATTGTTGAGGTCAAGAGCTTATCAGGATTCTACTCTTATCAAGATTAGATATGTATATGAATAACAAGAATATCCTGAGTTATAAAGGTAAACTAAACAAGAATTTTGAAAGGTGTATAAACTCTCAAACTTCAGGGCATAAACCAACCTTTAACTTTTGGGAGCTAGAAGTATGCTCCCCTGGGGACTAGTTACCCCATAACTGCTTACTGCAGATTTTCTCTCTCTGAAGCAGCCAATATTAGTCACTGTCAGAGATAACATATAGGACTCAATGGGCCACTGTTCGATCCAGTTTGGAAGATCCTATGTTATTAAGTAATTAAACTTAACTAAAAAAGGAATTGCTTAAAAAAATCAAGTGTGCTTTGGATTTCATGTTTTGACTATAAAACAGGTTCCCTGTAAGGAATTAGTGCAGTTGGAAGATTAAATGGATTTAAAGGCTCCCTAATGAGACCTCAGGTTTCAAATTTATTCTCAATTTATGCTGATACAAAAATGATCTAAAAATAAATATTCTTAATTTGCCAACAAAATTCAGCAAAACACATTCTTTGGCTCTAGATGTCCACTACTAGAAAAGGAGTGCAAATGCTGGCTGAAATACATTAACAGAAGTGTGGGAAAGACTGCACAGCATTGCCAATGTCATCCTTAGCTCAGATTGGTACTATTGGTCCCCTGCTTTCATATGTTTAGAACTGAATTTAGGTGCTTAAGAAAAATGATGAGCAAACAGAAAACTATTAGTTACGTTGATACATGCCCAGTCTACACATTAAAATGCCAGTCTATACAATTGTGAAAAGTGAATCAATTTAATGGTTCACTTTTTCTGGTGTAAAAGAATTCTTTTAAAACCCATTTGCAGTCAAATTAGAGAAAGTAGGTTTGGTCCCGTTCTCCTCCCCCCTCCCCAATAAAAGTATTTGCTTTGGCAATGTGAAGATACATATTACAAAATTTTGTATGAGAGGAAGCAGTTTAACTCCCTCAATCCCAACCCCAAGATGCTATCCCTCAATATGTGACTGCCAAAAGACAACACAAGTACAAACAGAAATACCAATTAATTCATACAAATATTACAAGTGGAACTGGTGGCACTGCCTGTTTGAAGGTTGGCCAATACTTCCCATTAAAAGACCTTGTTTTCAGATATTTATAAAAAACTTTGCCAAACTTTTACCATTTGTGCTGAAGTTTTCCATATTAAGTATCTACTTCATGCTGATTTTTTTGGTGTTTTAGTCAGAACGGTTTAGTGATTTCTGAGAACTAGACAAGGGCAAAATAATATTAATGTTAAAAGATTCTGACAACTTTGTCTATGAAAAGTGTTAGTGGCAGGCTTTGGAGTGGATACCTGAAATTTGGCAGGGATTGTGTGAGAGATATGCCTTTTGCCCTCCTGGAGAAAATCCATCCAAATTTGGCCAAGTTATAAGTCTATGAAAACAAACTGCACAAATTCTAGAGATTTAGATTTTAGTAGCTAAACTCCCTGAATATTCCATCCTCACCAAGCATGCTTGAGCCTCTCAGTTCTTAGTACTGACCAGACTGTGCATACACCATCTGCACGGAGCATACTGCACCAGAATTACAGGGGCAGAGCTAGACCTTCCTTGCAACTGCTGCTATTCTCCGCTGGAGAGGGGCTGGGCAGCAAAAATGACAACAAGAGGACTTCTCTCAACTGTACTCTCAATAATGGCCCTTGTCTAATACCCACACAGCATGGAGGAGGAAGCCACCTGACTTGAATTCACAGGAGACAAGAGCCTGACTGGAGGTGAGGGAGAGGAAGAAATACAAAGGATCAAAATGGAATGGAGAAGAGAGGGAGGAAGTGACAGGAACAGAAACTGTCATTGAGATTTGGTGGGAGGAAGGAGTCTGGAGCCAATGGCGGAAATGAGGATGAGGGGTTGAGTGCCAGTTGTCCAAGGATGGAGAGGACACTGAGATCAGCCAACGAGCTAGGGGGCAGAGGAGAACTGGGACTGGCTGGGCAGGGAGATTGAGAATGGAGAACCGTGAGGAGTGGAGACAGACGGGGACAGCAAGGTCTAGGGGACTAGGATAAGGAGCCCCATGCAGGAAAGAGACAGGACAGGGACAGGTTAGAGGGACCAGGACTGAAGGCATCAAGATTGGGGTGAGATGAGGTGAGAGAGAGAAAGAAAGGTGTTTGTGCCCACAAGAAAATACTCATTCCAAAGCCTGGAACAGAACCCAAGATCACTGAGCTTCACCACTCCTCTGCTGTCAGCAACGTCTGGGAAACCCTCTGGCAAAGTGTCTCTCATCCATCTCCAGTGTGTCCACATAGAGGATGACAACCTGTTACTGCTCTTAGTTATTCCAGAAACTCAAATGGCAGAGATCTGCGTGATGGATCTAGAAGTTCCCACTCTGACGACCCACGTGGACATCAATATAAGCCACATAATGGCATTTGATTTTTTCTGGTTTGCTTTTTTAAACACAGAGGAAATTACATACAAAAATTACATTAACAGAGCATTAAAGCTGACAAGTCAAACAGTCAAAAGTTAAGATATGCTAGAATTAAGATTCAGCCCCCTTTTACTTATGCAGTATGATACAGTCTTTAATTACAGGATCACATACTGTTTTTTCCATAGGCCCTTGCCTTGTTCATTGCACAGGATAGACATGTTCTGGGAATGACTCAGGGTTATATAGTGAGGAAGACTATTGATAGGACCCTCTGCCTCACTTGTAGAGGAAGAGGGAAACTGAGGCAGGGGACTGCAGGAAGAGAAAGAACAGTCATGGTTAAGGCAGCTGAATGCTGACTTGGATTATATCCCTGCCTCGGTCACGAAGTTCCTGGGTGATGCTAGATAAGTCACATAAACCACATTTTTCACAGGTAGTCACTAAGCTATGTCTACACTGTGAAGAAAAACCCATGGCTGGCCTGTGCCAGCTCACTTGGGCTGCCTGTGCTGTTTCATTGCAGTGCAGACTTCCAGGCTCAGGCTGCAGCCCAATCTCTGGTACCATTCCACCTCGCAGGGTCCTACAGTTTGGGCTGCAATGAAACAGCCCCGTAGTCCGAACCCTGCGAATCTGAGTCAACTGGCACGGGCCAGCCATGGATGTCTAATTGCTGTGTAGACATACCCAGATTGTCTGTTCCTTATTTTCTGGGTATCAAACTTGATATGCTGAAGTGTGATTTGCAGAAGTGCTAAGCACTCATAATTGCAACTGAAGTCACTAGGAGCTGTGCCTGAAGTGCTATACAATGCTAAGAACACTGAAGAATCAGGTGCTACGCACCTCAAATTGGGCACCTAAACTCAGAGAATACTTTTCATTTTAATCCCTCTGTACCTCCATTTCCCCATCAGAAATTCATTCCCTGATCTCACAGGGGTTTGTGAAGATAAATTCATTAATGGTCATGAAGTATTCATACTACAGTCATGAGCATCATAGAAAAGCCGAGGAGGAAAAACAGATACTTACCTGCACAGAAACTGTGGTTCTTCAAGACGTATTGTTCATATATACATATATAGTCCACTGCTGATGGGTGCAAACCCAATGCGCTTGAGCCGGAGACTAGGATGGTGCATGCGCCCTGCATGTCACTGTGCTTCCAAACCAAGGGCATAAGGGATGGGATCATTCCAACCACTCTCAATTCTCTCATCACCAGCAGACTCAATGATGAAAGACTCTACAGTAGTGGGAATGGAGGGCTGGTTATGGAATATATGTATGGACTATACATCTCAAAAGTAACCACAGTTATGATACATGCAACAGGTTCTTCGAGTGATTGTCTGATATATTGTATCTATATTTGTATGTTCAACTGTTGGTGACTCCCAAGCAGTGACCTGTTAAACAGAAAATGAAGCACAGTTCTACCAAAGACGGCATCATCTCCGCAAGCCTGTGAAATGGCATAGTGCTGAGTGAATGTGTGGACAGAAGGTCACATTGTTACTTCTCAAGTGCCTCAAAACAGTAGGTTCCTGAGAGAGACACTGGAGTGAATTGAGCTCTTATTGAATGAGAAATTATTTTATCAGGTGGGGTTTTACCAACCAGCTGATAAAGTCTCACGGGGAGATCCAACTGGAGATTCTTTGTGCAGAGATAGTGTCACCCTTGACTTTCTCGATGAGCTACAACCAATATAGGAGACTTTCTGAAGTCTTTAGTTTGTCAAAATAGATGTGCATAGAGTACTTTCTAATTAATGTAACCTCTGTTACCCTTTATCAGAATGTGGCTTTTGAAAAAACTTCAATGATCTGGTTTAAATAAAACTCTGAAGCCACTTTAGATAGAAACTTGGGGCGTGATTTTATGGAAACCTTGTTCTTGTGGGAAATTGTGTATGGAAGACCTGCCACCAATGCAACTCCCCTATCCAAAGTTCTTGTCACCAGGAAAGTTGCCTAAATGCAAGATGGAAAAGAGCATATGACCCAGGGTTTGAAGCGTGAGCACACAAGCCCTAACAGAACTAGATTTAAATCCCAAACTGTAACAGGATCTTTTACTGGAGGAAAAACTTTTGTTAAATCTTTCATAAATCTCTTTACCACTGGGTGAGAGAACACTGAGGATCCAAGTACAAGGGGATGAGATGGCTCCTAAGGGTATTTGCAGAGAGCTTAATCAAAGCCCTAATTTGTTAAGGTGTAATAAGTAATCATGAATAGTAAGAATCTGAGATTTTGATGGTGACAGATGTTGTAGCGCTGATTTGGAAAATCTCTTCGATTTTACTCGGTATGTAGACCTGGCAGAATACATTCTTTATGGTATTGTAAATTAACACTACAGCATAAGTTTCATCCAGAAACTGACTGGCATCCAACTCATATCATAAAGCATAAAACTCCACCTAATAAGTGCGTAGCCACATTTTGCACTAGCTTCAGCTTCCAAGTGGTATCAGTGTAAACAGCCCATGCTCCTTGTTTATATTTATAAAACATAGTGCTTGTGTTGTCCATTGATACTTGAATAGCAAGGCCTTTTATTTCTTGAAGAAAAACCTCAGAGGTTTGTAGATGGCCATTAACTACTGTATGTTTATGTGGAGGAACTCGTCCCAAGCAGACCAAACTCACTCAACTGTTAATCTGCCAATGTGGGCTCCCCAGTCCAGCACAGAACTGGAGGACCTTGGTTGGGATGTATACTAACACATGCAGGTGAGGTTTGCTTGGTCAGTATATTGATCCCAATCAGCTCTGCACATTTCTCAGATGGGAGACAAAGATGCGTGATGCCATGAGGCCTAGTCACCTGACGCACATTCTGACAGAAGTCAGTTGGTAGGCTTGGGAAGCACGGTGGGAGAGATTATATAACTGGACCATTGTTTAGAACGTTTCTGGAGCTAACTATGGTGGAGTCTAATACAATTCCGGTGAATTCTATTCTCTGAGAGAAGATCAATACAGACTTTTTTTTTTTTATTAATAGGTCCAGATGACAGAATAATTGAAGGATATGTTGACCGTTTTCCTCCACTTTTTGTGATGTCTCCCAAATTTACCCAGTGATCCAAGTACGGGAATACCTGGGTACCCATTTTTCTGAGGTAGGCTGCTATGACAGTTAGGCACTTTGTGAATATCCTGGGAGCTGCTGACAGTCCAAATGGTAGAACCCTGTATTGTCATAATGGTTTCCTACCATCAACCTCAGAAAGTGTTTGTGGACCAGATGGATTGTGATGTGAATGCAGAAATTCTCGCATAATCACTGACTCTAGTAGCTAAGGATTTATGGAAAAGAACAGTAAGTAGTGAGAAACTTGTGATAAAATGATGTGAGATGGCAACATGGTTAAGCTCTTTAAAGCTTACTGTAATTTTCAAGAGATACTGAAATCAGTTTTCCTTGTATGTCAGGATATGATGAATAAAACAGTAAATTAATTTACTTGACATACCAGAATCCTTTTCTTTATAGAAAAAGCTGAACTAAACTATCAATTTTTACTGTCAGAGTGAAATTTAATATTTTTGCATTTTCTTGAAAGGTTATATAAATTCATATGTGATATTTCACATGTAGCCCTTTCATGATGCTAATTATGAAACATGATCTCAGGACAAGTTTATCATACATGTTCGATATAAAATGTGTCCACTTTACCACTTTAATCAAAGTTTGACAGTGAAGAGACTATTTGGATTGTGGTGCATCTCTGTCCCAAGTATTGTTACTAAATATAAATATTTAAATATAAACAAGTGTCCAAGACCCACAAGGAATTCGGAAAAATCACCCCATCTAACCGGAACTGTGTGAGAAATATGGCAATTTAAACAGCTAATACGGCCTCTGTGATGGGGGCGAGAGGGGAAAAATGCCATGAAGTATACAGATGAGAGATTCTGGGACTACATATTGCTTTATTTAATACTTGGTAGAAAGTGACTTTTCGGAAAGTCCCTATAATTTCATCCCTACCATCTGTTGCTGAGACAGTATGAGATAGTTACCCAGGATTCTCAATGTCCAGTTACACATTGCTATGGAGGCTGGTAACTGTGAACATGCCAATGCGACTGAAATATAATTTTGACAAAGTCTGTAAGCAAGTGGATTCACCTACCCACATTAGGTTCAGTTGTGTGTGGCATGGCTGTAATTCATGGTGGAAAGCTATTGTTCAGATAGCACCACTCCCTGCCAGCTCTAGATGGGTTTCTGAAGGACAAGTATCAGGGATGGATACCGTGTTATAAACAGCCTTTGACTAACTGCATTTGGTGCCCAACTTAAATACAGCCGCAAACCCTAATGTAGCTACATAGTACAAGACAAGATTCACTGGCAGTTTAAATATGAAAGAAATCTTTCGTATGCTTTTCCAAGTTATATTATTTCACTGCTTTTTGCAAAACAACCTTTCAGCAGTTAATGGCAGCGATACTACTTCATATTCATAGACCACCACAATTTGCCAGTCTTGCCTAACTGGAAGAAAAATACCTGTTTCTTTGCAATTGTTAAGATACGGTACCAGAGAGACCTCAGTATTGATGGAAAATGATATTAAATTATACATTTTTAGTTGATAGGTCATTACAAACTTGTCTGCATCTTAACTGAATAATAAGACATAGCTACAAGTAGGTTATAGCCACAATAAAAAAACAATACATAACTAGCTAAACTTAATATGTCACAAAATGTTCAGTCTAATCAAAGAAATTCCATGAGGTTTCTGTTTGACTCCCAACGACAAGCAAATGCCAGAAAGATAACAACTCCTTAACCATAACCCATGTTTATTACCCATAAGAGTTTATACTATGAAAAACCTCTGCTACTCTTCAAAACGCCAGGAAAAACATTTGTAGTTGGAAATATTTTAAACCTTTTTTTATTTCTTAAATGTTTGTGAGATGCATGCTTGCAAATACGTTAACCAAATGCTAAGCTCCTAATATCATTCCTACATAAATGGTAAAATACTTTATGTACCAAGATGGACCTTGCTAACTAATTACTAATGTAAGAAGCTACTAAAGTATAGGCTATTTATATTCATGGCAGAAAATAATTAATTAATGGCAGTACTTAAGGAATTCTCATACCCAACTCAGGAAGACAAGGATCATCCTCTTTCTAAAAACTGTCACATAGAATCAACAACTTCTTTAATAACTGTTTAAGCCAAAGACTTTGCTTTAAGAACAAAAAAACAAAAACAAAAACAAAAACAAAACTTTTCTATAAAAACAGGAAGAGTTTCTGGAAACAATTTCATTTCCTGCTGAACTCCAATACCTTCATACATTAACAAACTACATATTCATAAGATGAAGAGGCCTCTAAGAACAACCCATGGAAGTAATCAAACAGTGAAGGGGTGACAGCAACCAACTTTTAATCTAAATAAATCTGAAAGGTTTGTTTTTCTATAATTTTATGAAAATAGGAAGAAGGGCATAAAACACACCCTCTGCTACCCTGCTCAAACACAGTACTCAATATAGTTCATCCTGTCCATCTCTACAAGTAAGCTACCACGAACAGCTACGAAAGAGAAGACTCAAAGAAATAACCCCATGAAAACCTCACCAAGATTTCAGCATGGTTTGAGAGAACATTAACTAAAACATTAAAACTCTTTTAATGATTTTATTGGGATGTAAAAATGCTGCTGTACCTTAAAATATTAACAGTTTTTCCTGTTAATTACAAGATGATTAAACCATGTATCCTCAGAGAGGAGACAGAAGCTAAACAGAAGAATAGTGGGGATTTAAGATTGTTGATATTTGTAAGTTGTCTGTTTCAAGACAGCTCCTTACAGGACTTCTAAATAGCTAATTTACTTATTTTGTTGATTTCTTAGGATTTAACTAAGATTGTTTACTATGGCCATCTATAAAACTGACTTTTTTATTAATAACTGGACGAGTCCCATCTGCCCTTAAACAAACTGTTTGTGTATGAGCAAAACAATTTAAGTATCTAATAAGATACTAAGAGTGAACTTACTGTAATTTGGGGAAACAATATAATTGTGTCTTGATTTAAGTTAAATTGGAAAAGATGGGGATGAATATGAAAGTTGTAAGGTGGATAAGGAACTGGTTAAAGGGGAGACTCCAGCAGGTCGTCTTGAAGGGTGAACTGTCAGGCTGGAAGGAGGTTACTAGTGGAGTCCCTCAAGGATCGGTTTTGGGACCGATCTTATTTAACCTTTTTATTACCAACCTTGGCACAAAGAGCGGGAATGTGCTAATAAAGTTTGCAGATGACACGAAGTTGGGGGGTATTGCTAACACGGAGAAGGACAGGAATACTATTCAGGAAGATCTGGACCACCTTGTGAACTGGAGTAAGAGTAATAGGATGAAATACAATAGTGAAAAGTGCAAGGTCATGCACTTAGGGATTAATAATAAGAATTTTAGATATACGTTGGGGACGCATCAGTTGGAAGCGACGGAGGAGGAGAAGGACCTTGGGGTATTGGTCGATAGCAGGATGACTATGAGCCGCCAATGCGATATGGCTGTTAAAAAAGCAAATGCGATTTTAGGATGTATTAGGCGAGGTATTTCCAGCAGGGATAAGGAGGTGTTAGTACCGTTATATAAGGCGCTGGTGAGACCCCATCTGGAATATCATGTGCAGGTCTGGTGTCCCATGTTCAAGAAGGATGAATTCAAACTGGAACAGGTCCAGAGACGGGCTACTAGGATGATCCGAGGAATGGAAAACCTGCCTTATGAAAGGAGACTCAAAGAGCTTGGCTTGTTTAGCCTGGCCAAAAGAAGGCTGCGGGGGGATATGCTTGCTCTATATAAATATATCAGGGGGGTTAACGTTAGGGAGGGAGAGGAATTATTTAAGTTTAGTACTAATGTAGGCACGAGGACGAATGGGTACAAACTGGATATTAGGAAGTTTAGACTTGAAATTAGACGAAGGTTTCTAACCATTAGGGGAGTGAAGTTTTGGAACAGCCTTCTGAGGGAAGTAGTGGGGGCAAAAGACTTATCTGGCTTCAAGACTAAACTTGATAAGTATATGGAGGGGATGTTATGATGGGATAGTTTAATTTGGGCAATTGATCTTGGATTATCACCAGATAAGTCTGCTCAGTGGTTTGCGGGGAGATGTGGGATGGGATGGGATGGGATGGGAACTGAGTTACTGCAGAGAATTCCTTCTTGGGTGCTGGCGGGTGAGTCTTGCCCACATGCTCAGGGTTTAGCTGATCGCCATATTTGGGGTCGGGAAGGAATTTTCCTCCAGGGCGGATTGGCAGGGGCCCTGGAGGTTTTTCGCCTTCCTCTGCAGCGTGAGGCATGGGTCGCTTGCTGGTGGATTCTCTGCAGTTTGAGGTCTTCAAACCAGTTTTGAGGATTTCAATAACTCAGTCCTGGGTTAGGGGTTGTTATAAAAGTGGATGGGTGGGGTTCTGTGGCCTGCCTTGTGCAGGGGGTCAGACTAGATGATCATATTGGTCCCTTCTGACCTATGAGTCTATGAGTCTAAGAGAAAAACGCTCCCCAAAGGCGGTTTACTTTCAAGGGTGTAATTTCTTTTAAAAACTCTCCACACAGACACATACAGAAGAGATCCTAACAGAAGTAACCAGTTTATCATTTATGTTGTCATGTGTGTTGTTTTGTTTAATGTTTTCTTTTCCTTTCTTTATAACCATGGTTAATAATTTATGATTATTTTGGTTGGACACAATCGTGGTATCCCCTAAGATATGTAAAAGAACCCCTCTGACTAAAATAATGGAGTTACACCCCAGAATTGGCAATAAGAAAAAAAAATTAAGAGCTGACTTACCATTTCTCTCTCTAAACTAAGTATTTTTATAATTTTTAAAATAAACTTACTGGACATCCAACAATTTAGATGAACCCCCTTTTTACAACACAACACATTTCAGGGTTCTAACTATATAGCAAAATATTTCGTTCAAGATATCGCTTTAAAAAACTAGTCCAAAGATCTATCTATAGTCACTCACTCACTCACTCATGCCCGTCACCCCAATCGCCAACCAAAGATCTCCAGAGTCCTCTATCCATTCGCTCTAGCTGGTTCCAAGTATAGCCCACTTTTTTGCTATCAGCCTGAAATTGGCTTAGTGGCTTCCACATGGCTTTTACCACCCAGCGTCATGCATCTTCGAGTTAAAGACCGTTCTTTTTCCAGGGTAAAAGTCTCTGTTGTTGGCGTTTCTGTAGCAGGTTGATTTTTTACGAGGTGGAGTTGCTAGCCCCACGCCCAACCCTCCTCCTTTATCCTGACTTGGGACAGGCAGATGGCCCCAAAGGAGTTCTATCTATAGTAAAAGAGAATAAATAACCTCCAATAATGTGTGGGAGTCATTAGTTTAACAACATCAGTTTTACTTTAAAAAATTAGATAAGATATCTTATCATGAACTTCTACTTACTCATCTTTATCCAAAGTTTCCAGGTTATATGCCAACTGTTCAAAATAGTAATCCATCTGAAAACACTGCTCTAATTAATGCATGGCAAGGGATATAAAAAATGAATCAAAGGCTAATTTCAATAACCGAGCACAAACTCACTAGTTGCACAGTATGATGCATTCTGTATTTCTCTTCACTCTGATGGCGCTGCTGGAACTTTTCATTATGCTTTGCGATGCAGATCTCCTGTAGAGACAAAATATTACCTATAAAGTATACATTCCAAATATCAACTTATAAAGGCATACGGTAATATTTTACAAACAGCACTAAGCATTAAAAAGTAAAATTGTTTAAGCAGTCATCATATAGTAATCTAATTTAACTTTGAATAAAGACACAAAACCTAAACAACTGTGTTAACACTGTTCTTGACTACCACCAGAGCATATAGGTAGCAGCTACTAGCCAAGTCTAACACCATTATCGATGTAGCACAACTCACTGATTTTTCAAAAAGTTGAGAGTGCACAGCTACTCCTGCAACTCCATTTTAACTGACGTGAGCAATGACTGCTAACATTGAAGCAAAATTAGATAATTATGTATTCAGCTAGACAACTGGCAACTCACAAGTGCAAATTCCTAATTTCCATGTGCAATTGGTGACTGCACACACAAACATGGATGCTATTGTATCTACATTTCTGCACCTGCACCTTATTTTCCAAGAGTCATTTCTGACATGTCTAATTTAAAGAACTGATGAAAAAATGGCTCTTTAGCTATTACACTTACTGTGTTACATTATACACACACAGTTACCTCACATTAATTACAGGAAGTTCTCACAATATTGTAAACTTGACCAAACTTCAGTTGGATTATGCTCCACATGTAGAACTGATTGCAAGCGTGCCCCTCCATAAGGGGAAAGAGGCACTGGGTATGCTCATCCATTACAGACAAGGCACCATCACAGGCATCATCAAAGATAGTTGATTTGACCTCAGCCATCAATCAACAGACACCTGCAGTGGTGTTAGGAAGGCTCAATTAAGTCAAGAAAACAAAGAAATCAAAATGTCTAATGGAGACCAAAAATACAGCAGAAGCCTAACACCAACTCTCAAACTTTAAGAAGGGAAAATCATTTACAATAGGAATAAAAAAGGGAAAATGCTACATTCTCCTCAAAGAGGACCAGTGGGGATAGTGATGGGCAAGAAGTAGGCAGAGTTTGTGTCCAGCCTCAACAGGCAATGTTACCTAAAAAATTTCAAAGAGCAGACACCTACATGGAAATTCATGCAGGCAATACTCAAAGAAGAATGTAGGTTCATAATGGAATATCCTTCTGAATTATTGGTAAATACTAACACTTTAAATTTTTAATCATTTTATTGGTCATTAATAGGGTTGGAAACCTGAATCCTCTATTTATCCATAAAATAAAGGCACTAGGCAGCAAACGTTTCCTATAAACTAAACTTTGGAAACTACAACAATAAATTTAGAATATGATAAATGACTTTCAGAAGCTGAGACTTAAACGTTAGATCTCTGTTTTGTTGTCTCTCAAACCTGTTAGCTTGTTTAAAAGATTATTGTAACTTTTTGGGCAAGGTACTGCATTTCTACGCTAATATATTTTAAGTTGTGACTAGTACGGTGAGGAGAAAAGAGAAATCAGAGAAAGAAAATGACAAAGGTTACTATACTTACAGATAATTCCTCAGACAAATGTACCAAAAATGCCATTTCACTTAAGAGTTGACAATCAAAACAATTTGAAACAACAAAAATGAAAGATGTTTCTAATGAGTCAGACAAGTAAACAATTAGCACAAAACCTATAGTGAGCTCACTTTCTAGTGATCAAGAAATGACCCATTCTAATATTTTAGGTCTCTATTTCTTTTATATCTAAATAAAAACTCTGATTTGGAACTATTAAATAAGACCTTTTAAATTTGAGATGCTCATTAGAATGTTGCTCTGATGTTACTTGAGCAGGACTGAATTTACAAATTATACACTTCCATTTACCCCAATTTTAAAAGTTATTAAACTTAAATAAAGCCCTGAAGAGAGAGAGAGTAATTCAAGGTCTTATATAAAAAGACACAAACATGAAAAGATGACTAAATGTTCAACTTTTATTTTTAGTACAGTTGCCCTTTCTTTGGTTGTAAGAAATGCTGATTATATGCTAATTAAAATAGGAAAGCTTAACGTTAAGATGAAAAAATAAAGGATGGTATCAATGTAAGAAATCAAAGTCTTTGTTCTGATGCTCTTTAATTTAGAAATTAGATATTCAGAAGATCATGCAGACTTAGCTAAAGATGCATGCTATTTGCATTTTACGGCTTTGTTTCAGAAAGCATATGGGAATAGCTCCAAAGAGTAGGCTTTTTTTAATGGATTCTATAGTAATAGGTTCTCTCTCTTCAAATCACTGGGCTAATTTCTACAGTGATATCAACGTGTGCTTCTATTTTTTAAAACAAAAAACAAACAAAAAAACCCAGAAAACCCTCAAGTTTACAAGCTATCTTCACTTTTTCTAACAAAAATCTGGTCAACCCTTTCAGCCTTTGTCACTTAATAAAACTACTTGATTACTACTAGCAAAAATGAACACATATGTTGATTTCCTAAACTTCCATTGTACTTTGTATTCATATTTAAATACAATGCATTAAAAAAATTGTCTTGCATGGGTTTGTACTCCATAGCACCGCTGTTATAGGCAGCGATGGTCACACTACCTGCAATAGTTATGTTTGCCTAACACTTTTCATTAAAAGATCCAGTTTTCAGTTGCTTGTAACTCTGCCAAATTTTAATAGTGAGTGTAATTAACCAATTTACCAAGAGTTGTGGTAAATTCTACATCACTGGAAATTTTAAAATCAAGACTGGATTTTTTTAAAGACGTGCTCTAGCTCAAAATAAATTATTCTGCGGAAGTTTTATTGCCTGTGTTATACAGGAGGTCAGAGCAGATGATCACAATGGTCCCTTCTGTCTTTGGAATCTATGAATTTAACCATTCAGGTTGAAATTTTCAATGCCATGTGTCTGCCTAAAGTTCTGGGAAAATGTCAGCAAAAATACTTCAGACATCAAGAATGAGGTTAGGGAAAAGCATACATCACTGGCAAAACAATGACTCTTACAACTGTTTAATTTAAAACATCTAGAGCAGCATTTCTCAAATGCAGCCACCATGGCTTTTTGTGCAGTCACAGCCTCCTGGACAGTGATTGCGGGGACAAACCAGTGTAAACAAACATATAAATATCACTTTTCATAGAAACAGACTTACTAGCTAGCAAGTCTTAATAAAAAACAACCAAAAAAGCAAAAGAAACAACAAAAACAAAAAACACAAGAACATGCAAAGTACATTATGTGTTTCTATTCTGTTTAGGTCCAGTAAAGAATAGAGACAACTGAACATTATTTTTATTTTTATTATTGAGCCTACAGAAACCTACAGAAATAAAAGCAGCAAAGAATCCTGTGGCACCTTATAGACTAACAGATGTTTTGGAGCATGAGCTTTCGTGGGTGAATACCCACTTCGTCAGATGCATGTCTATAAGGTGCCACAGGATTCTTTGCTGCTTTTACAGATCCAGACTAACACGGCTATCCTTCTGATACTACAGAAATAAACTACAATTTGGACATGTATGTGTGCATATTTATTTTTCTTAAAATTAATTATTTTAGGAAAAATTGTCAGAGTGGCCTCCAGCAAGAATTGGTGGCCACACTCCAAGACCACCAAAAAATTTCTTGAGAGCACTCTCACATTGGAGCTAGGATTTCGTATTTGATCCAGGGGTGGGGGAGGGAGGATCGCCCTGGGAACACAGAGATCTTTGCCTGTTGTCATGGAAATCCACCCAAAATTCAGCCAAGTTATAAGCCTCTGAACATCACCTTTTGTAGGTGCTCAGTAGAGGTTAAGGGGCATTTACAAAACTTTTTAAATATTTCACCTCCACTAAGCATTCTCCTCCCCCACAGAGCTCTGTGTCAGCCATACTGAGCAAAGCCTTTCCTGTAATTGTTCTTCCCAACTGCCAGGGTCCCTTGGACACTAGAACAGAGTATGGCGGCCGTATCTTCTTTGATCTCAAACATTCCGCTTGCTGGAATCCAGGCAGTATGGAGGAGAAGGAAACATCCTGAGGAAGAAAAGGGAAAGAGGTTGGGAGAGAGGGGAGAACCCCTGGGGCTTGATTTGCAGAAGCGTTAAGCACTGACCTGCAATTGAGGTCAATGGGCTCTGTGCTTCAAGTATATAAAATGCTATCTGATGACAAATACTCTGAAAAAGTCAAGTCCTAGAGTCTCAAACTGAGCACTCAAAATTAGTGGACAATGGTCAATTTTGTCCTTATTCTCTGTGCCTCAGCTCCCCAGCTTTAAAATCACATGACCTCACAGACGTGTGAAGAAAAAATGACCAATGTTCATGAAGCACTCCAAATACTAAAGTGATGAGTGCGATAAGAAAAAAGTCCATGAGAAATTAAAAATTTGGCATTCGATGCAAGGTTTGGATAGTGTGCAGTAAATAATGCATGAAGTCATAATAAGGATAAAAAGTAATATTGAATAACTATCATTCAGTGAGAAATGTCCATCCCATGTACTGAATTAAGCATCCTTAATTCTGGCATTTCCAGACTGAGTTCTTGACTTTGCAACTTTAATGTTCTTTTAAACAGTTTTTAAAAAAATACATACATAATCTAATCTATCAGGATTGAGGGCCATTTGTTAAGATATTACTACTTCCCAGGAGAGTTTGTAATCTTTGATCCAGCTTGTGATATTCTTACGGAATAGCACCTTACTCCACAAAATCTCACTCACTTCATCAGGGCTCATTGGGGAGGTGAGGCACTATCTTAGTGGAAATGTATGGTTTCCTCTTGCACTACTGGCTTTTCACTGATTGTGTGGAAATCCAAGCAGGCTCATGACGGGGGATAGGAAATCATTATTCATGGTGCCTAAGACAGCTTCATTGGCCAACTGTTTTCCCAGCCTGCCTATGATAAGGAATAAGTTCCCAGAGCAAGGAATATTTCAGGATCTTTACAGCTGTTCACTTGTTCCAGGATGTGCTCCCAGCAGGGTTGGCTCTAGGCACCAGCTCAGCAAGCAGGTGCTTGGGGCAGCCAAGGGGAAGGGGTGGCAAGTCGGGCTCTTCGGCTGTAATTCGGCAGCGGGTCCCTCGGTCCCTCTCGGAGGGAAGGGCCTGATGCCAAATTGACGCTGAAGAAGAAAGCAGCATGGTGGAGCTGCCGCTGATCACAATTGCGGCTTTTTTTTTTTTTGCTTTTTTTTCCCCCCCCACTGCTTGGGGCAGCAAAAACCCTGGAGCCCAGTGATGGCCCAGACACCTGCTTGAGCAGAAAAGTGGACACCACCTGTTCTTGAAGAAGGTATTGCGATCCATCTCTGTGCAGTAACTGCAGTTCTTCAAGAGGTTGTGTCCCTATGGGTGTGCCACTTCAGGTGCTCATGTGCCTCTTGAGCCTTTGATTGGAGATTTTCACTTAGTGTCTACTCGGCCCGCAAAAGCACTTAATACCACCTCGTGCCAGATACAAAGACTATATACGGGCATGCAGGCAAAGCACCCTCTGTTCCTTTCCCACCCAAACATCCCCTAAGGAATAATCCAAAGCAGAGGGCAAGGAGGCTGGGTAGTGGAGCACCCATAGTGACACATCTCAAAAAACTATGGTTACTGCACAAAGTGAGAACCTCTTTTTCTTGTCTGAGTAGCATCTTTATGGGTGCTCAACTTCAGGTGATGTCTGAGCAGTATCACCAGATGGAGGAGGGGGCTTCAGAATAGAGTCCAGAACTGAAGAGAGTACTGCACAACCAAGTGCCACAGCAGATCTGACAACATGAATCAGGGCACAATGTTCAAAAAACATATATATTGAAGCCCACGTAGAAGCCCTACATATTTTAGATACTGGTACATTCTTCAGTAATGCCACAGATGTTGCCTGTGATCTAGCTGAACATGTTTTCACACACACGCCCTTTTTGGGGTAAGAGAACGCCCACAGCATCGTAACAAGTGGTAATACATCCAGGTATCCATCTTGATAATCTGAGTAGAGATCGAGAACCCCATGAATCTATCCGCAAAGAAAATGAAGAGCCTACATGACTTCCTAAATTACTTGGTCCTATCTAAATAGAAGGATAATACCCTGCTAACACCCAGGATATGTAAACAGGATTCCTGTAGTGAACTATGTGGCTTCAGGAAAAATACTTGTATATGAATGGGTTGATTACGATGGAACTTCAATAGAATCTTAAGTAAGAATTTAGGGTGTGGCTGTAAGGAGAATGTGCCCTTAAAGAACACCATAAAGAGGGGGTGGGAGAAATCTGTCATCATGGCTCCAATCTCTCTGACCCTATGGGCCGATGTGATAGCTGCTAAGAAGGCCATCTTCACAGATAAATGCAACAGAGAACAGGTTACTAGTGTTCGAATGAAGGTCTCATAAGGTAACCGAGTACCAGGTTGAGGTCCCAGGTCAGAGTAGGTGCCTAATCTGTGGACATTTCTAATCTGTCTCCAAACCCTTAGTAAACCTAGACTATTCTGGGTGAACAAATATGGAGAATCCTTCTACCAGAGAATGAAAGGCTGATATTGCAGCCAAATAGACTTTAACTGAACTCATAACCCTGATTTCTTTAGATCCAATAGATCATCTAAGATGACAAAGTGACACTGCTGCAGGCAGAAAGCAGCAATGACACCATCAGTGGAAGAATCTCTTCCATTTCTGCAGGTAAGTAATGCAGGTTGATCTTTTCCTGGAAGTACAAGAGGTGTTACTGAGTAGTAGAGAGCAGGAGGATTCTAGTTCCGTGAACCATCGAGGAGTCATGCTTTGAGGTGGAGAACTACTAGGCTGGGATGAAGCACAACCCACAACCTGTAACAGGAGATGAGGAAAAGTTGGGAGCCTGAATGATGGTTGGACATCTAGGTGAAGCATGTAAGCATACCAAGCTTGTTTCGGTATTGCCAGCACTATAAGGATAACTCTCTCTGTCCCTGTTCATCATCCTTAGTATCAGTGGTGTTGGAGGAAATGCATAGAACAAACCCTTCTTCCAAAAAAGGCATCTCCCAAGGAGTGGTGGCCCAGACACCTGCTTGAGCAGAAAAGTGGACACCACCTGTTCTTGAAGAAGGTATTGAGATCCATCTCTGTGGCAGTCCCTATTTTAGGAACATGCTGTGGAGAACTTGAGTGTTCCGTACGTAATCCTGTGAAAAGTGTCTGTTGGGGATATCAACTGTGGCATTCTGAATATGTGGGGAGGCAGAGTGCTAAAATTTGGATCTGATGAGCTACACACCAATTCCATAGTTTCATGATAAGATTATGAATATAATAGATGGTAAGCTCTGGCCATCAACAAATCCAAATATGTCCCCACAAACTGTATCTTCCATACAGGGGTTAATGGGGACTTTTTTACATTCAGCTGCAGACCCAACACCTGGAACAGGCAAGGACGGTCTGGGTGGAAGACAGCACCACTTCATAGGAGCGGCCCTTGAATAGCCAGTCATCGAAGTACAGGACACTTCTTGTCAGATATAAACAGCTGCTACTGCCAGGACTTTTGACACCACCACTGGGGCTGACGAAAGACCAAAGGGAAGCACTCAGGAGTAGAAATGATCCTGACCTATAGTGAAGTGTAGGTATTTCCTGTGTGATGGGTATAGCATTATATGGAAATAGGCATCTTGTAGGTAGAGAGCCAAAAACCAATCCCCTTTCTCCAGTGAGGGAATTACAGCTGCCAGAGTCACCATCCTGAACTTTTGAGACTTTCTGAACTTGTTTTAGAAGTCTTGGATCTAAGATTGGTCTCCACTCTCTGTCCTCCTTTGGCAGAAGGAAATACTTCAAGTAAAACCCCTTGCCGTCCTAAGTTCCCTCTAAGCTGCACAGCTGCTCAGAAGGCTATCAAGTGCAATGCACTTCAGGTGCCCCTCCCCCTACACCATGCTGCTCCTGCCTTCTGACTTGGTGCTGCTCCCAGGAGCCTCTCCTGCTTGCTATGCAGAGCGGGGGGGGGGGGGCGGAGGGGGCGGAGAGGAGAGGGTTTGCTGAAGTTAGGGTGTCCCCCTGCTCCCACATCCCCTCTCCACAGAGCGGGGAGAACGTGACAGAGCTCAGGAGTGGGACAACGGGAGATTGTTGTTGACTGCTGCTGTGGCTGCTTTGAGTGCTGATCTGCTTAAAAGGGCAACATACTTAAAGCGGCAACGCGTCTCTGTCTCACACACAGTGTACACCTCCGTCTTTCACATTCACCTCCCAACACATATGTGTATTATTATTATTGTTATTTCTTGAAACTTCCTGCAATACACATATATTCTCAGTAATTTTATTCTTTCAGTGTGCTGCTGTTTGAGTTTTTTGACTGGTCTATGCACTTCATAATTTTTATTTCTCTCTTACGATTAAATTTAATTCTTTGAGTGGTGAATTCTAAAATGCCTAAACCGTCCTGGCTGAAGTAATTATCTGTATGGTAACTTTTTAAAAATGTATATTATATCGATGTTTTTTGTTTCTACTGGTGGCGCACATCCACACATTACCTCAATAATTTGGTGCCCATAACAAAATTCATTCCGCACATGGATGGGAAAAATTAGAGGGAACATTGTTCCCTGTGAGGCGGAGGAACCAGCGATCTTGCCCCTAATCAAAGGAGAGTTCATTTCTTGTCTCAATAAAAACTCAGAGAGGGGTCCCTGAACGATAGGAAGAGGGATGGAGTGGAGAAAGTGATGTAAAATGGATGGTATAACTCGATGTTATGACCTCTATGACCCACTTGTCTGTAGTGATCCACCTCCAAGCATGTTTGAAATAGGCAAGGTGATCTCCAAAATGGGGAAGGTGGGCTCATGGGCGCAGCTGTAAATCCAGAGGTGCAGGAGGATTTGAACCATCAACCAATCCATTAAAACTGTTGCTTCAAGATGGCTGGGTCATCATGGAGAGTGGTCATGCAGCCCTCTTTCTCTGAAATCTATGTCTCTTTCTAGCGGGGGGTTTGGTGGATCTATGGAACCTTGAACACTGAATGGGATGTGATCTCTGGGCAGTTTGTTATCTACTAAACTTTGTCTTATTTGTAGGTGTATGTATACCCAGGGATCATAAAACAGTCCTAGAGTCCTTTAGCATGCACAAGCAGTCACGCATGATTTCCAAGAACAGTTTACAACCAAAGGCAAGATCCTCCACAGCGGTCTGTACTTCCCTCAGATGCCCTGCTCATAACCACAGCCGTGGAGATGGACCTGGCAGCAGTGTGTGCGCAGCACACCAACATGCTTGACAGGCAGTTCTGACCACCAAGTGGCCCTCAGATGATGGACTGGAATTGCTCCCTATGTTCTTGTGGCAGCAATTCAATAAAAACTGTGAATCTGTTATAATGTGTAAAATTATATTTGGCCATGACCACCTGACAATTCATCATCCTGAAATACAGGGTTGCTGACAAAAAGGCCTTTCACCCAAAGAGATCCTGCCTTTTCTAGTCCTTATTATATGGGGTAGACCTGGAGAAGTGCTCCCTGCTCCACTTATTTACCACATCCACCATCTGGGAGTTAGGTGTTGGGTGGGAGAACAAGTAGTCAGAAACCATAGGGGAAACATAATACTTCTTATCCGCCTATTTCCACATGGGTGGAACAGTGGCAGATGTCTGCCACCAGTCTTATTCAGATCTACAAGTGCCTCAGTGATGGGTAACGCCACTCTGGACAGGTTACTGACTACAAGATATCCAACAGTTTGTGCTGTGAATCACTGACTACTTCAAGAGGAATTTGAAAAGCGTCAGCTACCTTCTTAACAAGGTCTTGAAACTGTCGAAAATCATCAGCCATGGATGGTGGCAGAGGCATAACCAAGTGTTTGAGGGGTGACCTCCTTATCTTATCCTTATCCTAGCTTCCTGAACCTCAAACATCTGCTATGGGAGGGCTGGCTGGGGAGGAAAGGGCTGTACAACTCTGGCCTTCCTATGAAGAGTACCAGTGGTCTGGAAAATTCTTGATAGGCTGCCCAGAGATCCAAGTATGGACACTGGGGGTGAGAGGGCATATGGAAGTGGGAGTGGCATGAGGGGCCACCTTGATAATGACCCCAATCTTCCCTACGTCTTTAAGAGAATGGGTTGCTGAACAGATATGTTGGAGAGGCCTGAACAAAAATAGAGACCGACTGAAAGTCTCTTCTCCTCCATCTGATCCAAAGAGAGAGCACCCAATAAAAGTGATGGAGAAACCTGCAGTACTGGAGGACAGTAGTCTGTAGATCAGGGTCTCAGTACCAAGAGATGATCACTACCCATAAATAGTAGGGACTCTGGTTATTATTGAGAGGTCCTCAGTATATCTTAATTCCTATGCTATCAAGTAGGGCATCGGTATCACCACAGTAGCTAAAGCCAATAGTGGGTGGCACCACTGTTTGCTTGGTGCCAAGAATGCAGCATGCATGGGTACCAATGGCTTGGCTGAACACATAGGTACCAACAGCTGGGTGAACTCGAGATCACCAGCCCCGAGTGTCTATGTTTGCCCTTCTTGCTGGTAGAGGGTACCAAGGCCCTATTGGAGATCTCTCTCTTCTTTGTGCTCTGGGACTTTATGGCCCCACCAGTACTGGAGGAGAAGCCGTTCAATTCAATGGCATGGGGTTGAGTTGAAAGGTCGAGGTTTCAGAAACCGTAGATCTCCCTGGGACCTGGACCTTTTCAGAGCTGTCTCCTTAAGGTGAAAGCATGCACTCCTCTTTTTGGAAGTTTTCCCTTTCTTAGGGGAAGCCTGTGCTGAGATAGAAGGGGTGCTGGAACACGTATGGGGGTGGAGGGATGGTAGGGGGGTGTCCTGACCTGACTCAGAAGCTGGCCATCATTAGCACTCTGAGTTTAATCTTCTTGTTTTTCCTTGCCCTGGACTTGAGGGACAGGCAGAAGTTGCAGTTCTGGGAGACATGGGACACCCCCAAGCAACGGACACACTTAGAATGGCCATCACTCACATGTATGGTCTCTTGGCAGAGGCGCAACATTTGAAACATGGAGAACCAGGCATGCCCTGCCAGGAAAAAAAAAACTCCCTGAGGGGAGAGAGGAGTAAAACAATTACAAATATACTAACAATTAACTATAAAAACTAATATTAGAAAAAAAACCAAAGCACGCTCAAGGCAGACACTATGGCTCCGTCTCAGGCCAAGATGGTTTAGAAGAAACAGAAGGCAGTTTGCCCATGCCTGCCTAATATGGCCTTTTTGACAAGTTTCAGAGTAGCAGCTGTGTTAGTCTCTATCCACAAAAAGAACTAGAGTAACTTGTGGTACCTTAGAGACTAACAGATTTATTTGCACGAAGAGGCACAGGGCGCATATATGGGCCAAACAGACACTCCTAACTGAAAATCTCCAATTAAGAGCTCAAGAGGAAAATGCGCACCTGATGTGGAGCAGCCATATGGACACTAATAGAAGAAAAGGCAGTTGCTCATGTCTGTTCCACGTCTGTGCATCAGTGCCAGAAGTTTTTCCCCTACCTGTATCCATAGGGGAGCACCCTAGCAAGCCTGGAGTGGCACCTCCATTGTGCGGTATAAGGGGCGCTGCACACTTCCCCCACCCTCAGTTCCTTCTTGCCAGACAACTCCAGCAGAGGGGAAGAAGGGTGGGATGTGGAATAGACATGAGCAACACACATCGAAGAACACTAGTTACGGAAAAGGCAACTCTTTTCTTCTTCGAGTGATTGCTCATGTGTAACCCACAATACGTGATTCCAAGCTATATCAGCTAGAGGTGGAAAGGAGTTCACAAACTGTCGGGACAGAGAACAGCCCTGCTGAACCCGGTGTTCTCCCTGGTCTGAGAGACAATCGCACAATGCGAAGTGAATGTGTGAACTGAAGACCACATGGCAGCCCTACAAATGTCCTGAATGGGGACATGGGCCAAAAAGGCAGCCAATGAGGCCTGTGCCCTAGTCGAGTGCACCTTCACAATTGGTGGCAGAGGGATTTCCGCCAGATCATAACAGGTACGGATGCACAAGGTGATCCGGTTGGAGAGCCACTGAGTGGAGATCAGCCGACCTTTCATGCACTCGGCCAAGGCAATGAACAGCTGCAAGGACTTTCTGAATGGCTCAGTCCACTCCAAGTAAAAAGACAGAGCCTGTCGCACATCCAGCATGTGGAGGCTGCGCATCTCACTGGACACATGGGGCTTGGGGCAGAGGACCAGCAGAAAAATGGCCTGATCCATATGATAGGCGGAGACCACCTTCGGGAGGAAAGAAGGGTGTGCGCGGAGCTGGACCTTATCTTTATGAAACACCCTGTACGGGGGCTCAGAGGTCAGGGCCCTGAGTTACAAGACCCACCTAGCCCACATGATTGCAACTAGGAAGGCCACCTTCCATAAAAGGTGTGACCAGGAGCATGTGGCTAGCAGCTCAAACAGGGGCCCCATGAGACGGAACAACACCAGGTTTAGGTCCCACTGTGGGACTGTGGGCCTAACTTATGGGAAGAGACGATCCAACCCCTTAAGGAATCGGCCAGTCATAGCATGGGACAATACCGTGTGGCCCTGAACTGGCGGATGGAAAGCTGAGATGGCCATTAAGTGCACCTTGACTGACGAGGGCGCCAGGCCCTGAGCTCTAAGGTGAAGGAGGTAGTCCAGAATAAGAGGAATTGGGGCAGCCCCCGGGGAAACACCCCACTCATCTGCCCATCTGGAAAACCGAGACCACTTTGCCAAGTAGGCTCAGAATGTGGAGGACTGCCTGCTTTCTAGGAGGACACGCACGTCCTTTCCTCCGTACCTAACCAGTGAGCAGCTATATCATGAGGTGGACTGCCGCTAGGTTGCGGTGGAGGAAGCAGCCCTGGTCCTGGGAGAGGCAACAGTGGGGTGACCACAAGGCCTGTGAGGGTCCCATACCAATGCAGCCTGGGCCAGGCCGGGGCAATCAGAAGGACCCGGGCCTTGTCTGTCTTTATCTTTTCCAGGACCTTGAAGATCAGTGGAAACATGGGAAAGGCATAGAGAAACTGGCTTGACCAGGACAGGAGGAAGTCATCAGACAGAGCACCCAGTCCCAGCCTCCCCGCCGGAGCAGAACTGGGGGGAGTCCTCAAACTTGGGCAGGGAGCCTCACAGATTGAACTCATACCGGCCCAAGAGAGCCTGGTGGTTCACCACCCATAACTGGAAGCTCAAGGATGAATAAATCTTTCTTCCAAATGAGTCCAGCCACCTTGAATCTTTATTTTTCAAATTAGGGGCTACTTGGCCCTGCCGTTCCCTGTGGTTGACTGACTCAACCATCAGGGAGTTAGGAGCGGGGTGGGTATGTATGTATTCATGCCTCTTGGCGGGTTCAAAAAACTTGCGTTCCACTCTCTTAGAGACTGAGGCCAATGAGGCTGGGGTTTGCCACAGGGCATTTGAAATTTTTGCCACCCCTCAGTGAAGAGGCAAGACTTATCTGCCTGGTGGCATTGTGGAGTCGGTGGTTTGGCCTGGCTGGCCTAGCCCATCGATGGACGACTATGAAGGGAGGCCGGGCTGACATACGACCTGCCGCTATCCCTGGACCGGGAGGAGCAGCGATGCTGGGAGTGATGCCGACCACGGGACCATGATCCCAATGTGGAGGACCTGTACTGTCGGTAACAGCTGCTTGGCGATCTGCTCCGGTGGGCGGACCCGTGACGGCGAGATGCCAGCAATTGACGCCCGGGGCTGCAGAGATGGTGCCATGGCGAGGTCCTGGAGCAGGATGACAAACAGGAATGACATCGACATTCGTGCCGTGACCAGCTGCGATAGCCCCTCCAAGATGAGGACCTTTGGCATTGTCTGCCTCGGTTCCGTCGCTGTTCGCTCCTTGAGGCAGAGCAGTGCCGAAAGTCTCAATCAGACAGAACCCAACCAGACAGCCTGGTGAGTGTCAAGGGAGATCCACGTGGACTTTTCACTGGATGGACGCTGGGTAGCGAACAGCGTCGGGCATGTTCCCTCGACCGAGACTGGTACCGAGCTGGGGGCGACTAGGGAGATCCCAGCAGTGGCTTGTCTTTGGAGTGCGGGCCTGACATCAGCGGTGCTCCTGGTACCGGCATGGATGTAACATCCCAGGCTGCCTGCAGAGCCTCCAATGTGGAGAACATCCGGGGAAGCCAGCTCTTAATGGGCCAGGCTACTCTGCTTGACTTGAGTCAGAAGCTTAGAGGCCAGTGGGGATCAAGGACTGCCCAACATGGGTCGAGCCTCTGTCCTGGGTTTACTCTGATGCCGCACCGAAGAAGGCCTCTTCCTAGCCTTCTTGGCATGCCCTGTGGATGGGGAGCGGAGCCAACTAGTCGATACTGCCACAGGGTCACTGCGTACTGACACCACGGTGCCCGGTGCTGACTCAGAATGGCGCACTGGAGCTGGGGTCAGCACCGATTCCATCAGAATAGTCCAGAACCTGATGTCCCTTTCTCTCTTGGTACAAGGCTTAAATGACTTGCAAATCTTGCAGCGATCACTGAGATGGGTTCCCCCTAAACAGCTTAAACAATCTGTGTCCAGATCACTCACCAGCATAGATCGCCTACAAGTGTTGCGCAACTTAAAACCTGGGGCACGGGGCATGCCCCAGCACTCTAGCTAAGCTAAGCTAAGCTAAGCTAAACAAAACAATTAACTAACTACAGGTTACTATACTGAACGAGCAAGCAGTTTTGGAGACAAGCTACAGCAAAGCTGGAGCAGAGCAGTTCTGAAGAACCTTCATTGGCGGAAAGAAGGAACTGATGATGGAGGGAGCGTATAGTGCCCCTTATACCGCACCATGGTGGCACCATTCCAGGGATCGCTAGGGGAGAAACTTCCAGCCCTGGTGCATGTGGTGAGCACGCACACCTATTGTGGAATACTCATGAGCAATCATTCGAAGAATACCTAATCCTATACTACTGTGCAGACATCCGGTGGTAGAAATAGGGTAACAATACAGCTACAACATTTGCAAGCAGAATCCAGAGCTGGCTGTTTAAGAACGATGGAAAATAAACAACTACTTTTACATTATATTACCTATTAAGAACTAGTTCATGAAGAACCACCTCACCTGGACTGAGGGAAGGGAAAACTAATAGCACTGGAAAAATGACTGACAAAGGTGAAAAAAGATCATCTGTGAAACAAATTTAAGTTTTACAAAGATAAGATGGTGCACAGTCAACTTAGATATAAGGCTTTCATCAAGCTATATGTTGCACTTACTTTTTCACCCTAATCTAAGCAATTCTGCCTCAGTGGCATCTTAAAAAAGTGTCTCAAAACACATGCTTCATGTACCGTGTAGGGGCTTCACTTTTAATGAAAGATAAGGTGTTTCCTTATTGATTTTAAATTGTAATAGTTTCTTACTTTATAAGGTTTGTTACAATGGTGCTATGATTTGACAATGTTTTCATAGAATCATAGATTATTAGGGTTGGAAGGGACCTTAGGAGATCATCTAGTCCAACCCCTTGCTCAAAGCAGGACCAATCCGTAAATCCCTAAATGTCCCCCTCAAGGACTGAGCTCACAACTCTGGATTTACCAGGCCAATGCTCAAACCACTGAGCTATCCCTCCAAAAGGAAAAAGAAAATGAAGTACAAGTTTTGAGAAAGATCTTACACTATTACCAAATGTCAGGTACAATGTGTATTATCAATTGTACATTACACTTCATTTTATGTTTCTGTATTTTTGACGTCAGAACTTTATGGATAAAAAGGATTTATAATACATCACTATATTTTAACTTTTCTGAGAGAGGGTTTTCAGTTTCTTGGACAATTAGATTAGCTATATCTCCTGCAAAAAAGAAACAAAAGCAGGAGCTAGTGAGGGAGATGCAATCCTAGTCTTCTCCTATTCAGGATTTTAGCTCAAAAGAGGCAGCAGGCTACAGAGAACCCTAATACCTAAAAATCTATACTGCAGCTAGAGATATTAGATTACTCTAATCTACAGCAGAACCTTGTGGCATATGCCATCTAACATACAGCTTGTTTTCTGTAGTTTGACTGCATAGGCTCTAAGGCAGGGGTGGGCAAACTATGGCCTGTGGGCTGGATTTGGCCCATCTGGGCTTTGGATCCGGCCCACGGAATTGCAACCTCTGTGGTGCCGCAGGCCCCACACTGCTCTCAGAAGCAACCTCAGCCACTGGAGGAGAGGGGGCAGAGGCCTGCGTGTGCTGCCCTTGTCTGTAGGCACCATCTCCCGCAACTCCCATTGGCAGGGAACGGGGAACTGCAGCCAATGGGAGCTTCGGGGGAGGTACCCACAGGCGAGTGAAGCGCACGGAGCCCTCTGCTCCCCCTCCCCCATGGGCTGCAGGGACGTGGTGCTGGCCACTTGCAGGAGAGGAGCAAGGCCAGGGCAGGCAGTCGGAGAGCCTTCCCTGGCCCCGGTGCATGCCGCTGCTACCCAGGAGCCACTCTAGGTAAGACAGTGGTGACTGAAAACCAGATAGTACCAAAAAAAAAAAAAAAAAAAAAAGTTAGCTGGTATAAAGATAACTGCTTGGTGACTGTTTTAACTCTTCAGCTGGTTTTCAAATTTAGTACACAGCAATGGATGAAAAAACTCAAGACTATCTCTAGTACTGTCATGTTTTTTGTGATGTTTTACTTTCAATAATATATTCACTCGTAAATAATGCATGTTCATATAATTGCATGGGCTTTAAGGGAACTACAGACAAGTCATTCAGAGAAATGAATGAATGTGCGTTTACCAAAATTTAACATATGACTTGAAAACGTAATCCATATTGCAACATTTCTGCATACAAATCACAACCGTTAATCTTTCAAGACAGGTTAATATTAAAGAGATAATCCATACCGTAACTTAAATCTCTTCACATACTGATTACAAATTAAAGTTCCATGAAAAACTGTTGCTTCTCTACTCAAGTCTTTTGACATTTTTTTAAATTGGGGGAAAAAAACCTGATTTTTCTTTAAAAGTCTATTTAATCTAATCTGGGAACCCAAACCCTGAAATGCCCTAATCGTAACATTGCATGAGGTCACTACAGGGCAGAGTTAAAGTTATTTCAGTGCTCTAAATTGTGAATTTTCACACTTCTAACAGGACTGAAACCAAGCTGCCCAAAGGAAAGATCGTGGCCCCTATGCTGTTACAAAGTAGAGAGGATGACTGAGCAGCAGATGAATGAAGACAGTGACTATCTTTGCTAAGGGCAGCCTGTGGTCTCCACCGCACTGGGAACAATCAGAGATGGAAGCCATTTTGAGAAGGGCATCTTAATTGTGGGGAGACTATGCTCCACTGAATTGGGAATAATAGCTATTTTGAAAGAGGATAATTCTTGGCAGAATTCTCTGTAGAAAAACATTAGCCTCTACTAAAGGAGAAACTTCCAGTTGTGAAGAACAGAAGCAGCCACCAAAATAAACAAACTAATGAATAAATATATTTAACGCTAACAAAAACTTCTTCAAAAACAAGGTTTCAGGACATTTTGATTATATTGGAAGTCTGAAGAGTCTGTTTTTCCATTATTAAGGTTACTAGAGACCAAAAAAAGTATTAAAGGACCCATTTTTAACAGACTGATTTATAAATTATCTAAAATGAATTATGTGCTCCAAGTGTTGTAATTGTGGGGTACAGAACAAGGTTGAACTGTTGCAAAACTTCTCAGCCTTCAGTGTGGAACTAAAACGGATAGCTCCATAATTTTAAGGAGCATCAAAAACTTGGTATCTTATATCCCTTATCCCAGAACACTAATGTGCAGCTACTGTTCCCGAAGAGATGCAATTTACAGGGTGTTGAGTCTCCCTCTGTGGACTCCCATCCAAGTTTGGATGTCTCTGTGGTTTTACTAAAAAGGGGACGTCTCTGTTAGAGAAGAATTGTACAATTTAATATTACCTTTTTATTTCTGAGGTAAGCTTTCTTGGCTGAAATGCGTCCACGCCTTGCTTCCAGCTGGCGGATTTTCTGTTGCAACTTCTGCAGCTCTTCTCTTTGTAAGTGTATAGATGTTGCCATATCTTCTTTTTCAAGCATGGCTTCCATACTTTCATAAGTATCGTAATATACCACTTCATCTTTCTTCTCTGTTTATAAAATGTCAGCAATAAAAAGTCAAATCAGTGAATGTGACTGAGATAAAACACTAAGTTAGTGGATTCCTTTTTTTTGTTTAACATTGAACCTTGCATTAGACAATGTGCAGGAAGAGCTGGTCATGACAAAAACAACAGTTGAGAGCCAACGTGTTAAAGAGGCACAACGTCCGAAGGCTCTACAGCAGGGGTCGGCAACCTACGGCATACATGCCAATGGTGGCACATGAGCCAATTTTGCCTGGCACGCGGCTGCCAGCCGGGGTCCCGGCCACCGGCCCCACTCAGCCCACTTTCAGCTGAGTGAACGGAATCCCAGGCCGGCAGGAGGCTGAGCGGGGCTGGCGGCCGGGATCCCGGAACGGTGGCAGGCACACCCCCCAGCTTCCCCCTCACTGTGCTCAGGTTCTGCAGCTCCCAGGAGTGTGAGCTACCAGGGCACGGGACCCTGAGCCTGCTCCGAGAGAGGTGGCAGTGGCAGCTCACACTCCTGGGAGCCGCAGAGCCCGAGCACAGCGAGGGAGGAGCCAGAAAGAGCACGGGGACTGCTGCCCGCATGCATCTGGTGCAGGAGCCCCCCGGGGGGGCACCAAGATTCAGGCTGGGCAGGCACATCCCTCGGCTCCCCCCTTACCGTGCTAGGGCTCTGCGGCTCCTGGAAGTGTGAGCTGCCGGCACTGCTGCCCCTCCCACAGCTCCCCCCCTTCCTGGCATGTGAAACTTTAAATCAGAGTGAATAAATGAAGACTCAGCACACCACTTCTGAAAGGTTGCCAACCCCTGCTCTACAGTTTAGCTAAAACATAAAAAGCTACATCAATTATGTACCTCCTGTACCTTATTGGCTCACACACCATTCTAAGAAAGAATAAATGTAAGCATGGATTTGGGAAGGAAACATAACCCCATGTCAACCCAACACTACAACCCTGGTGTTTGAACTTAACTAACGTGAGGGGAGAGAGTTTATGCTGCACAGTCATCCCATGTGACCTCCACTGTAAAGTTCAAGCTATATAGCCACTTCCTAGGGTGTCCGTTGTGTGACTCTTCTTCAGATATCTCTTATATATATATATATACACACACACACACACACACACACACACACAGCTTCTGCTCACCGGAGGCAGGGTGAGTACCTCTGCTAGGCTTCCCTTGAAGACACCACACTTAAGAGGACAATGACATTATCAAAAGTCATCTTATATCTCCTGCAGTCAGCCACCTCAGGAAAGCTGCTACTCTGGTTGCATACAACTCTAACTTCCTCCTACCCAGCTGTAGGATTCTTCTGGGGCAAGGGCTTCCCTCCTCCCTTCTATGAGGCTACCGATCTTAAAAGCAGCAGCCATTTACTGTGTCATCTGCATGAAGCATCTTCTGCCTCCTGGTGCTGACTATATCTCCCTGCTAACAAACAGCAACTCGGAAGAAGAAAGTGATTCTAGCAAGTAAGGACAGAACTTCATAACTCTAAAATTAAAACAATGTACAAAAAATCCCACACTAGTCATTGAACCTAGCACTCACTTAGAAAAAAAAATTCAACCAAAAAAAAAAAAGTCAGCCATACATATCACTGGACCACTTTATGAAAAATCAGCCTGCAAAATTTCATGTTTGAATCATCTAAAACTGTATTTTCTTAAGCAGCTATCAAAGAGAGAATCTGTGTGCAGTTTTCATTTTAAAATGAGGAAGAGTTGTAAAACAGGATTTTACAAATGAACTGACAGACTCAATTACTGGCTGGATAAAAATCAATGATTTAAAAAAACTAAATCAAAAAATGATTGGTTGGTTGGTTGGTTTTTTGGTAAAATGCTTTTTGAGGGGGAAAAACCTATCTAAAGATAGTTTTAATTAAGATACTTTATAGCTCAAAGATATCTCATCATGGAATAGGGATTATAAATTCGAATTCTATGGTATGAGACAATATATTCATGTAATGTTTAAGAAAAGTTTTTTAAATGAGTTCTAATAGTTCATGGATTAGGGACCCAATCTTATGGGGTCCCAGGAGTTTCATAGAATCATAACAGAGCAGATGTTGCAGGCAAATTGCTGGATAAAGTGTATGAAAGAGAAACTGAGCAGTGTGCAAAAGGTCTAGAGGGTAAAATTGCTAACCTGAGTCTTGATGGGTGGAGCAATGTCCACAGTGATCCTGCTGTATGTGCTTGTGTGACAACAGAAGAAAGGAATGTCTCTTTACAGAAACAATTGTTACATCAGGAAATGCGCACACAGTAGAATACTTACAAGAAGTAGCAGTAAAAGCAATTAAAAAAATCAAATGTCTAGTACACGGCTTGGTCACAGACAATGCTGCAAATGTATCCAAGATGAGAAGAAATTATTTAGAAGAGAGTCCCAAGCTAATAACATATGGTTGAAGTGCTTATTTGATGACCTCCTAGCCAAAGACTTCAGTGTTCAAGAAATAAAGGCTAATGTTGTTGAAACTGCAAAATACTTCTGTAACAACCACTTTGCAGTAGCTGCTCTGACAAAAGTGGGAAGAACCAAGCTAACTCTCCCACAAGATGTGCGACGGAACTCAGTAGTGGACTGTTTTGAGCACTATATCAAGAACTGGCCTCATCTGTGAACAAAATCGTGAAAAAATAGATGGCACTGTCACAGACAAAGTTCTCAACACTGGGCTTAAGAGAAATGTTGAATACATGCTGAGTACCCTGAAGCCTATTTCTATAGCCTTGAACAAAACGCAGGGAAATAGTTGTTTTATTGCTGACGCCATTGAAATTTGGAAGGAACTGAGTGAGATCTTAAAGAGAGAAATATGCAATGACAGACAGAGTTAAATTACAAGCATTAACAAAACAAATGGGACAAGCACTATCACCAGCTCATTTTCTTGCAAATATTCTCAATACTCAATTCTCAGTACCAGGGTCAAACCTTAACTACTGAAGAAGAATTGGCTATGACATGGACATCCAGCAATCATCCCTCTATAATGCCAACTATAATAAACTTCAGAGATAAGAGTGAACGAATCAGAAAATATATGTTTGCTGATAATGTTTTAAAGAAAGTCACACCAGTGAACTGGAGGAAGTCACTTAAGCACTTGGATTCAGAGACTGTTGAAGTGATAATCTCACTTTTAACAGCAGTAGCTTCTTCTCCCAGTGTAGAAAGAATATTTTCTTCCACTGGACTAATTCATTCCAAACTGAGAAATCATTTGGGACCTGAAAAGTAGGAAAGCTTGTTTTTCTTTTCTAGATTATGAACAAACAGGAAAATGAAGGTGAAGACGACTGAGTTACCTGCAGAACCCAATATTTTAAGTTTCTCATGTTGACCTGGCTGACACAGTCAATTTCTTTTTTTTTTAAATATTTAATTTAACTATTTTAGTTAAAAACAATGTTAACAAAAACAAACCTTATTTTAAAAAACTTGAATGTTTAACTACATTCAAAAATTCATTTGCTTGTTTTGTTAAAATATTTATTAAATGTTTGCCGTTGAAGAAAAAAAATCCACAACACAGAAGGCTGTTGTTTTAGTTAAATAAAACAGTTTAAATGTCTGTCTGGTGATATTCTCCTCCTAATACTGCATGGCAAGAAAATCCTCCAAATATTAATGATTAACCTGTTGATTTGGAGATAGTTCACTTCCCAATGACTTCAGAAATATCTGCTTCAATTACCTTTGGTAAATAAAATACCCAAACAATCATTCATCTTCTGATATAGCTGTAAAACTAATCTGAAAGGTTTCAAAATAAATCACTTTAAAAATGTATAGTGTGTCCTTTCTAAAAATGAAACCTACATCTATCTCTGAGTTGTGAAGAATGTGTATTAAGGTTATAACAACCAACAAGAATGCACTTTTATGTAGAAATCCATGATTAAATTGAGTCTTCCTGACTAGTGATTTAAATCAAATCCACCCTGCTCAATTATATCTTTAACAAGCACTTCAATGCTAAAACTGGGACATGCAAGAGTTTTCTTTAAAATATTTGTACATTAGCAGGTTCCCTTTCAATTCTATTGTTTCTTTCATCAGAAAAACACAAACTATTATTTTTGGCCTTTAAAACATGTCTGTGAGGTTGGTAAATACTGAAGCTCTCTTATAACCTGGAACATGAAAAATATGCAAATTAAAATAATTCCTTTTCAGTTTAGCCCCACAACATTCAGACTTGCCAGATAAATTAAAATACTAAGCTAGCAGCCAACTCTCACATTATCTGTTGATGACATTCCATCCACCAAAAATCCCTCAGCAGAGAGAAAGCTGGCCTGTTTGGGTATGTTGACCCTTTAAAAGCCTTAATTTACAGAATGTGAATTCAAGTACAGATCTTCTGTTGGTAACTCTAAAGGCCATCATCATGGAATTCTCTATTTACTGTTTCAATAGCTACCAGAGCAACGGGGTTCCATTTACAAGTAAAACAATGTTTTTTCCCTCCCTAACTAACAACTGGACATTCAAGTTAGGATTTTGAAGTAAAGTTGTGTTTTTTCTTTAATGCTTTAGCATTATCAAAAGAAGATTCTCAGCCAGAATTTAGTCAATTCTGCTGATGCCTTCTCATGGCACTACAGAGTGAATGTAGCTACCAGGAGTAAAAAGTAGTTCCAGTTTACAATGGTTACTAAAATGTACATAGTACAGATCTGTTTCATAAGAAAAATGCTACTTTTCTGACCATAACTGTACTTTAAAGGAAGTAGGATTGATTATCCAATAAACAGCACTTTTCTCTCTGAGTCAGTAGTAATTCGCGTGTGTTAGAGGCCACTGTACTTTGAGAGATGCCATGTTTCAGAGGAGATGCAGGATCCTATGGTATTTTTTACAAGAGTAACTGCACTAGTTCTGCTGGATTAATTCCAAATAGGTAGTTTCATTCTGCCTAACTAAAACTCCCCCATAAATTTCAACTGGACCAGTATTCTTTCAGTATTCTGTCCTAACTTGTATGTAGTATTGCTATACATTATTTAAAGACGCTAACTCCTAACAGACTGTTGCATTCAATAAAGTCTGTCAAACCCTTTAAGCTTTTTTGGATAAAGGCTTAAATATAAAAGTGTAATATTGTGAAATAAGAATATTTTTAAAACTTAAGCAGTGAGCTATGAAGAATTTTTCTGATTCAGTAATCATCTGAAAGCTTGCTTAAGTGTACCATAACCAAAACAGTGACGTATACTATTTTTACAGCAGTTCTACTGTTCTTTTGATGGAAAAGTTGGTAATAGTGGAATGATCTCAATACCCAAACTGAATTTAAGTACTGGTGACAATGTACCTCTCAACTCAGAGGTCCTTCAAATTACTGAGTGAACCTTCCAAAAGTAAAAGTCAACATAACATTATAGTTTTGCTAATATTAATTTAAAGAAAATTGATTTAATTACTTCTTCCTCCTTTGTCTCTCTTACTAGATAGGTTCCTTTCTGGCTGCATGAAAGTAAACTGTGCAGTGACATCAGGATCAAAACTAGAATCATATCCTAAAGCAGTCTGTGAACAAAGAGCTATCTATTGAGCACTTACTCATGGCCTGCAGAGAGCTGGCTAGGCTGACTGCTAAATTTCATTAAAAGACAGCTAAAAATGTATTAAGCTCTCTCTCTATGGGCTCAATTACAGTAATTGCCATAAGGATGTTATAGGATCAAACATGTGAGAAGAGACGGTCCACACTACTGTAAATGGGGGAAAAGGTGCCATCTCCCAAGACGTAACTCACAACATGAGCACATTTGAAAATTTCTGCTCTAGAGTGACTTTTCTGATGAACACTTCCTCCACAAGTCCTTTAGCATTGAGCCAGCATAGACAGCTAACATCTGAGTAAAAGTATAAGCATAAGAAAACCCAGGAAACCAGGCTGGACACAAACACACTAAATTTCCCTGCATCATGTCTATGAGTTGGTTTTAAATGATTTGTGAGCTAGATCAGGTCTAGGGGCCCTAGCTTGCTGTCCCTGATCTAAAAACTCTGTTATAAGGGCAGCATAAATGTTTCAAAATGTATCAAAAGCTCAGCTAGAGGATTCTAATTTGCATGACGCCTCCTTGACAGCCACTTGCTAGACTTAAAAGCAGCAAAGAGTCCTGTGGCATCTTATAGACTAACAGACGTATTGGAGCATGAGCTTTCGTGGGTGAATACCCACTTCGTCGGATGTCTAAAAGGTGCCACAGGACTCTTTGCTACTTTTACAGATCCAGACTCACATGGCTACCCCTCTGATACTTGCTACATTTAAACATTTATTTCAAAAATTTTGAGAGCAACAACTCTTGTAAGTTAGCCAAACATGCAGTACACAAGACTATTTAGAAAATAATTCCTTCCTTTCTAGTCCTAATTTTTCCAAATATTGCATAAGATGTTAGGTATGTGATTCCAACTGAAGGTAAGGAGACAAAGCAATACATTATTTGGGAATTGGTCCTGCTTTGAGCAGGGGGTTGGACTAGATGACCTCCTCAGGTCCCTTCCAACCCTGATATTCTACTATTCTATGATAAAGATTTAAAAATTTACCTCCTTCTCCCAGATGCAGATTTTAACTTATTTTAATTGTACTTATGTTCAAAGTCCTAAGTCTTTACTTATTTAGAGAATGCTAAAATTGCTGATTCTAAGTTTTACAGTTCTAGTAGTAGTACTGTCTTAGATAACAAAGATTATGCACATTAAACGTGTACTGCACCTGACAAAAGTCTTTTGATGCTTTCAAGTTGTGCTGTCAGCAGCAGCTCTTCATACTTCAAAATCTCAAACTGCACTTCATACAACTGAAGCTGTAGATCATAATAATCAGCTTCCAACTGGTCCAAATGGGCTATGGCTTCTGTACCACCTTGCAAAGTCTGCATCTGAATGGAGAGAAGAAAAAAAAAGAAAAAAAAAGAAAAGTGAATAAACACGTCCACAGGATCCTAGTAAAACCAAGACCTAGATATTCATTGTTATGTTAAAAAAATTAAAACATGAAAAAAGTAGTTTTAATAGAGGCAGTTCAGGTTATTGTAAATATGGATAAACTCAGTACTGTCAATGCTGTAAAAGTTTTGACTACTCTCACTTCAGATGTAATAGTCAACGTATTTTCAGTATAGCACTAGGAGGCCTGTAACATCAGGTTACAGTTTATGACTGCTCATTCTTTCAGGATGAGGAGAGTGAGGTACAGCCCCAACTTCCTGTTTCTTCTGTTTCTGTATGTATTTCATGTTTTTGTGTTTGTTTGTTTTTGTAGATAGAGCAATAGGGGTCTAATGTAACCATTCGGTACTGTGTTAGCTTAGATGCAAAAATGTTTTAAAATTGTTAGAGGCTGTTATACCAACAAAACCTAGAAAACTCAAGTTAAGATTGACAGTATAGGTCACGGTGAACTAAAAAAATGACTAGATGTATATCTCTCTCTCTCTCTCTCTCTCTCTCTCTCTCTCAATGGGACAACAACTGAGGAATCTTCCAGCAAATAAAATACATATACTTTACTCTATGTTTTCCACTCTCACACACTATGTGGCTAACCTTCCTAGATGCAGACATAAAGCAGCATACCTGCCTAACCCACAGGCTTTTGTGCCATTTCTCAGGCCTCCCTTCAAAATCTCAGGACATCCAGTGCTCCAGGAATGAACAGAAGAGAACTTTTAGATCCTTTTTAGTTAGAGAGAAAAGTTGATAGTTCTTGAGCCTCACTGTTTTGGGAGTAAAGTAAGAGAATAGAGAATTTCCCAGGTTTAAAACAATGATGTCAATTTTTCTGGTCATATGTCAGAAAGGAATATGTAAAACAAGGTTTCAGAAAACAGCCAAAATGCAAATTCCAAGCTTTTCCATTTCCCACAGTAGGCAAATATGCATAGCAGCCAGATCCTGTTTTGCTGGAAAGTGGGGATTGGAGTTCAGAACTGCACAGTCAGCTGATATTGAAAGGAATCTCTCATTCGTTGCTGCATTTTACAGAAGAATCTAGCTTTAGATTTCTCTGGTTATCTTTCCCACCTACCAGTCACTGCCAAAGCCAAACATAAGTTCTTAACAAAATGAGTCCCTATCAGCTTCTATGGAGTCTGGATCCCCTCCTAGCTGAGGCAGGAGAGAAAGACATTTTGGTTTCAGTTGGACACATTTTTCTAGTCTGCCCATCCTCTTTTCCTGAGGAAAGAGGATCCAGCTTCTATATTATAAATCCTCAACCAGGAAGTGGGGCCATCTAATGAGAAAATGCAAAACAAAGTAAAAGTTTGGGTTGTATTTTTTTTCAAATTAAAAATAACAAAATTTTACTTGCCAGTAGATTTAAGTTATGGTCATATCCTCAAGGATTAAAACTTCACTGTAATTAATAGTCAACCATAAATTGGCTTCCTAGTTTTTATTGATTTGAAATGATCTTTAAAGAGTTTTCTGAATTAGAAAAGCATGTTTCCACACAAGATTGAAGCATGAAGTGGGCAAACATGGACAGGCACTCTGTCCAAAAAGGCATTACCTGTTTCCAAGTCATTGGCAACTTAGAAGAAAATGATCATAAACACTTAAGGATCCATATTCTAACAGACAAAGCAGAAGATGTGGTAGTAGTTGGTGTTTGCTATAGATCACCAGCTCCCACTATAGCAGTGTTTCCCAACCTTTTCTAGTCTAAGGTACTTCAATAAAATGTGTGTGGGGCGTGCTAAAATTATTAAAAGAAAACTTACTTTTAATGAGAAATTTGAGCTTGCCCTGATGCACAGAGTCATTGAATCCTGGCAGGAAATGTAAACAATGCAACTTGGAGCTCTTGCTCCACCAATCTCAGACGCTCTTTGTTTTTGATGCAAGGCGGGCTTAAAAAACTTACACAGGTACATTGTTGAAAACAGGAACAGAATGGAGATAGCACAGTGTGACATTACTGGGTATTGATCTGCCACCATCAACCAGAATGAGTCCAAAGACATGTCACCATACTTTAAAGCACAGTCCATCCTTAATTTGGCAAGTTGCTCGAGCCATTTTTGTAAGATTCTTAGCACTTCCCATGGCAAAAGAACTCCAAAGATCCAGTCAAAATCTTTTGTATAGGCTGAAGAAAAATATAACCTGAATTTTTCTTCCAGACCTTTCAGATGTTCAGAAATTACATTGACCAAAATACTCCCAGTAGGATCTGCCATGTTTGTGAGGGGGGGACATTTCTACTGTGACTTCTGCTACCAGAAGGCTAACTTAGATCTAAACCAGGGGTCTGCAACCTTTCAAAGGTGGTGTGCCACATCTTCATTTATTCACTCTAATTTAAGGTTTCGCGTGCCAGTAATACATTTTAATGCTTTTAGAAGGTTTCTTTCTATGAGTCTACAACATATAACTAAACTATTGTTGTATGCAATAGTTGTATGCAAAAGTAAATAAGGTTTTAAAATGTTTAAGAAGCTTCATTTAAAATTAAATTATAAAGCCGAGCCCCCCAAACTGGTGGCCAGGACCCGGGCAGTGTGAGTGCCACTGAGAATCAGCTCGCGTGCCGCCTTCGGCACTCATGCCATAGGTTGTCTACCCCTGATCTAATCCCATGCAGTTTATCCATGCAAGAGAGAAGATTCTCATTTCTACCTTGCATTTTCCTGCTCACGTGGTGTTGCAATACATAAGCCAAATAAGCAAGTTTTGCACACCATGCCACATCAGGGATCAAGTCTGTATATGTGGATTCCTCCAAAGTTAAGAACAGTTTTAATTCGTCTCTCAGCTCATACAAATGAGCGAGAACTTTTCCATGGGAAAACCAGTGGATTTCTGTGTACAAAAGTAAACTCTGGTTTTCTGTTCATCTGCATCTCATCGCTACATCCTTTACAGACCTTTAAGGAATCTGATTATTATACCATTAGAAAAAACAGACTGGTTATCCATACAAAGGTGGAAAGCTGATACTGCTGCCAGATGAACCTTGGCAGAGGAAACTGCTAAGCCTTGATGTTTTAGGTGCAACAGACAGTCAAGGATATGTTGGATGGACGAATGCATCAACAAGATGCTGATTTGACAAGCCCAGAGAGAGAACCACTTCCATTTTGACAAGGAGGCGTCCTGTTGGAGGGGTTTCTACTTCTTAGTAAGACCTGGCAAATTTGCTCCGAGCAAGACTGTTCTCTGGAATTTAGCAATGGAGCTTCTAGGCCATTAGGTGAAGCGATTGCAGGTTCAGGTGGAGTAGCCAACCACAATCTTGGGAGATCAGATCCAGGTGCAATGGTAATGGGATTGGAGATGTCACTGGGAAGTCAAGTAGAGTGGAGGAACCAGTGCTGGGGCTATTCATATAAACCAGGCATGATCCTGTTTGATCTTTAATAGCACTCTGTAGGAGTGGGATCAGGAGGAAAGCATCGCTTTTCTGTCCAGGGTAACAGGAAGGTATCTGTGATTGAGCCTGGACTGTGGCCTTGCAGGGAGCAGAAAGTTGTTTGCAAATAGATCAATCTGGGGAGTCACCCACTGCTGGAAAATTAATCTTGCCTCATCCAGGCAAAAAGACTATTTGTGGTGACTAGAAAATGACCTGCTCAGATGGTCTGCTAGCTCATTCTTGCAGCTATGGAAAGAGGCCTTGCGGTTGATTGAATGGATTATGCAAAAATTCCTACAGGTGAACTGCTTCAACAGAGGAGGGATGAGTGAGTGCCTCCCTGCCTACTGAGGTAAAACATAGCTGTGATGTTGTCTGTTAGAACAAATGGCGTTTTCCCCCGCCCTTGAGGTCTATCACTAGAGATTGGAATTCAGACTCTGGGAGAAATGCTCTGGCCTGGGAAGACACAAACACAACCCCTAAAAACTATATCCTCTCTGTACTGGGCAAAGGGTATGTGACGTTGCACTCCATATAATTTTAGGGAAATATGCTAATGAGTGTGTCACATTACTGATTTGAACTGGAACCATATAGAACATGGTTGCAACCAAAGTCCTATAGAGGCACCAAATCTTGTATAAAGGGGGTCAAATGAGGTGTCTAAGACAAGGTTATGGGTTGCTGGTTATGATTATGCTGTCTATACGTCTGTATCAATTTTGCAGTTGAAGTTATGAATATTGGCTCTATACTGTCTGTATTTCAAACTTAAGCTATGCTTCTGGGAAACATCCCAGATAAGTTGGTGTTAGCTCTGCCTAGCCTGCTTGATGGCACATTAAGTATCATCAGCTATACAACTGGCCCATTGAGAGAAGGCAGATATACCTTATAACGCAGCAAAGTATGCAGGAACTTGCCCATGTAACTCCAGACTCCATTTTGCTGTAATTTTCCACAGTAAGAACTAAGAGGTGTTCTTTTATAGTCTGGAAAAGACTATAAAAGGCTGATGCCTCATCTCCATCTTGTCTTCAATCCTGTTTCTTACCTCTGGAGGGACTTTGCTACAAACTGAAGCTCTGGACAAAGGACTGTTGACCCATCCCAGCTGTGGATGTACTCCAGAGACTTGATTTGAACCTGCAGTTTATTCTAGCACTGCTATAAGCCTGAACCAAGACTTTGCCATTACTGTATGTAATTGATTCCATTTGACCAATTCTAGCTCTCATCTATATCTTTTTCCTTTTATGAATAAATCTTTAGATTTTATATTCTAAAGGATTGGCAAAAGCATAATTTGTGGGTAAGATCTCATTTGTATATTGACCTGGGTCTGGGGCTTGGTCCTTTGGGATCAAGAGAACCTTTTTTATTTTACTGGGGTATTGGTTTTCATAACCATTTGTCCCCATAATGAGTGGCACTGGTGGTGATACTGGGAGACTGGAGTGTCTAAGGGAATTGCTTGTGTGACTTGTGGCTAGCCAGTGGGGTGAGACCAAAGTCCTCTTTGTCTGGCTGGTTTGGTTTGCCTTAGAGGTCGAAAAACCCCAGCCTTGGGCTGTAAAAGACGGTTACTCACCTTTGTAACTGTTGTTCTTTGAGATGTGTTGCTCATATCCATTCCAGTTAGGTATGCGCGCGCCATGTGCACGTTCATCTGAAGATTTTTACCCTAGCAACACTCGGTGGGTCGGCTGGGCGCCCCCTGGAGTGGCGCTGCCATGGCGCCGGATATATACCCCTGCCGACCCAACCGCCCCTCAGTTCCTTCTTGCCGGCTACACTGACAGTGGGGAAGGAGGGCGGGTTTGAAATGGATTTGAGCAACACATCTCGAAGAACAACAGTTACAAAGGTGAGTAACCGTCTTTTCTTCGAGTGCTTGCTCATATCCATTCCAGTTAGGTGATTCCCAAGCCTTACCTAGGCGGTGGGGTCGGAGTGAGATATGGCAGAATGCAAAACTGCTGAGCCAAAAGGCAGCAGCATCTCTTGACTGTTGAACCACAGCATAATGTGAAGCAAAAGTGTGGATCGAGGACCAGGTAGCTGCGCGACATGTTTCCTGGATTGGTACATGAGCCAGGAAGGCAGCAGATGAAGCCTGAGCCCTGGTAGAATGTGAGGTGAGATGGCTCGAGGGAACATGAGCCAAGTCATAGCACGTATGGATGCATGCCATCACCCAAGATGAGATCCTCTGGGAGGAGACAGGTAGGCCCTTCATTCAGTCTGCCACTGTGATGAAGAGTTGGGGCGATTTACGAAAGGGCTTTGTCCGTTCGATATATAATGCGAGCGCCCTACGGACATCTAGGGAGTGCAATTGTTGCTCCTGTCGTGATGAGTGCAGCTTCGGGAAGAAGACCGGAAGGAAGATGTCCTGATTGATATGGAAGGCCGATACCACTTTAGAGAGGAACGTTGCATGTGGTCGCAACTGCAACTTGTCCTTGTGAAACACAGTATACGGTGGGTCCACCGTGAGCGCCCAAAGCTCGGAGACTCGTCTGGCCGATGTAATGGCTATGAGGAAAACTGTCTTCCAGTACAGGTATAGCAGCGAGCATGTTGCTAACGGCTCGAATGGTGGAGACATAAGTCCGGTTAAGACCAGGTTGAGGTCCCAGGTAGGGGCAGGGCGGCGTACTTGGGGGTATAGGCGCTCCAAGCCCTTGAGGAACCTGGAAACCATAGGGTGTGAAAAACGGAGAGGCCACTCTCCTCTGGGTGGAAGGTAGAAATGGCCACCAAGTGCAACCCTCAATGATAATACCGCTAGGCCCTGCTGTTTGAGAGACCAGAGGTAATCCAGGATGGTGGGCATCAAGACCTCGGGGGGAGTAACATTTTGCGTTTCGCACCAGCAGGAAAAACGCTTCCACTTGGCCAGATATGTAGACCGAGTGGAAGGTTTCCTGCTATCCAGGAGTATTTGTTGTACTGAGGCAGAGCAGCGTAACTCTGACTGGCTCAACCACGCAGAAGGCATGCCGTGAGGTGAAGGGACTGCAGGTCTGGGTGGTGAAGTCTGCCGTGGTCCTGAGTTATGAGGTCTGGGTGAAGAGGCAGGGTAATTGGGCTGGCTATCGACAGGTCGAGCAACATAGTGTACCAGTGCTGCCTGGGCCACGCTGAGGCGATCATGATCAAGCGAGCTCCATCCCTGTGGAGCTTTAGCAGGACCCTTTGTGAACCAGTGGGAATGGTGGAAAGGCGTAAAGCAGTTGGGTCGTCCACGGTATCAGGAAAGCATCCGAGATCAAGCCCAGGGAGAGACCTTGGAAGGAGCAGAACATCTGGCATTTCCTGTTCTCACAGGAAGCGAAGAGGTCTATGCAGGGAAATCCCCACTTCTGGAAAACAGAATGAATAATGTCCGGACGGATTGACCACTCGTGAGAGCGGAAGGATCTGCTGAGTTGATCTGCCAGAGTGTTCCGAACCCCTGGGAGAAAGGACGCTACCAGGTCTATCGAGTGGGCTATACAAAAGTCCCAGAGTTGAATGGTTTCCTGACAAAAGGGGGGAGGACCATGTCCCCCCCGTTTGTTTATGTAATACATGGCCGTTGTGTTGTCTGTGAACACCGAGACACAACGGCCTTGCAGATGCTGTTGAAACTCCTGGCATGCAAGGAGGACTGCTCTCAACTCTCGGACACTGATGTGCAAGGCCAGCTCCTGAGATGACCAAAGGCCTTGAGTGTGAAGATGTCTGAGGTGAGCACCCCAGCCAAGAGATGACGCATCCGTCGTCAGGGCCATAGAAGGCTAGGGCAGATGGAACGGCATTCCCTGCACACACCAGAGAGGGGGTCAACCACCAGTCGAGGGAGCCTAGGAGTCTCGGGGGAACCATGAGGATCCTGTCTATATTGTGTCTCCCCAGGTGGTATACTGAGGAGAGTCAAGTTTGAAGGGGACGTAGGCGTAGCCTGGCTCGCTTGGTAACGAACGTGCAGGCAGCCATGTGACCCAGGAGGCTGAGACAAATTTGAGCCGAAGTAGTTGGGAATTTTTGTAGGCCTTGTATGATAGATATCACTGCGTGAAACCACGGCTGTGGTAAGCAGGCCCTGGTGAGATTGGAGTCCAGAATGGCCCCAATGAACTCTATTCTTTGTGTGGGAACTAGAGTAGATTTCTCTAGGTTGATCATCAGGCCTTGTTGGATGAACAGGTCCTTGACGATGCTCACGTGCCGCGTTACTTGGGTCTCAAAGGCCCCGCGAATGAGCCAATCGTCGAGATACGGGAAGACGTGTATGCGTCGACGATGGAGGGAGGCGACGACTATGGCCATACACTTTGTGAACACTCTTGGGGCTGTGGAGAGGCCAAAAGGAAGGACCGTAATTTGGAAATGTTGATGCTTGACCACAAACCTGAGGTACCGTCTGTGCCGAGGATAAATGGCAATGTGAAAATACTCGTCCTTTATATCGAGGGTGGCATACCAGACTCCAGGATCCAAGGATGGGATGATGGTCCCCAGGGATACCATGCGGAACTTCAACTTTATCAAGAACTTGTTGAGTCCCTGCAGGTCTAGAATTGATCTGAGACCTCCCTTCGCCTTGGGGATTAGGTAATAGCAGGAGTAGAACCCCTTGCCCCTCAAGTCCTCTGGTACCTCTTCTATAGCCCCCATGGCAAGGAGGGACCGTACCTCCAGCAAGAGGATTTGCTCATGAGAGGGGTCCCTGAAGAAGGACGAGGATGGCGGATGGGGGGGGGGGGACAAAATAAACTGAAGGCGGTATCCAAATTCTACCGTGCGTAAGACCCAACGATCTGAAGTTAGTTGGGTCCACGCAGGGAGGAAAAAGGAGAGGCGGCTGCAAAAGGGAGGGAAAGGATCCTGTTGAACAACTGGTACGTTGCCCTCGGGTGCACCTTCAAAAGTTTGGTTTAGGTGCTGCGGGTGGTTTGGCAGGGCCGTGATTCTGACCCCCTTGGGGTCGGGACTGCAGTCTACGATTGCCTCGGCCAAGCCTCCTGCCGAAGTCCTGCCGCTGTCTAGGCGAGGGGTAAGGGTGCTGAGGCTGGGGCCGGAAGTGTCTGCGCTGAGTCTGCGGTGTGTGCATCCCGAGCGAACGCATGATCACCCTATTGTCCTTCAGACTCTGCAGCCTAGGGTCAGTCTTTTCCAAAAATAGGCCCTGACCTTCGAAGGGCAAGTCCTGTATTGTATGCGGCAATTCAGGTGGAAGGCCTGACACCTGAAGCCATGATATTCGCCTAATGGCAATTCCTGAAGCCAGAGTTCTGGCTGCGGAGTCAGCTCTGTCTAATGAGGCCTGGAGAGAAATTCTCGCCACCTTCTTTCCTTCCTCCAAAAGGGCTACAAACCCTCGACGCGAGTCTTGGGGGACTAACTCTGTGAATTTCTCAACTGCAACCCAGGTGTTATAGTTATAATGGCTAAGCAGGGCTTGTTGGTTTGCCACCCTGAGTTGGAGGCCTCCCGCAGAGTAGATTTTACGTACCAATAAATCCATGCGCCTAGCCTCCTTTGCTTTTGGGGCAGCGGCTTGCTGGCCATGGCGCTCCCTTTTGTTAACCGATTGGACGACTAGGGAGCAGGGAGGAGGGTGTACGTACAGGTACTCGTACGCCTTAGAGGGCACCATATACTTCCTCTCAACTCCCCTAGCCATGGGTGGAATAGATGCTGGAGACTGCCAGATGGTATCAGCCTTCGCTTGGATCATCCGAATAAATGGTAAGGCTACCCTTGTGGGAGTGTCAGCTGACAAAATATCTACCACCGGGTCCTCTATCTCCGGAACCTCCTCCACCTGGAGGTTCATATTCAGGACCATTCATCTCAGGAAGTCTTGATGTGACCTTAGGTCAACTGGAGGAGGGGCCGAGGAGGATGTCCCCGCCACCACTTCATCTGGAGAAGAGGAAGAGGAAAGGCCAGGGACAATTGGGTCCTCTGTTGTCTCATGGACTTGGGCAATGTCTGGCTCCGTGGGACCTGAGGGTCTGGTGCCTGAATAGGAGCGTCCTCCGTACCCACAGGACGGGGGGCAACTAACAGTAGCCTCCGGCACCCGGTGCTCCGAAGGTACGGAGTGTGATGGCACTGGAGGTCCACCTTGGGCTTGGCGATATGCCCAAGGCGTCCAGACGGACCACTGATGAGGTCCTTGGTCTTGAGCCTGGGTCTCTCGGAAGACACAGCTGGGGACATCTAAGTCACGGTCCTGTGCATAGGAAGCACTGTCCGCATGGGATGACATAGATGCATGGCGAGATGGCCAAGGAGGAGCTGAAAACCCGAGAAAGGTCTCCATCCCTGGGTAGTCTGTCTGTACGCTGCAGCGGAGAGCAGTACTGGGCGCTATACCGGTACCGGGAACAAGACCGGGACCTGCGACCAGAATGGTGCCGGGAGGTCGACCGGGATCTCGAAGCTCGACACCGGGAGCGGCTGTGAGAGGTGCTGTGCTGGGAGCGGTGTCGGGAGCTTGATCGATACCAAGAGTACCGGGCCAGCGAACGGGGTCCTGAACGGTGCCACGAGTGCGACCAGTACCAAGATGGAGAACGGTACCAGGACTGCAAGCGGCATCGGGACCGGGATCAGCGATGGGACCGAGAACGCCGGCGGGACCGCGATCGGTGCCTCTCAGCGGTGCCAATGGAGGATGGTCTCAGTACGGCAGGCTTGCCTATGGACTGTATAACCTGCACCGGTAGTGCCAGGGGTTGAGGCAGCGCAGACTCCATCAGTGCAATCAGTTCCCTTGCTGTAGAGAATGTCTCCGGTGTGGAGGGAATAGTAAGCTCAACTACGGCGCATGCGGGGGAGCTGTCAGGCACCAGACTCGATGGCGCTTGCGGGACCGGAATCGACGGTGCTGAAGTTGTCGGTGCCACGGCAGTTGTTGGTGCCAGGCGGTCAGACTTAGGCAGGTGCTCCAACTGCGACGTTTTTTTACCCATGGAGAGAGGGAGCGGTGCCGAGCAGACATCTGGGCCAGCGACGATTGGTGTCGAGGGGCCTTAGCGGTACCGGTGCGCTCCGATGCTGAAGATGCACTTCTCCCCAGTGCGGACTGTCTGGCACTCAGTGCCGAGGGTGGAGGAGTAAGAGCTGCCTCCATCAGGAGCTGTCTGAGATGAAAGTCCCGCTCCTTTTTGGTCCGCGGCTTGAAGGCCTTGCAAATGCGGCACTTATCTGCGAGGTGGGATTCCCCGAGGCACTTAAGGCAGGAGTCGTGAGGATCTCCTGTAGGCATCGGCTTGTGACAGGCCGAGCACGGTTTGAAACCCGGTGAACCGGGCGTGGGCCTTGGCACCGGGTGAGAGGAAGGGGCTAATCCCCGAACCCCTCTTAACTATATACACTATGTTAAATAAAATAATAAACTAACTGCAAGTATAGAAATTTGAACTATATAAACAATAACAACGAGAAAACTACAAGTAGCTAGAGAGGTGGAGATCCACTGTTCCAATGACCAACACGGGCGGTAAGAAGGAACTGAGGAGCGGTTGGGTCGGCAGGGGTATATATCCGGTGCCACGGCGGCACCACTCCAGGGGGCGCCCAGCCGACCCACCGAGTGTTGCTAGGGTAAAAATCTTCCAACAAACGTGCACGCGGCGCGTGCACACCTAACTGGAATGGATATGAGCAAGCACTCGAAGAAGAACTGCCTTGTTTTAAACAATTTGTCCTGAATTGGCACTCTCAGTTGGGTCCCATCAGAACCAGCATTTTTACAGAGTGTGAATATAATGTAACTGGGTTAACTGTACTCCAGTAATAAGGACCTGTGGCTTTCTCTAACTATCCTAATTTCTCTTCATGTTCTTGGCTTTTATAAATATTTAAAATTGCATCTGCACTATTGGCATCATCCCACAGGTGTCTGGTCAAGTCCCTTTGCAGTGCTAACCTAAGGGCAGCCCCTCCTGAACAATTAGGATGTGTAGAGGTGATTTGGAAATTAGATACGGGCAGTGTGAATTTTATGTTCCTAGAGTAGTATTAATCACAATCCATCGAAATCCTAACACCTCTCTTTCGAAGCCAATTAGGGAGGGCAGTCCATTCTGATGGTACTTGTCCATAAGCACAGAGCCCAGCCCCTGGAAGAACCCCACCCCACCATTTAACTCCACATTCCCAAGAATGGTCCCCACAAGTCCCTCTCTGCCACTTTACAATACTACATCTTTTTCACCAGGGTCAATTTTTAATGTCTTTAATAGTCAGGAATTCCTGGACCTTGGGGGTTTCAGCAGCATGAGTGTTCCTTCTTCTTTCCTGGAACAGCCATGGTTTAGCATTATGCAGGGGAGAGGTTAGTAGCACATCACCCTGATATGGTTTGGTTTGTCTAGCAAAGTCCAAATGCATCACAGGTCTGTCAGTGGACAAGAGAGAGGTTACTAGCACTTCATCTTGTCCTTTTCTTCTGATGTCACCTCAAAAAAGATATACTGGCACTGGAAAAAGTTCAGAAAAGGGCAACTAAAATGATTAGGGGTTTGGAGAGGGTCTCATATGAGGAAAGATTGAAGAGGCTAGGACTCATTATCTTGGAAAAGAGGAGACTAAGGGGGGATATGATAGAGGTATATAAAATCATGAGCGATGTGGAGAAAGTGAATAAGGAAAAGTTATTTACTTATTCCCATAATACAAGAACTAGGGGTCACCAAATGAAATTAATAGGCAGCAGGTTTAAAACAAATAAAAGGAAGTTCTTCTTCACGCAGCACACAGTCAACTTGTGGAACTCCTTACCTGAGGAGGTTGTGAAGGCTAGGACTATAACAGCATTTAAAAGAGAACTGGATAAATTCATGGTGGCTAAGTCCATAAATGGCTCTTAGCCAGGATGGGTAAGGAATGGTGTCCTTAGCCTCTGTTTGTCAGAGGATGGAGATGGATGGCAGGAGAGAGATCACTTGATCATTGCCTGTTAGGTTCACTCCCTCTGGGGCACCTGGCATTGGCAACTGTCAGTAGACAGATACTGGGCTAGATGGACCTTTGGTCTGACCTGGTACGGCTGTTCTTATGTTCTTATGGTGAGTTACATGTTGTTTCTGCCCTTAGTTCAATGACCCAGAAACTGCTACCACCAATGGTGCTAAACATCACTGGGGCTGGGAAGGAACTGCAGTGGGATCTGGCATGTTCAGAGGTTCACGATTTCCTGAATGCCCAGTTAATGGCCATTTGGAGTGATCTTGAGCATCAGGCTTGGCCCACTGTCCTTACAGATACTTCAGGAGTATCATCTGATCTATGGCCTGGAGACATACTTGGAGATTTTTTGGGTGGAAGTGCAAATGTTCGCAGTGCTCCTTCCAAGTGTATTGACCAAATGGAGGGATGTGGGCTCCCACAAACCGAACTCTGCCAGGTTCATGGGGAGGATGCATGTAGGATTGAATAATTCACCGAGAGATTTGGAAATTAAACTACCTGCTATGCCTAATCGCTTTTTAAGTCAATGCTCCTGCAATAACACCCGATATTTGGATAAGAATAAGGAATAAATGGACACACTGGCCGTTGGAACCCCCATAGCTTCAGTGTGTACAAAAACCCAGCAGAAGTTGTCACTGTTCATGACTGTGTTTGTTGGGAGGGTAGAGGACAAGGAAGTACCCTGACAGGACACCTACTTTTCTAAGCTAATAACAGCCGTATGTTAAGGCCACCACTTTGCAAAGCATACATTTTATTCTCACCACTGCTACAGGCAATAATATCATTTACTGGCCTGCAAATCGGATTGTAGAATCAGCCCTTAAGATTTCAAATACCCTTCAACTGGACTGCTTTAGTGCCTGACTGATTTCACAATTTGCTTTCACTCCTATCAAAGGTTCAGAAAATCTCTGAACTGCAAGGGACAATTCAGGTGCTCAAAAATATATATCAGATTGAAAAGCATGCTTTCCAGACTGCCCATAAAGTGTCTACTTTATGTACTAAGTATGACGTAATGTGTTCTGTGACTAAGGCTATACAACAACCCCATCATGCTATTACAATGGGAATGTTAATGCTCTTAGTGTTTTTAATATTTCTGTTTCGCTTGGGATCATGTTGTTGTTGTTGTTGTAAATGATGTAATAATAAATAAATATAGCAGCAGCACCTTCCATGTTCATACTGACCATGCATTGTTATCTTCAACCAGAACCCCAAAGGCTGAGCCATTTGATTTGGAATTAAAAATGCAAACTTTAATAAAAAATAAAGGTTTTTAGATTAATGGTGGCACTAAAAGAACAAAAGGGGGGATTGTAAGGGAAAATTGAGTAGGCCCAAACTTTAACCATGATAACTTTGATTAAAATAACTGTGTACAAGGGGCAGGAGGAGAGAGAGGATGAAAAATGCCAATCTTGCAAAATGTAACTGTAATCGCTAGTAGTCTTAACTGCAAAAGTACAACCTGATAATAAATAGGAAAGCGTGTTGCTTTTGTATTCCTAATAAGAGCTGTTTTTCTGTTTTAAAGGATATTACGAATGAAAAGTGTGTTTGACTGAACATGGTTTTAAGCTATACAAGCTTCTGTGTTCCTTTGTTAAACAGACCGGCTAGGCTGGCTGTGTCTCCCTGCATACTTATAATAAAAGAGCCTCAGGCTGTTCTGATCCAAACACATTGTGTGGTAATTTTTCCACCTCAGTAACTTACTTTGTTCTGTCTGTTATTACTTGGAACCACTTAAATCCTACTGTTTATACTTAATAAAATCACTTTTAGCTTATTAATTAACCCAGAGTAAGTAATTAATACCTGACGGAGCAAATAGCTGTGCATATCTATCAGTGTTATAGAGGGCAGATAGTTTGAGTTAACCCTGTATAAGCTTTATACAGAGTAAAACTGATTTATTTGAGGTTTGGATCCCATTGAGAGCTGGGTGTCTGGGTGCTAAAGACAGGAACACTTGCTAAGCCGTTTTCAGTTAAGTCTGCAGCTCTGGGGGCATGGGTCAGATCCTGGATCTGTATTGTAGCAGATTAGCATATCTGGCTCAACAAGACAGGGATCTGAAGTCCCAAGCTGGCAGGGAAAACGGTTTAAACATGTGCAACCACTTGAAAAATCAGTGATCATGGACTGCACACTCAGCAAGTTTGCAGATTACACTAAACTGGGAGGAGTGGTAGATACGCTGGAGGGTAGGGGTAGGATACAGAGGGACCTAGACAAATTAGAGGATTGGGCCAAAAGAAACTTGATGAGGTTCAACAAGGACAAGTGCAGACTCCTGCACTTAGGACGGAAGATTCACATGCACTGCTACAGACTAGGGACCGAATGGCTAGGCACCAGTTCTGCAGAAACGAACCAAGGGGTTACAGTGGCGAGAAGCTGGATATGAGTCAACAGTGTGCCCTTGTTGCCAAGAAGGCTAACGGCATTTTGGGCTGTATAAGTAGGGGCACTGCCAGCAGATCGAGGGACGTGATCATTCCCCTCTATTCGACATTGGTGAGGCCTCATCTGGAGTACTGGGTCCACCTTTGGGCCTCACACTACGAGAAGGATGTGGAAAAATTGGAAAGAGTCCAGCGGAGGACAACAAAAATTATTAGGGGGCTGGAACACGACTTATGAGGAGAGACTGAGGGAACTGGGATTGTTTAGTCTGCAGAAGAGAAGAATGGAGGGGTGGGGATCTGACAGCTGCTTTCAACTACTTGAAACGGAGTTCCAAAGAGGATGGATCTAGACTGTTCTCAGAGGTACCAGATGACATAAGGGTAGGCAACCTATGGCATGTGTGCCAAAGTCGGCACGTGAGCTGATTTTCAGTGGCACTGACACTGCCCGGGTCCTGGCCATCGGTCCAGGGGGCTCTGCATTTTAAATTTAATTTTAAATGAAGCTTCTTAACATTTTTAAAACCTTATTTACTTTACATACAACAACCATTTAGTTATATATTACAGATTTATAGAACGAGATCTTCTAAAAACATTAAAATGTATTACTGGCATGTGAAACCTTAAATTAGAGTAAATGATGACTCAGCGCACCACTTCTGAAAGGTTGCCAACCCCTAAGATGACAGAACAAGGAGTAATGGTCTCAAGTTGTAGTGGGGGGATATTAGGAAAAACGTTTTCACTAGGAGGGTGGTGAAGCACTGGAATGGGTTACCTAGGGAGATGGTGGAATCTCCTTCCTTAGAGGTTTTTAAGGTCAGGCTTGACTAAGCCCTGGCTGGGATGATTCAGTTGGGAATTGGTCCTGCTTTGAGCAGGGGGTTGGACTAGATGATCTCCTAAGGTCCCTTCCAACCCTGAAATTCTATGATTCTATTAATTGTAGGACAGGAAGGGACCTTGAGAGGTCATCTAGTCCAGTCCCCTGCATTCATGGCAGAACTTATCTAGAACACCCCTGACAAGTGATTGTCTAGTCTGCTCTTAAAAATCTCCAATGATGGAGATTCCACAACGTCCCTGGCAATTTATTCCAGTGCTTAACAATCCCGACAGCTAGGAAGCTTTTCCTAATGTCCAATCTAAACCTCCCTTGCTGCAATTTAAGCCCATTGTTTCTTGTTCTATCCTTAGAGGTTAAGGAGAACAACCTTTTATGTACTTGAAAACTTATCAGGTCCCCTTCTCTGTCTTCTCTTCTCCAGACTAAACAAACCCAATTTTTTCAATCTTCCTTCATAGGTCATGTTTTCTAGACCTTTCATCGTTTTTGTTGCTCTTCTCTGGACTTTCCCCAATTTGTCCACATCTTTCCTGAAAAGTGGCACCCAGAAATGGACACAATATTCCATCTGATGTCGTATCAGCACGGAATAGAATGGAAGATTCACTTCTTGTGTCTTGCTTACAACACTCCTGTTAATATGTCCCCAAATGTTTTGTTTTTGTTTTCGTTTTTTGGGCAAGTGTTACACTGTTGAGTCATATTTAGTTTGTGACCCACTATGACTCACAGATCTCTTTCTGCAGTAATCCTTCCTAGGCAGTCATTTCCCATTTTGTACATGTGCAATTGATTGTTTCTTCCTCAGTGGAGTACTTTGCACTTGTCTTATTGAATTTGATCCATTCAGTCGTTACTTTTAGATGAGGTGGTTCAGAAACAGTAGACACCAATAGGACAGACGCTCTTGCTCTGGAGCGGGCCAAAGAATCGGACCGCAAAGACCAATGAGCATCTCAAAGATTCCCAGAAGGCCACTGGACAAATGGACATGGCATTGCTGGCCAAGCCAAGAGCCCTGTCCTGCCAGCAGGAACAATGCTAATCCCAGTATCAAAGGTATCTGAGGATGGTCTCTGGCACCTATCAGGTGACAACGAACTGGAGGATGACCCCAATATGGATCTCAAGGAGTCCCAGAGATTCTCTGGTGACAGTGGGGGAGCCATCCCCAATGGACCAAATACATCATCGGACTCATCTGAATCTCAAAACAGGGACAGCATCAGTGTCAAAGAGGAATAAGGAATCTGCACTGGCAGTAATGAGCAAGACACTCCCACCTGATACCAGAGGAGGCACCAGCACTGAGGCCAAGGACAGGTACCTGCTGTCATGGCAATGATGGTGCCAAAAGACACACCCACACCAAGGAGGTCTTCAGTGCCAGGCACAGTGTTGGCCTCCATTCTACAGCCAGGGATACCAGTGGTGTGAATTGCAGTGCCGATGAACCTGGCAGCTCTGCAACACAGTCAAAAGCTACCAAGAGCCTTAGCAACTGCAGCACCAGAAAACTCCTGAAGTAGTGGAAAGACAGGGACTAAGAGATACAGCACCTCTAAAGCAGCCTGATACACGACCAGTGTGGAGACAGTCAGCACTGGCGCTAGCATCATTTGTACTGGACTCTAAGGATGCTCACGGCTAGAACTGGAATCAATGGTATGGTCTCTCACTGATCTCGGCCCAGTACGTGGAAGCAGTTAGACGGACCCGCTCCATTCAGTGTACCAGAAGGAGTCTGATGCCAGTCAGAACTCCTCTTAGAAGATGAGGAAGAGTCTTCCTAAGCCCTGGAGCAGTCCTGATTAGTTTTATGGGATCTCTTCCTCACTGCACCAGAAGAGGGAGAATGACTCCTTTTCCTCTTAGGGGAAACAGCAGGGTCTAAATGTGGAGCAGCATCACTTCTTAGTTCCGAAGGTGACTGCCAATCAGACAAGGGCCTCCATGCCAAAGTGTGCTTCATGGCCTACTCCAAAAGGTACTGCTTCAGCCATAAGTCCCTCACCACCCTAAGTCCTCTTTTGAACAACTTATATATGGCACATCATTCTTTAATGTGCCCATCACCAAGACAAAAGCACCTCCTATAGGGATTATTGGGGATGTGCCCCCCCCAGCCATGACAGACAATGCTTGAACCCTGGTAAAGGCAACACACGTCACCCAGCTACTATAAACAACACTATGATAACACTAAACTAAACCAAAAAGTACTACTAACTATTACCTAGAGCAGTGGTTCTCAGCTTATTTACCATTGAGGGCTGCAGATGCAGCTCTCTCTATCCTACGTGGGCTGCACCCATACAATATATATACACTACCTGTATGGCCTTGAGAATGTCACATACGCTGTAGCTGTGGGCTGACTGGGCCACAAGTGGGCCGTGGGTAGAGAACCACTGATCTAGAGGAAATAACCCTCAGAAAACAGACTAAAAATGTGAAGTGAAAACTCTATACCAAGCTCCATCTCCGTCCATGAAGAAGAAAGTGAAGGGGTTCGAGGCAGTGCTGCCATCCTATGGCCAGGAAGGAGCTAGGGCCACAAAGCACGAGCGCAACCCCTACGAGTACTGGTAGGCAAAATTCTCTGGCTTCAGTGCGCCGGGTGTGCACGCACACCAACATGAAATACACACCTGCATCTAAGAAAAGGCAAAAAAAGTGTTCAATAAATATCTGTTCTGAATTTGAAAAAAGCCAGATGTAGCCATATATGAGGATGAAACACTTTCTACTCCAATAGCAGTTCAGAGGGATATTAAAAACAGCAGCTACTAAACTTAGATATTTTTAAAATCAGCAGGTTTACATTACTTGCAACCCCCAGTTTTAAAACAGCTGGCCAGGCAGTTCACTAGACCATTAATGCTGATTTTCAATGCCTCTGAGAACACTAAGGAAAAAAAGCTAATATTCTCCCAGTATTTAAAAAGGGTAAGTGGGATGATCGTCAGACTGACGCTGGTTCCAAGAAAATAATGGAAGAGCTGTTCCAGTACTCAGTTAATGAAGACTTCAGGGAAGGTGATATAATTAGAGTCCCCCACGTTGACAGGCATTATCCCAGGACAAAATGATTCTGAAAAAGGCCCCGGGAATAGGGGTCAGGGTTAGGGTCATGGTGAATAATCAAGTGAACATAAGTCTCTAGTACGATGCTGTGGGGACTTATGATCCTTGGAATCTTGAGCAGGAGTAGGGCAGTTGTATATTACATCTATCTGGCACTTGTGTGACCGCTATTGGAATACTGTGTCAAATTAAGAAGAGTATTGATAAAATGGAGTGGGCTCCACGAGGATGATTAAAAGACTTGAAAATATGCCTTGTATCAATAGATACAAGGAGCTCAGCCTGTTTAGTTTAACAAAGAAAAGGGTAAGAGGTGACTTGATCAGAGTCTAAGTACCTACATGGGAAGCACAACTTTGATAATGGGCTCTTCAATCAAGCAGACAAAAGTATAGCAAGATCCAATGACTGAAAGCTGAAGCTAGACAAATTAAGGCACACATTTTTAATAGCGAGGGTAATTAATCATATAGCAATTTAAGGGTTGAGGTGAATCCTCCATCAGTGGAGATTTTTCAGTCAAGACTGATTTTTTCCTGAAAGATATGCTCTAGTTCAAACAGGAATCAATTCAGGGAAATTCTATGGTCTGTGTTATGCAGGAGGTCAGACCAGATAATCAGTGACCCCTTCTGACCTTGTAATCTATGTTATTTACCTGTAAAACCATCTCACTGCTAATCAAGTATTCAGAATACTATTAAACATTATAAAATTTATTTCAAAAACATTTTTACTGTATATTTACTGAATACATTTGTGTATATATAATAAGCAGCCTGATATGACTGGAGCATCTCTTACAGAGAAGTTAGGTTCTACACATTTATATTGTAGTGAAACACTGCAATTGCGAATTAGTAGGCATCTTTCAGTCTCAAGAGACCATGGGTATGCAGCCCTGAAAGGTAAAGAATTTACCCTGTTTTATGGCACCTGCAGATGTGGCTGAAGAGACCCACTCGAGAGACACAATCGCTGTCGAATCTGTCACATTTAGAGATATTTCAACCCTTTAGGCTCTGCCTTCTGTGAACTCTTTTCTCCTCTTCTAAGCTGGACTGCTTCCTCTCAGTCCTTCCAGAGACTTTTGTTTAGCTCTTGTCTCCAAAGGCTGTGGTCTTGAGTGCGATCTTCCCAGTTGTCCACATCCATGTCCATTTCTTGAGGTCTCACTTGCACACATCCTTGAAATGTAATTTTGGTCACCCTTTGGGTCTTTTTCCAGATGCCAGTTTGCCATAGAGAATGTCCTTTGGGATGTGCCCACCATTCATTCAGCACACATACCCAAGCCAGTGGAGGCATCTCTGTTTGAGGAGTGTTTGTATGCTGGGTGTGCTTGCCCACTTGAGCACCGAGGTGTTGGTGACTGTCCCTCCAGGAGATGCTGAAGATTCAACGAAAACAATGCATATAAAAGCTGTTGAGCCTCTTTTCCTGATAGGAGTATAAGGTCTAAGTCTTGCTTCCATACAAAAGCTAATATATGCATGATATACACAGATCTTTGTGTGTTCTGTCAGTTTGTTGTTTTACCATACCCTCTTACTCAGTCTAGACATTGTGGTGGTGGCTTTTCCAGTGCAGATGTTGAGTTCCATTTCAAGTGAAAGGTTGATTATGATAGTGGAATCCAGGTACGTGAACTCGTTTACCACTTCAAGTTCACAGTTGTTGATCTTGATGGAGGGTGCTCAACTCCTTGGCATATTGTTAGTCTTTTTTAGGCTTACGGTAAGCCCATAGTATTGGCAAGCTTTGGAAAAACTATTCATAAAGTTTTGGAGATGAGCTTCTATGTGGGCTGTCACTGCTGCATCATCAGCAAAGAGGTGGTTTTGGATAAGGGCTTCCCGAATCTTGGTTTTAGATCTGAATCTTGCAAGATTGAACAGCTATCTATGAGATCTTGCGTGCAAGTAAATTCCCTCCATTGAGGAACCAAAAGCTTAGGGTATGGCTACATTTGAAACTTCAAAGCACTGCCGTGGCTCTCCCAGTGCTGCACGTACTCCACAACCTGATGGGGTTTAGCTTGCGGCGCTGGGAGCCGCGCTCCCAGTGCTGTGGCACTGTTTACACTGGCGCTTTACAGCGCTGTATCTTGCAGTGCTCAAGGGGGTGTTTTTTCCACACCCCTGAGCGAGAAAGTTGCAGCACTGTAAAGCGCCAGTGTAGCCAAGGCCTTATTTTAGTAGCAAGGAGAAGATCCCAAACAAAGCTGGGTCAAGTACACAGCCTTGCTTAACTCCACTACGAATCTGGAAAGCCTCAGAGACTGAGCCGCTGTATTGAACTGTGCCGTACATGTTTTCATGGAAAGATCGACCCATGCTTAAGAGCTTGGGGGGAACATCTAATCTTTTCTAGAATCGCAAATAATCCACTTCTACTGACAAGGTCAAAAGCCTTTGTGAGATATGTAAAGAGGCTTTTGTTGTTCTCTGCATTTCTCTTATAGTTGTCTCAGTGAGAAGATCATGTTAGCAGACCTTTCAGCTCTGATGCCGCACTGTGATTCAGGATAGAGTCTGTCTGCAAGGGTCTGAAGTCTGTTCAAGACAACTTGGGCAATGGCTTTTCCCATAATGCTAAGAAGGGAAATGCCATGATATGCTGACATCTCTCATTTCTTGTGGTACTTCGGCCTCTTTCCAGTATAGGCAGAGGAACTCATGAAGATGTTGCAGTACAATAGGTTTTACGCATTTTATGATCTCTTATGATATGCAGTCTTTTCCAGCAGCCTTTCCATCAGGGAAGCCATCTATGGCATGGCTAAGCTCCTTGACAGCTGGTTCATCGAGTTGGTTCATACAGGCAGGCTTTCGATGGCGTTGACAGCTGCATGAGTAACAATATTTTCATGAGAGTAAAGTTCAGAGTAGTTTTCTACCCATCCATCCAACTACTTGCTGCAGTTGTTGATTGTTTCCCCTGTTGTTGATTTCAATGGGGCTGTCTTCTTCGAAGTAGGACCCAAGGCTTTCTTGATCCTATCATACATGTTTCTAATGTTGCCTGCATCAGCTGCTACTTGGATGCTTTCACATAAGTGCAGCTAATACTCATTAGTGTAGCATCAAGTAGTTTGTTGTATCCTGGTTCTTGTCACTCTCAATGCTTGTAAGGTTTTTTTTAATTTGGGTCTCTCTTGTAGTTGATTTGGGCTGTGCGTCTGGCCTCCATGAATGGTGTCAACACACTGAGATATGTATGAAACCAGTCATTAGTCTTATTTTCCTTCTTCCCAAAGACAGACAGAGCTGCATCATAGATTGCGTTCTTCAGCTGGTCCCACTTCAGCTGGTCACTTGTGGCACAATCACTGGAGTCAAGGGATTGTGGTAGTATATTTTTGTATTGCTGTGACTTTTCTTGGTCCAGAATGGCACTGATGTTAATACAAGGACATCCCTTTACTTTAGATCTGTGTATTTTCTTTGGTTTAAGTCTGACCTTGCTGCATACCAGAGAGTGGTCTGTGTTGCAATCAGCACTTTGATAGCTGCAGGTAATGAGAACGATGTTAAGGTTGGTATGCCTTATGGGAAGATCCAGATAGTGCCGGTGGCCAGATCTGGGATGTTTCCAAGACACTTTGTGTTGTGGCTTTGTCTGGAAGAATTAGTTTGTTACACAGAGGATGTAATAGGAAAATTCTAGCAGTCTCTGACTGTTTCCTTTCATCTTACCAGTTCCATGTTGACCAAGACAGTTGGTCCATGCTTCATGATCAGCTCCCACCTTTGCACTGAAGTCCCCTAGCAGGAAAACATATTCATGTTTTGGAATCCTGCTGATGGTGGTGTTCAACTGGTCACAGAATTGGTCCTTGATGTCAGAAAATGAGGAGAGAGTGTTCGGGCATACACATTCACGAGGTTGACTGGGCCCTCAGATGTGAACAAGCGTAGTGCCAAAAATTCTCTCTGATCCATTTATAGGTGACTCAACCATCCCCAGAAGTGAGTTCTTGATGGCATATCCCACTCCATGCTCTCGCATTTCTTCAGCGCTGTTTCCCTGCCAGAAAAATGTGTAGTCTTTTTCCCTGAGAGATCCACTTAATGCTAGCCGTGTTTCTTGGAGTGATGCAATATCCACATTGAGTCGATTCAGCTCATTATTATTATAGCAGAAGTGGTGCGGGCCACAGAGACATCCTGGCCGCTGCTTCCCGCAGCTCCCATTGGCCGGGAATGGCAAACCATAGCCACCGGGACCTGCGGGGAGACATGCCTGCAGAAGGTCAATGTAAAAAAAATGTCTTGCAGCCCACCAGCGGATTACCCTGATGAGCCACGGACCGATGGTTGCTGACCCCTGATCTAGACCCTGCTGCAAGTCATCACTTTTCCAAGATATCTTTTTGCAACTCTTCCGTTTTCTGCAACAGATCAGTTTATTCTACACCCCTAAACATTTCTGTGAGCATGCTAGATATTTTATGTCCAAATCACAGACGAAACAATTTGGCTAAAATGTTTGCCTTCAGAAAGTATAGGGTGGGGAAAGAGATTGGTTGTTTTTTTAAAACTTAGAATGAAGTGTTTTCAAGTGAAAGACTGATGAGAACAGTCTTGACTTTCTTATTCTTGCCATAAGCAGATGCAGGATGAGTCACAATGAGACACAGGATAACAGTTTGAACGCAAACACTCTGAATGCTTAGTTTTTCGTTGTGGTCATGAACACATGATAAACTTCCCACTCAACATTTTCAAAGTCTTGGCTATTCTCTGGGAAAACTAGTTAAAATAATAAAGGAATAAGACCTACGTTATCTTCTAATTACTGTAATTTCAAAAGAGGTTATTTGTTTTTTTGCCAACTATTAAAAGCAAAGCAGGTAATCACTATGAATGAGTATTCCACTACTCACTTGTTATTACATAATTATAAATCTAACTGTTACCACTAGCTGAATCAATACTGACCACCAATACATTCACTTAAGGCACTTAACCTTCTCCGGGTTTTGTTTTTTTTAATCTCTTCATTAGAGAAGGAAAAGTGGCTCCCAATTTTAATTAAAAGTTCAAAACTAATCTGAGCTGAAGGAATCTACACAGAATATATATTAGAAGATTTTTTTTTAAAGATATCTGTTGCTTTCATCTTTTGATTTGCTGCTTTGTACATTTTTGGAGGGACATGAGAACAACCATACTCGGTCAAGACCAATGGTCCATTTAGCCCAGTATCCTGTCTTCTAACAGTGGCCAATGTCAAGTGCCTCAGAGGGAATGAACAGAATAGGGAATCATCAAGTAATCCATCCTGTCACCCATTCCCAGTTTCTGACAACAGAGGCTAGGGACACTTCAAAACATGGTTTTGCATCTCTGCCCATTCTGGTTAATAGTCATTGATGGACCTATCCTCCATGAACTTATCTAGTTCTTTTTTGAACCCTGTCATAGTCTTAGCCTTTACAACATCCTCTGACAAAGAGTTCCACAGGTTGACTGTATGTTGTGTGAAGAAATAGTTCCTTTTGTTTGTTTTAAACCTGCCAGCTATTAATTTCATTTGGTGGCCCCTTATTCTTGTATTATGAGAAGGAGTAAATAACACTTCCCTATTTAGTTTCTCTATACCACTCCTGATTTTATAGACCTCTGTCATATCCCCCCTTAGTCGCCTCTTTTCCAAGCTGAGAAGTCCCAGTCTTCTTAATCTCTCCTCATACGAAAGCCGTTCTATACCCCTAATCATTTTTGTTACCCTTTTCTGAACCTTTTCCAATTCCAATTTACCTTTTTTGAGATGAGGTGACCACATCTGCATATAGTATTCAAAATGTGAGGGTACCTTGGATTTATAGGAGACAATATGATATTTTGTTTTATTACCCTTTTTTAATGATTCCCAACATTCTGTTTGCTTTTTTGACTGTTGCTGCACAGTCAGTGGATGTTTTCAGAGAACTATCCACAATGACTCCAAGTTCTCTTTCTTGAGTGGTAACAGCTGATTTAGATCCCATCATTTTATACATATAGTTAGGACTATGTTTTCCAATGTGCATTTTTTGCATTTATCAACACGGAATTTCATCTGCGATTTTCTTGCCCAGTCACCCAGTTTTGTGTATTCCTTGTAATTCTTTACAGTCTGCTTTGGACTTGACTATCTTGAGTAATTCTGTATCATCTGCAAATTTTGCCACCTCCCTGTTTACCCCTTTTTCCTGATCACTTATGAATATGTTGAACAATACTGGTCCCAATACAGACCCCGGGGGGACACAACTATTTACCTCTCTCCATTCTGAAAACTGACCATTTATTCCTACCCTTTGTTTCCTATCTTTTAGCCAGTTACTGATCCAGGAGAGGACCTTCCCTCTTATCCCATGACAGCTAATTTTGCTTAAGAGTCTTTAGTGAGGGATCTTGTAATAATTTAATGCAATATTCTCTATTTATAAATGTCCTGTAATAGCTTTATAAATAAGCTATTTATAAAGCAGGTCAAGTCTATGGAATTCAGCAATACAACAATAAGCAAAAAGTCTGCAATGAGGCACTGGTGGAAATGCATTGACCAATAACGCACTTCTATGTATCCAAACAATTTTACATATTTATAGACTTACAAAGAGAGCACTCACTATGATTTAATACATTCCTGTTTGTCATCATGACAAGAGTTGGCAACCAGTCCACAAAATGGAATCTAGTCTCCTTTTGAGGATGCTTTACATAGTCCTTCTCAAACAAAGCATGAGCACAGCAACCACACATAGAATTTAGGAGGTACAAAGGGGAAGACAGAAATTTAGTTATGTAAAGATGTGGCTATTCTTACAGACCACAATAGAAAATGGTTATGTTTTAAATATGAGGTGAAAAAATAAACCAAGACTAGCTTGTCCCTCTCTCTCCAATTCAGAGGCCCCAGGTGTTAATTCATAAATTCCAAGACAGTGGATACACTGGCAAATAAGGACCCACAATTCAATACTGGTAAGGTTCCACCAATGTAGCAAAAATGGAAGCAGAGGTATTGATGGTGGTAAAAATCCCTGAGCCCTTACCACAGTACAGCTTCCACCAAGGCTACCATCAGTGGAGCTGCACCAGTGGTGTATTATGGCACTAATCCACAGAAATGTAGGGCAGGAAAGGACCTTTAGAGGTCATTTGGTCCAGCTCCTGCACTGATGATGCTAGTTTAGACAAGGCCTTAAAAGCTGGGACTGCATTACCTCTAATAGTGGCGTGTTTGATCGTGGTCAATTTGAACAGCTAGCACCTTTTCTACAATGGCTTTTTCAACAGATATCTTTGTGGAGTTGGAGTGCTCTTTTTCCAACTTGTATATAGGAAAAGCCAATATACAGTTTTGTTATAATTTAGTTTAAGAAGAGTGAACAGAATGTATCATTATGATGAAAAAGTTGATAGAAATATTAAAAGGACAACATCCTTAAGAGGATTTCAAATCACAACAACTTCTAAAACGTTAAGATACTATCCCTTAAGCAATCATTTTTAGTTATCCATAGAGATTTACAGGAATTAGTCAGCTACATGCCAACTATACTACTATTCCCTGAATACAACAGTTACAAATAAATAACTTTAGAAGTTGCATGTAAGGACTATATTCATTACTCAACCTATTCCCTAGTTCACATGCATATGTATATATAGAGAGAGAGAGACGATAGATATACTGTATGACTGTTTTCACCACAGTAAGGAAGCAGAAAACCGGTCCTGGCTGATCATGTAATAATGCCATGATTACACCATGGGGCTTCAGAAACAAACATAAGTTGTGTGGATAAAGCGCACAACAAGAAGCCAATAAGAAGCACATTTAAGTGCAAGGATTCAAAAACTGAGGAGAAAATTTTGAATTTGCCAAAAATAAATCAGGCATAAGTATTTAAAACCAATGAGCAGTTTGTTGCACTTTCCAACATATGAACAGCATCCAAACTATGCTACTTTGTATTTACCTTTTTAATGTGCTAATTTGTGATAAAAGTGATAATATGATTTTACATTATAGAGATTTGGCTCACATGGAAAATTCCATGTTGAAATCAATGTCAGAAGAGATTCTGTTTGTGCACATAATAATTTATATGATTCAATGATTCTGGAATCATTTTGGCTAGTGAAACAGGCTTAAATATTTCTCGAGAGAAAGAGGCAGGTTTACATACCCATAATTGTAGCAAATTGGAAATTCAGTAGCATTCTAGTCATTTATAGTAAAAATTGACACACACAAACATCACAAAAACAAAGTGAGTAACATCCTTCATGAAAGCTAAAGGAGCAAGAATTTTTTCCTCATTTCATTGCCCTATATGCTATAAATTAAAAAAAAAAAAGAAAAAAAAAAGAGGACAATGAAAATGTAAAACAAAGCTTCTTGCTTCTGCAGCTTTCACCAAATATGCTACCATACCCTCCACCCCAACTCCCCATAGATAGTGATTTTTGGTGGGTTGTTTTTGTTGGGGGGAGGGAGTAGACTGTCATCTTTTTCTGGATCTCAGATGTTCATGTACATTGATCCACTGTTAATCCAATACTGCTCTCAGGTCTCCAAAAGCTCTCTGGAACAATGATGTGCTGAGATTATAACTACGAGATTTCTGATCCTACTACTTCCCTCTGCACTCCCATTCTATTGCTCCACTAAGATTGTTCGTAATTTTAGGATTACTAAAACATGTCAAAGAGTTTCTAGACTGCTTATTAAACAGTACAATGAAGGAGACAACACAGGGTATGGGAAAATACGGAAGGAAAATGATACAAATACAAAATCTAGCCTTATAACATTAAACTCAGAATTAATTCACAACAATCCCAATATTTTTAATTTTAAATAGATTTGTATGAGAAATTACCTCTTCTTTCAGTGCATGTTTCTTCTGCTCCAAACAGATTTCTTTAGCTCTCATCAGCTGCAGAGTCTCCTTAGAAACTGCATACTGCAACTTTTCCATACGTTCTACTGCTGCCGCCCATGCTGCCTTACCAAACCTTTTCTGATCTGCTCGCATTCGATCATACACAGCTGTAAAAGAAAAACAGAGCTCTCATTAATACAGATAAAATACATGAAATTTGATGTGCTGTTAAATTTCATATACAATGTTAGCACTATCACAATTCCTATAAACACATCAACAATTTCTGCAATAGTAATAGCTATTATGAAAATAAATTTCCAGGAGCTTAAACATGATGTATGATTTCTGCAACTACACAATCTCCCCAGAACTATCATTCTCCATTATACTTCTGCTTCTGACACTGCAGACACAGTCTGAAATTTAGTAAAATTTTAGAAACCTAGTTTGTTTCAAATTTTTGTTTTCTTTGTTTGAGGTACTTGTCAACGTAAAGTTTCGAGGTATATCATAGTACTCCATAGTTCTGCAGCCACAAAAACCACCCACTGACAGAGAGCTAAGCCTTTAAAACAAACTATAAGAACAACAGTGTAAAACATACTTTCCTGAACTAAATCTGAACTGGGAGAGACTTAACAGTTTTCAAGTACATAAAAGGTTGTTATAAAGAAGAACGTGATAAATTGTTCTCCTTATCCACAAAAGACAGGACAAGGGCTTAAATTACAGCAAGAGAAATTTAAGTTAGACATGAGGAAAAACTTCTCAACTGTAAGCGTAGTTAAGCACTGCAACAAATTACATAAAGATGTTATGGAATCTCAGTCTCTGAAGATTTTTAAAAACACGTTAGACAAATGTGTCAGGATGATCTACACATCGGGGCTCCCAAATTTTGGTATGCAAACCCCCGGAATGCTCCCTCCCCCAGATATTTCTGGGGGGCATGCAGGAGAAATTACGTAACAGTGGATTTATTATTTTATTTACTGCATTCTCCTAATAGGCTAACCTTAAAGCTTTAAAACTCTGTGGGAATTTGTTACATAAAATATGGTAGTTAATTTACTTCAAAATATACCAATGAAAACACAGATATACAGAGACGCTGATGTAGAGAACCCTCACCTCCAATCACCGTACAGCCTGGGTTCAATTGCCCAGCAACTGTTCGGTCTAAACAAAAACAACTGATACAGACTAACACGGGTACCACTCTGAAAAGTTGTCCAGTCTAACTGAGCTCAAAACTTAGTCAGGGGCTTTTTTTTTTGGTTGTATACGTCACACTATAACTATATCTGCACGTAACACTGAAATATGGACAAAAGGCTAAAGACAGGTATTGTTAAGAAGAAAATACGAAGGATAGGGGTACATGGGGCAGCTGATAGATCTGCAAGTGGGTGTGACCAAGTGCCTGGGATGGATCACACTAAGAATGCCACACTCACGGCAGTCTGCAAAAAATAGGGCAGGCAATCCCCAAAGCTGGTGGTTTATTCTATAATTAGATTCACCACACTAGTAATAAAACAGCTTCTGCAGTACCACACTGGTTAACCAGAACCAAAACACAGTCCCCTTTAGGCATTCCAGCCCTTGGCTCCCATCCAAACAGCCAAGTCTAATATAGCAAGAAGTTATTAAAAACCCATTTCACCATATGTGAGGTTCTTACTAATCCCAAAAGATCAGACAGACACTTACACCCAGGTCAATATATATCCCAAATCTTACTCAAATATCATGCTTTCAGCCAATCTTTAGTAAACTAATGAAAGATTTATTAATAAAAGGAGAGATATAAATGGTTACTAGATCGTATACATACAAAAATAATTGCAAAGTCCTTATATCGGGTTTGTAGCAGTGATGGAATAGACTGCTGGCTTGCAAAAGTCTCTGGTAACTTTCAAAAGATTGGAAGGGCCTCAGTCCATAGTTCAAGATGCTACTTTTACTGTAGTTGTACATCCACAGTCCAGAGAATTAGAGTAGGAAAGAAGAAAAATCAAGTTGTTTCATGTGTCTTTTCTATTCTTTGCCTTGTGCATGGAAATTTACTGTCCCAAACAAAGCCCACAGCCCCTATGTATGGAAAGTTACTGGCCCAAAATGGAGTCCAGGGTCACATGAATATCTCACATGTCCCTATATGTTTTGCTGAATCATAAGGGGTGGCCACTGGCTCCTTGCTGTCTGAGGCATCCACAGGAAGACCTACTGAGCGGGATGAGTTTCTTCAACGGGCCATATCAGAGAGTGGAGTGATTTTAATGGGCCATCAATACATAGCTCAGGGGTGGCCAAACTTACTGACCTCCAAGCGATAATCTTCCGAAGTTCAAGAACCAGGCGTATCTGCCAGGCTCCTGTCCTGGGGCTTGGGGCTTCAGCCCTGCAGTGGAGTGGGGGGGATGGGTGGTGTCTTAGGGCTTCAGCCACATGAGAGGTGCCTGCTGGGGCTCGGGGCTTCTGCCCCACTCCTGCTGAAGCCCCAACCCCAGGCAGCCATCTTCCATGGGGCTGAAACCCTGAGCTCCCTGCCCCAGTCTGGTAGGCAGAGAAGGAGGGTGGGGGCTGCGAGCCAAATTTTAACTGTAAAAAGAGCCACATGCAGCTAGCGAGTTGCAATTTGACAATCTCCGATAGAGGTTTACATTAGGGCTAGACAGCTATCTGGTGGAAGTCATCCAGGAATACAATAATGTTTAAGATACAAGTACATAGCCAATATTCATAACTTCAGATACAAACATGATATGCATATAAAGACCATAATCATACTTGGCAAATCATAACTTTTCCATTGAAGTTTTATATACCATACTTTGTACCAGATTTATGGAAATTGTTTAACAGTGGTAACAACAGTGATATAAATGGTCACCTTTCTTATATACACAGCAACACTGGAGGTACGCAGGCAGCTGGTTGATCTGGAAGTGGGTACACAATAAGAAAAGTCTAGAAACCTCTGATCTAAATAATACTTTGTCCTGTTTCAGTTCAGGAGACTGGACTAATGACCTACAAGGTCCCTTCCAATCCTACATATCTATGATATCTCCAGGGCCCTACGTTTTAGCTTAACTGGTTGCAAAGAAAACTTTCCAAATGTAAACTGAATGATAAAAGACTCAACTCTGCAAACAGCCTGAATAATATCTTTAAAATAAGTGTGAGCTTCCACAAATACCTATTGAGTGTTATCTTTGAGCCCTTATAATGGTAATCTAAATGCCAATATTATTTCACTGCTAATCATTTAAGCACAATGGTGCAAACTATCTCCAGAAGCAACCACCACCTGCCCCCATGCAAACTTCCTCCCAAATAGCAATATGTGAGAGGCAATATAACTGCAAATTCCTAATATCTATTTATGACTTCCAGGTTGAGGCCCCTGATTTAACAGAAATATCCAGCTGATGTGTTTAGCCTGTAATTCTAAACTGCCTCCCATATGTTCACAACTGCTAAGAGTCCTAAATGTCACCTTCTACCTACCAAAGCCTCCAGCTTCCCTTGACAACTTCTACAGTGCAGTTGTGTGTTCAATACAAATCTACAGCACTAAGAAAACTAAGAATTATGGGGCAACAAAATTACACTTTAATATTAAATTTAACACCACAATGAACATTGTACTGACTGGGTATTCAACGTAACAAAACATTTTATTTTAAAAGTTGAAGCTGTTGGAAAATCCAGGTTCCTTGCCAAAGAATTAGGTTCAAGTTAACCATACAGAGTACAAGAAGACCTGGACATAACCAGGTGAATCAGAACTTCTTCAGGAACCTTCCAAGATAGCAGAAGTCCCTTGCCTGATCAAGGTTAGAACTCACTTATCTTGAGCACCAACCACTACTTGGGCTGAGACAGATAAGCCATTCACTGATTTAAACCATGCAGGGCAATTACATGATATTATCTGAACACTTCTGCTAAGCAAAACTCACTGAAATTCAGGAGTCTACACATGAAGCAGTCAGTCTCCAGGCCCCAGATCCTCAAAGGAATACAGGCCTAAATCTGGGCCCAGGTGTTTAAAGCAGTAGTACCCTCAGTAAAGGATAGCTGTTGAATGGCAAGCTAGTAATATGGTTACTCACAACTTGCTTCCTCACTCAGTAACAAAATCTGTCCTTATTTTTATTATTCTTAGAATTGCCATAGCACCTAGGAGCCCATTGTGGCAGGCACTGTACAAATATGAACAAAAAGAGCTGCCCCAAAGATCTGACAATCTAAATATAAGACAAGAGACAGAGGGATGGACTGATGCAGTGTTGTAGCTATGTCAGTCCCAGGATATTGAAGACAAGGTGGGTGAGGTAACATCTTTTATCGGATCACCTTCTGCTGGTGAGAGACACAAGCTTTTGAGCTTACACAGAGCTCTTCTTCAGGCCTGGGAAACCTATTCAGAGTGTCACAACTAAATACAAGGTGAAACAGATTGTTTAACATAAGTAGTTAACACATTTTTTCAAGGGACCATTCTAGATACTTTACCTACATTGATGGTAAATAAGTCACAGGAAAACATTTTTCTGACTTAAAGTCTTGTCTATACTTCACAGCGCACTTATTTAACTAAATAATGTTTTTAAAAATTCACTGTAGTTAAACAAGTTTAACCCTTGCTTAAATCAGTGTAGCTTGCATTGGTAAGATACTGACAAGCTAAATCAATACAAGGAAGGGGAGACCAGGGGTTGGCAACCTTTCAGAAGCGGTGTGCCGAGTCTTCATTTATTCACTCTAATTTAAAGTTTTGCGTGCCAGTAATACATTTTAACATTTTTAGAAGTTCTCTTTCTATAAGTCTATAATATATAACTAAACTATTGTATAAGGTTTCAAAAGGTTTAAGAAGCTTTATTTAAAATTAAATTAAAATTCAGAGCTCCCTAGACCGGTGGCCAGAACCCAGGCAGTGAGAGTGCCACTGAAAATCAGCTCGCATGCCGCCTTTGGCGCACATGCCATAGGTTGCCTACCCCTGGGTTAGATCAATTTAAGCAAGTCTACATTAGGATTTAACGAGAGTGACTTTTAAATTGATTTTGCTAAACTGTTGCATTTTCTAGTGTAGAAAAGGCCTCAGTTACATCAGGGTAGACTTCCAACCAGCAGATACCTTTTGCAGATGAACCTGGGTAAAGTATTCTCTGAGTAGTGTAGCAAGATAGTTACAGTTATGTAAGGTCTAACTGATGAGAAAAGGAACAAGAAACGCTGAGTCAGATGAAAGAGTGAGACAAAATTGATATTACGGTTCCCACCTGCCTGAAAAAAGAAAATCCTGCAGGAATTCTAGTCTGCATGGGGGGTGCCTAATCACAAAAAGTGCTGCTGTGGAGGAGCACAAACACAATTGCATTGAGGGGGCATTTTTGTTTGCTATTGTGGGTGTTTCAGAAGGAGGACCAATTGAAGAGAGAGATGGACAGGCAGAAACAGGATGAAAGGAAAAAAAGCTCCAGTTTCCTCCTAGGGAAAAGAAAAGCCAACAACACAGAATCACAGACTTTAAGGTCAGAAGGGACCATTGTGATAAATTATTCTAGTCTGACCTCCTGCACGTTGCAGGCCACAGAACCTCACCTACCCACTCCTTTAATAGACCCCTAATCTCTGACTAAGTTACTGAAATCCTCAAATCATGATTTAAAGACGTCAAGTTACAGAGAATCCACCATTTACTCTAGTTTAAACTTGCAAGTGACCCATGCCCCATGCTGTAAAAGATAATGAAAAACTCACAGGGTCTCTGCCAATCTAACCCAGTGTATAATTCCTTCCCAATTCCAAATATGGTGTTCGGTTAGACCCTGAGCATGTCGGCAACACCTACCAGCCAGACACCTGGGAAAGATTTCGGTACAGTAACTCAGAGCCCTCTCCATCTAATGAACTGTTACTGGCCATTGGCAACATTTGTTGCTATCAAAGATCGGCTACATGCTGTTGTGGGCAGTTTCATCATAATATCCCTCCATAAACTTATCAAGCTCAGTCTTGAAGCCAGTTAGGTATTTTGCCCACGGTGCTCTCTATGGAAGAGCTGTTCCAGAACTTCACTCCTCTGATGTTAGAAACCTTCATCTAATTTCAAGCCTAAATTTGTTGATGGCCAGCTTATATCCATTTGTTCTTGCATCCATGCTGGAGCTTGGTATTTACCCCTCTGATATATTTAGAGAGAGCAATCAGATCCCCCCCTCAGACTTCTTTTGGTTAAGCTAAACAAACCCATTTGTTTGAGTCTCCTCTCATAAGGTAGGTTTTTCCATTACTGAGATAATCCTAGTAGCCCTTCTCTGCACCTGTTCCAGTCTGAATTCATCTTTCTTAAACCAGAATTGCACACAGTATTCCAGATGAGGTCACACAAGTGCCTTGCACAGTGGTACTAACACTTCCCTGTCTCTATTGGAAATATCTCGCCTGATGCACCCTAGGACTGCATTAGCCTTTTCCACAGCCATATCACACTGGTGGGTCATACTCATTCTGTATGAGTACACCCAAATCTTTCTCCTCCTCCGTCACTCCCAACTGATACAAGAAGAATTTTTGCTATAAGCTGGGTATGTTAGTTCCTACATGCATTACCTTGCACTTTGCTCTATTAAATATTATCCCGTTTCTATTACTCCAGTTTACAAGGACATCCAGATCTTCTTGTATGACATTCCAGTCCTCCTCTACATTGGCAATACCTCCCCACTTTGTCTCATCTGCACATTAGCACATTCCCACTTTCTATGCCAGTAATAAAAATGTTAAATAAGATTGGTCCTAAGACTGATCCCTGAGGAGCCCCACTAGTAACCTCCCTCCAGCCTGACAATTCACCTTTCAGTATGACACATTGTAGTCTCCCTTTAACCAGTTCCTTGTCCACCTTTCAATTTTCATACTAATCCCTATCTTCTCCAATTTAACAAATATTTTCCCATGTGGAACCTTAACTACCTTAGTGAAATCCAGGTAGATTAGATCTACTTAATTTCCGTTGTCTAAAAAATCAGTTATCTTCTCTAAAAAGGAGAGCAGGTTGGTCTCGCACAATCTACCTTCTGTAAAGCCATGTTGTATTTTATCCAATTACCATTAACATCTATATCCTTAACTACTTTCTCTTTCAAAATTTGTTCCAAGACCTTGCATAGAACTGGGATCAAACTAACAGGCCTATACTTTCTCGGATTGCATTTTTCCACTTCTTAAAAAAAGGAACTATTAAAATTCAACTTAGATTTCAAATAACCTTTATGTGAAAAAAATAAGACAGTGGAAAATGGTTACCTTTCTGTGCTTTGGCTGTTATTTCAAAGTACTTAACGGTAAGATCCTGAATAGAAAGGACAGCCATGTAGGCTTTCCGCTGCCAATCTGCATCTTCTTTTTGTAGACTCTCAATCCTCCTGGGGCCTAGGTAATCATTCTCTATGGAGATCTGAAAATAAATCAGTCCATCATTAACATCAACAAATTAAATTTTGTCAATGGCAGCTAGTTGCAGTCAACCTGGGTGGATAAAAATCAATGAATTAATCAATGGATTAAAAAATGAAGAAAAAAAACCTTTAAAATGCTCATTTATGCTGAAAAAGGACAAGCGTAGGGCCTTACTAATATTCTTACTGTAAGAATAGAAAATCAAAACAAAAAATAGGTAAACAAAGCAGCCATACTACATTGCACCAATGCCACCTTCAACAAATCAAAATAGCTTAAATGCTTCAACCAGGCAGGCTATAGTCCCAATGAAGGTTTGCAGTCTGAAGTCAATGTAAATTGTACTCTAAGGTAGAAACAGGCACAATTTTTCAGTAAATTGCTTATTTGCCAAAAACTGCAGCTTCAGTTGATCCTGAACTGTTAGAGACTGTGTGTAGAGTTCACAAAAGTGTCCACCAAACAAACAAACAAATAAAAAGACATTTTAGTAAATGTTGAAACAAAACATTCTGTTTCAACCCATTTCAAAACAATTTTGTTTAGATTTTTGACATTTTGACAAAAGTCAAAGAGGACTATTTAAAAAAAAAATGCTTTGAGGGAGGAGTTTTGAGGCGGAGGAGGACCTCCCTTTTAACTTTTAGCTCACTGATTAGAGTACTCTAGGATGTGGGTTCAATTCCCCCTTATGTCAGACACAAATAATAGGTTAATTGACTTGCAAAGCTCCCAAAGTCAATCTTTGGCCAAGCCAGAAATTAAACCCAATTTTGCAGTCCAGTACTCTATACATTAACTATTCTTCCTCCCCAACTGACTCTTCCACTAGTATCCAGTGTTTGTACAGGCCAAATTAAGTCTTTATTTACACAAGTTTGCCTTTATATTGTGCCTTGCAGTAATACCAGTGTATTGTCATTGCATTCAGTGGGCTTGTAAACAACTCTGTTCATGTACAAGAACAGAATCCATTTACTCTCCCTCAAACAAACATTCTGGCTCTGCAGTGCTAAGAGGAGTAAAAAGCAATACAAATTTTGCACATCAATGCTGTATATTCTGCTGTCAGGGTATATTTTGAGTAACATGCCATTTTCACACAGCCTCTTTTCATATTGAAAAGGCATTTTACATTAAATCTGATTGTTCTGGAAGGAGTCTGAGATTAACATTCTATTCTAAAAGTTGGAGAATTAATCCCAGAGAAGAAACAAGTCAGCAAGGCATTTATTACTGAATGTTAACACTCTGGAGTGACAGATTTGATTGATGGTGTCTTTCCCTTTCAAGAAAGTTGCAATTTATTGAGAACCTATGCTTCCTGGCTCAATCAATTTTTTCAAGCGAGTCACCAAACAGCTTGCTGCCTCTGACAGCTTTATGTATCAGTAGAGGGGCACTGAAATAATTACCCTACAAATTTATCCTAATTGTGAACTCAAGAGTGAAAAGTGAGTGAAAGTGTATAAAACATCACAATAAACCATCAACAAAAAATGTTGATGGGAAGAGGTGCAAAGGTGAGACTGAATTATTCCAAACAAAAAGGCCTACTGATATAACTCAAGGACTGTGTTAAGATAATGCCTGGTAAATATGAAGAGTAAGAGTCAATAAACCAAAATTGGTGTGCTGGAAATTAGGCCTACTGGTAGACAAAATAATGCAAGGATGAACTACTATGCCCATTGATCTCTTCTGTGGTCCTTAAAAAGAAAAAGGGAAATTGGCAGAGCAGCAGCAAAGAGAGACACATGCTGACTGAAAAAGGGGAAGAAATGAGCTTCACCATCATGGCTGCTATCTCCCGCTATCTCTTGGGATCAACTGTAACATCGCTAGGCCTTTGTCGTCCTGGTCCCAAGAGATTTCCTGACCAGACCAGGCCAAGAGGGACCCAGATGATACTGCCACCTCTATCAGATTCAACTAAATCCTGAACACCACCAGGGATGTGAGACTGTCTCTCTCTCTCTCTCTCTCTCTCACACACACACACACACACACACCCCTTTTTCCTTCCCCCAACTTATTTCTTCTTTCCTATGCTTGCAAAGTGAGAACAGAAACCAAAGAAAAAAGCTGCATTTTCTATCTTCTACAATGCCACAACACCACATACACAATTGCATTGTTAATAAAACATCCCCTTTAATAAGGTTTAACTTTATTTAATAAAATTTATTTAATTCCATACGGTCTGTTCAGGATATGTCAGTCTGTAACAGCAGGTTCCTAGTCCCTCCTAGGGCCAGATGGGATTGAACAAGGAAGACACATAAAAGTAGGTCATTATTTGCCCTGGAAAGTCCTCAAAGTTTGTTTTTGTTTTTAAGGTGTGCTGAGGAGGGAGGAGAAAGTGGATGTGCTATGGGCAGCATGTTTTCAGAAATGGGACCTGCAACTATGGCTTTTTCCTAAAATCTCATACTGCATACATCTCCCTCAGTTCGGAATCTTCCTCCTTCCTTCCCCCGTTTTTTGAACTTTTCCAGCTTGTTTGTGTAACCAGTCAACGGAATGTGGGCAAGATTGTGACATGAACTAGACTCTGGCCAGGGCACACTACTGCCTGAAGTGGGAATTTGCTGTCCTGCTCATCTTCCCTCCACCAGCATTACCACGAGTTGCCTAGGCCCAGAGCGTAGAAAAGGATAACTAAGATGTGCCAACAGCAGTTAAAGTAATAAGAAAGAATGAAAGCAAGTTGAGGGATGTGACAGGGTCAGGCCAGATGGTTACAGGAGAGTGATAGAAGGCAGATATATTAGCCTCAGATTAAGCAGGTCCCTTTTCCCTGGGTAAGGTAACAGGGCTGGCTCCAGAACAATCAGGAACTTGCTGGAACCAATTAAGGCAGGCAGGCTAATCAAGGCACCTGGTTTAAAAAGGACCTCATTGCAGTCAGTGAGGGGCGTGCGAGGAGCTGGAAGCAAGAGGCGCACAAGAAGCTGAGAGTGAATAGGCATGCTGCTGGAGGACTGAGAAATACAAACATTATCAGACATCAGGAGGAAAGTCCGGTGATGAGGACAAAGAAGGTGTTGAGAGGAGGCCATGGGGAAATAGGCCAGGGAGTTGTAGCTGTCATGCAGCTGTTACAGGAGACACTAAAGACAGCTGCAATCCACAGGGTCCAGGGTTGGAACCCAGAGTAGAGGGTGGGCCCGGGTTCCCCCTATCCCTCAACTCCCTATTTGATATAAGAGGAGTTGATCTGGACTGTGGGTCCCACCAGAGGGGAAGGTCTCTGGTCTGTCCCACAACCCATTAGGCGGGCCCAGCAGAGACTGTGGAGGATTGTTCTCCTTTTCCCCATGCTGGCCAGCGATGAGGTTAGCTGAATGAACAGCAAGTCTGTGCCACTAACAAAAGGAGACAAACTGAGGACTGCCAAAAACCTCTGAGGCGAGCAAATCCGTCAGAAAGTGCAGAACTACAGAGGAGAATCCACAGAAAGGCAGAGGAAGAACTTTGTCACAGGGAGCATAGTATATCTATGATAAAAGGCAGTATACTGAAGAAATATATATAGTTTTATATGTAGGGGGTGGTTTGGCACAAAAGTTATCAAAGTTACTTCAGTGCATTCCTGCAGCCAGAACACCACTCAGACCTGACTTTGGCTTGGTTGATATAATAGCAAGTGAGAATGTATTTCAGCTCCATTTTCCCTCCAAAAATTATTATTAAAAACCTGTAGAACCAGCTGTAACATAGCTATACTTCCAAAGATATTTTTGAAACTGTATTAGGACTACACGCTCCCAATCCATTCTAAATAAGTTATCTAAACTCTGAAATGAACTTGGGCTTTTAGGCTCTAACTTCTTGAATGCAACGATGGAACTGAACATTGATAAATCCAAATTTTTCCTCCAGTGTAGATTACTTTGTAACTTCTCAGACCCCAATGGGAACTGCTGGAATGGTGTGGGCCGAGGGACATACCAGCCACCGCTTCCAGCAGCTCCCATTGGCCTGGAGCAGTGAACTGCGGCCACTAGGAGCAGCGATCGGACGAACCTGCAGACGCGGCAGGTAAACAAACCGGCCCGGCCCACCAGGGGCTTTCCCTGCACAAGTGGCAGAACAAGTTTGGGAATCACTGATCTAGACAGCTGCAGCAGCACAGGAGCCAGCAAACAGAGCTGTAAACAGGGGAGTTTCAGTGGGAGTATCCAGGGGGAGGTTGCAGGGGAGACTACGACAGAGGAACCGACAAGCAAGTCAAGGGATAGGGTGGTGGTCTGGTGCCTGCTGGGGGCTTGTGTTGTGTTGACTACCAGGCGGCAGGTGGGAAGGCCATGACTGATACAGAGGCAGCAGGGAAAGACACAATGAGGATGACTGGATGTGGAAGCTGCGGCATGTACATGATCCTGGAGGGGGCGCCTGAGAAGAGTTTTGTCTGCATGAAGTGCCGCCTGATAGAGCTGATGGAAGAGAAGATCCGAGGACTGGAGATGCAGGTGCAAACTCTGGTCGAGTCCAGAAGGGGGTTTGAGCAGACGATGGAGCACAGACACGAGGGGGGTGAAGGGATAAGCTCAGATGTGCAGATGGAAGCAGGACCAAAGAATTCAGAGGAGAGACTGCTGGGGGAGGAAAGTGAACGGTGGAAGCATGTGACTAAGAGAACCAGGCAGAGGAAAAGACGGGCCAGTGAAGAAGAAATAGAACCGAGGAACAGGTTTGCAGAGTTGAAAAATGAAGAAGGGGCACAGCAGGTGGTCGCTGAAGGAGAGAGGGCAAGGAAAAAGAGAAGAGTTGACAGTCCTGCAAGAGGAGGAGGAGAGGAGTCAATGAAGGCAACACCAAATATATGAGCACCAGGAGGATTGCAAGGGGGAATAGGAATCGAGAGGACTTGCAGCCGGTGGGTGCGGGAGATAGACCGGAAAAGCACACTGTCACCAGGAAAAGGCATGTCTACGTGATTGGAGACTCCTTACTGAGAAGGACAGACAGGCCTGTGACTAGAGCTGATCAGGAGAACAGAAGGGTGTGCTGTATGCTGGGTGATAAGATACAGGATGTGGACCTGCGGCTGAAAAGGATACTAGCGGGAGCGGGGAAGAATCCGTTGATTGTCCTTCATGTGGGAACGAATGATACGGCTAGATACTCTCTGGAATGTATCAAGGGAGACTATGCCAGAGTGGGAAAGACACTTAAGGAAATCGAGGCTCAGGTGATCTTCAGTGGGATTCTGCTGGTTCCTAGAGAAGGGCGACAAAGGTGTGACAAGATTATGGCGATCAACAGATGGCTCAGGCAGTGGTGCTATAAGGAGGGCCTTGGGATGTACAGCCGCTGGGAAGCATTTATGGACAGAAGACTGTTCTCTTGGGATGGACTTCACCTGAGCAAGGAGGGAAATAGACTTCTAGGATGGAGGCTCGCCGACCTGATTAAGAGAGCTTTAAACTGGAAATTTGGGGGAGATGGTTGGGAGATGTTTGGGAGATCTCCAAGCCGGAATTTAACCTTGAGAGGGAAGTAAACAAAGTAAGAGGGGATACAGCCATGGACAGAAGAATTGGCATAAGGAAGAAGGGTAGTGTAGATAACAGACTAACAGGTGATGTTGGTGGTAGAATGTCCGTGCCTAACAGGGTACAGAATGTGAGTGAAGCCAAACAGCAAAAATTAAGATGTCTGTACACTAATGCGAGGAGCCTAGGGAACAAAATGGAGGAACTAGAGCTACTGGTGCAGGAAGTGAAACCAGATATTATAGGGATAACAGAAACGTGGTGGAATAGTGGTCATGACTGGAGTACAGGTATTGAAGGCTATGTGCTGTTTAGGAAAGATAGAAATAAAGGCAAAGGTGGTGGAGTAGCATTGTACATCAATGAGGAGGTTAACTGTAAAGAAATAAGAAGTGATGGAATGGACAAGAGAGAGTCTGTCTGGGCAAAAATCACACTGGGAAAGAAAGCTACTAGAGCCTCCCCTGAGATAGTGCTTGGGGTGTGCTACAGACCTCCGGGATCTGATTTGGATATGGATAGAGACCTCTTTAATGTTTTTAAGGAAGTAAACACTAATGGGAAATGTGTGATCATGGGAGACTTTAACTTCCCAGATATAGACTGGAGGACAAGTGCTAGCAAGAATAGTAGGGATCAGATTTTTCTGGATGTGATAGCTGATGGATTCCTTCACCAAGTAGTTGAAGAACCGACAAGAGGGGATGCCATTTTAGATTTGGTTTTGGTGAGCAGTGAGGACCTCATAGAAGAAATGGTTGTAGGGGACGACCTTGGTTCGAGTGATCATGAGCTAATTCAGTTCAAACTAGATGGAAGGATAAACAAAAATAGATCTGGGACTAGGGTTTTTGATTTCAAAAGGGCTAACTTTAAAGAATTAAGGAAATTAGTTAGGGAAGTGGATTGGACTGAAGAACTTGTGGATTTAAATGCGGAAGAGGCCTGGAATTACTTTAAGTCGCAGCTGCAGAAACTATCGGAAGCCTGCATCCCAAGAAAGGGGGAAAAAACCATAGGCAGGAGTTGTAGACCAAGCTGGATGAGCAAGCATCTCAGAGAGGTGATTAAGAAAAAGCAGAAAGCCTACAAGGAGTGGAAAAAGGGTGCGATTAGCAAGGAAAGCTATCTTAGTGAGGTCAGAACATGTAGGGATAAAGTGAGAAAGGCTAAAAGCCAAGTAGAGTTGAACCTTGCAAAGGGAATTAAACCAATAGTAAAAGGTTCTATAGCCATATAAATAAGAAGAAAACAAAGAAAGAAGAAGTGGGACCGCTACACACTGAGGATGGAAAGGAGGTTAAGGATAACCTAGGCATAGCCCAATATCTAAATAAGTACTTTGCCTCAGTCTTTAATAAGGCTAATGGGGAGCTTGGGGGTAATGGAAGGATGACAAATGAGAATGAGGATATGGAGGTGGATATTACCACATCTGAGGTAGAAGCCGTACTTGAACAGCTTAATGGGACAAAATCGGAGGGCCCGGACAATCTTCATCCAAGAATATTAAAGGAACTGGCGCATGAAATTGCAAGCCCCTTAGCGAGAATTTTTAATGAATCAGTAAACTCAGGGGTTGTACCGTACGACTGGAGAATTGCTAACGTAGTTCCTATCTTTAAGAAAGGGAGAAAGAGTGATCCGAGTAACTATAGGCCTGTTAGTTTGACATCTATAGTATGTAAGGTCTTGGAAAAAATTTTGAAGGAGAAAGTAGTTAAGGACATTGAGGTCAATGGTAATTGGGACAAAGTACAACATGGTTTTACTAAAGGTAGATCGTGCCAAACCAACCTGATCTCCTTCTTTGAGAAGGTGACAGACTATTTAGACAAAGGAAATGCGGTAGACCTAATTTACCTAGATTTCAGTAAGGCATTTGACACTGTTCCACATGCGGAATTATTAGTCAAACTGGAAAAGATGGGGATCAATATGAGAATTGAAAAGTGGATAAGGAACTGGTTAAAGGGGAGACTATAACGGGTCGTACTGAAGGGTGAACTGTCAGGCTGGAAGGAGGTTACTAGTGGAGTTCCTCAAGGATCGGTTCTGGGACCAATCTTATTTAACCTTTTTATTACCGACCTTGGCACAAAAAGCGGGAATGTGCTAATAAAGTTCGCGGATGACACAAAGTTGGGGGGTATTGCTAACACGGAGAAGGACGGGATATCATACAGGAAGATCTGGACGACCTTGTAAACTGGAGTAATAGTAATAGGATGAAATTTAATAGTGAAAAGTGCAAGGTCATGCATTTAGGGATTAATAATAAGAACTTTAGATATAGATTGGGGATGCATCAGTTGGAAGCAACAGAGGAGGAGAAGGACCTTGGGGTATTGGTAGATCACAGGATGGCTATGAGCCGCCAATGTGATATGGCCGTGAAAAAAGCTAATGCGGTTTTAGGATGCATCAGGCGAGGTATTTCCAGCCAAGATAAGGAGGTGTTAGTACCGTTATATAAGGCGGTGGTGAGACCTCACCTGGAATACTGTGTGCAGTTCTGGTCTCCCATGTTTAAGAAGGGTGAATTCAAACTGCAACAGGTTCAGAGATGGGCTACTAGGATGATCCGAGGAATGGAAAACCTGTCATATGAAAGGAGACTCAAAGAGCTTGGCTTGTTTAGTCTAGCCAAAAGAAGGCTGAGCGGGGATATGCTTGCTCTTTATAAATATATCAGAGGGATTAATATTAGGGAGGAAGAGGAATTATTTAAGCTTAGTACCAACGTAGATACAAGAACGAATGGGTATAAACTGGACACTAGGAAGTTTAGACTTGAAATTAGACGAAGGTTTCTAACCATTAGAGGAGTGAACTTCTGGAACAGCCTTCCAAGGGGAGTAGTGGGGGCAAAAGACATATCTGGCTTTAAGATTAAGCTTGATAAGTTTAGGGAAGGGATGGTATGATGGGAGAGCCTAATTTTGGCAACTGATCTTTGATTATCGCCAGATAAGTATGCCCAGTGGTTGGTGATGGGATGGGATCTGAGTTACTGCAGAGAATTCTTTTCTGAGTGCTGGCTGGTGAGTCTTGCCCACATGCTCAGTGTTTAGCTGATCACCATATTTGGGGTCGGGACGGAATTTTCCTGCAGATTGGCAGAGGCCCTGGAGGTTTTTCGCCTTCCCCTGCAGCGTGGGGCATGGGTCAGTTGCTGGTGGATTCTCTGCAGCTTGAGGTCTTCAAACCACAATTTGAAGACTTCAATAACTCAGGCACAGGTTAGGGATTTGTTATAGAAGTGGATGGGTAGGGTTCTGTGGCCTGCTTTGTGCAGGGGGTCGGACTAGATGATCACATTGGTCCCTTCTGACCCTAGAATCTATGAATCTAGATCATCCCTGACAGGTGTTTGTCCAAACTGTTCTTAAAAATTCCCAGTGATGGAGATTCTACAACCTCCCTAGGCAATTTATTCCAGTGTTTTACCACTATAACAGTTAGGAAGTTTTTCCTAATGTCCAACTTAAAACTCCCTTGCTGCAATTTAACCCCAATGCTTCTTGTCCTAACCTCAGAGGTTAAGGAAAACAATTTTTCTCCCTCCTCCTTGTAACAACCTTTTATGTGCTTGAAAAAACTGTTATGTCCTCTCTCAGTCTTCTCTTCTCCAGACAAACAAACCCAATTTTTTCAATCTTCCCTCATAGGTCATGTTTTCTAGACCTTTAATCACTTTTGTTGCTCTTCTCTGGACTTTCTCCAATTTGTCCACATCTTGCCTGAAATGTGGTGCCCAGACCTGGACACAATACTCCAGTTGAGGCCTAATCAGCGTGGAGTAGAGTGGAAGAATTATTTCTTGTGTCTCACTTACAATACTCCTGCTAATACATCCCAGAATGATGTTTGCTTTTTTTGCAACAGTGTTACAATGTTGACTCATATTTAGCTTGTAATCCACTAAGAGCCCCAGATATCCTTCCGCAGTACTCCTTCCTAGGCAATCATTTCCCATTTTGTATGTGTGCAACTGATTGTTCCTTCCTAAGTGGAGTACTTTGCATTTGTCCTTATTTAATTTCATCCTACTTACTTCAAACCATTGCTCCAGTTTGTTCAGATCATTTTGAATTTTAATCCTATCCTCCAAAGCACTTGCAACCCTTCATAGCTTGGTATCGTCCGCAAACTTTATAAATGTACTCTCTATGCCATTACCTTCATCAGTGATTTCGAAATTGAACAGAACCGGACCCAGAACCGATCCCTGAGGGACCCCACTTGTCATGCCCTTCCATCATGACTGTGAAACACTGATGATTACTTTCTGGGAATGATTTTCCAACCAGGTATGCACCCACTTTATAGTAGCTCCATCTAGGCTGTATTTTCCTAGTTTGTGTATGAGAAGGTCATGCAAAACAGTATCAAAAACCTTACTAAAGTCAAGATATACCACATCTACCACTTCCCCCCATCAACAAGGCTGGTTACCCTGTCAAAGAAAATGATCAGGCTGGTTTGACACAATTTGTTCGTCACAAATCCATGCTGTTATTTATCACCTTATTATCTTCTAGATGTTTGCAAATTGATTGCTTAATTAATTTGCTCCATTATTTTTCCAGGTACAGAATTTATGCTGACTGGTCTGTAATTTCCCAGGTTGTCCTTATTTCCCTTTTGATAGATGGGCACTATATTTGCCCTCTTCCAATCTTCTGGAATGTCTCCTGTCTTCCATAACTTTTCAGAGACAATTGCTAATGGCTCAGGTATCTCCTCAGTCAGCTCCTTGAGTATTCTAGGATGCATTTCATCAGGCCCTGCTGTTCAGAAGACATCTCCTCCAAGTAATTTTTGACTTGTACTTTCCCTATTTAACACTCTGATCCTACCTCATTTTCACTGGCATTCACTATGGTAGACACCAACCTTCTTGGTGAAAACCGAAACAAAGAAATAATTAAGCACCTCTGCCATTTCCACATTTTCTGTTGTCTTTCCCCCCTCATTGAGTAATGGGCCTACTCTGTGTTTGGTCTTCCTCTTGCTTCAAATGAATTTGTAGAATGTTTTCTTCTTTCTTTTATGTCCCTAGCTAGTTTGATCTCATTGCATGCCTTGGCATTTCTAATTTTGTCCCTGCATACTTGTGTTATTTATTTATATTAATCCTTTGAAATTTGACCGAGTTTCCACTTTTTGTAGGACTCTTTTTTGAGTTTTAGATCATTGAAGATCTCCTAGTTAAGCCAGGGTGGTCTCTTGCCATACTTCCTATCTTTCTTATGCATTGGGATAGATTGCTCTTGTCCCTTAATAATGTCTCTTTGAAAAACTACCAACTGTCTTCAATTGTTTTTCCCCTTAGACTTGCTTCCCATGGGATTTACCTACCAATTCAGAGTTTGCTGAAGTCTGCCTTCTTGAAATCTATTGTCTTTATTGTGCTGTTCTCCCTCCTACCATTCCTTAGATTCATGAACTCTACCATTTTCATGATTACTTTCTCTCAAGCTGCCTTCCACTTTCAAAAGTCTCAACCAGTTGCTCCCTATTTGTCAAAATCAAATCTAGGACAGCCTCCTCCCAGTAGCTTTCTCCACCTTCTGAAATAAATAAAACTGTCTCCAATACATTTCAAGAACTTGTTGGATAATCTGTGCCCTGCTATATTATTTTCACATACAACCTTTAATTAAAAGTCATTAATTTGGAGTAAGACTTGACAAACATTTCAAAACTATTTGGAGCAAGACTTGACTATACCATAGTGCCCCACAGCAGCAGTAGGGGAGCAGCTTCTGCAGATACTGCCACAGCAAAAGCAGGGGGGGAAATTGACTAGGATCATGTAAGTTTCTCACTGCTGCTGGAGAAGAAATAGCAGCATCAGAAGCATAAAAGCAACTTATTCCATTCAATCAAGAGATTCAAATAAACATTGGATTGCTTCCTCTTATCTTTCCCAAACAGTTAAGTCACTTTTCTTTGCCCTCAATACCTTGCACAATTTTATTTCAAACACAAACTCTGCTCAACATCTTTCATCCTCTCCCTTGCCCCCTTCACTCTATCCTGGTCACACAATGTGCCCCTGTCTGTATTCTTCTCACTCAATGTGCCTTTTTCTGTATACAGTAGAACTCCGTTTATCCAACCCTCCTTTAGTCGGCTCTTTGTGTTAACCATACTACCAGCGCAGACAGATACAATCTCTCCTGTGGCCGCTAGATGGCACTGCAGCACTGCACTTTCCCATTCTCTGGTTTATCTGGATTTTTGATTATCCGATCTGGGCCCCATCCCAATTAGATCAGATAAACAGGGTTCTGCTGTATCTTCCTATATTCCTCATTGCCTCAGTCCACTATATCGCCACCTTCTCTCCATTCAAAGCTCAGCTCAGCACACCCCTTTACCCAAAAGCTTATGAACTCTAGATTTACATTTTAAAGCATTTTAGGATCCTTCGAGATAAAGAAAAGAATATAAAAAGTATAATTCCGAACTTAAACATTCACTTGCATACAAACTTTGTTAATCAGAATGACAGACTGGATGATTTAAACAGTAAAATGATCACAGCATATTTCACTGGTTGAATTTGTTAGACCACACCAGTTCCCCGTGTCATGAGAGATCATTTGGAGCACTGGGGAAGTTCCTGAAGACTGGAAGAAAGCTAATGTCATGCTAATTTTTTAAAAGGGTAAATCGGGTAAATGGGGTGACCTGGGTAATTATAGGCCTGTCAGTCTGACATTCACCCCAGACAAGATACTGGTGTGGCAAGTAGGAGCCCCAGTAAAAGAAATAAAGGGAGAATAATGTAAATCAATAGCATGGAAACATGTCCTCTGGAATAGTGGTGAAGCATGAAGGGGCATATGAATGTTTATCTTATTTGGCACATAAATACCTTACAAAAGTGCCATACAAATGCCTCTTCCTGTTTACAATGTCACCAGAAAATCGAGAAACACCCAGCATTATCTCCTGCAAATGTAAACAAACTTGTTTGTCTTTGTAATTGGCTGAACAAGAAGAAGGACTGAGTGGACTTGTAGGCTTTGAAGTTTATATTATTTTTTAAGGCAGTTACGTAACAACAACAAAAATCTACATCTAAGTTTCACTTTCATGACACAGATTGCACTACAGTGCAAATATTAGTGAACAAAAATAATATACACTGATTTCAATTACAACACAATACAATATATATGAAAATGTAGAAAAACATCAAAAATATTTAATAAATTTCAACTGGTATTCTACTGTTTAACAGTGCAATTAAAACTGTGATTACTTTTTAAATTGTGATTAATTTGAGTTAATCGCATGAGTTAACTGTAATTAATCAACAGCCCTAGTTTACAGCAAACAGATGCTGTCAAACTAACTTGATTTTATTTTTATGAGATTACAAGTTTCGTTGATAAAAGTAACAGCGTTTATGTAATATATTTAGATTTCTCTAACATGTGTGACTTGGTACTACAGGATATTTTTTATTTAAAAATTAGAACAATATAAAGGTTGACATGGCATGCAATAAATGGATTTAAAACTATCTAACTGATATGTCTCAAAATAGACAGACAAGGTGGGTGAGGTAATATATCTTTGATGGGACCAACCTCTGTTGGTGAAAACCAGCTTTCAAACTGCACAGAGCCCTTCAGGTCAGGGAAAGGTACTCAACTAAATACACTTCTACCTTGACATAACACTGTCCTCGGGAGCCAAAAAAATCTTACCGTGTTATAGGTGAAACCGTGTTATATCGACTTCCTTTGATCCACCGGAGCGTGCAGCCCCCTACCCCCCCGGAACACTGCTTTACCGCGTTATACCCAAATTTGTGTTACATCGGGTCACATTATATCGAGGTATAGGTGTACAAGTGAGTGTCACAGCTAAATACAAGGTGGAACAGATTGTTCAGCATAAGTAATTAACACATATTCCAACCATTCAAGGTGAAGTGACACATGAACACCCCTGCAGCCACAAAACAAAAAAGGGGGGTTAGTGGGTTACAGATCATTGTAATAAGCCATAAATCCAGTGTCTTAGCTTGATGCTAAGAAGCATGGTCTTAAAAGTTAAGAATTTAAGCTCTAGACTTGCCTTTTGAAGGTGTTGTGCAGGTTTCCTCTGAGAATGAGGACTGAGAGGTCAGATATGGAGTGATGATTTTGTGAAAAGCGTATGCCCATGGATGATATGGTATATTTGTCTTATTTTTCTCTCTGAGTTCATTCAAGAACATAATGATTGTTGGTTTCACTCACATAGTTGTTACTGGGGATTTAGTGTATTGGATGAGCCATATCACATGTTGTGATAGGCATGTGTAGGACCCAGGGATCTTGAAAGGTGTGTTATGGGGAATGTTGATCATTGTTGCAGTGTAGATATGTCTACAGGTTTTGCATCTGTTGTCACAGCACGAGCTGCTGCCGTTTTAAGTTGGTGGCTCCTGATCTGTGGGAAGCTTGTTTCTAATCAGCTTGGTGAGATCAGGGGGTTGTTTGAAGTCCAGAAGGTGTTTGGGATATATTTTTTTCATGGTGTGGTCCTCATCAAGTATGGGTTGTAATTGTTTGATGACATCCCTTAGGGATTTCAGTGTGGGGTAGTAGGTGACAACCAGGGGAGTACAGTTGGAGGAGATTTTTTCCCCTGTATTGAAGCAGGTTCTTTCAGGGTAATGAAGAGAACAGGACACTGATTCAGTGTGATCTGCAATCGTATGGTAAGCTGGGTGCAAGCAAACATGCATTTTAATACATCTAAATCAGGAGTGGGCAAACTTTTTGGTTCGAGGACCACATCAGGGTTGCGCAATTGTATGAAGGGCTGGGTAGGGAAGGCTGTACCTCCCCAAACAGCCTGGCCCCAGCTCCCTATCTGCTCCCTCCCACTTCCTGCCCCCTGACTGCTCCCCTCAGAACCACCAACCCATCCAACCCCCTTGCTCCCTGTCCCGTGACTGCCCCTACCCCTATCCACACCCCTGCCCCCTGACAGGCCCCCTGGGACTCCCACCCCCTATCCAACAGCCCTCTGCTCCTCATCCTCAGGACCCCCCGTCCCTACCTGCCCCCTGGGATCCCACCCCCTTATCCAACCTCCCTGCTCCCTGTACCCTGACTGCCCTCCCAACCCCTATCCATATCCCCGTCCCCTGACAGGCCCCCCAGGACTCCCACTCCCAACCTTCTCTGTTCCCCCATCCCCTGACTGCCCCCCATAACCGTCACCCCATCCAACCACCCCCTCCTCCCTGACTGCCCCCCAGGACCCTCCAATCTCTTACTCAACCCCCCCCCACTCCTCACGCCCTTACCAGCAGCAGGAGCTCGCAGCCGCAACATCTGGCCAGAGCCAGCTGCACTCCCCACGCTGCCCAGCGGGAGGCGTGGGCCAGAGCATGGCTGTGTGGCTGTGGGAAGGAGGGACGGGGGGGGAGGAGCCAGGGACTAGGCTCTCAGCTGGGAGCTCAGGGGCCAGGCAGGATGGTCCCACAGGCCAGATGTGGCCCGCAGGCTGAAGTTTGTTCCCAGATGTATACATTTCCATTTAGATCAGATGTGGGCAAAGAAGGTAGGCCATACTTAGAAGATGAGGGACTCTATCCTGGGAAGCAGTGATTCTGAACAAGATTTGGGTATGGTAGCAGATAATCAGCTGAAAATGAGCTTCCAGGGTGACACTGTGGCCAAAAGTGCTAATGCAATCCCGGGATGCATAAGCAGGTGAACTCTGAGTAGGAGTACAGGGGTTATTTTACCTCTGTATTTGGCACTGGTGAAACCACTATTAGAATACTGCATCCAGTTCTGGTGTCCACAATTCAAGAAGGATGTTGATAAATTAGAGAGATTCAGAGAAGAGCCATGATAATGATTAAAGGATTAGAAAGCATGCCTTGTAGTGACAGACTCAAGTAGCTCAATCTAGTCAGTTTAACAAAGAGAATGTTAAACGGTGACCTGATCAGTCTGCAAGTACTTATATGGGGAAAAAATATTTAATAATGGCATCTTCAATGTAGCACAGAAAGGAACAACACAATAATGCGTGGAAATTGAAATTAGACTAATCTACACTGGAAATGAAGGTGTAAGTTTTTAACAATGAGGGCAATTAATCGTTGGCACAATTTATTAAGAGTTGTGGTGGATTCATCAATGACCATTTTTAAAGCAAGACTGGATGTTTTCCTAAAAGATATCCTCCAGGTATTATTTTGGAAAAGCTCTATGCCCGTGCTATACAGGATGTCAGACCAGATGATCACAAGGATCTTTTCTGGCTTTGGAATATATGAAAAATGAATATGTTGAAGTCATTCTGAAAAGACATTTGCCTGGAACAGGTAAATTTCACATAAGCTCATTTTTATTATTTTTTTCCCTTTTTACTAGTTTCTCTAGGTATTATGTAGCTGTATCCTGGATCATTTTTCTTACATGATCTTAGGGCAGATACCTTCAACTGGGGGTACTATTGTAGAGGTTGGGAGTTTTCCGAAGTGTTTCTTTTTCCCCACTATCATCACCTTGGCCTGTTCAGGATTCAACTTTAGCCAACTGTTTTTCATCTACTTGCTGTTCTCAGCCAAGCCACTACAGGGCTGTGACATTAGGTTGTTTGCATACGATGAGAAGGGAGAGGTAGAGCTGGGTGTTATCTGAATATTGCTGTTTCACAGTCTCTCCATGTGGGCTTCAAAATAGACATTTTCAGGCTTTTCTCTGTAACCATGAGGATAAGAAACTTACTATTTTTTTCCTGCAATCACCTCCAAGCGATTGGACCCCTTTACCCACACAGCGCCTCATTAACTTCAATGGAACTCCATGAAGATGGGAGTCCACTCACATTGACTGTATTGCAGGATTGGGGCCTAAAGGGTCTTTCATTCCAATATATGGAGGACATTTTCTAGAGTATGTTTGGAGAGAGTCTTTTAAAGTCCCCTTCTGTGTTAACATTTTTCTTTTCAGGCTACATATTCTTAGTTACCCTCACATTAAAGTGAGAGAATAGGTTTAGTGAAGTTTAAAATCATTTCATACTATATGGTAGCTTTTAGTAAAAATCTGAAGTTTCATCAAAATATAAAGCTGTTTTCAAAAGATATCTGTCCTTTTAACAGTCACATTAATACCCAAACAGTTGTAACTTTAAACATTAGTATAGTTCGCCATCAGGCCTTGATCAGTTAAGTTGTCAAGCTAATTAAATTAGACATTAGACATTATTAACAGTAGTTTAAAAACAGAAGCACAACACACAGAACAATTATCAATTCCGCAGCTTCAGAAATAATTAATAAGCAAAATGAACTGTAAGTGAATTTCAGGCTCTCATATTTCTCATGTTAGCCCTCAATCTGGCCACATTTACAAAGTTATGCTTAAAAAAACACATTCGTGTGAATTCACAATTGCTGCTGAAGGTAGTTAAACCACATACATTTTCATTAAGTGCAGTGTTTTTAAATAGACAGTACCACTTTTAATTATAACAGTGTTCTCATTTTCCTAAATTGAACTGACAGGTAATTATAAATTCCAGAATGTGTTGGGAACAACTTTTTGTTTCAGAAAGTGGAGGAAGTAACTAGGGGGACAGCCATTTTAGACTTGATTCTGACCAACAAGGAGGATAGCAAATCTGAAGTTAGAAGACAACTTGGGTAAAGTGATCATAAAATGTTAGATTTCATTATTCTCAGTAAAAGGACAAGAGCTGCGGAATAAGGACAATGGACTTCAAAAAGAGCAGACTATAATACTCAGAATTGGTAAGTGAGGTTTCATGGGAAGAAAAATTAAGGGAAACAGGAGTTCAGAAGGGCCAGCAGTTTCTCAAAGAGCCAATATAAAAGGCACAACTGCAAACTATCCCAATGTGAAGAAAGATAGGAAGAATAGTAAGAGGTAATAAGGAGCTCCTGATGGAGCCATGAATCACATGAAAAGTCAAAAAGAAATCCTACAGAAAAAGCAATGGATAAATTGCTACTGTGGTGAACAGAAGCACAGCACAAAACATGTAGCACAAATCAGAAAGGCTCAGGCACAAAATGCCTAGGCAGTGATATAAAAGGCAATTTGAAGGGGTTATTTAAATACATTAGGAGCACATGAAACATGACGCGAAGTGTCGGTCCCTCTACTTAGCAGGGAAGAAGAGCTAATAACGGATGAAATCGAGAAGGCTGAAATGTTTAATGCCTATTTTGCTTCAGTCTTCACTAAAAAGGTTAATGTTGACCAGATACTCAAAACAACAACTAATATTAACAATAGAGGGGGGGATGGGGGAGAGATTAACTGGCTAATAATAAGTTAATGAATACTTAGATGAATTACAGTTAGGGTCCAGTGGAAAAAATCATCCTAGGTTACACAAGGAACTAGCTAAAGCAATCTCAGAACTGTACCTATTTTTAAAAAAGGGGGACAAAGACGACCCAGGAAATTATTAACTAGTCAGCCTGACTTTGATACTGGAAAGAAACTGGAACAAAATTAAACAATCAACAAGCACCTAGAGGATAAAAGGGTTAGATTTTCCAAAACCAAATCATACCAAACCAACCTAATTTCCTTCTTTGACAGGATTACTAGCCTTGTGGAAAGAGAGGAAGAAAAAAACATGATATATCCTGATTTTAGTAAGGCTTTTCACACAACCCCACATGACATTCTAAGAAGCAAGCTAAGGAAAGATGGTCTAGATGAACTTACTAGAAGGTGGGTGCACAACTGGTTGGAAAAGCTGTATTCAAGGAGTAGTTATCAATAGTTTGCTTTCAAACTCAGAAGGTGTATTTATAACGCTGACAGACCCCGGTCGTCGGTGGGCAGAATCGAACCTGGGACCTCTGGAGCTTACTGCATAAGCCTCTACTGCATGAGCTAAAAGCCGCAACTGTTGGCTAAGGCTGTAGAGCAGACCTCATTAATCTCTCTCTCTCTCTATCTCAGTGGTCTCGGTACCACTAGATGGGACAGAACACCACACCCAGGAGGCCTGGGGGTTACACACTTCCCCAAGCTGAGGAAGCACATCCTGAGCTTCAGAGAGACTTCCCGGTTGAAATCCAGGACAAGCCCCCACTTGTAATGCTGACAGACTCCAGTCACTGGCGGGCAGAATAGAACCTGGGGCCTCCGGAACGTAGTACATGAGCCTGTACTGTATGAGTGTCATAAACAGATAGCTAAGGGTTAATGTTCTTTTACCTGTAAAGGGGTAACACCAGTAACCTGAAACACCTGACCAGAGGACCAATCAGGAAACAAAACTTATTCAAATCTGGGTGGAGGGAAGTTTGTGTGTGAGTCCTTTGTTCTTTGTCTTGTGTCTGACCCTCTCGGCTCTGAGAGTGATCTTTCTGTCTCCTGGCTTTCTAATCTTCTGTTTCCAAATTGTAAGTGCAAGAATAGTAAGACAATAAGGTTTATATTGTTTTCTTTTGTATTTACATGTGTGTAGTTGCTGGAACGTTTTCAATTGTATTCTTTTTTAATAAGGCTGTTTATTCATTTTTTAAGCAAATGACCCTGTATTTGTCACCTTAATACAGAGAGACCATTTTTATGTCCTTTTCTTTCTTTTTTATATAAAGCCTTCTTTTTAAGACTTGTTGGAGTTTTTTCTTTAGTGGGGACTGCAGGGAATTGAGTCTGCAGCTCACCAGGGAATTGGTTGGAGGAAGAAGTCAGGGGAGAAAATCTCTTTGTGTTAGATTTACTAACCTGACTTTGCATACCCTCTGGTTGAGGGGGGAAGTACTTGTGTTTCCAGGACTGGAAACAGGGAGGGTGGAGTCCCTCTGTTTACATTCACGGAGCTTGCTTCGGTATATCTCTCCAGGAACCCAGGGAGGGAACACCCGGATGGGGGAAGGGAAATGGTTTATTCCCCTTTGTTGTGAGACTCAAAGAATCTGAGTCTGGGGGTCCCCCAGGGAAGGTTTTGGGGACACCACAGTGCGCCAGGCACTGTATAGATTCTTGGCTGGTGGCAGCTTTACCAGGTCCAAGTTGGTAACTAAGCTTGGAGGTTTTCATGCTAACACCCATATTTTGGACTCTAAGGTCCAGATCTGGGAAAAATGTTATGACAATGAGCTAAAAAGCCAACTGGTGTTAGCTAAGGCTGTAAAGCAGACTTATTAATCTCTCTCTCCGTAAGTTGTCTTGGTGCCACCAGATGGGATAGAACACCACACCCAGAAGGTTTGTGAGTTACATATTTAGGAGATGCTACACGGGTCAGTACTGGGTCTGGTACTATTCAGTATTTTTATTCATGACTTAGACAGGGGAGTGGAGAGTATGCTTATAAACTCTACAGATGACACCAAGCTGGGTGGGGTTGCAAGCATTTTAGTGTACAGGATCAGAATTCAAAACGACCTTGACACATTAGAGAATTGGTCTGAAGTAAAAACCAAATGCACAACCTACAAAATCGGGAATAACTAGCTAGCCAGTAGTACTGCTGAAGGGGAGTAGGGGATAATAGTGAATCACAAATTCAATAAGTCAACAATGTGATGCAGTTGCAAACAAGGCTAATATTCTGTGGTGTATTAACAGGAGTGTTGTACATCAGACAGGGGAGGTAATTGTCACGCTCTCCAGCACCGTATTATCGCCTAGGCCAACAAGGCCTAGGCCTAGAGCAGCAAATTTGCTCATGACTCCTCCCCAACTCCGACCCTTCCCCAAATTCCTGGCCCGCTTCCTCCCTCAGGCGCGCTGTGCTTTCCTCCTTCCACCTCCCTCCCAGGCTTGCCGCATGAAAGCGCTAGGAGGGAGGGAGAAGCGAGTAGCGGTGCGCTTGGAGGAGGCAGAGCAGATGTGAGCTGGGGCCTGTGGGTACGGGGAGTAACCCGGGGGGGGAGGGGTGACGGGAACCGCTTCCTGCCCCAGGTCGCCTCCGCTCCACCACTGCCATTCCCCGAGTGTGCTACAACTCCTCTTCTCCCCCCTCCCTCCCAGGCTTACCGCGCGAAAGCGCTGGGAGGGAGGGAGGGAGGGAGAAGCGAATAGCCGCCAATCGGAGGAGGCGGAGCAAAGGTGAGTTAGGGCCGGCGGGCATGGGGAGTGACTCCTGGGAGGGCAGGGAAACACTTCCTGCCCCAGCTCACCTCCCACTCCACCGCTGCCATCCCTCAAGCACGCCACAACCCCCCTTCTCCCCCTCCCTCCCAAGCTTACCGCGGGGGAGCAGAGGTGAGCTGGCGGGGAGAGGGGGGACAGCAATTTTTAGAGGGCCTAGGGGTGCCAAATTTGTTAATCCGCCACTGACGCTCTCCTCAGCATTGGTGAAGGCTCAGCTGGAGTATTGTGTCCACTTTAGGAAAAATATGGACAAACTGGAGAGACAAGAGAAGAGCAACAAAAGTGAGAAAAGGTATAGAAAATCTTGACATGTTTAATCTTGAGAAAAGAAGACGACCAAGGGGGACCTGATAACAATCTTCAAATATACTTAGGTCTATCAACTCTCATATGTTATGCACAGTCAATCCAAGCCAGAACTCCAAGAATACCTATGTGCTGCAGAAAGCAGTGCTGGGGACTTCCTCCCACAAGTTTGTTTTGAAACCATTTATCTTAGGCTAGGTCTACACTATAGCTTACGTCAGTATAACTTACGTGTGATACTCCATACTTCAAAATAGCACCCTGGAACTCCCATATTCACCACTGTGTTATGTTATGATATCTTTTGTACAATGTATGCCTTGTGTGGTATCATTTAAAAAGTCTTAATCTGTTGAACATCAATATCCTGTTGAATTGTATGTACTATCATTGCATGTGATGTGATGAAGTATTGCTGTATGTTTGTTCCTGAAATATGTGGTCAGTGGGAAACACCTACAGCTAGCCTTTCGGCCATCATAGCAAAGATCTTTTTAGCTGCTTTAGCACCTGGAGAGAAAGTATAAATGAGGATTGATGACATTACATCAGCACTTGGCCTCTTGCCTCCCCCATCTCAACACCTACAACAGGCCTGCACAACATATGGCCCGTGGGCCGGAGGCTCACTGTGCGGCCCGCGGCCGGGAATCAAAGGGCTCTGGGCTGCCCGCAGCCGCGGGGAGCCCAGAGCCCTTTCAATCCCAGCCGCGGCCGGGATTCAAAAGCCTTTGAGCTGCCCGCAGTGGCGGGGAGGCCAGAGCCCTTTAAATCTCAGCTGCGGCCGGGATTCAAAAGTCTCTGAGCTGCCCGCAGCGGCGGGGAGCTCAGAGCTTTTTAAATCTCAGCCGAGGCCGGGATTCATAGGGCTCTGGGCTGCCCTCAGCGGCGGGGAGCCCAGAGCCCTTTTAATCCCAGCCGTGGCCGGGATTCAAAGGGCTCTGGGCTGCCCGCAGAGATTCCCGGCCGCAGCTGAGGTTTAAAGGGCTCAGGGCTCCCCGCCACCACGGGCAGCCTAGAGCCCTTTGAATCCCAGCGGCGGCTGAGATTTAAAGGGCTCAGGGCTCCCCGCGGCTGCAGGCAGTCCAGAGCCCTTTGAATCCCAGCTGTGGCTCCAGCGGATGGGCTGGTGCTGGCATTTCAAGGGCTTGGGCTCCCCTCAGCAGCAGGAGCTCTGTGCCCTTTAAATCCCTGCTCCAGCCCCGCAAAGCTCCGGGTTCCCCCAACTGCTGGAGCCCCGGGCCCTTCAATTTGACCCTGAGGGCTCCCAGCCACCTCTTCAGCTGGGAGCCTCTGGTTGATTTAAAATCAAGTATCATCTCCCCACCCTCAACCTTCCTTTTTGGCCCACAGCTGTTTTGGTGGGGCGGCGCTGGGGAAGGAGGGTTTGTTTCTGCAGGGCTGGGCGCTTCCACGGGGCCGGGGGGGTTAGGCCCTCAGCTGTTTTCTTTGGAGCAATGTGGCCCTTGCCGCTTTACGAGTTGTGCAGGCCTGACCTAGAAGATCATTTGGAAGACCATTTAACCGGGAAGATTGGTCCCAGGCTGAGAAAGAAATCCACCCTGTATATTTAGAACTGTAAACTGCCTGGAACATCCAGTGGGGTGAGAAAAGCTGTTTGACTGAAATCTTGCTTAGTTTGTTAAAGTTAGAATAGCATTCCAAATTCTATTTTTATTTCTTATGTAACTAACTTTGATCTTTGTGCCTAACACTTTATCACTTAAAATCTTTCTGTAGTTAATAAACTTATTTTAATGTTTTATCCTTACCAGAGAGCTTGTATAAAGTGCTTGGGGAATCTGCTCAGATTACAATGGCAGGTGCATGTCCACTTTCCTTTGATGAAGTGGCAAACTAACTAATAAGCTTGCACTGTTCATGAGAAGGTCTTGAGCAGTGTCAGGTGGGACATCACTGAGGTACAAGATTGGGGCCTGGGGAGATTTGCTGGTGTCTCTCTCTGTATAATTCATGAATGGTTTATATAGCATTCATGCAATTTAGCTAGGTATCTCCCTGCATATTGTTGGCTGACTGATCACAGCACCTGGAGGGGTTTTGCTGCTTGTCACTAGCACAGCATTGTAAGACAGCTCAGGGGGGAGAATTAAGGGGGCACAGAGGTGTCACAGTTCTAGATTGTACCCCAGGGACATGTAATTCAGGGCTGTGAATAAGCCACCCCCTTGTCATAACATATTCCCAGATTTGGACCTTAGCGTCCAAAATATGGGGGTTACCATGAAAACCTCCAAGCTTAGTTACCAGTTTGGACCTGGTAAAGATGCCACCACCTAAAAAATTAGAGTGTTTTGGGGCACTCTGGTCCCCCTAACAACCTTCCCTGGGGACCCCAAGACCCAAATTCCTTGAGTCTCACAACAAAGGGGAATAAACCATTTCCCTTCCCCCCTCCAGGTGTTCCCTCCCTGGGTTCCTGGAGAGATATACAGAAGCAAGTTCCGTGAATCTAAACAGAGGGATTCCACCCTCCCTATTTCCAGTCCTGGAAACACAAGTACTTCCCTCTTTACCCAGAGGGTATGCAAAGTCAGGCTTGTAAATCTAACACACACAGATTTCCCCCTGACTTCTTCCTCCCATCAATTCCCTGGTGAGCTACAGACTCAATTCCCTGGAGTTCCCCACTAAAGAAAAACTCCAACAGGTCTTAAAAAGAAAGCTTTATGTAAAAAGAAAGAAAAATACATAAAAATCGTCTCTCTGTATTAAGGTGACAAATACAGGGTCAATTGCTTAAAAGAAATATGAATAAACAGCCTTATTCAAAAAGAACACACTTCAAAACACTCCAGCAACTACACACATGTAAATACAAAAGAAAAAAACCCTATAAATCACTATCTTATCTTTTGTACTTACAACTGGGAAACAGAAGATTAGAAAAGCAGGAGGCAGAAAAATCTTCTCATAGCCAAGAGAGTACAGGCAGAAAACCAAGAACAAAGGACTCACACACAAACTTCCCTCCACCCAGATTTGAAAAAGTCTTGTTTCCTGATTGGTCCTCTGGTCAGGTGTTTCAGATTACTCCTTTCCAGGTAAAAGAACATTAACCCTTAGCTATCTGTTTATGACACTCCTCAATGACATAAGTTACACCAACATAAGCACCACTGTGGACAGCACTATGTCGGCGGGAGAGCTTCTCCCACTGACATAGCTACTCGCAGGGGCTGAAGTAGTGAAGCCATTCGTTGGCTTAAAGTGGCTATACTAGAGAATTTACGGTGGCACCATAAACTCCATAGTGTAGCCACGCCTTTCAATTTTTACTTCACATTAGACTCTCACAGAAGTAAGCAGTGCCTGGATCAATCCCAAAGTGCCTATTACCATGGTAGTAAACCACTGTCCATAACTGAAGCACACAATAAGCCAGAACAAAAAGGTGAGATCTCACTAAAATCAAGATATATCATGTCTTCTGCTTTCTCTCTTTCCACTAGGCTGGTAACCCTGTCAAAGAAGGAAATTAGGTTGGCCTGGCATGATTTGTTTTTGAAAAATCTAAATCTCCAGCTAATGAAACTTGATGTCATGCATTCAGAATGTTTTGTTCTTTCAGAAGAGCACAGATTCTCAATAATATTTTTTTAAAAAAAGTGTGCTTTATACTTGCTGGTCCAACTCCCAAGAATACTCTGTTTCCTTAGAATGCTAAGGAGCACCATGCTAGGTACAGTAGAATGAAGCGTACAAATTAAGATAACCACTTGTAATTAAAATACAAGAGAGAGGTTGTTAGCCATGGTGACTTTTCCAAATTTTCAGTTTTGGTGGTTGTATGAAACATACCTGTTCCAGGCAAATGTATTTGTGAAATTAACACTATAATTCACCGATTGAACCTCATTACACCCAAAAAGACTATGTTAAAAGAACAAATGAGGCTGAGTCAAACAGACAATCACCTCTTCCATTACACAACTCCAATGCATACCCAGAACATCACCCATCTTATACACTGAATAAGGCAGCAGTCTTGTGGCAAAAAATGTATGATCACGTAATTAAAGACTATCATAATACACACAAAGGAGCCAAATTAATAATGCACAGGCAGCCTTAATTCCAGAGTTTACTAACTTTTGACTTTGCTGCCTTAACATTCTTTTAATGCTTTATAGAGTTTAAGGCCAAAAGGAGCCATCACATAATCTAGTCTTATCTCTGGCATATAAGAGGCCATTAAATTTTACCCAGATACCTGTACATTAAAAGCCCACAGACTTTAGTTAGACCTGGGGTAGGCAACCTATGGCACACGTGCCAAAGGTGGTATGCGAACTGATTTTCAGTGTCACTCACATTGCCCCTGTCCTAGCCACCAGTCTGGGGGCTCTGCATTTTAATTTAATTTTAAAAGAAGCTTCTTAAACATTTTTAAAACCTTATTTACTTTACATACAATAGTTTAGTTATATATTATAGACTTATAGAAAGAGACCTTCTAAAAACACTAGAATGTATTACTGGCACGTGAAACCTCAAATCAGAGTGAATAAATGAAGACTCGGCACACTAGCTCTGAAAGGTTGCCGACCCCTGAGTTAGACCAGCACATTTCAATTCTCAGGAGACTAAACTGTGCCAGTGACACAGAAAACAGGATAGACCAAGGTGCCATCAATGTCCAAGGCCCCTCCAATGGCCAGGAACTGTCTAAGAGGGATATGTCCAAATGATTCGAGCAGGCAAACCGCAAGCCCTCACCCACCCACATCTACAAAGGAAGGTGGAAAAAACCATAGAGGTCCCTGCCAATCTGACCCGGGGGAGATTCTTTTGACATTAAATCTGGTCCCAGTTGGACCCTGAACACATGAGTAAGACATTCCAGCCAGGCATCGAGAAAGAAGAGAGTCTCTGTACCCACTCGGAGCACTGGTCCCTCTTGTCCACCAGCCCATCTCCAACTGTGGCTGAATTCTCTGATGCTTCAGAGAAAGAAAAAAGAACCACTATACACCCACAGAACATATAAAGCCAATTTTGCATTGGGGAAAATATTTCCTTCTTGACCCCCGCAGGTGACAAGTTGAAACACTGATGCAGGCAATTTTGTTACAGTCATTATCTTAATGAGAGCTGCAACCATTATGACCACCTCCTAACCCCAGCTTCTGCCCCATCTCCTCCTCACCCCCCCATTCCTATCCTTCCTTGTCTCCTGCCTCTCGTTTCTCATCCCCAGCCCATACTCATGTTCTCTTCCCTCCTTTCCCTCCCATCCATCTTCTACCTATTACTCTGCTCAGATCCTACTCCTAACCGCCCCCGCTCTACCACACCCTGCATCCTACACTCTCCCCACCTCTCTCAGACCCTGTATATGCATAAAAATTTACCAGGGTAACTATTCCTTAGAGGGCTAAATTATTACCAGTAAAAGTCACTAAGTGAATGTATATATGGGGGTGATTTATACCAGTATAGCTATTATTTGTATTATCATAGAGACTAGGAGTCTAGAGACTAAGAGTCTCACTCATGCTATTCCCCTTCACTAATGGGACTAGCTTTACCAACTAAGTTTTACACCAGCATAACTGTGTGCACCCTAGGCAGGGTTGTACTGCTCTAACTATACTGGTATAGCTAAAGCAATACATTTTTCTAGTGCCTCTTGCCTGGGCACTAACAGGGAATGCATTGAAATCACAGGAAAGAATATGCCTGCTCAGTTTTTATGCCTTGTGCCACAGAAACTGGAACAAGCAATTGTAAGAAAAATTCTGCTCAGTCTCTACAGACCTGGGATGGACCATGCTCAGTCACATTGTGGAGACGTTACATGTACCGGCAATTGCAGATAGGTGCCGTGAAGGGACAGAGCATTATTAGTGCAGATGGAATCACTAAAGCATTTAGCTGCCCAAATCTAATAAGTCTCTATTGAGCATGTGTGAACTAAGATTTTTCCCAAGGCTTCAAAATTTCACCAAATTTTCATAGCAACTGCAAACTTTACATCCCTGACACCAGGGCAACCTCCTAGCCAAATGTCAAGCCCTTGCTCCAAAGCACTGGGGCATGAGCTGAAAAATTAAAGGCAAAACATTTTTTTCCTAGTCTCATTCCCTGAAAGAGCTCAACTGTTTTATCTGAACCTTTTTTTAAAAAAAAAAAGTTCAGCTCAAGGCAAAACACCCAGCACTGAAGGGTTCAGCCCAAACAGTTTAAATTTATAAAGCTATAAGCAACTGAAAACAGGGTCTTTTAATGGACAGTGTGGGGCAACCATAACTGCAAGTGTCACTAGCTGTACCACTTGTAGTTACACTTGATATCCTGATAAAAATATGATTTTTACATTGTTTTAAACTAACATTTATTACAATTATTCTGTAGGCATGCTTGACTGAAGAAGCTGGGTTCCATGCAAGCTGACGTTAATATTTTTCCTCTTTCATCCATTTTCTTTAGACAAACTGTTGTAGTACTTGTACTGCGTGCCCACAGCTGCTACTGGCATTCAGATGTTGAGTGTTCTACTGAGCCTGAAAAGGAGCTCCAAGAAGCTATAGCAGCCCAGTGGAGTTTTGTTACACTTCTAAGGGCTGGTCTACACTGGTGGGGTGGGGTGTCGATGTAAGATACGGAACTTCAGCTACGAGAATAGCATAGCTGAAGTCGACGTATCTTATTTCGACTTACCTGCCATCCTCACAGAGCAGGATCGATGGCCGCGGCTCCCCCGTTGACTCCGCTTCCACCTCTGGCCCTGGTGGAGTTGCGGAGCCGATGGGAAGCGCGGCGGGGATCGATTTATCGCATCTAGACGAAACGTGATAAATCGATCCCTGATAGATAGATCACTACCCGCCGATCCGGCGGGTAGTGTGGACGTACCCTAAGCCTTCTAGAACTCAATATGCTGCGAGAGTTAGCGTAAACAACTTTATTGCCAACAAGTTTAATTTATAAACCAAGTCTTCTACCGTAGCTACTAAGATTAACACAATTTGTCATCATAGATACAAGTACTGCTTTCTTTCCACCCATGAAAATAAAACAAGAGATGGCATCTTTCTTTGTCACAAGTCCAGCTGACTAACTTGCATACTCAAAGTTTTCCAAATTAGGAAAAGATTTTAACATACATACATTCACCTCATTAGACTCGGCTATGTACCACTCAAGTTCTCCAATCCAGTAGTTGCAAACAGTCTGCCAAGTCTCTGGAGTTTATAAAATAAAATATCACCTTTTGTATGTAATTTTTATTTCACTTCTAACAATGATTTTTGTTAAAACATCAATTAAAGCTTCCCCTTTAATGAAGCATTAGTGTTTCTCTTCTTGATTAGCAAAAGAACAAGAGTTCACCTTTTCCTGTACACTGAAGAGTTAAGTAAAATGGGGAATATTTATCTTGTACTGAAAGAGGCTTTTATTAACTATAATGTTGATGATCTCTAACTGTATAAGTATTCTGAGCTCTGCACCAGAATTCTCTGTTCTTTAAAATTTATCCAACAGGAAAGGAAAATATGTAATTTAAGAAGAACCTATATACTAACTCACTGAGTTGTCTTCAGACTACTAGAGTTCCTGAAAGTTATTTTAGTTTTAGGCACAGTAATAAGTCAAAATAAGAAGTTCTTTTTGGAAGCTCTTTAACCGTTCCCCCAACCTCCCCTCCTTTACAAAAAACCTGAAGCCACCGAGTACTACTGATAAATGTATAGAAGGAATCATAATGAGACAAGACAACATACTCTCTATACAGATTCAACTAAAAGACTCCATTTTGGCCCCTATACCTACAGTACCTGTCTAGAGCCAGAAAAGGCTCTTCATACTTTATCAAAAGTGCAGAATATTTCCAACCAAGTGTGACGATGAAATTACCTGTCTCACGATTATCATTTTTGGCTCATTAATTGCTACATGAAGACAATATAAGATTTTCTAAAAGTTTAACAGAATATATCTATAAAAATGTTTAATGACTTTAGCTTATTGAATGTTTTTTCTTAAGAGCTAAAACAGATGTAGAAACAATTTTAAAAAGGCCATTAGTGTTCGGCCAAATTACAAGTTTTTAAAGTACACTGTTATTATTCCAATGTTTCTACTAATTAAACAAAGAATGGGTAACTAGCAACTTACTCCAGTGCTTTCACTAGCAAACACGGGGGGTGTCACTTTCCAAAATAATCTCACTAAATAATTCAACAGTAACAAAGATTTTAGAAAGCACGTTTTTCTTTTTTACACATTAGTCAATACTCACAGTAAGCCATAAGACAGTAAACTTCACATACAGTAACTCCTCACCTAACGTTGTAGTTATGTTCCTGAAAAATTCTACTTTAAGGAAAACAATGTTAAGCAAATCCAATTACCCCATAGGAATTAACGTAAATGGAGGAGTTAAGTTCCAGGGACATTTTTTTCGCCAGAAGAAAGAACAAAAGAAAGTCTCTCTGTCGATTAGATAGATAAGATAGATAGATAGATATTACATACACAGTAGAAGTTTTAAACAATTTAATACTATACACAGCAATGAAGATTGTGAAGCTTGGTTGAGGTGGTAGAGTCTGAGGGTGGAAGAGGATGGGATATTTCCCAGGGAATGCCTTACTGCTAAATGATGAACTAGCAATTGGCTGAGCCCTCAAGGGTTAACACATTGTTAATGTAGCCTCACACTCTATAAGTCAGCAAGAATGGAGGGAGGGGAGACAGCATGGCACAGAGAGACAGAGACATACACTATGTGAGTGAGTGGAGATGCGCACTGCCCCTTTAAGTACACTGTCCCTTTAAGTAGATCAACAAGTTCAGACAGCAGCTGGTGCCAGCAAATTCCCTCTGTCCTGAGCCCTGTTGTTTCCCACCCCCCTCCTTCTATGGAGATGGGGTAAGGAACACGGGGGAGGGGGATACCCTCACATTAGCACCCTTCTTTCTCCCCTGCTCTCCACGCAAGCAGGAGGCTCCCAGGAGCAGCTCCAAGGCAGAGGGCAGGAGCAGCACACGGCAATGTGGGGGGGGGGGGGAAGAGACAGCTGAACTGCCAGCAATTGATAGCCTGCTGGGCAGCTGCTGCACAGGGAACTTAGGGGAGCAGGGAGCTGATAGAGGGGTTGCCGATTCACTCTGGTTCCAAGTTCCAACAGGCTGCTCTTTCTGCAAGCAGTGGATAAAGCAGGCAGCTGCCAAACAACATTATAAGGAACACTGCACAACTTTAAATGAGCATGTTCTCTAACTGATCAGCAACGAAACAACGTTAACCGGGACGACTTTAAGTGAGGAGTTACTGTACTAAATAAGAACTTGAATGTGGAATTAAAATGTTCACAAGCACATAAAATTAAACAAAATGATGGCTAACTGCATGCTTTAGGTACTGGCTTAAGAAAATGACTGCTTACTCTTCAATATACTCACAATTCTGAGTGAGCATAAATGAAGAAACTAGTATTGTTTAGTTGAAAAGCTTGCAGTGAAGGTTGCAAGGGAAAAAATTATCTATCTAGGTACTTTTATGATTCTCCTCACTATAGTACTTTAGCACCCCCACCCCCCAAATTAAAAATATATCGGTCTTTCCCTCCCCATCCTCTCTTTAGTGCTTGTAGGAAAACCTTGACAGGTAAGAAATGTGTGTGGATGTGCACTCACCCTTTGGTAAGTATGTAGTCACTCTGCGAGATGTTTGGGGGTCGGGGAGGGGAGAAGAGTGGAGGCCTAGAAATGTACTGGTCTACAGATATTTTAATATAGACAGAAGGTTCTCAAGCAACAACATATTTTAAAACATGAAATTCCACATTCAGGTATAACAGGTTTGGTTTCAATCTACACTGCTATTTTATATACAAGTTGAAATAATGGCTTATCTCTTGATAAAAAGTTTGTACCTTGATCTGCTGTCTTCTGAGCATTGCAAGTTCCCTCATATCTCGGAAGGGCTGTAGTAGGTATTGGTACAGTTCTGTGGTGGCTTCTGCAAGACTACTGTAGGCTTCATCTTCCATTTGATACAGTTCAAGCAGCTCTACCATGCTTTCTGTATTCTTGTGTTTTTCCAACAGCTATAAAAAGATAAGAGAAATATTGCTTCAAAAAAAGTGTGTTCAAAATTTCCTGCTAAAAAATTTGATGGATACTTGCAGCTAATGGCCAATCCCCACCCTATCCATCCCCTCCTCTCCTCCCCCGCCCCGATCCACCTAGACATGAAAAGGTTCCATGGTGCAGCTTGCCATACTAAGCAAGGAACTAAGCCAGTCAAGTTTGAACAGCCCTTTGATTACTGAACATCCAGAGTTAAAGTTATCACTGCTTTCCAAGAGCTTCCCGAAGCACAGTAGCACTGGAGACATAGCCATAACTGGAGGTAGGAGGATAAAGTCTGATTTGCTTTTCACTAGTTATGCCATTTACTTACTGCATTTTACTCCATTTAGACAAAATAAGAGAGAAGTCAAGTTTTGATTTTTCTAGTTGTTATTTTTTAATACCACAAAGATGAGAGATGCATCACAGAAAAAACAAGTGCATTACCACAAAAGACTTACAATCTAAGCCCTGGCTTTTTGAGCTGCTCCACATAAGTGGACCCCAGGGGCCCAAAAACAGCCCTAATAAAGTCACTGCAGTTCCACACAGGTGAAATGGTTTGCCTGTGTGGCACAATCTGCAGGATAGTGGACTATATTTCTAGTCTATTTTAATTTCTGGTTGACGTGCTTTAGCACGTTTTATTATTTAGGTTACAAATGAAGCAAACAATGTCTTAAGAGTTTAAGGCCAGAAGGAACCACTAGCTCATCTTGTCCAACCACCTATATATCACAGGCCACTTGCACCACCCAGCATGCACACACTAAACTCAACTGAAATGAGATCAAAGTATTGCTGCCCACTGGAGATGAGACTATTATGTGCAAAGAACCAGGGAAACCAAGATACACAACACCCAAGGGCCCTCTCAATGACAGAAAATCCTGGCAAGTGACCTACACATCCATGCTGCAGAGGAAGGTGAAATAAAATCCAAGGTCTTCAAAGAGTTTTCATTAGAATTAAAAAAAAAGTTGTGGATGTATTTTAAACTTTGTACAAGTCCTTAACTTGAGGCTTAAATCAACCTAAAACTGTTTCCTCAAGAAAGTGACTACTTGTACAATCTTCTCTTAAATTATTGTCTGTATATAATCTAGTCAGTCAGATAAAAGAGAAACTTTCACAAATATGTTACATTAAATTTTTATCTCATATGCCTGCTTTGAGACCATTTTATGTACATGCATTGGCAGGTCAGGCCATATAACTTAACTCACTTGCCAGATCTAGAAAGCCACTTACTGATTAGCTAAGGCTAATGTTTTTAAAAAACTCCCCTACCCTTTATCTGAGATGTTTCCAAGTATCTACACAAAAAGCAGATTATCTTAATAGTCTTTTTATCAGCCACTAAAAAAATCAAAGCTCATTTTTTGTGTTACTGCCTCAAAAGCTTATACTCTGTTTATATCACTCATTACTTTTTTTTCTGAACCATACATCTGAAATGACTTTAACCTCCCCTTAAACTAAGTCATATCTTCTAGTTATTTGTTTATAGTTTTAAAATGAAACCCCTAAACTAGAAGTATGCCAAGTATACCTTAAACCAAGTTGTTGTGGCAGGAACTGTTACCATACCTCTGATCCAATAAGTGATGTCTTAACTCCAACAGCATGGACATTTCTGACAGTGTAGTCCCTAAAGAAAAGCCACCTGCTCCCTCAACTCCATTCCTTCTCATTCTTTACTCATTTCCTCAGTTCTGCCAGTGTCATTCTTTCACCTCTAACTTGCCCCAACTTTTCTATTGCCTGCCCCTTTTTTAAAAAGCCCTCTCATAGTCTTGGCAAAGCAATCTTCCCTCTGTTAGAGTACTCAAGAAAACAGCCTTATTTCTTCTTGTACTTATGCTGGGCACAACTTTAAATGTCTCCACTTTTTAAGATTCTAAATGTCAATCCCACAGGAAGGAAATAAGACTAATTTTAATTCTTTCATTGTTTCTGGAAGAATCATAAGCAGTCTTACATCAAGAATTCAATAGCATAGATGTAACTTTTACTAATTATTCTATACTGTAGTTTATGATTATTTCTGGGAAGCACACAGTAACTCTGCAGAAGGAAGTTTTGGTGGACAAATGCTAAGTGAAGGGCTGAGACTCAAATTTATAGTACTTTAAAGTTGTCTTTTCTTTTTGAATGCCGAAAGCATGGGTACATATATAATAGTTGTATATGAAATCAGAGTTAGAGTGTTCATATTACCGTATAAACCCATAAATGGGGAAAAAAAGATAGCATAAAATAAAGTATCTTGAAAATCTGTGAAGAAGAGTTACACACCTTACAGTAATGGTCATTCTTAGAGATGTGTTGTCCACGTGGATTCCACTCTTAATGCGCATGCACCCCACAAGCATGAGATCAGATTCTCTTCGGCTTGCAGTGTTTGTTGGGGCTGCGCCTGCACCCTAGATCCCCTTAAAACCAGCTACTCAAGGTCATAAAGGATGCTTCAGAATAAACCAACCCTTAGTTCCTTCATCAATATAGAATTCCAGAGAAAAAGAACTTCTTAGAAGCTGGGAAGGAGAGTAGTCATGGAATCTGTGTGGATAGCACATCCTGAAGAACTACAGTTACTGTAAAAGCAGCAAAGAATCCTGTGGCACCTTATAGACTAACAGACGTTTTGGAGCATGAGCTTTCGTGGGTGAATACCCACTTCCTCAGATGCATGTAATGGAAATATCCAGGGGCAGGTATATATATGTGTGTGCTAGCAAGCAAGCTAGAGATAACGAGGTCAGTTCAATCAGGGAGGATGAGGCCCTGTTCTAGCAGTTGAGGTGTGAAAACCAAGAGAGGAGAAACTGGTTCTGTAATTGGCAAGCCATTCACAGTCTTTGTTCAATCCTGAGCTGATGGTGTCAAATTTGCAGATGAACTGAAGCTCAGCAGTTTCTCTTTGAAGTCTGGTCCTGAAGTTTTTTTGCTGCAGGATGGCCACCTTAAGGTCTGCTATAGTGTGGCCAGGGAGGTTGAAGTGCTCTCCTACAGGTTTTTGTATATTGCCATTCCTAATGTCTGATTTGTGTCCATTTATCCTTTTCCGTAGAGACTGTCCAGTTTGGCCGATGTACATAGCAGAGGGGCATTGCTGGCATATGATGGCGTATATTACATTGGTGGATGTGCAGGTGAATGAACCAGTGATGGTGTGGCTGATCTGGTTAGGTCCTGTCATGGTGTCGCTGGTGTAGATATGTGGGCAGAGTTGGCATCGAGGTTTGTTGCATGGATTGGTTCCTGAGCTAGAGTTATTATGGTGTGGTGTGTAGTTACTGGTGAGAATATGTTTCAGGCTGGCAGGTTGTCTGTGGGCAAGGATTGGCCTGCCACCCAAGGCCTGTGAAAGTGTGGGATCATTGTCCAGGATGGGTTGTAGATCCTTGATGATGCGTTGGAGGGGTTTTAGCTGGGGGCTGTATGTGATGGCCAGTGGAGTCCTGTTGGTTTCTCTCTTGGGTTTGTCTTGCAGTAGGAGGCTTCTGGGTACACGTCTGGCTCTGTTGATCTTTTTCCTTATTTCCTCATGCGGGTATTGTAGTTTTGAGAATGCTTGGTGGAGATTTTGTAGGTGTTGGTCTCTGTCTGAGGGGTTAGAGCAGATGCGGTTGTACCTCAGTGCTTGGCTGTAGACAATGGATCGTGTGATGTGCCCGGGATGGAAGCTGGAGGCATGAAGGTAGGCATAGCGGTCGGTGGGTTTTCGATATAGGGTGGTGTTAATGTGACCATCACTTATTTGCACCATGGTGTCAAGAAAGTGGACCTCCCGTGTAGATTGGTCCAGGCTGAGGTTGATGGTGGGGTGGAAGCTGTTGAAATCATGGTGGAATTTTTCCAGAGTCTCCTTCCCATGGGTCCAGATGATGAAGATGTCATCAATGTAGCGTAGATAGAGAAGGGGTGTGAGTGGACGAGAGCTGAGGAAGCGTTGTTCTGGGTCGACCATGAAGATATTGGCATATTGTGGGGCCATGCGGGTGCCCATAGCAGTGCCACTGATCTGGAGATATATATTGTCATCAAATTTGAAATAGTTGTGTGTAAGTATAAAGGCACAGAGCTCAGCAGCCAGTTGTGCTGTGGCATCATCAGGGATAGTGTTCCTGACAGCTTGTATTCCATCTGTGTGTGGGATGTTTGTGTAGAGAGCCTCTACATCCATGGTGGCTAGGATGGTGTTTTCTGGGAGGTCACCAATCCATTGTAGTTTCCTCAGGAAATCAGTGGTGTCGCGGAGATAGCTGGGAGTGCTGGTGGCATAGGGTCTGAGTAGAGAGTCCATATATCCAGACAGTCCTTCAGTGAGAGTGCCAATGCCCGAGATGATGGGGCGTCCAGGATTTCCGGGTTTGTGGATCTTGGGTAGTAGATAGAATAACCCTGGTCGGGGCTCTAGGGGTATGTTGATTTCTTCTGGTGTTAGTGTAGGGAGTGTCCTGAGTAGATGCTGTAGTTTCTTAGTGTATTCCTCAGTGGGATCTGAGGGAAGTGGCCTGTAGAATTTGGTATTGGAGAGTTGTCTGGCTGCCTCCTTTTGATAGTCAGACCTGTTCATGATGACAACGGCACCTCCTTTATCAGCCTCTCTGATGATAATGTCAGGGTGGTTTCTGAGGCTGTGGATGGCATTGCGTTCTGCACGACTTAGGTTGTGAGGCAAGCGATGTTGTTGTTCCACGATTTCTGCCTGTGCACGCCGGCGGAAGCATTCAATGTATAGGTCCAGGCTGTCATTTCAACCCTCAGGAGGAGTCCATGTGGAGTTCTTTTTCTTGTGCTGTTGGTGGGAGGGCACCCGTGTATCAGTGCACTGTTCAGTGTTGTCCTGGAAGTATTCTTTGAGTCGGAAACGGCGAAAGTAGGCTTCCAGATCGCCACAGAACTGTAACATGTTGGTGGGGGTGTACTGTAAAGTAAGCAACTGTTCTTTCTTCAAGTGATTGTCCCTATGGATTCCACTCGATGACTATGCAGCAGTTGTTTCCCTGCTTGGAGATGAGTACTAGGGGTTCTAATTAAAAAATGACTGCAGGTCAGCCTTATCAAAACAGGCACCCAATCTGGAAGCCTCTGCCAAAGGCTAACACCCTATAAGGTGTGCACCAAGCTCCACATAGCTGCCCTACGGACGCTCTTCAAACAGGCAGCAGAGGCTGCCTGATCTCTAGACAAATGAGCTCTAGTGTGATAGATGGATCTGACTTGGCTAACTCAGACCACGTTTTTATATAGTTGCAGACCCAATTTAGACTACCCCTGTGAGAATACTGACTGATCTATAACCCTCTCTACAAACGCCAGAAAGGGGCTAGATGTCCCTCAAGCACGGAGTGACATATGGAACATTGTTTGGGGATATGTCCCTCTCCTAAGCAGAGAAGGCATCAGGACTGCCAGTTATTAGCCAGCAAAGCCTCACATGAGGGATAGGTCTTAAATCCTAGAGATTTAGCTTCTGTCATGTTAGTAGCAGTCCTGCAAGGAGCTGCAGGGGATATGTGGGGATCACAGAGGGTGTCATGTCTAGCCTAACCAAAAAAGTCTATCTAAACCAAAATAAACTCACACACAACACTCCCCCAAAACCTTTATTGTCTATGAGAACTAACAACTAACACTAGCAGTTTTCAGAAAGAAAAGTGGACACTGCAGGGGTTCTGCACAGGTGGTAAGAAGGAACTAAGGCCTGGTCTACAGTACACGTTTAAACCGATTTTAGTAGTGTTAAACTGATTTAACACTGTACCCCTCCACACAAAGAAGCCCTTTATATCGATACTAAGGGCTCTTTAAATCAGTTTCTGTCCTTCTCCCCAACGAGAGGAATAGCGCTAAAATTGGCATTACCGTATCGGATTAGGGTTAGTGTGGCCGCAAATCAACGGTATTGGCCTCCAGGCGGTATCCCACAGTGCTCCACTGTGACCGCTCTGGACAGCAATCTGAACTCAGATGCAGTGGCCAGGTAGACAGGAAAAGCCCCATGAACTTTTGAATTTCATTTCCTGTTTGTCCAGCGTTGAGCTCTGATCAGCACGGGTGGTGATGCAGTCCCAAATCCAAAAATAGCTCCAGCATGGTCTGTACGGGAGATACTGGATCTGATCACTGTATGGGGAGACAAATCTGTTCTATCAGAGCTCTGTTACAGAAGACGAAATGCCAAAGCATTTGAAATAAATCTCCAGGCTATGATACAGAGTCCACAGCACAGTGCTGCGTGACATGCATAACGGAAAGCCAAAGAATCAAATGGATGCTAATGGAGGGAGGGAGGGGGTACTGAGGACTCCAGCTATCCCACAGTCCCCACCGTCTCTGAAAATCATTTGCATTTTTGGCTGAGCTCCCAATGCCTGTAGAGTCAAACACATTGTCCAGGGTGGTTCAGGGTCTAGCTCACCAATTTACCACCTCTCCCCCTCCTTGATAGAAAAGGGGGAAAAATCATTTCTTGACTTTTTTATGTGTCACTCTATGTATACTGCATGCGGCTGGTAGACATGGTGCTGCAGCAGTAAACAGTAGCATCCTCTCTTCTCCCCTCCCCTCCCTGGTGGCAGACGGTACAGTGCAGTAGGACTGATAGCCGTCCTGGTCATGAGCCTGTGAGTGTTCCTGGCTGGCCTCAGGTGAGGCCAGCCGGGGGGGCCTGGGGAAAAATAGGAATGATTCCCAGTCATTCCCAGCACATGGTACAGAACAACTGGTAACCGTCATCATCATAGCAACTGGGGGCTGAGCTCCATCAGCGCACCCCCCCCGCCCCTTCATGTCTAAATAAAAGATTCTGTACTGCCTGGGCTATCATAGCAGCTGGAGGCTGCCTCCCCCTCATTTTATCTCACTAACAAGTCACTGTTTCTTATTCCTACATTATTACTTCATCACACAAATGGGGGGGGGGGACACTGCCACAGTAGCCCAGGAAGGTTTGGGGAGGAGGGAAGCAATGGGTGGGGTTGTTGCAGGGGCACCCCCTAGAATGGCATGCAGCTCATCATTTCTGCAGGATCTGACACGGAGTGGCTGTGCTCTCTGATACACTGGTTCTCTAGTACACTTGCCCCATATTCTAGGCAGGACTGACTATTTTTAAATACTATAAAGGAGGGATTGACTCGGGGAGTCTTCCCATTTTTGTCTTTGCACCCCCAGCCGACCTCAGCCAGGAGCACCCATGACAGCAGCAGACGGTACAGAACAACTGATAACCGTCTCTGCTGTCATGCAAAGGCAAATGAATGCTGCTGTGTAGCGCTGCAGTATCGCCTCTGTCAGCAGCATCCAGTAGACATAAGGTGACAGTAAAAAAAAGCTGAACGGGCTCCATGGTTGCCGTGCTATGGCATCTGCCAGGGCAATCCAGGGAAAAAGGGCGCGAAATGATTGTCTGCCATTGCTTTCCTGGAGGAAGGAATGAGTGACAACATTTACCCAGAACCACTCGTGACAATGATTTTTGCCCCATCAGGCACTGGGATCTCAACCCAGAATACCAAGGGGCAGGGGAGACTGCGGGAACTATGGGATAGCTACGGAATAGCTACCCACAGTGCAACACTCCAGAAATCAACGCTAGCCTCGGACCATGGACGCACACCGTCGAATTAATGCGGTTAGTGTGGCCGCGTGCACTCGACTTTATACAATCTGTTTTACAAAACCAGTTTACGTAAAATCGGAATAATCCTGTAGTATAGACGTACCCTAAGGGAAGATTGCCCTAGACTACAGAAGGTGAAGCAGGCAGAGGGACATAAGGCATTTAGGGTGCAAGCTGCTTAATGGACACTGCAGACCAAAAAGAATACAATCTCATGTGTATGAAGTGCATGCACACCAAGAATTGAATATGTGTAGATAACCATTCAAAGAAGGACTAAACCTTATCTTCAATTCCATATACAGTCTCTGTTTAATGTCAGAATTCACTTATAGTATGAGGCAAATTAGATCCTCTAAATCCCAATAGAAAACAGTATACCAGACAGTTTCACTGTACATGTTGAAAGTTTCCCACAGGCACTATCAAGAAGAAACACTATATACTCACATGAAAATTGGTTAAGTACTTTTCTATAAGATGTAGGCCTTGGAAGAGTTAGGTGACTGCCAAAATAAACTTAGTGCATAAAAAGTGCACAGTTGTAAGAGGGTTAACATAAAGTTGATATATTTTCCCCCTCATATCTTTAATTAATTCTCAGTGTTACTTTAGCTGCCAATTTACTGCAGTGTGTGAATAGCCTAACTTCAGTATAAAATTTGCAATCATTCATAAATTTGTTTTAACTGAGAAATGAGAGGCAAGGGGAAGAGTAACCTCTGAATTTACAGGCCTGAGGGATGTTGACTCCTAAAAATAAATGCAGTATTCAATAGATAACTTTTTACAGATGTTACATTGTTCACAAATAAATGAATCTACAGCTTGGGTAACTATTATGCAGATAGGGTCTGGCTGGTACAAAAACCCAAGTCTTCAACTGAACAGTCCATGCATTTGAAAATATAGCAGATTTTTTAAAATTAAGGATGGAAATAATCAAATGCTTTGCCACTACAGCTTTAAAAGCACTGCACTGAATTACAGAGGTCTGTGCAAACATGTATGTGCTGTTCTTTATCTTGGGCCTGATCCAAAATCACTGAAACGAGCAGGAGGCTTTCCATGAATATTGGATCAGGGCCTTTAGTGTTGCTCCTTTGTTTTACTCTGTATTGAATATTATCTTCATAACCACATAGATTTAGATGTTTTATTTAAGATGCTAAAGTGTTACAAACACACCTCTTTATGTCACTTATGGTTTCATATATGCTTGTTATTGAAAACACAAACACTTCAAGAGTATTGTGGTGCCATATGAGCGAATGCAAGGTCCTCAGAAGCTTCATAATCCTGCCTGTCATTTTGGATGTCTCTCTCAAGAAGGAAGAATCCCTGAGGTTATTTTAAACTTTTTTTTAATTACAGAGGCATATTTAGCTACTGCCAAGCTTTATCTGTCATTGTAATTTATAAAGCAGGAGTTCACTACTCTCACTAAAGCAACTGCTAAATACTCCTGCCCTTTTCTCCAAACAGTGGTAGCTTCAAAGATCTCTCTCCTTTTGTTGCCAAGTCCTTATAGATCAGCAGGACTACTGAACATACAAGTACCAGAAGATCATTTCCAAAGCCAATGATACATAAAGCTCAGAGGCAATATTAGCAGCAATTAAAATTTGATTGGAAATTGTATGCATGTTCTAATGTTTAAGTTTTTTGTATTTCTTCACTCTCTGCACCCACCAAAAGATATCCCATTAACCCACTCTTCTGCCCCCCAAAAAACAACAGAAGCCACATCCTGGACAATGATCCCACACTTTCACAGGCCTTGGGTGGCAGGCCAATCCTTGCCCACAGACAACCTGCCAGCCTGAAACATATTCTCACCAGTAACTGCACACCACACCATAATAACTCTTGCTCAGGAACCAATCCATGCAACAAACCTCGATGCCAACTCTGCCCACATATCTACACCAGCGACACCATGACAGGACCTAACCAGATCAGCCACACCATCACTGGTTCATTCACCTGCACATCCACCAATGTAATATACGCCATCATATGCCAGCAATGCCCCTCTGCTATGTACATCGGCCAAACTGGACAGTCTCTACGGAAAAGGATAAATGGACACACATCAGACATTAGAAATGGCAATATACAAAAACCTGTAGGAGAGCACTTCAACCTCCCTGGCCACACTATAGCAGACCTTAAGGTGGCCATCCTGCAGCAAAAAAACTTCAGGACCAGACTTCAAAGAGAAACTGCTGAGCTTCAGTTCATCTGCAAATTTGACACCATCAGCTCAGGATTGAACAAAGACTGTGAATGGCTTGCCAATTACAGAACCAGTTTCTCCTCTCTTGGTTTTCACACCTCAACTGCTAGAACAGGGCCTCATCCTCCCTGATTGAACTGACCTCGTTATCTCTAGCTTGCTTGCTAGCACACATATATATACCTGCCCCTGGATATTTCCATTACATGCATCTGAGGAAGTGGGTATTCACCCACGAAAGCTCATGCTCCAAAACGTCTGTTAGTCTATAAGGTGCCACAGGATTCTTTGCTGCATGCACAACTAGTACAGAATAGGTTTCGCCAGAATAGTAGTCTTCAATTATATGGAATCAAGATTACTGATAAACTATTTTTGCCTTCCTCACACACATGGTCCCCTATTCTGGCCATTAACTATTGCATTTAGGAATCGAGTAGCAGGGATGGTCAAAAAAGTCTTACTGTATAAACCTCACCAGATTTGGAGATGGGGATCTTGCTATCAACACCCATGCCTTTCAGGGCCCGATCAACTCTCCTGTGAGCGTGGGGTTATTAGACTTTGGGGGGCCCCGTATACAAGTCTTTTTCCTAATTTAAAACAAAATGATCATAATTATGGCATCAAGGCTATTAATTATATACTTGACTTTTAATTAACATAAAACTGTTCTGTAGTTACATTTCAGTCTTAAAATATGTAGAATATAGTTAAGTTAATTCAGAATAGCCTACTTCTTACCTCAGAACAGCTTTCAGAGACGTGCCAGCAGCCAGCCGCTTCCGGGAGCAGCATGGAGCCACTGCATGCAGGAGCCTGCCTGAGACCTGCTGCGCCGCTGGACTTTTAGCAGTCCGGAGATCACGATCAACTGGCAGAGGCTCCAGGATTGACCAGTAGATAGCGATCAACAGGTTGGTGACCACTGAATTGTATATAATTATGGATTTATTTTTGCAGGGGCCCCCTTAGCCAAGGGCGTGAGCTGCAGCCCCTAAAGCCCCTGCGTTAATTCGGCCCTGATGCTTTTGTAACTTCAGGGTTATTATTTTTAATTACCGTATCACCTAGGAGCCCCAGTCAAGGACCAAGATCTTATTGTGGCAGGTGCTGTACAAATAGGGTGACCAGATGTCCCAATTTTATAGAGACAGTCCCAATTTTGGGGTCTTTTTCTTATACAGGCTCCTATTACCCCCCACCCCATCCCGATTTTTCACATTTGCTGTCTGGTCACCCTATGTACTTGCATGGTACTCTCCATAAAGGCCAAGAGACTCCAGAATACCCTTCCTCCCTGGTCCAAAATACCTCATATTTGTCAGCTTTTAGAGTATGCTGCAGGGTTACTTTTTTCACCTGGCCTTTGAACAGCAATAGGGATTGAGGCAATTGTATGGCAGGGGTTAGTTAGTATTCGATTATGAGCTGCTGTTTAGTACAAAGAATGAGTTGATTAAAATAAAAAAAAAAACAAAAGACATAATTCAAATAATTGGAAGGGTTATCAGATAGCTTTAGTTATTCTAAATAAGAACAAAATGAAAATACTGAGAAATAGCAAGCAAAGTTTTTTATGCACACACACATTCATGCTTTCTCCCATGCAGCCCCATATAATTGGCATAAGCTCCTTGTAAACACCCAAAGCCACTGCCCTCTCCTTCAAATCTCTCCTTTGCTGTGATGCCTAAAAAAAATTTGACAACACTGAGCCACTGGTGTGAAAGATTAATGCCTAATGTGCTGGCGAGTATCTAATTTTTGACTGACTGTGCCACACACTGTGGAAAGTGTTTTAAAAATATTTGAAAACATTTTTTTAAAAACTGGCACTGGATTCTAACCCTTTGCCTTTAAAAAGGCATATATGCGAGTCCAGCTGTATAAACCTCAGAAATTATATACCCTTTAAAAACTTATAAAAATGATCTATGTCTGTCTCTTGTATTCACCTTTTGTGGTGTCTTACACTTAAAGACTGGCAGTTTTTGAGGTAAGAATAGTGTTTTTCATTATGTGTATGTACACTGCCTAGCATAATGTGGCCTTGGTCACTGACTGGGGCTCAGTCCTTTGCTCTCTCACAGTGCAAATAATAACCAAATCACCGCAGATAGTATAGAAGGAAAAAAATGAACTGCTGGACAAGGAGGCTACAGAAGCTGAAAGAGTAGAATATTTACTGTTAAAAATACTACTGTGGTTAAGTAAACCACAAACTAATTTAATCTAACACATGCTTTATTGACGACCATCATCACTAATTTTTCTATAGTTCTTAATATAAATCTCCGAAGAGCATACATATAATTGTGTGCACGCGCACACACCCCCAGATGGGGTTCACAGTTAATTATTCTATTTAGTTAAGTTGCTAACTCTGATCATAATTTACAGTCACTAGAGCAATTAACAGGCAATGCAAAAGATGTCAGTTTAAAACCAAGGATCTTTTATAAATTAAAAAAAATGTATCTCAAATTTCTTCTCTGAAGGCCAGTAAGCAAATCCATGACAGCATAGTACAAGTATTTTTGTTTTAAGATGGTAATTGTCTAACCTGCATAACTGGCCTCGTAACGCAGCTGTCCCATTCTTGACTAACACTATCATACTAAACAAGGACCAATAAACACCTGCCATTTGCTTGGTTTGGGCACATTACTCAGAAAGATGAAGCCAGAAACAGGTTATGCAGGTCACTCATGTAATTAGTCCTTGTTTGGAAACAGTCACATACTTTTTCTATTACTAACAGAATGAGGACACATTAGGTATTTATCTGTATTGGGATGTATTAATACTATGTATTCTGATGAGAAAAACAGAGGGGATGGATGAGTTCACTCTATTTCAAGGTAAACAGAGTATCCAAGATCTCCTATTTTTCCATTTGGGAAGATGAAAAACATCACAATAAAAATAAAGTCACTAATGAATACCTTTTCCAACAATGATCAGTGAGGACAAAGTCACTTTGAACCAAAAAAATTTCTAGGTAACACTTTATTCTAAGGGTTTGGCAAAGGACTCTATTCTACTCAGATCCTTATAAATCTAGAAGAACTTGCCTTGTAAAAATCAGGTCCAAAAGTCTCAAAAGACCAAGAATTTGAGAGAAGGAACTAGTGTCAGTATTGGGGAATCTATGCTCTAACATAAAGCATGTTAACTCCTGGCCTAAAGACATTCTGTGTAGGATATCTACTGTAAGCCAAGAGGTGAAAAAAGATGATGTTATTCTAACGCGCCAACACTGAATAGTATTTTCAGATAAATATATAGTAAGGCCAGTGTCCTCAGCTGCAGCCAAAGACTTCACGCTCAAGGACTTTTTTATTAAGACAACATGAAGTCTGTTGTTTGCAAGCCCAGGGAATGTAGGCCTAGCCCACCAAACAAGTCCAGAAGTTAGTTAGGCAGATCAAAAATTAGATTTGAGGGTCTGATTCTCAGAAAACAGCAAGATAAGAAGTGCACCTTTTCCATCACTTTTTAGTTAGTTCATGGGAGTCAAAATACTAGCACCAAACCATAATTGCTTTGCAACTCTAGATGCACATCACCACATTGATAAGATTTTCAAAACTATTAGAACTAAATTAAAACAGAGTCAGATGGGGGGACCAGGCAAGAAGGGTATTGCAAAGCCAGACTCAGAGCACAGCTGAGTTTCCTCTTCTCAAATCCATGGAGAAGGAGAAACCAAGTTGCTTACAGGGACCACGTCTACTTTAAAGCCTTGAGCAGCAAATGCCTAGTGCCACAACCAGGCCCTTGTGTGCCCACTTCCAAATGATCACAGCTTTCCTATATGGTTCCAAGGCTCTACAACACCATATTCAAACAGAGGAAATATGAAATGGCTACCCTAAGAAGAAAGTAGTGCAACCCAATTTTAAAAGATTTATGAAAAAGTTTCCAAACTGAAATCATTTTAGTTATCAGCAACTATTGTTATATCAAAAATAACCAATTATTAGACTACATGACCTTTGCAGTCCCTTCTAACCCTATGATTCTATGAATTAGAAATAAACCAAACCATACATGATTAACATTCAGAGAAGACAAAATTTAGAACCTATTACTATTAATAAAAGGCTAAACTTGTGCATGGAATTGTGCAAGTCCTATATTGCTCACATTTTTCCTCCCACTCAAAACAGTCAAGTCCCTTATAATTAGCAATCTGTGCAATCACTTCCGTAGAGTACAGCTTTCTTGGTAGCAGCAATTTAAATTAGTATCAAAGGAATAAAGTGCCACAGAATAAACTTGGAGAGTTTGAGAGGTTGTTATTTTGCTTATTTGATGTTGGGGGGAGGGAACATTAAGGAAAAATAAACCGTGGGAGCAGGGGGAGGTTGATATCCACACTGAACCATAAGATAAAAGCAATTTATCATGCACCTCTTATCACCTCAACTGCATCAGTCCCACCAATCTCTTTCTGCCAGAACTACTATAACATTTCAGAAGAGTCTCTAACCTCCATACACCCTTACCAACTAAAAAAAAAACAACACAAAAACAAAAAAGTGCCACACTTATATCCATTCCATAAAGTATGGAATTTTCCCTAAGTTGCACTCGCCTGAAGAGTCAAATTTCAATTAGTGCTTGACCAGTGTTACACTTTAGTTCCAGTCTTGTAATGCATCATAGCTAGAATCAAATTTAAAAATTTCATTAAGATAATGTTAAAAAAAGTGAACAGTACAGAGTTTAAGCATAGAAGTTTCTGGTATACAGATTATCGAGGGCGCAAAGTTTGGTTTAAGATCGGGTGTCATAAGGAATACATAAAGTGCAATATCCCTGACTGGGGATAAAATGTTGATGGGTCACAGTACAGACATTGAGATATGTGGGTATAAAGTTCATAAAGTGGCTATGTTCAAGTGTGGAGTACAATGAGTGGATACGATGATGAGCATGGACTGACCCTCATTTGGTCAGATTTAATGGTCAGGGAGTTTACAGTTCCAGTTCATATGATCCAACGGAGAAAGTCTCTTGGTCCCTTTCTCATAGTCAAAGAACAATGTCACTCTGGCTCATGCCTCCTGGTACTGTTGGTGGCCGGTGATGTGCTCGATGTAGATGTCCCTGGATCATCGGATGGACTACATCTCTTTGAAAGCCTGGAAAACCTGCCTTTTCACTATTACAAGGCATTTGTTTCTAGCAGTGGTGAACAGTATGTAACTTTTTAAAGTCAAAGGGATAGAAGGCTGTTTGTTTTTTAAGCAGCTTTCATACATTTTAAAAACACTTGTTACAATGTGTGGTCATAAACAGAATACTTAATGGCGTAGTATGGCACAAAAGATGTTGTTAGCACTCATTTAGAATGACTTATACCAATGACCTACAAGTCATCCCAAATGAGTTCTAGTAAAACATTTCAATTGCACCTTATCTATCTATCCCAGGTCAAAAAATTAAGGCACACATTATCAAATTAGAGATAAAACCATTTACAGGGATCTGCAATTATCCTCCCTCCCCCCCCAAAAAAAAATAAAATAAAATAAACCCCAGGAAATTCAGACTTAAGACCATCAACAGTGGTTGTCAGGAGAAAGTCCCTGGAATCAGTATTGGAATCCGGTTAAATGCTTGTATTGACCGAAGAAGACATTTTTCAGTATCATTCTGGAAAATATGGAGATTCAGTTATGCTTTCTGAAATGGTAACAAACAATTCTGCCAAGATGACACTAGTACCATTTCTCAATACTCATTCAGGGGAAAGCTGTTGTTGAAAAGCATCATCAGAGTTCTATTTTATAGCACAGCCAGTATTTGCCTATGCCATGAACTGCAAAGAAAAACTTAAGTTTCAGTAAGACAACACAACAGACAAAGGAAGAGCCAGGTCAAAGGAAAGAAAAATGAACAGAATGTGAGGAGAAGCAAATGTTAGTATTCTCTGTGCTAGGGTTTTGATTGCAAAAAATTTTCCACCACTGCCAACACTCGTGTAAGTTATTTTAGTGACAGTCCTAGGTAGATGTGGCCACCAGTGTTTAACACTATGTCATTTAGACCTTCTCAAAGCAGGTTTAAGCAACACTGTGTTAAACACCAGCTGTCATAAGAACCTTGTCCACATCAGGTCTCTTGCTACCAAAAATGGAATTGCACCAGTTGACGAGTTTTGCTACCCAAAAATACAAGAAACACCAAACACATGACCATACCACATCCATCACCTATGCGGAGGAGGGAAGAGTGTGGATTAAAGTCAAGAGATAAGCATGGGAGATGCTTACAAGGATATTAAAGGGAAAAGTTAGTACTGCTGTACAGCACTCAGTGGATATGCACCCATTTACACCAAGGATGAATTTAAGTCCTATTTGTTTTAATTCAATTAACCATTTAAAATAGTCAACTTTCCCAATCTATGCTCCCAAGTTTAGATCCACCTTCCTCTGACTTCAGTAGCTCTGCAAGTTTAGACAATGTACTTTAACTAGAAAACAGCCCTACCCTTATTAATTCATACCACTTATGGCTCAGAAAAACCTATTAGGTCATCTAGTCGATCTACCTTTTACAGTCTAGTTTTAGGTAATTCAAGCAATAGTATTTCTAGCGCTATCCTTGAAGACTATCCTATACACCAACAAATCTCAGTTTCCAGAGTTCTGGGAGAGCATTCCATCAATTCATATAATGGTGATATAATATTTAAAATCCCAGTCTTTACATGCTAACATTGTTTGCTTTTAAATAGCACTACAAGCGAGAAGGTTTTCACTGAGCTACAGATGCTAACATCAAAATCTTTTTTCTGACTGGTACTGTGAATTTTAGTACCCTACAAAGTATGTGAGTAGTTCAAGTGCATTCATTCCAAGGTATACTGTCTTTGTTAACAGTTCTCTGACAGTTTCAGTCATCTCATCTTGATGAGCCTAAATAATTCTGCGAAATCTGCAACTGTGGATTACCCTCTTTCTTAGATCACTAATACACTGAACACTGGTTCTAGTACAAAACATTTGTGCACCCAAGTTTCAACATGGCAAAAAGTTAACAGTGACAGTTAACCCTGTTTTCCTTCTCTTAATCAGTTTTTAAATATATGGTATTCTCTCTCTTACCCTATCTATTAGGTTTCCTTAATAGCCTCTTGTGAAGGACTTTATCAAAGTGTTTTTGAAAGGACTCAGATCAGCTGGTTCTCCTTTAACCACTATACTGTTGACAATCCTAAACAATATCTTTTTTTTTTTAAGTTGATGCTGCCCCTTTAAGTCATTTGACGCTCTTCTCTAAAAAGAAGGAAAAAACATTCAATTATTGACACTTCTTGAGTACTGGAGCTGCCCAAACCTGCATAAAATGTACATACATCACAATCACAAAATTCAGAAAGAACTGATTTTCTTGCTATTTGTAGTGGCTTTGTGACACTAAAAGCTAGACAATAGAATTAGCAGGTCCCAAGACTTGAAATGCAGACTTATTTTCCACATAAATAATTGGTCTTATAAGAAGTTACTGGGTGTGGGGCCATATTTAAAAGGAGTTGCCTGACTTTTAAATAAAGCACTCAAGCATTTATATAGTATTCATCCTATGTTAATTTTCCCTAACAAAGGCACCCCTCTTATCTTATATCCACAGCCTCTTTTTAGCAAATAGTCTTTTTAGCACAGGTGCTAAAATCTCTCTAAACAAAAATACCAAACATCGGGAGGATAATCTGGGTGGGACTGAAGAAGTTCAGAATTAACCTTTCCTCTCCCAACACTATATTCCAGGGGTCAGCAACCTTTTGGAAGTAGTGTGCCGAGTCTTCATTTATTCACTATAATTTAAGGTTTCGCGTGCCAGTAATACATTTAAGCATTTTTAGAAGGTCTCTTTCTATAAGTCTAATATATAACTCAACTATTATTGTATGTAAAGTAAATAAGGTTTTTAAAATGTTTAAGAAGATTCATTTAAAACTAAATTAAAATGCAGAGGCCCTCGGACCAATGGCCAGGCAGTGTGAGTGCCACTGAAAATCAACTCGCGTGCCGCCTTCAGCACCCGTGCCATAGGTTGCCTACCCGTTATATTCTTTAATCATAAATGTCATCTGAAAAGCACGAGAATTCCATAAAAGTATCAGTTAATTGGATCAAACCTATACTTTTGGAGGTGTTCTTCCCTAAAACCGGCTATTTTAAACAGACTAGAATTGTACCAACAATAGTGTACTAAATTAGAGAAAAGGATGTACAAAATGTGTTCTGGCAAAGACTACATAGTAGCCTATAGAGAACTGCCAGGTCCAGCCATTTACAAGATTCTGTTTTTCAGAGGCTCCTCCATCTCAATTATAGCAACATTACAGTTATAAAAAGCTATATCACAGCTAAGCCCTGCTGGCCATTTGTAGCATACTATTGACACACTATAAAGGAAAATGGCTGTTAAAAAAAAGATGCAATAACTAGAAAGAACCAGCTGTATAGTTTGAGCCTACCTACGTGGCAATATCTCAGAGATAGGAGTCTGAAGAAGACAAAACAAAAACAGGATTTTGTAAGCAACTTTGAAAGGACTGATTTTAAAACTAAGCCCTGCAGGACATATAATAAAAGAGAGGAAAAGAAGATGTAGGAATAAGGGAAGGAAACTAGAGAGGGAGAGATGAAGTAAAGTAGAAAGCAGAGGGTGGGGAGCAACACAACAAAAGGTGGAAAGAGAGAAGGAACACCAAGCAATTGAGGCCTTGTCTACACCGGCAAGTTTCTGCACAGTAAAGCAGCTTTCTGCAGTATAACTCCCAAGGTGAACACACTGCAAAGCCACTTAGTGAGCAGAAACTGTGCAGTTGCAGTGCTGTAAAAATAACAAAAACAAAAAACCAAACCAAAAAAAGCCCCCAAGAGGTTTCTGCTTTCTGCGTCAGGGCTACAGCCTGATCGATTGCAGCAGCCTCTGGGAGGTGTCCCACAATGCCTTTTCTCAGCTCTCTGATCATCTATTTGAACTCTATTGCCCTGCCCTCATGTGACCAACTGTGATCCTCAACCCTTAAATTCTTTGGGAATTTTGAAAGTCCCCTTCCTGTTTGCCTGGTGATACGTGCAGTGGTCTCAGAGCATCTTTCCAGGTGGCCGTGCCTGCTCCACACACCAGGCAATCCCCTGCTTGGAGCAACGCCAAGCTGCTGGATATCATCAGCACTTGGGGAGAGGGTCTGTCCAATCCCAGCTGCGCTCCAGCCATATTATGATACCTACAGACAGATTTCACAATGCATGACAGAAAGGGGCCATGACCGGAACACACTGCAGTGCAGGGTCAAAGTGAAGGTGTCAAGGTTCCTCCTCCACTCTGAACTTTAGGGTACAGATGTGGGGACCTGCATGGACACTTCTAAGCTTAATTACTAGCTTAGATCTGGTAACACCGCCACCATCCAGAAATTTCAGTGTTTGGAACACTTCCTGTCCCCCCTAAAACCTTCTCCTCCCTGGGCAGCCTTGAGAGGCTTTATCACCAAGTTCCTGGTGAACACCAATCCAACCCCTTGGATCTTAACACAAGGAGAACTTAACCATCCCCCCTTCCTTTCCCCCACCAATTCCTGGTAAGTCCGGATCCAATCCCCTTGGATCTTAAAACAAGGAAAAATCAGATTCTTAAAAAGAAAGCTTTTAATTAAAGAAAGAAAGGTAAAAATCATCTCTGTAAAATCAGGATGGAAAATACTTTACAGGGTAATCAGATTCATATAGCCCAGAGGAACCCCCTCTAGCCTTAGGTTCAAAGTTACAGCAAACAGAGGTAAAATCCTCTCAGCAAAAAGGAACACTTACAAGTTGAGAAAACAAACATAAGACTAACATGCCTTGCCTGGCTGTTACTTACAAGTTTGACACATGAGAGACTGATTCAGAAAGATTTGGAGTGCCTGGATTGACATCTGGTCCCTCTTAGTCCCAAGAGCGAATAACTCCCAAAACAAAGAGCACAAACAAAAGACTTCCCCCCACCAAGATTTGAAAGTATTTTGTCCCCTTAGTGGTCCTCTGGTCAGGTGTCAGCCAGGTTTAATGAGCTTCTTAACCCTTTACAGGTAAAAGAGACATTAACCCTTAACTATCTGTTTATGACAGAAGGAGCCGCAGAAGGCCTACTACAAGGCATGGAAGGCAAACTGCCACTCGAGTGCTGCACCCATGAGCTGCCGGTTCTACAAAGAGCCGGATGTGATACTCGGTGGCGACCCAACCTCACTGCGAAGGCCACTGTGGATACTTTGGTCGCTCGCATGCCAGTCAAGAGTGGACCGAGTTGGGAGGTGGAAATCTTGGACAAGGATGTGGAGGGGGAGCCAAAAGCAGAGGGCAAAACTGAGGTCAGAGATGCATGCAGCCAGGAGCTCTTCTTTACCCTGGGGACAGGAATTATTATAAGGCCTCTCCGTAAAGTGCTGGCTCTCCCCAAGGAGCATGTGCCCAGTGTACAGTATGGTCCTGGAACACTGATTTCCCCTGCCCCTGAGGTTACTCACCATTTTGGAGGTCTTGTGGCTGTGCGCGCTTGCCTGGAGACAGCCAGTTAGTGACAAGTATGTGAATAGTGGCTGTGTTTTAAATCACTGAATCAGTGGTCTGTGTGTTGCAAACATTACTACTTCTGTAAAATGTTGCATTTTGGCTTCACAGATATGACCTTGGAAGCACAGCCTCCCTCTTTGTTATCGGCAGCTGAAAAGCTGTGCAGAATTAGGAAGCACCACAAAGAACTAAAGAGGACTTTCTGTGTGATGTCATGGTGACTCCGCAGCCAAAAAGCACAAATTGAAGGAGTGGCGGAACAATGAGAAGAGGGACCGAAAGGAGAATGCAGTGCGCCAGAACGAAGCCATGGAGCGGCTCTTAAAAGCTATGGAGAGGAAAGCAGACATGTTCCAGGCGCTATTAGCACTGCAAACTAAGCAGCTCCAAGCCCACCCTCCCCTGCAGCCACTTCTGCAAAAAACTCTTTCCCATGCGCCCCCTAGACACAGCCAACACACTCTTATCAACCTCCTGGATACAGTCTGTACCCACTACATTCCACCCCCACCCACCCCCCATCACTCCAGCCCTACGGACTTCTAGTACCCACTGCACTCAACATCCATCTGTTACAGTTTAGCCCTGCTGAAGTACAGTACCTGTTGCACTGTACTGCAAAGGACAAGGTTGCATATGATACCTGGACATACAAAAATCTAACCATCCCAGGACCCCATCTCCTCCTGGGACCCTCCCTTCCCCTTCAATGCTGATGTGTTTTTTTTTCTTTGTCTCACTCCTCCAGTTGTTGTTTTTTAATAAAAGGATTGTTTTGGTTTGAAAGCAATCTTTATTCCATTAATTGAAAGCAAACAGAGCCCTGCAAAGCATCAGACAATTTTCTCAAACCTTCCTAGTGCGTTGTCTGCACCAATCACAATCACCTCCTAGCATTACAAGCACTGCACTCCCAGAGCATAGCAACAAATATTAGTGGCTTTCTGCTTCAAACTGCTGCCTCAAGTCATCCCCAATCCTTATGGCCCACTCTGTGGCCCTCTAATGGCCCTGGTCTCTGGCTGTTCAAATTCAGCCTCCAGGCACTGAGCCTCAGCACTCCAGCCCTGAGTGAAGCTTTCCCCCTTCCCTTCCCAAATATTATGGAACGTATAGCATGCGGCTATAAGCATAGGAATATTGTCATTGGCCAGGTCCAGACTCCCTAAGAGGTGGTAGCTAGGTCAACAGGAGAAGCTCTCCCATCAACATAGCGCTGTCCGCGTCGGGGATTAGGTCGGTGTAACTACACTGCTCAAGGGTGTGGATTTTTCACACCCATGAGCAACATAGTTATACTGATGTTAGTCTGTAGTGTAGACCTGGACCAAGTACCCTACAATGCTTGGGAACAAGGAGGCAATAGTTAAGAGCAGCAAGCCAGAACTCTGATTACCCTATGGTCACGAGCCTATGGAAGTACTAGGATTTCTAAGCATAAGTGAGAGTGCTTTTTCAAAGATGTATTCATCTATTACAGATGAAGTGCATAAAACTATTAATTTTGTAAGTTTTTCAAGAAGCTCACTCTTGTGTTGTTTTCCCCAACACTGTCAGCAGAAAGCAAAATCACATTTACAATAACCTGAACCTCTGAGAAAAGACAGGGTATTACAGCTTCAAAGACCAAAATTGTTTAAATTTGTTTCCGCCCACAGAACGAAAGTAAAAGGGAAGAGAAATATATAAACAAGCGAAATGTAAAAACAATAAGATGTAGAAAGCTAAGGCAAAATGGTGAACACTTTTTTTTTTTTTTAAACAACAAAAGACTGCTACTTAAAAGGACAAAATAATTCCAAACAGAACTTCAGAAGTTTTACTTAAAGCCCAAGAATTCTTTATAATGTTCCCTTAAGGTAAGCTCTATATCACCCTCAGTCAAATGTTTCCATGTCTTAAAGTTAATATCTTACTCTCAAAATTAAAATGTTGTTGTTTAATTGATAACATTTTAAGCCATATGCATGTATCTTGTATATAACATATTAATCTATAAACAAAATACATTTGATATTTCAGAAGTGCAGAGATGTTCATTTTGAAAAAGAAAAGTGTTAATGTATTTGCATTTTTAGTATGCAAGATGGGAAAGTTACTATCTTTGTGATTTCTGTTTATCTAAAGATATCATCATTCAGTATCTTCAATGCTGTATTAAACAGCTGCAGGATGAGTCAGGTGGAAAATTATATCTTAAGAGGTTTGACTCTGTAAGGCACTTGTAAGCTTTGACTAGTCCATGATAAACTGAAAAAAAATGCCTCTAGGCCTATATACAGATAGCAACTCTAATTTAGACTAAGGCCTTGTCTACACTGCCACTCACAGCGCTGCAACTTTCTCGCTCAGGGGTGTGAAAAAACACATCCCTGAGCACTGCAAGTTTCAGCTCTGTAAAATGGTAGTGTAGACAGCTCTACTCCCAGCGCTTGTAGCTACTCCCCTCCTGGAGGTGTTTTTTTTTTTAAAGTGCTGAGAGAGCTTTCTCCCAGCGCCGGTGCTGCGACCACACAGCCACAGCAGCACTTTAACACTGCTAGTGAAAACATGCCCTAAGTTAAAAAGACAGCTGAATAAGGACAATTCTGGAAAAAAATCCTCTCTGGCTAGGGCTCCCAACTAAGTACTAATTAGTGCACATTATGATTGGTCTTGGAAAGATTAGATTATTGGTAAATGTTGATTTCATCATATACATAAATCAACAATCAAAATTTACAGATGGCTGAAGAAAATGCTGCTTGTGAATTTATTTATATTTTAACAATTATAGAGTTTTAACTTTTTCAATCTCAATCTGTCATTAAATTATTTTATGACCCCCTTCCCACATCTGTGAAAATTTAAATGGATAAAAATAAAAATGCTCAAAAATAAATATTTATATTATCCATCAAAATGTACATAAAATAAAAATCAAATTCTGCCAAACCTAATTATGATGTGGACAAAAGAATGAGGCCACTGGCTAATTCCATACAGAATACTGTGCCAAAAAAACTGGCAGATGTTAACTAAGCTACATTACACACAGAGTAGTTTCAAGATCATTTGTTCAAATATTCAGTGTTGAATCAAGACTGCAGAGCAACAATATTGGTTTCTAAAAAAACTATCATTAACAAGTATTTGAGGTCTGTTGTCAATCATCTACATCTGGAATTTTCAAAGTGTTCAATGCTAGCTTTCTTCTGCTCTCTTTTACTTCAACTGAAAAAAAACAATACCACCCAATTAACCGATGTCTACCACCACAGAAAGTCATATAGAACAGTGGTTCTCAAACTTGGGCCACCACTTGTTCAGGGAAAGCCCCTGGTGGGCTGGGCTGGTTTGTTTACCTGCCGCGTCAGCAGGTTTGGCCAATCGTGGCTCCCACTGGCCGTGGTTCGCCACTCCAGGCCAATGGGGGCTGCAGGAAGCAGCACGGGCTGAGGGACGTGCTGGCTGCCCTTCCTGCAGCCCCCATTGGCCTGAAGCAGCAAACTGCGGCCAGTGGGAACCACAATCGGCCGAACCTGCGGACGCGGCAGGTAAACAAACCAGCCCAGCCCACCAGGGGCTTTCCCTGAACAAGCAGCAGCGCAAGTTTGAGAACCACTGATATAGAACGTTCAGAATAATGAATAAAGAAGCCAAGATTTGAACCCTCTGAATTTCAAATCAAAGAGAAGTATAAAACAAAAGATGTTTTATTCCTCTTACAAGAAGTCTTGCAAATCTTTCAGATTTAACCATTACAGTTACTAGACAGGATTTATCTTTATCTTCTGCAGTATTCAAGCACAATGATTCTATACACAAATTATTTGATAATCCAGAATGGATATAAAAGGGGAATGTTCTGCTTTAAACAGCTGGGCACTGAACTATGAGAAGAGACAGAGTGCATGACTACCTATTTAACAGATACATTTATGTCAAAGCTAAATCCAAATTGTTAGTAAGCAGTCAAATAACTACAGTTTAGTTTTTAAATTACTGGAATTATCATGCAAACATCACTTTCTCACTATACTGCTTTCACCTGTAGAATGCTTCCTTTACCAGAAGCAAAAACATTCAAATGTGCATGAGACAGAATCCTTACAAGTTGTTACTATTTGAATTGTTTTACACTGAAGTTGACACATTAACTCCTACATTGACAGCATCCATTTAAAGCAACACTGTTAAATCTAATCAACTGCAAGATGTGAAATAATTCACTGGCAATATTGTGACTTGACTTTTTGTTTGTTTCTCTCCTCTATGCCCACATAAAAGGCCAACCACATCTAAAAGAAATTCACTGACTCTACAAATAGTATGACTGACCACATGCACTATTATCAAATACAAGTTGTATGCAAATGGGGGGGGGCGTTCAGTGATAGCAACCTTAGTTATTTATATCAATACTTCATAAGACTTCTGACAGAAGATTTTTTTTTAAGGTCTGCCACTTTGAATCAAAAGCAAAATTAAACCAAGAGTTGAAAAATTAAAGATCTATAAAACAATCCAGTTGCTTAGTAAAGTGCTCTGCATGTGTACTAAACTGAGGAAGAGATTAAAATAAAATCCATTAGCCCCAAAACAGTGGTAAACTAGCCACAGCAGATAAAAGAACTTCTGATTTTAAGCTTTCATTAAAATTGTTTCTAGACCTTAAGATCATGAAAATAACCCAAATATAAACAGACTGTAAACAAATGAAGCAGAGTGATCTTCCTGCACCTGCTGGTAGACTCCTGCAATGCCCCTTCAACTGCTGATGGTAACTTTACCAAGCAGTAGCAGGATAAAATTAACAAGTTCTAGCCAGTTTCACAACTACAATTCAGAGCCTTGCTGGCAGCAGTGCAACTGTCAAGAGTGTCAGTTTCATGCTGCTGCAGTAAAGAAGAGATAGGAGCAGCAGCAGAGAAAGGCAAAGAAACTATACACTGAAGGACCCCATAAAGAGAAGATGCAGTAGGCATGTAGTATAGGCATCTCCCCAAATCCTCCACTTCACAGCTGGCTAAGCAGGAGAGAGTAAAGCAAGGCTTAGTCTACTCTCGAAGTTTGCCAATACAGCTATACAGCAAACCCACCTAATGTAGATGAGCTTAAACCTGCAAAAACATTACTTCTATAGTAAAATGCATTTCTAAGAAAAAAAAACCAATTATTAAAATCATTTTAAACAGACTTGGCAGAATTTGATTTTTATATAATCTCCATGAATAATATCGTTGTTCGATTTTAAGCCTTTTTTCTGATTTTTATTTAAATGTTCACAGTTGTGGGGCACTGGGGGAGGAAGTCAGACAATTATTTAATGACATGATGAGATTCAAGAAGTAAAAGCTGAGATTCCAAAAGTAAAAGTTTTGTAATTATTTGTTTTCAATTATATCAAAATATACAAAGGAAATATCCTTAGAACTCTAAAGTTCTCAAGCAGTACGTTTCTTATTTTGTCTCACTGTACATTTCAAGTATTATCTGGGGAAATTATTTTTTCAGCAGTTTGTGTGAAATCGGCATTTACTGATATTAACTGATAAAAATCACATCCTTACAATGCTGATTATATCCTTCCTGTACAACTATTTTTGTCTTCCTTATTTTGAATCTTTGTTGCACAATAGTCACTGCAAGTGGAGAGAAATGCCTATGGTTTATTAAAACTTTACAGTTCAAACAAAGAAAGATGCCTAGGACTAACGGCACCAATTATTAACTGCTGAAAAGATCAATTAGATCTTGTAGCACTTATGAAAAGCAACAGATGGCAAAGAGTGGGACACTACAACAATAAAGACAAAGGGGGTGGTTTTTGCTCAGATTGTTTCGCCCCATACTCCCTTCAAATTAACAGAATGAACACCAAGGGATATTACAAGTATTTTAGAAGTAATATTATAGCATCTTAAAGTGCACAATTGAATTTATCTTATAAAAAGTTACATAAAAAAATGTAAGCCTTAAAAATATGTTTTAAGATGTTAAGTACTGTTTGAAATCTTTTGTAGACTAACCAAAACCATCTACATTCGCCAGGTTTCATAACACACACCATCCCCAATGCTGAGAACACTCAGCATTGCCCCTCAAAGCTCTAAAATATATAGCCATGCAAAACTGCAGGAATCTAATATTCCTATCCAGTGATAAATAGATTTCAAGTACAGATGGAAAAGGCAAGTTGAAAGGGACTATATGAGAGGGGAGGGATAGTTCAATGGTTTGAGCATTGGCCTGCTAAACCCAGGGTTGGAAGTTCAATCCTTGAATGGGCCATTTGGGGATTGGTCCTGCTTTGAGCAGAGGGTTGGACTAGATAGATGATCTCTTGAGGTCCCTTCCAACCCTAATATTCTATGAAATGTGATCCTGCAGGTTTACATTTCAGGGGAAGAGCCAAGCCTGTCTCCAAGGCATAGAAAACTTTTATCTTCAGAATTACCTGTTAACAAATATTGGATACCCCATCATCTGTTCCTCTTTTTTCTTAAAAATTACAAAGCCAAATGATGCAAACTATTTGTTTAAAATGAAGCTATTACCAAGCAAGCTGCTTCAATGGGTAGGGAAGCAGAAACCTGAGAGCCAAAAGTGAAAGAGCAGGTCAACCAGTTGGTCTCCTTTCTAAACATGAAGCACTTTTAATTAAAGATGGATAGATTTACACAATAGGCACTGACAGAGATACACTGTACAGACATTAGGTATACAATTAGTTCAGTTACTATGGGGAGGAAAGATTGTACTGTGGTCAAATACAGACATGCTGCCATGACATTTTGTCTGCACCAAATTATACACATTCATCAAGAACGCAAGACATTGACAGCATCCAAATCTGACTGAAGACGGCTTATTTGGACACCTAATTTTTTTTTCTGCTTATGATTCTGGTGGAGACTTGCCAGGACCCATAACTGTATGGTAATAATACTGAACCAATGCTCTATCACCAAATGAGGTTCAAGGCCTTACACATGGCTCTCTTAGGCATCTCTTTTGTACTACACAGCGCCACACAAAAAGAGTGCTAGGCAAATAGCCAAGAGTCTCTAGGCTACTTCTTATTTCTCTCTTGTGGACAAGAAAGTAAAATGAGAAGAGGAATATTAGGCTAAATTCATCAGTGACATACGATCAATTAAGTTAACACCAAGGATGAATTCGGTCCCTTGGTAAGAATGCCACAAAATGACAATTATCAATTCTGACATGGCATTGTATAAGGTGTCGATGCCATGAAAATGCTGCATTGTGGTGAGAGTAATGACTCAACATCATGGCATGGTCCTCCAAATTAACATGTTGTGGATCTCCATGAGTCTGTTCACTGGGTGAAAACTGGATCTACCCTGAATCCTGATTATTTATGGACCCAAGACCCTTAACTGTACAGTCAGAATAGAGCCCAAATCTAGCTACTTCCAAATAAATAAATTCAGACCTCCACAAATCTGAGCATCAATGCTACAAAAACCCAGATCTAGCAATTGGATCCTGTAGGATCTATCCTATTTTGGCCCTGATCAGCCAAATTCTATGACATGAATGAAGTATGGCTGCTTCTATGGCACTAAAAAAGTTCAGACCCCATTGCATCCCAGCACTTGAGCTTGGTTAAAACCTAAATCTGGCATCTGGAGCTTGGCAGTTTTTTGGCCAACACTGCACAACCTAAATAAAAAATTGTGTAACAACATTGGAAAAAATCTGGATCCTGAAACATCTCAGCCCAGTAGCACTGCAGAAATAAAATCTTGTACCTGGATCCTGCTAATTTTTAACTCCAGTCCTCCAAATTCTACTCTGTAAACAAAACTAAAACAGCAGGTCCCAGTTGACCTAAAAAAAAAAAGTAGACCTTTTTGTAAACTGGCAAAACAGTAACACGAGTAGATTCTTCTTGAGCCAGGTCTTTTTTTTAAATCCCAAATCCCAGAATTCTTCTAGCTAAAGAGAAATGCAACTTCAATTCTACTGCAAAAATCCACAGACTGCTCACTAGCACTGCAAAGAACAATCTGTACCCAGAGTCTTTTGGAGCCTACAATTTTTTTACCTCAAGCTCCCAAACTGAACTGTCAAATTAGACAACACAAGTTGCTAATCTCACTCAAACAGAAAAATCTAGGACTCCAACACTTCCTGGCGCAAGAACAATGCAGAAAACATATACCTGGCACTTACGTCTCACCAGACTCCAGCAAATTTTTATCCATAAACCCCTAATTTACTGTTAGAATCTAGCTGCTCCTAGTGGACATCACAGAAGTCTGGCACCTGCCACCAATGAGCACTTGAAACAATCCAAATAGGACTCTGGATCCAACAAGGTCTAGCCCAGTTTTTCCATCTCCAAGTTTTACCTTTTAGCTAACTACACTCAGAGTAGAGTTTTCTTTTTCTACACTAGTTTCTCTAATTTACTTGTACAATTGTATGGGTGGGAGGAGTGGGGTAGCCGAGTTACAGAGAGTGGTATAGAGTGAAACATAGGGAAGCTCGGCAGTAGGGGTCCTAGGTGTGTTGGGGCCTCACCTCCTGGATGCGTTTGCGAGCCCGCTGCAGCACCTCTTCGTAGCCCTTCTGCCGGAGTTCACTCAAGCTCTCGTAGTACTCTTCGGGGTCGTCGGTCTCGGTGAAGAGCACCTGGGAAAGGATCTTCCACCCGCAAGTGTCCAAACTATGGCCAAGGTAAACCTGTAACTGGTAACACAGCGCGTCCATCTCCTGCTCTGACAGCTGCGGGGCCCCGAACAACACCGTCCACATGCCCGAAGGCTCCTCGGGGAAGACGGGCAGGCAGGGCTCTAGCTCCGAGTTCACCGAGCACAGCTGCTGATGCACGGCCCGCAAGTCCTGGAAGGAGAAGAGGCCGGCCCAGCTGCACTCTTCCCCCGAGGAGTCCGCGTTTGTGGCCGGCTCGGCACCTTGCTGCACGGGTCCCGGCAACAAGAACAGCGGGGCCGCGGGCTCATCCTTCACCAGCTCCAGCACCTCGATCTCCTCGGCCGCACTAACTGGGCTCGGCGCCGCCGCCTCCGTGTTGCGTGGAGGCCTCCGGACCGGACTAGCCTTCGTCCGCAGCGGGCTCTTCAGCATCCCTTCTGCCCCGGCCGCGGCGCCCTTCTCGGTGCTCCGCAGCAGCGAGTCCGCGCGGGGATGCGAAGAGCTCCTGGCCCGGCTGAAGTCCACCCCACAGGCCGGGGTCCGGCGGACCGCGGGGGCGTCAGCCTGGGCAGGGGCCCTGTGCTCCGGCCACCCGGGGCTGCCCCGGCGCAACTCCCGCGAGCCGCTGCGCTGCCGCTGAGCCGTCCGGTTGTGGCAGGTGATGGCGAACTTGCCCTCGATCTCGTTCCAGGCCACGATGAACGCGAACTTGTGCTTCTCTCGCTCGAGGAAGGCGTGGGGCCTCACCGCCACCCAGTCCGCCTCCAGCGTCTCCTCCAGCGCGAAGGCGGACATGGTGCTGCGCTACGCGCCCGCGCTAAGCATCCACATCCGCCGCCGGCTCACTGCCCGCCTTCAGCCATCTTGGGGGAGACGGATGCGCCGGGGGGGAACGGCCGCTCGCTAGCTCGGCCTCCCGCTGCCGCTCGTCTCCCAGCGCCTGCGTCGCGAGCTGCGCCGGCCCCGCCTCCCGCCGCGGTATTGTCCTGCACCTGGCGGGCGGGCGAGCGCCGCCGCGGACAACACAGTTCGCCGTACAGGTACTTCGCACGATCACGTGGGCAGAAGCAGGCTCTGTTTACAAGCGACGCGGCCGCTGCGGCATCTCACCCCGCTTAGGGTCCTATCCCGCCCCCAAGCCACTTGCTGTCCCCGCCCCTCCTCCGGCTCCTCTCCTGTGAACGGCGGGGGGCGCGGGCGGCCGGCGCTCCTCCCCCCAGGCCGCCAGACAGAGCTCCCCCCTCCTCCACGGGGATGCTCCGCCCGTTCCCCTTCCTCACGCTGTCACCGGTCCGTAGCCTGCGTCAGGCTCAGGGGAGCGGCGCGAGGAGCCGCACGTGCGGCGTTCAGAATCGCGGCGGCCCGACCGCCATGGGGCGGGGGAGCTGGGGTCGGCTTGTCCGGGGAGCAGGCGCAAGCGCAGTTGGAAGGAAACAAAATAAAAGCAACAGTTGGGGAGAGAAGAGCCTGTAGGTGTAACGACACTTTGAGCAACCCTCCCGTTTTGCAACTAGCTGCAGTTTCTGCCGCACAAGGAAACCATCTGTGCTCCTGCTCAGGAATTGCTGCCGCCTGGTCCATGAGGTTGAACTGTTTCTGTCGTTACACCGGCCGGCTGAGGCCTGAGTGACACGTTACCCTCCTCATGGTCTCTGTCGGGGGGGAGGATTTAACTGGAGTCCCGCCTTCTCTGCAGCGAGGGGTAATTCGAAGTCAATCCTCTTCCTGACCCCACAGCTGCTGGCTCTGGCGGATGAAATGTCCAGGGGGAAGTGCCATGGGGCGCTGCCACCTCTGGGATAACAGGGTAAGGGAGGAGGGGGTCAATTCCTTCATCTCTGTCCGTTCCGGGGCAGCTCGGCTTTCACGCTTCCTTTGGTCTTTGAAAACCCATTGTCTCTCTGGGTTCCATGATTTAGTTTCTCTTCGTTTCTTGGCATATCATCCTTCTTTTTCCTTCCAACAGATCTGTAATCCCAAAACAACCTCAAGGGATTCTCCCCTCATTAGCTGCTACTCCGTGTAGGAGTCAAACAGACAGCAACTAATCACTAACCCATCCTGCTGTTTCACTTTCTTCTCCACTGTCCTCTCTTCTCACACAAACTTTTGTTTCTAAAATTGCTTCCCTTGTTTTTTCAAAAAGGATACACCTAAAATGTATTTTTCTATTTCAGTTACCCAGCCCAGGAAAGGATTTACTTGTCATTGAAGGACATGTAAATCCCATGCTGTAATAATGAAGCCACATTCACTGATGGCGGGTGTGGTTGGCTTGGGATTTTTTTGTACTCTTCACCTGCCCCAAATACAGTCTTTCCAGGAGAAATGGGAAAGAGTTTGGTGTTTTATGTAAGTTATCTTATTTCCTTATGTTGAGTTACTCATTGTGATACCTGGGCAACTGTTGCACAAGTTAAAAACAAACCTCTGTTACCAGCGACTGACACAAATAAAGGCCACGTCTGTTGCTGGTACTCCCTCCCTTCCTCCTGACTAGAAATTGAATAAATGCATCCTGCATGACAAAGTAAAACCATCAAACTGAGGTGCTGGAATACCTCAAAAGAGTAATTTCCAGAGTCAAGGGACCTCTAGCAAGAATGCTCATCCTCGTCCTTGCTTTAGAAGTTCATGTCCGTAGATAGATAGCAAAAGCACCTCTGGCAGATAACAGCCTCTGTGGTGGGACTTGGGGACAGAAGCAGTCACTGAAATAGCCAAGTCTTGGGTGGTTTTATAGATGATATATTGATGTAAACTGAGAGCACCAAGGCACAGCAATTACATGCTCATGTTTACCTGCCCTACTTAAAGGTGGGCAACTTTATTCTGCGTTGGTTGACACTTCTAGTAATTCCAAATACAGAACATACTATATCTAAACTAGACAATTGCACTGTAAGGACCGCATCATAAAAGGGATAACAAGTCACCTGTAATTCTGCTTCTCTTTTGATATAATTTCAATGGATTCCTGCTTTTGCGACTCAGTTTCTTAGTATGAGACTAGGTGAAATATCTAACTTTCAAGATTTTTGGCACTGAGAATTCACCCTCAGTCTGAGGCCTACTGCCAATGTCATGGTGCCCTTTAGAATGTCTCCTTTCACTTCCTGGATGAGTGGGAAACAGTTCTTCTCAAATTTAAATGTAACAACAATAATAGGGCCCCCAAAATATTTATATGATAGGGCAAGACCATTAGAGAAAAAACAGTAATTGAAAAATGTTGCCCCCCCCCGCCTTTTCAGATCTGAGGGGAGGTGATACATGAGTAAGAATCCGTCCCGAAACAATATTGTCAGAGAAGCAGCACGAGTAATTAAATGATCCCTTTTCTAATGGCAGGAGTCCTAGGAGTCTCTTAAAAAGTCCTATTTTTGGAAACAACAAAGTTTGAGGATAACCTCTGCAAACCCAAACATTCTCCGAACACGGAGGACCAAAGACACTGTACAAAGCCATCTCATGTACCCTGGAAAATTATCATGACTTCTTGAATGCCAAAACTTGGAACTGAAGGGAAAAGTGAGGGAAATGTTGACTCAATAGCAAACAGCCAGAGACAGGACCATATTATATGGTCCTCAGGCTGAGAATGATATACGTTTTGTACTTGTAGCAGAATGGTCACCCCACTCATACCCTGAAGGACTAAGAACAGCCCTGGGAGAGGGCTGGGGCAGGGGAAAAACTAGGCTGATTGGGGGAAACAGCCACAGGTGGGGCCATTCCCCAATCAGGCCACAGCTGGCCCTATAAGAGGGCTAAGGGCCAGAGAGTAGAAGAGACTCTCTCTAGCTTATGTGAGAGAATGACTTGGCTGCCTGGGAGCTGAGAAGAGTACCTAAAGTGGAGCAGTGTTGGGGAAGGGCAGAGGGAGTTTGAGAGCCTCAGGCCTTGCTAAAAGGCTAAAAAGGGCCAGAGCTAAGTGAAGGCAGCAGCTCCTAACCCCCTTGCCAATGATGAGTGGTTTACAGACTGCAGTCTGCCCCAGTGAGCAGGGGTTAGCAGTAGCCACTGAGGCAAGGTGGGGATAGAGGGTGGGGAGACCCAGATTGTGGGTTACTGCTGGGGCAGAACCCTGACGGGGAGGGGCACCAGGGTCCAGGAGGGACATGGGGGCCAGTGGCAGGTGAGAAACTGGCCTGCAGGGGGTGCTCTAGGCTGGAAGAGCTAACTCCCAGGATGATCAGCAGGAGGTGCCGTGCCGATGAGGCATCACCCTGTGACAGTACTCCAAAGGAGGTATCCAGAAGGCAATGCATTCCTTTGCAATCAAGCATTGGACTAGACACATGCAGTGGGACCGGTTCTGTTCAATATCTTCATCAACGATTTAGATGTTGGCATAGAAAGTATGCTTATTAAGTTTGCGGACGATACCAAACTGGGAGGGATTGCAACTGCTTTGGAGGACAGGGTCAAAATTCAAAATGATCTGGACAAGTTGGAGAAATGGTCTGAGGTAAACAGGATGAAGTTCAATAAAGATAAATGCAAAGTGCTCCACTTAGGAAGGAACAATCAGTTTCACACATACAGAATGGGAAGAGACTGTCTAGGAAGGAGTATGGCAGAAAGAGATGTAGGGGTCATAGTGGACCGCAAGCTTAATATGAGTGAACAGTGTGATACTGTTGCAAAAAAAGCAAACGTGATTCTGGGATGCATTAACAGGTGTGTTGTAAACAAGACACGAGAAGTCATTCTTCCGCTTTACTCTGCGCTGGTTAGGCCTCAACTGGAGTATTGTGTCCAGTTCTGGGCACCGCATTTCAAGAAAGATGTGGAGAAATTGGAGAGGGTCCAGAGAAGAGCAACAAGAATGATTAAAGGTCTTGAGAACATGACCTATGAAGCAAGGCTGAAGGAATTGGGTTTGTTTAGTTTGGAAAAGAGAAGACTGAGAGGGGACATGATAGCAGTTTTCAGGTATCTAAAAGGGTGTCATCAGGAGGAGGGAGAAAACTTGTTCACCTTAGCCTCCAATGATAGAACAAGAAGCAATGGGCTTAAACTGCAGCAAGGGAGATTTAGGTTGGACATTAGGAAAAAGTTCCTAACTGTCAGGGTAGTTAAACACTGGAATAGATTGCCTAGGGAAGTTGTGGAGATATCGCTGGAGATATTTAAGAGTAGGTTAGATAAATGTCTATCAGGGATGGTCTAGACAGTATTTGGTCCTGCAATGAGGGCAGGGGACTGGACTCGATGACCTCTCGAGGTCCCTTCCAGTCCTAGAGTCTATGAGTCTATGAGAGTGGTGTGGAAAACATGACTACCAGACATAAAAAGTTAGGAGGAAAGAACATCAGCTCAAAGAAAAACTGGTTCGAAAAAGGGAGATACTCCAATGAAAGGTAACTTCTATCTATCATGTAGTTTAAATGCCAACACAATTCAACAAATATCAATCAAACATAGCTTGCAATTGAAAACAGTTTTGTGTCCAGAGAGGAAAGCTATAGACTGTTTCTGTCAGGTATTCAGAAATAAACTCTTCAGGATATGAGTGTAAATATCAATCTGATTTTGTCTTTAATAATGCACAAATGAAAAAAGTCAATGTGTAATACTTATCAGTAAATATATCCAGTCTTTCTACTAGTATTACTACTTTTGAGACAATAAAACTGTGGAATCACTGTCTCAGGTCTTTGTGAACCCTGATGGACATAGTGCTGAGGACTTGCTCAGAGAGGGATGTATTACCCTAACAAGGAAACTCAAGATTGACCCAACAGTAGGAATTCAGTCAAAATGGTATCTTTAGAACAGGAATGGTTTCACTCCTTGACAACAGATAGGCTGCTGGTGTCCTGATACCACAGCTTGTCATGCTGACCAATACGGTCTTATTTTTGTCTTGTATACCCCCGTTGGTCTGTCTGTTTCCATATTTCATCTCTTGTTTTATACTTAGATTGTAAACTTTTTGCGGCAGGGACTGTCTGTTCTGCGTTAGTAAGCACGTAGCACAGTGGGGTCCTGGTCCATGGCTGGGGCACCTAGGTGCTGTGATAATAGAAATAATTAATAATCATCATCCCAGGGCCAGCGAAAGATGAAAAAAGGCACTTTGAGCCACTGCTGTCACCTGGGAATCTGTGAGCCTTGATATATCTAATAAGAATCTGGGCTGGCAAGCCAGTTAAAAGGTAGATTTAATACCTCATAATGTGTAGTGGCGAGATAACTTCTATAGATTCCTCAATATGTTTTTTCCTGCCCACCAGTATCACCTACAACCTATCCAGATTGAGCCCATGCCAGCTAGTTTTCAGACAGGATCCTAATTCAGCCAGGCACTGGGAAATCAAGTAAACTACAGAATCCGGGTTCAGTGAGGAGACACAAAGTTGAGTACGGTTCAAAACACTTCACAATCTCCACTAGCAGCCTTATATACAGTAAATGTTCAACAGGAGAGGTGGCAGGATGAAACCTTGAGGAACCCCACATGTGAGTGCTCTCAGAGAGGAATAACAATGGCCTATCACAAACCTCAGGGTCCTCCCTGAAATGAGCAGTGTGAACCATTCTACAGTGATCTCACCCACACCTGGATAAATCATCTTCTGTCTACTAATGCCCTGAACAGCAGAAACATTCTTTAAAATGTTTGCTTAAACATTCCTATCACCTAATTTGTGACTTCTACAGAAAGAAAAGTGCTTAAGGCTTAACCATAATTACATCCTCTTGAATGGAATCCAAATGTTTAAACCCTTTGCATAAGCTAGTTCTAGTGCTAAGTCTTTCTGAGGAAACCCAAGTCCCATCACTGTATGGGAAGCCTAGTATATTGGGAGGATTTAAATCATTTTCAAACAGTTACAGTCTCCCATGCTATTGTAACGTCATTTATGTCCACATTGTCACATACAGTGTTTATCAGTTACGCTACTGTAGTTAGAGGGCTAGTCAATCAAAGGGTTTGAAGCACTGTAGCAGTGAAGATATTGTTTTTAAAACTGCCTCTGTCTTGAAGAATTGTTAAGTTCTGGCAGATCTATGTGTTACAACAGTTTTGAACAGGTTGTGTTGCTAGTATGGTTCAAATTGCAATGCAAGTAAGGTAAAATGCAAACTTAAATCTACTGTTTGTAAATATCTTTTGTAAACTGTAGCAACTTTTCTAAAGGTGCATCTACACTAAGTGAGACAGGGCACTTGATTGCATGAAGTGGTTGGTTGTCCTTGTGATGGTTTAGTGCATGTAGATAGCAACATTTTTTATACTTTGATGTGTCCACTTATGGCACATCTTTCAACTGGGGCTGTAGGACTCATTAAGTGCCTATTTTATCATGCTCACAACTGTCTTCTGGAAGCAGAGACTTTTGGTTAATAAAAGATGGCATGGGCTTAAAGCAAGAAGTTGATATTGGCAGCATTCAAGACTAAAGAATCCCTCTTTGGAAAGCTGGAAAAGATACGAAAATGAAATCTGTTAAATTTAGACACAACACAGGAGTGAGAAAAGATTAGGGTATAATTTTAGTTTAATACAATAAGAATATATATACTAAGAAGTATAACTGAAACCGAAATTGTAATTGGAGAGACAACTGATACAGCCTCATGCTGAAGGTGATGCAGGTCTCCAGGAGACACCCTCTGCTACATCCATTCATATGAGCAGTGTTTTCCTGACTGCTGGTCCCACTTCGTAGGTTGGTTGAGTCAAGAATCATGGTGCTTGCTGCATTTGATGGTTCACAGATCCATTCTTTCACTCACCCATTACTGCAACTGCAATTCTAACAGGCTGTTTCTCCAGGTGTGCATGGGATGAGAGAGGCCATGCAGACCAGACTGTGCAGATTTTTATTAGCCAGTATAGGAGCTAGAATTTCAATTTTTAAAAATTCACATGGCTATTTTGTTGTTTATATTTGAATTTTCTTTGTGGTTTGTGGTTTTCCCTTTCTAGTAATAAATGTTCTTGACTGATTGTGTAGACTTATGGTTGTGGCTAACTGTATTGTTTCCTCTTTCTTGAATGCGTTCCTGTGCGCTATTAAAATCTTGGTGTTACAGCATTGATAGACATGCCATAGATATGGCTGAAGAGACATTTTCTTTACAAAACAATTTTGAAGAATCAAAATAATTTGGGGTGTAAATTTCTCACTACTGTTGTCAAACCAAAAGTGAATTTCTGTGGGACTGTTCAGTAAAATTAGATTTGTCCAGTTACAAAGCATGTAACTAAGCATCTAAGCATACACAAATGTTGTTCTCACTTTTTGCACTTGAAAAACATATCAGCTACTTTTGAAAGCTTCAGACTTGCCATAGTTCTCAAGACCTAGTACCTTTGAGATGTCTGCCTTTCTGAAGATGAGTAAAACTATCAGGACTGAGTTAACTCTTTGCATCCATGTAGCAGACAGCATGATAGTAATTGGATAGAATACATGCGCAGAACTGTGTGAAATGTATACTTGGATGCTACAAACCATCTCCTCTTCCTGATAAAAATCATTTTCGGAGAAGGGAGAGTGGATATAAAACCATTTATCAGTCTGAAGTGGCTGTATCCCACAAGGGTATGGACTCATAATACCAATGGTCTCCTGAATGGTTCTACCTGCTGCCAATATGACTTGCCATCACCAATAATCATTCTCACTGTCATAATGAGGATGCATTTCCTACTGAGAGAAGAAGGTTATAACATGAAGACTTCCCTTTATGTAGATGTCTGCTGATGCTTTTGCTTGCCAACATCGGTTCTGGGTCCCCTGAAAATATGGCTTACAGTTGGGAAGAGGAATAATGGGGGAGGTGAAGGATTGCATATATTGAAAGATAAAGAGGTTAATTACCAGTGATTATTCAAATATATTGTTAATTTACATAGAACCTCACTCTTAAGTGTGCATGGACCCTCTACATGAAACTGGAACCTCATATAAAGTAGTGACTTGGAACCATGCACATGCTCTCACCCTCTCCTGAATATTTGGATATATGGTAATATAAGGAGCTGCAGGCTTCAGTTCCTTCCACCTAATAAGAATCTGTATCTTCAACTCTTAAAGTGGAGACAGAGGGTAGGAAGTATGAATCTATACTGACAACCACTGGAAAAACCACAGTTTCTTCTTTTCCTCCTTTGAATATTGTCAGCAAAATCTCCGCTTTTGGAAGATTAACTAGCAGTAACAGCGCTCACAGGAGATGGATCTGAACAGCTGGTTCAGTGAAAGACTGTAGAACTACTTTTCTGAATTAAGTATTAAACCCAGAAGCTGAGTCACAGCAATAACTAAGGGCTTGGCTACACTTGCAGGTGTGCAGCGCTGGGAGTTACAGCTGTCTTCGTACAGCTGTGTAGGGAAAGCGCTGGAGTGTGGTCACACTGACAGCTACTAGCGCTGCAGTGTGGCCACATTTGCAGCATTTGCAGCGGTGTTGGGAGAGCACCTCGTCCCATTTTGGCACCATGGGTTGTGGGAAGGGGGCAGAGGGTGCGGGTCATTCTGCTTCCTGTCCCAACGCCCTGTGATGCACTGCTTCGTATCCCAGCAGTCCCTGTTTTTCTATCCACGTTTGGTACCATCTTGACTCCGTGGTTTGTGTGCAGCGCGATTTCTGTGGGAAATGGAGCCCGAACTGCTGAGGAGTATGCTGACGAGTATCGCCAGCACATCACGTTTGGCAGTTGAACTATTCCTTAAGATCCAAAGTGATGAGGAGTCTGACGATGATAGCGAGTTGCCTGACGCGTACGACACTAAATTGCTTGTGGCATTCACGGAAATGCTCAGCACTGTGGAACACCGCTTTTGGGCTCGGGAAACAAGCACTGAGTGGTGGGATCACATCGTCATGGAAGTCTGGGATGATGAGCAGTGGCTGCAGAACTTTTGGATGAGAAAAGCCACTTTCATGGGACTGTGTGAGGAGCTCGCCCCCACCCTGCAGTGCAAGGACATGAGATTGAGAGCTGCCCTGCCAGTGGATAAACGGGTGGCTATTGCAGTCTGGAAGATGGCACTCCAGACAGCTACCGATCGATCGGGAACCAGTTTGGAGTGGGAAAGTCGACTGCTGGAATCATTTTGATGCAAGTTTGCAGGGCCATTAATCGCATCCTGCTAAGAAGAACCGTGACTCTGGGGAACGTGCAGGACATTCTGGATGGCTTTGCACAAATGGGTTTCCCTAACTGTGGAGGGGCTATAGATGGGACACATATTCCTATTCTGGCACCACCCCACCTAGCATCCGAGTACGTTAATCGGAAGGGGTATTTCTCTATGGTTCTCCAGGCACTTGTGGATCACCGTGGGCATTTCATTGACATTAACACGGGCTGGCCTGGAAAGGTGCATGATGCACGCGTCTTTCGGAACACTGGCCTGTTCAGGAAGCTGCAGGTAGGGACTTTTTTCCCAGACCAGAAGATCACAGTAGGGGACATTGAAATGCCCATTGTGATCCTTGGAGACCCCGCTTACCCGTTAATGCCTTTGCTCATGAAACCGTATACAGGGGAACTTGACAGGAGCAAGGACTGGTTCAACTACAGGCTGAGCCGGTGCCGAATGACAATGGAGTGTGTTTGGCCATTTAAAAGGGCACTGGCGATCTCTGTATGGGAAGCTAGACTTGGGGGGGAAAGCAGCATTCCTGCGGTTATATCCACGTGCTGTACCCTCTATAATATTTGTGAAGGGAAGGGTGAAACATTCAGTTAGGCATGGGCCTCCGAGGTTCAATGCCTGGAGGCTGAATTTGCACAGCCAGAGAGCAGGACTGCTAGAGAGGTCCAGCACAGGGCTTCAAGGATTAGGGATGCCTTGAGGGAGGAATGTGAGGCTGAAAACCAACAGTAACGTTTGGTGCCTTGCACGGGAGTGAAGTGCAGTGGTTACAATGTTAGTAGGAATCTCTTTTTCCTAAGCTGATTTGCAGTGCCTGTTTCTTTCCTGGGCTAAGGTATCTTTGACTTTCTGCAATCATAAAGACTGTTTTCAAAGCCAATAATTCATTTATTGAAAAGAAAATAACTTTCTTGACAGACACACAACATTTTGGGAACCTGAAAGGGCAGGGGTGTGTGGTGGGGAACTGTACAGTCACAGGTTTGAATATGTCCTGTCTGGAGTGCTGTGCAATGACTGCTGCACTTCAGGATGCCTATACTGCATGGTGATGGGGGTTGAGTGCAGAGGGTAAGGGTTGTAGTTCTCAGGGCTGGTGGGTGAACATACAGGTGTTGGAGGCAGCTGGTGCTGATAAGAACCTGGATGCTGGGGAAGGGTGTTTGGAGCTGACATTGGGGCACAAGGGAAAGAGCTTTGGGATGGGGGGGTAGTGCTCGGTAGTGCTCTGCCTGCCTGGCTACAAGCGCCTGGATAGAGTCTTCTTGGTGCACCAGGATGCTTATCAGCTGCTTTGTGCTTTTCTTCCTGGCCACTGCGTTTCTCTGGCGGATCCTGCTTTCCCTTTCCCTCCAGTCCTGCACTTTTTGATTCTCTCTGGCAGAGTGATCCATAACTGCTTGCAGCAGGTCGTCTTTGCTTTTTTGTGGCTTCTTCCAAAGGTTTTGGAGTCTTTGAGCTGTTGATAACACGGGCAGCCGAGAAATCAAGGTTGCTCATGGAAAGGCAAAAAAAGCAACAGTTAACAGAGGCAGCATTGTTTATATCTTGGACAATTATTCCCACACAGTGAAGGAGTTTACAGTCTTCACTTTAGCATAATTTTCCCATACCAAAGAGAGCACACAGGAGCCCCGAAATGGTGAGTAAGGGGGACTGATTGCTTTAGGGCTATGCGTTAGGGAAAGCAAACAGCTGCAGGAGGCACCTATACTGAACACTCTCCAAACATTTTTCACAGGAGCTGATCCTGGAAGAGATCTTGCTGCTGCGGGTCACCTGGGAAGGGGGAATGATTGCTTCAGGGCTGTACTGGGGTTTCTGTGTGTTGGGGAAAGCAAAAAGCTGCAGGGGGCACCTACACGGAACGCTCTCCCAACATTTTCCACAGGAGTTGATCTTGGAAGATATCTCTCTGCTGCGGTTCACCTGGGAAGAGTGGGAGGGTCTTCTACAGCAATGCAGATTCCGCCCTGGCCCCTATGCAGCATGCCTGTTTGCAGCAATGGTCCCCCCACCCCGCGTGGCACAGTGGCGTGGACGCGACAGCCTGACTGGGAGAAGGACCGCAGTGGCTCTCCCAATAAACTTGCGCAAGCGCCTTGCCCACGCTCTGGCTGAAACTTTTGAAGAGATTACCGAGGCCGATTACCATGACATGATAGACCACATCAGTGGGCTGTTCCATATCTAGGCATGCATGCAGCCCTAACCCTCCCTCCTCTCCTGAAACATTTCCATCCTGAAAATAAAAGCCGCTTCCCGGGAACCCGCTCCTCTGCTTGTTCTTCACCAAGTACCGACTGCTGCGACTGGCTGCCTTCCTCCTGGGACTCCGGGGTGTCTCCCCCCGCCCCAGTACCCTCACTCTCGGTTTCCTCCTCTTCCCCCCTCCTTCTCCTCCCCCTCCGCTCTGAAGTGTCCATCGTGGTCCTTGGATTGGCGGTGGGGTCAGCCCCAAGTATCGCATCCAGCTCTTTGTAAAAATGGCAGGTTGTGGGAGTAGCACCAAAGTGGCGGTTTCCCTCGCTGGCTTTGCAATAGGCACTCCACAGCTCCTTCACTTTAACCCTGCACTGCACCGTGTCCCGGTCATGGCCCCTTTCCAGCATGGCCCTTGATATCTGCCCATAGGTATCGTAATTCCTACGGCTGGAGAGCAACTGCACAGCTTCCTTCCCCCAAACATTGATGAGGTCCAGCAACTCGCCATTGCTCCATGCTGGGGCTCATTTGGTGCGTGGAGGCATGGTCAGCTGGAAAGATTCATTGATTGCACTCCACACGTGGCTGAGCAAACAGGAAGGGGATTTTTAAAATTCCCGGGGCATTTAAAGGGCGGGTCACCTGAGGCCAGGACAGTAGAGTTCGAACTGATGAGCAGAGTGGCTGAACAGGCATTTTGGGATACCTCTGGAGGCCAATAACAGCGCTTTTGGTGGCCACACTGGCAGAGCAGTGCTGCATCACCAGCGCTGCAGTTGTTATTCCCCAGGCAGAGGTGGAGTACAGCCAGTGCTGTAGCCAAAGAGATGCAGCGCTGGATGTGCCTTGCAAGTGTGGACGGTGAATGAGTTGCGGCTCTGTAAAGCCACCACCAGCACTGCAACTCTCCAGTGTAGCCAAGCCCTAAGTAAATGTACGAAGAGTGTCAGATAGCAGCCTTACAGATATCAGTAATAGCGATAGTATGCTGTAAAGGCCATTGTGCATTAACAGAATGCTCTACAAGTGAAATATAGTTCTATGTACATATATAGTTAATAGAAAAATGTGTCTATAGATGGTGCTCCAGAATATGCAACATTGTTCTAGGTTTTGGAAAACCAATAAGTTGTTGTACACTGCAAATTGCTTCCTCTGTGCAACTCTTTACAGCTCTTTGAAGAAGGTGGGAAATACCTGTTGTTGTTTTTTGTTTTTTTTAAATATGATGCGTACTTCTGTCTGATTACTATCATGCTGTCTGCTACGTGGATGCACAGAGATAACTCGGTCCTGGTGGTTTTACTCATCTTCAGGAAGGCAGACAATGGCTGTAAATAAAGCAGGCCATGATATAGATGTCAACTGCTTTGAAGGTTTATCCCTACCATACTCTGATCAACCCGCCTGTTTGATAACCCACTGTGATGGTTGGATTCCAAGTGGGGAAAAATGAAATGAAGGGGAGGTGTTAAAAGCTTCATTCCTCAATCTGAGAGAATCAGAAGGAGGTAGTGACCCTGCTCTCCCAGATGTCAGAGTACCAGGAGTCACTCAGGCCTACCTAAGTCTTAAGAGAGATGCTAAGCTTAAGATAGATAATATGCAGATAGGTCTTTTTGTTGTTTTTAACCCTTTTCCTCTCTGGTGGTTATGTTCACATGGATAAATCAGTCAGTAATGCTGTGTTTTGAAGAATCTGTTTGTGGAGTCCCTATGTTTACCGACTGTTCACAGCTCTCAGAAGGAAGTCTGTAGTAGGGGCCAAACCCAGTAGGCACTGCTAAAGAGAGAGAATTGGTAAACAGGGGTGCTGAAATCTGGAGACCCAATCTAAAGATGGGATGGAATTCCACTTTTAGAGACATGCAGCTGGTGGGTCTGTCACCTGAAAAGCATGCCCATGGAGGGTCTGAATTGGGGTGAAAGGAGCAGCTTGCTCTGAAATCCTGACAGCTGTTAATACTGTGAATTAATCCTCTGATCAAGTTTACTTTTGCTTTCTGGCATAGTGTTCCATTAACAAAGGCCATCTTTTAGGTTCTCATCCATAGCAGACCAAATATGCCAACTTTTAGTTGTGGCAAACATTTTAAATATATATCTGAGGTTCCCTTTCAGTGAAGTGCCCTGGAGGCTCATCTGCTCTCTTTGTTGCTGGACTTACCTGCTCCCCTCTCTTCCATGTAGGTTTCTCAAATGGAGGTGTATTCTCTTCAAGTTAATCACTACAATTAATTTACCAGCTACTTTAAAACTGCTTGATCAATTGGGTAAACAACTAAGTTTAACTTAATTGTTTGTATTTCTGAGAGGCTTTAGTAGCAAATGTTTAATTTAATATTGATTGATGGGACAAATCCCACTTCTCTTTGCTATAAAGCTTTATTTGATTTTTACCAGTACAGTCACATGTCCCCTCCAAAAACTCCTGTCCATGGATATGATTAAGTTGGACTTTAAATCTAACGAAATGATCCATTTTGATTAGGGACTGTGTTTGGTGGATGTTTTAATTTGTATAATTCAGATTTTAACTTTATGCAAAATAATTAAAAAGCCATTTCAGGTTTCTTTAGGTGAAGAAGAGTGAATTACAATTAAAATATTGTAGGTTTATGTGGTAACAAGTTTAAGTGATTATTGTACTCAATTATATTTATAGAACAAGCTGAGATGCACCAGTTGCCTCTTCAGTACATGTTCTGTTATCTTGCTTCATCCAGTGGTCTGTGTGTGAAAGGAACTGGAAAATAGTGTTTCATATTAGGACTGTTTGTTGGAATAGAGAGAAGATGTAGAGTACCTCAAAGCAAAAAGGGAATGGCTTCACATACCATGTCACAAGTTCATTATGTCAGTGTTGACTCTTCCAGGCATTATTTCTACCTGATTAAGGCTATACAGGAGTCCGTTCTGCATGCCTGCATAGAGGACTAAGGGGGGATAAGATGCCCCCTTGCTCTCATGCGCTGGCTAGCTGACAGTGTTGCTGCACTTACTGGTGTGTTGGGGGGTATGTTGTTCCCGAGAAGGCTGACACCACTTACTTCTCCCCCAGAGCAGTGAAGGGAGACCAGAAGACAAGTTGTGGCTCTGAGTCAAATTGGGTCTCCTCCTGAGATGGCACAGCTATGCACTGTCCCGTTCGCAAGGCTTGTGTCAAAGCCACAGATTAGTTCTTTGTTTCTTGGGGGGACAAAAACAAGTGGAAATGAGGTTTATTTTCCATTCAGAAATTTGTGTGTGGACTAGGCCCTAGTAGTGGCACCATGATTAAGATTTTCCAGATCAGCTGAGATGTGCTCAACATAAGTCCCAGGGTGGGAGAAGGGGAAAGTCACATTTTTTGCTTCCCCTGATTCTGGGGTTTCCAGGCATTAGACCTGTCCGTAGTCCAAGAAAGAGCAGATTTTAGGCTGCTCTAGATTGTGCCAGCTGCCAGCAGTTCTTGGTACACTCTTAGGCACCAACTTTTCAAGGAGTGCTCGGCCCCACCCCAACTCCACTCCTGCCTCGCCCCTCCTGCCCCAACTCTGCCCCCTCCCTGCCCCATTGGACCCCTTCCCCAGATCCCTGCCCCAGCCCCACCTCTTCCACAAGTGCTCCACATTCCCCCAGCTCCCCCCTTCCTCCCAGCGCTTGCCGCAGCAAATCAGCTGTTTCGCGGCAGGAAGCGCTGGGAGGGAGAGGAGAGAAGTGGAGCCGCAGCACACTTAGGGGAGGAGGCAGATGTGGAGCAGAGGTGAGCTGGGGTAGGGAGCTCTCTGCACCCACCGATTTTTCCCCGTTGGTGCTCCGGAGCTGGAGCACCCATGGAGTCGGTGCCTATGGGTACACTTCAGAAGTCATGGATCACCAGATGTTATAGTGAATGCTCATCATTGCAGCACCCACTGATATCAGGACACTACACTGTAGGGACTGTTCCAGTCTAGCGCTCCCTTGTCCATCTGCCTATTTCCACAGCGGTCTGCATCTTCCATAGACTAGTCCTCCAGCCAGGTCACCTCTCAGTCCAGTCCCTTTCTGGGGTTAATAGAAAAGTCCAAAACAGAAAGGACCAGAGTCTAATGGTCTTTGTGCCAGACCCTTAGCCCCCATCTGGGACTCATAATTCTTGGTATCTTTTAATCCTGAGGCCTGTACTTCCTCTGTTGCTTGGAGAGAGGTAGGAGAACTCAGGCCCAACCTCTTTTCTGGGTTCCCACCCAGGATCCTTTGTTAGGCAGCTAAAGACTGTTCTGTCAATCCCGCACCAATTCTCTGGGCTGCTCCTATCTTTTTCCTGCTTGTCAGTGTCTTCCACAGCCCTTGCCCCAAGGATCTTATAATCTAAATTCCCAGTCCTTCAAAGAGCTCTGCACAGGCAGACCCCTGTGTCTGCACAAAGCCTCTTGCAGGATTGAGGCTTTAGGCAAGCAGTGACATATCAAGTGGAGGTGGAGAGGGATCCAATCAAATATAAACAATCTTAACATACATTTGCTATTATTATTAATATAAATAAATAGAGGTAACTCTGTGTTCTTCACTGACCCTAAAGGAATACATATTTGGATACAATAGGACCACCTGTTTTATGTATGAAATATATGCAATTATATTGTAAACAAACTTTGCTTCAAGAACATTTTTGGCTCTGCTGTGAAATAGCACAATGAGCCTTTGTTATGCTCTTAGCAGAGCTATTTATGTTTTACAAGTGACTTGCCTAAGAACTGATTCCTCTGATGTTCTTCTTCCACACACTCAAAATTTAAACTATATTGATAGAGATGTTTATATGAGCAGAAGTAATTAAAATTATCTAACAGACAAAGAATTCTTTGTCTAACAGTGGGTCTGAGTTGCAGACTTCACATTGACATCTGTATCAAAACTTTCCCCAACTTTGGAGGGCTGTTTAGCTCCAGGGCTTTGATTCAGTTGAAACGGAAAATACAATAAAAAGCTCTGCATAATTCACATCAATTACACTCATCTTCAGTTGAAATGAAAATGAGGCTCACAGTCTCTTAAGCAGAAAAAGGAGGTCACGGAACAAGAGGGAGATAATTGGATGCTGGGAGGAAAGGGATCCTATGGCAGAAGGGTTTATGAGCATCTGCCAGTGTCTCATGCAGGATCCTTGTAGTGCTGAATAAGGGGAGTGAGCTGCCAACAGCTTCACTTAAATATTCTTAATGCCACTAGAGTGAAGAAGTGCTTTCAAAAGGCCTCCTTCCAAAAATCCTTCCGTCACTACATAGGAGATGAAGGATGGGCTAATGGCTAAAGTTCAAGTGTTGGACTTGGCACATCTGGGTCCAAGGCTGTCCTCTGCCACAGAGCTTGTATGACCTTAGGCAAGTCACTTAGCTTCTCTGTGCCACAGTTTCCTATCTGTAAAATAGGAATAATAATACTTGCTTACCTTAAAAGGCTGTTTTGAGGATAAATACATTAAAGGATTGTGGGGTACTCAGTACTGTGGTAATAGGGGTAGGTAAGTACCTAAGAAAGATAGGAGACTCTCTCCCCACGTTCTTGCTGTAATGGAGCCTACTGAACAAAGACTGTAGGCTATACTTATGGGATGGGAGAATCCATTTTGAGAAGCAGTGACTCTGGAAAAGATCTGGGGGTTGTGCTGGATAATCAGTTGAACATGAGTTCCGACTGTGGCCAAAAGAGCTAATGTGATCCTGGGATGCTTAAACGGGAATGAGGAGTAGAGGTTATTTTACCTCTATATTTGGCAGTAGTGAAACTGCTCTTGGAATATTGCATTGTTCTGATGCCCACAATTCAAGAAAGATGTTGATAACTTGTAGAGAGTTCAGAGAAGAGCCGCAAAAATGATTAAAGGATTAGAAAACATGCCTTATAGCAATAGACTCAGGAGCTCAGTCTATTTAGCTTAACAAAGAAAAGGTTAAAGGGTTGTCAATCTAGCAGAGAAAGGTATAACATGATCCAGTGGCTGGAAGTTGAAGCTAGACAAATTCAGACTGGAAATAAAGCACAGATTTTTAATGGTGAGAGTAATAACCATTGTAACAATTTAACAACGGTCATGGTGAATTCTCCATCACTGACACTGTTTTAATCAATATTGGATGTTTTTCTAAAAGATCTATTCTAGGAATTATTTTGGGGGATTTCTATGGCCTATGCTATACAGGAGGTCAAACTAGATGATCAACAGGGGCCCCTCCTGGCCTTGGAATGTATGAATCTATGAAGCTTCTTCATGTGAGTCATGTTCTTTCCTTTTTGTGGCATTATAGTGTATAATTATTATTTTATTATTAGTAATAGTATTTTATGTATTTATACATCACCAAGATTGTGCATCGTGCTTTACAGGAGGATTCATTCTAATGGGTTGGTTGTGCCCATTCTTATGTAACTGTACAAGGTGGAGGGGAGAGTGTAAGAAGTGTTCCTTCATCTCTCACCAACCTGTGCAGAGGCTGGGTGCCATGCAGGTGTGGAGCACCAGCTTTGTTCCCTGCTATTGCCCCATGGGTACTGGCTGTCTAAAAAAAGGTGGGGTAAAGTGAGTTAATGACCTTGCCTCCCTCCACGCCAGTCCACAGGCATGAATGGAATCCTAGAAGCTCTAGGAAGAATTCTGAGTCAGACGGCCTGATTTTTAGAGGTGCTGAATACCTGCAGCTCTCAATGACTTCAGCTGTAGTTATCAGTGCTGCTCATTGCTAAAAATCAGGTTCTGTATTTCTTTTGTGCACTCCCACCCACACCATTTCCAAGACAGGACATAACTTAAAGCCACAATCTGGTCTTCAGTTCAACATCACTCAAAAATGGGGGATGACAGACACCAGTTGTGGGGTGTATGTGCCGCGCACAGTACATAACCAAATTAATTGAATAACATTGTTGGTTCTCTATGCTTATGAGCTTGTTCTTTGACATAATAAATAATTTGAGAATTGATTTATCTATGAAAAAAAGACCGCTGGCCCAGGCCTCTGAGTTGAGCATTGTTACTACTTTGCTGATAGATAATGTTCTGCTGTTTCTTCCAGAAACCACTGAGGGGCAGCAGGTTTTCACAAATAAAATATTATTTTCATCTTTTTCATAAGTAAGAAAATGTTGAATTGTGACTGACAGACTTAATTGTTTTAATGAATTTTGTGTATCAGCTCAGAAGCGTATAACAAATATGCCATTGTAGGGAGACTCTATAGGAACTGTACATTGTATTTACTATTTATATAGTATCATCGGTGTTCATGCAATCTATAGACAAGTAAAAACTGGAAGTATCTTTTCAAGATGTATGTGTAAAGCACCCCTGAATGGCCAGAGGTGTGGTAAGATACAGCACCTGAGTAAATTGATCAGCTCCCAAACAACAACTAGGTATTACATTTGGTTATGAAGCCAGGCTATTAGGAGACAAGAATAAGAAAAGCGTTGATTTATTAACCTGCAACTAGCCAGATGTATAATGGAATAGGATGCTACCCACACATCTCTTTATGTTTTAGATAAATAATTGATTTGTTAATGACTCATTTTATTAGACCAGATATTGTTCCAGATAATTAAACCAAACCATGAATGCATACACAAGTACATATTAGGGAACACCAGTACACCCTGTTCTTAATGTTCTTGCTATAGTTAATGTAGCTATACCTGTATAACCTGATTCTCCACTGCCTTGTATCTGTATAGTCTTTTACACCTGTGAAAAGTAGACTGACATAGAGTACAGGAGTGGAGAATTCTGGTTTATGTGCCTTTTACATTTACTTTACCAAGTAATAAATAACTATATAAGATGCAAGGCAGCAGAGAATCAGACACATGATTTTTTACTTTTATTTGCAAAATTAAAATAGTTAATCAGTTTTGCCCTACAGCTGAGGGTTTTCTGTTTGGTTCATTCATTAAGGTGAAAAAAACATGGGCCAGATCCTTGTCTGGTCAAGCTGTTTTCTGCACAGGGCCCAAGGAGTGGTGCATTGGGCATTATGACACATATGCCTTCTCTTTCCCTATATAGAGCCGTGACCATCTGCCTGATAAAATTTTTCAGCATTGCCTCAGGGCTGCTCTAAATTACATGAGCTGGTAACAGCCTACTAGCCTACTAGCCTACTAGCCCAAGATGATTGGAGTGCAAGGTGTTCTGACCATACTCTTAGACCTTTGGAATACCACCTATTCAAAGGGATGGGGAGGAACAGGTGATATAGGTCCAGCTGTGCCAGTTTTGTGCCACATGGAGATTTCTCTGTATAAGGGGAATAGTAATAAAGAATAAAATTGTCAGACACATGGAAGAACATAAATTGTTGGGCAAAAGTCAACATGGTTTCTGTAAAGGGAAATCATGTCTTACTAATCTATTAGAGTTCTTTGAAGGGGTCAACAAACATGTGGACAAGGGGGATCCAGTGGACATAGTGTACTTAGATTTCCAGAAAGCCTTTGACAAGGTCCCTCACCAAAGGCTCTTACATAAATTAAGTTGTCATAGGATAAGAGGGAAGATCCTTTCATGAATTGAGAACTGTTTAAAAGACAGGGAACAAAGGGTAGGAATAAACCGTAAATTTTCAGAATGGAGAGGGGTAAGTAGTGGTGTTCCCCAAGGGTCAGTTCTAGGACCAATCCTATTCAACTTATTCATAAATGATCTTGCGGAAGGGGTAAACAGCGAGGTGGCAAAGTTTGCAGATGATACTAAACTGCTCAAGATATTTAAGACCAAAGCAGACTGTGAAGAACTTCAAAAAGATCTCACAAAACTAAGTGATTGGGCAACAAAATGGCAAATGAAATTTAATGTGGATAAATGTAAAGTAATGCACATTGGAAAAAAATAACCCCAACTATACATACAATATGATGGGGGCTAATTTAACTACAACTAATCAGGAAAGAGATCTTGGAGTCTTCGTGGATAATTCTCCGAAGACATCCATGTAGTGTGCAGCGGCATTCAAAAAAGCAAACAGGATGTTAGAAATCATTAAAAAGGAATAAAGAATAAGACTGAGAATATATTATTGCCCTTATATAAATCCATGGTATGCCCACATCTTGAATACTGCATACAAATGTGGTCTCCTCATCTCAAAAAAGATATACTGGCAATAGAAAAGGTTCAGAGAAGGGCAACTAAAATGATTAGCTTGGAAAAAAGAAGACTAAGGGGGGATATAATAGAGGTTTATAAAATCATGAGTAAGGAATAAGGAAAAGTTACTTACTTGTTCCCATAATATAAGAACCAAGGGCTACCAAATGAAATTAATGGGCAGCAGGTTTAAAATGAATAAAAGGAAGTTCTTCTTCACACAGCACACAGTCAACCTGTGGAACTCCTTGCCTGAGGAGGTTGTGAAGGCTAGGACTATAACAGGGTTTAAAAGACAACTAGATAAATTCATGGAGATTAAGTCCATTAATGGTGATTAGCCAGGAGAGGTAAGGAATGGTGTCCCTAGCCTCTGTTTGTCATGGGGTGGAGATGCAGGTCAGGTTCACTTCTCTGGGGCACCTAGCATTGGCCACTGTCAGCAGACAGGATACTGGGCTGGATGTACCTTTGGTCTGACAGTATGGCCATTTTTATGTTTCTTATGGGAATCTTTAGATGACTCTTTAAGTCACCTTTCTGTCCCATTTGTGATGCCATAACAGCGCAAAGGATCAAATCCATTCATCTCAAACAAGCAAAAGTTAATTGTCTCTCCAGTCAATAATGTGAATATTAACCTACATAATAATATTCCAGAAATGTCATTCTGTGTGTGTGTCACTCTGAAGCCTATTATGTCTTTAGAGTTAGTGTGAAGCAATGGAAACAGCTGCAAGGGTGGTTGAGGGCTCTTTTTGTTCAGAATATCACCATGTTGAATCATCACTGGGTTTCATAGTCTGTTACTATCCAATTTTTCCGCTCTCAGCCATTTTCATTTACAAAGTACAACCATCCAACGTACAGCTACAGCAAGGCATGTATCTATGCCATGCTGAGTGTCCTGGACCATTGTGATATCAGATAACTTACCCAATCACCGCCCTTATTCTACAGCTAATTTGAATGCAACAGGTTCATTAGTTGTCTGAGGAACACTGCACAGATGGTAGATTACTTGGCCCAACTGCCAGATCTGTGGGCCCAGCTGCCAGCCACACAAATCAACACATATGTCCCAGCACAATCCCCTTAGACACAAATCAACACAACCATCCACACTATATAATCAGCACACAGGACAGACTCAAACACAGCTACCCTCTCACCAGAACACTTACCTCTCTCATTCACCAGCTGTATAGATCATTACAAATCTCCCAGCACAATTCCCCCCCAACCCCCAGACAACAACATAGCATACAGAATAATCCCAAATATACATAGTCTTGGAACCAGCAGAACCAGTCATACTAAATATTTAGATGTAGTCAATGATAATAATAATGTGGAACAATAATAGCACGTATGAAATTAGAATCCTAACACACATAAAGTCATAAAGAAAGGTAGAAGCAGCTTTAAAGAAAATGGTCTTGATTGACTCTGTAGCTCCAGGGGCAGTAATGCCAGGAGATTAGGGAGAAATTCCAGTTTCATGACTCTCCGCAGAAAACATACATCACTGCATTCTTACCTCATCACTTTAATTCTGTCCCTTTGTGTGTATGCAGTATGGTACAGTGTTTAATTGTATGATTACATGTTATTTTTTCCACAGGATTCAGTGCACACAGTGAATTCACAAGGGAAGAGAATTAAGGTTATTTGGGCAACCCCTAAATCTTGCATCTCCTGACTTTCAAGTGCTTGAATTTGCAACCTAAATAATGTTATTTTAGTGTAGTTCTTGTTTTATTTGTTACTTAGTTACCTATTGTTAAAAGGTCTTTCATTTCATGTTTTTCCCATTGTCCTCATCTTTATAATTAAAATCTATTTTTTATAGTGAGCCTGATTGACATATTTCGTCTTGTGGGTTTTTTTTGAGAAGTGCTGACTTGACCATGTGCTTTTTCTGACGCAGGCAAAATGAGGAGAAAGTAATAACCAAAGGCTTCATGGTTTGGGAATAAGTTACCTATGACAGGTTCCTTTCAGAGTAAAAATACATAAGTGATTGTTTTCAAATGAAACCTTTTTAATTAAAAAATGTTTATAATTACTCTGCCTGCCTGCATATGCAAACATGAAAAGCAGTTTGAAATTCATTTTCTTCCCTTTGGTAACCATATAAAAACACAAGGAGGCAGTGTTGGCATATGTTTTAAAAAGCCTTGTGGCTGAAAAGAATAATGCTATTCAATTTATTGGAAAAAACAGTTTGTGTGGAAATCATGTGATCTCTTAATGTGGACTTTCAGGAAGCTATATACAAGTGATAATTCTGAAGAAATCCTTTTTTATATTTAAAAAATGTACTAATTACTGCACAGATAAATGAAAGTAAACTGAAAGTTTGGATCAGGGTTCTCATCAGGGTTGCCAACTTTCTATTTGCACAAAACCGAAAACACTTGGCCTGCTCCTCCTCCAAGGCCCCGCCCCTGCCCTGACCGTTCTCTCAGGCCCCAAACCCACTCACTCCATTCCCCTCCTCCCTGTCACTCGCTCTCCCGACCCTCACTAACTTGCTCATTTTCACTGGGGTGGGGCAGGGGGTTGAAGGGCAGGGAGGTGAGGGCTCCAGCTGGGGGTGCGGGCTCTGGAGTGGGGCTGGGGCTGAGGGGTTTGGTGTGCTGGAGGGGACTCTGGGCTGGGGCTAGGGGTTTGGGTGCAGAGGGCGTGAGGGTTCTGTCTGGGAGTGCAGACTCCGAGGTGGGGCTGAGGTGCACCATTAATGCCAGAAGCTTCGGTCCCATATAGATATGAATCAACACACTTGCATTGAGGTTTTGGCCTCACAACATTTAGTGTCTTTCTTGTTTGCAGCTTCCTTCTTTGTTTGAGCTCTAGGCTCTTCTTCCTTGAGCTTTCACATGTACAGATTGTGATTTATTGAAAACTGTGTTACAATTGTGATCTCTCACTTTAAATTCGGGGGAGGGTGTTTCTTGGTCATGCTTGCAGACTCAAAAGCTCTGTAGGAAGCATGTAATCAGTCTGCAGCCATCCACAGGGCCGCCCAGAGGATTCAGGGGACCTGGGGTCCCCACCGCTGAATTACCGCCAAAGACCCAGCTCTTTGGTGGCGGGTCCTGGGGCAGAAGGACCCACTGCAGCTGAATTATCGCCAAAGACCCAGAGCGGGAGAAGCTCCAGGGGCCCCGGACCCCCCGAGAGTTTTCTGGGGCCCCTGGAGCGAGTGAAGGACCCTGCTCCAGGGGCCCCGAAAAACTGCAGGGCCCAGAGCCTGGGACAAATTGCCCCACTTGCCCTCCACGGGTGGCCCTGGCCATCCAGCCTAAAGTAAAGTGAGTTGTACCTCTCTTTTTTTAGGGAGCAGCCTACTTTTTTTTTCTATTTTGGGGTTCTTGTGTGTTGTTCTGAATTCTAATAAATAAAGTAGTGTTTTGCTGCAACCTTCTAGCAAGTGTATTTATGTTTTTAATCTAACTTCGCTGTGTGTTTTCTATGGATATAGAAAGCTTCTCTAATTATTTGTTTTGCAGCAGTACCCACATTGGCCTTGATGCTTTCCATGCACATAAGAAAAGGCAGTTCCTTGCCACTAAGACACAATTCTATAGACTGAGTCATGCTGGCAGACACGTATGCCTGTGCAGATTCTCACTGAAGTCAGTGGGGCTCTGCCCAGGCACAAAAGTTTGGTCACACGGATTCAATTGCAGCACCCAACCCTGAGAGAATGTGTGGTGAATGCTGTTGGATTATTTCCTAGATAACTGAGTCTTACCTTAGAGTGCATACTCCATCATTAGTCGTTATTGGCTGGGATGCAAAGATGTCACTCCAATCTGTCAGCTCCCCAAGATTCAAAAGGGACTCTGATATGTTTGACCAATATATAGATTTCAACATTGTTGGAGTTGGCAATGAAAAGTTCTATGAGGCTAAGGCTTGCTTTACCCAACACCAGGATTTTTTCCAAGTCAGTATGACTCCTGAGCAGGTAGAGTTCCAGGGGCATGATCAAAGATTTTCTGGTATGACTGCTTCATGGTACTGCCAGTCCAAATTGGCCGTAAGGACAACATAAAAAGCCCAGGGAGGAGCTCTTGGTAGAGTAGTTGCTGCCAGGATGCCCTTATGTCATACCAAACTGACTGTGTTTTTTGGTCCTCTAGCCAGTTTGCAGCTCTTGTAAATCAGAGTGCCTCTTAGGCAGTTCTGACTTCAACCAGGGGAAAGAACCTTGTACAGAGCCTGTGAATCAGGGGTAGGCAACCTATGGCACGCATGCTGAAGGCGGTACGTGGGCTGATTTTCAGTGGCCCTCACACTGCCCGGGTCCTGGCCACTGGTCCAGGGGGCTCTGTATTTTAATTTAATTTTAAATGAAACTTCTTAAACATTTTAAAAACCTTATTTACTTTACATACAACAATAGTTTAGTTATATGTTATAGACTTATAGAAAGAGACCTTCTAAAAATGTTAAAATGTATTACTGGCACGCAAAACCTTATATTAGAGTGAATAAATGAAGACTCGGCACACCACTTCTGAAAGGTTGCCGACCCCTGCTATAAATGGATCAAGAGAGTGTAAAAGTTGTTTTAAGCCACCACTTGCACATGCACCTAACTTGTGCTGTGTACACTTTGACTGTAGCCAAAGATATGGCCCATATTATTTCTGAGGGCTTGGCTACACTGGAGAGTTACAGTGCTGGTGGTGGCTTTACAGCGCTGTAACTTACTCCCCATCCACACTGGCAATGCACATACAGCGCTGTATCTCCCTGGCTACAGCGCTGGCTGTACTCCATCTCAGCCTGGGGAATAATGACTATACCGCTGCTCTTGCAGCGCTGGGGTGCCAGTGTAAACAGTGATTAATCTTACTACGCTGTAACTGACCTCCGGAACCTTCCCATAATGCTTTAAGTAAAGATAACACTCTTTGATTTGTTGTGATGCCCCTCTTTGTTTTGTTGTGAACTCGGGGCTCCTGGAGCTGCTTATCTAAAAAACAAACACAGCTACTATTTGCTCCAGCAGAGGCAGGCAAGGGGGATGAACGTCCACAGCTAGTGTTTGCTTGAGGAGAGAAGCAGCCCGGAGAGGGGGATGGGGGGTCCATTTTGGAACAGCTGCTTATCTGGTCTGAAGGCTATTTGCATTTAGTCAATATGAGAGGGGTGGGGTAACTTTTAAAAATGATTGAAGGTTGGTGTTATCTTCAAGTCCTTAGAACTTGCAAGGCAGAGAGCTGACACAGTGTCAGCTCCAAAAATCCACTCTCTGTCTCCCCCACGCTCTGTCACATGCCACCCCACCCCACTCTTTTGAAAAGCACGTTGCAACCACTTGAACACTGGGATAGCTGCCCATAATGCACCACTCCCAACACTGCTGCAAATATGGCCACACTGCAGCGCTGGTAGCTGCATGTGTAGCCAAACTCTAAGTTCTTATGTCCTCTTGGTTTCTGGAGGAAGCCTGTCAGCAGGCTTAATATGAGAGTTTGCAGTGTGGTGAAAATATCTAAATATAGGCTTTTAAGTAATCTGCATAAAAACTGTTTGGATATTTTCTTCATTTGTCTGCATCTATCTTAAAAACAAAATCCCTGTACAGCAGCTATTTCAACCTGTTGAAAAACATGCTGAAGGCAGGCCAGTTTCTCTGCAGATTCTTATTGCCAGGTATATGTGGTGCTCAAAGTAGCACCTGAAATTCTCCACTAAAAAGGTATTGTGAGGCCATGGCTACACTGGCACTTTACAGCGCTGCAACTTTCACACTCAAGGGTGTGCAACCCCCCCGCCCCCCAGCGCTGCAAGATACAGCGCTGTAACACCTCAGTGTAAACAGTGCCGCAGTGCTGGAAGCACAGCTCCCAGCGCTGCAAGTTACACCCGTAGAGGATGTGGAGTACGTGCAGCACTGGGAGAGCTCTCTACCAGCGCTGGCGCGGCGACCACACTCGCACTTCAAAACGAAGTTTCAAGTGTAGCCATACCCTCAGTTGTAGTCTGGTAACAAGATTGTGACTAATCTGATGAAAAGCTTTTTTTCCAGCTACTCATTCCATGGAAACTCAGGTGTCATTTGTGAAGCGCTGTTTTCCTGGTGGTAGTGGTTTAGTTTGCAGAATGCACGTAATGAGTCTGTAGTGACTCATTCAACTTTCATCATATTTTACAATGATAAATTGGTGTTAGGGCTGCATTCGAAATTGTTTCTGAAGATGATGATGAACTTTGTCTTAATGAGCCTTAATCATCCTGCCAACATTTCTCCTGGGCTTGCATGCACTCATCCCTATGAGCCCCTTCTCCACAAGTTCAATATCAAAATGTCCTGGGTTTCTTTTGTTTTTTTTAAATCTGGAGAGGTGTAAAAGTTCCTTTTGTTCCTTCTGACATTAACTCATAGAGCTTTGTTACATGACCAAGAAGTCCATTGCTAAATGGCTCTCTGATTGCCGCTCTCACTCTTATGGTCTGCTGAGCCTGTTGCTCAAAGGTTATTTAAAGGCATATTTCATTCAGAGGAGAGGCTTTGGCGTCAACCTCATTTGTTTTGGTACAGAGGGTTTCAAAACAGCTGTACAGGCTCCTCGCACATTTCCAAAACAATACTGTTTGGGGATTTGGAATCCAGAGAGAAATCTGGTTTAATTTTGGGGGGGGACTGCAGAATCCAATTTCTAACTAGGTTTATCCAAATTTTCCTGCCCCTTGAGTTTTCTATTTGGGGATCTCTCTACTTGAGTCATATTGTAAAAGCTTTCCATGGAGGTATTTTACTCCCCCCAAACACAGGAAATTTTCAGAAGTGTTATCTACTGGGGGGGCTTCAGTCTGAGTGCCACCAAGCTTGAAATAATTCTGGGGTTTCAGGCTAGGCACCCCAAATCAGGGCACTTTTGAAAATTCTGATCATGGCTTACTGGAGGTATGTTATCTCTTCATTATAATTAAAAAAAATCTTAGTTTATCTGGTTTTAGGCATGCTGGGTTAATACCATTACTACTTCTGCCTATTGCAGTTTGACATTTTAATTTTGGGAGACTGGAGTAAAATAAATTTGCTTATAATTTTTGTTCTCCAAACATTCAATTACTCCTTTTACACCATCATATTACCAAATCACAGCACTAAGCAAACCCTAATGGTAGCTTCATTATTAATATATCAACTCTCCCTACCTTGTGTTAAATGAATTTCCAAAGTAGTTTTATAGAAATGTGATTTATTCTCAAGATTTGACACCTAATTTGCAATCAAATTCTGTCTGCATTTAGCGTCTTCCATTACATGTAAACTGATAATGGACATCTGTCTTCACAAGTTATTTCATGTGACGCAAGCACCTTTGGAAATTCTCCATACATATTTCAGGCTAATACTTAAGCCACTATATTGGATTTGAACTTCTGTTTCTTAAAAAGCTCCTTCAGCTGTTGTTCAGTTGTTGCTTCTTTCTGCTGCATCAGCTCTGCAGCTCCTTTAGTCACTCCCCAGTTATCTGGTTTTGACATTGAAGGACAGTATGGCCTGCCTGAAGCAGGCATCAGATTCTCCCAGTACTCTTTTCTTGCCCTAAAAATAAAGAATAATGTTTAATATTTTTAATGGATGAATCTGACAAAATGTTACAACAGTCTAAAATATTTTAATAACTAGATCAAAACACTCAGTGGATTTAGTTCATTTGTATACGTTTTAGCTCAACAAGAGGTCTGGATACAGGAAGAGATTTATGAAGATTGGCTACGTTTAAAAAAAAAGTGCATTCCACTCTTTTAAAGCAACATTTTAAGCCACTCACCAAATAGGTATTATTAGCATGGTAGTCTATATTAATTCTATCTTAAAAATTGCTATGAATTACTTTCATGTTAATTCAAACCAAAACATATTACAATTCCTTCATTTTAAGGGGTCTCTAGTTTTATGGTCCCAAAACCACTGCAGATGCATTGAATTGTATTAAATACCAACAAATGGGGAGGGGGGAAGTACAAATGTCAAGACCAATCCTGGTCAAAGTAATCTGTGAAGTCCCATTGGGCTAATGAAGTAAAGATCATTACAGTGTAAGAATGTAATTCTTTTAACATGCATTAGGCAGTTGTGACATCTCACTCCATATTCTTTATGAAAATATGCTTATGATATGACATAAGAGATGTACTTTATGCAAGATGGGTCTTTTAAGATATCATTGGAAAGGTTATAATTTATTGAATGTGATGATACAGGCATACACATTGGATAATTTCTGTCTCTGAAGTTAGGAATATTGACCATGTATCTGTATTTCAACTATGCTACTTTGGGTGACGCTCATTGCTAGCATTTCAGGTACAACAATGGAAAAGCCAGATGGGGATGGCCCATCAGTGAGGACGATGGACTATGAAAAGGCTGGGCCTTCCTGCGGACACTCCTGCCACTGACTCAAGGACGTGGTGATACTACAGAGTCAAGTGGTCTTGTCACCTGATACTAACATTATCTGGAACTTCTTGTGACTTTCCATTGGAAGGGAAGGAGGGTCAAGTTTGAGAAACAAAGGATTCCTGCCTTATGTAAATCCTATTGGGCGAGGGGAGACAGGCAAATGGGACTCTTACTCTCCATGGCCAGTCTGCTGAAGAAGAAAGATTGCTAACGCCACCTGAAGGCAAGGTAAGGGAGGAGTCCAGACTGACACAGAGGTCCAGTCTGAAAAGAAATATAACTGGAACGCTGAACCACAGAAACTTTGCAACCCACCTAAAATAACATTTAGGGTAAGAAATTACATTTTGTACCTTGTTTCTTAAGTATATTGAGCTTAACTTGCATATTTTGTTTTATTTGGTCAGTAACCTGCTTTGTTCTGTCTGTTCTCTTATATTCACTTAAAATTCACTTTATTAACTACAAAAATCTTATTGCTTGTTTATAATATACCCTAATGTACGTAATTTCTAACTGGGAGGGCAAGAAGTTGTGCATATCTCCCCCCACACTAAGGGAGGGGGTGAATTTCATAAAACCTTTGGGTTTGTGCCCCTTTAAAGGGAGTGGTCAGTGCTGAGGCGAGCCTCTGAATCTTTCCAGAGCGGATCTCTGTCTCTCTGTGCAGCTAGGTGTGGCCCTGCTTGTGTGCTTGGCTGGAAGAGGCTTGTGAGCCTAACCCAGCAAGGTAAGGTAAAGGGGACCCAGGCTCGCAGAACAGGCTGATTAACTGAGCCTTCCCTGTTCAAATCCCACCACATCAGGTGGTATCCCAGAAGGGGGATCCAACCCATCACAGCAGTCATTTCAGTTTGTAAAAATTCTGAATGTCAAGTGTGTACCAATCTTCAAGGTAATATGGGACTACTAACCCCCCATCATCCATTTGTACTGGTGGAAAGGAGGAAGAAATGGAAGAGCAGCACATGCATTCATTATGTTTTCTCCATTATGGAGTTAGTATAGTACCTTATACTACTTGTACTTAAGACCCATTAGTGTCCACATTTTGTCCACATGACCACATTTTGTTTTAGCCTATAGAAGGCTAGAAGCAGAGGTGGCTCCAGGCACCAGCACTCCAAGCATGTGCCTGAGGCGGCAAACCCCTGGGGGCGCTCTGCTGGTCACCGGTAGGGCGGCAGGCAAGATGCCTTCGGCAGCTTATCTGCAGAGGGTCCGCTGGTCCCGTGGCTTCAGCAGACCTCCCACGGGCACGCCTGCGGGAGGTCCGCCAAAGCTGCGGGTCTAGCGGACTCTCTGTGCTTGGGGCGGCAAAATGTCTAGAGCCGCCCCTGGCTAGAAGAGGTTCCTGGGTTTTAACTCATGGCTACCAACTAATTTAGTCTGACCTTAGGTCAGCGTACCAGGGCTAAGCTTCTTGGGGGAGGAACAAGTCTCCTTGCAAACATTATACAAGAAGGACATTTAAAAAAAAATGTCCATGTCATAGTATTATATTACAAATGTAGGTCTAAGTCTTAAGACACTGCCCACAACTCACTTCAACTTCAGTGGGAGTTTTTGGATTATGCTGAGGGCAAGGTATCATGCTCAGGACCTGTTAGGATCAGGCTCTCATCCTAAGCATGGTTTAAATGGACTGGGGTGAAATACTGACCCCACTGAAGATAGTAGGGCCAGGATTTCACACCTAAAGATTAGACCTGAACTTTCAAAGTTAGGCTAATTCACATACATGTTCCGAGTTTCTCTGAAAGTTCCATAATCATTTCACTGTACGAGACAACACAGACCACAGTGTATGGTGCATATTTAATATGCCATTTAAGATAAGTACTACAGTTAATATACATACCTTGCTCTGACCCAGGGTTTGGTATGCATGCTCAAATCACTACCCCAGCTACCATGTTTCTCGGAAGCCAGTGGCAAAAATCCTCTTTCAGGAGCCAGCTCCTCAGCTATTGCTCTGATGTGATAAGGCTCAAATCCACAGCAGCCTCCAATGTATCGAATCCCTAGGTTATAGGCCTCTCTCGCATATTTTTGAACATCCCATCTGGTGACAATTCTTGGCTCCAGAGCTACAATGATATGCATCAGCTTTAACTGCAATAATACTTAGTTTTAGCAGACATTTAGTAAAATCGCTTTATATTTTCAGCTACAGTTAAGTTTGCAAACATGCAAAGTACAATGTCACAGGCATGATTGGGCTATTGCAGTAAAGATTTAAACACTGTTAATTGGGCTAGACACTACTGATGCAATATTTCATTACATTTTAGCTTTTAGGTGTCACAATGCTCCTCTGTTGCATACTTGCCAGAAGTTTCCTTGTTCCAGAGGGACAGAGCCTGCCAAATTCTAATCTGACAAAGCCCTAAATCAAATGCCAGCTACTAGGTGGGTATTTAAGTGTAAATCAGAGAGGTCACACTTAAAATACAGGCTTTATTCATATGATCTTTACTGAAAAATGCCACGACCCCTTAAAATATAAATGTTATGTTCAGCTTATGAATGTGGAGTAATAGCATCTCAGTGCTTTAAGGAACCCAGTGTTAATCCCCACATTTTAGAAAAAATATCAACAAATGACCACTTTGTGCCTAGGGAAACAGACTTCATTACTTTAATCTACTATATCAAAAGGCTATCAACTTACCTGCAATTGAGTGAAACACACCAATAGCCCCTTGAACTTTTCTCACCCGCTTTTTGAGTATGAGCTAGGGAAAAGCAGCTGTGGCCAGCTACTCCATCAGATAACAGGCCCAATAGACTTTCAATTCCACCTTTCATATAGCAGATTATCTCTATCCTACCCTTTGTCCCCCCTGCTGCTGCTTGAGTCCAAGTGATGACAGCTATGCTTCCCTCCTCCCCCAATCATAAATTACTTGCGGGGATCAGAAGGGCTGCATTGAGCCTGTAGCACTGCCTCTTCCTCTGCAGCAGGCACTATGTGCAGATGACTTAGAAGAGGGGTAAGCTCTCTCTTGTTGCACAGATGATGAGTGGAGTAGCAAAGCCATAGGGTTGAGAAGAGACACAAGAGGAAGAAAGAACCAACACAGGAAGGGACAAAAGTGAACAGAGAAATGGGGGAGGGCAGAGAAAAGGAGGCGGCAGGAGGCAGGAAAACCAAGAGGGAATGACTGGGGAGATGGGAGAAGAGATGAGACTTAAAGAACAGAAAAGCAAATCCCAAAAGGGCCCTGTGGCCACTGAAATCTGTGTGGTGCTGCTGCACGAAAGTGAGGGGCTGGTTTTCAGAGGCTGCAAGGGAGCATGAACTCCCTTACTGGGGCAGGAGACACATGGGAAGGTACTAGAGCAGGCTTCTGCTCCACAGCAAGGAGGCAGGATTCCTTTCTCTACTTCCTCCTGCAGAAATCCACAGCATCCAAGGAAATTACTCAGGGTGGATGCTGCTCCAGATACCATAGGAAAGGCATATTCAGGGACCACTGGACTAAGGCCTGGTCTACACTAGAAAATTAAGTCCACTAAACTACACTCCAGTATGAAAAAATCCATACCCCATAGCAGCAAAGTTAAACTGACCTAACCTCCCGTGTGGATAACACTGATCTATCTACTGCCTCTTGGGGAGGTGGATTACCTATGCTGATAGAAGAACCCTACCCATCGGTGTAAGTAGTGCATACATTGAAGCACTGCAGTGGTGCTCATATAGTATTTCAGTGTAGACAATCCCTAAGTTACATCCTAATAAATGGCTCATGCTTTAGGCTAGGTAGAGAGAAAGAGAGAGAGGAGATAAGATTGTCCTGGTAACTCATTGCTAGATAAACTAAGGATCTGATCGGCTTACTGACAGCTCTAATGAACCGCTCTTGAAAGAAAAGGAAAGACATTTTAAAATTCTACGTGAAAATCTAGACATTTTTCTAGCTAGTCTAGGATTTTTTGACACTTATGTCCTGTTTTCTTTCAAGATAGCTTTTGTTTTCTGACTCCATAGTGTGTGGGGGGATCCTAGAGAGAGAGAGAGAGAACACACAGACACACACACACCCTCTAACTGCAGATCAGGTGGCTTGTTTCACCAAGCTTTGCTGATCCCTACTTGACCATATTAGTGATTAATTCATCTTCAAACTCTCAATACATTCCTGTATCTTCTGCTGGAAACTCCCCAAACACATCCACCCCACTCTCTAGCCTCATTTAAACCAGTTAAAGCACTGAACCTTGCACCAGTGTGACTGAATGATACAGTGCATGCCCACTAACAACCCTGTTTTGGGTACACATTGTACATTACAGCTTTAGGCATTGCTAGGCTTGTGGACTGTAGTTTCCCCCCAAATGCCTGACAATTCCACAGGAAAGCATTTGAGGCAGGGGTGTTGGAACACTTTATACAGTGGGAACTGAGCCACTGAATCAAACTGTCAACCCTGTATAAGATGGAAACCACTGTGTAGCAGCACCCTCAGCACTCCTACTTCCAGCACCTATGATTTGAAGTCTGTGATATATAGGGTATTTGCTCTTGTTCACCTGTTCTGATTGTTCCAAAGGATGCTTTGAGTGGTTCTGTCCTGCACATGGATCTATGTATGTGCCATAACGGACAGATGCTATGTCCCCTACACTCATTTTCAATGCAGCTACCATAGTAGAAAGTTACCAACCCCTCTCCTACTGAGCAGCCGCCAACCCACTTTAGGCTTGGACTCCAAGGCATTGTTACATGGAAGAGATAAGGAGTTCAAAATACATGAATGAAAAAAGGTTTTCAGCCATTTTTATAAGTTTACTCTAAATAGTTTTGCAGCAGAAGTAAAAGCTCCCTCCCCTCATACATTTCCCTATAGGAGCCAGAGATGGGAGTACTCCAGGCCTAGGTCTGGAAGGAGGCCATCCCTTCATAAGGCCAAGCAAACTTCCTCCCAGCCCTGTCTCTCCCTCCCTCAGACAGTTTAGTTGAGTTGCTGTGGTACATAGATGTTCCTGCTTTAAGTGACCAGAGTGGAATAGAGGAATGAGTGGGTAGTGGAGCATCATAGTGACGTATTTGCAGCAGAATAGCCTACTGCACACCCTATCACTAATGAGCTTTCCTGTATTCAGATCTCAGGAGAGCAGGAAATGCCCTGTCTGTCTGGGTACTGTGTCAGAAACAATCCCCAATGAAGTACGTACATGCCACAGAGAGTGTCTGTCAAAGTGTCTGCTAGTCACCCTTTGACTTTCCTCTTGTAGGGGAATCTCCTTGAGGCAAAAGAATATATAAAAATTTAAATTAAGGTTTAATTTTTTTATTTTATTTTCACTTCCTTTGCTTAGAGGTTGGGATGACAGGTGAGCAGCCACAGAGGGAGGACCACGCAGAGCAGATCCAACTAAGTGCCAGCTTGGGAACACTCAACCCCAGAGGCAGCCTGTATGTGTGTGGTCTGATAGCTGTCAGCTATTCCCAGATATGTTAAGTGAATAATGTTGCAGCCTAATTAAACCACATCCATTGCATCCCGGTTTTCTTCTGGCAGGCCAGACGATGACAGTAGCCCATGCATCCCTCCCTCTGATTCTAGATAAACAGGAAGAGAAAGTGTATTCTTGTTTCCATCTTTTTATTATGTGAATAGTAGCTGTGTCTGTTTTCAAGGGATGTATTAATTAGCTGTCATTTAAAATAATTGTAGTTTGAAATCTTTCTGCTACTGTATTAAATTCAGTGCTAGCGGTAACTTTTCTGTATCTAAGAAATAATATAAATAACAGCCTGAGCCATCACAGCTGTCAGTGAAAGGCAGGCAACAGAATTTGGAGACTATACTAGGGGAACCAACTGCATTATTGCAGCTGCAACACTAGCACTTGCTGCAGTGGTGCTGAGTGACAGTGGTGGATGACATACAGCTATCTTAAGCACTTGTGGGGTTATCAGCACTTGACCGTGGACACATGTTGTGTTAAAGGTGTAGCAGGGGCTTGCAGAAGTGCTTGCAATTTCACAATACAGTAATGTCGACAAGGTTGCTGCAGCAATTCCTGCTGCACAGCCTCTTTCCACCTGCCCAGAGTTCCTTGATCCTTGTGGCTGAAGCTTCTGGACAGGCTCTGAATTTTTTTCTGCTACAAGGAATGAATTTTAAAATGTGTAGTATCCTTTTGAACTGAATTAAAAAGTAATATTTGATGTGATGGATACCACGTGTTCTATATGTTGCTTTTAGCATTCAGGAATTAATATCGTAAGAAAGTACCTGATTTTTTTTAAACCAACAAATTCAGAGTACGTGAAAAGATCCACTCAAAAGCAATCCTTAGATAAGTCCTCATTCATAAATATAATAGGCCCTATAGCATGAAATCAGTGAAGAAAGTTTTGTTTAAGATTGCTTGTCCCAAAGCAAGAGGATCTGCCACAAGCTGGTAGGCCTATTTAGGAGAGGCATGAATAAGTCTAGTGCTGAACCAGCTACCTTTAAGAATAACTGATTTAAATGCAGACAAAGCTTTTGAGGACATTCCTCCTATTCCATTAATGTTCTTGTTGTGCCCTCAGCACCCTGCCAGCCAAGCATCTTCCAGAAGTGCATTAAATGACTTGATCAACTTCTCCTGTCCTCTCCCCACATGAAAAAAGCACCATGGGGTTCTCTTTCATAAACTATATGCACACTAGGTTATGCTTTTGTATTAGCGAATGCAAGGTCAGAGTTATGCCTTGCACTTTGAATGAAAACAGGGGAGGTTTGTGCTGGTTCTTGGAGTATACACAAGATTGTTCCTCAAACTTGGACCAGCTCCTGCAAAAGCTCTATCTCCTGCACAAATAAACTTTGCTCCTGAGGCACAATGGAGTTGTCTAGTGCAACAATAAAGATAATGGCCATACTTCTTGTTCTAGAGCTTTGGGCTGTTTTATGGCAAATCTGAGCCCAGACCATTGAGCATCTTGAAGGTAAGTGCAGGGACCTTGCATTAGACATATTTGGGAAGCCACTGTAGTTTGTAGGAGACAAGCACCTCAGACCTGTGATAGTCTCCTCAGCAACATGGGCTAAGAGCTTCCTTCCACCTCTCCAGAGTTCCTTGGAAGATTGTTAATCTTTTCAGTCAAAAAGCCCAAAGTGTAGATACACAGTAGTACAGAAAGACAAATAAGCAACTAGTGCTAAGGCTGTACAAATCCAAACAGCAAAAGCAGATTTCAGCCTTAATCCAACAGCCAGTGAAAGACTCAGTAGCTTCGGTATCAGGTTAAGATACTTGAAATGAAATGAGGACATGCAACAGGTCAAATCCAGACCTAGATTAGATAACTGACTTCACTGGTATCCATTCACTTATACCAGAGTTCAATTTAGCCCATTTATGCAGGCTCTTGGCCAGAGAGTAAGCAGTGGGAGGAAAGAATGTTGGTTCTAATCTATGGTACTGGGAATATACTAGCAGATGATCTCATACAAGACAATGTTTCCTGAATAACGAGCGTCACCTAGCATTAGAGTGATTACTATGGGGGAAATAGCCACTGTTGTATCCATTATGGAGATGAGAATTATTGTAGATTGCTCAGCAAAGAAAAAAAGTTTACACAAGCAGCTAAGTAGTGTTATGGGGCCAGAGCCTGAACAGATGCTGAAAAGGAGAGGTGCATAGCCTAAAAATGTTTCAAAGAAATAGAGTAGGAACAGCTGTCATATTTCTTGCTACAATACAAGGAAAAAAAAGTCAGTTATAAAAGTAAGCTCTATGTTTAGGAATTCCAGTGAAATGGAGGAGTTTAACATGTATGGAGATGGATCCTCTTAGAGAAGGGCTCTATTTAAATTTACAATCTGAGGATTCTTGGCCACATGGTGAAACTGTTCTGTCAGTCTCTGAGCTAGCTGGACCAGATCTTTGGACATAATCCAAGCTATAAAATCTAGGATTACTTTGTACTGCATTTTAGAGAGTCCACTCAGAGGGGCATAGCAAAGCACATATATTTAAAAAGATTAATGCTATTGGACTGTGTATTGAATCTGATTTTTTTCAAATACCTTCTAGCTTGGTTATTAAACCTTATACTTTAACATGTACAGCTGCTTGATATATGATAAGGAGGAGGATAAGGGCTTTGGGGGGGCGCAGGGATGGGATCACAGGCAGCTGCGGGTTGGGGTAAGGGGCACTGGCAGGGCTGGGTGGGCAGGGCTGGGATCAAGACTGCGTCACCATCATTTCTGCTAGTTCTTCCTCTGCCTGCACTGTTCAGCCTCTCAGCCTTGGGGGCAGGTGAGAAGCAGGCCTCAATGGCTGAGGAGGAGAAGGAGGAGGATCCAGCTGCCCCAAAGTGCAGTGGCCATAAGCCTCCCAGACCCAAGAGGAGATGGAGAGCGCTGGTGGTGAGAGATTCCTTTCTGAGGGGAACAGAGGCATCCATTGCTGACCTGACATGTCCCAGGGGGCACGCTGCCTGCCTGGAGACTGTGTCCAAGGAGTTACAGAAAGATAAATATTTTTGACAAATGGAGTGAGAATGTTTATAAAATTTGCAGATGACACCAAGCTGGGAGGGGTTCCAAGCATTTTGGAGGACAGGATTAGAATTCAAAATGACCTTGATAAATTGGAGAGACCGATCTTAATTCAAGAAGATGAAATTTAATGAAGTATTTCACTTAGGAAGAAAAAATATTAGATGCACAGCTACAAGTTGGGAATAAATGGCTAGATGGTAGTACTGTGAAAGAGGATCTGTGGATCTCAAATTGAATTTGAGTTAGTGTGATGTAGTGGCAAAAAAGGCTAATATTCTGGGGAGTATTAACAGAAATAATGTATGTAAGACACAGGAGGTAATTGTTCCGCTCTACTCAGTACTTGTGAGACCTCAACTGGAGTAGTATGTCCAATTCTGGGCACAATACATTAGGAAGGATGCAGACAAATTGGAGAGAGTCCAGAGGAGAACAGCAACGTGCGATAAGGTTTAGAAAACCTTAAAAAGGAAGATTTGGGGAGGAGGGGGAAAGAGGGGAAGAGATTTGATAAATCTTCAAATAAGTTAAGGGCTGTTATAAAAAGAGGACTCTGATCAATTTTCTCCATGTCCACTAGAAATAGAACAAAAAGTAGTGGTCTTAGTCTGCAGCAAGGGAGATTTAGGTTAGACATAGGAACAACTTTCTAACTATAAGGGTAGTTAACCTCTAAAATAGGCTTCCAAGGGAGACTGAAATCTTCACCATTGGAGGTTAAGAACAGGTTGGACAAACATCTGCCAGGGATGGTCTAAGATTACTTGGTCCTGCCTCAGTGCAGGGGGCTGGATTTGAGGACTTTGAGATTCCTTCCAGCCCAACAGTTCTATGATTCTAAAATTCATTTTGGTTAATAGCAACTGCTCTGACTTTCCTTGATTTGAAGTTCTGCACAGTAGTGTATGGATTGATGCCACTGCATGCACTGATACCACTGCAGCTTTATCTTTGCTAAAAATCACCAATTTAAAAAATTGTCTAGGTCTTACCAAAAGGAAATTCTGGCAGATCAATAAAGCCCTGCTTCCCACAGTCAGGAGTATGGAAAGCAAGTGGCTGAGACATCAGGTGTGCTTTCAGTTTAGCAGCTTCCAAGCCCTCTTTCATGAGCTTCACAGTTCTCAGGCAAGTCTCTGGATCAAAATGGCAGTTCACTCCAACAATAGAAGCACCTGTGAAGAAGACAACTTTCCAGTTACACTGCTTTCCAAGAACTGGGCAATGACTTAATAGCAATGAAAATTCTTAGCCAGAGTGAGGCTGAATGCTTTGGAAGCAAAGCATTCAACCTCAACACTACCAGTATGACCGCAAGCCAATCAGAGCAAAATCAAGTGGCAGGACAGGAGACCAAGACACTCTTAAGATCTTGCATGGTTTCCCTCCCATTCTTTAATGTGAAAGCTGTCTTTTCTGTATGTGACCCATACTGCATTCATTTCCCTCATCTCCTGTTTTTCCCTCCAACTCGTACCATCATCAGTGTTATCACATGCCCCATCCCCTTTTCCAGCACCAACATCCAGTGGCTTTAGCCCACCTTTTTGCCCCCTGTGATCCTGGGACTGCTTCAGCAGCCCAAGTAGAGCAGTCTTAGGACTGCTCAACTTTATGCCAGTTACTTATGGCTCAGTGATCTGTTCTAACAGCCACGGATTACCAAGGCATAGAGACTCCCTGGCTATACCCCCCTTTTTGCAAGATGAATCTTGAGATGTAGAGATTATAAGGCAGGAAAGCAACCTGGTTACATTTATTAATTATAACCACTACCCTACCTAGTTGAGATGTGTACTTTTATGTTCCTTGTGTAGGTGCCTCAGTTCGTCTCATACTCCTAAAACTAAATATTTTTAAGAGTATATGGGGAGGAACTTTCTTACCAGCCTTTACCAGTTGGACAGCACATTCTCCAGGTGGTACACCATGCAAGTCTCCCTCTGGACCAATGCACATGGTAGCCGCAACTGGCTTCCCAGATTCTTTTAAGGTTTCAACAGCCCATGCAGCTTCTTCAATATGTTCAAAGTACTGAAAGAAAGTAAATCTAATCTATTTTCTTGTGTCTGAGGACCCAGCCTAAGTGTTACACACTTCTTAATCTCTACTCCTCCCACCCAGGTAGATCTCAGGGCCTGAGTCTCCTCTCATTTACATTGGCGTAACTGTTACTCTTAACTTACACTGCTATAAAGATTAATAGTATCAGACCCTCAGCCTCCATCACTGGGATTTAGATTATGTTTGTACAATTTGTTCTTTGTACATGGCTGTGCATAGCGCCCCAGAGAAAGAACTATGCCTTTGAGGCTGGATTCCTTCCCTGTTCCTCCCTTGCTCCAAGTGCGTGGTCATTTGTTATTGTTTAGTGCCAGAAGCAGATTATTAACCCTCCTATCTCACCAGCTCTTCTGTTCTCTGCCCATTCCTTGTCTCCACTCATTCCCACTTGCCTGCATGGCCCCTGCTAAACCCTTCCACACCTGCAGTGGAGATGTGGGGAGACCACACTGGATCAGAGATAGGAGGAAGGTGTTATGCCTCCTTATGCTCCTGTGTGGCCGCAATCTGGCCCTGAATAATCACAAAGATCCCAGTTCCACAAGGAATACCAAGAACTGTCATCAGCATCATTTGAAGGATTACGGGCCAAATACTGATAAACCTCTTCCACTTCAATTGAAGTCAACAAGACTGAGAAGTGCTTAGTACCTCTCTGGATTTAGCTGCAAATGAAGACATAGGGGTCAATTTTCCATTCTACCTTGTAAAGGTTCTACAGAACACCAGTCTGGCAGCATAAAGGAGCTGTTAAAGTAGCAGGCCTGCCCAGAAGGGAATGTTGCTGATACAGGGTCTTCCCCAGATGGACAAAACTGACAGTCAGTTCCACCTCATCACCCTCAGAGGATGTGCTGGAATGTGACCAGAGGACTGGGACCATGCCTGGAGCACTGCTGCGTCCAGCTATTATCAAGGGTCATGGGCAGCAGAGTGCAACTTAGAACAGTCTTAAGGTTCCTCTAATTTAGGATGGTAGCGGAGAAGGCACTCGGAATATAGAGAGGTGCAAAAGTGGGGTAAATCCCCATGACCCGCCCCTTTTATTCCTACACAGACAAGAACAGAGATTTGGTGTTAGGGTCTCGGTTGCATTCTACACTACAATGTCTGCAAGTATTGTATTTGGAAAAAATATATCTGCTACTATTTGTGTAAGAGCACAATAGCAAATTTTAAAGGAGGCATCGAGATGTGTGAATTCCCAAAAAACTGACTAAAGACTTCAATTCTAAGCTGGCAAATTGCATCAACTGAAGGCACTTGGTTTCTTTACAGTTACAGTTGGATTTACCTCTGCAATTAAGAAGTCCACATTCTTTTTGACAAAGACATCCAACTGCTGACGAAAAATTGCTTTAACCTCAGCTTCATCCCTGCCACTCAGATATGTTGGTGTCTGACTGACTCCTCCAGCTACCAAAGCATCTTCTCCTTTAGCCACTTCCTTTGCAATATCACAAGCAGCTTCATTCACTGTCTGGCCCTGAAATATGAGAGCAGACTACATCAGTACTGATTTATTACAGAGATGCCTGCATTTCAGAAGAAAAATGAGTTTTAGGAACCATAATCAGTTTCATGTTTAAAATTTCAAATTAGTTTTAGAAATAGACTGTGCCTCATTAAAACATTTTAAAGTACCACGTAATGTCACACCATCTGAAACTTGTCATAATATGAAGACATTAAATTGTTTTAGCAGCATGTTAGTAAAATAAAGGTCAACGGATCATGTCCTTCAGGCTAGCTAATAGGGCACATAACTATCTGACACTGTCATCTGACACTAACATTATCGTGATTGATGCCTATGGTGGTGTATTGTTAGAACAACATTTTGCTTTTATTTATACATCTTTACCCCGATATAATGCTGTTTTCGGGAGCCAAAAAATCTTACTGCATTATAGGTGAAACTGCGTTATATCCAACTTGCTTTGATCCTCCGGAGTGTGCAGCCCTGTCCCCCCGGAGTGCTGCTTTACTGTGTTATATCCAAATTCATGTTATATTGGGGTAGAGATGTAGCAGCATCTTGCATTTGCAAACTATTTTGCAAATATATTTGATTAATCTCACAATTATATAACATTCATTTTGATAATTCTGAATATTCATCAAAAATACATGATGGTTTTGGGATAAGCTGCATTACTAAAGAGTACCAAGTCTATCTGGTTTCTCACACTTCACCGTGGATCAAGTCTGTTGATTAACCTGTTGTACTGCGTACCTGACTGGTTACTCACCAGTTATCACAGTATGGATATTTAAAGGTTGGTTTGTGTGTTTTTTGGTAAGTGAACTGTATATAAAGAGACAACATATTTCCAAGAGATTTTAATCATGCTAAGATGTTTTGGATCTCTCATAGTCAAGCCATAATTAAATTTAATTAGTATGTATACAACAATCCTCCATCAAGATATTTTATATATCCCATATAAAGATCCTCTTATGAATTTTCTGCTTATAAAAATAATGCTTATGTAAGCAAGTATTTGGTTTCAAACAAATTCTTCTTTACAGTTCAAAAGACCACCTATGGGGCATAATATGGATATGTTTATTTATAATATATATGGATTTTCTATGTAAGAATGGATGTTTATAATTGAGAAGTGTTGATTGTCTGTGGTTGTTATATCATAATTTGGAATCTCAAATTACTAAGCTGGATCTTGTACATACATCTGTGAAGATCTAAGAAATTTTAAATCAGAGTAGCATTAATTATCCCATTGTAAGATAATACATCAACAAATTTAAATATATAGGTATATAAAGGAAAACTGATATCAGTACTTATGTTTGATTAATCAATGTAGACTGAAAGCCAAGTTCTCTATACACCTGTTAGCAGTGCTAAGAGAATTGTGAAAACAAATTAAACAGGGGGGAAAAATAATATTTTGTTTAAAAGGTCATGATTTGGAATTTATAGAACAACAGCAAAATTTTCCCTATAGATATGGAAGCATGTCCAACCAATAAAACAGGGATTCAAAAAAAAAAAAAAAAAAAAACTAAAGCATTTGTCTTCTTTATGCAAGTTCAATCACTCACTCTGAATGAATTAATAAAAACATAGGTAAATATGCACAATGTTAATCGGATAAAAGAATTTAAGAAAAAATGTTTATAGTAATGTTAGAAATAAAGTCATTTGAATGCATTCTGATCATAGAGTAATGTATAGCCACTCTGTTTTGAGACACTTGCATATTGGGATCTTCTTGTCAAAACAATGCACAGTGCCAGAATAGGAGTAATGACTCAGGGCCCAACGTTTCCTTCCTTTTGGGATATTAGCAACTCTTACATACCTACATACATTGGAAATTATTTGTATCTTCTGGTAGAATCAGGCTCGGCATATTATCATTAACTGGATGGAAGTATGAAGTCAGGCTGAATAGGAGTTATGACAGTCTAAGTGGGCAAGACCTGGTGATGTGGTGTAAGAGCAGAACTAAGTATCTCATTCTGATACACACAGTGGCTTGTGGGTAACCCTGATTTGTTAATTAGGGTCCAAATGCTGCCCCAGCACTTAACCTGAGTAATTTCTCAGGGCATGGAGATCTCCACAGGGATGAGGGGAGGAATTTCTTCCCCTCATAGAATCCTCTCCATGTACCAAAGGCTTGAGCAGGCATGTGACCCCCTCACAGGGAAAAGAATGAGAGGAACCACACAGTGGTAAACCAAAAGACTTGCTACCACAGGGCAGAGCTCTAAGCTGGAGTCCACACCCACTCTTGTACCCTGTGGGCTCACAATATCTTTCTCCTCCCAGTGCAGCACAATCACAGTAGTCCTACTGTTAGGGCCCCTCTTCACCTGAAGAGGGGGCAAGATTGAGGACCAAAACCAATATTTTGGATGTACTGGTTATTGCTGTGTTGCAGATGATATGCTCTTAGCACGTATTCCTTTTTTTTTTGTTATCCACATATTATCTTCTCTGGAACTGGGTTGTTTCTCCAGATGCTGAAGGATTTCCTGTTACCACTGATCTTGCTGTTTGTGGATTCAGTCCTTAATGTACTCTACTTAAGATAAATAACTAGTTATTTGGAGTTAAGTTGAATAAAAAGATGACTCAATAGTCCTCCCCCCTCTTCTCACCACTACCCATGTTTTGATTTTTTCCCATTGCCATTGTAACCAGAGGTCCTTCCTACCACTTCAGACTATGAAATCATAAGCCCTCCCCATTTGATTGGGATTTTATTTTCATGCCCTTGAACTGGCTAAATTAGCTTGACAAGCTGTAAAAAGAAGCCTCCATGTTCAAACCAGAGAAGAGTATCCATTTTCCATAGATACCATTAAAACCATGTTATACTCACAGATATTTTATTCAGCTACGTAGTTGCCCATTATTCTCTAATTTATCTTCGCTGGCATAAAAAGTGAATGTCTGTAAAACATTTGATCAGCTCTGAGGATTCCCGATGAAGTTGACGAACTGCAAGGTATTTAAAAAAAGGCAAAAAACGTTTGATATGGTTGTTTACTATTTTAGCACCTGTTTGTACAGTTACATTTTTATTGGTTAGGTTATGTTAGCTTAGGAAAGGTTCTGAATTAATGGTATTGTAAAAAGACATCTTCTACTTAGTTTTGTAGCAAGTATAGTATCTGCAGCGAACACTGCCACCTTCTCTGTTGATTTACCTCCTAACCTGGAGGGACAATTTATAGAGGGAAAGCAGACAATTCAGTCTCCTTAGCCAGTCAAACAGCCTCTGCTGAGACTGTCAGTCTCCAGTAAGGTGATGTTGATCTGCAGTGATCTGTCTAATCAATCAGAGAACCTTTTATCCTACAATCACCCTGACAGTAAGCTCACTCACTGAATCTTTGGCACCTTGCCTATCTTTTGCTGTAGTCTGTTCTGCAGAACTCCCAAGTTGTAGTCCACAAATTGACATTCCTGAATGTACCCCAGAACTTGACACACTGCAATCAGAATTGTATTTGTTCAGCCCCTGCCAGCTGAAACCCAAACATCACATAGATAGAAATAGTTTTAGGGCCCTGAAAGGCAAAGCTATGCAGCTGCACGTTTGCAGTTTTGCTATCAGAATGGGAGGGTGGGACAGGAAGTTAAGGTTCCCTGAAAATAGAAGGAATATTTGGACAACCAACCTCAGTTTTAGGCACCTTTGACAAGTAAGTTTTATTGTTGTTCTGATTAGAAATACTTTTCTGATAAGGAGAATAATGAATTGTTATTGGCTGTTTTAGGGAAATTGTTAGCCTACCAGAGAGTATTATGAGCTATGTGCTTTGTCAGGAGAAAATTTATAAAAAGTTTAGTTAGAACGTGTACTTTGGAGCAGTCTGAGGAAGATTTATTTTGGGCAAGGATCTGATAACTAAGTTCTCCAGCATCTAGACAGAAGGAGGGGGCCCCAGAAGCCTGGCTGTTGAGTCCTCAAAGCTCTCTAACTTTGGTAAATATAAGTTTAAATATGCTCTGAGCCTACTGTGACAGCATGCATGTGCTCTGATCTAATAAAAGAGTAGTTTTAGGTAAAAGCACTCTGGTTTGTATCACATTTCAGACAGAGGAACTGAGTCCCCATTGATTTATTCCTGACACCACCTGGAGAGAAACAGTTAAGTTACCATTGCTTTGGGTTCTGCAAACTCTGGCTAACAAGTGTCACTTAGCAGGATTGCTGTAACGTAGTAAAGTGAAGAGGAAAAGGAAAGCAGATGTCAGCAAAAGAAAGAGGAAGTATGGAAAGAGATCAGACTAAGGGCATGTCTACACTTATGGCTAACGCAGCACTGCTGCCATTGATGCAGTAGTGTCCACTTTAGCAGGTCTGGTGAAGACACACGAAGCGATGCAGAGTGCTCTCCCATCGACTTCTGTACTACACCTCCTCGAGAAGCATATGGTAAGTCAGCAGGAGAGCATCTCTCATAGTCACAGTGGAGTTTAGGAAGCACTGTAAGTTGACCTAAGTAACATAACTTAGATTGACTTACAGCTGTAGTGTAGACAGCCCTAGATCAGTGTGAGAAAGGAAACAACAACTGCCCAGGAAATTAGTCAACAATGAAGATAAGGGATCTGCTCTAGCCTGTGAAAAAAGAAAATATTAATTGTAGCACTGTGGTCACTTACTGCTGCCTGAGTGCCCCTTTTTTCTCGTTCACAGGGCTCCTTAAACTCCACACAGTCCAAAGGAAAGTTACAATATTCTCTGCCTGGGGTCCAATTTATTCAGTCCCCAGGTACATACTGACACTCTGGGCCCCAATCCCAGTTTGGAGTTCCTCTCTTTCCTTAGTTGGAGGGTTCCCAGCCCTCTTTCCCAGAGCTGGGTCAAAGTTCAACGTCTCTGCAGGAACCAGGCTTGCTCCCTCCAGCAGCTTCTTCAAGCCAACTAATGCTTCTGTGGCTTCTGTTTCCTGAGCATCTCCCAGCTTACCTCCAGGCTTCCTACCTGAAACCACCTCTATCACTCTCTCAACTCCCTTTTCTCTGTAACTTTCTGCTGGCTTTTATATCAGAATCATTTGATTCCTCTCAGGTGGGGCTCATCTTGTAATCAGGGCTGGCTTAGCCCCAAGCTCTCCAGCACACAGGCAAGCCAGCCTGTCACAGGAATAACTATCAGTCTTGCAAATTAAAGAGCACAAAAGCAATATTTTATGTGAAAATGTTAGTGTACTGCCAAGCACCCTCCTCTTATGACCAGCATTTGCTATTCCCCCTTTTCTATCCAAGCTTAATACTATTTATTATTTGTATGGTGGTAGCACCCAGAAACTCCAACCATGACCAAGGGCCCATTTTACTGGGCATTGTACATATATAATGAAAAGAAGGTCCTTGCACCCAAAGAACTTGCAATCCTAAAACAAATGTCATGTGTCCCATAAAGTTAAATGTAATGCTTTTGTTGAGCCCAATCCTGTACTTTTGGAGGCAAAACTTCCAGTGATTTTAGTATAATTTTACCTACAAGATCAGGTCTATTAGAAGTAATCAGTGATCAGTTTGTATATAGAATGCTGCAGTTGTCACAATAGGTAAACAGAGATTAACAATTTATTTTACACACAGTCCACTAAACGGAAACCAGACAGATGGTAATTTCACCACCCTAGGGAGATATGAAATAGTAAGATAGAAATGTAAGCCCCTGTATCCCACAGTCAAAGCTTAGCCACACAGTCCCTTGGACTTTTATAGAGGTGTATGGTTACATGATATAAAAATGTCTATTTCCAAGGCCAATGTTTGGAGAGGTTTTTAAAAAAAGCCTTTGATATCATATCATATATATATTGCTGATAGACAACCTGATTCATTAGCCAACTCTGTGGATGCAACATAAGGACTAGAAAACACAGTCTTCAAGAAATACAGGCTTCCAGCCCAGATCTAGCTCAAATGGTAGTCACTAGAGTTACTCCTGGGGGGGCTTCTGCACCACTACACATCCGCAGAATTTATGCCTCCACTGATTTCTTTGCTTCCCCACAGAAAAATGACTTACTGCTGGGAAGGGCTGCATGACCGCTCTTGTGGCTTCAGAATGTTTTGGGTGCCCAGGGCAGCTGGCAGAGAGATAAATCACTGTGGGGCAGGGGAAAGACCTGGCTGGTGGCTTCTACCCTGCACCAGGCTGAGCTGCTAGTCCCAGCTGGACTGGGGAGGGCGAGACTTCCTCTTCCCTTGCATGGCATTCAGGTCTGAGTCAGATACACTCTCAGATTTCTTCCCTAGCTGCAGAAAACTCTGCAAACTCCTCTCCCTGTTTCCTGCACCCATCACTCTTCAGCTGCAGGGGGAGGGATCACTGTACAGACAGCTGCTTCCCCATCCGCCCAAGCCCCGTGCATCTAGATGCCATCATACCCAGACCTATCGGCCAAGCCTCACTCCTACCCGCACTCAGAACCCACCTTGACAAGCCCTACTCCTCCTGCTCCTGGACCATACTGACAAGCCAGTCGCATCCCCATCCCACTGAGCCCCAACCAGCTGCACCTGGACCCCCACTCCACTGAGCTCCACTGCCTCACAATGTGCTCTCCAATGTCCATGCTGGAGGCCTCCATGTTTATTTGACAAATAACATTTGCAGAATTTTAAAATATTGTGGGCAGGATATTTTTATTTTTTGGCATAGAATGCCCTCAGGAGTATAGAGTGTGGATGTGTCTACACTACGGGATTATTCCGATTTTACATAAACCGGTTTTGTAAAACAGATTGTATAAGTCGAGTGCACGCGGCCACACTAAGCACATTAATTCGGTGGTGTGCGTCCATGTACAGAGGCTAGCGTCGATTTCTGGAGCATTGCACTGTGGGTAGCTATCCCGTAACTATCCCATAGTTCCCGCAGTCTCCCCCGCCCATTGGAATTCTGGTTTGAGATCCCAACGCATGGTGCAAACACAGTGTCGCGGGTGATTCTGGGTAAGTGTCGTCACTCAATCCTTCCTCTGTAAAAGCAACGGCAGACAATCATTTCACGCCCTTTTTCCCCTGGATTGCCCTGGCAGACACCATAGCATGGTAACCACGGAGCCTGTTTTGCCTTTTGTCACTGTATGTGTACTGGATGTTGCTGACAGAGGCGGTACTGCAGTGCTACACAGCAGCATTCATTTGCCTTTGCAAGGTAGCAGAGATAGTTACCATCCCTATTGCACTGTCTGCCATTGTAAATCGGCGATGAGATGACGGTTATCAATCATTTTGTACTGTTTACAATTGGAAATTAGCGATGACAGTTATCAATCATTTTGTACTGTCTGCTGTTGTCATGGGTGCTCCCGGGTGACCTCGCTGAGGTCGGCCGGGGGCGCATGGACAAAAATGGGAATGACTCCCCGGGTCATTCCCATCTTTATGTTTTGTCTAAAAACAGAGTCAGTCCTGCCTAGAATATGGGGCAAGTCTACTAGAGAGCCAGAGAGCACAGCCGCTCTGAGTCACAGCCCCAAAGATCCCGCAGAAATGATGAGCTGCATGCCATTCTAGAGGGTGCCCGTGCAACAACCTCACCCGTTTCTTCCCTCCTCCCCCAACCCTCCTGGGCTACCATTGCAATGTCCCTCCATTTGTGTGATGAAGTAATAAAGAATGCAGGAATAAGAAACACTGATTTTTTAGCGAGATAAAATGAGGGGGAGGCAGCCTCCCGCTGCTATGATAGTCCAGGGAGTACAGAATCTTTTCTTTAGACACGAAAGGGGGGGGGGGCTGCTGATGGAGCTCAGGCTCCAGCTCCTATGATGAGGACGATTACCAAGCATTCTGTACCGTCAGCCAGGAATGACAGGGAGTCATTCCCATTTTTACCCAGGCACCCCTGATCGACCTCACCGAGGCCAGCCAGGAGCACTCACGGGATGACGACGCTTTTCCACCATTTTGTACCGTCTGCCATCAGGAAAGGAAGGGGAGGAGATGCTGCTGTTCAGCACCACGTCTACCAGCAGCGTGCAGTAGACATACAGTGACACTGAAAAATGGCAAGAAATGATTTTTTCCCCTTTTCTTTCACGGGGGGGAGGGGGCAAATTGATGAGCTATACCCTGAACCACCCCGGACAATGTTTTTTACCCTACAGGCATTGGGAGCTCAGCCAAGAATGCAAATGCTTTTCAGAGACTGCGGGGACTGGGGGATAGCTGGAGTCCTCAGTCCCCCCTCCCTCCCTCCATGAGCATCCATTTGATTCTTTGGCTTTCCGTTACGCTTGTCACACAGCACTGTGCTGAGTCCCTGCTGTGGCCTCTGTCTATCATAGCCTGGAGATTTTTTCAAATGCTTTGTCATTTCGTCTTTTGTAACGGAGCTCTGATAGAACAGATTTGTCTCCCCATACAGCGATCAGATCCAGTATCTCCCGTACGGTCCATGCTGGAGCTCTTTTTGGATTTGGGACTGCATGGCCACCCCTGCTGATCAGAGCTCCACGCTGGGCAAACAGGAAATGAAATTCAAAAGTTCGTGGGGCTTTTCCTGTCTACCTGGCCAGTGCATCCGAGTTCAGATTGCTTTCCAGAGCAGTCACAATGGTGCACTGTGGGATACCGCCCGGAGGCCAATACCGTCGAATTGCGGCCACACTAACCCTAATCCAACATGGCAATACTGATTTCAGCGCTCCTCCTCTTGTCGAGGAGGAGTACAGAAACTGGTTTAAAGAGCCCTTTATATTGATATAAAAGGCCTCGTTGTGTGGATGGGTGCAGGGTTAAATCGGTTTAACGCTGCTAAATTCGGTTTAAACGCGTAGTGTAGACCAGGCCTGTATCTATATACATGGGCAAGTTTGATTCCACTCAGTAGAGGGCAGTGCTGAGCACAGAAACCAGACTACTCTTATCCTGCACTCACACTCTGGAATAACCCAGGAGGCTCCTCTAACAGAACACTGCTTATACCAGCTATTACACAAGAACCAGTCAGGAACATAGCCTACTGCTCAACTTCAGAGTTCTGAAAGTTCTTCAAATCCTGCATCACGCAGCAGTATCAAGTTTCAGTCTCACATCCTTTGAACAGAGACAGTCAAAACACTCCAGCTGGTCATTCATTCCAAACAAAGGGCCACTTCAGAATACTTCTAGGATCCACTAGTTTGTTTTTTCTATCAGCCACTTTCTATAAAGGGTCATTGATACAGCTGGTCAGAAAATTGAAAATGCTTTTTACAATTTTCACAGTCCACATGGATCCTGTTTCTGCTGTGTGACACTACAGCACACCCTCTTCTAGTGCAGTAATGCTCATCATTGTAGTATGCTGGTGCCTATGTTACAGGGTAAAATAAGTGCTGTTCTCCTGTGAGCCAATGGAAATCTTACCCTACACTAAAACAGTTAAAACATGTTCAAGACTCACTCCCTTCTGGGGGGGAGGGTGTGAGTGTGTGCGCATGCATGTGTTACTTTTTTAATAAAGTTATCACAAGAATCCAGCTAACCCTTCTCTGGGCTTGGCTGCTCCTAAAGTTTCTATCTTATGACAGCTGAGCTCCAGAACCTATATTGTGCTAACCACAGGAACCTTTCCTGTGTCTTTTGTATCCTTCATGGGCCAATGAACAGTCAGTCAACAAGGCTGAAATAGCAACTCCCTGAAGGGTTCCAACTTCTGCTAAGAGTGTGGGTCAATAAGAGAGACCACACATTCTCTTACAGTGCCTTAATAATGCTTGACTTGTTTTACCTCCCTCTCCCCACAGGCTTCAAGTGTTCTTCACTGATGATTGTGGCATCCCCAGCAGAGTGCACAGTTCAAAAATCAAGGAACTGGTGATGCAGGTGAACCAATAAAATTGTTTCATAAACATGCAAACTAGATGAATATCCTAAACAACTAGGTAAGGAATTAGCAGGATCTTAAATTTGTCAATATTTAGAGAGGAAGGATAGCTTTATGGTTTAGACACTGGCCTGAAACCTCACAATAAATGGGTTTAAGTCATCAATTTTAAGGCCAGAAGGGACCATCGCGATCATCCAGTCTGACCTCCTGCGTAACAAAGGCCAACACATTTCACCCAGTAATTCCCAGCTGGGGTACAGACTTCCTAGCAGCAAAGAATCCTGTGGCACCTTATAGACTAACAGACGTTTTGGAGCATGAGCTTTCGTGGGTGAATACCCACTTCCTCAGATGCATGTAAATTTGCATCTGAGGAAGTGGGTATTCACCCACGAAAGCTCATGCTCCAAAACGTCTGTTAGTCTATAAGGTGCCACAGGATTCTTTGCTGCTTTTACAGATCCAGACTAACACGGCTACCCTCTGATACCAGACTTCCTAGGTTACTTCTGGCATATCACAAATATCTCTTTACATTTTTAAATCTATTTGTAATAGATTTAAAAATGCCTGTCTTGTCTATTTAGATTGTAAATTCTTTAAAGGCAGTGATTGTCTCTTCCTAGGGGTACAGTGCCTTGCACAATAGACCCCATCATGGTTGGGGCCTCTAGCAGCTACTGGAATCTTAACAATAATTTAAGAGTTCTTTGCAGTCATAGTTCAGGTGTATTAGCTAAAGATGTGCTGTATTTTTAAAGTTTTAAAGTACAACTCATTCAAATAATTTTTTTATTTCAACCCACCATGTGGACAAAATCTGACTTTGCACATATGACCAAGCAATAGTATTAGAAATCTTGCAAGGGTTTCAGTACAGTGATAGCATTTTAAATTGTTTACACATCTCACATTGTAGGCATTTAAGGCTCATTTCTGAACTCTCCTATCTCTACTTAGGTAACATTTCTCTCCCCTAAAAAAACCCACAAAAAAACAAAAAAAACCACACACACACCCTTGCTCTCCCCATCATCTGCCCTGCCCATCTCCTCCCTCACATGGTCTCCTTTCCTTAGTCCTCATCTTCTCCTTCTCTTCCTAGGCTCCCATTCTTTCCCTCAGTTCTTTTTCCCTCCCTGCCCCCTGTCCAGAGCCTCCATCTCTTATGTGCTTTCCTTACAAGGTAGGAGGGATTAGATAGTTCTGTAGCAGTTCTCATACCAACTGGCCACGCCAGCTGCTTCCCCTATTTTCCACTCCTACTTTCTGTGTAACATGACCGTGCAGGGTGGAGAAGCAAAATTCAGCAGTGCAGAGGAGGCACCGCACTGCACAAAGAGAAGTATGTTCACACTTCATATTACGGGAATACATTTATAAATAGTACATAAAGGGTTAATAAATATTATAAGCATGTTATAGACATGAGTAATAGGTTATCAGCGCATTACTAGCAAGTGTCAGAGATGGTTTTAAGCCTTGTTAAAAAGGCATTGTGAGAAGGCTTCCATATAAATAGAGGCTCAAAGAAGACTGAAAGGATTAGGTCAAGGAAATATTAGTTATTTTATAGACCTGTTATAAAGGCTACTTTGGCACTCCTATTTTCTGTATTAAATTTAAGGGCACCACATTCAAAATGTATCAAAGGAAATACTTTTCTACCCATTGTAAACTGGCTTGTGGAATATGCTGCCACAGGATGTTATAAGGACTACTAAGTTTCTAGAAAAGATTGCATACATAAATAGATAATTGCATCTACATTACACTTGTTATGCTATAATTTTCAATCCTCATGCTTTGAGGCAGAAGCTGATCACTTGCTAGGTCACGAAGAAATTCCTCCTCATGGTAGAGAATTGTTCCATTAGGTGCATTTTGGGGGAGACAGAAGAAGGTTACACCATCCATATGTTGCATTGGCCACTGTCAGAGAGAAGATACCTAGTCTGTTCCACTTTAGCATTTCTTATGTTCTTACAGCCAGGGTTTTGGAGCTGTTCTCCAGTTCCAGGCAAAAACCTTCAGTTCCACTGCTCCAGAGCTGCTCTGCGCTCCAGCTCCGGGCTCCACTCCAAAGCCCTGCTTACAGCCTTTAATTTTTTCTCATTTCACTGTGGAGTAAATCTTGAAAGTACGAGAGTATAGTGGAGTATATGAAGAGATCTCTAAGCCCTTACATTCATTATTAAAAACTTCTAATTTCTTGTAGGTATTAAATAAACAAACTATATCATTTTAAGTCAATACACAACTCCTAAAATAGCCCCACTACAACAAAGGTACATGAGTCTTAAATAATCGAGCAGCTGTTTCAATACTTGTATTTAAACACCTGCTAGGAATTCTAATAAAAAAAATATAATTGGTTTATTATATATAGTCAAAGATTTTTACATTCTGCATGATTACAGTTTCTTGTTAAGACTGACCTGCTTCTGGGTGTTCTACTGCAGCTTCTGGAGTCCAGGGTCCAGCTTTTACATAACCTCTCTTTTCAAGAGCTATCACAAATCCTCCATCTCCAATCACAATTTCTCCAGCATCTAGACGTTCTAGAATACCCTGAATAATAAGGGAGGAAAGGTTGATGGACTGTAGCTATGTAGTTTTGTAGGCTACACACTTTTCAAGATAGGGACTTTGTCATCCTTTGTTTTTTGGGAACAGCCAAGCATAATTTGGGGGCTACTGCAATCAGAACAGCAGCAGCAGTAGCAACATGTTATTCTGTTTCTTTAAAGCATCTTTCAGGCTTAAACAATGGCAGAAGGTCAGTTTTCAAAGAATGTAGGATTTTATTATAATAAGCATACATATAGAACCTAGGCTCTCGACTATGATCACAATTTTATTAAAAATTGAAAAATGCACCATTCCCAAAAATCACACGCAAGGGTCCAGTCATGCTCCTGTGAAAATAAATGGTTAAAATCCCACCCATTACGGGCCCTACGTGCTCCCAAAATATTTGTTAACTATTGGAAGAGAAACACTAGTGTCCTACTTTTTTAGTAACTCATTTACTCTTTAACTGAGATAAAGGTCACCTAGGCAATGCTGCAACACAAGTAGCTTGTGGTACAAAATGACACTAGGAAGGTATCATGCCACAGCTAAAAAAGCATGCATGTAACATTTTACTGACACACAAGGGGGATGAGGGCTTCAGCTGGGAGTGCAGGCTCTGCTTGGGGCTAGGGATGAGGGGTTTGGAGTGCAGGAGGGTGCTCAGTGCTGTGATGGAGTCGTTTAAAGGGCAGGAGCGGGCTCTCGGCTGGGGTAGGGGATTGGGGTGCACAGGGGAGAGGCTCTGGCTGGGGGTGCAGACTCTGGGGTGGGTCTGGGGATGAGGGGTTTGGAGTGCAGGAAGGTGCTCCAGGCACCAAATTAAAGGATTTGGAGAGTGATCGGGGCTGGGGCAGGGGGAGCTCAGGGGTGCAGGATCCTGGCAGCAGTAACCTGAAGCAACTCCTGGAAACAGCAGCCTTTCCCCCCTCCAGAGGTGGGGCCACACAGCTCTGCCCCGTCTGCAGGCACCAACCCCGCAGCTCCCATTGACCACGGTTCCTGGTCAATGGGATCTGCAGAGCCGGCACTTGGGGCAAGGGCAGCGTGCGAAACCTCCTGGCTGCTCCTGCTGCCAGGAGCTGTGCAGAGCTGCTGCACACGTGGAGCGGAGCAAGGCAAACCTTAACCCCACTACCCAGCTGGAGCACTGGAGCAGGGAAAGCTCCCAACCCTACTCCCGGGCAGGAGCTCAAGGGCCAGATTAAAATCTTTTTTAATCCCTTTCCTAGGTGAAAGCCATACACAATCATCATGGAAAACTAACTAACTAAGGCCTTTTTAATTTAGGCTCCCCACAGTTTCCTACCCATGCTACCATGAGTGGAGTTGTACCGGTTGGTGCTAGCAACGATAGGAAATTTTAGGGATAATTGGTAGCATAGCTACAGCTTAATTTACTGGATATTAAGGGGAACAGTAAAAGTAGCTGTAAATACAGTGTTTTATATAAAGCAAAATTGAAAAAAAATTTCCCTCTGATCCCTTTCATTTATAGTAATCTTAAGTGTTACTTAGAATAGTTAAAACATTTTCACACAAGTGCAATGTTCCATGAACGTGGTATAATTACATGGTTTCACAGACCCTTTCATGAAGAGATATCTGGTATATGCTATTACTCTGAAACCACTGAATTTTGTTTAGATATTTTTCAAATGTTTGGTCTTATAAGTGTAATGAATTGTAGCCTGTTACCATCAATCAAAGTATATTTCTTCAATTAACTGTCTGACTGTACAAAGGCCCTCATTTATCTATGTACCCTCACAAAAAACATAGGGATTTAGTCATATAAATATATGAAGGAGTAACTTTAATCTTGTACAGTTGCAAGGAAGCTAGGGATAGAAATCCCATCTGATTAAGAATTGTGCATATGGTATTTTAGCAACAACTTAACATACAGCACTCCTAGAATTTTAAAGAATAATGAACACTGTTCATCCAGCATATCAAATAATATAAAACAACAAATGATTCAAATTTATTCCTGGTAAGAACTCATAAGTGGCTTCATTTCCTCACTCATTTGATCAAGCCATTACATTCCAAATATGAATGTTGCAGCATAAAGTTATATGAGAATAATTTATCATAATAATTTAATAGCTCAATGGATACATTTATGATCATGGGATTATATTTTGCTTCTGTTAGCTCTTCAACTTTTCACTGTATCTACCTATTTGTAGAAATGTTTATATATTTACTTTTTGATTTATAAAACAACGGTAAAGTCCTAAAACAGTAGTTTTCAACCTGTGGTCCACGGACCCCTGAAGTTCTGCAGACTAAATCTAAGATTTCCAAAGGGGTGCAACCTACATTTGAAATTTTGTAGAGGTCTGCAAATGAAAAAATGTTGAAGACCACTGTCCGAGGAAAGAGCAGGACTGCAAATTCTGTTACTAAGGCCTTGGCTACATAGGCACTTTACAGCGCTGCAAGTTTCTCGCTCAGGGATGTGAAAAAAACACCCGAGTGCTGCAAGATACAGCGCTGTAAAGTGCCAGGATAAAGAGTGCCGCAGCGCTGGGAGCACGGCTCCCAGCGCTGCAAGCAAACCCCATCAGGATGTGGAGTACGTGCAGTGCTTTGAAGTTTCAAGTGTAGCCATACCCTAAATGTGATAATGCCTGTTGAACCTGCCAACTATAGAAACTGCTTCTCAGCCTCAAAATTGTCTGAAATCAGCTGATGTAGCTGATGAAGTGGGTTTTAGCCCAAAAATTTAGACCCAAATATTGTTAATCTCTAAGGTGCTACAAGTACTCCTATTTGTTTTTGCTGATACAGACTAACAAGCCTACCACTCTGAAACCTGCTGAAATGCCCTGGGAGGAAAGGGTCTGTGGCTGGAAAAAGGTGGCAATATCAGAGAGATGACTACTGCTGTTCTCAGAACAAGAATCTGCCTCACTCAATTTGCATGACCGTTCTATTTCCCACTCCCTACCTCAGCTATGCACTAGCAGCAGCAACTCCAATGGGAGCAGGGGGCGGTGCCCGCCCATGGTAGCTCAGCAAAGCTGCGTCTCCAGACTCTGCAAGTGAGGGGTTTAAACCCTTAGCGGGAGCTTTGGCAGCCGCTTCTCCTTGGAGCACGTTACGGAACAGCTGGAGCAGCCACAAGCAGCTACCCACAAGGGACATGCCGGGCCGACCCCTCCCATCCCCCCAGCGGCAGGGCCGGCTTTAAGCCAGTTCAACCAATTTCCCCGTATCGGGCCCCGCACCTAAGAGGACCCCATGCCCAAGCCCTGCTGGTGCGCTGTACTGGGGTGGCCCGGCTTCCCCAGGGGGCAATTTAAAGAGCCTAGGGCTCCCAGCAGGGACTGGAGCCTCAGGCCCTTTAAATTGCCACCAGAGCCCCACTGCTGGAGCCCTGGCGTAGGGCTGTGGGGCTCTGGGGGCTATTTAAAAAGTCTAGGGCTCCCCTTGCTTCTACCGTCCTGGCCCTTTAAGTAGCCACTGGAGCCCCACCACTTCCCCAGGGCTCCTGTGGCTATTTAAAGGGCCAGGGTGGTAGAAGCAGGAGAGCCCCAGGCCCTTTAAATAACACCCAGAGCCCTGGGGTAGCAGGGGGCTCCAGCTGCCTCTGCTGCCCCGGTCCTTTAAATAGCCCCCGGAGCCCCGTCGCTTCCCCAGGGCTCCCACGGCTATTCAAAGGGCTGGGGCAGTGGAAGCAGAGGAGCCATGGGCTCTTAAATAGCCCCCAAGCCCTGGGCTGCTGCTGCTACCCTGGTAGGGGAGAAAGGAGTAGAAGGTACTTACCCTGGTAGGGGAGAAAGGAGTAGAAGGTACTTACCCTACAGGGTGGGCTGTACCCCCTGTACCCATACCCCCCCTCCCACAGCCAGCCCCTGCTGCACCCCCTGCCTGCACCAGCCCCGCACTCCCTGCTCTGTCTCCAGCCAACCCCTGCCGCACCCCCCTACCTGAAGCCAGCCAGTCCCACACTCTGTCTCCAGCCCTGCCAACCCATGCCACACCCCCCTACGGCCCTGCCTGAAGCCAGCCAGCCCACCCCACCCCATATCCCCGTCTCCAGCCAGCCCCACAACCCTTGCCTTGCCTGCAGCCAGACCCTACCTCCAGTCAGCCCCTGCCCTGCCTCCAACCAGCTCCATGTCCACTGGTGCCCTGCAGTTCCCAGGGCAGTCACCCTGCACACCTGCTTCAATTAGGGGGGGCAGGGAGCAGCTAGGACCTACACCTGTGCACACCCTAGGGTGACCATACAGCAAGTGTGAAAAATTAGAACAGGGGGTGGGGGGTAATAGGCGCCTATATAAGAAAAAGATCCAAAAATTGGGACTGTCCCTATAAAATTGGGACATCTGGTCACCCTAGCACACCCCCAGGGAGTGGTGGGGACCCACACATGTGAAACAGAACCCATTTCTAGTTCTGGCCCATCTTTTTAAAAAAAGAACTTTAGGTAGGGGTAACATACATCTCTATTTTCCCAGACATGGCCAGCTTTTTGGTTCTTTAATCACCATCCGGGAGGAATTTTTAAAAATAGGGACATATGGTAACCCTATTGGTACAAAAAAAATACATACTGTGGCACATCCCTTAAATCAGAACTTTTTACAGGGAACTGGTTGCTAAGAAATGAAAGGCTTTTTTTTTTTTTTTAAACAGGGATTTTTTTTTTAGTTATCCCTGCTGGGGCCCCACAGGAAATGTTCGAATTGGGCTGTGCACTTCCTAAAGCCGGCCCTGCACAGCGGCTCCAGGGAGCCTGCACTTGGCATGGACTGGGGACTTCCCACGCCCCCAGCGGCTCCGAGACAGGCGCGAGTCCCCGGGCATTTACCTTCTTCTTGGCGTGCTGGGGGCTCGCTGCAACAGGCGGCGACTGCATCTTTCTGGGGCCTTAACAGTGCTGCCTTTGCACCCAGACACTTACTGACGGCAGCTGGAGTCTGTCCCGGCGGCACAGCGAGTCTCGCGAACACAGCCCAGCCCGCCCCTTTATAGCCTCGGAGGAGGGGCGGGATGCGGGGTGGGACCTGGGTGGCCGGGGCTGCCCTCCCCCCTGGCCCGCTGCGACCGACGTGGTGTAACTTCACACTCGCTGACAGGGAAGGCAGCAGGACCGTGTTCGCTGGGGGGTGACTCCGTGTCCCCGCTCCCCACCCCCGCGGGCGGGGCGGGGCGGGGCGGGTCCGGCCCCTCTGCTAAGGGCATTGGCCACTGGGGGTGCCGGAGGAGGCAGTTTTCCATTCCTGCCGAGTGAGCCGAGCCAGCGAGGATCCAGCACGCGCCATGCTGCGGGGCGCCCGGCGGCTGCTCCCACCCCAGCTGCGAGGCCGAGAGCTCGCCTTACCCCGCCGGGCGCGCCCCCTTAGCACTGCGGGGCGGTGAGTCCTGCCTGCAGGCTAGAGCCTGTCCTGCCTGGGGGTGGTTTGCGGCGCGCGCTCTCATCGCGTTTTTCTGGAGGGAAAATGTTGGTGAGGATGGAAGAACTTCGCTAGGCGAGAGCTTCCCTGTGCCCAGGCGCCACTCCCGCGGCAGCTGTTGTATGACCCCGAGTGACAGGCAAGAGCGGGCGAGCTGACCTAATATAGGTCTCCCCTGTCCCTAAATTCTGCCATAGCCATTCCCTTCATCGTTTTAACAGCTGAATAACAAAGTAAGTGCTGCAATTCACAGAAAAGAGGCACCCCCGAATCACACCAGTTTGCTAGGTTTGACAGCAACAAAGGCTTTAAAATACTAGTGAAAGGCCTCAGACAGTTTTGGCTTCATTACAAGTGAAGAGAGAAATCCATACTAGCAGCTGCTGCTAAAATTAAACGTATTCATAGCAGGAGCTAGCCAAAGAGCTCTCTAAACCACTTACTGTTAGTTTTTAACAAATCTTAGAAACCTAGGGAAAGTCCAAAGGATTGGTGGAATGCCAGGGCATTTCCAATGTTTAGAAAGGGAACCACAGACCATATTAGCTTGAGCTCAATCATTGGCAAAATACTGGACTGGTTAATCCGGGACTGTATCAAAGAATTAGAAGCTAAAAATACAATTAATGCCAGTTTAGCATGTTTTTTTAATGGAAGGTAGGTCTTGTCAAGCATTACTTTTTTAAAAAGAACAGGATTACAGCAACTATGTTGATTTACTCTACCTGGATTTCTCTGTGGCATTTGATTTAGCACCAAATGACATTCTGATTTTTAAAACCGCATTACATGGAACCATCAGGGCACACCTTAGATCAGTGTTTCCCAAACTTGGGATGTCGCTTGTGTAGGGAAAGCCCCTGGCGGGCCAGGCCAGTTTGTTTACCTGCCGCGTCTGCAGGTTCGGCTGATTGCAGCTCCCATTGGCCGCGGTTCATTGTCCCAGACCAGTGGGGCCTGTGGGAAGCGGCACGGGCTGAGAGACGTACTGGCTGCCGCTTCCTGCAGCTCCCATTGACCTGGAGCAGTGAACTGCACCCAGTGGGAGCCATGACTGTCTGGACCTGTGGACACGGCAGGTAAACAAACCGGCCCGGCGCACCAGGGCTTTCCCTACACAAACGGTGTCCCAAGTTTGGGAAACACTACCTTAGATGGATAAAAATGGCCTCACTAACAGATCCCAAAATTTAGTTATTGGAGAGATGTTTCTAGAGGGGTCCACCAGGGATTGTTCTTGCTCAAACATTATTGAATATTATTATCAATGATTTAGAGTAGACCATGATATATATAATCTTTGCTGGTAAAGTTTGCAGATGACTCAAAAATTGGTGGGGTAATAAATAACAAGGAGGACAGGTTACTGTTACAGAGTGCTTTGAATTGGTTGGTTTAAGTAGTCACAATCCAACAAAATGGATTTAATAAAGTTGAATTAAAGGTAACACATCAGGGAACAAAGAATTCAGGTTATACCTACAGGATGGGATACTTGGTTTTGGAAAGCAATGACTCAGAACAGGATTTAGGGGTCATCATGGGTAACCACCTCAACATGAGCTCTCCTTTCAAGGCTGTGGCAAAAGGGCTAATGCAGTCCTAGGATTTATAAAAAGCTGAATATCAGGTAGAAGTGGGGAAGTGATTTTGATTTTGTACACAGCTTTGGTAACACTGCCACTAATACTAATGCTGTGCCCAGTATTAATGTCTGCATTTCAAGAAAGATGTAGAAATACTGAAGAAAGATCAAAGGAGGGACACAGAAATGATCTAGGAGCTGTTGTGGGTTTTTTTGTATGTTTGGTTTTTTTGCCTTCCTCTGAAACATCAGAGTGTGGCCACTGTTGTAGATGGGGCACTGGACAGGGTGAACCAGTGTCAAATGGACACAGAGTGTGAGGCCAGAAAGGATCACCAGATCATCTAGCGTTATGAGATGGTATAGAGCAGTGGTGGGCAATCGGCTGGCAGGCTGTGGGACACTTTGTTTACATTGACTGTCGGCAGGCACGGCCGCCTGCAGCTTCCAGCTGTTGTGGTTTGCTGTTCCCGGCCAATGGGAGCTGTGGGAAGTGGCACAGGCCGCACAGACTTGCTGGCTGCTGCTTCCAACAACTCCCATTGGCTGGGAATGGCAAATCGTGGCCACTGGGAGCTGTGGGTGGCCACGCCTGCAGACGGTCAATGTAAACAAACTGTCCTGGGGCCCACCAGTGGATTACCCTGATGGGCCGCGTGCGGGACGCAGGTTGCCCACCACTGGTATAGAGGGTCTGCTGCCTTAGATGCCTAGCCGGTCGTCTTGCTCAAATGCTCAGGGTCTTACTGATCACCAGATCTCAGTTCAGGAAGAATTTTTTCCCCAGTTCAGATTGGCAGGAACCTTGGGGTTCTTTCACCTTTCTCTGCATCATAGAGCATGGATTACCAGCTGGTATCATCTGTCATATCCAACCTAATCAGTTCCCTGCTATTGCAGGGGCATTGGGCACTGGTAATACCTCGGTCTCTTCTATTCTCTGCCTGTGTCATAGAACTGTTTAGTCTCTGCGATGCTTAGCCTAACCCAATTTACTGGGCTCAACACAGGGGTAACTGGCTTAAATTTAATGGCCTGTGAGATACAGGATGCCAGACTAGATAAAGGTACATTTTTAAAGGTATCTGTTAACTGCTAGCTTAGGTGAGAAGATAAAAGATCAATTTTGTGTCCTGTTTGTGACTTTCTTTTTCCAGGGAAGAAAAGCCATCTTCTTTCTTGGGAACTAAATGGAAAGATACAGCAGAGACAGTGATTATTGGAGGTGGTTGCATTGGTGTAAGTCTTGCTTACCACCTGGCCAAGGCTGGCATGAAGGATGTCATTCTGCTCGAAAAATCTGAACTGACAGCTGGATCTACTTGGCATGCAGTAAGAAAAATCTTGTTAAATCACTAAGATCTCAAATACAAAAAGAGATTTCAGATGACTTGTAAAATCTGACAGTAGAGCAAAGATTTTATTTCCCCCATTCCATGGCCTTCCAGAAAATCAGTTTCTCTATTATTTATCTACATACAAAGGATATCACTAGGTTCTGTTCCTAGATCTATGATAGACTCACTATCTGACCTTTGAAGAGTCACTTAGGGTATATCTTGACTGCAGTCACTGGCTGTGATTGCAGTTTGAGCCAAGACACTTGAGGTACTTTTAATCTAGCTGGATAGGGGTCACCCACAACAGCGCAGCTCTGGCAGCATGAGCTTCTGTGTGGGCTAGCCCCACTAGAAATAACCTAGGGTTCTGGGAGGATTTTTATAGCCTGAGTTGAAGCTCATGCTGCCTTGGTTTTACTGTTCTGGCTCCCAAGATATAGATAGATTAAAACTTTCTTGAGTATGTTGACTGTTATTGCATCCTGTGATTGCAGTATAGACATACCCTTAAACTACCCATGCTGCCCATCTGTAAAGTAGGATAAATGTTGGTAATGTGTTTTAAATCCAGGATATGCCCACACCTTGAATACTGCATGCAGTTCTAGTTGCCTCATTTCAAAAACAATATATTTGACTTGGAAAAAGTACAGAGAAGGAGAACAAAAAATACTGGGGTATGGAGGAGCTTGCATATGCAGTCCCCAGATTAAAAAGACTGGGACTGTTCAGTTTAGAAAAGAGATGACTAAGTGGAGATATGATCAAGGTCGATAAAATCATGACTGGAATGGCGAAAGTGACTAAGGAAAAGTTATTTACTGCTTCACATAACACAAGAACCAATAAAAGATATTTTACCTCGCCCACTTTGTCTCTCAGGAACCGGGAGTCACCTAATGAAATTAATAGGCAGCAGATTTAAAACAAAAATAAGAAAATACTTCTTCACTCAGTGAACAGTGCACTTGTGGAACTCATTGACATGGGATGTTATAGCCGAAAGTATAACTGGATTAAAAAAAGATTTAGATAGGTTCATGGAGGATAGGTGCATCAACAGCTATTAAGCAAGATGGTCATGGATGCTACCCCTTGCTCTAGGTGTCCGTAAATCTCTGACTGCCAGAAGCTGGGACTGGACAATGGGATGGATTGCTCAATAATTGCCCTATTTTGTTTATTTGCTCTGAAGCATCTGGCACTGGTCACTGTCAGAAGACAGGATACTGGGCTAGATGGACCATTGGTTTGACCCAGTATATTCTTATGGGATTCTTGGAGGGATGGTGCATAGAAGTGAAAATAATTGTTAAAATTTATTATAGAAATGTGGCAGTACTGTTATAGTTTGTTTTTAAACTTTAATTTTTACTTCTAAAGGAGATTTGTTATACTTAAAACAGAAATGCAAGAGATCACTATAAATTAGAAAAACAGCTTTTTTCTTAAGTTGAACAAAAATATTGTTGTCCCTCCTTTCAAACCCAATGTCTCATTCTGACACCAGCATTGCCCCTCTGTCAGGTGGTAATATAACTACTTAGACTAAAAAAAATATGTACAATAAAGTATTGCTACATGCTTGTAATGTAGCAATACTTTATTGTACATATTTTTTTTAGTCTAAGTAGGGGAGAGAAGCAGTGAGGAGGTGACATGGATTTTTTGTTGAATCCTTTGTCTTTGGCATCTGCATGTGTGCAGAGAACAAAGCAGGACACTGAGGCCTGGTCTGAATTAGAAAATTAAGTTGGCTTAACTGTATCACTCAGGAGGTGTGAAAAATCCCTGAGTGGCATAGTTAAGCCAGCCTTACCCCCTGTGTAGACAATGCTAAGCCGACAGAGGAATGCTTTCATCGACCTAGATGCTGCCTCTCAGGGAGACGCTGTAGCATTTCAGGTGTAGACAAGCCCTTAGAGAAGGGCCCATAAGCATCTCAGGGAGGGGTATGTGGTAGTTACTGGGCATGCTCAGTAGCTGTCTCTGAAGCTATGCGGAGGGTTTCCATTAAGGGCTAGCAGTCTAACAGGTTCCACACAAATCAGTGTCTGAAAGCTGAGTCAGAGCTCACTAGGGAAAGGTTATAAATAAGAGGATTTGGAGACTGCTTTGTGGACTCAATGGCTGAACAGTACAGGGCTAAGATGTGTCTATTGTGAGAGCTGCGTCCCAGAGCCTATGCCACATTGGATCCTCCAGACTCTCTATCTTGCTGAAAGCTGAGGAGATAACCAACTATGGACACCAGTACTGCAATTGCTGCAGGCCATGGAGCTCTTCGGACTGTTGTTGCTGAGTTGATTCTGAGGAGATGAAAGAAGAACTAGCTCTGAGGAGTGCAGCTGACACACATACACTTTTGATGCCACAGTGCAAAATCTGAGAAGTCATCTCTGAACAGATCAGAGGGAAGGGTGTACTTATGTGTATTTGCACTAAGATATAATTCACACTGAAACTTATGTAACAGCAGCAAAATAGGCAAGTCCATGTGAGAAAATGCCAGTAGAGTTACTGCAAAGGACTCCACATGGACTCCTCCTGAGTGTCGAAATGACAGTCTGGACCTATACATTGAATGCTTCTGCTGACATGCACAAGCAGAAATTGTGGAAAAACAACATCACTTGCCTCATAACCTAAGTCGTGCAGAACGCAATGCCATCCACAGCCTCAGAAACCACTCTGACATTATCATCAAAGAGGCTGATAGAGGAGGTGCTGTTGTCATCATGAACAGGTCTGACTACCAAAAGGAGGCCGCCAGACAACTCTCCAGTACCAGATTCTACAGGCCACTTCCCTCAGATCCCACTAAGGAATACACTGAGAAACTGCACCATCTACTTAGGACACTCCCTACACTAACACCGAAACAAATCAACATACCCTTAGAGCTCTGACCAGGGTTATTCTATCTACTACCCAAGATCCACAAACCCGGAAATCCTGGACGTCCCATCATCTCGGGCATCGGCACTCTCACTGAAGGACTGTCTGGATATGTGGACTCTCTACTCAGACCCTCTGCCATCAGCACTCCCAGCTATCTCCGTGACACCACTGATTTCCTGAGGAAACTACAATGCATTGGTTACCTTCCACAAAACACCATCCTAGCCACCATGGATATAGAGGCTCTCTACACAAACAACATCCCACACACAGATGCAATACAAGCTGTCAGGAACAGTATCCCTGATGATGCCACAGCACAACTGGCTGCTGAGCTCTGTACCTTTATCCTCACACACAACTATTTCAAATTTGATGACAATATATATCTCCAGATCAGTGGTACCGCTATGGGCACCCGCATGGCCCCACAATATGCCAATATTTTAATTGTCGACCCGGAACAACGCTTCCTCAGCTCTCGTCCGCTCACGCCCCTTCTCTACTTACGCTACATTGATGACATCTTCATCATCTGGACCCATGGGAAGGAGACTCTGGAAAAGTTCCACCACGATTTCAACAGCTTCCATCCCGCCATCAACCTCAGCCTGGACCAATCTACACGGGAGGTCAACTTTCTAGACACCACGATGCAAATAAGTGATGGTCACATTAACACCACCCTATACTGAAAACCTACCGACCGCTATGCCTACCTTCATGCCTCCAGCTTCTATCCCGGGCACATCACACGATCCATTGTCTACAGCCAAGCACTGAGATACAACTGCATCCGCTCTAACCCCTCAGGCAGAGACCAACACCTACAAAATCTCCACCAAGCATTCTCAAAACTACAATACCCGCACGAGGAAAAAAGGAAACAGATCAACAGAGCCAGACGGGTACCCAGAAGCCTCCTACTGCAAGACAAACCCAAGAAAGAAACCAACAGGACTCCACTGGCCATCACATACAGTCCCCAAATAAAACCCCTCCAACACATCATCAGGGATCTACAACCCATCCTGGACAATGATCCCACATTTTCACAGGCCTTGGGTGGCAGGCCAGTCCTCGCCCACAGACAACCTGCCAACCTGAAACATATTCTCAGTAACTGCACACTGCACCATAATAACTCTAGCTCAGGAACCAATCCATGCAACAAACCTCGATGCCAACTCTGCCCACATATCTACACCAGCGACACCATCACAGGACCTAACCATATCAGCCAAACCATCACCGGTTCTTTCACCTGCACGTCCACCAATGTAATATACACCATCATATGCCAGCAATGCCCCTCTGCTATGTTCATCGGCCAAACTGGACAGTCTCTACGGAAAAGGATAAATGGACACAAATCAGATATTAGGAATGGCAATATACAAAAACCTGTAGGAGAACACTTCAACCTCCCTGGCCACACTATAGCAGACCTTAAGGTGGCCATCTTGCAGCAAAAAAACTTCAGGACCAGACTTCAAAGAGAAACTGCTGAGCTTCAGTTCATCTGCAAATTTGACACCATCAGCTCAGGATTAAACAAAGACTGTGAATGGCTTGCCAACTGCAAAACCAGTTTCTCCTCCTTTGGTTTTCACGCCTCAACTGCTAGAAGAGGGCCTCATCCTCCCTGATGGAACTAACCTCGTTATTGCTAGCTTGCTTGCATATATATACCTGCCCCTGGAAATTTCCACTACATGCATCTGATGAAGTGCATATTCACCCACGAAAGCTCATGCTCCAAAATGTCTGTTAGTCTATAAAGTGCCACAGGATTCTTTGCTGCTTTTACAGATCCAGACTAACACGGCTACCCCTCTGATACTTGCAAAGTCATTAAGAAGAGTTTTCACAAGGATTCCAAATGGTGGCTGCAGATGTTTCCATATATAAATGTTAATCTTGAGGGAATTGTAGCGCCCTCTCACGAGGTGACTGGGCCTTTTAGAAGAGCAACTGCATGCAGTCTATCCATGGCTAATGCTGATGAGCCAGCCTGAAAGTAGTTATAGGTGAAACCGTGTTATATTGAACTTGCTTTGATCCACCGGAGTGCGCAGCGCCCCCTCAGAGCACTGCTTTACCGTGTTATATCCGAATTCATGTTATATTGGGTCACGTTATATCGAGGTAGTAGTGTATTTAACCCTGAAGCAAGGGTAGTCAATAGGCAAACTGCGGATCACCAAGTGCTTTCGAGTGGACCATGAAATCTTTTTATTTACTTATTATCATTATTGTTGTTATTTTTGTATTCGTTTCTCTGGAGTCTGGACCTTGACTGTACCTTGACCAAGAAATTTGGACCTTCACAAAAAATAATTGATTATCTCTGCCCTGGAGGGTGGCCTAAGTAGTTGTCTGGGCACCAACACAGACTTCTGGCCTGTTGTGACTCCAGACCTCAGCTGGTTTCTGATCTCCAGTCTCTAACTCCAGCCTACCTCTGACCTTATTCTTGCCTCCTGATTTCAGCCTTACACTATCCTGGATCTCCAATCACTGACCCCCGTCTAACTCTGACTCTTGCTTTTGGATCCCAGCTCTAGCAAATATGTGATGCCTGCTCATTAACTACTGTGTTGAATGCTAGGCCTGCTGTGACTCGTACGCCAGACTGCCTGTACCCTGGTCCCTTACACCTGGATACCTGCAGGCATTTTGGTTTGGATCCCTCCTGAACCATTCTTGTCAGTGATGCATCTCATAATGATTGTACAGCAGCACCGTAGTGGGCTGTAAAAGTGGGTGGCCAGGTGACTGATATACAAAGGGCTGATGTAGAACAGGTGGATATGCTCATTTGTGCATTTATAGATCCCGTCTCTGTGAGATAGACAGATAGATATATACTGAAACATAATTTAGTGAAAAAATTAGTTGTGACACCTGTTCCCCTGGGGTCCTCACCCATATTCACTAGTACTGTAAACAGAGATTCCCAGCACAGTAATTTAGGCAATCCTGAGCATACTGACGGTCACAATTTCTTTATACCTGTCATTGATAGGCTGACCAGAGAGTTAACAATAGTGTACCTCCACCTTTAACAGGTAGTCGTGCAGTGGAAACATCTACTCCTGCTGTGAACCTTTCTTCTGAGATGAATTGCTTGTTGTTATACCCCTCTACCCCGATATAATGCGGTCCGATATAACACAAATTCGGATATAACGCGGTAAAGCAGCACTCTGGGGGACGGGGGTGCTTTACCGTGTTATATCCGAATTAGTGTTACCACAAGTGATTCCTCTGCGCCACCCGTTACTTGCTGCAGCCCTCCCCAACTTTCTATATTAAACTTTTATCCATTGATTATTTCATCTAATGCTAAGTCTAGGTCCTCTGCTGCTGTGCTTTGTCACTAGCTCTGCCCTCTGAGCTAAGTGTTCCTAGGTTAAACAGAGGCACTGCAGTGATGATACTATTTAAAACACTCTCCATGCACAATTTACCACTAATATCTTGGATTTTACAGTTCACATCATCTACAGTCCAGTTCACACAGGCGTGACTCCACTGGCTAGGGGCATCTACCACACACGCTGGGCAGTCCTCAAATCGCTTCTCTCTCAGGAAGTGTTTGATGAGTCTGTGCAGCAACTTGTACAGTTGCACGCATGAAGGTTTTATGGTTACAGCCTTGCACAGTCTTGATACCATATTTCTTCCACATTGTTAGATAGTACAGGCCTGTAGAATAAGCGTCCCATTGAGCATCTGATTTTGGATGCAGTCAAAAACAGATCAGGCCCAATCCATTTACTCCTCCAGACTTGTTGATGTCCTTCTCCCAAGTTCCTCTGAAGAAACATCACTCAGCCGCTGAAAGATTTTAAAATAAGAACTGCATGTAAGGCATCATTGCTCTTTTTAATAATGTGCTCTTAGAACCTTTTTACTCTGTGAGTCAAAAGAGCCCTCTTCAGCTTGTGACTTTACAAAAAAAAAATTGCCTCTGTACAGGGTCAATCTAAAAGGCTTTGCAGGGGCAGCAACCTGCGGCTTCTGAGCCGCATGCGGCTCTTTGGCTGCCCCCTTGTGGGCAGCCATTTTTTGAGGAGGTATGAGGTGCAGGCTCTGGCTGGGAGGCGCTTGCTATAAGCAGCTCCTTGCCGGTGATGCAGCAGGGCTTACGCAGGCTGACTGCCCTAGCCCCATGCTGCTCCCAGAAGCAGCTGGCTGCTGGCTCATCTCTGCGTGCCCCTTGGAGGGAGGGGGGCAGCAGTTCTCTGTGTGCTGCCCATGCCTGCAAACACCACCCCCACAGCTCTGGGCACGCAGAGACGTGCCAGCAGCCAGCTGCTTCCAGGAGCTACGTGGGGCCAGGGCAGGCAGGCAGCCTGCCTGAGCCCTGATGTGCCACTGGTCGGGAGCCACCTGTGGTAAGCACCTCCTGGCCAGATTCTGCACCTCACACCTCAATCCCCTGCCCCAGGTCAGGACCCCCTCCTGCACCCAAACTCCCTCCCAGACCCTACACCCCCTCCTACACCTCAATCCCTTGCCCCAGCCCAGAGCTCCCTCCTGTTTATATTCAAATTCAAACAGCTCAGTAACAAGGCAACTGTCTACCAATAAAACTCCTGGAATTTCTTGTGAAAAGGAAGCAGATGTGCTCTGTCTTTACTAGTATGTTTGAAAAAGTCTAAAGTCAGAAATAAAATAGATCAGATAAATACCTTCCATCAAAAATATGACAACTACAAAGAGAAAGATAGAAGATGAACATCGAGAATTTCAAAATGATTGGATTGAGTCTTATGCTTTTATAGTGAGTTCAGCTGGACTCCCATCGTGCCTCATTTGCAATGACAAACTATCCAACAATAAGAAAACAAACCTATAAGGACATTTTGAAAAGAAACATTGGATATTTGCTGAAACCTATCCAGCTGTTGATGTGAGGAAAAAAGCAGTAGAGGAGCTCCGACGCAAATCAGAGCAAACAAGATGTACATTTGCTAAATGGATGAAGACTGCTAGTTTCGTGGCAGCTAAACAAATCGTCAAACGAGGGAAGCCATTCACAGATGGAGAATATGTGAAAGAATGTTTCATTAAAACATCAGAGCACCTCTTCAGCGATTTTAAAAACAAAGATGAAATAGTTAAGAATATTAGAGAAATGCCATTATCTGCAAAGACTGTAAAGGACAGAACTATTAAGATGGCCACAGATGTAACCAGCCAGCAAGTTAGTGATATTAGATCAACACCAGATTTTTCTATTGCCTGCAATGAGACATGCAATGTGGATGACTTTGCTCAGGTTGCCTTACTCGGCAGATACGTTAATGATCAAGGTCTTTAAGAAGAGTTGATCGTGTTATTGCCACTCAAAGGACAAACTCGGGGCAAAGATATTGCATCTGCTGTCACTGAATGTCTGAAGAAAAAGATATTGACATCAATAGAAAAATTTCTGTTGCTACAGATGGAGAACTGAGCATGAAGGGGGCACACAAAGGTTTTGTTTCTTTACTGAAAAAAAGTATGGAGCACGATGTAATTTCATTTAACTATATAATCCATCAGCATTTGCAGGAATCGATCAAGCACAATTTGAACTTGAATTAGCGGATTTGCAAGACCAGGATTTATGGTATTCAAAATTGAAATATCTTGTAACTGAACTTGAAAATCTGGAAAGGCAGAAATTCACCCTGGGGCTCCAACACAAATGGTCTGAAGTGGACGACCTTAAATGGCAAGACCAGATTATATTTGATGTTTGGAATTGTCTATTGGATACATACAGTGAGCTGAAGAAATACGCATTTGGGCTTCTCTCAATCTTTGGTTCAATGTACTTCTGCGAACAAGTGTTTTCCAACATGAATTTAATCAAAAACAAACTGAGGAACCAACTGCAAGATGTTAGTCTTGAGTCCTACTTGAAAATCAGAATCACGGCATATTCGCCAAACATTGAGCAATTCTCTAAAGATGTCCAACAGTAGAAGTCATATTAAAAGTATTGGTGAGAAGTAATAACTTTAATATGTTCAATTATTATTAGTTGACACATTCTAATTCTACAAGTAGGTTTGCATGTGATGCAGCTCTTGAAATATTATGTTCAAAGACAAAAACAAAAAAGTGGCTCTTCTTCTTTGAAAGGTTACCGACTCCTGCTCTAGCCAATTGAGCCACCGTCACCAGGTTCTCTCCAAGCTCCTAAACATTTTTACACACAATGTACCTGTGACTCATCTTTGTACAACCCTCCATTTGAATTGTTTGTCTCGTAGTCAGGGTCCAGAGTTTCAAACAAAACCTGGATCAACGATTTGGCTTTGTGTTTCTCCTCCGCATTGTCCTTGTGATCACATTAAGCAGCAGCAATCTGTGTTTCCCTGCTCCCAAGACACATCTCAAACTCCTATGTGTCAACAGTATATTTGTTTCCTTAGTTCCCATAACTTCAGCTGTATGATGTCTCTTTATGAGCTGTCTGTTCTGGGACTTTTAGGCACTTCCATCTTAAATCAACAGGTCTGTACCAGCTCATCCTCTTATGCTGCATCTGTGTGATATTCTTAGCTAGTAGTGTTTCAAAAGTCCATTCATCTGTCTCTCTAAACATGGAGGAACTTCTGTTTAAGGACATAAGATGATAGGGGCTATAGAACCCTGAGCTTTGTATTACTTTTATATCTTTCCTGAGGTAGTTCTCTTACAAAATTTAAAACTCAAATCAAAACAAGTGATATGATAAATAGATAGTCTAATTTTAAAAGGTTAATGTTTTTCCCTATGATTTAAGTGTGTGAAAATTGGGGAAAAAAATTGTAATTAGATCCCAAAAAGACAGACTTACTTCGACTGTAATCTGCTTTGGGCTGAACAGGCTAAAATCTGGCCTCTCTGGTATTCACTAGACAGCCACAAACAAGGCAAAAGAAAACTCTCTGCATTTCTTTGCTAGCCATAGTGTAAATTCTGGTATTCAGCACAGAATTAGTGACTGCGCTGGCAATGAACCGATCAGCCTTACATAAAATGGCACACTCTTTTACTTTGTGGTCTACATCTATGAGCAACAGAATAAACAATGGAGACAGTCAGGCGATGAATACACCGACTACAGTCACAAATGTCCTAAGCAGTACCATCATCTCTTTTGAGTTATGCTTTACGACTACTGGACTTTACCAGTGTGTAAATATGCACTGTGGTAAATTGCCGGTACTGTTATGCTGGGTCTCACGCTCTCTCTTCTTTGGGGAAGGTTTCAGGGCACCATTGTTTGCCTCTGAACTGGTATTTTAATTACCCCACTAGTGTCCTTGAGGAGGGGAGTGGAGAGGGAGGGACCTGGGCCCGCCCTCTTCTCCAGGTCCCAACCCTGAGGTTTGTGGTGAACCACTTGAACTAGCGGTTCCTTCCCCTGGGCTACTTCCCTCTTCTGCCCTTCAGCTTGGGAAGGGGCTTCTTGCCCTCCTTTTACACAAGCCAGGTGCCCCTTACCTAGGGTTTCTTTTGGATTTCTCAGCCCACCGCAGCACTCCTCCAAACTTTCCTTTTGTCTCTCTTCAATACTGTTCTCTTCTCCAACTCCTTCAAACTGCTCTCTGCTCCAGCCAAACTGTCCTGCTCCAACTCCCACACTGTCAGACTGAAGCAGGGGTTTTTATCACATGACTGACTGCTGGTGCTCTAAATGGCTTCAGGTGCTCTAATTGGCTTCAGGTGCTCTAGTTAATCTATAACAAACCTTCCTCCCCTTGCAGGGAATAAGGCTCCCTGCTAACACTCTCCTGCTGCCCTCTGGCCATGCTGTATCACATATTTCTCCCCCCCCCCCCCGCTCAACACCAAGGGGTTGGGCTACCTGGGACAAGAGGCAGTGCCGTCGCGATAGGCCATCGGCGTTGCCATGTTTGCGTCCAGCTCTATGCTGGACCCGAAAATGGAAAGGCTGCAGAGAGAGGAACCACCTCGTCACTCTGGCGTTCTTCTTGTTCATGTGCATCCACTGGAGCGGGGCATGGTCTGTCACAAGGGTAAACCGCCGCCCCAGGAGATAGTAGCGAAGAGTCTCCATAGCCCATTTTATCACCAGACATTCCTTTTCCACAACCGCGTACTTTTGTTCCCTGGGGAGGAGCTTCCAGCTGAGGTACAAGATGGGGTACTCCTCCTCCTCTACCATCTGGGAAAGGACGGCAGCGAGCCCCACCTCCAAGGTGTCCATTTGTAGGATGAATTCCTTCTCGAAGTCTGGGGCTATTAGTACTGGATGGCAGCATAGGGCTGTCCGTAAATCTGCAAATGCTTCTTCTGTCGCATCAGTCCACTTCACTATCTCGGGGCCCCGAGCTTTTATCAGATCTGTCAATGGCTCTGCTCTTGTGGCGAAATGAGGGATGAATCTCCGATAGTATCCTACTATTCCTAAAAATGCTCTGACCTGCTTTTTGCGGATTGGTCGAGGCCAACCTTGTATTGCCTCCACTTTGTTCCACTGGGGTTTTACCAAACCTCTCCCTACTACATGCCCAAGGTATCTGGCCTCAGCTAGTCTTATCTCACACTTGAGAGGGATAGCAGTGAGACCAGTCTTTCGCAGGGCATCCAGCACTGTTTCTACTTTTTCTAGGTGCGTTTCCCAGCCAGGGCTATGTATGACTATGTCGTCTAAATAGGTGGCAGCATACTTGGCATGGGGTCGTAATAACTTATCCATAAGTCTTTGGAATGTTGCAGGGGCCCCATGGAGTCCGAAAGGGAGGACAGTGTATTGAAACAGGCCATCGGGTGTAGAAAAGGCAGTTTTTTCTGTGGCATCCTTGGCCAGGGGAATTTGCCAATATCCTTTGGTCAGATCCAGAGTGGTTGGGTATTGGGCCTTGCCTAACTGATCAACTAGCTCGTCAATGCGTGGTATCGGGTAGGCATCAAAGTGGGATACTTCATTCAATTTCCTGAAGTCGTTACAAAACCTCGGTGCCATCAGTCTTGGGGACTAGGACGATCGGACTGGACCACTGGCTGTGGGATTCTTCAATGACCCCGAGTTCCATCATTTTCTTCACTTCCATCCTAATTTCTTCTCTTTTAGCTTCCAGTATTCGGTATGGTCTTATCGTCACCCTTACTCCAGGGCTGGTGACAATATGATGTTGGACTACTGTTGTTCGGCCCGGTTGTGTACAGAATACGTCCTGGTTCCGGTGGATCATTTCAGTGACCTCTGTTCGTTGTTCTGGGATTAATTCAGGAGATATCTTTACCTGTCCTGTGGGTCATCTGTCTGAGGTGGAGCTCCTCGAATGACCAGACACGTCTCTCTGTCATGCCAGGGCTTCAGTAAGTTGATGTGTTAGATTTGCTCTGGCTTTCGGCGGTCTGGTTGTCTAACCTTATAGTTCACTTCCCCAATGGTTTCCACTATCTCATATGGTCCGTGCCAGCTGGCTAGAAGTTTGCTTTCTGCTGTCGGTACTAACACCATCACCCGTTCCCCCGGCTGAAATCTCCGTACTTTTGCCCGACAGTTGTAATATGTCCGCTGGGCCTCTTGTGCTTTTTCCAAATGTTCCCGTACTATCGGAGTTACTTGAGTTATTCGCTCTCTCAACTGTGTCACATGCTTAATGACATTCTTTCCTGGGTTGGGTTGTTCCTCCCAATCTTCCTTGGCGATATCTAATATCCTGCGTGGGTGGCGTCCATATAATAGTTCAAAGGGAGAAAAACCCATGGACGCCTGGGGGACTTCCTGTATAGCAAACATTAGATACGGTAGAAGGGTATCCCAGTCTTTTCTATCCTGTGCTACCACCTTCCAGATCATACTTTTAAGGGTATGATTAAATCGCTCGACCAGTCCATCTGTTTGTGGATGGTAGACTGAGGTCCGTATGGCCTGGATGCAGAGCAGGGCACATAAGTCTTTCATTAGTTTTGACATGAACGAGGTTCCCTGGTCTGTCAGGATCTCCTTAGGGATGCCCGCTCTGGTGAAAACCTGTAGTAGTTCTTTTGCTACTGCCTTGGATGTGGGGTTTCTTAAAGGAATGGCCTCTGGATACCATGTGGCATAGTCAGGGATGACTAGTACGTTTCGGTGGCCCTGTGCTGATTTTTCTAATGGGCCCACTATGTCCATGGCTATCTTCTCGAAAGGGACATCAATAATAGGCAAAGGTACTAATGGGGCCCGCAAGTGAGGTCGGGGGCTATGCAACTGACATTCAGGGCAGGAGGCACAATAACGCTGGACTTCTGCGCGTATCCCATGCCAATAAAACCTTCTTAGGATTCTGTCCAGTGTCTTGTCTACCCCTAGATGTCCCCCAAATAGATGACTGTGAGCTAACTCTAGTACTGCCCTTATGTGTTTCCGTGGGACTAAGAGTTGCTCTACTTCTTCCCCTTGTATTTGCTCTATCCTGTACAAAAGATCACGTTTGAGCACATAATATGGCCTTGGGTCTTTGATTTTTCCTTCCACAGGCACACCATTTACTTCCACTTCCTCCTCCCTCACGTTCGCATATAATGGATCTTTGGCCTGGTCCTGCCCAAAAGTCTCACGTGCAGTACCGAACTGACCTAATTCTAGGGGGCCTATTTCTACTCTTCCCCCTGAGGTGCTCCCACTTGGGCTAGGAACCGGCTGCGAGTCTTCCTTGGCCTGGATTATCTCCTGGTCTCCTGACTGGGATCGCCTACCCACAAGGGAAGTATTTTGATTCGCTGCTAGAATCCTGGTCCCTAACCTTTATTCTGCCTGTAAGGAGGCTCCCTGGCTCCCCGCCGCGCCTGAGAGGGACGAGCCAGAGCAGGTGCCTCAGTGGGCAGAGCCAGCACTGCCTGTCCCCGCCCCCCGGAAGTCAAGGGGCGGGACAGGAAGTATAAAAGCCCGGCCCCAGCGCTCAGTTGGGCGCAGGCTGCCGGAGAGGACAGACGCTGGTGCCCGGGCTCCTGCCGGGCCCAGCCTGCCCTGTGCCCACTACCCAGAGGAGCGCTGGCCTGACTTGCCCCACGCCCATTACCCAGAGGAGCGCTGGCTGGACCTGCCCCGCGCCCACTGCCCGGAGGAGCGCTGGCCGGACCTGCCCCGCGCCCACTACCTGGAGGAGCCCTGGCTGGACTTGCCTCAGATCCGGTACCCGGAGGAACATCGGCCTGACCTGCCGTGTACCCGATACCCCGAGGAATGGCCTGAGCTTCCCCACGACCGGTACCCGGAGGAGCCCATGGTCTGGGACCCCCCCAGACGACGCCAGCAAGGACCAGGACCCAGAGAGGGGGAGGTTGGAAGTGGCCCGGGGATAGCCGACCCTGGTTTGGCTCCTGAAGAGCCCGAACCCATGTCAGTGTGTTGCGGCCAGGATCTCCACTGACCGCAGCGGGTCTTGACTGCTGCTAGGGCCCCGGGCTGGAACGCAGTGGAGTGGGAGGGCCTGCGTTCCCCCTGCCACCCGTAACCGGGTGGCAGACTCCCCCTCTTCCCACCTATTGCCACTGCTCTGCCCTGATCCAGAGGGCGAGAGCTAACGAGACTTGTGTTTACTGCCCCGCCCTGCCAAGGGCCTGGGCTGATACTGTGTTTGCTCAGCCCCTGCTAGAGGCCTGAGCTTGAACTGCTACTGCCCCGCCCTGCCAAGGGCCTGGGCTGATACTGTGTTTGCTCAGCCCCTGCTAGAGGCCTGAGCTTGAACTGTTACTGCCCCGCCCTGTCCAAGGGCTGGGGCTTATTTACTTTGAGAGCCCCGATCCTGGCTAGAGGGCCGGGGCTCTACCTTGTTTGCAGACCCTGTACCCCCCCTCAACACCTGCGGAGGGGCTAAGCCTACCCGGACTGCAGCGTGCTAGGAGGCGCTCTGGCTCCCCCCCGCGCCTGAGAGGGATGAGCCCCGACACGACCGGCTTACACTGCCCTTCGTTCTCGCCTAGACCTTCGAGGTTTTCCAGGGGATGAGAATAACTCTGGAGCAAATTCGGCAAACACGGGTGAGGCTATCTGTAGTTGCCTCCGTCTCAGCTGGGGGTTGCTACTCTCCCCTGGCTCTATTGGGGTAAGTAAGCTTTCAAACCCGGGGAAGTCTCTCCCAATCAAAACAGGGTAGGGGAGCTTGGGACCACCCCTGCAGATACCCTGGTAGTATTTCCCTGGATCTCAGTCCGTACTGGAATTGTAGGTTAAAAATTCACAGTGCCATGTACGCATGTTACCCCTGTGTTTTTGGCTCAGGTTAGTTGGTCTGTTCCCGCCAACTTCCCCGAGACCAGCGTGACAGCACTCCTGAAATCTATTAATGCTATGGTCTTTATACCATTCATTTTTACTGGTCTGGTATATGCATGTGAGGTCATTGTGACCCCTACCAGGCCAATTAGGCCACATTGCTCCTTGAAATCCCCCAGATTACACTGCATAGGTTCTTCCTTGTTGGGGCATTGGGCTGCTATATGCCCCAATTCCCCACACTCATAACACCGCCCCCTTATACCGGTTGTCACCCTCTGCCTAGGGCTATTTGGCCGGCCCCCCACCTCTCTTCCTAACCCCCCAGGTCCCTTCCTGGCCTCAAGCCATTCCTCGGTGTCTTTCCTCCCGGTTACAGTTCTCCTATAGTTCTCAACTGCCCGGGGCCTTGGGTTTGGGGTTGGCTTCCTGGATTGCTGTGTCTCCCTGCTTGGGGTCTGGAACAGTTCGTGGGCTGCCAGCTGTCTTTCCACGAGGGAGACCAACTCATCATAGGTAGAGAGTTCATTCTGGCCAACCCAAGACCTGAGACCTGGTGGTAGCCGCCTCATATACCGGTCCAATACCAGTACCTCCATCTTTTCAGAGCTAAGGGCCTCAGGGCACAGCCATTTCCGGGTCAGGTGGATCAGGTCAAACAATTGTGATCAGGGCGTCTTGTCCTCCGCATATTGCCACTCATGGAACCTCTGGGCTCGCAGTGCCATCGTTACTCCAAACCTGGCCAGGATCTCTTCCTTTAGCTGGGAATAATCTGCTGCAGCCTCTGCAGCCATATCGTAGAAGACCTTCTGGGCTTCCCCACACAGGAATGGGGCAAGGATACCAGACCATTGATTTTGGGGCCAGGCCTCCCGCAGGGCTGCTCTTTCAAAAGTCAGGAGGTATGCCTCCACATCATCCTCCCGTGTCATTTTTTGTAGGAAATGGCTAGCCCATACAGTCTGGGTCCCTTCACAGTTGCGATTCTGCTCCATAAGGGCCTTCATCTGGTTCACCAGGTCTTTCAGCAGGGCTCAGTCCTGAGCAGCCTGACTCATCAACAGATGATTGGTCTCCTGCTGCATTCTAGTCGCCTCCTGTTGGGCGGTTGCTTGCACCCAGGTAGCCTCCTGCTGGGCCGCGGTGGCTTATATAAGGGCCTTGACCACGTCGTCCATCTGAAGGATGGGAGGGTTTTGCCTAACCCTGGACTAAGTCCCCAGCGCGCAGATCCCATTTCTGACACCACGTGTGGCAAATTGCCAGTACTGCTATGCTGGGTCTCGTGCTTCCTCTTCTTTGGGGAAGGTTCAGGGTGCCATTGCTTGCCTCTGAAGCGGTATTTTAATTACCCCACTAGTGTCCTTGAGGAGGGGAGGGGAATGAAGAGGGAGGGAGGGACCTGGGCCCGCTCTCTTCTCCAGGTCCCAACCCAGGGGCCCTGAGGTTTGTGGTGAACCACTTGAACTAGCGGTTCCTTCCCCTGGGCTAGTTCCCTCTCCTGCCCTTCAGCTTGTGAAGGGGCTTCTTGCCCTTCTTCTACATAAGCCAGGTGCCCCTTACCTAGGGTTTCTTTTGGATTTCCTAGCCCACTGCAGCACTCCTCCAAACTTTCCTTTTGTCTCTCTTCAAAACTGTTCTCTTCTCCAACTCCTTTAAACTGCTCTCTGCTCCAACCAAACCTTCCTGCTCTAACTCTCATACTGTCTGACTGAAGCAGGGGTTTTTATCACATGACTGGCTTCAGGTGCTCTAAATGGCTTCAGGTGCTCTAATTGGCTTCAGGTGCTCTAGTTAATCTATAACAAACCTTCCTCCCCTTGCAGGGAATAAGGCTCCCTGCTAACACTCTCCTGCTGCCCTCTGGCCATGCTGTATCACAGCACATAAAGGATTATTGTCACCAAAACAGTAATAAAGATACTTATGCAAAATACAACCTGTTTCTTGGAATGAAGAGGCAAAATTGTTGAGCATGCGTGTGTTGTGAGTTCGTCCCTTTGGGCTCAGTGTTGGTCACACACAAGGCAGGCTCTGAAAGCTCCAATCACTTGCATTCTGTTTCGATGTTTTATTTCTCTCCATCCTTTCCTTGGATAATGGTGCCAAAGACTCAGCAGGAGGTGGGAATGCAGGAAAGGGCAGCGAGACTCATGAAGAAAAGCGTACAATGAATGTTCACAACTCCCATCCCCACTTCACACCCTCCACAGCTGGGAATGGGGTGGGGTCTCTCTCAGTGGGAGCTGCCATGAGCCATGAATAGATGTTATTCTGTTACATGCATCTAAGTCCTAGTTGAGTTGTTAAAGCCCAACTCTGCGTCCCCAAGGTGTTAAGATGGAAGCTTGTGTTTATTGCTAATTATTAATTTGTGTTCTTGCCAAGACCTCCCTTTTGGGGGGATTCCACCCACAGACTATGCAATGAGACACTGGTGATTAGAACCCCATATTTATTACTGCAGGGCTTCTCTTCCGGCAGTGTTTCTGGGATGCGTCTTGCACTGAAAGACCCTTCTTCAGGGTCCCACAAGTTCAGTGCTGTCAAAGTATCCAGGGAAACCAAGATAAGCCAACATGTTCCAATAAGTAGGAAAGCCCTGTACTTTGTATGTGCATCGTAAGGCCTCCTTTTAATCATACCTCTCTATGGGTATTGGTAACAAACTAAAAGTGGAAGCTCCTAGGGCTACAAACATACTGCCTTTCCTAATAAACCAGATCATGTGGAACAGGCTCAGAATTTTCTTTCCAGACATAAGAATGTTTACTTTGTAAAGTATTCCAGTTAACAAATCACAAATTGCCAATAAAAAAGTACACATGGTTGTGAAATTTGTTATTTTTCCAAGGGTGATTGTCATAACCTAGTCCCAGATTTGGACCTTAGCGTCCAAAATATGGGGGTTAGCATGAAAACCTCCAAGCTTAGTTACCAGCTTGGACCTGGTACTGCTGCCACCACCCAAAAAATTAGAGTGTTTTGGGGCACTCTGGTCCCCCCGAAACCCTTCCCTGGGGACCCCCAGACCCAACCCTTGAGTCTCACAACCAAGGGAAATAAATCTTTTCCCTTCCCCCCTCCAGGTGCTCCTGGAGAGATACACAGAAGCAACCTCCGTGAATCTAAGCAGAGGGAGTCCACCCTCTGTAATTCCAGTCCTGGAAACAAAAGCACTTTCCTCTTCACCCAGAGGGAATGCAAAGTCAGACTAGTAAATCTAGTTACACACAGACCTCCCCCTGATTTCTTCCTCCCACCAATTCCCTGGTGAGCTGCAGACCCAATTCCCTGAAGTTCCCCACTAAAGAAAAACTCCAACAGGTCTTAAAAAGAAAGCTTTATATAAAAAGAAAGAAAAATACATACAAATGGTCTCTCTGTATTAAGGTGACAAATACAGGGTCAATTGCTTAAAAGAAATATGAATAAACAGCCTTATTCAAAAAGAATACAAATCAAAGCACTTCAGCAACTATAGACATGTAAATACAAAAGAACATATAAATCCCTATTTGGTACTCACAACTGGGAAACAGAAGATTAGAAAGCAGGAAATAGAAATCACTCCTCATCTGAGAGAGCATACAGGCAGACAGACAAAGAACTCAGACACACACTTCCCTCCACCCAGAGTTGAAAAACATCCTGTTTCCTGATTGGTCCTCTGGTCAGGTGGTTTAGATTACTTCTTTCCAGGTGAAAGAGACGTTAACCCTTAGCTATCTGTTTATGACACGCCCCCCAAATTGCAGACAGTGGAGAAGCTCACTGGCGGCGATTTCCTTCTAGAACTTTGAAAATAAACAGATTAATACAACACATGCACCTTTACATATGCCACTAAGTATATAACTAACAGACTTTACATTTAAGAACACTTTTTAACTACTAGATTTTGGGAAACTCTTACGGGAGAGTGCATCAGCTACTTTGTTAGAAGCACCTGAGATGTGCTGAATTTCAAAATCAAAATCTTGGAGAGCTAAACTTCAACGAAGAAGTTTCTTGTTGTTCCTCTTGGCAGTATGAAGCCACTTTAGTGCAGCATGGTCAGTTTGTAGCTGGAACCGCTGTCCCCAAACATATGGGCGTAGCTTTTTCAGGGTGTACACAATGGCGTAGCATTCCTTTTTACTGACTGACCAGTGACTTTCCCTTTCAGACAGTTTCTTGCTGAGAAACACGACAGGATGGAAGTTGTGATCTGTTGCCTCCTGCATGAGCACGGCTCCTATACCACGCTCAGATGCATCTGTGGTTACTAGGAATGGCTTGTCAAAGTCCGGGGCCCTGAGCACAGGGTCAGACATGAGCATTGCCTTAAGTTGGGTAAAGGCCTTTTGACACTCATCAGTCCACTTAACTGCATTTGGCTGGGTCTTTTTGGTTAGGTCGGTCAGTGGGGCAGCGATTTGGCTGTAGTGTGGTACAAATCGCCTGTAGTACCCGGCCAAGCCTAAGAAGGATTGGACCTGCTTCTTGGACCTTGGGACAGGCCACTTTTGGATAGTATCCACTTTGGCCTGTAAGGGGTTTATGGTTCCTTGACCCACCTGGTGCCCCAGGTAAGTCACTCTGTTTTGGCCTATTTGACACTTTTTGGCCTTAACAGTTAGTTCGGCCTGCCTGATGCACTCAAAGACCTTTTCCAGGTGTAGCAGGTGTTCGGGCCAGGAGTCCGAAAAAATGGTCACATTATCGAGGTAGGCAACTGCAAATTCTCCCAGTCCTGCTAGTAGACCATCTACCAGCCTCTGGAAGGTGGCGGGTGCATTTCGAAGGCCGAAAGGAAGGACATTGAATTCATACACCCCCGCATGGGTGAGGAATGCTGACCTCTCCTTGGCAGGTTCATCTAGCGGTACTTGCCAGTACCCCTTGGTTAAGTCTATTGTAGAGATGAACTGGGCACATCCCAACTTCTCCAATAGCTCATCGGTGCGTGGCATTGGATAGTTGTCTGGACGAGTTACCGCATTTAGCTTACGGTAGTCCACGCAAAAGCGTATTTCGCCATCTGGTTTGGGTACCAGAAACACTGGAGATGCCCATGCACTGGTAGATGAGCGGATTATACCCATTTGTAGCATGTTTTGGATCTCCCGTTCTATAGCAGCTTGGGCATGAGGAGACACCCGGTAGGGTGGGGTTCTAATGGGGTGAGCATTACCTGTGTCAATGTAGTGGTGGTATGCCCGTTCAGTCCGTCCTGGGGTGGCTGAGAACAAGGGGGCGAAGCTAGTGCACAGCACCTTGATTTGTCGCCACTGCAGACGTTCCAGGGTGGTTGAGAGGTTCACCTCTTCCACGCCACCGTCTTTTTTCCCGTCGTAGTAGACACCGTCAGGCCACTCAGCATCATCTCCCTGGACTGTAAACTGACAAACCTCTAAGTCTCTGGAATAGAAAGGCTTGAGAGAATTAACATGGTACACTCTAGGCTTTAGTGAGGAATTGGGAAATGCTATGAGGTAGTTCACAGTTCCCAGGTGCTCTTGGACCGTGAATGGCCCTTCCCATGATGCTTCCATCTTATGGGCCTGTTGCGCCTTCAAGACCATAACCTGGTCTCCTACTTTGAAGGAATGTTCTCTGGTATGTCTGTCATACCAGGCCTTTTGCTCTTCCTGAGCATCCTTTAGGTTCTCTTTAGCAAGGGCTAAGGAGTGTCGGAGGGTGCTTTGTAGGTTGCTTACAAAGTCCAGAATGTTAGTTCCTGGAGAAGGTGTTAACCCCTCCCATTGCTGCTTTACCAACTGTAATGGCCCCTTAACCTTGTGACCATACACAAGTTCAAACGGTGAAAACCCTAAACTGGGATGTGGTACAGCCCTGTAGGCAAACAGCAACTGCTGCAACACTAGGTCCCAATTATTGGAGAATTTGTTGACGAATTTACGTATCATGGCCCCCAAAGTTCCATTAAACCTTTCCACCAGGCCATTGGTCTGATGGTGGTACGGGGTGGCAACCAAGTGGTTCACCCCATGAGTTTCCCACAGTTTTTGCATAGTCCCTGCCAGGAAATTAGATCCTGAATCAGTAAGGATGTCGGAGGGCCAACCTTCCCTGGCAAAAATGTCTGTTAGGGCCAGGCACACAGTGTTAGCCTTGGTGTTGCCTAGAGCTACTGCTTCCGGCCATCGGGTAGCAAAGTCCACTAAAGTCAGTACGTACTGCTTTCCTCTGGGTGTCTTTTTTGGGAAAGGACCCAGAATATCCACAGCTACTCGCTGAAATGGGACCTCAATTATGGGGAGTGGCTGGAGAGGGGCTTTGACCTGGTCTTGGGGCTTTCCCACTGTTTGGCATACCTCACAAGACCGGACATACTTGGCAACATCCTTGCCCATCCCCTCCCAATGGAAGGACTTCCCCAACCGGTCCTTGGTTCTGTTCACCCCAGCATGGCCACTGGGATGATCATGGGCTAAGCTTAAGAGCTTCCCCCGGTACTTAGTTGGAACCACCAACTGTTTTTGCGGCTGCCATTCTTTCCGGTGTCCACCAGAAAGAATCTCCTTGTATAAAAGTCCTTGGTCTATAACAAACCGGGATCGATTAGAAGAGCTGAGAGGCGGTGGGGTGCTCCGTGCCGCCGCCCAAGCTTTCTGAAGGCTGTCATCTGCTTCCTGCTCAGTCTGGAACTGTTCCCTTGAGGCTGGGGTCACCAGTTCTTCCTCAGACTGTGGACTTGGGCTTGGTCCCTCTGGAAGCGATGTAGGTGATGGGGTTGTTTCCGTTGCTGGTGAACCGCTCTCCGCTGGTGCACCTGAGGGTATTTCAGGCTCGGGCTGAGCCTTTTGGGTATGGCTGTCTGTTGCTTCTGCCAGTTCTGGCTCGCTGGCGCCCTCTGGCGTTGAGTTTGAAGATGTGGTTGCACTTGCTGGTGCTGGTTGCTGTTCCAGTTCCGGGCCTGGGACTGGAGGTGCTGTGGCTGTTTCAGTTTCAGTGGTTGGCATGGAATCTGTGTCCACTACCTCTGTCTGGGTCTCTGGTAACATAGACGGGGCGTCTGTGGACGGCTCAGGAACAGGAATGGGTCTGGAAGCTTGCCTGGTTTAGCTACGTGTAACCATTCCCACTCTCTTGGCCTGCTTCACCTGGTTGGCCAAGTCTTCCCCCAGTAGCATGGGGATAGGATAATTGTCATAGACTGCAAAAGTCCACATTCCTGACCAGCCTTTGTACTGGACAGGCAGTTTAGCTGTAGGTAAGTCTACAGCTTGTGACATGAAGGGGTAAATTGTCACTTTGGCCTTTGGGTTGATGAATTTGGGGTCTACGAAGGATTGGTGGATAGCTGACACTTGTGCTCCCGTGTCTCTCCACGCAGTAACCTTTTTTCCGCCCACTCTCAAATTTTCCCTTCGCTCCAAGGGTATTTGAGAGGCATCTGGGCCTGGGGATCTTTTGTGTGATGGTGGTGTAATGAATTGCACTCGGATGGCGTTTTTTGGACAGTTGGCCTTGATATGTCCCAGTTCATTACACTTAAAGCATCTTCCATCTGATGGATCACTGGGCCGAGGTGAGTTACTGGAGACTGGTGAGGTGGAAGAATAGGGCATCTGTGGCTTTCCTTGGGTTGTATGTGGGGTCTTTGGCTGTCCTCGGTTGTAGGGTTTATGGTCGGTGTGCCCTCTGGGGTATTCGTTCCCCTTGACTGTAGCTTTCTTGCTTTCTGCCACTTCCATCCATCTGGCTCCAATCTCCCCTGCCTCAGCGAGATTTTTGGGTTTTCCATCTTGTATGTACCGTGTTATGTCCTCAGGAACACCATCCAAGAACTGCTCCATTTGTATGAGGAGGTGCAGTTCTTCCAAGATTTTAACATTGTGTCCTGATATCCAGGCCTCATAATTTTTCCCAACGTAGTAGGCGTGTTTGGGAAATGACACATTTGGTTTCCACTTTTGGGTTCTGAAACGCCGACGGGCATGATCCGGGGTTATCCCCATTCTGTATCTGGCCTTGGTTTGAAAAAGTTTATAGTCGTTCATGTTTTGCTTAGGCATTTCAGCTGCCACCTCTGCTAAAGGTCCACTGAGCTGTGGCCTCAATTCTACCATGTACTGGTCTTCAGGGATGCGGTACCCAAGACAGGCTCTTTCAAAATTTTCCAAGAAGGCCTCGGTGTCATCACCTGCCTTGTAGGTGGGAAATTTTCTGTGCTGGGGAACAATCATTGTCGTAGGGTTGTTAGGGTTGGCTGGCGCATGCAGCCCAGCTTGCGCTAAGTCCAGTTCATGCTTTCTCTGTTTTTCCTTCTCTTCATTTTCCTTTTGTTGTTTTTCCATTTCTTTTTGTTGTTTTTCCATGTCTCGGCGGTGGGCCACCTCTTCTTCTTTTAGTTTTCTGTGGTGGGCTGCATTTTTGGCATCTTGTTCTCTTTTATGGGCTGCCTGTTTGATCTGTTCTTCTCTTTCTTTCAGCTCCACCTCTTTTTCTCTTTTTTCCAGTTGTCGCCTGTGTTCTGCTTCTTTGCTTTGTTCTTCAGCCTCCATTTTTGCCTTAGAAGTCATGGTTCCTGTTTTCTTGTGTTGGGGTGCCCTCCGGTGTTTATCTTCTGAACTGCAGGCTCTGTTCCCTCCTGGAGTCTGCCTAGCAACAGTGCCTTTTCCCCTTTCTTCCTTTAGCTAATTTTTTCAATGTAAGGTAAACCAGAAGAACCACTTTATTTGCATGTATATAGTGCTGGTATATGACTCCTAATGGGAGTACTATTGTCTGACAAAAGACCTGTTTGTCACAGTTTAATGGTTCCTTGCTTAATATGCAAGCCAAAAACTGCCAGAGAGAGCAGAAAAAATTTCTCTCTGGTTCCCTTTTAAAACCAAACTGTTTCTCTCTGTTAAAAAGCCCCTAGCAGAGAAAAGAAAAATATAAAATTCCTACTGGCTTCTGGATTCTATCTTTCCCAACGCTGCCACTCATGTCATATAACCTAGTCCCGGATTTGGACCTTAGCGTCCAAAATATGGGGGTTAGCATGAAAACCTCCGAGCTTAGTTACCAGCTTGGACCTGGTACTGCTGCCACCACCCAAAAAATTAGAGTGTTTTGGGGCACTCTGGTCCCCCCGAAACCCTTCCCTGGGGACCCCCAGACCCAACCCTTGCATCTCACAACCAAGGGAAATAAATCTTTTCCCTTCCCCCCTCCAGGTGCCCCTGGAGAGATACACAGAAGCAACCTCCGTGAATCTAAGCAGAGGGAGTCCACCCTCTGTAATTCCAGTCCTGGAAACAAAAGCACTTTCCTCTTCACCCAGAGGGAATGCAAAGTCAGACTAGTAAATCTAACACACATAGACCTCCCCCTGATTTCTTCCTCCCACCAATTCCCTGGTGAGCTGCAGACCCAATTCCCTGAAGTTCCCCACTAAAGAAAAACTCCAACAGGTCTTAAAAAGAAAGCTTTATATAAAAAGAAAGAAAAATACATACAAATGGTTTCTCTGTATTAAGGTGACAAATACAGGGTCAATTGCTTAAAAGAAATATGAATAAACAGCCTTATTCAAAAAGAATACAAATCAAAGCACTTCAGCAACTATAGACATGTAAATACAAAAGAACATATAAATCCCTATTTGGTACTCACAACTGGGAAACAGAAGATTAGAAAGTAGGAAATAGAAATCACTCCTCATCTGAGAGAGCATACAGGCAGACAGACAAAGAACTCAGACACACACTTCCCTCCACCCAGAGTTGAAAAAAATCCTGTTTCCTGATTGGTCCTCTGGTCAGGTGGTTTAGATTACTTCTTTCCAGGTGAAAGAGACGTTAACCCTTAGCTATCTGTTTATGACAGTGATCAATAGCATCAAGTCTATGAGATTACATATAATCAACAATGCAACTTTTAAAAGTCTATGCAATCAGTTGCCTTTTTTCTTAGAATAAGTTTTTGTGTATATTATCAGAAAGCCATTTCCTTGAGGGGTGAAAATGGGCACTTCCGTCTTTAATCAATAGGTCTGTTCAAAAGACTCATCCCTCTTTTATTCAATGGTTGTGTAATACTTTCTTAGCCAATAATCTAGGGTTGATACTTCAGAATACCATTAGCCTCTCTTAGGTGGAGGAGAAACTTCTCTCTGTGTATATTGTGGTGAGGGGGTTGTCAAAAGGGAAGTAGGTTGGACCCTTGGTATTGAAGTATACTGTTGTTAGGTTACAGTTTGTCCACAAGAAAAGGCATATGGATGGCACATTCCCCTTGTGTTTGTGCATGTGTGTTTAGGAATATGGGCAGTAGGTCATGTGGGCCATCGCAAAGTAGCCCCTGCACCCTTCTTAAATTGTGCCCTCTGTCACTTTGGTTGTGCCTTTTAATTTCCCCCAGGCACTCTGTGATAGGGCTTTAGTTGTCATAACACTTCTATTTTCAGTAATTTCTCACTATTTAGTGTGGTAAAACATCTAGGGTTACAACTTGCATACAAGTAAAATGTAAAGGGTTATCTGAAAACAGAAAAAAAATTCTTTAGGGTCCTTTGAATGTAATGATAAACAAAAAAAATTGTAATTGTTGCTTTGCTGGTGCTGCTACAAAATATCTCCATGCCTGTAGCCTCTCAAAATGTTTTTGTTAATCTTATTTTATTTACTGTTTCTTATAGTCTATTGTATGGTGGGAAATAATACCTCATATTGTTTCTGTGTGACAAATGCTTGCCAATGCTAAAGCATGATAGCCAATGGCTACTTACAAAACTATTTAACTAAAAAAGATATGTCTGTTATCACTATTCCTTTGAAGTCCAGAACAGCTCTCTTATCCCCCTCATCTGTAGCACATGGTAAACTTTTAAAAGTTTATTTGATAAGATTAAAAACTGTATGTTTAGCAAAAGAACATGACAGTTTTATATTGGGCGGGGAAGGAGGGAGTCAGGAAAGGAGGAGGAAGTGGGCTTGGAGCTGTTTCTTCAGATTACCATGTCAGAGGCTATAGCCTTATCTGTGAACTTCATGTACTGACAAAGCTCTGGCTTTTGTCTTTTTACAATTTTTATTTTTTTTACCATAAAACCCATCTGTTGTGGGTTTTGTACTGTATCCTAAATTTTAAAGCTTTTTTTATAGCTTACAAGTAGAACAGGATTTGTTTTTCTTTTTCTTGCACTTTTAAAATTCTTTCTGTTCTTTTTCTTTTCTACAATTTTAAAACTTTCTTTCTATCTGCCTTTCTCTCTCAAATCCGCTTTATTTTGTAAACTATTTTAAAAGGGCTTATGCTCTGTCTACTGAACTTTATTTAAAATGTGTAAAAACCTGTTTTCTTCTGAAAAGTCTTCTAACCATAACACATGAAAAAACACACAAATAGTTCTAATGCACCCAATAAAGAAAAATATTTAAAAATTTCAAAATTGCTACTGAGACAAAAGTGTACATGTCCAAAAATGGGACTGGATGGCAGGACATAAATGAAAAAAGGGTCATGGAAACTTATGAAAATTTATATGATGAATAAAGGTACAGCAGTTAAACTACTTGCCAGTACTTTTGTCTTGATGGGTTGTAATGGAGTTGCAAGATGAAGAATTCTGTCATAAAGGGTGGGTGAGAGACAAAATGGAAAAAAAAAAAAGCTCCCATAACAGGATGATTGTCATATTGTGAAGAGCTAGTCAACAGTTCTTCCTACAACAGTACTTGATGGTATTACATTAAGACAATAAAATAGTCTGCTTCAGAATATCGTGTTGTGATACAGGTTCAAAAGGGAATGCCTATTATCTAAAACCTCAGGGTGACATAGCTTGCCTCATGACTACAGATGAAAAAGAGAGGGATCAAAATTATTATTGTCAGTAGTTCTGTCTCATGTCATCTAGATACTGGCTCATATAACAACAGTTTTCCTGTAGTAATGCCACACTAGGCAGAACTTAAAATATTTTATTTATTTATTCATTTATTTTATATAGCACAGTAATGTTCATGACACTTTTACAGACAATATATTGCTCCTGCCCCAAGAAGCTTGCATTTTAATTTAGACAACATACTGCTTCAGATTTTCTCTTTCAAAGTCCAGCCAGCATTGCTAGAACTAAGGGTCACATTTTCAATGAATTGTATTTCTGCTTTTACTCAGTGCTGAAACCTGGCTTGCAAGTTCTCAGCTCTGGAGCAATGTTACAAAATTTCAGATAAATTGTGTTAGCTATTTTAGGCACAATACTGTGAAAAAAGTTGTTTGACTTTCATTTTATTTAAATAAAAACAGTTCAGAAAGCACAAATTTTACTCTAACATTAATAGGAGACACAACTGTCAGGCCAAATTCTGCTCATATTTACACCTATCTAACCAGCTTTGAAACAAGTGGTGGTTGCCTAAGTGCAAATGGGAGCAAAATTGAGCCTTTGAAGGATACATAGACCTCTTCAAGCCATATTCTATCCTGAATCCCTGTGCAATCCCAAGTCATTAGGAGTAAGTCAGTCTGGACAGAATTGGGCCCTTTGTTCTTAATTTGAACAGTTGTTTTCTAAAGCAGTGCTATCATGTATCATCCCAAAAATTCTTTATGTAATCTTCTTGACATGCAAAATTCAATGTTGTATGCTGTTTAATTATTGTAGAATGGTTAATAGATCATAGCACAAGAACAATGAAATCTTAGTAAGGTGGTCTGGTCAAATCTGTAAGGAGACGAAGTAAGTGTGTGTGTGTGTGTGTGTGTGTGTGTGTGTGTGTGTGTGTGTGTGTGTGTGTGTGTGTGTGTGTGTGTGTGTGTGTGTGTGTGTGTGTGTGTGTGTGTGTGTGATGGAAGAAATAATGAAATTTCTATCAGAATGCTGCTGTGATAACGGATGCAGTATAAAATCCAGAATAGAACACAACTAAAATACAAGAAACTAAACATATAAAAATTACAGAAGAATTCTATTATAAGGATGGATTTTAGCAATATCTGTTTTGATTTTTATATGCAAATGGTCGCCACATCTAGATCAGCAAGGTAGTTAGTTAATTTCTCAAATCAGACATATTAAAGAACAATCTCCATCTGGCAAAAATAGAGCAAACTCTTCTTGGAATTTTAATCCTAAAGCAGGTTGGTCAGGTTATAATTGGCTCTAGATAGCACTCTTGAAACCAATTAGATTCTTTATCTACAGCCAAAATAGCATTCCAAAAAGTGTGAAATTCCTTCCTACATTTAAAAAGGTCAAAGATATTACTTCCAATTTGAACCTTGTAACTAAATGTCAATGGATGGTGTTGTATGGTGAATACATCAGAGACACTATCAAATGGTTTTGAAAAGTATTTTTTGGCCCATATAACTAATTAATTATTACCAACAGCGATCACTACAACTGAATTTCACTTAATATAGATTATTAAATACATCCAGGGGAGGAACAAATGACTGATCAGGCAATTTTTGTACAAATAAAGGAAGACAGTACAAAGGTTATGATATGAATTGAGAGAAAGCAAAATATATGTAAATAGCTAGAGAAAAGTGAAAGTTTTAAGAGGTAAGATATAATTTATTTCTTTATTCATTTTATTGAGCAAAACAGTAGATCAGAGCTTGAGGACCTAATTTTTAAGAAGTGATCAAGACATAAATTAACTGAAAAAACGGCAATAAAATTGCACTAGGTTCTGGCTCAAAACAATTAAAGACATTCAGATTGTGAACACTATGGAAGATACTTATGGATCCAGGCCTTAGTAACAACAACTGAAATATATATCATTAGGTGGATAGTTTTAAAAGGTTAGATTGTTTGTTTTCCCTGGGTCTCTTTTGGGGATAAGGGTTTATACTATTGTATAAATTTTAAAATACCAAAAAGAGAGACTCCTCATAATGAAAATTTGGAAACTACCTTCAAAGTCATTGAATACATCCCCTGTAAGGGCAGGATAAAGTCCCTAGACAGAGCATTTCTAAGATATCATTGAACTATTACCACATTTGATCTTAGTGATGCAATATATGCTTATGGCAAAGTATAAATTGTTATAGGAATAGCATTAAAATTAAATGCAATACAAACATGTTTTTAAATAAAACCAAATCCTGCTAGCCTTATTCATGTGAGTATATAGGTCCAATTGACTTGAAAAATTAAAGGCTTAAGAAAAATATACAATACAAAGTAATTAGAGATGGCAAACTGAAAAATGTAAAACCAAAAGTAGTTTTACATATGTGCTTATTTGGCAACTGTAAATTGAAACTGTCTGCATTCTTGAAAAAATTATAAGAGCACTTTTAGGGAGACAGGATGTAATCAGAAGTGGCGCCAGGGTTTCTGACGCCCTAGGCGGACGGCCATTTCGCCGCCCCTGGGGGGTCCGGTGGACCTACCGCAGTCATGCCGGCAGCGGACGATCCACTGCTGGAAAGGGTCCAGTGGAGCTGCCGCAGTGATGCCGGCGGGCGATCCGCTGGTCTAAAGGCTCCGGTGGATGTGCCGCAGGCAGGACTGCGGTAGGTCCGCTGGAGCCTTTAGACCAGCGCACCGTCCACCGAAATGACTGCGGCAGCTCCACCGGAGCCTTTCCAGCAGCGGACCGTCCGCCGGCATGACTGCAGTAGGTCCACCGGACCGGCGTGCCACCCCCCCCCCCGGCAAAATAGCGCCCCCCCCAAATTCTGGCCATTGCCTAGGTCGCCTAAATGGTAGCGCTGGCCCTGGATGTAATCACCTGCATTAGGATTCAGCCAGGATACCAGTGTTTATATGCCTCCTCTTGAAAACCCCATGATCTTTTATTATTATTTGTTTATGTTTTATTGATTTTTTTCTTCCAAAAATAAGAGAAGAACAGACAAAAAGAAAAAAGAACAAAAAAGTGAAGGAGTGGAAGTGAAAAAAAGGACAAAAAGTAGTGGGGATAGGAAAGGAGAGTGACATCTCAGTTTCCAGCTAGTAGAAATTGTCAAAGGTTTCTAAAAAGTTTGATCAAATCTTATCAAATATATCTGAGATCCCTCTTCTCTGAAACATTAGCTGCTTTTTAGCTCCTAGGTCAGCCAGGTTGTTGTGCCAAGCTTCTATCCCTGGAGGCAGTCTGCTCTTCCACCTAAGCAATGCAAGTCATTTGGCTGCAAGCACTGCTCTACAGAACCAAGCTTTCTGTAAGGCCATGTCTACATCTAAAATTTTGCAGCGCTGGTTGTTACAGCTGTATTAGTACAGCTGTATAGGGCCAGCGCTGCAGAGTGGCCACACTTACAGCAACCAGCGCTGCAAGTGGTGTTAGATGTGGCCACACTGCAGCGCTGTTGGGCGGCTTCAAGGGGGGTTCCGGGACGAGAGAGCAAACCGGGAAAGGAAACCAGCTTCGCCGCGGTTTGCTCTCTCGGTCCCGGAGCCACCCAGCAAACCGCAGGGAAGGAGACCTGCTTGCTCGGGGTTCCGGGACCGAGAGAGCAAACCGGGAACGCCGCGGTTTGCTCTCTCGGTCCCGGAGCCACCCAGCAAACCGCAGGGAAGGAGACCTGCTTGCTCGGGGTTCCGGGACCGAGAGAGCAAACCGGGAACGCCGCGGTTTGCTCTCTCGGTCCCGGAGCCACCCAGCAAACCGCAGGGAAGGAGACCTGCTTGCTCGGGGTTCCGGGACCGAGAGAGCAAACCGCGGCGAAGCTGGTTTCCTTTCCCGGTTTGCTCTCTCGGTCCCGGAACCCCGAGCAAGCAGGTCTCCTTCCCTGCGGTTTGCTGGGTGGCTCCGGGACCGAGAGAGCAAACCGCGGCGTTCCCGGTTTGCTCTCTCGGTCCCGGAACCCCAAGCAAGCAGGTCTCCTTCCCTGCGGTTTGCTGGGTGGCTCCGGGAACGTGAGAGCAAACCGCGGCGAAGCTGGTCTCCTTTCCCGGTTTGCTCTCTCGGTCCCGGAACCCCGAGCAAGCAGGTCTCCTTCCCTGCGGTTTGCTGGGTGGCTCCGGGACCGAGAGAGCAAACCGGGAAAGGAAACCAGCTTGATTACCAGAGGCTTCCTCCTTCCACGGAGGTCAAGAAAAGCGCTGGTAACTGTCTACATTGGATTACCAGCGCTGGATCACCAGCGCTGGATCCTCTACACCCGAGACAAAACGGGAGTACGGCCAGCGCTGCAAACAGGGAGTTGCAGCGCTGGTGGTGCCCTGCAGATGTGTACACCTTCAAAGTTGCAGCGCTGTAACTCCCTCACCAGCGCTGCAACTTTCTGATGTAGACAAGCCCTAAGTTGGAAAGTTTTTAAGACGATAGGATATATCCCAAAACACAGTTCTGAGAAATAATTTTTCATGTGGGATCCATTATCATATTATTCCTTTTCCCTTCTTCTAACCAAAAGGATTCTATCCTGGGATTGTCCCAAAATATGGAGACCCACATCTCCAGCAGCAGTATATTTTGGCAAGGTCTACAGGATTTTTAGAAACCACAGCTAGTTGGGAACTCAGTTTTATGTCTCATCCAAAAGATTTATGTAGAAATATGAATAGTTTAAGCAAGGAATGAAACTATGGTAGAGAACAAGTACAACGGAGATATTGTGACTTGACAAACTAATGAGAGAAGACTGTGGAAAAAACATCTGTGCATAAAAGGAGAATGCTAGTAAACTAGGAAACAATTTTATTATAAACAAACAAATAAATAAAAAGAACTGTTGGCCCCAGCCAGGTGTTGTTTTTCTTTGTATTGACAGTTCCTTTTGAATAACAATATCTGGAAAAAAGCTGTCTGGAAAGGGGGAAAGAAAGCAATGCATTTCCAAAAACACTCATATGTTGTTGTTTTTTGTTTCTTATTCAAGGCTGGGTTAACAACTTACTTTCATCCTGGAATAAATCTGAAGAAAATCCATTACTACAGCATCAAACTCTATGAAAAATTGGAGGAGGAAACTGGACAGGTGAAAGACTTAACTTTAAAAATATTAATTCAGATCAATATTAGTCATGCTAAAAAAATTATGGGAAGATTTCAAATGGATACATTGTGTGTGTGTCTGTGTCTGGGAGCTCTCATACCACAAGGGCTCACTTTATCTGAATATAGTTTGCCATCTCTATGTCTATCCTACATTCATTTTCTAGCATTTAACTCCAGAATACTGCAGATGCTTCCCCACAATCCTTCTAACTCTTAAATAGAAAACAGATTTCAAAATTTGAACACGTATTATAACTCAGAAACCAAGCAGGCAAACAGACTGTAGTATCATCTTTCTATTTGAGTTAAAACAGCATTCAGGAGTGAGCAATCTGACAATTAGGCATTCCTGGTTTTAATTTAAATGGTTTGATTCTGTCCGTAATTGAGAAGATTGCTGTAGTTCATCATATCTATTTCAGAGCTGTGCTTCTCTTTGGTGACTAAATCACTTTCTCCAGCCAACATTTTCCCTCCTTCGTGTTTGACACTGCAACAAAAACAGTGATTTTCACTTTGCTAATCTGCCAATTTGATAATTCTCACAAAAAACCCTGTGGCCTTACCCTGCCTTTCAGCAGGATTAAAGATATTAGCAGAATGCCATAGTGAATTCTGCTATTACTAGATCTAATGCAGTACTTGCACTCATATACTATGAGTATTAAAGCACAAATAGTTTAAACTATCACACTTAATTCACGTGATTAAAAAAATTAATCATGATAAAAAAATTAATCACAATTAATCACAGTTTTAATTCACTATTAAACAATAATAGAATACCAATAGAAATTTATTAAATATTTTTGGATTTTTTCTACATTTTCTAATGTATTGATTTCAGTTACAACACAGAATACAAAGTGTATAGTTATCACTTTATATTATTATTTTTATTACATATTTGCACTGTAAAAATTATAAAATAAATACTATTTCTCAATTCACCTCATACAAGTACTGTAGTACAATCACTTTATGACAGTGAAACTTAAAAAAAAAATTTGTTATATAACTGCATTCAAAATAAAACAATGCAAAACTTATAGAGTCTGCGAGTTTACTCAGTTCTACTTCTTGTTTAGCCAATCGCTCAGACTGACAAGTTTGTTTACATTTACAGGTTTCAGAGTAGCAGCCGTATTAATCTGTATCCACAAAAAGAACAGGAGTACTTGTGGCATCTTAGAGACTAACACAATTATTTGAGCATAAGCTTTTGTGGGCTACAGCCCACTTCATCATAAGCATAGAATGGAACATATAGTAAGAAGATATATAACATACAGAGAACATGAAAAGTGGAAGTAGCCCTACCAACTGTAAGAGGCTAATTAATTAAGATGAGCTACTAGCAGCAGGAGAAAAAAAAAACTTCTGTAGTGATAAGATGGCCCATTTTAGACAGTTGACGAGAAGGTGTATATGTAATGATCTATTTATATAAGATACTAAATATTAACTTTTAAATTTATCTGACCTATTTTTTAAAATGTATAGATAGGGGAGATACTGCCCACAAAATTGGCTCATTAATCCAATCTGAGAGGTTCAAAATTAATAGAGAATAATGAAATACGATAGAGGATTTATTTTTTTTTGTTACAACTTATTTTGAAGGTAGTGTACATTTAAGTAACTTGCTCGCTCAGCTTAGTTAGGCTTTTATGTGTTAACAAATTGTTCTTTACTCTCCCCAATTCTACATTTGGGGCCTGATCCTTCAAGGGGATTTAGGGCTTGTGGTCACCGAAGTCAGTGGCAAAACTCCCATTGACTTCACTGGTGTAGGATCAGGTGTTTAGACTGGGATAAGACAAAGTCTTAATGATAACGCATTAATTTATTTTTGCTCTGCATATTTTAGGCTGTGGGATTTCATCAGCCAGGCAGCATCAGAATTGCTTCCACCCCTACTAGAGTGGATGAATTCAAGTACCAAATGACACGAGCTCGTTGGCATCCAACAGAGCAGTATCTTATTGGGCCTGAGAGAATACAAGAGCTGTTTCCCATATTGAACATGGAAAAGGTAAAGAATAAAATGTTGTGAAAACAACTTTCCTTGAGGTTAAATGTTGGACTTCCAAAGATATACTGTAAATCCAGGGCCTGATTCTCTTGTGCACTAAGGCCCTTAGCATAAAGGGTTTCGGCTCAAGCAATGTAAAGGGGCTTAGTGTAAATGAGAATGAGTCACCTCCCCATGTGATTCTATTAGGGCAACATTAACAAAATCCTCTGGGGGAGTTTCTATTGTATGGGAGAGTAAATTCAGGAAGAAAGAGAAACACAGAGCCTGTTCAGGATACAGAGCTGAAACTCAGATCCAAGTATTCTAAGAGAAAGCTCAGCAAAGGCAAATAGAGTTAATGTTGGCATACTGTTTCTGTTCTAAACTCCCTTATCTAATTGCTCAGAATTAGGCTTAGCAGAATTTGATTTTCACTTTTTTATAATTTTGCTGGATAATATGAATGTTTATTTTTGAGCAATTTTTATTTTTATCAATTTAAATTTTCACAGTTGCAGGAAATTGGGAGGCATCTGACAGTTGGGGGCATCTGACAGTTGGGGGTGGCTGACAGCAGACACTGAGATTTTAAAAGCTACAGCTTTATAACTGTGAAAACACAAATTGTCAACATCACGTGTCAAAATATACAAAGTAAAAATCTTTAAATCAAACCCTAATAAGTTCTCAAGCAGCACTTTTCTTTCTTTGCCATCTGTACATTTCTGTTATTATCAGTGGAAATATTTTTGTATTTGTATGGTGAAATCAGTGTTTACTGACATTTAGTGATAAAAAAATCTAATCCTCCCAAGACCACTCATAATGAAGCAGTGCTGTCATGGAGTAGGATATGAGATTGATACTGGAAACCAAGAGCCAGAGTGGAGGCACAGGGATTCTGTATGGATGGCTTCCTTCAGGTACCTTTGGGATTTTCACAGATCCTAGGGATCCATTGGACTTGTGAGCAAGAACTGCAGTCCATTCTGTAGAAGCAAAATCATTTTTCTAGTGGAACAATTAACAGGGAATTCCATGAGGTGAATTTTGCAAAGATTTCCTCTGATTAACTCCCTCCCTGCTAGTTTTCCCATGAGAGGGGTTTATCAGGGCCATTATTTTAATTTTTAAAATGTGGTAAATGTTTTAACAACTACCATAGATTTTCATGGGATGAGAAATGATCATACTCATTTTAAAATGTGCAAATGATCTAAACCTTCTGAATGTTACTACTTATGGTGAATTGTCTGAAACCCTTTATGAGATTTTTGGAAGACATTTGACACATTCAGTTCATTTGCGTTTCTTTCTGAAATCTTCATCCTTGGCCTCTATCTCTATAATCACAGATAGATTCTGATGCTGGAGAATCACACTTCCATAGGACAATTACAGAGTTAGCCCGTTGAAGTCTTGATAATATAATATGCTTTTAAAATTGGTTTTCAGTTGACTCAAGAAATTCAGTTTCATATGAGAGGCAATGAAAGCAGCAAATTTAATCTGAATTAATCTTGTGTGATCCACTTAGGTTTTAGCTGGCCTGTATAACCCTGGAGATGGTCATATTGATCCCTATTCTCTCACTATGGCCTTGGCTGCAGGAGCCAGGAAATATGGTGCCCTGTTAAATTACCCAGTCCAAGTGACAAATCTGAGCCCTAGATCAGATGGGACCTGGGAAGTTGAAACTCCACATGGAATAATTAGAACAAACAGAATTGTGAATACAGCAGGTAAGAATTTAAAATATACTTTGATACCTTTTAAAGTTTAAAAAATTACTGGTATAAGATATAGTAACTCAGATTCAGCAGTAGTACTCTACTATTTGTCTTGTAGTAATGTGTGCAATATGTTTTCCAGTAACTCTCTAGTTCCTGCTGAACCCATAAAACCCATGATTTGGTATCAGGCTGTCCTGATTTTTTTAATGGGCTCTTGCCTCACAGTAGTATTGTGGAAACTGAGTGCTTAGTGGAAGAAATACCTTTCAATTATCCATGACTAGACATTATTATTATTTATTATTTGTACAGAACAAAAACATTAATAATATTTCTTTTCTCTCTCTTTCTCTGGTTTGTCTCCAACAAAAGACTAGGGGTCAGATTATCCCATTAGCTTTTACAAGACGATCTGGTGGTCTGGTTTGGGGTGGCTGGAAGGGATAAAATGCTACCTCTGCAGTATAGTCCCCTCTCCTTAAAATTATGGAACACACATGGGTGCTCCTTGGAAAACAAGCTGGAATGATCAAACGGGGGTGGGGCAGGGAGTGAAGGGCTGGCTGCTCTCTATTATATCTTTCCTCAGAGACCTATTGTGGTGCAGCAAATAAGATAAAACTGATCCTTTCAGTTTTATCTTACTCTGTGTTGCCTTCAGATGTGAAACTGCATTCCCATATCCCTGAAGGGGAGGATTTTTACTGTTTGACTGGTAGGTTAAACGTCCCCTTTTTAACAATATATTTTTATGCTCCATAAATATTAAGTTAAAATGATTTGTATTTATTTTCCTCTGTATGTAATTTTTAACATTCATTGTATTAAGTATTACTTATTTGGTATTAAGCAGTATGTAAAAAACTCCCCTTATTATATGCAGGTAGTAACATGGCATTTTTTTAGTATAATTGCACAATCCTTCCCATTATAAGACCCTATGTTCGGTTGCTTCTAATTTTGCCAACCGTTAACCTTTGGACTGAAATTTTCCATGCCTAGTGGCTGTTTCAGGTTGATTTTATTTTATTTTTTTTAATTTCTGCCAAAACTGTTCAGCCATTTCAAAGAACAAGGCTAGGGAAAAATAAATTGTTTTGACCATGTTAAATTCTTGAGACCTTGAACAGTTCTAGTGCCCCCATTCTTTGAAGAAGAAACTTTTAAATTTGGCAGGGAGTGACCCCTGTGTTAGGGATGTGCCTTTTGCCTGTGAAAATCCACCCAAATTTGGCCAAGTTATAAGCCTTTGAAAAATGTTCAGTAGAGACTTACTAGAGTTTAACAGGTAAAATCTCCAAAGATTTCATCCTTAAAGTGTGCCTGAACCTCTCACAGATCCTAGTGCTGACCAGACCGCATATGCATCAAACTAAGGCTATAGGGACTCAGAAGGACTGGTTCCAGCTGCTCAGGCCAGGGTGGGACTAGACTAGGGTGACCATATGCCCGTTTTGCCTGGGACAGTCCCTTTTTGAAGCCCTATCCTGATCACGTCGGCAAGAGCAAATGAGACAACTGCCCACTTCGCAAAAAAAGTGGGGTGCGGTGTGGAGATGGTGAGCAGCGATGCCAGCCTCGCCTTGCAGGGAGGGGAGGCAAGGCTCCGGCAGGGAGCAAGCAGGGTTTCAGCGACCAGCAACCTCAGCCTCATGAGTGGGGGCCTTGAGCAAGTGGCTCAGTTCAGCAGTGTGCAGTAGGGGAGGGCTCATGCCAGCCCCGTGCGGGGGGTGGGGGGGGAGAGACAGGACTCGGGCCAGCGCTGTGCCAGGCATCAGCACTGGAAGAAGGGATAGAGTCCCCACGACCCCCCAGGCCACGTGAAGGAGTGAAGATTGGGATTGAATGAGCAAGGAGAATGGAACTCTGAGAAGGAGCCAGGGATGGGGAGGAGACAAGGGACAAGTTAGAGGGGATGGTGCAGGAGGGGTTAAGCCTGGTGAAAACAGACAGCATTATCTGTGCCCACTAGAGCACACTCTGCCACAGAGCCTGGAATGGAATTCAAGATTCCTGAGTCTCACCATTTTTTCTGCTGTCAGCAAATAACTGTGAAAACCAGTGGTAAAGTGTATGTTTCTAGTGCTTGTCCACACCGAGGATGACAACATACTATTGCTATCAAGTACTCCCTTAGCTTAAGCAGCAGAGGTTTGCTTGATGGATCTAAAAGATTCCAGCCCCACCGATAGCCCATGTGGATGTCATATGATGTCACATGATGGAATTTCTGGTTTTTTTTCTATTTTTTAAAAATCCTATGCAAGTATATACAAGAAAACTGCATTAAAAGAACATTATTAAGGTTGCAAAGACAAGCACTCAAAAGTTTGGATATGCCAGAATTAAGATGTTTCTTGCAACTGCAGTTAGGCCCCATTGTGCACATGCACTATAATAATCTTTAATTCCATTACTGCCTGCTATATTACAGAGGACCATAGACTGCTCTGGGAATGAATTGGAGTTGTATAGTAAATGGGACTGTTTTTGGTAGGACTCTAGCCTCATTTGTTGCAGAAGTTGGAAACTGAAATGAATGAAGTGGGGGATTGCAGGAAAAGAAAGGATAGCCTCATAAATAAGAACACTGAGTGCTGTCGTGGGGAATTGGATTTTATCCTTGCGTCTGTTATAGAATTCCTGTGTGATGTTGGGCAGGTCACTTAAGCCAAACCTCTTAGAGCTGGTCACTATTTTTATGTTCCTCATTTTCTGGTAGCCCAGCTTGAGACCCTGGGGCTTGATTTGCAGAAGTGCTGAGCTCTCACATCTGCACTGAAGTCAACGGGAGCTGTGCTTGAATATATGAATGGCTATACAATGCCAAGTATTCTGCAAAATCAGGTCCTAGATAGCTCAGATTGGACACCCAAAATTGGTAATTTGTTTGTGTTAGTCACACTGTGCATAAGTTCTCCGTCTGTAAATTGGGGATAATACCACACCTCCTCTTCACAGGGATGGTGGGAAGATAAATTAATTAATGTGTGTGAATCACTCAGATACTATAATGATGACCACTACAGAAAAACGGATGAAGAAATTAATAATTCTGTATCTGGAGCAGGGTTTGAATTCATGTAGTAAAGAAAGCCAATGGCCACACTTTGAACAATGAGAAAAAACTTTGGAAGCTGCTCATTAATAGAGCACTATCCATCTTGTGTGTAGTATCTCACTGATGAGCGCACCAGTGCCAAGGCAAACCCTATATTATGAACAGGACTATGCACAGCAAAGAAGTAACAAATTTCCTACTGATTTGCGTAGCTGCAGCCTATGACTCCTGAGAGGCTTTGTCTCTGCCCCAGCAGGAGATGCGACATGGGAAACCAAAGACTGCATCTAAAGTGTACAGAAATTGTGGTATCTCTACACTTCCTGGAGGACTTAGTCTATGCACACTGTGTACTGAATAAGATGGGTCCTGTGAAAAAAATAGTTTCTGATCATCTAATTAGAGACTGTATCATATTTCAGGTTCCACAGACAACCTTGATACTGGTATTTTCTATCTTTTGAGTGCTTGACTTTGCAACTATAATAAGGTTCTTTTAACATAGTTTTCTGTGTAATTGTGTATGGAGCGATGGGACTGCCTACAACAGCATGTGGGCCATCAGCAACTGCTAGTAGCAGAGATGAAACACTACCTGTTTGAGAACCACTGGTCTAACTGATCACCATATTTGGGTTAGGAAGGAATTTTCACCCAAGTCAGATTGGCAAGGATCCTCAGTGTTATTTGCCTTGCTGTGCAGCATGGGACAGGGGTCACTTGCAGGTTTAAACTAGCATAAATGGTGAATTCTCCGTAACATGAAGTCTTTAGACCATTATTTGAGAACTTCAGTAACTCAGCCAAAGGTTAGGAGTCTATTTCAGGAGTGGGTGGGTGAGGTTCTGTGGCAGTGTGCAGGAGGTCAGACTAGATGATCACTATGGTCCCTTCAGACATTAAGTCTATGAGTAAGTAAATGCACATAAACTTGCACAAGGTTATAAAGTTATCTATATCAAGTATCAAGATCACTGGGAATGAAGGTTTCTTCAGGCCTCTGACAAGTTCTGTCCGTCCCTGTGATCCTGTTCTTCCTCCCTTTACCTCTCACTGTGTTCGTTAGAGGATACCATGTTTTCTTCCCTCCCATTCTGTGCTTTTCCAGCTCATCCAGTTCTGCTCCAAAATGGTTTTACTCTTTCTTAATCAAACACATGCAGCCTGGCACTGGAGCTGGATGAAACATGGGATTTCCAGTTTATGGGAAATACTGCTGTTTCAAAATTTGAGTATGGTCTGAACGGGGCCAAAACCAGAATTTTCAAAATTTCCTCCCAACTGGAACTTCCCCAAAAAAATTCATTTAGGAAATACCGACATAGTTATTGTATTTCCGAAACTAAATCTGTTCCCCTGACCTCAACAGCTGCTGAGTGAGACTGTCTGTCATTCTTGGGTAAATGTCATTATTGCCCAAGTAAGTGGCAGGAAACCTATCTGCTGGAATCCTGTCTTTGATTTGCCAAAAGTTCGCTGGACCCGAGATGTTTCCATGAAACCTGTTTGGGTGGTTCTACAAATTGGTTTTTCCCAATAGAACTCTGTTTTCTCAGAACACTTCTGACCAGCTCTTCCTGGCACCTTTGGATCTCTTATATACTCCAGAATCTTTTTCCCTGGCTGTCAAGTTCCAGACTTGCCTTGTCATCATTCTCAGAAGTTTTGAAGGCAGTGGGAGCTGCTGGACGCTCAGCATTTTGGCAATCAAGCCACTTACTTACGTGTCAAACTTCAGGCAACCCATTTTCTAAAAACTTGGCATTAGAGCATATTGATGAAGTATTGCACATTTAATGATTTTCCTTATATTTTATAGTGTGATCGGCATCCTTTTGGTTGTGTTGTCAATTGTCATTATATCCAGCTTCCTCACAACTGCTGTCCAGAACTTATTCTTTGCAAAGCCAATCTGCAGCCTTGTGAAATCTCTTAGGCTTTTCATTTGCTTTGATAACTTATTAAGCAAAGATATGCTTGGCTAAGTCTAATTCTAATGTGTAGCTAAGTGTTCAGCCAAGCACTGAACATTTAAAGTTGATATTGCTTAACATTCTGCGTCAGGGTATGCAACCACTACTATGACCAGTATATGCTATTAACATTCTTTCAGCCAGCATTCACTCTTCATTTCAATCCCAGCCCTTTAAATCATACTGTAATTTTGATGCCAGCCCTGGCTAGACTAGTTGCTAATTCTTTGCACAGCAGGGTTAATCAGAGAGCTGTCTACTCTTTTTTTGTGGTGTGTGGTAGTGCACAGTCAACATTTGCTGTGGAACTGGAATGAACAAGTTTAAACCAACTTGTAGCTGTTCCACTTGTGAGTTTTCTATTTTTAAATAAGCAGGCCCCTAATAAATAATCCCTGACATAAACTAACTGGTGTTGAACTTGCTAAGGAGGCTAGCATTGTATTTATAATAGAGTTATTAATAAAACCTGAAGAAATGGTGATTTTATTTTAGATATGCATACTGCATATACAAATATTTGACCTCACAGCAGTTGTTCCACTTTACAACAGTTTTGGAATGTACTTAGAAATGGAACATTTATTTTTTGAACTGAGTTATTTTTTCTTTTACAATATCTTACCAGATTACCATGCTGTGTAAATTTGCTAAACAATACTAATGCTAAATATTTCACTCTGAGATGTTTTTAATCACTTTGATGTAGAAAAAATTCTAAAGGTATAAATTATGCTTTTGCTTAGCTATCTCTCCCATGAGAAGAGGAGTTTAACATTCAGTTAGAATTTCGTTTCTCAGAGCACACTCTTTCTTTAAGATTTTTTTTTTTTTTGGTTCAGAATTTTTAGCACAGAACCAATGATGGATCCCAGCTGTTGTCCTGGGCTAATTAAGTATGCAATAATTCATTACTGCAGTACTGAATCCTATAGTCAACATAAAAAATAATTAAGTACAATACCTATATAAGTGGATTTAAAAAGTGGTGTTGAATAACTCTGGAGGTTCTGCTTATGATTAACTCCATATCAGTTGTAGTAAAAAATCTAGCATGAGATCATATACAGACAGCTGCATTGTAGTAATATATTTCAGGAATTATCTTCAATTTTAAGAAGCTGTTTACTGCATCTTATAGTGCACATTTTGAAAGGCCTACCAGTTTTGTTTGTTTGCAGAGGAGCAGATACATGTTATGCCATCCATTTGCCCTTCTTGTTCTATTTTTTTGTGAGCAAGTAAATAATAAAAATTATTACAGTTCTGTTCTTAGGAACATCAGTTTGTCTTATTCCAGGATGAGGCCAAACCAGTGAGGGGCTATGTCACCACTTATCCGGAACCTTGGGTGTTTCACAATGCTATGCTGTTGTAGCTCCCAACCTAGGCTGCTTACAAACAGCCGAACAGCAGGCAGGTCACCACCCTGAGTGTCTGTGAATAGCTGCAGCCCTGGTCCCGCAGCTCTGACCCCCAGCAGCCTTCCAGCAGTACACCAGCCACACTCTGGCTTCCCCCAGGCTTGGTTACTATGTGCAGGGTGCCCTAACACACTCTCAGTCCTGAATTTTCCCAAAACCTGTGTTCTGCACTTACCAGCCCTCTCCTGGACAGTTCAGACTTTTAAGGTTTGTTGCTCCTGTACATAATCAATATTCAACAGTTTGGTCCTTTATATGGAGTTACAAAAAGTTCAGTTTAAACACAGCACTTGGTTTAGATTAAAAAATAAAACAAGTTTATTAACAAAAGAAGATAGGATTTTAAGTGAATTAAGTATAGGAGATAAAGTTAGAAATGGTTACAAGCAAATAAAGTGCAAAAACATTAAAGTCTAAAACTTAATTGAGCAAGTGTTGATTCAAGGCTTCGCTTAAGATAGCCTTTCTGACCTACAGTCTTCCAGGAAGATGACGACTGACTTTTTCTTTCATTAGGATCACACCCAGAATCCCAAAGGTGCTGGTGCCTTTGTCTTCTTAGGTGAAAGAGAGAGAAAGCGTGAAGTTTTCTGCCCCTTTGATTTATAGTCCAGTGAACCCTTGAATGGATTCTTCTGATTATCCCTCAAAGCAAAGTTTATTCAATCAGTAAAGAAAGTGACATGGAGTCTGGTAGTGAATGGGACTCCATGCTCTTCTTACCACCTGTGTTTTCTGAAATGCAAATTGCTTTGTCTCCTGCTGTCTCCTCCACCTGCTGTCTTGAGTACCCTGTTTACTACTTATATTTAAATTGAGGTAAAAACACATTCCTATTTAGGATAGATATGTTTAACAACCTTTACCTCGGCGGGGGTGTGGTTTTGTGTATGTGATAACATCATACAGGAGGGATTTCATAACTTTACATGTAATGCTACATACATACATATCGCCATGATGTTATGACCAGCACATTGTTAGTTTTTAAATGAACATCATAAGGGCATATTTTGGCCGAGATTATTACAGTAGTATGTACGGTGTGGATAGAGAGGTGCTTTCGATCATACAGTATTTTCACAATATCTCCCTGAGTCCAAGTAATTTTGGTGGAAAAACTACGTGGGATACTAAAGATGGGATTATTGTCATCGTCTTTCTGTTCTTCTGTATGTATTACCAGGGGTTCATACCTTAAACTACTCTTATTCACAGGGGATTTGAAAATCCTGATGTTAGCAGACTCCACAGATCCACTACTTCCAGACTGATTTTGTGCTAGTTTACTTTGTTCCATGGCATATGCCCCACTCACAGCCCCCATATTATAATCATGCAAAACAACGTTAAGTAATAGAGTTTTGTGAGAATATAAAAAGAGATATGGGTTGTATCATAGGAATTAGCACCGTGAAACAGAGTAAGATCCACATACCCCATTATCCTGTTTCCAACAGTGGCCTGTACCAAAGCTTCTTTAAAAGACCCTTCTAAAAACAATTTTTATCCTGTCTCATATAACTGTGTATGTTTTCATTACCGTATAAATGTCTAACCTTTTAATTCCTACTAAGGTCATGGCTCAATTATATCTTGTGGCAATGAATTGCATAGGTCTATTATGTATTCTGTAAAGAAAATATTTCCTTTCAAGAATTTTAAATTTCTTGCCTTTTCTTGTATTATAAAGAGAGTATAAGTAGGCACAACTGATTTATCTCTTGTGTACCATTCCTATTCTGAATACCATTTTTTGTTTCACCTCTTATTTATGACTTCTCTAAACAGTGGTAGTCTTTTCAGTCTTTTCTTCACAAAAGTGTTCTATGCCTCTATCCATTTTTGCTACTTGTCTTTGAATGCCTTTTCCCCCCCTTTACATTTTTTAAAAAGAGACGGTGAGCGGAACTGAATAAATTATTCCAAATGAGGATGGTTTATATAAAGGCAGTATAATATCCTCTTTATTATTTTTTATCACATCCTTGTGCATGCTAATGTTACTTTCTTTTTTGACTTCCTGTGTGCACTGATCAAAGATTTTCATTCAGTGGTCCTCACAAGTGCCCAGGCTTTTTCTGAAGTGGTTACAGTTAATTTAAAACACTGTATGAATGGTACAGATTATTCTTTCCACTGTGCATTATCTTGCATTTGTCAGCATTGAATTACATATGTCAGTATGCTGCTCATCCACATACCATGTAGCTTCTTTAGGCCACTGGGAAGATCTGCGTAGCCTTCTGTATTCTTAACAAACATAAAAAATGCTGAATTCCAATGATCCCTAACCAGCAGAAGGCAAAAGAGACTTGTGGCTGCTTTAAGTTGTACCAAGGGCCTTTGAAACCCCAAGAATCAAGGGAGTGTGAAGATGACATAGCCACCTTTGATGAATCCCTTGGGTTGTAGGCATATTTGCAGTATTTTGGGGTGCACATTGTTGGGATTCTTTCCAAGACCTTTTCCACTAGGCTTATCAAGAACACCTTGTCCAGTTCTGGGACAACACTTCATCTAGTCCTCTGGGATCCAAAGCACTCAGTTTGACTCCCCATTCTGTCACTCAGTTTCCTTTATTTGGCATACAGCAATGTTGCGCTGAGCTGATCAAACTCAAATGCAGAGAGATGAATGGAGGGTACGTCACAGCTCCCAAGTTACACAGAAACCCTCTCTCTTACATACATTTACACATCTCATGGCATTTACTGTACATTACATCGCACATTTTTTGATTGGATTGGTTTCTTTGCAGGAACCAATCCCAGCACAACACGCTCTCTCCATACATTGCCCATGCTCAACCTATTATTTATCTCATGTCTACTGTCACGCTGTGCAGAGTGGCTCATGACTGTGAGGGCCTACCTCAGGCATACTGTCAAAAACACAGCAGACATCCCGAATTGGTGGTATGTTCTATAATTAGATTTCACAAGCCAGTAACAGATGTGAACCCCTGGATCCCTAATATCAGCCTCACCATGGAGTCACAGACAGCCCCCTTAGATTCTCCAGTCTATCTTGCCACCCATGCAAGCTGGATTTAGTGATAAATGGTCACCTACACCAAAAACCACAAAATATTCAGGTTGCTTCCAGTCCCAAGAGAGCAGTCACTTACCCCAGATCAGTCGGTATCCTAGATCTTACACCACAGACAACACCTGTAGCCAATCCCTCTAATAAAATATTTTAAGGTTTATTAACAAGGAAAAAGAAATAAGGGAGTTATTTACAGGTTAAAGTAAGCAAACATATACACACAGATCTAAATCCCAAGAGTGATAGCATTATAGTAATCTGTCTATTCAAAATAGCTTTCCGGGCAGATGCAAGGGGTAACCTTTATTTTGAGTCTGATCAGCTCAGTGTAGCATTACTGTATGCCAAATAAAGGTTACCTGAGTGACAAAATCCATTCACTGAAATTAATGTTCACATATAGCATGGTTATTTATTGTGTTTCTTAGGCTTCTGGGCTCGTGAAATAGGCACAATGATTGGACTGCACCATCCCCTCATACCTGTTCATCATCAGTATGTTGTCACATCAACTATCCCTGAAGTGAAAGCCCTGAAAATGGAATTGCCTGTGCTTCGTGACTTAGAAGGATCATATTATCTAAGACAGGAAAGGGATGGGCTTTTATTTGGTCCATATGAAAGTCAGGAGAAAATGAAACTACAGGAGTCATGGGTAACAAATGGAGTCCCACCAGGTAATTAAAAAAAATTATATGTATCTTCAAAGCTTGATAAACTATAGAAAATAGTTTAACAATATAAAGCACAGTAGCATATTTCCCTTTATGACACTTTCTTGTGTGATGAGAAGGGGAAGCTATTGAAAATTTACGTTGCAACATATGCTTTTTTTGCATATCTTTCAAAATATGACTACAGCCTCTGAAACTGAACAGAAATAACAAGCTGAACACTAAGGCAGACTATTGTATATATGAATTAAATAGATCCATAAAAACAAATGGCTTTGACCAGCATTAGAAAAGTCTCCTGTACCTGTCTATCTCCTTCCTGCTTCAGTGCTGAGACTTTGTGTCGTTAATGATAATAATCAGACCTATCTCTTACATAGCGTTTCTCATCAGTAGATCTCAAAATGCTTTACCATTGCGAATAATAGCATTATCCCAATTTTACCGATGGGGAAACGGAGGCATAGATAAGTAAATGACTTGCCCAAGGTCATCCAAAAGGTCAGTGACAGAGCCAAGAATAGAGTCCAAGGCCAAGTCTGCAGTAGAGACCTATATTGGTATAGCTGCATCGCTCAGGGGTGTGAAAAATCCACCCTCTTGAGAGACACAGTTCTACCGACCTAAGTGCGGGGCAGAAAGAGCTATGTCGAGAGGAGAAGCTATCGCAGAGGTGGATTAACTACGCCAACAGGAGAAGCTGTCCTGTCAGCATAGTAGTGTCTTCGGTGCAGCTGTACCGCTATAGCGCTGTACTTGAAGACAAGCCCCAAGTCTCCTGAGTCCTAGTCCAGTGCCTGAAATGCTAGGCTGCACTGCTTCCCCTTAGATCAAGAAAAGTAAAATAAATTTTAAATACAGTTGCCCTCAGTTTATGCTTTTCTTAAAAGGAAGTGGAGTTTTGTGATGTAAAAATATAAAGGTATGGATATTACAGACTGATGAATTACATATCTGCTATTGCTTATAGACAGATATATTTAAAACAAATATTTACAGTTTATTACAAATATATATATTAATCAAATATTTGTGCAGGTTTTGGAAGGAACTTTTTGAGTCTGATTTAGACAGAATAATGGATTCATATTGAGGCTGCAATGGCAATGGTGCCAGTCCTGAAACAAGCAGACATCATTAACACAGTTGCTTGGTCCTATCACATATTCTCCAGACATTCTTCCTATGGTTGGACCGCATCAGGGTGTCAGAAATTACTGGGTAGCAATTGGCTTTGGGTGAGTAAATTCATCACACCATTAACTTTTGTCCATCATGTATTAAAGTAAAGCTAATTAAATTGCATTCAACTTCAGCATCACGACCTTGTTTTTTTAAATATACTGGACGCTACCCTGTGCCCACAAGTGACCTCAGCCATCTGATCATGTGCATCATATATTTGGCATATATTTGTCACCACTCCCACCATCCTGTGGCTCTTTCTCACCAAGCTCTTTTTCTGTTCTTGCTCCTTTTCTTCTGCAACGTGAAACAGTTAACCACAAGGCAACAATATATTGGCCTTGTGGACCTGCAGGAAATGAGTAGTGTTTAAAATACTGTGTGCACCAAGATAGAATCTTGTCAGCACTCTTTCTTAGTATACATCTTTCAGTTTATTTGTGCAAATAACTTTGGGCCATATTGGGTATGTCTACACAGAATTAAATACCCACGGCTGACCTGGGCCAACTGATTCAGCCTCCTGGGGCTTGGACTGCGGGGCTGTAAAATTGTTGTGTACGCATTCAGGCTTGGGCTGGAGCCTGAGCTCTGGGACTCCATGAGTGGGGAGTGTCCCAGAGCCAGCTCCAGCCCGAGCCCAAACATCTACACAGCAATTTTTAGCCCTGCATCTCAAGCCTCGTAAGCCCAAACCAGCTGACCCAAGCTCGCTGCAGCCATGCCACAGCTCTTTTATTCCAGTGTAGAAGTACTCATTGTCTTCTCAACGGGCTCGTTTGCAAATGCAAACGATTGTGCAATTCCAGTTGTGGCAAGGATGAGTGGAAGAAAGGAAGCTTAACATTTGAGGTGCCGAATGGAATGTAATATGTTTTGTGGAGAGGGTTGAAGTACTAAGCAGAGTGTACTAAATGGTATTGGGAGTTGTAGAAGGGGTGTGCCAGGTTAGAGTCCTGGGGATGCCAGAGGTTGAGAAGATGGATACTGTAGGTGAGTGTTGGATGTTAAGGTAGGTGGTGTATACTGGGAGAAGATAGTGTTTGAGGACATTTGGGTGGTACTGCTCATTCTTTCTCATTGAGCTATTCTTACATTAACCATGGTCTACAATTTATTCACACTAAATTCTTTGCCACATTCAGTTACCTCAGCTGATAGAATCATAGAATATCAGGGTTGGAAGGGACCTCAGGAGGTCATCTAGTCCAAACCCCTGCTCAAGGCAGGACCAATCAGATAAATTTTTGCCCCAGATCCCTAAATGGCCCCCTCAAGGATTGAGCTCACAACACTGGGTTTAGCAGGCCAATGCTCAAATCACTGAGCTATCCCTCCCCCCATTGTGCCAAGATGAATGGATAATTGCCTAATCGTCTGATCAGAATCCAGTAAGGCCTTATCCACTTTTTCTTCACTTTACAAACCCTCATATATAAACTATATAAGAGATTAAGATGCTTTCCCAGGCTCTCAAATAAAATTGATTGATCATTTTGAATTGAATGATTAAGTATACTTGCTGTTTGAATTTAAGAGGTTTTAAAAATTTCACCTTTTAACTACACACTTAATATTCTTAACTAAAGCACTGGGTTCCAGAAAAGACTGCTTTGTTACATTAATTGCATTGCCTGTGGGCCCTTTTCTCCTCCCATAGAAGTGATTTCTGTGGGAATAGGATTAAGGTCTATATTGGACTGACTGGAGACAGCAGAGAGGATTTTATTCCTATTATAAACTTAATTTTAAAAAAAGTATACATTTGTTTAGCTTCTGAATGTTATGATCCAAGGTTTAATGAGGATATTGATGAGACGAGGTATCTGTATTTCAGGGGTCATTGACACTCCACCATCCCCTAGCAGAACACTATAGAAGCAGATGTTTCTACGTATGATGTAATTTTGTGTGTACATTGTGTGTAGTCTTTATCTCAGAGGTCCCAGTCAGAACATTGTGATTGAAGTCCTAGTGAATGTGTGTGGTTTTTATGTAATCATTTATTATTTGTTTTACACCAACAGCTTGCTGTGCACTTTAATGCGTAGACAGGTTAATAATTATTAGGGGTCGGACTGCTATTGCTACATATTATTAAATTGCCAGATACTTCCCATTATAAGACCTAGTTTTCATTTTTTTATAACTTTGCCAAACTTTAACCAGGCAGCCTTGAAATTTTCTGTCATAAGTGTCTGCCTTAGGCTGAATAAGTTTCAGCTAAAACATTTCAGCTGTTTCTGAGAACAAGGCTCAGGAAAAATATATTGATTGGCCAATGTTAAAAAATTTCTGGTGCTCTTTTGTTTGAAAAGATCTAGAGCCTCCATGCTTTGGAATAGGGACTTGAAATTGGCAGAAGGGTGGCCCTTTGTGTCAAGGATGTGCATTTTGTCATCTCTGTGAAATTCATCCAAACTTGTCCAAGTTATTAGCCTGAGAAAAATCACTGATCACATATGCTTAATAGAGAATTGTGGGACATTCATTACAGAAATCTCTGAAGATTCTATCCATATAGGAATGCTCCAGCCTTAGGCTGAGGAGGAATCTCTCTGCAATGGCAGCTCTGGCATGCTGTGGGCTGGGTTCAGTCTAGGCGCTGGAAGTGAGAGCAAGGAGCTTGCCTCTCTCGTGTTTTCAAACTGTTACTTGGGCAGTGTAATGAGGAAGCTGCCTGATTGAAATTCATAGGTGACGAGAGCTGGATGGGGAGTGGATGGGACAAGAGTCTGTGGAGGAGAGGTTGGGGTATGTGGACTGAGACTGGAGGCTGGGCGGGAAATTGGAAACTTGGAGTTGAGGGAAGAAATGGGACAAGCTGAGTAAAGAGCATGGGACTGGAAGCCAGCGGACAGAGGAGCCTGGAGCTGGTTGGCAAGCAGAGTAAGGACTGGAAACCAGTGGGGTGGGGGAAGGGGAAGGGAGAGGAGACATCTCTGACCAGGAGCAGAGATTTGTGGGGAGAAACTGACACTGGCTGTGCAAAAATACAGGAACCAGCGGACAGGGTGAGGGTTTTTCTTTTGTCTCTGGGGCAGGCAATAAAACTACCAGAATAGAACTGCTTCCTGTAACCTCAAAGCTACAGCTATGAGAGGCAGCTAACTTAGGCCATGTCTACATCTAAAATTTTGCAGCGCTGGTTGTTACAGCTGTATTAGTACAGCTGTATAGGGCCAGCGCTGCAGAGTGGCCACACTTACAGCAACCAGCGCTGCAAGTGGTGTTAGATGTGGCCACACTGCAGCGCTGTTGGGCGGCTTCAAGGGGGTTCCGGGACCGAGAGAGCAAACGGGGAAAGGAAACCAGCTTCGCCGCGGTTTGCTCTCTCGGTCCCGGAGCCAGCCAGCAAACTGCAGGAAGGAGACCTGCTTGCTCGGGGTTCCGGGACCGAGAGAGCAAACCGGGGGAACGCCGCGGGTTGCTCTCTCGGTCCCGGAGCCAGCCAGCAAACCGCAGGGAAGGAGACCTGCTTGCTCGGGGTTCCGGGACCGAGAGAGCAAACCGGGGAACGCCGCGGTTTGCTCTCTCGGTCCCGGAGCCAGCCAGCAAACCCGCGGGGAAGGAGACCTGCTTGCTCGGGGTTCCGGGACCGAGAGAGCAAACCGGGGAAAGGAAACCAGCTTCGCCGCGGTTTGCTCTCTCGGTCCCGGAACCCCGAGCAAGCAGGTCTCCTTCCCCGCGGTTTGCTGGCTGGCTCCGGGAACGCGAGAGCAAAACGGGAAAGGGGAAACCAGGCTTCGCCGCGGTTGCTCTCTCGGTCCCGGAGCCAGCCAGCAAACGCAGGGAAGGAGACCTGCTGCTCGGGTTCGGGACCGAGAAGAGCAAACCGGGAACGCCGCGGTTTGCTCTCTCGGTCCCGGAGCACAGCCAGCAACGCGGGGAAGGAGACCTGCTTGCTCGGGGTTCCGGGACGAGAGAGCAAACCGGGAACGCCGCGGTTTGCTCTCTCGGTCCCGGAGCCAGCCAGCAAAACCGCGGGGAAGGAGACCTGCTTGCTCGGGGTTCCGGGACCGAGAGAGCAAACCGGGAAAGGAAACCAGCTTCGCCGCGGGTTTGCTCTCTCGGGTCCCGGAACCCGAGCAAGCAGGTCTCCTTCCCCGCGGTTTGCTGGCTGGCTCCGGGAACGCGAGAGCAAACCGGGAAAGGAAACCAGCTTCGCCGCGGTTTGCTCTCTCGGTCCCGGAGCCAGCCAGCAAACCGCAGGGAAGGAGACCTGCTTGCTCGGGGTTCCGGGACCGAGAGAGCAAACCGGGAACGCCGCGGTTTGCTCTCTCGGTCCCGGAGCCAGCCAGCAAACCGCGGGGAAGGAGACCTGCTTGCTCGGGGTTCCGGGACCGAGAGAGCAAACCGCGGCGAAGCTGGTTTCCTTTCCCGGTTTGCTCTCTCGGTCCCGGAACCCCGAGCAAGCAGGTCTCCTTCCCCGCGGTTTGCTGGCTGGCTCCGGGACCGAGAGAGCAAACCGCGGCGTTCCCGGTTTGCTCTCTCGGTCCCGGAACCCCGAGCAAGCAGGTCTCCTTCCCGCGGTTTGCTGGCTGGCTCCGGGACCGAGAGAGCAAACCGCGGCGTTCCCGGTTTGCTCTCTCGGTCCCGGAACCCCGAGCAAGCAGGTCTCCTTCCCTGCGGTTTGCTGGCTGGCTCCGGGACCGAGAGGGCAAACCGGGAAAGGAAACCAGCTGATTACCAGAGGCTTCTCCTTCCACGGAGGTCAAGAAAAGCGCTGGTGAGTGTCTACATTGCATTACCAGCGCTGGATCACCAGCGCTGGATCCTCTACACCCGAGACAAAACGGGAGTACGGCCAGCGCTGCAAAGAGGGAGTTGCAGCGCTGGTGATGCCCTGCAGATGTGGACACTCTCAAAGTGCAGCGCTGTAACTCCTCACCAGCGCTGCAACTTTCTGATGTAGACAAGCCCTTAGTTGCTCAAAATGGAAATAACGGTGGCTTTGAGTAATTCCTAGACAAAACATTACCAAACAGTGCAAAGAGAATTTGTAATAGTTGATGCCTTTGTTGAAAAATTATTTCAAATGACTCAATATTGGAGGATTGTTTGTTTTAAAGATATGGCATTATCCATGCTGGAGGTGTCGGAAAGTATCTCAGTGATTGGATCCTAGATGGGGAGCCTCCTTTTGACCTGATAGAATTAGATCCCAATCGCTATGGAAAATGGTCCACCACCCAATACAGCAACAAAAGCAAGAGAGTCTTATGGATTTAACAACATTGGTAAGAAGATAATTATAAAGCATTTTTCATATCCTGAAATATAGGACTTTTGCATTTGTGTAAAACAATCTCCTTTCTTTTGTTGTGGATCAACAGAAAGATGGAGCCTGACTCCCCACTGCCTTGCAACTGGTGTAGTCACTTAGGCCTAGATGCACAAAAGGAATTAAGTGCCTCAGTCCCTGCTGATGCACAAAACTGTAGCCAAACCCAATAGGCACCTACATTTTCAGGGTAAAAGTTCCCTGGGTGCCTAAGTGTCTGCCTCTGAGCATGCTCACTGCTGCCTCACTCTAGGCATCTCTCCTGCCTGAGCCCCAGGATGAGTCACAAACCAGGGGAAGATAGGCATTTGGTTGCCTAAATCACATCTGGTACCCAATCCAGTAGGAGCCCTGTGAGCACATCTACTGGATTGGGTCCCTCAGGCAAGTTTACAGAACATTTGGGGTGGGAGGTCTTCCCTCATAACTTTTTGCCCAGTGGTTAGAGTACTCCCCTGGGATGTGGGAGTCCTGGGAGCAGGAGGACTGGATCCTTGGTTTCCCATGTGAGCATACGAACCACCAGGCTATAGAATCATTCTCATGCTTATGCACACTCGCTCACTCTCGGTCTGGCCCAAATGACTCTTCAAGCATTTAGTCAGAGTGCAACAGCTTCAACAGTAGACACTGAATATCCCATGTCCCAAGGGCTAGAGCAGTCACTTGAGAGGTGGCAGGTCCCTGTTCTAATCCCTTCTCCCCTCATGTGAAGAGGGGCTTTGGGGGTCTCCACATCCCAGGTGAGTACACTGAGCACTAGGCTAAAAGTTATAAAGGAGGTTCTTCTCCCCAACCCCAGTCTTTGCTAAACAGAGTAGGCACCTAACTTCAGGTGAGGGTTCACAGCTGAGAACTAGCAGAGATTGGCACTCATCTCTCATTGGCACTGAGAACTAGCAGAGATTGGCACTCATTGGGGGGAGGGATAGCTCAGGGGTTTGAGCGTTGGCCTACTAAACCCAGGGTTGTGAGTTCAATCCCTGAGGGGGCCATTAAGGGAACTGGGGTTAAAAATCTGGGATTGGTCCTGCTTGGAGCAGGGGGTTGGACTAGATGACCTCCTGAGGTCCCTTCCCAACCCTAATAGTCTATGATTCTATGATCTCTGTGAGGTGAGTGGGGCTTAGCACACACCCCTCTGGTCAGCAGCTCCATGCCCATCATGCTGGCTTTTGTGAATGGCATTCTAAGGGTATGTCTACACTGAATGGAAAATTAATAGAAAACATTACCCTTCTGATTTGGTAGCATGAAACCAAATACCTCTAGAACAGAGGTTCTCAAACTGTGGTCCGCGGACCACCAGTGGTCTGCGAGCTCCATTCAGGTGGTCCACAGATAGTTCTCTCTAAGGTGTGCACCTGGGCAGCCGCACACACAAGAATTATGGGCCACCCATCTAATTAGTGGAGCCACGCAGGCATGGCTCCACTAATTAGGTGCCTGACCCTGAAAAAGACACACACGTAAGGTGAGGTGGTGGCCTTGGGGGGAATAGAGGGTAGGTGGGAGGGGGCAGTGGAGTGAGAAGAGGCAGTGGGGGAAATTTGGATGTGCAGGGCTGCGGCAGCCAGAGAAAAAGGCGACTTTCCCAGCTCCAGGGCTACGGCTGCTGAAGAGAGACAGCCCTTCTTCCTAGTCTCAGCTCTGTGGCTGCTGTGCCAGGGTAGAGACCCCTGCACCTCCTTCCCAGCCCCAGCCTGGGGACTGCTGTGGCTGGGGAGGGAGGGCACATCTATCGCATTAGAAAGGTAAGACTGCTGATATTAAAATATGAGTTGTGTGCTTTTATTTATAGAACAAAAAATTTTTATTATTAAGATTTTTTTTTATATAGTGCTTTTATCCAAAGTGCTTTACAGTAGTTAGCTAACAGTACAAACAGCATTTGGAAAGGTCATTAAGTGGTCTGCTGAGACCCTCAGCAATTTTCAAGTGGTCCGCGAAAAAAAAAGTTTGAGAACTATATTAGAAATATTTATTTTAGTCATGCAGTTGCTGACTTTAGTTTAACATGTTTTGCTTTCTTTGTGTATGATATTTTGTATGTCTCTTTTCTTTTTACCATCCTAGTTGGTTATCCTAAAGAAGAAAGGTTTGCTGCGAGACCTACAGAGAGAATCAGTGGGCTTTATGAAGTGCTTAAATCTAAATGCTCAATGGGTTTCCATGCAGGATGGGAGCAACCTCATTGGTTCTACAAGCCTGGAGATGAGATTGGATACAAGTAAATGAACAATTGCCACTTTTGTATTGGTCTGTTGTCCAGAAGTCAAGAGTTGATTGAATCACGATTGATGGGATTCATATACTTTGCAATCAGTTTAGCTAAAGAAGGTCTCAGAAGCAACTGTTGTGGTTTTTTTTGTTTGTTCTGATTTTGTTATCTATATTTTAAAATCTGTTTCATTCTAAAGATACCTAAATTCTAAAGCACACACATAGAATTACACTGTAACTTTACTAACAGCTCTGGATAAGGGGCAGCATGCAGCTGTATTGGCCAGGAACAGACTAGAGAACAAACTGTAACTATAAAGTCACATTTCCTCCCTTACTCCGCACTTGCTCTGCAGGGAGTAAATTATTTCATCTCTTTTCATGGAACTAGCTTACTCCCTCTGTGTAATCAGTGAGTAAAGGTGGCGAGGCCCAGGATCCTCCCCACCCTTTTCTGCTCTCCACTCCCTGCCTGTTTGCTTCCAGTGGGAGGTATCAGGCAAGAAACCCTGTTTTCCCATCTTCAGCTGTAGTCACAATTTGAGCAAGGCTCAGCAGGAAAGTAAGGGGAGCCCTACTCTTCCCTGTGCAGCCAGGTGAAGCCTTCAACAATCTAACCCATAATAAGGACTCAGCAAAGTCAGCAGTAAATTTACCCAAGGTTAATTAATGAAAAACTAGAAATTTTTCTTATACTTTAACTATTCCAACTGGTACACAGTTTCTTTCCAGTTTTGTTTTTGACTCTCATGTTAAATGGATTAATATTTAACCCATTGTTACACTGAGGAAAATAATGGATAAACTACCTAAAATAAGAGAGGCTAGGTTCTAATGCTTTTGAATGACTTGCAAAACAGAAAATTTTGGGAATATATTTTGCCGAATAGATCACAAAATGGCTAGACTGTAAGTAACCACATGTGTATTCTGCGTTTTATGTGTATAAATACTCTGTTTCAGACCCAGTTTTCGGCGCACAAACTGGTTTGAACCTGTGGGTCGTGAATATAAGCAGGTTATGGAAAAAGTTGGTGTGATTGACCTGACACCATTTGGCAAGTTTATTGTCAAAGGGAATGATTCAGTTAAACTGTTGGATCACCTGTTTGCAAATGTCATTCCAAAGGTAAACAGGACTGTAATAATGTTATTAACTTAGGGCCAGGCACACTGGAAGAGTTTCAGAAATGGGAGACAGGGAAATAGAGGCATAATAATATAAACATCTCTGCATTTCATCTCACAGAAAGTTTAAAAAAAACACTAAAGAGGAATTCTCTGGAAATATTTTTGTGTCAAACAAGACCTTTTGCTAGATCAAGACTATACACAGCAGAGATTATATTGGATTAGCGCAGAGTAGTAAACATCTGCTAGACACCTTTGGCAGGCTCGTGGCACACACATCCTTTAGGTACCAAATCCTGCATGCGTTATTCACAGGACTCAATGGGAACAATTGTGTGAATAAGGCAAGCACAATATTTGGCTTTGATGAACAGCAAACTTAAGAAAAAAAATTGACTGAATTTGCATTGGAAATCTATTCTTCAATCAATTTTGGATTGAGAAAGTCTTCTGTAACGTACACATAACACATATTTATAAAAATCTTGACCAAACTTTTATTTCAAGCATCTCATTTTTAATTTCTTTCATATGAAAAATGTGAACTTTCCATTATAAATCAAAATCCTGAGCAGTAGGATATTAATCTTCTACTAATGAGGTTAAAAACAGAAGAAAGAGAAAGAGAGACTCATACTTTCTAATATAAGAGATATGGTTAAAGATTTTTGTATAAACACAAGCGTTTCGTTTTCACATTTTGCACTAAGGACCTGCAAGAGCTCAAAGAATTTATTTTGGAAATGAAATGATTATATGTTCTGCTTTGTAGGTGGGTGCTACAAATATAAGTCACATGTTAACACCGAGAGGCCAAGTCTATGCTGAGCTAACCGTCTCTCACCTATCTCCAGGGGAGTTTTTGCTGGTAACTGGTTCTGGGTCAGAGCTCCATGATCTGAGGTAAGTGTGTATATAGATACATCTGTGAGGAATGCCTTATTCTGTGAATTGTTCCATTGGAATCAGTGGGAATACTTGCGTATTTATGAACTAAACTTGAATAAGGGTGGCAAAAGCGGGTCAATGTATTTATTTGCAAAGAACTTCAATAGCCTTGTTTTGTCCCCCAACTATGCCTTGGGATTTCTTAAGAAAACTTATCTGACTATATACTGTAAGATTTGAATACAGCCTTCTTTATTTATTTTGTGAACTTTTTGAGAGACTTTGTTGTTAAGAGTTAAGACTGAACTTTTCACTAACAATTTAAATAATCTGAGGAATCTACAGTGTATGATTATGTCAGGAATGTGTATCTGTTTTAAGAGAGATCTCACTGTGTTTACTGCTTGCTCTTCTTTGTTGCCTTTGTGGTTACACACATTCTGAATCTAAAGGCATATCCATTTTAAGTCCTATGATGCTTTCAACCCTCTATTCTGGGACCACTGTTTCCCCTTTTAAAACCTCTCCTTCTCTAGCTCTGTACTAAACTGCCTCAATTATTGCACTTATCCTACATATAAGAAAACGTATTTTACACCTATTATTAACCTGCCTTTGTGATGAAATATGCACTGCAATTGGGTCTCAAGAGGGTTGAGGGGGCCTGGAAAGAATCATACTCATAAAATTCCTTCCTTTCCTGTGTTTTTCTGTAGACTCAGGGATCAGAGAGGAAAGGGTAGAGGGCCTGCCAGACACAGCTGCTTCATATAGTGAGGAAGAAATGGAAGAAGGGGGAAGTAGACAGGGGCCTTGGCTACACTTGAGAGGTTCAGCGCTGTTGGTGGCTTTATAGCGCTGTAACTCACTCCCCGTCCACACTGGCAAGGCACATACAGACTGTATCTCCGTGGCTACAGCGCTGCTTGTACTCTACCTCCCTGAGAGGAATAAAGAGTATAGCGCTGCTGCGCCAGTGTAAACAGTGAATAATCTTCCTACGCTGTAACTGACCTCCAGAAGCTTCCCATAATCCTTTTAAATGAAGGTCCTGCCCTTTGTTTTGTTGTGAACTCCAGGCTCCCAGAGCTGCTTATCAAAAAAACAAACACAGCTACTGTTTGCTGTGAATGAGCAGAGGCGGGGGGGGGGGAGGCTCCATTTGGAACAACTACAGCTAGTGTTTGCTTGAAGAGGGGGGAGAGAGGAGGCTTGAGGAGAGAAGCAGCCCTGCGGGCGGGTGGGGGCGGGTCCGCTGTTTGCTGTGAATGAGCAGAGGCGGGGGGGCTCGCTTTGGAATGCCTACAGCTAGTGTTTGCTTGAAGAGAGGGGGAGAGAGGGGGCTTGAGGAGAGAAGCAGCCCTGCGGGCGGGCTGGGGGGGGTCCATTTCGGAGCGGCTGCTTATCTGGTCTGTGAGGAAAAAAACAAACCCGAGAGAAGGGTGGGGGAGGGAGTCGGAACTTGCAAGCAGGGTGCTGACGCAATGTCAGCTCCAAAAATCCACTCACTCTCTCCCCTACAGTCCCTGTCACACTCCACCCCACCCCACCCCACCCCTTTTGAAAAGCACATTGTAGCCACTTGAACACTGGGATAGCTGCCCATAATGCACCGCTCCCAGTGCCGCTGCAGACGCTGCAAATGCAGCCACGGCAGTGCGCTGGTAGCTGTCAGTGTGAACAGACTGCAGCGCTTTCCTTACTCAGCTGTACAAAGACAGGTTTAACTCCCAGCGCTGTACAGCTGTAAGTGTAGCCATACCCAGGGGAAGAGACTGCCCTGAAAACAAGAGAATGTGGGTTGTGCTGTTCAAAGCAAATAGGCTTTCTGGTTATTTTGGGACTATTTGTGCCCCAGAAGGGAAGAACTGGGTCTGGAAGAGAGAATCTGATGAAATGTGGTACAAGAAGTAGATCCAGAATCTCCTTTTAGTTGTTGCTGCTCAGTAGTAAGAACAGCAGCCTTACTGCTCCAGCTATTATCATAGCAGTGGAAGCAACAAAAGCAAGAGCAGAAGGCTCTTGTCTGCAAAGCAACAGCAGCAGCAGTAGCAGTTTCAGAAGTTCCTCATTTGCATGAACACTTTATTCTTTTTATGGCTTCCACAGGTCATGATGGTGGACTTGCTGAGCACTAGGCCCTCTTTCACACTGCCCTGACTATCCTCAGGCTCAGTCAGGTTGGTGTGGAGCTCCCCTCCCTGGGAATAGGACTTAGGATTTGGCCCATCATAATTAGTAATAAATAAATGTTAGTAATTGCCAGGTTAATGGGTTAAAGCAGATAGTTTGGTCAATATTTCTGGCGGCTGCCTCATACTCATGACTTCCATATTGTTTGTCTTCTGAAGCGCTGCTGAATACTTATATGGTAAGCTATTTGGGCTCTTCATTTGTCTGTGTGTACATTGCCTAGCACAGTAGAGCGCCAGTCTTTGGTTGGGGCCTCGAGGCACTATCACAAGATACACAAGTTTTAATTATCATCACCGTACAGAACACTTACTTTGAATGTTACAATAAATCTATGAACTATGGCCCCAGGAACAAATGCTAAAATAATTACCTTGAATGAGAATGTTAATAAAACTCTTGTCCTTCACTTGTAGATGGATAGAAGAGGAGGCACTGAAGGGTGGATACAATGTTGAGATTAAAAACATTACAGATGAGATGGGAGTACTTGGCATAGCAGGTCCATTTGCACGAAAGGTTCTCCAGAAACTGACCATTGAGGATCTTAGCGATTCTGCATTTAAATTTCTTCAGTCCAGACATATTAAACTTTCTGATATTGCTGCTACTGCTATTAGGATATCCTATTCAGGTAAGAGGTAGGGAAAACAGACTATCAAAATAATCGGACAGCCAGGAAAACAACTGGTATGACTAAAATTATGTTGAGAAATGAAACTGATTATGTGTTTGAAATTATAAACAAACATAAGTGAGAGAGAAACGGTACATTGATTGTCAAACATTTTCTGGTCAGGAACTAAGATTTCCAAGATCTTTCAGACTCCACAGTGTATTTTTCTTTTTTTACAGAACTAAAGGCCAGTTTCGAAAACTGTGATCTTTGGCAGGAAACCAGTGTTAAGGAATGATTCTGAATTACTACTAAATTAGTATCTGTAAAATGCCTTGAAAACAGAAAGTATAGGTGCTAAGTTTTTATTATTTCCCCTTTTTTCTATGCCAGTCACTTTTTATTTTAATTTGTCTCTATGTGCATCTCTGCCATACTGGGCCAAATTCAGAGCTCAGTCCGAGGCAGTCCATGTTGGTGTAACTGACATCTTCCAGTTTATGTATTACACCAGTGTAGACTTAGACTTGAGTGATTTACCAATTGATAATTTATATGTTCCTTAAACATCATCTCTGATTTTGGCCTTCTTTCCTGTCCTCTTCTTACTGAATCGTTTATTTCCCAGGTTTGGATCATCAATTTAAATTAAAGTAATAGTGCCATAGTTTATGTACTGAGGTACAATTCTTTCAGGAGCTCCTGTGGGGAAGGGAAATTTCTGCACTCTCTTTCTAGTGAGTTCTGTGTAATAGGGAAATTTAGCCCTAATTTTCATAGCACTTCTCTCTGGAGTAATAATGCTAGCATTAAATATATTGGGATTATTTAATTCTAGATTTGATTAGTCTGTTAACTTTGGTTTTATAACAGGTGAACTGGGTTGGGAACTCTACCACAGAAAAGAAGATTCTGCAACTCTGTACAATGTTATCATGGAAGCAGGCCAGGAAGAAGGAATCGATGACTTTGGAACTTATGCTCTGAATGCCTTAAGGCTGGAAAAAGCTTTCCGGGCCTGGGGAGCAGAGGTTTGAAAACAGTTACTTTTACCATTTGATTTTTTTTTATACATGTTTTAGTTGCAGCTAGTGTGACCAAGTTCCTCCTCTACCTTGGTGGGTCCTGCACTTATTGGCAGATTTTCTCACCTCAGTTATCTTCCCCACAGTCTGGATCAACTCCTCCTGTGTCTGATCAGGAGTTGGGAGGTTTAGGGGGAACCCGGGCCTGCCCTCTACTCTGGGTTCCAGCCCAGGGCCCTGTGGATTGCAGCTGTCTATAGTGCCTCTTGTAACAGCTGCATGACAGCTACAACTCCCTGGACTACTTCCCCGTGGCCTCCTCCAAACACCTTCTTTATCCTCACCACAAGACCTTCCTCCTGGTCTCTGATAACATTTGTACTCCTTAGTCCTCCAGCAGCACACCCTCTCACTCTCAGCTCCTTGTGCCTCTTGCTCCCCGCTTCTCACGCACACTTCCTCTCCTCTGGCTCCCCCTCACCAGACTGGAGTGAGCTCCTTTTTAAACCCAGGTGCCCTGATTAGCCTGCCTTGATTGGCTGCAGGTGATCTAATCAGCCTGTTTGCTTTAATTGGTTCTAGCAGGTTCCTGATTACTCTAGTGCAGCCCCTGCTCTGGTCACTCAGGGAACAGAAAACTACTCATTCAGTGACCAGTATATTTGCCCTCTACCAGACCCCTGTATCCCACTGGTCTGGGTCTGTCACATATCCCTCCCCCCTGCTCAACACCAAGGGGTTGGGCAGCTTGGGAAGCCAGACAGTGCACACGTGACAAGCCATCGGCATTGCCGTGACGGCTCCCTGCTCTGTGTTGCACACGGAACTGGAAAGGTTGGAGGGATAAGAACCACCTGGTCACCCTTGTGTTCTTCTCCTTGTTCCGCTGCATCCATTGAAGAGGGGCATGGTCAGTCACGAGGACAAATCTGCGCCCAAGCAAGTAGTAGCGCAATGCTTCCATGGCCCATTTTATGGCGAGGCACTCTCTCTCCACCACTGCATATTTTTGTTCCCTCGGAAGGAGTTTCCTACTAAGGTGGAGAATTGGGTGTTCGTCTTCCCCGACCATCTGTGATAGAACAGCCCCCAATCCTACTTCCGATGCATCTGTCTGCAGGATAAATTCCTTGGAGAAATCAGGGGCTATCAGTACAGGGTTACTGCAGAGGACAGTCCGTAGGTCTGTGAATGCTTCCTCTGCTGCGTCAGACCATCTCACCAGATCAGGTCCACGGGCTTTCACTAGGTCTGTCAAGGGGCTTGCCCTTGTGGCAAAGCGGGGGATAAATTGTCGGTAATACCTCACTACTCCTAGGAATGCCCGGACTTGTTTCTTGCGATGCGGTTGGGGCCAATTTTGGATGGCTTCCAACTTGTTCACTTGGGGTTTTACCTGACCTTTTCCCACAATGTAGCCAAGATATTTGGCCTCTGTAAACCCTACAGCGCACTTGGCAGGATTTGCTGTAAGGCCAGCTTGCCTGAAGGTATCAAGGACTGCCTCCACCTTCTCTAGGTAGGTTTCCCAGTCTGGGGTATGAATGACCACATCGTCCAAGTAGGCAGCAGCATAACTGTCATGTGGGTGTAATAGCTTGTCCATGAGGCGCTGGAAAGTAGGTGGGGCCCCATGTAGTCCAAAAGGGAGGATAGTATATTGAAAAAGACCCTCTGGTGTAGAGAACACAGTCTTTTCCTTTGCGTCTTCCGCAAGGGGAATCTTCCAGTACCCCTTTGTCAAGTCTAGAGTAGTCAAATACCAGGCATTACCCAGACGGTCCACTAGCTCATCTATGCGAGCTATGGGGTATGCATCAAACTGGGATACTTCGTTTGGTCGCCAGAAGTCGTTGCAAAACCTTGTGGTGTCATCAGGTTTGGGCACCAGCACAATTGGGCTGGACCATTGACTGTGGGATTCTTCAATGATCCCCAACTCCAGCATTTTTTTTACTTCTGCTTTTATTTCCTCCCTTTTGGCCGCTAGCACCCAATAGGGCCTCATTGTTATTCTGGCCCCAGGATTCGTGATGATGTGGTGATATGTCTCGGTTGTTCGACCCGGTTTTGTTGAGAACACATCTTGGTTCCGGAAGATCATCTCAGACACCTCATTCTTCTGGTCTGGTGTTAAATCAGGAGACACTCTCACCTGTTTGGAAAGCTTGTTTTCCTGGGTTAGGTCTTTTTGGACAGTTATGCACACCTCTTGTGCATGCCAGGTTTTCAGAAGGTTGATGTGATAAATCTGTTCTTGTTTTCAGCGTCCTGGCTGCCACACCTTGTAGGTTACTCCCCCCACGGGTTCAGCCACCTCATAGGGTCCCTGCCATTGGGCCAGAAGCTTGCTTTCTGCCATGGGTACCAACGCCATCACCCGATCGGAACTGTCGGACTTTTGCCTGGGCGCTTGTAATGGGTTCTCTGGGCCTCCTGTGCCTTTTCCAAATATTCCCGTACAATAGGGGTGACCCGGGCTATCCAGTCTCGCATCTGTATTACATGTTCTATTATATTTCTCCCCTCATTGGGTTCCTTTTCCCAGATCTCTTTGGCAATATCTAGTATGCCACGGGGGTGACACCTGTATAATAACTTGAAGGGGGAAAAACCCAGCTGAGGCCTGAGGTACCTCCCGGATAGCAAACATAAGATAGGGTAGTAGGGTGTCCCAATCCTTCCCGTCCTGACTTACCTCCTTCCATATCATAGTCTTGAGGGTTCGGTTAAACCTTTCTACCAACCCATCAATCTGCGGATGGTAGACTGAAGTTCTCAGGGTATGTATATGGAGCAGCCTACAGAGGTCCTTCATTAGTTTTGACATAAATGGGGTTCCTTGGTCTGTTAATATCTCCTTTGGTAGCCCCACTTGGGCAAAGATCCCCACCAGCTCTTTGGTTATCATTTTAGAGGCTGTGTTCCGCATGGGGATGGCTTCTGGGTAACGAGTAGCATAGTCCAAAACAACAAGTATATATTGGTGGCCCCGAGCTGTCTTCTCCAGGGGTCCCACTAGGTCCATGGCTATTCACTCAGAGGGGACTTCTGTTATGGGAAGGGGTACTAAAGGTGCCGTCAGGTGGAGACGGGGACTGTGCAGCTGACACTCTGGGCAGGATGCACAGTACCTCCACACTTCTTCATGTACTCCGGGCCAGAAGAACCGTCGTAGGACTCATGCCAGGGTCTTCTCTACCCCCAAGTGCCCCCCAAAAAGATGACTATGAGCAAGATTTAATACAGCGTTCTGGTGTTTTTGAGGTATTAAGATCTGCTGTACCTTCTGCCCCTGTACTGGTGCCACCCGGTATAAGAGATTCTTCTTCATTATGAAGTAGGGTCCTGGTCCCTGAGTTTTCCCTTCCACGGGGACCCCATCTATTTCAGTCACTTCCTTTCTAATGTTGTCGTACCTTGGGTCTTCAGCCTGGTCCCGTCCAAAATTTCCTCTTCCGGGGTTACTCTGCCCAGGATCTAGGGGCCCAGTCTCTGTTGCCTCTACTGGTTCAGAAGCATTAGAGTGGGGGTCAGACTCGAGTGCTTCTCCCTCCTGGGTGGCCTCCTTTTCTTCTGCTCGGGTCCGCCTACCTACGAGAGCGACCCTCTGGCTTTGGGTCAGTATTCGGGTTCCCAAGGCCTTAGCTGCCCTCCTTTCCTTTTTCGACTTTCTACCCTGTCTGAGAATGGAAAATAAATCTGGGGATATTTCAGAGAACACTGGGGGTTGACAGTCTACTGTGGATGCCTCACTAACTTCAGGGTTCCCCTCTTTCTCCAATTCTCCTACTGGGAGTAAGTCTCCAAACCCTGGGAAGTCCCTCCCTGTGAGCACCGGGTATGGGAGTTTAGGGACTATGCCTGCTGCTACCTCAGTAGTGTTCCCCTGAATCTCGATTTTTACTGGGATAGTGGGGTAATAACCAGCTGTCCCATGGACTCATGTTATCCCCGTACGCTTAGCCCATGGCAGCTGACTGCAGTTCATGAGCTTCCCCAAGACAAGCGTGATAGCACTCCCTGAATCAACCAGTGCTGTGGTCTCTACCCCATTTAGCTTTACTGGTCTGGTGTACATATTTTGAGTTAGTGAGACCCCCACATGGTGGATTAGGGAGCATAAGTCTGCCCAGTTCCCCAGGTTACACTGCATAGGCTCCTCAGCATTGGGACACTGTGCAGCTATATGTCCCCACTCCCTGCAGGCATAACATCTGTATGGGGCCTTGGGCATTCCCCGGTCTCTTGGTTTGGACAGTCTAACTTCACAATCCTCTTCTCTCTCAGTCCTCCGACTCTTTGTGGCTTCTGGTGGGCCTTCAGCTCCTCTCTTTTTCCACCTGTGATCTCCTGGTTGCCCAGTCATCTGAGCTCTAGGGCTTGGTGCCGCTAGTTTAACCCAGGGTGCCTCTTCCTTAACTGGTCGGGTCAGCTCCCTTGCTGTTCTTCGCCACTCTACCAGTGCAACAACCTCATCATAGGTGGAGGGTTCTTTCTGGCTTACCCAAGCATGAAGGTCTGGCGGTAGTCCCCTCATGTATCGGTCGATGACCAGAACCACTAGTATCTCTTTCGGACTCCAAGATTCCGTTCGCAACCACTTTTGTGCGAGATGGATGAGGTCATACAATTGGGACCGCGGGGTTTTGTTTTCCTGGTACCTCCACTCATGATACCGCTGGGCCTGCAGTTGTTACCCCAGATCTGGCCAGGATCTCTACTTTCAGCTGGGGGTAGTCTGCTGCAGCCTTTTCAGGCAGATCATAGTAGGCCTTCTGGACCTCCCCACAGAGGAATGGGGCAAGGATGCCAGACCACTGATCTCGAGGCAGGCCTCCCTTAGGGCTGTCCTCTCAAAGGCCAGAAGGTATGCCTCTACATCATCCTCCCGCGTCATTTTCTGCAGCTAGTGGCTGGCCCGTATGATCTGCATCTCATCATGGCCACGGTTCAGCTCTGTAAGGGTATTTGCCTGGTTTACCAGTTACCGCCACAGAGCTTGAGAAGCCTGGTCCATCAGCAGGCGATTAGTCTCCTGCTGCAGCCGCACTGCCTCCTGTTGGGTGCCTGCCTGAACACGGGTAGCCTCCTGCTGGGCTGCTGTAGCTTGTATCAGTGCCCGCACTAAGTCATCCATTGTGGTAGAAAAAAAACAACACTCTCTCTCTTTTTTTTTTTTTAAATCACCCTCCTTCTTCTGCCGCGCTGTGCACACCAGATCCCACCCCTGACACCAGTTGTGACAAAGTTCCTCCTCTAGCTTGGTGGGTCCTGCACTTATTGACAGATTTTCTCATCTCAGTGATCTTCCCCACAGTCTGGATCAATTCCTCCTGTGTCTGATCAGAAGTTGGGAGGTTTAGGGGGAACCCGGGCCTGCCCTCTATTCCGGGTTCCAGCCCAGGATTGCAGCTGTCTATAGTGCCTCTTGTAACAGCTGCATGACAGCTACAACTCCCTGGGCTACTTCCCCATGGCCTCCTCCAAACACCTTCTTTATCCTCACCACAGGACCTTCCTCCTGGTGTCTGATAACGCTTGTACTCCTTAGTCCTCCAGCAGCACACCCTCTCACTCTCAGCTCCTTGTACCTCTTGCTCCCAGCTTCTCACACGCACTTCCTCTCCTCTGGCTCCACCTCACCAGACTGGAGTGAGCTCCTTTTTAAACCCAGGTGCCCTGATTAGCCTGCCTTGATTGGCTGCAGGTGATCTAATCAGCCTGTCTGCCTTAACTGCTTCTAGCAGGTTCCTGATTACTCTAGTGCAGCCCCTGCTCTGGTCACTCAGGGAACAGAAGCCTGCTTCTCCTGAGGCTGGTAGTGTATTTCCCTTCTACCGCTCTGCTGTAGAGGAAGGAGGGAGAGGGCTGCTGCTACTGCTGTTCCTGCTGGGCGCTGGGCCCTCGCTGCTGCTGCTTCTGCTGCTGTTCCTGCTCCTGCTGCTCCTCTGGCTGGGCTAGACACCACCACCCATCCCTGTCTCTGCTATCTGCTTACTGGCTGGCTAGGGGATTCCCCCCCCTCGGTTGCTGCTGTTACTCCACCTACAGCCCTTGAGCGGGATGGGCTGCTGGCCTGCTTCCCAGAGAGGAGGGGAGTGAGGGACCCCAGCTCTTGTTGCTGAGGACACCATCTGAGTGGGGTACCTCCTGCGTGGAGACCAGACCATCACCACCTGGAGCTGCTGTGGCTGTTGCTGGGGAGCTCTTAGTGCCCGGAGGAGGAGAGGAAGGAGAAGAGGACTACCCGCTGCTGGAGACAGTATGAAGACCACTGTGGAGGGGGCTTTTCTGGGCTGAGTCTTTTTCAAACTGTGCTCTTGTGGTGGGGGTTTGGACTGTGTCCGCTGGGGTACCGGGGGTGTGGCGTGGAGCCTGTCCCCAGTCCATCCGTGTCCCCCTTCGCCCCCACCACCATCGTTGCCCCCTCCACCACCCCCGCTAGCTGTTTTCCTTCTGCTTTGGACTCCTGCCTCTGGGACTGAGCTGCTCGCCTGGCTCACCACGCCCACTTCCACCATTTGGGCCTGCAGCAGCAGCAGCCAACCATTGACTTTTTGGCACAAGTGCCTGTGGGTGCACCACCTCCCCCCTCATACTGGACTGACCCCCTCCCTTTGCCACATTTGTCCACCCCACCTATTTCCCTCTGCTGCCTGATAGTTCTGCCCCGGCCCTGTAGCTGTCCCCGTAGTCCCTCTACCCCAATCTCAGCTCGCCCTTTCCCCCCACCCTGTGCTCCCCCAGCCCTGATCGGTTCCCCCCCATGCGCCCACGCCCCCTCTCAGGCGCTTGTGCCCTTCCCCATTTGGTTTCCCCTTGTTCACTGCACTTCCCCCTCTGCCGTTGCCCCCCCGCTCCCCTAGTGCAACTGGAGGAGCCGGAACCCCCCTCTGCGTTGGTGCCCTGCAACAATCCCACCCTTAGTCCTTGGTTGCTCCCTACGCCCCTTTAGCCTTCCCCTTCTGGTGCCCTCCTCCCCTGCCTGCAGCCTAGCGGGGAAGAGTGGCCGCCTCCTCTCCTTCCCCTCCCCTCGCTGTTTGTCCCCCTCCCCGCTCTCGTTATGGCGGGGGATGCGGCGGGGGAGACCCCTCGCGATGCTCCCACTACCCCTCCTCCACCTGCCCCTGTGTCCACTGCCCAAGCCTCTACCTCGACCGCCGCTTCCGATCCACCTACCACCGCCCCTGCTGGGGCACCGGCGGCGGTGAGTACTGGGGAGACCTCCGTTGCTGCCACTTCTCTCGCCCCTTCTGATTCGGGGGGAGCCCCCCCAGCCGGTGGGAAGGGTCGGGGTGGGAAGAAGGGTAAGGGCCCCGCTAGAAAGGCCAGGCCCTCCATGGCGGAGACTGCCCCCGCTGCCGCAGCCCCGCTACCGGCTGCGGCATCCCTCCCCGCTATTCCCTCCACCAGCTCTGCAGATGTCCCTCCCTCGGCCCCCAGGGCGTACGCCCAGGTGGCGGCGGCCCCCCCGCCTGCTGCTGCTCCTCCGACCGCTGCTTCTGCCAACATCTACAGCGGCCGGGGCCCCTTTCCCACTTTGACCAGGAAGCACGGCGTCCGTTGCCTCCTGGTGCCCGCCTCGCCCCACGTGGAGACCTACGTGCGGGCGTTGGCGAGGGTAGTGGGGCCCACGGCCATCGTGGCGGCCTCCAAAATGTACGGGGAGGTGGTCTTCTTCCTGGCATCGGAGGCCGCTGGCCAGGAGGCGGTAGAGACAGGCCTGGCGGTGGGGGGCGTGTTCGTCCCCCTGGAGCCGTTGGAAGACCTGGGGGTCCGCCTGATCTTGACCTCTGTCCCTCCCTTCCTGCCCAATGCCGCCCTGCTTCCCGCCCTTTCTGCCCTGGGACGCCCCATCTCCGTCATCAGCCCTCTGCCCTTGGGCTGCAAGGACCCCGCCCTCCGTCATGTTCTCTCGTTCTGCCGGCAATTGCAGTTCAACTGCCGCCGGCAGCGCTTGGCGGAGAGGTGCTCGAGGGGTCCTTTCTGGTCCCTTACCAGGGAGCCCACTACCGGGTGCATTACTCAACGGGGGAGGCCCGGTGCTATCTCTGCCGGGCGATGGGGCACGTCCAGAGGGACTGTCCCTTGGCCCAGCACGGAGGAGCGTCCGGGACCCCCGAGCCCCGGCAAGGTGCCGGCCCTGTCATCGCTGGTCCCCCTGGCTGCCCGGCCCCCGAAGCTGCCCCTCCTCCTCCTTCTCGGTCCACCTCTGTGGAGGAGGGTGTGGCGGGGCTACCGCCAGACATGGGAGAGGGCTCATCCCAGGGGGAATCCTCCCCGGTTTCTGCTGTCCCATCACTGCCTCCCCGAGTCCCTGAGCCATTGCCCTTGCCCCCCGAGCCGACCCCTGTTAGCCAGTCCCCGGCTGATGCCATGGAGGGCTGGTCCTTAGTGCAGGGGAAGCAGGGCAAGCGGAAGGCTCGAGTTTCCTTACATCCTTTGGATTCGGAGGCCCCCCGGGAGAGCAGGAAGGGGAGCGCCGATGTTGAGTCTTCCGCCTTGTCCCCATATGACTCCCAGTTTGTGGTGCCAGCTGGGGATGCTGTGGCACCACCGGAAGGTGACACCACCCCTCCTCCAGGGTCCCTTCCCGTGGAAGCCCCCGAGGGAGCTTCTCTCGCCCTCTTCCCACTTGTCGCATCTGGGAGCGCCGCGGTGGGTATCGCCCCGGGTGCTGGCGGGGAGGGCCCGGGGGTGGTTGCCGGTGATCTCTCTCCCATCTACGAGGAGATCGAGGCCCTGGGTTTGACCCCGGTCATGCAGGGGGAGGACGACCCTCTGCCGGTGGGCCTCGATCTGGGCGACCTCCCCACGGCCCCCCTGTCCCTGAGTTCCTTTCCCCTAACCGCTGCATCTGCTCCCACCTTTGAGGGTCCCCTGGAATCTTCCATCGACCTGGCTGTGGGTGGCACTCTGTTGATGGCCACCGAGCCCCTTGGGGCGACAGCCAGTGCCCCGCTGCCGAGACCCGCTTCCCAGGGGGTGTCCCTCTTGGGTGTGGAGGACCCGCCCTCCTTCCTCAGCGGGGACCCCATTGACCAACATCTCTCTCTGGATGCCGAGGCTGCCGCACGTGCTACAGTGGCTGAGCCCGGCATCGTTAGGGGTCCCCTTCCCACTTCCCAGATCCTTGAGCCTGGCCAGGAGGAGCCACCGTCTGGCAGCTCGAATATGGAGGCTCCGGATCCTGCCTCTACCTCCTTCCCGGATTCTCTCCCTGATCCCCGCCCTATTCCTGTTGGCTCTGTCCTTGTCTCCCCCACCTCCTGTGATGCCGGTGCCGCCCCTGGGAATACCCCCCAGGGAGCGAGTTCACTAGTTTCTTCCTGTCCTGACCCCCCAGGGGCTGCTGTTCTCCTTCCGCCACGCCTTCTTGAATCTGGTAGTGGGGCGGGTCACATAGCGGCCCATCTGCTGCCACGTTGGGGGTCTGCCCCCTGCCTGCCCGCCTCGGTGGGCCACAGGGCTGTGACGGGGGCCCCACTGGGGGACAGTCATCGATCAGTGACCCCACCCCCCCATGTGCTGAGGGAGGAGCTGCAGGAGTTCCTTGAGGACGTCCGTGGCTCCTGGAACAAAGTCCATCTTGCGCTCCAGCGGTGGGGGGATTTCCATCAGGTCCTCCGAGCCACGAGGGCCCTCATGGGGGAGGGTAAGAGGAACGGGAAGCAGGCCGCTGCGGCCTACCGGCGGGTCCGTGTCTTCCGTGACTCTTTATTCACCTTCGGGGTAGGTCACGGATTGCTGCATGGCCTGCCGGAGGCCGTGGGCGTGTCTGCTGGCGAGGATCCCCCCAGCCCTCCTCATGGCGCTGATCGTCCTTGCCACCTTGAACACCCGGGGCTGTAGGATGGATCTCCGCAGGAGCCAGGTGCTCTCCTTCCTCCGGGGGGGAGGTACTCTGTGGTTTTCCTGCAGGAGACCCATACGGATCCGGCCGCTGAAGCTAGCTGGCGGCTGGAATGGGGGGGATGGGGCCTACTTTAGCCACTTCTCGGTCTGCGCAGCTGGAGTGGCAACCCTGTTCTCCCCCAACCTATGGCCCGAGGTGCTGGGGGTCGCCGAGGCTGTGCCGGGTCGCCTGCTGCACCTCCGGGTCCGCATGGAGGGGCTTGTGGTTAATCTCGTCAACGTTTACGCCCCTACGTCGGGCCCGGAGAGGCTGCGTTTTTATCAGCAGGCGTCCGCCTTCCTCGGCTCCCTGGATCCTCGTGAGTGCCTGGTCCTGGGAGGGGACCCTCGAGGAATGGGACCGCTCGGGGACCGAGCAGTGCCTGGCCGCCACGGACGTCCTCCGGGAGATCGTCGAACGCCACTCCCTGGTGGACGTCTGGCGCGACCACCACCCGGACGACGTCTCGATGTTCACCTTCGTCCTGGTGGAGGCCCATCAGTTGCGCCACTCCCGGCTGGACCGTATTTACCTGTCATGTTTCCACCTTTCACGGGCCCACTCCTCCAGCATTCGGCCGGCCCCCTTTTTGGATCACCACCTTGCCACCGTGACGGCCTCTCTCTGTGCAGAGAGGCCGGGGCCGGCCTATTGGCACTTTAATAATAGTTTGCTGGAGAATGCGGGCTTCGTGGTGTCCTTCCGGGAGTAATGGCTGGCCTGGCGAGGGCAGAGGCGCGCCTTTTCCTTGGCGCGACGGTGGTGGGATGTGGGGAAGGTGCGTGCCCGGCTCTTCTGCCGTGACTACACTCGGGGCGCCAGCCGACGGAGGGATGCGGCGATAGGGCAGTTGGAGCGGGAGTTCTTGGAGCTGGAGAGGCGTCTGGCTGCCAGCCCCGAGGATCCATCCCTCTGCGGAGCGTGCCGGGAGAAGCGGGAGGAGCTCCGGGCCCTTGAAGACCATCAGGCCCGGGGTGCTTTTGTTCAATCCCGCATCCACCTCCTTCGGGAGATGGATCGCGGCTCCCGCTTCTTCTACGCCCTGGAGAAAAGGAGGGGGGCCAAGAAGCACGTCACCTGCCTCCTGGCGGAGGATGGCACCCCCCTCACGGATCCGGCGGAGATGTGCCAAAGGGTCAGGGCCTTCTACGCCACTCTTTTCTCCCCGGATCCGACTGATCCTAACGCTTGCAGAGTGCTCTGGGATGGGCTCCCGACGGTCAGCACGGGTGGCCAGGACTGGCTAGGGTTGCCTCTTGCTTTGGCCAAGTTCTCGGAAGCCCTCCGTCGCATACCCACCAATAAATCTCCGAGTATAGATGGGCTGACCGTGGAGTTCTACCGCGTGTTCTGGGACGTTCTCGGCCCAGACCTGATCACTGTCTGGGCTGAGTCTTTGCAGAGCGAGTCCTCCCTCTCTCGTGCAGGCGAGCCGTACTCGCCTTATTGCTGAAGAGGGGAGACCTCCGCGACTTACGGAATTGGCGTCCCATCTCGCTCCTCAGCGCGACTGCAAAATCGTTGCAAAGGCCATCTCGATGTGACTAGGGTCCGTGCTGGCGGACGTGGTCCATCCAGACCAGACCTACACCGTCCTGGGCCTCACAATCTTTGATATATTGTATCTGGTCCGGGACCTTCTGGAATTAGGGTGTAGGGATGGTCTGTCGTTCTCCCTCTTGTCCCTGGATCAGGAGAAGGCATTCGACAGGGTGGATCACGGGTATCTCCTGAGCACTCTGCGAGCGTTCGGCTTCGGACCCCAGTTTGTGGGTTTTCTCCAGGTGCTGTACACTTCTGCAGAGTGTCTGTTCAGGCTCAACTGGACCCTGACCGAGCTAGTCAGCTTCAGGTGGGGAGTACGGCAGGGATGCCCCCTCGCGGGGCAGCTGTACGCTCTGGCGATCGAGCTCTTCCTCTGTCTCCTCTGCAGGAGGTTGACGGAGTTGGTGCTTTGGGAGCCAGAGCTGCGGCTGGTCCTGTCGGCATACGCCGACGATGTGCTCCTCGTGGTCCAGGACCCGGGCGACTTAGCGCGGGTGGAGGCTTGCCAGGCTGTGTACTCGGCGGCCTCTTCTGCCCGGGTCAACTAGGTCAAGAGCTCTGGCCTGGTGGTCGGGGACGGATGGCAGGTGAGCTCCCTCCCACCCACGCTTCAGGCCATCTGGTGGAGCGCAGGTCCGCTGCTCTATCTCGGCATTTACTTTTCTGCCACGCATCCGTCTCCACCGGAGAACTGGCATGGTTTGGAGGGCAGGGTGATGGAGCGGCTCCTGAAATGGACGGGACTACTCCGGTGCCTCTCCCTTCGAGGGAGGGCACTGGTGCTTAATCAACTGGTCCTGTCCATGCTCTGGTACCTGCTAAAACCCTGGTCCCGGCCCTGGATTTCCTGACCAACCTCCGGATGGCGATTCTAGAGTTCTTTTGGCCAGGAATGCACTGGGTCTCTGCAGGGGTCCTCCACTTGCCCCTGGAGGAGGTGGAGTAGGGCCTGAAGTGCCTACCCACTCAAGTCCATGTCTTCCACCTCCAGGCCCTGCAGAGGCTCCTGTATGGTGCAGGTAGTCCCGGCGTGGAGTGTATTGGTGCATGCCTTCCTCCGCCGCTTCCGAGGGCTCCGATGCGACCGGTAGCTCTTATACCTTCATCCGAGAGGTCTTCCGTGAGACCTCTCCGGGCTGCTGGTCTTCTACCAAGACCTCCTCCGGACCTGGAAGCTCTTTTCAACGACCAGGTCCATGGTGGCCACCATGGGGGTTGATCTCCTCGCGGAGCCTCTGCTACACAACCTCCAGCTTCGTGTGCAGGTGGCGGAGTCCCCCGCGGTGCCCCAGAGGCTGGTCTTGGTGGGAGTCACCAGGGTTGGAGACCTCCTGGACTACGACCGGGGAGACTGGCTGGATCCCCTGACGCTCGCTCAGCGCATGGGGCTCTCCAGCCCTCATACTCCCCGGCGCATACTTCAGGGGGTGAAGGCCGCTTTACAGTGCGCTGCTTGGGCCTACCTCGACCAGGTCCTGCGAGAGGGCACGCCCCACCCACCCTCCACCCCTGGCCCCGTGGACATTTTTATCGCATCCCTGCCCCGTGGACCCAATCAGCCCCCCACCCTTTCAGTGGAGCCGGCTGCACGCTCGTGCTCCACACTCTTCACTACCTTACCCTCGCGTCCCGCCCCGATACCAAATGGCGGGACCTCCTGCCACCTCTCGAGGGCGAGAAGCCCTGGTGGGCCAGCTTACACTCTGCCTTGGTCCCGAGGCCTGCCGGGGATGTCAGTTGGCGGCTCCTTCACAGGGCCATGAGCACGGGCGTGTACTTGGCGCGGTTCACCCCATTCCCAACATCTGCCCTTTTTGTGGCATTAAAGAGACCCTGGCGCAAATTCATTTAGAGTGCACCAGATTGCAGCTCCTGTTCCGTCTCCTCTTGAATATCTTATTGCATTTTTGGTTGCACTTTTCCCCTCACCTTTTTATCTACGCACTCCTCATCCATGGCCCCACAAAGTCGTGGAATCTCCTATCAACCTCCTCTTGGCCCTGGCCAAACTAGCCATCTATAAAACCAGGGAGAAGGAGGTTGGCCGACAGGATTTCCTGCGACTGTGGGGCCTATTTCTGCTCCTCCGTCCGTTCACGCATCTGGGCAGAGTTCCTCTGGGCGGCGTCAACTGGCTCCCTTGATGCCTTCGAGGAACAGTGGGCGTTATCTGGGGTTCTTTGCTCGGTGTCCCCATTAGGTTCCCTTTGTTTAGCCCTATGACCTCACTCCCGATCCTGTTTTTTCATTAGTTGTCCCACAGAATCATTTGGTGTCACAGACCTGTGGATCCTCCCCTTAGGCTGGGGGGAGGTCCTTTAGAAGTGAGCGGGCTTTGCCCGCCCACCTCCTGGATGCCAATAGGACCAGATTCCTGTACCCTACTGGTCTGGGTCTGTCACACTAGATAGAAAGAATTACATTTTCTTCTGGGTTTCTCAATCTGCAATGGAGAAAAATTAGATGGATTTTATTTCAGTCAGGGAAAGCTACTATTACGACGAGCTGTGTCTTTCCCAGGTAAAAATAACTATTATACTCATTATATTTCTGGCAGAGAAACATCTATTTTGGATAAAAACAACGAGGAGTCCTGTGGCACCTTAAAGACTAACATTTATTTGGGCATAAGCTTTTGTGGGTAAAGAACCCACATCTGAAGAAGTGGGTTCTTTACCCACGAAAGCTTATGCCCAAATAAAACTGTTAGTTTTTAAGTGCCACTGGACTCCTCATTGTTTTTGTGGATACAGACTAACATGGCTACCCCCTGATACTTGACATCTATTTTGGATGCACCTTCTTTGTTCATGCTTGTGTTGATTTCATTATATTTTGACAAGATGTCTCATTTTTTACTGAGCTGTAGTTTTATTTTGTATCTTAAAAGATGCTACATTTTGTATTATGGATAGCATTAGGTACTCTGCTTAAAATTACACACATGCAGCTCTCAGTGAATTGCACTTGGCTAACAGAAGAATTTGACCCATTATACATAAAAAATAAAAAGGATTAAATGGAAAACTAGAAACAAAAGAAGTGAAAACAATGGGAGAACCTGTGGGGCCATCACTTACGGATTAAATATTTATTTTTCTAACAGATGAACTGTGACACTAATCCTCTGGAAGCTGGACTGGACTATTTTATCAAGTTGAACAAGGTATATCTGTATTATTTTTAAAGTTATGTTATCTGGAAGGTTCTTTACATAAATGTTTTAAAAGAAAAAACAATTTTCTGTGCATTGCAAATACATAGAAAAAGGGGTGTTACACTAAAGTACAGTAACACCTCACTTAAAGTCGTCCCAGTTAACGTTGTTTCGTTGTTACATTGCTGATCAGTTAGGGAACATACTCGTTTAAAGTTGTGCAATGCTCCCTTCAAACGTCGTTTGGCAGCAGCCTGCTTTCTCCACTGCTTGCAGGAAGAGCAGCCCGTTGCAGCTAGTTGATGGGGGCTTGGAACCAGGGTGGATCGGCAGCCCTGCATCAGCTCCCCACTCCCCTAAGTTCCCTGTGCAGCAGCTGCCCAGCAGGCTATCAATTGCCAGCAGTTCAGCTGTCCCTCCCCCCACTGCCATGTGCTGCTCCTGTGCTCTGCCTTGGAGATGCTCCCTGAGACTCATGCTTGCTGTGCAGGGGGAGGGAAGGAAGAGAGAGGCTGTCAGGATGTCCCCCTCCCCCCTGCTCCTGCACCCCACTTACCCCATCTTCCATAGAGCAGAGGGGACACATGAAAGGGCTCAGGATGGAGGGAGCTTGCTGGCAGCAGCTGCAGTCTCAGCAAGCTGATCTAATTAACAAGGCAGTGTACTTAAAAATAGGGTCAGCATACTTAAAGGGGAAATGCGCATCTCTCTCTCACACACACATGGTATGTGTCTCTGTCTGCAATGCTGTCTCCCCTCCCTCCATTCCTGCTGCCTTGTAGAGTGTGAGAGTTAACCCTTGAGGGCTCAGCCAATTGCTAGTTCATCATTTAGCAGTAAGGCATTCCCTGGGAAATATCCCACCCTCTGACTCCTCCACCTCAACCAAGCTTCACAATTATCATCACTATGTACCAGTATAGTCGCATTTTTCAGGAACATAACTACAACGTTAAGTGAGGAGTTACTGTAATGCCTTTATTATGTGTAGCTTTGTTGCAAAAAAGATTTCACATTTTTCTCCACGTTTGTTTTTGCCAAAATTAAATATTAGATCAAACAGTAGTAAATGTACCATCTATGTACGTACAAATACAAGTATGTACGTCTTTTTAACATATTAAAATAATAGCATTTTCAGTAGATTGGATATTTAAGGACCCTCGAGGCACGTATCATTTTTAAAGAAGACTAATGTACTAATTGCTCTGCTACATTTGTTTTAGAGAGAACCAGAAATGTTTCAATCTTCTATTATTTTATGAGTTGTTCAGTGCAGCAGTATTCTTTCTGCTCTGGTGCTATATTTATTCTGATATAGTAAATATTATCATGAGCAATAAATATTTCAAAAGAATTGCTCAATGTGAATTTGATGAATTAAATACAGTAAGCTAAATTAGTGTTAGCGTAAAACTTAGTTATAAAGCCATTTAAGAGATTGCATCAGCAAAATGGATTGCTGCATAATTCGAAACGTAGGGAGTGGGACTGGGCTTAGGGCATAATATTGGTTGTATTTAAATATAAACGGCAGGAATTAACACAAGTTTATACTTCTCTTTACTGACATAATTTTTTTGTGATAATTTATTGGCAAATTTTATACTGCATCAAACTTTATGTTCAAAATAATAGATTTAATTACTGCTTTTAATGGGCCTTTCAAACTATCTAACAATTAAAGGGTTAGTATCTAGTATAGGTTAGACTCTGCTTTGAATTATATCAGGTGAGTCCATTAATTCTGATTGAGTCACCCTAGCTTTAAATTGGTGCAAATGAAATCAGAATTTGGCACAACATGCCAATTGTATCTACCCTAGTTATACAGATAATAGATCAATATTTTTCTTGTGGTTACAGTTTGCAATCGTATTGAAGTCTACAGAATTTCTCCAGATGTACACTGATGCAAATTATCATCCAAGAGCCTGAAATATATATGCAAAGAGGTTTAATAATTATTAGAGTTTATTTCTGAAGTAATAGTTAATTTTCTTTTAAGCAGTAAGACAGAATAGACAGTTCATTAAAAGAGCACTGCGGTCAAGTGTTGCTATCTAAAGGAGAGGTTCAGTGATAGCCATAAAATTATAAAGTCCAGTTTGTACAGAAAAAAAATTGACAGAACATTGTTTTTATTTAGCAGTGCATATAGTGGGCATGACAGTGACATCTGAAGGTTCCAGTTGTATCCAGTTTTAAAGCCATTTTATCACAAAATATATCTCAGGTTTCACAGGGTGTAATATTCAAGTTCACAGATGGTAGCAAGAATAACCTAGTACTCAGTTCCAGGGTTAAAGCCCCTGCTTTACTTTCAGCTGTAAACACCTTGTCGGTGCCATCTCCTCTCAGTGCAAACATGATGAGTTTGTGCCAAAGCCTCCCTGGGGATGCGCATCCTCTGATGTCGGCAGGCACGTCTGTAGTACATTGTGACAATGCATCCAATTGTATCTGGGATCTCTGACAGTCCACCAAAATTGCAACTTGGATTGTTGCAGTTCTTCACAGGCATGGTCATCAGGTCGCTGTCTCACACGAAATGGACCGTTTTGGTATATCAATCACAGGACAAACAGAAGCAAGGCTGATCTATCACAGTCATCATGAGGTGGAAGATTCTTTATTTCTGTATTATGATGGCCCCAAGCATTTATATGGGGTAGCGTACTACTGCGAGGCGAGGCCAAGTCCTCCCTGACAATCTGGAAGTCCATGTCTCCTCATTTACTTACTGCACGTCTTAAACATCAGCATGGTTACCTCACTGTTATAGTAGTCTATGTGCCAACAGAGGAATCTGACTCAGTTAAAGATCATTTCTATGATCAATTGGAACATCTAGTATGCACAGTCCCTGCACATGAAAATCTCATGATCGTGGGTGACATAAATGCAGTCACTGGCTCCCTGTGAACTGTATTTGAACAGGTCATTATGGTTCATGGTTCAAGCAGTGATGTGTACACCAAATGTCATGGATCTCTCATGATGGCATCACTCAGAAGGAGTTGGATCACATAATTACATGCGATAGGCATCTCTTCGCCTCCTATAGAGTATATCGTGGTGCCGGGATGCACGGCAAACACAGATCACCATCTAGTGGTTGCCCATATGGTGTTGATGCTCCAACACCAGGTAAGCCATCTGCAGTGATGAAGAAGTTTGACATTGACACACTCTGTGTGCCAGGTTTAGCCAACAGGTTTTGTATTGACATCAGCAACAGATTCTTGGCTCTAGCTAATCTGCCAGATGATGTGGAGGTTGCCTGGTCCTTGTTCACTTCTGCCCTCAACCAATCGGCCGAGCAGAGGATTGGCTGTAGGCATCCAGCACGCCAACCATGCCTATCAGAAGAGGCCTTCCAGATAATTAATTTGAAGGCCGCAGTCCACCAGCATGGTGATAAGCACACTCGTAATCAGTTGAAGCAAAAATTTAACACCCTGGCACTCCGAGATCACGAGGCATGTTATAACCAAGTGACGGATGATGTCGAATTTGGCTTAACCAGGGGCAACTTGAAGCCAGCATTGTGCTCCATTCGCAATCTCAGCGGTCAAGAGGTAGTTACTACAAATGGCATCCTGAATGACATTCAAGGCCATCCATATAAATCGGATGATGACATTCTCTCACACTGCGTGGAACATTAGCGCAATGTCCTGAACCATCCTCCAGCTGCTGCTTGTTCAAAGCTGGATGATCTGGCAGTTCCGAATCCAGACATTTGTGCTGATCAGGGCCGGCTCCAGGCCCCAGCATGCCAAGCGCGTGCTTGGGGCGGCATGCCACAGGGGGCGCTCTGCAGGTTGCCAGAAGGGCGGCAGGCAGCTCCGGTGGACCTCCCGCAGGCATTCCTGCAGAGGGTCCGCTGGTCCCGCGGCTCCGGTGGAGCATCCACAGGCATGCCTGCGGGAGGTCCACTGGAGCCGCGAGACCAGCAGACCCTCCGCAGCCACATCTGTGGGAGAGCCACCGAAGCCGCGAGACCGGCGAGCAGCAGAGCGCCCCCCCGCAGCGTGCCGCCGTGCTTGGGGCGGCGAAATGGCTAGAGCCGGCGCTGGTGCTGATGGCACCCTCTTAGTGCTCCTAAAATGTGCTATTGATCCTGTAGCAGAATCACTTCTGATTCTGTGTGTGGAGAACTGGAATGCTGCCAACCACCTAGAAAGACGGTATTGTGATCTCACTCTATAAGGGCAAGGGATCATGCTGCGAATGTAAGAGCTACAGGCTGATCACCTTGCTCTCTGTTTCAGGGAAGGTGTTTGCACATGTTTTGCTCGCATGCCTGGAGCCTTTGCTACATCAGAAGCGTTGTCCCCAACAGTCAGGCTCTACAAGGAACATGTCCACATTAGACGCCATTTTGGGCCTTCATTTGTTGTTGGAGATACAGCGTGAGTTCAGGAATCCCCTGCGCATAGCGTAGGTTAATCTTAAGCCTGCATTTGATTCAGTAGACCATATTGCATTATGGAAGGCCTTAAAGGGCATAGGTGTCCCTACCACTTTGCTGAACTTGATTAGAGAGCTACATAATGGAACCACTGCCCGTGTTCATCTGGGGAACTGGATGTCAGTGCCTTTTAAATCAATATCTGGTGTTAAGCAGGGTTGAGTTCTGGCCCCTGCACTCTTTTGTTGGACAATGGATTTCATAATGCAGCATTCCATCAGGTCCATGGGCATCTCTCGCTCACAGATCTTGACTATGCTGATGACGTTGCTCTTTTAGTACAGGGCCCTGACAGGTTTCATGAGGCATTCCAACATATGGAGGAGGAGTCAGCTAAGACTGGTCTCCATGCTTCATGGTCAAAGACGAAACTGCAAAATCTAGAACCAGGTCCACCTGCGACTCCAATCTCTTTGAACAACAAAACTGTTGAATCAGTTTCCAGCTTTTGCTATCTGGGTTCTATACTTATCAGCTCCTCCAGTTCTCACACGGAGGTTCTCCGTAGTGGCATCGCAGCATCTGCCATAGTTCGTTTACAACAGATATGGAATCAACATCACCTTAGTGTGACAGCCAACTTAGGGTTTATTCGAGCTGTATCCTTCCCATACTGTTGTACGGCTGTGAAACATGGACACTACACCGCGCAGACTGGACAAAGGTGGAGGCTTTCCACACAAAATGTCAACGTCATATACTGGACATAAAGTGGAATTACTTCATCTGTAATGCAGATGTTTATGGTTGCTCGGGTCTACAGACTACTGGAGTCATTGTTCACCGGCAGCTCCTTATGCTTTTCAGACTTGTTGCAAGGATGACACAAGACGTTCCAGCGAGTGCTGTTCTCTGGGTGGCTTGTAACATCCAGGATAAAATTCCACCAACCAAGGGGTGGAGGCAGCCCACAGGCAGACCCATTACATGGGCTCATCAAGTCTATTCCAATGTTGGACTCTCAGGCCGTCAAACCCTTGCATTTGTGCAGGAATGGACCACATGGCGAACGATTGCTATGACCAACAGTCTGGCTAAGCGTTGAACAAAAGAAAGAAGCTGAAGGTTTTGGCAGCTGGATGAGGGCCATTGGATTTTTTAAGATTATACAGTATGCACGTTAGCTGGGTGTTTCTCCTAAACTGATCCATTGTGAAATAGTTAACAATATTGTTATTTGTATTGTCATCTTTAGATTTTAGAATTAACAACCCATTCCCATGAATTGGGCAACTACCGTCTCTCAGAGGTATTGTTTAAGGCAGTGTGACAGACCCAGACCAGTGGGATACAGGTGTCTGGTAGAGGCCAAATATACTGATCACTGGATGAGTAGATTTCTGTTCCCTGAGTGACCAGAGCAGGGGCTGCACTAGAGTAATCAGGAACCTGCTAGAACCAATTAAGGCAGACAGGCTGATTAGAACACCTGCAGCCAATCAAGGCAGGCTAATCAGGGCACCTGGGTTTAAAAAGGAGCTCACTCCAGTCAGGTGAGGGGGAGCCAGAGGAGAGGAAGTGCATGTGAGGAGCTGGGAGCAAGAAGCACGAGGAGCTGGGAGCAAGAAGCACGAGGAGCTGGGAGTGAGAGGGTGTGCTGCTGGAGGACTAAGGAGTACAAGTGTTATCAGACACCAGGAGGAAGGTCCTGTGGTGAGGATTCATAGATTCATAGACTCTAGGACTGGAAGGGACCTCGAGAGGTCATCGAGTCCAGTCCTCTGCCCTCATTGCAGGACCAAATACCATCTAGACCATCCCTGGTAGACATTTATCTAACCTACTCTTAAATATCTCCAGCGATGGAGATTCCACAACCTCCCTAGGCAATTTATTCCAGTGTTCAACCACCCTGACAGTTAGGAACTTTTTTCCTAATGTCCAACCTAAATCTCCCTTGCTGCAGTTTAAGCCCATTGCCTCTTGTTCTATCATTAGAGGCTAAAATGAACAAGTTTTCTCCCTCCTCCTGATGACACCCTTTTAGATACCTGAAAACTGCTATCATGTCCCCTCTCAGTCTTCTCTTTTCCAAACTAAACAAACCCAATTCTTTCAGCCTTCCTTCATAGGTCATGTTCTCAAGACCTTTAATCATTCTTGTTGCTCTTCTCTGGACCCTCTTCAGTTTCTCCACATCTTTCCTGAAATGCGGTGCCCAGAACTGGACACAATACTCCAGTTGAGGCCTACCCAGCGCAGAGTAGAGCGGAAGAATGACTTCCCGTGTCTTGTTCACAACACACCTGTTAATGCATCCCAGAATCACGTTTGCTTTTTTTGCAACAGTATCACACTGTTGACTCATATTTAGCTTGTGGTCCACTATGACTCCTAGATCTCTTTCTGCCATACTCCTTGCTAGACAGTCTCTTCCCATTCTGTATGTGTGAAACTGATTGTTCCTTCCTAAGTGGAGCACTTTGCATTTGTCTTTATTGAACAAAGGATAAAGAAGGTGTTTAAAGGAGGCCATGGGGAAGTAGCCCAGCGAGGTGTAACTGTCATGCAGCTGTTACAAGAGGCACTATAGATAGCTGCAATCCACAGGGCCCTGGGCTGGAACCTGAGTGGGCCCGGGTTCCCCCCAAGCCTCCCAACTCCTGGTCAGACCCAGGAGGAGTTGATCCAGACTGTGAGGAAGATCACTGAGGTGAGAAAATCTGCCAATAAATGCAGGACCCACCAAGGAAGAGGAGTAACTTTTGTCACAGCAGTCTGCAGTCCCAGGAAGATGCCACTACTTCAGTTCACATTTTCATGGTTATCTTTGCAACAGTAAGGGCTAGAAAGCTAAGATTGTGAAGTATAATTCTTTGACAAGGAGGGAATTCCAAGGCAAATTTCAGGACTTAGAATCACAGAATACATTGGGCCTTATATATGCAGAGGCATAAAATTTCTATATTCCTTTTGAATACTGTGCTGGTATGTTATAAATGTGAAAGCAGGATACAGGACTGTAAAGCACTCATTCACAGAAAATGGTTGATTATGACAAACTAATACAACATTCTCAACAATAGTTGATTTTCTATGGGTTGTAACAAACAGATATTTGATGACCATTTTTGAGCATTTATGACATTACATTTGCCATGCTTAAGAGAAGATACATTGGGAGGAGGGGAGGGAGGTGGCAGGAGGACCAGAGCTTATTGGTAAAATTTCTAAAAGGGCTGAGGCCCCACAAAAGGTCTCAAGGGCAAAGAGCAAAGTACATAGTGTGCTGTAATTAGCAAAAATGCAGTGCACACAAAAAAATAGACGAATGAAAAATACATTCCCTGGCTGGGAAGTTATTGGACTTTTAGAGTCAGGGGAAAGATCATTTTGAAGAGGAAACTTTCCCTGGCTGCTGCTTCTTCCCCAATATATAAATCACAGACTTCTTTCTAATGGGATAATTATTGAGACCCTTTGCAAAATTTTTCAGGTAAACACTCAAAGAATGCTCAGCAAAATCACAGGTCATTTTTACCATTAGGAACCAGCCTAATGTTATAGTGAAAAACTTCCATATTACTTCAAATAGTTTCAGAAATGAACTTACTTCAGAAAGATTTTCCATGTTTCCCAATGGCAAGATGAATGCAATATTGCCACTAGTGATGAAGAATACAATGATACAAAATTACTTACGGAACTGAATTTTCAATTTTCTTTTAAGCTATACACAATAGTGCCATCGTCTGGACACCAGCTGCAACAATTGGGTAGTTTAGTTAGTGGGAAGATAATTCTAGATGATGAGACACCTTGTGCTTCTATTGTCAACCTTTTTGACCCATCTCGTTAGCCAATGTTTGAAGTGTTACAAGTTATTTCTGTTATTAGGAGAAATTGATGAAGGAGTTAGGTATTTCTTTGATGCAATCCTGTTTATTTACAAAGAATGTATAGTCCTGTTTCCCTGAACATAAACACAGAGATTATATTTATTAATAAATCTTAGCTTTAGGCTATAGTGTTCAAAAATAAATACATATTTAAAAATCAACACATCACAGTAAAACAAGCATATTTAAAATACAAAAATTAAAAACACAAAATCAACCCTTCTCCTAAGTTCAATTAAACTTTTAAAATCACACCCCATAAAAACAATATGCAAAAATAAAATGATAAAGGTTAGAAATACATTATTTCATGTAGGTCACAAAGAACATTTCTTTCACATACTTTTTTCTTGGTTTTGCAGCAGACCAGGCAAATAGGGCAACCACCGTATTTAACAAACATTTTCATTACATAGCAAGTATTTTAGTTGTTGATCCCATGCAGTAGCAGTAGCAGGCATTTGAGCCAAGAATGAGGTTAACCATTTGTTTCTCAGGTAACAGTATAAACTGCAAGAAAGTAAATAATTCAACCTGGCCAGACCTATATAGACAAAAACGATTTGCTGTCTGTCCCAGCATAACTTCCATCCAAATAGGCTGACAGTGTGGCTTGAAAGCAGAGATCCATGAAGGCCCTCCCTAACACTCTATTGTTAAAAATATCGTATTTCTTGTAACCATGGATACTGTTTAGATGAGAAAGCCAAGGAGATGTATTTATTGCACAGACAATTGCTATATCCAGTTGGTTACGAATATTTTCCAATCTAAATGTAAGGATTTCACATTCTTGACTTTAGTTCTAGCCCAAGCCCATGCCCCCAGCCGGAGCCCCCTCCTGCACCCAAATTCCTTCCTGGAACCCGCACCCTGAACCCTTTCCTTCATCTCAATCTCCTGCCCCAGTCCTGAACCCCCTTCTGCACCTAAACTCCCTCTCAGAGCCCATACCCCCTCCTGCATTCCGAACCCCTCGGCCCCAGCCCGGTGAAAATGAGCAACTGAGCGAGGATGTGGGAGAGCAAGCGACAGAGGGAGCGGGGATGGAATGAGTGGGGATGGGGCCTCAGAAAAGGGGGGGGCCTTGGGGCGGGGCAAGGGTATTCGGTTTTTGGCAATCGGAAAATTGGCAACCCTCTATCCAGAGGGGGATTACAGATCCCTCTCTCCCTGCAGCGCCTTCTACTTCTCTTTATAGAAACTAACCAGCTCCTCTCCCAGTTGGGACTCATCTTTCATGGACCTCCCAACCAAATAGCAACCAGATAGATAGCCCACTTAACCCCTTCAGAGCCTGTGTGCGGTACATACCCCATTGCAATCACCTTGTCATTAGAATGTCTAGGACTAAATGAAGATAATGTCTCATTAACTGAGTTAGAAGAAAAAAAAATTCCTTATCCCTAGAACCCAGTTGGGCATTAAAATCTCCCAAAATAACAGCTTGCTGTTGGAAACTCTTCTATAAGCAAATCAGTATGAGATTCAAGCCCTTCCCTCAAAGACTCATTATAAAAAAGGAAGCACAAAGTGAGAAAATAAATATTCAGGGCTATTAAAACAGAATTATCCACTAAAATAGTACTATAAATCTGAAAACAGGGATTATCAGATATTAATTTCCTAGTTCTGATTTTTAATTTAGTGGAGACGAAAAGGGCCAGACCACTTGCAAATCTACTCCTTTTAGAATGCTTAACACGCCCTTCTAAAAAAAGATTTAAAACTCAATAAATAAAAGGACTCTTACTTAGAAAGTCAAAGTTCTTGGACAAAAATTAAATCAAACTGAAATAAGTAATTCCTAAAATCCAAATCCTTGGATTTACTTTTAAGGCCAGCAGTATTCCACGAAACAATTTTGATGAGCATTTCACTGGAATTCCAGTCAGGCCCATCTAATCAATCTACTTCTTCTAGGGCCTCAGGTGAAAAAGAGTTATGAAAAACTGCACCATAAATTGTGTAATTAGACCTAATTTCCCCGGAATTATGATCCTCATCACTCGGGATAGCTTGTAGGTCTGAGGCTGAGACATTTGCTTTTGCCAGCATAATGGAGTATAGTCCAGTAGAGTTTGCCTGGTTGACCTGGTCATTTATTTTGTTAAAAGAAACTGAGATTCTTTCTGATTGTACATTCATAAACTGTTTGCCTTTTACCTTTTCTATTGGATATCTTCTAAAAGAGGATAAGGAGAGCTCTCATACTCAAATTTTCTTAACCAACCTCCAGTCTTTAAATTCCATCTCCACTCTGTCTTTTGACCCTATATTAGGGAGCCTTTTTATCATTAGAACTTGGTTTCTGAGTACAGAAAACACTGCTTATTCCAGTCTTATATATATATAAATTCATTGTCTCACTCCTACCCAGAATAATGCCTCCTGTTTTTGTTTTGTCCTCCAGCCCTTGGCATCTCTTGATTCTCATTTTGCTTAGACTGTAAATGGGCATCTATTGTGAACTATACAATACTTAATTTGCACATAAGCAGCCAGAGTGAGATAAGCATCTCTTTCCTCCTTCTGCCTGCAAGGAGCATGTGGTTACATTTTGTGACCTGTCTTAACTCACAGACCTAGAGAAGGCCACACACAGTACTCATTGCAAGGTGCAGAAGGTAATGAAATGAAAGAAAGAAGGAAAGAAAACAAATATTGGGTCTGATTCTCTAGTGCCTTACATCATATGTAGTCATTTACAGCTGTGCAAAGTGGGTGTAAAATTCTACTGTTCTGATGTAGTATATTTTACACCCACTCTGCATTTACTTTTCGCAGGTGTAAGTGGCTTCACAAGCTCTGAAGCAGTGAAGCATCAAGCCCATAGAGTGGTTGAACAGTAGCTTCACAACATGCTCTTCCTTGAGCCAAAGACACATTGAGAACCTTTTTATTGGGAGAGGCTCAATGGTTTCCAGAGACATGGGGTCACGATCGAGTGAGAAGCAGCTGGGGAACAACCTGTCTGCAAGAGTAGCTGTGGCCCTTTGTTTACATTTTTCAGTACTTAGATGACTTAGTTTGTTTTAGTGAGAAGATCCCTGAACCTCATAATGGAGAAGGTGTTTGTCTAACAATAGTAAATGATTAATGTCCACTCTCATACCACCAGTGTCAACATGGGGCACACCTAAGGGATGGCATCATTGGCGTTTGCTAACCAGGTCCCTGGGCCCCCTGAGCACTTCCAGCTTCTCCTTTTCCCCATCATAAACCCTTCTTCTCCACCTTGCTGGCCCCTTCAGAAGGAAGATGGCAGTGCTCACCCCTACCTGCACCAAATCTAGAGTAGGGTGGACAGATTCCTTGAGGCACCTCCTGCCTAACAAGAGTGAAAGAATGAAAATCTGGAGGAGGGCATGAGGCAGCACTAGAGAAGAGCTGATGTCTTTGTGTGGTGTGCAGGTAACTGAGGTAGGGAGGGGAAGAAAGCAGAGGGTGTTGGGAAGAGATTGAGCCTTGGGTCAGAGGACTGTGAGAGTGACCATGAACCGGTGGGGGTGTAGCTTTTTGTTTTGTTGGTATTCAGATTAACCTCCGGCTCTTACACCCCTTCCCACCCAGCTCCCAAACTTGGCACTAGCATTGGCCCGTCTACCATTTATTTACCCACTGGGTCTTTTCCCATCATTTCATCTGTGCTTCAGGCCAGCTTAAAATCTAGGGGCCAAATTCTCCATCGGTGTAACTATTAAAGGCAATTGAGTTGTGCTGGCAGAAAATTTGTCTCTAGATCCAGACTGCTTGCCTAGAGTTTGAAATCAACTGAGAAAACCCAGGATGACCCCAAAACTCTATTGTCTGCATAGAATTTATGCCTGAGTCACATTCACATTAGGCTGAACTAAAACTACCCATTTGGCTAGGCATTCTGAGCTTCAGTAGGGCAACTGGTCACCACAGTTTTTATCATATTCATATCTTTAGTCTGACTGCTTGATCCTAGGAGTGGAGTTGGCAGGCAGAGCAAAGGAACAGGGCAGTCTGTCCAAATCACAGCTAAGTAGGTCTTGTTTTACACTAACTGGCCTTGACTCTGTCCTCTTTAGAAAATTGTCTTGTCCAGTGTAACTATAACTTCAGCTTCCTGCAGGAAAGGAAATCTGTCAAATATTGTGCCTAGAGGGGGATATGATCTTCAGTCATCCTGTTGGCGAGGGGGATATCATTTGGAGGGTTGCCCTGAAACTATTCAAGAGTATCCAACTAAGAATAATTAATGTCAAAATATTGCATGGACTCCGTCTCCAGTGTGTTGTAATGCAATGGTTATAGCAGATTGCAGCAGATGTTGGTGCTGCCTTGCTCAGTTGGGCAGCTATGTATACAAAATTTGGCCTCGTGCCAGCATTCGTAAGTAGTCTACCAAATCAATTACAGCATTCATTATTAAAAGATATTTGCAAATTTCTGCTACCAACTATTTATCTTTCCTGAGTGAGGTATACCATTTTTGGTTTTTAGAAGCCCAAACTTTCTCATTGGGCTAAGTTACTGATTCTTCTTCTTCTTACTACAGAACTGTAAGAAGACATAAACTTTGAAAAGTTCAGTTTATGATTTATTCCTTTTTCCTTCCTTGAAATAGGAAAGCATGCTTAGAAAAGGTTGGGATTAGGAACTGTACAAAGAAAGTGTAAGAAACAAATGGCACTATCCATAAAAACAAATGTATTCTTGGCAAATACACTGTGAATTAAACTCTGCAAGGCACCAATCCATGCTATACCATGACAATGGCCCATGAATATTCATAGTAATTACGTAGAGGAATGATTAAAAAACAGTGTGCACATCTTTCAGTTACTGAAAAATTCAGCCCATTATAAACTCCCTTAGAATTTTAAGCTCGTTGAGTAGCTAGCTCCGTTGGCATAACATTTGGACAAATTACTTAGAATGGTGATGTCTCATGCAAATCCTTTGGTTGCTCCCGAATTGCTCACCCAAGTATTCTAAAATCTGAAAAGACATCAGTAGCAGTTTGTATTAATAGATGATGATGATGATGATAATTAAGAATATACTTTGTGCTTACACTATATGTACTGGTTTCTATCTAAAAGTTTGTTAAAAACTTGTCTATACTAGGAAAAAGCACCATATTGAAAAACTTGTTAAGACATTTTAACTAGCATGGTGTTAATCATGATTTTGCCCTTACTGTTGATAAGGACAGTCATGTTTAACAAGACAACTGTTATGGTTAACCCGAGGGTTTTTCCTTTTCATCCAAATCACAACCAGGGCTGGTTCTAGGTTTTTTGCTGCCCCAAGCTCAGGTGGGGCTGGGGCTCGCAGACGGTGCTGGAAGCGGAGTGAGTGATGTCACCTTCTCCCAGTGCCTGCAGGAGCTTTACCTCCTCCCCTGCCCGGCGATGCAGAGAAGCCCCAATATAAAGGATGGCACAAGGCAGCGCAGTGCGCAGATGAGGCTGTGCAGTCTCGGCTCCCTGGCAGAACTCACCCTCTCCTCCCCAGATAGCAGCTGGGCCCTGGCAGCTCAGCATCCCAGGGCTGGGGCTTCCCCTTCCAGCTGTGGCCGGGGGCGCAGCGCCCTCGCCCCGTCTAAGTGGCGCAGCTCCGAGAGCACAACTGCCCCAGAAAAAAAAGGATGGCCGGAATGCTGTCCCTGGAAATGTGCCGCCCCAAGCACGTGCTTGCTTTGCTGGTGCCTAGAGCCGGTCCTGATCACAACTTGGTTATTTTAAGTTAAATTTATCCCTAGTGTGACAAGGACAGTTCTATTGAACAGTGTTTTAGCTAGTTGTGGTTAACCCTCAGGGGAAATCTAGGGTTAATTACAACCTGCTAACACATAGTTAAATATGACTCTTTGTGTACATGTGTTTAACATTGTCTTATTTAAAACTTCCTATTTAACAAGCTTTCTGACATGATGCTTTGCTCAGTGCAGATGTGGCCAATATGCTTTACAAAGTTAATTTAGCCACATTTCTCCTCAGAAGCTTTGTTCCTATTTTACAGTTTAGGAAACTGAGGCAAAGAACGGGTAAGTGGCTTGTCTTTGCACAGGAGGCTCCTAAAAGGATGGCACAGAGCTGACTCTGAACATATTAGAGAAGCCTATGCTACTAAGCATATTCCTTGGTGCAGTTTTACTACCTCTTTTGACCAACATTTGCAATAATCTTTATTGTGCTTAAAATGACTTAATGAATTAATCTCCCCTGACTCTTAGGGCTTGTCTTCACTAGGAAAAAAGGTGTGCTCATACCTTGTGTCATCTAACATGTGATACTAACACAAGATAAAATCCCAATGAAGACAAGGCAGTTTGTAGTTTCAACATGTGTTAGCAGGTCAGTCTAAACTCTAAGTTCCTTCCAGCAAACGTGAAAACTCCAACTACCTTGTCTTCACTAGGATTTTGCCTTGTGTTTCTTGCCACGTGTTAGCTAACACGACGTCAGAGCACACCTTTTAGCGAAGGTGCACCGATAGTCAAGTCAGTTAGCAAGTAGATAAATATGAGGTGAATACTGTCCCTGTCTTGCTCTTAAAAATGATATTAGATTAGTCATTAACTGAAAGTCAGGATGTTTGGTTAGCATTATGCCTACCTCACATGCAATCCCCATGGAAGCTCCTGTTGGGGCAGCATATCTCCAAACTGCAAAGCTCCTGTGATTATAAGTACAGACTGTCATTATCCCCATCTTACTAATGGAGACATTGAGAAAGAGAGGTTACCTAAGTTGTCCAGGGTCACAGAGGGAATAAGCTTCAGAGCCACGATACTGGGAAACAGCTCCTGTATCCTCAGCTAAGCCTACCAGGTCACATTTTACTCTTCACAGCTAAAACCTTCATTCTGGCTAAATAGTTAAGCTCTCTAGAAAATAATATTTTCCAATTCCAACTCCAGTTACCTGAAAAGCTTAGCATGAATATTCTTTTAAAACTGAGAAAAGATAGAACCAGGTTTAAATTTACCATGACCTTACAATTGTTTATCACCACTCCCCCATATATAATTCTACTTTATTCCATTTTTCCTGTGTTTGTTCTTATTCATTCATAGTGAGTTATAATGTACCTTTTAAGTGGAATTTTATGTTACACTATACATTTAGAGTGACAAACTAAATGGAATAGTTGCAGTATACTGACTCATTTTCCTAATAAGAATAGGAAGCAATTGTTACCAAGTATAGCCAGACACGGTTAGACTGAATCAGTTTCCTAAATCTTAATTTTATTTCAGTGGACAAAGTCTAAAACCAAACCAAAGGTGCATAAATGTGGAAGTTTGTTTACCATACAAGTCAGGGCCATTTTAATCCTGCCCTGCAGTTCCCATTGGCCAGGAACCATGGCCAATAGGAACTGCAGGGTTGGCGCGTGCAGATGAGGCAGTGTGCAGCAGAGCCACCTGGCCGCACCTCCGCATAGGAGCCAGAAGATGGGGGGACAAGCCCCTGCTTCCAGGAGCCGCTTGAGGTAAGCGCTGCCCAGAGCCTGCACCCCTGAGCCACTCCCCCACATCCCAACCTCCTGCCCCAGCCTGATCCCCCTCCTGCCCTCCAAACTCCTCAATCCCACCCCACCTTTCTACACCCCAAACCCCTCATCCCCAGCCCCACCCCAGAGCCTTCACCCCCAGCCAGACCTCTCACACACTCCAAGCCCCTGCTCCAGCCTTGACCCCCCTCCTAACCTCAAACCCCTCATCCTCAGCCCCACCCCAGAGCCCACACCCCCAGCTGGAGCCTTCACCCCACCCCTCTGCCGCAGCCTGGAGCCCCCTCTCATACCCTGAACTCCTCATTTCTGGCCCGACATGGAGCCTACACCCTCTGCTGGAGTCTACACCCTAACCCCAATTTCATGAGCATTCATGGCCTGCCATACAATTTCTATACCCAGATGTGACTCTCAAGCCAAAAAGTTTGCCCACTCCTGATACAAGTGATTTGCATACCCAAATATTATAGAAATCACAAGCCTGGATTAGTTTTGGTGAGAATTTCTTAAGATATACTTTGTTGTTCATTTGTTGTTTTTTTTAAAAGCATCCCAGTGTATATTTTTAGCAGAGTCCAGGAATCCTAGAGTGGGTCATTCCTTGTCCACTCTTCCTGTCAAGAACATACAGAATAGCAAGAAGCAGGGATCATCAGACTGTTATTTCCAGAGCAGTTGCATAGGATATGTCAGTGCAGAATGTGGCCGTTATATGCAAATGCCAAAACCAGGCCCTCCTTGGTACTTGGAATTGGAAGTGTACCTTGTTTAGGCGGGCCTAAGCTTGACGTCATTAAAATTAATGGGATAAGGATTTAGGCTTATATGTGTAATGAAACTAACAGTGAACATGCTAGAAACATTTAGAATTATATCTTGCAAACTGCCTGCTCTAATAGTTTTCATACATTTCTCAAACTGATTAATTAACACGTTAACGTCAAAAAAATTTAGCAGTCATCCTTAGTGTGCCAGTGATTTGTATACTCAGTAGAGTTAACTGTCATCTGTACAGTTAATCTGGAAGTGACCTGTTAAAACAGTGCACATCTGTTGTCAGGTCATACTCAAGGCTCTGATTATACTTGCTGCATTAACCTTCATGCAAACTGTTTTTCCATTTATAGATGATTGATTTATGGGAGTGTAGATTTCTCTGTAATTTTGAGGAGAAAGCACTGTGGAAATGAGAAATATTTAAATGAGTGGGTTTCTTCTCTCTTCATCCGTATTCCACCTACAAGTTACTGAAGGGGAGTAATAGAAGCACCATGATAAATACTCCAAAAAAGAGAAGGGTGAAATGATGTGAGTTGAGTTCACCACAATAGGCACCATTTCAGTGCTATGTGATACTGTATTCCTCTCTGATGGACCGCAACCTTGTCATGGCGGAGAGGCTTGTGCGGGCTAAAGACCCTCAGAGCTACATCACCTGGAGCTTTCATACTCCTGGTAGGGTCCCCCTTGGCGAGCAGGTCTGAGGCGAGGCTCCTGACTAACTGTAGTCCAAACTTCACAAGACCCAAACGGTGGATCAGGCACATACCGAGGACCTTTTGTACTCTGCAGCTGTGAAGGCAGATGAGGGCTGCAGCAGGAGGAAGGTCCCTGGTTGTCTTGGATCTCCTTGCTACTGGGTCAGGGTTTTCCTCCTGTCAACTGCCAGCACACCGGTTTCCCCACGTTAAAAGATTTCACACACAGGTCTCTGCCAAAGGGCTCACGCCTGCCCACACAAAGCCCTGCAGTGACAGATGAGTGGCGGTGAAGACAGGAGCAGTGATTTCTGAGAGTCTTTAGACACAAATCTGCAGACAGGCAGCAACTGTGTGACAGTCATCTTCTGCTTGGATGAGACAGAAGTGCATTTCGGCAGCAGCAGTTGTGACTGAGCAGGCCTTTTTATGATCCCCTGTGCTCACCCCAAATGGGAAGGGGGCTAGAAAAGGTGCCTGAAACAGGCTGTCTCACACTCTTCCAACTGGATGGCTGCATCCAGTGGGATTACTCAACTCCATGGCCGAAACAAGAGGTATAAGATAATGAATTTCGCCCCCTGGAATGTCCACACCCTTATGGACTCAGCACAGTGAATGCCCAGAAAGAAGAACTGCCATAATTGCCAGAGAACTGGCAAGACTCAACATTGAGATTGCTGCTCTTGGTGAGACCCGCCAGGCCAATGGGGGCTAATTAAAAGAGGATGGAGGTGGCTACACCTTCTTTTGGAAAGGAAAGTTTCCTGAAGAGACACGCGGATTCACGGGATTGGCTTTGCCATAAAAAATAAGATTGCCAGTCAGATTTTGGAGCTTCCCGAAGTGATCAACGAGCAGCTCATGGCTCTTTGGCTCAAGCTCAGCAACAACCAATATGCCACAGTTATCAGTGCATACATCCCAACACTTGATGATGAGGAAGATAACAAGGAACAGTTTTATAGCACTCTCAATGCAGTCCTCGCAGACACACCTAAGGCAGACAAGCCCATCCTCCTGGGAGATTTCAATGCTAGAGCCGGATGGGACTTCCAACTCTAGAGCAGCACATTAGGCAAAGAAGGAGTGGGAAATGTAAACCCCAGTGGCATTCTCCTCATCAGCAAATGTGTGGAGCATGATCCACTCATCACAAATACCATCTTTAGGCAGAGTAACAAAATTGGCACCACCTGGAAACATCTTTGGTCTAAATATTGGCACCTCCTCGCTTAAGTTATAGTCAGTGCCTGAGATTATATTGATGTCCATATAACACGAGCCATGAGAGGTGCAGATCACTGTTGGACAGGCCATCGATTAATAAGATCAATCATGTACCTGCAGCTTGCTCCACCACACTGCAAACACCCAAAGACTAAGCGAAAGCAGTATGACATCAAAGCACTTCAAGACCAAGCCGGACGCGAGATGTTACAGCAACATCTGTCAGAGAAACTCTCTAACTGGCCTGATAACATCATTGACCTTCAAGAGCATTGGGCTCAACTTAAAAATACCATTTACAGTGCATGTGCTGAAACTATAGGATATTCCACTGATCGACACCAAGACTGATTTGACGAAAACAGCAAGGAAATCGTAGCATTAATTCAACAGAAAAGATCTGCATTCTGTAACTGGCAAAATGGTTCCTCTAACCAATGAAAACATGAGGCTTATCAACAAAAATATGAGGCTGCTCAAAGCTGAAGTCCAAAGGAGGGGCTACATGACATCAAAAATAAGTGGTGGCAGGAGAAGGCCTCTGAGATCCAGGGTTTTGTAGACCAGGATGACATGAGACGCTTCTTTCAAGCAACAAAAGCTATATATGGGTCGAGGTTCAAAGGCCCAACCCCCTTATGTTCCCAGGATGCCTCCACCCGCCTCAAAGACAGTGCGGCCGTTAAACAACACTGGAACACTTTGAGAGCCTATTAAACTGTGAGTGCATGGTCTCTGAAGATACCATTAAGTCTATTACCCAACACTCAGCAGTGGAACACTTTGCTGATCCCCCATCTTCTGAGGAAGTCTGGCATGCCATCACCCAGAAAAAGAAATCACGCAGCTCCAGGCTCAGATAGCATCCCAGCTGAAGTTTTTAAAGCTGGTGGAACAATGCTCCAGCACAAACTTTGCCAACTCTTTGACAAAATCTGAACCTGTGAAAAAATTCCACCTGACTTTAAGAACACCAACATTGTTACACTATTCAAGAAAGTGGACAAATCTTTGTGCGGGACCTACAAAGGCATTGCCCTTCTCTCCATCGCAGGGAAGATCCTTGCCCGGATCCTACTAAACCGCCTTCTCCCCCTTGCCAAGGAACTCCTCCCTGAATCACAGTGTGGCTTTAAGTATCAGAGGGGTAGCCGTGTTAGTCTGGATCTGTAAAAGCAGCAAAGAATCCTGTGGCACCTTATAGACTAACAGATGTTTTGGAGCATGAGCTTCCGTGGGTGAATACCCACTTCATCAGATGCATGTAGTGGAAATTTCCAGGGGCAGAGGTGTGTGTGTGTATATATATATGTATATATATATATATATATATATATATATATATATATATATATATGTGTGTGTCTCAGGATGGCTTTAGGCCATCCTGAGACACAACTGACATGATCTTTATGGCACGACAGATTCAAAAGTGCAGAGAGTACTCCTGAGAGCATTCTGCGCCAAAAAAATTAAAAATTCAGCACACATTTTAAAATTCTGCAAATTTTATTTATCAAATAAATAAATGTGAAGGCTCCAGCATGGCGTTGGGGAGCACAGGCCACTGACTGCACAGAGGTGGAAGATCACCATCCAGCTCCCTCACTCCAGGACACAGATTCAGCGGTTTGGCTGCACCCAACCTTGACATAGCACAAGGACCATGTCAGCCGCAGAAACACCCCGGGGCCCTGCCCCTTTGTGCCAGGTGCACCAGGAGTGGGCAGGCAGACTCAGCAAGGTGGGATCCAGACGTGGAGGGGGTTAATGTGGGGAGATACAGGTGTGGGTTGAGAGAGTTCAGCGTGGGGTAGTCTGGGTGTAGGTGGCTCAGTGGGGGATTCAGAGGCAGGGAGGGATCTGGATGCACAGGGGCTTGTTGTAGGGTTCTGGGTGCAATGGTAATGGGACTCTACAGGGGGTCCAAGTGAAGGTGGTTGGGGCTCAACAGGGGAGGGCATCTAGATGTGGGGGGATAGAGCTCAGCGGGGGGGTCTGGGCTCAGTGTGGTGGGGATCCAAGTGCAGCTGGTTGGGGCTTGGTGAGGTAGGGATCCAGATGCAGGTGGTTCATTGGGGTGATCCAGGTGCACAGGGAGTGGGGCTTATCAGGGGGTTCTTAGTGCAGAGGGGTGAGGCTTGGTGGGTATGAGGGGTTCTAGATGCACGGAGGTTGGGTGGATACGGGAGCAGCTCCCTGTACAGAGATCCCTCCCCCTGCAGATGAGGAGTGATGGGTGCAGGAAGTGGTGGGGAGGGAGTTGCAGAGCTTCCTGCAGCCAGGGATGAAATCCAGGGGTGCGTCTGACCCAGCCCCGGATGCCGTGCAGAGGAAGAGGAAGTCCTGTCCTCCCCAGCCCAGCCAGGGCTAGCAGCTGAGCCGAGCACACAGTAGGAACCACCTTTCGGGTCTTCCTCAGTCCCACCCTTTGCCCCGTAGTGATTTACCTGTCTGCCAGCTGCCCTGGGCACCCAAAACATACTGCTGGGGAGGGTCGCATGACTACTCTTGTGGCTTCCCTTTGCTTCCCCATCAGAAAGTCATTTTTCTGCAGGAAAGCAAAGAAATCTGCAGGGAGACATAAATTCTGCATATGCACAGAATTCCCCCAGGAGTAAGAGAGCAACACCAGGAACTGTTCATGGCATTCATCAGTCTAACCAAGGCCTTTGACTCTATCAATTGTGATGCCCCGTGGAAGGTGCTCTGTAGGTTTGGCTGTCCACAGAAATTCATTTCCATCATCAGACTACTCCATTCTGTGCAACGGCTCAGAGACCAAACCATTCATCATTCGCACTGGTGTCAAACAGAGCTGTGTCATTGCTCCAACACTCTTTTAAATTTACCTTGCCCTGATCCTGATTCTCATCTGTGTCTCCCTTCCTGGTGGAATCGGGATTGAGTATCGTGTGGATGGTCAACTCCTGAATCTCTGACGTTTCCAAACAAAATCACGAGAATTGGCATCACTGATCCTTCAGTATGCAGATGACTGTGTCGTTCTTGTGTATACAGATGCTGACCTGCAAAGTACCCTAAATCTTTTTCCAGATGCCTATCACAGCCTGGGTGTCTCTCTCAATATCGGGAAAACCAAGGTACTCTACCAGCCCACACATGCACAAACTACTTTTCATACTCCACAAATCACCATCAGCGGAGAACCCCTGGAAAATGTGGACCATTTTCCATACCTTGGCAGCCACCTCTCCTGAACACCCAGCATTGACCCGGAAACTGAATACCAAATCTGCTGTGCCAGTGCATCCTTTGGAAGACTACTCAAACAAGTCTTGCATAATAGGGACTTGCAAACAATCACCAAGATCTTGGTTTACAAGACAGTTGTCATCCCTACCCTTCTCTATGGGTGTGAGACCTGGGTAACCTATAGATGACACCTCAAGCAGCTGGAGTGGTTTCAACAGAGCTGCCTCAGAAGGATTCTCAGGATCAGCTGCGAAGACTGACACACTAACATCAGCCTTCTCTCTGCAGCCAACATCATGAAACACCGACTCCTTTGGGCTGGCCTGATACTCGCCTCCTGAAGCAAGTACTCCTCTCTGTTATGTCAGGGAAGAAGGGCTCTCAGAGGGCACTGGAAGTACACCTTAAAAAGGGAGGCATTAACCCAACAAACTGGGAGGATGCAGCACAGAACAGAACACAGTGGTGCCACACTATACACCAAGCCATAGCTCACTTTAAGGAGAACAGATGTGCTCATGAGACAGAGAAGCAACAACGGAAGAAAGAAAGGGCACAACAGTCCAGCTAAAAACTGTTTCTCCTCCAAGATTACACCTGTCACGTCTGTGGGAAAATCTGCAGGGCACGAATTGGGCTCCTCAGCCACTTAAAAACCCACCAAAGAGCCCCCTTGGCAGACATCATCCTCGCGTCGAGGGATAGCCAAAGATACTGTATTCTCTAAACTGTGGGTCACAGTTCTCACATGGGAAATTTAAAGGTGATCCAGCAAAGAAGATGGTCACAGTGGGGGCTATTTGATGTTCACAGAGTTTAGTGCTGGCAGATTCCCATCTTTTTGTCACTATTTTATTACATGGAGATCTAAAGATATGAATTTTTTTATCTATTTTAATAAAAGAGTCAGATGGAATTTTTCTTTGACAGTTTTCAGTCTGGACATCCAATAATACATCTGCATGGTCAGGAAAGGCTTGATTCTGTAATGATATGTTTGTTTATTCAGCTATGACCACGGGCGGCTCTAGGTATTTTGCCGCCCCAAGCACGGCAGGCAGGCAGGCTGCCTTCAGTGGCTTGCCTGCAGGAGGTCCCCAGTCCTGTGGATTCAGCGGCATGCCTGCAGGAGATCTGCTGAAGCCATGGAACCAGCAGACCCTCCGCAGGCATGCCGCCGAAGGCTACCTGCCTGCCGCCCTCGTGGCGACCAGCAGAGCGCCCCCCCATGGCTTGCCTGGGGGGATGCTCTGCTGGGTCTTGCTGCCCCAGGCATGCGCTTGGCATGCTGATGCCTGGAGCCTCCCCTGGCCATGACATATTTCTGTGTGGTGTATAGGGTTCTGGTCAGAGTGTGGTCCCAGGTAACAAAGGAGACAAAGTTGGCACTGAAACTAGTTGGTTTGTGTTGGCTACGGACCTGTAGCCGTTTTCTTTAATAAATGTATCCCATGTAATAGAAACTGTGATTCCATATAGCATGACATTTTTTATCTACAATAACTTATATAAAACACAAACCACACCATACTATCCTACCCATTTCATTATAAAAACATTGTGAACACGTAAATGAAATATGTTGCACTCTGAATGGGAAGGAGGAGTAGGTGGAATATACAGGCACTTTTTTGAGGAGCTACACAGAAATTATGGCTAAACTACAGAAACAGTCATTTACTCTGATTTGTCCTGTTGTTTCCTTATTTCCCTGGGCAGGATTCTCCTCTCTACAGGGATCTTCCAATCTGGAATTCAATCTGAATCTCTTTCGTTAGTGCATCTCTAAGTGCTCCAATTTACCCAGTAACATGGGAAAGTCCTCCCAGTCATGTTCAAGGCTCAGTTGTGTGTCTGTGCACTGATTTACCTGCACCTTCTCTTTCTCACATTGATCCTCCATTCTCTTCCTAGCTTCATTCACACATATATTGCCAGAGTGGCACTGCTGGTCTGTCACTCAAACAGAAGACTGCCTCCACCAGGAGGCTGCCAGGAGGGCTACTCCATTCCCACAGGATATTATCCCTGATCAACCCATGAGAATCAGGGGAGCTGCTATTCCTCTTTAGCGAGGCTGAGGAAGAGGGCTTCAGATGATACTGGATAGGCTGTGGCAGTGGAGGTGCTACCCTATCCCATGAAGTACTAGATCCTGTGGAGAGGAGAACACACCCTGACACAGAACATCCTAGTGGGTAGGGAGGAAAATGCCACCTCCATCTCTTGAGCAAAGGGACCAAAGAGGAATGTGGTAGGCTATTGTCACTCTTGCAGATGTTTTTTGTGTCCAAGCAGGATGCAGGATCCCAGTGAGAGGCAGGGCCATAGATGTCTATGTAATGATGTGCCAATGGCCTACATTATTTCATTGCATCCGGAGAGAAGTACTGGCATTCTGGCTCAGACTACTAGTGGGGCCAGTTTAAACAGCCACTTCTGCAGTATACTGGATTTTATTGCATATGTAATTCTCCTATCATTGGAATACTGGGTCTTATAGGTGTCAGATCTAGACAAAACAAGAGGAAAAAATACTGATTGTGTCATGTTTGTGGACAAGAAATATTTGCCAAAAGATTTGATTTAATCTGTATTTTTATATAAAGTTTAATTGACGAGAAAACAAGTGAAGACAAATTTAAATACTTGCATCCATAACCTTGTTGCAGAGCTTGTATAATCATTCATCATCGTTATCTTCTACTTTTTCAGCCAGCAGACTTCATAGGAAAGCAAGCACTGAAGCAGATTAAAGAAAAGGGGCTTAAACGGCGACTGGTATATCTCACCTTCGAAACAGCTAATGTTGATCCAGAGGGAAATGAAAGTGTGTGGCATAATGGCAGAGTAAGTACTGTACATCACTTTACAAGAAGCTAAGATTCATTCTCTAGGACTGGAATCCAACTTTGTGTTTCAGGTTACTTTTACTGGAACAGGACAGTTTGGGACAATAATACAATTTTTGAATTTCCATGTTGCATGGCAGGTTCTAATTGTACACAAGAGTTTGAAATATAGAATCTCTACATTAGAAATGGAAAAGATCTACAGTATTAGTTCACCCATTCTATCCTCTTGCAAGTACAGGATTCTACTTACAGTATATTTCAAAATTATTTGCATAGAAGAAAAGAACAAAACCACAAACCAAAGTTTAGACCACCAGGCCATCTAAGTACAGAGTAAATGTTGAAACAGCCATTAACAGTTAACAAAAATACTCAGCATGAATATAACATGTAAATAGAATTTGTTTCAGGTGAGATCTTAATCAAATATAATAAGAATTCAGCATCCTGCTGGTGATTTTTCCAGTTGTTCTTTGAGAGTAAGAAATTCCCAACTTACCTGATAGCACCAAAAATGGAGACTGTTATGAATTGTATGACACAAATGAGACAGTGTATATTGGAATGTTGATGTTAGGGTGTAGTGGGGCAGTAACCACACTCCTGCCCTAAAGGGCTTAAAATAGCCCTGCGAGAGGGCTGTGGCAGGGAACCAGTAAGTCTGGGCTGATTAGGGATGCAGCTGCAGCTGGGCCACGCCCCAGTCAGGTGACAGCTGGCCCTATAAAGGGGCTGCTAGGCTGGTGCTGAATCTCTCTCTAGATACTGAGAGGGATGGGCCTGGCTGCTAGGAGCTGAGCAAAGTACCTAAAGTTGAGCAGGGCTGGGGAAAGGCCTGGGGAGCTCTGGCCTGGAAAACCCCTGGGCTGCAGGACTTGTTAAAGGCCAAGAAGGGTACTGGGGTTGCAGAAGGGCAGCCCAAGGGTAGGCAGAGGCAGCAGATCCAAACCCTCCTTGCCAGTGTTGAGTGGCAATTATACTGCAGTCTGCCCCAGTGAGTGGGGGCTAGATGGTGACTGGCAATAGCCAAAGACTGAGGCGAGGTGGGGATAGGGGGTTACCTGGGGAGGGGAGACCCAGTGAAACTGTGGAGTACTTCAGGGGGCAGAACCCCCAGAGAAGGGGCACTGGGGTCTGGGAGGGACACAAGGGCCAGCGGCAAGGCGAGACACCAGCCTACAGAGGGAGCTCCAGAGGCTGGTGAGCTAATTCCCTGGACGACCAGCAGGAGGCACCACAGGGTGAGTCGTCGCTTCGCTACACAGGGATACAAAAATATTTAAAGTATTTAAAATAGTGCAAGATGTATTTTTAAAAGTAGAAGTTAGTATTGTACAAAACCCATTGAGTGCTGGAAATAAAGATAAATGTTTTGTGGGTTTTTTCAGGTTGTTGGCAACACCACATCTGGAAATTACAGCTACAGTACCCAGCAGAGTCTGGCTTTTGCATATGTCCCCACAGAACTCAGCAAAGTTGGACAGAAGCTGGAAGTCGAACTGCTAGGAAAAAATTATTCAGCAACCATTGTAGAGGAACCACTGGTTCTGACTGAACAAACAAGAACACGTCTTCAGAAAAAGGGTGGGAGTGCCAAGGTGTAAACCCAGAGGGAAGTTACAGTAAATTCTCCAATATCAATTAGTTTGACTTATAACCATGAAATACAAGTTTCAGAGTGGTAGCTTGTGGCACCTTAGATACTAACAAATTTATTTGGGCATAAGCTTTTGGGTTTTAGCCCACAAAAGCTTAGGCCCAAATAAATTTTAGTCTCTAGGGTGCCACAAGTACTCCTCGTTCTTTTTTCATGAAATACAAAGGAGTCAAACTACTCTGGTTCCCAGTCATCAAGGGTGAGATTGTAATTTGCCCTATACATCCCTGTAGGGAATTAAGGGGATTTAAGATGGCCCCTGGATTCACTGAGTGGACTGCCCATATAACTGCTCTGAGCACAGGGGGAGGAGAGCAGATTCCTGTGGACACGCTCTCCCATCCCCCCAATGTTTGTGGACAGGAAGCGGGTAAAGAATCAACGGTCATTACTCAGCTTCTCCACACTTTCACCAGCAGAGCTGAGCTGATGCAGAGGGGGAAGTAGTCTGCTGTTAGTATGACCCAATAGCAAATTATTTCCTCTCTTTCAGGGTCACTTTTCTTTCCCTGGTATGCTCCTAGGGCAGTGCAGCCACACATTGCCCCTTCCCTGTAGCCTGGGCAAAGTCACAGCCTTGTCCCCAAAGGAATAGTTATATAGTTCCACATGGACATGTTCTGTACAAAACTGACGTTGCTCTTGAACATTGGCTTTAGACATTTTTTTTAACTGCAAACTGAGTAGATGATTATTTTTCTCCATCTGTGATGTTCTGGCAGAACTTTTGATGGAGGATAGAAATTCAGTCTTTCCTAATCAAGACATTTTAGAAAAGCTGCTCTTTCTATTGATTGAGTATTTTGCCATGGATCAGTTAGTAGACTATATACAACATTATTCAACATACACCATATTACTGCTCAATTTCTGGACACAATCAAAATGCACTAACTCATGCACCATTTTTTGTTTAGTTATTCCTTTCTCTATTAAAAATTAAGCAGCGATGATGACAACGTGTTGTCATATACAAGTAATAAGTGAACATATCTATTTAAACTGCAGTATTTCATTCAGTGTTGTTTTTGATCATTCCAATAAGCAAGATTTTGGATACTGTAGGAGAATATAAATAATGGAAATGTATTAAATTATTACAATAAACTTGTTAATTCCATAAAATATTCAGCATCTACTCAGACATAACATGATCATAATTATTCCATCCTAAAAAAACTTTTAAAAGCTAGAATATTTGTTCAGAAAGCACTCAACATTAGGCTGTTGATAAGTCCTTTTCAAAGATCATTGAAACAGAAAAAGGGCCCAAAAGGGCATAGTCTTCCAAAGGAATTGGAAACTTCTAAATCTTCAGCAAAGAAGCAGAGGATAAATAGAATATGCCAGTGGAAGCACTGTTTGAATAATGAGCACCTACGTTTGTCAAAGATTTAATGCAAGTTGACATTACATTTTGCAGTTCAGAATATCCTTTTACAAAGCAGGTCAAACTGAAGTATAAGAGCTGACAGGCTTGCACATAGAGTTATCCTGAGTGAGAAATCCATTTGGAAATTATTCTGTTATATTTTCATAAGTGATTCAGGGCCATTTTGCTGAACCAATCAGGGACTTTTTCCCTAAAGCTGACATTATTTGTAATTGAACACTTTGTGTATTTACTTTGCCACTTTTTTCCCCTCTGGTCATTAAAGAAAACTAGAATACAAAATAAAGCACTGCAATTTTATTTAGAGCAAGGAAAAAAACCCTTAGGAACACGGGGTATTTCTCAAGAATATGCAAATTCACTATTCATTGATATGCTGGAATGTAGAGTACTGTAATTACTTTGAGGCTCACACTTTTATCTTCCTAATAGGTTACAGTACACAGAAACATTTGTCAGACAATTGTGGAAGTCACCTCTGCTTCAGCGGTGACTTCTTCATTTACATGTTGAAGCTAGATGCAAGACTGCAGTTTCCTGGCTGGCTTGGGAAAAGGTGCTCTGAACAATGTGTGGGCCAGCCTGTTGGAATGCAGGAGCAGGAGAATGCCACTAGCTTCTTTCACTACCTTGTAAGGCCTGGGCAAGAGCTAACCAATTGCAATCCATGTGCTCAAAGGAGTTCAGAGACTGTTCACTGCATGCATGTCTGGAGATGCATAGTACTCCAAATGGGATGATGAGATGAGGCAGGTCTGTAGTCCTGCTGCACTGCAGGGATCCATCCCATGATGCAACAGTCATGTTCTGCCTTCTGTGCACTGTGTATTCAACTACACATCTGCACTGCCATGTACTTGGCTAAATGGCTAAAAAGCCCCAACTCAGTAAAACACTTAAACATGAGCTTAATTTTAAGCATGTATTTAAGTCCATCCCTATTCAGCAACGAACTTAAATATGCACTAAGTGCTTTAATGAATTGGGAGCCAAGAACCAAAATTTGCCCTTCAGGATCCTAGAGCACAGAAAGATCCAGCAAGCTCTGAAGACTCTGAAGATTTACACTCTGAAGAGCGAACTAGCCCAACACTGCAGAAAGTAGAAATAAAAATTGTATTAAGATGATGTTTAGAAAAAAGTGAACGGTACAGAGTTTAAGCATAGAAGTTTCTGGTTATCGGGGAATAACGTACATATTATCAAGGGGTGCGAAGTTTGGTTTAAGATCAGTTGGCACAAAGAATACATAATCTGCAATATCCCCGATTGGGGGTAATTGGTTGACAGGTCAAAGTACAGACACTGAGATATGAGGGTATGATGTTCATATAATGGCTATGTTTGGGTGTGAAGTATAATGAGTGGATACGATGATGAGGATGGGTTGACCCTCATTTGGTGAGATTTAACATTCAGTGAGTTATGGTTCCAGTTCATATGGTTCAGCGGACAAAGTTTCTTGGTCCCTTTCATGTGGTCAAAGAATGATGTCACTCCGGGTCATGCCTCCTGGTACTGTCCGTGACCGGTGACGTGTTCGATGTAGATGTCCCTGGACCATTGGATGGTGTCTGAGACCATGAGGCACTGCATGAGCCGTGCATAGCGTTGACCGATCCCGCAGGTCCGCAGCACGCGCTCATTGCAGGGGTCCCAGGCGCCCAGGGCTCCAACGATCAAGGCATCCATCTACACCTCGTAGCCCTTCATTCTCAGGGTGTCGGCCAGGGGGGCATACTTTTCCAGCTTACAAGCTCGGGCTTCATGAAAGGCCAGGGTCCTGTTCTCAAAGGAGACTGTGACGTCAACAAGGATGATCTTTTTCTGGGCCTTGTCAGTGATGACGACGTCAGGTCGCAGATGGGTGTCGGTGCTGGGGATGGTGCAGTTCATGGAGATCTCTCCCAGGTGTTGTGCGATGGCTTTCACCAGGCAGTTCTGGATGGCATTATGGTGCAGCTGCCAGGCTCTGGAGTGGGGTTTGCAGCTGCACAGGACGTGGGGCAGGGTCTCGTTGGAGTAGCCACACTTTCTGCAACACTTTTCTCAGTTCCCGTGGCGGACGGCTCCGTTCAGCGGGATGCAGTTGAGCCGGGCACAGTGGATGAACCGCCAGTCACTGAAATGGGTGAAGGCACCCCCTAATTCCTTCCCCTTCTTGGGTGCTTTCCATTTCCAGCCAACAGGTCTTACATTTTGACTGGATTGTCTCAGCCATTTAACTCTCTTTCATTTTTAAGTCTGAGGCAAAGGATGGAGGAACAGAACAACTGTGGGAAAAGATATAAAGTAGAGTATTATCTCAGCATACTGGTGATAGACCAAAACATCTCAATGTTCCTCACTGGCCTTAACTGTGACAAATAGGATACTGTGGTGAGCTCGCTGCAAGAATAAGTAACTACAACACCACTCCTTGGCATCTTCCAGAGGAAACGGTGTAACTACCATGTTGCGGCCACACTGTAACTCCCACATGTAAGTCAATGACTCATAATCAGTTATGTGAAAGGCTATTGATAGTAGTGTTTAACATGGAACAAAACAAGAGAGGAACTCACTCATTTTGGTGGCTGTCCTCATTTGTCTAGATATGTAGTGTTGTATCATCTTGTGGTGACAGGATGCAGCAAGAGGACATGAGTGGGAACAAAACTGTATCTGAAACACATTTTTGTTCCAAGAAGATTAATCAAGCAAGTGTATATAGATGGAAAGATTGGAAAGACTTTCTGCACCCCTATTTCTAGCAATGCCACCATTTAAACTTAAGTAGGATAGAAAATTTGTAATAATGTAAAAATAGACAAGAATCTGGTAACATTGCCACCATCCAGAAATTTCAGTGTCTGGAACACTTCCTGTCCCCCCTAAAACCTTCTCCTCCCTGGACAGCCTTGAGAGGCTTTTTCACCAAGTTCCTGGTGAACACCAATCCAACCCCTTGGATCTTAACACAAGGAGAACTAACCATCCCCCCTTCCTTTCCCCCACCAATTCCTTGTGAGTCCGGATCCAATCCCCTTGGATCTTAAAACAAGGAAAAATCAATCAGGTTCTTAAAAAGAAAGCTTTTAATTAAAGAAAGAAAGGTAAAAATCATCTCTGTAAAATCAGGATGGAAAATACTTTACAGGGTAATCAGATTCATATAGCCCAGAGGAACCTCCTCTAGCCTTAGGTTCAAAGTTACAGCAAACAGAGGTAAAATCCTCTCAGCAAAAAGGAACATTTACAAGTTGAGAAAACAAAAATAAGACTAACACGCCTTGCCTGGCTGTTACGTACAAGTTTGAAACATGAGAGACTGATTCAGAAAGATTTGGAGAGCCTGGATTGACGTCTGGTCCCTCTTAGTCCCAAGAGCGAACAGCCCCCAAAACAAATAGCACAAACAAAAGACTTCCCCCGACCAAGATTTGAAAGTATCTTGTCCCTTTATTGGTCCTCTGGTCAGGTGTCAGCCAGGTTTACTGAGCTTCCTAACCCTTTACAGGTAAAAGAGGCATTAACCCTTAACTATCTGTTTATGACAACTTGTATACCTAAATTACTATACTCAGCTCTTATATACCAGGATGAGATGTGCCTTAGAAATACTTTATACAGAATTAGAAAGAATATGGATTCCATAATTCTGTCCATCTCTATAATGATTTCATTACCATGGATCTCAGTATAATATTTATTACACCTCTACCCCAATATAATGCTGTCCTCAGGAGCCAAAAAATCTTACCATGTTATAGGTGAAACCACATTATATCAAACTTACTTTGATTCGTGGGAGCGTGCAGCTCTGCCCCCCCGGAGCGCTGCTTTACCACATTATATCCAAATTTGTGTTTTATCGGGTCGCGTTATCATAGAATCATAGAATATCAGGGTTGGAAGGGACCTCAGGAGGTCATCTAGTCCAACCCCCTGCTCAAAGCAGGACCAGTTCCCAACTAAATTATCCCAGCCAGGGCTTTGTCAAGCCTGATCTTAAAAACCTCTAAGGAAGGAGTAGGGATAGAGGTGTATATGGTATCTATGTCTGAAACTAGCTTGACCAAAAGGACACAGAAAATATATGTTGGCCCAGAGTTGTCCTCAGCACTGCCATTTCCAGTCCCTGTTGATGTCTGTGGTCTTGTAGAAAATTCTCTGATCTTGATAATATTTTCTCTAGATCTTTCAAGAGGAAATAGAACTAGCAGGTTACTGACAGTAGCACTATCCAGTCCCTGACTGTGCAAAATAAACTGTTTGCTATGTATGTTTGAGTCAATTAAATTTGGTGTTTGAACTTCTGTGTTATCAGAGGATTCAGATAAGAGAGCAGGGACCTTTGGAGGAGTGGGATAAATCATTAAGAACTTAAGAAACTCTCCTAATGGAGGATGTTTACTCAGATACATCTGAGGGAAGGGAAAAGAATGGAGACCTTTTGAAAGGAGACAGAGGTATTATGAATTCTTTATATCTAAGGTATGTTTTCAACAAAACCACATGCAGAATTAATTGGAATGAACAAGATTTCTTTGCAATGGGTAAATCTTGCAAATAATAAGGACATTAAACCTGTTAATAAAAGATAGCTAACTTCAGACCACTTGCTGCCAAGGTCTGAACTAAAGATGAGGGCAGGCTAAAGTCAGAAGTTCCCAAACTTTTTTATAATGTGGACTATATGTTAACAAAGAGAGAGCCTTGTGGATACCTCCACTCCCATTCATGGTCAAATAATGCTGTGTCAACTACAGCATTACAAGGAAAAGGAATATTAAGTAATTATTGTTGCCCCTTTTTCCAACACTGTTGGTGTATTCTGACACTAACATCTGCCCTCTGCTGAGCACTAGCAGATGTCTGAGGCCTTGCAGGTCAACTTTCCAGTGGAGGATAAATCAGCGACATAAAGTCAGGGTAGAGTCTAAGTGTAACTTTTTTATTTTCACATCAGTCCTGAAACAAAGGTGACCAAACAGCATGCAGCCAATCCCTTCTTCCCGGAATCTCAGCCCAACACCAATGTCTGGTTCCCAGAGAGCATTGCAACCTCAAGAATGGACTCTAACCAGTGACCAAGACAGAAAACAAGCACCCCTGCTGCTTGCCCAGAACCCTCTCCAGCAGCCACTGCTTCCACACAAAACCTGCATAACAAAAACTAACATAGCATATCTTCCCAGGACCGAACATTTGCTGACATGAGAAGAAAAACTTGTGACTGTGTAAAACCATGCTACCTGCTGCGACAGCATTTATGTATTCTTCATTGTCTTTAATGTAAAACGAGTTTAATCACACTGTCTGATTTTGCTTTTAAATTCATCTCCTCCTCTCTTCTGTTCTATTCCTCTCTCCTCTGAATATTTCTTTTTTGTCTGGACCTCCTCTGCCCCGAATGTCACCTAGTTCTCTTCTTCCTCTGCCAGCCACCTAGTTCTCTTCTTCCTCTGCCTTGGACTGGTTAGCTGATTCTCTTTTCTTCTGGACACTTCTCTCCTATTCCTCTTGATACCTTGTTTAAAGTTGATTTTACAGGGCTACCAGCTGTATAAGCAGGTGGAAGCAACAAGGACAACCAGCACCAGGTGCCCAGCTATCAATCATGGTCCACCACTAGTCCACCGATCACACTTTGGGAACCAGAGAGATAAGTATGAACATGCTAAGAAAGATCTATTGCCATATGCTGACTTCTTCAAATTACTATAAATCAGGGATCTCTTGATTACACAGAAAGATGCTAGCCATGGAAGGAGACTGACAAAGTATTTGACCATAACAGAGATATCTCATCCTACAACTTTATGATAACATTTCATTGCACTTTTTGTCTTTCAATGTCACTGTATTTTTATGCTATGGGGGCTGTACACACACTGCTTATTGTCATACATAAATACATATAAAATGTGGTGTCTATTACTATAATTTTCAAACCAGAAGAAAATCCCTTGGGATTTGTATATATACATTCTGGAAACTTTGTGTATCTGGCCAATGGGACCTTATTCACAGGAACAGCAGTTTGCTTTTTACAGAGGCTTGCTGGTCAGGGAGGAAAAAAAAATCAGGTTAGAATTTGTCAAACTCAATTTTCTTCTTAGTTTTACTGATTAATTTTATTTTTCAATACGGATTTTCCTCTCATCTTTTCCCCACTGGCTGTACAGGCTTGGGAGTATACACATGCACAGTTTCAGCTAATTGTCAAACATATGATTGTTTGATCCTTAAATGGAAACTGAAATTAATGAACAAATGATAAATTAAGCAGAGGTTGCAGCTATTTCTGCTCTTTCAGAGAACCCACAATGTTGGCTTTTACATCAAATTGATAATTTGGTAAATAAAGTCAGCAGTACTTTATTGTATTTACTCAAGTTGCCTGAGAAGATTTTCCTGCCTGAAAAAATAACTCTGTTGACATAGCTGTTATTTCTGCTGCTGGGTTGCTTCACTTCCCACACATTAATAGTCATAAGTAATACGTTATAGCAATGAAACTGGCTGAGCTCCCTTCATTGTGCATGTGAACACAGCATTAAATAATGGCCCAGCTACCCAGAGATTACATTTAAAGGAGAATTCTGCTATTTACTTGCATGGAGACAAAAGCTCTGTGAAACAGAACCTTGAAAACTGTTTGTAGGGAAATGTAGCTTAAAATGGGTGGTATGATTTGGCCCACAATTTTTAGTTTTTACTTTTGTATTAAGTATACATTCAAATTGTTAAGTAAAAAGAGAGAGTCTACACAAATCAGTAACTTCTTTAAACATTCCACTGAAAAAATAAAAGGTAAAGAACATATCAAAACAAATATACTTCTCTTTCTTATCCTAATAGCACCATAAGCTTTGTCTGTGTATATATATACACATCTGCATTGCTAATGTGCACGCTACTGTAGTGCCAAGGTGTTATCTACACAAATAAAGACATCCCTACAACCAGTTAGATTGAATTCATAAAGTTTTAGAATATAAAAACTTGGGAACAGCAACAAACAAAACTTTTACAATTCCCAGCAAAGAACAATTATGAACCCAATGGGGCAGACGAGAGATTGACATGGAGAGACTCTTTCTATGCCAGTGATGAAAATATGAAGTAAGCAAAGAAAGATATTTCTTTAAATTGTCAGAAATGCTGAAAGACTTTCTATTAAGGAGTGAAGGAGCATAATCGTTTGTGTATGTTGATTAAAAAGAAAACTTGTGCATAACTCTGTGGGCAAGGAAAGAGTGGTAGAAATAACAACAGGCTACAGCCTTTAGCAGCCTGCTCCCAGATCAGGAATAAACAGCAATAACAAACGGGATAAATCCTAAATGCATTATGAAGCCCTATTCCAAGCAGATGCTTAATATAATGTATACCTCTGGCAGAGACCTCAGATTTCTATCCAAAATATTTCTGTAGTTCCGAAACTGTGGTCAATGGAGTACTTTCTGGTGGTTCATAGAAAGCTGTTTGGACACATAGGCCAGATCCTCTGAAGTATTTAGGTACCTAACTCCTAATTAAATCAACCTTTGAGGATCTGGGCCATAGTGATGGCTCTACTTCTTTGTTTCTAACGTCTATATCACATTTAAAGAAGCTAAAGTTACATTAAGTACTTTCTTAATATTTCTTTTCCATTAAAGCGATATAGAAGCCACAGGGATATTATTTGATTGCAAATGGGAGGAGGGGTAGTCCACCCACCCACTCATGAATGCGAGAGAAATTGATCATGAGATAATCTCTCTATTAAGAGATAGTAGTCTGCACTATGAAAATGTTTGAGAACCCGTGCTTTATTTGCATCACGAGTGTTGTCAAAGTGTAACAGGGACCAAAGTGCCTCATACATCTCTGTCATATCTCCTTGAAGGGTTATGCACTGTTTCTCTCCATCACTTTTTAATGGAAAATCTTTTATCATTTCTGGAAATTTGACAAAATACTTGTCTCACACTTTGGGACATTGGAGTAGAAAGTGTCTCTCCATCTCAATCTCTTCTGTCACATTGGTTGCACATTGGTTACTCTCTGAGTTTGCACTGTACCCTGTGTCTCTCAATTTCCAACATTAGTTTATAGTCACCCACTTTGTATTTGAAGAGAGACTGCTAGTGTGATGGTTCTGTATAGAGATCTGTAGCCATCTGTCTTTTTATTTTTGATTTGTTCTTCCCAGAGATCAGCATATTTGGTTTTTATTTTTTAAGTTTTTAAGCTAATTATTTTACCATCACTCAATTTCAAGTAGGATTGTCTGTTAGTCTGGAGGAATAGTGTGTTAAGGCCTTGGAATGCTATAGCTGAGTGGATTATTGTGAGGGGGTAGTCTGCCCTTAAAGGCAGTAGGGCCTAGCGGTTAACCCACTGTGACACTTGGTATGGCCTTTTAAGGATTTGAAATGTCCAATAGAAAAAGATGAAGACCTAAAGGGGGATAGACATAGAGAGGAAGAGGTCGTAGGAAGGACTAGTTGTTAGAAGAAATACAGGGACCAGGAGCCTGGCAGAGTAAGTGAGGCTAGGCCCACCTCTTCCCCCAACTAATTGGGTATAACTATGGGAAGAGGAGCAGCATAAAGGCTGCCTCCTTAGAATAGGGTAGGACTAGGGGATTGGCTGGGCTGGGGCTGGACGGGAAGGATGTACTAGCTGAGCTATACTTTGAGGGGAGATGGAAGATATAATGAAGAATACTGAAACCAGTCTAGAAAATTATGAAGGAGATAGCAGAGGGGAAGACAGGTCCAGGGCCGGCTCCAGCGTTTTTGCCACCCCAAATGGGGAAAAAAAAAAAAAAGCTGCGATCGACTCTACCGCCACCACTTCATTCTTCGGCAGCAATTTGGCGGTGGGTCCTTCCCTCTGAGAGGAACTGAGGGACTCACCACTGAATTGCAATTGAAGACCTGGACATGCTGCCCCTTCTCGTTGGCTGCCCAAGGCATCTGCTTGCTGTGCTGGTGCCTGGAGCTGGCCCTGGACAGGTCACAGGTTAGGAAAAAGAAAAGGGTAGACATGCCAGAGCTAGAAGAAGCAACAGCAGGCAGAAAGACAGGAAAGATAAAAGAGAATAATCTGTTATAATAATGAAATCACTAGTCAAGGACGTGAAGATAGGGGATATAAGCCCTCTGAAAGTGGCAGAGTGGATTTAAAAAGCACTGGAGACATAAAAAGAGCTAGAAAACTGCCAAGAGGAGGCCTATTAAATACAAAAGCAAGGAACCAGTGGGGAAACTATTAAAGATTAAAATGCTAGGAAAACTGAAAGTGAGCTGCCAACTGCCTAAATATCTGACAAAGACAAGAGAAGTTGTATATCTATCAAAATGACTGAAGAGGAAGTAAAACAAGGCATAGGGGATGATAAGGTACTATGTGTTGAGTGGCTAGGAGGGGAAAGAAAGCCATCCACAGCTATGCTAGTTGCATTTAAAGGAGAAACCCTCCTGGATAGGATATCAGATTTTTCAGACAAATCCATATATTCCACCCCCAGTCAGGTGCTACTGATGCCAAAGGTTTGGACATATGGCAAATGTATGAAAAGGGAAAATAAGATGCAGTAAATGTGGAGGGGAGCACTCCTATAACAATTGTATGGAAAAGTCAGAATTAAAGCTTAACAACTGTGAAGGAAAGTGCAGTGCAGCATATGGAGTCTCCACAACTGGAAAGCAAACGAGAGAAATAGAAACAACGAAAGTTAAAATTTTCATACGCATACGTTACTGGAAGACAATTTAAGACCGGAAGAGGAAAGGAAACTCAGTAAGGAGAAAAAGATAAACACACAACGGAATTGTGTCCCCTGTGCAGCTGGAAAGTCAACAAAGAGGAAGGAAAGAGAAGTGATCACTTTCCTGTACTTATAGTATATCACAGTAAAGGCAATGTTGAGGATGGAGGAAGGCCCCCTACTTGGAGTATTAAAAAAAAGCAAACTGTTTAAAAACAAAGTAGTGAAAATATTAATGAACAATGTATAAATGATGACACTGGAGAGTCTGATAGCCATAAGGGAATCATGATGGCTGCAAAATTACCTATACCTAAGATATCAAGTCAACTTAAAGGTAGAAACAATGTACCATGAGGGGATGAGGAGTGTAAAAAGCAATTAAATAAAGGAACAAGGTACATAAGAAAGTGAAAAATACAATGAATTATGAGGACTTAATGTAATATAAAAGAAACAAGGCAAGTGCACAAAGGTTATTAAAAAGGGGGGAAAAAAACTAGAGACAATTCTGTGAGAAAAATGCCACCCACCTGCCTCAACAGCTGGGGGAACTTGATGGGGGCCAGAGGTGACAGGGAGACAGTCCCAGCAGCAAGAGATGGAGACACTTGCAAAAGACAGTAGGTAACTCCTCCTCCCAGAAGTCTCTGGAACCCATTGGCTAGCTGAGGGAGAAGGGTGCTGATTGGCCAGTATTCCCCTGCTCCGAGAATTTAATCTGGTACAGAGGCCACGTGAAGCCTCTTTCAACTCCATTCCAGCAGCCCCACCTGGTCTAGGAATGAGAATCCGACTAGAGAGATGCTGCAGGTCTAGCAAATCACCTGTTTGGGGGGTCAGGAAGCATTTTTCTCTCCCATGGGCCTATTGGCGGAAGACCAGGAAGTTTTTTGCTTTCCTTATAGCACTTTCCTCCCCAGTAAGTTAAGTAGGGATGTGCTTAGTACCTACTTGAGATATTGGGGTTGAGCTGTTTATTTGTTGCAACTTGCGGCCAGTTTCCCGTGTGCTTAAAAGAATATGATGAATGTTCCCAGAGGTAAAAGACCTGAGATTATAGTGGTGGCCCTTGGGTTCATAGGATAGGGTGATACCTTTTGGCCTTTGCAAGCCATGGTCAGATCTTGTGGCCCTCGTGGGCCAAGGTCCTCACCCTTCTGCACCCGCTGTCCCACACTGTGTGTGCGTGAGGGGAGGGTGCTAGGACCAGGGCCGGCTCCAGCTTTTTTGCCACCCCAAGTGGCAAAGAGAAAAAAAAAGAAAACGAAAAAAAGCTGCCATCGGCGCCACTTCAGCGGCTGCTCTACCATGCCGCTTCATTCTTTGGCGGCAATTCAGCAGCCGGTCCTTCCCTCCGAGAGGGACTGAGGGACTCGCTGCCAAATTACCGCCGAAGACTCAGACATGCCACCCCTTTCCATTGGCCGCCCCAAGCACCTGCTTCCTGCGCTGGTGCCTGCAGCTGGCCCTGGCTAGGACTCACGGAAAGCTGAGTTCTGGTGGGGTATGCTGGGGAAAGCCTATCCCAAGTTATGGATTATATGGTAAGGAGTCCTGCAACCCCTGCATTTGAACAAATGAAATGCCTGCTACAGGAGAGTATCTGTGATGGTCAGGTAGTGCCCCTCCCCTGTGTTAAAGTTTAATAAAAGCTGCATCTTGCCACTTAATTCTATGCATGTGTCTGTCATCATTTTGCCACTGTGCTCACATCAATAAAAACGATCCTAAAACATCAGAGGTATATAGGCAGATTACGACAATGAATGGAATACCAAGTAAGAGCAATTCCATAACAGGCCTCATTGTAGAAGGCTAAGGGATAAAAAGCTCTAATGAAGAAAAAGTGGAAGCCCTAGGCAGAAATATTCCACAACATTATTTGTGGTGAAAATCAGATTATACAAACCCATGTGAGAGGAAAAAAATTAATTAAAGAGTCTCATGAGCACATGAGGAGGAGTCAGGAAAGATGAGGACGCAATATTAAATGGGGAAACTTCAAAGAGCTGTAGCTAAAAGCAAAAATTCTGCACGAGGCAAGGATGCCATATGCAATGAAATGCTAAAAGATCTGAATGAAGTGCATTTGAAAACACTGCTAAAACTGTACAATATATGGGAGAAAGGGTGAGCTTCAGCGGAATGGAAACATGTTTGTAGTTGCAGTGTGGAAACCAAGTAAACTGCAAATAAGACTTGATGCCTACAGGCCAATTGCCCTTACATCATGTATGGATAAAGCCCTGCAGAGAATGGTGTCTGAACGATTAACAATATATTTACAGAGAAATGGATTTATAGACAATGTGCAAATTGGTTTCAGGAGGGGAACGAGTACAGTTGATCATATAGTAAGATTAAAAACAGAAGCACAAAATGTTTGAGAAATAATGAATACAAGATGGTAGCTTTCCTGGATATGGAAGCAACATATAATATATTATGGAGAGAGGGCTTATTGCATAAAATAGCACTCCTGGGCATAAATAAAAGAATATGTAAGTGGATAAAGGATTTCTTTAAGTAAAAGATCTATGCAGGTTAGAGTGGAGAAAGCTGCTCTGGCATATATACAATCACAAATGGCATTCCACAGGGGAGTGTCATCACCCCTATCCTATTCAACATAATCATAAACAATCTCCCAGACAGGATGAGTGCAGGAACAAGCATTCCCTTGTTTGTAGATTTCTGCACCATATGGGTAAAAAACAAAAATAGCTGAGAAGCAAATCAATTAAATACTTATGAAAAGTGTGAAGCAGAGCAATGGGGGGCTTTAAATGTTCAATTTGCAAAACTAAAGCAATGATACCCACTAAAAAAGAATATTAAAAAAGATTGTAAGCTGTTTCTATAAGGACAGAAAATAGGTGTAGTTAAAACTATGAATTCCTGGGTGTGCTATTTAATAGCAAGCTAACATGGAAATATCATCACATTGAAAATATTGTTGATAAACATGCTGGTAAAGTCACAGGTCTAGAACCCAGAGTTGTACAGCTACTAGGTATTTGACAGCACCAGGCTGTTACTCAGCAGTTGTAAGTAGGTTTGTTTCCACTTCCTGTGACCCACTCTGGAAAACAGACGCTGGAATAGTCTACCTCAAAGGTTTGAGAGACAGCAGCCCTATGGAACCTGATTGGCTCCCCACACTATATAAACCCAATGGGCATTCTAGGAAGTGTCCAGGTTATAATGTGGATCTTCTGTAGCTGCTTCTTGCTCTTGAATTCTTGGCTTGATTTGGATTTTGCCTTCCAACTCAGACCCTGGAACCTCAGTTGGACTGTGACCCATGGTATTGGCCTCTGGCCGGAATCAACTCTCTGATTGCAGAAAATGGAACACCCTTGCCCTGCCCTGAGGACCCGTCCCTGCCCCACCCATTCTCCAAGGCCCAGCCCCTGCTCACTCCATCTCCCCTCGCTCTCCCCAACTCTCACTCACTCGCTCATTTTCACTGGTCTGGGGAAAGGAGGTTGAGATGTAGAAGGTGCTGCGGGCTGGGACAGGGGTTAGGGTGCAGGAAAGTGTATGGGGTGCAGGCTCTGGGAGGAAGTTTTGGTGCAGGAGGGGGCTTAGGAGGTTGAGGTGGCTTTGGGAGGGAGTTAGGGTGAGGGAGGGGGTCAGAACTGAAGCAGGGAGTTGGGATGCAGGAGGGAGTTTGGGGTGTGGGCTCTGGGGAGTAATTACCTTAGGTGGCTCCCAGAAGCAGCCGAGCCGGCATGTTCCTGCAGCCCCTGGGCGGAGGCGCGTCCAGACAGCTCTACACGCTGCCCACACTTGCAGGCCCCACCCCTGCAGCTCTTATTGGCCTTGGTTCCCGGCCAATGGGAGCTGTGGAGCCGGTGCTCAGGGCCTTTGTAGCAGTTTAAAGTTCAGGCCTAAGCGTCAAATTTTGTCAAAATGTTTTGAAAAATCTGCAAGGCAGGCCACTATTTTTCATTGACAAGTACCTTGGATTTGTTTACTGCTGTATTTTAGAGTTTAAATAATTATATTATCTGGCCACATGATTTCTTCAGCTTGAGTTTATGGGATTTCCTTCAGTTTTTATGTTTACATTGGTTTGCCTAATAAGAGTTTGGTACACTATATTCTGAGTGGTTTTATGAGAATGTCAGTATGCTTTTAGCTTTTCAAGTCGGATTTCTTCTGGGGTTTTGTTTGTTTGTTTTTTTGAAGTTTCTATCCAGATTTTACTATTCTGGTTTCCTAGATTTTGTTTATATTTATTGGGTTTGAAATTTTTTGTATATAATTTATTATTGGATATAATTCTGTTTCTAGGTTTGTCTGTGTGACGAACTGGGAAAGTTCTTAATGTTTTCTCTGAGTACTGTATTGGTGCCTCAGTGTCCCCTAGGCAGTTCTTAAGTATATGGCAGAGCAAAGGGCCAGTGCACCTAAATGCCTGACACTCTGTCTCCTAGCAACTAATGGCCTGGGCCCCTCCTCTGCAAAGGTGCCAGCTGAAGGTGTTGGAGACAAAGGGATCAGGTGACCTCCTGGCCCAGGAAAGGAGCGGGGGGCTGGGAGGGGTGGTTAGTCTGGAGCTGGCTGGGGTCAAGGTTGGAGGGCAGACCTGGGGGTCTGGCTCGCTGCCCCCCAGAATGGACCCAGCCGAGGGGTCCGGTTCACTGTACCTACAAGCTCTGTTTTAGACCCTGTTCCTGTCATCGAATAAACCTCTGTTTTACTGGCTGGCTGAGTCACGTCTGACTGCAAAGTGGGGGTGCAGGACCCGGTGGCTTCCCCAGGACCCCGCTGGGGTGGACTCGCTGTGGGAAGCGCACGGAGGGGCAGAGGATGCTGAATGCTCCAAGGAGAGACCCAGGAGGTGAAGATGTGTGAGCTTCTTGCCCTGAACAAGTCTGCTCCAAGGGAGAGGAGGCTCCCCAAAGTCCTGACTGGCTTGGTGGGGAGCAGTTTCAGAGCATCGCCCGAGGACTCCGTGACAGTCTGGTATTTGTTTCTACCCAGTTTTTTGGTTTGTGTCGTTTCTTATTCAGATAATTCATATAACTGATTTGAAATTTCTCAGTGTTTCATGCTGAACATTGCATAGATTTTCTGTGTATTTTTGACTGGGTGAGTCCTTTATTTTGCTGTTTTTTTTTTTTGACAGACCTACTCAAAGAACTTTTCTTGTTTTCTCCCTCTTTCTGAGCAACAGTTCTGGATCTGGTTCTGAGGGTGGGATTTCTTTGTGATATTGTTCAGGGGTTTGTAGGTTTTTTGTTTGTTTGTTTAGTAGCAAGACTGAAGTCCATGTCTGTGCAGGGATGTATCTGTCTGGAGTTCTAGGGATGGCATTGTCAGCGTCCCTTCATAATTCTCCTGTGTTCCCATAAAAGTTCTTTGGGGGTCTATGCAGGTTGGTTGGCGCTGGAGAGGTTGGCAGCACTGGCAGAGTCTGTCGGAGAAGGAACTTCTTTGAAGTTGATCTCTGTCCGCTTTGCCCTGTGGGACGTGAGGTGCCCCTTCCCTGTGGCTTGGGAAAAGCGTTAGGCTGGTGCCTTGCTCGGTAGAACTCGCGGACGCTGGGCCGCTTCCTTCCCCTGCTCTGTGTGGGGGCTGGCCCCACCCCCGGAGGCCCGCCGCCTTGTGCAGGGGGCGGGTGCTGTGTGCTGAGGGCGGTGGCCCCGCAGGCCAGTTCCTGGTTGAGCGGCGGAGCAGGCGGCGGCATGCTGAGGCGGCCGGGTCACGGGCTGAGCTCTGCGCGGCTCTCGCTACTCCTGTGCTGGCTGCGCCTCTGTCTGGCCGGCAGCGCGGCGGCCCCACACCTGGTGGTGGTGCTGGCGGATGACCTGGGCTGGCACGACGTGGGCTGGCACGACTCCCTCATCCGCACCCCGCAGCTGGATGCGCTGGGGGCGGGCGGGGTGCGGCTGGAGCGCTACTACACGCAGCCCCTGTGCACCCCGTCCCGCAGCCAGTTGCTCACCGGCAGGTACCAGGTAGGGCAGCAAACCCGGTCCCAGCGCCGCCTGGGCAGCCCCCAAGCCTAGCGGGAGCTCCGGGGGTGGGCAGGGACTCCCTGGAGTTGGCGGCGTGTGGCACTGGCTTGTCCTTCAGCTACCTTGGCGGGAGGGCCCCGTATTGGGGCGCAACCGAGGCCGGGGGGGCGGGCGCCTCTCCCGACCCCTCTAAGACCTGCAGGTCTGTCAGAGTTGTTACCGAGGGCCGTGGTGCTGCTGCCCCCTGGCTGGCGCGTCAGGTGCCTTCCCCCGCCCCAACCCAGGGTGACCCTTTGAAAAGCTCCTAAGCCCCATTGATTGTTAAGGGTATTTAGGCAGCTGAAGATGCAGGGAGGCACCTCATGGGGATTTTGAAAGGCCCAAATGACTTTTAGACAATGAGATTTAGGCTCCTGAAAAATTAACCCCGAGTTCTCTGAATATATTAGCTAAGCCCGACAGAACTAATGAAAATTATTATTTTTTAGAGCCATGTACAGAGGAAGAAAGCCCAAATTCCTGTGAGGGTCTGTTGTCTTTTAGTAAGGGATCATATAGACTAGTTTGGATGGGAGAGCCCTCTAGTGGTGGCAGGATTGTATTATAATAGACCAGGATGGGCAAGAATTTTCACAGGGGGGCCGCTCCACGAATTTTGGTAAGTTGTGGGCTGCACATTTCTACTATATTACTAGAAAGAGTGCAGGGTCTGGGAGGGAGTTTGGGTGCAGGAGGAAGCTCCAGGCTGGTACAGAGTGTTGGGGTGCAGGAGAGGATGAGGGGTGTGGCCTCTGGGAGGGAGTTTGATACAAGAGGAGGCTCTGGGCTGGGACAGGGGATTGGGGTTGCAGGGTCTGTGAGGAAGTTTGGGGGCAGGAGGAGGTTCTGACCTGGGGCAGGGGGTTGGTGTGCAGGAGGGGAGGCTAGGTGCAGGCTCTGACCAGAAGGCACTTAACCACAGGTGCCTCCCAGTCAGTGATGCAGCAGGGCTCAGGCAGGCTGCAGCTAGCAGCTGCTGGCATGTCTTTGCGGCGTGCCCCTTGGGGAGGAGAGGGGCAGCAGGTCTCCATGTGCTGCCTGCCCCCTCAGCTCCCATTGGCCAGTTTCCGGCCAATGGGATGAAGTTCATGGAGCCACCTACTCCCCTCTCCCCACAGGGCGTGCAGAGATGTGCCAGCAGCCAGCTGCTTCCAGGAGCAGCTTGGGGCCACAGCAGGCAGGCAGCCTGCCTGAGCACCCTGCTCTGCCATGGGACTTTTAGGGTCCAGGGCTCAGAGATCACAAGAGGGCAGAGACCGGACAGAAATGTTAGTCATGATGGGCCAGACAGGCTGTATTTTGCTCACCCCTGTAGGTGATGCTTGTTAGTAGCAACCAGAGCCGGCTCCAGGCCCCAGCACGCCAAGCGCGTGCTTGGGGCGGCATGCCGCGGGGGGTGCTCTGCCGGTTGCCGGGAGGGCGGCAGGTGGCTCCAGTGGAGCTCCCGCGGTCATGCCTGCGGAGGGTCCGCTGGTCCCGCGGCTCCGGTGGAGCATCCGCAGGCACGCCTGCGGGAGGTCCACCGGAGCCGCGGGACCAGCAGACCCTCTGCAGCCATGTCTGTGGGAGATCCACTGGAGCCGCGGGACCGGCGAGCGGCAGAGTGCCCCCTGCGGCGTGCTGCTGTGCCTGGGGCAGTGAAATGGCTAGAGCTGGCGCTGGTAGCGACATATCAGTGCCTTTTGCTATCTTACTCCTAAGTAGCTATTGCTGTTATGGAGAGTGTCGACAAATCACAGTAGAGAAAGTGTTTCCAGGGAAATGTTGTTTGTAAGCAGCAATTGCTCTTATAAAGTGTTGCTGCAAACAAGCGTCTACTGTATGGCCTAAACTTGTCAGGTGTATCTAGCCTAGTATTGAGTATGATCAGTGGTGGTGATGATGCCGCCTTAACTTTTTGCTAGTCAGCAAGACTATACCACAGTAGGTTCTCATGTAAAGTACATTCCCCAGGCAAAAAAATTCTGTGATGTAAAAGCTCTGAGCTCTTCAGATTGTATATAAACTTGAGTACATTTTCTGATACCTTCTTAGAGTAGAACTGAAAGAGTTGTTTTGTCAGAATTACCTGTCCTTTCAAATATCTGATCTAGTTAGGTTATTCTTTTATATAAAGTGCTCATCACTGTAGAAGTTAAGTGCCTTTGAAACTTTTTAAAAGAAGCACAAAGATCCAATAGTGAAAATATTTGATTTAGTGATGTGATCCCTACTGACATTTCTAGAATGGTGAAATTTGTGTGCTGTTTGTTTTTCATTTTGTAAGTCACCTGGAGAGAGGGCTTATACGTGTTTATAGGCTAGGTAACTAACGTATATTAAACAGTCACCTGCACACTGGTTAATTCACTGTTGGCTTAGCTATGTTAGAAAAATGGACTAATGATAGTGAACGCACTCCTTTTAGCAGTGACCTTTTTTCTAATGTGGATGTTACAACACATCAAAGTATACCCTTTACATCTTTTACCAAAATTCAGGTGTATCATGTCTGTATAAGGAAAAAGATCAAAACTAGCTGTATCCCTGAGCTATTATTGGAGTACTTGTGGCACCTTAGAGACTAACAAATGTATTTGAGCGTAAGCTTTCATGGGCTACAGCCCACTTCTTCAGATGCATGAAAGCTTATTCTCAAATAAATTTGTTAGTCTCTAAGGTGCCACAAGTACTCCTGTTCTTTTTGCGGATGCTCACTCTATTCCTCCCTCCCTGTTGCTTGCTCTCCTTCACCCTCACTCACTTTCAGCAGGCTGGGACAGGGGGTTGGGGTGCAGGAGGGAGTATAGGCTCTGGGCTGAGGCTGAGAGGTTTGAAGTGTTGGAGGGGGCTCTGAGCTGAGCTGGGGGCAGGGGATTGGGGTGGAAGCTCTGGGAGGGAGTTTGAGTGCAGGGTCAATGGTCACACTACACCTAATCTCATAGAATCCACTGGACATTTCATGAGTTTTACTTTTTATTACTGTCATTTGTAGTTTATAGATCCAAAATCTTTCAGAGATTGTCACAAATCTGTGTAACATTCTCAACTGTGGGGTGTGCATTGGCCGACCCTGGATCAGGGAGCTGGGGTGCAGGAAGGAGGGGTGCAAGCTCAGGGAGGGAGTTTGGGTGAAGGAGGTGGTTCCAGGCTGGGGCAGAGTGTTGAGGTGCAGGAGAGGGTGAGGGGTGTGGACTCTGGGAGGGAGTTTGAATATCCCTTTGCCCAATGGTTAGGGCACTCCCCTGAGGGTGTGAGATCCCTCTTCAAATACACTTTCCCTCCGGTGAAGGGGGGACTCTCCTCCCAGGTGTTTTGTGCAAGTTTGAAGAAAGGTCCCAATCAATGGGCAAACTTGGAGCACGCTTACCAGATGGAGTCCCTCAGGTGAGTTAGAAGGAGGAACGCTTATTGAATTTTCCCCAGTTCATGCATTGCACTGAGATACAGGTGTCTGGACTCTTAGGGCTTGTTACACAGCAAAATTAAGTCAACTTAAGTTAGGTCGACCTCCAGCCACTGCAGTAATTCAATCAGCTGATGGTGTCCTCACCAAGAGAGCTTGCACTGACTGAAGTGAGGCATTGTGGGGGCACTGATAGCCAAGTGTGACTCACAGCTGGTGCCTTACTGTTCTGTTTGTAATTACAGATAGTTTAAACCAATGTAACCAATTAAGGCTCATTGGTTTTGGGGGGTTTTATTTTAAAATTTTGGACTAACGGGTATGAAGTTACCAGAGGATGACGAGTTCCGGAGGTTATATAGAGGCTTAGAAGTCTGGGAAAAACAAGATAAGCATGAGGTGCTCCATATAAGATTTTATTTTTATGCTCTGGGCCTCCAAGTGTATTAGATGTGGGCCTTATCATATTCATGCATGTATTGGAGTAAGGAAGAGCTGACACCCGTATTAATTTATATAAAGTTTGGACAAAAGTATAATGTCTTCAGGTACAAACATCCTAGTGACCAAAAGTTGCTTATTTAGATCTTCAGTTTCTTACATGAATATTGTTGGTAGTGTATTCAGTCCAGTTCCTCATGAATAGGAGAGCATGTCGTGAAGGACACCACTAAAATTAGAGCCTCTATAGTAGTCCAAATGGAGAGGTTAACAATTGAACCAGCATGGGGAAGAAATGTCTCCTCATGGAATGACGGTCTCCAAATATGTGCAGTGGTGTAGCCATTTTGGTCCCATGATATTACAGAGTCAAAGTGGGTGAGGTAATATCTTTTATTGGACCAACTTCAGTTGGTGAGAGACAAGCTTTCAAGCTTACAGAGTTTTTCTTCAGTTCTGAGAAATGTTTCAATATTGTAATGATGAAGTTAAGAGAAAGAATTATAAAACTCTACTAGCTACAGGATCGAATTAATTTAAAAAATAAAGAGAATCTGTGGAAAAAAGTGATGTATTTACACTTTAGCTGTGAACCTCAAGCATGAAAAATAAGGTTCAATTTTTTAAAAGACAGTTTTAGCAATATTGGAGCACAATTTCCAGGTTTTTTTCCAGCCAAGTATCAAGTTTATACATGCAATTAAGTTTTCTCTCTTTAGATTACAAATGAGACTCAAAGTTTTGACTTCTAAAGTTCTCTAGTGGTAGATCAATTAGTAAGAAAATTAAAATTCTAAGAATGTTTAAAATCAATAATCTTTTGAATTGATTATAGATTTAGACTGAGTGTAGGCTAGTATATATATTACTTAAAATGATTACAGCTGAAATCCTTCTCCTATTGAAGCCAATGGAAGTTACATAATTGACTTCCAGTATGGCTAGGATTTTACCTTATATGCTGCGGAATAGTCTGGCTATCCTAAAATGTCACTGTGACATTCTGTACCTTGGGGGAGAATCCTGTAACCCCCCATATTCATCATTTATATATGCTTGTGATCTTGCATGTAAAGGGGAAAAGTTATGATCTGCTGAAAGTCATTTCCCTAACCATATATGTAAATCATTAACACATACAAAGTTATGAGAATTATGTTGTATGGCCGCCACGAAAACATACTGTAAGTTGGGGATTCAGACAGATATTAGCTCCCCAGAGGCAACAGCAAGGGAAGTAACCAATACTCAGGTGGGGTGTGAAACAATTCACCATTGTACAGCAAGGGAGTTACAATTCAATGACATGAGGCCGCACCAGAGGAATTGCTCAGCTTTGCCTGGAGACTCAGTCACAGCATAGCATTGGGAGAGAGCTCTCCCAGCACTCTGAAAAAATCCTTCTCCGTGAGGGGAATAGCTACCAGCACTGGGAGTGCAGCTATACTGGCACTTTACAGTGCTGAAACTTGCAGTGCTCAGGGGTGTGTTTTTTCACACACCTGAGTGAGAAAGTTGTTGCACTGTAAAGTGCCAGTGTAGACAAGCTCTCAGCAGTGCCCATCCAGACATGCCTAGACTTGTATTTTCCAAGCACATGGACTGAGGGTATAAAACAGACACAGTGGCCACATGCTGCACCTTTCTCCTTCACTCACCTATGCTGCAAGCAACAAGGACACTCTGAAAACTCAAGCTGAGGGGACTGGCCCAGATTTCAAGGGTGAAATCTGTATATTAAGGACAGCAATATCCAGTGGGGTGAGAAAAATTGCTTAGTCGTTGCCCAGTCTAATAGGGTTGAGAGTTTAGACTGGGTGCTTATATATTATTTTTGTTGGCAACTAACTCTGACTTTTTGCCTGTCACTTAATATCACTTAAAATCTACCTTTTATAGTCAATACATTTGTTTAACTCTTTAGCTTTACGAGTGAGTTTGTATGAAGAGTGGGACGAATCTGCTCAGGTTTTGCAAAGGCTGGTGTATATCTATTTTCCACTGATGAAGTGGTGAACCAATTAATAAATCTGCACTGCCCATCTTGAGCAGTACAAGATGATATATTCCTGAGGTACAGTGCTGGGAGCTGGAGAGATTTGGCTCTGGTGCCTTTCTCTGTGTGATTCATGAGTGTTTCTGGGAACATTCATGCAATCTAGTTCGGTGTTGGGTCTCCACATGCTGTTGTGCTGAGTGATCACAGCACCTGGAGGGGTTAGCTTCTGGTCACTAGCAAGGCATTGTGAGAGACAGCCCAGGCTGGAGAGAGTTCAGGTCACAACGGTCCCATAGTCCCAGGCTGCACCCCGGGGATCCCGTCACAGTCACCATACTGAGTTTTTGATTGGCTAAATAAACCTATGCTTTTTTTACTAATGATGGCTAGTCATGGTACAATTGTAAGCCAACAAGTAGTGCAAAAATTTTATAGTCTCTTTCTTTGAAAGAAAGCGGGGAGATGGGAGGGTAATCGCTGTGCATGCAATCTGTAAAGTACTTCCAGAGTCTTCTAGGAAATGCTTTACATAAGGTGGAATTGCCAGACTCCAGGCTCATTTTATGTGTATATTTTTAAATACTGATACAGTGCTTTCATTGCATACATTGCCATCATGCTGTAACTAATACCTGCATCGGGTTTATTTTTCCAAGATCCATACAGGTTTACAACACCAAATAATTTGGCCTTGCCAGCCCAGCTGTGTCCCGTTGAATGAGAAACTGCTGCCTGAACTGCTGAAGGAAGCAGGATATGATACTCACATGGTAGGGAAGTGGCATCTAGGCATGTACAGAAAAGAGTGCCTTCCAACCCGCAGAGGATTTGATACTTATTTTGGTAATGGCCAGATTTACTACTTTTTTTTTAAGTACTTTTACTAACCATATTGAAAGGGGAAATATTTTTTAACAACAAACTCAGAATTAACATATAGCCAGTAAAACAATGTTTTAGCTGTTGTTCCAGCATGATACCAAAATACAGTTCTCTAATTTGGCAGACTACACTTGATAAATAAATGTTGATATCCCAAAGCCTGTTGTTGAAAATGGTCTGATTTTTAAACCCACAGAAGCAAATATATTTTTATTTTAAACTCCACATTTAACTTGTCCCATTGTGCTCAGTTTCTCCACATGCTCTTAGATGAAGCTTTAAACTGATTTTTTCATGTGTCTAGGTTTAGGTCAGACTTCTAACATTACTGTAGTTTGTGTATTGCTTTTTTTAATAGCAGTGTCTTAACTTGAAAAAGCAATAGGCATTTTACCAGACTTGGTCATTTTTTATATATTTTCTAAATACAATGTAGATTTCTTGAATTCATTAGGCACTCAGATACTACCATGATCAAGGTGTTGCAAGAACCTACATAAAATTACATTTATAAAAAACTGTTAAAGGACCTTTAAAGTTGCAAAGTTAGGCACTCAAAAGTTACACTGCCAAAATTAAGGTACCTGTGTAACTTTAATTTGGCCCAGTTATGAGTATTCATTACAATACAGTCTTTAATTGCATGAGCTTATACTGTTTTTTTCATAGGACCTCTGCCCCATTAAGTGACTGGTTAGTTATTGTTTCCTTTTTATCTTCCATATTTTATATGCGACTCCAGGCCTTAATGTACACCATCCACACGCTGCACTGAATGCAAAACTATTTACTTTCTCCTGGGCTTGCTATGATGCTCTCACCAAAGTATCTGAGTGCTTCACAAACATTAATGAATTTATCTTCACAACACCTCATGTCACATTATCTGTGAGGATAATGCTGCCTCATTTTACAGCTGGGGACCTGAGGCACAGAGATTTACACCAAAATTGTCAAGTGTCTAATCATTTTGGGTGCTCATGAGAGGGAAGTAATTTATTTTTCAGAGCTCTTAGCTCTTTATATGTTCAAACCATGATTCCAGTTGAGCTGTGAATGTTCAATGCTTCTGCAAATCTTGCCCCATCTGTCTCAGGCTGAGCATTGAGAGAAACTGTCAGCTAGTGGTCCAAAATCACTAGATGCTCTTTAAAAACAAACAAACAAAAAAACTCCTCACAATTTATTTCTTGTTTTCAAGAGCATATTTCTGATGTTTCCTTTAGAAAGCCCTTCCATGTCTTTTTTGGATGTCCTGTGCATCTATGGAGCTTTTCACATAAACAATATGGTATAGTTGGAAGTTGCAAAATTTGGCTTTGGTTTGTGATGGGGTTTCATTAGGTTTTTAGATGGAGTGGGTTAGAAGAAGAAATGTTTTTGGTCAAAGACTTGGATTTAGAAAATGAATCTGCCCCCACACTGAGCCTAAATTTGGTTGCCTTCAGGGTATGCTTAGCAAAATTCCCCTGTTATTCTGGATAATTTTTGAGTGGTAAAGTTAGGGTTGATTTAGGAATGAGGTTACAATGGGTTTTTGAGGCAATTTCATTGCTTTCAGTCAATGGGAGTTAGAGCTGTGCAGTATCTTTTAAGATTTGACCCTTGATGAACATAAAATTTATAGGAGAGCCTTATTTCTGATTCTTAAGATCCATAACTTATTCTGTAAAGAATAATTTGTTTCTTTCACCAGTTGGTGTCAGCAGCAGATCAGAAATCACCACGCAGTTAACATGGAAAGCATTCCTGTAATCTGTTACCAATCTATAAATGTAAAGATTACGATAATTCCAGCATTCATAGTATCTATTTAGGTATAAGTATTCTGTATGTTTACAAAACCATAACTAAAAGTTATTCTAGTTAGCAACAGGCTCAGAACATGTGCATTATTTTAATGCTAGTATCTTTGATTTATATGCATACCAATTTATATATAAAGTTATTGAACTGCTCTTAAAATTTTTCTATGTTTATATAATTGATACATAGAATTGTATTTTGTGCTTTATTTTCAAATAAATACAAAATGAGAAATGTTAAGGAATGTTGGACTGATTAGCCTTGTTTTTTTTTTTTTAAAAAAGTGAAACTCTGAAGGAATAATTTTTCTAAATCACAAGTAGTAAATTATATGTTGGCTTGCTCACTGTCACCTTTTCCCTGTTCTAGGTTATCTTCTGGGAAGTGAAGATTATTATTCCCATGAACGTTGTGTGTTCATCAGTGCAAAGAATGCAACACGCTGTGCTCTTGATTTTCGAGATGGAGAGGAAGTTGCAGTTGGATTTGGAAACATGTATTCCACTAATGTATTTACGAAAAGAGCTGTAGATCTTATAGCCAACCATAAAACTGAGAAGGTGCAGTAGACAGCTGTTGCTTTTTTGAGAACTTACTTTACAAGTTTCTTAATATTTTCAAGCAATATTTATTTATAAGACTTGAGCTTGCTTCATAAACAATAGCTGATAAATATCTAGATACAGAGCTGCATTTATGATAACCCTCACTGTCTTATCAGTGTAGCTAGCCTTGTGCTGCTGTCTCAGAGGAACAAAGACCTACACTAAACCTAGAGTTAAATAGGACATACTCTCTTATGAGTGCAGGTTTTGCAAAATACAGGTTGATCCACTAGAAAATAGGCCCAGATCAGCAAAGTGCACTTATCTGAAAAGTTCAGCAAATAGAAACGGACAGTATTTCATTGACACTTTAATGTTCAAAGCCCTTATAGAGTAGAACCTCAGCATTATGAACACCAGAGTTATGAACTGACCAGTCAACCTCATACCTCATTTGGAACTGGAAATATGCAATCAGGCAGCAGCAGAGACAAAAAAAAGGCAAATACAGTACCAGTACTGTGTTAAATGTAAACTACTAAAAAAAACACAGGGAAAGTTTAAAAGAAAGATTTGACAAAGTAAGGAAACTGTTTCTGTGCTTGTTTCATTTAAATTAAGATGGTTAAAAAGCAGCATTTTTCTTCTGCATAGTAAAGTTTCAAAGCTGTATTAAGTCAATGTTCAGTTGTAAACTTTTGAAATAACAACCATAATGTTTTTTTCAGAGTTATGAACGTTTCAGAGTTACAACAACTTCCATTTCTGAGGTATTTGTAACTTTGAGGTTCTACTATATTGTATAACTTGGTGCACATAATAGTTGAAAAGACTTCTACAGGAGATACACAGTGTAGGATGGGGCTGGATGTGAATGAAGATTTTAATCATTGCACAGAAAAATAATTAACATAGCTTTACTTCATATAAGGGATATTGTATAAATAATGTTCAAACTCACAAGCCAGGAACGTTTCCCTCATTAGAATCATCTTCCTTATTAAGATACAGTGTGCTAAATGTAAAATATCTTAACCTGTATTATAAAAAGAAGCAAAGTTGAAATTCTTAATTTATAGATCCTAGAAAAAATCCAGAATCTCTCTTTCACTCCTCTAATATAAAGACCTGTGACCATGACATAAACTTTTGTATTAAACACTGCAGTTCAGCTAACCCTCCACCCCAAACTAACTTTGTTGTTGTTAAAACTCACAACAAGATAGTACAAATGGGCTACCTTGCTTTGGACAAGAACACATAGAATGCTAGTATGTGGGGCTAATTGACATATTTGTAACAAATGCATTATTTTGTTTTACTGCAATCTGACATATTACATTGTTAATTTACAGATGCACATACTAAAAGGGAAACTGCTAAGTGAAAGCATGACAATTTTCAGAACTGAAATGTGTTTAAGACTGAATTTTTTTGGCTAAACTTCAGCCAGAGCAGTTCAGCTGTTTTCAAGAATAAGTTTAGGGGGAAAATGTTTTGTTAGTACTAAAAAAAAGAAATCTGGTGACTTGTCTTTGAGGAGTTCTCATGGCCCAGTGCTTGAAATTTGGCAGAAGGGGTGGACTTTGTCAGGGAAGTGCCTTTTGTCATCTTTGTGAACATGCACCCAAATTTTGGCCAGTTTATAAACCCTTGAAAAACCTCAGTTTGCACATGCTGAGTAGAGACTTGCTGGAGTTTCACAGCTACATTGAATATAAGAGTCTGACTGCAGTAGGCATGCTCAAACCTGGGTTGAGCAGGACATTCCCTGCAGTGGCAGAGGAGGCACCAGAACTAAGAACAGGAAGCCTGTCTTTCCTGTGTTGTCAATGATACCCTGCCCTACCTTGTCCCTGACTGTTGGGGCCCAGGCAACATGGAGGAGGAAACTGCCTCATTCAAATGCAAAAGAGGGGAGAATAGATTGGAACTAGAGGCTGGCAGCGTGAATGGACTGGGATTGTCTGGGCGAGCAGACAGGAGCTAGGGAGGGAGATAGGGAGGAAAAGGATTTTAGGAGCCGGTGTGTGTGTGTGGTGGGATGGAGGGACTGAGATGAGATGAGGAGACTGGGACTTGCTGAAAATGAGACTGGGACTCAGTGGGGTGTAACTGGAGGCGGGTAGGTAGATATGACAAGGAGCCAGAGAGCAAAGGGAGAACTGGTACAAGGATGGGGGGAACACTGAGCTTGGATGAGGAGTTCTGGGAGTCTGGTGGTGTAGGAAACGTGGGTAGGTGTGGGGAGAGAAACAGATTGGATGAGGATCCTGGAAGGGGTGATTGGGACTGACAGAAGTCACAGAGTGAATGGACCCTTTAAAGGGAGATGGGGCTGCAACAGTGTACCATTATTAATTATCTGCTTCCCAGCCTGAGAAGGTGGGACTAAGAAGCATCAGATGATAGTTCTTCTATAAGGTCCAGGTATCCATTACACTGAGAGAGATCATTCTGGGGGTTAGAATCACAGTGAGTGGGAAGGTTCTGAGCCAGGTTTTGTGGGAAGCTTGGTACCCCAGGGGAGCCAGCCTGGGGACCCACAGGGTCAGAGAAACCACAGGGAGCAAGCAGGCTCCCATGGAAGGCTCTGAGAATGGTATTCCAGGGGAACTAGCCTAAGGGCAGAGTGTTCCATACCAGAGCAGGAAAAAAACTTCAAAGATTGCCCAGAAAAGGGCTGGGAACAGGATCCAGAGCATGTGCTGAAGAGACGTCCCAAAGGGCAGAAGAACATCTTTTTTTTTTTAATTTGTATTTTATTTGGCTGGAAGACTATGCTACGTATCCAGTACAGGTGGAGAGCCTAGGAGACCCATCTCAGGGAAGGAAACTGAGGCAGAGAGTTGTAGCAGTGCCACCCTTCCCCAGCAGGGGGTGCTGTGAGGCAGCCACACCCTCTGACAGTTGGGCATGGTACTGGGAGCAAGGAGGGGGTGATTAGAACATGCTGGTCAAGGGGACTGGGACAAGAAATCTGAGGAGTGGTGACTGGAACTGACCAGGTAAGGTGAATGTAACTGAGACGAGGAGCCAGGGATGAGAAAGAGAAAGGACTGGCACAGTTTGGAGAGGATAGGGCAGAATAAGGGGGAATGGGCAGGAAAGTGTTAGTGCCAGTAATGGAACCCAAGGTTCCTGAGTTTTACCATTTCTCTGCTGCCAGCAAACATCTGTGAAAATCACTGGCGAAGCATGTGTCTTATTCCCCTCTAGTGCTGGTCCACTTAGAGGATAACAACCTATTATTGGTATCAATTACTCCATTAGCTTCAGGTGTAGAGGTCAATATGGTGGACTTAAATGTTTTAACCCTGCTAATGACCCATGTGGGTGTCAATATGATGCCACATTGTGGAATTTGTCTTCCTTTATTTTTAAAGCCTAGGAAATTACAAAAAACTCTATTAAAAGAAAAGTAAAATTGCAAAGTCATGCACTCAAGTTAGGGTATGCCAGAATTAAGGTTGCCTGACACACCTTAATTAGGCTCCCTTGTGTATTTGTGTTGTGATAGTCTTTTACTGTATGATCATGTACTATTTTTGAGTTATTAGTTTGCAGAACTTGTACAAAGAATTTACCCTGAGGTACTTAGAATACAACTTAGCTTGCCAATAACTAACTGAACCAATTGCAGGAAGATACTTAGTGGAATGAAATGGTCTGTCATTGGTTTAAAAATAGGGATGTAAATAGGGATGTAAAAAGAAAATGCAATGGAGATTTTTGTGACAAATGACACCATCACTAACCAGGATATTTTGCACATGAAATATGATTGTATTTTGAATAATGAATCTGGGAGTCAGACTTTTTACCCAAATCCTGTTTACAATTTGCTATTTGATGACTTACAGATTTGTAAAACTTTACTGTAGTAATAGAAACAGTATTGTATGCAGTTTGGCCTTGCTTTTGAAAAAAGGATAGGAAGCTAAGTTGAGTGGCAGGAAGATCATAAAATCAACTGGCTTTCTTACCATTAAAATCTTCACTAATATTTCAGTGCCTTTTATAAAAAATCTCTCCCAGAATTATGTATATCTTATGCTTAGAGAAATCAGGAGGAAAACAAGACAATTGCTGAATTAATTGGTTCATGTGATTTTTATTTGTTTATCTATTCATTTAATGCCTGGGTACTCTTCTCAACTAGCTTGCAAACTGCTTTTTTTCCTCCGTAGCCTCTGTTTCTCTACCTTGCTCTCCAATCTGTCCATGAGCCCCTTCAGGTCCCTGGGAAATACATGAAACCGTACGCCTTCATCAAAGATGAGAAGAGACGTCATTATGCGGGAATGGTGTCCATTATGGATGAAGCTGTAGGAAATGTCACTGCAGCCCTGAAGAGATATGGACTTTGGGACAACACAGTTCTCATCTTCTCTACTGGTAAGACTGTTTAGTCACATACATTAAATGAGTCACCTGAATATAAGCTGAAGACAGACAAATCTAACCACTAAGTGATCCATTTCAGAACAGATTTTAAATGCACAGGAGCTATAAAAATAAAATAAACTTTTTCTAAAAGAGGATAAATTTATTTTTCCCTCTTAAATGTAAATAAACAATTTTAAGGGAGTGTTTCTGAAAACAAAGGATTAATGCCAGTGTCAAGAACAATATGCAGTGCAGAAAGGCATTGTACAAACTTACTGAGAGCCTTGTGTGAGTTGTTGGGGGTCTTCAATTTCCTTTACATTCACTTGCTTTTAAGGTTACAGTACCTCTCAAGATTGAGCATTTATTCACACAGCTCTGCCAATTCACCTCAGTCCTGACTTATGGTGCCCATTTTTCCAGGCACTGTTCAAACTGTCCCTTCTAATGTTGATACAAACAAACATACAGCAGGGACTTGAGTACACCGGGTAGTGACAGATACCCTGTGACATAACTGCCTGGACAATTTATGTGGCCACCCCGTTATCTTTCACCAGGGTATGTATTTAATCTTTTCTTACAAAGTAACACAGTGTAATGCAGGTTTAAAGCAAAGGGAGGCTTCCCTGCACTCCTCAGCCTGGGTTCATCTGCTGAACTTCCTTCTCAGTTCCCCCTTGCTTCCTCTTCCTTCCACTTATATCCTTCCAATTACATTGTTAGCCCAGTGTTTACCACCCAGGTGCTCATAGTCCCCCAACTGAAAGTGTAAAATTGGCTTCAGTTAAGACTGCTCTCTTCCCAGTGCTGCAGCAAACACAGTGACCAAGGTGTCACCACTAGTATGCTATCACAAATTGATTGAGGCCAAACATCTGTGTTTAATTATATATACTTTTTGGCTTGACTGAAATATTACTTGGGCACTTAACCTCCTGAAACAAATTTCCACTAATAAAACCAGCTTTGATACTTGCTGATGGATTCTTAATCTGTCAGATTGAGATTGAAAGCTTTTCAGGGCAAGAACTGTCTTCTACTGTATGTATGTTTAGCACACTGGGGACCCAATCTTGTTTAAAACTTCTAGGCTACTACTGTAATATTTAAAAAAAAAAATACAGTCTCCCTTACATCTGAACTGAATAGAACTGAATTTAGTTGAAATCTAGAAGTCTTCATAGGATTCAGGGGAATAATGCAATGTTCTGCATCCTTCAAAATGTTTTTCCCCCTCCCCACTTGGTCTGATTTGAGAGGGGGAATAGCCCTTCAAAGCTTCCAACCTTTACTGTACCCAGGTTTTACTTACTATGGTTTCCTTGGGGGTAGGGCAGGAATTCCTGAACATCTCACTTTGTATTCATTGAAATATTTTGAATGTAACAGCTCTGTTAGCTTTGAGGCTAAAATCTGCCTACTCATTGAGATTGTATTCATATTCCGATCCCGGTTCAAATTAGGCCTAATACCTGTACTATGTAAACATCTTTGTTCTGGGAGGAACCCCCATTATAAGATGTATTCATATTTGGAACTTCATATGAGCAAAGCTGTATGGAATCTGATATCAATACTTACTGCATATGGTAAAATTGCACCTTCCACTCGTGACCCCAGTACAGCTATTTTCAGTATAATTCTTTCAGTAGATTATGGACTAAAACTAAAGACATCTGAGCTGGAAACATAGTAGTTACACTTAAACTAAGTTTTTCAATCAATTAGCTTGTGCTTTATAAAATCTAGTATTTTTCTTACCTTCGCAGTATACTGTTAATGACAGCTATCTGTAGTTGATTATTTAGATATGTTTAGACAAGTGTCGGGCTGTCAGGAGGAGCCCAAGTCACAGTTTTATCCAATGGGATTTGAACTGTATTGACAATTTAAACTGCCAGAAATGGAACTTAACGATTGGAACCCAAGGAAATTGGGCCTAGATCAGGCAAATCATAGGTCAGTTATTCATTTTTCCAGTCTTCTTACTTCACTTTGCACACCTATTGTCTATAGTAAAACACTGCATGCATTAAAGGCACAGCTTCCAAAAAAACACATGTTGAAACTATTAAATCTATTCAGCTTCCTTGTATTACACTTAAAAAAAAAAAAATCTTTAAGTTAAATCTTTGAAAAGACCATAGGAAAGTATTTGAAAAGAGAAGCCCAAAGTCATGCAGCTTGGTGTCATATGGGGACTTGGTGCTGTTGTATCCTTGCAGGTTATTTACACCGTTTCAGTTTCTCAAAGGTGCTCCCCATAAATGGGAGTGTAGATGCCTATTTGCAGCTATAACATCAGTGGGTAAGGAGGGGGTAAACCCCTCAAGCAGGGTGGAGCTGACTTATGCTTAATTATGGAGCTTAAACTCCTGCTACATCCAAAATCTCAGTTCCCATCCCAACTTCCCCTCAATGCTTTCTCCAGTGTAAGGCATGCTCTCCCTTACAAGTCCCAGCCTGCTCAATCTTTCACGTTCTGCAGTTTACCTCCCAGTAAGAAGAGATCCCCTTCCTTCCTGATCTTTCTCACTTTGCTTATCTTCTGAATTTACACCTTCTTTTCAGCCCCCCAAAACTTGACTTCTCAGGGGAGTCCATATCATTATACTCCTTACTGATGGACTAGGGGGTTAAACCATAGACCCTCTTTCCGCCTTCCCTCCCCCTACCTCAGGCCAGGGCAAGGGACAGATCCTCCACAGCACTCGGAATTCCATCCAAGATATCTCTTGCCCTGCTGCAGGACTGATTTTACTGACTCGCCTCCCAATTTTCTCTGACCCTGGCTAATCCGCTCCGGGGTTCCTCACAACCTGAAAAATTCAAGTAGCACTTGGGACAGAGAATATAATAGCAATTGGACAACCAGATATATAAAAATTGGCCCTGTCTTGCCAGAGTCATAATGTAAAGGTGATAACCTGGGGCATTGAAATTGGTGATGGAGGATGGAGTAAGGAGTCTTAAGACTACAGCCCGGATGAATATCAATTTTGTCCACACTTCCCATTTTAACTGGAAATTCCCGAAGTCCCTTCTTCAAGGAGGATCATAGGCTGTAATTACATAAGTATAGTAAAGCCCACATTTGGATATCTTCCTCTCATTGCTACAAATCCTAGCACAAAGTTATGTATTGATACTGTTCCCTAATGATTTGCTGTTGTTAGCTACGCTGATTGATGTTACTGCAACAAATGTACAGTCTCCCTGTTGTTGACTCCTTTAATTATGGACTCTAATATAAAGAACACTTTCACTGGAGTCTCACTGAATTATTACAGAAGTTGTTTTAATCTTCACTCCCAAAGAGAATAGTAGAGAGTTCAATAAACATTCTTTCTCTTTCTTCCTCTTTTTGTATGATATGGCCTAACCAGAATTCCCTTGAAAACATGCCAGTTGGCAAATGGAACTACTGCACATTTTAAAAGGACCTTGTAAAATGTATATAGGGACTCCAGATCCTCTTTAAAGTGGTCTAATGGAAACCTCAGGCCAGAAATGAAATAATCTGACCATTAATACAGTCTGTCTTCATAAGTGCATCACGTAAGTCCACACTTCTGCTGTCTTACTGTTTTTTTTTTGTACAGATGAACTTTTTGCACAAGTAAATAGGCAAGAGTAAGCTAGTGAATTACAGTGTTACCCAACATTATTTTATAATGCAAGCATTTCCACAGTTGCTTTGTTAGTCTGAAACCAGAAATAAATGAGCTATTAATTATTAAATGATTAAAATATCAGAAGAACAGTGATATCAAGAACTACCAAGTGGTTAGAAAATTATACTGATATATCATTCAGTAAACTTGGTTTTACAGAGCATCATACATACTCCGCTTCCATAATGAAATGGGTAGTGTCAGTGAAATGACTGTGTGCAAACAAAGCAGATATTATGTATGCAGCAATAACTCTATGACAGCCTTGGGCATTAGAACATATGTAGCTGAAAAGAACAGGACATTGGGGTTATTCCCCTTTGAAAAGTGCCAGGGAGTCTAACTTTCAATAAATTGAAGGGGACCTTCCTTCAAAATCAGAAATAAAGGATGTAATCTCTACCAGTTCAGCAGTCTTCTATCTCAGTAGTCCAAGTCTTTTTTGGAACATGGACAATGACTACAGGTGAGAATGCTACAAGTTGAAATCAGGCGTCACTTCGTGTAGCACATATGATAATATCTTGGATGGAAACTTACCAGCACTATAGCAAGCTAGTCTCATTGAGTTCGGCATCCGTTATTTTTTCATTAAAATCGATAACTTATTTAACCTTAAACTTTATCCTAAATGATAAGATGGTCATAACTGCCAAAACAAAACCATAACTTTCACTTAGAGCCCTGTGTAGGACTACTGCCTAGCCCTGCAGTGGGACTGGAATCACATGGGTTCCAGAGTATCCACTGCCATAATAGCAGGAGAGAGATTAAAGAATAGTCCTGTGTAGGACTCTACTTTTCCCTCGCTCGCTCCCAGCCTCTCGTTCACCTCTGTAAACTCTCTCATTCTGGAAAGTATTGCAGTATCTTAGTTACCACAAGAGAGTCCTGTAAGATGTAATGTACTGCTTTTCCTTTCAAAACTTGGTTTACATAGATTTTATAAAATGTTGGTTTTCTTTTAGCTAACAGAGCATGTGGCAGACTATTATTTTCCCTCTGAAGATGATCTTGTAGCATTTTACATGTGATTGATAAAGTTAAGGGCAAAATTGTGTAATATATGCTTGTTGTGTGTTGCAGGAAAAAAAACTTTTTCCCCACTATTCTTAGTTTTTGACACTTTGAAAGACTACATTGCTTATATAAATATTAGTAATCTGTAAATGGTGTTGGAGGATTAGGATAGTTGCAGTTGTACATAATTGATTAAACATAGTCATGTTAAAGTTTCACTAAACACTATTTTGAGCATATCTGATTTCAAAAGGCTTCTCACATACCAAAATAAAAAAATCCCAGTAAAACTCCCCAATTAGTTTAGCAATATAAAAGTATATAGAAAAGCAATCACATGATAAAACAATTAGCTGTTTTAAAACTCTGGCCAGACTAAAACTTTTAAAATGTGTTTTTCCATCTTAGCACAGATTAAAGTGGCTAGCGCGTTTGTGTCCATACTACAATTTTTTACAACTATGGCTTAGCCATGTTTAAACTAAATATTTGTACCTGCTCAGTGCTCAAATTGAGTCTTATGAGATGAGAAAGGTGATAATAGTCCCTCTGGACCCACCTTGGGTCATAAGCAGCATGAAGACACCTTCTGTAACTCCCCATTCCCCAATATCTAATTGACCTTGAAAAACCTTCTGTCCTTTCCCATCCATTTTCCCTTCTAGCCTATCATCTCACTCTTGTTCTATGAGCTCTCCCATTAAATTCTCTTTTGCCAGGCTGACCTCCTTCCTGGCCTTTGCTGCAGATTAGGTTGAGGACTACAGTTGTGGCTTTACATGCCACTGTGTGCTGTTCTTCTGCTTCCTGGGAATAAGGTCCTAAGCATGGGCTCAAAGACCTATAGGCCATCCTCCACCTTTTTTCCTGAAGGCCTTTGTATAGTCCCTAAAGAAAACTCTTTCCTATCTTTCTGGCTGGTTTGAGAAAGTTTTCTTTTCACAAGGACTACTGCTTCAAGGTAGCCTAACATACCAGAAAGGCAGAATGGCTCTAGCAACTCAGTTTCTGATCCTGTAAGAAAGGTTAATTTTGAATGCTGTGCTCATGGACACAGTTTTGCATGAACCTGGTTTCTTGTGGTATGGACAGAGTCTTACAGGGTTTAAGAACAAAAGTAGTCTTTGTAGAGAATCCCATAGTGCACAGCACAATGTCAGCTGCAATTCAGACACCATGCTATTTCCAAATTTGGAAATTTGGTTTGGTTGAGGGAACTTTCATGGCCTTATTTGATTGAGTGTGTGAATCTCCAAGTATTACCCACCTATTTAGGGTTAATTAAACTCATTAAAATATATGCAGATGGTATACTGGGTAATAGCACCTACACTTTAATTGGGTGATTGCACATTCAGTATAAACAACCTCAGGTGCTTATCTTTTGGACTTACATATTTCAGTGCTGACTCTGAGTCCTTTTTTGTGGGATCTTTCCTTAGTGAAAAACAAGCCTTCTTGTTAGGAATAAAACAATATTGTATCACCTTGCAATAGCTTTGCGCATTATGCAGGACATCAGAATTGATTCTCTAAGGGATGGTGTGGGTTAGAGTAGTGTGAGAGCTGTTTGGAAAATGCCAGTTATTATAAGTGGAATATTTTGCAGAAATATTCAGTCATGAGGTTTGGATGAAAAGCAGAATATAGGCTAGTTTCACCTAGTATTAAGGCTTAATTGTTTTGCATGCCTGTAGTGTTGTTATGCCAATAATATAAAAACCAGCAAGATCTTATTAAAGAGGATAAGGCAAAATGCCATATTTGTTGTGAATACATAGTAAGCAGTCAGTTGTAGCTATAACATTCCATTCAGTTTCACATTCATTCACACACACACAGGTTCTGCCAGATTGTTATCATAGTTACCAGCCTTAGAGTTGCTTGTGCCAAGCCACTGGCCAGGTGGCCTGGACACGAGGATGAAGCCAAGTCTTGTCAGATACGCATCTGATGCTCCTGGAGGATGGTTGAAGAACCAGACTCAAAGTTCTCAGTTTTTAGAGTCTGTCTTTATAAGAATTCATCCTCATTCAAATCCATAGGGTTTTCTTTGTCATGCTGTTTTGAATTTGAAGTGATAATCAATCGCTGTTCTCATGTTTAAAATGATAGTCCATCATGCAGATGGCACAGTAGTGACAGCTTGTTGTTATCTTATTCTTCAGTTTTTTGGCCCCTCTGTCCTTGGGATAGTTGGGAGTGGATTCCTGTTTTCCCTTCGGGGTCATCTGGTTATCTCCATCCTGTGCATCCTTTGGCCGAATGTTCCTGGGTAGTTATTGTTTTAGGCTAGCACTTCAACCTTTTATTACTCATTCAAACATTCATTTACAATGAATTTACACCCTATTTCACTTAATACAACTATTCTCAGATCATTGGGGCATGACAGACTCCAATGAATCTATCCATGCCACTTGTCCCACATAAAAAAAAAAAGATAGGAATGTAAAAGTGGAGGAACAACAAATCTTTTTCCTGAATTCAGAAAAAACATTTGTAAGGTATTATCGTATCACTTTGAGGACAAACTCTTTGTCTCAGAATGTTTTTCTACAATTAGCACAGATCTTGCAAACTAAGAGGCCTACTTCACTTAGCACAGACTCAGCAGGCTGAGAAAACAGGCTGAGAGACCTATTTCTTTCTAATAATACAAGCCAAATCCTGGGTCTGTACCAGACCATATTTTCCCCAAAACATTTAATGTATTGTTACTTAATCCAACAGTGTGGATGGTCTAACTTGGCTACAAAAAGTTGCCGTTTTCCACAGTTATTCAGTGAAACCACCACTGATATTAATAATGCTAGTTTTTGTCCTATATGGTCATGCCTTTAAGCTGAACTTGATGGCCGCTATCCAAGGTTGTAACACTAAAAACTGAGCTCTGAACTGGGAACTCTACATTCTCCCCACCTGTCTTGTTTAGTTGAGGCTTATGAATGTGTACCTATTTATCTACACTATGCTTTTTATCCCTGAAATTTCCCACTAGTGTGTCTGCTGGTTGCAATGGTGGAAGCACTAGTATAGACCAGGCAGCACAGGAATTTTAACCACCAGGTCTGATCTGTGCAGTTTTAGACGACACTGTGCTTCTAATGCAAGCAGCCACTACACTAGGACTCCTGCCATTTCTACTACTAGGTTTTAGGGGCAAAAAGGTTAGTGTACACGGCCTGGGTTTATATGCATATGGCTGAAATGTTTTTTCTTACTTGGGTTTATGTATATATCCAGCATTTTTTTTTCCAAGCTTTGGTTTACCATCTATTTTCCTTTTAGAAAATACAGAAAAATCTGTAGCATCAGTCATTAACCATAATGACATTTTTCTGACGTGTATTGAAGTACTTCTGGAATTAGAGGCATATTTAGCCCCGGCATGATTTTTAGCATGGACTAGCAATATTTAATACAGAATTAAATTAAACACAGCTTTGCCCCATAGGAGGGGTTATGCACTGACCCACGATAGCACAATTGCTGACACTAGGCCCTGCCCTAGGACACATACTCGCTTTGCACCACAAATTCTGAGGAAAGCAAGAAGGAACTGGGCATACAAATTGTAGCCCAAGGTTCCCTCTCTATCCTTAGCAGTAGCTTTCTGATGTGAAACTATGTACAGGCTGATACCTGAATTTGATCCAGGATATCTGATTTTTGTTTTTAATTTGGTTGCTAATTTCATAAGAACATAGGAGCATAAGAACCACCATGCTGGGTCAGACCAAAGGTCCATCTAACCCAGTGTCCTGTCTTCCAACAGTGACCAATGCCAGGTGCCCTTGAGGGAATGAACAGAACAGGTAATCATCAAGTGATCCATCCCCTGTCACCCAAAAAAGATATATTGGACTTGGAAAAGGTTCAGAAAAGGGCAACAAAAATGATTAGGGGTATAGAATGGCTTCTATATGAGAGGAGATTAATAGGACTTTTCAGCTTGAATGACTAAGGAGGGATATGACAGAGGTCTATAAAATCATGACTGGTGTAGAGAAAGTAGATAAGGAAGTGTTGTTTACTGCTTCTCATAACACAAGAACTAGGGGTCACCAAATAAAATTAATAGCCAGCAGGTTTAAAACAAAAGGAAGTATTTCTTCAGACAACGCACAGTCAATCTATGGAACTCCTTTCCAGTGGATGTTGTGAAGGCCAGGACCATAACAGGGTTCAAAAAAAGGCTAAATTCGTGGAGGATAGGTCCATCAGTGGCTATTAGCCAGGATGGACAGGAATAGAGTCCATAGCCTCTGTTTGCCAGAAGCTGGGCAAGGGGATGGATCACTTGATTACCTGTTCTGTTCATTCCCTCTGAAGCATCTGGCATTGGCCACTGTCGGAAGACAGCATACTGGGCTAGATGGACCTTTGGTCTGACCCAGTAGGGTGGTTCTTATGGTTTTATCCTGGGAAATTATATGGCCCTTAATGTCCAGGGTAGTCACATACGCTTTTGTAATATAAAAATAATAGCAAAAGCTTGGTTTCTTCTTCTAGTAGTGTCAGTAATGGTGCTCCACTTCAGTGTGCATGCATCCCTATCCCTTTGAGCAAAGATATTTTGGTAGGAATGCCCATTTGGACCACGCATGCACTCTGCACATTCTTATCCTCATGGCCTGTACCGAGGATATATTGGGCTACATGGGCGAATTGCCCTCAGTTCCTTCTCAGCTGTTCTTAGCCAGAGCTTCCAATGTGCCTGCTTTGACTTGGTGCCTTTGTATTGTTAGCTAGTTTATAGATGTAAATAGTTCCTTTTTACTTCATTTTTTCCCACTGTTTCAGGGTCTTTTTTTGTTTGTTTCTGGGGTATACTGGGATCTCAATGTGTTAAGCATTCTTTCCTGCAGGGAATCTATCCCAGTTAGTGTCAGACACTCTCTGTGCGTGAAGTATTTGAGGGATACTCACTAGGAGATGCTTTTTTCATTCCATGGATGAAGGGCCGCCTTTATGCATATCAACCAATACCTTGCTCTTAAAAGTTCTCAACAGGATCAAAAAGGACAAAACCAAAATCATTTTGATTGCCAACCTGATGCAGAGACCAGTTTGGTATCTTTACCTCATTCGACTTGCTTCTCATCCACCACTGCAATTTCGAATCAGTTTCCATCTGTTATCTCAGGATGCCCGTCAGACACTTCACACCAATCTGGAAGGTCTGCAGCTCCAGGCATGGTTCCCTGGGTTAGAGACTTCCTGTTCAACAGAAGTGCAACAGGTGGTCTTAAATGGTAGAAAGGAGTCTGTGTCCTACTTCCCTTCAGAAGCAGAGGAAATGCCACCTTTGGTGTACCTGTTGACAGATTTCTCCTGCCTGCTCTTCTGTTTCCACCATCCTAGGCAATCTGTTGGAATTAAAAGATCAGATCTTACTATGAGTTCCGTCACAGTTCACTTGGCAGCTATTACTGTCTTCCATTCATCAGTAGAAGGCTGTGTGGTTTTTCTTATTCCACTATGTCAAGATTTCACAGACGTCTGCCTTCCATACCCTGAATGTCAGAAGGGCACTAGCCTTCTATTTGGACAGAACCTAACATTCAGAAAGTCTATCCAACTGTTTCAATTCAGATAGATCACAAGGATTCCAATTTCCACTCGGAGATCCATCTTGAATCATATCATGTTATGGCTCTGCCAACATTCCACCTCCTATAGCAGTGTTAATCCATTCTACAAAGTTTACTTCCATGGCATTACCCAAGAATGTTCCAGTTGCTGAAATTTGCAAAGCTGGAACCTGAACTTCAGTACATACTTTCTCCAACTACTGTGCTTTGGTTCAAACCTTTAGAGCAGCAGCTGCAGTTGTCAATGCAATTCCCTCTTCAGTATTAGAGACTGTTCTGAAGCTTCCTTCTCCTTGTGGGTTTGCTGCTCGGGAGTCACTGAAATGGAGCACCCATAAGGACACTACTCGAAGAAGGGGAGGTTACTCACTTTGTGGAGTTACTTAATTTCTTTGAGATGTGTGTCTCTGTGTGCTCCGCTACCCACCCTCCTTCCCCTCTACTTTGGAGTTTCCTCTATGGGACTTCATAATAGACAAGGAACTGAGGGTGATTTGCTTGCGCAGCCCTATAGTTCATTGGTTCAGGGCATGAGGATATGTAGAGTGCATGTGTGGGCCAAACAGGCCCCACTACCAAAAATCTCTGATCAAAGGCACAGGGATGCACGTGCACATGAAGTGGAGCACCCAAAGGAGGATGTATCTCAAAGAACTCTAGTTATTGCACAAGGTGAGTAACCTCCTGTTTTCCAGAAGTACAGAATTATAGAAATTATAGACAGGAAAGACATCTTCAGTCACCTAATTTAGTGATTCTCATATTTATTTTGAGTCTGACTCAAAATATGGCTTAAACTGTCCCAGAATCTAGCATACCCTACAATCCTTTGCAGTCACTAATAACTGTGGTATTTAGCTCCCAGGAAGGAACCGTGGGATGGCTTTGGATGATGTGAGACTTTGTAGATAGAATTGGTGAGTGAAGTGCTTCTTTTATCAATGTTGCCAACTGTTATGATTTTATTGCAACTCTTGTGCTATTTAGTGCTGCTCCTAGATTCATTTGGTTAGGTAAAAATCTCAGCTCTTTTTTTTCCTTTTTTTAAAGGGGAAAAAAAAAAAGCTTTTAGTCCTGAAGTTTGTGATGAAAGCTTAAAAACATGAACCATAAAGGCGCTAACATGAAAGCAAATAAAAAGACCTCCAAACTTATTTTCTATAAATCTGGTTTAAAAATCATGAATCTCATGATTTTGAGGGGCTTGGAATGTTCATACTGAAGTCTGAGGTTGGCAATTTTCTCCTCCAATTCACTGCATAGCTCTCTGCTTTGGAGCAGCCCTGCTTTGGGAGGCTACAAGGGAACTCCAAAGTCTCTAGAAGCACTGCTACAAAGCTGAGCAGTCTATTAGGTTTGGTGGTGAGCCAAGTCAGAGGCTGCACAAGGAAAGAGCAGGAACAATTGGCTTCTTCCCTTCCTTACTCTAGCATATGGATGGCCCTAATAATTATGTGATTCTGCCAGTTTCCTACATACGGCCTGTTTTAAATATCCCAAATGATGGGGCTCTCTCTGCTTTTCTTGATGTTCTCAAGTCTAATTGTTCCTCCTTGCACATGTTTAAATGGTTCCTCCCTGTCCTACAGACTAGTCTACGGTTCTAGACTAGTATCATGTCCTAGAACAGTGGGTTCTCAGCCCACGACCCCACGGGCCACTTGTGGTCCAAAACTTACATTTTGTTTTTTAAATCTGTCACTCCAGTATAAATGTTCTCAGAATAGCTTGATTTGAAATCATGAGCTCAGATCACAAAAAAGTTAAGTATCCTTATGGAAGAGTTTAGGCTTCTCCAATGAAACACTGAAAACAGGGAGAAATACTAGGTTATAGTTTACAGATTAATAGTGGGAATAAAAATGTTGAATGGCTTTTAAAGTTTTATATGTTGCAGACTTCCTTTGTAATTCATTAACTATTGACTAGCAGTTAACTATGAGACTTCTTATTCATTAGAAAAATATCACTATTCCAAGGAACTCCACTTTGCGAATAAGTGGAATGTCCTTGTCCTCACTGGTTGATAGAGTAGGAGGCAAAATTCCACCACTGATTGATTGATTTAGGAAAAAAACCTGTAATATTGTCTGCTCTGCATCAAGAATTAGTAAGAAGTTGAAGCTGTCACTTGGGTCACTGATGCCTGAAAAACAAATTACCAGATTCCCTACTGACTCTTGCAGGGCGGATGAAGGATGTTTTGCGCCCTAGGCGAAACTTCCATCTTGCGCCTCCCCCCCCGAGCCCTGTGGCAACTCTCTGTCTCCCCCTCCACCCTCAGGTGCCCCCCCTGCGGCAGCTCCCCACCCCCATCCCGCCCTGAGGTGGCCTCCCCGCAGCAGCTCCCAGCCCGGGGAGCCGTGTGGCTGCTCTCCGCCCCAACTCATCTCTGCTCTGCCTCCTCCCCAAGCATGCCGTCGCCGCTCCACTTCTCCCGCCTCCCAGACTTGTGGCGCCAATCAGCTGTTTGGTGCTGCAAGCCTGGGAGACAGAGAAGCAGAGTGGGGTAGTGTGCTCAGGTGAAAAGGTGGAGCAAAGGTGAGCTGGTGCAGGGAGTTCCCCTGTGTGTCAGCCCCCCCCCTTACTTGCTGCAGGCGGCCCTCCCTGCGCCTCCCTGCCCCAGCTCCCTCCGCCTAAATTCCGACAACAGCCAGGGTGGCCAAAGATCCAGCTGCTGCGGTCGCCACTGAAGGACCCGAAATGCTACTCCCCAAATGGTAGTGCCTAGGCGACCGCCTAGGTCACCTAATGGGTTGCACCGGCCCTGGACTCTTGACTTTATCTTTTCCCTCTCCTTTCCCATTTTTGGTACCTATTTAAATATAGAGACAATGTGGCTCTTGTTGGTACATCTATTTAAAAATTTAGTGGTATATGAATGCTCCAGAATTAGAAGAAATGCCCAAAATGGCCTTATGAATTTTGATGGTGTGACAGAAGAAACTATTTGATATAGAAGAAACTTAAGAATCCTTAAAAATGAAAATTCAGCAGATATGTTACTTCATACTCTCCTTCCCCTTGCCAATGATATTTCTGTATACGGTATATTATAAATCTGTCTGTTTGCAAGTGGCTTAATTTTAACATGTTTTTCACCTTCAGCAATAAGATTTAGAAGTCACCCTTAGTATGAGTAAGATGGAACTTATTCAGCATGTCAGAATATGAATGTGCTAGACACAATGCAAAAACAGCAATACATTTTTTCAGGTTCTGATTCTAAAAAGACTTGCAGGCAACAGTGACACATTTACTCCTAATTACAATTAATTTATTACTACTGTACTAATAAAAAATACTATTGAATCATGTAAATTTCTCAATTTGTTTTTAACTCTGATCTTGTTAGAATTCTCTAATTTAAAAAAAGTTTGGAAGGGCTATTTCTTTCATGCTGCAAGTTGTAAATCATTCTCTTAGGAAACTCCCCCTATGGATAGCTTATTGCGTGATTGCCCACTATAGAGCTTCTTCCACTTTCCTCTGAAGCATTTGGTTTTGGCTGTTGTTGGAAACAGGATACTAGATAAAACGGGCCACAAATCTCACTGTATGGCAATTCCAATGTTCCTTAAAATTAATGTATTTTAATTAAATCACCAAGGTAGAGCAGGCTGTGTAGTTCTTGGGCACTGATCATTATGATTATTTATTACAGCGCCCTGAAGTGTGCTAGGTCCGTCACAATACAGATAAAAACATGGTCCCTGGGCTGAAGACCCTACAAGCTACCTTCAGACATGATAGAAAAGAATTGATAGGAATGAATGTTAGGGAAACAGTGGGAGACTTGTGAGGAAGGATAAGTGCCATGTAAATAAAATTGCTTACTCAGTAAATCTAGTGCACAGCATGATAGAATAAAGACTCCCCCCCCCAACACCAACGCACCCCCCCCCCAAAATACAAAACTAGCCCGCTAATGTTGTTGTGTGTTGCTAAAGAACTGGGACTTAAGGAGATATTTCAATAAGGTGAGGATAGTGACTTTGCAGACCAGGACTGGCATTGCATATATATAGGTAACTATGTGGAAAAAGTGCAGAGAGATGGTTGTGGGAAAGAAAAACAAAATGTTGTAGGGGGTGTCATTGGTAGAGCTGAGGTGATAAAGGACAACACAATAAGAGACCAGGTCAAATAGGGAGGGGAAGGCTTATGTCAGGAAAGGATTAGAATTCCAAAATGACCTTGACAAACTGGAGACTGGCTCTGAAATCCACAAGATGAAATTCAGTGAAGACAAGTGCAGAGTACTACCCCTTAAAAAGGAAAAAATCAAATGCACAATTACAAAATGGAGAATAATTGGTGAGGTGATAATACTACTGTAGAGGTTCTGGAGATTATAGTGGATCATAAACTGAATATAAGCCAACAATGTGATGCAATTAGAAAAAAGATAATATTCTGGTTTATATTATCAGGTGTGTCATATGGCATGGTAATTCTGGCCTACTTGACACTGGTGAGGCCTCAGCTGGAGTACTGCATCCAGTTTTGGGAACTACAATTTTAAGAAAGATGTAGATAAATTGGAGTCCAGAGGACAGCAACAAAAATAATGAAAGGCTTAGAAAACCTGACCTATGAGGAATGGTTTAAAAAACAAACAAACTTGGGAATGTTTAGTCTTGAGGAAACGAGACTAAGGAGGGAACCTGATAATTTTCAAATATGATAATGTTGACTAAAGGTAGGACAAAAAGTAATGAGCTTAATCTTCAGAAAGGGTTATTTAGGTTAGAAAATTTTCCCTAATATCTAATAAGGATAGTTAAGTACTAGAATAAGCTTCCAAAGGAGACTTTGAAATCCCCATCATTGGAGGTTTTAAAGAACAGGCTAGACAAACACCCATCAAGGATGGTCTAGATATACATGGTCCTGCCTCAGCACGGGGGTGCGGTTGGGGGTGAGGGGGCTGGAGTAGATGGCCCCTCAAAGTCCCTTCCAGACCAACATTTCTATTTATTCTACATTCAGGGAGTTAAAGGCAGAGGCAAACTTGAACTTGATGTGGTGGGAAAAGAGGCACCTATGGAGGTATTTAAAGAGTGCAGTGATATGATTGGATAGATAAGTGCTGAAATGAGGGGCCAGAGAGGAGGAGGAAGATTCAGTAATGCAGATGAGGAGATCCTTAGGACTTGGATTTTTACCCGTAAGAACAGAAGGGTGGGTTTTTGTTTTTTTTTGTTTTGTTTTTTTAATGCTATGCTACAGGAAAACTGTACCAAGATTTAGAAATTGACTGCTCACTTTTCTTCAGCCTACATAGACAAGCCTTAAGAAAAGGCAGATCACCACAAACTCTGTTGCAGACCAACTGTATTGGACCCAAACCTTTATTACCTGAATACCCAGAGGAAACTGATGATGCGAGTGAGCCAAGGTTTGGGCTTTCTGGAATGGATTTGTCACTAAGAGAAGTGGGCAAAATAGCTAGGCATAGAGGGGAGAGAGTTCACTGGAGCAATTGATCAATTTTGTTGACAGAAATTAACAGGGAAGAGGAGGCTTGGAATGGCAGAGAAGTCCTGCATGCTGGACTCTATAGACATGAGTGTGAATTGGAAAGCTCTAACTGTTGGGCTTCTAGAAGCCATTTCATGTTACTAATAATTGAAAGAATATATTAATTTTTGCTCTATTCCCCCATATAGCTCCTTGTCATTACATTAGGCTATTTGCAGCTCTGTCTCAAACTAGATCTCTGTTCTTTCTCTGTACATTTCACCTAGTCCTCTCTACTTCTTTTGCAATCTCCCAGCACTCTGGACATTTTTCATATGTCCTCCATGACAGGAGCATCTCCCTCTCTATCATCACATTTCTAGTTAAATAACAAGTACTTTTTACTTTGGCTTTAGACACTGTTGTCCTGTGTAATATTGTCTGTACCTATTCTTATGCCAAAGCCTTATGTATTCTGTGGAACCTGACCCTACATTCTATTACACGATTCCTGGATTCTTTGGCATGCAAACTGGAAATTATGCAGCAGTTTCATTTAAGTTTTAAAATAGAAGTTTTTAATAAATTAAATATGAACATGTTTGGTTATTAACCTCAGTGTATTTTATGAAGTTCACACAGTTTGGATGTGCCAAAGATTTTTGTATTCATTTCTGCATTGTAATGAATTGTGCAAGTTGAAGGAATAGTTTCCTGGGTAAGGGGTAGTGGGAGATTTTTGGTGTCTGGTGAGAGTTGAGAGGCAGGATTTTTGTTAAAATGAGCAGCAGTAAAATAGCTCACCGTGCTGACATTTAAGTTGTCACTTTTTAAGGTTTCACATTTAACAGTTTTAAGTACAAACTGTTCTTAAATAAGGAACTGTATTGCCCTATGGTGTGGATTTGCCAACAAAGTCTGCAGGTGCAGAATTGTAATGTCTGTTGAATGCTTTTCTATCGAGTTTTAATATTTTCCAGCCAAACTTCTTAAAAGCTGCCTTTGATTTTATTCATATGGCAAATTATAGGCACAATCAATTAGAGGTGTAAATGGTGAAAATCGATGTCAAACTACCTGATTGTGTCCACAGATTATCTCTGTCCACATGTTATCATTTGCACCTCCAGCTGATTATAAATGCAGAATTAGTGGCATATGTGAAGTTAGAAGAAGTGTCCAGTACAATAAATACGTTGTAGTCATTGCAGTGGATTCTAGATATTCATTGAAGGAGATTGAGCACAGGATAGTATTGTTGAAAGTGGCAGAAAGGTCGAGAAGAATGAGTTTGGAGAAAGCATCTTAGACTTGGCTGGCAAGAAGTCTTTGGTGACCTTATTGAGCTGTCTCAGTGGAGTGGAGAGGTGGGGGCAAAAAGGCATAGTGCAGATCCACAAGAAGAGAGGGAGCAGTTCAACAAAGCAGCATGAATAGACATGTTCTTGAATAGGTCTCTACAGATTAGACGACATGACAGTTTTTAGAATAAAAATCCTTTTAATGTCTGACGTGTATTTAAGAGCTTGGCCCTGTTAGTCATTAACTTGGGTGTAATAAAGTGTCAGGTGTTAAAGGACGTATGCTGTCTATATGTAATGAACACAGCACTCCTACTGACATTCTCAACTGCTCATTTGGATAAAGAGGGTCCAGTCTATAGCCATCTTTTCACAATCTTCCCCTAAACTGGACAAGATGTTGGATGGCAGGTGTAATGGCTAGAAGAATAAAGAATATTAAGGAAATAAATAGCAAGTGCCAAATATCAATTGTGTGAGACGTTCATATGCAGACAGTGTGTGCTCTGCCATTGTGTTTATAATGCAGTGGTTCTCAACCAGGGGTATTTGTACCCTTTGGCATACTTAGAGGTCTTCGAGGGGGTCCATCAGCTCATATAGATATTTGCCTAGTTTTACAAGTCTACATAAAAAGCACCAGCAAAGTCAGTACAAACTAAAATTTCATACAGATGGTAAGTTATTTATACTGCTCAATATATTACACACTGAAATGTAAGTATGATATTTATATTTCAATTGATTATATGGTAAAAATGAAAGTGAGCAATTTTTCAGTAATAGTGTGTTATGACACTTTTTTTTGTATTTTTATGTTTCATTTTGTAAGCAAGTAGTTTTTAAGTGAGGTGAAATAGCCAGGGTACACAAGAAAAATCAGACTCTTGAAAGGGGTACAGTAATCTGGAAAGATTGAGAGCCACTGTCAAAATAAATACCTGATACAGTCCTTTATCACAGATACATTTCTTACTAGTTTAGAAACACATTAACTTGTATTAGCGTGATTGTGTCCAGTATTCTAAAATGATTGGTATTTATAAAAAGTTGTTTTATTTGAACTTGTTTGAACCAATAGATGTGTGGCTCTTGCTACTGGCCAGCTGAGCCAGGAAATTCCTGATGTAACTAAGGCACCAAATGGTTAAAAATTTAACCACTCCAGGCAGGAAGAGAAGTGATGTGAAAAACAGATGTAAATCTCTGATTGCCTGAATCAAGTCGTAGTCCATGCTATATAAAACCAATACGTGTGCCTACCCTTTTTTTTTTTTTTTTTTTTTTTTTAGGCTTTTGGCCCAACTTGTGAAGAAATGGCAGTGTTAAAACCACAGCAGTTCCTCCTTGTTATCCCTTAAGGGGCAAAGAACAGCTGAAATATTCTTAACATTGAATTATGGCTGGGACACTTCTGTGGTTAACACTAAACTTTTTAATTCCTTGTTTTTATTGTTGGTGTTCTTGGGCTGGTTTGAGAGCTTAGATGCTGGCCAGTTTTCATTGGCTGAAGGAATTGTTATTGGAGTGGCGGACAGCTGTCTGCCAGGTTGTCTGCACAGCCTTCCTGTGCTCTCTGCTGTTCAGCTGCACAGTGCTATTGTTCATATTGAGCTTTTTCTTAAAATCTTTCCCAGCTGTATCCTGATACGGTAAATCACTTAATTTAGCTCCAGATTATGTTTATTTTGTGTAAGATAAGCAACAAAATACACAGTCACAGCAGTCTACCTTGAGTAAACTACAAAAGAGAGTATCAGGCATTTACAAAAGAAAAATTTTTGCTGATGAAACTATGAAACTAAGCACAGATGAAGTCACTTGTCCCTGTCATTCACATGTAACTGTTGAGGGTTTGGCAGCCCTATATCCTTGGAACAAAGTAATATTAGTTTTAAAGAAGTATTAGACCAAAGCAGATTTTTTTTTTTTTTTTGTGAAATAAAATAAGAAACTGAAGTAAATTGACACAATATTCTTGTATGGTTGGCAGCCTGGTCAGGAACTTCTTCACTTTTCTTGAGGCTTTGGGTTTTTCCCAACTTTAAAAAAAACAAAAAACAAAACAAAACCAACTTCTGTTATACATTACTATGATTGACAGTAGCTATAGACCTAAAGCTATCTCAGGCTGGTTCCGATTCTTACATGTGTTAGCATTTGGTCATGACTTCTTACCTTGCAGCTGTGATTTAAAAGAAAAAACAGTAGGATTGAGTCACTGATACAGGTATTTTCCACGCAGCTGGAAGTATAAATGCTTAATAGATTTGTCTCCTTGATACTCATGCATAGCATCTGTAAAAACACAGTAATAGTTGCCTCACTTCTTTTTTTTTTTTTTTTTTTTTTACCCTTTATAAAGGTGCTATAAATACATATCCTAATTAGTCCCTTAATGTGTTTTACATACCAGTAGATGCTGTTCTAAAATAATCACACTGTTCCTGTAAACATAGGAAGAGACCCAAATATAAGATTCAAAATAAACTTCCAAATGCCTTAACTGAATAAAAACACCAAAAAGGTGCCAGAAAGCAACCAAGTTCTAGCAGTTAAGAGTTTTGAATCTTGAAATTCAGTACTCCCTGGAATAGGTTCATGACTTGCTACTAGTTATCAGTCCTACCTAGGCATCACTTTATCTTGTTCCTATCTACTGTACATATATAAAGGAATATTTTTAAAGAGGGAGGCTGCACTCGAAAACTAAACTCAAATTTAAATTGAATTCAGAATAAATATTTACAAAACCCCCTTATTTTAAAGAGGAGCAACTGTTTTCTCAATTGATTTTCCTTAAGATGGAAGTGGAAATAAGGATGTCTCACTTTGTTAAAAGAAGAAACAATCAGTTCATCCAAAGCCCTGAAACTGGAACCAGAAACCTGAATTATTATTGACCATATTTTCCTCACTGAACACTGTGTACACACATTTTGTACAGGATGATGGTGTTAGTGTGTCAGCAGCTCTCAGTGTCTGGAATAGCAGCAGTAGAAGGTATTTATATTTTCTTTCAGTATTTTGAAGACATTTTCATTTGTTTCTACATTAAATGTCCGAATGCATATTATAAAATAAAGAAAAATAAACATCTTTGTAATACTGCAGGGCTTTAGACAAATTCTCCAAACAGAATTTGGCATGGTCTCTGTATCAGAAAGATGTGTGCAGGATCAATTTATCACAGGGGCTTATGAAGAGAAATTCCAAGGTCTGGAGGTGTTCTCTACCCACGACAACCTCAGAAAAATTCAGCAGTTTTTAAATTGTAGATTGGTTCAATAGGGTGCACGGGTGAAAAGAGAAAATTGTGTGTATTAGAATGCTGGGTATGAAAATAAGCATCATGGATACAGTAAGAAGACTAGGAAATATTTTTTTGTTACAAAGAACACAAGTCCAGTTATAACTGGAGATGAGCCTGAAACAAAATACTGAGCCTAAACCCCCTCAACAAATATTAGGGCAGATCTGATCTAGACTGACTAGTTAAAATGCGTTCTTCTTAAGCGCTGAAGTATGATATACATTATACTGTTTGGTGAGTAGGTTTGTAATATCTGAGTGGTTGTTTATATTGTCCCTGCTACCTAAGGCTACATTTTTCTCCTTACCCTGCTCTCAAGTTTCATTGTTTGTAAACGTTAACACTTTATGCAGTGATGTTATTTTGCCTATATAGGATATTAAGGTGGCTCTATTTTAAAGGAACTTTTTTGCATCTGTAATTTTATTCTTTTGAATAGAATAATAACTTTCTTTCAACATTGTATATGACTGACTATTCCTTATTTTGTGTATATAATTATTCCATACATTCTCATATATATATATATATATATATATATATATATATAAAATATAAATAAATGGTTGGCATACATAGTTAGGCACCCATGTTGGGCACACAAATGGATTTGGCTGCGTAACTGTAGGTGCCCACACTTTGAAATTTTGGCCATGCTGTATTATTAGCCCTATTGTCTTCAGTTTTTTTAAAAATCGTGTAACATATGTACTCTGTTGTAAGTTAAGTTGTTTCAGTGTTTTGCCAAAAGTCATTTCCAGAGTGTGTTGTACCTGGGGGACACAATAGTCATGCAGCTAGACTTACGTTGATTGGTGAATTAGATCCTTTATAATAGTAAAAACTGCAGCATTTTTCTTAAGGAGATCAAGTATATTTTTCTGTATTCTTAAAATATCTTCTTTTAAAATTGGATCACATTTATTCCACAAATGCTAAAGACTGTTAGTAAATTTATATATTTGGCCTTGGCCTGAAGATATAATAAACAGCCAAATGAAAGGGGCTCTTATGGACATAATTTGCATCACCACTGCCAACTCTTGTGTAAATACATTAGAGATATAAATACCAGAGAGGAAGAGGAATTATTTAAGTTAAGCACCAATACTGGCACAAGAACAAATGGGTATAAACTGTCCATCAACAAGTTTAGGCTTGAAATTAGACACAGCTTTCTAACCATCAGAGGAACGAAGTTTTGGAACAGCCTTCCAAGCAGAGTAGTGGGGGCAAAAAAACTAACTGGCCTCAAGACTGAGCTTGATAAGTTTATGAAGGAGTTGGTATGACGAGACTACCTACAATGCCATGTGACCCATCTGGGACTGCTACTAGCAAATATCCCCCATAGTCGGAGATGAGACTCTAGATAGAGAGGGCTCTGAGATACTACAGAAAATTCTTTCCCTACAGTCTGGCTGTGGGTCATGCGGATATGCTCAGGGTCCAATTGATTGCCATATTTGGGATTGGGAAGGAATTTTTCCCCAGGTCAGGTTGGCAGAGATCCTGGGGGGGTTTTCACCTTCCTCGACAGTATGGAGCATGGGTCATTTGTTTTAAACTAGAGTAAATGGTTGAGTCTGTGTAACTGGAAGTCTTAAAATCATGATTTGAGCGCTTCAGTAACTTATCTAGAGATTAGGGATCTATTACAGAAGTGGGTGAAGTTCTGTGGCTTGTGTTGTGCAGGAGATCAGACTAGATGATCATGATAGTCCCTTCTGGCCTTAAAATCTATGAGATTGAGTCTATGATGCGGGACTCAATTCAATGAAGAATTAGAGGTGGATAATTAATGCAAATAAACATGCGTTTATGGAAAATAGATCTTGTCATACTAACTTGATCTTTTTTTGATGAGATTATGAGTTTGGTTGATAAAAATAACAGTGTTAATGTTATACTTCTGTAAGGTGTTTGACTTGGTCCCTCATGACATTTTGATTTAAAAAAAAATATATATGAAATTAACAGAGCACACATTAAGTGGATTTAAAAACTGGCTAACTGCTAGTTGTCAAAATGTAAATGTAAACTGGGAATCATCATTGAGCTGGTATGTTTCCAGTGGGGTCCTGCATGAATAGTTCTTGGCCCTAAGTATCAGAGGGGTACCTGTGTTAGTCTGACTAAAGGGGTACCTTATAGACTGACAGACGTTTTGGAGCATGAGCTTTTCACCCACGAAAGCTCATGCTCTAAAATGTCTGTTAGTCTATAAGGTGCCACAGGACTCTTTGCTGCTTTCTTGGCCCTACGCTCATTAACATTGTTTATCAATGACCTAGAAGAAAACATAAAATCATCATGAAAAAAACAAAATAATCACTAAGAAGGCTTGGAGATGACCCCAAATTGTGGGGGAGTGATAAATAATGAAGAGGACAAGTCACTGATGCAAAGTGATGTGGATCACTTGATAAGTGGGGTGCAAGCAAACAATATGCATATTAATAGTTAAATTTAAATGTAAATGTATACCACTAGTAACAAAGATTGTAGGCCATACTTACATCATGGGGAACTCTGTCCGGGGAAGCAATGACTCCGAAAAAAAATGTGGAGATCATGGTGGATAATTAGCAGAACATGAGCTCCCATTGGGAGCCTGTGGCCAAAAGTACTAATGCAATCCTAGGATGCATAAACACAGGAATCTTGGGTAGGAATAGAGAGCTTATTTTACCATTGTATTTGGCACGGGTGTGATTGCTTCTGGAATATTGTGTCTAGTTTTGGTGCCCACGCTTCAAGAATGGTGTTGATAAATTGGAGAGCATTCAGAGAGGAGCCATAAGAATGATTTAAAGGATAAAGAAAACATGCCTTATAGTGATAGACTCAAAGAGCTCAATCTCTTTTAGCATAACAAAGAGAAGGTTAAGGGGTGACTTGATTACAGTCTATAAGTATCTATTTGAGGTACAAATATTTAGTAATTGGCTCGTCTGTCTAGCGGAGAAAAGATATAACATGATCCAATGGCTGGATGCTGAAGTTAGACAAATTCAGACTAGAAATAAGAGGTAAATTTTTTATGGTGAGGGAAATTAACCATTGAAACAATTTATCAAGGTTCATGGTGTATTCTTCATCACTGACTATTTTTAAATCAAGTTTGGATGTTTTTCTAAAAATATGCTCTACGAATAATTTTGGGGAAGTTCTAAGGCCTGTGTTATGGCCAGGTTCTGTGGCCATGATGATAGTGCTGCCTACAGACCTTGGAATCTAAGAATGGAATCTTGGGAGCTAGGAAACAGGAGAGTTTTGCAAGGGAGTTCTCCAGGTGAAAGAGGACCCTTGGGATACATTTGTTGTCCTTAGTGTGTGTGTTTGTGTTTGGTATGCTTGCTGCTTGACTGAAGTGTACCATGTGGTCTGTTTGTTTGGGGGATTGTGTGCTTAGCCTAGCGGCCTGCTAGGCAAGGCTGAGAGTTTAATGAAGCTTTGATCGCTAAGCACTTTAGCACCCATTAACCCTTAACCAGGGAGTGGCGCTACTCAGGAAGGTCAGGGCTTGCCTGGTTTGAGGGTTGCGGATCTCTCAAGACATCTAGATAGACGTGTGTAGTGCTGGGAGGAGCCAGTGGTCGTGGTACACGTAGGTACTAATGACATAAGGAAGAATAGGAGAGAGGTACTGGAGACCAGATTTAGGCTACTAGGTTAGAGATTGAAGCCCAGGACCTCCATAGTAGCATTCTCTGAAATGCTTCCAATTCCATGCACAGGTCCAGTTAGACAGGCAGAACTGCAGGATCTCAATGCATGGATGAGACAATTGTGTAGGGAGGAGAGGTTTAGATTTATTAGGAACCGGGAAATTTTGGGGAAAGGGGGAGCCTATACAGAAAGGATGGGCTCTACCTAAACCAAAATGGACCCAGATTGCTGGCATTTAAAATTAAAAAGGTCATAGAACAGGATTTTAAATTAAGGGTTGGGGAAAAGCCGACAGGTGCAGAGGAGCATGTGGTTTGGACAAACACATCCCTTGGGGAGGATCTGTTAATGGAGATCCTCTATATCCTAGTAAGGAGGAGAGGCTGGAAGATAGTAGGATCTGATGAAACTGTTAAATGAAAGAGGCCCATTCAATTACATCATGTAATGGCAGACAGCTAAAAAGTGACAAGTTTGTAAAGTGATTATATACAAATGCTAGAAGTCTAAATAATAAGTTGGGTAAACTAGAGTGCCTCGTATTAAATGAAGATATTGATATAATAGGCATCATAGAAACTTGATGGAATGAGGATAATCAATTGGGCGCAGTAATACAAGGGTACAAAATATATCAGAAGGACAAAACAGGTTGTGCTGGTGGGGGAGTGGCACTATATGTGAAAGAAAGTGTAGAATCAAATGAAATAAAAATCTTAAATGAACCAAACTGAAGCATAGAATCTATATGGATAGTAATTCCAGACTCTAACAATAAGAATATAACAGCAGGGAATTATTACTGACTAGCATGGTAACAGTGACTGTGAAATGCTCTGGGAGATTAGAGAGGCTATAAAAATAAAAAACTCAGTAATAATATCCCCATATTGACGGGGTACATGTCACCTTGGTATGAGATGTAGAGATAAAGTGTCTTGATACCATAAATGACTGCTTCTTGGAGCAGCTAGTCCTAGAGCCCACAAGAGGAGAGGCAATTCTTGATTTAGTCCTAAGTGGAGCACAGGATCTGGTCCAAGAGGTGGATATAGGTGGACTGCTTGGTAATAGTGACCATAATATAATTAAATTTAACATCTCTGTAGTGGGGAAAACACTACAGCAGCTCAACGCTGTAGCATTTAATTTCAGAAAGGGGGACTATACAAAAACGAGGAAGTTAGTTAAACAGAAATTAAAAGGTACAGTGTCAAAAGTGAAATCCCTGCATGGAAACTTTTTAAAGACACCATAATAGAGGCTCAACTTAAATGTATAGCCCAAATTAAAAAACATAGTAAGAGTGCCATCGTGGCTAAACAACAAAGTAAAACAAGCAGTGAGAGGCAAAAAGTCATCCTTTAAAAAGTACCAGTTAAATCCTAGTAAAGAAAATAGAAAGAAGCATAAACTCTGGCAAATAAAGTGTAAAAATATAATTAGGAAGACCAAAAAGGAATTTGAAGAACAGCTAGCCAAAGACTCAAAAAATAATAGAAATTTTTTTAAGTACCTCAAAAACAGGAAGCCTGCTAAACAACCAGTGGTGCCACTAGACAATCGAGGTACTAAAGGAGCACTCAAGGATAAGGCTATTGCGGAGAAACAAAATGAATTTTTTGCATCAGTGGTCTTGGCTGAGAATGTGAGGGAGATTCCCAAACCTGAGCCATTCTTTTCAGGTGACAAATCTGAAGAACTATCCCAGATTGAGGTGTCATTAGAGGAGGTTTGGGAGCAAATTGCTAAACTAAACAGTAATAAGTCACCAGGACCAGATGGTATTCACCCAAGACTTCTGAAGGAACTCAAATGTGAAATTGCAGAACTACTAACTATGTGGTTTGTAACCTATCATTTAAATCAGTTTCTGTACCAAATGACTGACGGATAGCTAATGTGATGCCAATTTTTAAAAAGGGCTCCACAGGTGATCCTGGCAATTACAGGCTGGTAAGCTTGACTTCAGTACCGAGAAAACTGGTCTTGAAACTACAGTCAAGAACAAAATTGTCAGACACATAAATGAACATACTTTACTGGGGAAGAGCCAACATGGTTTTTGTAAAGGGAAATCATGCCTCACCAATCCACTAAAATTCTTTAGGAGGGTCAACAAGTATGTGGACAAGGGGGAATCCAGTGGATATACTGTATTTAGATTTTCAGAAAGCCTTTGACAAGGTCCCTTACCAAAGGCTTTTAAGCAGAGTAAGCTGTCATGGGATAAGAAGGAAGGTCCTCTCCTGGATCAGTAAAAGAATAGGAATAAATGGTCAGTTTTCAGAATGGAGAGAGGTAAATGGTGGTGTCCCCCAGAGGTCTGCACTGGGACAAATCCTATTCAACATATTCATAAATGATCTGGAAAAAGGGGTAAACTGTGAGGTGGCAAAATTTTCAGATTATACAAAACCACTCAGTGTGCAGTGGCAGTCAAAAAAAAAACAACAATCAGAATGTTGGGAATCCTTAAGAAAGGGATAGATAACAATACAGAGAATATTGTATTGCCTCTCCTTATAAATTCATGGTACACCCCATGTTGAATACTGCTTTGATAAATGAAGGGGGAGGTGAGGTAACTCCCTTTCATGGACACCCAGCCAGCCAGTTAGCTGTAAAATCCCTCTTGGTGGCAGTTCTCTGGTTTGTTTGTTTGTTTTTTTTTAACCTGTAAAGAGTTAACAAAATTCCTCAGGTAAAGGAAAAAGAGTGGGCACCTGACCAAAAGAGCCAATGGGAAGGCTAGAACTTTTTAAAATGGAGGGGAAAAAAACTTTCCCTGTCTATTGTCTCCTTCTCTGGAAAACACGGAGAAGCTATGCTATAAGCAAGAATGCTGTGTAAGGCTTGAACCAGGAATAAAAATTCATCTTTCATACCTAGGAAAAAATCATTGGACAGAAAATGTTTAAATAGACGCGATCAGGTTTATCTCTTTATTTTGGCTTGTGGATCTCCTCTGTGCTAAACCCCAGGTGCTTTTGTTTGCTTTTAACTTTTAAGCTGTGCCCCAGGAAAGCTATTCTTGGTACTTAAATTTTGGAATTGCTCTTAAAATCTAGCAAAAACCTAAGTTCCAGATGTATTTTCTTCCTTTTTGTTTCTAATAAAATTTACTTGGTTTAAGAACAGGATTTGATTTTTGGTGTCCTAAGAGGTTTGTGCATGTTGTTCGATTAGCTGGTATCAACAGCTAATTTCCTTTGTTTTCTTTCTCAGCTCTTCCCTGGAGGGGAGTGAAAGGGTTTGAGGGTACCCCACAGGGAGGAATTCCCGAGTGCTCCTTCCTGGGTTCAAAGGGAGTTTTTGCATTTGGGTGGTGGCAGCATTTACCAAGCCAAAGTCAGAGAAAAGCTGTAATCTTGGGAGTGTAATACAAGCCTTGAGTGGCAAGCATTAGTTTTTAAAATCCTTGCGGGCCCCCACTTTCTGCGTGCAGATCTGGTCACCCCATCTCAAAAAAGATACACTGGAATGGAAAAGGTTCAGAAAAGGCAACAAAAGTAATTGGGATATGGAATTGCTTCCATATAGGAGAGATTAATAAAACTGGGACTTTCCAGCTTGGAAAAGAGATGACTAAGGGGGGATATGATAGAGGTTTATATAAAATCATGACTGGTGCAGAGAAGGTAAATAAGAAAGTGCTATTTACTCCTTCTCTTAACACAAGAACTAGGGGTCACCAAATGAAATTAATAGGCAGCAGGTTTAAAACAAAAGGAAGTATTTCTTCATACAACGCACAGTCAACCTGTGGAATTCCTTGCCAGAGGATGTTGTGAAGGCCAAGACTATAACAGGTTTCAAAAAAATAACTAGATAAATTCATGGAGAATAGGTCAATCAATGGCTATTAGCCAGGATGGGCAGGGATGGGAATGGTCGACAGGGGATGGATCTCTTGATGATTACCTGTTCTGTTCATTCCCTCTGGGGCACTTGGCATTGGCCCCTGTCAGAAGACAGGATACTGGACTAGATAGACCTTTGGTCTGACCCAGTATGGCTGTTGTTGTGTTCTTAATGTGTTACAGATTAATAAATCTGATTCTATTTCATATCAAATGGGAATTATTGTTAATTGATGAATTATATAAACCTTGCATCTTTACAAAGGGTGAATCCTCTAATCAAGACAATTTACATGCTGAAGCCTGGTCAGTAAGATGGGTACAAAAAGTAGAAAGGCTTGGTAGGGAGCTATTTATATGGGGGTGAGAGGATGCAAAGGTTGAACAGGAAAAGTGGAGCTGAAATTACATAGTATAGCTTTTGAATACAATCCTGGATGAATTTGAGGACCGATTCTTGGGAATGTCACTTTGGGTGTGGGTGTCTGGTATGATAACCCAGGCACATCAAAAGAACTCAAAGATATAATAGGACCATGAGAAGTAAAGACGTGAGAAAACCCAGAAGAATTGTGAGGCTGCACAGTCAAAAGAGTCAGAGGGAAAAAAAGGGGATAGTGCTTTCTAGACGTGTAAGGCTGTACCTTTACTACAACTGAACCAAGATAGGTCTGTCTAGCTATGTTATGCTTACTGCTTATTTCATTTTGAATCTGATTTATTTTAATCTCTACCTTTTTAAAAATCCAAACTATAATTAGCCCCTTTGAGTCCTAGGTAAAATGTGCTGAAGTCAAGTGGGTATACACTGTTGAAATGCAGATGACATTCTGACCTTTTCTCAGAGGCAGTTTGGGGAAAAAACAATACTTCTGTCCCAGAGCATTAATTTGAGGCAGCCCCCTAAGAAGTGCTATCCAAACACCAGTTGTGATTATTTGGGGAATAAGGAAAGCCAGTGAATTATGATTAGCAGGGATAGTGATCGGAAGGTCACATTGTGTCACTGATACTCCACTTTAATGTAGTTTAATGTTTCTTTTGTAATATTTTGACATATAAACAGCAAATAGTAAACATAAAACTCTCTTACAGGCTTCTCAAAATTATTGCTTATTCAGCTAGCTCCAGGCATTAGTGGTTTTTTTGCCATCCCACTGCTCTTCAGAGATAAACACTGATCAAACTGTTTACTAGCTATACATGTCTCTCCTACTCTTAAATATATGTGCTGCACCAGCCAGAATGTTTAGTGTTTGACAGATGTTCAGAGAAGAGTTTGGTAGAAACAACTGCCTGTCCAGTTTTGTTTGATTCCTCTGACAACCCTAGCAAAACATTGACTATTTACAAATTATAAATTCAGTTAAATGTTTCTTTTGATAGAGACAAAATGTCTCATGTGAATATGAATTGGTATGAATATTAATTATAAGAATAGTTGTGTACCAGGAGAAGAAAGTGCTGGGCTTCTTTATTAAAGTGACATTCAATTTTTGAGCCACTTGGTCAATACAAAAAAAAGTGTAATGTATTTTAAAAACAAATACAGAAAACCACCACCATCAAGCTAAACATTCTAAATAGAGAATCCTAAGGTTATGTTACCCTTCTCCCTTTCCTCCCCAGTATTTCCTGCAAAGGCGATGATATAGGAGAGGAATAAAAACTACTGCTTGTGTCCAAAATCTGTTGGGAGGAAGGTAGGATGTGGCAACATGGATTCTTTGCCTACCCAATTCATTCCATGAAAGTTATTCATATGAACAGGGTTCCATGGGTTTTGGGGCAGGAGGAAAGAGTGGTAGATTGTGAAAGCCATGTAGCCAGGAAAAAGTTGTTCTTCATATTATCATTCTTCTGGAAATACTGAAAGGCTTCCCTAAGGTGATGCTGTCACTGTCAAGATATATTTGTACCAGCACCCATCTATGTACACTTGAAAACCACCTGACAGGATTTGGGACTTGTGAGGGAGAAGGGACAGCCATGCTGACGTGGATGAATGGTGTGGTTCTCCAGAGGTAATGAAGAGACCCTGGGCTTCTAACCATACCCCAGAATCTTCAGCGAAACCTCATGGATCTTGAGAATCTGCAGATTATTATTACAGTTATAACTGCAGCTGGCTCCCTGCGTGGCATATTCTGCCACTGATCTCATTCTGTGGCAAACTTAATGGCATTAATGCCACCGAAATTTCAGTTTAACTTTTGGTCCCTTCTGCAGACTCTTTTTCTATGGTATGTCATGTTCTTGAGCCTTGTCATCCTGCCAACCTTTAATTTTGTAATCTGGGCATGCAGATGAGAGGTGACGGAAGCATATGCCATGCCTTTCCTCCAATTTTCCTTTGGGGTAATACTCAAATTATTTAGTATTCAAAATGTCAGTACTCTGCTTGCTTAGTACAATTGAGGAGAGAGGAATAGAGCTGTGAGAAGATTTTCAATGCTGGCATATCTGGTAAGTGTCTCTAAGTGTTTGCAAAATATATTGATTTTTGCAGTGACTTTTTCATTGAAGAGGTAGGTAGTTTTTGGAAGTGAGAATTGCTCTTGCTGCAGTAATGGCAGATATTCACTCTGGATCAAAATTGCAAATCCTTGTAAAAATATTCTAGAGGAGAAGAGACTATGTGAATACTTCTGAAGCAAAAATTGGTTAGTCTCCTACTGTTATAGTTAGGCAGATCACAGGAACGTATGTCAGGATGTAGTTATCCTGTGGTTACATGCATACTGAGAAGCCAAAATAAAATTGTTTACAACAACCTTGCTAATGTAACTTTATGTAAAATTGTCAAATATGGCCAGTTCTTCAAGTATCATTTGCAGTCCAGCATCTGGATTTTTATAGAAATGTAGTATTAAAAAAAAAAAAAAGGCATAACTGTTTCAAGCCTATAGACTCTACCTTTGTAAAACCTGGGATGTCTTCCACCCAGATTCCTGGCCCTCAGAAAGGAGTCCAACCCCTTTCATTGGAGCTACTACTTATAGTTGCCTGGTTAACACTGATCTAACTAGTGTGGGTTCACCCTTTTGTTGAAATCTTTCACAGCATATTTTTTGAACAAGTAATACTGTCCATTTAGGAGAGACCGGCAGCTGCAGCCTGAAGGGGGCTATTTTGTTTCCTTTTATATTATAGATACATATAATGTTATAGTTTCAACAGCTGTGGGCCCCACGTCCTTTTCTTACTGCTGACTAAGTAGTCTTGGTTTCTATTATGTTTTTCCCTTTTGTATTCCATCAGGAATGGCACATTTTCCTAGGATCCTAGTAGCATATGACCATTACACATAACATAATCTCTAATTGATATAGCCCGCCACAGTAATCCACATCTAAGATATATAAAAGCTACAGTACTGCAGTGCACTGCCTCTTAAAAGTACCCAGAAAGCTAATGCTTTGTCACTTTTGCCCTTGTTTTTGCTCTCTACCTTGTATCCATCTATTTTGTTGGTGACATTAAACAGATATTGCTGCTTCCAGTTCCATTACAGTGCTGCCCTGCTAATGCTGGGTCAGCAGGGATCCTGCCTCTGTTTTTCTTTTATCTGGTTGAAAAGTTGAATTAGTGTTGACTAGTGTGAGTCACAGTGTTTATATAGTCTGTGTTTTGTGTAATGCCCTGGCTTTGTATCACTAACACTTAAGGCTAAATACAGTAAAAAGTTGCCCTGAAACATATGTGAACATTCAGTGTATAATCACCACCACAATCACGCTCTTCCTTTGATAACTGGGATATTTTAATAGTACTCACATGAATGTAAAATATTTACCTCCAAACGTTACTGTTTTATTAGGTTTAGGAAGCTTCACCAATAAATAAAGCTATTGGGTAGAAAATTCCAATTGCTCACACCCAAAACCGATATTTTGGCAGTTCTCTACTGTTTTGGTTTTCCATAACCACCATCATTATTTTCAATAGTAACTTCAGTTGCTAACAAATTTATTCCTCCTGTCAGCTGCAGTGCCAGTTACAGGAAAGGCCTACATTTGAATGAGGATTTAATTACTTTTTGAGTCTCTCTGCACCAAAACGTGTAGGTTGTAAATATGGATGGATTTAGGGCAGATCCATGGTCCCTAGATGATCCCCAGCATGCAGAATTTCATCAGTGTTTTGATGCGGCAACATAAAGGTCACAATTTCAGGTCTGGCAATAGGCTCACTTCATCTGTCCCTCTGTCATCTGTATTGGTGGGAAGCAGAGAGTGGCTGACCTAGTAAAGAAAACATAGTGTGACTGTTAAACACAAACCAAACATGATGCACCTTGAAAATGTAAAAGCAGCAGTAAACACAAAGCTGGGAGCAACTGGAAGCCCTGGGTGAGAGTATAAAACTACTGCACTATCCTGGGATCAAGGGAAGAGTTTCTTGAGATAAGTCTAAAGCAAACTGAAATATTACAGGCCCTTTTTCTAGGGTGACTGAACATGTGGTGAAGAAGAATAAAAAAATTACAAGTTGAGTATGAAAAACCAAGCATGCACCTATCATGCTAGGATTCTGATCCCACCAAAGGGGGAGGGGAATGTAATTAGAAAACCTTCAGCTCAAAAAGAAAAATCCCACCAAAAGTAGAACTATATGTGTCAGCTAACATCATGACCGTTCTTTTGTTTTATCCCCACCTGTCTCCTCTTGATCCACACTTTATTTTTACCCTTTGAAATGGGAAGCTCTTTGGAGCAAGAAATGTTGTCTTATGATTTTGGAAAGCACACAGCGCACACTCTGTACTCCTCCATTATTTGTTCTACTCTCTTAAGTGGGAAGTCTTGTGTCTCCCAAGAGAGCTTACCGAGCTGTCCTGCATTATCTTTATTGTTGAAAGTCTTGTGCAAAGATAGGGGTCTTAAACTGGACTCTAAATGTGGCAAGGCTAAGGCTTGTCTTAATCTCCAATGGCTGAGAATTCTGTAGCTGAAGGCCTTCCATTGTGAATGCCCAGCCCCAAAGTGAGCGAACATGTCAGGATGAGTCACGGTAAGAGGTGGTGACTGATAGGGTCCTAAACCACTGAGTGCTTTAAGGAACAGAGCACAGTCTTTGAAATTGGTCTGGAATTGGATAGGGAGACAGTGTAGCAATGTGAACCACCACTGAAATATACTTGTTGGGGCCTCTTATTGAGGAGGATGGCCAGTGTGTGTGTGTTGACCCAATAGCAACTTTCATCCATTCTGGTATACTGAGGGTGTATAAAAAATGGTTTTAAAAAAGGATTCTTTTAAATTTTAAATAGGTGGGGTTTTTTTTAGAATTAACCTATTTAAAATTAAATTTAAAATTGACAACCTATGTTAAAGCCTACACTTGGTACTGTTTGCCAGAAGTTGGGAATGAGTGACAGGAGATGGATCACTTGATGATGATCTGTTTTTTCATTCCCTCTGGGCACCTGGTATTGGCTACTGTCAGAAGACAGGATACTGGAATGATATAAACACTCAGGTACTATGTTATGCTTGCTAATTTTTTGGATAACCAGACATTTTTGCTGCAACTATATTACATTCATTTAAAAAAAGAAGTGACCTGTACAATAGAAAATTCAGAAGACTAAAAGTCTTAACACAAGTGCTGTAGAAATTGAGTCGTCAGGATAATCTTGTACATTTTACAGGTACTGAATGTCAGTGCAGTACTAATTGCATGCTCAAAATATTTGTAAAATTGTGGACTGTGCAAAGTAAGCTGATTAAGATCAAAACTGCGGAGGAAGCCTAATATTGCAGGATCTGCAATTTCAGCAATATCGTGAAAGAAGTAGTGCCTTAGCTATGTAGTTATTTAAATAAATGTATAGAGATACAGTATACGCTCCTGGTTAACAAAAAGAAACACTAAACTAAGTGCAAAGGCTACATTTAGTTGCAAATCAAAATGTTTTAATGGTTATCAGCCTTTCTTTAGGAAAATAACAAAGTCCTGGACATATTAAAATCAATTATTCAGAGCAAGGTTTCCTGCTTGCTGTTTTAAATCATAATTAAAATCAGTGATTTATATCATAGAATAGAATCATAGAATATCAGGTTTGGAAGGGACCTCAGGAGGTCATCTAGTCCAACTCCTTGCTCAAAGCAGGACCAATCCCTAACGAAATCATCCCAGCCAGGGCTTTGTCAAGCCAGGCCTTAAAAACCACAAAGGAAGGAGATTCCACCACCTCCCTAGGTAACCCATTCCAGTGCTTCACCACCCTCCTAGTGAAAAAGTTTTTCCTAATATCCAACTCAAACCTCCCCAGCTGCAACTTGAGACCATTACTCCTTGTTCTGTCATCTGGTACCACTGAGAACAGTCTAGATTCATCCTCTCTGGAACCCCCTTTCAGGTAGTTGAAAGCAGCAGAATCCCCCGTCAATTCTTCTCTTCTGCAGACTAAATTATCCCAGTTCCCTCAGCCTCTCCTCATAAATCATGTGCTCCAACCCCCTAATCATTTTTGTTGCCCTCTAGTCTCCCTGAAACCACAGTTCAAATCCCAAAGATTCATCCCTTGGCCGTTATGAAGGGTGATAAGTTGAGTTACATGTACTTAGTGTGTGGAAATCTTTGATTCCATAAAAGCTAATATTTTCTTTTCTTCTTGTGTGGATGTGAGGGTAAGGCTTTTAGCTGGGAGCCCATAATCCATATTCAAGCACTTAAATAAGTGGTTTGATTTTTCAAAAGTGCTGAGCACCTAGCAGTTTCTTTTTAAGTCAGTGAGGGCCACAAAATGCTTTGCTCTTTTGAAATATTGGGCCATTTCTTTAAGTACCTAAATATGGATTTAAGGGCCTATAATAGGCTGCCAGTTTCCATACTAGTTTCCTGCTTGGCTGCCACCCTCCAAAAAAACAAATGGCTGCCTTTCAGCAATATTTTATTTCTCAGTCTCTGAAGCATTTTGGGATGAAAAGTGCAATAAAAATGTACATTATTTTTAAAGTTTATTTTATTTATTGTAGGATCAGATTGAAGAATTCAATAAACTTTACTCTTTGTATCCACCTTTGAGATGTCACACAGATAAAGTCCCTTTATCCCTTAGCAAAGAAAATCCCCCTTCTTGCTCAGGTTAAATTGATTATGTGTCTACAGCAGGAATTTACAGTGATCCCTAGTTAATTACATAGGAATGAGATCATTTGGCTTCATTGTAAGGATAGTAAGGCTGTCTTCTCTGGTTTATCAGATGCAGCACCTCCTTGTTCCTTTGCTCCCATAGTTGTTTCCATTCCTGGTTTTTAATCACATCGTACAATTATAGTTAAAACTAAAGCAGGCAGTAGATTTAAAGGCTTGAGGAGGAAAAAAATGCTTTGCCTTGTGTATCTTTAAATTTTTTTAAAATAGTTCTGGTTCATCTAACACAGGTGCCCTGAAAATAGTGCAAAGAAACTGACATGAGTATGTTGCCTTATAGGTCAAGTTTAGTTACATAAACCTGTAGACCTAAAAAAAGTAAAACTCACTCAGCCACTCTTATAAATATTGGTAAGCTTTTTTGCATCTGAAAGTAATATTCACTCTCTTCTCCTGCCACATTGTTTTTGTTCACATTGGAATAGGTAACTCCTGCAAGATTTTGTGAGGGTTTTAGCTGATATTTGTAATATGCTTTGAAGATGCAAAGCATCACATAAAATATTGAGTAGTAGTGTATGTAACTGAAGTTGTTGGTAGAATTTAGCATTATGTAGTGATTGTGATATCCCTGTATTATGTAAATTTGTTTTAAATGAACACATTATAAAATACTTGTCTTAAAAATCATTTATTTGCTTACCTGTAATTTCAGATAATGGAGGACAGACTTTGGGAGGTGGAAATAACTGGCCTCTAAGAGGAAGAAAGTGGACGCTCTGGGAAGGAGGAGTGAGAGGAGTAGGATTTGTTGCAAGTCCTTTACTGAAACAGAGGGGAGTAGAAAGTCATGAACTGATCCACATCTCTGACTGGCTGCCTACTCTAGTAAATCTTGCTGGGGGACATATAAACAGCACTAAGCCTCTGGATGGCTTTGATGTGTGGAAAACTATCAGGTAACTTGCATTTCAAATAACTGTGTCAGAATCCTGCTAAGATAAGACTGTTATCAGCAAGAGCAACAGACCTGAAATTGGGAGAAACCGAGACATATATATGATCCTGAATAAGATTGAGAAAAAAAAAATAATTTGCTAAATAAAAGGATAGGTTTAAATCCATGCACATTTTTCCTCCAGGAGGAGAACAGGAATGAAGAAAGCACCATAAATGAAAGATGCCAGTAACGTTACTTAATTCATCTCTGGAAGGTGTGCTCAGATGCCGTGATGACAGATGTAGCATGATAACTTGAATAGAATGGAAGAGAATAGATTAGTTACACATTTTTAACAATGAGGGTGATTAACAATTAGAACAAACTACCAACTGAAATGGTGGATTCTCCATCTGCTGGTGTCTTCAAATCAAGACTGGATGCCTTTCTGGACCTTGCACTTTAGTCATAGACAAGGTATTGGTCTCAACACTGTGGTAACTGGGTGAAATTTAATGGCCTGTGATATACAGGAGGTCAGACAGGATGATAGAATTGTCCCTTCTGTCCTCGAACTCTATGAATATAGAATTAGCTCTTGCTAAATGTTTATTCAGTCCTTTGGTCTTCCAAAGATGGAATTCCCTGAGGTTTATCCTACCACACATGGGTTATGGAGTTCTCAGAGTCTGAGTTCCTGCATGTATTAAAAGTCCTTGACACGCTTTGCAAGAGTTGGGGTTTTCCTGGTGATCTTGGTCTAAATTCCTTTATTCCTCCCTTCTACACTTTCATGAAGCGTGCTATGTGCTAGCTAGCTGCCTAAATTCCATTCCCTCCCTTCTAAGGAGTGGCTTCATTTCAGTGATATTTGAATATAGTTTTGGGTCACTTAAGGACCAGTCAAGATGCTAGCTATATAGCAAGGTAAAATAGTGCTACAATTAAAGCAGAGGCTGGACTTTCTAATTCCTACAGACCAAACATTGCAGGTTTAATGCTTTGTGTATTAGTTATTGATTATAATGCTTAAAGTTTTTGGTCCAACTAGTAATTTTGGTAAAAGCCTTTCAGTGTTATGGGGGACTCTGTGTGTGAGTATTGTATTTCAATAACAGAAATTATAAAACAGAAACTATATAAATATCTCCCCAACAAATTGAGATTGTTAAAACTAAAGCTGAGCTCCTTTTCCTATTAATACCTCGCCACTGCCCACATTTCGCAACTTTAACAGCCTCCACCACTGAGATACAACATAGCCAGCTAACGCACATGGAAACATGTTAGTTTGCACCTTGGTGGTACTTTTCAGTCATGGTAAGCTAACATTCAAGAGCTAACATGACTGATAAATGCATCCATTTTTCCCATCAAGACAAGGTCCTTGAGGTAGATTTGATACTGACATCAGCACTTGGGGCACGTTTGCTCATCTTCAACATCTTTTTTGGTAAAATTCTAATTAATGCAACTGATCCTATTCTATTTGATATAGGTTCTTAAACTGTAGTCATCAATATGGTATCTGAGTGCATTCCAGTAGCGTGTTAAGCAACGTGACTACCACCTGTCACATGTGGTTCTATCTCTTTCCCTCTCCCCAGGGGAAAAATCGTGCGGGCAGCATAGGTATATGTTATGGATAGGTCAAAAAAATGCACCTTGCACTTGGAGCTGAAGATGTGAAGGTTTATGATGGTCTTTAGTTTCTGTGAGTTTGCCAGTCTCAGATTGGTCTCCAAGAAGCTCTGCCATCTGCACAAATGAGCTTTAGCCTTATGGTTGAAGGTTTCATTGAGTCAGGAGTTCCGTTGTCTACCACTATTCTGTTGTCTACCACTATTAGGGAATCTTTTAGATATGCTGGCCCCAGGCCATTAAGGACTTTGAGGATAAGGCCCAAGACCTCGCAATTGACTAGATATTTTATGGGAAACCAGTGTAGAAAGTGCAGGACAGGTTTGATGTGCTCACAGTAGCCTGTGTTGCAGAGGAGATGTGCTGCAGCATTCTGTACCCTTTGAAATTTCCCAAGGGCTGATGGCTTCATGCCCAAGTATACTGCATTGCTGTACTCTACACAAAAGGTGGAAAAAGTGTAACTGAGGCCAGGTCATTGTCTGCTAGGACAGGATGACTCTGCTAGCCAGCCAGCGATAGTAGAAAGTGTGTGTTATAGCAAATGCTGCTCTGTGAGAGCTCAGCATCAGCAAGGAATCTAGGAGCATTCCTCAACTACAGACTGAATGGCTTAGGGGTGTGTGTGTGTGTGTGTGTGTGTGTGTGTGTGTGTGTGTGTGTGTGTGTGTGTGTATCCGTCTTCAACTAAAGGAGCCTGCACTGTGGTTGCAAACTCTTGAAAGTGCTTTTCTCTGCCTATCAGTACTAGTGCTTCTTCCTTGCTTGGTTTCAGCTTTAATCAGCTATTCCTCATCCCTGAGCAGATCTTGTCCAAATTCTGGGTTATCTTGGTGATATGGTTGCATATAGAGAAGGATAGGTAGAGCTGGGTATCATCTGAATATTGCTGGCACTTGATCCCATGTCACCTTACCAGTTCACCCAGTGGTTACCCGTAATGTTTAATAGCACCTAGAGAGACCTGGTGAACCCAGATTTTTTTAATTTTGCCAAATTGGAGGCCTCGTTCCCAATATGACTCTTCATAGAAGAAATTAATATAGTTTCTGTGAATTGTTAGATTGCCCAGGGGATGACCTATGATAAAAATGTTTAATTTCACATTTTCCTCAATGAATAGATCAAATTTCAAGGTTGTAGCTCAAAAGATCAGTTGAATGTTGGCTATTGGACAAATGACATCTAATAAATGACATCTAATAAAAATGACATCTAATAAAAAGTTCAAATCTGTTGATTTTTAGTGCTTAGTGGCCTATAATGGATGAAAATAGCTAGAATGTTTGTTTTGTTTTTTAAAAAAAAAGATAATTTGAAAAATGGAAATTAAGGGCCAGTCAGTTACTTTATTACAAGTCAATGTGTGACAGTACGGTGTGGGAGGGGTTCTCCACCTTTTTCTTTCTGTGGCCCCGCATTATGTGATAAAACCTCCATGCCCCACCTGTGCCACTGCAACTTTTTTTCTGCATATAAAAGCCAGGGCAAGCATTAGGGGGTAGCAAGCAGGACGGCTGTCCAGGGCCCCACACCACAGGGGGCCCGAAAAGCTAAATTGCTTAGGCTTCGGCTTCAGCCTCGGGGGTGGGGCCCAGGGCTTCAGCCCCATGTCATGGGGTTTGGCTTTCTACCCTGGATCCCAGCAAGTCTAATGCCAACCCTGCTTGGTGGACCCTCTGAAACCTGCTCACAGCCCCCCAGAGCAGGGTAAGAATCACTGGGCCCCTGGATAAGAATCACTACAGTATAGTATGTTGGAAGATTAGCATATATTCTGTAATAGTGGTTAATTTTAAAAAGTAAACATTCTTAATCTGTAGACTTTGTCTACAATTGCTTGTGACATAGGAAAGAAAAGAATTTAAAATTACATTCTTAAATACTAAAAGTTTTATATATGATCCCACAGACAAAATATTGTTGGGAAAAGATTATCACAGCTAGTTGCACTGTGATACAAATTGAGGCTGAAGAAAATGATGTCTTAAGTGAGGCATGTCATAATATTTTTTTCCAATATACATAAAAAAAAATTAAGGAAGTGTGAGGAAATGTGATCCAGGAAAATACAATATGTGCAAGACATTTTTTTTTTTTAAAAGAACAAAAACGTCCTTAGTGACACCAGGTCATTACCAAAAACAAGACAAACAAATTCACTCTGGAAAACCTTGGACTACTTCCCAAGGCTACTTTTTGCCTGGTTTAAATAACACCCTGTTCTGTTAAAGTTCCTATACAAATGTTGTGTACAAATTCACCAATAAACAATAACCTTTCACTATGCTTTAAAAATATACCATGGTTGAAAATACAGGGCCATACTCTTGGCTGGCATAAATTAGCCTTTGATTTCTACAGATGTACATCAGTTTATATCAGCAGAGAATCTGTCCCATAGAATACAGTTCTCCTGTTTTTATATAAACAAAATTCCCTTGGAAGATAATCAGAGTTTCGTCTGCGTTAAGAGAACACAACTGAGCTGGTGATGGAACACACTATAATAATCCCCACAAAAAAGCCCTCTTCCTATTAAGTGTGTGTGTGTGAGAGAGAGAGAGAGTGAGTGAGTGAGTATGCAACTTAATAGAACATTGTACCTTAAAAACAAATCTCCTAAAGCCAGAGAATTCTAAGCTATGTTTATATATATTTTTTTAATCTAATCACTAGAAAATACTGAAATACAAAGATAAGGAGTTTCGGACAACGTTAGTTGAACCTTCATATCCTTGCTATCTTGTGCACTCACTAAGTGTCCCTGACAAAAACTGCAGTATCCAGCTGCTAGCTGGATAACTTTCTGAAGCTATCCTGTGAGGGGCTAAGCAGTGGAGCTCTGTAACTGGGAAGTGTGATGGGGCATCTGCCCCAGACTGGTGGAGAAAGTGTTAAAATCAGCCCTACTGACAGCAGACAGCCGGTCAGAGAGGAGCTGCAGTGAGTAGCCAATGAGGGCAGAGCAGGCTCATTTATAAAGAGAGCTGAATTGCAGAGGAGGCAGCTCCCTCTTGGGAGTCCAGGGAGAAGGACTTTTGCCCACAACTGGGGCAGGATCATCTCCAACTGTTGGGTGGTGAATATCCTTCATCAGGGCTACCCTATCAAATTCTTCTCCTTCCCTCCTCGTCTTCCGCCCAATGGCTGCCCTTGGACCCTTTCCAGGACCATCTCCACGAGGAAGTGACTGCCCTCCTCCAAAAGGGCACCATAAAACCTTTGCCATACCACTACCATGGCCATTGTTTTTATTCCCCCTATTTCCTTGCCCTGAAGAAAGGAGGTGTTCTTCATTCCATTTTGGATCTCTGCTCCTTGAACAAGTTTATTCACAAGTTTTGCATCAGGATGATCACTCTCCTCCTTATTATCCCTTCCTTCTCCCCATAGAGCTTGGCCTGTAGCTCTTGATATGAAAGATACATACTTCCACGTAGACATCCACCCTGCTCATCGCAAATTCTTCTGCTTCAAGGTGGGGAGTTCCCATGACCGATTCCATATCCTCCCTTTTAGAATTGCTGCTGCCCTCCCATGTCTTCATGAAGATCTTTGCTGTCATGGCAGCTTATATGCACCGCCTGGATCATTCCCTCTTCCCCTGTCTGGATAACTGGCTACTTATGGTGCCCTCTTGCTCCCATCTTCTTGCCACCATCCAGACCCTCCACACCCTCCTCGGCAGCTTGGGGATCTGCATCAATAAAGAAAAGTCGATCCTCGTCCCTACCTGCATGCTCACCTTCATAGAGGCACGCCTGTACTCTTGGCAGCCCGCACCTTTCTTCCCAGGGATCGCTTTACCACCCTCACTTCTTCTTGTATTGCTATGCTCTGACAGTACCGCAAATGTTTGTCCGTCAGTGCCTCTCCCTCCTGGGCCATATGGTGGCCTGTACCATGGTCACGCTGTACATCTGTCTCCATATGTGTTGCATTCAGCTGTGGCTCCACTCTGCAATCCGCAGTCAGATGGCCTGAACAAGCAGGTCATCATCCCTCCCGCTGTTTGGCTTACCTCATCTGGTGGTGCAACCCATCCGTTGTTCTACCAGGCATTCCATTCATGTCCTTCATGCCCAGCACCACTCTCAGCATAGATGCCTCACTCGTGGGCTGGGGGGTCAACCTTAACGGCCGCACGGCCCAGGATCTTGGGTCCCTAGTGGTTGTGTGGCTGCACATCAACGTCGTGGATCTATGGGCAAGTGACTGTCCTGCCAGGCCTGCCTGTCCTTCCTCCATTCCCACCATGTTCAACTGCTGTCCAACAACATGATGGCGGTTATCCATATCAACAGACAGGGTGGGGCTGGGTCTCCTTCCCTCTGCACAGAGGCCATCCATCCTTGGAACTGATGCTTCCAGCTTGCACACTGGAAGCATCACAGATGCTTGGACACTGTACATCTGGGCAGCAGCAACTCCCTGGTGGACAGCTCAGCTGGTCTTTCCACACCAACCACGAGTGGGAACTCCATGACTCTTGTCCATCTTTCATTGGTGGGGCATGCCTCACTGGGACCTCTTCATGACATCGGAGAACTGAAAGCTTCCTCTCTTCTACTTCTGGGGAGCCCTGGGCTCAGCTTTCAAGGCAAGGCCATTCTCATTCCCTGGACCGTGGATCTCCACTATGCCTTCCTGCCCATTTTCCTCCTTCCCCAGGTCCTGCGCAGAGTGCGGAAGGACCGAGTGATGGTTATCCTTATAACTTCCTCCTGGTCTTGCCAGTAATGGTACACCAATCTTCTCCACCTCTCTGCTCGCCCCCCAAGTCCTCTTCTGGCCCTCCTGGATCTCCTAACGCAGGCGCATGGCTGGCTGCAGCACCCCAACCTGAGTCTTCTCCATCTAGTAGCCTGGTATTTGGATGGAGCTTGTGTGTAGACCAGACTTGCTCCACCCCCATCCAAGACATGATCACTCGTAGCATACTCCAATCAACTGTTATCAAGCTAAGGGGCACTGCTTTACTATGTGGGCACACCACCATCACATCTCTCCAGACTCGTCTCCATTCCTGTCCTTCTAGACTACCTCTGTCATCTATGCCTATTGGGCCTTGCCCGTTCCTCCATCTGCATCCACCTGGCGCTCAGTGCCTTTCTTCCTCCTGTCAATGGCTTCTCCGTCTTCACTCATCCAAAGACCTCCTGCTTCCCATGGCCTTCTCAGTGACTTTTGCTCCGTAGGGAGGCCTACCCTTTCTTGGGATCTGAATCTGGTCCTCACTGGACTCACCAAGCCACCCTTCAACCCCCTTGCCACCTGCTCTCTCACTCATCTTTCCATGAAGGTTGATCTTCTTGGTGGGCGTCATCTCCGCAGGGTTCATCAGTGAACTGACAGCCATGATGGCAGATCCACCATTAACCAACTTTCACAAAGACACGATCTCCTTATGTTTTCACCCCAAGTTACTGCCCAAAGTGGCTTCCTCCTTCCACCTCAACCAAAGTATACACCTTCTGGTCTTCTGCCCTAAGCTGCATGCCTCTCCCAGTTGTGCAGAAGAAACAATATGAAAGAGATTTCAGACTGTTCTAGGCTTGATTCTGACCTTCAATGCCTGCCATTCTTCAGTCAGTCTAATGAAATCTTAGGTTTTTATGCATTAAATATTCAAAATTAAAAATCACTGAATAACATACAACAAGCGACGAAACCTGGCCTGCCATAACAGCATTAATAATCCCAATCCCAACTACCTTGAATCTAACCTCGTGGGATGATTCGCATGATTGGAGTGTTTAAAGTCTGTGATTATAATCTGTTCAGGAAGGGTAGAGTAGGTTAAAGAGGTGGAGAGGAGGCAATCCACATTAAAGACATCCTTATTTGTTATGATAAATCAGAAGCACGGGGTTAAAAATGCACCTGTATACATCTGCTAACTAATAAAGCCCAAGAGGCTTTGCTGATGGGGGTCTGATACAGACCACCAAATCAAACTAGAGAATAGGAGTCACTCTTTAAATACTAGTCTGTAATGTGTGGGGAGGGAGAGGGAATCTCTGTTGTTATGGGGACCTTCAGTTTGGGAAACATATTCTGAAAGATTTGTGCAGCCAGTAGTAAAACACCATCAGTTTCTAAAAATTAAAGATAATTTCCTAACACAAAAGGTATTGCAACCAACATGAGGTAAGTCTATTTTGCCACCTTATTTGGCACTGATAAAGGCTGATCTAGAAGTTGGTGGTTGCCTACGGACCAGTGATCTTGACTTGATTATATTCAGTGTGGACAGAGAGCTATCCCAACTAGGTAATATGTAGTTGTGGTACTTCAAAAAGGCTAATTTCCCAAAACTAAAGAAAATTATGAGCAAAATTGAGTAGGAGAAAAAAATTAGTTAGAAAAATGAGTGAAAATTGGGAGTTCTTTAAGAATAGTTTATTAAATGTTCTAACAGCCACAATTCCACAGTCAAGAAGGATGCTAAAGAAAATGGCTAAAAACTCATCTTGGTTCAGTGGCAAAGTGAAGGCATCAATTAGATATTTAAAAAGCAATATACATAATAATTGGGAAAAAGGGAAAATAGACAGCAATTGATATGAATTAAAAGTTATGAAGTGTAGAAAACTAATAAGGACATCAAGAAAAATCCTTGGCTGGCCAGGTTAAGGACAATAAGAAGAAGTTTACGTATATTAGGAAAAAAAAAAATCCAAGCAATGGTATAGGTTAATTTCTTGATGGAGATGGTAAAATTGTTAATGATACAGAAAGGGCAGAAGTGTTCAATAAATACTTCTGTATTTGGAAAGTACCAGGATGATGTACTTGTATCATTTGGGGATAAAGAATTATCTTCTAGTAGTACATTAGTAACTTGAAGATACATGTCAGACAACATTTATTAGGAATAAACATTTTAAAATCAACAGGCTGTGATAACTTGCACCAAAGAGTCCTACAAGAATTGGCTTAGGAGATCTCTGACCCACTGATGTTAATTTTTGATGTCATCTCTTGAATACCAGGGAAATTCCAGAAGATGGGAAAAATGCTAATGTTGTGCTAATATTTTAAAAAGGGTAAACGGGATGATCCAGGTAACTACAGGCCAGTTAGTCTGACATCAGTTCAGGGCAGAATAATGGAAAAGCTGACACTGAATTCAATTAATAAAGAATTAAAGGATATGAATGTTGTTTATTCCAATTAGCATGATTTCATGAAAAATAGGTCTTGTGAAACAAACTTGTATTCATTCTTTGAGATTATTCATTTGGCTGATAAAGGTAGATGTAATATAATTAGATTTTTGTAAGGCAGTTGCCTAGTACTACCAAATATTCCAATTTTAAAAATCAGCACTGTGCAAAACAATAGAGCATAGGTTAAATGGATTAAGAACTGGTTAATGGACAACTACTTTTTTTGAGATCTGTCAATGGGGAATCATCATTGAATAATAGCGTTTCTTGTGGGGTTTGGCAAGGATTGATTCTAGCCCCAACACTATTAAACATTTTCATCAACTATCTGAAAGTAAATTTAAAGTCATTGTTACTAAAATTTGCAGATGACAACAAGGTTAACAGAGTGGTAGTTAATAATGAAGACAGGGCAGTCATGCCACGTGATCTGGATTGCTTGGTAACCTGTGCCCATTCAAACAAAATGTATTTTTAATACAGCTAAATGAAAAGTTTTATACATCAAGGAAGGAAGAATGCATACCATATTTACAGCATGGGTGACTTTATCCTGGAGAACAATGACTATGAAAATTAATTTAGGAGTCGTTGTGGATAGTCAGTTTAAGGAAAGTTTCCAGTGCGATGCTATGGAATAAAGGGCTGGTTTATAAATGGGGAGTAGCAAGTTGGAGTAGGGAGGTGATACTACCTCTGCATACAGCAGTGCTGAGAATGATACTGAAATACTTGGTACAGTTCTGATGTCCACCTTTTAAAAAGGATGTTGGAAAAATGGGAGAGTGCGAAAAGAGCCACCCAAAATTATTCAATGTATTCAGGAGGTCAGACTAAATGATCTAATGATCCCTTCTGGACTTTCATCTCTAGAATCTATCAATCCACCCCTTCCCAAATGGCCAAAAGGTAAAACAGATGGGCTTAGTAGCGTGTCTGGAAGAATAACAATTTTAAGCTTTGTTGGGCTAAAACGTGGTAAGTGGAACCTTTTGTAGAAAATGCCCTGTAAGCAGTCTGCTGCCTTTTAAGCCAGGAGCTGTCTAGCTCAGGCACTATTATTCATTATAGCAGTGGAGCTATTGCATAGGAAAGAAGGCAGACTCACAGACAATAAGATTCTAAACCACTCAGAGCTTTATAGGTAAATCCCAACACTTTAAACTCCACCCTATAAATTTACTGGCAGCTGGTACACATTACAGAGCACTGGTTTAATAGGCTGTCACTCTGTTTGACACATCATTTAACAAGTGGGCATTTAAGAGCTGCATTCTGGCCTAATTGCAGTTTCTGGATATTCTTCAAGTTGTATCAGTATGTAGCACATATTCAAATTAATCCAGTTTCAATGTGAGAAAGGCGCGGATAACTGTAATGAGGGCTGCACCTGAAAGGAGAGGTCTCTTCTTGCCAGGAACAGATGGAGAAAAACACCATTGACCACAGCTGCAACCTGAGCATCCAGAAGCAGTTCAGAATCTAATGAAGGTCTTAAAATGCAAACCTGTTACGTAAGGATCAGTCAGGCGTGCAGCTTGTGATACTAACGAGAAATTAAAACCCTAACATTTTTTATGCATTGTGGGGAAAATTTTCCTGCATGGCAGTTTTTGCACACTCAATTTTTAACATTGGATTCTGGTTGTACATTAGCTGAAAGTGCTGTGCGATTTGTTATGTAATACAAATATATATCCTTTGCTCTCTGAATCAGTCCCATCAGTAATTTATAATTTCACTTTTACTCAGAATGTTTGGCTTCCAAAGATGATATAAAGAGGGGAAATATTAATTCTATAATTAGGTATTTTATAATTCAGTATCAATAATATTTCCTCCCAAAATAAAATTGTATATGATTTTAACAGCTTCCTTTAAGATTTCCATTGAGTGTTATCTTACCTGTGTTTGTATTCTAGATGGTAAATGTTTCATGTCAGAAATTATCTTTACTTGTGTCTTATCTGTTGCTTAAAATAAAATAAAATAAATCTAGATACTATCTGAATGGTTGTCTTTGAAGTTCACTATTACATCATTGCAATTTTTGTGGTATGATGAATGTTTTTATTTTTATTTCCATAATGAAAACAAATGACTTCTAACTGGCTTGCATGTTGCTTTTTATAGATAGTGGACCTATTATGGAATGTTGGTGGTTTTCAGTGTAACATTTAGTTAATATGTAGAGGTTCAATCCTGCCTCCCTTATGCACATGAGTAAGCCCCACTGACTTCATTGGGACTGCTCACTTGGGTGTGGAGTTGTAGGATTGGGCTAAAATATTATAGCTACTGGATCAAGTAGGTCACCTTCAAATTAGAAGTTCATAATAGTTAATGGACACAATTGTTTCCTACACGTATAACAAAAGAAAGTATTAAAATAGCACATGCAGATTTCTAGTGGGCTCTGGAAATAAATTAATGTTTCCCAATGATCTCTGTTCTAGTGAAGGAAGCCCTTCTCCCAGAAAGGAGCTGCTTCATAACATAGACCCCATGTTTGTGGACACTTCTCCATGTGAGTATACAATTCATTGCTAGTCATATTATATAGACATATAGTTTGATATCTGTCTAATACGTGTTGTTTTCCCCTCAAGAAAAGTTTCACCTTTTGTAGGTGAAGAAAGGAAATACTTACTTGCAAATGGAAGGCATCCTAAGTCACTGCCTTAAAATGGAGTTGCAATAATCGCAACTATAGTGTACTGTTAACTATAGCCTAAATCATTGCCGGGCTGTGCTCTTCATTTCCCAGTGTTCTGAAGCACTTCAATGCAAAGAATAATATACTGCAGGCTGTGGGGTTATTGAGAGAAAATCACATGCCTCAGGTGTACAGTAAGACCAAAGTGCCTCCTGCACTCAAGATTAGAAGTTATCTCCTAATATCCACATGTCCTGTGGTGTTCTATCTATAATAAGATTGTATTATTAACAGAGGTGAAAGTAAGCCACTGCGGGGAGCCCCAGGCCCTTTAAAGCGCCACCTGAGCCCTGCTGCCGGGGCTCCGGCAGTGCTTTAAAGGGTCCGGGGCTCCCCGCAGCAGTCAGAGCCTCTGGCCCTTTAAATGGCTGCCGGAGCACTGCCACTGCTGGGGTAGTGGCAGCAGGGCTCTGGCGGTGCTTTAAAGGGCCTGGGACTCCCTGCAGTGGCAGGAACACCGAGCCCTTGAAATCACCTCCTGGGCCCTGCTGCTGCTACCCAGTCCTAGCCCGAGGCCTACTGCTCGGGATAGCAGCGGCAGGGCTCCCTCGGTGATTTAAAGGGCCCAGAGCTCCACAGCGGCCAGAGCCCCAGGCCCTTTAATTTGCTTCTGAGGCCTGGGGCTCCCAGCCGCCTCTGCAGCTGGTAGCTCCAGGGTGATTTACTTTCACCTCTGATTATTGACCTTGCAAATGGAAAACTTTCGTTTGTAAAAGGCTGACATTCCAAGCCTCGTGGCTGCTTTTGTGCCATTCTAACATGAGTTGGAGGCTTTGTTAGCAAGTCATGCTGCTCTCTAAATGCTTTGTTTTATAATTCAGCATTTGGTAAGGACTAGGAGCTCTTTAAAACGGGGATTACTCATGGAGATTTTCATTGGAACATGACTCTCCTGGAGATTTTGAAGTTTTTATGTTAATTAAATTAAGATATACAGTAATATATTGAGAGCTAAACACTGACTGAAGAAAGTCAGTGCAGTGGAGATAGTGGCATGTAACCTGTGAGCCTGGCGCATGTCATACTGTAGTAGCTGGATGGAATGGCTTAGGATAGGCTGCCACAATGTACATCTGGCTCTGTGTTGCTTCTCCTCTAAGCAGGAGCACATGATCTCACCTTGGCTAGTCACTGCTCCTTGTGTGATGATAGCATACATACTGGCCGTGCCAGTTTCCCTCTACGGTAGGCCTGCACAACTCATAAAGCGGCGAGGGCCATATTACTCCAAAGAAAACAGCTGAGGGCCAAAACCCCTTGGCCCCGCCTAAATACCCCCCCCAGCGCCATCCACTCTCCCCCCCCCCGAAATACATCCCCCAGCCCAGCGCTGCCCGCCCCCACAGAAACAACCACACCCCCTGCTGAAGTATAAAGCCTTGCTGCCGCTGCCTGCTTGCCCACTTGGCTCGTCATCCCCCCATTAAATAAGGGGAGGGGAAAAGGGGGACAGTTTGAAAGGATTTTCTGAGGCCATGAACTAAGGGGAGGGGAAAGGGGGGCAGTGTGAAGGGATTGGACGTGACTGTCCAACACACAAACACAGGGGCTGCAGGGAACCGGGGGGGGGGGGGAGGTCCCTGGACCGGGCAGCAGTCGGGCAGGGCAGGTGCCACGCACACGCACACACACACCCCCCTCCTCTACCTTCCCCAGTGATTTCCTGGCCGTCCACAGACAGATCAAAGCCCCCTGTCCCCGATAACTAAGGAGGCTGCCCTTGGACCAACCAGTGCAGTAGACACCCCGCCCCCAACCAATTTGAGGGGGTCTTGGCACAATCCCCCCCGCCTCCCAAGCTGCGGCTCAAGCCCAGGCCGAGTGCCCCTCCCGTCGTTTGGCACTTACCGGCTCTGCCTTGTGCCCAGCGGTTTCTGCCTCAGCAAGCCCCGGAAGTGAGGCACCCGTTGTATGCCAGGCAGGAGGAGTGGGAGACGGAGACGTGCACTTCTGGCTGTTAGGGCAATTGGAGCGTGGTGCATGGAGCTATGAGATGGGCCTCCCCCTGCAGGCAGGGGGAAAACCCAGCAGCCCCACCCCACCCCACCCCACGCCTGTGGGCTGCACAGTGAGCCTATGTGGTCTGCAGGCAGCCTTGGGGCCACATGTTGTGCAGACCTGCTCTACGGAATGCTCTGTAGGCTGGTACAGCCCTGAAAGCAGTCCTTGTAGGCTATCGTGCCCTGGTATGTTGTCACGGAGGCATACTTTAGAGCAGGGGTCTCAACCTCAAATGACCACGAGGGCCCCATGAGGGCTAGTTCATTGGCCTGAAGGCCGCATCACTGACACCGCTGATCTCGCTGCGCCCGGCCCTGCCCCCACTCCACCCCTTCCATGAGGCCTCGCCCCTTCCCTGCCCCCATTCCAACCCCTTTCGTGAAGTCCCCACCCCAACTCCGCCCTCTCCCTGCCCCCAAAGGGAGCATGAGGGGTGTGGCGGGAGCTCAGGGCAGGGAGTTGAGGTGCAGCAGGGGGTTGGGGTACAGGCAGGGGGCTCAGGGTGCAGAAGGGGTGTGGGATACAGCAGGGGGCTCAAGTCAGGGGGTTGGGGTGCAGGAGGGGTGTGGGATGCGGCAGGGGGTTCAGGACAGGGAGCTGGAGTGTAGCAGGGGGTTGGGGTGCAGGTAGGGGGCTCAGGGCAGAGGATTGGGGTGCAGAAGGGGTGTGGGATGCAGCAGAGGGCTCAGGGCAGAGGTGCAGGCAGGGGGCTTAGGGTATGGAGTTGGGGGGCACGATGCAGGAGGGCTTCAGGCTCTGGGGTGGCAGCGGCGCACACGGGCCAGGGCAGGCTGCTGTTCCCCTGGCACCGCTCCCGCTCCGGGAAGTAGCTGGAACCATGTCCCCGCATCCCCTGGGGGAGGGGGGACTCAGGGCTTCACACACTGCTTGCCGCATCTCCAGGTACCTCCTCCGAAGCTCCCATTGGCTGCGGTTCCCCATTCCTGGCCAATGGGAGCTGTGGGGGGGGGGGGGAGAGGCAGTGCCTGGAAGCCCTGGCAACACACAAATGGAGCCCTCTGTTTCTCCCACTCCCCAGGCCACAGGGATGTGATGCCATCCACTTCAGGGAACGGCACGGGGCTTGAGGGGGCAATCCTGCAGCTGTAGTTTGCACACCCCTGGCTTGGAGGTAGCAGCCCGCAGGCCGCGTGTTTGAGATCCCTGCTTTAGAGACTACCTCTCTCCTTGTGTGGTACTGCAGTGGTTGAACTCAGCTGAGATGCCCAAGCTAAGAGATTCCAGATATAAATCTGGAAGAGGTCTGGAGGCAAGAAGCTTTCAATGTAGAGTCATAGGCTCAGGAGCTCACACTCCACATTGGTTCAACAGTGCCCAGGATGGCTGAGGTTTAATGCTAACTGCAAGCCTATCGTATTTATTCAGGATCTCTCTGTGGTGGTAAATTAAGGGGAGTTATTGTATTGGTGGTGAGACGTGAATGATCATTAAAATTGAAATTTTGTACGTCTTGTGCTTCAGGCACATTAAAAAGAAATTAAGTTCATAAATACTTACCCAGATGCCCTTATTTACAACATGTGGCTTCCCTACCTTTTTTCCGTGCTGTGTCAGCCTACACCACCCATTTGGCCATCCAGCACCAATTGCACATATGTTCAGGAAAAGACAGGACTAAGCCTTAAATATGTAACCTTTCAGCTCTTTCCCTAACTTTAATTTTAATTCTCAAAAGGGTTGTTTAGAGTAAGTAGCTATACAGTTGCTAGATTTTATCAGTTTTGATAAATATTATAAGTATTTTCTCAGGTACCTTATAGGTGTCAAAATCATCATTTCTTCATCTAATACATGAGAAACAGTTTTGTCTGACACAACAGAGCATATTAATTTATATTACAGCCTTAAGCAGTCTTGGGTCTGGCCTATTCATATTTGGTTTAATTTTTTGCATGGTACTGAACGCCCACAACTTCTCTTAACTTAATTGCAGATTGAAGGAGCTGTGTACTTTGCAAGACAAGCTCATTATCTGGTTAGTGATTCTAGTTTTGACAGTGATAATGTAGTAAGATTCTCCTATAAGGTCATAAAAACTCAATGTATATAATTTTATGTCTGTGTTAATAAACATAAATATATTTGTACACATCTCAGCCTGTCTCTCCTTAAGCTTCCTTTATTTTTTATTTTTCAAAAAGAGGGATGACATGGTTGGAAGGATAGGCTAGAACACTGATTTTGGCAGCTATGTTTTGAATACACAATGTGGGTAAAGGGAAGAGGGACACAAAATTTAGAATAAACCTAAATTTACTATGGCAAAAACTGACCTTGTTATTTTTCCATTCTCTCCCTTCTCCAACACTGTTGACTATATGGCCATCCTGTGTCATATAGGTCCATAAACTGGGTGTTGTTCTTGGTTTCCTTTTCATTCTCTACACACTATACATCCATGCTGTGTTCAGAACTTGCCTCCGCTGAGGCAACACTTCTGAGACTCCTTTCCTTTCTAGCCATTTCATCCCCTTCTTTATTACTGAGGCCACCTTATCTTTGGGCTTCCTGACATTCATTTTGCTCCTGTCTAGGTCCATTCAAAACACTTCTGCTAAAATCATCTTCCTGACCCATTCTTCTGACCATGCCCCCAAGGTGTAGACATTGAAATAGAAAAGTTAAGGAGAGGAAGTTGAGGGGCAGATTTTGTCTTCTATTCTACACTGTCAGTGTACAAAATGTGGAATAAACTCTGCATATTATTTGAGGGCCTGGCAGCAGAATCTGTACTTTAACAGTTGAATTGGCTGGCTTTTTTCTAGCCACTGGAAAATATAGATCTCATGATCAACATGTCCTCTGCAGTTATGATTGCTAACCAGGAAAAGAGGAGGCAGGAAGCCAAACAAAAAGACTTTAATTCAACGTACATTCTTACTAGATTACCAGTTGAAACAAATGGATATGGAACAAATATTATTGGACATAAGATTGTGAACCTTAGCTGGAATAACTTGCACTCACAAAGCCTCTTTACATGCTGAAAACTGTTTCAGTACACCATGAGGGAGAGAACGTGGCAGAATAGAAAATGCTTATACAGGATGTTTAAAATACATATTGATCAAGTATGTCTCATTATTGGCCTCAGTACAAGCCAGGAGTTCAGTGAGAATTGGGAGGGGTGGGGTGAGTGTTTTCATGTATATATGTTTCTGAACCAAAAAAACCCCTACATTAAACTGGAGTGAAGGTTAAGAATACTTATACATAGAGATGATAAGCGCTATGGGAATGTTGTAATTATCCAGAAACCCCCCCTCAGATATTAGTAACCTGTGGGAAGTTAATGCTGGTGACAAGAAGAAAACTGAAGCTTTTGAAGTAGGCTGCCGACAAAGACTCTTCCATATTTCCTGGATGGAAAAGAAGACTAATGCTGATGTTAGAAATATTATTGGAGAGAAGCAGACCCTGATGTCGGAAATTAATGTATGCAAACTTGTGTACTTTGGAAATAGCCTTGAGAATGTTATTATGGAAGGCGTGATGAAGGGTCATTGTAGTAGGGGACAACTAGCAAAGAGATGGATGGATGGTATGTGGCAGATCACTGGAAGGTCTGCTGCTGAGTGCTTGAAGTTAGTGATGGACCGTAAGGGCTTCTGAAAATTCTGCTATTATGTCACCGATGTTCAGACATGAATACGTGGATTTACTCTTTTAGTAATCCATGAGATTGATCCTTAACATGTTTAGATGAACTCAGTGTTTAAAACTGTGTGACAGGATGGTCAGTCTCTATTTTTAAAAGGCCGCTTGAATTATTTTTTGCTTACAGATGTAGTTCTTTCCTGTTCTGGGTGATGTAGTTTTGTGTGATGTGAATGAATATGATGTGATGCATTAATTGTTGTGGCTTGCTTTCTCTCTGTTCTACCTGAAATATCAGGAAAAGGGCAAATATTTACACCTGTGTAAGAGCTACTGTTGGTGATTACTATTCACTGGAAGAGCCAGAGTACCCAAGCTCTGCTGCAGGAACAGGTAGAGCAGGTTAACAAACAGGAACCTACGGCACAGGAAACAGAATAAAACAGCCCCCTCAGGAGGAAGGAGATAGCTAGGGAAGCTCTGATTCAGAGCTGGCTAATGAAGCTTGCATAGTTGGGAGGTCAGAGCCTTATATTGATTATACTTAATTTATAGATAGCTGGGAATGGGGGTGTTTTCTGGTCCCTTTCCCCACGGGACTATTAAATTCAACTTCTTTTTCCTTAAATAGAGCAGCCTCTAATAGTTTAAAAAGTCAGTGTAATTAAGTGATCATACATCTCTTTGGTCTTTGGAATATTTGACTTGTATGAGACCAGTATTTCTTGGCACATCAAGAATAATATGTATTTGGAGAAGATGCTACATGTCATAAAATTTTTTCTACATAATTTATTTAAGAAATGTGATCATGTAATTTAAAAAATGTACTATACTGTAAAATGCATGCACACACCAAAGGTGGAGTTAATGTTGCATATGCTTTCTTAATGTTGTTTCCTGATTTGAGTGTTTAAACATGTAATGTATATGTTCTTTTAGTATACCTTTTTTTTTTCTTTACTAGATCGTGGGGGTATATATCTCTCTATGCATACAAAACCGATATTGCATATCTCTGAAAATGCAGCTCATGAGGTTCTCCTATTGTGCATGTTTCTGATTCTGCATTGTGTGACTTTGGGCTGAAATAGGAAAACTGTCTCTGAGCTTTGCCCTCTCATCTCTAATTTTTTTACACCGTATAATAGTTATTCCTAGTAGGAATGCACACACAAGACGTTATTGATCTAGTTGTCACTCAGTTGCTTACAGTAAATTAGTTCAACAGAAAACTAGGTTAAAGATTGAAAATATTGACTGCTGTCACGATTACAGGGCCTCCTGTTGTCTGATCTCTGAGTGCACCCCCATAGGTGATGGTCCTTATGCTTTTACCTCTCCTGGAGTGATATGAGATTCTCCCACATGTAGACTGGGCCTTGGGTTACAGTACGCCATGGATCCACTGTGGTTACTCCAGCAGGTCCAAATGGGTTCGGCTCCTGCTGTTCTTCCCTTGGGGAACTTATAACCAGTGGTAAACAAAGTGACTAGAAAACGCTAAACAATACCTTGATTTAAGAGGGTTAACTGTAGGAATAAAGCATAACAAGAGAGAAATATTTTAAAAGAATACATAGGCTTGCATGCAGACTATCTTACCTGAAGACTTGCCATCATTTGTCAGAGACTATAGACAGGCCTCCCTTTGCTGTCTCTCCCAAATAACAGACCTGCCTTGCCTTGAGAGCGAATGATTTTTATCCAGCTGCAGTTTGTTGCGCTCCACTGGGAAGTCAAGCCAGCATCCTCCAGGCCAGTTTTCTTGGTAACAACCCCCAAGTGTTTGTAAGGGGTGTCTTATTCCAATCCATTGTTTAATTTGCCTGTTTGTTTTCCTGCAGCCCTGTTGATTTAACCCTGTGTACTCCTACAATAAACATTCCAATAATTAGGTCACAATATTATATTAATAAATTAGTACAGAGCAGTCCCACGTCCTTCACAAGCACATAAAAGCAGAAGATTAAAACAAAAAGTCTAGTTCTTTCAGGTCTTTTTTTCAATTAGAACAGTTCCATTTGAAAATTCACTTGAAATTTTTTTTTAAATAACTCAACAAAATTGCAAACAGCAGAGGCAATATTATATTGAATTTAAATAGTACACATTCCTCTGTAATGTAATTATTGAGACCCCAAATAAGGTGCAGAAAATACTTTTAAAGGTACTATAAATTAACAGCACTTGTGTCTTGAAAGAAAATTGCAGAAAATCTCTTACTTTTTTTTTTTCAATTTTGCTTCATCCCTTTAAAAAATAGCTTTCCAAATTTTTTGATGGTTTGGCAGCAGGAAGAGTGATGTCAGCTCTTTCATTGTGAAAGATCTGCTTTCTTTTAAACAGCCTTATGGCATTTCATCAAGTTTTGGTGATTCAGCTGAATTAAAAACCAACTGTATTTGAGTCTAAATTCCCCTAACTGCTAAACCAAACATATTCCTTTCCACAGAGTCATCACTAGATGGCCTGCCTTCAAAAAGCACTGAAATTCTATATCCCACAGAATCAGAATTAAATGACACAGTGAAAGAAAATGTACCCTTTAATTCGGAATTGTTAACCAGAATCTGTCAGTACCCTCTGTATTATCTCTTAATCTGACTAGCTAATTCATTAATGAAATGCAGAGTTTTACAAAATCTTGTAGATTATTTTCAGGGAATCACTTTCTCCTCCTCTTGGATAAGCAACTTGAAATTTGTTTTCATCAAGTGAATTTAAAGGATAGGGTTTGTATCCAAAAAAAAATGTTGATGGGTGGGGTTTTTATATTCAAGAAACTTTCACCTTCGTTTAAAATTCCAGGCTTACCATAAACTAGAACTTCAAAGGCATAATAAAACTGTAGGCCTACTAATTGTAGTCAGTTTATTTTGGAGAAAAAACATCCTTAAAGGCAGAAATCCAAGACAGAGGAATTCTGAGTTGTAAAACCATTTGTGACTTTTCTTCAAGCTCTTACTTGCTCTGAGCAAAATTAATCAACATTTATTCTTCTTGCCATTTGAAAAAAGGCATTACCTCATACATTACACTATTAATTGCCAAAATAAATGGTTGCATACTAAGGGGTTAGGTCTGTTCTATGGGGGCAAAAGGGGGAAGTAGGACACTCATAAAGTCTATTATGAAGGAGAAACCACTTCATTTTTGGTAATACTGTATACATCGACATTAATTCATAATGAATTGTATTAGAGTGGCCATAGCATTATATAATATATCTATCTAAATACAAAAGAATTCATCTTGATTAAGGGACACTGTAGACTCCTTTAGGCCCCAGTTTTTACTTACTGTGGCTGGGTGAAAGAAGATTCTGTGAGTCATTACAAAACAGGATTGATTTCTGCATGTTCTATTCCTGATTATCGCAAGTTTTGCAAATAAAAAATGGGGGGTGGGGGTGGGAACAACCCCCTATTAGTGCAGTCAATAGCAGCTTGTGTGTGCAGCAGGTATGTGTAGGGATGAGCAATCTGTGTGCTTTGACTAGGATAAACACAGTTAATGTGTATGCTAGATTAATACCTTTCAAAGAATCAAAATATGAACAAGTTATTATTTTAGTGTAATCAGCTGCTTGAGTTGACTGTTTGAAATGGGGAAATGATCCGGAATAAGTAACAAAACAAAAGAACAGTTCCATTCTCTGTGCTTCCCGGAACATCTGCTTGTTTGGAAAAGTAAAATGCACCAAATGCTTGTCAGCTAGCCTGTGTTGCCTTATTCTTACCAAAATACTACAAATCCAAATAATCTATCATTTATTACAAGGCATTGCCTTACCTCTCCTCAGCATCTTAGTTTGAGCCATTGTCCAGCATAGGTACTGGAACTAGGAGTGCTGGGAATGCTGCTGCACCCCCGGCTTGAAGTGGTTTCCATCATATACAGGATTTGTAGTTTGGTTCAATTGCTCTCAGCACCCCTGCTATACAAATTGTTCTAGCACTTCTGTTGTCCATCATTCCTGTGGTCACCCAGATCCCATTCTTTTTTTCCTTATAGTTCCACTTCACCATTTGTCCTTTATGGGTAGCAGCATCTTTCCTCTTAATAATACAAAGTATTTACATAGTGATTTGCATCTTCAGAATGGTTCATGAACATTAACCCTTACAGTTCACCTGGGAGATGAATGAGTGTTATCCCTGTTTCAGAAATGAAGCTAGAGAGGGTAAGAAATTTGCCTAAGACCACAATGCCAGAACCATGATTAGAGTTCAGGAGTTCCTGTCTTCTAATTCTGGGCATATACCACTAGACCACACACACCTCTTTATTGCCAGTATATACTGTAATATTTCTTACATTTATACATATCTCAATGTAAAGGCTAAACTACGTTTTAAAATAAAATACCTCTGTGTTGGGAACCAGTCAAGTGTTAATCTGCTGCAGAATATCAGTGTCAAGTTGTAAACCTCTTAGCCTTCCCTGGGAAGGCAGAGACACTGTAATTGAATACTGTGGCTTACCTGACACACCTTAGACTGCAGTACTGCAAATGGGTGTTTCTATTTCATATTTGAGACCAAAGGTGTCCTTTTGATATTTTTAAAAGATCTAAAACAAATACATCTAAATGCGCCTAAAATATAACTGTTTCATAGATTAAAATTAAGATTTCAAATACCCCTATATTTTTTACATTTTTGACAGGCAGAAAAAAAACCCACACACTTATTTTTAATGATCTGCAGTGATACAGGGCCTCAGTCAGAGCACAGAGCTGAAGGGTAGGTGGGGCTGCGTGCTCATGTATATGTGAGTGAAGAAGGGCTACATATTAAATCATAATGTTGAATTTTGTGGAGTCTGAAATCATAGAAATTATTCATAAATTTACTCTTGTTCTGATTTACTGTAGTTTTTTTCTAGTGTTTAAATTGTGCCAGGTAAAATGTAATACCCTGAGTGAAATCCTGGTCCCATTGAAGTCCACGGGAGATTTTCTATTGACATCAGCAGGGCCAGGACTTCACCATCTGTATTTATTATTCTATTTTCAAAGATATAATCAATTAAAAAAAAATTAGGGAGCAGAATAATTTGAAAAAAGCGAATGTTTTTATGTTGACATGTCCCTTGAAGCTTCAGAGAACACACAGCCTGTATTATACCAGGTTGGTGCTGTTAATCTTCTATTCCAAATCCTTCATCTAGACTCAAAACGGCATGGTGTACCAACTAAAATCACCATGAACGAGTGACGAATAGTGGGATATGAATCTAAGTGTCCAGAGTTGTAGCTCAAGTAAATGAGTTAAGATAGTTTGAATTCCTTGTATAAGTATAGCACACAGTTATGTGTTATTGACATGACAGTAAGAAATTATAGTCTGGATAATGACCAGAGACCCTGATCAGTATTCCATTAATTCTTCAAAGGTCAAGGTCATGGCTATTCCTCAAATAGTCTTATTTTAATAAAGTAACTGAAAATCTCAGAGTTTTGCAAAAAATTCATTATCACCATAAAGTAGCAAAAAAGGTCAGAAAATGTCTTTCCTCAATGAAGTAGCAAAAATATCTTATTTCTTCAATAATTCATTGCCTTAGAGAAGCCAAGAAGAGTCCTTGACATTTCAGCTTCCTCCTCCTTCATGGGAAATAATTGTTTCATATATCATGGAATAAAAAATGACAATTAATAAAAAAAATAAAAAGATACACACAAACTTTGCTAGTCTGGGAGCCATCTGCATTTATAAAAGAGTATATTATAGTGGTCAGGGGGTTCTAATGAGTTTTCAGCTTTTATCTGGAATGAGTAGTAAACTGGTAATGAAGGCTGTACACCCAATGACACGTGCAAAAAATTTTAAAATAAGAAAAGAGAAGAGGAAAGAATTTTCATACAGCTGTAACTGGAATGGGAAACCATTGTTGGCAAAGAACTATTGAAATCTTTTACGAATGAGTGGAAACATTCTGGAAATAATTTTTACCAGCATTAAGGGGAAAACTGTAGGTTTTAAATGATTTAGCAAAAGAGTAAAAATTATAAATATTTTAGCTGCATTTCTGTAGAGAATAGCCGTATTGTAGATGGCACAGATATATTACAGTCCAAATGGACTTAGTACCTTAAAACTTCCAGAATATATACAATTCTTTCGACATTGTATCTTGGGTCACCAAGTTTTTGAAATGTTTGTGATACATGGGGAAGGGCTTGGTGTGTTAAGAAGTTTAGAATATCCACACAGGCTCTATTGTTCTTTAAACTGTAGCCCTTTTGGAAGCACTAACCATGAAGAAGCTATTTTGCTGTCATGTTGATTGTTTATTCTCTTACAGAGAGAGAACATTAAGTAAACATTTTATGATCCAAAGATACCACAGAACATTTATCTTTAGTTTTATTAGGAGTTTTCCTGTAGCATCTTATAGGAAGAAAAAAACTTTTAGCTAGAAGTAATTTATTAGCCTGCTTTTTGTAAAATTAAAAATGCATATACATTGATATGTATGTAAAACAGATTAATCACAAACTAGTGCTATTTTTACATGAAACACCATTTTATACTGTTTAAATAGTGGTACTGTATATAATATCAAAATGACTATAATTGCAAAATGTCAGTTATTAAACTCAGACACTAGAGGTTTTTAATTTAAAACTAACTTTTTCCATTGTAAAGCACTTTGTGTCTCTGGATTTCCTTATAGATTTTATTTCAGAAAGGATAGGTTTGCAATGGACTCAATCAATTGCAAATTAGTTATACAGGGCAAATGTAAAGTTTAGCATAAGAAAATATTTCAAGATGTTCAGTAGGGGCCAAAAGATGAAGTCAATGGGAGTCTTGATATTGACTTCAGTGGAATTAGGAATTGGCCTCGAACTGATAGTTGAAACCAGAAAAAAGTGCAGGCTTTGTTATACAGCCAATTTTTATTTAATTCTCATTAAATATACAACGATGTTGTATCTTTTTTAACAACTATTTTTTCTGCAGTTGGTATTTTGATACCTATCTTCCCTCTGTAAAAACTCCCTTAATAAAAATGTACCTTAGTTGCAGAAATAAAGAGTTCTATATTCATTTCAGGCAGAAGAAAATATATTGTAGAAGTGTTATAAAGCCTATATTTCAAGGAATGACAGACTAAACATTTATACATCACATCTTTGTCTATTGTTTAGGTTGTAATTATTGCTATATATGTTTTTAAAAAAATAAAATCTATACACTCTGCTTAGGATTCTGAAAGCATCTCTATTAAAGAAAGCAGCAAAGAGTCCTGTGGCACCGTATAGACTAACAGACGTATTGGAACATGATCTTAGAATAAAGTTAGAATAATTCTTGTAGGTTAAGTCTCCTGCTCATTCATTTGTGGGGACATTTTCCAGAGCACAAATAGAAGTTAAGTGCCCAACTCCTACTGACTTTCAATGGGAGTTGAGCACCTAATGGCTATTTGAGTTTTGAAAATATCCCCCTCTATTTCATCTGTTTAAAAAAGCTTTTTTGTGTTCGTTTTTCTCCATCATGTTATGCTCTAGCCTTTGCTTAGTTAATGTGTACTGATATTGTCTTTGTCCTTCCTTTGCCTCCCATATTCTTTTCTTCCCCTTTGTTTAATTAGTTCCCTCTTTTCTTTAGGGATCTTGCTTGCAATTTTGTGCTGCTCATCTCAGAGGCACAGTGCACAACTTGCAGTCCAACAGCCAGGACAGTGTGGGCTAAGGTAGAATTAAGCCAAGGTTGTGTTTACCCAATTCTGGGCCAGCACCATAACTCTGAGAACCTGATGGTGCTCCTTAAGTTTCAGATGCCTGTCTCCAGCTTTCTTTGAATGGACGTGCAGCCCACAATTCCTGCAGTGCTCACTGTACCCTTGTATCACTGACATGCTTGTTCTTCCCCCCTGCAGGTCCCCTATTCCCAGGCTTGTGTCAGGATCTTTGTAGGCCAGCGTAAAGTTACTTTCTGCAAAGCCTGGGCAGGGAGAAATTCTTCTCTGGCCAGATCTGAGGCTTTAACAGCTGCCACAGAATAAAAGAGCTGTAGCAGAGGACAGAATCCCTCACCATGTATTGTATATCTTTATTGGGAGGCACCAAGCACACTCAGCAATAGTGCTGTTAAAATAATAAGCAAATGAGACAAGGAAAAAGGAGTTCAGTTTCTCAAATTATAAGTAGAAGACACTGTAATATTCAAAAACTCATGGTGTCAAATCTCTCAGATCTGCAAATGTTGGTTGATCCCACTGTCCTTTAATTTTTTTTCTTTTTTAGTTTTAATTCCTCAGTAAGCTTGTGTACCTCTTTCTAACAATGTGTTCATGACCGCAGTCTCCACTGCTATCTATGGATGTCCATTTATTATTGTTGTTTATTTTATTAACCAAAAGAGCTTACAGAATAAAAATTTTTAAAGCATCTAAGCAACTTAGGCTTGTAAGTGCCATTTTGAAAGGTGATATAGGCATTTTAGAGCCTAAGACCTCCTTGACTTGCCATGTCAACCTATATCCCAAACTGCCTAAACCATTAATGAAAAATTTACCCCCAGTTGAAAGATGCAACAGAGAGATGAAGGTTAGGAGAAGGAGGACAATAAACAAGTGGTCAAGGTGACCAGCTAACGTATCTTGCTAGTACAATTCTTGATAACACAACTGTGTTTCTTTTTTAGTCTTCATATTAAGTATCCACTGTGTAAAACAATTCCTCATGAACTCTTGGTGTTCTCTTAGCTTCACTTCATTTCGTCTTGTCAGATATATCTGGTGATAGCAGAACCTTCAGACCTTTTCCCATCCCCACTTATAACTCTGCATTATTATTATTGCATTCTCCTGTACCTTTTTCATTTCTGTAATATCCGGTCTGCAGTGTGGTGCCCTCAACTGTGCACAGTTTTCAGTGTATGATCTCCTATTTTGGGTTGTCTTCTGGGACACTTCTTGCTCAAAATATATGGTATATTAGGCAATTGGAGGAGATAGTGAAGTGATTTGGGTTGTGGTGCTGTCATTGTGTGAATTACATACAGTTCTATGTCTAAAGGTATGCAGTTCTGTCTGTCCTTCTCGCCCAGAGGATGCAATGTGCGTGGCTTTCTCAGTGACCAGCAAAGATACTGAATTGAATAAACGTTCATTCGGACATATTGCAAAGAAGAACAAGGTGTTGCTGGTTGATGGAAGGAAGCAACTTCATGGCAGGGGTTGGTCTCTGCCCAACCTTTGCCAATAAAATTCACAAAGTAGGGGTGCTCTTATATCCCAAGTTGTTCTGAATACCACAGGTGGCACTTATCTTTACTGTGATTGTTTTTCTTGGATGATCACTCAGCCTCTGTCATCTAGGTCTTTGACACCTGCAGATTGAAATACTCCTGTTTGCGCTACATGAGGCTGCATTTGAACATATACAAGCTATACTGGCTGCAGAATATAGTGGATGATATGGATCTAACTGTAGGGATCATGTTACATCTGTGCACCATAGATTGCATTAGCTTCCTATTTGCTGGTGGGTACAAATGAAGTGTTTGATTATGGCTTTGTAAAATATCATGTGTTTTGAGTCCTTGCTATCTGAGAGACTGCCCCTCTTTGAACAAACAGTTTCTAGATTTGAGCTTCTGAGGTGGGTGCAGTGCAGGAAAAATTTACTCAGATTTGTTTTCCCTATTGATTCAAGGGACTCCACATCTGTTAGCCTTCAGGGGATAGTGTGTAACTCACCTGTCGCCTTAGGCTTTTGCCCATCAGACTATGGGCAGGATATACTGGTGTTTTAATTTTGTTTTTAATTTCCAGTGGTTGAGAATCTTTTTAGTTAACACTCATTATTTTTTTTGGTTTTAAAATAACATGCTCCCAGAAATGAATGTAATAGATGCAATTTTATAAATCCTAAATAGAGACCTATATGAACTATAGTGTCTGTACGTGATTGCATGAGGCAAAAGCAAATTAAATTTCATTTGTTTGTCCATTTTAAATTGGAAGCTAATGACCAGATTTTCATAATTGCAGTAATAAACATTCCAATTTGTTCATGCAGACTGGACAGCTGTGTATGTTAATAGGGAATCAGGATGCAGTTACCTGTGTGTTGTGTGGAAAAATGTGTCTGTCTTTATGTAATTTCTTTGAGGTTTGTTTTTTATTTAATGTTGTAAAGTATTTGACTACATAGCTGCTTTATCTACATCATTTTATATGCTTTTAGATATTTAATTACTTTCTTTTATATCTGATGATCAAGTGAAGGATTCATAGCTGATGGGGTGTAGGTTCCCTGCGCATTATTGCTGATGCCTCAACAGTCTGATCCAGAGCCCACTGAAGTCCATAGAAAGACTTCCATGGACTTGAATGGGTTTTGGCTCAAGCCATAAATCCTGACTGCATTATTCCTACTGTTCGATTTAAGCATTAGTCAGAAGAAAATGGATCTGCCGACATTCCAGAAGTAAGAACATAGGAATGGCCATACTGGGTATTCTGACAATGGCCAATGCCAGGTATCCCAGAGAGAATGAACAGGATAGGAAATCATCAAATGATCCATCCCCTGTCGCCCATTCCCAGCTTCTGGCAAAAGTATGGTCTATGTGATGACAAGGTGGGGTGATTTGTAGAGGTAAATGGACACCTTTACCCCCTAAACTTTTTTCTATTTAATTTTTGTTAAGCTACTATTAATTCCATAATATTCAAGATGTTCTGTCCTCCTTCCCCACCCACCACTTCTGATATTGTAGTGCAAAAAACAGACTCTGGTGGATTCATGGTAGTCTGCAGAGCCTGTGATTGGAAAAGTATTACCTCTGATTTTGCACCATTGGGGAGCAACTCTTTCATTTAATAATGCCATATGAATAGGTGTTTCAAACACTGAGAAGACAGTAAAATGATTTAAATGAGAACAGCAGCTGGGATGTGCAAAACCTTTGATCTATTTTAATGGAAGCAACAGGAGAATGATCCTGTTACCACTTTTATGAGAACCTGTGAAGCTGCTGAATACAATTGGGATTTCTTGGGAAATTACAATGGTATGATAACTCTAACACCCACTAATGGAAATACAGTAATTTCTCACTTAAAGGTGTCTGGGTTAACATTGTTTCATTGTTATGTTGCTGATCAATTAGAGAACATGCTCATTTAAATTTGTGCAATGGCTCCTTATAATGTCGTTTGGCAGCCGCCTGCTTTGTCCACTGCTTGCGGAAAGAGCAGCCGGTTGCAGCTAGCTGATGGGGGCTTGGAAAGGGTGGACCGGCAGCCCCCCCATCAGTTGCCCGTACCCCTATGTTCCCTCTGTGGCAGCAGCCCACCAGCCTATCAATTGCCCGCAGTTCAGCTGTCCTTCCCCCCACTGCCGTGTGCTGCTCCTGCCCTCTGCCTTGGAGCTGCTCCCCGAGATTCCTGCTTGCTATGCAAGAGGGCCATCAGGGTGTCCCCCTCCCCCCTGCTCCTTCGCCTCGCTTACCACATCTTCCATAGAGTGAGGGAACACACAACAGGGCTCAGGATGGAGGGAGCTTCCTGGCAGCAGCTGCCCTCTCAGCTTGCTGATATACCAATACTTAAAAAGGCAATGTACTAAGAGTGCGGTCAGCATACTTAAAGGAGCAATGCGCATCTCTCTCACACACACACAGTGTGTGTCTGTCTCTGTCTACCATGCTGTCTCCCCTTTCTCCATTTGTGCTGCCTTGTAGAGTGTGAGGCTACATTAACAACAATGAGTTAACCTTTGAGGGCTCAGCCAATTGCTAGTTCCTCATTTAGCAGTAAGATATTCCCTGGGAAATATCCCACCCTCTGACTTCACCACCTCAACCAAGCTTCACAATCATCATCACTATGTACCAGTATTAAATTGTTTGTTTAAAATGTATACTGTGTGTTTGTGTGTGTGTAATATATAATTATAGTGTCTTTGGTGAAAAAAATTTCCCTGGAACCTAGCGCGCCCTCTCCCCCCACGTTAATTCTTATGAGGAAATTGGATTATCTTAACATTGTTTTGATTAAAGTCACATTTTTCATGAACGTAACTACAACGTTACGCGAAGAGTTGCTGTACTAGTAAATACTCCCACTCCCTTCTGCTCTCATACCTAAGTGTTTTTTGGTTTGCCAGTCTCTGACTTTTGTCTTAATGGATCTCCTCTGTGGTTTTTCTGAACTACTTATTATCTCCTGATCAGAAAGAGCACGAAGGTTATGTAAATCACTTTTCAATGACAACTTTTTCTTTTGGAAAAAATCCCAGTGACTCTGTAAACTGTGTGGTTTTATTTAAAGGTCCCTTTCAAGTATTAAATCAGAGACTGCTCTGAGATTTAGCAACTCATTCATCCCTCTCAGCAAAAATATTGGTACAATTTTTTTTTTTTAAATGTGAATCATTGATAATGGCTTGGATCAGATTCTCAGCATAATATAAAGAAGTTGTAATTACAAGGTGAATTTATCTTTTCTAGACTTTGTAATTGTCAGGCAATGTCCGGCCTTTTGAAAGCCTGTCTTTCCATTAACTCAGGTAAACTTGCTGTTAAAAACACAGAAGAAGAGAGATCACTGTTAAAACAAAATTGTAACTTTAAGTAGTTTTTATTTTTGTTTTCACACTTATTAGCCCATGTCATCTAAAGATAAAGGACTTGATTGTGTTTTGCCCTGAATGGTATGTGATAAGATTCCTGTATACCCTTGCACAGGGGCTGAGCATAGTCTGGTCCCTTGTGCTCCCTGAGCATGTGGATTCCATGAGACCCAAGTTTTATCTCACTCTCTATTGGCTAAGGATCTGAATCTGTGTTGGGGGAGAGTACAGTGTATCCTAGCCAAAGGTGGTGGAGGTTCACACACGCTGGACCCTGCGATCTCTCACTACGGCTCCTTGTATTCCTCAAAGCAGGGCTGACCCTAAATAGCTCTATAGTAATGCTTTGTTGATCTGTTTGCCCATTCAAGGAGAGCTGTGGCATGCAGACCTCTTATCTTTCCTTTCTATCATTAGTCCACTGTAAGTGGTTTATACTGTACTGGGGAAAGATTTTGATCCCCCGTTTGGATCTTGTTATGAATTACGTGATATTGAGAAAAGAGTAAACGGGGGGAGGGAGGGTCATATAATCAGAAAATTTCAACAAGCTGATGTATTATCCATATTAATCCAGGAGTCTTAATATGTAGAGATGACCAATCCCCGAGAATGGTGCATGTGACAGGCTATCCTGAGTGAGGGAAGGGGAGGAGAGAGCGAGAGAGAGAGATGAGGGGAAAAGAGAAGATGATAATGGCATCTCCAGCACTTGCTGGAATTCATTGAATGCACTTTATGTAACTGGCCTCTAGAACAATAGCACCTGTCTAGTATGTGTCTGAGATGTATTTCTAGTTTTTATTGGAAAGAGTGACAGTCAGTTTGGAATCCCCTCTCATCCTGAATTTCAGTGGTTTTTCATAATATACACTCTTCAGCTTTTAAAACTATGACAGGACCTATCTGAGGTAATGCTAGAACAGAACAGATCTAAAATAATTGCTTTATTCTCTCTTCCATCAGCTGGTTTGTGATGAAGCTTACAGTCTTTTATGATTATATTTTTCCCTGTCCTATAGTTGTCTGCAGTCATATTGTATGAGAATATTCTATTACTACAAACAGAAGTGTAACTGTGGAAAATAATGATTTGCCCCTTTTCTCTGAATAAATCCAGTGCACTTTCCAAAGGTTGGTAAGTGTTACTATCCCCACTTCATAGATAAAGAAATGGAGGTGTAAGCTTAGTCTGCTTCTGCTTTCCACATTGGACACCAGTTGTAGCTAGCTCATTACAAATACATAAGTTTGTTGTTCAAACACAGTGGCCTGCAGAGACATGGCTCATCCAACAGCCATTTGGATTAACTCCTTGGACAGGGCTCCCTTTCCAAACTAAGTATTAAATTAGCATTATTTCCTTCTACTATTCTCAAAACTCCCAGATTTATTCCTTACACACTGGAATATGAGCCCACACTGCATAGGAATACGTGTGCTTCAAGTAATGTTTTTTTGGACCCTCTAACTTATGTGGTTGGGATTTCACAAAATGCCATGTTAGAGAAAACTGTAGTCTTTGATCTCTTGCCATTTAAAAAAACCCTCCTCTCAGCATGGTTCATTCTCATCATCTTAATCACAGACTGAAGGATAATATTTTAGGTTAGTTTTCCTTTTCTTTCATAGATGTACTGGCTATTTATATCTTAGATCTTTAAGATTCTACCAATTACTTGAGCTAGCCTTATGTTTATGGGGAGAAAAGGGGCATGGGAAATAATGAGTCATGTGCATTCACTATGTCTCTTGTAAGTGTCCTGTATACACACTGGTATGTGAGAGACTGTATCCATAGTACATTTTTAAAAAATGAAAACTTTCATTTTTATCTGCTGGCTAATCTTTTTATGACTGAAGTTAAAGAACAAAGTTCAAATTAATATTCTCTATAATTATTTTTATCACACTTCAATTAATCTCTGTTTACAACTTTATGTATCGGACTGGGTGACAAGGAGTTTGAACTTTGGTTCAAAAGAGTTGAAGTTCAGATTATATCTCTTTTCTGTCCTGTAAATCCACTCAGAATGGGCATTGACTATTCTGAATTTTTTTATGTAAATTGTCACCGCATATTTGTCTGAGATGTTTTGTTTACCAATTGAAAGTCTAAAGATTGAATCAATTTGAAACAAGTCATAAAGAATATAAACAATAAATGAGGAGAGATTTGAAATTTCCAGCCTAGATAATAAATACTATGTGTAGTGCTTTTCTTCACCATTTTCTGGTTCAATTTGTGCCTGACATACTTTTTCTTACACTCCAATTTCACGGTGAAAAGGTCCGCAGAAGGGAAATGAAGACTTTTTTACAGGCACGATGAGACAGAGAGAAAAAGAGCTAACACAAACCTAGAATTATTGAGCCTGGAAAGAAGCATTAGAGAGGACTTGACTGAGGTATTTAAAGATATAAAAGGTAGTTCCTTTATAACTGGATCAGACCCCTCCTCTCTGTACATCCACTGAATAATATCAGAAGAACCAAGAGGTCACTCAGTTATTTTAAATGGTCAGTAATTTAGAATACTTAAAGGAAATTATACTTTATGGAGCATATATGTGTGGAATTTCTGGACATCAGAAGCAGTACTATCATGAAAAGATACTAACAGTTGGATAAGTCTGATCAATAACTGTAATTGTACATGCTAAAAGAACACAAATCACACATCATGTATATGCTGATCACTATTGGTGTCAAGAAGAAATCACTCTCCCTGTTCCCCATCTCGATAAAGCTCTGCACACTTGGTTAGATGTACTGGGTTACCCAGAGTGCTGTAAATGTACAGAAGTACGTAGAAAGATAAGTTCTCTGTCTGGAAGAGCAACCAATCTAACTTGAACAAGCCGTGGAACAGTGCAAGGGATTTGAAGTGGGACTTTGAAGGAGAAAGGGGATGGAGCTTGGCACCAAGTGGGATATGGAAAGTTTTTTTTCCAAGCATAGGGGATGGCATGAAAGATGATGCAAAATCAAGTGAAAGAAGGTTACAGGATGCTTCACTGGATATACTCAAGTGCTTCTTCTGTCTGGCAAATCCTATGTTCTTATAATGACAAATATTAATTATTAGTTGATAATCCTGGTTTTTAATGTAAAATTGTACAAATATAATTAAAATATAATCTAGTGGTCAGTTACATTTGTATTCATCTATAGTAACTCCACTGTCTTTAATGGAGGTCCTTTAGATTTATATTGCTGTAAATGAAAATCAAGCCTTGAATGAATACCTGATTTGTTTCTTACATTACACCGATATAGTTTGCTGTTATCTGTGTGGATAGCCATTGCCAATGTTCATGTATTGATTTACTCCATCCTTCTCTTACTGTTAACTTTTAAAGTTATTTTTATGTTAGCAATGGTACCACATGCTTTGTCTGAGTTTTGGCTCCGATCTCTTTGGAGAAACTACTTGTACAGGAAATGGGACTGTCTTTTGAGATTTATTTTAAAATTATGATGCTGTATATGTAATTTTTAAAGATACCAGTAAAACCAAAATATTGAGATATTCAGTATTCTTATCTTCTGTGCAAGGATTTACATTGCAATTTCCCCACATGTTAAGACCAATATACCCAAAAGTTTTTTAGCAAATTCACTTGTGCACATGAAAATGTAGATAAACTATTTTTTTGGTTCGTCCAAAATTGACTGGTTGGCTCACATGTATTTTATAGGATTGTATAATAGCAAATTGAATTATGACGTTCCAATCAATTACACTTACAAGCTTTTATAAAAAGAAACACCCGTTCTGGTCATCATTCAGGCTTTTGTTTATATAATTTACTCAGTTGTGCTTTTTTTGGACTTCTTAACTTAAGTGTGTGTATTTTGAAATGGTAAAGTAAAATATGAATCATGTTAGTAATTCAACACCTAAATTTTAAAGTGACTAGCATTTTTGGATGCCTGGATTTTTTTATGTACAAGTTGAAGGGGCCTAATTTTCAGGAGTGCTGAGCACCTGCCTTCTGAAAATCAGACCCCTTTAAGATCCAGATTAGGCACCCAAAATCATTAGTTACTTTTGAAACTTTAGGCCTAACTATGTAAAGTACATCTAATACAGAGACGATGCACAGTAGTAGAAAAAAGATCTAGAGTAAAATTTTCAAGAGTGCATAAGTGGTTTAGAAATCTGTGTCCCATTTACAGAACTGACATAGGCACTTGGGAACCTAAATCCCACTGAGCTCCTAAGTTCTTAAGTCCATTTTGAAAATAGGATTTAGGCTCCTAAGTCAGTTTGACTAGGGATAAAATTTTCAAAAGTGCCTATCCTTCCTATATAGATAAGCTATTTAAATGCTTTCTTTGGTTACCCATCAAATATCTACACCAAATATGTTATGACATATGATACCAATATATTTGATGTAGCATTAAATATTAAAACAGCAACTTTTGAATGAAACTTCACTTGTTTCTTATAACAATGAAAATGCTATAGTATCATAAATGAGAGGAAATAGTGCTGTTGGAGAATGCTCAGTTGGTGGGCTGTAGAGAAAGAGAGGCTTCTATTTGCAATTAAGATAATTGTGGTAGAGGGAGCATTTTGTATGGAGGTGAGCTGTAGTACTTCACTCTCTAGAGACTGAATTATTGTAAGTCCTATGACCTAGATTTTCAGGCAAAGCCCATCACACTTTAGTCCATCTTGAATACAAACAGTCCTCCACCACTTGAACATGACTTGCAATGATGATACAAGAGTAGATAGCGAGGCTTGGCAAAATTGGATTTTTTAATGTTTCTTCTTGTGTGATTTTTTATTTATTTATTTTTTACCAATTTTTAGATTTTCACCGTTGCGGTAAATTGAGAGGTCAGGCAATAATTGTTTCATGACAGTAGATGTTGAGATTCAAAATGTTACAGCTTTATAACAGTCAAAACTCAAATGTAAAAATATGCAAAGTAAATAGCCTGACCTCAAACTCTGTGTTTTCAAGCTGCATTTTTCTTACGTTGCCTATCTAAATTTCTGTTATTATTGATGGAAATATTTTTGTCTGTTTGTTTGTGAGGTGAAATCAACATTTACCAATAAAAAGCTAATCCAAAACTGTGCACCAGTTCCTGGCTCCTTGTTTGCTTCTTATTCAATTAAATTCAAGGTCTTAGTCCTAATCTTTAAGATTGGGCTTAGGCTACCTGATTGCTGAACTCACTGACCACGCAGCAACCAGAAATGCCTCTGTTGAAAGACTAGGGAGCTGGAGGCAGGGCATTTTCAATGCTGGTCCAATCCTAGTCTATGGAATACTGTATCAGAAGACATCAGAATAAGGTCTAATTGGACTATTTTCAAAGATCCGTGCAAAACTTTTTTGAGCAGAACTCACCTGCAATAACAGAAATTGAAGAATTATGTTGGAGGGGGCAGAGAATATAGTGGAGTGGGAGAGAAGGAGAAAGAAAGACTAATACAGGGAGAAAGATCCAAGTGTAAGGGGACAAACTATCGGATGGCAAGGATAGAGACCATATCAGATAATATTTATGCTTATCTTAATATTGCATCTGGTGCTTAGATACTGTAGAGCTTAGCATCTGATAAATACACCACAGACAGATCTGTCACATAGTGAATGCTGTTCTTGTATGAATACAGTTCTCTCTGTAGCTGCTACTGAAGAGAGTTGACCTGTACTATTTGTGAAACAACATACTGATTGAGCAACAGACAGTAAAGTTCTTGGCACAAGTAAGAGTCTTATAGTAGGTAGATTATGACTGACAATTCTCTGTGTGTATAAATTATTCAAAATATTTCAAACAAGTTATATACAAGTTCATACTTTGTGGATGTGTTTGCTAAAAGAGTCAAAAACTTGCACTATTTGAAAGCTCATTTGGACTTGAGCAGGGGACGGGGCCTCAATTGGAAGGGGGTGGGGCCTCAACTGGAAGAGGTGGGGACTTTAAATCCCCAGGCCCTTTTAATAGGCTGTGGTATCTGGGAGCCATGGGCCCTTTAAATCACTGCCGGAGCCCCAGGGCTCTCAGCCGAATCTGTTACCCTGAGACTCTGGTGGCAATTTAAAGGTCCAGGGCTCCAGCCACTGCCAGGAGCCTCGGACTCTTTAAATCGTCGCTGGAGCCCCAGGACTCCTGGCTGCTGGTGTGACCCTGGGGCTCCATCAGCGGGGCTCTGGCACTGATTTAAAGGGCCTGGGGCACAGGCTGCTGCTGCCCAGAGCCCAGGGCCCTTTTAATTTGCTGACCTGGGGAAGCTGCCCCCTGCCGGTACAGTCAGCTGTGTACCAGCTCTTGCCAGTATGCCATACCGTACCGTACCAGCTTACTTTCACCTCTGCATTTAATGGAACTTTGTGTTTGAGCAAAAATTTTATTTTACAAAAGGTATATGTGCTCTTAATTGATTTTGTACCTATATCTATATACAGTCACTCCTCACTTAATGTTGTAGTTATGTTCCTGAAAAATGCGACTTTAAGCGAAACCATGTTAAGCAAATCTGATTTTCCCATAAGAATTAATGTAAATAGGGGGGCTTAGGTTCCAGGGAAACTTTTTTTTGCCAGATGAAAGGCATTATATACATTCTAAACAATTTTAAACAAGCAATTTAATACAGGTATTAAACAGGCTGGCAGCCCCCCATCAGCTCCTCTATTCTCCCGCAGCTCCCACCTGCCCACGGACCCTGCAGATCAGCACCTTCCCCCTGCTCCCCCCACCTCCTGCCTGTGGCAATCAGCTGTCTTGCGGCATTCAGGAGGCTGAGGGAGAAGCGAGGATGTGGCGCGCAGCCTACCACCTCCCTCTCCTGCCCACGGCAATCAGCTGGTTTGCGGCGTTCAGTAGGCAGGGGAGGGAGCGGGAGCCTGCGTGCTGCGTCCTCGCCCCTCCCTGCTCTCCACAACCTCCTGAATGCTGCAAACCAGCTGATTGTCACGGGCAGGAGGCGGGGGGAGTTGGGGGAAGACGTTGAACCGTGGGGTCCGCCAGTGGGTGGGAGGCGCTGGGGTGCAGGGGGTAGGGGAGCTAATGGTGGGCTGCCAGCCGTGGACAAAGCAGGCAGCCAAACAACATTCTAAGCGGAGCATTGCACAACTTTAAACAACGTGTTCTGTAATGGAACGTAAAATCAAAACAACGTTAAGCGAGATGATGTTAAGTTGGGAGTTATTGTATCAGTAGATCTACTGATAGATATAAAATCATTTAAGAGTGCATATATCATTTTTTAAAATAAAATGTATTTTATATTGCCTTGTGATATGCGGGATTTGTTCTCTGCTTAATCGCCAGTATTACTCTCAGCATCCAGTCTGCCATAACAGTTGTACCAGCTGTAACTCACATCCCGCTGATTCCGTTTTGAGCTGTAGATGCAGAAACAATCACACGAGTCCCTGTGGCTCCCTAATTTGATAGTTTCCAACTCATAATAAAACTACCTCGTGAAAGATGCCACAGCATCAAACTGGGTTATCTTGACATCTCTTTGTGTCATTGTTTCTGATCTTATCACGAGAATTCCCTTGTAACGGTAGATGGTGGAAAACAAACACAGGCTGATACATAGCATCAAACTTTTAAAATTTGGGTTCTCAACTGCAAAAATGCACATGAACAGGCCATTGCAGATGCAAATACTGTATTTGCATTCAAACTGATATTTGCACATGCAGCTATCTGTATGTACATATAAATATGTTGTTTGCACAAACAATTTACGTGGGCATGCACAGTTTTTGTGGGTATAGTTGAAGATCTGAGAATTGAAATATTAGACATTTATGTTAGAACAAGTATATAAATAAATATCACGAATGTTAGAAATGGTAATCTTAACTGAACCCTTTTTTTTTTTAGTTTCTGTTCTATATTGTAGTGTAGCCACTTGTACTTGTATGGAATAAGTGTCTTGCAGAATAGGTGTTTGTATTCCAAGATTACACTATATTGGTTTGTTTCCTAACAAAATTTTTAAAAAAATCTTTAACTACGAAATATATTTAAATCTATCTTATTGTTCCATTAAGGTCCTGGTATTGACAACAGGACATCTTCACCGCAGGATAATTCTTTTCCATGGGACGATTCAATGTTCAATGTATCCATACATGCTGCAATTCGACATGGAAAATGGAAACTACTAACTGGGTATCCAGGTAATAAAATGATTATTTTTTCCCTAGAGGTTTACCTCCACTGCCAGTTCATGCCATTTCATACATAATAAACTTTGCATTTCCATAATTTACTCTCTTTCTCAACTTTCATGATTTACTATGTAATGTAAAAACCAGGAGGGCGGAGCCTCATCTAAAAGTAGGCAAATATTTACAATATATTCCTTGAAGTCATGGTTTTTGAATCTGTGTTTATGTGCTTACATTGCAGTGGGAAAACCAGATTCCTGGAGGCAACTCCAGTTTAATTTCTTTGAAATTAAACAAGTCATATTAAACACCGAATCCCGAGTATGAGGCTACTCTTCCCTGTGTGTCTGAGATCTAATCCCTTATCTGCTCCTGTTTCTGTAGGCTGCAGCCACTGGTTCCCACCACCACCTTTGTTCAGTGAGTCAAAGATTCTATCATCTGACCCACCAACAAAAAAACTTTGGCTTTTTGATGTTGTTAAAGATGCTGAGGAGAGAAACGACTTGTCTGAAAAATATCCTGGTGTTGTGAAAAAACTGCTCTCTCGGCTGCAGTACTACTATAAACACTCTGTGCCTGTGTTCTACCCTGACGAAGACCCCCGTTGTGACCCAGCAGCAACTGGAGCCTGGGGGCCTTGGATGTAGAATACTACATTTGCAGCCTGAAAAATACAACTGTGTGGAAAGTGCAGACTGAGGGTCCTAGTCACATATTTTGACCTCATTTCTTTTACTCTTTTAACTGTGATTTCATCCCTTGGGTTATTCAATTCTGCTGCTTCTTAGGCAGTATTGAAGATCTAATTTAACCCCCTGATTGTACTAGAAACACTGTTAAAATCATAAATCTGTCATTTTGATGTTTTGTCAGTGCTATGTCTCTAAAATGGAGGGTTAAAGCTGCTAGCCAGCTGGGAAATATTACTTCACTTGGAAAGCTTTAATGAGTCACAGAGGCAAGGCTATCCAGTTCTTTCATATTTAAAGTCACATGTTTGACTTCATGCTTGCCAGTGGCCAAATCTTATAGGAGGCTGACACACAGGTTTAAAAAAAAATAGAAGAAAGAGAACAGTTTCTGAGTTTGGCTGTCATTACATTTTCTCAGCTTTACCATACAAATCTGTCCAGTAATGAGCAACAAAGTGTCCTGTGGCGCCTTAAAGACTAACAGATGTATTGGAGCATAAGCTTTCATGGGCAGATACCCACTTTGTCACATGCATGACATATTCACCCACGAAAGCTTGTGCTCCAATACATCTGTTAGTCTTTAAGGTGCCACAGGACTCTTTGTTGCTTTTTACAGATCCAGACTAACACTGCTACCCCTCTGATACCTGTCCAGTAATGGATGGATTCAGAAATCTCTGAGCACAAGCCTCCTCCCACTGGGCAACAAAAAATCTAACTGTACACTTGTCCACTGTTGACATATGGTTAGAGCATTGGTTTGATTTTATTTCCACCTTGGCTGTAAGTACCAAATCTTTAGGGCTTTTGTGCCTTTGTTATCACAGCAGAGACTGCCTTCATCTAATAGTCAGCTTTCGGACATCCCTTCATTTTGCAGTGCCTTTTCCAGTTCATTTCTTCTTTCTTGTGCTTCACAATGCAGTTTTGAATTCTTGTGCAGGAGATTCCCATCTTCTGCTAATATCTCTGGAAAACCTTTTCTACTGCATATCCCTTCTCTAAGGGCATTGCCAGTTATCTGTTTTGTACTGATGTAATGTTTCAAACTGGTTTTTTAGAGACCACTTTTAATTTTCCATTAGAGTTTTAATTTTTAGGTTCTACGTTTTTTTGTTGAGATGAATGATGTTTCTTTAGTAGTCTGAGTATCTAAAAGAATTAAGAGAGGAGAGGAAAAGTATTGCTGTACCCCATATATTTTATTTTTTAGCTGTGTTGGTCCCAAGATATTAGAAAGACAAGGTGGGTGAGGCAGTATATTTTACTGGACCAACTTCTGTTGGTGAAAGAGACAAGCTTTTGAGTTCTGTGTAAGCTCAAAAGCTTCTCTTCATAAACAGCAGTTGGCCCAATAAAAGACATTACCTCACTCACCTTATTTCTCTAGTTTTTAGAGATATTATTTCCATTTGTTATAATTCATTAATTATACATCTGGGGAAAGAAATAAAATACTTATTAAAGGAAGCCTCTGATTGGCTAGCAAAGGTTCCACCTATTTGGCTCTTATTTCCACATTTCAGTCAGGGCTCATTGGTCAGTTTATCCTTCTGGAGATCATAACGCCTCATTAACAGAAAACAAGCAAAAGAATCTTAAGGCAGGGGTCGGCAACCTATGGCACGTGTGCCAGACACGGCACGCAAGCCGATTTTGAGTGGCATACTGCTGCCTGCCGCAGTCCCGGCCCCCAGCCCCACTCAGCCCCCCCCCCGCTCTCCCCGTGGGGGGCGGAAGGAAGAAGCTTGGTCCTGCAGTAGCCAAGCTTCCTCCCTCCCCCGATTCTTCCCCCAGCGTGCTGCTTTCCTGCCCCTCCTCCTCTCCTTCCCTGCGCTGATCAGCTGATGGCCCTTGCAAGGGGGAGGGGGAAGAGTGGCAGTGTGCTCGCTGCTCCATGGAGGAGGCAGAGAAGAGGTAGGGATGGGGCCTTGGGGAAGGGGGTGGAACAGGGCATATCCCTTCCAGCCTCCTGCCATGAGCCACTCAGGGCAGGGGGCTCGGAGCACCCCAGCCCTCTGCCCTGACCCCTGAACCCCCTCACACACACTCAGCCTTCTGCCCTGCACCCCCCCACACACCCAGCCTCTGCCCTGACCCTTGAATGCCCCCACACACCTAGCCTGCCCTGCATGCACCTCCACACTCCCCAGCCCTCTGCCCTGACCCCTGAACCCATCCCCCACACCCAGCCTTCTGCCTTGCACCCCCTCACACACCCAGCCCTCTGCCCTACACCTCCCCACACAGCCCCAGACCTCTGCCCTGACCCTTGAACCCCCGCCCACAGCATTCTGCCCTGTACCCCCACACCCCCCCAGCCATCTGTCCTGACCCCTGAAAACCCCCCCCCCGCCTTCTGCCCTGACCCCTGAACCTCCCACCCCCACGTCTGGGGTCCCGGCTGCTGGCCCCTTGCCTGCCGGTGTCCTGGCTGCAGGCCCTGCTCAGCCCACTGCCAGCCTAGGTGAACAGAACCCCAGGCTAGCAGCGAGCTGAGCAAGCTGGCGGTGTAAGATCAGCATTTTAATTTAATTTTAAATGAAACTTCTTAAACATTTTGAAAACTTTGTTTACTGTATGTACAACAATAGTTTAGTTATATAATATAGACTTATAGAAAGAGATCTTCTAAAAACGTTAAAATGTATTATCGGCATGTGAAACCTTAAATTAGAGTGAATAAATGAAGACTCGGCACAGCACTTCTGAAAGGTTGCTGACCCCTGATCTAAGGTATTTTCACTATTATCACTTTTAAGTTTTTTTTTCAAAGAACTTGGACTACAAAAGCGTGTAAGACTAAAAACCCCACTACTTTCAGCTCTCAGACAACAGACACTTTTGACATGTACAGATGTCATCCTGACAGCTTTTGAGCTGACTGCAGGGCTGCCATTCACACTCAAGTTACTATGAAAAAAGATGACAAATTAATGGGGAAAAAAACTAACTTGTTTGACCTTTCTTATCAGTTATGCTATCTAGCCCCTAGTTTAAAAGGATTAAAGAATGTATAGCCTCAATTGCAGAATTAAATATAATTGTTGCATGTTTGTTCTCCTTCCCTCCCTATCCCACAATCTACACCATTATATCATGCTGATATGACTCCACCTACCAGAAAGAACGTGGTAAGCAACTGTCAGTCACTCAGCCTTCCGTAGATTGAGGCTTCACTTATTGTCTTCACCGTTTCCCAGCTAAAATTTCTATTGTATTTTAAAATCTTAAAATTCATCATTTATTCAGCTGTTGTTTCAGATAAAAATATCCTGCACTATTTTTTCTTTAGGTTGATTCCTCTTAAAGCCTTCAAGTTGACCTGAATTTGGGGGGAGGGAGGGAGAAAGCTGGCTGTCATATTCAAGCTGGCAGCAGCAAAGGAAAAGAATTTTAAACTCTCCATTGAGCTGTTTCATTTCTTGAAGGGCAGACTCCTTTCTGCATGTTGTGGTTTCTTGAGTAACAATCAAAAATACAAGCATCGTGAGCCTTCAGAATAAAACTTCATTTCATCGCCTTCCAATCCTTGCTTGATCCAACAAAACTCTATAAATGTTTCAAAATTGAAAGGTGCTTTTTTTGACACACTAAAAATAATTATAACATTTTAGAAAAGCAATTGCACTTCAGGAAGTGTGGTTATGCTGGCTACCCACGATTATGCATTACTACTTACTTTAAAGGATACAAAATGAAGTATGGGCAAGGCCCAGGACAAGGAAAAGAACTCGGGAGATCTGGATCCTATTCTTGAGTCAATGGTCACAGGATACTCTGGGAACAACCTGCTTAGAGTAGAAGAAATTCTGTGATTTTTTTGTAATGGACTTTTCTAGGAATTCTTTAAATAGTGCTGGAAAGAAGCCTTTTGTTTACTTCTCAAAATCTTGTTTCAGAAAACGCTAGGATTTTAGCCATCAAGATCTGCATAGATTTGGACATCCACCAGCAATCCTTGTTGCCTCAATTATGCCCCTGGGAGTCTCTGCTCCCTATCTTGCTTCTTGGTAGTACAGCTCCATAGAAGTCATGCTACCATGGATACTCCCACTCGTTACTCTCCTCAAAACTCTCCCACTCTGTCTTTTATTGGGGGACCTACCAGCCATTGAGGTTTATGAAGAGAATCCTGCTGCACCAGTACAACCCCATTCCGGGCTTGTCTTTAAGAGTACCTGCAGGGTACTATTCCCAGGACAGGAAAGGGCGGAGCATTTTCACTAAAGGGGAGGAAGTGATCTCAGGAAAGGAATCTGGGAGAGCTGCAAAGTAGGATATGTAGGTCATTTAGGCAGTCATGGCAGCCATGTTTGTAGTCCTGGATACTGGCAAGGTCACTTGGGAAATAGATGTGCATGTATATGAACAGCATCCTTCTCACAGACCAGAGAGACTTGGAAGGAGCTGGGCTCCTAAGGCAAAACAACAACAAAAAAGACCTACATGAAAATAACACTATATGGCACACAGACAAACTGTATAGGACTGTGTGGATATCTATCTTCAAATGAGATATAGTCTGTAATGGAAACGTACTGCCTTGTGAACTGAAAGAGTTTTACGGAAAGAAAAGCAAGTGGCATCGTTTGGGAAGTGCTGATGAGTCTGTTTTTTTGCAAACAGTTTTCAAACTGACTGTATATATCAAAATTACCGCTCTATCAATTTATTGCAAACAGTTCATATGGAATGCTGCAAACATTCAATGGAATTTATAAGAAGAGATACAGATTTGGATGTCATATGTTCAAAGTTATATTTGGAGACATTGCTTATATAGTTTAGAGAGGAAATTGGGCCCCCAAAATACATTGCATCCCCTCTGTTTGGTGCTTCTAGGTGTAATCTTGCACTGTTACACAATGCATATCTGAGATCATGCAGACAGATCAGCACTGCTACACAGCACTGCTACAGAGCACAGCAAAAAAGATTTTGGCATAGGATAATCAAAACGATTCAGTTATCCAATCATAGACTAGTACAGTAACAGCGTCTGTGATAATTACATACTGTGGTGAGCTGAAGCCAAGAAGATGATGCATTGTTGTCATTGTGCTGGTCTTCCCTGCTGCCAGTGTTCTAAAAACTGAACATCTGCGGTAATCAACAAACCAACTCCCAATTGCTGGTCCTTTTGTTTTGGCTGAACTCAATGGCAACAAAAGCTGCTATATTTTGTCTTCAGAGCTATACTTAGAAGCAGTACAGTCAAAAAGAATCACTGGATTTGGTTCTAAGGAACACAGTGCTCATATGGCCCTGTCTTCAAATCCATAACATGCTACTGCAGCAAAGCCACAGTTCTGTGCTGACAAATTCTGGCATCCCGGACAGTGGTAAAAATACAGAATTGTGTTTTGTTTTAGTGCTTTTCATTCTCAAGGTTTCGTGAAGTGCTGTGTAAAGCAATGAGTTAGCATTCAGTGACTGCGCAAACAAACTAACCAAGTGTAGTGGTAACTCACCTACAGTCTTGGGCACAGATCCTATTTTAATGAGAGAAGAAACTTTGGCTAGGAGACCAAAAAGTATCATGGGATTTTAATTTCTTCCTGGAATGCCACTTGAAAATGAGCATTAGAGAACTGAGTTAATGTCTCATTGAAATGATTGTCTTTCAAAAAGTGAAGCATTCACTCCAAATACAATATGCACCTCTTACTACTGGGGGAATTCTGTGCCAAAAAATTAAAAAATCAGTGAACAATATTTTAAAATTATGCATATTTTGTCAAAATAACAATATAATTATGCCAGTTTCAATTATTTTGGTAATTTATTTCAAAATGCCTGCCAGCAAGTATGTCTCTAACAATACAGACTAAAAAGATTCAGGAAATGTTTTCTGACAAATAGATTCCTTACTAGGCATATTACTACAGTCCTTTGAAAAATAATCCATTTAAGCTACAATACAGAAATGTATTTCCTCAGAAGCTTCTGAGGAAATACAAGGTTTGAGGGAGTCAGGGTAACAGAGGAACTGAGGGAGAGGGAAATAATTGCTGGGAACATATAAGCCAGTTGAAAAGACACAACCTTTGGCTGAGTAAAATACTGAAATTTATATAATGTCAAAGCAAATTTAATTAAAAACATCCCAACTGGATATTCTTTGAATGAGATTGGAGGAAACTGAATGGTAAGATATGGACAATTTTATTTTTTCTTTTATATGTGCAGTAGAAACTAGTGCCCCCTGAAGGAACATTTACAGGATTGAATGGTTGGTTGAGAGATTGTGTCTCTTAGTGACAACCAGGTGTACAGTGTCTCAGAAATTTCTCTGATATATAATTTCTTGTTAAAGAAGAGATCTTTTCTACATTTCCTCTGTCTAAAACACATGGGCATTGATCTCTTACTGCACTTTTGATGCTGTTTATGGAGAATTTTTTAGAGTTTACATTTTCTTATGACAGGGAAGTTTTTCCTTCCAAATATTTATTGTATTTATAATAATAAATAAAGCTGCAATAAATTGCACCATTCCTAATATTGGAAGTGACCTAGCAGGGTCACTGTTTTTATTTAAAGAGCAACAGTGATTGAATACCCTGTTATGAAGAAAGTATATTTAATAATCCACAAATATTTTTGAAGATGTGTCTTGAGGCTTATAAAACAAGATGAACCCAACCCAAAATCGAAACACCCCAACCACTACTTTCTGAAAGTTCAGAATGTGTTCCAAATTTCATATTTTGAGAATGTCTCTAACTCCAAATGATTACCATGTGCATTAGCAACACATTAATCACATAAACATCCATTTTTGTCTCCATTAGCAGTGATGATACTGATTAAACTGAGATCCTGTTATAATGACTGTATAGCAATCATTCTTTTCACATCCTAGAGAACTACACTAGATACCATTAAAACATATTGTAACTGAGCAAAAAGTTGTGTTTTTTTTAAATGGCAACTACCATCCATCTTTTTAATTAATGTGATTTAACATGATTTGTGTCTCACCATAGCCAAACAAATACTCCATTTATAAAGGTAAAGTTAGTTTTATCCTCGTGCTTCAGATAAATGCACTGCTGATGTGCATAAGAAGAAAAGCAAATGTATTCAGGATAATTGGTGGATTCAGTACCTTAGATTTTCTTCTAAATGATAGCCAGACCTGAGGTAGCTGTAGTATATGACTCTAGTCTCAAAACAATAAATATGCTAGGGTGCTAATGGACTTTTAGTGGGTGGATCACACGAGTTGAAATCAAGAGCTACTAAATTCTAAGCCTGGTTCTGGAACTAGTCAAGTAAGTAAATTCTATGTCTTTATAAAATAAAATGGTAATTACTTAACATATATGTCACAAGGATATTGTGACAAATACAAGCACGAAACCATGTCTATGCTACAAATACCATCATGTCAGGAAACCTAGTTCAAGACAGTTATCCCCTAATCTGATTTCATCTATGGTTCCAGTTTGTGGTGTATACTGGCCAAGGCTTTAGCCTAATTACAGAACTAAATTAAGATCTAGTCTACAGTATAAACTGGAATCCTATTGGTTTAGGGAAAACTACTTTGAACCAAGTTTCCTGACATAGCTGTATTTCTAGTGCAGACAGGGTCTTAGTGCTTATAAATCACACCGAAGAAGTAAAGTGCTAAATATTATCGTTCTAGGGTCAATGCAGGAAGAAAAGACACTTGTTTTAGCAGTTGAGGGTCTGATTCTATTTTAGCTGAGTGCTACACATGTTCTGTTCTTATTTTATTGTATTTTCCAGTGTTGACTTTCTCTGTGTGTAGTTTAAAATTAATATTATCTAGAGCTGTCTCTGGATAATCTTCCCCCATTAGATAAAGATATCAGACACATGCATTTATTCATACAATTGCTATCTTGAAAGTATCATAACTTAAATTCCCATTCCCCTCTTTCAAAATCTGAAAATGAAAGAAGTTTTTCATAAGGGTCAAATGACAATAACTGCAAACCCTAGAAGGTAAAAGACATTTTCAGCACTGCATTTTCTTATGGCAAGGACATAAATAGTCCTTTGTAGACTGATTTGTAAGATTTCTATAACTCTAAATCTTGCCCATATTTAATATGGTGATATTGCTCGAAATCAGCTTCCAGAGGACATAAAGATGACTCTTGTTTTGTCCCTCAGCCCTTAGAGTCTGAACGAGGAAACAGTTTTCTCTGGCTAGCAGTAGGTATACTGCTTTGTAATCTGACATAAATGTTACTGCAAGCTCCTCCTTTCAATGGAGAGGTAAAACAAAAGATTGAAGGCAGTGCAGAATTTTTATATGCTGTAGCAATTGGAAATTTTAATGCAATTAGGTCCTTTTTATATTCTACTGTAATATAATACAGAGGGTGAAAACTGAAAAGCCGCATGTGCCTTGGGCCAGATTCTGTATCCTGCACAACATAGCTTGTCTATGTCCATCTCCCTCAGTACACAGAGCTGCTCTGTAGCTGCTGAGCTCTCACTGTTTTGAGTGGAGGCGCAGGATTTGAGTCCTAAAAACAGCCTTACAATATTGTTCCAAGCTTTTACGAATGCTTCACAGTCACAGAATGGGCCAGTTGGTGTGAACTAGTGTAGTTTCATTGGAGCCAACGGAGCAATGCTTATTTACACGAGCTGAGAATCTGGCCCTGTGTGATCAGGAGGGATGTAACAGTCACTTTTCTCTAGCTCTGGTCTCTAGCAAATAATCACTGACATCATGATCTCCTGTATACCTCAAACTAATATCTGCTATCATGATGACTCATGTAAGATGATTTTGATTTTGTTTTGTGTTTTGATTAGTTTTCTGCTAGTGCAAAAAATTCAGGTAAAACTGAAATACTTTGAAATAATCATCAATATTGTTTTTTGAAATTTTTTTAAAAACCTTTCCAAGCCTACTTGTTATGACTGATCATTTGTGAGAATAAAACACAAGTCATCAAACTGTGCATCACCAAACCAAACAAGCATTACTGCACTTAAATTAATAACTGTAATCATTTTTTTCCCACAGTGTCTCTTAAAAAAAAACCAAAAACTTCAAAGCCTCAAATTCCTCTTGATTGATGCACTGATATTTTAACAGTGTCTTTAGTGTGTGTTGCAATCAGACAAGTGCTAATCCCCTTGAGGAATGTGGCAGGTCTGTGGGAATCCTCCCCCTGTAATTGCATGGCTCAAAAGCTCAGATGTGATGATATCATCAACTTCAGCTGAGTTGACATAATGTATTATTTGTGTCCAGAGGGTGTTATGGTAACTTTCATTGCTGACCTTTATCCCTAAAGATCATTCATGTAGACGTTATTCAATATCTCTGGGGTCTTTATTGTTTTAGTGTTTTTTAGAATGCCCTTAACATAAAGCAAGTTATGAGTAACTTTAGAAAAATCATAATCAGAAAAACTAAAAGGAAAAGGCAAGAGGAAGTCCTGAATTATTTGTTTAAGGTAAAACTAAATACCACAGAGAGAGAGTCATAAACAATAAGTTTGAATCTGAAATACAGCCGTGGATAATTGAGGCAACCTATATTTGATCAATACAAACATTCTGAGAGCAAAGTCAAGTATACAAAGAAATTGGATCAAATTCTTCCCTCAGTTACAGCCATGTGACCTCACATATTCCATTTCCTTATTGTTATGCGGGTTGTCTTAACTGAACTCTTTCATTTGGATTGTTATACATTAGAACTTCCAAGTACTGTGCAATTTTATTGTAAAAGCATTTTTGTGTGAACGAGATCACAGCTATTCATAAACTTTACCATTCACATCTGTCATGTTTCTGAATCTCTGTCTCCCTTTACTACCTGTATCTGTCCAAAATCAGGAACCTAGCATCCTACATATCTGCTGTTTTCTTTCTGAGACAAGGTGAGTGAGCAAACAGAAAAAAATAACTTTAACAGGGCCCAGTCTCCTCTGTGTGTAGAAGGGCCAAACCTGTCATATTATTATTTAGATGTTATATTTTTATACTAAGGGGCCACAACAGATATCCGAACAGGGTCCTAGTGCCCATATTACTTACCTTTCTGTTCAGCATACTACTTGAACTTTTGGGCACAGAAAACGAACCTATGTTTTTTTAAATCAAAGCACTCAAGAGAATTCAGGCTAATAATAGCTTGTATTTATAGTAAGCTGAATCCTCAGAAGTTGTCTGAGGAAAGAAGTTTTTCAGAAGTATGTCAGAGAATTTTGTCTTTTATATTGTACAGTATTATCAAGCAAGAACCTTGGAATATCAAATCAATACAATTACAAATTAAATTAAAAATGTGAAATGAAAATATAGTTACACTATGTCTCTTTGGCTTTAGCAATATTATCCAAAAATAATTCCAATAATTTTCTGTGATAGTTTCCAAGTGTTACAACAACATGGGTGCTCTAACACAAGTTCTTGGGAGAGGGAGGCGGGGCAAAGATCTCCTGTGTGAGCTCTCAAAACAACTTCTGAATTTTTTTGTTCTTCCTCAAGCTAATGTAAAACAGACAAGCCTGTAATTTTCCTAGTTTTCCAAATTTCTTCACTTTATGCTTCTTGCAAACATGTTTCTAATGTCCAGTCCTACTGCCTTTAGTATTGGATGATACACTGTGCAATGTACCTTTGCAATTTAAAAAGTTTTTGGCATATTTATATACCATACATACAAGACCTGGGAGATGGGTTGGAAACAGGAGGGAGCACGGGCTATAATGGCAGAGAGGAAGGAGGGTCAGGGCGAAGCTGGGAGGCAAGATCAAACCAGTATCTTAGATGCCTATATACAAATGCAAGAAGTATGGGTAATAAGCAGGAAGAACTGGAAGTGCTAATAAATAAATACAACTATGACATTATTGGCATTACTGAAACTTGGTGGGATAATACACACGACTGGAATGTTGGTGTGGATGGGTATAGTTTGCTCAGGAAGGATAGACGGGAAAAAGGGAGGAGGTGTTGCCTTATATATTAAAAATGTACACACTTGGACTGAGGTGGAGATGGACATAGGAGACGGAAGTGTGGAGAGTCTCTGGGTTAGGCTAAAAGGGGTAAAAAACACAGGTGATGTTGTGCTGGGAGTCTACTACAGGCCACCTAATCAGGTGGAAGAGGTGGATGAGGCTTTTTTCAAACAACAAAATCATCCAAAGCCCAAGTTTTGGTGGTGATGGGGGACTTCAACTATCCAGATATATGTTGGGAAAATAACACCGCGGGGCACAGACTATCCAATAAGTTCCTGGACTGCATTGCAGACAACTTTTTGTTTCAGAAAGTTGAAAAAGCTACTAGGGGGGAAGCTGTTCTAGACTTGATTTTAACAAATAGGGAGGAACTTGTTGAGAATTTGAAAGTAGAAGGAAGCTTGGGTGAAAGTGATCATGAAATCATAGAATTTGCAATTCTAAGGAAGGGTAGAAGGGAGTACAGCAAAATAGAGACAATGGATTTCAGGAAGGCGGATTTTGGTAAGCTCAGAGAGCTGATAGGTAAGGTCCCATGGGAATTAAGACTGAGGGGAAAAACAACTGAGGAAAGTTGGCAGTTTTTCAAAGGGACGCTATTAAGGGCCCAAAAGCAAATTATTCCAATGGTTAGGAAAGATAGAAAATGTGGCAAAAGACCACCTTGGCTTACCCTTGAGATCTTGCGTGACCTACAAAATAAAAAGGCGTCATATAAAAAATGGAAACTAGGTCAGGTCACGAAGGATGAATATAGGCAAATAACACAGGAATGCAGAGGCAAGATTAGAAAAGCAAAGGCACAAAATGAATTCAAACTAGCTATGGGAATAAAGGGAAACAAGAAGACTTTTTATCAATACATTAGAAGCAAGAGGAAGACTAAGGACAGGGTAGGCCCACTGCTCAATGAGGAGGGGGTAACAGTAACGGGAGACTTGGAAATGGCAGAGATGCTTAATGACTTCTTTGTTTCGGACTTCTCTGAGAAGTCTGAAGGAATGCCTAACAGTGAATGCTAATGGGAAGGGGGTAGGTTTAGAAGATAAAATAAAAAAAGAACAAGTTAAAAATCACTTAGAAAAGATAGATGCCTGCAAGTCATCAGGGCCTGATGAAATGCATCCTAGAATACTCAAGGAACTAATAGGAGGTGGTATCTGAGCCTCTAGCTATTATCTTTGGAAAATCATGGGAGACGGGAGAGATTCCAGAAGACTGGAAGGGGGCAAATATAGTGCCCATCTATAAAAAGGGAAATAAAAACAACCCAGGAAACTACAGACCAGTTAGTTTAACTTCTGTGCCAGGGAAGATAATGGAGCAGGTAATCAAAGAAATCATCTGCAAACACTTGGAAGGTGGTAAGGTGATAGGGAATAGCCAGCATGGATTTGTAAAGAACAAATCGTGTCAAACTAATCTGATAGCGTTCTTTGATAGGATAACGAGCCTTGTGGATAAGGGAGAAGCGGTGGATGTGATATACCTAGACTTTAGTAAGGCATTTGATACAGTCTCGCATGATATTCTTATAGATAAACTAGGAAAGTACAATTTAGATGGGGCTACTATAAGGTGGGTGCATAACTGGCTGGATAACCGTACTCAGAGAGTAGTTGTTAATGGCTCCCAATCCTGCTGGAAAGTTATAACAAGTGGGGTTCTGCAGGGGTCTGTTTTGGGACCGGTTCTGTTCAATATCTTCATCAACGATTTAGATGTTGGCATAGAAAGTACGCTTATTAAGTTTGCGGACGATACCAAACTGGGAGGGATTGCAACTGCTTTGGAGGACAGGGTCAAAATTCAAAATGATCTGGACAAATTGGAGAAATGGTCTGAGGTAAACAGGATGAAGTTCAATAAAGATAAATGCAAAGTGCTCCACCTAGGAAGGAACAATCAGTTTCACACATACAGAATGGGAAGAGACTGTCTAGGAAGGAGTATGGCAGAAAGAGATCTAGGGGTCATAGTAGACCACAAGCTTAATATGAGTCAACAGTGTGATACTGTTGCAAAAAAAGCAAACGTGATTCTGGGATGCATTAACAGGTGTGTTGTAAACAAGACACGAGAAGTCATTCTTCCGCTTTACTCTGCGCTGGTTAGACCTCAACTGGAGTATTGTGTCCAGTTCTGGGCACCGCATTTCAAGAAAGATGTGGAGAAATTGGAGAGGGTCCAGAGAAGAGCAACAAGAATAATTAAAGGTCTTGAGAACATGACCTATGAAGGAAGGCTGAAGGAATTGGGTTTGTTTAGTTTGGAAAAGAGAAGACTGAGAGGGGACCTGATAGCAGTTTTCAGGTATCTAAAAGGGTGTCATCAGGAGGAGGGAGAAAACTTGTTCACCTTAGCCTCCAATGATAGAACAAGAAGCAATGGGCTTAAACTGCAGCAAGGGAGATTTAGGTTGGACATTAGGAAAAAGTTCCTAACTGTCAGGGTAGTTAAACACTGGAATAAATTGCCTAGGGAGGTTGTGGAATCTCCATCTCTGGAGATATTTAAGAGTAGGTTAGATAAATGTCTATTAGGGATGGTCTAGACAGTATTTGGTCCTGCCATGAGGGCAGGAGACTGGACTCGATGACCTCTCGAGGTCCCTTCCAGTCCTAGAGTCTATGAGTCTATTACCTCCTATTTCTCATTTGATTTTTTTTTTCTTCTCCAAGTCCAGAACTCATGCCTCAGAGTTCCAGAGCATTTTAATGTTCTCCATTCTGCCCACTTGCAAAGACAAGAGCATATCCTGGTAACTCTTAATGACTGATTGTGATTAGAGATTGACAGAAGCTCAGCGTTCTGGGATGAATTAGAACTGCTGTCAGTGACTAGACAGCAAATGGAAAATACAGTATGTAATTTTAAGGACATATTTTTGCTTACTTTAAAAATAATTTCCTTTTTAAGAGAGTCTTTTTCTTCCTACTCATATCTGATTCTCCACATTTAAATATAATCCCCAGCTAATAGCAATGTGTACTGTGAATATCTTGCATTCCTTGGAAGAGACATATTGTAATGTACCACCAGACACATCTAGGATATCTACATGTTCCATTATTACTCTAGAGAATCTATAAACATAGTAAAATTAGTTGTACAAAACATGAGGATTAGCCATGTCATATGCTACTTCAAGTAATAGTCACTGATTTAAGAGAATATTTCATCTAAATAAATCATGACTTCTTTCCAATTAATATTTGAAGACTGGCAAGGGTACTCATTAGCTAAAACAAATTGTGACACAATTTTTGAAATTACATCTGTAATTCTAGCACACAGAGTATTGCATACATGATGGTTCTACAGGTTTAATTTATGTGGTTTATAGAGCACGTCCCCAAAAGGATAATTTCTTGATGAGTCTTGATTATATTGAACTAGCTTTTGTGGCAGTGCTAGAGTCTGTGCAGCTGGAGAAAGAGTTATTTCTCAGTAGGCTCAGATTTAAACATGGAGCAATCATCTGTGTTTTGGGTTTATATCAAGAGGTCTGATTTAACCAAAATATACAAACTTGGCGAAAGTTTAGCTGCATTTCTTCCATACAGTTTTATAATATGTAAACTGTAAAACAGAGAACAGCTATCCCCATGCAAAAAAACAAAGTTAAAATGGCAAAAGTGACTCAGTGGAGTCCATCTAGCATCTAAAAACAATATTACACTTTCTTTTTGAAATTTTTACACTTTAAAAAAGGAAATATGTTACACTGTCTGCAAATGAACAGTTCTTAGATCCAGCTAGTGCCCCACTGCCAAATAATCCTTCATCACTTGCCATCAGAAACATGGTAAAAAGAAACAAAACATTTCTTCCTGCAACTTTTGGACAGGGCTTTGGAGCAGAGCCCGGAGCTGGAGCAGCTCCGGAGTAGTGGAGCTGCAGGTTTTTGCCTGGAGCTGGAGCGGAGCCGGAGCACAGCTCCAAAGCCCTACTTTTGGGAACACACATCACTGCACACAGCATTTCTCCAGCAACACAGATTAGATCTTACAAGAAACACATGAGACAGATAAAAATGTAAAAAGGCTTTTTTAAGGCTGCTAAGATTGCGGCACAAATATGAAGCACACTGAGAAATCCACTATGAATAAAATAATTAAAAAGCTTAAATTTGAAATCTGACAGAGAATGACTGAAATTCACACATACATATTCGGCTAAGTTCCACATTTCTCTTCTCATGTCTTGAAATATTTGTGCATATCTATAAGAATAGCTCAGAAAAAACATACACATCCAAATGATTTCATGATCTATTTGTGCAAGATAATTTGCACATAATACTAAAAATTCTGCCATCATTTCATATGCACAGTTACAAAAATCAAACCCAATATGTTTTCCAGCTACTATCTTATTTTATCATGAATGAGTAATTTTCTAGGACTACGTCCAAAGTAATTGTCAGACCTATTGGCTGTGTTACAAATTGTAAAAGGAAATAGTCCAGTACTGTTTCTAAGAATTGTAAAGCTCAATATTTAACATTTATTCACTGATCAGTGCTTTAACATCATTAGGGGTGTGAAAAACTCTAGGTTTAAAGTTCTAATGCACTGCAGAGTTTTTAAAAATAGCTTAAAACTGCAGAACACTGACAATTTTATATAAAAATTGAGTGTGTGGTGAGGAGAATTGAGTAGAGTGATTTATAGAAAACTGAGAATTCAATAAAGTGGGTTTTTTCCTAATTATATTGATAAGGTCCCCTGATTATTTCTAATATCACTTCTGATGGGAAAAGAGAGAAACTCTGACACCATTGGCTTGCTGTCCTTTACTCCAATTCCACCCTAGAGCTTCTCCAGTTAGGCTTCTGCTCCTTGCACTATACTGACTGTGCTCTTGCCAAAGTCCCTAATGACCTCTTCCAAGACAAAGCTCAGAACCAGTACTCCATCCTTGTCTTTCTTGACATGATTGGAAAAAATGTTTATAGAGAAAGAGGTAAGATGCTCAATGTATGTAACTTATCAAAGAGAAGGTTCAGAAGTGACTTGATCACAGTCTGTAAATATGTAAATAAGGAACAGAAATTTTATAATCTAGCAGATACAGATATAACAAGAGCCAATGACTGGAAGTTGAAGCTGAAAAATTCAGACTAGAAATAAGGTGCACATTTTTAACTGGGAGTAATTAATAATTGGGCAATTAGTAAAAGGGTTGTAGTAGAGTCTCCATCACTGAAAAATTTAAAATCAAGATTGGATATTTTTCTAAAAGACATGCTATAATTCAACCACAGCTACTGGACTTGGAGCATGAATAGGAAGTCATATGGGCCTCTGTTGTACAGGCCATATGATCACAGGGATCCTTTCTGGTCTGTAAATCTATTAATCTATGTGAGCTGCCTTGAACACATTGGACCACATTTTATTTTTTTTTCTTGAAATCTTGTCCTCGCTCTGCTTCCATGATTCTGTCCTCTCTTGGTTTTCCTCCTACCTCTGTAATCACTGCTTCCATGTGTCCTTCAGAGGATCCTCCTCATCCCCCCTCCACCTGTCTATGGGGGTTCTACGGGGCTCAGTTCTTAGTCCCCTTCTCTTCTCCCTCTACACCTTATCTGTGGGTAATCTCACCTGCAACAAATTCAACTACTGTCTCAATGCTGATGACTCACAGATCCACCTCTGTGCGCCAGACAGGTCTCCTTCTCTCCAAATTAAAATCTTGGCCTGTCTCTCAGACATCTCCTTATGAATGTCAATCCACCAGTTCAAGTTCAAAATGATGAAAAGAGAGCTCTTAATCAGCCTGCTCTCACGTCTTTCTTTGATCACAGTGGGCAGCTCCACCATCCTGCCTGCCACTCGGGCTCATAACCTGACCATCATCTTCAAATTGGAGCTCTCGCTAAGTCCTCACATCCAGGCTATATCTAGATTGCAGATTCCTTCTGCATCACATCTCTATGTCTATACTTTCAGCAGTGTGCAGGGTACAGGCACTAAACCTCTAGCTACATGCCACAGTGAAAGGCTTTGGCAGCAGGACACTGAGCTGCCAAAAATAGCAGTGCAGACAAGGGAGGCGATGCTTGGGTATATAGAGAACCCATGTAGGATATATACCCTGTGGGTTTAGGTATATAGGGCACTCTGCTCGCCTAAGCTATGCCTCACCATCCACACTGCTATTTATACCCGGGCTAGGTGTGCGTGCAGTGTCTGTACTCTACATGCCACCATAAGTATAAATGTATCCTCAGTTAATGCCTTTCTTAGCCAGCCACATGCTAAAACTCCTATCCAGTCTCTCATCCCCATGTATCTTGATTACTGCAATGTTTTCTCTGGTCTTGACAATGCACTCTTGCCCCATTCCTATCCATTCACATTACTACTGTAGAGATCATTTTCCTAGCCCGTCACTTTGACCATCTCAGCCCTCTGCTAGCATCCCTCTACTGGCTCCCTGTTCTATTGCATCAAACTGTAAGCAATGTATCCTAACTTTCACAGCTCTTCGCCACCCTACCTATTATCTCTCATTTGCTATTGAAATGTCATTTTCTACCTCCCGTCAGTCCATCATGCTGGCCTCCATTGCCACTTGATAAATTTTCAAATAATTCTGCCCCTAAAGCCTGGGAGGATCTCGCTGTAAACATCCACAAAGCTACCTCATTATCCTCCTTCAAATGCCTTATCAAAACTGTCCTTTGGTGTGATGCCTACAAAAAAATTGTCAGTGGTTGGGTCACTGGTGTGATTCTACCACTGCCTGTCATGCTGTCCAATACTGTCTCGTTATAATCCCAGTCTGTCTCCAGCTGTTGTCTCTTGTGTTAGACTTAGGTTGTAAACTCTTTGGGACAGAGTTGTCTTTTTGGTCTGTGTTTGTCCAGCACCTAGCACTATGGGGCCCTGGTCATGACTATGACTCCTAGGTGCTACAATGACGATGATAATTAATAATAACAATTAATAATAGATGGAGCTCCTGGAGTCAGATTCTTCAACAATCTTCCCACCCCACACGCACATACTTTTTCTAACTCCCCTGCTCTCAGGGTTGGACATAAGAGTAGATGGGACAGCTTCACAGTTTCTTTTTTCTGTAACACCATGTACTGCTTGACACTAGAGCAGTGAACTGTTCCAAGAGTAAACATCAGAGATAAGTGTTTATAGGAATCAGACATTCTAAGGCTGTAAACGGAAATAAATATTATTTTAGAAGGATTAATCTTCTCTAAGGGCTCTTTTCACTGTATGTTACAGGGCTTGGTCATTATGTAAAAAAAAGCCTCTCCTCTCTCAGCTTCCATATTTCCATCCTTTGCTTTCTGTATTCCCAGAGGAGTTTAGTCCTCCTGTCTCTTTGTCCTCTTATATCTCATCTCCATCCTTCTCACTTTGTGTCTCCTCTTCCTTGCTTTCCTCTGTGTTCTCAGGATCAGTTCTGATTTTAGTATTGTTCTTCCCAATGCTGTTCAGCATGGTTCGTTGACAGAATCCTTTTTTTTGATATGATCCCATATTAACGCTCTTCTATACATCAGAGGTACTTTCTCCAACAGAGTGGTAAGTTTTGGGGTACTTCCACATGACTGTAGAAAACCAGCAGTGAAAAAAAATGTAATCAAAGGACTTTTATAAATGGACAATAGTGTGAATATATCTGAAACCTACAAAGTTTGGATGGGTTTGCTGTTTAGTTTAAGTCATTCGACAAATGATACTCCCCTTGACCATTCTTAAGCTTTTGCATCTTCTCCAAAATGTCTCTAATAGTTTCCAATGGCTCTTCACATACTAAATCAGTCCTTCATTTTGAGCCAAATATTTTTTCTTCTGCTTGCCAAACTATACGTTGTTTGATAATTATTTGGATACAACAGCCTCTTTGGTTACACTTTCCGCTATCCTGTTTTGTCTGCCCAGTCTACATTCTATTTTTGTAACCTTTTGTATTATGTTCGTGGGACACATCCAAGATTTTATTTGTTGAGATGAGCCAAAGGGAATTTTTCAGGAGGAAAAAATTCCTTAATTCTAACAATCAGTAGCAGATTCAAATATATGAATGGTAAAAATAATTTTGTGTGTTACTATTTAGGATTATAGTACCCCTACGTTAAGGAACTAGTCGTGGAAACTGCTAACACAAGTGAATGCAGACAAAATTAGTAATGAAGAGAATTCAGAGACTCTGTATGTTTTTTGTTTTTTTTAAAGCATTGTGTAAGCCTTTCTCTTCAATATACTTCTTTATTTGATCATTGAGCTTCCTGTTTGTATTGTGCACTGCAAAGGATTAGTTTGTGTGAGTAATATTGATGAACGGTTTGTGATATAATTTCAAACTGAGAAAACAAGACCCTGTAATTGTATCCACGTGGAGCCCACAGAAGTCAAAAGGACTGTGCGGGTGCAAGAGTCTACTAGCCCATATCCAACTGTAGGATCAGGGACTAATTAACAGTTCATATGTGGCGTCTTGTGTACAGAGGAACCAATGCCATTCTTGCATAATTGCTACATCAATAAACACTTATGATTATAAATAATATCCTCTGGACCATTAATGTTGATTTTCAACATCAATTGGTGCACTGGGGAAATTCCAGAAGACTGGAAGAAAGCTAATGTTGTGCTGATTTTTTTTTAAAGGGTAAATGTGATGAACTGGGTAATTATACTTCTGTGAGCCTGACATCTAACCTTGGCAAGATAATGGAGCAGCTGATATGGGGCTTGATTAATATAGAATTAAAGGAGGGTTAAATAATTAATGCAAATCAACCTGGGTTTATGGAAGACAGATCTTGTCAAACTAACTTGATATCTTTTTTCAAATGAGATTACAAGTTTGGTTGTTAAAGGTAACTTTGATGTGATGTATTTAGATGTCTGTAAGGTGTTTGATTTGGCACTGCACGACATTCTGATGAAAAACTAGAATGATATAAAATTAACATGCCACATATGAACTGGATTAAAAACAGGCTAACTCCATCATTCTCCATCATTGACAATTTTAAAATCAAGACTGGATTTTTTTTTCTGTAAACATCCAATTAAGAATTATTTTGGAGGCAGTTCTTTGGTCCGTTATATAGGAGGTCAGACTAGATGATCACAATGGTCCCTTCTGGTCTTGAAATCTATGAATTCTCTCCAAAATATAACACCAGAAAAGACACTAAGCTATTTTTTATTTTACTTTTGAACAGTTCATGGTATTTGAATTTTATTATTTCTTTGTCTCTGAGTAAGTTTGAAATTTTGTTATAGTTTAAGTGCACTGCTCCAAAAAAGTAAAACAAAACAAAACTTGCCATGCAAGTACTGAGTATGGACTCTTGAAGTTCCCTTCAGTCATTTTATATACTGTTCTTCCAAGCCCAAGAATTACTATTTTAGCTCAACATAGTCAAAGAGTTAAAGACCGCTGATCCTGACATTGCAGCAGTCTGTGGGAAGTTTCTGGCAATTACCATTTCTGAGTCTGGATATAATTCTCTCACAAGTGTTGCAGTAAACCAAGTCCTATTCAAGGAACTCAGATGTCCATTCTTGTGTTTTCCTCATAAAATATGTTTGACTTTTAGCACTATCCAGCTTTCTGTTGACTCAGTTGATAACCTAAACTTATTTTTCCAAAGGCAATCACGACCCCAGACAAAAGCCGTTCCAGTGCATCAAAAAGACACGTTTAACCATGTAATTTAAATATGATTAATATTTGCATTCTGTTTTGAAAATATCAAGCACTGTATAAATGGTGAATGTTGTTATATATATAGTATACTAACCTTGGGCTCAATCCTGCAACCTTTGCTTGCATGAGTAGCTTTTCTATTCACAGATAGCTCCATTTAAATCAATGAACCTGTCACCAAACATAATCAAAGAGATGTTATTTACATCTCTCTCTTCCGGCTGACTTTTCTGTGCTCCTACATAGAGACTCCATCTGAATCCAGCCCAGTGAGATTATGAATAGGGACTGATTGCCTGATTAGAGGATTTGGCTCCTTATTTGTACAATATTAGGGCCTGATCAAAAGCCCATTTGACTGGAATGACTTCCATTGTCTGAAATGGGCTTTGGATCAGGCTCCTAGTGGGGATGTTTTCCCCTTAATAAATTCTGATATCCTAGCAATTAAATAGAAAAGCCAGAGGGTGGAGCGATGACATGTAAGTAAAGTAGAAATTGTTAAAATAATGTGTTACTCTAACATAAATCTGTTATTTTTAAACTTTCTAAGTCACCAGCTTCCCTTACCTTGCATATTCCTACAATGACATTTTTAATTTCAGAATTAGCTCTTTCCTTGCTGATCCTTTTACTAGAAATATCTTGGTAATGTGTTCTACCTCATCTGGTGGGATGCATTTGAAATGATATTTTAGGAAAATAACACAGTCTTGAGAGGTGTGGAGTGCCCTCAACTTCCATTGAAGTCAATGGGAATGGAAAGTGCTGAGCGCCTTGTAGAAGGCATTCAGCACCTCATAGGATCAGTCTTTGAGGGAGCTAATTTTAATTATATAAATAATTGCACATTATATCAAATATCTAATCATAGGAATCCAGAGAGGATTCCAAGATCCTCTGGAGGAGAGGGTTGAGAATGTTAACTTACATGAGATCAGCATCCTACCCTTGACGGATAAATACTAACTGTCCCATCCTACAGGCCTACCATAATCATAACTGCTAGAGCTAGATTTTGGTCTCTAAAATAAAAAAGACAATTATTTTTTTGAAAATCTCATTGTTCTAGTCTCAGTTTCATTTATTGTGAACCACTGTTCATACAATTAACATATTCTTGATACATTGTCATTTATTTATGCTCATTATTGATTACCTTTATTAAATTACTTGATCACTTAACATTATTTGGGAGTTTTTAGATCATCAATAACAAGTGGGGGGAAATATATCTCCTAGAAAATCCCATATAAAATATTTGTAATGCTATCCTGTTATCTTTCAGCTTTATGTTAACTGTATTACTTGCCTTTGGAGATATTACACCAAGGCTCTGACACATTCTTTTCCTCTAGAAATGGCATAATCTGTCTAGATGCCTCATGAAAAATTATTACCAAAACCAGTAATATCCTATACTTACAGAGACTGGCTCACTGCAAATATGCAGTCTGGAATGCAAGAGAATTTAAGGCCTTTCAAAGTTAGCAATTTTTCAGTTACATTCCTTTTGTATTATCAATAAATAATATTGTGGTACTCCTTCCATTTATCTGAAGTCTCTAGGGTTAAAATGCACTTTACACAAATGTTTATTTTTGGACAGGCCTGCTGAATTGTCTTCCATTGTATGCTAAAGTAGTTACTTTCTGTGAGGTCAAAGAGAGTTCAGCTTTAGAAATAAACTTATTTTGCAGTAGTAGAATGATCTGTTTGTCCTTAATGGGAACAAGCAAAATCTCTTCAGTAGAAAAAATGTTTTTAGAATATTTTTATTTATAACTTTTTCAGGATGAAAGAAAAACTTATATAATGCATAGATGAAAGTCTGGATAATAAATACAGACATTAAACCATATACTTGGTTTTAGGAAGTGTGCACACCTGTATATATGTTTCTTCTTTCTATGTTCTGCTTCCTCCCTTTCTTCCCCTTCCCCTCATACACTTAAGAAAACATTGTTGGGGTTGGGGTTTTTAAGCTACTAGTTACAAATAAGGCCTAGAATCTACAATTGGATCCACACAGGGATCGCTGTATCCATATGTAGCCCCATGGAAGTCAGTGGAGCCCTGTTGGAAGCACAAGGGTATGTTTGCACCCATCCACTTGCAAGATCAGAGAGTAAAAGTGTAATCCAGGATTTAGTTTTTGTGGGGTTTTTTTAGTGAATGTAGTGGTCATGAAAGGTGCCGACTGACAGCTCTGAAAACAGAACCCTCCAATTATTCACAGGACCAGGACAGATCAGGCTAAAGCAAAGCAAACTTCTCCACATTAGCCTGGCACCTCAACCTTATCCTAAAGGGTATGTCTCTGGGATGAGAGGGTCTATTTACTGATTTAGGTGCTGGTCTAGTTCTTGCAACTGCCAACAAGTCTGTCAACTGATGCCAGTTTTGAGGTGAGTTGTGTGATATATACACCTTTCCACTTACAGCTGGACTGAGATCATAACACATTTCATATATGTCTGGAACACCTATCAAGCCACTTTTGATTTGGGCTTAATTTGAACTGGTAGCCTTGTATGTGGCCTTATGGTTATATTCCTTTACAGGTCTCCTTTTCTGAGAAGAGGAAGGTTGCACAATGATGTAAGATAAGTTTTAAGGAAACATTTTATTTGCTTTAGAAAGAGCTATTGCATGCTCATAGTTAAGATATACATTCAGATAGCTTCTTCACTAGTAAAAAAAACAAACAATATTTTACTGCATTCCTGGAGTAGCAGGAAAATAGAGCATAATGAACAAAGTTAACTGATATCTCTCAGGCCCAGATCCTTAGAGGTATTTAGGAACCCAATGCCCAGAAGTTAGGTGCCTAAACACCTTTGAAGATATAGGACTCAAACTGTGGTGATAGGCCTGATCTAAGAGCCTAGATATATACATAGATAGGACTTGATTCTTGGTTATTCTGCACTGTGTGTTGTCATTTACACTAGTGCAAAGTCGGTGTAAAACACTGTCAAATCAGAATGGTATTGCACTGGTGTAAATGACTACACATGGTGCAAGACAATTAAGAATTTGGCCCCAACACTTAAATCACAGAAAAATCTAAGACTAAAAGGTTAGGCTACTATAAAATTGTATTTTGTATCTAAATTACTTTATCTGGTTAGTGTAAATAAAGGACTCAACCTCTGTTTCCTAACTTCAGGAGTATTCAGAATTATCCTCAGGGGGAGGGATAGCTCAGTGGTTTGAGCATTGGTCTGCTAAACCCAGGATTGTGAGCTCAATCCTTGAGGGTGCCATTTGTGGAACTGGGGTAAAAATCTGGGGATTGGTCCTGCTTTGAGCAGGGGTTGGACTAGATGACCTCCTGAGGTCCCTTCCAACCCTGATTCTATGAATATAATAAGGAAACATTACAAAAATCAGAGCATTTGAGATATATTGCAATATGTCCACTGCAGGAGCATATTGGTCAGTTTTCCCAATAGAAATAGGGAAAGAGTTCACAAGAAAACATTTACTATAAAATATAATCTGGTTTACATTAATTTACATTCCATATGTTGCTGCCATTATTATGGGTGCAGTAGTTAATAACAGCATATAATTATTTTAAAGTGGTATAAATGGCTAGAATAGAAGTTAAGGCTGTTCCAGCATGTATTAGCCTGAACTAGGGTGACTAGATAGCAAGTGTGAAAAATCAGGAGGGTATAGTTGCCTATATAAGACAAAGTCCTTAATATGAGGATGGTCCTGATAATATCAAGATATCTGGTCATCCTAGACTGAACCCCCACACAACTTCTTCCTGCAAATATTTTCAGGAGTTTTGAATATTGTCATTAATGGTCAGACTGTATGTGCTTGAAGTTGGACAAAAACAGATCTTAGAAATTACAAAAGATTTGCAGTTATTGGGAAAAAAAAGTGCTGTCATCTTGACACAGTTTCTTTAAAATTGGGCTCCTCTTTACAACTGGAAAATGTTCTATTAGGATTTTAAAGGGCGAGAGAACGCTATGGGGAGAATTAGTGAGAGAAAAGCTCACACTGACTTTGAATGCCAGCACAAAGTGTAAGCGGTAGCTTCTCTAACAATTCAGCCATCACATAGTAACATATCTTAGAACATACCGGTCAAACCAAAGGTCCATCAAGACCAGTATCCTGTCCTCAGACACTGGCCAATGGCAAGTGCCCCAAAGGGAATGAAAAGGCAGGTTATCATCAAGTGATCCATGCCCTGTCACCCAATCCCAGCTTCTGGCAAACAGAGGCTAGGGACACCGTTCCTGCTCATCCTGGCTAATAGCGATCGATGGACCTATCTTCCAGGATTCTATCTAGCTCCCTTTTGAACCCTGTTATAGTATTGGCCTTCACAGCACCCTCTGGCAAGGAGTTCCAGAGGTTGACAGTGCATTGCGTGAAAAAATATTTTCTTGTGTTTGTTTTAAACCTGCTACCTATTAATTTCATTTGGTGGCCCCTTGTTCTTGTATTGTATTATGAAGAGGAGTAAATACTTCCTTATTTACTTTCTTTATACCACTCATGATTTTATAGACCTCTATCATATCCCTCCTTAGTTGCCTCTTTTCCAATCTGAAAATCCCAGTCTTATTAATCTCTCCTCATATGGAAGCCGATCCATACCCATAATCATTTTTGTTGCCGTCTTCTGAACCTTTTCAATTCCAATATATCTTTTTTGAGATGGGGCAACCACATTTGCATGCAGTATTCAAGGAGTGAGCGTACCATGGATTTATATAGAGGCAATATATTTTCTGTCTTATTATCTATCCCTTTCTTGATGATTCCCAACATTGTTGGCTTTTTTGACTGCCACTGCACATTGAGTGAATGATTTAATAGAACTATCCACAATGACTCCAAGATCTTTTTCTTGAGTGTTAACAGCTAATTTAGATCCCATCATTGTATATGTATAGGTTTCAGAGTAGCAGCCATGTTAGTCTGTATTAGCAGAAAGAACAGGAGTGCTTGTGGCACCTTAGAGACTAATGAATTTATTTGAGCATAAGCTTTTGTGGGCTACAGCCCACTTCATCAGATGCACATGAAAGCTTATGCTCAAATAAATTTGTTAGTCTCTAAGGTGCCACAAGTACCTGCTGTTCTTTTTGTATATGTATAAAGATTGTTTTCCAATGTGTATCCTTTTCATTTATCAACATTAAATTTCATCTGCCATTTTGTTGCCCAGTCACCCGGATTTGTGAGATCCTTTTGTAGTTCTTCACAGTCTGCCTGGAATTTAACTATCTTGAGTAGTTTTGTGTCATCTGCAAATTTTGCCATCTCACTATTTACCCCTTCTTCCAGATCGTTTATGAATATGCTAGATAGGACTGGGCCCAGTACCGATCCCTGGGGGACACCACTATTTACCTCTCTCCATTCTGAAAACCGACCATTTATTCCTACCTGTTGTTTCCTATCTTTTAACCAGTTATCAATCCATGAGAGAACCTTCCCTCTTATCTCATGACTTAAGAGCCTTTGGTGAGGGACCTTGTCAAAAGCTTTCTGAAAATCTGAATACACCATATCCACTGGATCTCCTTGTCCACATGCTTGTTGACCTCCTCAAAGAATTCTAGTAGATTGGTGAGGCATGATTTCCCTTTACAAAAACCATGTTGACTATTTTCCAACAAATTATGTTCATCTATGTGTCTGACAATTTTGTTCTTTACAATAGTTTCAACCAATTTGCCTAGTCCTGAAGTGAGGCTTACTGGTCTGCAGTTGCCAGGGTCACCTCTGGAGTCCTTTTTAAAAATTGGTGTCACATTAGCTATCCTCCAGTCATTTGGTACAGAAGCTGATTTAAATGATAGGTTACAGACTACAGTTAGTAGTCCTGCAATTTCACATTTGAGTTCCTTCAGAACACTTGGCTGAATACCATCAGGGCCTGGAGATTTATTACTGTTTGGTTTATAAATTTGGGACAGTTCCTCAGATCTGTCACCCAAAAAGAAAGGCCCAGGTTTGGGAATCTCCCTCACATCCTCAACAATGAAGACCCATGCAAAGAATTCATTTAGTTTCTCCACAATGGCCTTATCGTCTTTGAGTGCTCCTTTAGCCACTATAACTATAGTAGCATAAGTCAACCACGTAGTCTCTGTATGGTGGGTTTAAAATTTCTTTACAAAAAAGGTTTTAAGAAATAATTAGTTTTGTGCCAAACTAAATAGCAGTGAAATAGCTAATATTAGACTTGCTCTTGCTACCATTGAAGCCAATGGCAGAACTTGTTAATAATGCCAACTGGAGGAGGAATGAATCTAATGTTGGTATTTAAATAGTCATTGCTCTGTGTCAGGGTTAACACTATATTGAGTTACATAAGGGAGCTCATAGCTCTCTTTTTCTCTCAGCAGTCATTGGGGATATATTTATAAACATTGTCTCTTGTGTGCATGAATAATCATAGGCAAATGCTAGAATGTATATATTTACATGCACAAGTAGAACACAAATCAAGAACAGATGGGTTTTGCAGAGGTATGTTCTGTCATTTGTGCAGCAAGTCATGATTGCACACATGGAGGTCAGCTTGAGGATCCTTTGAAAATATGATAGCCCTGGGGGGTGGGTACTGTTGTTTACACCCAAAAGGGTTTAGCATGTTGCTATGTGCACGCTTAAGGAACAATCCTGCAAACAGTCACTACTGCAGATCTTTACTCTTGTACTAAGGGTACGTCTACACTACAGGATAAATTTGGATTAGCTAAAACCGATTTTAGAAAACAGATATTATAAAGGCGATTGTGCACGTCCACACTGGGCACATTAATTCGGTGGTGTGCGTCCGTGGTCCGAGGCTAGCGTCGATTTCTGGAGCGGTGCACTGTGGGTAGCTACTGTAAAAGAATGAGGCCAATAATGTTGATTTGCGTCCACACTAACCCTAAATAGATATAGTAATATCGATTTTAGCGTTACTCCTCTCGTTTTGTAGGAGTATAGGAATCGATTTAAAGAGCAGTGTAGTGTGGACGGGTGCAGCGTTAAATCGATTTAACGCAGTTAAAATCGGTTTAACAGCGTAGTGTGGACCAGACCACAGTCTCATAGGTATCAGTGGGATTCTGCAGCGTAGTAAAGGTAATCAAGAGTGCTTTGGGCAGGGACTGAGTCATTTGTATCCTTTCTAATACAGAGCCCAGGACCAATGCTTAATAATAGTAGCCAAAATACTTTGCAATATTTAATAATTTACTAACAAACAAAAACCTGACCAAGGAGTAGCAGGCTCCGTATACAGCACTATGGACTCTTCTGGTGTTGCTGCCTGAGGGTGCTCTGCAGCCCGAGCGAGGACACTCATTCCTTCAGTGTTATTCCAAGGTAAGCATCAAGGTCTGGGCCCCTAAGATTTGTCACCCTTTTCTGAGCAGCATTTGGCACGGAGGCAACCCTCCCATTGCATTAGGCAGTGAAAGGTAGGAGGGCTGGGAGAGAACTCTCTGGAAAGTCCCAGCTCTGGGAGGAAGGTTTCCTCCCTCCAGGCAGCTCTCTCATGATTCTCTTCAGCTGCAGCGCTTCGCTCGCACGTTGCTAGTGCGTGGGCGAGTCCGAGCCTGGGAGTCCTGAAACCCCGCGGCGCGCAGCCTTCTTCTCGGCTCCATCTGTGAACCCTTATTGTGTCTGTCTGCCAGGCTCCTCCTCCCAGTGCGCCGCCGTCCCGCCGCGACCCCAGGGGCTCCTGCTAGCGCTACGCGTACGCTCCTCTTGAGGCACCCCACGTCGTTCTCTCCATTGACCACCCTGCTGAGCCTCCCAATGAACCTGCATTTCCTCTGCGGGAAACCCCATACCTCCCCTACGCCCCCTTTACACTGGGACACCCCCATCCCCTTCTACCCCCCCGGACACTCCCATGCCCCCTCCACCCCCTTTACCCTAGGGTACTCCATCTCCCCTTCACTCCTTATCGTACACACTACCTCAGGACACCCCCACCCCCTCACTACCTTCCCTCCCTAGGGCACCCCCACTGCACCCTTTCCCCTCTAGCTCAGGCCACTCCCGTCCCCTCTCCAGCCCCCCGTGCCACACTGGGTCACCCCTGTCATTGCACCGTCTCTAACCACGGTCACCCCCACACCCCCTTTCAGCCCTTCTAGCTCAGGACGCCCCCTACCCCGTGATACGCCCTATCGCTTCCTCAACCCCGAGGAAACCCTTGCCCCGTTACACCTCCCGATCCTGTCTGCGACCCCCCGCCCGGCCGGCCGGCGCGCCTCTGTCTGGCCCTGGCTTGGTGGCGGCGATGGCGGAGCGGGGGACGTCAGTGTAAGTGGGCCGGTCCTGGGCTGGGCAGGGCAGAGCCTCCTCCCTCCCTCCCGCTGCAGGGTCCGCGCTAAGCTCCCAGCCCTGTGCCTCAGTGAATGGGGCGGGGGGAGCCCGGCCGCCGGGGGGGCAAAGGCAGGGCCCGGGGAGCCGGAGTGAGAGGAGTACCAGCTCTCTGTGCCGCCTGGCACCGGGGATTACCAGCCCGAGGAGCCTGCAAAGCCGCAGCACTGAAGTTGCAAGGGGCAGGCGGGTAAGTTGGGAAACAATTGGGATCGTTTCCATTCATTGCATGTGTCTGCAGCCCTAGCAGAGGGCAGCCTGGCTGCACCACTAGCAAACCAGGGAAGAACTGGGGGTGGGGGCGACTTACGCGGCAAGCTTCCCTGCATGTGGTTTACTCTAGCCACAAAATAGACATAGTTGGTGGTTGGAGACGGGAGTTTGGGGCTCACGAGTTCCTGTGTGTGTAGAAACTGGAATGTTGAAAGAGACCTTGAGTGCTCGGTATTGTTGTGCGTGGGTGAGAAAGAGACAGAGGGATACAGCGATCCTGCTAGTTTACAGCTTTGGTGTATTCGAAACAGCTGCGGCACAAAAAAGTGGGGATCCCACGGACAGGTTTGGGCAGGGGCGATGGAACGAGTTAAATCCTCTTATAACCCGTGAAACAACAACAACAACCGGCAAAACGGTGTAACTTCTCAACACATTTCCCTCAAACTTCAGTTCACGGTTTGGGCGGAGGACCCCTTGGCATAAAACTTTACAGCTGCATACTGCTTTGTTGTAAAGCTGTATGTGAGGCTGTGTTGCATAGGGCGCTTCTGCTCTGCTCGCTGGCTGGCTGTAACGACTCTAGCCTCCTTGCTAGAGCAGTTGCCCTTCCCTGTGTGATACATAAAGCAAGCAGATAAATCTGCCACTCGCTTTATTGCTCTGCTGCCTGCTGTGTCTCTCCAGTGTGGAAAATGAGTACGTTGTTTTCCTCTGTGATCCTTTTGGCTGTGTCAGGGGGAAGGAGCCCTCAATGTGGCACATACACTTTTGGTTGGGAATGAAAGGACTTTCTGCAATAATAACCCAGGCTCTCCAGTATGAACTGTTGTGTGTTTTTAAGTTTATGAAGGCACAAGTAACAATATGTAAGAAATTATGTATATAGCTGGGGTTTTGGTCACTCACCCACTAACAAAACATCTTCAAGCTGCTTTTCTTTATCCTGCTATGTTTTTGTGGGTGATACTATATATTAAAGAAAAATCACAGTTCAGATGGTTGTTTTGGGTGAATTTAGTTTGTGAAGTGTTGAATCATGTGCATTGCTATATGTTAAATAACTGAATTTAGTTAAACACATGTTTTTGATTGTTTTGTACTGCAGTATTTATTAGTTTAGGAACAGTAAAAGACCATCTAACAGGATCACATAAATATAATTATCAGAGAAGTTTCAACTGGGGTGATGGAGAAATGAGGGAGTTACAAAAACAACAATAAGGCTTATACCCTACCAACACTCCTCAGGCCTTTTCTGTATTTTTCATGTATCTGTTTTGTTATTTTACTTACACTCACCAGTCACTGATTGCAACTTCACATACATGCTTTCTTGTCTCAGAGCAACATATTGAGAACTTGATAGAGCAGCCATGAATAAAACCAGATTTTGTCTGATGTTTAGTGGTGTGTTGATAACCATGCCCTGTATCAGTACTATCAGGATTATGCTTCTGCCTTGGGCACTCATTTGTAGTCACAATCCTTTCCCATGCTGTGTTTTAGAAAGCAGAGATTCATATTTCCTTTCAAAGCTCACTTTCTTCCTCACCTCCGATATCTCCCTCCCCTTTGGTTTTCTAGGCTTTGGTTTAAACTAAGCTACAGGAAATGGGGGGTGAAGGGGGGAGAAGGGGGAGAAACGGGAGGAAATGGATAAAATATAAATAGCAATAAAAAGTTTTTGTTGTTGTTCGGGACAAACTTGTTAATACATCACATGTATGAAGTGGTGTTATATTCAGTCTTAGTAATTTATACACTTAAAAGCAAACCACAAGGCGGTACTCCGACTCCCTAACACGCACATGCAGCCACATGCATTCACTCATCATTTCTACTGTAGTGGTAAGTCTTGTGTTGGGATGAGGATGAGGGGAAGAAACAAAGGGAAATAGTAATTGCTTTGATCCCTTTTCGAGTTATGGCTTGCTGTCATGGAAATTACATCTGTTGTCCTGTAGTATACCAGTGTTTAACTTGTTATGATTTATTAAATGCCTCACCATTGGTTCAGTGAAAACTCTTCATGTTAGGAGCTGCCTTGGTTGTCTGTGTTTTGTACTGTTGGTGCTAAACAAAAAAATACTGTTAAACTAGTCTTTCATTATTTTGCATACTACAGCACTATAGAGATTATTTCTTAAATATTTATTACTTCTACATGAGGATGCATTCTTTCAAAAGTCATCTGTCCTGAGGGATATCAAGAATAAACTGTTCTCACTTATCAACCCTGTATTTTCAGTTGTTTTATTTTTACTATGTGAGGCACATCAGTATAGAACAGGGTTTCTCTACCCATGGGTTGCGACACAAAACTGGATCACCAGAATGTGTCAAAGGGTCATGTGGGGGAGGGGAGAGTCGGGTCCTGCTCTTGGAGGGAGTGGGGTAGTTGCAGAGCCCACCCCACACTCACTCTGCAGTGGCAGCTGCTGCAGCTGTGTTCTAGTGGGGTGGGCTGGCTGGTTGGGCTTGGCTCCCCAGTACAGGTGTGGCGACCTGGTGCATGGGGATGCACGCTGCTCAAGTTTGGCCCTGTTGCCCCTCTGTAGAGGTGACAACAGACCTACCAGGCCAAATTTAAGTGAGTGGCACCGTGACCCGATGCACCAAGTCGCAATGCCACTCCACCATTGACAATTTTTAAATCAAGATTGAATACTTTTAAAATGATGTGCTTTAGGAATTATTTTGCTGAAGTTCTGTGACCTGTGATATACAGGAGGTCAGGGTAGATGACCACAATGATTCCTTCAGGCCTTGGAATCTATGAAGCATGCAGATTGGGTCCAGCGGAGGGTCTGGTCCAAACCTGAGCAGTGCTGTTACTCCAGACGTTGCAAAGTCCGGAGCAGAAAGCTGGGCCCAGGGATTGGGCAGGAGCTGCCACTATAGCACACATGATACATTTATTTAGTACTTATTAAGTTAGTTTATATATTATGTAATATTTATTTAGTAAACAGATTTTTTTGCACTATCAATATTTACTGGGTCATGACAGGCCATCAAGATTTACAAATGGGTCCTGAGCCAAAAAAAGTTTGAGAATCTTTGCTATAAAACAGAGGTCCTCAAATTGTGGTCTGCAGACCACCAGTGGTCCGCAAGCTCCATTCAGGTGGTCCGCAGATAGTTCTCTCTAAGGTACGCCCATGGGCAGCCACACACAAGAGAATGAAGGGCCATCCGCCTAATTAGTGGAGCTGTGCAGGTGTGGCTCCATTAATTAGGTGCCTGGACCCTGGAGAAGATGCACTTGTAAGGTGAGGTGGTGGCCTTGGGGGGGAAATAGAGGGTAAATGGGAGGGAGCAGTGAGTTGAGAAGACGGGGTGGGGGGAACTTGGGATGTGCAGGGCTGCAGCGGCCAGAAAGAGGCGACTTTCCCTGGCTTAGGCAGCAAAGAATCCTATGGCACCTTATAGACTAACAGACTTTTTGGAGCATGAGCTTTCGTGGGTGAATACTCACTTCATCATCTGATGAAAGCTCATGCTCCAAAACGTCTGTTAGTCTATAAGGTGCCACAGGATTCTTTGCTGCTTTTACAGATCCAGACTAACACGGCTACCCCTTTGATACTTTCCCTAGCTTCAGGGCTGCAGCCGCCAGGGGAGAGACGGCCCTCCTTCCCAGCCCCAGCTCGGGAGCTGCTACAGTGGGGACACATCCATCGCATTACAAAGGTAAAACTACTGGTATTAAAATATGAGTTGTGTGCTTTTATTTGTAGAACAAAAAAATATTCATTATTAAGTTTTTTTTTTATATAGCACTTTTATCCAAAGTGCTTTACAATAGTTAACTAATGGTACAAACAACATTTGGAAAGTTAATTAAGTGGTCTGCTGAGACCCTCAGCAATTTTCAAGCGGTCCCTGGGAAAAAAAAAAATTGAGAACCATTGCTATAGAACGTCAGTGAGACCATAGTGTGATGTGTGGAAAGAAAGTCTATTCATTACCCTTTCAAAAACAAACCCCAAACTAAGTGTTAAATATTTTAACATGTTAATACACTGCTGAACTGATTTTTGTTGAGATTGTGGAGATTTGTAGGCTTTTAATAATAAAGGCAAGGCTAACATTTTAAAATTTAATTGTAATTTATTAAGTGTATGTAATTGTCTTAATTAATAATACACGATCTCTCAAATGAAATGATCGTAGCATTGGTGGTATTACTATTCAGCTAAGTTTGTGAGTATTTCCATTATAAACTGATAAATATTAGCCTGGATATTCAAGTTTTGGGGGGAGGAGACTCGTCCAAAACTGTTTCTTTTGGCCATTGCTGGATGATTAAAAATTGATCATCTTAATACTGAAAAGTGGTGGGGAAAATATGTATCCAAACTTACTTACCTTCTTCATCCTTCTGTCTGTCTTATCTATTTAGATTGTAAGCTCTTTGGAGCAGGGACTTTTCTCACTATATGTATGTACAGTACCAACTGCAACTGAGCCCTGCCTCATTTGGAGCTTATATGTGCTATTATAACTAGTAAAGTATGAGTATGAGTATTTGGTCATCTCTAGTGACTGACCTACATAAGAGCAAATCTTTACTATAACTGTCAGCTAATAGAGCAGATGAGGTGGGTGAGGTAATATCTTTTATTGGACTAACTTCTGTTGGTGAGAGAGACAAGCTTTCAAGTTTACACAGAGCCCTTCTTCAGGCTTGGGAGACTTAAAGGCATCCCAGCTAAATACAAGGTCGAACTTTAGTTAGGGCTTGGCTACACTTGGAGATGTGCAGCGCTGGGAGTTACAGCTGTCTTCGTACTGTGTAGGGACAGCGCTGCAGTGTGGCCACACTGACAGCTACCACCGCTGCAGTGTGGCCACATTTGCAGCATTTGCAGCGCTGTTGAGAGTGGTGCATTGTGGGCAGCTATCCCACAGAGCACCTCGTCCCATTTTAGCGCCGTGGGTTGTGGGAAGGGGACGGAAGGGTGTGGGTCATTCCGCTTCCTGTCCCAACGCCCCGTGGTGCAGCGCTTCACATCCCAGCAGTCACTGTTTTTCCATCTACATTTGGCACCATCCTGAGTCTCCCAACGGTTTGTGTGCAGTGCGATTTCTGTGGGAAATGGAGCCCGAGCTGCTGAGGACTTTGCTGATGAGTGTCGCCAGCACATCATATTTGGCAGTTGAGCTATTCCTTCAGCTCCAAAGTGACAGTGAGGAGTCAGACAATGATATCAAGTCGCCTGACGCGTGTGACACTAAATTGCTTGTGGCATTCACGGAAATGCTCAGCACCGTGGAACGCCGCTTTTGGGCTCGGGAAACAAGCACTGAGTGGTGGGATCACATCGTCATGGAAGTCTGGGATGACGAGCAGTGGCTGCAGAACTTTCGAATGAGAAAAGCTACTTTCATGGGACTGTGTGCTGAGCTCGCCCCCACCCTGCGGCGCAAGGACACGAAATTGAGAGCTGCCCTGCCAGTGGAGAAGCGAGTGGCTATTAGTCTGGAAGCTGGCAACTCCAGACAGCTACCAATCGGTTGGGAACCAGTTTGGAGTGGGAAAGTTGACCGTTGGAATCATGTTGATGCAAGTTTGCAGGGCCATTAATCACATCCTGCTAAGAAGAACCGTGACTCTGGGGAATGTGCAGGACATTCTGGATGGCTTTTCACAAATGGGTTTCCGTAACTGTGGAGGGGCGATAGATGGGACGCATATTCCTATTCTGGCACCACCCCACCTGGCATCAGAGTACATTAATCGCAAGGGGTATTTCTCTATGGTTCTCCATGCGCTTGTGGATCAGCGTGGGCGTTTCATTGACATTTACACAGGCAGGCCTGGAAAGGTGCATGATGCACGCATCTTTCGGAACACTGGCCTGTTCCGGAAGCTGCAGGCAGGGACTTTTTTCCCAGACCGGAAGATCACAGTAGGGGACGTTGAAATGCCCACTGTGATCCTTGGAGACCCCGCTCTACCCGTTAATGCCTTGGCTCATGAAATCGTATACAGGAAAGCTTGACAGGAGCAAGGACCGGTTCAACTACAGGCTGAGCTGGTGCCGAATGACTGTGGAGTGTGCTTTTGGCTGTTTAAAGAGCCGCTGGAGATCTCTTTATGGGAAGCTAGACTTGAGGGAAAGCAGCATCCCTGCGGTTATATCTGCGTGCTGTACCCTCCATAATATTTGTGAAGGGAAGGGTGAAACATTCAGTCAGGAATGGACCTCCGAGTTTCAACACCTGGAGGCTGAATTTGCACAGCCAGAAAGCAGGGCTACTAGAGAGGCCCAGCACAGGGCTACAAGGATTAGGGATGCCTTGAGGGAGAATTTGAGGCTGAAAGCCAACAGTAATGTTTAGTACCTTGCATGGGAGTGAAGTGCAGTGGTTACAATGATTTGTAGTGCCTGTTTTGTCCTTGGGGTACGGTATCTTTCACTTTCTGCAATAATAAAAACTGTTTTAAAAGCCAAGAAATCATTTATTGAAAAGAAATTAAGTAAAAGGGCAGCGGGGTAGGGTGGTGAACTGTACAGTCAGAGGTTTGAATATGTCCTGCCTGGAGTGCTGTGCAATGATTGCTGCACTTCAGGATACCTATACTGCATGGTAATGGGGGTTGAGTGTAGAGGGTAGGGGCCGTAGTTCTCAGGGCTGGTTGGTGAACGTACAGGTGTTGGGGGCAGCTGGTGGTGGTAAGAACCTGAATGCTGGAGAAGGGGGTTTTGAGCTGACATTGGGGCACAAAGGAGAGAGTTTTGGGACGGGGGGAGGGCAGCATGGTAGTGCTCTGCCTGCATGGCTACGAGTGACTGGATACAGTCCGTTTGGTGTGCCAGGAGGCTTATCAGCTGCTTCGTGCTTTTCTTCTTAGCCAGTTCCTTTCTTCTGCTTTCTCTTTCCCTCCAGTGTTGCATTTTTTCTCTCCAGTCCTGCAGCTTCTTACTCTCTCTGGCAGACTGATTCATAACTGCTTTCACCATATCTTCTTTGCTTTTTCAAGGCTTTCTCCTCAGGTTTTATAGCTTTTCAGCAGTCTGTGATAAGGCCAGTCCATTTCTAGCAGTAGTCAAGGACACTGTTATTAGAAAAAAGATAAAAATTGAAACATTTAACAGAGAGGCAGCATTGTGTATAATCACAGTGAAGGAGTTTACAGTCTCATTTTAGCATACTTTCCACATACCAAATACAGCACAGAGAGCCCACAGCAGCGAAGGCATGGTGAGTAAGAGGGAATGAGTGCAGGAGTTAATTAATCCTGGAAGCCATCTCGCTGTCACGGCTCACCTGGGAAGGGGAACTGATTGGTTCAGGGCTGCGCTGGGGTTTCTGTGTGTTGGGGAAAGCAGAGAGCTGCGGGGGGACCTTCATTGAACACTATCCCTACATTTTCCACAGGAGTTAATCCTGGAAGCCATCTCACTACCGCGGCTCACCTGGGAAGGGGAACTGATTGGTTCAGGGCTGCACTGGGGTTTCTGTGCATTGGGGAAAGCAGAGAGCTGCGGGGGGACCTGCAGTGAACACTATCCCTGCATTTTCCACAGGAGTTAATCCTGGAAGATATCTCACTGCTGCGGGTTACCTGGGAAGCAAGGGAGGGTCTTCTACAGCAATGCGGATTCCGCCCTGGCCCCTATGCAGCTTGCCTGCGTGGAGCAATGGTCCTCTCACCCCGCGCGGCACAGTGGCGCGGACGCGTTAGCCTGACTGGGACAAGGACCACAGTGGCTCTCCCTATAAACTTGCAGAAGCGCATTGCCCACGCTCTGGCAGAAACTTTTGAAGAGATTACCGAGGCCGATTACCGCGACGTGATAGACCACTTCAATGGGCTATTCCACATCTAGGCATGCATGCATGCAGCCATAACCCCACCCTCCTCTCCCGAAACATTTCCATCCTGAAAATAAAAGCTGCTTACCGGGAACCCGCTCCTCTGCTTCTTCTTCACCAACAAGTTCCAGCTGCTGTGACTGGCTAGCTTCCTCCTGGCTTGAGAAGAGCTCCTGGCTGCATGTCTCCTGGGACTCCGGGGTGTCTCCCCCCACCCCAGTACCCTCACTCTCGGTTTCCTCCCCCTCCTCCCCCTCCCTCTTCTCTCCCTGCTCCAAATTGTCCATTGTGGTCCTCGGTTTGGCAGTGGGGTCACCCCCAAGTATCGCGTCCAGCTCCTTGTAAAAACAGCAGGTTGTGGGGGCAGCACCTGAGCGGTGGTTTCCCTCTCGGGCTTTGCAATAGGCACTCCGCGGCTCCTTTACTTTAACCCTGCACTGCACCGTGTCCCGGTCATGGCCCCTTTCCATCATGGCCTTTGATATCTGCCCATAGGTATCATAATTCCTATGGCTGAAGCGCAGCTGTGACTGCACAGCTTCCTCACCAAAAACACTGATGAGGTCCATCAACTCGCCATTGCTCCATGCTGGGGCTCGTTTGGATCACTGATTGATTGCACTCCACCTGGCTGAGCAAACAGGAAGGAGATTTTTAAAATTCCCAGGGCATTTAAAGGGCAGGTCACCTGAGGCCAGGGCAGTAGAGTGCGAACTGATGATCAGAGTGGCTGAACAGGCATTCTGGGATACCTCCTAATACCCTGCAGGCCAATTACAGCGCTTTTGGTGGCCACACTTGATGAGCAGCGCTGCATCACCAGCGCTGCAATCGTTATACCCCAAGCAGACCAGGTGTACAGCCAGCGCTGCAACCAGGGCGTTGCAGCCCTGGATGTGCCTTGCAAGTGTGGATGGTTACTAAGTTGCAGCACTGTAAAGCCACAACCAGCGCTGCAACTCTCTAGTGTAGCCAAGCCCTTAGTGTTCTTCTTTAGTTCAAACAGTATCAGTTCATGCTTTTAGCATTGAAGGTCCTAGTTTCAAACCCCGTTGATGACCAAAGTAAAAAGTAGTTGTGTGGGGGTTTTGGTTGTTTCAGTGTGTGAGACAGTTTCCCGTAACTTATTTCACTTTAGCAATGGATTCTTGTTGTCAGTAAAGAGAATAGATTATATATAAAGAATCATGATGTTTGATTTTTATATTGATTCAGCATATAGCAGATAACAATAATTTTCTTCTAATATATGCTTATCAGTAACAGAAAAATGTTGGAATATTGTGACATTGGCTATGGCACCCGATGAAAGAGTGGTTCTCGTTACCATTATATTTTGTGCAAGTACAGAATTATTTTAAAATAGATAATACTTGACTGTTTGCCCAGTCTGGTGTGGGAGTAGAGAGCTACTGGTGCAGGGAGTGAGGAGTGAGTCCTGTATTGGTGCTAGCTATGGGTCGACCACTAGCTCCATTCTCAGTACCTTGCATATTTCTATGCCCCCAGTCCAAGCAGCAGCAAGCTTCTGGGAGTTTTCCCCTCCAGCACCCCAAAGCTGGCTCCTTACAAGGGAGGAGTCTTGTGTCTTACACAGGGAAAGCCCAAACAAAGCCATAGGACCACTGCATTGCCCCAGCATCCCCTGGATCCAGAACTATGCAGGGGAGACACCCCCCGCCACTAGGACCCATGTTGTGCTTTCTCTCTCCCTAAACATATCGCATCTAGGAAAGAAACTCTACAGAAGAAGTAGCCAAGACCGGATGGACTGATCATACTTCTCCAGTTTTTACTAGATATCTTTGTGCTGCACTCACTGTCTGTTTGTTGTTTTCCCATCCCCCATCCTCCAAGGGTCTCTTAATCTCAGCTTCATTCCACATTAGCCCCTAATATTCTGCTCCTTCTTCTCACCCAGTTTGTTCCCCTTACCTCCCTTTCCTTGTTTTTCCATTTAGCTAATCCCCTTTTAGTCCCCATCCCATCCCATCCCACCCCATCCCATCCCACAGTCATGGAGCTAATATTACATTTTCTGCCATCATATTGATAGCCCTGCTTCTATGTTGAATCACTTTCCCCTACACTTTGTCTTGACCACTTAGATTTAAAGTTCCTTGGGGCATGGACTGACAACTGCCCTTGTGTTTGCACAGTACCTGGCACAATGGGATCCCAGTCTTGGTTGATCCCTAGGCACTACCATAATAGATATGATTAACAAGCTGGATCTCTGCCTGACTCAGCTGATTTTTCTGCCACAAGGATAATTAGAGCAACCCAGGAAGCCCCTACCTCAAATCAAGAAGCAGAGGACAGGGCTGCAATATGGAAAATTAGCACTTTAACAACAAGCATAGTGTATCTTCTTTTAAAAGAAAGATAAAACTACCAGTTATGAGTCTAATTTACAATTGTACAGAATTTCAGTAGAATTAAAAGTAGCACTACCACTATTCTAAAGATTAATATAAAGGCTGTTTATGTCCCAAAACCAGAGTTCAGGGTTTTATGTGAAATCATCTGCAGGAGCTGATGTCATAATACTTAAAACAGAAAAGAAAGTTGTATTCCCTGCTATTTAAGGTATGAGTAATATCATTAACAGTTGCTGGGGAAACTAGGCATCCATGCCTCATCAAGTAAAGGAAGGAAAAAGAGATTTGTAATTCCAGTAGAATTAAGAGGTCCTAAACTGTGTTGCTTCATAGATTTGCAGGAGCAGAAGGGAATGTTGTGATCATCTACTGTAAAACATGTTGCTGTATAACACCAGCAATAGAACTTCCCCAAAATAATGTCTAGAGCAGATCTTTTAGAAAAAAAATCTGATCTTTCACTGCAGTCACCCCTTAACCATCTATCTGTTAAGCTTAATAGACTGAGCTTCTTGAGTCTTTCGCTATAAGGCATGTTTTCTAATCCTTTAATCACTCTCGTGGCTCTTCTCTGAATCTCTTCAATTTATCAACATCCATCTTGAATTGTGGGCATCAGAACTGGACACACAAGTGATTTTTTAGGCCGAGCACATTGCACATACCAGGGGCTCCTTGTATCCCTCTGTTCTCACCACTGTGCGCAATTCTCCCATCGCCCTCTATATCAGGGACTCCCTGTAAACATCTGCTCCCCCAACTCATCCTTCATGCCAGTGACTCTGTGTGCCCTATTCCTCCCTTCCATGCCAAGGTCCCCAGTCATATTCCCAGTGCTGGGGGCTGTGTGTGTGTGTGTGTCTCCTTTTTCTTGCCCCTCTAAAGTACCTTTCATTCTTCCAATTTGGAAGGTCAGGTGGATGGCTTGTGTCCGCTTTTCTCTATCCCAGTATGGAGCAGGCTTTGGGGAGGCAATGAGCTAGGAGGGAGAATGCGCTCCCTGCAGTGAGACACTTAACAACTGTGGGATGCATCCTTAGCCAGTGGGGGAAACATAGGGAGTGCAGAGGGAGCTAAGAGCAACTTTTAAACTGCTAATTGCTCACTGCCAGGGGATCTGTGTGCCTCCTCCCCCAGTGCCAGGGGATCTGTGTGCACCCCCTCCTCCCAGTGCCAGGGGCTCTGTGGGATCCCTCCATTTCCTGCCCACTGCCATTCTTGTTTCTTTCCTTTCTGTCTGGGAGATAAGTCCTTCTGTATGACAACTTTTATAAATTCAACTGGGAAAATGGCAGAGGTGAGATGAGGCATGATGTTATGCTAGAAGGTGTTAATGGCTCCATCAACTGGATTTCTGATCTATAAACAATTGCAGACCTGATTACAGCTGATGGGTCTGCTAACCACATTCCAGGGGCAGCGTGTTCCCCATTTTCCCCCTTTTGATTTTCTGATTTTCACCAAAATCAACAGGGTATTATCTGTTAATGCTGAGAACATTCCTGAAATTTTGGAATTGATTGGCTGTGGTGTTCAAAAGTTATCACATTACATCCAAACAGAGGAATGTCTTTGAGTTGACTATTGGGCTTGGCAAATCATTTAAAAAAAATTAGGACCCCAAAATTGTAGTGACATCCTATTTCTTTTATCGCATCTGAGGGAACTTTGAAGTCTCATATTAACATGTCACTATTACAAAATACACCACTGACATTTACTTGAAAGTATGAATTATGATGATGAATAATTTAAACTAGATATTTCACTTTCTTAGAGATGTATGTCTATTTGGTAATGCCTTATCCTTGCTTTTTCATTATGTTTGTTCACCTACTCTCTAATTTGTAAATTACAGCAACTCTGAATGGGTGTCCCAGTCATTAGTCAGTTTTACAATGTATTGTTTTCAAATACATTGATTTTTTAAGTATAGGCATTTTACTGTTGATTTGGGATCTTAAATATTTCTTACAATTTCATTTTGATTAGTTTTTAAACAAACTCCTGACTTTTTCACTTGTATTTAGACTTCAGGAGGTCAGATATAGCCAATACGCATATGATTTTTAAGGTTTTTAGGAAGTTACTCAAATGAATCCAAGCCTCAGTCCAATGTATAGAGTGCTCCCAAGGTGTTTTCATATAAGGAAGTGCTTCAAGAAAGACTAAACCCACAAAGAAAAAATAAATTGTAAATTGACTGTTATTGCCAGATAAATGACTACAGGTATACCGTAGCAGGTCCTAGTTTTGAAAATGTGAATATTTGCTGTTTTGTTTCACATTGAAGATATTTTAAAGGGGATAGTGATGGTGTTTGAGACTGGTCAGTCTTGACCATATGATTCTAAAAATTGACCCTATTGGTAAGTCTACATTTCTCTGTGGAAAGCAAAGGCTTGGAGGATAAATTTGGGGAGAGGTTTCCCCAGTTTTCCTTATCTTCTTTTGTCAGTAGTCACAATGTCTTTTCCAGCTTAAAGCTTCATAATGATCTTGGATATCAGTTTTTGGAAGAAACCAAAAGGTTTGGACATGTTTGTGTGTACAGATATACAGTGAAATTTGTTACTATTTACTTTTATTTATATGGTTTTTGAATTATTCCTCTTATTTTTTTGAAGACTGAAAACTAAACATAACCCTGGGAGAAACATCCTGCTGCATAGCAGCCTGCTGCCAAATCAGATATAGCCCCCTGACAAATGAACACAGGAGACATCAGCTTTCCCCCTCATTTCAAATTATTTTGCTGACAGTACTATCCTGTCATCTGACAGACTGGAAGCATTGTTGGAGTCTTGTCTTATCTGTAATTGCCTTATTTTTATGTGAGATCAATACAATTCATGAATATCTTTTTTACTACCACCTGACACATTACATGTTTCATATTTATGTATAATTTGATAATTCAGTCAATAAGACTACTGATGATCTGTTCCAGATAAATAATACCAATAATTAAAAAAATCCATTTTAGTGGGTTTCCAGTCTAATAGCATGATGAATTAAGTTGCATTGTATGGTCTTGGCCCCTTTCACCTTGAAAGAGTGCCTCTGGTTCCATGCATTTCTTTAGCTCTTCTGTTAAGGCATTTTTTGATATTTAAAAATAAACAAAATTTCTTGTGAGCTTAGTGATTGTAACCCTATTTTTTGTGCCAGACAGATGCAATTCAGGCCTAGTCTGAACAAAATGGTACAGTGGTTTATCTAAAGTTGTGTTTGGAAACTACTTCAGTTTCTCTATGTAGACAAGGTCTTGGACAGCCGTCTTGGACAAATTTCATCGCACAGCTTCCAGACCTGTTCTGTAAAGATCAGCTCTAAGGTTGGAGGATAATTTAGTCTTCATATTTGATCCTTCTGCAGAGATTGCTGATAGGGATGCCAATTAGTGCCATTTAAGATTGCAGCTTTTTAAATATTTGTTTTCTAGGCAACAAAGTTGCTCTTAGAGCCAACTCATTTTACATATATCAATGAATTGCTATTAGCAGGGATCATTTCTAAGGAACATTAGAAATATTGAGTCTTTTGAAAAACTCTCCCGTCCCAAAAAGCAAGCAATCAAACACTATCAAATTTGCTGAAGTGCATGCGGTTTGGTAACACAGTTTGCAATTCTTTATTCAGAACACCTGTCTTCAGGTGATGGCAGTACACCAGAGAGAATCTTTGGTTTTTATACTTTGGCTGTTAGCACATAAATGTCCCTTTGATACAGTCTGTGCAAGATAACAATTTGGGGGAAGGAAGTGTGCAAGGGAAAATACATTATAAGCATACAGGTTGTAGTTTGCTATAACTATGTTTGTTTGTTGAGAGGTCTTTTTGGATGTGCAGAAGGAATTTTTTCTTCTAAAATCTATTAAAGGTCTGAGGTTTAACAGAGAGCAATCCTTGCGACAAAAGTTTCACAAGATGGTTCTTTAAATGCCATGAAATACAATATGTTTGCACTTCACACGTAATTAGTTATTATGGCTTTTATGAGTAATGCCTACTGAGGCTGTTCAATTTCACTCAAGCTCTGTCAGTGTGGCATTTGTGTAACGTGTTTCCCCCGATAAAATTAATTTCTTTCTGCAGCAGGCAAGGCAATCAGTAATCTGAAATTAACTCCATCTAGTAACACTTGCCCTTCATTTGTGCACAGAAAAGATTTGAAATAATTTAACATTTAAAAGAAAATTCTTGTATGAAAAACTGAATTATTGAAACCAGATTTTCATTGTGTTCCAAATGTGGCAACTCATTCTCTTGGTTTTTTAATATGTTGAGAATAACAGGGCATACTTGGATTTTGAATGCATATTTCAAGTCAGACTTCGGGGGGTTTCTTCTGAGGTATATAAATAGAACATTTAAGTTCTGTTCTTACTGTTATGACCTCAGCCTAGTCTGTAGGCCAAATTCAACAATGTAATTGAATTATAGTTTTATGCTCAATAGAGAAACTTACACAGTTCTGTATGGTTTTGTGGATTTTATCTTTCAGGAACATTCTTACTGTGATGTCCTAAGTGCAGTGGCTCTCTGTTATGGCTAACCTTACAGAAGTTAATGATAGGGGTGTTGGAACAATTTTTATTGTGGGGGTACTGAGAGCCAGTAAACCAAACTGTAAAGCTTATATGTCATGGAAACTAGTTCAAGCAGCACCCCCAGCATCCCTAGTTCCAGCACCTATAATGAAGGCATCTATTTGTTCTGTTCAGTTTAGATATTTGGGCTCACAATGGGCATAGTACACTAAGGGTATGTCCAAACTACTCGCCGTATTAGCGGGTAGTGATCGATTTATCGGGGATTGATATATTGCATCTCATCTAGACGCGATATATCGATGCCCGAACGCGCTCCCGTCAACTCCGGAACTCTACCAGAGTGAGCAGCGGTAGTGGAGTCAACGGGGGAGCCACGGCCTTTGATCCCGCACAGTGAGGACGGGAGGTAAGTCAAAATAAGATACTTTGACTTCAGCTACAGTATTCCTGTAGCTGAAGTTGCGTATCTTACACTGACCCCACCCCTCCCCACCCCACCCAGGGTAGACCAGGCCTAAGACAGTTGGAATGCAAACTTTCCCAGTGGTCATCCAACTGATTGCTCTGTGAGGTAATTTAGCAGAGGCTGCCAGTTTTGCTGAAAATGTGTATGGTGTTTTATGCTGTGTATACACGTATATCTATCTAATCGTTAGTCATAACTATAACTGCATAAAGTTAGCACAATTGCCTTCATCCAGTGCTTAACAGCAAGATGACACAAATACATTACACAATACCTCTGACAGCTTGAAGTAGAGCTTGCCTTTCATTTTAGCAAAATGTGGAGACCTAGAACTGAGCTCAGGGCAAGACTGGAACATGAGTGGGTAAAGGTGGCTTAGAGCTACCCTCGTACTCTTCTGCTGATCTGGGGGCCAACAAAACCTAGTCCAGTCACACAACGAAGCATCCTTAGGGATGTTCTCACTTAAACTTGGTTACTTGTGTGTCGAAAGGATTTGTTCCAGCAGCTGTGGGTCGCAAGACCAGTGTTTCCTACCTTTTCTGGTTTAAGAGGACTTGGGATGGGGATGGGGATCCCAAGTTGCAAAGCAAGTGCAGCTTGTGCCTTGAGAATCTGCAAGCCTGCTTGTATCATCAGTCAGAGTGAGAAATTGCTGATTCATATCCAATCTTTTTAGTATTTTAGGCTTAGTTTGTGATTTTATTTGTTTACTAGGTAATCTGTTTTGATCTGTTTGCTAACACTTATAGTCACTTAAAATCTATGTGTTGTAGTTTAATAAACTTGTTTTATGTTTTAATCTGAACCAGTGTGCCTTTGACTCTTTGAATGAAATGTCTGGGGAAAATCTTAGCTTGGTTAACACAAGTGCATTGTGCATATTCCTCTCCATATTGAGGGAGAAGTGAACTGACTTCTATGGTGGCATTCTCAGAAATGCTCCCAGTTCCACGCTCAGGGCCAGGTAGGCAGGCAGAGCTTCAGAGTCTCAATGCATGGATGAGACGATGGTGTAGAGAGGAGGGGTTTACGTTCATTAGGAACTGGGGAAACTTTTGGGATAGGGGAAGCCTATACAGGAGGGATGGGCTCCACCTAAACCAAAGTGGAACCAGACTGCTGGCACTAAACATTAAAAAGGTTGTAGAGCAGTTTTTAAACTAGGAGATGGAGGAAAGCCAACTGCTGCAGAGGAGCATGTGGATTGGACACAGACTTCTCTTAGGGGAGAGTCTGATGATAGGGAATCTCCAGGCTATAGTCAGGAACAGAGGACGGAAGAGGATAATGTAAGGGCCGGATCAGATGATAAACAGTCACATAAAAAAGAATATGGCACATCAGAAAAGGGCAGACAAATAAACAGGGACAAATTTTTAAAGTGCTTGTACACAAATGCTTGAAGTCTAAATAATAAGATGGGTGAACTAGAGTGCCTTGTGATAAAGGAGGATATTGATATAATAGGCATCACAGAAAGCTGGTGGACTGAGAGCAATCAACAGAACACAATCATTCCGGGGTACAAAATATATTGGAAGGACAGAACAGGTCGTGCAGGGGGAGGAGTGGCACTATATGTGAAAGAAAATGTAAATTCAAATGAAGTAAAAATCTTAAGCGAATCCAAATGTTCCATAGAATCGCTATGGATAGAAATGTCATGCTCTAATAAAAATATAACATTAGGGATCTATTATCGACCACCTGACCAGGACAGTAATAGTGATGATGAAATGCTAAGGGAAATTAGAAATGCTATCAAAATTAAGAACCCAATAATAGTGGGGGATTTCAGTTGTCCCCATATTGACTGGGAACATTTCACTTCAGGATGATATGCAGAGATGAAATTTCTCGATACTTTAAATGACTGCTTCATGGAGTAGCTGGTATGGGAACCCACAAGGGGAGAAGCAACTCTAGATTTAATCCTGAATGGAGCGCAGGAGCTGGTCCAAGAGGTAACTATAGCAGGACCGCTTGGAAATAGTGACCATAATACAATAGCATTCAACATCCCTGTGGTGGGAGGAACTCCTCAACAGCCCAACACTGTGGCATTTAATTTCAAAAGAGGAAGCTATACAAAAATGAGGGGGTTTGTTAAACAAAAGTTAAAAGGTACAATGACTAAAGTATCAGAGGGGTAGCTGTGTTATTCTGGATCTGTAAAAGCAGCAAAGAATCCTGTGGCACCTTATAGACTAACACACGTTTTGGAGCATAAGCTTTCATGGGTGAATACCCACTTCGTCAGATGCATGTAGTGGAAATTTCCAGGGGCAGGTAGGTGTGTGTGTGTGTGTGTGTATATATATATATATATATATATATATATATATATGCAGGCAAGCTAGAGATAATGAGGTAGTTCAATCAGGGAGGATGAGGCCCTGTTCTAGCAGTTGAGGTGTGAAAACCAAGGGAGGAGAAACTGGTTTTGTAATTGGCAAGCCATTCACAGTCTTTGTTTAATCCTGAGCTGATGGTGTCAAATTTGCAGATGAACTGAAGCTCAGCAGTTTCTCTTTGAAGTCTGGTCCTGAAGTTTTTTTGCTGCAGGATGGCCACCTTAAGGTCTGCTATAGTGTGGCCAGGGCGGTTGAAGTGTTCTCCTACAGGTTTTTGTATATTGCCATTCATAATATCTGATTTGTGTCCATTTATCCTTTTCCGTAGCGACTAAAGTGAAATCCCTGCAAGTTACATGGGCCCTTTTTAAAGACACCATAATAGAGGCCCAACTTCAATGTATACCCCAAATTAAGAAACACAGTTAAAGAACTAAAAAAGAGCCACCGTGGCTTAACAACCGTGTAAAAGAAGCTGTGAGAGATAAAAAGATTTCCTTTAAAAAGTGGAAGTCAAATCCTAGTGAGGCAAATAGAAAGGAGCACAAACACTGCCAGCTTAAGTGCAAGAGTGTAATAAGAAAAGCCAAAGAGGAGCTTGAAGAACGGCTAGCCAAAAACTCCAAAGGTGGTAATAAAATGTTTTTTAAGTACATCAGAAGCAGGAAGCCTGCTAAACAACCAGTGGGGCCCCTTGACGATCAAAATACAAAAGAAGCGCTTAAAGACAATAAAGTCATTGCAGAGAAACTAAATGGATTCTTTGCTTCAGTCTTCATGGCTGAAGATGTTAGGGAGATTCCCAAACCTGAGTCGGCTTTTGTAGGTGACAAATCTGAGGAACTGTCACAGATTGAAGTGTCACTACAGGAGGTTTTGGAATTAATTGATAAACTCAACATTAACAAGTCACCAGGACCAGATGGCATTCACCCAAGAGTTCTGAAAGAACTCAGATGTGAAGTTGCAGAACTATTAACTAAGGTTTGTAACCTGTCCTTTAAATCGGCTTCGGTTCCCAGTGACTGGAAGTTAGCTAATGTAACGCCAATATTTAAAAAGGGCTCTAGAGATGATCCCGGCAATTACAGACCGGTAAGTGTAACGTCAGTGCCGGGCAAATTAGTTGAAACAATAGTTAAGAATAAAATTGTCAGACTCATAGAAAAACATAAACTGTTGAGCAATAGTCAACATGGTTTCTGTAAAGGGAAATCGTGTCTTACTAATCTATTAGAGTTCTTTGAAGGGGTCAACAAACGTGGACGAGGGGGATCCAGTGGACATAGTGTACTTAGATTTCCAGAAAGCCTTTGACAAGGTCCCTCACCAAAGTCTCTTACATAAATTAAGCTGTCATGGGATAAGAGGGAAGGTCCTTTCATGGATTGAGAACTGGTTAAAAGACAGGGAACAAAAGGGTAGGAATTAATGGTAAATTCTCAAAATGGAGAGGGGTAAGTAATGGTGTTCCCAAAGCGTCAGTCCTGGGACCAATCCTATTCAATTTATTCATAAATGATCTGGAGAAAGGGGTAAACAGTGAAGTGGCAAAGTTTGCAGATGATACTAAACTGCTCAAGATAGTTAAGACCAAAGCAGATTGTGAAGAACTTCAGAAAGATCTCACAAAACTAAGTGATTGGGCAACAAAATGGCAAATGAAATTTAATGTGGATAAATGTAAAGTAATGCACATAGGAAAAAATAACCCCAACTATACACACGATATGATGGGGGCAAATTTAGCTACAAAGAGTCAGGAGAAAGATCTTGGCATCATCGTGGACAGTTCTCTGAAGATGTCCACGCAGTGTGCAGAGGCAGTCAAAAAAGCAAACAGGATGTTAGGAATCATTAAAAAGGGGATAGAGAATAAGACTGAGAATATATTATTGCCCTTATATAAATCCATGCTACGCCCACATCTCGAATACTGTGTACAGATGTGGTCTCCTCACCTCAAAAAAGATATTCTAGCACTAGAAAAGGTTCAGAAAAGGGCAACTAAAATGATTAGGGGTTTGGAGAGGGTCCCATATGAGGAAAGATTAAAGAAGCTAGACCTCTTCAGCTTGGAAAAGAGGGGGGGATATGATAGAGGTATATAAAATCATGAGTGATGTGGGGAAAGTGGATAAGGAAAAGTTACTTACTTATTCCCATAATACAAGAACTAGCGGTCACCAAATGAAATTAATAGGTAGCAGGTTTAAAACAAATAAAAGGAAGTTCTTCACACAGCGCACAGTCAACTTGTGGAACTCCTTACCTGAGGAGGTTGTGAAGGCTGGGACTGTAACAGCGTTTAAAAGGGAACTGGATACATGTCTTGTGGCTAAGACCATAAATGGCTATTAGCCAGGAAGGGTAAAGAATGGTGTCCCTAGCCTCTGTTCATCAGAGGATGGAGATGGATGGCAGGAGAGAGATCACTTGATCACTGCCTGTTAGCTTCACTCCCCCTGGGGCACCTGGAATTGGCCACTGTCGGTAGACAGATACTGGGCTAGATGGACCTTTGGTCTGACCCGGTGTGGCCGTTATGTTCTTATGAATAATAAATTCATACTGGTCGGGGTTTTGGCCAGGGCAGGATGGCACAGCTCTGTGGTCTTAGGCTGGGGAGCTGGGGGTTATCTTGGCTGTAGCCTCTCTATTGTTGGCTCATCCCAAAGCCTGCATGCACCTGCAGCTTGGTGTGTCCCTGCCTGTGTGAATGCTGTTGGGCGCATAGGACTGGCAGCAGTCTATAGCCTGTCAAAGCAGCACAGTGCTGAGAGTGAGTCCAGGTTCATGAGTCAGAGGGCTCAGAGGTACCCCAGTTCCAGGTGGCATCTCAGGGGCAAACCTGTCACAACAAGTTTCCATTGATCTGAAAGATTGCGTAGTCTCTAATGGCATTGCCCATAATAGGAATAAGATGTCTCTTTCAAAATGGAAGAAACCTCTTAGGTGGGACTGCAGTCCTTTACATCATTTTGGGTGGTTTTATAATATGAACAGAAGTACAAACTTCACTCAGAATTATAAAAAAAAAAAAATTGCAATAGTAGAAACTACACAATGCAAATAAAACAGTAGCATTAGTTTAACACTGGTTGAGAAACGAAGCAATCAAAAGTTACAAAATGTGCAGCGTTAAGGCTACAAAGTCGACCTTAACTCTGCTTCTTCCTCATATACTTCCAAATGTGACCAGTGCTTATGGGCATTTCCCTATATGGTCTTTTTGTACTCGAGATACTTTCTTGAGGAATCCTTGTGTGATAGAAGATAATAACTGACAGACCTAATTACAAATTCTGTAGGGATTTATGCTGTAGAGAAGTACCACCAAACGATATACCGTACTTTGTCTGTTTAAACAGTGCTATCTGGTAATCTGCTTTGCTTCTTAATGCAACATGAACCCATCTGGCATGAGTTTATTTGTGTGTGTGTGTGTGTGCGCGCGTGTATGCGCGCGCGCCTAAGATCTTGGTCTTGAGAATGAGTGATCAACTTCAGTGTTTGAAGCGGGAGGCATGAGCATTATTGAATTGCCTATATAGTTTAAAAGCCCAAAATAATTAATTCTAATCTCATTAGAGATTAAATATAATTTAATATTAATTTAATACGTTTAAAAGGTGCTCGTTTAACAGCCCTGGTAATTGAAGTCCTGTTTATCTAAAGAACTGGAAAAGCACAGGAGCAGCAGTGTTTTTCCATCAACATGACTCAGCCTTGCTGTGAAAGGACTATATCTAGGGATGAAAGGATAGTTCAGTCTGCTTAACCTCTCCTGAGTTAGCAAACAAGCATGTCAATTATGTTACTGGTTTCTGTGGTGGGGATACTTGTGCATTGAAGGCTACACAGTAACAACAATGCTTATTTCACCAATAGCTGTTTAGCTATTAGTAATGTTCAGGGCTAGATTTGAATTAGCAACCCAAGGTGTAAGGCTCTGTGTTTCATTACCAGTCGTCCCTTGAGGTATCCAGCCTCCATCCTTTATTTTCTTTTAAGCAATTGTATTCCTAATTATAGCCTTAAATTTAAAAAATAATCTTGACAATGGCTGGCTATAGCTTTCAAGACAAAATTTAAATCAAAGTTGACTACAAGTAGAGAAGAGAGGCAGCTGGAACTGGTGCTTTTCACGGAGATTCTGTTTATAGGGGTAAGAGAGAAGGACACATTACCAGATGGGGAATCCTACTGCAAAATACCTTTCTCAGCATGTAGATCACTTGCTTTAATCCAGCCATGAAAGTCAAAGAGCTATAATCTGGGTTTGAACAAATGTATCTGATTGCTAAATTAGGGTAGATTGGGGAAGCGGTCTCCCCCCCCAAGAGTTTTGGGGTAATCCTCTGTAGAGATGCCTATCCTCTTTCCTCTTCAGGTACTTCCAGCGAATTCCTAATAGGGAGCTGTTGGACTCCATCTTTCTCTGTTTCAGTTGCTCAAATACTACAGTGATGAGAGTCATATTTGAAGCTGAAGAGAAAAAGATGATTTTGTATTTCAGATAAATTACAGCTTGGTTAATTAAACTTTATCAAAATCTCCCTGTAGTTTTATTTGGATAGGGTATATTTCATTTCCTGAGCAAAACTGCTATATAGTATTGCTATTTTAAATAGCTGACTGTATTCCACCCCAGAGATAATTGCATTTCAGTGGTGCTAAAGTGATCATATATAACTCATAACTGTCTTGTGTGCACGCTGAGACTTACTTAATATTTTTTTTATAAAGCACTTTCAGATTTTTGTGCTACAAGTACATTTTATTATGTATTAAAGGGTGTAACCACTGAACTATTGAGAGTTTGAGCGTATCCTTTTAATACTGAGATGGGGGAGTTACTCAAAGAGGACATCCGGTATTGTTGTCAGTTTGAATTTAAATTGCCAGAGATAATATCCTACTGATGCCAATTTATAAAATACAGATTTCAATGAGGAAAACTGTAATTTTGTATGTCTCTCTTTGAATTGTAAAGGTTGCAAGAATCAATCTGTTTAGAGTTAAGGATTCAGGGTAATGTCGGCAAAAAGTTGTACTTTATGAGCCAAATGCCTCTGATTCTTTTTCTTTATAATTTAAGACAGAAGTACTTTTAACAAAAAAAAAAAAAAAAGAAAAAACCCAACCCCATGAACATTTGTCTGTCTCCTGCCAGTTGGCATCAGCTGCAAATTATGTTTCGTATCAGCCATACTAAACTCCAAAAGAAATAATGCAAGTTGTCTCATTTAGAAAATGTCATTATGCTTATAATCCTGACATGGTTGTGTTAATTTATATTCTCCATCCCTTGTGTGAAATCTTATTTAATATGGAAGTCTCTCCTCTTTTTTTTTGTCCCCCTTCTTACATTTCAGATATTTCTTAATTCATTTTCATGTCAGTATATGTGTGGAATTCTCTGAAGTTTAACCCTATAGAGCAATGACAAAGTCTCTCACGTACCTGTGTTGTGGGGGGGGAGGTGGAATATGGAGAGTAGCGCATTGTGTCAGTACTACTACTGCAGAGGCGTATTTGCTGGATTCATTTAAGTTGCATGCAGACTTTGTTTCTCTATCATACATGAGTTTACTTTGCTTGTGGCCTCTTTATCAGCTGTGGAAATTAAACTCTGGCTTATTAGAACAATAGGCTATTTACAGCTTTCTTAACATCCGAAAGCCTCCTCCACTTCTGAATTACCAAATAAACAGGTGTTTGCAGTGTAGTTGTAGCAGTGTTGGTCCTAAGATATTAGAGAGAAAAGGTGGATGAAGTAATATCTTTTATTGGCCCAACTTCTGTTGGTGAAAGAGGCAAGTTTTTGAGGTACACAGAGCTGATCTAAATGAGAGTACTGAAGTATGTCACCAGGAGCAGTTCAGTTTAGTGCTGCTGATTCTGTTTTTTAATGTGGATTTTTTTTAATGTTATAGTTACATGTGGTTTCGCTGTGAATACTACTTCAAACTTTTTAGAAATGAGCACCTTGATGTTTTAGAACTTTTCTAATGAAAGGAGTTGTACGGCAGAGTTATATTGTACAAATCAGCTGTAATGAACTGAGTCCAAATGAAGAGCTACAAACAATATTCTAAACTCTGGATGGTTATTTTTTATACCTGTAAACAGGTATTTTTTAAACCTGTGATCTTCAACTTTGTCCCTACCTTGACAATACAATTCTGTTATCTCTGCAGATTTATTAAAGCTTTGCCAACCAAAGGCAGTTATGACCAATGGCACTATAGCCCATGTTGCTTATGAAATGACAAGGGGAAACCCAAGTTTTCTGCCCACTCAGCAAAGGTGGTCCAGCTCCTGGGCTGGTCAAGAAACACCTCTCCTACATTTAGATAGTCTGTACAAGAGGAGAGCTCAATTTTACGTTAGGCTTGGTTATGCAGCTAACAATTGGATCAGTCAGAATAGATTGTATACAACCTCTGCTATTGCTGAGCGAGTTTCTAAGCATGTAGTGCTTTGCCTCCAGATAGAACAAGAAGATTATGTGATTCTTTGCCAGGCAAAAACAACAAAGGACCGATGTTTTGGGTGGTCTTTCTCAGACCTGTCCAAAGGAACTCTACATATTTTCCCTGTATCCTCCTGATATTCAGAGCTATTTAAAAAAATCATAGGGGCAAAGAACCCTGTATTATTAAAAGTGGGTCATCACGGTTTTCAAACTGAGGCTATGGCCACACTAGACAACTTACAGTAATTTAGCTGCAGCACTGCTATTGCAGATGCTCTAAGCCGATGTCAGAGACTTAATTACTCTAATCCCAACAGCGAGCAGAAGTAGCTATGTTGGGGGGAGAAGCTCTCCTGTCGATTTAGCGCTGTCCTCACCAGTGCTTAGGTCCGTAACTTACGTCGTTTAGGGGTGGTGGTATGACTTATTCACACTGAGTGACATAACCTATGCCGATATAAGATGTAGTATGTACTAGTCTATGGGTATGTTTACACTACGGGATTATTCTGATTTTACAGAAACCAATTTTTGGAAACAGATTGTATAAAGTCGAGGGCACGCGGCCACACTAAGCACATTAATTCAGTGGTGTGCGTCCATGTACCGAGGCTAACATCGACTTTTGGAGCATTGCACTGTGGGTAGCTATCCCATAGTTCCTGCAGTCTCCCCTGCCCATTGGAATTTGAGGTTGAGATCCCAATGACTGACGGCCAAAAATTTGTCACGGGTGGTTATGGGTAAATGTTGTCAGTCAATCCTCCATCCATGAAAGCAATGGCAGACAATCATTTCGCACCCTTTTCCCTGGATTGCCTGGGCAGATGTCATAGCATGGCAACCATGGAGCCCGTTCAGCCTTTTTTCACTGTCACCGTATGTCTACTGGATGTTGCTAACAGACGTGGTACTGCAGTGCTACACAGCAGCATCCCCTTACTGTACCATCTGCTGCTTTGCAAGTTGACAAAGATGGTTACCAGTCATACTGTACTGTCTGCTGCTGTCATGGGTGCTCCTGGCTGGCCTCGGTGAGGTCAGTCGAAGGCGCCTGGATAAAAATGGGAGTGACTCCCCAGGTCATTCTCTTCTTTAAGTTTTGTCTAATGGAGAGTCAGTCCTGCCTAGAATATCAGGCAAGCCTACTAAAGAACCAGAGAGGCAAACGGCTGCTCCAGGTCAGAGCCCCAGAGATCCCGCAGAAATGATGGGCTGCATGCCATTCTAGGGGGTGCCCCGCAACATCCCCACCCGTTGCTTCCCTTCTCTCCCAACCCTCCTGGGCTACCTTGGCAGTTATCCCCCCATTTGTGTGATGAAGTAATAAAAGAATGTATGAAGTTGAAACAATGCTGACTTTATTGTCTCTGCAAGCAGAGATCAAAAGGGGGAGGGGAGGGCGGTTAGCTTACAGCGAAGCAGAGTGAACCACCATTCTGCACATATTCAGCCTATATATGAAAATGGGAATCTGTGACAAGCATTAAGACAGAAGCACAGGCAGGACTGAATCTCCATTTGTGTGTGGGCTTTTGGATGACACTGGTAAAATACAAAATGTCCCAGGATATGTATGTGGGGGTACAGTTCTAAACCACAGCTTAATTTTTTTATTTGCAGCAAAATGTAGAGGTCTAAGTATCTGATTGTGATCCCTGGTATCAAGGGGTAGGTGCGACTGCGCAGTGCTGCTGACTGGGGAGAGCAGCCTGAGGCAGAAGCCTCCAGCTGCCATGATATTCCATGCAGGATTGAATCTCCATTAGACAAAATTTAAAGAAGAGAATGACCTGGAGTTATTCCCATTTTTGCCCAGGAGCCCCCGGCCAACCTCACCAAGGCCAGCCAGGACCACTCACGGGACGACGATGATGGATATCAGTCATACTGTACCGTCTGCCGTCCACAAGGCAAAGGAAGGGAAGGGGATGCTGCTGTGTAGCGCTGCAGCACCACGTCTGCCAGCAGCATCCAGTAGACATACGGTGACATTGAAAAAAGGCGAGAAACGATTTTTTTCCATTTGCTTTCATGGGGGGTGGAGGGCTGACAACATATACCCTGAACCACCCGTGACAATGTTTTTGACCCTTCAGGCTTTGGGAGCTCAGCCAAGAATTCAAATGGTTTTTGGAGAGTGCGGGAACTGTGGGATAGCTACAGTCGTCCCTCCGTGAGCATTCATTTGATTCTTTGGCTTTCTGGTCCTCTTGTCTCAGCTCCTTAAGTTTCATGCAGCTGAGTCCCTGTTGTGGCCTTTGTCCATCATAGCCTTGGAGATTTTTTCAAATGTTTTGGCATTTTGTCTATTGGAACGGAGTTCTGATAGAACAGATTCATCTCCCTACACAGAGATCAGATTCAGTATCTCCCGTACGGTCCATGCTGGAGCTCTCTTTTGATTCCGGGACTGCATGGTCATCTGTGCTGATCAGCTCTCCACACTGGGCAAACAGGAAATGAAATTCAAAAGTTCGCGGAGCTTTTCCTGTCCACCTGGCCAGTGCATCCGTATTCAGATTGCTGTCTAGAGTGGTCACAAGGGTGCACTGTGGGATAGCTCCCGGAGGCCAATATCATCAAATTGTGGCCACACTAACCCTAATTCGAAATGGCAATACCAATTTCAGTGCTACTCCCTCATCGGGGAGGAGTACAGATATCAATATTAAGAGCTCTTTATATTGAAATAAAGGACTTCGTTCTGTGGACGGGTGCAAGGTTAATTCAGTTTAACGCTGCTAAATTTGAGATAAACTCATAGTGTAGACTAGGCCTTAGTGTTTGTGGTGCCACACCTTTCCTTAAAACTTCCTGTAGCAGCAACCTATTCTGCAGCTGACCCCTTTGAGACACTCTTTACTTAACAGCTTTGAGGGTGAAAAAGGGACCACTAACAGAAAAGGGATACTTAGGTGAGGTTTTTACTACCACCTTCTCTTCATGAAAATGATTCACAAATAGATCATGTTCTGATATATGGCTACAATTTGAATTATGATTTACGTGGCAAATAGTGTCTTATTTTCTAAGAATCACAAAATATTGGGGTTTCCTCCTGTAGAGTGTGCCTTAGAGCTGGTTACACTGGGTGTGGGGGGAGATTGATCTAAGATATGCAACTTCAGCTACGCTATTCGACCGCCACGGCTCCCCCGTCAATTCCGCTTACTCCTCTTGCCGAGGTGGAATACGGGCATCGATTCGGGGATCGATTTATTGCATCTAGACGAGACACAATAAATCGATCCCCGATCGATTACTACCTGTCAATCCGGCCTAAGTGTTAATAGTCTGGCACTAAGTTCTTCTCCAGTCCATATTAAGATTTGCTAAAGATGTCAGCAACTCTCTTGAATTCACATGAGTTTTCAGAATACTCTGGAAGCATAATTCAGCCCTGGACACATTAACACATCTTCCTTTGAGAGCTCTTCACTCTGTATCCTTATTAGGGCTGTTGGTTAATCACAGTTAACTCATGCGATTAACTAAAAAAAAATTAAGTATCAGAGGGTAGCCGTGTTATTCTGGATCTGTAAAAACAGCAGAGAGTCCTGTGGCACCTTATAGACTAACAGATGTATTGGAGCATGAGCTTTCATGGGTGAATACCCACTTCGTCGGATGAATGTAGACCGATGAAGTGGGTATTCACCCATGAAGGCTCATGCTCCAATACATCTGTTAGTCTATAAGGTGCCACAGGACACTCTGCTGTTTTTTAAAAAAATTAATTGCGATTAAAAAAATTAATCACATTGTTCAACAATAGAATACCAATTGAAATGTATTAAATATTTTTCAATGTTTTTCTACATTTTCAAATATATTGATTTCAATTACAACACAGAATACAAAGTTTACAGTGCTCACTTTGTATTTTGATTACAAATATTTGCACTGTAAAAATTATGTAGAAATAGTATTTTTCAGTTCACCTCATACAACTAGTGAAGTGCAATCTTTTTAGCATGAAAGTGCAACTTACAAATGTAGATTTTTTTTTTACATAACTGCACTCAAAAAACAAAACAATATGATACTTTAGAGCCTACAAGTCCACTCAGTCCTACTTCTTGTTCGGCCAATCACTAAGACAAACAAATTGGTTTACATTTATGGGACATAATGCTGCCTGCAGCTTATTTGTAATGTCACCTGAAAGTGAGAACAGGTCTTTGTAGCCAGCATTGCAAGATATTTACATGCCAGATATGCTAAACATTTGTGTGCCTCTTCATGCTTTGGCCACCATTCCAGTGGACATGCTTCCATGCTTATGATGCTTGTTAAAAAAATAATGCATTAATTAAATTTGTGATTGAAATTCTTGGGGAAGAATTGTATGTCTCCTGTTTTGTTTTACCCATATTCTGTCATATATTTCATATTATAGCACTCTCAGATGATCTAGCACATGTTGTTCGTTTTAAGAACACTTTCACTGCAGATCTGACAAAAGGCAAAGAAGGTACCACTGTGAGATTTCTAAAGATAGCTACAGCACTGGACCCAAGGTTTAAGAATCTGAAGTGCCTTCCAAAATCTAAGAGGGGCGAGGTGTAGAGCATGCTTTCAGAAGTCTTAGAAGAGCAGCATTTTGATGCAGAAACTACAGAACCCGAACCACCAGAAAAGAAAATCAGCCTTCCGCTGGTGGCATCTGAATCAGATAATGAAAATGAACATGTGTTGGTTTGCACTGCTTTGGATTGTTATCGAGCAGAACCTGTCGTCAGCATGGACGCATGTCCCCTGGAATGGTAGTTGAAGCATGAAGGGACATATGAATCTTTAGCGCATCTGGCACATAAATACCTTGCGATGCTGGCTGCAACAGTGCCACGAGAAGCACCTGTTCTCACTTTCAGGTGATGTTGTAAACAAGAATTAGGAGCATTATCTTCTGCAAATGTTTTGTCTGAGCGATTGGCTGAACAAGAAGTAGGACTGAGTGGACTTGCAGGCTCTAAAATTTTACATTTTATTATTTTTAATGCAGTTTTCTTGTACATAATTCTACATTTGTAAGTTCAACATTCATGATGAAGAGATTGCACTACAGTACTTGTATTAGGTGAATTGAAAAATATTTCTTGAGTTTTACAGTGCAAATATTTGTAATAAAAATAAATATAAAGTGAGCACGGTACACTTTGTATTCTATGTGGTAATTGAAATCAGTATATTTAAAAATGTAGAAAACATCAAAAAATATTTAAATAAATGGTATATTTTTTAATCGCTTGTCAGCGCTAGTATCAATTCATGTATGTAACATGTAAGGATGGGGAAACAATTAAAAAAATCCAAAAACAATTGGGAAACAAATCTGGTGCTTTTTGAAAAACAGAAAAAAATAAATTATTCAGTTTAGGAGGGTCAGTATGGTGGACCAAAGAAACAAGTATGAGGTGAAAAGGAAAATCTCTTTCTCAATGATGCCCTGGTTCATCATGGATTTTTACAACCCATGCAGCAGGAATTTGATTATGAACATAATTTGTAAATGAGAGTTTAACTGACTGGGCTACTACACTCCAAAACATTGTTTTGTCTTGGAGTGCAGTTATGTAACAACAAAAAATGTACATTTGTAAGTTGCACTTTCATGACAAAGAGATTGCACTATAGTACTTGTATGATGTGAATTGAAGAATACTATTTCTTTATCATTTTTACAGTGCAAATATTTGTAATAAATATACATTTTGATTTCAATTACAACACAGAATACAATATATATGAAAATGCAGAAAAACATTCAAAATATTTAATGAAATAACTGGTATTCTACTGTTTAACAGTGTGATTAAAACCGCAATTAATTTTTTTGAGTTAATTGCATGTGTTAACTGCGATTAATCGACAGCCCTATTGATACTTTAAGCATGTTTCAGCTTAAAGTTTCCTGTGTGATTGGTTTTCGAGAGAATTAAGTTAATTAAGCTAAATCAAATTCAGGGGACTTCAATTTTGAATGATAGTGTCCACATAAGGGTTTAATTAAGTTTACCTAATCCACTTTAAATTCACACTGGTATTAATTTGGATTAATTTTCCTGAGTGTCCCAGTGTAGATAAAATTTTAGCCTACAATTGACAATTCTGACAGTGTCTGTAAAGCCTCAAAATGGAGAAAACCCATAGTTATTCGGAGAAGAGACAGTTAAGATAAAATTTTTGTTTTTAAAAATAAACATGGCTAATAAAATAAGCACGGTTAATGAAAAATAGCTTGAAAGATCACCTACATTAAATAATAAAGAATAAGCAATCACTTCCATGACACTTTGCAGGCATTAATTATTTTTTCACAGCAATCCTGTGTGAAGAGTATTGTTATAGAGCAGCGTTTCCCAAACTTGGGACGCCACTTGTGTAGGGAAAGCCCCTGGCGGGCCGGGCCAGTTTGTTTACCTGCCGCGTCCCTAGGTTCGGCCGATCACGGCTCCCACTGGCCACGGTTCGCTGCTCTAGGCCAGTAGGAGCCGCTGCAAGCAGAGTGGGCCGAAGGTCATACTGGCCTTTTAAATGAAGCTTCTTAAACATTTAAAAAACCTTATTTACTTTACATACAACAATAGTTTAGTTATATATTATAGACTTATAGAAAGAGACCTTCTGAAAATGTTAAAATGTATTACTGGAACGTGAAACCTTAAATCAGAGTGAATAAATGAAGACTCGGCACACCACTTCTGAAAGGTTGCTGACCCCTGGTATAGTCCTATATATGTTGTTTAATATATTCACATTTAACAGATTGTTTTTGTGTTTTGAACATTAAGTGAGAGGAACTCAAAATCTGAATGTGGTATTTGAGTGGTATATATTTCATAATGTAAGATGTCTTGTTTTTTACATTGTGTTTATACTCTCCCTTTCTTTCTTTTCTTTGCATAGAAAACCAGGGTTTTCAGAAGATAAAATAGGACTTGGAGTTTATACATTCTTTACATAAATACTTTATTTGAGCTTTCTGAAAGTGTACTAAAATAAATATTTAAAAAGAAAAATTGTTATGTACGGGTTTGTTCAGCCCAGATGTTTCTATGCCACAGATGCTGCTCCATTTCCTGAGGGGCTCCCATACTACCCTAGTGGGTTTGTGGTGAGTTCAGCTTGATGCAGTGGCCTGCCCCCCTTCTGAAAAAAACCGTAAAAGGGGCAATATAGTTCCATTGTCACTCCCTAGCTGTCAGCCAGATAGACAAGAGTGGCCATTTAATCAGAAACTTCAGGCCTCCTTCTTCTCTGGGTAACACGAAGGAATAAACGTGCCCTTTCATCATGAGTTCATCAGTTTCTCCACTTTTCTTCCACTTCAGCCTGTGTATGTCTGTTCAGGCTGTGGTGGGGCTCCCCAGGTACCAGGAGGTAGTAGGTCTGTCAATACCCACTATCCATCTGTGCCATTGACTGGGAGTGGGGAGATCTCAGTAATCCTAAGCCATTATTTTTAAGTTCAAAGAACAAACAATGAACAAATGACTGGATTGGGTATTGATCTGTTTTTTCCCTCATTGGAGCAAAAGTGGCTTATGACAGGATGCTCTCAGTCTTGAAATGCTTTGCAAGGAAGAGAGAGACTGATCCAGAATTGGAGGTAGTGCTTGGGTTAGTTGACTAGCATATATATTCCACCTTTGAGCCACTGTGCCACTCCTTGCCAAGTGCCTGCATTTATTTTTCTGGCCTTGTGTGGCAATCTAAGCTTTTCTCTGAACAGGCTTACTGCTTCATACTTGTCATATGGGACCTGGAGGTGGGATTGTGTAGGCCCAGGAGTCTGCATTTATAAAATTTTCTGGATAGGACCCATAGTGTTGTTGAGATCTGTTATTTATTATGTTCTCTTAAAAACTTGGAAGCTAAACTAATTTTTGTAATGATTTAGTCTTTTCCATATGTTTAAACTATTTGCTCTTTCTAGTGGGAAGCCATTTTGGGTTCCTTTTATTTACTTCAATCTGTGTACCAGTATTACTGTTCAGCTCAGTTTGAAGAATGGTGTAGGGTTGCCAACTTTCCAGTTTCTCAAAATTGACCACTACAGCTATGGTCAACATTTTTGGTGCTGAAACTAGGGGTATGGGGGATGCTGCAGCACCTCCTGGCTTGAAGTGGTTTCCATTATATACAGGGTTTACAGTTTGGTTCAATGGCTCTCAGCACCCCCACTATACAAATTGTTTTAGCGCCTCTGTTTGAGACTGAAGGGGATGGTGTCTCTCCTGCTCAGTTGAGCAGCGGCTCTGAGGTAAAGATTTCACAGGGAACTATGGGGGCAGAAAGTAGAGGGGGGAGTTTCCTGAAGCTGGGGTCGGTTCCTAGAGATGGGTCTGAGACCCAGCCCTCGGAGCAGCCTGTGCAGGGGAAGAGGAAGTATTCTCCCCCGGCCCCCCACAGCCCAGCCAGGACTTGCAGCTGGAGTGCTTCCAGCTTTGCCACTCCTGGCTCTGGGTGAGGTGTGTGTGTGTGTGTGTGTGTGTGTGTGTGTGTGACAGCGGAATTATGGTAACTGGACTTTTGGTATCCAGTCAATACTTCTGACTGGGGACCTGTATAGGTCCCCTTAAAACTGGAGTTTTTGGTTGAAAACCAGACACCTGTGTGTGTTTGTAGCAGGAAGTAGACAATACACTCTTTCTCCACATAAAATGGGGGAGTTATTCTGAAAATATTATTTTAAGGGCAGGCTACTAAGTGATGCACTATTGCTGAGCACTTGCCTGCAAATATAATGGGGTTCGTTGCTTAATTAATTTTTTGAAATGGATTTGTTATTGTACATGTGATTTTAATTCTTTTGTTTAGAAGTGTATGAAAAAATGTAACTTTTGTCATTGACATGTCTTCATAAATACTTCCATATTTTAAATCTTGCAATTGACTTTGGGGTGGAGATAAATAAACGTCACACAAGAGATGAAATACATTTGTTAATGGCGTGGAAGAAGGGATAAATAGTATGTTAATGAAACTTGTTCGTGGTACTTAATAGGGGACAATAGAGAGGACAGAAAAATAATATTAAAGGAGCCACAGAGGTTAAAAATATCTGTGGAAAGTTACCATTATGAGATTCCGCTTATACAATATGAAATTTCGTTTGTCCATCTGAGAAAATTAAATTGGCCTAAAATATTCAGTGGGATGGAGAAACGTGAAATGTGTTAATATTAAGAGACCTGGAGTGATAGTGGACAGCAAATTAGAAATGAATTTGCGATGGTAATTATGCCAGTTCCATTTTGGGCTGTATATTCAGAAGCATTATGCCAGGGAGCAGAGAGACAGTGTTCTCTTCCTGTTTTACGGCTGTAGTATAACTGTACCTGGAATAGTGCTTTCACTTTGAGGCACTTTGTTACTAAAATATATTGATAACAAAGTGAGGATATAACGAGTCACCGAAGAGCTTAAGTAGCAGGTAGGAAAGTTTATTTAAAACGGTAATATTAGGATGAAATTTGGATAATTTAGGTTGCAGGTCAGTGAAAAATTCATGAAAATGAGATTTGTTTGTCTGGGGAATAGTATCCTAAAAAAATTGGTGAAGGTCCTATTAATTGGTTCTCAAAATAAGATTGGATACTGCACTAACAAAATAAAATGCTAACAAACAATCCTGCACTGACAGAGAATGACCAAATTGTTTGTTCTCTTATTTCACTTTCTAAGATTCTGTGATTTCTTTGATGAACGTCAGCTCAGTTATTAGAGCCCAATTTTGCAACCTCGACATGTGTCCCAAAGAAGTCACTAACAGGCTGTTACCCTTCGTTTGCAGTATTCCTCCATCCTCTCAGTGACTTTCAAAGTAAGATTCTAGTGAACCATTTGACCTCTTGGTTCTAGAGAATTTTTCGTTTTCATGGGACTCTTTAAATTAGAGAAAAAGAGAAACTGACTTGTTCATGTTAAGGGTTGTGGCTCTTTCCCATGGAATCCTTTTTCCCTTTTATGATGATCTTTTTTGTTTTCCCTACGAATTTTTTTTTTTGACTGCTTTCCCTAAGGCTTCTACTGTAAGGGTATGGCACAGTACATAATATACTTGTTAACCTAGTAACAGTGATCCTTCTTTTCGAAGGAGGGATATTGGAAGTCATATGGCGCTCCCATAGTAGGGTGACCTATTTATGGGCCTGTACCCTGTAGAGAGTGTTGTGATACAACCAATAGAATGAGAACTTCCTTTTAGGTCTCCAGCGCTCTGTCCAGGATACTGCTAAAACAGTAATGCTTTATGACATCTTTTGAGCTGAGGATCTCAATATACTTTACAAACAATGAATGAAGTAGGCAATTATTAACTCTTCAAAGATGGGGAAACTCTCGTGCATCTTGGGTGGTTTTAAATAACTAATCTAGATGAGACAGTGGGAGCAGGTAATGGAACTTAGGATTCTAACTCCACTCTCCTTCTTTAGCCGCTTGACCATATTGTCTCTTGTGCCTGTTTTGAATTAATAACTATTGCTCACTATAGACTTTTCAGGCAAAAATGGAACTAACCACACTGAGATTTGCAGTCATGCTCTTCTATTTCTGTCAGTGTTTTGTGATTGTGTGGGAAACTGCTGTGTGTACACAGCAATAAAGTGTTGTTTGTTAACTACTTAGTGCACATGTGTGTTTTTTTTTTTTTAAATGCCAGGGGCATTTACAACTACATCTTACTCAAAATCCAGATAGAGTTCATAGAATCATAGACTTTAAGGTCAGAAGGGACCATTTTGATCATCTAGTCTGACCTCCTGCACAAAGCAAGCTACAGAATCTCACACACTCATTCCTGTAACAAACCCCTAACCTATGTCTGAGCCATTGAAGTCCTCAAATCATGCTTTAAAGACTTCACGGTGCAGAGAATCCTCCAGCAAGTGACCTGTGCCCCACACTACAGAAGAAGACAAAAAAAAACCCAGGGCCTCTGCCAATCTGACCTGGGGGAAAATTCCTTTCCGACCCCAGATATGGTGATCGGCTAAACCCTGAGCATGTGGGCAAGACTCACCAGGCAGACACCCAGGAAAGAATTCTCTGTAGTAACTCAGATCCCACCCCATCACAAGCCATTGGGCATATTAACCACTAATAGTCAAAGATCAATTAATTGCCAAAATTAGGCTATCCTATCATACCGTCCTCCCCATAAACTTTTCAAGCTTAGTCTTGAATCCAGATATGTCTTTTGCCTCCACTACTCCCCTGGGCAGGCTGTTCCAGAACTTCACTCCTCTGATGGTTAGAAATCTTTGTCTAATTTCAAGTCTAAACTTCCTGATGGCCAATTTATATCCATTTGTTTTTGTGTCCACATTGGTACTGAGTTTAAATAATTTCTCTCCATCCTTGGTATTTATCCCTCTAAGGTATGTATAGAGGGCAATCACATCTCCCTCAGCCTTCTTTTGGTTAGGCTAAACAAGCCAAGCTCTTTGAGTCTCCTTTCATAAGACAGGTTATTCAGTCCTCTGATCATCCTAGTAACCCTTCTCTGTACCTGTTCCAGTTGGAAATCATCCTTCCTAAACATAGGAGACCAGAACTGCACACAGTATTCTAGATGAGGTCTCACCAGTGCCTTGTATAAGGGTACTAAAATCTCCTTATCTCTCTACTGGAAATACCTCTCCTGATGCATCCCAAGACCGCATTAGCTTTTTTCATGGCCATATCACATTGGTGACTCATAGTCATCCTGTGATCAACCAATACTCCGAAGTCCTTCTCCTCCTCTGTTACTTCCAACTGGTGCGTCCCCAACTTGTAAGCAAAATTTTTGTTGTTAATCCCTAAACAATGACCTTACATTCGTCACTATTAAATTACATCCAATTACTTTTACTCCAGTTTACAAAGTCATCCAGATCTTCCTGTATGATATCCCAGTCTTTCTCTGTGTTAGCAATACCTCCCAGCTTTGTGTCATCTGCAAACTTTATTAGCACATTCCCATTTTTTGTGCCAAGGTCAGTAATAAAAAGATTAAATAAGATTGGTCCCAAAACTGATCCCTGAGGAATTCCATTAGTAACCTCCCTCCAGCCTGACAATTCACCTTTCAGTACGACCGGTTGTAGTCTCCCCTTTAACCAGTTTCTTATCCATCTTTCAATTTTCGTATTGATCCCTAACTTTTCCTATTTAGCTAATAATTCCCCATGTGGAACCATACCAAATGCCTTACTGAAATGGAGGTAAATTAGATCCACTGCATTTCCTTTGTCTAAAAAAATCTGTTACCTTTTGAAAGAAGGAGATCAGTTTGGTTTGGCATGATCTATCTTTTGTAAAACAATGTTGTATCTTGCCTCAATTACCATTGACCTCAATGTCCTTAACTACTTTCTCCTTCAAAAATTTTTCCAAGACCTTGCATACTACAGATGTCAAATTAATAGGCCTGTAGTTACCCGGATCACTTTTTTCCCTTTCTTATTGGAGTTGTTGTGATTTTGACCGCTTTTAATTTTTTAAATGATGAATTTATATTTGACAACTTAAAAACTAAGATAGTACCTTGTTTTTACTGTTTTCCTATCATTATACTGTTGACTTAAAGTGACTTCTTATTGCATGAATGATGTTGATTAGAGTGATTTAAAAAACAAAACCAACCCCCTTGCCCCCCCAACCTAATCTTCCACTGTTTGGCATTGGTACTATTGTGATAAATGATTTAGTGGAGTGAGTCCTGAAACCTAGTGGATAGATCATGTTTTATGACTAGTAAATATGCTCAGCAGGACTGTTTTTTTAATTTTATCATTTATAACTAGGAATGCTTTTGGGGATATGATATCTTAAATCATTTTCATAAATTTGTAAAAAGTTTGATTAGGTTTTAGTCTTGACTGAGCTCTAATAGACTGTTTTTCTCATGAAAGCAGATGAAGATGCAAAGATACATTTGAAACTGGGCATACCTTTGAATTAGGTGGTAATAGGAAGCAGATTCCCCTCATATGATCTGCACTGGTTGACTGCCTGTGGGTTTCTAGGTGTTAGTTTTATAATCTAAAGCCTACCAGAGAAATATAGCCTCTCTTCCCTCGTTTTCCCACAGTTGAGATCAGTGAAGGTGCTTGAGGAGATTTCCTTTGGTTTAAATGAATGTATTCTTCAGAAATGCTCATCAACTCTAGTATGTACTTTCCTTTGATCCCCTGCCTCACTGATCATTCGGAACCTTGATTTGTTCATCATCTTGTCACTTTAAAATGTAGGGTTTTTTTCACTCTCATGGGCTTTGGGGAAAAAAGTAGCTGCAGATACCAGGTGAAATTAAGGGATTAGTTTTTGGTTTATTTGGAGGAGGTCTATTGGAAAGTAACCAAATTCTGACACTTGTACTGCCAAGGTTATTGCATGCGCATATTTTCTGGACACTGTTTTCCCACATGATGCACTTCAGATAGCTTCCCATTACCAGAATGCATTCATATAAACACTGTTAAACAGCATAATAGGTGAAATGCTCAAATATAGTTGTGATGGCAGAAAATCTGTGTCTTCTCTCATTAAGGAATGAGAAATCTTGAGATTTGACTCCACCACCATCCTGACCTGGAGATTTGCTATTTGGAATGTGACAGGTGACTGAGACTTCATTTATTAAATCCAAGTTGCTGTTACTTGTGAACAGAGGACAGTGTTATTGCCTTATTTATTCTTATCTGTTATCTGAAATAGATCCACTTTATAGTGTAACCCAAACTACCATTATTTCCCTTTGCATGTGAAATAAAGCATTAATGTTGCCATACTGAATGTCAGCAGGTAGGGAATAGGAGTTCCAATACTGGAGTCTCATTGGTTGTTCAAAAAGAACAGATTAAAAAAGGGCTGGTTATATGCTCTAAGTGGGAGTGATATTCTATGTGCAAAATTTCCTTTTTATTTCCAACTAGTCAAGGGAAAAGTTGACTGTCATTTTTCAGACATTGGTTCAAATTAATTCCAGTGTTTCTGAGCTGCCTTCTATTAACCTGAGCCTTGTTGCAAAGAACAGTGAAACAAAACATGAAACATTTCCCATTTCCCTGTATCTAGTCTTGCTCAAGGGGAGCTCAGCACGAACCATGCCAACCTAACTGAAGGTATGTCTACACTTACTATGGATTAACACCGCAGCGACTGATCCACTGGGGGGTCAATTTAGCAGGTCTGCTGTCGACCGCAGATTGTGCTCAGGTTGACTCTGGTACCCCACCAGAGTGAGAAGCGTAAGATAAGTTGACGGGAGAGTTTCCAGACCTGCCCTGAGGTTAGGCTCGCTACGCTGCGGGGTTAAGTCAACCCGAGTTACACATTGGCTCCAGCTACGTGAATAACGTAGCTGGAGTTGACGTAACTTAGGTCGACTTATTGTGGTGTCTACACCATGCTGGGTTGACGGGATGGATCCTGGGTGAGAGGGACTCTTCCTCTATTAGACTGACGTGGCAGATAAGGAGACTTTGGTTTCTGCTCTTCAGTCTGTGATCTATTTGCATCTAAAATGAACAAAAACCGAGTATGTGCATGTGGCCTAAAATAGATTAGGGTAGACAATATATACTAAATGCATTTTCTGGGGTATGTGAATGTTTAATATACAGATTCTCTCACTAGAACCAGAGTTACTGGAGAATAATGAAACAGTTCCCTAAAAAAGTGAACTATCTGTCGTGTTAAGTGCAGAACCTAGAAACAATGCATGTGCTTGCATTTCTCTTTGAGGGAAGGTTACTAATCAATGTTAAATTGTCTTTATTCTTTTATGCAAAGGAGCCATGCAGTATTGAATTGACTGAGATGAGGTTGATTTTATTTTAATTTTAAATACAAGCTGGCTATCTTTGTGGGAAGGTCACAATGCCGCATCAATTATATACGCTGATGCCAGGGAATTAATAAACATAGGAATAGTTCTAGAAAGCATTGCTTCTATTGTAAGTTTGTACTGAATATGAATTCCTTTCTGAAATGAAAGGAGTCCGATTTTCCTGAATCTTGAAAGACAGTAACTGCCCATTTGGCAGTGAGAATAGTATTACCAGCACCTAAGGTGATACGGGCTTGGAATAGAAAGGTAGTATGCAGACTAATGGGAAATGAAGTGAAAAGTGGTAGTTTCCTCCCAACATAATGGACACAAGCAACACAGTCAAACTCTGTGTGTACATATACATGATAAGAAAATAAATTCTGCAAGTTTTAGAATTTCAAAGTGTTTAATGTGAAAATACTTGTTAAAGTGGTGGATCCGATGTGGAGAGTCTCTCAAGTGGAATTACAAGATACTGTATTTAATTTTCCAGTTTGATTAAAAAGGTTTGAGGCTTATTTCATTGGTGGATCCTTTTTATTTGATTGGCAGTATTTGGTTAAAAAAAAAGTCAAAAATAGTTTGCGAAAATCTTGATTAACTCAGTATTAAGTCTCCCTCCATCATCCTGGTCTCTATTCTCCTTTTCAGCTGCCATAAAAATATAAGATAGATCTGAACATTTCTCTGTAGTATTTATACATTTCTAATGCACCCATCACTTTAATATCTAGGTGCCCATCAGATAACTTAAAAGCATTATTTTCTCTTGCATGAATTCCTTGTGTGGCACTCTTGGATTAGTGCCACTAGTACACTCATCTTCTGCTTTTTTTTCATCTGTAAGTGGGCCAAAGTAATCGGTGGAAATATTGCAGGGGACAGACATTTAGGTATGCACATCAGTGATTGTGGATAATGTAATATATAGCTGTAATATATAACAAGTACATGAATTCAGTCTATTCACAACTGCACAACATTCTTCTCTAAATACTCTGAAAAATCTTTGGGCCCTGTGATGGGGTGACCACTCCACACGGAACTGACAGGGATTAAGGTGGCCAGGCCAGGCCAATTAACTCCGCGGGCTGTACCTGGAGGAAGAGCTAGGGAGCAGGGAACTAACTGTAAGTAGGTTCAGCTGTGCAGGTAGCTGGCAATAGACAAGGCTGCTGAAAAGGCTGCAGGAAGGCAGGCAGTAGACACTCCCTGGAAAAAGAGGAGGAGAGTTTTGGGGCTGGTACACTCAGAGAGAGAAGGGGAGGTAAATAGGAAGTAGTCCAGGGAAAGAGCAGTGAGGGCTGAGAGAGGAAAGCCCAGAACTGCTGAGTGGAGCGTTCCTGGACTGGAACCTGGAGTAGAGGGTGAGCCTGGGTTTCCCTACCAGCCTCTGAGGGAGTGGCACTATGGGGCAGTGAGAAGGAAGGCTGCCTAGGGCTTCTAGGGAGAAAGGACTTTGCTACCCTGGAAGGGGGGAACACTGAAGTAACCTAGCTGGAGGACTGAGTAATGAAAAGCATAATGCAGTTCCTGGGGCTGAGAGGAGCTGCAGACCAGAGGGAGAAATAGCAATGGGTTGCAAACTGCAAATGGGGCATTGACCTCAAGAGCTAATTCCTAGAGTGACGAGGAAGAGGCACAAGACCAGGGTGAGTGGTGCACCCCGATCACTCCATAAGTTTCAGTAGTCTATGTGTGATGAGGTTCCCAGTGTGCACGCGGAACTGTGGGACCACTGAGCCCTCTCACACTGTGATGCTGTGACAAGCTACAAACCTCTGGCAGGTACAGCATTTGCACAGACATCCAGAGGTAGGGACACACCCAACTGAATGACATGAATGCTTCTCCCAGCCACACATGAACCAGCCCTAGAGAGGCTTCAGCCAATACCCCCAGTTCCCCAGCCTTGCACCCCAGAAGCCTGACCAGTGTAAATTTATTGTCCAGTCCACCTCTCCCTCAATGTGGAGAGGATACAGACTAGCGTTTGTAACTTGAGCTGAGATTTCCCAAGCACTTCAACCAAAATACACTGTTTTAGGTAAAATATAAAACAGATTTATTAACTACAGAAAGATAGATTTTAAGTGATTATAAGTAGTGTCTGAGAAAAAACAGAGTTCTCACTCTCTGGGTGCAGCAAGTCAGATACTTTATTATCTCTAGCAAGTGCGTGGAGGGAGAGAGCTAAACAGGTCTCTCTCCAGATAAACAATTACAGCAAGCATTTATACCTTTTGTTACATACAATAATGAACAACAGCTGCATTTTGTTTATACATAGGTCATCTGGATATCTTATTTTTCTCACTTCTGTTTAGACTATAGTCTACATTCCATACTTTATCTAACACAAGGTCACAACAACGATTCACACAGATCTTTCCTACTCGCCTCACACAATCCTCGCTTCTACAGGTCTTGCGCTATTAGGATTACAGCTAGCCTGATTCTTGCTCACAGGGGGGACTGTTTGCATTGAAATCCGCTTCACATCCCTGTCAATTCTTGCTCTGCTTCCACAAATACCCCTTTTGTGCTTCTAGCACAACAAACATCCTTAAATCTCTATTTGCATCAAGTCTTGAATTTCAGATTCTACATCAAATGCTTCAATCTTAGGGGTTTTGATTGGATGCAATAACAATGCATAATTAGCATGGACATGAACGGTATTACTATTATCATGTCCTTTACAACAACAATACCATCCTATACCAAATAACAATAATAAAAACATTAACATTTCCATGGTAATAATATAATAGGGTTGCTGTGCAACCTTAATTACAAAACACAATACTTTAAACTTAATACATAAAATAAACACTCTGTAGACTGTATAAATAACATATTTCTCAACTTGATATATATTTTGAAGCATATGAATTTGCCCTTCTATTTGATTCTGAACTACACTGTCCTACGAAAATATTAAACACAATAATTCTGGCCACAAGACAAACACCACAAGACAGGACATAAAACACAGAACATAATTCCTCTTGTGCCAGTAAATACATGGTATGTTGATTGCTTTTCAGCTGGCATCAGTTTTCTCTGATTTTCTGAAAGACAAAAAAACATAGGTCTACCCCTTATGGGCAGTCAGTCATTGCTTAAAATATTTCCTTTATATACAAATACCCTTGTTGATTTCAGGCAGAACAGAGGAATTACTTCATTTTTTCTTGTATTTGTTTCATAGGCAGCCCAGGTTTCAGTGGCTCGTACCTTATCAGTTAGATAATTTGCATTAATACAGATACTTTCTGGCTTGCTTCTGGATCCAAAGCTATCCACAGCTTAAAGACTCTTACTTAAAAGAAACACAATTGTTTTTACCGGAATTTTGATTGCCTTTTACTTTTAACTCCTGCTTTCAAAACACACAACGATCTGAAAGAAAACACCACTTATTTTAGCCCCTTAGAGCCTAATAGGATTTTAATTAAGTAACATTGTATATTACATTTCTTTAGTTAATTCGACTAAATTGTTCATAGCCAAATGATTGCAATCAAATAATTTCTTTGCCTGGATTTATTTACAAACATTTCAAAGACACCAAGAATTTTCCTCTTTAGTATTTTACAAAGTTCAACAGCTTGATTCCCTCTAGCAACTACAGAGTTAACTTCTCACTCTTTCTTTAAATCACTTGCTTATCTCCCAAAATGACACCCAATCCACTCAGATTTTACCATTCCAATTATTATTCCAGGGATTGACGTTTCCCATTCCTGTACGTACGTACTCCTTTTCTTTCGCTATGCCCTCCAAGTTTCCAACCTGTTTTCCAATCTCTATCTGTTTCCTGCCACTTGGGCCCAATCCTGCTTTTCTCACCGAACCATCCCTTCCATGGGCACCAGCTTTGTTCCACTACCAATTTAGCAAGGAGAGTGGGCTTCTCAACTAGCCCCCACCCTTCCTGGTCTCTTCCTTTAAACATTCTTACTCACAAGGCTACCTGAGTCTTCCCTCATGAGGTTTGCCATTTGGGCAAAAATGCACGGCCCACTGGCGTTTAACTAATCAGTTCCATCTTTGTGGCAAACACACTGCTGTTATGGCATATCCTGAGCACAAATGGTTAAATTTTGACAAGTCCCTGAAGGACCAGTATTTGCTTAGCCAGTGCTTCCTTTTCTTCCTAGAAGTCCTGTCTCAAGGCTTGCAACTTGCCCTGGGCATAGGTTTGAGTTGCTGCCTGGTTCATGATCGCTGCGACTGGGGGTAGATCCACCTGACATCCTTCTTGGTCAACCGGGGTGGAGAGAGGAATGCTAAATCCCTCTCTAGTTCTCAGACTTACTGCAGCTGAGAGTGGGCACATCTTCTAATAATGCAATCATCAACATATAACACCAACAGTACCAAGCAAAGCAAACATAAAATAACAAAGGCAAAGCAAATAGATGGTATGCATTCTACAGGGCTCTCCCCCTACTCAATTTTTCAACAAACTGACAGATTGTTACCAATCTATCCCTCGTGTCAGGTGATCAGGCTGACACCACAGGATCATTGGGGGAAGATAAAGAAAACACACCATATGACAGAATTTTAAAGCTTCATTAATAAAATAATAAAACAACAACAGTGTGTGTTGGGAACGCTCCCACATCACTCAGGGGAAGGAAAACTTTAATGCCCCAAGCCCTAAGCCACTTTCGTACTCACACACGTACATCCAGACTGGCCACGTCTGTGTATAACGTCCAGAGACCAGGGGGACGGGGGGAAAGGTGGACGGGAGATTATCCTGTGTACAGCTTGTCCAGAATCTCCAACTTATTTCCACTCTTGGGAGGGCCGTTCTTTTATACCCTGGGGTCTCCTGCAGCGTCTCTTTCAGAGATTCCAGACCAGGCCGGCTGCCTGTGGCTTCTTCAGCATCCCCAAAACCACGCTGGCTCCAAGGTCACAAAGGCAGACTATTGGATCTCACTGGACAGCTAAGCTTTACAAATGTAATCTCAGTCCTGTAACTTGTATTGCCTTTGGTTTGCCTCTGTCTATATTTTTTCCACAGCTACCTGGGGCTGAAAGCAGTTTCTCTTTGTACTTGGCATGGTCTGGGTTGATTCTTGACTTTGAACGCAGAGCAGCTTTCTCTTTATCTCTGAGCCAAGCTGAATTTAAAATTAACCCGTTCCTTTCCTCAATAGACAAATTGCTCCCACTGTGTGTTAGAGACTTTTTGGTGATTGAAAGCTCCTGTGAGATGTATGATCTTGTCTTGATTGAAGGTACCTTCTAGTGGGCATTGTTTAGATGGATTTTCACGCATGTAAAGATTCTAATTGTTTAAATACCTGCAGGTTCTAGGAGCATAATGTATGTACATGTAATATGCTGGGGTACCCTTAGCAGGTGAGGGGGAATGCTTAGACTGTCCCCCACCCATTTTCCAATCACACACATGCATGGAGGACGCCCTGTCCGCTAGCGGCTCATAAACTAAATGTATCACACCACAGGTCACTCACACAGGAAAGGTTAATGAAGATGGCCACAACCATCCTACACCTCCCATCAGCAAAGAGTATCGGCTAGTCTCAGAGAGATGGCGCCGCTTACTCTCATTGCTTCCAGTGAGATGATCAGATCAGTCAGTGGCTCACATGGAGAGAAAAAGGGGGAGGGAAGATGGGTTCACACAATCCTAGACCCAGGCAGGCCCCTCGCCAGACGATGCCAGGCAGAGACAGCCCACCTTGGGTCTGATCTTTTACCGATCGACTAAGTGGAGTCACTGGGCTTGCGTTAAAGTATTTCTGGTCATGAGCCCACCAGCTTCGCAGAATACTCTGGGCATCTTCTGGCGACTCTCATTCACACTGGTATACCCACACACACATCAAGGCCTCTATTTCTAAATACCTCAATGTATCTGTACCTTATGTCCGGACAACAGGGACAAACGGCCTGACAGGCGGTCCTCCTCCGATACCCCAATAGAGATTTCAAATGGTCCCTTCCTCTATTGTGGTGCCATGGGGTTCGACGGGGAACAGTCCGCAGCAGCTGCCGTTGTTTCCGCAGGCGTTGCCATCCTGGACGAGCCCCTAGACTGTCAGAGTAAAACAGAGTTCTCACTCTCTGATTGGGTGCAGCAAGTCAGATACTTCATTTCTCTAGCAATTGCATGGAGGGAGAGAGCTAAACAGGTCTCTCTCCAGGTAAACAATTACAGCAAGCATTTATATCTTTTGTTACTACAATAATGAGCAACAACTGCATTTTGTTTATACATAGGTCATCTGGATATCTTATTTTTCTCACTTCTATTTAGACTATAGTCTACATTCCATACTTTATCTAACACAAGGTCACAACAATGTTTCACACAGATCTTTCCTACTCGCCTCTCATAATCCTTGCTTCTACAAGTCTCGCCTTATTAAGGTTACAGCTAGCCTGACTCTTGCTCACAGGGGGGACTGTTTGCATTGAAATCCCCTTCACATCCCTGTCAGTTCTTTCTCTATTTCCACAGTAGTAAGCATAGAGATCAAATTTGGTTACCTAAGAAATAAAAGTAAATTTGCAATCTGAGATCTATAAACTGGATTTTAATCAAGCAGTGTTTCACCCTGATAGATGGTACAAACAGGTGGCAGATCTTCAGTACAAAGGCTGGAACTCTCCTCCAGCCTGGGGCCATCCTCCCCAGTTCAAAGTCTTTGTCCTCCAGATGTTTCTTCCAGGTGTTGAATTGTGGCGGGAGTGAGGCCAAGTCATGATGTCACTTCCTCTCTTTCTAGTTTCTTCCAGCTTGTTGGAGAGATCCTTTGCTTGTGACTTTAGAGTCGAACCCCATTGGTCAACCAGTCTCCATTGTCTGTGTGCTCTCTCTGAGATGTCTCCATTGTATACAATTCCTGGGATAGTGGATTCTCTTTAATGGGCCATCAGCACGTCTGGCTACTCCACTGTTGTGCCTGAAAGGCTGGTCATGTGTGTTCCCAACCTTACAACATATTTTAGTAACACACATACAGCGAAACTTCATAACTTCACATACAATCCAACAGGATATTAATGTTCAACAGATCAAGACTTTTAAAATATCTCACAAGGCATTACTTTGTATAAAACATATCATAATTATATATCAGTGGTGAATATGGGGGTTCCAGGGTGTTGCTTTGAGGTACAGAGTTCCACATCATGATAATTCACCATTTAGAGGTGAGGGAGATTGGAGAAGGTTATAGTTGTACCATGGTGTGCTCCCTGTGTCAACACAAAGGCATGTCTGACAGGTCTTTAGTGGTGTATATTGGCAGTGAGAACACCTGGACCCTAGCTTTGACATGACAGAGATAAGATTCTGATCCAGTTTCCTCAAGGCATAATACATGTGGGTATTGAAGTCTCCTTGGATGAAGTATTCTAGGAACTCTAGAATCAAACTGGACATCAGCTCCATTAGCACTGATAGGAAGCTGGCAGTGCTGCAAGGTTGCCTGTATGCTAGTTAGGATTCCCATATTAGATGTGTCTCAGGATGTGTGTCATAGAGGTGGGCAGGGCTGGCTTTAGGCCAATTCCACCAATTCTCCCGAATCGGGCCCCGTGACTAAGAGGGCCTCGCGCCCAGTGGCAGGGCCGCCAGACAGTGAGGGGGGGCAAGTGGTCGAGAATCCCTTCCCTGGCAAGAGGCTCCTTTTTAATTTTTGCTCACCCTGCGCTGCTCCAGGTCTTTGGCAGCACTTTGGCTGCGGGTCCTTCACTCGCTCGGGGTCTTCAGCAGCACTTCAGTGGCAGGTCCTTCAGTGCCGCTGAAGACACAGAGCGAGTGAAGGACCTGCTGCCGAAAACTAGGAGCACCGCCCGGTGAGTACAAGCCCCACATGTTTTTTTGTGTGTTTTTTTTTTTTTTTTTTTTTTTAGTCATCCCTGCCGGGGCCCCATCAGAACTGTTCGAATTGGGCCCCGCACTTGCTAAAGCCGGCCCTGGAGGTGGGTGCATTCAGATGAATTTGTTTTGTGGTTATCTCTTTTGCTTCAAAGGTCAGATACACACAGATGCAGTATAACTCTGTTTACCTAGTCTCTGATAAACCAAAACTCTTGGTAAACTCAAACAATGTGAATTGTTTCCCCTGCAAACAAAGTTTTTTCACAAGGGCATGAATTTCTCAAAAAACCTTCCAAAAAAATTGTTTTGTATTGGACTCTGATAATGCAGGCTGCAGGATGTGAAAATAGTTGAAAAGGATGCTGTGTATCCAAGTAGCTTCCTCTGGATATACAACTCTAAATTAATAAACACTAGTAAAAGAGTACTGCTTTTTTATCTGTTTCTACTAAGTTTTGATCCTATTCTTTTCCACAACATTTATATTTGATTTCTAAAAACAAAACAAAAAACACAACTTGACAGACACAACACACGAACTTTTTGTCCAGCAGAGGTGTATTTTCTGGAACTGTAGCCAGTGTTGTTCCATGGATTGTCTATCATGGGTGCTGCTTTTGGCATGGTCTCAAGATGCACACTGCAATAATGTCATCAGAATTCTCTTTAGGCTTGAATCTTATTTTCCCTGTGACAGCATAATTACTTGTTGTTCTTAGAAAAGCACACAGAATTGCTGATTCATCACTTGTCTTTTTTGCCCCTCCCTGCCAAAGGAGTTTTCTTTCAGTTCTGCTGTGGAACTGTAAAATAACAACAAAACTTGGTCTGATTTATTACTACAAAAGAAAATCCAGTGTACTGAGTTCTGCTGTGCATTGAAAATCATATAGTGTATTGATCTACATCAGGCCTGCACAACTCGTAAAGCGGCGAGGGGCACATTACTCCAAAGAAAACAACTAAGGGCCAAAACCACCCTGCCCCCCGGAAACACCCCGCCCCAGGACCTCCGGGCCTCGTGGAAACACCCCGCCCCAGCGTCACCCCACCAAAACAGCTGTGGGCCAAAAAGGAAGGTTGGGGGTGGGGAGGTGATACTTGATTTTAAATCAACCAGGGGCTCCCAACTGAAGAGGTGGCTGGGAGCCCTCAGAGTCAAATTAAAGGGCCCGGAGCTCCGGCGGCTGGGGGAACCTGGAGCTTTGCGGGGCTGGGTCAATGATTTAAAGGGCCCAGAGCTCCTGCCACTGAGGGGAACCCGAGCCCTTTAAATCTCAGCCCCAGCCCATCTGCTTTAGCTGCGGCTGGGATTCAAAGCTGGGATTCAAAGCTGGGATTTAGCTCTGAGCTGCCTGCAGCAACGGAGAGCCCTGAGCCCTTTAAATCTCAGCCGCGGCTGGGAATCTCTGCGGGCAGCCCAGAGCCCTTTGAATCCCGGCCATGGCTGGGATACAAAGGGCTCTGGGCTCCCCACCGCTGCGGGCAGCCCAGAGCTCTTTGATTCCCGGCCGTGGCTGAGATTTAAAGGGCTCTGGGCTGCCTGCAGCTATGGGCAGCCCAGAGCCTTTGAATCCCGGCCACGGCTGGCAGGGCAAGCTTTAGGAAGTGCAAGGCCCAATTCGAACATTTTTGGCAGGGCCCTGGCAGGGATGACTGAAAAAAAAAACATGTAAAAAAAAGCCTTTCATTTCTTAGCAACCGCTTCCCTATAAAAAGTTCTGCCACAGTATGTATTTTTTGTACCAATAGGGTTACCATACATCTGCATTTTCCTCCCGGATGGCGATTTAAGAACCAAAAAGTCTGACATGTCCGGGGAAAATACAGATGTATGTTAACCCTACCTAAAGTTCTTTTTTAAAAAGATGAGCCTGACCTAGAAATGAGCTCCGCCACTCCCTGAGGGTGTGCTAAGGTGCACATGTGTATGTCCCAGCTGCTCCCTGCCCACCTCATTGAAGCAGGTGTGCAGGGTTACTTCCCTGGGAACTGCAGGGCGCCAGTGGACATGGGGCTGGCTGGAGGTGGGGTCTGGCTGCAGGCTGGGCATGGGGTGTGGGGCAGGCTGGAGACAGGGGATGTGGGGTAGGCTGGCTGGCTTCAGGCAGGGCCACAGGGGGTGCGGCATGGGTTGGCAGGGCTGGAGACAAAGGAGTGCGGGACTGGCTGGCTTCAGGCAGGGGGGTGCGGCAGGGGTGGGCTGGAGACAGGGCAGGGGGTGCAGGGCTGGTGCAGGCAGGGCAGGTGGTGCAGCAAGGGCTGGCTGGAGACGGGCTGGTGCAGGGCTGGAGGCAGGGCAGGGGGTGCAGGGCTGGCTGGAGACAGGGGCTGGTGTAGGGCTGGAGGCAAGGCAGGAGGTGCGGGGCTGGCTGAAGACAGGGGCTGTGCGGGCCGGGCAGGGAATGCGGGGTTGGCTGGAGATGGGCTGGCTGCGGGCAGCGGGTGCAGGGCTGGCTGAAGACAGGAACTGGTGCAAGCAGGGCAAGGGGTGCAGCAGAGGTTGGCTGCAGGCAGCTGGTGCAGATACAGATACCTGTATGGTGAGTGCCCCCTCCTCCGCCCTCCCCCACCAGGGTAGCAGCAGCAGCAGCCCGGGGCTCAGGGGCTATTTAAAGGGCCCAGGGCTCTCCTGCTTCCACTGTCTCAGTCCTGTAAATAGCTGCGGGAGCCCTGGGGAAGTGGCAGGGCTCCGGGGGCTATTTAAAGGACCAGGGCAGCAGAGGCAGCTGGAGCCCCGGCCCTTTAAATAGCCCCCAGAGCCCCCTGCTACCCCAGGTCTCTGGGGGTATTTAAAGGGCCCACGGCTCCCCTTCTTCTACTGCCCAGCCCTTTAAATAGCCATGGGAGCCCTGGGGAAGTGGTGGGGCTCCAGTGGCTATTTAAAAGGCCGGGGCGGTAGAAGCGACAGGAGCCCTGGACTTTTTAAATAGCCCTCAGAGCCCTACCCCAGGGCTCCAGCAGTGGGGCTCTGGTGTCAATTTAAAGGGCCTGGGGCTCCAGCCCCTGCTGGGAGCCTCAGGTCTTTTAAATTGCCCCCTGGGGAAGCTGGACCACCCCGGTACAGTGCACTGGCTTTTGCTGGTACACCGTACTGGGGCTTGGGCATGGGGCCCTCTTAGGGGTGGGGCCTGATTCAGGGGAATAGGTTTAATTGGCCTAAAGCTGGCCCTGGCTACTGGAATTTAAAGGGCTCTGGGCTCCCCGCCGCTGCGGGCAGCTCAGAGCCTTTTGAATCTCGGACGCGGCTGAGATTTAAAGGGCTCTGGGCTCCCCGCTGCTGTGGGCAGCTCAGAGCCTTTTGAATCCCGGCCGCGGCTGAAGATTTAAAGGGCTCTGGGCTCCCCGCCACTGCGGGCAGCTCAGAGCCCTTTGAATCCCAGCCACGGCTGAGATTTAAAGAGCTCTGGGCTCCCCGCCGCTGTGGGCAGCTCAGAGCCCTTTGATTCCCGGCTGTGGGCTGCCCAGTGAGCCTCTGCGGGCCGCATATGTGGGCCTCATGTTGTGCAGGCCTGATCTACATTTAGCCTGCTTTCAGGGACCCATCTGGAGACTCAACTTTAAAAAATAGCTAGTACAGTATTTTATTAATTGATCTAACACTTGTGATGTGTTTTTTAAAAGTCAAATAAAAACATCTGTTAAGATTGAGAATTACAGGGCAAAAGAAAATAAAATGGTTAAATTTTTCGAACAAAACCTGTTTATGCTAAGGATCACATGAACGTACAGTTTCAGACTTCATCTAATGTATATTTAATTAAAGAAGCAAAAAGTGTGAAGAGGATTCTACAGACTTTTTTTTAGTAGTGAATTTTTCCACTTAGGTCTTGACTTCACTGCTAGGAAAAGGTATGATTTTTTTATCCTGGGGTAGCTAATGCATCTGAGGTAAAAACACAATGGAGACAAGGCACTTTACTTTTACTGTGAGGTAATCTAGGTGAGATCAACCATGGGCAGGGGTATAGTGCTGTCTTCCCCTGGTTTCCCTTGTGGTAAAACTAAAATGAAGACAAGACAGTACAGGGCACTTACTAAAATGATTTATATATATAATGAGAGATACAAGATGGGTGAGGTAATATATTTTATTACACCAACATCTGTCTCCTTTCTGTTTTTCTTTCACAGATCTAAAGTTTTAATATTTGGTACTTTGAGTAAAATCCCGGACACAATTCCCAGTAAGTTCAGTTCTGTAAGAGAGAGTACATTTTCACAGGTACCTAAGTCACGTTAGGTACCTCAAGTAATGAGGTATGCTTGAAAGTGTTACCCACAATAACGATAGAAACAATGGAATTATGCAATATTTTGTGATAGCTGTATTCAAAGTAGTATATCATGGAGATAGAAAATTTTCTTCTTGCATGATCTTGAGGCATTTCTAGGAATTCAGGATTTAATTTTTAAAAGAGCTGAATGTCTGCCAGAGCTCTAGTGGAAATCGATAGGGGAGAGAGTAGTCAGCATCTCTGCTTTTTACTGCACTTCAAAAGAAAGCAATCTTGATTTATTTACAGTTGCTGGTGCTATAGGTAAAATTGATCTATTGCCTGACTATACCTATCATTTTCACACTGACTGCTTAGTGCTGTTTACTTGGAACTATGCTGTTTACATCAGCTGTAGATTTGGCCCAAAGATTGTGATAAACAAGATAAGCAAGCTTTTGGAATTCAGGGATCTTATCCTGGCTTCATATAACAGGAACTTGTGCTATCTAGTATTTGTGGAGTTCAGATGCCAGATGTCTCACTGGTAGTAACCTTTTAAGTAATTTTCTGTTAGGTATGTGCAAAAGTGACTTTTAATCAAGAAAAATGTTTGTCAGTCTCTTCATAGCATGAAGGATCAGAAGCTGCACTGAGCACCAGGTTTTTAGTTGCTAATTACAAATTTTAGGTTTTTTTAAAATTATTTTGCTGGATGGGTAAATGTAGCCAGTTTTTGTGGCTAGTGTGCACATTTCCACAGCAAAAGAAATGGGCCACAAACAGCACTCAGTAGTTTTGAGGCTTATACTTGTTACAGACTGCAAATGTTAATGATTAAACATATGGGGATTTTTAGTGATCATTCAGGCTGTTTAAATATTTTACCAGTTAAGAAGCAAGGAGAGACTTTATCTGGCCCTTTCTCAAGAGGAAGTTGTTAGAACACGGTCATATATAGGTTACATTTGTTGTAAGGGGCCAATATTTATTGACTGCATGCTTTAAGAGAACCCTTAGCGGGATCTAATTTTATTTCTCATTGCTGCTGAAATGTAGCTGCTTTGCTTCTGTACTGGATAGCAGGAACAGTTTTTACATAGTGTCTCAAGGATTTTAAATTTCTGGTAGAATCTACTTAAATGCTGTCAGAATTTGTTACAAAAGATGATAGGGATACAGATCCAGAGATGGGTATGTGCTGGAACAATTAATTGGACTAAATTCTATGCTTGTTTACGTTGGTGTAACACTGGAGTAATTCAGCTGAAATCCGAGATGTTGCTCTGGATTTATACTGGCTTAACTGAGAGCAGAATTTCACACAATATATTCAGTTGGAAACTATCATCCTGGTAACCAATTGTATGCATATTTCCCTGTCTGTGGCATACTGGTTTGGCATAATGGCATTGCTGTGGGTTTTCATTGCTTTCAGGATCAAAGGTTTCTCTGTATCAGTAATTTTCCAGGGATAAGAGTTTGTCTACTTATTTCAATTAACCCCTTTGGTAAACTTCTGTTAATGGCTAAATATTTCACCTGAAAGACTAGAAAAACATTTTAAAACCAGCAGGAACCCTTTGTTAGATCTCTGTCATCAAAGACGAAGGATTAGTCAGTCTTCTTGCTTGGGGAGAATGAGGCAAAATCGAATGATGTCTGGAGAAAAATTTCTTTACATTTATCCAAGTATTCTTTATTCAGGTAAGAACAGGATGGAAAAAGCTTGTCAGTTTCAGCACTGCAACACAAAATCCTGTCACTGTCCTTATACTAATGCTCTGGGAAATGAACTGGCTGCCTGTGAGATTCTGGGTGGAATTCAATTTATAAAGACCTTAATTGGTTTGAGAACACTTCTCTGAGAAAAGCCATCTCTCTTTCCTGACATCTTACAAGAGTTGAGATCAGAGACTGTGGCGGAGCTGGTCCTCTGTTGTTGTAAAACAGAGGGAGAGATCAAGGCTTTGAAATTTGCTCTCCTGACTCACCAGAGCCTGGGTTTGTTATTTTTCAGTGCATGCTGAACGTTCTCCCAGACATTTGGGGAATGGTAGATTGAAGTTTGTTTGCTTTGTGTAAAGGTTTTCTTTTTCTCCTGAGGTCCACAGATCCATTACAATTGGTACTTCAGCCTGCTTGCAGCTTAGATCTGGTTCTGCTCCCCTCCCCCCCGCCCCATCAGTCATTAGCAGCAGGGTGCCTCCTGAAGTTGGATCCATTTTTTTCTGCACCCACAGTGATGGCACCAGGTAACTTAGTCAGTCCTCTCTGCTGCAGAGCTTTTCTGAAGGGAAATTCCACATTTTCTTTCAAAATTTTAGACCAACAATTCAGTTAGATAGTTTGTCTGGCCAACAGAGTCCCAGGGTTACCTTTGATTTTGGGGCAATTGTCCATTCAGCTAAGCTTCCCCTTTTGGGGTGGGGTTGCTTCTCTCCTGGTAGGAGAAGAGGCAGGCAGGATTGGAAAAGAACTAGCTCTGGGGCATGCAGCACCTAGGGTTGCCAACTTTCTATTGGCATAAAACCGAACACCATAGCACCACCACTTCCCCAAGGGTCTGCCCCTCGCTCACTACATTCCCCCTCCCTTGGTGGCTCACTCTCACTCACTTTCACTGGGAAGGGGGTTGGGGTGTGGGAGGGGGTGATGACTCTAAATGGGGGTGCAGGCTCAGATGGGGCCAAAAATGAGGGGTTCAGGGTGTATGGGGGGAGCTCCAGGCTTGGACCGGTAGTTGGGGTGTGGAAACGGGTGAGGCCTCCAGCTGAGGGTGTGGGCTCTGGGGTGGGCCTGGGGATGAGGAGTTTGGGGTGTAGGAGGGGGCTTCAGACTAGGGGGTGGGGCCGAGGGATTCAAAATGTGGGAGGGGGCTGCGGGTTGAGGCCGGGGGTTGGGGTGCAAGAGGGGATGAGGGCTCTGGTGATTGAAAAAAATAAGACTTTTTTGATCTTTAGGGATATTCCCAATTTAGTTCAGGGGACAAAAAGGTACCATAAACAGAGACATAGCATCCACCAGTTGGAACACAATAATTCATTGAGGTCTTGCAGCAGTGCTCCTTCAGTGACTAACAGCTGTTCTGGTCGTGACAATCAATATGTTTGTGTTCTTCCCAGTTATTAAGAAACCCCTATCAGCCCTACTCCAGAGAGAGCTTCTTCTGTTCTGAGTGGAATAAAGTTTCTTATCTCTTTGTGCATTGCCCACTAATGGGAAGATGAACACCAAAACTTACATGGCAGAAGTCAAATTAGCAGAGCGGCTTTTACACCCAGAAATATCTTGCACATTGTAAATTAATTTGGTGGACTGGTGATTGACCTCTTTGCCTTTGGACACAGTAAATAAAGTAGAGTGTGACCTCGCTATATGTGAGGACCCAGGATAGGAGGTGGTGAATGACATCTCACAAAACTGGGCAAAATCCCTGCCCTATGTCTTCCCACCTTTTCCACTGCTCCCCAGGATGATACCAAAGGAACGAGAGAGCATCAGTGATACTGTTTATGTCTTTCTGGCTAAAGGGATTGTGGTTGTCAGGGTTGATTAACCTAACATTGGTGTCTCTATCTCACAGAGGACGTTTGCTATTCCAAGACCAGTCCTCCATCCAAGACTAGTGGGATTTAAAATTAATGCTTAGATGAAATTATTATTAGTCTCATGGACCCCAAAGAGAAGGCAACAAACTGAACTTATTATACTGGCTGGTGTAAAGTCTGTAGTTTAACCACCATATTAAACCTTCCCTCCGAAGGGCTTTATTGTGGGACAGTAAATGTGTGCAAGCAAAAAAATAGAATAAAGTGTCTGTGGTATGCTCTCAGCATGCCAAGAAAAGGAAGTTTTGTACAAGTTCATCAACTGTACTCCAACTCCATAAGGTCATAAAGCATGACCTTGGAACCTCATTTTGCTCCTTTCAGAGCTACCCTGATTGAACTCCTGCAGAAGGCATTGTTATACTTTCTGTTAAAGTCAGTCTTCTAATGGGTACTATCTACAATCATATGAGGTTTTTTATTTGAAATTAGGAGCTTTCTCTAACAAGAATCAGTCAGGTAGTCCTCTTTATTTTGGATGTCCATATTTAAAGGATGATCTTGCTTCCCACCCTGGAAGCACATTGCTGTGAAAATCCGGTTGTAGTGAGTCTGGGCACCTTAGCATGAAGACAAATAGGAAAAGTTATCTGTGTTTATCTGAAAACGTCCTTTGAGTATTGAGTTTCATGGATCTGGACCACCCTGGAGACAAATGTATCTTCCAAAATGGAGATAGAAATTGACATCTAAGGATGTGTGTGTATGGTTCGGTAGAATTTACAATGTGTAATATTTGGAGAAATTGCTGAGAAAACAAAGTATATTTACCACAATCTGTAATTTAGTAAAGTAGATTTGAATTATCTTGGCTGTGGAAGTTATTTCAACTAGAAGGAACTTCAGTGGGTGGAGCATTCGCTTGCTGCCCATGACTGGCAAGCATAGTTCTGCCCCCACGCTGTAAACAGGCTTGACATATCCATTGTAACAGACCTGTGGACCTTATAACTATAAGAAGGGAAATTTTCAGCTACATATGGATATATTTTCTTAATCTAATTTGCTGTCATGTATGTATTTCATGCTGGAAAGAGCTGTTGTTATACTAGAAATTTTATTGTGAAATTAAAGTCAGGGCACCCCAAGTTTGAGATGGGAGCTTATATGATTTTAAAAATCCAGTAAATAAATTTGATACAATAGTCTGCTCTGTCTTTCTTCAGTTTATCACACACTTTCCATTGTTTGAAGGCTGAGGTAAGCACATTTTCGACATTTTTTTTGTTGGATCATTTGAAGTGGACAAATATGCAGGGGGTTAATACAAGCTGATACCCTTGGTAAGAAGCAGTGAAGTACAAAGAGTGTTTATATCAGCTCCCGCACTCAGATGTAGGGGCTATAAGTAAGGCTAAGATTTTGTCACAGTTATTTTTAGTAAAAGTCACAGATAAATCATGGCCAATAACCGAAAATTCATGGAAGCCCATGACCTGTCCATGACTTTACTAAAAATCACGACACAATGGGAAGGGAGGAAGGCCAGCACCCATCTCTGCTAGGGCTCCAGGCAGGGCTTTGGAGCAGAGCCCAGAGCTGGAGCGCAGAGCAGCTCCTGAGCAGTGGAGCGGCAGGTTTTTGCCTGGAGCTGGAGCGGAGCTGGAGCACAGCTCCAAAGCCCTGGCACCAGGGTCCCCCCTGCAGCCCACAGTGGCTGAGAGCACAGAGTCCCCCCTGATGCAACGCCAGCTAGGAGCTGCAGGGGTCCTCCCCACCAGCTGGGAACTGGGAGGTCCTCCGCTGGCCAGCAGCTGAGAACTGCTGGGCCCCCGCCAGCTGACACCTCTAGCTACATTGCCCCGGGCTAAAGTGAAAAATGTCACGGAGGTCCCTGGAATTCATGAATTCCATGATTTCCGAGACCTCCATAACAAAATCTTAGCCTTAGTTTTAAGTATGCTTGTTTGCGTTATGTCTTCTATTTTGGAAGGTGACTATTTATTAATATATTAATTCCATATCTCTTTCTCTTTCTGTTGCATATGTGGATCACCAGATAATCTAGTCTGGCTTCCTGTGTATCATAGGCCACTACACACCATACAATAGCCTGAATTAGATCAAAGTATTACAGCCCTCAGGAGCATAAACTGTTGTGTGCTACAGGCAGAGAATAGCAGGGATCAAGCGGCACCAATCCCCAAACCTCCTGCAGCGGCAGGGCTCAGATAATCCTGGCAAGTGACCTGCACATCAGGTTGCAGAGGAGGGTGAAGACACCCCCACCCCAAGGTCTTTGGCAATCTAATCTGGGGGGCACTGAGCATGTGTGAAAGATGCACCAGCCATGCACTGAGACAGAGAATTCTCAGTACCATATCAGAGCATCAGTCCACTGCATACCCGGTCCCATCTCCAGCAGTGGCCATCTATGATTCTTCAGAGGAAGAAGATTTAAAAAAACAAACCCAAATCCAGAATACATTGTGGGGGAAGGAGTGGAATTTCCTTTCTGATCCCTATAGGTGGCCAAATGAAGCCCTTAAGCATGAGATTTAGGAATATAAAACATGAATCAGGTGGGACCCTAGGACTGCTGAGTCCAACCACCCTCACCACAGTCATACAACCTGTGTCATAAAATCCAACTAATAAATTGATCAAGCTCTTTCTTAAAACTCATTAAATTGTTTGCCCTCACAATACCTATTGGGCCTCAGTCCTCTTATGGTTAGAAACCTTCTAATTACCAGCCTAAACTTATTCTCGACCAATTTATACCCATTTGTTCTTGTGCCAGCACTGTCTTTTAGCTTAAATAGCTGTTCTCCCTCCCTTGTGTTTTACCTCCCTGCTGTGTTTTAGAGAGCAATCATACTCCTTTCCCCCAGCCTTCATTTTGTTAATGATTCTGACTAATATGTTAGGTGGAAGTGCAACAAAATTACACTCCTACAGGATTTTAAAAAATGAGTGTTTGGTAATCTTCAAAGGGGGTTAGTTCTCAGGAGGAGACATGGCTTTTCTTTGTCCAAAGTGTGGAATAATTTCATATTTATGTATTTGAGAGAAACAAATAAAATGTTTGAATTAAATCAAAAGATTGTATGAATCAAACTTTTTTATTGAAAGTGTGTGTGTGTGTGTGTGTGTGTGTGTATTCTTCTTCTGTTTCTATTCTCTACCTTTCCTTCTCATTACTTGTTTTTCTGCCATCATTGTTTTCTGTCTTCCTTGTCCGCAGCCTCTTCTCCCTTAGTTCCTTGGGAATGGGATAAGAGGGGGCTATAGCTCAACTCTTGGCAGGTCGCAGTATGCTGGTGGTGATATTTCTAGCGGACAGAACCTTGCTGACGCTCCTCAGAAGTGTTAGCATTCCTCTTGAATGGATTTAAGTGATAACCGTTTTTTAAAAGTTGAAAAATGAAAGATCAGCAGTTACTCTGATAGTCTTTCTCTTACGTGTACAATCGATGACCAGAGGGTTTTAGACATTTACTGTTAAGGTTGGTAGATTTGTCAGTTTTCTTACCTTTGCAGAAGGGAAGGTGACACAATCATTGTCATTTCATACTTAAAGAGGCACATATTTATAAACCTGTCTACTGGTGGGTGCTGAGGAACCAGAAGTGCAAATTACTGTGAAACTGACTGTAATCAAATCTGCACACACACAGACCAGTTTTCCAGAAAAAATTAACCTGTGTGCTATGGAAGTTAAGATTTTCCAGATGTGACTATGCTGAAGGAGGTTACATTTTAAGCTTACCCGCCATGGATGTGTGTTCTTTCTAATGTATTTTTATATGGAATCCCCCAGATTATTAGTCAGTTGTCTATTTAAAGATTAAATATGGATACTTACAGATTTTTTTATACAAAAAATATAACTTAATTCAGGAGTAGAACTTTGATTCTGAGCATCTTTTATAGATATGTAAAACTGCTGAAGACAAAACAATAGTGGAAAAACAATTTAACGTGATGGCTAAAAATAGTTTAAGAAACATTATTGGGGCTTTTGAGTGCAACTGTTTTAAATTTCTATAGGAATACAAGCAGTGTTATTGTCAGACTTATTGAATTTTTTAAGGGTCCCAACAGTAGATTTCGCTAGGCTCAATTTCTGCCTGGAGAATAGTACACTATTCTTTGTCCTTTAATGACTGAGTTCTGTAACTCCTCATTTTCTTCCACTTTCCTCAGATGTGCTCTGTAAAGAATATAAAGTAAACAGTGTTCTGGTTGCAACAGACATCAGGAGTCTGAGAATATAACAGCAAGAAAGCAGACACTGATTCTGATGTTACAAGGAACATCTGTCTGTGTTTTCAAAGAGCTGCCAGTTTATCAGTTAGAGCAGGGTTTGCCTATATGGGGATTGTGTGAAATTGTTGTCTGTATTGTAGCTGCTATTTTTTGCCTGCTGTGAAAGTGACAGATGCAGGTGCTCACTCTGAAAGAGTACTGGTAAATTTGCAATTTTTGCCTGGCTTGTGCTTTTAGAATTCCTGCATAATAGAGCTTGCTCCAGTATTTAAAAAAAGAAAAAGACCAAACAAAACATATGGGGACCAGCCTGTGTCACGAGACCATCAAATAGGGATTCCTTTCTCCTTTTTAAAGAAGGATGGACTATATCTCCTTGTAGGAGAAATCAGGGTTTTATTTTGAAACTTGAATGCCCTTTATATTGCTTTATCTATTTCGAATTTTTTAAAAAAGAGGAAATAATATGCCCATGTATTGTCTTTAGCCTTAGAATAGTTTTACAGTTTTCTAATCTACAATAGTTATATCAATGTTCTAATTGTGATTTGGTGTGATAATACACAACTAGTATGTATAATTTTATGTTAGCTGTGCATATATATTAAAGTGTGTAGTGTGTACATGCATGGCATGCATATGTACACATGGTTTGTCTGGCAAGAACGATGTTAAAACCAGTAAGACTTTACTTTTATTTAACCAAGATAAATGCTTTTCCTCCCTACAGAATTGAATGTAGTGTAGCTTTATAAAAAAATCAAAGATGAATTGCAAACTCCGAGTCTGATCTTGCGCTTACTCAAACAAAAGTTTCTTTGAAGTGGATAAAGTGTTGCTTGAGAATTCATTGCAGGATCACACCCTATCTATTTGCCTAAATCGGTGGGATTAACATTCTGAATAAAATTTAATTTATTTTCACTGGATGCTAGTGATGTTACTCATTGTGCTATTGGTAAGTTCAAACGTTGAAGGTTTTGCTTATTTAATGCAGCTGTTATGGTACACCAGATTTTCCTCTGTGAATTTGCCACTGTTGCGCTTTATTACTGAGCTCTGTGAAGATGATCCATTCTTTAAATATCTAACAGTTGATATGTAACATCAGACTGGGAGCTACAAAAGTCAAGATCAGGATGTGGTATTTATTTAGACTTAATATAGCATTTGTCTAAATCCTAAACGCTGTACAAAATTAAGAACACAACAAAGAATTATGTATTGCTGGGGAGAAAATATGGCCTGGTAGGAAGGGCACCGGACTTGGAGTTGAGACACTTGCATTCTTTTCCTGGCTCTTCTGTTGTCGTGTAGTGTAACTTAGGAAAAAGTCATTTCACCTCTCTGCTTCAGTTTCCGTAACTGTAAAATGGGGTTCATGAATACTTGTTCTTCTCTGTAGAGCACATTAAGATCTTCTGATGAAAAGAGCTTTTCATCATCATCATCTATTATTATTTGTTACATTTAAAATACAAATACAGGGATACTCAGCTAGTCCATACACAGAATATAATCTGAGCCTTAATTTGTCTATATAAAATAACATCCACCCTGGGGAGTAAGAACCCAGTGTCTATCTCTTCTCAATCCTCCCAGAGTAGCCCAGGAAAATAGATTATGTAGTTTGCCATATACCCTGCCTCAAGGCTTATGTACATATTGAACAATGGAGGGTGGTATGCTAGAGCCCTGCATTACCCTGCACAAGAGAGCCCTTTGGCACAGAGAAGCTGCTGGAGCTAAAAGAAGCAGCATGGATTCTTTGATCTTCATCCAGTGCCAAGAGACTGACTAATTCTACCAGTTCAGTTTCTGTATCATACTTAGGCATGAAGCCAGACTGAGTGGGGTTAAGGAAATTTTGAGTTTGCTCTTTGACAGCCACTGTGGATGGGGAAAGAAATCTAAATACTTAAAAATTGCTAACCACCTCAGTGAAAAAAAGTGCTGCGAAACATGAGAGAGGAATTTTGGAATGTATTCTTGTTCAGCGCTTGAAAGTATAAATTCTAGTACTGCACAGTGTCTCTCATTCTTGCTTTTTGTTGTTGTTCTGTAAACTTCTCCCCCCACTCTTCCCCACACTCTTTTTTTAAACCCCCCCCCTTATATTCCTAAAAACACCTACAGATCGTGTGGCTTATTTACCATAAAATGTGTATTTATCAAACTATTTTTAAAGTATGCATATTTATGATAGTTGCCAGAGGCTCTGGCAGAATCTTTCAATCTGTTAATTCATAACCATGCAGACTGGCAGAGTAATGTCTTTCTCATATACCAAATCAACTGTTGCCCTTACCTCATGGGTATCCTGCAATTTCCATTTGTCTGGAGGCCGATACTTAAAAGTTACTTTTTCTCTGCTGCTCCATGCTCCCTCTGCTGGCACCTTACCAAACTGTCTGTGTGACACCTTAGAGCGACCAGCTGGTGAGGCAATATCTTTTATTGGACCAACTAATGTTGGTGAAAGAGTCAAACTTTCGAGCTCTTCTTCAGGTCTAAGTGAAACCTATCTTGTTGCATCTACTCGTGTTGTCTCAGAGAGGTGCTCCTGCTGCAGCCCATTTTGGACCCTGTCTACTTATGTCTTGGGGAAAAAATGTTGGAAAGAGACTGTCCTTATTGGAATTGAGAACTGACTGGGGCTTTCCATTAGTACAATGGCCTTCCCTTGTCACAGTCAGGAGTGCCTCAGACCGGAACTTTAAAGAAACACTGGCTTCCTGTCCTTTCCCAGCAGTGCTGCCTGGAGCAACAGACTAACAGGCCCCTACTTCCTGAATACCATCAAAGGAGTTTTCCAAGTAGCTCAGAAGTGTAGCTAGTTTGTCTGCTCTTGTCCCTCTCAGCTCACCTCCCAAGCTAGCCACAAAGGTTAATAACTTTGGAAAACTAATCTGGCCTGTGAATAAGCCCTCAACTAGCTACATGCTTGGCTCCTTTTTTGGCTAAGGGATATTCTTACTGCCTATTCTCTTACAATCTCCCTTTCTATACTCTCCAGGGACTTTCAGTAAGGGACCCCTTTCGCCCAATTCACTTAACCTGCAATTTGAGAAAGGGGCAGTGATCACCTGCTTTTAATAGCTTGTTCTGCTCAGGTGATGATCAGGAGGTTACTAAGCTCAGAAGTCAGCTTAATCCTGTCATTTCTTTTGGAGATGCGAAGAACTCTCCATTAGCTTGCAGTCTGTCTTACAGGTGGCTCTAACTGGCTCCATTAGCAAGAACTAGCATCAGAAGAATGGGCATTCATTCAGGATTTAAGGCCAGATAGCAGTGAGATGGTATCTTTCTCCAGTGGGCCAGTTCATGGCCAAAACCAACAGAAAAGTATAGATAATCCTGTTCCTGTCATTAACTTCTTCAGACAGATATTATGGAGGCACTTTTATTTGCTTGGGCTGGTCTGTGAGGTTACATCTTACCTCGATTCTCTTTAATAATTAAAGTAGCCAGAAAAATCCAGCTTGGTGAAAGCGATTGTCATCCTGATCACAGCTTACTCAGCTAAAAAGGAATGGTTCCTGAAACTGGCTGTATATCTGTGTGCAACTCTTCGACTTACCCAATGGTCAGGGACTTCTGACTCACTCCAGTCTTCACAGGCTAAAGCTTTCTTCTTCCTGGCTATTTAACCACAGTAGAAAGAGTCAGCAAACCAGGAGTCTTTTCCATCAAAAGACTTTATCTTCAGTTATTTCCTGACAGAGTGGCCCTTCAGATGAACCCAGAATTTGTCCTTACAAAGAATACCACAGTTCACTTATAAGACCATGTCTTTGCCCTTTTTTCTCCTCTTACACAAGTTAGAAAAGCACTTCTGTATCCTAGTGTGATAAGAGCTATACAATTCTATCTTCACAAAATGAAACTATGGAGGAAATTCAGTGCTTTGTGTGTATTCTTGGGGAGGAGAAGCTCAAGAAGAGTTATAAGACTTGAAAAGCATTCTTCTCTCAATGACTTCAGGTGACTAGTTCTCAGACTTCTAGATCAGCCAGCAATGAGTCCCTAATGGGAATTGTTAGAAGTACACAAGAGGTCTGGTAATATCTTGGGCAGAAAGGTAATAAAGCTTTTTAGAATGAAGTTGAGTGCTATCCTTGATTGCACTGTAAGAAACATGTACTAGTCTGGAAGAACCTTCAGTAACAGCATACACCAGCCCAGTCTCAGCTCTATTAAGTAAAAATAAAAATTGAAAAGCTTGCTTTGACTTAAAATTATTATTTTCTGTGGGGTGGGGCAGCTTAGCAATTTATTGAGTAAGTTTTGAACCTCTTATCATTTTAGATTAGATGATGTCTTATTTCATTTGTTTACTTGTCTAACTGATGGCTGTTCGCTGCTTATTTCACAGCAGTAAGGGAAGCGACTCTTGCGTAAGAGAGAGGTAAAATTAGTTTTTATTTTTGTAATTTGGTTTCTCACAGTAATTCTACATGGCTCTGTCCATATAACTCTGCATTATATTATGTCATACCATTTGTAAATATGGGAGTGAATTATTGTTTGGGGATAGCTGTCATATGTCTGCATGAATTTCATGCCTGTTACTGACTTGTTGTTTTAACTTCCAGAATGGATGTATCTCTCCTGGCCTGTCTCAGGCAGTTGAGCAACATCCCAGCAGGAGACTCAATCTTGCAACATTGATCCTTGTTGCAGTGCTTAAGTACTTTGCTGGACTGGCGCCAGCGTGCTCAGCACCTTTCAAGACCTTGCAGGGTGAGCTGGCAGCAGCAGTGGAGGAATTAAAAGGGAAGAAGTTTTTTAGTAATTAGCTCTGAAACAATAGAAATAGGATATCCAGTGATAAAAGCCAGAGCTAGGGATACTTTCTATGAGAGAGAGAGAGAGAGAGAGAAGATAGTCTTGTGGTTAAAGTGCTGAGACTCAAGATCTGGCTTCAATTCTTGGCTCTGCCACTGACTTCCCCTAGTTTCAGAGTGGTAGCTGTATTAGCCTGTATCCGCAGAAGGAACGAGGAGTACTTGTGGCACCTTAGAGACTAACAAATGTCTTTGGGCATAACCCTTCTTGGGCTGAAACCCACTTCATCAGATACATGTAGTGGAAAATACAGTAGGAAGATATATGTAGAGAGAGAGAGAGAGAGAGAGAGAGAGAACATGAAAAAATGGGGGTTGCCATACCAACTCTTAATGAGACTAATCAATTAAGGTGGCCTATTATCAGCAGGATACTGATGTGTGTGTGTGAAAGTTTGACTGTTACTCACACCTTCTTGTCAACCGTTTGTTTGAAATGGGCCCTCCTGATTATTACTACAAAAGTTTTTTTTTCTTCGGCTGATAATAGCCCACCTTAATTGATTAGTCTTGTTAGAGTTGGTATGACAACCCTCATTTCCTTCATGTTCTCTCTCTCTGTATGGGTATATATAATCATGTATTTTCATGGGCATTTCCATTCCTAATATAGTTCTGTCACATAGCTATTCTTGATTTAAAAAATTGTATTAAAGGTGAAATAGTTTCAAACATAGACAAACACAACTGTGAAAGTGTTTTGAGGTTTTCTTGGAAGATATTAAATGGAATCTTGTTGCAGAATATTAATAATCCATTTAAAAAGGTCTTGGTGGTCAATAAATCTAACTAAATTAAAACTTCAGTTTAAAAGATGTAACAGGGTCAGCTGTTTTAGAGAGTTTAAAATCACAAATTTATTGTGGTTATAAATCAGTTCATTTCTGGTTTCAGAGAAAACTGTCCCTCTATCTGTATGTCAAACTAAGCTAAATTATTCTACAGTGTTTTAGAGGAAATGGAGTAATACATTCTTCTTTATTGTATTGTATTGTTCATGCAGAGAAGAGTGGCCTATATGCTTTAGATCAGTCCAAGGCACTCGTCTGTATGGGTTGTTCAATTACTATTTCACATAGCAAAATAATTTTTTTATTATATAAGGGGTTATTTTAGATAATTTTCCATTAGCAGCTGAATACAACAATTTCAACTTCCATTTTAACAATGCATACTTGTTTCCTCCAAAAGATGATGCAATCTAATGTACTATTGGGGGAGGGATAGCTCAGTGGTTTGAGCATTGGCCTGCTAAACCCAGGGTTGTGAGTTCAGTCCTGGAGGGGGCCACTTAGGGATCTGGGGCAAAATACAGTACTTGGTCCTGCTAGTGAAGGCAGGGGCCTGGACTAGATGACCTTTCAGGGTCCCTTCCTTTTTTTTTAAAGTGATCAACAGCTCCATGTCTAGTTGGCAGCCGGTTTCAAGTGGAGTGCCCCAAGCATCAGTCCTGGGGCCAGTTTTGTTCAATATCTTAATTAATGATTTGGAGGATGGTGTGGACTGCACTCTCAGCAAGTTTGCAGATGACACTAAACTTGGAGGAGTAGTAGGTTCGCTGAAGGGTGGGGATAGGATACAGAGGGACCTAGACAAATTAGAGGACTGGGCCAAAAGAAACCTGATCAGGTTCAACAAGGACAAGTGCAGAGTCCTGCATTTAGGACAGAAGAATCCCATTCACTGTTACAGACTAGGGACCGAATGGCTAGGCAGCAGTTCTGCAGAAAAGGACCTAGGGGTTACAGCGGATGAGAAGCTGGATATGAGTCAACAGTGTGCCCTTGTTGCCAAGAAGGCTAATGGCATTTTGGGCTGTATAAGTAGGGACATTGCCAGCAGATCGAGGGATGTGATCATTCCCCTCTATTTGACATTGGTGAGGGCTCATCTGGAGTATTGTGTCCAGTTTTGGGCCTCACACTACAAGAAGGATGTGGAAAAATTGGAAAGAGTCCAGCAGAGGGCAACAAAAATGGTTAGGGGGCTGGAGCACATGACTTATGAGGAGAGGCTGAGGGAGCTGGGATTGTTTAGTCTGCAGAAGAGAATAATGAGGGGGGATTTGATAGCTGCTTTCAACTACCTGAAAGAGGATTCCAAAGAAGATGGATCTAGACTGTTCTCAGTGGTACCTGATGACAGAACAAGGAGTAATGGTCTCAAGTTGCAGTGGGGAAAGTTTAGGTTGGATATTAGAAAAAACGTTTTCACTCAAAGAGTGATGAAGCACTGGAATGGGTTACCTAGGGAGGTGGTGGAATCTCCTTCCTTAGAGGTTTTTAAGGTCTGGCTTGACAGAGCCCTGGCTGGGATGATTTAGTTGGGAATTGGTCCTGCTTTGAGCAGGGGGTTGGACTAGATGACCTCCTGAGGTCCGTTCCAACCCTGATAGTCTATGATTCTATGATATAAAGAAGAAAGAGTTACCTAGTGGCAACATGTTGAGCCATGATGCGATGGACCACTTCTCTGTCCTTAGTGCTGTGAGGCACTGCTGGAGAACAACTTGTGGTAGGAGGTGGGCAATATGTGTGTGTGTGAAGTGTTGAGATTAAAGTTTAGGCTATTTTTTGCCTCCCTTCCTTCTGCAAGTAATACTAAACACAGTTAGTGCACTTCATGCACTAATGGCCTGAGAAATTATTGTTGCTGTTTTGAGTTACAGGAATAGGAAACAAACTTTAATTTTTGGTAGGTACTTAGATTTCAGGTTCAAGCTGCTAGTGTGGTGATGAGAACAATTAGTATTAGCATGTGGTTTTGAAAATGAATATTTGTCCTATATACTCTAAATAACTTGGTTTATGTAATTACCTCAACTCCTATTTAACTTTGGTGATCCAAACCCACTGTCTTTGTTTTTAGAAATCATAGGGTGCTGGTTTCTTTGAAAAAATAAAATTGTTCCCCCCCAAAACCCAGTAGATCATCTTCCAAGTGAAACTAAAACTGTGAAAGTGTTCTTTATGCTTGAAGGCTGGCATTTTCAGATGTGCTCAACAATGGCCCAGATTTGCTTCCATTGCAGTTGTAGAACTGATAAATGAAATTGTTCATAAGTAAAGTTTTATGAATGAAACAGCATTCATTCATAAAACTGGTTACCCCAATAACTGGCTAATTGACAATTAAGATGCTTGTTAAGAGCCATAGCTGTTCAGCCAGCTACCCTTGTAAGTTTCACTTTCAATCCAATTCCTGCTTAAATCACTGAGATTTGCAGTTTCAGTATCTCAATATTGTAACTTCTGTTCACCATTCCTTACACTTGCCTACATTGTAACTTCTGTTCACTGTTTGCCATATTGTAGTTCAAACCCCATTTTAAAACACTTACTCTGTTTTGTAAAAACAGGCTCCAACCTTCATTTTTGCAAACCCTGCTGTAATCTTATTAGTTTGTTAGATGTGTGAATGAGGTTATGTGTGGATGATAGAATCAACCTCCAGCACCAGCCTGTCCTGATGAAATAGAGTTCAAACACCAAAGGCTGAGGATGCAGACAACAGCTCTAACAAAGTAAGAAGAGTCCACCCTAAAAAGAAAAGAACAGAAGGTACACTAGAAGGAAGATCAAAGCCAGGTCCAAGACTGAGGGTATGGCTACACTTCAAATTTCAAAGCTCTGCCGCGGCAGCGCTTTGAAGTGTGAGTATCGTCGGAGCGCCAGCACTGCACGTAAACCACATCCCTTACAGGTGTAGCTTGCAGCGCTGGGAGCCGCGCTCCCAGCGCTGCAGCACTGATTACACTGAGGCTTTACAGCGCTGTATCTTGCAGCGCTCAGGGAGGTGTTTTTTTCACACCCCTGAGCGCGAAAGTTGCAGCGCTGTAAAGTGCCAGTGTAGCCATGGCCGTAAAGTCAGGTTTGCAATTGATGGGTGATCAGTCACCAAACCCAGAGGCAGCCTGACACAGCAAGACCTATAGACTCTGGATTCAAACTAAAGCCTACAAAAAGGATGGGTGAGATGGAAGACTTTGGAGGGTAACATTCTGCTGCCAACATGGAAGGGCATCGGTGCATGCCCAACAGAGACCCAGCTCGTCCTTGTGCCCGGCTTTCCTGGCCTGTTAGCCACCACAAGCTACAAAGCCAAGCCACAAACTCAAGCTGCATTCAGGACTGTTAACTATCAAGCAGCTGCAGAACATCTGATTGTGTGTGTGTGTATGTATGTATGTATGTATGTATATGTATTAGGTATAATATGTGTGTAGAAGGATTAAGATATTAGTTATTGGTCATAAATCAAATTATCATAATAAATGTGGCATCTTTTTCTTGCCCCCTGAAAAGATCCTGTTTAGTTTTGTCTGCATAACATAGTTAATGGGAGTTGAGTTAGGTCGGCGCTGAACACTTGTGAAAATCCTACTTTGAATGTACAGTGTAATTTTGTGTTTACTAGATGTCCTTTAAATCTAGACTTGTTTTCCAGACTGAACATTTTGCAAATGTTTTTCACAAATGCAAAGTTAATCTGTACTGTAATGTCATACTTTGCTGCTGTGATGTGCCTGTCACTTTATAAGAAGAACAGTAGACTGTGGACTCTTGGTACCATGCATATGGCAGTTAAAAATAGCCTGCAAGTGGTCAGTTATACCTGTTTATAGTTGTTGTTCACAGCGGTTATTTTTAATACAAAGATAGATACTCAATCCTTCTGTGGCAGGGCAGTTGTACATATTGTTGTGGTTGAATTGTCTACAGTGAAGAACAAAGAGTTCTTTTTTTGAGACTTACTCAAATTTGAGCACTTTTCTGCATATCAGAGGCTTCCAAAGAAGTTAGTAAGGTGAGAGGGGAAAGTACACTATAATTAATTATAAAGAATGCAGAGGTGGTTAGACTTCACTGCAGTTAATATAAGGTAAAGAATTTTCTCAGGATTGTTTGGATAAGCCTGTGCTCTGTCTGGATTCACAGTGCCCAGGACTGAAGTTTATGGTGTGTGGTAGATAGATTTAGGCAGAGAATGAGCAACCATCTTTGCATTAATTTGTAATAAAGAGAATGGTGGGAACATTGTCCCATGCAGCTGAGAATTTAGTGAATTCCTTTGACATTAAGAAAGCTAAAAATCAATGTTGTAGAAAATTCAGACTGTAGCCTAGCCCCTAGTTTTTCTTAAGATTTGAGCAGAGAGACCACAATAATAGTTTTATAGAAGTAAAAAGAGTAATGTAACCTCTCCCTGCCTTTATTGGACTCTTTAAACTACTATGCCACCATTTACTTTAAGAAAAGAGATTTTAATTGTTGATATTTCTGTATTCAGTGTGACTGGGGTGATCTGAGGAATCTGTGTACAGCTTATGAAATCCAGTTTGATTTTATGAACTGTCTGTATCCTTATGTCTTATGGCTGTCTTTCACTGTATCCTTAGTTCAAACTGTTGAGCTAAGGGAAGGGGGCTGGCACTGGGACATCTGTCTATGAATAGGTTGGTTGTTAAAGATTGTTAGCTCCTAATCAGACTTTCCTTGGAAAGAACAAAAGCCCCCCCCCCGCCCAATAAACCAGTGTTCCCCAACTTCTCTACAGAGGGCTGGATTTCGAAGGAATGCAGTTTCCCCAGCAGAGGGAATAAATAAATGAGATGTTTGGACAGCCCCTTAAAAACACAATGACTGGGTGGGTCAGACAGACAAAGGAACATTGGGGCTGGAGAAAGGAGCAAACGGGTGGGAAAGGAGAGTCCTTGATTGCAGGACCTGCCAATGTTGAAAGCATTTGGCACTGGAGAGAGATCCTCTTCAAATAGGAGGATAAACCAAGAGTTGCAGGAGGGAGATCCTGGACCCCTAAAGGACTCTGACCAAATCCCAAAGAATACTCTAGCGATGAGGAAACTATGACAGGGAATGGTGCATAGATGTTTTCTTGCTTTTTACCTAGATGTATGTATCTCTTGTGCTGTCCACAGTAAAGAAAAATAGTTTTAGAAGCCCTGTGCAAGGCCTGTATCTTTTTGCTTCAACTATCATGTCTCTGAAGATATAAATTGTAAACTAGAGTGCCCACAAGGTTGGGAACCCTGGGAAAGAGGTTGCTTAAGTAACTGGGGAGTCTGGGGGATCCAGCACTAGTCCAAAGGGCTGTGCAGTTGGACCTCAGGATCTCATATTTTCAAATAGGTGCTAGAGAATCTGCACCCCAAGAATGTCCCTAGAGAGCCAGAGCCTGGACTCTGCTCAGGCTCAGAAAACCTTAAAAGCACATAAGCTCAGTGTGGGACCCAAACAAAGTGGCCTGGGGAATGTCCAGGAGTGGGATTTTGACTAGGGCTGTGATAGTGGAGCACACAGATTATCTCAAAAAAGGGTGGAATAGTCAGAAATGCTCTATTGTTACATTACAGTAAGGTGATTTTCTTTCGCAATCTACTGAATCATTGATATTCTCTCATAAATTCTTAATTACAGTCATAGTACTTGAGCAGTTAGCTTGGGGTGCGAGGAGGAAAACAAAGCTAGAAAGAAGTATTGCCAGATAATGAGTTAATCTCTTCAGGGGCCCATGGATATGACAATAATGCAAGGAATTTATGCTGATTTTCTTTTCAAAAAAGTTATTAGCATTGTCAGTTTGAATGAATTTGAACATCTATAGCAGAGAATTAGTCCAAAATTAAATATCCATTGCAAAAAATTATCACAAAATAAACTATTGATTTTTTTAAAATAAATATGTGGCATTTGACACATTGTCAGAATCAAATTGACTACTAATACTAGACTTTCATCTGAGTATTTTAAAACTTTTTTTAAAAACTGGATAAGCATTATCCATCCCCATTTTACGGAAGAGGAAACTGAGGCACAAGGAGGCTAAGTTGCTTGCCCAGTGTTACACACTAAATTGGTGACAAAGCTTGAAGTAGAACTTGTGCAGCATATACCCTTATAGTGGATTATCCACATAGAGGATAGTAGCCTACTACTGTAGCTCAAGCAGTAGAGATCTGTATTGTGGATTTAAAATCCCTAAGTTCAAACCATGCTGATGATCCTTGCAAGGGGTCAGTCTGGTTTCATATCTTTGTACAGTACCTAGAGCAATGGGGTTTCTGAATTTGAGACTTTTGAGCTCTATTGTTAACACAGTGTAATGTTGTCTACAAGTCAACAAAAGAGAGCAATGAGTATAAGTTTCTGAAATATAGTCCAGTTCTTCCTTTTTGATGTGATCTTAACTACTTCATGAAATCTTGGGCCAAATCTGAAGTCCTTGCTTTGACCTGCCCGTTGAGAATATTCAGTTGTCTACAGAAACACCACTCAGACTGAATGTATGATCTTTCTATAGTCCCACCTAGATTAAATGATACTCATCTGTTTCTAATCCATTTCTGTTGCCTTATAATTTTATTTTCAGCTAAATACAATTCTCTTTATTCCACCACTTCTGTTCATATCCTTTGATCGCTTTTGAATGTCATCTAATTCTCTTTTCCCTTTCATTATTTTGACTGCTTACATATAGCATTTGTGGTAGCCTTCATTTTCTTCTTACATTTCACCTTTATGCCATCCATCTTTTTTCTCCACTTCCTTTTAATTAAAATATCTGTTTTTCTTCACTATCTTAAAGTATCCTTACAATTGAAAAGTTTTTTACTTTCAGCAAAACTAGCATTACTTTGTAACTGACCAATTTGTGTGGTGTGATTAGATTTTATAGTAAATTCAGTACCTGTAAATGTTTGCAATGATTTCTGAGATTTTTTTTTTTAATTGTTAGTGGTTGCAGTTTTGGAAAGTGGCATTCCATACTGAAAGTCCATTTTCCTCTCCCACTATTATGTTTATATTGAAATAGGTTATATTATTTTCTTGGGATGTGAATACACTACAAATAATTGGAATTATGACAGTTTCATTACTATATAATCACTGTTTTTTAAATTAAAACAGAGTGCCTATCAAGAGTAGAAATGTAAAATTCATACCAGATTATCAGAAATGTGGGAAATGTATAGCTATGGTTGAAGGAGAATGCTCTATTGTCTAATAATTAAGCAAGGGAATGCAGACACACCTGGGATTGGGGGAGAGAATGAGACATTAGCTGTTTGTGTTCCACTCTATCTGCTTATTAATAGACTACTAGCTCATTTCCAAGTTGCAACTTCAGCCAGACGATGTGGACAATAAAGAGACTGTATTGCTTGAATTGGATGGAAAGGAGATGTAGCTGAGTGTCATCAATGCATCGATAGCATTGCAGCCCAAACTGCCTGATTGTTTGTCCTAGCAACCTCACACATATAGGCTAAAAGCCTTCAGAATTTGTATTATAGCACCATCTCTAGAGACCTCCACCAAGATGGAAGGCCCCATTGTGCTAGGCATTGTTGAGAAGACAGTTTCTGGTCTAAATTCTTTACAGTCTAAGTAGACAAGACAGACAAGAGGTGTGAGTAAGGAATTATTACTAGTTCCCCATTTTACAGTTGAGGAAATGAGGCAAAGAGAAATTAAATGAGTTGCCCACGTCGTACAGGAAGTCTGTGGCAGAGCTGGGAGTTAAACTCAAATCTCCTGGGGCTATTCCAGTGTGTTAACTAGAGAACTATCTTTCCTCTCCAGTCATTTGCCTATAAAAGCATGTAACAGTCATAGTCTCCATGACGTATCCTAAAATCTGTAACAAAAGGGTCAAGTTAAACTGAGGATCATAGAAAATGCTAGAGCTGCCTCTCCACAGTCTTAATAAATCTTCCCTGAAAAAAGATTAGAGACTGGCAATTGGCAGGACTGTTTAAAGAATTAGAGCTTGGCTACACTCACACTTTACAGCGCTGCAACTGGGGTGTGAAAAAACACCCCCCTGAGCGCTGCAAGATACAGCGCTGTAAAGCGTCAGTGTAATCAGGGCAGCAGCGCTGGGAGCGCGGCTCCCAGCGCTGCACACTACACCCATAAGGGATGTGGTTTACATGCAGCGCTGGGAGAGCTCTCTCCCAGCGCTGCCGCTCTGACTACACTCACACTTCAAAGCGCTGCCGTGGCAGCGCTCTGAAATTCCAAATGTAGCCATACCCTTAGTTTCTTGAACATGGCTCTTCATAATTGTGCCAGCTAGAGATGCTGGCACATTGGCCTCCCAGATTGCCAGCCTGATATGGAGCTTTCCACCTGTAGGTTTGAAAACTGCTGAGGTTGGCAGTAACCACAGTTCCTTATTATCTGATAACTGTTTAGTGGTCTCTTTGAACTAAATTAGTTGGCTTGATCTAGTCCCTAGTGGTCATGTATCCATATAACAAAAAACACTATCTCTCAGCAGAGAGAGACCCAAGCTTTAATGAACGTGGAGACTGAACTGTCCTCTGACCTGCTATAGTGATGCTTCCAGAACACTGGCAAGATGCCCCAGGGGAAACTTAGCATTACTGCAGCTGGTCTGTATGTAGTCAATAGGTAGGTTGAGAATTTTACTCTTCAGGTTAGTCAAGTCAGACCATTTCTCTAGGTCTAAATTTACTTTCAAACTTTTATGAAAGAGATGGGGAGGATGGGAAGATATGTATAAGGATGCAAGTAACAGAAAAATGAAAGGAAAATACTGAAGCAAGGCCACTGAAATGGCATACAAGAGCGTGGAGAGGGACATTTTTATGATTTCAGGCTTATTAGTGGTGGGTGTGACAAATGTATTTTGCTGTTGAACTCAAAACACATCATAAACCTCAGTAGTATTTTCTTAAATCATATTTTTCCCCCTTGTCTCCTATAGGAATAGATAATTGATACCAATGTAGGGAGCCTGCCTCTGTTAGGATCAGGAGCAAAAGATCGCAGTCACCCATTTTGAGATACAGCTGGAACTCTCTCCATTGCAAGCAGTTTTTTCTCCTTTCTCCTTCAAAAGGCATATTAAACACAAATCCTCTCAAGCTCGTTAGTCTTCTGTTTTCTTAGATTCTACTGTTTAGAGACAGTGATTTTACAATTTTGTCACTTCAGACTGGACTGGCTGATCTCTGCCACTGATGCCTTTAGGAATATTATTTTAGATATTGTGTGATGTAGGGGGTCCTCATTTTCCCCACATACTGATGGTCACAGTCTCTAAGGTGGTGATCTATTTGTATCTTGACTGTGATTAAGGGAATGTATGGAAGACAGATTTTTTAGGCTTTTTCCACATTTAAATTTGCACTGATTTAAGTAAAGGTATGATTTTTGAAGCATTATGTTAAACAGATGCAAACCTGTGTGTGATACTCTTTAAACCTGTTTTTTATTGGTTGTGTTGAAAAAAGTACAAGTGCAAACTAAACAAATATAACCAGTGGTATAAGTGTGTCCCTGTGTCCCCACAGGGATTTGCACTGATTTAACTAGCATTTTAAACCAGTTTTACTTGAATTAGTGCAGCTTCTCCACGTAGATAAGGCTTGTTTTCCTCTTTTCGTACATGTAGCCAAATCCTCTGGGCAGTGATGGCATGTCTGTACATGGATTGGTGAATGGAAGGAATATGAAAATACCATGCATTAGAGTAAGTAATTTTACTCTTAAAATAAATATTATGTATCTATCAATAGTCCTTAAGCAACTAATTTGTACAGCAAATAAGTCCACGAATAGCATTTCTGTCATTCACTCAGAATAGGATCTGGCAAAGAGGATTCCTTGATCTCTTCTATAATATGTGGGAATAAAAACAGCAAATGCTCATTTATCAGAAAACCCTTTCTTAAAATTAAAACAGGAAACAAATGGGATTCCATTAACATTGTGGTTGAACCAGTAAAATACTTTTAATTTGCAGATATCCTTTTGACTGAATACTGTAACATGTTTATTTTGCAAAACTGGGTAGAGTCCTTGAACTTAAAAAAGCTGTTTGATGCAGTGTAAACACATTACTTAACCAAAACACTTCAGCTCAGGAAGTGTGCCCTTTGAGTGTGTATTTCTTGCTTTCCCTTAGGAATTTAGTGCTGTAGTTAAGTGGTAAGACTTTGCAAAGGCCATAAATGCACTAAGCAAGTACTAAAGAGGCTTCAAGGGATCTTTCCTTTCTTCATCATCTTTAAAGCAGTCTCCTTTATCATATTATTGTAGATCAGTATTACTCAGATATCAGTGGTTCAGGAACCAAATTGGCAATCAACATTACCCAAAAGAGCCATTCATTATTTCATTTGCTATTATATTCTCACAGCAAAATGACTGACCAAGTTGTGACACTGTATGAAATATGGAGACACTTTGTGATATTGTTAACCCCAATATTATTATAATGCAAGGAATCTGATCAGATATGCCATGTAAGGTATCCACGAAAATGCTATAATTTGCCAAAATGTGGTGATCTTGTTTATATGTTTGCATCACCTTTAGACTGTGAGTTATAGATATGTTGGAATATCTGTATTTTCAATCTTGTGCTGTTTTTCTGGGTGACACCACTAGACAGGATGGCATCAGCACTAAGCCGGCTTGATGGCCCATCAAGGGACATCAGCTGTACAATAAACCCATTGATGAAGTCAGGGGCTACACCTGATGAGTCAGCAAGCCATGTAGGGGCATGCCTCTGGACAAAGAACTCAAAGGCTTTTTCATGTGTTGTGAAGCTTGTGTTTGAGACACAGGAAGTACAGGCCTTATGGCAAAAGAATATAAAAGGCAGCTGCATCATCTCCATTTTGTCTTCATTCCTGCTTCTTACCTCTGGAGTAGCTTTTCTACAAATTGAAGCTCTGAACAAAGGACTGAATGACCTATCCAAGCTTTGGATGTTTTCTAGAGGGACTTTCAGGCCAGCAAACTCACCAATACTGGTAAAAACTTGATATATGGACTTTGAAGTCTTGGTATGTGTCTGATTGCTTTACCATTTAACAACTCTCTTCTTATTCTTTCTTTACAATAAACGTTTAGTTTTAGACAAGGATTGGCTAGCAGCGCAGTATTTTGAGTAAGATCCAGACTAATACTGACCTGATACATGGCTGACCCTTTGGGGTTCAGAAGAACATTTTGTATAGTGAGCGGAGTTTTTAAATAACTTCTCACTGTATTGGACCTAAATGCTGATTAGGAGCCAGAGAACTGGAATGCAATAAGGGGGCTGTGTGATTTCTGTAGTCAGCTTCTTGATAACCAGTGAGGGGGATCAGAGGCACAGTTTGTGATTGGATGGGGAGTTTAACTTCAGTTAACTCCTACCAGTCTTGGGAGTATCTGTCTGCTCTTTTGCAGCCTGCCCTGACCTTGACGTTTTCAGACAGGGCTGCCCTGGAACTCTGCGTCACATGGGTATTATTATTTTATCAGCCATAATTGGTTAATAACACAGTAAAAGCATCCTCTTTGTTAATAACTTAGATTGGTTAATAATTAAATCACAAAAAGAACAGGAGTACTTGTGGCACCTTAGAGACTAACAAATTTATTTCAGTATAAGCTTTCGTGAGCTACAGCTCACTTCTTCAGATGCATAGAATGGAACATACAGACAGAAGATATTTATGCATACAGAGAACATGAAAAGGTGGAAGTATGCATACCAACTGAAAGAGTCCAATCAATTGAGATGAGCTGTCATCAGCAGGAGAAAAAAAACTTTTGAAGTGATAATTGAGATGACCCATAGAAGGTGTGAGGAGAACTTAACATAGGGAAATATTCAATTAGTGTAATGACCCAACCATTCCCAGTCTCTGTTTAAACCTAAGTTAATTGTATCTAATTTGCATATTAATTCGAGTTCAGCAGTCTCTCCAAAGAGCTGCAGTAGACACACTAAAAAGCCACTGTTTGAGTATCACTGCTGTAGATCATACTTCTGAATACAGCCTTGTTAGTAAAGATAGTTCATGGATTTTTAATATTTCTCTAATAGTCCTATCACTTTGAACCCTTCCCATAATTTACTTTAACTTGGGGGGATCACTTCTGGATCTGAGTCTCCAAGCTCATTGGCATAGGTGGCACATAAGTTTTTCCTTTTGGGAGGCGATGGAGTACTGGAAGCTGCCTAGAAGTGTGGGGACCAACTGGCACCTGCACCATGGCCCTGCCTCCACTCTGCCTTCCCTCAAAAGGTCCTACCCTTGCTCCACTGCCCAGCCCCAGCCTTAAGCTTTGCTGCAGGGCTCCTCACTGCTCCCCCATCCCCTGGCTCCTCACTGCCACCCCGGGCTCCTTACTGTCCCTTCTCACCCCCCGGACTCTTTACTGCACTCTCCCCAAGGCTTATCGGTGCCCCACCTTCCCCCAGAGCTCAGTCCCATCATTTCCCCCGACTCTCACTCTGGTAGAGGAAAGGGAGAGACCTAATAATAATCTAAAACAAATATGTTAAAGAAATTAAGAAATCAATGTGTTTTTTTTTTTAATAAAATCATGATAAAATCAAAGCAAATCAGAAGTATGTTGCTATCCAAATGGCCAGAACAGTGATTTTGTGGTTTCGGCTAGTATATATGTACATCCGATAGTTCAAGTACATCTGTCTGACTAAGAGGTCCTCTTAGCAGAGTAGAATCTCAGAGGAGTTTTTCTACCTGTCATGGAAGCTTTTTGCTTATGGCCTCTCATTTATGATGTTAGGTCAGGTGTAAAGATACTTTATTACAGAGTGACTTCTAATCAATCCAGTCACGGAGATTATTATCCTTTCTCCATTGTATAAGTATAAGTAGGCATTGCCAGAAGATCAAGGGACGTGATCATTCCCCTCTATTTGGCATTGGTGAGGCCTCATCTGGAGTACAGTAACTCCTCACTTAAAGTCATCCCGGTTAACATTGTTTCGTTGTTACATTGCTGATCAATTAGCAGGGCTGGCTCCAGGGGTCTTGCCGCCCCAAGCAGCCCAAAAAAAAAAAAAAAAGTCACGATCTGCAGCAATTCAGCAGGAAGTCCTTTGCTCCGCGTGGGAGTGAGGGACCCTCCGCCGAATACCTTAAAGTGCCGCCCCACTCCGGAGTTGCCGCCCCAAGCACCTGCTTGATAAGCTGGTGCCTGGAGCCAGCCCTGTCAATTAGGGAACATGCTCGTTTTAAAGTTGTGCAGTGCTCCCTTCTGACGTCTTTGGCAGCTACCTGCTTTGTCCACTGCTTTCAGGAAGAGCAGCCCGTTGCAGCTAGTTGAGGGGGGCTTGGAACCAGTGTGGACCAGTAGCCCACCCTCTCCCCGTGCAGCAGCTGCCCAGCAGGCTATCAATTGCCGGCAGTTCAGCTGTGCCTCTCCTCACTGCCATGTGCTGCTCCTGCCCTCTGCCTTGGAGGTGCTCCCTGAGGGTACGTCTACACTACAGGATAAATTCGAATTAGCTTAAACTGATTTTATAAAACAGATATTATAAAGTCGATTGTGCGTGTCCACACTAACCCTAGATCGATATAGTAATATCGATTTTAGCGTTACTCTCGTTTTGTAGGAGTACAGAAATCGATTTAAAGAGCCCTTTAAATCGATATAAAGAGCAGTGTAGTGTGGATGGGTGCAGCGTTAAATCGATTTAACGCGTTAAAATCGGTTTAAAAGCGTAGTGTGGACCAGGCCTTAGACTCCTGCTTGCTGTGCTATAGGACTAGCTGCTCTTCTCTTCTTCCTTCCCTTCTCACTTTCAGCGACCGCCTGCTGTGCCCCTTCTTCAAACCTGTTTCTGAGCTCTATTTCTCCTTCACTAGCCTGTCTTTTCCTCTGCCTGGTTCTCTTAGTCACATGCTTCCACTGTCCACTTTCCTTACCCAGCAGTCTCCCCTCAGAATTCTTTGGTCCTGCTTCCATCTGCAAGTCTGAGCTTTTCCCTTCAGCCACCTCATGTCTTTGCTCCATCATCTGCTCAAACTCCCTTTTAAACTCAACCAGAGTTTGCACCTGTATCTCCAGTCCTCGGATCTTCTCTTCCATCAGCTCTATCAGGCTGCACTTCATGCAGACAAAGCTCTTTTCAGGCGCCCCCTCCAGGATCATGTACATGCCACAGCTTCCACATCCAGTCATCCTCACTGTGTCTTCCACTGCTGCCTCTGTATTGATCATAGCCTTCCCACCTTCTCCTAGGATATTTTCAGTAAACAGGTTATTTAGTGTCATTCAAAAGACTGTTGAATAAAACTCCAATGTTGAAACAATATTTTGACCAAAAACTGAGGATTTAGGAAGGTAGGAAGATGACTTACGAGGAAGCTTGAATGTGAACCATTTAACTGTGCCAAAGTTGGTCATTTTCTTTTCTTTAATTTAGTAATATGTAGCGATACGAGCCTTTAAAGAAACTAAAAACAGTTCAGTATTAAGAACAACTGTTTTTGTGATGCTATGATAGGCCTTAAAATCACGTTTGCCAATTTTAATGAAGAGCACATTTTTATAATATAGTATGTAACCCTGGTTGGTTATTCTCAAAAAAAGCAAAGCTTGCCAAAGAGGTCTGCAGAATTTGCAGTTGTGGAGATTGTATTTTTGCAAATAAAAATAGGGTTGCTCTTCTCCATATGTTCTGGAACATCAGTCTCACCTGAATAGCATTCTTACTGGCTCATTATTAATCCTAGTGGGAGGCTTATTGCTTTATGTAGTTCACAGTGGCATCAGAAGCAAAGATTTAGGTAGCCAAATTGGACACTTTAAATTTTCACATCAGTGATCTGATTTTATTAAATCATTGATAAAAGCATTCCTTTTTTTAGGTTTGCATGGCATGATTCTTGTGAGAATTAAGCAAGCAGTGCACAATGGTTCCTATTTTTGGAAGTGATGTGGTTATACTGCAAATGTAGAATTTAAGCAAAAATTAGTATTAATGATTTGGGCAATTTAAATCAACACTCTGTGTGTACCTAGTGATTGACAAATAATTGTTGTAGAAACATGAATGCCATTGCAGGAAATTGATATATTTGGCATGAACAATCTGAGTGCCAAACTTAATCTGAATTTATGGTGTGATCCAGAATAGGCTATCTAGGAAAATAAACTGCTTACAAATAAAGCAATAAATACCTTTGAAGCTAGATCAAGAAATGATTAAAGCGTCCTTAAAAACAAGTACAGGAAGACTCTCATAGTACCCACTTCAGATAAAAATAAATAATTAGGGGAACTATTGAAGTACTGAATTAGTTATGACCTTCAGAATTAAGTGTTGTGGGCTCCTGAAGATGATGATTATTGGCTAAAACCTGTAATTAGAAATAAGAGATGTATCCACTGTTCTACTCTTACTACACCCAGGAAGTTTATGTAAAATAATAAGAAATTCTTGAGAAATAATGTAGACTAGAGATGTTAAGATTCATAGAAATGTTTGGTTTATGTAGGGTGTGTGTCTCTCTTATCTGCTCTAGTATCTCATGGCTGACAGAGTGAATCTTTTGAAGTTCGTATTGATGTTAAGGGGCCAGATTCAGTGTCTGCTAGTAGAACCCAGGATGCAAATCCAAGGTAGAAGTAATCTGCCCAAAGTAGAGTTGCAGTAGTGCAAGTCACATAAGAACAGCCATACTGGCTCAGTATCCTGTCTTCCTACAGCAGCCAATGTCGGGTGCCCCAGAGGGAAGGAACAGAACAGGCAATCACCAAGCGGTCCATCCCCTGCTGTCCACTCCCAGCCTCTGGCATACAGAGGTTAGGGGCATCATCCCTACCCATCTTGCTAATAGCGACCCCTGCTCTGCGAGGTTAATGGAGGTAGACAGTGGAGCCCACAAAGAGGGCAAGGAGAAGTACGGAACCAGTGTGTCTCCCAGACAGCCTTGGGCTGCCTCTCATGTTGTCCCATCTGGAGCTAATTCCTTGGTAATGATTCCCTCTGCTGTGCAGTTACATAAGCTATGTCCAGTTAGGCTTCACGGACCCTACACAGCTAATGGGTCAAATAGTGAACTGGCATACATTGGTTTATTTACTTCAGCTGAGGTCAGTGGAATTATGCCAGTTTAAATCAGGTAAGGATTTGGCCCCACACCTTTTAAATCAGTAAAATAAATCATGCAGACAACCATTTAGTTAAGAGACAGTCACAACCTGACCCTTGCATGGGTAGCCATGCAAGGGCCTCCCTATCTCTTATTTTTCTAAATAGGGACTGGTGACACTGGCAACCCTTGCTCACCCTTTAATTTACACCAACTGAGTATCTTCCACATTGTGTGCTGGCCCCAATGTAATAAAACAATTTAGTCCTAAATATGCAGCTTTGTTTTTCACAATGGACACATTGAATTATAATGATAATTCCTTGCTTATATATATGAATATAATACTTACCATAAAACAGCCCAATTTGTGTTCCAAACTATATGCATACAGGAAATACTTTCCAGGTATTCACTGGATCAGCGTTCATGTCGCACTCCCCATCAGTACCCAGCCTGGGCTGGAAAAGCTAATGATCCAATCAGTGGATCAAACTCAGTGATGAATCCCGGTCACATGCCACCTGAGGCACATTGCGCATATGCTATGAAGAAGACAGCTACTAGCTGCCATCACTTGTTGAGGTGAAAGGTAGCAGCCAAGTGGACAAATAGTACCGAGCCGAATGCATAATGTGAAGAGGGAAAATTTTGGCCAAGAATATCAGTAATACATCCTTACTCTTAAAATAAATGCAATGTGATTTTAAATATCTATGCACAGATGACAGGACCCAGTTTTTTATGGTCTCTGAAAGGCCACACCAGTAAAATATATGGAGTTGACATTTCCTATTGTTGAAAGCTGTCTCAGGTTTGTCAAACCAGATGCATGTACCACCAAATTAACCCTAGTGTAATACACTGTACTTTAACTTTGCTAATCTGTGCTTGGTTTGCCTGTCTTTGAAAGATTATAGTGAAAACTAATAATGTATTCTCTGATTTTTCTTTAAGAAAATTGGAGCTTTCAAAGCTTATTTTGTTGTCTTACTGTTTTGAGGGCAGTCAGTTCTCACTGTGAACTGAGTCTGACTGTAAGGTAATAGAACAAATATATGTTCTATTGCTAAATAAAGCTGTATATTAGGATGTCATACAAAATGCTTTAAATTTACAACTCTTGCATGAAGCTTTTTAAAAAGTTTTGTTAAACTGGCAACATGTTCAATGAAAACAGATTTAAAAATATCAAATACACTTGGAAGCCTGCGTGTTACTTTTAAACTGAAGGCACAGTTCTCTTTTAATTTGTGTGAAATGCTGCAATTTCTGACAATAAATTGGGGGGAGGGATAGCTCAGTGGTTTGAGCATTGGCCTGCTAAACCCAGGGTTGTGAATCAATCCTTGAGGGGGCCACTTAGGAATCTGGGGTAAAAATCAGTACTTGGTCCTACTAGTGAAGGCAGGGGGCTAGACTCAATGACCTTTTGAGGTCCCTTCCAGTCCTAGGAGATATGTATATCTCTAATTTTTTTTTAATTTTTATTTCTTTTTTTATTTTAATTTATACCAGATATTTGTCATGGGTAGAACCTAACATATATCCAAATGTCTAGTTTGCCAGAAAATGAACATGGATGTGGACTACGATATAAATCTAATTGGAGAGACAAGGTGGGTGAGGTAATATCTTCTGTTGGGCTAACTTCTGTTGGTGAGGTTTCAACAGAAGTTGGTTCAATAAAAGATACTATCTCACCCACTTGTCTCGCTAATATCCTGGGACCGACAGAGCTAGAACAACACTGCATATTTTACACACAAGTGATCAATTAGTTTAGGGATTAGGGTGACCAGATGTCCCGAATTTATAGAGACAGTCCTGATTTTTGGGTCTTTTTCTTAAATAGGCTCCCATTACCTCCCACCCCCATCCTGATTTTTCACACTTGTTGTCTGGTCACCGTAGTAGGGATTTTGGAGTAAAAATGACTTAAAGAACATTTCATGCAGTGAATAAGTTTGAAGCCAAGAACTGATTCACTATTTCAGATGTTTGGCTAGTTCTGTGATATTTGAAACAATCTGAGGGAAAATGAATAAAAAATACATTTTTTTCCAGTTAATAAGGAGAATCCTTGCCTCCTTGACTGAGACAAAGGTGGCTGCACAATGGCTTTAGCAGCCTGTTTTGTACTGAAGCCTGCATTTCGACAGCACCAGAAAATAACCAACAGCTAAAAAATAGATCAACTGTAGAGATTAATTTTGGACTAAATGCAGTGATATTAAATGTGCCTTAAGATTTAGAGGGAAGACCTATCTTTATTGATTGTAGTGTTGAGATGAATAATACTGTTTCTCAGTTGTACCCTGTCCATCAATCTGCATATCTAGCTTGTTGTCTGTTTAATTATCATCTGAAATGTCAGTATATACTCTGGGCATACGGTTTTTTTGTTTATTTTTTTTTGATAAAGAGAAAAATAGTAACTGTGGAAACCAAGAATTTCAAAACTGGGTGCCTAAAGCTAGGCATCTAAATAAAGGGAGAGCAAGTCTCCTCTTTTCTTAAATGCTGAAAAATTACACGTGTATGTATTTTGTGTTCATAGTGGAAGTGTGGCCTGGTCTACACTATGCTGTTAAACCGATTTTAACAGCGTTAAATTGATTTAACGCTGCACCCATCCACACTACACTGCTCTTTATATCGATTTAAAGGGCTCTTTAAATCGATTTCTGTACTCCTACAAAACGAGAGGAGTAACGCTAAAATCGATATTACTATATCGGATTAGGGTTAGTGTGGACGCAAATCGACGTTATTGGCCTCATTATTTTACGGTAGCTATCCACAGTGCACCGCTCCAGAAATCGACGCTAGCCTCGGACCATGGATGCACACCACCGAATTAATGTGCCTAATGTGGATGCGCACAATCGACTTTATAATATCTGTTTTATAAAATCGGTTTAAGCTAATTCGAATTTATCCTGTAGTGTAGGCGTAGCCACGTACTAATGCAGTTCAGAATTATTATATTGCATAGATGCTGAGAACCAAGAACAACATACAGCAGCAGCATGTCAACCACATAGACTTTTTGCAGTCTTTAAACTTGTGAACAGGCAATACAAAAATACTCCAATGAGTGAATTTATCCCCTGTATATCAAATTTGCTTAAATATCCCAGACGAACAAATACCTTCAGTGTACCAGACATAAACAATATTAAAGGTGGTGGTTCAAGGTTTTTAGTGCCATTAGATTTGTTAGTCTTTCACTTGTGCTGTACTTAAAAAGTCAACATTTGAAATATTTTAAATGAAAATATGAATTATTCACTTCACCAAAGGATGATATATATCGCTAGTTGAAATCCTAAACCACTGTATTTGCTGGGTAGTGTAAACCAAGGGCTTCTTATAGTATGAAGCTGCTTTACCTTAAAGTACCATACTCACAGCACAGTCACAGAGGAGCATGCCTTTCTGGGTCAGTTTGTTGTTTTCAGAGAAGTGGAAGACGTTGTAGAAGCTGCAACATAAATAAGAAATGTGAGTTCTTATTTACAGGATATTCACTATGGAGAAGATCTGCTATCCTACACATGGCCAACTAGATTTAGTTAACATAATAGAAGTGACCTCTATTATTTGCCACTCACAGGGACATGTTTTCAATATCCCTTCCTTAATACATTCCTCAGTAATTGTGGATCCATCAATTTACAAACTTAATGGTACTGATTTTCATAATGGGTAGTTGTGTTTGTATGTGTTGCATCAGAGGAGCCCTATGGGAAACTTGTTCCATAATGTAATGTGTTCCTTTGCAAATCCAGGGTCACTCAGTCTGCTAGGATACCTAAAGATTAGCCTGTAAACATCTACATTTTTTCATTTTATTAGTGATCATGTGCAAACCAGTAACAGAAGTTAGTTTTTACTGTACTTCTGGAATGCAAGAATGTGGCCTATCTGAGGGGTCATTAACATAAACATGATTTCCTAGACCTCTGTGATAGACTCTTACAAGGAAAAATACTGTTCCACTTCCATTCGAACTAGAATTTATAAGACTGGGATAAAAGACATTGATGCCTGCTGGCACTTCAGTAGACAAGCTGCTACAGGTGCTGTGGGAATGTTCTGTGATTTAAAGGATTTTGGGGAGGTGATGTTTTCCCTTTGTCCTCTAAGGGACAATTATGAAAGCTGCTTATATAGATGGCAATTCCAAGGTTTCTGGCTTCAGACTGAAAAGAATACTGGCTTGTGTATGCCCACTCTATCGAAAAAGCTAGCGCTGGAGAAATGGAAGTCATCAACATGTCCGTGCAGAGAAGACTTAGCTTATGAACTTTTTGTCATTTGGCAGCCTATGAAATGTTTGTAAGCACAAGTTGTAACACTTAAATATTCTGAAAGCATATGGTCTTCATTCCTTGATATGTATGATGAATGATCCATTATAATAAACTCTACAGGTCTGCATCACACTTATATTCTGCATGCCCTTCATACACCAAATATTTCCACTCCTTCCTCTTCTTCTTTTGTTCTTTCTCTGATAATTCTTTCCTCCCAGAGGCCATGAAAACCTCTAATCTTAAGTAGAAGAAGTGGCAGGATGGGGCTTTCCCTAATCATGTAGTTGAAATTAAGAGTTACCTGTATTTTTCATCACGCTAGTCAATATTTGGCTGATACTTTAATGAAAGCTGTTTAAGTCTCAGAGGAACTGAAGAAAATGGAAGAAGTCTTTTGTACAAACAGGTCCATTATCAAGTCATAAACTCAGAACTAATTAGAAAAACCGTCAAACTAGAAGTGTGAAAATTAGCCTATTTCCAGTAAGATTGATTTAGACAGCAGAATAATCAAGATCTTATTGAATTTTGTGTATTACTACAACATGCTACTCATCTAGATGAACATTTCTTGACTGAATCACTCAGTGTATTTGGCATAAACAGGTTTTCCTTCCATATAAGTTGCATAGTTTTCTGTTCAAATTGTGAAAGTAAAATTTTAGTATCTGAGCACCTCAGTAGGGCTATCCACAGAGTGAGGTGCTACTCAACATGAGTAAGGTTGGCTGAATCTGTTCCTTAGTTTGTTATGTTTGAATGCAAGGTCTCTGATGAGGTGGGCACAATAAATACTGATTTTGAATATAAAATGGTTTTTTACAATAATAAGCTTGATTTTTATTTTTAAAATCATTTTCAGATACAGATTTTGGAAACCAGTTATAAAAGAAAGTATATCCCTGTAATTTCCATGTGCAGTCATTCAAAATCTTTTGGATCTGGCAATTAATGGAATGGAAAAACATTGTATGTTTCTCCCTCTTTGTTCTTCTCATATTATTCCAGGGTATCAATGTGGAGTAGGATTTAGTTCAACAAGCATGTATGTCTTGTAGATTTTATTGATTGAGTAGTTCCTATCTGAAGCATTGCAAAATAAGGAATATTTGTTTTGAAGATACAGTGTGGTGTTAGCCCACTGATTACAACAGTAAGAGATGTGAAGGTACATGCAGTTTGTGTTCCATACGTAAGTGTATGTGAATCACACTCAGTAACAGCAATTCTCAGACATGTATGGCTGTTGAGGGGTATAGGACATGTAGCTATTTCTATCTCACTGAGAAAAAGATGTTTTTTAATATGAAGGAAGAAAATTTTTTACAGTAACATCTGGACACTTTTGTTCTTTCTTGCCTCATCAACTTTCTTGGTTCCCCTCCTTGACCTCTTTTCATCCTTAGAATCTACTGCTTTGACTCTTGTCACTCAGCTGCCTACACTTCTTAGATCACAAGATACATTGTACCAGCTGCTACGATACTTCAAAGTAGAGGTTGCACTATCTGGGGTAAATGGTTTCTGGTTTTCTTCTGTATTTCAATCTGATTAAATACATCATCAGTGGGTTCCTGTTATACCGGTAAATTAGTGCAGTCTTATCCAGTCCAAGATTGCTTTAAAGAGTCCACTTAGTCTGTCTCAAAATCTGTGTGAGTATGAATCATTTAATGAAAATATTGGATTGAGTTTCAGGTTTCTAGTCCCTGCTGGTGCATTAAATATCCTTTGTGGTATTGGCAGGGGAGAAGGGAGGAATCTTTGTTTAGCCAGATAAATGCAAGAAGTGTCAAATACAGATGTTCTGAGAGATTCCAGACTGGCTTTTGGTACAGTTTCAGAGGGACACAGTGCGAAAGGCCCATGAGACTACTGCATACATGACTTTCATTTAGCCTTTTAGCCACGAGGGCAATCGGAAGACAAGGAATTGATGGAACATATTATTTGCATTCTTGCTCTCATACAAATGCACGTGCATGCTCTGTTCCCTACAGATATACACATATACACTGTATGTTGGGTTTGTAGGTTATGAATAAATTGTCTGTGAGAAAATCTTATCTTGCTTTCAAAGCAGAATTATGAACTACGTTAACAAATAATGCTTTAACTTAATCTTAATGCAATCTTGTCTACCTGGTTTGTAGTATAATACTTGAGTGTTTTGTCATTCAGAATTAGTATAGACTGATCTGAGACACACCTTTGTCCTCAAGGTTTTGGCTTCAGTCTGAACAAGTTTGAGCAGACAGAAACCTTCTTAAAAAGAAACAACTATTTGAAGAATGTTAGAAAAGAGTAAAAGTACAGACTGGCCTGGGAAAGTGAGGCTCTAGTGTGAAGAATAATGCATGAACCATTGGATGAGTCCATGTCTGTTTGTTTGGCTCTTTCCTTTTTATTGTGGTGGTCTGTTAATTGTAGTGTTCACTTCTTCTGAATTTATTCAAAAGGGGCTTCGTTGTAATTAGTTTGGTTTATGGGAAACAAATGTAGTAACTCTTGAGCTCAGGAATTGAATTTTCCTAGCTCAAAGTTAATGAATGTATATGCATGAACTCTTTCTTTCCCTCTTTGAAAGGAAATTGCTGTAGGGCAGCTCCACTCTCATCATTACTGCTCAACTTTTGTTCACTGGAACACATTTAGGGAGAGAATCTCCTTCCCTTATCCATGCTGAATAGCACCTTACTTAGAAGGTACTCTGTGGGCAGCTGAGTAGAAATTAATCATTATGGTATCTGAGCACCTCAGTAGGGCTTTCAACAGAGTGAAGTGCTACTCGACATGAGTAAGATTGGCAGAATCTGTTCCTTAGTTTTTTAGGGTTTGAATGCAGAATCTGCAGGGGCGGTGCCAGGGTTTTTGGCACCCTAGGCGCAGGGCCGGCTCGCCGGTCCCACGGCTCCGGTGGACCTGCCGCAGGCGTGCCAGTGGATGGTCCACTGGTCCCGCGGCTCCGGTGGACCTGCCGCAGGCATGCCTGCGGACAGTCCACCGGAGCCACGGGACCAGAAGACCATCCGCAGGCACGCCTGCGGGAGGTCCACCGGAGCAGTCTGCCGCCCTCCCAAATCCTGGTCGCCTAAATGGAAGCGCCATCCCTGAGAGTCTGTGATGAGGTGGGCACAACAAATACTGATTTTTAATATGAAATGTTTTGAATAATAATAACTTGCTTTGTTTGTATTTTTAAAACCATTTTCAGATACAGATTTTGGAAACCAGTTATTAAAGTATATCTCTGTAATTTCCATGTGCAGTCCATTCAAAACCTTTTGGATTTGACAATTAATAGAATGGAAATAGTCACTATCATAGTTTCATAAAGAAACCACTTTTTCCTTGTTTGGATTTTTATAGGGTTCTGTCACTTCTGCACGGATGTTACAGTCTGACCTAACAAAATATAAAAGCTTGAACTTCAGCTGACTGATTACACTGCCTAGACCATTAGGCAATAACTTACAGAAAGAAAAATATGTTTAGAATTTAACTTTTGTCTTTCTCAAGCAATTACTGATGATCTCCATCTGAGAAGAGACATGCAGATTTAAAAAAAAATTATTAGTTTTTAGTATTTTTAAATGAGAAAACAAAAATATTAACTTTCAGCAAAAAAAGGCTTTGACTCATGGTGTTTTTCCTGCATATAAGGATACTGTTACAGATGTTTGTGATTATAATCTTTGCAAACAATTGTCAGAAAAATTCATCTGATTTCCAAAGACTGCAGAACAGCAGATGTGGATTTAAGTTTCAAACAACAGCATCCTTAATCACTTACATGTGGACACAAACAGAACTTGGAGCTCAGTGGGAAGTGACTGGATGCTTTGTTAGGCTGGTTTACAGTAGAGAGATGCATTTTCGTTTGTTTGCCTTTCTCTCATAGCCCTTTATAAAGGAGAGCAAATGAAAGAACAAGCAAGAGGCCTACTTTAATTTGATATTTGACTCTTTCCGGAAATCAAAAGGCTTAGTGACCACCGAAGATGGTGGAAGGTTTAACCTGATAGATTTCTTCATCTCTCTTCCTTTTGATAGTTTATCAACACACAAAAAAAGATATTGGAGAATAGAGTAGTTCCAGGTCAGCAGCCCATTTTTAAACGCAATGATTAGTGATAGCCAGCTTTGCCTGTAAGAGGTCTTAAACTAAAGTACAGCTATGGACGGTAATTCTGTAGATAAGGACTGAAAATTTGCTCTGGTCCAATGTAGAAACTCAGAGAAAATACTTTAGAAAGCTAGTTTTGTGCAAGTGTTTTAGCAGTGTCCATAAATTGGAGGGTGCAGGGAGGAAGAGGGAAATGGAATTCAGTGGCTCTTGAACTCATAATTGCGGGATGATTGTCAAATAATTGTGGCAGAGTTGCGGACAAGCCATGGAATATTGCGGATTTTATTTTTTATATTTTATTACTTTTCCACAATTTTCTGCAGCCACTGCATTTTGGATATTTCAGATCCACATACTAATCAGATCTAATCAATCCTATTTGTAAATCTCGAGAGAGCAGCTCAAAGTGAGATAGCACCAATACAAAAAAGTATTCAAGTGCTGTCAGGGCTAGAACTACCTTTATGCACGAAGTTTTTGATTGTTGACTTTAATTCAAAGGTAAAAGTATCAGATACTGGTGATTCCATCATTTAAAACTTTAGAAAAAATAGTTGGGTCATAGGATAGCAGCCAATTCTGTTAGTTATGATGGTTTGATGGATCACTTTGGTGATTATTTGTTCTGTTCATCCTTTCTGAAGAACCTGGCATTGGCCACTGTTGGAAGACAGGATACTGGACTAGATGGACCATTAGTCTGACCCAATATGGCCGTTCTTATGTTACAACAATTACAGTGCTTATTACTGATTGATGAGCAAGTTTTGAAAAAGCTATTTGATCTGCTGAATGAGGAGACCTATGCTAGTAATTGCTATATAATTTAAGTTTCCATTAAAAAATTGTCTAGTTCTTACCCTTCCAAATATCTTCACAATCATATGATCCAAATAAAAACTGGTGAAGCAGTGTCTTCATGAGTCTGCAGAGAAAAACCTAGCGCCTCTGCAGCTGCTTAGCTTTGACAAGCTGTAGCTGAATAAAATTGATACGTTTCTCGTCTGTTTCACTGCCACTATTCAGAACCTTGTGGGAAGTACTGAAATAGTCAAAATTCATGTCAGTTTTATGTCACTTCATGAGGGATCTGTGAGCAGCAGCAGGGTCTGCATTTCTTGTTATTGCAGGTAATTAACAATGGAAGAGCACCCCAACAATGGAAGAGCACCCCAAAAATGGAGAGTGGGGGGATGAAAAAAGTGATAGGGATGGACCTCTTTCCCCCTCCATCACACGCCACCTCAATACCTTTCTGGAACTTTGAGACTTTTCAGGAGAGATCAGAGACAGAAAACTCTTCTCCCTTCTAGTAGTTAGAGCACTGAACTTCAAAATTTGAACCCTGCTCGCAAGAAGCTGAGATGAAATATAGAGTTACAAATCACGGTCCAGAGAGAGCACCCTGTTAGAATTCTGAGTACTTTCCCTTTCTTAGCAGCTTGGATGACATGGGTGCCTGACTTCTCACAATGATGTTGACCTGAGACCTTACTGATGGTCCTTCCTTACCCTGACTCTCTACCCTACGTGTTCTTTTTTTTTTTTTTTTTTAATCTATTTCTAGCTATTTGGTTTAGCCTTCTGGCAAGTAGGTGTCTCATAAACTTTTCAGACTTTGATGATGGCAATTCAAATTTACAAAGATAAAAACATAGCAAAAACACTACTGGGGGAAAGATACCCAAAGACCAAAAGGAATTTTTTGAAGCAGTTATTTTAATTAAATGTTCTAAAAGCATCAGCAGTATTGTGATTTCAGGCTAAAATTACTGTGACTGAGGTCAGTCCTGAGTGGTGGTTTGACTATAGTTTATATATACTTACAAAATCTTTTCATAGACATTCTCTAAGATTGTTCTGTCAGTACTTTACTAAGGTTATGTTTACACTACTGCGGTAAGTCGACCTACGCTACGCAACTTTCACGTAGCTGCAGTTGATATACACCTCTACCCCGATATAACGTGGTCCTCAGGAGACAAAAAAATCTCACTGCGTTATAGATGAGACCGCGTTACGTTAAACGTACTCCCCCCCCCCGTTTCTTGTTCCCTGACCACCCCCTCCAGAGACCCCCATACCTAATCACCCCCAGGACCTTATTCCCTACCCAGCCCCCCGTCCCCTGACTGCTCTGACTCCTATCCACCCCCACCCCCCAGCTCCTTGACAGGCACTCACCAGCAGCGGCGGGAAGTGGAGCAGCCCAGCCCCAGTCTGCTCCACTCCACCAGCTCCTAGCCGCGTCACTCTGCTTCCTGCCGCGGGTGACTGTGAGGAGGTTGGGGAAAGGATGACCCGTCTGCACTTGCTTGCAGTGGGAAGCAGAGCGACATGACCCCGCTCTGTTTCCTTGCCCTGGCCCCAGCTGTGTCGCGGGGGCGGCTGGGGAAAGGTCCTGCACTCACCTGCGGTGGGAGGTGGAGCGCAACGGCTGGGAGCTGATGGAGTGGAGGTGTCGGGCTGGGCTGCTCTGCTTCCTGCCGCTGTTGAGTGCGGGGAGGTTGGGGAAAGGACACCCTCCTCACTCACCGGTAGTGGGAAGCGGAGCGATGTGGCCCCAGCCTGCTCCACTCTGCCACCTCCCAGCCGCAGCGCTCTGCTTCCTGCTGCAGGTGAGTACGGGGGGGTCATCCTTTCCCCAACCTCCCTTCACTCACCGGCGGCGGGAGGTGGAGTGCCCAGGCTGGGAGTTGGCAGAGTGGAATGGGCTGGGGCTACGTTGCTCCGCTTCCCACTGCTGGTGAGTATGGGGGAATCCCTTCCCCCAAGCAACACGGCTGGGGCTGAGGAAGCAGAGCGAGCTGCTCCAGGTCCCCTGCTAATCCCCTGGGCCACTCTGGGACTGTGGGGCCCCCAAAAGTGCCCTCCCACAGCTCCTGCCCCCCGGACCCTGGGGGAGGGAGCCCCTGACCGCCCCTGAGACCCTCTTCCCCTTATCGAACCCCTCGGCCCCGGCCTGGCCCCGCACCCTTACATGCTGCTCAGAGCAGCATGTCAGAGCTTTACCACATTGTATGCGAACCCATGTTATATCGGGTCACATTATATTGGGGTAGAGGTGTACCTTAGGTCGAGTTACTGTGGGGTCTACACTGCGGGGGGTGGGATCAATGGGAGAAACTGTCTAGTTGACTTATCTTATTCTTCTTGTCGGGGGTTGAATACAGGGGTTGACTGGAGAGTGATCTGCTGTCAATTTGGCGGATCTTCACTAGACCCGTCAAATCGACCGTCAGTGGATCGATTTCAGAGCGTAGATCCCAGCTGTAGTGTAGATGTAGCCTAAATGACCAATTGTTTTCTCCTTCTGTCTGCTTCTGTGTGACCTTAGTTTGCCCTTGTGTGACCTTAGTTTTTCATGTTTTTCTTTCAAAGTAGATGCCTTCATGGATATCAGTTGTTTATATGTTTTTCAAAATAAAGCAAACTTAATAATGTCCAAAACAAAATTCCTATACCAACATGTTTTGTAATTTTTACCCTTTGTCTAGAATGACTTAGAAGTAAGTATTTTTCATTAAGCATGAGTTTACAAACATTGTCAAATATTGTGGTTTAAGGATTAATACATTGAGTTTTTTGCTCTTTTTAATCTACAGAGAAAATATTGGTTATTGTGGACAACTTGCTGCAGTGCATACAGTAAATTTATAAAGCTAATGGTGTTGGTAATGTTCAGTTGAGAACCTGTCAATGATTTCTCAATGTTGCCAGAGATGTCAGAACAATGAGGTCACAATCTACTTTAATGTATCCTAAACGTCCTAAGAATGGTCCTACTGGGTCAGACCAAAGGTTCATCTAGCCCAGTATCTGTCTTCTGACAGTGGCCAGTGCCAGGTGCCTTACAGGCAATGAACAGAACAGGTAATCATCAAGTGGTCCATCCCCTGTTGCTCATTCCCAGCTTCTGGCAAATAGAGGCTATGGACTCCATTCCTGTTCATGCTGGCTAGTAGCCATTGATGGACCTATCCTCCGTGAATTTAGTCCTTTTTTTTAACCCTGTTATGGTCTTGGCACTGGAAAGGAGTTCCACAGACTGACTGTGTTGTGTGAAGAAATACTTCCTTTTATGTGTTTTAAACCTGCTGCTTATTAATTTTATTTGGTGATCCCTAGTTCTTGTGTTATAAGTAGTAGTAAACAACACTTCCTTATCTACTGTCTCTACACCAGTCATGATTTTATAGACCTCTGTCATACCTCCCCATAGCCGTCTCTTTTCCAAGCTGAAAAGTCCCAGTCTTATTAATCTCTCCCCATACGGAAGCCATTCCATACCCCTAATCGTTTTTGTTGCCCTTTTCTGAGCCTTTTCCAATTCTAATATGTCTTTTTTGATATGGTGCAACCACATTTGCACATAGTATTCAAGATGTGAGCGTACCATGGATTTATATAGAGGCAACATGATATTTTCTGTCCTATTATCTATCCCTTTCTTAATTATTCCCAGCATTCTGTTAGCTTTTTTTGACTGCCGCTGCACATTGAGGGGATGTTTTCAGAGAACTGTACACAATCTCTCCAAGATCTCTTTCTTGAGTGGTAACAGCTAATTTAGACCCCATCATTTTATATGTATATTTGGGATTATGCTTTCCAATGTGCATTACTTTGCATTTACCAACATTAAATTTCATCTGCCTATGTTGCCCAGTCATCCAGTTTTGAGAGATCCTTTTGTAGCTCTTCTCAATCTGCCTGGGACTTAACTGTCTTTAGTAATTTTGTATCATCTGCAAATTTTGCCACATCACTGTTTACCTATTTTTCCAGATCATTTATGAATATGTTGAATAGGACTGGTCCCAGCACAGACCATTGGGGGACTGCTATTTACCTCTCTCCATTCTGAAAACTGACCATTTATACCTACCCTTTGTTTCCTGTCTTTTAACCAGTTACCAATCCATGAGAGCACCTTCCCTCTTATCCTGTGGCAGCTTACTTTGCGTAAGAGCCTTTGGTGAGGGACCTTGTCAAAGGCTTTCTGAAAATTGAAATACACTATATCCACTGGATAACCTTGTTCCACATGCTTGTTGACCCCCCTCAAAGAATTCTAGTAGATTGGTGAGGCATGATTTCACTTTACTAAAACTATGTTGACTCTTCATCAACAAATTATGTTCATCTATATGTCTGACAGTATTGTTCTTTACTATGCTGTAGTTTCAACCAGTTTGCCTGGTACTGAAGTCAGGCTTACCGGCCTGTAACTGCTGGGATCACCTGTGGAGCCCTTTTAAAAAATTGGTGTCACATTAGCTATCCTCCAGTCATTTGGTACAGAAGCTGATGTAAATGATAGGTTACAGACTACAGTTAGTAGTTCTGCAATTTCACATTTGAGTTCCTTCAGAACCCTTGGGTAAATACCATCTGGTCCTGGTGACTTATTGCTGTTTAATTTATCAATTTGTTCCACAATCTCCTCTAATGATACCTCAGTCTGGGACAGGTTGACAGAGGTCTTCCTCTTTTCAAAAAGAAAAAAAGTGCATATTAAAGGGAAACTGTCAGAATCTGTTGGAGAATGTTATCATAATTGTAAGAATCTTTTCTTCTAATTCACTACTTTCACCAGAAACTTCATTTTAATTAAAAGTCAGTTTATTCAGAATGTCTGGCTGTTTCGTGCTTTTCTGATGCACTGTCTGCAGAAGGAGCACAAATTAAATAGCATACTGATCAACTCTGACATCATTGATGGGGAGCCTCAAGCAAGGAAGTAAACAGAAAAATGTTAATTTTAAGCTCCATTTCAAACATGAAATATGTCAATATTTGCCTAATAGGAAAAAAGTTATTGGCAAATGTGTTCTCAATCCAAGAGAATAGCATGGAAAATAGAGTCAATATTAAGAACTTAAAAAAAAAAAAAGTGGATGGAGGATGAGAAAAGCACTTGAAAAAACAAATGTTTATTTTTTTTACTCTTGCCATCCAAATAGATAGATGTTTGTGCTTTGCCATCTTTCTAATCTCTCATTTTTTCCAACAGAGTCTGGAAATGGCCCTTTTTTCAGGAGATAAAGCTGGCTTTGGGGATGAAGTGAATGTTCTTTCTTGGACCAGCTACTAAAGGTGTTGAGGGTCATCAGTTATGATAGCATTCTACTGTAGATCTTAAGCTTGTTTGTGCTATCATTACATGTGTTTGAGCTGCAATGGCACCAGGAATATTCACTGCGCTGTCACTGACTCTCTGGTACCTCACCAGCCCACTCTTGAGTTCTTCCTATTTAAATTCACTTTGACAAAAGCTTTTAGCAAATTTTCAGTTGAAAGTTGAGGGTGAAATCCTGGCCCCCTCTGAAGACAATGACAAAACTCCGATTGATTTCAACGTGGCCAGGATTTGACACAGTGTTTTTGAAAGAGAAAAGTGAACAGTTTACTTCTTTTGCATACAAAGCTGTTACCTTTTTTTTTTCTGAGCCTGAAAATGTATTGATGAACCAGAGTACTATACCCTGGTTATAATGTTGCCATCTGTAGAAAGAGTACCTTTTCAGCTTTGTAAGAGACATCAAGAAACTGTCAGACTCAAGTATCAGAGGGTAGCCGTGTTAGTCTGGATCTGTAAAAGCAGCAAAGAATCCTGTGGCACCTTATAGACTAACAGACGTTTTGGAGCATGAGCTTTCGTGGGTGAATACCCACTTCCTCCGATGCATGTCATGCATCTGAGGAAGTGGGTATTCACCCACGAAAGCTCATGCTCCAAAACGTCTGTTAGTCTATAAGGTGCCACAGGATTCTTTGCTGCTTTGTCAGACTCAAGTTATCTTAATGTTTGCCAGTTGAGGATAAGCCAACAGCTGTACTTTGCACTCCCTGCAGGCATTACAACAAGGAGAAGATTTCAAAGAATTAAAAACAGCATTTCCATTAAGCTTTAAAAGTTTGGGGTCAGACAAACATCCTTTTTTGGGTTTCAATGAAAAATGCCAGGAGACCAAGGGTGATCTCCTCATGATTTCCTACATGGCATAGTGTACCGCAGAACTTCCCTTTCTTAATTTATTTTTTTAGGTGATGGATTTTCCCCTTGGAAAAAAATGTTTCAACATTGGTTGCTCTAGTTCCTAGAGTTCATTGATTGATTGTGCCTGTCATGCTGTCTGGAATAGCTCATGACTGTGAGTGCCAACCTCAGGGCAGACTGTCAAAAAGCAGAGCACAAACCCCAAACTGGTTGTAAGGTCTGTACTTGGTTGGAAAAATCTAAGTATCAAGCGTGAACTCCTCAAGCACTATAGTAGCCTAACCATGGAGTCACAGACAGTCCCCTTGTGCACTGCAGTCTATCTTGCCACCCAAACAAACTCCTTTGTTTTCTTACATCAGAAATCACAACAATATTCAGGTTTCTTCCAGTCTCAAAGAACCAGTAACTGACCCCAGGTAAATTGTACTTTAGATCTCTCACCAAAGACAATGCTTGTAGCCAAGCCTAAACGTTTATTAACCACGAAAAAGAAACCAGTGTTAAGTACCGGATTAAAGCAGTTAAACATACACACACAAGTGAGTTACAATATTCAGTTTCAAAAAGTAATAGACGCTGCTGTAACGTACAAGCTCAGTGTCTCTTTTAGGGCTAACCCAAGCTAAGCCCCTTGGGGATCCCTTGCTTATGCTGAGAAATGTTGCCCTCTCAAATTCCAAGCAGCATAGTGATACAGATCCTTCTATTGAGGGATTTTTATTCCTTTCCCCCAGAGTTCAAACTGTGATGAGCCAAGGTTGGGGTGCCTTTATTCTATGGAAACACCATTAGTTTGTCACGCTGAAATTTTGAATCTCTATAGTTGGCCTACACCATGCTAGTTCAGCTTTCAAGGAATTTTTACATAAGAGGAATAAGGAGAATCAACAGTATTTTTTAAAGCATAATATTAATTTGGTAAAAGCAGAGAAAAGTCTTGGTGGTATATTTTCCCTCTGTGTCTGGAGAATTTACATGTGTAACTCTCCTGTATTTGTCTGTCTCTGTATGTGTTTATATGCTGACTATAGTAACTGGAACAACTGTTTTGGACAGTGAAAAAAGAGAAGTAGAAATTTAGGGAAAATAAATTTTTTCACCAGGAATTCATTATGTTGTAACAAATTATTTGCCCTACGGAACTTAATTAGATTAGTTTAAACAAATGTATTTCCAATTCTACTATTTGACATGATGGGACTTTGGCAAAGAACTGAAGCATGCTGTCACAGCTTTCAAACAGGACTATTTATTTTTATCTACTTTACTACTTAATCTATTGTTTACTTTGACTATCTGCTTTGCAAAGCTGATGACAAAGAGCCAATAAAACACAAAGGTTTTATTTATTGAATTACCAGAACAGACTGTGTAATTTTCTGAAAATGAAGATGATAATCTATAGCAGTGTTTAACAAACTGGCTCCAGAGTCAGCCTAGAATGACAAAAATTGAAAAGGCAAAGAAAAGGTTCTTTGTGGTGTGCAAAACCACAGTTAGAATATTTCTTAGAGGCTGTTGAATTCCCACTGTCCCTGGGGTTGGCTATTTCACCATCTGCAAAACTGAGTATAATTTTAACTCCTACCAAACAGTGGCAAATTAATTTTACCTTCTTCTGGCTGGCATAAAAGAAATACCACTTAATGGATTTGTAAGCCCCTGTCAGAAGGGCAGACTGGATGAGAAATGGGGTTGCTCATGATTTCCAGAGTTCTGTGAAAACTGTGGGAGGTTTTCTGCAGGCAGGAAAACTAGAGAGAGAGAGAAATATGAGTAAGCTTCTTCTTTTTGGTTAAATGTAACCATAATTTACTGATACACATAAAAGACCTTTAGTTTTTCTCAGTACCTCTATTTCCTTTTTCTTCTTAATTTTGCATTACATTTTTTAGGAAATTGTAATAAATGTGGCACTTCTTGTATCTCTTACTTGAACTAGATAATAAATTATCTTCTTTTTAGAATTTGAAATTAATATATATTTTAATTTGCTTCTTATATTTGCTGTCAGTGAGAGCTGAACAGAACATTTCTCCCTTACAGATCACATTCCAGGCAGTGTTGTATATGCAGCTTCTGCAACTTTATAAGAAATTGCTATGATTTTAATATGCTGTAAAGTCCTTTAAAGCTTATTAATATTTTTGGCTAATGTTCTGTTTAGACTCTTTGCCTCAAAAGCTACCTCCTCACCACCAAGACTTTGACCACAGCACCTGCAGCAGTTCCAGCCATCGGTGAATTCTTTGAAAACTGACCTTGGCTCTAGAGTAAAGACTCCTATGGGACACTGTGAAGATCCCTACCTTACCTTTGTTGCATTTTAGATGGGCTGTGGGAGGATTGGATGAATTTTTTTATGCTTTGTTCTGTTCTACATGTTCAAGAGAAGGGAGCTGGGGGAGGATTGTTTGTATGGGTTGAAATCTTGGCTCCACTGAAGTCAATGAGAGTTTTGCAGTTAATGTAAGGTGCGGCAAGGATTTCACCTACAATGTGAGAAGGAGTCAGGAGCTGTGTGTCTGAGATTAATGATCTTGGATTCAGATTGAACTTTTTTCAAAATGGAATATGGCCACTCACTGAAGTGACTAACCAAAATAAAGAAATAAAATAAATAAATAAATAAGGGAGCATAGGAAAACAAACATAGGTTTACCTGCTATACCAAAAGGAGGAAACATAATTCCATCAAAATACATTCTTACTGGAGGGAATTCCATGAGTTCCAGTTCACAAGGCAAAATGCTGTGGCAGAACTCTGCTCTTCCCCAAAATATAAACCCTTTAAACCCATCCTGGAGCCCTCACACCCTTCCACACCCCAACCCCTGATTTCATGAGCATTCATGGCCTGCTATACAATTTTTATTTCCATATGTGGCCCTCAGGCCAAAACCTTTGCCCACCCCAATCTAGAAGCTCAATTATTGCCAAAAACAATTCCAGAGGCTCTGCCTCATTTACACCTGATGGCTGAAAAAATAATGTAGCTATAACGGATTGTGATGTATCTAAGGTTTATCTTTTGATATCTTAGGTAGTAATTGATTATTATTGATAAAATGTCAGTAACTGAAAATAGTATAGGATTTTTTTCAGTTTCTTAGTCGGTTGGAGGCTCAATTCATTACATGGCTATTCTGGTTTGCTCTTTCAGGACTGCTCCAAATCCTGTTTAAGTCAGTGGGAGTCTTTCTACTGATTTATTTAATAGTTGGATTGAGCTCCTGATGCAGATGACCTATGCAAACTAAACATGAGTATCCATTTCGTTTTATTCTTGCCCGCCTATCCCTTTTTATGATTTAGAAAACAAATAAACCCTTTAAAAATACTATATCTTTATATTTTTGGGAAGAGCAGAGATTGTTGTTTTTAAATCTGTATGCTCTAGAAAGTAATAGCATCTGGTCCTTTGGAAAATGCTGTTTTAGATACATTTGCTTGAATATTTGTTTTGGAGAACTTTTAAGGACACTGTAGACATTAGATAATGGAATCCTCTTCAAGCACTTGACAGTTGCATTGCAAGTTTTTGTGTTTTCATCCTATCCTGCTGCTTTCCTGAACTGTCACCCACAGAAATCAGTCTGTTTGCATAGTCTTATTTTTCTCAGTTGCATCATTCTTCTAATTGTTTCTCACTCTTTTTTTTACCCTCTCCTCAAGACATACTTTTGATTGTGACTGCTGAGTTCTGCCACAGCATTTCGCCTTGTGAACTGGAACTCACGGAATTCCCCCCAGTAAGAATGTATTTTGATGGAATTATGTTTCCTCCTTTTGGCATAGCATGTAAACCTATGTTTGTTTTCCTGTACTCCTTTATTTAACTGGAGTGACCACAAACGAAATGATTTAGTCTTAAATTTTACCTGATCAGAAGCAATTCATACATAATATCTGTCTTTCAAATAAAGATTTAAAGTAGCAGATTCTTTCCCAGTTTGAGATTTTTAAAGCTTAAGATGTCATTTTTAAACTGCAGAGGATTTTTATGCTGTCTATAAAGAAACTGTTCAATATAAAAAGGAGCAACTGGTGTACATTCAGGTTAGCAGAGTTTTAAAATTAGTTTTAAGTAAATATTTACCAGACAGTCTTGTCTATTTTATTGTAGTCTCTTTCCGTGAGGGTTTCAAAGAGTTCACAGGTGTTTAAAAAAAAAAAAAAAAGTACTGAATCAGCTGGCTAGTCATACTTAATTGTAGTTTTAAAATAATATGTTTAGGCTCTTTGAGAAAGTATTTGGAGAACTGAAGGTAAATGCCTCAGAGGGATGTTTCCTACAAAGGTAGAAACTGGGTATCAGTTGTGCTCTACGAGGTACAGTAACTTGTCTATTTGGAACTGTGTGCTCTCTGAATTCTTTAACACTTCAGCTGGTTACGTTGTTAGATGTAATTAATTTAAATGTTTTGTTTTATTTTATTCAGCTGTGAAGTCTTAGTTTTATTACTTTTTATCCATTTATTTACCATTGGTTCTTGTGAAGAATTTTCTTCAGGTTCACATAATAAAATGAACATATTTTCTAATTAGATTGAGACTATTTCCTATCTTTAAAATAGTCATAAAAATATAAAGAGTAAGCAGGCAACAAAGTTAACAAATTCTATATAATGTATGAGGACTAAAGGAATCAGGATTTGATAAGGGAGTCCTCACCTTTTAATCTCTAGTTTACTGAGTTGGCACCATCTGGTGTCTTTTTTCTGTTCTGCATGAAATGGTTTAGGATTGAAGAGTTCAAATCAATAGCTATTCATATAGCATATAGGCATATAGCAAATTCACATTAAAACAAGATTGTAGAACAGCCATATAGTAGTGTGAGACAGTCTTACCCAGCTACCTAGGAATTTAGCAAAATGACATGTTGTTATTTACTAACATCTTATCAAAGATTTGCAATTAACATCACTAAGAATGCATGAAAAGGTTATTTCTCTAACTATTTTGTTCTGAGATCTCAGAGCCATTCCAATGCAATTTCTGCAGGCAGAGAACTCAAATTTCCTTAAGTACTTCCTTAGGGCTTCATTGAGCCAGGACATCTGGAAGTTTTGTGCAACAGTTTTGTGAAAATAGGACTTTTTTTTTTTTTAACGGACTGACTGACTTGTAAAGAAGAGAGACAAAAGGATAACTCAAGGCTGTTGAGAGATTCTAGATTGTTATGCAGAACATGGATAAAAATCACTAGTAAGGATTATACCAAGGTACTGGATTGTCCGAGTGATTTGGCAATGGGGTACAGAGATATTCATCATTTTAAGATGCCTCTTCCAATCTGGTCCATGTCAGTAGTAACCAAGCAGCTACAGTAGCCAGTCAATGACCTAGTTGAGTCCTAAGGTGAACTGGTCATTGTAGTTCATTGTTGCTTGGACAGAGATCCACATCACTGTACTTTAACTGTTTTGGCAGTGATAGAGTGGTCAATAACAATGGCCGTTGTACTGTTAGGATGCTGTGTGCTTTGAAGATATGAATGCAGCATTATTAATCAAAAAGTTCTGAATTCAGATCTTTGCTCAACTCACTACGCAGCCATGGGAAATTCAGTCTCTCTGCTAGTTTCCCCACCTGTGAAATGGGGATAATAATACTTTAGAAGCATATTGTAAAGATTAACTAATTACTGTTTGCAGAGTCATGAATGTGTATATAAGCATAGGGTTACTTTTCCACTCCCATTGATTTCAGTGCATGCTGGATTGGAGCCTTAGTTAATGCTTCATATTCTAAATTTTCAAACTAATACGCTTAAGCTTAATAAGTGTAGACCTAAATCAAGTGTAAAAATTAACATTCATTTAAAAGAAAGCTTTACTGCTAAATTTGTCTATCTTTACCCCAGATAGTTTGTTTTGGCTTTTTTGTAAAGAAAATGTAGTAACTTAATGCAGTGGTTAGCCAGATGTTTATTTTAAAAGGTAACACACTGAGCGGGATCTTTCACATTCACAATGTAGATCTGTTAATGCCTCAGTATTTAGTCTCTTTAGTTTTGTGGGAATCACAAGGATTGTAATATTTTAATGTTTGGTTTAAACTCTTTTAACAATGTGTAAAGATATGCTATGCCTATTTTTTTGATGAGGTGTGATGGGAGAATATGGATTATGGACATTGATCAGCAGTTTATTATAGTCACATCTGGATTGCATTAGCTGCAAGTTCAGAGCAGGTGTATTCAGGTGAAAGATTGCATCAATTAGCATTATGTGTTCCTTTTAAAGAGAAATGCAAAAGTTCTATCTATTTTTTCTTATTACTGATATAACTTGTAAATTATAATATTGATGTTTTCTGTATGCTGATTTGACTTTGCATACGTATATCAAATAGACTTTTCTAGCTCGATGTAACTTCAGTTCTTGTTTTTATCTTTTCACTGTAATATACCTTACCTGGTTAAAAGAAAATAAAATTAAGTGTATCTTTGAGTGGCAAAACAGAGGAGAAGTCCACGTAATAGATGACAAGACATTTTAAAATATCCACTGTATGCCTGGAGCTGTTAACATTTTCTGTTGTTGAACATCCAAACAATTAGTGTTTTGTTAATATGTCAGTAGAGTCCCTCACCTAATCGAAACATATTTTTTTTTCTGTTTTGCTATTGTTTCTAAAGCTAGCCTTAATGAGAGCTATTCAGTAGCAAGGGTTTTTTTTCCTTTCAGTTTTGTACTGTACTAAAATGATGCCAGAAGGAGAACCCATTGAATACGTTATTTCTGTACAGTGTGATGTAATTTTAGTGACTGGACTAGTTTTCTGTTCCGTGTCAGCAAACTTGCATGAAAGAAATACATTTTTCTTCACATTTGATTTAGATATTTCCTGTTGACGTAGTACCATATGTGCAGTGCTGCCATGGCTTATGTATGAAGAAAAAGCTACTTGAAAGGGATGTGTTAAAATAGAGGATATATCTGTGTTAATTTCTTCATTTTGCACAAAAGGCTGACTGTGATAGAAAGTTGTTACATTCTAGTACTAATCAAGATGTGTGGGTTTCCATCAATGGTAACAAGCATATGCAGGGCCGGCGCTACCATTTAGGCAGCCTAGGCAATCACCTAGGGCGCCAGAATAAATGGTGGGCGCTGTTTTGCCAGAGGGGGCTGCAGGCGGCTCCGGTGGAGCTGCCGCAGTGGTGCCTGCGGAGGGTCCGGTGCTCCGCGGCTCCACTGGACCTCCCGCAGGCATGACTGCGGCAGCTCCACCGGAGCCACGGAGCACCGGACCCTCTGCTGGCACCACTGCGGCAGCTCCAACGGAGCCGTGGGACCAGCGCGCAGGGCGGCGAAATTGCCGTCCGCCTAGGGCGCTCAACCCCCTAGCGCTGGTCCTGAGCATATGTGCCCTTTCTTGTTAAGATTGTGAATAGAGTTTTAAGTTCATATTTCTGCCTGATGTAGAATTAGAAGGCTATCGGTTTGTCCTTAAAGATTTAGGCTAAAATGCTGCTGCTTTACTAATGCATAAATAGTTAAATAGCTGAAAATGAAGGATTAAATGTTTTCCTCGTGGTGGTGGTGGTGGAGCAAACCATGCAACATATTTTACAGCTAATCTTGTGGAAAGGGATAAATGGTTTATTTCACACATTTTCAAACCAAATTAGGAGTCATAAGCAGGGCTTTGGAGCGGAACCCGGAGCTGGGGTGCAGAGCAGTGGAGCTGCAGGTTTTGGCTGGAGCCAGAGCACAGCTCTAAAGCCCTGCAAGAGCTTCTCCTCCTCCCCCACTTCATGTGCATTCCTGATGGGTCCTTTCCTCACCCCTTCCTATAATATACTAATGCTTCCTGGTACTGCATCATGCCATTGTTTAGATAGATGGAGAGATCTAGGTTGAGTGCTTCAAAGCTTGCTCACCAAGAGGCTGATCACATTGCTTCATAGTATTGTGTCTGCATGAAGAGTAAACACCCGATCCAGGAAAGCACTTAAACATATTGCTTGGTTTTACTCATGTCAATAATCCTATTGAATTCAGATGCTTAAAATAGTGTATGGTTTAGTAGTTTGCTGAACCTTTTTTCAGAAGATTAGCTGGCATGTTCCTATCTAAACACAGTTGTTTTCTTTTTACGATAGAACTTTACATCCTTAAACAGTCGGAATAATCTGAATTTATTTTAGTCAATGCTTTGCTGACTTTGACAGGTGAGGCACAAATCACAAAGTAGTTATTTCCACCCCCACATGATGTATAATTAGTAGCTATTAAAAGCTTATCTGATTTATAGTCAAGAAGCAAGATGTAGAATTGGAGATGCCACCACCGCTACTCGGGCTGGCATGGGAGCAGAGCATGAGGCAGTTCCAGGGCTCGGGGATGGCTCCTCATGTATATGCGTGGCACCCCCCCCCCCAATGGGAGAGAAGGCCAGGAAGGCCCCCCCCCTCACAGATCCATCCCTTGCCCTTACAAGCCCCCTGCAGCCTGGGCTCAACTGCTGCAATCCTCATATGGGTTCACCAAGCAGTGGTTACCACAGCAGACCCCTTTTAAAGCGACTCCTGGGTGTGGGAAATTACCATAGTAACAAGTCAGCTTCTTGCACTATTAGCCATACCAAGGTTTGAGCCTTACACAGCATTACATTCTTCAAACTCTTTGACATTGCTTTCTGCCACTGGAAAGAGTGAGTTGTGACATTTTAAATCAAATCACAATTTGTCCTTCAATCTTTATATATTTATGAATTAAATAGAAAAGGAATATACACAATATGTTTTGTAACTTTTGGGAATTCTTGGTTAGGTTGTGCCTCACTTGCCTGGGCTGATGAGCTGTCCCTGAAGTGCTGCAAGCACTAGTCTCTCGAGGGGGTTCCAAAATTCGTTCTGTTGTACCAAGTGACTTCAGCATCTTTCTCTGGTCAGAGGTCCCACACAGTCTGCTTCTTCATGAGCCACTCTTCCCAACTGCCATGGAATATTTTCCACCTAGCAACTTATATCTCTCCCGCAGATTCGTGGCACTGCCTTCTGCTGACCTGCTACTGTTCAGCAAGTTCATCACCTCATTTTCCTTCTGCAAATGAGAGAAGTCATAATGGACCCAATCCTACTAAACATACCCTGGAATTTGAGGGTGTTCTTGACATTCCAGGAGGAGTCCAGAAGCTTGCAGAGTTGTACCTGAAGTCACAGTCCACTGGTTAGATTAATTATATTTTCCCATTTTAGAAGCTTTTTCAAATTTTTCATAAATGTCGCCTAAATAGAAACATTAACTTGATGGGAATTGGACATGCAAATCCCTTAGCCATATTTGAAAACCTCTGCATAAATTCTCAACGTGGTAGAAGAGAATGGCAAAGGTATGTTCTTGAGCATACTTCATGGTTTATACATTACTCTTTCAAACATGCTTATTTTTCTTGGTTCATCAGTGGTTTGGAGCGGTGTCCAGAATGTTGCATTTTTTTGTGAAGTAGAAATGTTATACTAGTGAAATATTAACCATGTGCAGCCTTTTATAAAAAAAAAGTTTTAAAATTCCAGGGACTATTAGGAATCATAAATTGTGTGGTTAGTATTTTTGGCTCTATAATAACTTTCTTACATTTAAAATTTTTCTCAAGGTGTTGCTGGTCTTCTGAAGTGGTCAACCAGATTCCCTTAAAGTGGTCTTCTGAGTTATAACACAGGTGAGTAAAAGAAATTCAGATTGCATTAGCTATTGTTTCCATGTTTTGTGAGACCTTGAAGTTGGGTAACTACTTGATAGATGGAAGATGTCTAGATTCTTTTCATTTTAAAGATCCCTTTTTAGCACTAAATACCATTCATCTGATTATAAGCACTGATAGAGTACACCAAAGCTTTAAGGAAGTTACAGAAGACAAGAACTTGGTGACTACTTAACAAAATAAATGAAGGAATAAAAAGCCTTAGTTTTCAATGCACTAGAAAATCTTTTATTTGAATGATTGAACCTAAATATTTCAAATAGGTGAGTTACAGCAGCACCTGGTGCAACACTAGTATATGTTGACGTGTTGTATTTAGTATAACTGGTGCGTGAATATGAAATTACAAGAGTCATGAAAGTAAACAAAAATTATTTATCCTATAGAACATTTGTGAAAATAGTTCTGATGGAGCATACCTATAAATACAGAGTGAATTAAGGAATTACAGCAAACTGAGTTTCCTTGTAATAGAAACTTTATATTTTATTTTGTGTCTTTTTTTTGAAGATTTATCATCTCATGTGTTCTCTCCCCTCTGTTGCAAACCCCTCATGTCTCGTGTGGCAACATGGGAGGAATAAGGTTTTAAAAATTCATTATTGATTGAAATTTATTGAAGAAATTTTTGTAAGCATCTTAGTTTAACTGTCAGCATAGATCCATAGCAGGGCATGAGAGTAAGACAGACAGACACAATGTATCACCTTAACTCTCTCCAATATGGTACTTTTAAAAAAATGATGCAGAAGAAATGTGTTGCTACAATTGAGAATTAACTGGTGGTGAGAAGAGGAGAATTTCCATGTGCACTTTACGTATTATACTTTTGCCTTTTTGGTAGTGTCATATACTTGAGTATCATATTAAATTATGTGAACCAATTTTACATTTATCCTTACTGAATTGTATTTGACTTCAGCTCACTGCCCTAATTTATCAGGATGATGGTTAGGATTGATGATCTTGACAAACTGGGGAAATGGTCTAAAATAAATAGGATGAAATTCAATAAAGAGAAATGAAAAGTACTACACTTAGGAAGGAATTGCACAATGTAAAACGGGAAATGGTTGCCTAGAAAAGAATCTTGAGGGTTATAGTGGATCACAAACTAAATGAGAATCAACAATGTTATACTGTTGTATTTAATGCAAATTAAAAAAAAATTAGCAGAAGTGTTGTAAGGAAGACATGAGGAATAATTCTTCCATTCTACTCAGTGCTCATAAGGCTTCAAGTGGAGAACTGTGTCCAGTTCTGGGCACCACACTTTGGGAAAGATGGACAAATTGGAGAATTTCCAGAGGAGAACAACAAAAATGATTGAAGGTCTAGAAAACATGACCTATAAGGAAATATTGCAAAAATTGGGTTTGTTTAGTCTGGAGAAGAGAAGACTGTGGAGGAGAGGAACATAAGTCTTCAAATACATAAAAGGTTGTTATAAAGAGGAGGGTGGTCAGGGCCGGCTTTAGGAAGTGCGGGGCCCAATTTGAACAGTTTCGATGGGGCCCCGGCAGGGAAGACAGAAAAAAAACCAACACGTAAAAAAAAACACGTGGGGCTTGTACTCACCGGGTGGTGCTCCGAGTTTTCAGCGGCACTTTGGCGGTGGGTCCTTCACTCGCTCCAGATCTTCGCGGCACTGAAGAACCCGCTGCTTAAGTGCCGCCGAAGACCCAGAGCGCTGCCAGGTGAGTAAAAATTAAAAAGACACCTCTAGCCAGGAAAGGGATTCTCACTGGGCACGGTGCCCTCTTAGGTGCGGGGCCTGATTCGGGGGAATTGGTGGAATTGGCCTAAAGCCGGCCCTGAGGTTGGTAAATTGTTTTCCTTAACTGCTGAGGACAGGACATGTAGTAATGGGCTTAAATTGCATCAGGGGAGATTTAAGTTAGACATTAGGAAAAACTTTCTAACTGTAAGAATAGTTTAAACACTGGAACAGATTACTTTGGGAGATTGTGCAGTCTCTGTCATTGGAGGTTTTTAAGAGCAGATTGGACAAACACCTGTTGAGATGGTCTGGATAATACTTATTCCTGCCACAGTGCAAGGGACTGGACTACATGACCTTTCGAGGTCCCTTCCAGTCCTACATTTCTATGATTAATCTTGACTTTCACAGTATTTGTAATCCCTTTCATCTTTTAGCATTTACAGATATTATTGCATGTACCACTCTAATGACTGAGGATAAATAGAATAGATGATGTTTGGTTCAAAATGTACCCATCTGTGTCATCAAAGTGCATCTTTAATTACCCTCTGTATTCTGATGTTTTAGGCTATTGCATATATATCCTACAAATCATATTTTGTTAGTTTAGCTTTCCACTTCTTATTGCTATTGCTAAAGTTCCAGGGGCAACACAAATGAAAGATAATGAGCTTCCCTTGCCTATTTTTTTTCATATTCTCTCTTTCTGTTATGACCTCTGGATAGCTATATGCTTGGGATTTTTGTTGTTTATTTTCTAAAAACAGGATTAATCCCAAACTTTTTGGTGGGGAGGAGTATAAGTAGTTTACCAACAGGAATGTCACCTAGAACTGTATATAGTTATTTCCTAAAGTAAATTACAGTGGTGTGAAAGTGTCACTATAGTTAAGGTTGTGTCGTGACATCTGTTTTAAGGTCTACCCTTTTGTCTTCTAAAATCGACATGCTTAGTCAGCTTTCTTTGTTGCGTCTCAGGAGAGTGCAGGGTAAGGTTAGTGACCCAGATTTGGAGTCATGTGAGGCAGCAGTTCTAGAGATGTAAACCCCAAAATAACCATTTAAAAAAGAAATTCTAGGTGGGATTTTCACCCCAGAGCTAAAGATCAAACTATTTATGTGATGTGGGTGAAAATGGTCTCAATCTGTTGAGTTTTACTCAAGGTACTAAATGGAACCCGCTAAATCTTTGGAGTACCCAAACTGAAAACAGTATTTAAGAAAATGTACATTTTTTACACTGTGCATGAGCCAATACAAAAAAACTGGAGGAACAGAAACCCTTTAGCTGGTTTTATTTGCTTTAAACTTGACTCTTCTAAGTGCTCTAAAATCCAGACAGTTACACAGACCTTGTTTACACTGGCAAGTTTCTGCGCAGTAAAGCAGCTTTCTACGCCGTAACTCCTGAGGTGTACACACTGCCAAGCCACTTAGTGTACAGGAGCTGCGCAGTAGCTCTCGAAAAAACCCATTCCAACGAAAGGCGTACAGCTTTCTGTGATGGGGCTACAGCACAGTGGTGCCAGTGTAGACACCATGGTGATTACAGTCCTGCAATTGGCCTCCGGGAGGTGTCCCACAATGCCAGTTCTCACCTCTTTGGTCATGAGTTTGAACTCTACTGCCCTGCCCTCAGGTGACCAACCGTCATCCCTCACCTCGTACATTGTTTGCAAATTTGAAAGTCGCCTTCCTGTTTGCTCAGTGATGCATGCAGTGGTTTCAGCACATCTTTCCAGGTGGCCATGCCTGCTCCATGCACCAGGCGATCCCCCACTTGGAGCAGTGCCAAGCTTCTGGACCTTATCAGCGTTTGGGGAGAGGAGACTGTCCAGTCCCAGTTGCACTCCAGCCATAGGAATTATGATACCTATGGACAGATTTCACAATGGATGATAGAAAGGGGCCATGACTGGGACACACAGCAGTGCAGGACAGAAGTGAGGGAGCTGCGGAACATCTACCAGAAGGAGCGGTAGGCAAACTGCTGCTCCGGTGCTGCGCCCATGAGCTGCTGGTTCTACAAAGAGCTGGACGTGATACTTGGTGGCGACCTCACCTCCACTGCTAAGGCCCCTGTGGATACTTCATTGGCTTGCATGCCAGTCAAGAGTGTACTGAGCCAGGAGGAACAAATCTTGGATGAAGGGTGGGAGGAGGACCCAGAGGCAGAGAAAGACTTGGAGGTCAGAGATGCATGTAGCCAGGAGCTCTTTTCTACCCTGGAGGTGCCTAGCCAGTCACAGCAGTTGGATCTTGGCAAAGTGCAAACAGGAGAGGAGGCCCCTGGTAAGAGGATCTGATTTTGGGAATTGCTGAAGTGAATTGTTGGGGGCAGGAGGTTTGCAGAAAGCAGGCTTGTCTCCCCCAGCATGCTGACTGTGAGTGGTGGAACAGGGTGTTGATTAACTTCCTCACTTTATGGGAATCTCCTCTGCAGAGCTGCTTTGTTTCTTGCCCCGTTAATGGTAACTTTCCTGCGCCACTGTGCTGTCACAGGGTCGGGGACCATTGCTGCACACAGGCGAGCCGCATAGGAGCCAGGGCGGAAGTCATACACTTGGAGAAGACACTCTCTTGATTCACTGCTCACCCTCAGTAGCAAGATATCTTCCATAATGATCACATCCTGTGGAAAGTGTGGGGATAGGAATGATTATCAGGCCCCAGCTACAGTCTCCCCAGGAGCCACATGCCCAGTGCGGGAAGAGTGTTTTACCCTGCCCCTGCAGCTAATCACCATTTTAGGGGTCTTGTGGCTCATGTGTACTTGCCTGGGGTGAGCCAGTTAATGACAGGTGTGTGAGTACTGACTGCATTTTAAAGCACTGAATCAGTGTTGTCTGTGTTGCAAACAATAATGCTTCTGTAAAATGTTGCCTATAAACTTCGCATTGCCTGATGATCTTGGGAGCCCAGCCCCCCCTTCGTTATTGGCAGCAGAACGGCTGCGCAGAATTAGAAAGTGGCCGAGAAGAACTAAAGAGGATTTTCTCCACAAGGTTATGATTCACTCTACCACCAAGAAACAGGAATTGAAGGAGTGGCGGGACAGCAAGAAGAGGGACTGAAAGGAGAATGTGGCACACTGGAAAGAAGCAATAGAGCAGCTCTTAAATGTTATAGAGCACCAAGTGGACACACTCCAGGTATAAGCTCTTCAAATCGAGTAGCTCTGCACCCGCTCTCCCCTGCAGTCACTGTCACAAAACTGTTTCCCATGTGCCCCCCAAGCACCACCAACACACTGTTATCAACTTTCAGGCTCACTCTCTACCCGCAGCATTCCACTCCTGCCCCGTCACAGTCGAGCACTATGGACTCCCAATACCCACTGCACTCAACACCCATCCTTTTGCAGTTTGGCCCTGCTGAAGTACAGCACCCACTGCATCATACTCCAAAGGAGAAGATTGGATATGATCCCTGGATATACACAAATCTGTAGCCATCCCAGGCCCCCTCCTTCTCTTGAGACCTTCTCTTCCCCCCACCCCCTCCCTGATGATGATTTTTTTTCATTTGATTCTCTTCTCTGGTTGTTGCCTTTTAATAAAAGAATTGTGTTGGTCTGAAAGCAATCTTTATTTTATTAAGTGAAAGCAAGAAGCGCACTGCAAAGCATCATGCAAGGGGGCTTAACATAATTGTATCATGTGCACCCATCACCTCCTAGCATTACAAGCACTGCAATCCTGAGCATAGGAACAAATATTAGTGGCTTCAGCTTCAAATTGCTGCCTCAAGGCATACCTGATCCTTATGACCCTGTGCTGTGCCTCTCTAATGGCCCTGGTCTCTGGCTGTTCAGACTCAGCCTCCAGGTGCTGAGCCTCTGTGATCCAGCCCTGAGTGAAGCTTTCATCCTTCCCTTCACAAATATTATGGAGTGTAAAGCACGCGGCTATCAGCATGGGAATACTGTCATTGGTCATGTCTAGTTTTCCATACAGGCATCACCAACAGACTTTTAAACAGTCAAATGCACACTCCACAGTCATTCTGCACTTGCTCAGCCTGTTGTTGAGCCGCTTCTTGCTGCTGTCAAGTTGCTCAGTGTATGGCTTCATAATTCATAGCATTAAGGGGTACGTGGGATCTCCCAGGATCACAGTGGGCATTTTGACTTCCCCTACGGTGATCTTCTGGTTTGGGAAGAAAGTTCCTGTTTCTATTGGTATTTAATGGCATAACCGCAAACTCCTCCTTTTCCTCCAACTGAGAATTCTGACCCTTGTTATTTTGAGGCTAATACTTGTGGCCTGTCTATGATCTGGAAATGCCCCTACACTGGGCATTGATTTAGAAAAACACTTCATCACATGTTTAACTTTGTCTGTGATTTTAAGTCCATTGTTTGTAGTCAATAGGATTTAATCATATGTTTAAAATTAAGCATGTGTTTAAGTATTTTGTTGTTATAGAGATTAACTTAAACACAGAGTTAAGTACTTTGTTGAATGGGAATCCTAGTCAAGTTATTGCAAACTGAGAGACTGTATGCATCATCTCCACAGCCCTTCTGGCCTTGGGTTGAAAAGTAAATCCTGCAATGCGCAGTACTCTGGTTTTGACAGATAAATACAGACATGCTTTATACAGCACTCATTCAAATAGGATACGCAGCGAAGAGTCCTGTGGCACCTTATAGACTAACTAACAGAGGTATTGGAGCATGAGATTTCGTGGGTGAATAGCCACTTCTTTGGACACATGTAGTGGGCTCAGATAGGATAGTCATTGTTTTAAATGGATACTCAGAGCTGCTTAGCGAATGTTGTTAAATATAAATATTTATTATATTGTGGTACTGCCTCTTTGATCAGACAAGATTGGGGCCTTATTTTGCTGAGCACTAAACAAACACACAGGAATACTTTGTCCTTTTCACAGAGAACTTGCAATGTAATTTGAAACAAGACAAGAGTGACTGTCATAAACAGTAGGAGGGAAGTGTTGGGGGGAGGGGGATGAGCATAACAGTAATGATGATATAATAAGATCAGAAGGTAAATAAGGTTATCCATTTGTGCACAGCTTGGTTACTCCAAATTGGTTGAAAGGATTTTAAAAATATTTTTCTTTTATAAATATATAAATAACATCAGTTGTCTCTAACTGTTGTTCAGCGTAGCAATCAAGAATTGGCTGATTTTCCTCATAGGCATTGTATCATAAGTGGCTCTCGAGGAGGGATTTGAAACGTGATAAACCGAGTTGTACATAAAAGTTTATTAGCAGTTCTGTGGCAATATTTTTCATAAACTTCCAACTGGAGGGAAGAAATGAAAACATTAAGACAGATTCTAAATTTAAAGGATAAAGTTTCTTTATTATGTGCTACACTTGTTTTCCCTTCCTGTTTCCTTTCCTTTTCTCTTATTGCTTTTCATTGTAATTGTAATGAAGGAATTTGCTTACTCCTTGTTTTTGTTGGTTGTTCTTGTTGCTGCAATGTGACCAAGATTCAATCACATGTTTTTATCTTTGAAAGAAGTTAACCTAAGCAGTGCAGGAGGCGGATGATCTCAGCTCTGGATGGAATCCAGTCCTTCTGGCCAACTGTTGTTGACTGTGGCATTTGGAGTACCCTGCTCCTCCGAACGTATTACAGGCAGTGTCAGATGAGATCATATCAGCTGCTTTCATCCACCAAAAAATGACTGTTCAATTAAATAAATCTTATGTTTTATGGGAAATCTATTTACAGTTGTGGCAGAAACAAGGAGATTGCTTTTGTGATGATATATTACTACAACAGCGACTGCAGGGTGGCTATTTAACACGTTTGCAATATGTGAGTCAAGTATATGGTGTCAAAAGAGCTGAATGGCTGACATTTTAAGGAGTATATAAAACCAGAATAAAAATGTGTTTTGAGTTTCACAATGTGTAGCATAGAGATTCCCCCCATTAGTTGTCTTTGTAGTCAGAACATTCAATTGTGATGTCAGCTTGTGGCAATCATTGTAATTGAGATCCATTTTTTTTCTTCAGTTAGGATTTGGGAAGAAAAGAATTTGATGAACAAGGCCTTGATTGAGCAAAGCATTTAAGCCCATACTTAACTTCCCCCATGTAAATAGTCCTGTTGAATGGGATACTCGTGCAATGAAAATTAAGCATTTTTTACCCTAGTGCAGAGCCTAAAACTTTTAATCAATATTTCAACCATAATTACACTCCTGAATGCCCATCACTCAAATTATGGAAATGAAATAAAGAGGGTTTTTATATAAAATAGATTTAGTGCGAGCAAACATGGATTGTTCTATATAGTATTTACATGTGTGTCATTTATATATGCAATCTCATCCTCTCTAATCCATCACTGCTCCCACCATCTCCATTTAGAGGCCATTTTACATTGATACATGAGTCACTTCACACTCATGGTACTGCAATACAGTTAAGCACATGCACGTTTGCTGGATCAGGACCTAAGATAACAGGCTGCGGCCTGGTTGATTTGAGTCTCTGCATGTTTTCCCGGGAATGCATTTTAATGCATAGCATGAATTCTGAAGAAAAAATAGGAAATTCACAAAATGCCTTTATGAACATTCTTTTGGGTATAATTTTATTGGGTTTATGGTAACTCAGAACCTGGTCCTATTTGCATTTAAGTTAATGGGAAGTTTTCTATTGACTTCAATGGAAGCTGGATCATACAGCTCTTAAGAAATACATCTCAGGACTATGATGGAGCTCAGAGGGTTTTTAAATCTAAACTTCTGACTTCTGTGAATACGAATCAGAAGCTTGATGCTGCTAATAGTTTTGATCTATTTAAAAGCTCATTTTCTTTAATTATGCTTAGCATAAAACTTAAATATAGAATAAAAGAACAGAGTGTTTTCCTTCTTTTTGTATGGAATAATAGTGATGTGGATTTTTTTCAATATACATTGTAAATAGTGCAAGGACCAACTTTTATTTTCTTAATGCCCAACAATAAAACCACAAGTTGTGAATCTGTATCTTATTTTTCTATATTGGATATATTATATAAGGCTATTAATATTCAGTCTTTATTCCGAAAAATATATTTTTTAAATTTGCCTCTTTCATATGATCTACTTATATTTTTTTTGAGAAATTTCTGTAATATTTAGTGTATTCATGCAGAACTATAGATCTGCTACCAGCTAGTGGAAACTGAAACTACTGTATATCCTTCCTTAGGCCTTGGCTTCATTGGAGAGTTGCAGCGCTGGTGGTGGCTTTACAGCGCTGCAACTTACTCACTGTCCACACTTGCAAGGCACATACAGCGCTGTATCTCCCTGGATACAGCGCTGGCTGTACTCCTCCTTTGCCTGGGGAATAATGACTGCAGCGCTGGTGATGCAGCGTTGCTCCGCCAGTGTGGCCATCAAAAGCACTGTTATTGGCCTCCAGAGGTATTCGGAGGTATCCCAGAATGCCTGCTCAGCCACTCTGCTCATCAGTTCGAACTCTACTGCCCTGGTCTCAGGTGACCCGCCCTTTAAAGGCCCCGGGAATTTTAAAAATCCCCTTTCTGTTTGCTCAGCCAGGTGTGGAGTGCAATCAATGAATCTTTCCAGGTGACCATGCCTCCACACGCCAAACAAGCCCCAGCGTGGAGCAATGGTGAGTTGCTGGACCTCATCAGTGTTTGAAGGGAGGAAGCTGTGCAGTCACATCTGCGCTCCAGCCATAGAAATTCCGATACCTATGGGCAGATTTCAAGGGCCATGCTGGAAAGGGGCCATGACCGGGACGTGGTGCAATGCAGGATTAAAGTGAAGGAGCTGCAGAGTGCCTATTGCAAAACCTATGAGGGAAACTGCCGCTCTGGTGCTGCCCCCACGACCTGCCGTTTTTACAAAGAGCTGGACGTGATACTTGAGAGTGACCCCACCGCCAATCTGAGGACCATGATGGACATTTCAGAGCTTGAGGGGAGGTGGAAGCGAAGGAGGAGGGGGTGGAGGAGGAAACGGAGAGTGAGGGTATTGAGGTGGGGGAAGACACCCCGGAGTCCCAGGAGGCATGCAGCCAGGAGCTTTTCTCAAGCCAGGAGGAAGCTAACCAGTCGCAGCAGCCGGTACTTGGTGAAGGACAAGCAGAGGAGCGGGTTCCCGGTAAGCGGCTTTTATTTTCAGGATGGAAATGTTTCGGGAGAGGAGGGAGGATTAGGGCTGCATGCATGCATGCCTAGATGTGGAATAGCCCATTGATGTGGTCTATCACGTCGCAGTAATCGGCCTCCATGACTCTTCAAAAGTTTCAACCAGAGCGTGGGCAATGCGTTTCCGCAAGTTTATAGGGAGAACCACTGTGGTCCTTGTCCCAGTCAGGCTAACGCGTCCATGCCACTGTGCCGCAAGGGTTGGGAGGACCATTGCTGCACACAGGCAAGCTGCATATGGGCCAGGGCGGAATCCGCATTGCTGTAGAAGACCCTCCCGCTCTTCCCAGGTGACTCACAGCAGCGAGATATCTTCCAGGATTAACTCCTGTGGAAAATGTTGGGAGAGTGTTCACTGTAGGTGCCCCTTGCAGCAGTTTGCTTTCCTCAATGCACAGAAACCAGTACAGCCCTGAAGCAATCAGTCCCCCTTACTCACCATTTTGTGGCTCCTGTGGGTTATGTGCGATCTCTTTGGTATGGGAAAATTATGCTAAAGTGAAGACTGTAAACTCCTTCACTGTGTGGGAATAACTGTCTGAGATATAAACAATGCTGCCTCTGTTAAGTGTTGCCTTTTTTTCCTTTCCACAAGCGACCTTGACTTCTCAGCTGCCCGTGTTAACAACTGCTCAAAGACTTCAAAACCTGTGGAAGAAGCCACGAAAAAGCAAAGACGACCTGCTGCAAACAGTTATGGATCACTCTGCCAGAGAGAATAAAAAACTGCAGCACGGGAGGGAAAGGGAAAGCAGGATCCTCCAGAGAAATCCAGTAGCCAGGAAGAAAAGCACAAAGCAGCTGATAAGCATCCTGGCGTGCCAAGCGGACTCTATCCAGATGCTCATAGCCATGTAGGCAGAGCACTACCGCGCCGCCTCACCCCTGTCCCAAAGCTCTTTCGCTTGTGCCCCAATGTCAGCTCCAAAGCCCCTTCCCCAGTATGCAGGTTCTTACCTCCACCAGCTGCCTCCAACACTTGTACGGTCACCAACCAGCCCTGAGAACTATGACCCTTACCATCTGCACTCAACCCCCATCACCATGCACTGTAGGCATCCTGAAGTGCAACAGTCATTGCACAGCACTCCAGACAGGACATATTCAAACCTGTGACTGTACAGTTCCCCACCACATCCCCCTGCCCTTTTAGGTTCCCAGAATGTTGTGTGTCTGTCAAGAAAGTTATTTTCTTTTCAATAAATGAATTATTGGCTTTGAAAACAGTCTTTACTATTGCAGAAAGTCAAAGATACCTTAGCCCAGGAAAGAAACAGGCACTGCAAATCAGCTTAGGAAAAACAGATTCCTACTAACATTGTAGCCACTGCACTTCACTCCCGTGCAAGGCACCAAACATTACTGTTGGTTTTCAGCCTCACATTCCTCCCTCAAGGCATCCCTAATCCTTGAAGCCCTGTGCTGGGCCTCTCTAGTAACCCTGCTCTCTGGCTGTGCAAATTCAGGGCCCAAGGCTTTGAACCTCAGAGGTCCATTCCTGACTGAATGTTTCACCCTTCCCTTCACAAATATTATGGAGGGTACAGCACGTGGATATAACCGCAGGGATGCTGCTTTCCCCCAAGTCTAGCTTCCCATACAGAGATCGCCAGCGCCCTTTTAAACAGCCAAAAGCACACTCCACAGTCATTCGGCACTGGCTCAGCCTGTAGTTGAACCGGTCCTTGCTCCTGTCAAGCTTCCTTGTATACGGTTTCATGAGCCAAGGCATTAACGGGTAAGCGGGGTCTCCAAGGATCACAATGGGCATTTCAACGTCCCCTACTGTGATCTTCCGGTCTGGGAAAAAAGTCCCTGCCTGCAGCTTCCGGAACAGGCCAGTGTTCCGAAAGATACGTGCATCATGCACCTTTCCAGGCCAGCCCGTGTTAATGTCAATGAAATGCCCACGGTGATCCACAAGCGCCTGGAGAACCGTAGAGAAATACCCCTTCCGATTAACGTACTCGGATGCTAGGTGGGGTGGTGCCAGAATAGGAATATGCGTCCCATCTATCGCCCCTCCACAGTTAGGGAAACCCATTTGTGCAGAGCCATCCACAATGTCCTGCACATTCCCCAGAGTCACGGTTCTTCTTAGCAGGATGCGATTAATGGCCCTGCAAACTTGCATCAAAACGACTCCAACAGTCGACTTTCCCACTCCAAACTGGTTCCCGACCAATCGGTAGCTGTCTGGAATTGCCACCTTCCAGATTGCAGTAGCCACCCACTTCTCCACTGGCAGGGCAGCTCTCAATCTCGTGTCCTTGTGCTGCAGAGTGGGGGCGAGCTCAGCACACAGTCCCATGAAAGTGGCTTTTCTCATCCGAAAGTTCTGCAGCCACTGCTCGTCATCCCAGACGTCCATGACGATGTGATCCCACCACTCAGTGCTTGTTTCCCGAGCCCAAAAGCGGCATTCTACGGTGCTGAGCATTTCCGTGAAAGCCACAAGCAATGTCGTGTCATACACGTCAGGCGACTTGCAATCATCGTCGGACTCCTCATCACTTTGGAGCTTAAGGAATAGTTCAACTGCCAAACGTGATGTGCTGACGACACTTGTCAGCAAAGTCCTCAGCAGTTCGGGCTCCATTTCCCACAGAAATCGCACTGCACAGAAACCGTTGGGAGAGTCACAATGGCGCCAAACGTGGACGGAAAAATAGGGACTGCTGGGATGCAAAGTGATGCATCACAGGGCGTTGGGACAGGAAGCGGAATGACCCCCACCCTTCCATCCCCTTCCCATAACCCACGGTGCCAAAATGGGACGAGGTGCTCTGTGGGATAGCTACCCATAATGTACCACTCCCAACAGCTCTGCAGATGTGGCCACACTGCAGCGCTAGTAGCTGTCAGTGTGGCCGCACTCCGGCGCTTTCCCTACACAGCTGTACGAAGACAGCTGTAACTCCCAGCGCTGCACACCTGCAAGTGTAACCAAGGCCTTAGTGACTTTTTTCAGTCATTGTTATGCCTGATTAGGAGGGAGGAATTGGATGAGTCAGTGAGCAAAGAAAGGCCTTGGGGTTTGGAGTCTATTTGGACAAAGGATCAGCAGCTCTCAAGGGTCATAAACCTGATTGGACTGGTAATTTGCCTTTAAAACAATTGGTGCAATGATTGAGTAAGGTGGCTCTTCCTTGAACCTGATATATTTGCACAGTGCATAGTTGGGTTGTATTTTTGTACAGTGTTGAGACCTCTAGATACTACTACTAATAAAGAGCTGTCTTCACTCTTATATAATTCATTGTAGGCTGTGATATTGCTCTAGGAGCTTAATCACAATGTGACATGAGATTTTGTTTAACTGAGGATCATTAGCAATACTTCTCAGTCAAGACCTACATTTTTACATCTAGATTTCAAACCTACCAAAACAAGGGTTTGTAATGAACATGATAACCCAACTTAAACTCTATCAATGTCAGTTGCCATTGTTATAAGACTTTGCATTGATGTTTTTTTCTAGTGTTTCCATATAATTGACTTTTATGTAGAAGCAATCACTGTATGTATCGGCTTACATTTTCTAGACATATTTTTCATCACTAAATATAAACTATCTTTATTCTAATTGTATGCTTCTTATTTTACAATATTAATTTAAATAAGAGTGTATTCAGTCTTGCAGATTAAGCTGAAACTAGCTGCCGTTGGTGTGAGATGCACTGCAGTGCTTTTATTCATAATTTCCCCCTTAAATAAACTCTGTCATGGAAGAATTATATTCTTCAGTGAAAATGATTTCTGTAATTTAAATTGATTCTTTGAAGGACATTTGTCACCTCCTTCTCCATTGTTTAAAAAATGCACACACCTGATTGTTTTCTTTGATCCTGTTTTCTTTGTGTAAAGACATCCTGTGCCAAGGGGATCATCATGCTCAGTTCAAGTCTCTAAGGAGTAAATGTGGTAAAGAATGATAAAGGAAGAAGTGAGAAGCTAAAATGATCTTTGAAAATGTGGTGACTAACTTTAATCAAAGGTCTGTACACACAGCCCACACATGTTTGTAAGGATATGAATACTTCCTGTCAATTATATTCACTGCTGAAGTCACCAAATAAATCCACTTAAACAGGAGAAATGCTAAGCTCCTTAGGCTGCAAGTAGACCTCATAGACTCAGGGAGACTAATGGGAACTCAAACTTTAAAGCTGTCTGTAGGGCTGGACTAGCCAATGATATTGTTGAAACATCACATCTGTTGTTTCTTACTTCCCACTTTTCTGGCAATAGCCTGTCTTCATTCTTTCCACTTTAGGCAGCTGCAGGAGCTCAACAGAGCTCAATTCCATCTTCAGATGCACAAAATTAAGCAAAGAATAAAGAAACAAAAGATGTAGTATGATTGCTACATATTTGACTACATTGGATAGTATATAGGAGCTGACCTATTTTAACTGTACAGAAGCAGACAAATATGTTGAGATAGTCATTGGGTATGTGTTTTGAAATATGGCCATCAAAAACATACTCCAGGGTGAAGAGACAGGCCTCCCAATAGGGGATAGACACTAGAAGAATTAGAAGAGCACTATTCTTGCATTGCTGTCTTTGGTCAGGAAACTAAGGTTTCTATAGATAATTTAAGATAAAAACAGTTTCATTTTCCACAGACTCCTGCCTCCTACCCAGAGTTGGGGTACGGTTACTCAGAGTGATGTATGAACCTCCTAATATTAATTATAATACTCATTCAAAGTGGCCTTCCATGTCTCAGATGCAAATGTGCAGTTTGAATAGTAAAGAAAAATATGAATTCTTACATAGTTTTTTCAGGGTATTGTGCCCTATTCCTCTGTGAGCCACCAGAGCTCTGTCTTTCCTGGCATCTCTGATCCCCAATATCCCTTCTACTTTTAGCTTATTTGATTGTAGATTGCTCTCTAAGGCCTTGTCTACACTACACTGTTTTATTGACAAAAGTCAACTTTCAAAACAGTGGAGGTGTACACATGGAGGTACTCCTCCTGCTAATGTAATTCCCCTGCTATGCCAACATAATAAAACCACCTCAACAAGCAGCATAGAGCTTTTTGCGACGTAGTTAGTGACATAACATCAGTGTAGACATCTTAGTGGGTTATGTTGCCCTAATAGGCCTCCAGGAGATGTCCTACAATGCCCATCATGACCATTCTGGTCACCAGTTTGAACTCTGCTGCCCTGAAGGTACACAGGAATGCACCCCTCCCTTGTTTAAAGGCCTGGGAATTTTTGAAATTACTCTTCCTGTTTGCTTGGAGTGCACAGTTCACACAGCAACTTCGCAGCTGACCATGCCAGCATTATGCAGCAAGCGCTCTCCTGCATGGGGCATACTGGAGCTGTTGGATCTGCTGAATATATGGGGAGAGGAGGTTGTGCAGTTGCAGCTTTGCACCAGCCATAGGAATTTTCATACCTATGGCTGATTGCTAATGGTGTGCAGGAGAAGAGGCATGAAAGGGACGTAGCAGCGTCGTGATAAAATCAGGGAGATGAGGTAGGCATACCAGAAGGCAAGAGAGGTCAACCATCACTACAGTATGGTGCCAAAGACATGCTGCTTCTATAGGGAGCTGCGCGTCATCCTTGGCTGCAACCCCACCTCCCCCATCAAGAGCCCTGTGGATACTTCGGGGGGTGAGGGGGGGGGACTGGACTCAGCCCCAGTGAGGAAGTGGTAAACGAGGAGGTGGAGCTGGAGGACGATGTGGAGCACACGGCAGGGTCGTCTGGTGGTGCGGTGAGTCAAGACCTCTTTTCCACTCTGGAGGGGTCTAGCCAGTCCGAGCACTCCAACTCTGGCATGCAGAATGCAGGAGAGGGGAGCACTGGTAAGTGCTCATTTTGCTTTGATACAGCACAGTGAGAGGAGATTGAGGTCTCATGTACTTTGTTATATGATAGAGGAAGAATAAGGGACAGAAATTAACAATAGGGCTTGTCCATCTATGCAGTGATGCCACAGCGAAAAGGTTATTAATGTACACGGGGACGTCTCTGGAATTCTCCATAGTGATCTCTAGGAAACTTTCCTGTAGGTATTCTGCAATCCTCTGTCTAAGGTTCCTTGGCAGAATTGCCTTGTTTCTCTCTCGCTGTAGGAAACTTTGCCACGCCACCTGGCAATTATTTGTGCAGAGTGGCACACAGGCGAGTGGCATATGGAGCCGGTCTGCAGCCACACGCATGCAGGAGGTGCACCATTGCATCCTGTGTTACCCTTAGAAGCAAGATTTTGGGTTCGATTACCCTAACCTGTGGCAAAGGGCACCAATACTCAGAATAGGCTTTCTAGCTGCTTATAGTAACCTCCTTCGCAAACCACTCTTTGTCCTTTTCCCCCTTTCTCCTCGCAAACTCACCATAATAGGTACTTGTGGTGACCTGTTTGTTAGCTAAGAGACAGTGAGAAAGAGGTGTTTGTAACTTTTGTGATTCACAGCTGTGAGCGTACTCACACTATTGTCTCTATTTGTTGTTTCTTTGCCTTCTGCTGATGTGAGAACACACTCCTCTACCCCAATGGAGCGCCTCCATCAGATAAGGCAGCAACCCAGGAGGAGTGAGGAGAATGTTTTGTGAAATGCTGGAGTCAACAGATGCAACACATAGCAAAACAACATAGTGGAGGGAGACAGTTAATGAAAGACTGAGGCTGGATAGCCAGGAAAGGACACAGATCCAGGGCAGGATGATAAAGCTCCTGGAGGACCAGACAGAGATGTTGAAGTCCCTCATCAGCTGGCAATCAGAGCAAATCCATGCCCAAGCTCCAGCCACTACAGAACTCTGGTCCATGCCCTCCTGAAACTACCCTACCACATTCATTGCATGTTCCTGATCCCTCACAGTACTCTGTGCACTGGCTAGCATATGAGGAACATTTTCATGGTTAGGGCTCTCATAGCTGGGTGTAATTCCAGTTTTCATTGGAAACCTAGTCACCCTGTACCAATGGTCCACCATGGCAAGCTGGTCAGTGAATACCAGCAATCTTAAATTATTTGTTTCCCTGGCAGACAGCAGGGCAAGCATCACCGATTCACTCTGTTTCCCAGCTCATGAAATGCTGCAGGACCAGGCGCATTGTGTTCATAACGCTCATCACCAAAATGGTCAGCAGCTTGGGATCCATGCTGTTGAGCAGAGATGGCTGATGCACAGTTTACAAGAGCTATTTAAAAATGGCACGAAATAAAGTAGGAAGCCCATGGAATGATGGCATGGAAAGAACTGCATCACAGGATGGCAAGCACATCCCCATGATGCACTGTGATCTGCTCCCAGCGGCAGAAGGTCACAGACAGTGGTGAGTTGCACTGTCAGATAGCTACCCATGAAGCAACACTATCTCTGTCGATGCAAGAGCAATGACTGTGGGCATGCTCAGCCAACACAAGGAGCTTTGAGTGGACGTGCTCCACCAATGTTATTAAAGAGACTTATGGTCATCGACAAAGCTTAAGTCGACATAACTCTGTAGTGTTGACCTTTTCTAATGCCATTAAAAAGGAAGGAGACAATGGCTGGCCCTAGAAGTGAGCACATTGGTAGCTCTATTAAATTCAATGGTACTGCTTATATGTTTAAGTACATCTCTGTACTGGGGCCTAAGGAAACAGGTTAGTTGCTAAAACTAACAAAGCTAGCAAAAACTAAAAATATAGTCCTGTCTCAAACAGAACTAGACTAACGTTCACTAGATAATTTTTAGTGCACACCAGCAGGGTCCACACTGGCCAGTCAGTGACATGCTGGTGTGAATCAGGATTTACACCCCAACTGCTGAAGACTAACACACTATGTGGACAGTTCCTAAAACCCTCTAATTAGGTATGTCTCTTTGTTTGTTTCATCAACTATTCTGTTGATAGACAAGCCCATGTAGACAAACTCTTAGTGTCCCAGGCTGCTGTGTGAACAAATGTCCTTAATACTTAGCAATTTTGTATCTCTCTTGGTCTTCCGAATGTTGTACATAGGTTAACTAATTGATCCTCACAACATCTCTGAGGTAGGTAATTATTATAATCCTTATTTTACTGATTATAACAAGATGAGGCAATGGTGATAATTGACTTGGCCACAGGCACATATGATCCAGTGTCAAGAGTTCATGGCTCCAAGTCCTGTGCTCAGATCACATAACTGCAAATCAGCTTACGAGTAACATCTATGAAAGTATGATGGCCTGTGATTACTACAAGGGTCAATCTGAAAGAGTGGATGGGTACAAGAGATGAAGGGTTACTTATATTGTAACAACTTGGATCTGTCATTTTAAGATGAATGGAATATAATGCCAGGAATGATCATCATGATCATCTGGTCTGACCTTCTGTGTAATGCAAGCAATAGGACTTTTGTAAATTAATTCTTATTTGAACCAGAACATTTAATATTTAAAACATCCAATCTTGATTTAAAATTTCTCAGTGATGACGATTCCACCACAGCCTGTGGTCAGCTGTTCTGATACTTAATTACTCTTAGGGTTAAAATGTTGTACCTTATTTTGAGCTTCAACCTCCGACCATTGGATCGTGTTATACCTTTCTCTGCTAGATTCAAGAGCCCATTGTTAAATATCTGTTCCCCATCTAGACACTTGCAAACTGTAATCAAGTCACCCCTTCACCTTCTCAGTTAAATTTAACAGATGGAGCTCCATAGACTTTCATTATAAGACATGTTTTTCAATCTTTTGGCCATTCCTTTTGTTCTTGTCTGAACTCTCTCCAATTTGTCAACATCCTCTTGAAGTATAGGCATCAGAACTGGACACAGTGTTCCAGCAGTGGTTGCAGTAGTGCCAAATACAGAGATAATATTACCTCCCTATTCCTATTTATGATTTCTCTGTTTATTCACATTAGCCCTTTTGGCCACAGCATTGTACTGGGAGCTCATGCTCAGCTAATTATCCTTCATGAATCTCCAAGTCTTTTCCAGAGTCACTGCTTGTCAGTGTGTCCTATATTCTTTGCTCCCAGATGTATACGTTTGCATTTGGCCATACTGAAATGCATATTGTTTGCTAGCGGCCAGCTTTCTGAAAGATCCACGTCACTCTGTGTCAGTGACCTGTCCTTTTCATTATTTACCACTCTCCCAGTCTTTATGTTTTCTACAAAATTAATCAGTAATGATTTCGTTTTCTTTCAGTCACTGATAAAAAATATTAAATGGTGTACGGCCAAGAACCAGTCCCTGCAGGACTCCAGTAGAAACACTAGATTCTCCACACAGAACTGTGTGAGACCTGTCAGTTAGCCACTTTCTAGTCTATTTAATGTATATCATATTAATTTTGTATCACTCCAGTTTCTTAATCAGAAGTCCAAGTATATTATGTTAACACTATTACTTTCATCAACAAAATTTGTAAACTTATAAAAAAATCAAGTTATTTTACAGAATCTATTTTCCATAAACCTCTGTTATTTGGCATTAATTCTATTACCTTCCTTTAATTCTTTATTAATCAAGTTCTGTATCAGCTGTTTCATTATTTTGCCTGGGGTCAGTGTCAGGTCGATAGGCCTATAATTACCCAGGTCATCCTGTTTACCTTTTTAAAATACTGGCACAGCATTAGCTTTCTTCCAGTCCTCTACAACTTCCCCAGTGTTCCAAGACTTATTGAAAAACAACATTAACAGCCCAGATAACATATTGGCTGGTTGGATGCAAGTTACCTGGATCTGCTGATTTTAAAATATCTTGGTTTAGTAGCTTCTGTTGGAATGTAAAGTATTTCATTATCATTCTGTTGTATGACTTTATCACCTATTTTTCCCAAATGCAGAAGAGAAATATTTATTGAACGCTTCTATCTTGTCTGCATTACTGTTGACAATTCTATCATTTGCATCTGGTAATAGACCAGTCCCATTGTTAGGATTCTTTTTGTTCATAGTACCCTTAAAAACCCCTCATTATTTTTCATAACTCTGCTGGGCATAGATTTCTCTGTGTCCCTTTGCTTCCCTTATCTGTTTTCTACAATTATTAACTTATAGTTTATGTTCATTACAATCAGCTTCTCCTTTTTTCCATTTGTTATGTATGTATATATTTATTTTTATACTTACTTTCACTTCACCTATAAGACAGACTGCTTTTTTGCCCGTGAATATCTTTAAGATAATCTTTCCTCCAGTAACATTTATTCATTTTTTAATGTTAATTTTCAAAAATGCTTCTGATGTCATGCATGAGTTCCCTAGTGCTCTGCTGATAAATAACACATTGAAATTTTTTAGTTTCATCCTGAACAACTTTCTGGAAGGGGAAAATCCCTCAAGAGTGAAGTGACACTCTTGGGAGTCTTTGTATGTTATAAAAGGTAACCTGTAAAAATACCTCTGGAATTTATAATGGGCATCATTTAAAAATTAACATTTACTTCCAGGAGAAGTTTAAATTTACAGTGTTATTTCTCATTCTATGTATAGGAAATATCCTACAAACTCTCTAGTAAAATCAAATATTGCTATTTGGTAATTATTTTTATGTTTTATTTTGTATATAATTGTATGCATATTACAAATGCAAGAGCGGTCTTGTCCCAGTCTGAGCTGTGTGCATTATAATATGCATTTGATTGCAAGCACAGTGGGGTTCTGGTCCATGAGCAGGGCTCCTAGAAGCTACTGCAATAGAAATAGTAAAATACTAAACTACCTTTGAAAGGAGATATGTCGACTTATTTACACCTCTGGTGATGCTCACTGCTGTGTATGTAGTTGTGTATGTGGAAAACAGGAAGAAGAACGTGCACAATAAATGCTAAAATATCAGACCAGAGTCTTTAACTCAGAGAACTAAGATACAGTGGGCTGCATTTTTCCTGAATCAAATCTGGACTTAAAAATCCCTGTTCAATGCTTTGTTAGTTTCACAGGCTTACAGTTGTTTTTGCTTGGAGCATCAAGTGTTCCTAGACCTCTCTTTGTCCTCTTATGTTTTGTCTAGCTGGTACAATGTTGCAATTGTACTTTACTAGATAGTTTTTAAATCTATCTCTTAGGGAAGTAGTACACGAAGACAAAATATTTTCATAAAGATTCTTTTGTGAGTAAAAATTAATTCACTTGAAAATTAAAGTGCACTTAAAATAGTTTCTAAAGATTGGAAATCTGTATTCAACTAGGGAAACCCTTTTCTCTGCAGATAATTTTTATATGTTTAATGGAAAAGTTGATGCTGAGAAGAACAAAAGGAAATTCAATATGTGGGAGGTTGAAAACATCAATTGGAATCCAACTAGTTTTCCAGATCAAATGAAGCATATTTCTTCCTGGAGATTGGATACAGTTCAGGTCACTTCCTGAGGCTGTCAAAGTCATTATAAATATGTCAGTAAAAGATTCTTTGGTGCACATATGCCAAGACAGCGTTTTATTTTAATGTAAACATTTACTAAGTCTGCTTCCCTAGCATTCCCACAAGTCCACCCTCTGATGACTGGTTATCAGGTTGCTTTTCTGTGCGTTACTGCGTCTTAATGATGACAGTTTCATCAGACTGCTTTAGGCACTCTACCCTCAGGGTATTGGTAGCATGGCTTATAAATATATTACTTGTGCAGTGAGATGGAGCATTGCAGTAGTCTATATACAATATATGTAAGTGAATGCAAAAGATGATAGATCAGATGCCATGACCCGTGCTTTATGGTGGATAGAGTGTTTGGTAGCGGGAGGGAAATGAAGACATTGTTTCTAGTAATAACAAGTTGGTATGAGACCTTCCTTTTTATTAAAAGGAATCAGTAATAAATATCACTAACGTAAAATGAGAAATCTGTCCTGCCATGATTATATGTTGTTAACTTATGCTAACCTCTTAAGTTGTAATTTTATCAACAAAGGTATTCAGAATTTTCCTTGCACTCAGATCTGGAAACAAGTGTGTAATGGAATCTATGATTTAAAAAAAAAAAAAAGCAGTATAGAAACCTTCCTAATTAATCTTACCACAAATGTAGGAAGTCCCATGGAAGAAGAGAGTGCAGCATAGTTTGCAGAATATAGAATAACAGGAGAGGTGTAGCAAAGTGGTTTGGAATGCATTTGCTACAGCTGTAACTTTTTAATATTATGGCTGAAATGTTTTCCTTATTTTCTAACACCTTTTTCTTAATTCATGTAATGACCTGTTGTGCTCTGACTTACACAGGGTATAACTCAGAATTTGACCCATAGTCTCATTGCATACAGATTTTTCTCACTTTTCGCCAGAGGCTTTTGCCTTCTTGCAGGAGCATCCATTGTCAGCAGTTTTGTGAAGTGTCAGTAGCTGAAGGTTCAATAATGCTGAGAGTACCACATCCATTAAATATAGTCTAACTGAAATGTAAAAACATAATAAAGATAAAATTTAACATGAAATATTAAAATAATGTTAAGAATTTTTTTAATACAAGCAGGGAGATAATGCCTTAGTTCTAGCATAGTTACTATGTGTTATAGTTACTGTGTTGGTAATCTTAGTACTCTATAAATGAATGCATAACTCATTTTCACTTACTAGAATGTATAACTACAAGCTGAGGAATGTGAGATGAATAATCCTTGAACTCTAGTGCCTTTTCTAGGTTGATGTGAATAATAATAATTCAATAGCCTGCATAGAATGAATCCCCAGGAACTTTCTCAATAGTCCAAGTGAGCAGGTCAGTCTTTTCTTCTCATTTTTCTTTTCTCTATGGGCCTGGATAACCAAAGGGATGCAGTACAATCCAACAAGGCATTTTTGGAAAAGAATGAAAGCTGTGAGGAGAAACAAGTAGCAAACATATGGGACCAGTTATAGAAGTGCCAGCATGATGGGAGGAAGGACCCAGTTTGCAGCGCTAGTACTGGATGTACCTGTGCAGCTGGGCCCATGCAAGGTCCTCTGCCCCTGATCTCCAGTTTATGATACTGCTAAAACAAGTTACTCATAGACTAAGTTAAGTAATCTGTCCAGAGACTTGAGGCCTGTGCCCCAGGAACCTGCTGTAGTTAAAATAGAAGGGCTAGGGGACCACAGCAAAAGGATTGTTATTGAAATTCATAACCTCTGCATCCAGAAGTTGTAATCCCTTTGTAAGGGGGGGGCGCGCCCTATTCTGGATGATTGGAATAGGTTTACTCATTGCTTCTTGAAAAGAATAGATTTAAAAGATATGATTCATTTAACTTTGAAGGATTTGGATACAGAGGATTTTTGCGGAGCTTGTGGTCATGTGTTATAGGTAAGGCTCCATGTTTGTCACGGAAGTCGCAGATTCCGTGACATTCTGTGGCTTCTGCAGCAGCTGGTGTACCTGGCCCAGGGCCTGACTGAGTAGCTCGGGCAGTCTCCCTCTCCCCCTCCACCCCCCTGCCTCCAGCAGCAGGAGTTTGGGTGTGAGGGGACTCAGGGCTGGAAATTGGGGTGCAGGGTGGTGCTTACCTGGAGGGGGGGCTCCCCTCCCTCAGCACCTAGCTCCACGTGCTTCCTCTGCCAGCAGGCACCACCTCTGCAGCTCCTGTTGGGAACTGCAGAACTGGGGCTTGTGACAGAGGCAGCACGTGGAGCTCAGGAGCCGAGTAGGGAGCCTGCCGCTCCCCTGCAAGTACCTGCAGGCCCCCCCCTCCGGGCCATCCCCCCCCAAGCTTCCCGTCTCCCACGTTTTAGTCAGGGGTATATAGTCAAAGTCATGGGCAGGTCACGGGCCACAAATTTTTGTTTACTGCTCGTGACCTGTCCATGACTTTTACTAAAAACACCTGTGACTAAAACGTAGCCTTAGTTATAGGGCATATCACTGACTCAACCTTAGGGGCACAGTTGGCAACGAGTATCCTCCATGAACTTATCTAATTGTTTTTCTGAACCCAGTTTTAGTTTTGGCCTTCATAGAATCCCCTTGCAATGAATTCCACCAGTTGACTGTGTGCTGTGTAAAGAAGTACTTCTTTGTGTTTGTTTTAACCTGCTGCCTATTAATTTCATTGGGTGACTCCTGGATCTTGTCTTATGTGAAGAGGTAAACAATACTTCTGTAGTCCCTTTCTCTACACCAGTTATGATATTATAGACCTATATCGCATCCACCCTCTGTCATCTCTTTTCTAAAATCAGCAATCCCAGTCTTTTAATCTCTCTTCAGATAGAAGTTGTTCTATATCCCTAATCAATTTGTTGCCCTTCTCTGTACTTTTTCCAATTCTAATATAAATATTTTGAGATGGGGCTATCAGAACTGCACTCAGTATTCCAGGTGTGTACATACCGTGGATTTTTATTGTGACATTATGATATTTTCTGTTTTACTAGCTATCACTTTCCTAGTTGTACCTAACATTCTTTTAGTTTTTTTGACTGCTGCGGCACATTGAGCAGATGTTTTCAAAGAACTATCCATAATGACTCCAAAATCTTTCTTGAGCAGGCCTAATTTAGACCCCATCATTTTGTATGTATAGGTGGAATTATGTTTTCTAATGTGCATTACTTTGCATTTATCAGCATTGTATTTCATCTGCTGTTTTGTTGCCCAGTCACCCAGTTCTGAGAGTTCCCTTAATAACTCTTCTCAGGGCTTGGCTACACTCGAAACTTCAAAACGCTGTCGCGAGAGCGCTTTGAAGTGCAAGTGTGGTCACAGTGCCAGCACTGGGAGAGAGCTCTCCCAGCGCCGCACGTACTCCACATCCTCATGGGGATTAGCTTGCAGCGCTGGGAGCCGCGCTTCCAGCGTTGCGGCACTGTTTACACTGGCGCTTTACAGCGCTGTATCTTGCAGCGCTCAGGAGGGTGTTTTTTTCACGCCCCTGAGCGAGAAAGTTGCAGCGCTGTAAAGCGCCAGTGTAGCCAAGGCCTCAGTCAGCTTTAGATTTTACTATCTTGAATAATTTTGTGTCATCTGCAAACTTTGTCACCTCACTGTTTTCCCCCTTTTCCAGTTCATTAATGAATCTATTGAACAGCACAGGTCCCAGGACAGATCCTTGGGAGAACCCACTATTTACCTCTCTCTGCTATGAAAACTGATAATTTATTCCTACCCTTTGCTGCCTATCTTGTAACCAGTTCCTAACATGTGAGAGGACCTTCCTTTTTATCCCATGACTGCTTACTTTGCTTAAGAGCCTTTGGTGAGGGACCTTGTCAAAGGCTTTCTTAAAGTCCAAGTAGACTACATCCATTGGATCATCCTAGCCCACATGCTTGTTGAATCCCTCAAAGCATTCTAATAGATTGGAGACATGATTCCCTTTATTAAAGCCACGTGGACTCTTCTCCAGCACATCATGTATATTCTACATATGTTATAGTCCATCCACTTTCTAGTCTTAGAAGGCGTTAAAGAGTGATTGATGCAGAACTGAGAGTCAGGAGATCTGAATTCTATTCCTGTCTCTCTCTGACTTCCAGTATGAACTTGGGCGAGTCATTTACCCTTTCTTTTGCTTAGGTTTCCTATCTATAAAAGTGGCAATGCCTGCCTATCTTTCAGGAGTGTTCAGGTTACATTCATTAATGTTAATACATAATTTTGAACCCCTCAGATGGAAGATGAAGTAGAAGTATAAAGTATTTATTATGATGTTTGTCTTGTCCTGTCAGGATCTGAAATACGATACATAATGACCCAGACTGCTGACGGCTATTTTTCCTTCCTCTCTTTATCCTATTCTGTGACACGCTGCCATCAGTCCTTCATTCGCTGTTGTGCCTGATGCAAGTCTCCCATCATTTTTGTTACTGAACAGTTACAGTGTGGCAGGAAGTTGAGTCTTTTGAAGACTTTTGAAGAATCCTGATCTTTTTCTGACTGTTGTATTTTAATTTGTATGGGGCATGGAAAGGATTATGGTAGGCAGAATAAAAATAGAAAAATGTGGAGGAACATAGGATAAAATTTTCAAAAGGTCCCAAATTAGTTAGGCATCTAAGCCCCATTGACTTTCATGAAATAAAATGAATATCAATAAATTGTATTTGTTTTATTTTTTCTAAACATCATATGCACCTTAGTTTACCTGTTTGAGTTAATTCATTCATTCAGACAGGATAATATCAAAGAAGGCTGTTAGAGACGAAACAAACAAGAAATGAAACAATGATGAAGATAAGGTGCCGTCAAAGAGAATAGCTTTCATAAACTTATTTGGAAAGATTTGGAAAATTAGCATGATTAGTACTGACCAAAACTACAAATTTTGACACTGGCACCATGTCTGTCCTCCTTTATGGAGCAGAGTCATGGAAATCTACAACATATATTGATAAAATCAGTTCATTCCAAAGTAAACACCCGTGGAAGATCTTCAGATTGGAAAGAGTTTCTTGCAACATCAGAAATTCTGAGTAAAGCAAACCAATCTACAGCATCAGATATAGTAAGATGATCACAATGGACATATTTAGGGGACACTTGAAGGATGTCACCAACGTCTTCCACAGCAAGTAATATGGACACCACCTAGAAAGAGAAAAAGAGGGGACCTAGAGAAACATAACACAGAACAATAGAGAAAGGAGCCAAATCCATGAACGTGATGCTCAGAAGCCTGAACAGACCAGAACAAGAGCAACATAAATGGCAGAAACTGGTAGCCTCCCTATGTATCTTGAGTGAGTGGGAGAATACAGAAAAGAAGAAAGGAGAGAGAGAATACCACAGGTCTTTAAGGAAACAATGGGAGTTGTCATTAATTGGGAAATGTCTACCTGCCTGGTACCAACCAGGCTAGCAGGTTAATTTTTCCGACACCCAAGCCTAGGATCAAAGGTTCATTAAACCATTAGAGATCCTGGCCTAGAGAAGGGAGAGAGGGGGTGCATGGGCATCAGCAGTTGGAGATGAGTCTCTGAGAATGCTGCAGGGACACTCTCTGTCTCCTAGGTCAGGAGCCTGGTGGTCTTACCTAAAACTTTATTCCTTCCTTGCAACTTTAAGGTAAGTTTAATAGGCCTTTTGTTGTGTTATTCCTTTTCCCTGTATCTGTGGGTGAACAATTTAATGTTTTGTTTTGAGTCATTTTAATCAGCCACTGGTCAGAGGTTCCCAGAGAAAGAGGCCTTACAGGTGGGAAACTCATTTTGGCCAGTATGCGGTGGGGGCTGCAGCCCAGAGACCCATCCTAAGTGGTAGGACTGCTTGATTCCACCCAGTAAAGGTAGTTAAACCTGTCACCAGGTAGTGGGGTTGCCAACTTTCTAGTTCCACCCCTTCCCCAAGGCCCCACCCCCCGCTTACTACATTCCCCTTCCCTTGGTGGGTCACTCTCCTCCACTCTCTCTCACTTTCACTGGACTGGGGCAGGGAGTTGGGCTGCAGGAGAGGGTGAGGGCTCTGGCTAGGGGTGCAGGCCTTGGGGTGGGGATGAGGGGTGTGGGGTGCAGGAGGGAGATTGGGGGATTGGTCCTGCTTTGAGCAGGGGGTTGGACTAGATTACCTCCTGAGGTCCCTTCCAACCCTGATATTCTATGAGAGGGCTCCAGGCTGGGGGTGGGAATGAGGGATTCGGAGTGCGGGAGGGGGCTGCGGGTTGAGGCAGGGAGTTGGGGTGCAAAAGGGGGTGAGGCCCTGGGGTGGGGCCGGGCCTGAGAGGTTCAGGTGTGGGAAGGGGCTCTGGGCTGGGGCAGGGGGTTGGGATGTGTGGGGGAGGATGAGAGCTCTGGGCTGGAGGTGTGGGCTCTGAGGTGGGGCCTGGGATGAGGGGTTTGGGGTGCATGATGGTGCTCTGGGTTGGGGGGGGGCTGGGGTAGGGGGGTTGGGGCATGGGCTTACCTTGGGCAGCTCCCGGTCAGTGGTGCAGCAGGGGGGCTAAAGCATGTTGCCTGTCCTGGCACCGTTCTGCACATTTTCCCGAAGCAGCCAACAGGTTCGGGCCCTAGGTAGGGGGACCAGGAGTCTTCATGCATCACTGTCACCTGCAGGCACCGCCTCGCCCAGCTCCCATTGGCCGGGAACCAGCCAATGGGAGTGCAGAGCCAGTGCTTAGGGTGGGGGCAGTACGTGGAGCCCCATGGCCCCCCACCTAGGAACCACACCTGCTTCTTGGGCACAGCGCAGTGTCAGGACAGGTAGGGACTAGCCTGCCTTAGCACCGCTGCCCCCCAACCAGACTTCTAATGGCCCGGTTGACGGTGCTGACCGGAGCCATCAGGGTCCCTTTTCAACCAGGTGTTCTGGTTGAAAACCGGACACCTGGTCACCCTACCAGATAAGTGCACATGAGAGGAACTAAAAATGGATCTAAAGAGCAGCTCTCCTGTAAAGGTGAAAGCTGTGCAATATATTCTAATTGGCTGTATTGCATAAAGTAGTTTTCTTGTGAATAGAATATTTAATCTACTTGTTCTTTTGTTGGATGATTGTTTAAAAATTGAATCCAGGGGCACCATTTCTAATTTTCCTTGTGTATGTTGATGTACAAAGCCAATTCTTTTGAATATATCTTTCCACTTCAAGAGGATGCAGGGGCAGGGATAGCTCAGTGGTTTGAGTATTGGCCTGCTACACCCAGGGTTGTGAGTTCAATCCTTCAGGGGGCCATTTAGGGAACTGGGGTGTATTTTTATTACAAACAAAGAAAAACCTGTCTGGGGATTTGTCCTGCTTTGAGCAGGGGGTTGGACTAATGATCTCCCAAGATCCCTTCCAACCCTGATAGTCTATGAAAATATGAAAAGGTTTTAGAGTCCCTTTTGTGCCAAGATCTCCACGGAGACTTTTAAAAATACAATAATCTGGATGTGATGAACTGCTAGTTTCTGTTCTAATATTTGATGTTGATTATATTAAAGATGTTATAGGCCCTGATCCTATAAGCACTTATGCACATAACTTTATACACATGACTAGTGCTGCTGAAATCAGTAGGACGCCCTGAGTGGGTAAAGTTAAGCACAGGGCCGGTGCAACCATTTGGGCAAACTATGCGGCCGCCTAGGGTGCCTAGTGGTTAGAGGCGCCTAAAAGTCCCCTCAGGCGAGGAGGTGGAGTGGAGGTGAGCTGGGGGGGCGCGGGGAGGGCTGCTCGCAGTAACGGGGGAAGGGTGCTCACAGGGGAACAGCTCCCCGCCCCAGCTTACCTCCACTCTGCCTCCTCAGCTGAACACACAGCCCAGCTCTAAGTCTCCTCCAATCAGCGCCACAAGCCTGGGTGGGGAGGAGAATTAGAGCAGTGCTGGCATGCTCAGTGAAGGAGGCGGAGCCAAGGTGAGCTGGGGCGGGCTACCCAGGCAGGTTTAGCTGCCATGGGGGGGGGAGAGAGGGGGGAAGTCTTCCCAGGTAGAGTTAGCTGCTGTGGGGGGACAGAGGGAGTCTCCTTGGGCAGGGTTAGTTGCCGTGGGAGGACGGGGGGGAGAGGGGTTAGCTGTCTCAATGGGGGGGGGGGGTAGCTGCTGCGGGGGTCTCCCCGGGTGGGGGCTGAGTTAGCTGCCATGGGGGGGAAGGGGTTAGCTGGGTGGGGGGCATAGGGTGCACCGGCCCTGATTAAGCATGAGGATAAGTGCAGAACTGGGCTGTAGCCAATACAGTCTTTGCAGTAATGCATCAATTTGCTATATGTTGTTCAAGATTTTCCATTTTATTGTCTTGACCTGCACCTTCTAATTTAATAAACCTGATAAAATATTTTGAACAAATGAAAAAGTTTAAAAAAAAAACCACTTGCTTTTACTGTAAAGCTACCTTTTTTGAAAAGTTTTAGTTTTAAACTCAATATGTCCAGCAATTCCAACTTAATTTTTTATATTAATACACAAAGCAACTCAAAAATTGCTAGTCTCTTACTGTGTTATGGACAACACTAGGAAACCATGCTTTTAATTTGAATGAATGATCCAATTTATATATGGAACAGTTGCAGTATTACTGTGGTTACCTTTCTTAGAATTGTTCAGTGTACTGATTAGAAGGGACTAAGCCTTCCAGCCTGTTCCAAGTGACAGTTCCAAAGGAGCAGCTAATGAGTAACACAGGATTCATTCTTATAGCTTCTTCATTCATGCCTTTTTCTCACAGTTTAATAATTGAATTTAAGAAAGAGTCATTTGCTTCAGATATAATAATCTGTTCTGTTAACTGCCCAGCTGTGGATATGTAAAATGCCCCTTCCATGTTGCTCCCTGGAATAACAGGTTTAATTGTTACAGGCTCCTAGGAAGGAATCAGATTAGCAGATATTAAAAGGGGGCATTTTCAGCAGGCCCTTGGTTGTGAACTGGTAAATTGAGAGGACTTGTGTATGAGCCTGCTGAGACCTGATTGATGGGTGCCTGGCTCTGGGAGTGCTAATGCCTTGGAAATTACATCAGTTTTCTCCCCAGTCAGTTAAGGCCAGGTGAGGATGTTTATATGAACAGCAGCCAGAGTGCAATCTTACTCCCTGCAGCTGGAAGATTGCTAGCCATAGCAAATTAGAGCATGCTCTGGTAGCTCCACCCTACAAGGCTCTGTACTGTAGCAATCCTACTGAATGAAATTCTGGTAAATTATTTCTCACTGTCAGCTCCTGTGACTATCTAAGGCCAAGTCTACACTATAAACTTACATTGGTGTAACTATATCACTCAAGGATGTGAAACCCCCCCACCCCTGGAAGGGCCATCCTTCGCCATTTGGGTGCCCTACGCAGCCCCCCAAGCCTCCCTCCACCCAGGGTCTGGGAGGCAGGAGCTGTGGGGGGCCACTTTTAGGGGTCCCACAGGCCCAGAGTGGTCCGGGAGATTAGCAGGGGGCCAGGAGCAGCCTGCTACACTTCCCTTGCCCCGGCCACAGCCGTGTCGCTTGGGGGAGGGGACTTGAGAGAAGGGATCCCCTCCAACCACCGGCAGCGGCGGGAAGTGGAGCAGCCCAGCCCCAGCCCACTCTACTCCACCAGCTCCCAGCCGCATGCTCCGCTTCCCGCAGATGGTGAGCGCCAAGGGTGGTCCTTTCTCCAACCTGAGCGACATGGCTGGGGTTGGGGCAAGGGAAGCGGAGCGGGCTGGGGCTGCATCGCTTCACTTCAGCGGGAAGTGGAGCGCTGTGGCTGGGAGCTGGCGGAGTACAGCGGGCTGGGGCTGGGTTGCCCTGCTTCCCACTATTGCCAGTGAGTGCGGGGTCGCTGGGGGAAGAGGTGGAATGAGAGTGGACTGGGGGCAGAGCAGGGGAGAAGGGTAAGAGGCAGGGTGGAGGGAGTTGTCCCGGCCCCACCTCCCTAGGGACGACCCTGCCCCTTGCAGGGGGGGCCAGCTGAGGAATAGGGCTGGTTACTGGGGCTGGGGCTGCTGCGTATGCAGCATGCAGCTGCCTAGGGCACCGTGAAATTTGGGGCAATTTGGTGCCCCAAATTTCATGGTGCCCTACGCAGCTGCTTATGCTGCGTATGCGTAAGGATGGCCCTGCCCCCATGAGCAACACAATTATACTTGCCTAACGCCTGGTATAGACAGTGCTGTGTTGACGGGAGAGCTTCTCCTGCCAACATATCTACCGCCTCTCCTCACTGAAGCGCTATAGACGTGCAGCTGTGCCATTTTAAGCATAGACTTGCCCTAAATATTTTAAGTGAGATGTTCTAAAGAAAGTGGAATGTCATAGAAATTAGAGATGGAAGAGACCCATTAGTTCATCTGTTCTGTCTCTTGCCAAGGCAAGATTGTTCCCTACAGTATATTTTTGAGAGCGTGGTTCAGTATGAGAGCAAGTCTTTTTTTAATTTTTTTTGGAGTGGAGGAGGGACCCAAACATTTTTTCCCCCTCCTGCTCGTCTACTAAATTTAACCAGATCGTGTCCATCGATGTAAGATTGCTATGCACAGCCCTAGCTAGCCCTTGTGATTTTTGGGCAATCCTGGACAAACTCTTGAAAGCAATTTTGTTTTTAGTGTTTGCTTTTCATAAACATAAAAGCAAAAAGTTTCACTGGCAAAAAAGTGCCAGAAAGTAGACTTTAAAGTCTCATGAATAATCATAGAAGTTAAAGTTTAAATTTACACACTTTTCACCAGAAGCACTTCTGTGCTGTTCCAGTTAGGTAATAGAAACAATACCATGTGACTTATCTGACTAATCACAATTAAGCAGAGTAGCTAGAATTTATTACTCTGTGGAGTCATTTCAAAACTGAGCAAAAAAGTTAATTTTTGAATTACTCACTTTTTGTTTGATATGACACTTAATCTACTGCCATAATACTTATTTCTGGTTAAACATATAAGGGCCGTTTTCAAAATTCTAAAATAGTAGCCCATACGTGTGCAAACATTGGGTTAAGAAGTGCAGATACCAGGAATAAAACTGGCAGGAACTTTAAAAATCAGAGAGAGGAAGAAGCGCAGAAAAGGAGAGAAAGATAGTAAAAACATTGTGTTTAGTGGAGAGGTTGTATATTTGTCAGCTACCAACCCAAGCTAAGACTGGTTTAACAAAGAGAAAATCTCAGCTCCTCTATCATTTTGCAATTGTTCTCCCCTATGTTGTTGTGGTGGCGGTGGTGGCGGCGGCGGGGGGTACATGCGCATGCATACACGTGGCTACAAGTCTCGTACCATCTCTCTGCATGCTGTGAAGGAATGAAACTCAACCTTTGTGTGTATCCAGCAGAAGTTTCTTGGTGGTTTCCTTATTACTAAAAGTATGTATAAGGTCCAATATGTTGTCTTCTTGGCTCTGTGTACATGGTTTTTCTTATTGAAGAATTTCTAGTGAAAATTCTTTTAATCTGTAATTGTGATGGTTCTTGGGGGACCAAGCACTGCGGGTCACCTTGTTACCCCACTCCTCCAGTGAGAGTCAGCCTTATCTTGTGGTAGCTGGTGGCAGCTTCCTAACACCACCAAGCTTTCAGCTACTCAGTCAGTCTCTGTGAGATATGCCAGCCCATACTGCATCTTGCAAGTTAACAATAGGTGCACCCTAGTCCTGTATTCCCTTTGAATCAGTAACCTGTGATATCCAGCCCCTGACAGTGTCTTGTCATGGAAATTCCAGATACTCTGTACTCGCTGCACACCAATTTACCAGTTGTACCTTGAACCACCGCTCCTGTTAGCCACACAGCGCTTGTGAGCACTTATGGTAAAACAAAAGTAGGTTGATTTAAAAAAGAATAAAGATTCAAGTAGGTACTCTTTCTTTTCCTTCTGGTGTTCAGACTTTTTAGGGTTCAGGTCTTTCCAACTATGAAGGTTAGAAACGTTTTTTAAATGAATTTTGGGATTACATGACTCCAGAAATGTGGACTTTTAGAAGAACACCACGTTCTTATAATAAAATTGCAAGAGCTGGCAACCAGCTTCCATTGATGTCAGTTGCAGTTGAAGTTGCATAGTGCTTTGCAGATCATGATTTTAGAATCACCTGAATATTTTTCACATGCATATCTTTTTTTATGTTACTCAGGTTCATAAAATCAAAGGTACATTCACTGAAAGTAATGCAGTGGAATTTGAACAACAGGACTTTGCTTTGTGTCAGGTGATGATGTAACCATAGATCCTTAAGTAATGGTTCCACATCCGTCCCTTCAGAGTAACATTAGTTTGACCTCACAATGTTTGATTAAAAACAAGTTACCAAATAGTGAGGCACAGGAGTTTTCATCAATTAGCTCTGTAGATTTAATTCATTGTGAAGTCTTGGAAAATAACGTATTATAAAGACGTGATGTGTTTAATGACAAGGTGATCTTTTCAGTGGTTTCCAAAACATCTGTCCTTAAAACTGGGCTGTCAAAAGTTTTATATGTGAGTGTGTCTATTCATGTTCATGAGAAACAAGAGTGAATGGGAATAACAGAATAACAGGTCAAGAGGAAATGAGTCCACTTTGCACTTGGAGTTACTAGGTACGTTAATTAATCTGGTTGGGGGGGCGTTCACTTCAGTGGCTTAAATACTGACCCAATCACTTATGATGTTTTCAGTATATAGAAAACTGCTAGAGTTTTAGTGAAGTTGTTTTGTCTTTTGGCAGATGTTCCAGCCAGGGTGGGCTGGTCCGCTCATAATTAGATACTCTTTAAATCTTGACTATGTTTAAAATTGAAATAATCAGCATAACTGTAGGAATTATTACATGATCCACCAGGATCTGTTGCTTGAAGTCTAGAACAGCTGCATCTTTTTCAAAGGCTTATTCTTACAAGGCTCTGTGTAGGTGAAAGTGTGAACAGTAAGGGGAAATAGTTTTTGGATCTTACGTAATGTTAGTAAAACAATCCAGGACTTGATCCAAAGCCCACTGAAGATAGAGACGCTCACTGACCTCAGTGGGCATTGGATCCGGCCCTGAAAGAGACAAATAACATTGCACTAAATTCCATCCTCAGTGACATGCATTCAACCCCACTGAATTTGGCATGTTATTTGACAAATCATGCAAAGGGTTGTTAGATCATTATCAAGTAATTTTATTTCTTTGACATCACTATATTTTTGAGATACTTTCTCTCCTGCAGAGTATTTAAAATCTGCAAATCACTGAATTAAAAACAGGCCCAGAGAGAAATGTAATAAATTAGTATCATTAATAGTGACAAATCCTTTAGAAATGCGTAGAGGAAAATATAGCAGAGCTATAAAACAGTAGATAAAAGGTTGCACTTTGGTTCTTGTCCTAATTATTGTTGGAACAAAGGTAGGATTTGAACTGTTGTGAGGTGTTCCAGTCCTTCGACTGCTTTCCATTTCTAAATCATTTTGGAATTTAAAGCTGTATTTTTATTTTGTTTTGTTCTTTTTATTTGAGAGAGGTAGAAGAAGAGATTTTCTTATAAATTTGTTTCCAAAAATCACAAAGGTCTTAAGTTTCTGTCACCTGAGGTTTCAAAAATTACAAATCCTTTCAGAGTGAAACTTTGTCTTTGCTCAGCCTAAAGAAATTATTATAATGGTAATTTTTCTTAAGAAGAATACTTTACCAGGTGGTAGTACTAATATAACTGCTTTGGTGTCCTACTGTGGTACCAGTTAGAGAAAACACTATCGTTTGGTTAAATGAGAACTCTAGTCTTTGCCCTTCTTTTAATTATTATAGGTCTTATATTGCAATAAAGGGCCAGATTCAAAGTTCTTCTGTTACTACAGTAGTTTTCAAATTGTAGTATGCAGGCTGGCTTATAGTATCACAATGAGAAGCCATTGTAACCTGATTAAAATTACAAAAGGTGGTACATCAAGTAATTATGAGGTTTAGGTATGGAATTCTAGGCCTTAAAGGTTGAGAACCACTGAATTACTATTATCTGTATCTATTGCAGGATTTTTTTCTTTATTTGTTTTGAAGTATGAATTGAATTGAGTTATGCTTGCTTATGCCAATGGTAAATTCACCTCTTAGCTACAGAAGACTTGGTCCATACCATTAGCTAATTGTTCTGTCTTTTCTAGTGTGTATGGTGGCATACAGCGTTACGGAAGAAAACAATGCTAACAAAGTACGTTCTTTGGGCACTTCAGTGCTTTGGAAAATTTTACACATTGTGTGCTTAACACTCCAGAATACTGAGCGAATGCAACCTCTCAGGGTCTCTGAGAATGTCCCCCTACTCAAGTGTTCTTAGGCAACATTTAATGTTGCATGATCTGTTTTTCTTTTACATAGTAGTAAATCTGGAGTGTCATCTAGAATCTGCAGTACTGTTTGAAATAGAAATTCTATAGCCACTTTTAGTATGATACTCTTACTCCATATTCTTTAGAGAGATCCATTTATATATACCCGAGAGTTGCTGACTTCAAAGTGCAGAATTAAGTTTTCTGCTTTCAGGACAAAATTTTGACACTTTTTCAGTTGACACTGATAAATTACAAAATAGTTAGTTTTAGTCCTCACACATTAACTTTAGGTCTGAAAGGCAATATTAAACTGCTTCTGTATAAACAGAGCACTAGTTTCTGTGTGTATGAACAGACCACCAACTTTTGTTCTGTGGTGGTCTGGAACTGGAGGGGCGGGTGGGGGAGGAAGTGAAGCTTGATATATAAGCAGTTAGTTAAGGGAGGTGTTCTTTCTAACTGGAGAGTGATTTTTTTTTCATTTCATTTCTTCTTAGGACTAATAATGAAGTCATAGTTCTTAATAGTCTGTTGCTTCAGGTTACAAATCTACCCATTATTCCACTTCACATATTAAAAGATGAGTGTTTATCTCATAAAGAGCAGGAAAAGGCACAGAAGGTAACATAAGTATTTAGAGACTTGGAAACCTGAGTTAGTCAAAGATGGAAACATATTTATTACACTAGCAGTTCAGGTGTTGGCTAGTGAGAAATCTGTGTCATTTGTTCAGACAGTATATCAGGCCAAAACAATTCATGAATGGATCTATGAAGCTGTTGTTTCCTACATGTAAGTCCAAAATATCTGTTAAAATTTTGTCACTGTTTCAACTTCTCATTTACCAGTTAATGCTTGTTACATAGATTTAACCACAACACAATCCCTGAATGCTTATAACAAACACAAATGCACTGCATGCTGCTGCCAAAATTCACTATAAATTTGCATACTGCCCCTCTCCACCATGTCTGCCAGGAAATTGGATCCCCTTTATGCATCCTCACTGAAGTTAAGGTTAGGTATGTTTTCTAAATGCAACCAGCTTATTAGACTCAGAAAATACTCATTTGATTAGGAAAAACAGAGGTGGTTTGTTGAATTTTCTGGCAGGAGATAGGCTATTGAAATCTTAGCTGGTAGATGCTATCTGCATTAGGCTTCTTTTAGGCATGTGGATCTGCAGAAAATCATGATCTAAGAACTTCAGCCTCTGTGGGCACAGACTGTCCCCAGGGTTCCTAGTGCCCTCATCAGCTGAAGCTGCTCCATCATGGCTGTGGAAGTACTTCTCTGTAGGAGTTGGCCAAAAAGTGTTTTGGGTGGCTTTAGCCCATGAACACATCAAGCTAAGCCATTTTGTGTCTGCATGCTCAGCCAAGGCCAACATGGATCCTGTCCAGTGGAAGAACTTCTTTGCCTCATGCTCAGTCCTATTGCAGGACACAGGTGGAGCTGGTGGACATTTTGGCAGCAGTTTTTTGAATTTCTGAAAGCACCTCTTGGAGGAGGATATGACATGCCAGCTCCAAACCCACTGATGCTGCTTATTCCTATGGTTGCCCTAGCTGCAGATTCTCCTTGTGTAGGCTGGCACTTCTAGAGCAGGGCCACCAGCACAGACTGGTGGGAACCCATTGTCCTGTGGACCTAGGATGATGAGTAGTGTTTTCAAAACTTTCACATGAAGAAACAGAGATTCCTGGAGGTTTGTGATCAGTTTGTCCAACCTTCCAGCACCGGGATACACCCACAAGTGAGGCCATGCTAGTCCAGAACCAAGTTGCTATGGCCAGGGCTGCCCAGAGGATTCAGGGGGCCTAGGGCAAAGCAATTTTGGGGGCCCCTTCCATAAAAAAAAGTTGCAATACTATAGAATACTATATTCTCATGCGGGACCCTGCAGGGCCTGGGACAAATTTCCCTACTTGCTTTCCCCCCTCCCCCCTGGGCGGCCCTGTCTATGGCCATCTGGAAGCTGACTACCCCAGACAGCTACAGGTACAGTTTGTAGTTGGTAAATCAACTGTGGGGGTTGTTGTTGTGGCAGAGGTTTGTGAGGCTATCAGGACTGCAATGTACCCAAAAATTATGGGCAAAAAAAATGTTCCTGAAATAATTGCTGGTTTCCAGAGAATGGGCTTTACAAACTCTGCAGGTGTGATTGATTGGACTCATGCCTTTAGCTTGCCCACCACTAGGAACATATTGGGTACATAAACCACAAAGGGCTACTCCATCATTATGCAGCCCTAGTCAACTACAGGGACAGATTTTTGGACACTAAAGTGAGGTTCACTGGCAAGGAGTATGATGCCAGGGAGTTGTGGAGATGGGAATTTTTCCTTCATGGACAAGCTGGGACATTATTCCCATGGAATGACTTTGTTTATAAATGGAGCTACTCTTATTCTAGGGGACCCTGCTTACCCTTTGTTGCCATGGCTTATGAAACCATATCCTGATTTCAGAGCACCTAGCAACAGAAGGCTACCATTGTTGGAAACATATTGTATGTTTCTTACCTGAACTCTGCAGAGCTCTTGTATAAAATATCATGATCACTGAAATTGAGCACTAAGTACAATCTATTTTTTGTTTTAATTTTTGACAAGGGCAGAGTAACTGAATTTAATCTTCTTGTAATTTATTCTGAAAAATATATTTGAGCAATTTGGTAAAATAATCTGGCAGAGTTTCATTCTGTAACAAAATAATATTTGAACTTTTGAGTGTATGTGATATACATTTTGGTTCCTCCTTGGGACTAAAGGGTTGAGGCTTTTGGAAAAACAGAGCATCTGCCTTTACTTGAGGACAAGGCAGAAAGAAAATGGCGGGAAAAAGATTTAGTTAGCAAGTTTGTATAGGAGAGAATGAGGAGAAGAAAATACAGCCCATTGGCTTAAAAATCACTGATGGGCAGTGATGTAAAGGGGTGTGCCTCCTTGGCATGACATTGATGGTTGTAGTATGGAGCCTTGTATTGTATGTCTGTGGTTGAAAAGGGGTAAAAGTACTGGGGAAAGTTGTTAGGAATCTAGGAATTTCATCTGAGTAGATGTCTCACTGAAGGATGAGAAAACGCTACTTATAGTTATGTAATCAAGCGGTCCTTTTATTCTGGTATATAGTCACTGTGCCTGTAAATGACATCCCACTAGAAAGGAATATATGCTGAGGTTTATATAAGGGTATAGTGATAAGATAGAAGGAGACAAGCAGAAAACCTGGTGAAAGAAAGAAGTCTGCTACATATAGGATTTTGTGTATAATATGTGGCCTCCTGTTCTTCTCATTACAGAGCTTTGGTGCTATCTGTTGTTTACAGAAAGTCCTCCTGTACATACATACGTTGAATCCTAGAGCTGTTTTAAATGTTTATAATTGAACCAACTTTGTTCCCCCACAAAAAAGCCTTTTTTCAAAATGGAAACAATTTTTTTTAATGTTCCATTTTTTATATGTGTATCTTTTTACAAAATCAGAAAATAAAAAATTTAGCTGGGTTTTTTGGGGGGTGGTGGTGGTGGTGGTTTTTCCTTTCTACCCTGCTTTTTCTTTTGCTCCTCCTCTTTAGTAGCAAAATAGGATGAAAGAAAAACTGGGAGGAGAAGAAGGGTGGAAGATAGAGAAAAGAAGGGAACAAAAATCAGAAAAATAAATTGAAAAATGAAAATTTTCATGTCAGAAAATTTTGTTGCCAATTTTAATGACCAAAATATCATTCCATTATGAAACTAAGGGAACAGAAATGACAACTTGACAGATATGTGGTTGCAGAACTCTTTATGGGGTACCACAGTTATCTTTTGTGCTGATGATGAGCATGATGAAGTGAAAAATGGCTTTTTCAAGCCTCATATTTTGAGGTTTGGGCAGACATTTGTTAATGTTATGCTTATCACAGGGTGACCTTTAGAGTATGATGTATATTATATATGTTCACTAGCACATATGCAGAATCCCTGGGAGCTTCATACTATTTAATCCTTTTTTCCTTAGAGATAAAGAATCAGTATCTGATAACATTCTTGAACCCTGTGCTCACTTATTGTGAGCTATCTGCCTATTTGAAAATATTTAGCTTCTCATCGTATTGGTGGCTTTTGCACGCACACCCATTGTGTTCCTATGTGAATGTGTATCCTTTAACATGCAAGAAGTTGCAGCCTTAATTCTGAAATTTGAAAACATTGTGGGGTGAAATGAGGTGGTGAATTTGTGGCTGGAGAACAACGAGAGGTTGAATAAAACAATCCAAATATTAACTTTTCCTAACCACAAGCTCTATTAGATGTGGAATAATTTCCCTAGGCAAAATGGTAGAATGCCCATTACATAAGGGTGGGGTTTTCAAAGGATCCTAAATCAACTCCAGATGTAATTTGGGCATCTAACTCTCTTAGTCTCTTTGAAAATCGTAGCCTAAACCATTTAAAACTGGATTGGAGAAAAGCATTTATTATTCTGGACAGAGTAATATAAGAATTAATGAAAGCAATAGTTAAGTTACTAAAAAGGGAAGAATAATGGGATGTAATTAAGGAAGGGAATATATTGGTTGAATATCAGGAAAACAACAGAAAGTGAGATCTATTAACATATGGAATCTCTTTGGGAGGAGACTGGAAACCCAATCTCCAGGGACTGTTAAAACTAGAGTAGCCAAACATTAGTAAATGTACAGTCAGGAACAGTCCTGCAGTGGCTGGGGACCTAAATGTCTCTTCAAGCTCCAGATTCTGTGATAAATACTTCACTTGGAAAGGGCTTTGATGTAGGGAGGAAGGGAAGCAGATGTAGGTATAATCCTTCTTATTGATTACAATGTATTTCAGAAGAGCAAAGATTCAAGTGGCTTGGCAGCTGTTTCCAATTAGCTGATGACTTCTTTTGTAATCTGGTGGTGACTCTTTAATCCAGGAAAAGACGAGTATGGCTTATACTTCTAGCATTCAAAATGTAAATATTTGGGCAGAAGAAAAAATTATTATGCAGAACACCAATGCAGTAAGAGGGTGTAACATCCAACAGAGTTAAAGTAAAGATAATTATCTGTAAAATACTTTGTTTTTAGTAAAGACAGGCCTCACAAAAACAACCATGAACTACAAAACATGATCTTTTCCAGACCCTTAATACTCTAGTTTTTATTTATAAAATTCTACTCTATCCACTTCCGTGCTTTTTTTGTTGCTTGCTTTTGTTGTTTATATTTAACAATAATAGAAATACCTTGCTCTTATATATCACTTTTCATTGGTAGATCTCAAAGCACTTCACAGTCTTGAGTGTATTTCTCCTCAGAACACCTCATGATGAAGGAAGTATTATTATCCCCATTTTACAGATCAGGAACTGAGGTACAGAGATGCCAAGGTTACATAGGAAGTCTGGGGCAGAATAGGATGGAGCACAGAACATTGTATGTATGTCTACTGGGAACTACCTTAATCTTGAAAACATTTTTCTTTATTCTTCCAGTATTTTCAAAACTGGAGTAACTTGTTTTGTTTACACTAATAATTTGGATGTTAATGCAGTTGGTTAGACTCTTAAAAATGAGGGGAAAAGTGACTGGGGAAGGATGGGTCTCATCAACAGCCAGGAGAAGAAAATTCCAACAGTGCTAAGATATTGTAAAAGATTGGGTTGGCAACTAGCCACAGAAGTTTGACTCAGTGAAAAAGGAGAACGAGCTGATTTTTTCACTTAAAACAGCAAGAAAATTAAAAGATTTTACAGTATGATACTAAGATGGGACACCTTTAACATCAGTTTCTCAGAAAAGGCACTCCACAAAAAATATTTTGCATTTGGAGTACTCAGTTTCTTTTGTGAAAATGCCATGTGTGTAAAAAGTCATATTAGTTGAGTATCTGAGAGGCAAAAAGATTAGACTGGCCACTGGAAAAAAATTAAATACATAAGTCTTTCTGATACTACGCAGTTTAGTTATCTTGACTTGCATAATGCGAAGAGTTACAAATCGTTTCAGTCTTTTGTACATTAATGACTTTACCAGTTTCTGGTTTTTGTGGGTAGCTGCCTTTATTAGGTAGTGGATGTACCGTCTTTTTCTATTTCACATATTTATTAAACTGCCCTTGTACTGGATATTAAATAAGGAATTTAAAGTGTTGACAATCTTCTTGGCACACAGTGCAACCTTTAACAGACCATAAAGTGAGATGAGGAAATAACTTAAATTAATTTATCATCTTTTCTGCCTAAAAGCGAAATCTGACCTTTGTGTCAGGACCTGTGTTTTCATTTGCAAAAAGATAACGTTTTTAAGAGAGAATTTTCCCTCTCACTAATACTTATGCAATACCAACACCATTCACATATGGAAATTTTATACTTTGCACTTAATTTTTAAAAATCCCTGAATTTTATAATTTATAATAGGGATAAAAATTTCCATGGTTTCTGTCTCCATAGATTTATATCTATATTTTTGAGGGATGAGAGAAACTAGCTTAAAAGAAAGATAACAGCTGGCAGGAAATGCATTGTAATATTTTAATTCAATAATTTAAACTGTTTATAATCATCTCTGGGTATTAAATTAAATGGAAACATTTGTGTAATGTCTCTTGATTGTATATCCATTGACTAGAATAGTTGCATTATTTTTCCTACTGAAGTTGTAACACTATGGCAGTTGTTTATTTTTATTATGAAGTAGAAAGATGTGAAAATTGCTGAATGCAGATTTGTATGATACCCAACTGCATCCAGTATTGTTATATTGTAACTTTCAGAAAACACCAACACCAAAAGCTATGGTTAATAATGAGTTCAAAGGTTCATTATAACCCCTTCTCAGTTGCTTATAAGATGCGCAAACAAATTCCTTTTGAGCTAAAATTTTCCATGCTCAGCTCTACAGGAGGAGAAATACTATTCAAGTTTCCATAAAATCCCTTCAAGTCATTTGTGGAGTTTTTGAGATTTAAAAGAATATTAAGGCCATTGCAGAGAAACTAAATTAATTCTTTAGTCAGTCTTCATGGTTGAGTATGTGAGGGAGATTTCCCATACCTGAGCCATTCTTTTTAGGTGACAAATACCTGTGTTAGTATTTAAAAATAGCCTCTTCTCTAGGCTGATGCTGATTAAAGTATTTTGGATGAGCTGATTCTGAGTAAAGTATTTTGGTTATCAGATAACAGATCAGGAAGATACCACATGACCTGATCCAAAGCCCCACTGAAGTCGGTGGAAAGACTTCCATTGACTTCAGTGGGCTGTAGATCAAGCCCATAGTGAGTCAGTGTCATAGTGGGGATTGAATGCCACACTGCTGCTCTAGACCAGTGGTTCTCAACCTTTCCAGACTAATGTAGCCCTTTCAGGAGTCTGTTTTGTCTTGCATACCCCCAGGTTTCACCTCACTTAAAAACTACTTGCTTACAAAATCAGACCTAAAAATACAAAAGTATCATAGATTATTAGGGTTGGAAAGGACCTCAGGAGATCATCTAGTCCAACCCCCTGCTCAAAGCAGGACCAATTCCTGAATCCCTAAATGCCCCCCTCAAGGATTGAACCCACAACCCTGGATTTAGCAGGCCAATGCTCAAACCACATAGCTATCCCTCCTCTCAATACATCACAGCACACTAGTACTGAAACATTGCTTGCTTTCTGATTTTGTCTGTATGAGATTTTAGTTTGTACTGACTTTGCTAGTGCTTTTTATGTAGCCTGCTGTAAAACTAGGCAAATATACAGATCATTGATCTACCCCCTGGAAGACTTCTGTGTACCCCCAGGTGTACACGTACCACTTGTTGAGAACAACTGCCCTAGACATTAGACTGCTGTCTCTCTGGCCAGCTAACCTTGGCCAAGACTACATCCTGTCACTTAAAATAGCAGCACCTCAACACAAGGTAAGTCTGATTCTGTAGCATATCTGTGGTTAAATACAATAAAAACCTGAGACATTTTCAACTTAGTGCAGCTTTGGGGGAATATTCCCTTACTTTTTGAATGCTTTTATTTTATTCTGAGGCATTCTTTAGAACACAGAAATTGAGGGGGAAAAGTAAATGTAGGAAACTAACAGTAAATGTTCTTCTGAACTGTGTGTGCTACTCTCCAGTGTCGTGAATACAGATAAAATTGTAACAAGTATTGGAGAGACAAACTTGTACGCGTATTGGATTTTTTTTTCATTTTCATATATGTATAAAAAAAGCGGATGTCACATTAGAGTTAATGTGTAAGAGTTAATGTGCAAAACCAGAGCAACGAAAATAATTGTGAAGACTAAGTGAAACTTTACTGCATTTAAGACACATACAAAATGGGTATAATATACACAATAGGCTTCAGTCCTTTGTAGGGAAAATTTTGCACACAAGTCTACATTATAGAGGGACATTTCAGTCATTTTAGTGCTATTCAAGTGAAAAGTTAAATGATTTAAATGACACTTGAGTTCCTCATCCTGCAAGTGATATTTCACTTTTCAGTAGCCCTGTCAAAGTCTTCAGTATAAATCCTTATTTCCAGGGGTTAGAAGCAGCTGACCCTGTGATAAAGTTAGAGAGATTTGGGTTAAATGCTACTTTTGTATGGAGATGCTAGATTAGCTTTAGATAAGCAAAAATTTTTCATTTCTAAGGTTTTGACTTGACATAAGTGTATAATATATATCCTCCAACTCATGATGCTAAGACAGTTATCTCACATTAAGAATCTAAATATTATATGTGCATATGTATCACACATACATGTATAATGTGCTTTTTTATTTTATATACATATCATGCACAAAAAAATTAAGATTGCAAAGTGCCAGAATTAAGGATTAATGGTGCATGGATTCACCTTTGTTTTTCATCATGTTCTTAAACCAGACATTAAGAACGTTGAATGTATTGGACGGTGTGACATTGGATGATCAGGGATAAGGTCCTTAGATTATGCAGGTGACATTGTGCAACTGGCAGACATATTTGAATTAATTATAATATTCTTCACTACCTTAGAAAATTTGTATAGTTGACTTGCACTTACAATGAGTGCCAAGATGATGAAGTGATTGCATCTTGGAAAAGGGACAATAGATAAAGTGTTGAAATGTAGCAGTGATAAAGCTGAAGAACAAGTAGAATCTTATGTGTACATCGGAAGCTTGATCAGTGCTGACAGTTCCATCAAGGATGAGGTTAACAGCAGATGTGCCTTAGCCACAAGTGCTGGATCAAAATTGATGAAATTATGGACTGATAAAAACATTGTTTGTACAAAATGAAAATGTCTCAAACCAGTGTACTGACAGTATTTATTTCTCTGTGGTGTGGAAGCACTGCCTTAAATCAGACAGATATCAGATAACTGAAGGCAGTAAAGATTCATAGACTCTAGGACTGGAAGAGACCTCGAGAGCTCATCGAGTCCAGTCCCCTGACTTCATGGCAGGACCAAATACTGTCTAGACCATCCCTGATAGACATTTATCTAACCTACTCTTAAATATCTCCAGAGATGGAGATTCCACAGCCTCCCTAGGGAGTTTATTCCAGTGTTTAACCACCCTGACAGTTAGGAACTTTTCCCTAATGTCCAACCTAAACTTCCCTTGCTGCAGTTTAAGCCCATTGCTTCTTGTTCTATCCTTAGAGGCTAAGATGAGCAAGTTTTCTCCCACCTCCTTATGACACCCTTTTAGATACCTGAAAACTGCTATCATGTCCCCTCTGTCTTCTCTTTTCCAAACTAAACAAACCCAATTCTTTCAGCCTTCCTTCATAGGTCATGTTCTCTAGACCTTTAATCATTCTTGTTGCTTTTCTCTGGACCTTCTCCAATTTCTCCACATCTTTCTTGAAATGCGGTGTCCAAAACTGGACACAATACTCCAGCTGAGGCCTGACCAGCGCAGAGTAGAGCGGAAGAATGACTTCTTGTGTCTTGCTCACAACACACGTGTTAATGCATCCCAGAATCACATTTACTTTTTTTGCAACAACATCACACTGTTGACTCATATTTAGCTTGTGGTGCACTATAACCCCTAGCTCCCTTTCCGCCATACTCCTTTCTAGACAGTCTCTTCCCATTCTGTATGTGTGAAACTGATTGTTCCTTCCTAAGTGGAGCACTTTGCATTTGTCTTTATTAAAGTTCATCCTATTTACCTCAGACCATTTCTCCAATTTATCCCGATCATTTTGAATTTTGACCCTATCCTCCAAAGAGCAGTTGCAATCCTTCCCAGTTTGGTATCATCTGCAAACTTAATAAGCATACTTCCTATGCCAATATCTAAGTCGTTGATGAAGATATTGAACAGAGCCGGTCCCAAAACAGACCCCTGTGGAACCTCACTCATTATACCTTTCCAGCAGGATTGGGAACCATTAATAACTACTCTCTGAGTACAGTTATCCAACCAATTATGCACCCACCTTATTGTAGCCCCATCTAAGTTGTATTTGCTTAGTTTATCGATAAGAATATCATGCGAGATCATATCAAATGCCTTACTAAAGTCTAGGTATACCACATCCACCGCTTCTCCCTTATCCACAAGACTCATTATCCTATCAAAGAAAGCTATCAGATTAGTTTAACATGATTTGTTCTTTACAAATCTATGCTGGCAATTCCCTATCACCTTACCACCTTCCAAGTGTTTGCAGATGATTTCCTTAATTACTTGCTCCATTATCTTCCCTGGCACGGAAGTTAAACTAACTAGTCAGTGGTTTCCTGGGTTGTTTTTATTTCCCTTTTTGTAGATGGGCATTTTGTTTGCCCTTTTCCAGTTTTCTGGAATCTCACTTGTCTCCCATGATTTTCCAAAGATATTAGTTAGAGGCTCAGATACCTCCTCTATTAGCTCCTTGAGTATTCTAGGATGCATTTCATCAGGCCCTGATGACTTGCAGGCATCTAACTTTTCTAAGAGATTTTTAACTTGTTCTTTTTTTATTTTTACCTCCCTCCCATGAGCATTCACTATGTTAGGCATTCCTTCAGACTTCTCGGTAAAGACTGAAACAAATAAGTCATTAAGCATCTCTGCCATTTCCAAGTTTCCTGTTACTGTTTCTCCCTCTGTACTGAGCAGTGGGCCTACCCTGTCTTTGGTCTTCCTCTTGCTTCTAATGTATTGATAAAAAGTCGTCTTCTTTCCCTTTATTCCTGTAGCTAGTTTGAGCTCATTTTGCGCCTTTGCCTTTCTAATCTTGCTTCTGCATTCCTGTGCTGTTTGCCTATATTCATCCTTTGTAATTTGTTGAAAGATGGCAGGTGTAAAGTGGAATGATTTTAACACAGATGAAGGTGTTAAGAGAGCAGGATATGAAATCAGCGTATGGGATTAGCTGCAATTAAAATTATGATGGTGTGGACACTGTAGTAGACAAACAGATGATAAGATGCCAAACAAATAACAGAAGCACCTCCAAACTCAGTCCGGCCTAGAGGCTGATGACTGACTGGATAGTGAGACATTGTACACAGGGACATGACCAGACTTGGTTTAGTGAAGGAACAAGCTGTGGACAAGAAAGAGTGGCAACACTGTACTGCTCCTCGAGTCTGGAAATATGCTCTGAGATGAAAAGAGGAAGAATTAAGGATGCCTGTGCAAATTTAATTCGGACACTTGTGCATATGCATTATGATACAGTCTTTAATCACATGACCAGATACTATTTTTTTCTATTCTACCTCAGCCTCATTTATTGGATGGGATAGATGGTACTCAGTGAGCAGCTATTCAATATTTTGTTTTATCATCATTGAACAATGTGTGGCCCTAGGCGCAGGAACGGCTCCAGGCACCCGTGCACCAAGCGCGTGCCTAGGGCGGCAAGCTGCGGGGGGCGGCCTACCAGTCACTGTGAGGGCAGCAGTCAGGCTGCCTTCGGCAGCTATGCCGAAGGCACGGGACCGGCGGACCTCCCGCAGGAATGCCGCCGAATCCGTGTTACCAGCGGATCTCCCACAGGCATGCCATCGAAAGCTGCCTGACTGCCGTGCTTGGGACGGCAAAATACATAGAGCCACCCCTGCCTAGGCCTTATTTATTGCAAACTATTGAAACCTTGTTCTGAATACAGTATTCTTAATTTCCTTATGGGCTTTTCTGTTGTGCTTATCACAATAGTATCCGAATGCTTCTCATACATTAATTAATTTTCACAACATCACTCTGAACCAAGGGGGTGATATTATCCCCATTTTACAGGTGAAAAGCTGAGGCACAGAGATTAAGGTAAAAAATGTCCACTAATTTTGGGTCCCAGTTTGAAATTCCTAGAATCTGATTTTTCAGAATATTTAGCATTACATAACACTTTATATATTCAAGCACTGCTCACATTGACTTTGGTTGCATCTGTGAATGCTGAGCACTTGTGCAGACCAGCTCCTATAGTCTCAAGTTGGGCACCCAGAAAATGAGGAGCACACAATCACTAATCACATGTGAAAAGTTTGGCTTATACAATTTGCTTAGTATTATGCAGGAACTCTGTGCCAGAAACAGAGCTAGAATTCAGTTCTCCAGGGCAGGGCAGTTAGCTGTCTTATCCATGAGACTATCCCAGGGGTCGGGAACCTTTCAGAAGTCGTGTGCTGAGTGTTCATTTATTCACTCTTGTCATAAACAGATAAGTAAGAGTTAATAGAACAGAAGTGCTTCATATCTCTTTGCTGGAAAGGGTTAACAAGAACAGTGAGCCTGGCTGTCACCTGACCAGAGGACCAGTCAGAGGACAGGATACTTTCAAATCTTATGGGAGGGAAGTTTTTGTGTTGTGCTGTTAGTGTTTGGTTGTTGTTCACTCTGGGGGCTCAGAGGGAGCAGATGTGCAACCAGGTTTCTCTCCAATACAGGCTCTTATAAGTTCAGACTAGTGAGTACTAGGTAGATAAAACGAGTTAGGCTTATGGTTGTTTTCTTTATTTGCAAATGTGCATTTGGTTGGAAGGAGTTCAAATGTGTATTTGGCTGGAAGGGGTTCAAATTTATATTTTGCTGAAAGGATTTTAATCTGTACTTGAATACTTAGGCTGGGAGAGTATTCCCAGTGTCTATAGCTGAAAGACCCTTTACCTATTCCATCTTAAATTTACAAAGATAATTTTCACTGTTTTTTCTCTCTTTAATTAAAAGCTTTTCTTGTTTAAGAACCTGATTGTTTTTTATTCTGGTGAGACCCCAGGGGACTGGGTCTGGATTCACTAGGGAATTGGTGGGGAGAAAGGAGAAAAGGGGGAGAGAGAGGCTAATTTCTCTCTGTGTCAGGATTACTTTCTCTCTCAGGAAGAGTCTGTGAGGGGGGAAAGAGAAGGAGGGAGGAAGGTGAATTGTCCTCTCTGTTTTGTGATTCAAGGAGTTTGAATCACAGTGATCTTCCAGGGTAACCCAGGGAGGGGAAGCCTGGGAGAGGCAACGGTGAGGGAAAGGGTTTATTTTCCTTGTGTTAAGATCCAGAGGGTCTGGGTCTTAGGGGTCCCCGGGCTAGGTTTTGGGGGGACCAGAGTGTACCAGGCACTGGAATTCCTGGTTGGTGGCAGCGCTACGGGTACTAAGCTGGTAATTGAGCTTAGAGGAATTCATGCTAGTGCCCCATCTTTTGGACGCTAAGGTTCAGAGTGGGGAATTGTACCGTGACAACTCTAATTTAAGTTTCCTAGTGCAAGTGATACATTTTAATGTTTTTAGAAGGTCTCTTTCTATAAGTCTATAATATATAACTAAACTATTGTTGTCATAAACGGATAGTTAAGAGTTAATGGAACTTCATATTGCTTTTGCCTGTAAAGGGTTAACAAGATCAGTGAGCCAGGCTGTCACCTGACCAGAGGACCAATCAGGGGACAGGATACTTTCAAACCTTGAGGGAGGGAAGTTTGTGTGTGTGCTGTTAGTTTTTGGTGGTTGTTCACTCTGGGGGCTCAGAGGGACCAGACGTGCAACCAGGTTTCTCTCCAATCTCTCCGATACAGGCTCTTATAAGTTCAGAATAGTGAGTACTAGGTAGATAAAGCGAGTTAGGCTTATGTTTGTTTTCTTTACTTGCAAATGTGTATTTGGCTGGGAGGAGTTCAAATGTGTATTTGGCTGAAAGGATTTTAATTTGTACTTGTATACTTAGGCTGGGAGGGTATTCCCAGTGTCTATAGCTGAAAGACCTTGTACATATTCCATCTTAAATTTACAAAGATAATTTTCACTGTTTTTTCTCTCTTTAATTAAAAGCTTTTCTTGTTTAAGAACCTGATTGTTTTTTTTATTCTGGTGTGAGACCCCAGGGGACGGGGTCTGGATTCACCAGGGAATTGGTGGGGAGAAAGGAGGGAAGGGGGAGAGAGAGGTTAATTTCTCTCTGTGTTAGATTACTTTCTCTCTCAGGAAGAGTCTGGGAGGGGGAAAGAGAAGGAGGGGGAAAGGTGAATTTTCCTTTCCGTTTAAAGATTCAAGGAGTTTGAATCACAGTGATCTTCCAGGGTAACCCAGGGAGGGGAAGCCTGGGAGAGGCAACGGTGAGGGAAAGGGTTTACTTTCCTTGTGGTAAGATCCAGAGGGCCTGGGTCTTGGGGTTCCCTGGGCAAGGTTTTGGGGGGACCAGAGTGTACCAGGCACTGGAATTCCTGGTTGGTGGCAATGCTACAGGTTCTAAGCTGGTAATTAAGCTTAGAGGAATTCATGCTGGTACCCCATCTTTTGGACGCTAAGGTCCGGAGTGGGGATTTATACCATGACAAATGTATGTAAAGTAAATAAGGTTTAAGTAGCTTCATTTAAAATTCAATTAAAATGCATAGCTCCCTGGACCGGTAGCCAGGACCCGGGCAGTGTGAGTGCCACTGAAAATCAGCTCGTGTGCCGGCTTTGGCACGCGTGCCACAGGTTGCCTACTCCAGGACTATCCTATCTCTTCCTGAATCCCTGCCTTATTCACTACACACCTTCCAATTTCTGCAATAAATGAGACAGGAGTACATCAGACAACAGCTTCTGGAGAGCAGGTACATCCTGTGTACTGAAGGAGGCCGATGTCAAATAGTTATATGATCATCATGTAATTAAAGACTGTATCATAATGCATACTCATAAGGGGAATTGAATTAAGGTTGCTTGGACAACCTTAATTCTGGCATTTCTTGTCTTTTGAGTGCTTGACTTTGCAATCCAGTCATAGTTTTTCCCTTCCTCCTCCTCTAATTGCAGTCTCACTAGGCTCCTCATTCCTATCTACTCCTTTTTTTCCCTCTCTTCCCCCCTGGACTGGCATTTGTCCCTTCTGCATTTGAATCACACATCTTCCTCTTTTACACACTGCCTGAGGTTGGGGGAGGGAAGGTAGAGGTGGGGGAGGGAAGGTAGAGGGAGAGCGCAGGAGAGACTGGCTCCCTGCTATAAGTTCCAGTCGCCAGCCTGACCCCTAAAGCAGCAAGAGCAGCAATCACAGGAAAAGTTTGCTTTGCTCCATATCCCTCTTAGGCTGGCACACGACCACTTGCTCTGTTGGGATGGCACATGTGTTGTCTGTTCAGTATTGTGAGCTGAGATGTGTTGGTGCATGTTCAGTGAGGGTGGAATTGTCAGAGGTTTTTAGCTGCTAAATTCTATTATTTTTTTTCTAGAGTCTTATAACATGGGTAAATTTGGGCAGATTTTTATAGGAACATCAAAAGGCAAATCCCCGACACAAAGACCACTCTCCTGTCGAATTTCAAGTGCTTTCTCCAAAGTATGGGTGTGCAAGAGCTTTTCTGAAAAAAGATTTCTTTTAACATTGCAAAACAATGTATTTTTCTTTAGCCTTGTTCTCGGAAATAGTTCAGCAGTTTTGGCTGAAATAATAAAAAAGTTTGAGGCAGACATTTGGCATGGAAAATTTCAGCCCAAGTGGTTAGTTAGCAACTGAAAATATGGTCTGACATGGGAAGTTTCAGGATACATCAATAAGAGGCATTGCTGCCAGCCTCATCTATAATGCAGTATACTTTGAGGTGGGTGCCAGGCAGTACATGCTGCAGCTGAAGGCTGAATTCCAGCTTCCATTCTCTCTCCTTCCAAACTCAGAATTTTCTCCAACAAATTCATATGGTGATGACCAGTATTAACTTGGTCATAGCACAAAGTTGATTTTTTTTTGTTAATTTATGTATTGCATTGTTTGTTATTGGAGAGTGAAAAGGTGCAGTGTCATTAGAAATTCTGTGCCAAGATAACTAAAACCCTGAATCAGTACTTCTGGACCATTCTGGGAATGACTTCCTGAGCTGAGGGTAACTGGGAAAAGCCCAAGGCTTCTTGTTAGCCTTGAGGTGACCAGTTACCACTAAAGCCATGAGAGGGCTCTCTGTGCAGACACACAAGCTGCCCTGTTCATATTATTTTAGTTTGGTTTGTTCTTTATTATTTGTTTTGTAGTTTAGAGAATGTTAGACTACAGGGATTGTGACTAGAAACTTGACTGGTTTGTTGTGTTGATTCCACCAGAAATAAAGCTCTTTAAATAATCGTGAAGTCTCTCCTGATTTTCAGTCCAGCTACATCAACTCTAGCACAGCCACAACTTATTTTGTAGATCTCATTGAGACTTAAAATTGAGCCCACTTCCCTAAGAAACTCTTACGTGCTCCTTTGCTGCAATCTTTGCCATTTAAAGGTATCTACCATGTTAATTAAAGACAAACTTTGTCAACAAATGAGTCAATTTCCTAGTGGATATGGGGCTTGAGGGACTATACAATATAGTATATTATTCTTCTAACTGTTCATAACTCTTCCATTTATAATTTCCATCTTGAGGGAATCTGCTGAACTATCCTTTATTTTGTCATAGTTTATTTCTTTAATATTGTCTGAGTTGTATCTTGGAGATAGTTGTAAAGAGAACTCTAAAAAATCTTTGACTGCATCATCTTTAAAGGTATATACTTTCGATACCAGATTTCAGGGAGAGGATATTTAAAGGGCACAGCACATAATTGACATTGCTCCACTAGAACAAAGCCAAAAGGTAATCTGTCACATTTAGGGAAATCATTGTCTCAGTTCAAGGTATCCAGACATCTCATCTGCTAGCCTCGTAGCCTCTGTGCACAGGTCTGCGAAAATCGGAAATCTTGTGGGAGCCTGTCTTGAATAATTTGAGACTAAAAAGGCAAAAACAATTATCCAAATTTTTAGCATGTTTTAGTCTCTAAGCTTTTTGAGACCCACCCCTCACATAAGGTAGGTTGTACTGCATAAAAAGTCAGTTTGTTAGATAATGTTGAAACAATTTCTGCTTTTCTTTTAATGTTATGAAAAGAAGCTGTTTCCTAGCATTTTCAGTACACATATGTGCACTTGTAATGTATGAATTTTTGAAAGGCCACTGATCATTTAAAGAGTTTTTTCAGATGATTGCTAATCAGAGTCTAGCTTCCTGAATACCAGACAAACTGAGTGAAAACATAGTAACTGAGTCAGTTTGTTGTTTCATTTCCAAGGCGCATTTGTAGATGCATATTAATCCTCAGAAGAAGCCTGTGTTCATTGCAAAAGGAATGATTTACTCAGATCAAATAATGAGGTAATCCTTATGAGAATGATGACTTGACAAAATTTTGGCTTTCAGGTTAGAATTTTTTTTTTAATTGTACTAGGCATTTCTAAAACTACTATGAAATCTTTCTGTTCAAGAAAAAAACTACACAGTTAAAAGATTTATAGTTAAAAATAAATACCAAATTTCTAAGTTTCCATGTTAATTTCTTATGACAGAACTAGTCATAGGAATTTAGGCCTTGGTCCTGTAATTAGAGCCAGTTGGTACACGGTACATGTAGATCAAGTTGAAGGATCATGGTCAAAGTCTGTAGTAGTTTTGAAGCTTAAAACTCAATTTTATTTTGCAAGAGTCTTACTCTGAGTTAAATTGTTTAACTGTCCAGTGGAAGTTACAATAGAACATAACAGTGCTTTTTTAAAAAAAGCGATTGTTGCTTGGATTTAATGTTTTTCTTTCTGAAATAATAAAGGATTTCTTCTTTATTTTCTCTCTCTCTTGTTTTTTTGTGACAGCATGCATAACAGCTTATCAGAATCAGAATATCACTAGTTTCCACAGGCGTACTGTGTATGACTATGACTTTGTCCTAATGGGATTAAATTAAATGCATGTGTAGCTGCATTGTCTGCCATTTAAGGTTGGTGTACATTAAAGGTTTATTTTCAAAAGTAAAATGTAAATAGTTGTTTGTAAATAAATGTTTCAATGTATGTTAGTTTATACAATGAAATAAGTACATGGTACATTTTTTAATTAGCATAGAAACTTCATAGGGAATAGTACAATAGTTGTTTGAGCATTATAAGATTCCTTATGTTCCAGTCCTAATGCAAATATATGACTTAAATCTTCAGAGGGAAACCCTTCCTTGTGTTTCTTTACTAATTGTTTCCGTCCCTTATTTGTCTTACAAAGATGGTTGTTCTACTGAGTGATTAATTACAAGTTAAGTGCAGTAGAATACCTGTGAATCCAGTTTACTATTTTACTTTTTTCTTTGCTGACTCAAAGTGAGAGAGAGGCTTTGAAAAAAGTCATCATGTTTTGCATTATCCTGCTACTATTGTATATAATTACTTTTTATCTGTTTGAAAACCAAATTTGGGATGTCCTTAACTTTTAAACAATAAATAACAGTTTACGTTCATACTTTCCATCAAGCTGTGACTTTGTAGCATTACCTAAATGCTGTGAATCATAAATTGAGTATGTTGGGCCTTAAATTCTACTCTCTCTGTGTGTGTGAGATTATATAGTCTGTAACTTGAAATACAGTACTCTTAAGAAACTGGATAGTTCAGGTGACTGCTAATGGGATATAGAAATTTTCACCACCAAGCTGCAAGTTTTAATGCAACCCAGCTGCCGGTCTGGGTTTCCATCCGCCAGCCCTGCTCAGCCTACTGCCGGCCCGTGGTTCTGACCATCCAGGCAGGCAGTGGGCTGAGCGGGGCCGGCGGCCAGGACCCCGGCTGGCAGCTGGGTTGCATTAAAACTAAAAATCAGCTTGCATGCTGCCTTCGGCACACGTGCCACAGGTTACCGACCCATGGTCTAAGGGCTGTTCAGAGGCTGTATGAAATAAGTTATGCCTCAAAATAGTTCCTTTTAAGTAAGCGTCTACATCACATAAAGCACCACCCTACTGTTGCCACTGATAGGCACTCTATCTTACTAGCAGTCAGACTTAAAACAGCAATTGAAAGAGCATAAAGGATAAACTACCTTTTTACCCCTAAGAGATAGTTACTGTAGATGGTTTTTTATATTTAAAAAAAGTAGTTGCAAATCTGGGGCTTATTCTGTGATTCTAGAGCAACACAAGATGAAATTCAGGTTTGATTTCAAGAGTCTCTTGCTCTTCACTGTGGTGTTTGCTTTTAACTGCTTTTAAAGAAGCTTTTAGGTTGCCTTATAATTTGGTCCTGTGTTGAGATTAGACTGACTGACTAGCCTGTGATTTCTGTAACCTTCCCTTTTTCACCTCTCCTGAATTTCTTTTATAGAGGGACCTATGTCTGCTGCGCTTTTATCACATCCCACTGTGTGACCTTCTTAGCCCCATATCACCTCTACACAGGACCGGCGCTAGGGGTTTGAGCGCCCTAGGTGGACGGCAATTTCGCCGCCCTGCACGCTGGTCCTGCGGCTCCAGTGGAGCTGCCGCAGTGGTGCCTGCGGAGGGTCCAGTGCTCCGCGGCTCCGGTGGAGCTGCCGCAGTGGTGCCTGCGGGCGGTCCATTGGAGCCGCGCGAGCAGCCGACCATCCGCAGGCACAACTGCGGCAGCTCCACCGGAGCCGCGGAGCACTGGACCCTCCGCAGGCACCACTGCTGCAGCTCCACCGGAGCCACCTGCCACCCCCTCCAGCAAAACGGCGCCCACCATTTATTCTGGCGCCTTAGGTGATTGCCAAGGCTGCCTAAATGGTAGCGCCGGCCCTGCCTCTACACAGGAGACTGAAACAACTAACTTCATTCCCAAAGCTTCCAGTACTGAAATGAAATGTCCATGTATTGCTGTCCCTATGAGCCCATCCAAAATTTAGAGAATTCTAATCAGGTCACAGTCATTTGCAATCACTTGTAATTTAAAAGTTGTCAACCATTTCCTCCCTATTGATGTATGTATACCAGTTCTAAAATAGCGTTTACTTCTCCTATGGGTTTTTCTGTTTTTGTTTGTTTGTTTTTTAAATCCTTTTCTGGGCTACTTCTCTTAACAGATATTTCTCAGGGGTAAAACCCCTCTAATTATTAGTGCCTGTAGTTTTGACATTTTTTGATATTTGCTCAGGAGTAATTTTTCTTTTATATCTTGATTCAGTGGCACAGGGTACATATATGATTTCCCCATTTCTATTCCTTGCTTCTTGTATAGTCAGATAAAAAGCATTGTCCAGATTCAGTGCCTGGATTCCACTGATTGTGAGCTCGTGTGTGGGAAAGCCCACACAGAATGGAGGTGGAGTGCGGCAAAGTGTGCAGAGCAATCATAGGCACCTGTGAGATGGGGTAATTTGGTGTGACCAGTCTCCATCAGCATGCTCACTTGGAGTCCTGTCTGGAGTTTAATCCTGCCCTCCTGTGATGAACAGTGTGAGAGGTGCTATCACCTGATTACTCCAGAGGATGAATCCATCTCCACTCATATACAGTTGCCACAGCTAGTGCATGGATACAAATTGCACACCCCTGCACCTTCTGGAGTGTATCAAGCCCTTTCATTTCTGCTGATTCTTTCCACCCTCCTTAAACTTTGTTTAAATAACATTAGGCAGCAGCTGATCTTCTCTCATATCTCCTGCTTTTTACAGGTTCTTATCACCTTCAGTGTTAGCAATCCAATTGCGTCCTTTGTTCCATAGTGTCTGCCTAACAGCAGCTCATTCCTATTCCCTTTCTTGGAATTTTTTATATCTACTTTTGTATAAAGACATGGACATTTTACTGATCTTTCCTTCCTTACCACTCTCAGAACTTCATCAGATTTATTTTTAGTATTCTCCCTTATCTTTTCCTTGCACTCACCAGTGGTTTAATTGCTTTTTGCTCATTGTTTCTTTTTATGGCTTCCTGTGAAAGACTCTTTAATAATTTAATTTAACAGAAAAAAGTTTGAAAACAAGAAACTTTTTTATTAAGTATAATCAAGACCAACATTTCTGTATAAAATTTCAAACTTGTAAATATGCTTGTCCATCTTTCATTGTCCCGTTTTATTTTTTTTTTTAATGGTAGAATTTGTTTTTTTAAGTACTTCTGTGTCCCTTCCAACCCTCTTCAGTTGTTTTAGCCATTCAGGAAAAATCAAATCAAACAAGAGTATACCTAAGGATAAGGATCTGGAGAAAAAAAAATCTTACTCCTCTGCCTCTCCACAACCGCCAGTGTCAATGCACCCTGCTCCTACAGCAGGTCAGCAAGTTTAATGGGACTGTTGGGAGCCAGATCAGATCCAGACCAGAAACCACCTCGCCCCATTCCATTGTATAGACCATAACATTGGACAGATCGGTGCTAGAGATCATCATCCATGGCTCCCTATTTGGTTGCACTCTTCACCCCATGGCAACCCATCTTCCCTGTCCCTCACCAAGGACCCTTCTCAAGAGAATCTGTTATAGGCAGAAGTGGCCTCCTGGCTTTGTCTAGGAGCCACCGAACAGGTACCAGTGGAATTCAGGGGAAGAGACTTCTATTCCTAGTATTTCCTGAAAAAGAAAGGGGGCCTTCCGCCTATCCTAGACCTGTGAAGACTCAACAGTCATCTCAGGTTCAAGATGTTAATGCTTTCCTACATCGTTCTATTTCTTCAAGCCCAAGACTTGATTGATGGCTCTTGACTTGCAGGATGCTTCTTTCCATATAGCAATCTGTCTGGCTCACAGGAAGAACCTAAGATTCACAGTGGGACCGAAAAGTTACCAATACATGTACTGTCCTTTGGAGTTTCCATGGCACTAAGAATGTTCACCAAATGCCTGGAAATGGCAGCTGTGCATTTAAGGGAGAAAGGGAATTCACATGTACTCATACTTGGATAACTGGCTGATCAGGTCCCAGGAGGAGATTGTGGCAGCCCTGGGGTGCGTCCTTTCCCTGTTCTACCAAGTAAGACTCATTGTGAAGTATGAGGAACAGTCTCTTACACCATTGCAGGTGATAGAGTTCATGGGAGCCATGATTAACTCTTGATCAGTGAGAGCTTACCTACCATAGGTGTCTCCAGTCAGCTGCAAAGGACCTAAAATCAAATCGGTCAGCAATGGTTCATACATGTCTGGGGCTACTAGGCAATATGTTGGCACTTATGTCATGTTGCTGCCTGCCAGATGTCATCCCTACAACTTTGATTGAGCTGATGAACTTCCCCTCTAGACAGCATATGAACAAGAGAGTCACTGTCCTGCCCTGGTCCTATGAGAACTCACTTGGTGGCTGGACCTGGAGAATATTTAAAAGGAGGCCCTTGGCCTACTCCCCATGATGATGCTCATCATGCATCTTGGGCATAAAATTGAGATGCCCACTCTGAACCACCTACAGAGGCAAGTTATCTGGTCCCAGGATTATGCTACGTATTAATGTCCTGGAGCTCAGGACCATCTGGCTGTTCAAAGTGCACTGATAACAAGCAAGAAAGTGCGTGGTTAGCACTTCTCTGCGCCCGCTGTCACGCGTGAGCCAGGTGTAACCTCATTGGGTCTGCATCTTCCAAAGATGAGCAACAATTGGGAAAAGTAAACAATTAGCACTTACTGTGAAAAAGTGAATTAGAATACTTTTCTTTTAATAGCTTAAATTGTTTTTAACACAGATAAGGATGTTTTCTCTACTCTGTTGTCAGCTGGAGTCCCCTTGTTATAAAATTTTGTTCAGAAGTAGCCCAAACTGATGATCTCCCAGGTTGTGTGCTAAAGCTATTTATTTGACAAGGTTTGGGGGGAAGTTAAGATGTGTTCCTGGTGTGTATGTGAAAGTAGCTTTCCTGATGCTTTGATTTATTGGCTGGCTGAGTTAATTTGTTACTTGTAGAAGGATATTTAATGTTGCAAGATGGTTACCTTAAGTTGTTGTAGGTTTAATTAACTGATGAAAAACTTCGCTTCTTTTATGTGAACATTTTTATAGTTTAACTCTAATAAATTAATAATGAAATTAAATACTCTGACAGTGTCCTAATCTCTTCTCAGCTCTAATTAAAAATCAATAATAAATCAACCATTGATCCAACTTTTTGAAGGAATGAGAGGAAATTTTGCCCAGAAGCAAAATGTTCCCATTCTTTCCATACGGTCGTCATTTAAAAACCAAATAAAATAAATAAATAAATTAAAAAAAAATGAAAAGGTGGAAATCATAGGTCACTCCTCTGTAGTAGTTAAATTTTCTCTATTATATAACTTCTGATCTTTAAGAAGGGTTGAACAGCAAACATAGGAAATGTTTCAATAAGTTGTGCGATGATATAATTTAACTGCTATGTGAAACTATTTTTCAACAGAGAGCTATTGGTTAAACTTTCTTTCATAGCTAACATTGCAAATTTTGTGTATTCTCCCTTAAAAAAGCACTACTTACTAATTTGTGTTTCCCCTCAAATTTTTTGTGGGTAAATACGAACTAGCAGCAAAGGAAATTGGCTCTGTATATGATCAGCTAAATTTTTTATTCTTTACCTGAATAGCACTGTCCCTTCCACTTTAGGAACTTTTTTTTGTGATTCTGTTTCCCTGGTATTTGAACAAAATTTATATCTGTGACAGGTGGGAGCCAAACAAACTCATGATTAACTTAGACAATAATAGTTGTGCTCAGTTGACTCACCTTTTTAATTTTATGAGCGACAAATATCTGTCAGCGCAAACATTGGTCATAGGGAAAGCAAAACAAAAAGAGAGTTACTTTTGATAGTGTAAAAGGAAAACCTCACCAAAACCAATTTCATACAAATCTTAATGCTATAAATATATTTCATTATTCTTTATTGAACTAGTTTTGTACTGCACAATGGGGCACATCCTCTGCTGGCATAGATTGGTGTACTTCCATGTATTTGAGTAAAGTTATGCTAATTTTTGCCAGCTGAAGATCTGGCCCAATATTTGTAAGTTTTACATTATTCAAATATGGTATTTTTAAGCATGATGGAAAACTAAATACTGGAATAATAAAACCAGCTAATCTGGCTCTTACAACAGCCTTGGCACTGGAACTTTCCAAAAAATGTACTTTGCAACAAAAAAATTTGAAAGTGCCTTTCGTAATCCATAGACTGCCTACTTTCCGCTGTGGAATGACTCCATTTGAGCTCTCAGACTCTTAGGAATCAGATGTTAACACTGGTGGATTTATTAACAAAGGGTTAGGTAAGAGGTCTTTAGTAAAAATTGAAACACCATGCTTTTGTCTGCTAGATTTGGGACTGAAGGGGAGAGGTGGAGTTAGCTCAATGGGCTAAACTTTTTACTTTGTGATAAGAGTTAAAATATTTTAATGGGTCAGAAGTAAGTGGTCTCATTCTAGTCCTTAGTTGGCATCTGTTCATGTCACAAAACGCAACATAGTACTCAAATTCTCCCAGATATTGTGGTGGTATATGCCTTGGTGAAATCCTTCACACGCACACGTTGGGGTAAGGCCACAGAGATTGCAGCAACTTCCACTCTACTGGCAGTGGAGTGCTGGGAAGGATAAGCAAGTGTCTGTGCTTCCCAAAAATTGGCTGGGAGGGGGGCAAGACCAGATGATGCATTGAAACCAGCCTCCCACAGCAAGCTTTCTTTGGGACCTAGACCTCAGTTAAAAACTACCCTCCCATGACAAAATACCCAGATGGAAGGAAGGCAGTGAGAATACTATCTAACCTAATTCAGTAAGTTTTCTCTTGCATCCTAGCAAGTGAAAGTCCAAAGAAGTGCTATCTGGCCATGTATTTCTAAGGGCTGGTCTACACTGGGGGGGAGGAGGGATTGATTATTACCCGCCGATCCGGCGGGTAGTGTAGACGTGGCCAAAGACATACAATTTCAACAGATATGGGACCTCATGTGATTTATGCAACACACAGCAAGCAAAAGAGAGTTGTAGAGGCTCTGTCCCCCTGAAAATCAGGATGGTTGTTTAGGTCCCTAATTTTAGGCACCTAAGTTTGAAAATTTAGACACAGGACACTTCAGACTGGTGATCGGGTTGGGATCAATTATCCTATGGAAGGTCATGTAAACTGACAAAAGGACCATACGAAAGTCTGAGATGACATGATGATAGCCCTGTTGAAGTGGGTATTAGTTACCACATCTGCAACTCTTTGAAAACCAGTGGATTTTTTTTAGATTCTTCACAGTTAACTCTGTCCTTATGAATTACTGTTCTGTGAAGGAAAAGCCCACATATATCTCCTGGGACTTGGTTTTGTATTGTGATCACTTTATCAAAGTCATCTGCTGTGGGTTCTTGTCATAGTCAAGTAGCCAACTTACAGTGATACCATGAGATATTACTATAGCAGACTTTGAGGCCAAGATTTCAAAACTGAGTGCTTAAAGCTACCAAGGAGATGAGGGTGGCTGAGCAATTTTTAAACCCAGGGCCGGCACTACCATTTAGGCAGCCTAGGCAATCGCCTAGGGCGCCAGAATAAATGGTGGATGCCGTTTTTCCGGAGGGGGCAGCAGGCGGCTCCGGTGGAGCTGCGGCAGTAGTGCCTGCGGAGGGTCGGCTGCTCGCGCGGCTCCGGTGGACCTCCCACAGGCACGACTGCGGCAGCTCCACCGGAGCCACGGAGCACCGGACCCTCCGCAGGCACCACTGCCGCAGCTCCCCTGGAGCCACGGGACCAGCGCGCGGGGCGGCGAAATTGCCGTCCACCTAGGGCACTCAAACCCCTAGCACTGGTCCTGTTAAAACCATATCACTTATTTAGGGATTAAGATAAGGATTTAATAGCCTAACTCTAGGCAACTATTTTTGAAAAACTTGCACTGAGAATTTTGTGAACTTTTTTTAATAGTTACTCATATTTGTGATTAAAAACGTGTTTATAACATAAAATGACAGAGTTTATGGTGTGGGTGAAAGCTATGAGCAGGAAAATGTACAGAAGGAACAGGACCAGGGCTGCCCAGAGGATTCAGGGGGCCTGGGGCAAAGCAATTTCAGGAGCCCCTTCCACAAAAAAAATTGCAATACTATACAATAATATATTCTCTTGGGGGTTCCTGTGGGGCCCGGCACAAATTGCCCCACTTGCTCCGCAATCACAGGCGGCCCTGGGAAAAATAAACCTCCTGCATCTCGGCACAAACCCAGTTTTGAGAAAACTTCTTTACAAGGTATCACTGTTTCTCAGCATCAGCTAGTGCTAAAAGGCACTAAAGCTCATTAAAAGGGTTGGACAAATATTTTTCGTCAAAACTTTTTCTGGACCGAAAATTTAGGGTTTTTAAAAAGCAGAAAAAAAGTCACAGACAATGTCTGCCTTCCTTCAAAATTTGTTATGGTTTTTTTAATTGAAAAGCTGAAATGAGTCTGCCAAAACCTGAATATGGTTTGGGGTTTTAGAAGTGTGTGGCCAAATATTTGCTGCTTGCTGTGCTTGATTGTTTAAAGAAGCAATAAAAAAATTCTGCTTAAAAAAAAATCCAAAACTTCTGAACCACCGCAGCTTGTGACCAAATGCCTGAGCCCATCCAGTCAGAGATTTTTCCAGGTTTCTGACAGTCTGCTGGCTTCCTTGACTCGTATCTGTCTCCATAACTTTGGGTTCATTTAGGTTAGAACATAAGAACAGCTATACTGGGTCAAACCAAAGGTCCATCTAGCCCAGTATCCTGTCTACCGACAATGGCCAAGGCCAAGTGCCCCAGAGGGAGTGAACCTAACAGGCAATGATCAAGTGATCTCTCTCCTGCCATCCATCTCCATCCTCTGACAAACAGAGGCTAGGGACAGCATTCCTTACCCATCCTGGCTAATAGCCATTAATAGACTTAACCTCCATGCATTTATCTGTTTTCTAGAGACTGGCTCAGTGGAGTCCCTCACAGACTGGAGACGGTAACTGTGGGTTTGTCTTTAGTATAGCGTATGTACGTACTCCACAAACTGAACATTTGAGCTTAGTCCAGAATCTGGGATGAGCCTACATTGTGAAAACTGAAATGCTCAAAATAGCACATGCATGTGAATGGACACAAGATGCTAAAATTAAATTAACCCAGGGGTTCTCAAATGGGGGTCAGGACCCCTCAGGGGATCACGAGGTTACTACTGAGGGTTGCGAGCTGTCAACCTCCACCTCAAACCCTGCTTTGCCTCCAGTATTTATAATAGTGTTAAATATATTAAAAAGTGTTTTCAATTTATAAGGGGGGGGTCACACTCAGAGGTTTGCGGTGTGAAAGGGGTCACTAGCATAAAAGTTTGAGGACCACTGAATTAACCCCTCTGAAGCCTCAGGGAATGCAGAGGAGGGAGGTCTCCCTTGGTAGGATTGGGAAGGATATTGCTCTTCTCATGTGATCCCTCCCCTAGGGGCTAATTTTAAATGAAGCTACCCTCCCCTGACATGAATCTCCCTATGACACTGAAATTAAATATCAACTATAATTTGGCATTTGAGAAGTGAAAGGGATGGTAGTCCTAATGGAAAAGCTAACAGCTTGGCTCTTCTGCAAGCCTCAAACTACTGAATGAGCTTTAGGATAGGGAAGGCTGTGCCTTCCAAACAGCCTGGCCCTGCCCCCTATCTGACCCCTGCCCCCCGATTGTCCCCTCAGAATCCTCGACCCATCCTGCTCCTTGTCCCCCTCACGGTCTCCCAGAGACCCCACCCCCCACCACCACCCCAGGACCTCACCCCCGCTCCCTGTCCCCTGACTGCCCCAACCCGTATCCACCCCCTCCCCCACTGAGTCCTAACAGACCCGCGGAACACCTACCACATGCAATAGCGACCCTTGACAGCTGCAGCGTGAGTCCGGTGGGGCCTGAGGTCCTCCCTGCTCAGAGCTGTGTGGTAAGGGGGCAGGGCTTCGAGCTAAGCGGGGTCTGAGCTCCCTCCGCTCGGTGTGGAGCTTGCAGCCCCGCCCCTTTACCATGTGGCTCTGAGCGGGGTGGAGCTCAGGCCCCGCCGGACCCACGCTGCAGCTGTCAAGGGACACTGCTGGATGTACTGAGGCTCCAGGAGAGGGGCGGAGATGGGGTTGGGTGGGGCTGCGGAGGGAGCCTCAGCCATTATTGTGGGAGCCCCAGCAGAGCCCGGGGCCAGTGGCTAATTGGCCCACTTGCCCCCCTGGGCAGCCCCGAACAGGACTATGAAACACGTAGATGAATACGAAATGTTGGGGAAGTCAACGCAGCTTTTATAAGGGAAATTTTGGCTCACCAATCTCAGAATTATTTGAGGGTGTCAGCAAGGATGTGGACAAGGGTGATCTAGTTGATATACTGTACAAGGAACCACACCAGATGCTTTTAAGCAATGGAAGCTGTCATGGGATAAAAGGGATTTGCTGATCCTCATATGGATAAGCAAACGGTTAAAAGGTAGGAAACAAAGAGTAGGAATAAATGGACATTTTTCACAGTGAAGAGAGATCTTGAGACCTGTGCTGTTAAACAGATTCATATTTGATCTGGAAAAAGCGGTGAACAATCAGGTGGCAAAATTTGCAGACAATATAAAATTAATCAAGATAAGATTTCAATCAAGATATTAATCAAGTTAAGTCCAAAGAGACTCAAAGATTTACAAAGGGATCTCACAAAACTGGTGAATGGGCAACAAAATGGCAGATGAAATTCAGTCTTGATAAATGCAGTTCTTCTTCGAGTGATTGCTCATATCCATTCCAGTTAGGTGTACGCGCCGCGCGTGCACATTCGTCGGAAAACTTTTACCCTAGCAACTCAGTGGGCCGGCAGGTCGCCCCCTAGAGTGGCGCCACCATGGCGCTTGATATATACTCCTGCCGGCCCACCCGCTCCTCAGTTCCTTCTTACCGCCCGTGTCGATCGTTGGAACAGTGGGAGCGCGGCTTAGCTGACCTCCACTTCCCTAGCTACTCGTTTTCTCGTATATAGTTATGCAGTTATAACCCTTTTATATGTATATTTGTATAGTTATACGTGTTTTCTTTGCTAACATGGTTAGTTTAGTTAGCGGGGTTCAGGAAGTAGCCCCTTCCACGAGCCCAGTGCCGGAGCCATGCATGGCTCACCGGGTTTTAAAATGGGCCCGGCCTGCCAGAAGCCGCGGCCGAAGGGAGATCTACATGACTCCTGTTTGAAGTGCCTCAGGGAATCACACTTGACAGATAAGTGCCCCATTTGCAAGGCTTTTAAGTCGAGAACAAAAAGGTGCGGGACTTTCACTTACCCCTCCACCTTGGGCGCCGAGCGATGTTCAAGCGGCTGGCAGAAGCGCCTCCTCGGCACCGGACCCCGCTGCTACTACCGAGGCCTTTCGGCACCGGCCGTCGCCGGCACCGATGTCGACTCGGCACCGCTCCCTTCTTCCGAGGTCGAGAAAGCCTACGATTCCTGCTGGTGCCTGGCGGCTCCCCGGCACGCGCCGTGGTTGAGCCCCCTGCTCCCGCTGCTTCCGTGCCACCTGCATCGCAGCCAGAGAGCTCGCCTAAGTTGCATTACCCGGCACCGACACCTGCAGAGGCACCGATGACATCGGCACCGTCGATTCCAGTCCCCCAGGGCCACTGAATCCGGTGCCTGGCAGCTCCCCGGCTCGCGCCGTGGTAGAGCTTACTGCTCCTGCTGCTTCTGTGCCACCTGCACCGCAGCTAGAGAGCTCGTATAAGATGGTTCGCCCGGCACCGACGACATCGGCACCGTCGATCCCGGTCCCACGAGGGCCGTAGAATCCGGTGCCTGACGGCTCCCCGGCACGCGCCGTGGTTGAGCTACTGCTCCTGCTGCTTCCGTGCCAGCGGCACCGCAGCCAGAGAGCTCGTCTAAGTCGGATCGCCCGGCGCCGACACCTGCTACGGCACCGATGACGTCGACACCGTCGATCCCGGTCCCACAAGGGCCGTAGAATCCGGTACCTGACGGCTCCCCGGCACGCGCCGTGGTTGAGCTACTGCTCCTGCTGCTTCCGTGCCAGCGGCACCGCAGCCAGAGGGCTCATCTAAGTCGGATCGCCCGGCACCGACACCTGCTGCAGCACCGATGACGTCGGCACCGTCGATCCCGGTCCCACAAGGGCCGTAAAATCCGGTGCCTGACGGCTCCCCGGCACGCGCCGTGGTTGAGCTACTGCTCCTGCTGCTTCCGTGCCAACAGCACTGCAGCCAGAGAGCTCGTCTAAGTCGGATCGCCCGGCACCGATACCTGCTACGGCACCGACGACGTCGGCACCGTCGATCCCGGTCCCACAAGGGCCGTAGAATCCGGTGCCTGACGGCTCCCCGGCACGCGCCGTGGTTGAGCTACTGCTCCGGCTGCTTCCGTGCCAACGGCACCGCAGCCAGAGGGCTAGTCTAAGTCGGATTGCCCGGCACCGACGCCTCTGAGGCACCGACAACGTCGGCACCGTCGATTCTAGTCCCACAAGGGCTATCGAATCTGGTGCCCGACGGCTCCCCGGCACGCGCCGTGGTTGAGCGTATTGCTCCCGCTGCTTCCGTGCTGACGGCACCGCAGCCAGACAGCTTATCTAACTCGGATCGCCCGGCACCGACACCTACCGAAGCTCTGATGACCTCAGTACTGTTGATCCCGGTCCCACGAGGGCCGTCGAATCCGGTGCCTGACAGCTCCCCAGTACGCACTGTGGTTGAGCCTGCTGTTCCCTTCACGCCGGAGACGTTACCAACGGCGAGGGCTCTCAGTGTCATGTCAGAGTCAATGCTGCCTGACCCCGGCACCGCCGGTGCGGGTAATACAGTCTCTTCAGGTGACTGTCCTCTGTCAGCACAGCAGAGCGGCACCGTTCATGATCACGGTCCCGCAGACACTCCAATTCCTGTCGGCACGACGGACACCACTGGCAGTCCCGGTGCTGTTTTCCTCGGTACTGGTCGCACTCGCTGCACCGGTCGGTTCCCGTTCGCCGACCCGCTATCGGCACCGTTCCGACTCCTGGCACCGTGGCAGGTACCTTGGCTCCTGTAGCCTTTCCCCGAGCCTCGAGATCTCGGTCGACCTCCTGACGCCGTTCTGGTTGCGGGTCTGGATCTCGTTCCAGGTACCGATACGCCTCCCGGTGCCGGTCCCCGGTGCCGAGTTGGGCAAGGTCCGAATGAGTCAGAGACTCTGCCTGTGCCTTCTTTTAGTACCTCCATGGCCGTCCGGACACGCATCCGTGTCATCCCATATGCGCAGATTTTATGCTCAGGACCACGATCCTGATATGATGGCCAGCGGGCGCCAGCCCCGAAGCCGAAAGAGGCTTGGCGAATGAACCTGCTTGGCCGCCAGGTGTACTCTGCAGGGGCCCTGCAGCTCTGGGTAGCAAAGCAACAAGCCTGGCTTAGCTGCGATAATTATAGCACCTGGGTGAAGGAGTTTCTCCCTCAAAACTCCCACCCGGAGTCCGCTGCCGTCTTGGAGGACGGGGGAAAGAAGGTTCCCAGAGCGTCCCTCCAGGCCTCGTTGGACGCAGCAGACTCTGCGGCCAGCACTCTGGCCTTGGGTGTCGCCATGAGGTGCATTTCATGGCTTCAGGTTTTAAACCTCCGGCCGGAGCTGCAGTATGCCATTCAGGATTTACCCTTTGTTGGTAAAGGCATCTTCGCGGCAGAGACAGCCCCAGACTGCGAAGTCTGGTGGATAATAGGGTCCTAATGCGTCTCAGCATGTATACGCCAGCGACCAAACGCAGGCCTTTCTGGCCCCAGCCGCCATACTCTGTGCCTAGCCAGAGGCAGAACTCTGGAAAACGGCAAGGCCAAGGTGGTCGCAGACGAACGTCAGGACCCCTAAAGAGCCAAAGTCAAGGTCCCTCGCAATTACCACTGGAACCAAAGACGGACCTTCCAAGGTTCGCCTGAGGGCGGTGTACCACTCGCAGGATGGGATCCCGATCCCGCTTTTTCCTGGCATGGCCCCAGTTACTTTCAGATCGCTGGGTCCTGCGCACGATGGAGCATAGGTACCACCTTTAATTTGCTCCAGCCCTGTCCCCCTTCAGCGGACGAAAGGGGCAAGGGGTTTTACTCCCGTTATGCCCTAGTCCCCCACTCGAACACAGGTCTCAGACCTTCCTGGTCCTGCACGGACTCAACCGGTTTAGGATAAGGTTGAAGTTCTGCATGGTATCCCTGGGAACCATTATTCCACCCTTGCCTCCTGGGGGCTACTATGCTGCCCTGGATATGAAGGACGCGTACTTTCGCAATGCCATCTTCCCTCCGCACGGGAGATGCCTCCGCTTTATAGCCAACGGTCAATACTCCCGGTTACGGCCATAGTCGCCGCTTACCGTCGCTGATGTCGGATATGCGTTTTTTTTTCCGTATCTGGGCGATTCGCTTATCCGAGGAGACTCTGAGACACAAACCACTCAGCGCGTGGGCATCGTCACGGTCTTATTCACAGGTCAAGGCCTGCTGTTTACTATGGAGCAATCCACTCTGGTTCCCACGCAGAGGTTGGGCTTCCTAGGGGCTATCCTGGTCGCCTACCTAGCCGGAGCCTGCTTATCACAACTGCGGTTTTAGGTGATGGCAGCAATCATCTGAGGTCTGAAGGCTTTCCCAACGACCTCAGCTCGTTCTTGTCTCAGTCTCCTGGGTCCTATGGTTGCCCGCAAGTTTGTAACCAAACACGCCAAGCTCCGCCTCCGTCCTCTCCAAGTCCGGCCCACCTCGGCGTACCGCTTGGACAGGGAGCCAATGATCATGGTAGTCACCGTTCCCTCGAACGCCTTAGGCTCCCTAGAGTGGTGGCTAACTCCCTCCTTGGTATGGACAGGGATGCGGTTTCATCCGCCCCAGCCCTCACTGCCCCTGACGGCGGATGCATCATCTCTCTGCTCGAGTGCTCATGGTCACTCCGAGCTTAAGGCCTTTGGTCTTCTACGGAGCTGGCATTCCTCATCAATGCCCCAAATATGAGAGTAGTCCGCCTGGCATGCCAGGGGTTCCAGCGGCAGCTGCGAGGCCGTTGTATCTCGGTGTTTACAGCCAACACAACGGCCTGGTGCTTCATAAGTATTCAGGGGGGACATAGTCCTCCCCCCTTTTTTGTCAGGAGGCCATCCATTTCCGGGTCTTTTGCATGGCCCACTCGATGGAGCTAGTGACGTCCTTTCTCCCAGGCGTTCGGAACGTCTTAACTCTTTGACTCAGCAGGTGTTTCCTGTCTTACGAGTGATCACTCTGCCCCGTGTGAGGCGTCCCGCTTTCCGGAAGTGGAGATGTTGCCTCACACAGACCTGTTCGCTCACCGCGAGAGCAGGAAATGCCAGGTGTTCTGCTCCTTCCAAGGTCTCTCCGCGGAATCGATCTTGGACGCATTCCTGAGGCCGTGGAAAGGCCAACTGCATTATGCCTTCCCACTGTTCCCACTGGTTCATTAGGTCCTGCTCAAACTCCGCAGGGGCAGAGCACGCATCATTATGATCACTCCAGAGTGGTCCAGGCAGCACTGGCATACCATGTTGCTCGGCCTGTCAGCCCAGACCTCATCACTCAGGGCAACGACAGGCTTCGTCGCTCGGACCTGCAGCCTCTTCGCCTCACGGTGGCTCCTGCGTACCTGAGTCGGGGTGACAGGCAGCCTTCCACCTGGTCAATGTACCGGGCCAGGTGGAAGCGTTTCCTTTACAGCTGCAGTACGCTCGATCTTGCTCCTGCTGAGGTCTCGATCCCCTCTATTTGGCCTGCCTCTGGCCTTCAGCGGCAGGACCTGGCGGTATCATCGCTGAGGATACTCTCAGCAGCCATCTCTACCTTCCAGCAGGCTAAGATGGACGTTCAGTGTTCTCACGCTCTATGGGTTCGAGGTCCCTCAAGGGCTTGGAGCGCTTGCACCCTCGGGTGCGCCGCCCAGCCCCGACCTGGGACCTCAACCTAGTCTTGGCCAGACGGGTCTCTGAGATCAGAGCTCTTACGGGGGTTCCGCCGTACACTAGGTTTCACAAAGACAAGGTGCAGTTATGACCGCACCCGGCTTTCCTCCCTAAGGTGTTTTGGCCTTTCATGTTACCCACAGCTCAACGCAATGGACACAACCGTTGCACTCCTTGGACATCTGTGGAGTGCTCGCATTATATTGTGCTGACAGAATCATTTCCTAAGGTGCCCCAGCTCTGCCCCGGTAGCGGGCCAAAGGGAGGGCTTGCTTGTTTTCCTCTCAGAGGATCTCATCTGGGGTGATGGCGGACATCCCCACTTGTTATGATTTGGCTCATATTTCCCCAAGCCACATCACCGTGCATTCTACCAGGGCTCAGGCTTCATCTGCCGCCTTGCTGGCTCGTGTTTCTACCCACGAGATCTGTCGCGAAGCTCCATTGGTCCTCGGTCCATACCTTTGCTTCGCAGTATGCCCTGGTTCAGCAGTCAAGAGAGGCTGTAGCCTCTGGCTCAGCAGTTTTATTCTGCCACATTTCACTCCGACCCCACCGCCTTTGTAAGGCTTGGGATTCACCTAACTGGAATGGATATGAGCAATCACTCGAAGAAGAAAAGACGGTTACTCACCTTTGTAACTGTTGTTCTTCGAGATGTGTTGCTCATATCCATTCCACACCCGCCCTCCTTCCCCACTGTCGGAGTAGCCGGCAAGAAGGAACTGAGGAGCGGGTGGGCCGGCAGGAGTATATATCAAGCGCCATGGTGGCGCCACTCTAGGGGGCGACCTGCCGGCCCACTGAGTTGCTAGGGTAAAAGTTTTCCGACGAATGTGCACGCGCGGCGCGTACACCTAACTGGAATGGATATGAGCAACACATCTCGAAGAACAACAGTTACAAAGGTGAGTAACCGTCTTTTATGCACATTGGAAAACATAATTCCAACTATACATACAAAATGATGGGGTCTAAATGAGCTGTTACCACTCAAGAAAAGTCTTGGAGTCATTGTAGATAGTTCTCTGAAAACATCTGCTCAACATGCAGTGGCAGACAACAAAGCTTAACGGAATATTAGAAACCATTAGGAAAGGAATAGATAAAACAGAAAATATCATAATGCCACTATATAAACCATGGTACACCCACATATTTATATGCTGCATGCAGTTCTGGTCTCCCCATCTCAAAAAGATATATAAGAATTAGAAAAAATACAGAAGGGCAAAAAATAATTATTAGGGGTATGGAACAACTTCCATCTGAGGAGAGATTAACATGACTGAGACTGTTTAGCCTGGAAAAGTGGCAACTAAAGGGGAGTATGATAGAGGTCTATAAAATCATGACTGGTGTGAAGAAAGTGAATAAGGAAGTGTTATTTACACTTTCACATTACACAAGAACTAGGGATCTCCCAATGAAATTAATAGGCAGGAGGTTTAAAATAAACAAAAGGAAGTACTTCTTCACACAACACACAGCCAGCCTGTGGAACTTGTTGCCAGGAGATGCTGTGACACCCAAAAGCATAGCTAGGTTAAAAAAAGAATTAGATAAATTCATGGAGGATAGGTCCATCAAGGCTATTAGCCAAACTTCCTGACTGCCAGAAGCTGGGTCTGGATGACAGGAAATAGATCACTTGACAATTATCCTGTTGTGTTCATTCCCTCTGAAGTGTCTGGCACCGGCTACTGTTGATGCTAGGCCAGATGGACCAGTGGTCTGACCCATTATGGCCATTCTTATGTTTTAATATACAGTCTAAATGTCCAAAGTTGTACAAGCTACAACTTCGACCTCAGCATAAAGTCTTTTGTGGTTTACGGAGATGAGACTCTGGAACTGATGTTTTTAGCATCACTGATAAAGGCTTACATAAATGTTTGAGTAGTACGTTTGTACTTTTTTCCCTCCTTTGTTAAAGGCTCCTTTTTTAATGAAACCAGTTAGCTTTCTAGAAACAGACATTTTATGATGAAACAAAAGACAGATAGTAGGCATCATAATCAGTAATAAATTGCAACATTAATGTGTTTCGTTTAAAATGCCAACTGGTGTTAGTATCTGCCACTTTAGACTTACCATATGCACTGTATTTTGGGAGAAATTGTTCTGAAGTAAAAAGTTGTATGGTTGATTGACTGTTAAGCAGCAATTAAACTTCAGTTTCAGCAGTCTCTCTTTCATATTCTGTTCTTATGTACTGAAACCACATTGCATCTTATCTTATATTTGAACTCAAATGTTATACTCATAAACAGTTTCAAATGCAACAAAATCTAAAAAGTTTCTCTGTTCATATACGTTCCTTTCAGGTTGTGAGGTCCTAATTCAGCAAAGCATTTTAATCCATCCCTGATCAACAAAGCAATTAAGCACATGCTCTCCTTTAAATTAAGAGGCTAGGACTTTTCACCAGCCCTTCTCAGCCTCTCCCTCTTCAAATTCTTACCGACATAAATGTATTAATAGATAAACAGATTTTAAGGCCAGAAATGACCATTGTGATCATCTGGTATAATATACCAAAATCACAACACAGGCCATAGAATTTTACCAGGGATGCCTGCATCAACTCCATAACTTCTGATTGAGCTAGAGCATAATTTAAAGACTTCAAGTGAGGGAGCATCTACTGTATCCCTAGGTAAGTTGCTCCAATGGTTAATTACCTTCACTGTTTAAAAACAAACCCACCTCTTATTGCTTGTCTGAGTTGGTCTAACTTTAGCTTTATTGGGTATTGTTATGCAGTTGTCTGCTAGATTAAAGAGCCTTCTAAAGTTAGAAATCTTTTCCTTACATAAATACCTTGTGATCAAGTCACCTTGTTAGCGTCTTTTTGATAAGCTGAATAGATTGAGCTACTTTAGACTTTCACTGTAAAGCCCGTTTCTTCTAGCTCTTTTCTCAACCCTGTCCAGTTTGTCAACATCCATTCTAAAGTGTGTGATACCAGAACTGGACACAGTGTTTCAGTAGTTATGTGACTGATGCTGTCTACAATAGTAGTAACATGTTCCTATTTTTACTCTGTATTTCCCTTCTTATATATACAAGGTTTCTGTTTGCTTTCTTAGCCACCACATTTGCACTTGGGGATCATGTTCAGATGGTTGTCTACCACGACCACTAAGTCGACCTCCAAGTCTGCTCTTTCTCCCTACATGCAGACGCAATAAAATGATAGTCAGCAGGTACTCAGGAAAGATGTTCCCATCGTACAAATAGCTTCTACATGATATTATGCTGAATTGCTTGTCTGTCTTGATCTTTTTTAGGGGATTTTTCATTTTCATTCAATTACCTTTCTTTTTAAAGTAAACAGATTCCAAAATGTCTGTTTTTAAACAGTATGGTAGTTCAATGACTGAAGCATTATACAAATGTTTAGAAACTTCATCAGTTGCTTCATCTCCCAGGCTCACAGAGTGTTTTAGTGATCCCTTAGTAGGCTAGTTTACTGTACTGTCATTTTTTTTGTTCTGATTCAAGTAAAGAGAAAGTGCTTCCTTGTCAGTGTTCTATAGATTATTAAAGAAAATGTTTGAAGTAACGTTAAGCATGCTGAATGGGAGGAAAAATATTAGCAGGCACATGTAGTATGACTTGATAGCTAGTGGAAGGAATAAGAGGTAATAAGTTATTTGTGTATAAATGTATACAATGAATAATGTTTGGTGAAAATAATGATTGTCAAGATTACAAGGCTGCCTCTTTCTGATCTCTCAGACTGCACCTCTTCAGGTCTCAGGCTTCGTGCATTTACACCTATGAGGGGTAGAATTCCATAATTCTCCCACTCTTAGTTTGAGCCTGGGGCTACAGTTCCCTGTGTAACAACCACATTTTACCCAGCAGGTGTGACTGAGTTCTGGCACCTGTGGTTCTTCTCTGTGGGAGTCTGTGTCCAATGGTATACAGTGACCAGACAGTCATCTTAAAATCAAAATATTGTTTAACAATGTGAACTGAAGCATTTAGAGAGAGAGGATTTTAAAACAATCTATATGCATGTGTATCTTCTGTAAGGGTTTACCAGTCCCTGATAGTAATCTAGATAGGCCTAACTTCTACAGATACCACAGTGGGTAGGAGTATCTCAACCTGGTTCCCCTGAATAATGTGTGTTTCTTTTGATCTTCTCTATTTGTGGCCCTTTTCCAGTCCTAGCACTGTCTCTTCTCAGCAAACACTTGAGAGCTGTTAAGTGGTTTATCTTGATCTATTGTTTCTGTTCTTGCTTGTTTTTCCCAACCCCCCCTTATTAAACAAAGCTGGTATGTTCATGCAGTAAACATCACAATAACAAGGTTGACGTTCTGTATTCATTAATTATTACAGAACAGCTCCGAATCTGTCACTCTGATCATATGAGAGTAAATTGCTTTTCATAACAAAAAGGACAATTAAGTATTTGCCAGACTGATTCTGCAAAGCATTTAGGTATAATTCATGATTTCAAATGTACTCAGTCAGACCCTTGGCCTTCTTTTCTTTAAGGTGAAAATCTTCAATCAGGACACAGCAGATTAATGTTTGCTAACAAATGTTAGTGTTTCAAACTGTACTTCCTCCCAATACATTTTTTGCTGTAGAAGCTTTAATGAGAGTCGAAAGGCATTACAAGAAGTTGATGCTAATTACAAAGAATGAGTATTTGGATCTGTCTTGACAGATGAGGTGGTATAGTGTAGACAACCAGCGACTGGGCTTCAGTTGGGAATCTTGAGACTTTAGTGACTTCGTACAGAATGAAAGAAAGCAATCTCATGCTTCCACTCCCAGTTGGTAAATTCCTGAACAGTTAGGCTATCTCAGTAGTTATGGCCAAGATTGTTCCCTGTAGTGATGACTTTTTATGTGATTTGTAATTTTCTCTTGAGATACAAACAATAGAAATACTACACCTTGGCTTTTCTTTCTTCATACATTTTAATAAATGTTAGAATTATGGAAGATCTTGAATAAGTTTTCAAAACATAATATAATGGCTGTAGAGTTAAGGAATTCCAAAAGTCAGTAAATAAGGAGTAATGGAATAAATCTCCTGATTGAAAATTTGCAACCCTGATTTGGAGATGTTGAAAATCCTAGTTAGCTTGACTAAAGCATAAAAATATGCAACATTTGTCTTAAGTGAGAAAAGAGGGAAATTAATCCCTATTTTTTTTTAAATCTGCTACAGTTTGAGAAGCCTGAGTGTTTTGCACTTTTAGGGATTTTGGGTGAAATCGTGGCCCCATTAAAGTCCCATTCACCTTTTATGTATGGAATAACAGAGCAGTTGAAATGAACATCAGTTTTCTGTGCATTTATTATAATTTGTGCTATGCTGGAAGCAAGTCCACATGTACTTTGGACATCTTTATCAGAGTACCAGGAAATGTGAATTTGCAAGTTGGAGTGAACAGGAGTTCCATCAGTAGCCTTATGAAATAACCTCAGCACAATATTTTCTATCAACTCTTTCTCTTGCCCTTTGGCACTCGTAATTTGGGCACACAAATGGCTAAGGTCTCACATCTGCAAGCTGTATTTTTGACAGGAAAAAAGCTGAAATAAATCTGGTGAGATAAAAATTGAACAAAAGGAAATGTGAAATCAGTTAAGGAAATTCAGCTGAGTTTTAACAATTTTGCAAAATTTGTATTAGTAATATTTCATATCTTACCTATATAGCGTGTTTTTCATGCCAAAACACTTCATAGACATTACATATTATATTTTGTCATTGCCTCCCTTACCACTGAGATGCAGCTGCTTGGGTAGAACATGCAACTGTTTAACAGCATATCACGCATATTTTAGGGAATCTTTGCAAGTTTGCAGAAATAATGAATATCTAGCTGATAAAAGGGGTTTTTAACTGAACACATGAAACCCAGTTTACACTTTGTTGCTTTCTTGTTCTAAATAACAAGTGATATTGCTCATATGCAATATTATTTTAGTGGGGAATAATGGGAATAAAGCCTACTGGGATCACTCCTTTTTTGCTGTCCTGTCTGTCTGGATCTCTCTCTCCAACCAGCTTACTATAACTCAGCTTAAAACCTTCCTCTTTTCAATATATTATGACTCTGTCAAGTATTTTGTGATGCCTGCATGAAGGATCCTGTCTAAAAATTGCAGATGTGAAACTAACCTTCCCTTTTACTCTTCCTGAGTAAGCTTCATTTTGCTGTTAAGAGTGAACGTCCTATTACAGGTCTGTCACATCTTACGCACATTAAACATGCGCAGTTTCAGCTTTACTCGGTCAGCAAAAAAAAAATAAGAGAGAAAAATAACAATTTTAATACTGTATGTAACTGTAGTGCGGACAATTCCGCCCGCCATTCAACTCAATGTAATTTTGACTATACGTGGTTTTCACTTTACGCACGAACTGCGGAATGGAACCCCCGCGTAACATGAGACTCACCTGTATGTATCTTTAACTGCAAGAATAGCCCTACATGAGCTTTAGTAAGAACTGGTGGCATTGACATTTTTCTGAAAGTTCACTGTTGGATGTTTACTTAACTTTGATATTGGTCTCATTTCAGCTTTTCTGTTGCAGCAGAATGTGGTGTATGCATCCCTTCCAGCAGTACAAAGCTATAAATACAGATAGCTGTGGAGAAAAATAGAGACACACTTTTAACATAATGAGTTGGTATCTATGGCTGTCACTTCAGTGATAGTGTGCTATGCAGCATGTTGCCTGACATATGAGGCACATGAGATGACCTTGTAGATCTTTTTGAAAGAATACTTTGCAGGTCTTTTTGGAAGATTATCTGTCATACTTCCAAGGGACTGAATAGGAGGAGAAAATATCCTATTTTCTCCTTCCTCATGCCTCTCACTTTGTGGCTGCTTGGAGAGAGATTTCTCCCTTTCTCATTCTGAGTTCCTGAGATGGTGGGGTTCCTTTCTTCTAAACCCCACATGGAAATGAAATTCTCTGTCTTCTTACATCACTCTTCCTGTGAGTGCTCCCCTTCTGCCTCAGACAGCAGGGAGCTCTCCTTTGATCAATGGCCAATTTACTCTGGCTAAGCCTGGCAGAAGTGAATAGCACAGTGATCAACTCACTTACCCAGTAGACCCTATTATACTGAAGATGTGTAAATTGTGATCTCACAAAGACCAGGGTGGGGCTCTGTGCAAAGTCACTCAGTCTTAGATTTTTGTTTGTTTGTTTAAATAGTGTGTTTGAAAGCACCAAAATAAATAGAATCTAATTTCATTTTCATAGTTCAAAGGTTTCACTGAAAGTTGCAATGCCGTTAATGAGTAACATTTCAGGAAAACTAGAAACAAGACCCTTAAAGGACCTGCTCATTTTAGATTGTATAATTCTCAAACTTACATTTTGTAAACAAAAGGTATAGGAACTCCTCTGCATAGCTTTGTTTTGGACTGTACCAAACATGAGAAGAAAAGATCTAATTGTGCTTGCAGTTGTTTCATACATTGGGACTGTTTCAGCTTTCTGTGTGGCCTTCCATTCAGCCATTTGTTTAAACTGAGCCAAAAGCCACTTTTCTAAGGATGATTTATTCTCACACTCAAGCTGACAGAATGGGTATGAGGGGAAGCTCAGTTCTACAATTTGGTGGGAGCCTTCCATCTTCAGTTAATAGGATTCAAAAGTACAAGGAGATAATGTAGAACTGGCCATAAAAAAATGCTGGAATGTAGTTGCAGGGCTCTCACCTTGTTGTTCTAATGTCTTGCTTTTGGGGCCTTTTTTTTTTTTTAATAAGCAATAACAGTATGCCCCTGATTCAGATCTCAACTTTGCAACTCTTCTTCTCCTCTCTGTGATGGGCCAAACCAAAAACCTGCAACTGAAGATTTCTGAATTTAAGATTAAGCCCTGGCTTCAAATGTTATAATTTGGATCTATCTCCAGCTGTAATTTATTTTTGCACAGATATGCAAAATGGAGGAGAGTACAGTTCTTTAATACAGATAAGGAGAAAGAGCATTTAATTTTATTTATCTGCTTTGCATTTAAGAACATTATGCATTAAGAATTCACTTTCAAAATGAATGGTTTTTTTTTCCTGATTAAAAACAAAAAATGGGAAGTAGCTGGTTTCCGCTACTCAGACATTGGATGTTACTTTGCTGTGTTAGTGTAACTTCGGGCTTGCCTGCACAGTGGGCTAATATGAACTACGGGGGGGTTTGATTTCTAATGTGTTGAACATTAATTAGTGTCTGTAGACTCTGCTGATGCACTAAAGATTCCCTAATGTGCTTTAATGTAGTGTTGTACTATATTATAGTACTCTAGTCTAGGGAATCTTTGGTGCTCACCAGCAGGGTCTACAGCGGGGTGTGTGGGGGAACTATGGCCCAGGGGCCGCATCTGGCCCTCCAAATGTTTTTTAGTCTGGCCCTCAAGCTCTCACCGGGGAGCAGGGTCTGGGGCTTGCCCTGCTCCGCGCGGCTCCTAGAAGCAGCGGCATGTCCCTCCTCTGGCTCCTATGTTAGGGACAGCCAGGGGGCTCTGCACGCTGTTCCCACCCCAAGTGCCTACCCTGCAGCTCCCAGCCTCACCCCAGAGCCCGCATCCCCAGCCAGAGCCATCATGCCCTCCTCCCAAACCCCAATTTTGTGAGCATTCATGGCTCGCCATACAATTTCTATACTCGGATGTGGCCCTCAGGCCAAAAAGTTTGCCCACCCCTGGTCTACAATTAATATGCAACATGTTAATGCACTTTAGTAATTGCACCCTTGTAGTGTATGTTACACAGACACACACACACACATAGACAAGCCCTGTGAATAGTGTCTGGCCATAAAAGGTGGAACGTCTTAAAAAGCAGTGAGTATAAGTGATAATTTGGGTTAATTCATTTTATATCTGATAAAATAGTAACCAAACGGTTGTTAGCCCTGTACATAGTGACATTGTATAGTTACTCAAAAAGAACAGGAGTACTTGTGGCACCTTAGAGACTAACACATTTATTTGAAAGGAGCAAAGAATCCTGTGGCATCTTATACACTAACAGACGTTTTGGAGCATGAGCTTTCGTGGGTGAATACCCACTTCATCAGATGCATTCACTCATGAAAGCTCAGGCTTCAAAACGTCTGTTAGTCTATAAGGTGCCACAGGACTCTTTGCTGCTTTTACAGATCCAGACTAACACGGCTACCCCTCTGATACATTTATTTGAGCATAAGCTTTCGTGCTCTAAGCCCACTTCATCAGATGCTGTAGCCCACGAAAGCTTATGCTCAAATAAATGTGTTAGTCTCTAAGGTGCCACAAGTACTCTTCTTTTTGCCGACACAGACTAACACAGCTGCTACACTGAAACCTGTATAGTTACTGCCATTTCTGAACGCTGTATGGATCTCAGGGATGAGAGATTACAGAATATCTGCAGTAGACTTCGCTTAAATTGGATTTGAATTGTCCATATGGCTAAATAACCTGAACAAAAGGTCATTTTTCCAAACCAAATGAAACCCACTTTCTGTATGAGTTGTGCTAATGCTTGCTGAACAGGGCGTTCTGATCACCCTGTCTCAAAAAAGGATATAGCAGTTATAGCGTGAGTTCAGAGACTGGCATGAAAATGATTTGTCATGGAAAAAACTCCTCCATGAAGGGAAATTTAAGCAGAGTGCTTATTTTACAAGGATGCAAAGAGGAGGGAACATGATGGACATATACAAATAATGAATGGCATGGAGAAGGTAAACTTGGTAGTTATATTCACTTTTTCTTCTAATATAAGAAAATTCAATGAAAATGAAAGGCACCAGAATGTACAACTGATAAAGGGAAATATATATTTTTACACAGTATATCATTTGTTTGCAATACTCATCCCAATTTATCATTAAAGCTAAGTGGTTAGTAGGGTTAAAAATGCTTAAACATTTATATGCATAAAGAAAACATCCACAGTTTCACTAAATAGGATTTTTGTTTATAAAGGATATAAATTCACACGCTCCGGGGCACAATCCAACTACCAAACAATAAGAGTAAGAAAGAAAGTTTCCCTGTAAGTGAGTTATTCCATTATTGTCTACTGCAATGTTTCTTGCACCTTCCTCTCAAGCATCCAGAACAGCCCAATGTTAGAAACAGGATTGTGGATCATATGGGCCACGGGTCTAATCTACAGGGCTGAATAGTGGTTTTTGAAAGCTTGGGGCAAAATCTGAAAATGAGCCTCTTCCCCTCCACTCCCGCCCAAAAAAGCAAAAAAACAAAAAAACCCACACCACTGAAGGAATCCAGGGAGTGGGAAGGGGTTGGAGGGCGAGCCCTCCCCACACTCACCCTGCAGCTCCTGTGAGCTGGGCCTGGCTCTTCTCATTATGGAGGGGCAGGTAGCCAGGCCAAACCTAAATGGCGCTGTGGCCCTATGTGCCAGTTGCAATGACACTCGCTCAGATTTGGCTTGACCATCCCTCCTTTGAGATGAATGAGCCACCGGGCCAGACCTGAGTGATGCTGCAACCCCATGTACCAAGTCACAATGCCACTCTGAGGGCCTTCTCAAACAAGGAGCCAAGGGCAAACTGCCCCTTTTCCATGCATACCCCAGGGGTATGGCAATTTCTATATCCCTATTATGCTGTACATCTTTATGAAAAAAAAACTTTTAACATGTGGGTTTTTCCCCCGTTCTCATTTAAAGGAGATGTAGGAAAGCTGTGCTCCCATTTGGGGGCATCCCTTATACAAGAATTAATTTATGTAAAAATATTCACGTACAACCATGATGCTTATTTTAGTAATACACATAACAGGAGAACAGAACATTATTTGGGGAAGATTTGAATTGTGAAGGAATAATTTAGAGGTTAGTCTGCTTTCTTAAATCATAGCTCTTGGAGAGCTTTTATTAACTTATCATAAATTACATATCAAATATTGCTAATTTACTTTAGAGATACAGAAATTTTGATGGATAATCCTAAGAATTGAAAACCCATGATCTCCCCTGTGAGGGAGCCACTTTTACTAACACCATGACATGTCTGGGAAAACTGAGTCTCAGAATTGTTATCAAACTGTTGTATTTTATGTTTTTTGTTTGTTTGAAAACTGGGGAAACTGCCTCTGACTTTACTATCACAGGCAAAGTCTGTTATGTGTGTGCTACGTGTGACAAATCATACATTTTTCATGGATTTTCCTTTCAACATTCACATGAAATCTCCACCTAGTGAAGTAAATGTGAACCTCGTTCTATTCTTTTTGTAAACATTTTTTATTGCATTAGTCACTCACGTTAAGAAGAGAATTTCTCCATTAAACTCTTTCTTAAGAGCACAGGCAACATCAGAAAAAAATGTATTGTTATAGTGGACTTTCCCTGCATTCCAATTATTGTTTAAAATGGAAATACTTTTTTTGGCAGACTAGTGTATTATCTCTCAGTATATGTTATTACAAAGGGTGAATTTGAGTTAAAAGCACATCAGCCTGCCTGAAAACTTCACTCTTTTTTTCCTCCCTTTTGAGAGTCAGGTAGTGAACTGAACTATTGTTATGATGATACTTTGTAGTTATAGTTAAAAGATTTTGTAATTGCCAAGTTTTAATAAGAAAATATATCAAACTGCATTTTAATAATTTACCTCATACAGCAATGTATATGAGTTGCCTAATTATCAGAGGAGCAGCTGCCTGTTTTTTGCAGTTTCAGCTGTAATGGCGAGGATTTGGGTGGAAAAAAATACAAAGTTTAGTTTTAGCTATTTTAATGTAAATTGTTGGGAAAACATCCAGGAAATGTCGTCAGCAACAGTCTGAGAGACAGAGAAACAGGCTGAGTTGTGGGCCTGGACTGAGTGAGATACTGATTTGAGTCTCATCACATGACAATTATAGTTGAGACAAAGTATGTGTATGAGGTTATTTGGGTACATCTACAATTGTAGATCGAGAAGAGGAGCTCACCAAGAGTGCTGTGAGATACCCAATTATATGGGGAGAAGAGAAATCCAAATTCTTGGGATAAAATCCTGGACCCATTGAAGTGAGTGGAGTTTCCCATAGACTTCGAAAGAGACAGGATTTCACCACTGGTCTCAAAGGACTCAGATTAAATAAAGGCCTCATTTCACTTTACTGATGCATCATGTGGTTTGAAAGTTTTGAGACAAAGGAAATAGGAATTTTTTTTTGGCACCTTCTAATCTTCATCTGTTGGGTAGTAGTAGTAATATTCAGTGGCTGTCTGCTTTTAATGAATGGCAGATAGGAATTCATTTGGGTTCTAGATTCTTTTTCCTTTAAGATCAGTTGGCCATTAGTATTTTATTTTTAAGTACACTTTAAAAAAATCTTATATTCTCATATCTGAATAGCTAACTTCAGTGCATTTCCTACTAATCTTCCTCCCCCGCCCCCCATATGACATAATTCAGGGCAGGTAAAGAGGCATATGCTATGCTCCATTTCTAATTTTAAGGAAGCAATTGGAATATAAATTGGGAATACTAGCAATCGCAGTTGTCACCTCTAGGTGACTGATCAGTATTAAGATCAGTATAATTCTGGAATTTGCATTAGCTACTAATTTTTTTTTTCAGTATAGCTTTTGGACACACTATCAAAGTGGACTTAGAGCTTGTTACAGGCAAAAAGTTTGCCATAGCTATTTCCATAGTAACTCCCCAGGTGGACACCAATCTTACTCTGCATAACCGTGCCTTTGTGCACTTTACCTTAAGGGCATTAAGTGGACCAGAGGATTAAGATAAATCGCATAAAGGCATTCTTAATGGAGAACAAAAGTGTCCACATGAGGAGCGAGTGCAGAGTGATTAGTGTGTTTTAATTCCCCACCCTAGCTTATTTCTCAGTCGCTTCCTCATGAGGACAAGCCCTTACTGTAATAGTTGCACAACAGCTTCTTAGTCCAAATGCAAGCCCTGATGCTGAACACCACAGATTTTTCTCAGATGAACAAACCAGAACTTATGAGCTATTGATGTCTGTAAATAGAGCAGTGTAACAGTGTACTGCATTTCAAATGACTGAGTTATCAAGACTAGAAGGGGGTTTTCTATGGCCTCTTTCACCATCAAAGTTCAGATTTGGACTGAGATTTCTGATGCACCTTACACAATATAAGATCTTCAGGGTCCAATCTAAACTGCCTCCCAACTGCATTTGGTCTGCCCAACTCCCATAAAACAACACTCATCCCAGCTCAGATATATGGAGAGTAGAAAAGCTACAAGAGTAGACAGCCATCTGACATGGAAGGAGCACAAATAGGCAGGGAAGGTAGGGCATATCTGTGGTGCAGTCCCAGACTGCAGAGGGAGATGGCAAGAACAGAGAGATTGCTAGCTGTAAGGAGGAGTTAGAGCAGGAGTGGGCAAAGTTTTTGGCCCAAGGGCCACATCTGGGTATAAAAATTGTATGGTGGGCCATGAATGCTCATGAAATTGGGGGTTGGAGTGTGGGAGGGGGTGAGTCCTCCGGCTAGCAGTGCGGGCTCTGGGGTGGGGCCAGAAATGAGGAGTTCAGGGTGTGGGAGGGAGCTGAGGTGCGGGGAGGGCAAGGGCTCCAGCTGGGGGTGCAGGCTCTGAGTAGGAGTGGGGATGAGGAGTTTGGGGTGCAGGAGGGTACTCTGGGCTGGGACTGAGGGGTTCAGAGGGCAGGATAGGATCAGGGATGCAGGCTCCGGGCAGCGCTTACCTCAAGCAGCTCCTGGAAACAGTGGCATGTCCCTCCTCTGGCTCATACGTGGAGGCATGGACAGGCAGATCTGCGCACTGCCTGATCTGCAGGCATCACCCCTGCAGTTCCCAGAAGCAGTGACATGCTTGCCTATGGCCCCTACGTGGGGGTGTGGCACCAGCCATGTGGCTCTGCGCGCTGCCCCGTCCACAAGTGCCACCCCTGCAGCTCAAATTGACCACGGTTCCTGGCCCATGGGAGCTGCAAGGGGCGGCACTTGGGGCGGAGGTAGTGTGCAGAGAGCCCTCTGACTGCCCTACACATAGGAGCTGAAGAGGGGACATGCCGCTGCTTCCAGGAGTCACGTGGAAAGCCTCCGACCCTGCTCCCTGGCTGGAGCACAGGAGCAGGGCGAGCCCTTGATCCTGCTCCCTGGCAGGAACTCGAGGGAGAGATTAAAAGGCCTGATGGGCTGGATGTGGACCACAGGCCATAGTTTGCCCACCCCTAAGTTAGAGGGTTCTGAGTGAGTGTGCAGTCCATTGACAGCTCTATTTTTGGATCCATAAGCTGTTTGGCAGTGAGCAGGGCTCCTGAATGTGTAAGAACTTCTGCAGCAACATGGATTACCTAAGGCTGCCCCTCTCAGCATTAACCAGGATGCGATGCCATGTACTTGTGTGTTGGATATTATAACTTGTTTTGTGTTACTCACTTAAAGATAAGCAACGATTAAGAATACTGTGCAATATCAGTTCTGCAGAGCTATTTCAAAATCTTGGAACTGTGGTATGTTTCGATAGCTCTGATGCGTTCCAGTGGGCGGGTTACTCCCAGTTGCACATCTGTTTTGCTCTTCATTGAGACGTAAGCTGGAACAGCAACAGTAGGCAGCAGTCTAGCTAGGAAGCTCTTTCAGTGAAATCGTATGAGATTGAGTTCATTCATTGCACAAGTGTCCCATATGATCCTGACGTGAAAGAGCTTGTATCCTGTCTCCTTCCCAGAGGTACCCAATGTCATTCTGCTTGTTTGAGTCCAAGGACTAAATACAGGGCAGCACTGTAACAATGCACTTCTGAAAAACTACCTAAACAAGTATGAGCGTTTTACTGGATAGCTCCCAAAAGCTAGTAGTTTCAACAGGTGGGTTGTGGGTGGCTGGGTATGTTTGGAGTTGCTGGGACCTTGCTTACAAAGTTTTTGACAAACAGCTGCAAGTAGCACGGGACAAAACAGATACTGTAAGTACAGCAGTGCAGCAGGAGATTAATCACTCCATTGAGTCTAAACTGGGAAGTTTCCAGCAGGCTGTATTTGACAGGCCCTTGTTAGAACTTTCATATGTTGATTTAGAATGATCTTTGCAAAACATTGGATTGTTCTCTGGAACTGCGGGGGTAGAGTCGAGCTTTTTTTTTTTTTTTTTTCCTCTGCTAACATTTTCATCTTCTTTCTCTCCTCTAGGTGTGTGATGTAAAAGCAGTGGGCAGTCCTTGGGCCCTCCCCCACAGTATTGTAACGTCATGTGCCAGTATGAATATTAACGCAGAAACACATACTTCAGTACTCAGCAACCAAAGGAGAAGCTAAACACTGAGAACAAATGACTGGACTGCTTGCAAAACTTTGGGCAGCTAACTTCTTCTTCTCCTTCCCTGCTATTGTGAAACAGCTGGAAGAGCAGAACTGAAGCAGCATTTTTTGTGGATATTTTTTCTTTTTTTAATTTAATTTTTCCCCTTTGTTTTGGGTTTCAGACTCTCAAACTGCACTGACCGTAAGCACTGGACAGCAATATGTGTCATGTCATTGTAACTTGTCGCTCAATGCTGTGGACACTCCTGAGTATTGTCGTGGCGTTTGCAGAGCTCATAGCTTTCATGAGTGCAGATTGGCTAATTGGCAAAGCCAAGCCTGTGAGCTCTGAAGATATGGACAACAGGACAGGAGGCTCACAGGAGCCTTACCATCCAACTTTGGGCATCTATGGGCGTTGCACCAGAATCTCCCACATGCAGGTTTCCAGACGAGACACGCTTTGTGGGCCCTATGCAGAGAACTTTAATGAGATTGCCAGTGGGTTCTGGCAGGCTACTGCTATTTTCCTAGCTGTGGGGATCATGATTCTCTGTGCTGTGGCATTTGTGTCTGTCTTTACTATGTGTGTGCAGAGTGTAATGAAGAAAAGTATTTTTAATGTCTGTGGGCTGCTACAAGGAATTGCAGGTAAGTGTGACAGCAACTGAAAACTTCCCTAACTATTTTATACGTATCTCTTCCATATGCCAGTGTTTGGGAATCTAAGTCTTGTTTGACTAGCTAATCATCATGTAATAATACAGTGCACGGGCAGGAGGATTAAGGATTGTGCTGTGCCAAGGTGAACAGACCAAAGTTTCCTGTGTTGCTGTTCAAGTCTTTCTTCTGTCTGAAAAGTGTGTTTCAGTAACAAGCACTTCTCTCCTTAGCTTTGCTCTGTGCTGTTAGCAAATGCTGGCACCAACAATAGTGTGTCTGCCTCTCACTCCTTTAATGATTTTTCCATTAGTTCTGAAGGCAGTTCTCTGTGTCTTTCTCTCTCTCACTTCGGGGTCGTGGTGAGAGTAAATCCCAGTGTTAGGGCTATATTTGCATGCATGGACTTACCCAAGAACACAGTTTGACCCAAGGTGCTTTCTGGAAATAAGACCCTTCCTCACTCATCAGGGACTTCAGTTGCTTTTGAAGAGGTGTTCTACCTTTTCACTGCCTAAGTGATGGTCATTTGAACTAAACAAATGAATTGGCTTCTGGTGACTTGTCATTTCTGTTGCCTGAGAAATTTGGTCCAATATTATTCAGTTTTATTGCATATTTCCTGGAGCTTAACAAAAATTCTGTGCAGTGAGATCAAAAAATGAATACTAAATTCCTCCCTTTTCAGTGGATGTTAGCTAGCAGTTCTGGGAGCTTTCATTAATAAGCAGTGTAAAAAACCACTTTTTTTGTATTATACACTCTGATCATTTCAGGACAGAGGCTATCTTCAGATATAAGCATAAAGACCTTCATGGATCTATTGGAGAGTCACCAGGGTGGCAGCAGGAAATAGGATATGTACAGAGGTCTTTTCTTCACCCTCTGGGCTGTGCTCTCAACCAGATATGTTCAAACCATAGAAAAGGGTTTTGTTCAAAAGACAGTTGGCATTTCAAATTGATTCTCATTTTAGGCGTGTTGGCTGCACGGTGAGAGGAGATGCAAGAGTGCAAGTTTAATTCTTTCTAAAGCTAATTATATTTTGTGCTCAGTTGCGGGCTAGTTTATGCTTAGTAGCAGGATACATGGGCATGTTGGGAGTGTGTAAAGAGCCTTCTTCTGGCTGCATGCAAATGAGCTCCGGGACTCTGTAAACCTAGCTAGGACTCATGACTTACCAAAATGGGATGAGGAGAAGGTCAGGCTTGGCAGCAGCCAGCAGAGTTATCTGAGTACAAGTGCAGTGTGCATTGCACCTTGAAATGGGGTGGTGTAGTAGCTTCCCCTGCACTCCCTGGAGATCCAGAATAAAGGCATATGCTTGCCACCCACAGTGTAAGGCTGTGCCTTCAAGGCACAAGAGCCCTACATTGGCTCTCAGTTCACCTGTGTAGATGGTGGCATACAAGTAGCAAAGGGATTTTTTTACAATAAAAATGACACCTCTTTGGTCTGACCACTCCGTTTTGGAAATTCACCATCACAATTGCAAAAAATATACAGGTCTGAATGTCAGAGCTGTAGCATCTTGTTATACGTTTTAGCTTTTCACTTTTTTAAATTGCCACTTATTTCAGAAATTAGCAGGTCAGCTGTCATTTTGCTGGGCTGATATTCCCTTCATTTTAAAATGATGTGAATATTTATAAAGATTCTAATTTCAAAATTAGTAGGAGGCAGATTTCTGAATCTTGAAAGACTGTTCTGGACTGGAGACCAATTCTACTTGCCTCTGAAAAGGGAATATGAGAAAAAGAATTATGTGTTTTATAATTGAACCAGCTGTGCCTTTGGGAAGAATTATGGTCTCAAGAATTGAGCTATCTGATGGGTAAAGCATTTCTCATGTGTTAGGGAAGATATCAGTTCCTCTTTTTGAGAAGTGCTATGAATGGAAGCACTTCCTTCTTATAGTAGATAAATCCACATAGCATGAACCAGGGTAATTGAAAGGTCACATTATTTAAACTGTTGCTATGGTAAAGGCCCATATAATTATTTGCAGCCAGCCATCTTGTGACTAGTTATTTGTTCTCTCAAGATTAATTTTACTGAATGCATTGCTGCTTTGTGCCGATAATATTGCTGGTATCTGGATGACTGAAAATGTTTTGCTGATGACTTGTAACAGCTGTGAGGTTTAATTTTCTCAGTTCCTGATTTTGGAAAACATTTAACCAAATGGTTCAAGAAGGACAGCTGTCAGCATGGTTGAACTTTAAGTAACAGAATTATAACAATATTCCCACATCTAGAGTAATGCTGCAGCTATCAAAGCTTGTAAAGGACAGCCATGCATGGTCCTGACTCCTTGTCTTAAGTTTTCTGATCTTTCAAATGTAATTCTGTAAATAAGCAAGGGGAATAATATTCTTGAAGTAGCTTTGCTTTTCTCTCTCTCTCTGTGAGTGTGTGAGAGAGAGAGGACAACTTTGCAGTTATGTAGTACATCTTTTCTTCAAAGATGTGATGCTCTTACTTCAGGCTCCAACCACAGCACAAGCATTTACAGGAACCAAGGATCTAGCAGATGTAATCACATTTAAAATTTCTATATCTTTGCTACAAGGACTTAATGTAATTAAAACATTCTGCAAGTTAATCTATTCCTGGAATTCATAATGAAAAAAAAACAATAATGGACACCAGATGTATCATTTCTGTCTAGCAGTTTAGGTTGTAACCTGGGAGTTGTCTGAGGTGAAACTGTAGATTACAAAAATGCATCTCTTCTGTTATGACATTGGTTCAACTTCTGCCCTTGGACACATGTCTGGAGCTCCTGTTTAGGTCGGTGGGAGCCACACACATATCTAGTTGACAGAGAGTTTTTGTTTGTTGTAGACAATCAGAAATATAAAGCTTAATAGAAAAAAAATCTGCTTCTTTAAAAAGGCCCTTCCGAAATCGTGGAATTCATTTGTAGTGGAATAAGTCTTTCAGCACTCACTTTTAAGACTAATTCCTTTTACTGTGGAAGTGCAGAAATATTAACTGGCAGTCTTAATTTTGTAAACATATCATGCCATCAAGAAACGAATCTGTCATCTGCTTCAAAGAGTGGAACCATATCATTAGATAAATAATTACCGTCTAGTATCTAGGAAACTGGACAAACATTCATTTGCGTGTCTTTGTGAAGCATGCAATTTGTTTTTAAGGCAACTGAATCACTTGGAATGCTAGGGGTAAATGATGCACTGTTCTAAAATACATATATTAATTGATAAGCAAATAAATCCAGGTAGATTGTCATAGTAACTATCAAGCTGTAGGTAGTTAATTATCAACAGTCCATGAGTCATACGTGCATATTATCATCATTTATTTATTTGCATTACAGTAGTGCTTAGAGGCCCCAATCAGGACTTGGGACCCCAGTGTGTTAAGCAGTGTATACACCCTTAAAGAAAATCTAATCCCTGCTGAAAAAGTTTAAAATCTCAGTGGATTATATTAATAAATCACCTTCCGATCATGACATTCATGTTTACTCCTTATTCTTGTGTCCTGATTGACACTGTAAATTGTTCTAAAAAGCAGAGTTTCCTACAGTAACATCAGACTTCAATCTCTGGTATAATTTAGTTTCATTATGAGATTGGTTATTATAAACTTTTTTTTTAAAATCAACCTTATAGGTATTAAAAAAAAAAAAGTGAACCTTAGGCTCTAAATAGATAGTAAATAGGCAGCACTGAGTCTGAATGCTAGGCAGATACTGTCGTGCATTTATATGAATTTGGCTGAACAGGCATGTGCTCTAGTGATTTCAGACTGGTTTATGAATGTGTGGGCTGGGGCTTAGAGACCTTCAGCGACACCCTATCCACATGTCAGAACAATGGGACCAGATTAGCAGCATGAATAACTTGACATTATCTGAACTCTGAGACCTCAACAGGCCAGTCTGTTTCCGTTTGGGGAACAGCACAAGGTCACTCTGACAGAGCTTTACAAATAAATAAAATGATGTTTCTTAATATATTGGAAAGGCAGTTTAATTTGTTACTTCCATTTGAATTATAACTGCCTTTCTTTGCTGAAACAAGAATATATTACCAGCCAGGCCTATTAAATGGATTATGTAGCCCACAGGTCCTAAAACCTTTTCATAGTGTGGACTGTTTTTTTTTTTTAGGGAGCCATCTAGGGGACTACCTTTCCCTGTCCTCCTCCCTGCTGCCAAACTGGGACACTCATTCTTCAAAATCTGTTCTCCACACCATTACATTCAAAGCCAATTCCACCCCATATTATTATTTAACATTTACATTGCATTAGCAGCTAAAGGCCACAATCAGGTGGGGACTCCCATTGTGTTTGGCATTGTACAAACATATAATAAATGATAGTGCCTACCTCAAAAAGCTTAGCATCTAGAAGACAAGACATAGGCGCTGAACTAAACAAGCAGGCCTGGGTGGCAAGGGGCAGATGGGGTAACATAAATATAAGAGGATGTGCAAATTGTCAGCCTGTCAGTAGTAGTGATCACAGTTCTCCACTTACCAAGCCATTATCAGGTTTGCAGCTTACCATCAGTTCCTTGCCTGCCTCGCAATTTCCCTTACTCCAGGACAAATAAAAAAAAAAATCTCCACTCCCAGAGGATGAATTTCCACTTCACAATGAACATGTTTCCCCCAGTGATATTCAGTGCACACTTGGAATCAAATCCATTCCCTCACAGCTGAATCTCAGTTTGCTTTGAACAGTTGTCAGTCAGGTGATCTCGCCTCCTCCCACCTGAAGCCCTTTCTAGGAACGCACTGCGCCATCACAAGTCCCCTCCATCCCCCTTGTCCCCTTCAGTGTTCCCTCCCTGTAATCCTATCCTCTTCTCCAGCAATCATGTTTCTCCGTGATGCTTCTCCTGTTCCCTCCACGGACCACGATTTAAGGGCTCTCCAGAGCACAGTTTGGGAACTTCTGATCTAATTTTTTGTTAATAACAGTGATTTAGGGTGAATTTGTGCCTCTCTGGATTTCTCTAAAGAGGAAAAACTGTTTTTTCAATTGTTTGTATTTGCTGCATCTTGGTACAATAATCCCATCTCTGATTATTTTAGTAGCAGCTCTCTATCATCCATTTTAATATGTCATGACAGCACAGTTGGGTGCCCTCCTGTCATAACCTAGTCCCAGATTTGGACCTTAGCGTCCAAAATATGGGGGTTAGCATGAAAACCTCCAAGCTTAGTTACCAGCTTGGACCTGGAAAAGCTGCCACCACCCAAAAAATTAGAGTGTTTTGGGGCACTCTGGTCCCCCCAAAAACCTTCCCTGGGGACCCCAAGACCCAAATCCCTTGAGTCTCATAACAAAGGGAAATAAACCTTTTCCCTTCCCCCCTCCAGGTGTTCCTGGAGAGATACACAGAAGCAAGCTCCGTGAATCTAAACAGAGGGATTCCACCCTCTCTGTTTCCAGTCCTGGAAACAGAAGTACTTCCCTCTTCACCCAGAGGGTATGCAAAGTCAGGCTAGTAAATCTAACACACACAGATTTCCCCCTGACTTCTTCCTCCCACCAATTCCCTGGTGAGCACAGACTCAATTCCCTGGAGTTCCCCACTAAAGAAAAACTCCAACAGGTCTTAAAAAGAAAGCTTTATGTAAAAAGAAAAAAAATACATAAAAATGGTCTCTCTGTATTAAGGTGACAAATACAGGGTCAATTGCTTAAAAGAAATATGAATAAACAGCCTTATTCAAAAAGAATACAATTCAAAGCACTCCAGCAACTACACACATGTAAATACAAAAAAACAAACCTATCTTTTTGTACTTACAACTGGGAAACAGGAGATTAGAAAGGCAGGAAACAGAAATCCTCTCATAGCCGAGAGAGAGACAGATTCAAGACAAAGAACAAAGGACTCACACACAAACTTCCCTCCACCCAGATTTGAAAAAGTCTTGTTTCCTGATTGGTCCTCTAGTCAGGTGTTTCAGGTTACTTCTTTCCCGGTGAAAGAGATATTAACCCTTAGCTATCTGTTTATGACACCTCCATCCACAAGCTTTGCAATATCAGTTCCAGTTTCCTTAGCAAGCATCTGTCCAGACTCCATTTTTTCCAAAGCATGGCTGTTTTTAGCTGATGTAGTCAGGATGTAAACTAGTTGTTCATTGTAGCTATACAAATTATGTCTAAAAAATTGCTGCTGTGAACTTCAAGAATGCAGGTGTACATCTGCCAAGTCCAACATGTTACCCAGCTTTTAAACTATAGGACAAGAAAATCCAGTAACCTAGTGACAGGCAATTAAGAACAATCAAATAAGATCATCCCTTCAAAAACTCTGTAACCCACATTTGAATCCAGCTGTGCATAACAGCATAATCACTGCTGCTGAAAAAGATAGTGCTAGAATAATGCTTAGTGTAGGTGATGTAATATGTTGTTTTTTGTTGAAAGCTTATAGACATAATTTATTTTTTTTTGTGTATCTCCTATAGAGAAAGAGACAATCTTTTAGCATCTCTCCTTGTTGCCTCAGGAAAGTTTCAGACTTAAATATGTTCCCTCTTTCAATATATTTAATATAATATAAATATTGAAGTTAATTTAAATTCTTGTTAAACTGGCTTATTAAATAAAATATAGTAAACATTTCAAAAAAAACTTAAGTACTAAATGTGCTTGAATTTTAGTGCCAGACACACTAAATTAATATTGTGTGTCTGTGTGTGTGTCAGACACACACACAATTCAGTGTGGATTTGAGGTTAGGGGAGTGCAACAAGGGTCACTATTACATTCTCATGACAGATCAGTGATTTGGAGGAATAAATGTGCAGCCAATTGCTGAAATGTGCTGATGACAGAAAACAAGTTGGGAAGGAGAAAGGAAGGTGCAGTCAGAATAAAGAGAGGAGATCAAAGTTCAGAATTAAACAGATTAGAAGTCTACTGAGATAAGATGTGAATGCAATTTATTATAGTGAAACAAAAAATAATCCGGCCATGAACAATCAATATTTCATATGAATGCATAAAAAGCTGTAACACTTCCCTAACCATCTCAGTCCACACTGAACAGTTTATGGGCACCAAAGTACCCTCTTTTATCTTTGATATCCAAGCTATTTTTATTGTTTATATAGTGCCGTAAATGTATATGATGCCTTATGGATAATTAACGTTGGCGTTTCCTTTAACAAAGAGCTTAATTAGTTCTCCATTTACATGGACAACTTGAAATTTTATAGGCACCTAAATGTAGCCGCTCTTCAAAAAATTTTCCCACCCTGTTATTTTTCGAGGCGTAGCCTGTCATTTTCTAGCACTCTTTATTGTAGCAAACCCACCCACGACTTGCATGAGCAACTAAAACCCCACAGTGCTGGAAGAGTTTGTGTTAGCATGTTTGGGTGACCAACTTGAAGTGGGACTTAAGCCTACAGCTTCTGCCTTCATTCCCATTTGGGAGATTGTTCCCAGAGGAAGAGGAATGCAAGCTGAACTTCATGCATTTGTGTGTGTGAGATGTGAACTATTTGTGGCTGGGAGCTAAGGATGGATCTGGAATTTCATGTGGTGAGTGGTGGAATCCAGATGTAGTCAGGACTGGATGTGTGCAGGGGAGGAGTAGAAATGGCTAGTTCTCTGGGAATTGTGGTGTGGCAGGGAGGTGTGATTGAGAACTGCTGGGATACAGGGTGGGAATTTGGAATTGCTGAGAAAGCTGAGAAGGAAGCAGGGGGTCAGTCAGAACTTGCTGTTGAGACAGGAGGATAAACAGGGGGTGGAAATGTACTGGAGTTTCCTTTGGGGTTGGGAGGTAAACTGGAGGAAATACGGTCTTGTAATGGAGTGGGGCTATTAGAACTTGCTGTGGAACTGTGGAATGCATGATGGGAGCTGCTAGAGAGAATCTAAGGGAAGGAGGATTTTGGAATTACAGTGCTGGTTGCTTAGTGATCAGAAGTTGTAAGTGGAGGTGGAAAATAAGGCTATGTCTAGACTACCTGCCGTATCGGCGGGTTAAAATCGATTGCTCAGGGATCGATATATCACGTCTCATCTAGACGCGATATATCGATCCCCGAGCACGCTTATATCAATTCCAGAACTCCACCAACCCCAGTGGAGTTGCGGAATCAACAGGGGGAGCCGCAGACATCGATCCCGCGCGGTGAGGAGGGGTGAGTAATCCGATCTTAGATATTCGACTTCAGCTACGTTATTCACGTAGCTGAAGTTGCGTATCTAAAATCGATTTCCCCCCGTAGTGTAAACCAGCCCTAAGGAGGCAGACTCTGCTGGGGGAAATAGGGACATGCTAGGGAGCAGGGAGGTAAGATATGGCATGGATTTGGCTGGAGTCTTGCTGCTTGTGGACTAATGGAAGCAGATGCTAGACAAATAGGGTGGAGAAAAAGATGCAGTGTGTTGAAACAGAAGCAGCAATTCAGTTAAGTGGATGCAGTAAACCTATTTGTTTTTACAGAAGTGTGGAAACGCAGCCCAAACTTTTATTATTTTATTTTGAAAACAAGTGTTTCCTTCTAATATTCAACCTACAGTGTTTTGTCTAATGCCAGTGTTCTAAATTCTTCAAAAAACAAACAAACAAAATGTGTGTGTGGTGGGGACGTGATATAGTGGAAATCCTGACAGAGCGTTAACTTCTATAGCATTCTGAATAGTGTGGTATAAGGCCTCCTCTAACTTACATGGCCCAGTGCCAATGTGACAGCTAATACATACTTGGCTGCTGAAAGTTCAGACTCAGGGGACCACTGTGTGGAGGAAGAGAGGAGGAATATGCCAAAGAAGGAAAGCTGTGCTAACGCTAAGTATATAACATGCTAAACAGCCAGTGAAGTAAAGGTACAGTATGACTGACTTTAAAAGAAACATTGTATAAATATATCCCTATAAGAAACAGTTGTGCAGAGTTTGTTTGGAGCATGTTGTACATGGTCTTGTGTGATTTAATGAAGATTTTCTCATATTAGGGATGTGTGTGTATTCCTTGTGCCTTTATTATTTTTATAACAATTCCAATTTTTACAAAAGTCAAATTTTTCGTCATTGTGCCTCTTTCCATTTCAGTCGCAGCCTTTTTATAGTATTTTTACTCTCTATCTGCAGACCCATCATCTTTATTTGTGATTGTGTATTATAAATATAATATGTAACCCCCCCTGCTCGAAGTACTGCCTCTTTTTTCTTGCTCTTGTCTCTTCCTCTTTCACTCCTCTCTGCTCCTTTTCTAATTTCTTCTCTTTCTTACGATACTCATCCTCTCCTCTTTTCTTTTCTCCCTGGCCCTCCCCATCTGCCTCCCCACCACTCTCTCTGCCCCACATTGACTCCCCACTCCATATGCTGTAGCAGTTCTTTCTGAATCTACTTCCTTTCTCCCACCCTTTCCTCACCCTCCTAGTCAAGAACAAAAGGCTCTTTAGTCCATCTGTACCCAGCCACAATCTGGTATTCTCCAGGGAGGTGAGAAGCCTTGCTGCTGGGCCAGTAGCCATTTGGCTTTCCATGCAGCTGAGCTGCTTGAATGCTTGTTCTCATCACAGCATAGCATGGAGTCAGAGCGAGTTCTAATGACATATGGATCTGAATGTGGGAGAGGGCTGGCTTGATGTCTCATGTGATGGGGGCCAACGCTGAGGTGTATTTTGGAGTACAGGAGAAAATGTGGCAACATGTGAAAGGCTGAAGGTCAGATAAGTACCTGCTGTGTCACAAACTCAGCTGGATGACAGGTCCTTCAGGTGACCAGAATCTGGAGGGGTTCAAGATAACTTGGATAAAAGAAACAGTAAAACCAACCAGGATACCAGGACATTCCTAGACCTACTAGAACTGGTGCTATTACAGCTCATGAGTGTTTATTTTGAAGACATTACTTCTATTAGGCTAGATTTCACGGTCAGTTCATTTCTGATGTTGCCAAGATATGCCTGTATGAACACACTGATTCTTCATTGGGGTCATAGTAACTCTTGGTGTGTCACGGGAGGCCCAGCAGATTATACACTTTCAATCTTCACTGATTAGGTTTGGCAGTGACCTTATTTTGTTTTCACTCCTAGGAAATGTAGCTTGTAGGCTCTTTAATAGGATTGCATTGAGTGTTTTTTTCCATTGAGTAACATTTTTATCTTGCCACTCATGAATACCAGATTCCATTAACTGTGCTGAAAGTCTCCAGTAGCCGGGCTAAAGGGGTAGTGGGGCACTTTTTAAAACCCTTGTTTCTTCTTCTAAGATTTTAGGTAATACAGTTCAGACTGTCCCCTTTTACACATTAGGACAAGCATAATAGAATAGTGAGTTTCACTTCCAGATCTCATAGGGTTATGTCTATGCTGGAATAAAAGATCCATGGTACAGCTGTGGTTGGCCCAGGTCAGCTGACTCAGGCTCATGGGAATTGGGATGTAGGGCTAACATTGCTGTGTAGAGACTTAAGTTTCCACCCTGAGCCCAAGTGTCTACACAGCAATTTTACAGCACCAGAGACCGAGTCCTGTGAGCCTGAGTTAGCTGATCCGAGCCAACTGCAGGTGTTTAAATTGCTGCCTAGATGTAGCCATAGTCTAACCTGTTGTAACATGTAGGGTGCAAACACTGCAGGGGACTATTTAAACTATAAATTTAGTTTATAACCACTGAAGATTTTTCATCAAAATTAAAAACAAGAAATAGTTTAAAGCATCTCTGTTAGCTCTGAGGACCTGACTGTCAGTTAGGTGCTCTGTTCTTGATCTTGGTATAGGAATGGCAAGTGGCAGTGGGAGGAAACAATGAGGCTTTGAGCCACCTTTATTCTTTTCATAGTCTGGGCTCCCACTCCTTGATGTCTAGTAAAACAGCCTCACCTGGTACAGCTCACACTCTGCTTCTTCTGTCCATACTCCCTCCTTCTGTCTGTCTCTCCTCCCAACCCACTCTGTGGCTGGAAGGTGTGTTGAAGAAGCACTACTCCAGCAGTTGTGTACCAGTGAAGGAACCTCCTTATAGAGGAGGAACAGAATACTACTGGGGTTCTGTTTGTACCCACTTTACCAGGGGTCAGCAACCTTTCAGACGTGGTGTGCGGAGTCTTCATTTATTCACTCTGATGTAAGGTTTTGCGTGCCAGTAATACATTTTAACGTTTTTAGAAGGTCTCTTTCTATAAGTCTATAATATATAACTAAACTATTGTTGTATGTAAAGTAAATTAAGTTTTTTAAAATGTTTAAGAAGCTTAATTTGAAATTAAATTAAAATGCAGAGCCCCTGGTCCGGTGGTCAGGACCCGGGCAGTGTGAGTGCCACTGAAAATCAGCTTGTGTTCCGCCTTTGGCACGTGTGCCATAGATTGCCTACTCCTGCACTTTATACTACTATTGCTGTGTCACAGTGCCTTTTCACAATAGAGAACCAACCTATAGGCCTTCTAAATTTTGTAAGAAAACCAAAATGTTGATTTAGCCATCCCTAAGTAGCAGGACAGGCATGTGCTTTTCATTTTTCAAATAAGCAGGATACAACTTGTATATGCTAGTCAGGGGGCTGGCATGCACCAGTGTTGCAGTGGTGGGAAGGATTATATCTAGTGTTGTGAAACAGCCATTGTTGTTTTCCTTTGCTGCTGCTTTGCCAGAATAATTCAGGAAAACAACAAGGAGTCCAGTGGCACCTTAAAGACTAACAGATTTATTTGGGCATAAGCTTTCGTGGATAAAAAACCAGATGCGGGTATTATATAATGACACTTGAAGAGAAGGGAGGTACCTCACAAGTGGAGAACCAGTGCTGACAGGGCCAATTCGATAAGGGTGGATGAGGTCCACTCTTAATAATAGATGAGGTGTCAATTCCAGGAGGCAAAGCTGCTTTTGTAATGAGCCAGCCACTCCCAGTCCCTATTCAAGCTCAAATCAATGGTGTTAAATTTGCAAATGAATTTTAGTTCTGCTGTTTCTCTTTGAAGTCTGTTTCTGAAGTTTTTTTGTTCAAGTATTGCTACTTTTAAATCTGTTACAGAATGTCCAGGAAGATTGAAGTGTTCTCCTACTGGCTTTTGTATGTTACCATTCCTGATGTCCAATTTGTGTCCATTTATTCTTTTGCGTAGGGACTGTCTGGTTTGGCCAATATCCATGGCGGGGGAGGGGTGGGCATTGCTGGCCCATGATGGCATATATAACATTAGTAGACGTGCAGGTGAATGAGCCTCTACTCATTCTCAAGGCTTCTTAATCTTTAAAAATATTGAATGCTCCATTTTGCCCCAGTAGGTCAGAGTGAAAATTGACCTAAAATTGGACTGGTGGCTAGATTAGTGTTTGTGTCTACACTGTTGTGCAGGAGATGTGGGTCACAATAGTCACCTTGTACTCCTTCCTGTGTTGCCATGAGCTGGAAAGTCTGAGGAGGAGGGGGAGCATATTCAGCTTATGAAGAGAAAAGCTGGAATGCTTTGAGTTGTTCAGTAGCAACAACTTCTACTAATTAAGGAACTGAGTTGATAGCTTCAAAGACATCCCAGCAGGTTCTCCATGGGAAGGAGGATAAGGTACCTATGTTATCGGGATCTCAAGAGGAACTTGTGAAGCAAGAGAAAGTTTAAATCCTTAGGGTACCACTCCCATGAGAAGGGTTGGAATGAATGAGGGGAAATTAGTAGTAGTTGTAGGAGTATTTAATTATTATTTATACAGCACCCAAGTCAAACATAGCACTTAATACATTTTTTTGTATTGCTGAAATCTTGTAAACTCTTCAGTTTTCATGGATGTCATGTTTAATCTTGACTCTTATCAGCAAGGCTATCACTCTCACTGAACCATTCTGAAGCACAGCAAGGCTCGTCCACACATCCAATTTATTCTGCCACCCGTGAGAGGGGTTGGGTCTTTTTTTTAATCATTAGTTTGCTTCCAATTTTCTTCCCCTCACCAACCAGGGAGTCTAACCACAGTGTTAAAAGGTGATAGAGAGTGGGTGCTTATGCCTTATGCACACCTTTATTGTTAAAAGAATGGGTTGCAGTCCACCCAACAAGTGTGACAGAGAAGAGAGTTACATTGTACCAATAGCCAAAGCCATGCAGGCAGCACCTGCCTTGCTGTCATTCTGTCAAAAGAACCCACATGGAGGGTTACAAGCACTCTGATTTACTTTAGTTTCATTTAGTAGTGGCAGTGTATATTTCACTCCCACAGTAGTACATAGTATCCTGGTTATTAGCCTTCTCTTCCATCTCACACACAACCTGCAGTCCCAATTTCCACATCTGTCCCCCTCCTACCATCCTATTTCTGTTTTGAATGAGTAGAGAGCTTACACAGATTTGGTTCTAAATAAAGAAAAACTTGCCCTATTCACAATAAAGGGGTAGCCTTCATGAACAAAAGGATTAGCTTAGTTAGGACTGAAAGTTAAGAGGATTTATTCTCTTGGTCAGTCTGTTTTGAAGAAGGGAACTGTGAAGAAATTCCTTTTTCTTCTGATAGTCACATAGGGGTAGGAACTTTTTAAAGGTATTTTGGAAACACAGTCTAAGCAGTTTTGAGAATTTGCCTGGCCACCACTTTAAACATTTCAATCTCTTGTCTCAGGTGGAAGCTGTTCCAGATGTATTTGTATCTGCATGTGGCTCCACTAGTCTGGAATTAATTAGTGAGTCTCTCCTTCCTATCACTCAAGTAGGCTGAGCAATCTGCTGAGTAGCATTTTGCATAGCGGCTTCCACTTCAACAGTCCTGTTTCCTAAGTCTCCTGTCTCCACTCTGCCTTTGTAAGCCTGAGTTCAGTTTTATGATTTAAATGGACACTGTCACTGTGGGTTTTTTTTACATTGACTGAGTCTTTGAAATAGTTATGGACTTTTTATTTCCCTATTTTATGTTTAGAAGAGTCTTTTGGTGATTAACATCACCAAAGGTGTTCAGGCCCAAGGCTCCTCATATTCTTCCCCTTTCTCACTGTCCAGTGTCCACACACCTGCCTGCTTCTTGCTGTCTGTCTACTTTGTTTCAATTCTGCTGCTGCTGTTACCGGTGAACACCTTCCTGCAGACCTGGAGTGTATGCACCAGGAACAAAATAGTGACACTGACTATAGGCAAAGTGGTGTCAATTACACAAATGCATTTGGGGCATAGGCACCGACTTCTGCTGGTGCCAGTGGGTGCCTGACCCTCATCTGCCCCTAGCCCCACCCCCATTCCAACCCCTTCCCCAAAGTCCCCACCCAGCTCCGCCCCCTCCCTTCCCCTATTCCAGCCCCTTCTCCAAATCCCTGCCCAAGCCCTGCCTCCTCCCCTGAGTGCGCTGTGTTCCTGCTCCTTCCCCTCCCTCCCGGAGCTTGTTACGCCACAAAACAGCTGTTTTGTGGCAGCAAGCACTGTCAGATAGGAAGAGAAGCGGGGCGGCGTGCTCAGGAAAGGAGGCAGAGGTGGGGTGGGGAGGGGAGCTTGGCTGTCGCAATTTTTCCCCATGGGTGCTCCAGCTCTGTCAGTGCCTATGATTGCAGGGTGGGAGTGGGAATAATTTCTCCCCTCTAATCTCTGTCAGTTACAATAAATATAGGGGCTGCGAGTAACAGTAACAGTTACGACATTTTCAGAAGGAAACACCCTTTTCCAAGCCCCTTTTATTGGCTGATGGAACATGGTGGAACCCTTCAAAGAAAATGCTGCAATGGTCTGTCTACACAAAAGTCTTAGTCTGGATTTGGAACAGAATTAAAATACAAACAATAGCAGGATCGTTTTTACAGCCTAGTTTTCTCTCTAGATTCAAAGAGATCTGCTGTGCACACAAGTCTGAGAGACTGGTTATTTCACGGGGCTTGGCTACACTTGCAGGTGTGCAGCGCTGGGAGTTAAAGCTGTCTTCGTACAGCTTGCAGGGAAAGCGCTGGAGTGTGGCCACACTGACAGCTACCAGCGCTGCAGTGGCCACATTTGCAGCACTGTTGGGAGTGGTGCATTATGGGCAGCTATCCCACAGAGCACTTCGTCCCATTTTGGTGCTGTGGGTTGTGGGAAGGGGACAGAAGGGTTTGGGTCATTCCGCTTCCTGTCCCAATGCCCCGTGATGCATCGCTTCACATCCCAGCAGTCCCTATTTTTCCGTCCACATTTGGCGCCATTGTGACTCTCCCAACGGTTTCTGTGCAGTGCGATTTCTGTGGGAAATGGAGCCCGAACTGCTGAGGAGTATGCTGACGAGTCTCGCCAGCACATCACGTTTGGCAGTTGAGCTATTCCTTAGGATCCAAAGTGATGAGGAGTCCGATGATGATAGCGAGTCACCTGATGCGTACGACACTACATTGCTTGTGGCATTCACGGAAATGCTCAGCACCGTGGAACGCCGCTTTTGGGCTCGGGAAACAAGCACTGAGTAGTGGGATAACATCGTCATAGAAGTCTGGGATGATGAGCAGTGGCTGCAGAACTTTCGGATGAGAAAAGCCACTTTCATGGGACTGTATGCTGACCTCACCCCACCCTGCGGCGCAACGACATGAGATTGAGAGCTGCTCTGCCGGTGGAGAAGTGGATGGCTATTGCAGTCTGGAAGGTGGCAACTCCAGACAGCTACCGATCGATCGGGAACCAGTTTGGAGTGGGAAAGTTGACTGTTGGAATCGTTTTGATGCAAGTTTGCAGGGCCATTAATAGCATCCTGCTAAGAAGAACCGTGACTCTGGGGAACGTGCAGGACATTGTGGATGGCTTTGCACAAATGGGTTTCCCTAACTGTGGAGGGGCGATAGATGGGAAGCATATTCCTATTCTGGCACCACCCCACCTAGCATCCGAGTACGTTAATCGGAAGGGGTATTCTCTATGGTTCTCCAGGCGCTTGTGGATCATGTGGGCGTTTCATTGACATTAACACAGGCTGACCTGGAAAGGTGCATGATGCACGCATCTTTCGGCACACTGGCCTGTTCCAGAAGCTGCAGGCAGGGACTTTTTTCCCAGACCGGAAGATCACAGTTGGGCACATTGAAATGCCCATTGTGATCCTTGGAGAGCCCACTTACCCGTTAATGCCTTGGCTCATGAAACCGTATACAGGGAAGCTTGAAAGGAGCAAGGACCGGTTCAACTACAGGCTGAGCCGGTGCAGAATGACTGTGGAGTGTGCTTTTGGCCATTTAAAAGGGCGCTGGCGATCTCTGTATGGGAAGCTAGACTTGGGGGAAAGCAGCATCCCTGCTGTTATATCCACGTGCTGTACCCTCCATAATATTTGTGAAGGGAAGTGTGAAACATTCAGTCAGGAATGGGCCTCCGAGGTTCAGCGCCTGGAGGCTGAATTTGCACAACCAGAGAGCAGGGCTACTAGAGGGGCCCAACACAGGGCTTCAAGGATTAGGGATGCCTTGAGGGAGGAATTTGAGGCTGAAAACCAACTTGCACGGGAGTGCAGTGCAGTGGTTACAATGTTAGTAGGAATCTGTTTTTCCTAAGCTGATTTGCAGTGCCTGTTTCTTTCCTGGGCTAAGGTATCTTTGACTTTCTGCAATCATAAAGACTGTTTTCAAAGCCAAGAATTCATTTACTGAAAAGAAAATAACTTTCTTGACAGACACACAACATTTTGGGAACCTAAAAGGGCAGAGGAGTGTGGTGGGGGACTGTACAGTCACAGGTTTGAATATGTCCTGTCTGGAGTGCTGTGCAATGACTGCTGCACTTCAGGATGCCTATACTGCATGGTGATCGGGGTTGAGTGCTGAGGGTAAGGGTCGTAGTTCTCAGGGCTGGTTGGTGAACGTACAGGTGTTGGAGGCAGCTGGTGGAGGTAAGAACCTGGATACTGGGGAAGGGAGTTTGGAGCTGACATTGGGGCACAAGGGAAAGAGCTTTGGGACGGTGGGGGCCGGCACGGTAGTGCTCTGCCTGCATGGCTACGAGCGCCTGGACAGAGTCCGCTTGGCGCACCAGGATGCTTATCAGCCGCTTTGTGCTTTTCTTCCTGGCCGCTGTGTTTCTCTGGTGGATCCTGCTTTCCCTTTCCCTCCAGTCCTGTTTTTTATTTTCTCTGGTAGAGTGATCCATAACTGCTTGCAGCAGGTTGTCTTTGCTTTTTCACGGCTTCTTCCGCAGGTTTTGGAGTCTTTGAGCTGTTGATAACACGGGCAGCCGAGAAGTCAAGGTCACTTGTGGGAAGGAAAAAAAGGCAACAGTTAACAGAGGCAGCATTGTTTATATCTCAGACAGTTATTCCCACACAGTGAAGGAGTTTACAGTCTTCACAATAGCATAATTTTCCCATACCAAAGAGAGCACACATAACCCACAGGAGCCCCGAAATGGTGAATAAGGGGGACTGATTGCTTCAGGGCTGTGCTGGGGTTTCTGTGCATTGGGGAAAGCAAACAGCTGCAGGGGGCACCTACAGTGAACACACTCCCAACATTTTCCACAGAAGTTAATCCTGGAAGATATCTCGCTGCTGTGGGTCACCTGGGAAGAGTGGGAGGGTCTTCTACAGCAATGCGGATTCCGCCCTGGCCCCTATGCAGCTTGCCTGTGTGCAGCAATGGTCCCCCCACGCCTCGCGGCACAGTGGCGCGGACGCGTTAACTTGACTGGGACAAGGACCACAGTGGCTTTCCCTATAAACTTGCACAAGCGCACTGCCCACACTCTGGCTGAAACTTTTGAAGAGATTACCGAGGCCGATTACTGCGACGTGATAGACCACATCAATGGGCTATTCCACATCTAGGCATGCATGCATGCAGCCATAACCCTCCCCTCCTCTCCCGAAACATTTCCATCCTGAAAATAAAAGCTGCTTACCGGGAACCCGCTCCTCTGCTTGTCCTTCACCAAGTACCGGCTGCTGCGACTGGCTACCTTCCTCCTGGCTTGAGAAGAGCTCCTGGCTGCATGCCTCCTGGGACTCCGGGGTGTCTCCCCCCACCACAATACCCTCACTCTCGGTTTCCTCCTCCCCCTCTTCCTCCCCCCCCCGCTCTGAAGTGTCCATCGTGGTCCTCGAATTGGCGGTGGGGTCACCCCCAAGTATCGCGTCTACCTCTTTGTAAAAACGGCAGGTCATGGGGGCAGCACCGGAGCGGCGGTTTCCCTCGCGGGCTTTGCAATAGGCACTCCGCAGCTCCTTCACTTCAACCCTGCACTGCAGCATGTCCCGGTCATGGCCTCTTTCCAGCATAGCCCTTGATATCTGCCCATAGGTATCATAATTCCTATGGTTGGAGTGCAGCTGTGACTGCACAGCTTCCGCCCCCCAAACACTGATGAAGTCCATCAACTCGCCATTGCTCCATGCTGGGGCTCATTTGGCGCGTGGAGGCATGGTCACCTGGAAAGATTCACTGATTGCACTCCACACCTGGCTGAGCAAACAGGAAGGGGATTTTTAAAATTCCTGGGGCATTTAAAGGGCGGGTCACCTGAGGCTAGGACAGTAGAGTTCGAACTGATGAGCAGAGTGGCTGAGCAGGCATTCTGGGATACCTCCGAATACCTCTGGAGGCCAATAACAGCGCTTTTGGGTGGCCACACTGGCAGAGCAGTGCTGCATCACCAGCGCTGCAATCGTTATTCCCCAGGCAGAGGTGGAGTACATGCAGCACTGCAGCCAGGGAGATACAGCGCTGTATGTGCTTTGCAAGTGTGGACAGTGAATAAGTTGCAGCGCTGTGAACCCACCACCAGCGCTGCAACTCTCCAGTGTAGCCAAGCCCACAGTGTTCCAGGTAATTTAGCGTATGTTTCTTCTTCTTAAATATCCTCATTCAGGGTTTGGAATACTGTAAGGCTTTGTCCAGTAATTCCCTACCTTTTTCCTCTCAGATTTGGATTTCTGTGACTGAGTTCACCAGTCTCAGAGCCCACACAGTTTGATATAATCACCTTAAAATATAAGTGGATCATTGATAAATTATAATTGAGGAAGTATTGTCTGGAGGAGGCTATACTGCAAATTCCTTGTCAGTTGACTGCTCAGTACCTGAGTGATTAGCAGGAGCAGAAGAACTTGTTAATTGCAGGTTGGTGAAGTCCTTCACAGGCATTGTTTGTGTTGGAAAACCCCATGTGTCTGTGAAAAAAAAGTCCCCATGCCTGGTCTCTTAGAGCTAAATTGAGATTGCTGCTTTGTGCATGTATTCTAGATAGAAAAACATCCAGATGTTTGCCATTTATGTTTTGACAGAATGGAAGTGTGACATTGAGTAATGGAGGCAAGTTTACTTTTTCTAGTTGGTTAAATGCCTTTGGGGCTAGCGGTCTGGTCTAATCTAATCTCCCATCGGTATGCAGGGGATGAATGCAGTCAATACAATTAGTGTTGATGGAACCTACCTGCATAAATTCCCCCATGCTTTTATGGGAGAAGATCCCCTCACACAGTCTTACCCATTTTTTCTTCCTCCTCTTTTTAAATAATGCAGTAGTGTATCTCTGTTCCTTGGGAACTTGCTACATTGCCACCTCATTGATCACATCTGGTTAATTTCTTGTTTCCTCAAGTTCAGAGATTTTTCACAATTTCTTTAGGGAATGAGAAGATAGTTTCAGGATTTGCAATGGAAATTGGCTTTGTTAATATACACTGTGTTTAATACAGCACAACAGCAGCTGCATGGGAGACTCTGTCAGAACTAAATAGTGCGCCTCCACTTATCCAAATAAACAGCAGGGTAACTACATTCCTAAGGGGTTGTTTTGCAAGGTCAGGCCAGGGGATCTGCTTTACGTCACCAAAAAAAAAAAAAAAAGGCGGCTGTTCTGCTGCAGCTCAGATCTTACCCTAAATGCTGACTAGCACACACACAGACAAATTTGTGCTGAAGTTTGTTAATCAAATTGCTGTTTTTCCACAATGGTAGTCTACACCCCCCCCCCCCCCACTGAACTGTATCAAAACCCTGCGTAATGAGTTTATCACAGTTTGTGTGTCTTCAGGACAAAAAAAATCTTAATCAAAGGAGAAGGGGGAGGGGGAAGACTGCAATACTAATGTACAAAGCATTGCTATGTCTTTCAAGAGATTCGTTTTCACAAAAATACATTTTGCTCTGTGGATACTGATAATTTTATGCAGCGACCTAGAGTTTTTTGTTTTTGTGTTCTGAGGTGGGGTAGAGTGTTTGCTTTTACATCATCCAAATATAGAAGGGTTGATGTTTACATGTTAGACTACAGTATATTTTCTGAGTAGAAGCAATCTAAATAATGAAGTGACCTTTTCCACTTTTTAAGGCTTCTTTTGGAAGCCAGAGATTTTGAGTTTGATAAGCAAGTGTTATTTAGGCAGAGTGGGTAATATTCCCCAGTTAACTATAAGGCAGTACTCTCTGTTGAAACAGACTTATATCAAAGAGTCTTAAATCAGAGCTCTCGTATATGCACAGGTTTCCTGGTCGTGGTGCGAGAGAGTATTGTAGCTTTGAACTTTTTAGTTTTGTTTGTAGTCATCTTGCTGAATGGATTGTAGTAAGTAGCCTTCCCTCCTAATCCTCTTCCTGGTTTATGACATCCCAACGAGAGGGTGACACGAAGAAGGCAATTAACAAAAAAGAAATTTGAGGAAAGAAAATTCGTATACAGTTTTTTAAACAAGGGGATTAAAAATATAGCATGAAATAGTAACTGAGACACAGACACATTTCTTCTCGCAAACCTACGTGAGCAGAGGTACTTTGGATGTTAACTTAAAGCTGTAAATTATCACAAGAACACAAAAGGCTTTTTCAGGGGAAACTCAGGGGTACGTCTACACTACGGGATTAGTCCGATTTTACATAAACCTGTTTTGTAAAACAGATTGTATAAAGTCGAGTGCACGTGGCCACACTAAGCACATTAATTCGGTGGTGTGCGTCCATGGTCCGAGGCTAGCGTCGATTTCTGGAGCGTTGCACTGTGGGTAGCTATTCTGTAGCTATCCCATAGTTCCCGCAGTCTCCCCCGCCCCTTGGAATTCTGAGTTGAGATCCTAGTGCCTGATGGGGCAAAAATCATTGTCGCGGGTGGTTCTGGGTAAATGTCGTCACTCATTCCTTCCTCTGGGAAAGCAACGGCAGACAATCATTTTGCGCCCTTTTTCCCTGGATTGCCCTGGCAGACGCCATAGCACGGCAACCATGGAGCCCGTTCAGCTTTTTTTTTTACTGTCACCATATGTCTACCTGATGCTGCTGACAGAGGTGATACTGCAGCGCTACACAGCAGCATTCACTTGCTTTTGCATGATAGCAGAGACGGTTATCAGTCGTTCTGTATTGTCTGCTGCCATTGTAAATTGGCAATGAGATGACGGTTATCTATCGTTCTGTACTGTCTGCTACTATCATGGGTGCCCCTGGCTGAGGTCGGCCAGGGGCACAAAGGCAAAAATGGGAATGACTCCCCAAGTCAATCCCTCCTTTATGGTATCTAAAAATAGAGTCAGTCCTGCCTAGAATACAGGGCAAGTGTACTAGAGAACCAGTGTATCAGAGAGCACAGCTGCTCCATGTCAGATCCCGCAGAAATGACGAGCTGCATGCCATTCACGGGGGTTGCCCCTGCAACAACCCCACCCATTGCTTCCCTCCTCCCCCAACCTTCCTAGGCTACCGTGGCAGTGCCCCCCCATTTGTGTCATGAAATTATAAAGAATGCAGGAATAAGAAACAGTGACTTGTTAGTGAGATAAAATGAGGGGGAGGCAGCCTCCCGCTGCTATGACAGTCCAGGCAGGACATTAAGCGGTGCGGGGGAGAGGAGCCCAGCATCCCACTGCTATGATAGTCCAGGCAGTACAGAATCTTTTCTTTAAACATGAAAGGGAGGGGGCTGATGGAGCTCAGCCTCCAGTTGCTATGATGAGGATGGTTACCAGCCGTTCTGTACCATCTACTGGGAATGACCGGGAATCATTCCTATTTTTACCCAGGCGCCCCCGGCCATCCTCACCTGAGGCCAGCCAGGAGCACTTAAGGGCTGATGACAAGGACGGCTAGCAGTCCTACTGCACCATCTGCCACCGGGGAGGGGAGAGGAGCGGATACTGCTCTTCACTGCCGCAGCATCGCGTCTACCAGTAGCATTCAATAGACATAGGGTGACATTGAAAGAAGTCAAGAAACGATTTCTTTCCCTTTTCTTTCATGGGGGGGGGGGAGGGAGTAAATTGTCGCGCTATCCCCTGAACCACGCCGGACAATGTGTTTGAACCTACTGGCATTGGGAGCTCAGCCAAGACTGTAAATATTTTTCAGAGACTGCTGGGGACTGTGGGATAGCTGGAGTCCTCAGTACCCCCTCCCTCCCTCCATGAGCGTCCATTTGATTCTTTGGCTTTCCGTTACCCTTGTCACGCAGCACTGTGTAGCTTGGAGATTTTTTTCAAACGCTTTGGCATTTCATCTTCTGTAACGGAGCTCTGATAGAACAGATCTGTCTCCTCATACAGCAATCAGATCCAGTATCTCCCGTACGGTCCATGCTGGAGCTCTTTTTGGATTTGGGACTGCATTGCCACCTGTGCTGATCAGAGCTCCACGCTGGGCAAACAGGAAATGTAATTCAAAAGTTCGCGGGGCTTTTCCTGTTTACCTGGCCACTGCATCCGAGTTCAGATTGCTGTCCAGAGCGGTCACAGTGGTGCACTGTGGGATACCGCCTGGAGGCCAATACCATCGATTTGCGGCCACACTAACCCTAATCCGATATGGTAATACCGATTTTAGCGCTACTCTTGTTGGGGAGGAGTGCAGAAACCGATTTAAAGAGCCCTTTATATCGATATATAGGGCCTCGTAGTGTGGACGGGTGAGCCATTAAATCGGTTTAACGCTGCTAAAATCGATTTAAACGCATAGTGTAGACCAGGCCTCAGCTTCAGAATGGGAGTAAGTTTTTACATTCCAGAATTACATGCTGTGCTCTGTATCTTGGAGACTGGGGGCTATACAAATACACTAGGATAAGGGCAAGTAGCTGATTTTTTTTTTTAAATCATCATTAATATTTACTCAATCTTGTAGCCAGGTCAGTCTTGGTGTGAAGGAGTGGAGATCACTGTTGCTTGATTTGATTATGCTGCCATAAAATTATGCAACTAAAATAATGAGCTTTGTTCTTCTATGACTAACAAATATTTAAATGCTTTAATCTTATTTATTGAGTTTGCTCATAAATCTGTATAATGCAGACTTAAAATTTAATTGAAGCCAAATTCCAAAATTTCAGGGTTAGACCAGTTAAGTCTATCCAGAGAGGGCAGATTTAGAGAACAAACTTAAGATCCTGTGCTAGGACGCCCTCTTTTGTTGCTATTCTCTCTGGATGTAAATGTATGCTAGATTCACTGTTAGAACATCTTTTTAAAAATCTGCTTTAAAATTCAGTTTAAATACTTCACTAAAAAAGTTTCACTCATATAGTTTTTTAAAACAGGGCTGCTGTTAGGGAGTTTAGATAAAAGGGCTCTTCCAGTCTGAAAGCTAATGCTGCTTTTACTGATACTCCCTATTATGTACCTCAAGCTGCTAAAAACCAGGAGTCATGGATTGAAATCCTGTGCCTAGGTACTATGGTGCTAGGCTCGTTAGATGTATAGAACTGGAGAGCATTCTCAGGGGGATATGCTAAGCTTGGGGAGGAAAGAAGGGTTTTATTTATGACTTTACATAGAAATAGCTACATTTTCTGGCTGGCAGTGCTCTTGGGTGGAAGAGTCATGGCAGCAGCAGATAGGTTTTGGCACAGGTACTGACTTGTGACCTAAGCCAGGCTTAGTAGGCTTGGAGCTCTGGCTGCATCTGCTGTCACATTGTGGAGTATCTTTGGTGGAGATCCTCTGACCAGACTGATTTCCTCCAGTACAAATTTATTCTTTCCTCCTCCAGTTTTGCCATCTGCTGAGCTAACCCACTCTACATCTCCAACTTTATTAAATCGCATGTCTTCAATCTCAGCCACCTTTTCACGATCTGTGACTCTCTTCTCAGTCTCGGCCATGCTCCTATCTTCATTTCTTTCTCCACACAGGATGTCCCCAATTTCTTCCAAGAGAAAACTCACAAAATATTATGTGACCTTCCCTCTCCCCTGAGCTTGCCTTCCCTTCCCTTCCTACAATTTTCTGGGCATGATCTTTGACTCAGACCTCTTTCTAGGTCCTCACATTCATACTATACCTAAATCTTGCCAATTCTTTCTGCGTAATATCTTATATACAGCTTTTCCTATGCATTCACACAGCTAAAACTCTTAACAAAGTACCCATCTCAGTCACTGCAATGTCCTTTTCTCTGGCCACGATGAATGCAATCTTTCCCTATTCATATCCATTCAGAATTCTGCTGCAAACATCATTTTCCTAACTCATCACTTTGACAATCTCATCCTTCTCTTTGCATTCCTCCAGTGGCTACTTATATAAGCTATTTATGTTCGATTTCAAGGGCCATCACAGCCTGTCCCCACTTTACCTACCATCTCACTATCAATATGTCAACTCCTGCCTCTGATCAGCCCATGATAGCAGCCTTCATGCCCACTTGTTAAGTTTTCAGACACCTTTGTGCTTTCTTCCATGCTGCCCCTCACATTTGGGAGGAGCTCCTCATAAATCTCCACACGTCTATCTCATTATCCTCCTGCAGTTCCCTCCTTAAAATTCTTCTTTTGCATCATGACTATAAAAGAAATTGGCATGCTGATACCACTGCCTGTCATGTTGACCAACACTGTCTCGTTGTTTCCTTGTACTTCCCTAACTGTATCCATCTGTTTTTCTGTTGTCTTACACTTAGATTATAAGCTCTTGAGGCAGGGACCTTCTTTTTGTTTTGTATTGTACAGAACCTAGCACAGTGGGGTTCTGGTCTGTGACTAGGGCTCCTAGGTGCTACCATAGTATAAATAATGAAGAAGAGATGGCAACAGGCAATAGTCATGTGGGCTGGGCAGTGCTGCAGGAAAGTAAAGAAAATAGAAAATAATTGACTCTGCTGAATGCAAGACTAGTGGGGTCATAAGGCCTGATATGAGAGCTGCTAGGCACCCACAGCTCCCATTGAGCTTTATCCCTTCTCAGCATCATGCCATTGGGTAATATTTTAATGGTTGTTTTCAAACTAATTGCAGTAAATGGGTGTTCAGCTATAGCATGAAAAAGAACCTTCACCATCAAACAGGGATCTTATGAGGAAACATCAGGGCACTTATGCTGCAGCGTAAAGGCTAGTGTGGGAAATTAATCAGAATTTACCATTTTCTGAGTAATTTTTCTGGTTGACAATCTAGCTACAGACTAGTCTGCAATTGCTTTTTGTTCACATGTGATTGCCTCTGTTGATCTAGTGATCTGTATCTCAGACAAAGACCACAAATTTAACCCTGGAAACCACTGAATTTTATACAGAGGCCAGTAGTATGCTCTGCTGCACAAGTAGCAGTACATTGTGTCAGATGAGGGGAACGAACACAAACCTCTGGCAATGCTGTGATAAGAAGGCTCCTACCTCTCAGCCATCCAGTATAGAACAATACTAACACCCCCCATGTTGTTTCTCCTGTCGCCCTCCATTGAACCCCCCTTCCCCACATCCTTGCTGCCCACAGTGCAGGAGCACAGTGTGTGTCCCAGGGCTTATCCCTCAGAATGCAGATCAGAGGGAGCATAGCAAATGCAGTTGTGTGGGAGCTGCAAGAGTGGCAATAGGATATAACCAAAGAAAAGGCCATTTTTCTCCTCCCCCAAATGTAGAAGCATATTTAAATTAACTAGCAGACAGGGCATACCAGGCATGGACATTGTCAGGCTTAACGTAATTAACAGGCAACTGCTTTTTCCACTCTCGGTTGTTAGAAGCTGCTGTCCTGGCTGTATCTATATGGGGTGAGCAGCTGAGTGCTTCTCTCCCTGGCAGCCAGTGAAGGCACTGTGCTTTGAGTGCCTGGCTTCTCCAGATGCACCCTGGTTCCCTTGGTCATTGAGCAGGAAGGAGAAAATGCAGGAAGCAAGCTGAGCAGACAGCACAGTGAACAGCCAACCATGCAAGAGAACAAAATCAGTTGCTTTAGAGCCATCAGCAATCCTCCTTCTCCCACCCCTAGTGGAATGTGGACTTTTATGAGGGATGAAGGAAACATGTTGAGGAGGGGGAAAACATGATCTTGGCTGATGGGTAGAGTAGAGGGTTAAGCGACCCCCTATGGACACTAGAGGGGAGGAAGTGGGCCTGCCACTTGCCTTTGCAGATGCTGCAGGGTAGTAGGCTTTGGTCATCCCCATTTCTTCTAGCAGAACTCAGGTAGAGAGGAGCCAGGGCCTGTTGGTTGTAGGGTTTGGTTTTGGCATCAGAAGGGTTGGATGAGCATCTGAACTGATCCTGCACTGACCCTATGTTCATTTCTGGGAGGAGGGGGAGAGGTTAATATGTATTTTTGCTTTTGTCAGCATGGCCATACACATATTTTTATAATGCTAAGGCTGCTTTTGTGCATGCTCCCTCATCTGGTTTTGTAATACTTGATTACAGTGATAAGGTACACTACATGGATCAGGACTTCTAGTGTGAAAGTTTATCTGTGCATTGAATTGCATGCCATTCAACTTAACATGGAAGGACAAAGTGCTCTGTTGACCCTGCCATGATTTTATTTCTAGAGACACCAAATATTCAAACCTGATGCTAGACTAGTAAGCCACCCCGTCTAGTAAGGAATAAGTGGGTTATTGGCTCTTCCTGGTTCAACTATGTTTCTTATGTTTGTTCCTTTTGTATTTTTGTCACAATTTTCTTGGATTCTTAACCAGCAGGAGCAGTCAAGGGAGTAGGTCTGTAGAATCGTTAACCACTCCTCCTTCAGACAACCAAAAGGAATCAACATGAGAGACTCTTCTGACTCTCTACCACCTGAACCTGCTTACCCCTACAGCCTTCTTACCTGGGAGAGATCAGAGATGGATCTTTGATCCATACTGTTCAACTATTAGGCCATTTGGCTGGCCCATAGCTTTTTATGCTGCAGTATATAGTGTGAAGTGCCTCTGAGTGACATTGAAGAGCTCTGTTTTGTCTTAGCTTTACGTTTAAAATAAACAAACATTTACTAAGTTTTCCTACAATTGGGAAACAGGTGTTAAATATTAAAGTTGTTAATGATGGAAAACACTGATATGTTTAATAATAAGGAAGTGGTGGAACTCTTGAGGCAATGTCTAGTATAATATGTTGCATGTTTACTGAAATTGAATGGAAGGTGATTTGGCAGGGGAAAATGCCTTAAGAATTTTTATTTTCTCTAGTATGGTATTACCAATCTGGGACAGGACAGTTTACCTGTTTTTAGCAAGCAGAGAAAACTGACCCTTCACAGTTTATGTTCTGGACCTTTCTAACTTTTTCCAAGACAGCCCCAGTTCAGTTAATTGTATGTTATAGTCAACTTTATCTTAGTGCTATGGGAGTTGAGTGCTCGGCCCCTTTCAGGATTAGGCCGTTTATTTGAGATCAACTAAAGCAAAGTATTGTAGCATTGTGTATTAAACCTGATTTTAATCAAGATGTTGAAAGTGGCAGACACATTAAGGCTAAAACCTAAGAGGACCAGACCAAATTGATATTTGGCTTTCCATAAAATCCAGGCAGCGTATACACAAGAACAGTACAACAGCTTTAGCAGCACGAGCTTTGGGTAGGAATTCTTCAGATTGGAGAAATGTATGCCAAGAAACAATTTTATCATTTTCAGGGGCTCTTTTTCCTGTAGGTGAAGATAGATGTAAATTTAAATATTGGTATAGAATGGTCTAGACATCAAATTTGTAGTTAAAAGCTGTTGCTAGGGCACAAAGTATTTTCTTGATGCAGTTTTAGAAACTCACATGGTGTTGGCTGCTTAGACACTATTTAAAATTTAAGGATTTTTTGAAGAAAATCATGATTAGTGAACCTTTTGCTGTTGACCACTAAAAGAAAGACATAGCAACTGTGACACATTAGTTGTACAAGAAGAAGAAATACTGTTTGTTTAGTCATTTGGTTACACATGGAACAGGAAAGTGCAGATGACTGAAGGAAGGGAATTGTTGGTGTTTAGTCTGAAATGGTTGGTGGGCTTAGCACGATGAAAGCACAGCTTATCCTGATCTGCCTAAGATTAAGCAATACTTTATACACAATGTACCATAAGCACCAGACAGGAAGCACTACATAAAATTTGTCATTGTTTCTTATTGCGTATACAATGGGGAAGAAATCTCTTCACTAAGAATGGCCATCATTCACAGATTTCACTATGCTGAGGAATAATGGAGGTTACAGTTCATTCATGCAATAGCTGTCCCATCATTATTTAAGAAATGCTTTGTGAAGGACTTTCTTTTGCAATACAACTGACATTTATAGACATTTTATAGTCATGTATTCAATGGTTTAAAAACCTGGGAACTGTAGTTTATTTTCACTCAGGGAAAATTTTCACAGCTGGCTGAATTTCTTTCAACAATAATTAAGAAACTCTAATGTACTAGAGCATATAAAATATTAATTTAATTGAATGAGACAGGGACTAGACCTTACATCTGTTCTTGCACTGAAGATTAAACAAAGACTGGCTGTGATTTATAACTTAGTGGAACGTTCAGGGGTGGAAGAAATATATGAATGAATTAATGCTGGAGGCAGGTGGAAATCTAAATTTTCTCTGGATTCACTTTTAGACAGTGATAGCACTGTTTACAACTTGCCTTTCCCAAAAAGAATTGTGCTAGATACACAGAAAAAAATCATGCATCTGAGGAAGTGGGTATTCACCCACGAAAGCTCATGCTCCAAAACGTCTGTTAGTCTATAAGGTGCCACAGGACTCTTTGGTGCTTTTACAGATCCAGACTAACACGGCTACCCCTCTGATACTAGAAAAAAATCAGATAATCTTTAAAATCTTATTGATATGTGTAGCAAATATATTAAGAAGCTACACATAATTGAACAAAAACATCCTGCATGTTCATAGTGCCATGCCAAGCAAAATTCAAGAAGTAATTTGAAAGAAAATAAACTCATAGTAGGGCTGTCGATTAATCACAGTTAACTCATGCAATTAACTCAAAAAATAGTGATTAATGGCAGTTTTAATCGCACTGTTAAACAATAGAATACCAATAGAAATTTATTAAATATTCTGGATGTTTTTCTACATTTTCAAATATATTGATTTCAATTACAAACACAATACAGAGTGTAACCTGCTTATATTTATATTTTGATTACAAATATTTGCACTGTAAAAATGATAAACAAAAGAAATAGTATTTTTCAGTTCACCTCATACAAGTACTGTAGTGCAATCTCTTTATTGTGAAAATGCAACTTACAAATGTAGCATTATTTTTGTTACATAACAGCACTCAAAAACAAAGTGCCAAACTTTAGAGCTTACAAGTCCACTCACTCCTATTTCTTGTTCAAGTAATCACTAAGACAAACATATTTGTTTACATTTACAGGTGATAATGTTGTCCACTTATTTACAATATCCAGAAAGTGAGAACAGGCGTTCACATGGGACTTTTGTAGCTGGTATTGCAAGGTATTTACATGCCAGATATGCTAAACATTCGTATGCCCCTTCATGCTTCGGCCACCATTCCAGAGGACATGCTTCTATGCTGATGCTCATTTAAAAAAAAACAAGTGCTAATTACATTTGTAACTTAACTCCTTAAGGGAGAATTGTATGTCTCTAGCTCTGTTTTACCCACATTCTGCCATATATTTCCTGTTATAGCAGTCTCAGATGATGACTCAGAACATGTTGTTCATTTTAAGAAAACTTTCACTGCAGCTCTGACAAAACACAAAGAAGGTATCAATGTGAGGTTTCTAAAGATAGCTACAGCACTCAACCCAAGGTTTAACAATGTGAAGTGCCTTCCAAAATCAGAGGGATGAAGTGTGGACCAAACTTTCGGAAGTCTTAAAAGAGCAACACTCTGATGCAGAAACTACAACCTGAACCACCAGAAAAGAAAATCAACCTTCTGCTGGTGGCATCTGACTCAGATTATGAAAATAACATGCGTCAGTCTGAAGTGCTTTGGATTGTTATCGAGCAGACCTGTCATCAGCATGTCCTTTGGAATGGAAGGGACATATGAATCTTTAGCAGAGCTGCACTGTAAATATCTTGCTACACTGGCTGCTACAGTGCCATCAGAAGCATCCGTTCTCACTTTCAGGTGATGTGAACAAGAAGCAGGCAGCATTATCTCCTGCAAATGTCAACAAACTTGTTTGTCTGAGCGATTGGCTGAACAAGAACTAGAACTGAGTGGACCTGTACGTTACAGTTTTACCCTGTTATTTTTTTGAATGCCATTTTTGTACATAATTCTACATTTGTAAATTCAACTTTCATGATAGAAAGACTGCACTACAGTACTTGTATTGGGTGAATTAAAAAATACTATCTTGTTTTTACAATGCAAATATTTGTAATCAAACATATATAAAGTGAACACTGTACACTTTATTCTGTTGTAACTGAAATCAATATATTTGAAAATGTTGAAAACATTCAAAAATATTTAAATAGCGTGCTATTGTTTAACAGTGCGATTAAACATAATTAATTTTTTTAATCGTTTGACAGAAATAGCTATCAGCCATCCTGACCTATGTCAATTAGTGCCAAGATATGACAAGCTCTAAAAGCCCCTACATTATAATATAAATACCAAACTTCCGGCTGATCATCTAGTGTGCGCTGGCTATAATAGATTTGCCCATTTCACCCAAGCTGTTAACAAAACAACCCCCCAGCATTTATGTGCTTGCTTGAAGATTATAGTGTGGTATGTTTTGGGGACTGTGTGCTGAGCCCAGTGGCCAGCTAGGCTATGCTAAATTCTGACTAACCAGGCTCTAGCCTTCTATCTTTTGATCTCTAGCCCCTTTTGGATCCCTTCAAAAGGGGGCAGGCTAATTCAGAGAGAGCAGGGATTTAAAAATCTTAAATGACCAGAGGAGCTAGCAAATAGAGGAAGTATGAGAGGCAGTTTCACCTAACAAACAAACATACTCTAAACTTAGGCCAATAACCCACCCACTCCCCAAAAGAACAAAAACCATCACATCCTTCAAGAGTAAAAATAATGCAGGCAGAAGTCCAGCAGCAGAGTGTGCACTATCCAATTCATTGCACTGAATGCAGTGTGTGATATGTATGCATGCATGCATGCATGCATGCAATGCAAGCTGCTCACAGTCCTCAGACACAGTATAGGCTATTGAGACCAGAGTGGATGAACTGGAGACGCTAACTGAGACAGCTCCTCCTACATAGAGAAGACTTTCATGGACACAGTAGAGAGCAGTCCCACCCCCACTCTGATAGCCTCTGTGCTGCTAAGGAGGATGAAAGTCTCAGGGAAGGAGAGCATCAAGCTGGAGCAGAAGGCAACAATCCCATAGCTGGGACCTTTCTACAACTGATGTCTTGGTATCCTCTTGCATTGAGGAACCTTTCCTGAGGAGGGAACCCTAGTTACTAGGAAGAGCCAGATACTAGTAATGGGAGAGTCAATTATTAGAAATATAAATAGTTGGGTTTGTGATGACCAGGAGAACCACATGGTAAATTGCCTGCCAGGTGCAAAGTTTGCAGGTCTCACAAAACATCTAAACAGACTTATGTGCAGTGCTGGGGAGAAGCTGGTGATTGTGGTACGTGAAGGTACCAATGACATAGGGAAAGGTAGGAGAGAGGTGATGGAAGCCAAATTTAGGCTGCGAGCTAAGAATAAAGTCCAGGATCTGCATGGTAACAGTCTCTGAAATGGTTCCAGTTCTATACTCACTACCAGGAAGATACAGAACTGGGGGGCGGGGGCAGGGAGGATCTCAATGTGTGGATCAGATAATGGCATAGGAAGAAGGGTTTTAGGTTTACTAGGAACTGGGGAACCTTTTGGGAAAGAAGGAGCTTATATAAGAAGCATGGGCTCCCTCTAAACCAAAATGGAACCCGACTGTTACCATGTAACATAAAAAAAAAATCCTTTACATTCTTTTTAAACTACAGGCTGAGGGAAAGCTGATCGGTATGGCAGAGCACAAAATTCAGGCAGAAACATCACTTAGGCATCAGTTTATTAAAGAGGAACCTCTATATTCTAGTGTAGTAGATAGGAGAGAAATTGGTAAAGTAAAGTACAGGCAGGAGCAGTCAAATGTAAGATTCCTATTTAAATATAACATAGGAAGGCCAGTAACTTAATATTGACACAATGTACACATGCTTGTACACAAATGCTGGAAGGCTAGTCTACCCATCTTACTATTTAGAGTAACTTGCATTAAAGGAGGATATTGATATAATACGCATCACAGAAACTTTGTGGAATGAGGGTTATTAATAGGACACAGTAATACCATCATACAAAATATATAGGAATGAGAAAGTGTGTCACACTTTCACTATATGTGAAAGAAAGCATGGAGTCAAATAAAGTAAAAATCTTAAATGAATCAAGCTGTACCACAGAATTTCTATGGACAGAAATTTCATGCTTGAACAATAAGAGGATAGCAATAGCAATTTACTACCAACCACTTGACCAGCATGGTGATGGTGAAATGCTTAGGGAGATTAAAGAGACTACAAAGGCAGAAAAAACAGTAATAACGGGGGTGGTTCAACTATCTCCACATTGGGTACACACAGGGGTACTGAGAGCCACTGAACCAAACTGTAAACCCTGTATATGATGGAAACCACTTCAAGTCGGGGGGTATAGCAGTAGCACTCCCAGTTCCAACATATATGGGTACATGTCACCTCAGGATGGGATGCAGAGTAAAAGTTCTAGACATTACTAGATAAATGACTGCTTCTTGGAGCAGTTAGTCCTGGAACCCACCAGGGGAGAGGCAATTTCTGATTTAGTCCTAAGTGAAGCACAGGATCTGGTCCAAAAGGTGCATATAGCTGAGCCACTCAGTAATAGCAACCATAATGTAATTAAATTTAACACTCTCATAGGGGAAAGAATGCAAAAAGAAACCTACCACAACAGTATTTAACGTCAAAAAGTGGAACTATACAAAAATGAGGAAGCTAGTTAAATGGAAATTAAAAGGAACAGTCACACGAGTGAAATGCCTTCAAACCACCATAATAGAACACTGAAACCACCATAATAGAGGCTGAAACTCAATGTATACTCCAAATTAAAAAAAAACAACAAAACAAACAAACAATAGTAAGAGAACCACAACAGTGCCACCATGGCTAAACAGCAGCCTACAAGAGGAAGTTAAAGGCAAAAAATCGGAAGTCAAATCCTTCTGAGGAAAATAGAAAGGAGCATAAACTCTGGCAAGTTAGTTAGGTATAGGAAATATAAGGCAGGCCAAGAAAGAATTTGAAGAGCAACTAGCTAAGGACACAAAACCTACTTTCTTTAAGGACATCAGAAGCAGGAAGTCTGCCAGTCAGTGGGGGCCACTGGATGACTGAGGTGCTAAAGGAACACTCCAGGAAGACAAGACTGTGTTGGAGAAACTAAATGAATTCTTTGCATCCTTCTTGAATATGGGGGAGATCCACACACCTGAGCCTCTCTTATTAGGTGACAAATCTGAGGAACTATTCCAGATAGAGGTGTCCGTAGAGAAGGTTTTGGAACAAACCGATAAATTAAAACAGTATTTTTTGACCAGACGGTATTCACCCAAGAGTTCAGAAGGAACTCAAACATGAAACTGCAGAACTACTAACGGACATGTAACCTATCGCTTAATGAAATCAGACTCTGTACCAGGAGAGTAGGTAATGTAACACTGATTTAAATTAAAAAAAAAAAAAAAAAAAAAGACGGTCCCAGAGGTTACCTGGTAATTACAAGCTGGTAAGCCAAATTTCAGTACTAGGAAAATTGGCAGAAACAAAATTATCAGACACATAGATGAACACAAATTGTTGGGGAGGAGCCAACATGCTTTTGTAAAGGGAAATCAATCATTCCTCACCAATCTATTAAACTACTTTGAGGGAGTCAACAACCATTGATCCAGTGGATATAGTCTATTTGGATGTTCAGAAAGCTTTTTACAAGATCCCTCACCAAAGCAAAACTAAGCAGTCATGCAGTAAGAGGGAAGGTCCGCTCATAGATCAGTAATTAGTAAAAAAGATAAGAAACAGAGTAGGAATAAATGCCAGTTTTCACAATGAAGTGAGAGAAACATTTTCATACATGACCTGAAAAAAAGGGGTGAACAGTGGCAACATTTGTAGATGATACAAAGTTACTCAGGATAGTTAAGTCTTACGCTAACTGCAAAGAATTACAGAGATCTCACAAAACTGGGTGACAAAGAGGCAGATGAAATTCAGTGTTGATACGTGCAAAGTAATGCACATTGGAAAACAAAATCCCAACAATACGTATGAAAAGTTAGATCTTGGAGTCATAGTTCTCTGAAAACATCCACTCAATGTGCAGCAGCAGTCAAAAAAGCTAACGATGTTAGAAACAATTAAGAAAGAGGGATAATAAAACAGAAAATCTGGTAATGCAATCTTGGATAGTGTGTGCAGTTCTGGTTGCCCTATTTCAAAAGAAGATATTAGAATTGGAAAAGGTACAGATAAGGGCAACAAAAATGATTTGGGGGTATAGCACAGCTTCCATACCAGGAGAGATTAACGGATGACTAAGGGTGGACATGATAGAAGTCTATAAAATCATGAATGGTGTGGAGAAAGTGACTAACGATGCATTGTTTAGGCCATCACATACCACAAGTACTAGGCGAAATTATTACTCAGAAGGTTTAAAACCAATCTAAGAAACAACACCACACTGGTAACCCGTGGAATTCATTGCCAGGGAATGTTGTGAAGGCCAAAAAATGTAACTGGGTTCAAAAAGAATTAGATAAGCTCTTGGAGGTTAGGTCTATCAAAGGCTATTAACTAAACTGGGCATGTAAGCAACCCCATGTTCCGAGTGTCCTTAAACCTCAAACTGCCAGGAACTGAGACTGGACAAGAGGATGGATCACTTGAAATTGCTCTGTTCTGTTCATTCCCTCTGAAGCATCTAGCACTAGCCACTGTCAGAGACAGGATACTAGGACAGATGGACAATTGGTTGGATTGAGAATGGCCACACTTATTAAGTTCAAGAATCAATCTGGGAGAATTTGGAGAAAAACAACAAAAATGTTTAAGTACTAGAGAAATTGTTTTATGTAGAAAGATTAAATGTGGCTTGGTTAAGTAAGGACTCTTGAGCAGAATACAATAACTGTTCACAAGTATTTGAAGGGTGTAAACAAAGACAAGTACTTTAGGGTTTTAAAATAGGTGTGTAATTAGGGGTAACGTGTTTGAAATGTTAAAAAATGAAGACTGAATAAGAGGAGAAAAACTGACAGAGAGTACTATTAGACTGTGAAATAGCCTCTCTCAAGCAAAGTGGTGGAAGGACTAGAAATTTAGACAAAGCACTACGCAATGTACCATAGGGAACAATTCTTATTAGCAGGAGATAGACGAGATGGGCCAACAGAGTTTTTCCTCTCTCATTTCTATTATTTGTAGGGGAGCAGGTATGACCGAACATTATACATTACAATAATTGCAAAATGTTATATTTGGTCTAACATGTAGCAGTTGTTAAATTTTATCTTTTCTTTTTCTTTTAAAGGCCTTTTCCTTATCTTAGGCTTGATGCTGTACCCTGCAGGCTGGGGCTGCCAGAAGGCAATAAGCTATTGTGGACATTATGCTTCTGCTTATAAACTAGGAGACTGCTCATTGGGCTGGGCCTTCTACACAGCTATCGGTGGCACTGGTCTGACATTCATCTGTGCCGTCTTCTCAGCGCAAGCAGAAATTGCCACATCTAGTGACAAAGTGCAAGAAGAAATTGAAGAGGGGAAAAACCTTATCTGCCTCCTTTAAATAGAATGGAAAAAAGATCAATCGGTATCTATTTTGCTTTTAAATGATTTGATAAAAGGATCCATATCCTGTGATTTAGCCTTATGCAGTCTAGCCTTGAACTACTGAAGCAACATTCTATCACTTGCTGGGCGATGAGGACCAGAGAAAGGAGGATCTCAAGCAAAAAGAGTGTACATATGTGGGAATTTTTGGTGCGACTACATTGTCAGGACTCAGCAGAATATACAACTTGAGAGCGAGGTGGGGGAGTGTATGTAGTGAACAAACGTAAGATGCCTGACAATTTCTGATTTGATCAGATTGCATTCTCCACTTTGGTCACTTTGAAGGATCTGCATTAAAATAATAAAAGCCAGCACATTTCTACTATGTACAGGACTAGCCTATTTAATTAGGTTTTGTTTTCAAGGGCTTCAATCACTTGTGAACATGTTACTGCCATCTGGTTTGGTACTATAGTCAATATTGTGGTGCTTGTTGATGAGTTTTAAAATTACTTAAAGCACAACTTGGTTGTTTTTTTGTTTTTGATAATTAAATGCATGACAAAGAACAGGGTTGACATTAAGACCTTTCTAAAAGTGGTATAAACTGTAAAGAAATTGAGGCGGGGGCTCATATTATTTAGTTTGTTCTGGCATGAAATATCAGTAACAAGTGGTAGCTACATTATATTTTAGCAGCTGGATTTGAAGTTAAATTATTTTTGTTTCATAGCAGAGCCAGGGGAACTGTTGTTACGCTGGAGTTTACCTATATAAAATAAAAACAGTAGAAGTAATGCCTTAGTATCTAAATGTGTGAAACACTGAACCCTTGGATACAAAAATGGTGTCTTTGCTAGAAATCCCAGGAAGCCTCAATATTTAGGAAAAACACTATATTCTCTCTGCAGCAAAATTGACAGGGTTATTTTGTGAATGCCAACAAGTGTTGACTTGACAGTGCCTCACTCTTCAGTAAAAATATGAACTCTATGTTGGGTTTACAGTTACAATATTTCTCTGGTTGCCAAAAGAAACCTCATTCTCAGTCCACAGGCCAGTGTCTTGTGTCTCAGAGCCAGTTTAGTCTGTAATAGATGTTCACCCTACAGGAGGCAATGCCAAATTCTAAATGTTTGTGGGAAAACCTTTTCCCACTCTTTTTAACCACATTTGGTATGGACCCATTTCCAGCACATCAGCAGAAGCAGAAATATGACTTGCCACGAGTGACATTCCTTTCCAAAACGCGTTCAGTTCAGTCATATTACTTGGGTTGTTTCTCCAGTTACTGGAATTATCCTTGAGAGCAGATAAAAGGATATTAGAAGAAAAAATACTGTACTGCCTTGGGGATGCATGAGCACAATTGAGGGTTTAATAGATAACTATTCACTTGACAGTTGATTGGAAATTTTAATTTTAAAACTGTTTATTTCATGGTGGTGGTGAAATACTAGCAGGCACTGAAGGCTGAGCCTATTGTTAAAAAGCTACACAGAACCACCAGAGGTGTCCGCAAGTTTATCCATTTGTTAAAAATCAAATAACTTCTGCAGACAGAGAATATGATAAGCCTCTGGATTACATGAGTTATTTATTGTAGAGAACAGCAAATTAGTATTGAAATGTGTGAAGGTTTTGTGTTCTTATTTTTGCTGCATCTCTCCTGACCTAGAGCTGAGGGAAATGCAGCTTGCATTAACTATGCACAGTCTTACTAATGTTAGACCAGTAAATGTAAAAGGTTTCTTTGGAGCACATGTGGTCCCTATGCTTTTTGAATTCTTTATCTGCTCCTGTGAAGTCTCCTTCCCAGGACCACTTCTTCAGAAATTATCAATCTGTGTGAGAGATTCTAGTGAGGGTCCAGGCTTCAACTCTAAAGTTTTAAAAAGACAATGTATCTCTAATCAGTTAAATCAATTAATTTTCTTTTTAAAGTGGAATAATTTTGTTCTGGTCTGTTCCTGATAAACCAGACCTGTTACTTTGGACCTATTAAATTGATAGGTTGTAGTAGTGCTCCAGAATCAATGTGCTGGAGTAGCGGCCCCTGGAGTGCCATTTGTGAAGTGTCAGTGTCCCTGTTTCTCTGTAAATACAAATCCAAGCCCCCTACACAGCCGTGCTGCTGCCACCTCTGTTCTGTGCACATTCCCAATGTCAGGGCAGTATGATGTGGAGGGTGTTATGCTAGCCACAGGGCAAAACTGCCCCTTGGTAATATTTATAATTTTCTTTTTCACCACTGCATTGTGAGAACGTAGCCTTTCCTCTTGTTAACCCAGAATTCACACTTGAGAACCCCGTGTTTCCCCCCCCCCAATCCCATTGCACTCTTTTACAAGATTTTAAAACGGGTAACTCAGCTTTATTTTATGTTAAATATTGAAAAGAAAACTATGGGCTGGAACCATTTATGTCAAGTGTCTGCACAGAGCAAGTTTTCTTTTTAAACAAATTATAACCACTTGCAAAAATTGGTGAGTTAGGGCAAAATTGTAGCCACAGCATCATAATGTGTCTTATTTGAAACTGTGCACCTTTGAAATGTTTCCTTGTACATACAAAGTATACCTTACAAAGCACACACTCCAAATTTTCAACCATATTATTTGTATGTGGCTGAATTCTATAAAAAAAACCTGTAAGAACCCTCCCCCTCATTGAATACAGATGCAAAGTTATGGCTTGTTCTACAGCTGCTACTACTTTAGAGGGCCCCTTCCCCCTGCATTGGAACAATGCAATACAGGCTGGGGCACTAGAACAATTGTGATATAGAACTTTAACTAGAAGGGGGGGTCTTAAGGGCTGTGAACAACGCATGGAATTGGGGTGAAGATATATATATTTTCTAATGTAATTTGTTTTTCTTTGGGAAGAGCGTGTGCCAATTAAAAAAAAATCACTGCCACCAAATCATGACACTCTCAATATAGTGTCACAAATATGTTAAAAATCCAAGTACTATATTAATCAATGACAGATTACTGTTTTCAGAGGTGTAGTGCAATGCTTAACTGAACTGATTTGGACCATGCATGCTCCAGGTATTGTGTGACTTTAAAAAAAAAAACTGAACAGTGTATTATTAGGACATAACTATGTTAGGTCTTTACAGTGTTGAAAATATTAATGTTGGGTTTTATAGTACTGTGCATAAGAGATATTTGTTTTGCATGTGTTTTTCTGAATTTGTAAGGGAAGTGGACCAGCTTCTATTATTGTACTAATACAACATCAAACTGATCTAATCAACTCAACAGTTCATGCTCAGTGACTGGCATAGATGGAAGACATGGTAGAAAGAAACAAACCAAGACTCTTTGCTTGCTCAGGGTTCTGTTCTTCTAACAAGTGATCAGATGGCTTTATTATTACATACAGATTTTCTTAATGAGTTTTAAAATGTGACCCACTCATTAAGTTTGATGGCTACTGTTCCTGAATTTCAGTTCCATCAGAACAGTGGCCTTCGAGACTTTCTGTGAAAATCATTTGTCTTTTGTCAGCTTCTGGCATGTTTAATTAGTTTCATGATGGGCCATATAGCTTAACTGCTTCTTAATGTACATGTAGTGCTTTGCTTAGATGCAAGGAATGTTTCATGTTGCATTTAAAAAAAAACGATCTCGCTCACTCAAAATTGTAACATACTAACTTTGTAAATTTTTTTAAAGCTAGAAATGTTCTTTAAACAGCTGTGGTTTGATCACCTTTGTAAACATATATTCTGTAAAGTGCCATAGTTCTTTTTGGAGTATAGCATATTTAAATAGATATACACAAATTTGTGTGAGATGTGCAATAACAAGGTTGTTTTTTTAAAATATGATGTGCTTTAAAAAGGGGCTGCCGCGTGAAGCCTGGCTGGAATTTTGATTTTGGACAAATTTATTGCTACCTTGGAGTAATGCTATCGAATCTGTGGAGGAAATAGAACAACACTGATTGTAGTTTAAAGATTTATCTAAAAGCTCTTTTCTCGATTCATTTGAGATACTCAACTCTGGGTAATCCAGGCCTGATTTATTTATAGCTTTAATTCCAACAGTGAAGCTGCACACCTGCACCATAATCTAACAACTAGGAGTTGAAAAGCTCAGCAGTGCTTGATAATGTCTCTCAATGTGCTCTATAGACCAGTAGGCACTGCATCAACATTGCTACTAAGCTATTAGCTACAGTCTGGTTCTAGTACCATCTTTTTGCCTAACAAACATTTAAGCACCTCTCGGTCTGGGGGATTTCAAATAAATCATTTAAATTTTGTAATAATATTCAGTGTCAGAGTTTACCCAGTTTTAAATGCAGAAGTCAAATTTTCTTTGAAGCTAATAGTGGGGGAAGCCTGCTACAGCTAGAGTTATCATTGGCTCTGTGGTGAAGGCAGTGCCCCACCAACCAACTGGGCAGTAACGTGGGGCTTTAACTGTATATGATGCAAAACGCTGAACAGGAATGTTGGCTTGGGCCAATCACCTATCCATCATTTGTTTGTGCTACTGCTGTTGCTTGACCAGTGCTTTGTGTAATGTTTTTCAGCACTGACTAGGTACCCAGTAACGTCTGTTTTTATTATCTAAAGCTGACTTATAGTGGAATTTGTAAACTAAATTCTTATTAACACAGATCTGGACTATCTTAGTTTGAATGTGGTTGACCAAGGTGCATATATTAAGGGATTTATATTTACATTAGGAGAGAGATTTTGCAGTGATTGTGAGACTGTATTACCACTTACATATTGATCACTAAAGAGCTGATCTTAAATTGTAACAATCTTTTATACAAGTTGCATTAAAAGTAACTTTAATTAAATATAGCTCTAACACCTAATGTATCTGCAAGGTAAAACCAGTATGGTTTCTGTTGAGTGGTAGAAAAAGTAACAAAAATAGGTTTTAAGGCATGTGAAACTCTGACCAATTGTGTGTGTAATGCCTTTTACATATTATGATACTAAAGCACTTATTTTTTTCTCATCAATAAACTTCAACCCACTTTATAAAAGGAGGGTAAGTAGCAAAATCATTAGAACTGGCAACAGAATTCAGGCTTAATCATCCCTAATGTAGTGCTGCTGAACACAATGGCCACTTGTTAACAGTTTTCTGACTCTAAACACTTAGTGTAAAGGTTTTTAATTGCACTACCTTGTACTATCACTTATTTTAAACCAGTTGGGTCCATTTATTTACCTTTTCAGCCAGTTCTGGCTTGTCAAGTAAAATATTTCTAATTCTGCAACAACACAGGGCTCTCAAGCCTGAGGTTTAGCTCCTTAGAACCTGATGAATCTAGAACTGATAGCAAGGTAGCTCCCAACTCAGCAGAATCCCCTATTAGATATTACATTATCACTGTAAAGATGTTAAAGGATATTGATAACCATAGCTATGTCTGCTTCCTTTTTATGTTAATTTGAGAAACAAAACACCCCATGTCCCCAAAGTATTTCATCTGCTGACCGTACTAAAACTGTACAATGGCTTGATGTATGTAAATAAAAATATCTTTTTCAAAAGAGGTGGTATATAATTTTAACCTAAGCTTAGTGGAGGTGGAAAGTTGCAGTTCAGAGCCCTAAACTCCCTCAAAGGGTTGGTACTAAGATAAGATTTCATTATATATTTGAGTGCAAAATTAACTCTCTTGCCTGTGAAGCCATAGACTGGTGCTACCGTAACACACATTGGTGTCGGTCTCATTCCACCTATTGGACAAGCTGAACTTTATTATATACCTTTAAATAGGCTCATGATGTTCTGCCTGTTCATCTATCTGCACCTGAGATGGCATTGCAAACCCCTTGCTTTTTAAAAATATTAAAAGCCTGCCTGAGAAGTGACAGGGGGAGAAGGGTTTTGAAGATGTTGGTATTTACATGGCAAAGTAATTAAGTTAAAAAAAAACAACCACCTTTCATACTGCATGTTGAATACATGTGCCTTCAGAACAGTGGTCCCAGAGTGAACTTCACCTAACAGAAGTGTGACCAAATCCATGCTATAAATGCATGGCCATTAGCCACCTTTAGGAATACTCAGAGCCAGCAATGAGATGTAAATTCAGTTAGCCTGGCTGGGAAAGGTAGCAGAGAAGAGAAAAAGCCAGGTCAACCCAGCCAATTCCAGAACATGTAATTAAAATGAAAAGATGTAACACCTCCTTCCTTCCATTTTGAGCAAAGAATCATACATACCCCGTCTCATTTTTCCCTGAGAAACATCAAAAAGACATGCCATGGAGACAAGAGCCCTTCAACAAATGTTCCCAATTGCACTGCCAGTACCCAAGGCATGGGCCAAGAAGAACAACCGCAGATAAAGTGTGTCTGACAAGAATGCCAATGCATAGGTAATTCATACTCATTTCACTAGTCTGCTGTCAATTTTATTTATGTACCTTCTTAGCAGCTTCTGCTGCAAGGCTAAAAATTAACAGTTTCAAATTGCCAGACTCAGCTTAGCTGAGGATTCCAAGAGCAACAGTTGTTTTTGTGAGGAACAGTGGCAAATTCGCAAATGCATAAAGTGTTCTGAACCAGCTGATCACCATAACTGATACATCTCTATCCACCTATCTCTGGCAGTAAAACCCTCTACGCCAGAGACGCGCTTTCTGCAGCCCAGGGACAAATACCAATAGATTGAGTGCACAAGACAGTACAGAAGCTGTATTCCAACTCTTCTAGCTGTGGCCTCGATGGTCAGTCACTCCAGCACAATATCCAACTTCAATATCAAAAATTTGCATCTTATTTCCGTATTCAGGATGTGAATATTTCCTTAACTAACAGAAAACAGCAATATTATGCATAAAGAGCCCATAGGCAGAAGCCAGCACAAACATACAGAGACTGCTCTTGCCACTGTCATGTACATGAATTCCTTGCTTTTGCTTTAATAGCTGGTATTACAACATCCAGTAACATGGTTAAAGTACAATGAACACTTTACCATAACCTGTCATTACCTGAGGACAGGGGTATTATGAGAGAGGACATACTAAATGACTAACACAAAAGTAAGAAAATATGAAAAAGTTTTAACTAGTAACTGCCTGTGCGTCTATTAAGAATTGGCATGGGAACAGTTTTGTTCTGGAACAAAATTGAATGCTTGCAGAGCTATGCTTCCATAGACTTCAAATATTTCTCAGAAATGTCTCGTGATTTCCATTTCAGTGCCAATACATACCTAAGCTATTATCCCACTATTGAAGTAAAAGATGTGCACTTTTTCTTTTGTAAATTCATCTCATTTTTTCCCAGAGCAAAGACGTTCACCTATGTGCAGGGTCAGAAGTGTCTCAGACAGAAACCCTCACAAAAGCTAATACATGTTTTATTTATTATTGAAATTTAATTTTCTTTTTTACTTGTTGAAGGGAAACATTAAAAGAGACATATCTCCATTATATCTGTTCCATTCTGCCCTGTGTTTGATTTGTGAGTGGAATGTTTTCTGTTCAGGCTCGTTTATTTAGAGTCAAACTGCATTCACCTTAAGCCAGCTAGGACTGGTACACTGAAGAGTAAAACACGTATTAGGCTCCCATAAATCAGACACCTCCTCACCCCAATAAATGTTTTGAGAATTGACTACTCTTTTTTTTAAACAGACATTTAAACATTTCCTAATAACAATACACGTCCATGTGGTTGCCAGCAATAAACAAATAGTACTATGGAACTATTTTGACCATATTCTTCCTCAACAGCATTTAATAATAATGAAAACAGAATAAAGGCATAACTTAACTTTTTTAAAATCGCCCTTTAACTACCACAAAGATGAGCAAAATCCTAGGGAGAATTAGATCTAACAATAGGAAAACAAACCTAATAACTGAAACCATGTTTTATTTCACCACCATAATGCTCAACCACAGCAATCACTGAGCTGACAGATGTACTAACAATATTTTTATTTTTTGTTTGAAAATTAAGGCAAATATTGCACCATTTGCAAATCTAACCTACACACAGATAATGTGTAGTTAAAAATTCAGTTGTCTCTGCATCTCTCCAGAAAAAACGTTACAGCTGATGCCTCTTTACTGACAGACAGAGTGTGTGTGTGTGAGAGAGAAAAGGGTTGGTGGTGCTTTTCTAGGAAAAGACTACAGTGAATATAGCATAAAATTCTTTCCCAAGAAGGAAAGAGCTTTAAAGGGAAACTTGTCAATCTGTATTTATTTCTGAAACTCCATGTTTCCTGACAAAATATCCCTTACAATTTTTTAAAAGTCAAACCATGCAAACCATGCATCTGAAGAAGTGGGTTTTTTAACCACAAAAGCTTATGCCCAAATAAATCTGTTAGTCTTTAAGCTGCCACCGCCTCGTTTTTGTGGATACAGTCTAACATGGTTACCCCTCTGATACAAAAACTTTCCATGGTTTCAAATACATGTTTTTCTGTCTCTCTGCTATTTATTTCTAAGGGACTTAGTGAGCACCCAGTGTGCTCAGCCCCACCTTTCTTTCTCCTCCCCTATTCTCTGTGTACATGCCTTCCTGCTAGAATGACCAGATAGCAAGTGTGAAAAATCTGGACATGGTGGGGGGTAATAGGAACTTGTATAAGAAAAACACCCCAAAATCAGGACATCTGGTCACCATACTTCCCGCTGCCATTTTTTTCTAGTAAACCTCCTCAGGAGCAATGCATGAGAGTTATGTAATCATTCTAATCATGAGCAAGGAAGTGCAACTATATCATAACTGACTATACACAAAAGTGTGGGTTTTTTAGCCATTTTAATTATTACCTGTTGTATAATATACCCAAACTTTTTAGAGTTGAATGCGTCCCTTTAAAGAAGTTAATCTGCTGCCAAAACGTCTGAATACAAAGTAATGAGGAGGAAAACAGGGAAAATTGGTGATATATAATTTCACTACTGTCAGGTGTGCAACTGTCTTGAACAACTCACTTCTGATTGGACAACTGCCTAGAGAAAATACTGGCTACATATCAGAACAAAAGAATCACTGTACTGTGCATTTGCAAAACACTATTACAGTACAATGGTCTATATCAACTGTCAAGTTAGCTGTTTACAAACCCTTAATATAAGATATTGAATCCAGTAACATACTCTGCATATTAATTATATGAAACAGCAGTAGACAGCAATGTTATTCCATAACACTTGAACAGAAACAGCAGAACAAAATATTCATACAGAAGTGTCATTTCAGAAAACAGAAAAACAAACAGCAGCAAAACCAATATTGTTTTCAGCAGTTTCATTTTACTTCCAGTAAAATCCTAGGTAAGGTTTAATACTCACAGTTTCATTTAGTACTGACACAACTTTTTTTTTTTTTTTTTTGAGAGAGAGAGATTTGGTTTTGTTTTTAAATTTTCAATTTATAGCACAAGTACAAAGTGGTGCAAGCACTGCTGAAGTTTTCCTTCATACTATTTGAATAATCCAATCCTAGTCATACTAATTTGTTATTCCTGTAGTGGACATCTTACTTTCCCATTTCAGCAGATTACACAATTTATATACAGATTGTAAAAACCAAATGATATTTTTATACAGAACAGCCTTCCTGCATGTTTGTTTACCTGACCTTTAAAAAAAATTTCTATCTTGTTTAAAACTATTCTGAGCAAACATCCAGGAAAAACAGTATTTTTATTCTATGACCTTGTGTTAATACAATAAATATACAAAACTTGTGAACTACTCAGACATGCAACATCAGAGGGACAGAATGAGTGTGTTTCTACAGAACCATGACATTTACTAGGATGGCAGAGCATTGTTAGTAATTTACAAAATATACAAACATCCCTCAGATAAATAAATCCAAATCCTAAATTACAGATCACTGACTATTGACATTCCAGTGTTTAAACATACTTTCAACCAAATTTGCCACAATACAACAAAATGACAATGTAAGTGGGTGCATATTGTGTTAACTGATAGGAGTCCAATACCTCTGTTAGTAAAGTAATAATATTTTAACAAACATCAGCCTTCAGTTCTCAAATCCAAAATGAGAATATTTTTCCTTTGGAACACAAATATTCATATATATTAATTTTGTACTGTAATGCATTTTTGAGTGCAGAGGTAAACATGTAAGAATCAGAATCATAAACACAGAATCATAGAATATCAGGGGTTGGGAGGGACCTCAGGAGATCATCTAGTCCAACCCCCTGCTCAAAGCAGACTGTAAGTAGACATGTGCGTGTCAGTTGCAAGTTGCTTTTTGATAATATCACGACTGGTAATCTACTATTCTACAGTATGACACTAAATTTAACTGTGAGGATGCTGCCCCTCATACCCCATGAGAAAAAGAAAAATGCTTAATTCAGGCCTAAGATCCACCCTTAAAGGAAGTCCTCGGTACAATTTTCATACTTGGTTAAGAAGACTCACAAAAGTAGGACTTGGATCTAGAGAGGCCTGAAAGGTGCTAGCAGATCACAACACAAACTGTAAAATAAAAATTCAGATGGAACATTAAAGAGTAAACAAATTTTAAAAAGAACTAAAACCTCCTCTACTGATTTTAAAAAAATGCTGAGGGAAAGCTTTAGAGTGTGTCCTGGTTACTGTTATTTCAATTGCACTGTTTAATTCATAGTGAAGAGAATTCTATGTGGAGACAATACAATTATGAACAACAACGTCAGTATAGATCATATTACAATGCTTTCTTACCATATTTATCTTTACTACTAAAATTGGATTTTGAGAAGTTAAATTATGAATTTAAGTTGTACTTCTAATTTATACAGGGCTTTATGTATGCAAGTGCTACACTGCTCCAGGTATTAAGCTGTTGAAGGATATTTTTTAAAATGGTCTTATTTTACAATATGCGTAAATTGAAGTGAGAAGATTTATTCCTCTATCAAAACCAATCCACATTCAGGACATGAGGCCTCTCTGGGCTGGTCTAAAAGCACTTAAAATGCTGCAGCTGCTTCAGGAGACACACTACCTATGTTGACAGGAGAATTCACCCATTGACCTAGCACTGTCTATACTAGGAAATTAGGTCCATTTCACTGCATCACTCGGGATGTGGATTTTTCACACTCCTGAGTGATGTAATTATACTAACCAAATGTCCTAGTATACATCAGGCCTTTGTAATTTTAAGGTTCAAACTTGCAAACTTTTATTCATATGAGCAGTCATACTGATTTCAGCGAAAGCATTTATGTAAGATCTGGGGATCAGGTCCTTAATGATCTCACTATCTGAAACTGGCATTTTATGATTTTAAGCTCAGTCCAAAGTACTACATATATTATCATCCAATAAACCAACCTACCTAGGAATCTCAAATGACCTTAAATAGACTACAACATGATTTTAAAGCAAGAGCTGATTAAGAAAATTACTCTAGTAACAGCATGAATCATGGTACATCACAGCAACAGTTTAATTTATTAGACAAGGGGTCGGCAACCTTTCAGAAGTGGTGTGCGGAGTCTTCATTTATTCACTCTGATTTAAAGTTTCACGTGCCAGTAATGCATTTTAACGTATTTAGAAGGTCTCTTTCTATAAGTCTATAACATATAACTAAACTGTTGTTGTATGTAAAGTAAATAAGGTTTTTTAAATGTTTAAGAAGCTTCATTTAAAATTAAATTAAAATGCAGAGCCCTGGACCGGTGGCCAGGACCCGGGCAGTGTGAGTGCCACCGAAAATCAGCTCGCGTGCTGCCTTTGGCACGCATGCCATAGGTTGCCTACCCCTCTATTAGACAGATATCCATTTCAACAATGTGAACGTATTTAATTTTATTCTCTCAATGGAGATAAAAAATATTTCACTTTTCCAACTCAAAATAGTTAAGAGTCTTCCTTATTCAGCTTGAATCAAATCACACATGAAGGCTGAGGTGCGTTAAAAGGAATTCAAGTATGTGTTAAATGCCACAGTTTAAAAAGTTTGATTAGAGAAAATATTCCTGTAAAAAAATTAAATTAAATACTGTATATTCAGATTTTTGGAAAAGCAGTAAATAAAGTGACTGACCAAGCTATAGATTTAGTACCACTGGTAAACACAAATTGACACTGAAAAGAAAAATCCAACACCCCCTCCCCCACACACCACAAAAATTTCACTGCATTTAAAAAGTGGCAAACAACTGTTCATGGAAGTGTTCTAAAGGTTGGTAATTTTTCCTATAACAGAATGCGTTTTCCTAAGACATGAAAACTGAAATTAAAAATAGCAAATATAATCATTTAGCTCTTTGATCAAAACCATCAGTTAACTTCTCTTAACTGTACATCGCATTACACATTCTGGCAGCAAGAATGTCTATACAATAGCCATTTCTGATTTTGAAAAAGTATGCCATGAAAATAGATACAAACCAACACTAAGTGGTATAGATAAATCCTGAACCAAAACACTAATTCAGCATGGCCAAATATCTCAACAATATTCATGCAAACTTGTAGACTTATATTAAAAACCTACTGCTCTAAAAAAAAAAAAAATTACATTATATACCATACTTATATCTGTCCATCAGCTGCTGAAACTGCCACAGCAGCAGCCAAATCTAGAGTCTCAAACTGTTGGTCTTACTTCTTGCAGTAGAAATAGGGAAACAGGCTCAAGAACAAAAATAACTGCTCCAAAGTTAAAACAAGAGATTCCAGAGTGAAATACTAAAACCCCTCACTAAATACACTTAACTGATCACAGAAAATACCATATCAATTTCAGATCCATTGCTGAAGATTCCACCAAAATATTGTTCCTCCAGAAAATATGGAGAATTATATATCTAGAACGTATTTAATGTTTTAAAGAGGGCAAAGAAGGTTGCCTGTGGGTTTTTTTGTTTTGATAAATAAATGTATAAAGGAATAAAACAAGATTTTTTTCCCCTGTTTTAGCCCATGCACAGCTGAAGGAGAGACATACATGCTGTGTGTATTTTGAACGCAAGTCTTTAGGAATAGAATTAATAAGATGGAAAATAAAGTACAGTCAAAGAACTGTAGTGATTTTTGTATTTCACTAAATTTGGTTACCCTTGAAAGCATTTTGAGCTGCACTAGTTGCTGCTGTAGATGCTGCATTTGCTGCAGCTGTTTGTACAGTTTTGTTCGACATCACACCAGTTGCAAACTCTTGCTGTGCTTTTTCAAAACTAGCACCAGTTGTACGGTATAGGCCATGAACCTAAGACAGAAAGGGAGGGTGAAAGGGGAAGGGAGAGGAGAGAAACAAGAGCGTTAAAAAGTGTTATGATCATTCCATTATCTCTATTTGTAGATGCTACACCAAAAGTCGTATGACAAATTAAATGAATAGAGTGATGGGGAAATTTGATTCTGTTGCCTGCTTGCAGCTGTATGGAGGATAATCAAATGGGTGAAATTTAGTCCCCAGCATCAACAGCAAATATTTGTTGATGTTTTAGACCTATATGCCTTTTAATTAACATTAAAATGGTACAATCCTAAACAATTTAAAAATGGAAATATAGCAAGTATAGAAACCATCTACTGCAACATATCTGACAATAAGTGACACTGAAAATTAAACAGTTCTTAATGCATTAACGTTTTAAAAAAAGAAGAAACAACAACGCTTTTTATAGAAAGTATAGTTTAGTGTACTATGGTAGCTAGCACATTTGGCAGGGTGAAGCAAACTACTTAGTTGGGTTGAGACGACTTCATACTGACTGTCTGAAGGAAAGGAGCTTTTGACAGGTAAGAATGCTTCCCAAGAGATGCAGTGAGAGCAATGGGGGAAAATGTATCCCCTGAACTTCCCCGATAGTAGTGGCAAAATGCTTTTTCCTACTGTTCAGAAACCAGCTATCTATAATAAATTAAATAAATAAATAGGGACCTGGCTCTAGCCCATGTTTCTAGCCTGGAGTTGCTTACACAATCAGTCTCATCCATGCTCTGACCTTGTCAACACCGTCCCTCTTCCCTCCAATCCACATTTGCGGTTGCTCACCCTAAATCAGTTAAGTACTCCTCCAGAAACACCATCCCTCCTCCTGTTGCTTCCCTAGGATAGTTCCTTAGATACAAAGACAGGGGGATCATCATCCTTCCTTCAGTGAAGCTTATGAAGGTTTAAGTTCCATCTTATTTGGCTTCTCATATAAATGTTATTCCATATCAATAAAGATGTAAATAGCTCATGTCCAGATAATTATGTATTCCCGAGGAACCCAGCTGTGTGTGGGAGAGAACTGAGTGTGACAGATCAGTGCCATGAGGAACGGCAGGATAGGAGAAAGGGAAACGCCTTTTAAAAAGTTATAGCACAGGAATGGGTTATGCTCTTGGAGGGAAAGAAGATAACAACTGGATAGCTCTCTCTGCCATGCCACCTCTGAACTTCTTCCCAAATATCAGCAGGACAGAATCCTTTAGGGATGGTTGAAATCCCCAAAAGATAATAGTTCCTTAAAGATAAGATAGGAAAACTAGAATGATAACAGAGAGGCTACCGCTGTATGCATTTGAACAACACGCACCTTATTTGGGTATTTTGTGTGTCTAAGTTTATGCCTTCTGGATAGCAGGCGAACAAGAAGGAACTGGGTTCTACGTACTATATCCTGATCTAGGAAATATTTCTACAGTGCTGTCAAGTCCAGGACATCTTTCTTAGGAATTTTTAAAGCACTTATCACTAGAGTATCTGAGAATGCAATTTTTCAAAAGCTAGGATGCTAAATAAAGGTGGCCTGATTTTCAAGGGTGCAGCACACCGGCAGCTCCTACTGACTTCCAAAGGGAGACGGCTCCAAGGACAGATGAAAATTACTCAGCACCTCTGAAAATCAGGCCACTTATTAGTCTCTCATGTTGCAAAATGACAACTGGAATGCCTGGCACCTCAGTGCAGTGTATCCTATCCTTCCATTGGGGCAAGTTGTGTTACATTCTCCTTCTCTCCCCACCACTTACTGTCTTTACTATCCCCACACTCAAATCCTCCACTGACAATTTCAGTTTGCACAGACTAAATAGTATCTTTGTTTTACACAACACACACACAAAATGGCAGTGACTTCTGTCTCTGTGGAAACACAAGCAACAAGGTATTACAGACATGCAATCAGTACAGGTAAAGCAAAGCAGGAAGAGGACCTATAGGAATAGCAATCAACCCTATCAATTGTGAAGATGCAGGAGAGGACTTCCCTAAAGCAGAAAATTAGATCAGGGGACAGTGGAGTAAGTGGAAGTCTGAAATAGTAAAAACAAAGCAACTTACCTTTTTAAACATAACTAGTGAGATGACAGCAGATGCTGTGAAAAGTGCTGTTATGATTATCATCATAATGCCAACAGGAATACTCTCATTAAGCCCAGTCAGAGATGAAATCCATCCACTAGAGAAAAAAATGACAAACTTTCTTACAGTGGTGCACTACATATTTCCTTTTAAAGAAACCTTTGTAACCTTCTGGTTCTGTTCTGACTTGAGGAAAGTAATGAAAATTATAAAATGTAAACAGTTTAATAACATATTTTTAGAAGTTCAGTTCCTAAATTATATAGTCTTAAAGTTAGGGCATGTCTACACTACAAACTTTCGCCAACGTAAGTTCTTCTTCGAGTGATTGCTCATATCCATTCCAGGTAGGTGTACGCGCCGCGCGTGCACGTCTGCCGGAAACTTTTTTACCCTAGCAACTCCAGTGGGCCGGCAGGTCGCCCCCTAGAGTGGCGCCACTATGGCACTTGATATATACTCCTGCCGGCCCGCCCACTCCTCAGTTCCTTCTTACCGCCATGTCGGCTGCTGGAACTGTGGAGTGCGGCTTGCTGACCTCCACATCCCTAGCTCTCCTGATCGTCGTTTAACTTGTAGATAGTTCTTAGTTAAGTGTTGTTAATAGTTAATAGTTAAGTGTAGATAGTCCGGCGGGTGGGCCGTTGCCCTCTCCGGCACCCGGCCGGGCCCATGCCTGGCTCGCCGGGTTTCAAGCAGTGCTCGGCATGCAAGAAGATGATGCCCACGAGCGATTCCCACGACGCGTGCCTCAGGTGCCTAGGGGAATCGCATATTAGCGATAAGTGCCGCATTTGCAAGGCCTTTAAACCTCGCACTAAAAAGGAGAGAGACCAAAGACTCCGCGCTCTCCTGATGGAAGCAGCTCTGTCTCCGGCACCGGCGGCGCAGTCGGCCGGCTCTACACCGGCACCGGCAAGACTCCCCGGCACCGACCATCTCCAGCACCGGGAGCAGATCTACGTCCCTCGGCGTCTGCGACACCATCAAGGCAGTCCCGAGGAGACCGCCCGGCTCCTACCTTAGCCGCGGCACCGCCTGCAGGACCGCTGTCGACTCCGGGCCCGGAAGGTCCGTCGAGTCCAGCCCCACCTAGCTCCCCCATGAGATCGGTGGTTGAGCTCAGGGTCCCATCGATGCCGGAGACTTTCGCTTCGGCTCGGGACTTAATCGCGCTGACGGAGCAAGCTCAGCCTCAGCTGGCACCCCTGGGACGCTTAACTTCCAGGGGCAAGCCGATGCTCCGAGCGCCGTCTCCCGAGTCCTGGCACGGATCACCCCAAAGACGTGAACGCTCTCGCTCGGTGCGCCGCTCGGAGTCCTGGCACCGGTTGCCCAGACGGTACCAGTCGTACTCGCGGCACTGATTACCATCCGCACGGTCCCGGTCGGGCTCATCTCACCACCGGCACCAAGATTCCAGGAGCCGATCGCCTCGGCATTCGGCTCCACGGTCGACCTCCCGGCACCGAACTGGTGGCAGGTCCCGAACCCGGTCGACCTCCCGGCACCGCGCTGGTGGTAGGTCCCGGTCTCCGCTGCCGTCCCGGCACCGTACTCTACGAAGATCACGGTCCCGCTCCCGGCACCGACATCGCTCCCGGTCGGGCTCGAGGCACAGAGCATCACGCCGTTCTCGGTCCCGATCCCGGTACCGAGGTCAGTCACGGCACCAAGCCTCGGCACCGAGGGGAACGTCAGTCACGGCACATGGAGCTGTGTACTATCCAAGCTCAGCGCCTCCCTGGCCTTCTAGGGAGCCGTCAGTCTCGTCCCACGTGGATAGTGCCTATGCCCTGGCACAGGGCAGACACGAGGCCCTGTTCCAAGATCCATCACAAGAACGGGGGCCTCCACAGTGGGGGTTCTGGACCCCATGGGCATACTCCCAGACCCAAGGTCCGCAACATGTTACCCCCCGCCCTGTAGCGGAGTGCAGACCTCCGGAGGCGACGGTGTCTCGACCTCCTCCCTCCCCGGAAACAGAGGGGACTCACCGGGACCCAGAGCTCCCTCCGGAAGTAGAGGAGCAGCCCCTCAAGGATCCCCCCATGGACGCTTTGGTGCCGGGAGTGTCCTCGTCTCCGGATGAGGCAGTGGCGGGTACCTCGTCCTCCAGTCCCCCTCCACTGGATTTGAGGGCGCACCAAGACCTCCTCCGCCAAGTGGCACAGAACCTAAACTTACAGGCGGAGGAGGTGTCGGAAGTTGAGGACCCGGTGGTGAGCATCCTTTCAGCAGATGCACCCACCAGAGTGGCCCTACCTTTCATTAAAACCATCCAGAATAATGCCACTAACATCTGGCAGTCACCAGCCTCCATCCCTCCGACCGCTCGAGGGGTGGAGCGTAAGTACATGGCCCCCTCTAAGGGATACGAGTACTTGTACGTTCACCCGACCCCCTGCTCGTTGGTGGTCCAGTCAGTGAACGATAGGGAGCGCCACGGGCAAGAGGCCCCAGCGCCCAAGTCAAAGGAGGTGAGGCGGATGGACCTCCTGGGCAGAAAAGTCTATTCAGCTGGGGCGCTGAAGCTCCGGGTTCCAACCAGCAGGCCCTCCTCAGCCGATACTCCTTCAATACCTGGGTAGCGGATGAGAAGTTTACGGAACTCTTGCCCCAGGAGGCACGCCAGGAATTTTCCACCATCCTGGTCGAGGGCAAGAAAGTAGCTAGAACATCGCTACAGGCCTCCCTTGATGCTGCCGACTCGGCCGCTCGGACCCTAGCTTCGGGGCTCACGATGCACCGGATCTCTTGGCTGCAGGTCTCTGGCCTTCCGTCGGAGCTCCAGCATACGATCCAGGACCTCCCCTTCGAAGGCCAGGGGCTGTTCTCAGATAAAACAGACCCTAGACTCAAAAATCTGAAGGATAATAGAGTCATCATAAGGTCGCTGGGCATGCATACGCCGGTGATGCAACGCAGGCCATTCAGGCAGCAAAATCATCAGCAGCAACAGCGGCCATATCCTCCGTTCCGCCCGCGACAGGACCCTTCGAGGCGCCGTGGCAGGAACAACCGCCGCAGACAGTCCGGTGGACAAACGGGGCAGAACCAAGGCTCCACCAAGGCCCCTCCAGGGCCTAAGCCTTCATTTTGAAGGTGCGCCCGAGGGCGCAGTACCAGCTTCCCCTCAGGATCCCTCCCCGCAGTTTTCCAACCGCCTTTCCTCTTTCCTCCCAGCGTGGACCCGTATAACGTTGGACCGTTGGGTCTTGCGTACGGTGCAGGCCGGTTATCGCCTGCAGTTTTCTTCGCCCCCTCCCTCCCATCCACCATCCCCGTCCCTCTTCAGGGACCCCTCTCACGAGCAATTCCTCCGTCAGGAAGTGCACGCGCTCCTTGCCAAGGGAGCCATAGAGGCGGTGCCGGACAACGAGAAGGGCAAGGGGTTTTATTCCCGCTACTTTCTAATCCCCAAATCCAAGGGCGGCCTCAGGCCCATCCTCGACTTGCGGGAACTCAACAAGTATATCGTGAAGTTGAAGTTCCGCATGGTATCCCTTGGAACCATTATCCCATCTCTGGATCCCGGAGACTGGTACGCCGCCCTCGATATGCAAGATGCCTACTTTCACATCTCTATTGCCCCCCAACACAGGCGTTTCCTCCGCTTTGTAGCCGACCGCCGACATTTCCAATTCGCGGTCCTTCCGTTTGGCCTCTCCACGGCCCCAAGAGTATTTACAAAATGCATGGCAGTCGTCGTCGCACACCTTCGGCGTTGCCGCATTCATGTCTTCCCCTACTTGGACGACTGGCTGATCCGAAGCACGTCGGACTTGCAGGTCCGTGACCATGTAGACAGGATCAGCACCCTCTTTGCGGCCTTGGGCCTCGTAATCAACATGGACAAGTCTACTCTACTCCCCACGCAGCGGATAGAGTTTATCGGGGCCGTTCTAGACTCTGCCCTAGCCAGGGCCTTGTTGCCCTTGCCCAGGTTCCAGTCGTTGTCGGGCATCATTCTACGGTTGCGAGCGGCCCCGCTGACCTCAATACGGACATGTCTGGCCCTCCTAGGCCACATGGCAGCCTGCACGTTTGTAATGGCACATGCCCGACTCCGCATGAGGCCTCTTCAATCCTGGCTCCTTGCACAGTATCGGCCGTCCAGACAGTCGTTGGACACGGTCATCACCGTCCCTCAGAGTGTACTAGACTCTCTTCGCTGGTGGCTGGACCAATCTGTAGTCTGTGCGGGGCTCCCGTTCCATCCGCCCCAACCTTCGGCATCCCTGACCTCGGACGCCTCCGATCTGGGCTGGGGGGCTCACTGCAGCACCCAGAGAACTCAGGGCTTATGGACTCCAGAGGAGATCAACCTCCACATCAATGTGCAAGAGCTGAGAGCGGTCTGCCTTGCTTGTCAAGCGTTCGTCCACCTCCTTCAAGGTCGTTGTGTCGCGGTGTTCACCGACAACACGACGAATATGTTTTACATCAACAAGCAGGGCGGCACCAGGTCCTCTCCCCTCTGTCTCGAGGCAATACGTCTCTGGGAGTTTTGCATAGCCCATTCTATTCACCTTTCCGCCTCCTATCTCCCGGGAGCGCGGAACACCCTAGCGGATCGGCTGAGCAGATCCTTCCGTTCACACGAGTGGTCCCTCCGTCCAGACGTTGCCCTCTCACTCTTCCAGAGGTGGGGTCGTCCCCGGATGGACCTCTTCGCGTCCAGGGTGAACAGGAAGTGTCGAACATTCTGCTCCTTCCAGGATCGGGAGCCGGGGTCTCTAGCGGATGCATTCCTGATCCCATGGACAGCCCACCTGTGTTATGCTTTCCCGCCCATTCCTCTGATTCACAGAGTTCTCATCAAGGTCCGCAGGGACAGAGCCCGGGTGATTCTCATAGCTCCAGCATGGGCCAGGCAGCACTGGTACCCCATGCTGCTGGACCTCTCGGTGACCAACCCAGTTACCCTGCCCCTGCATCGGGACCTGATCACTGAGGACCATGGCAGGCTCTGTCACCCGGACCTTCAGTCTCTGCACCTTACAGCATGGCTCCTGCGTGGCTGACAGACGCCAAGTTGCGATGTTCCACCCCGGTTCGTGAGGTTCTCTTGGGCAGCAGAAAGCCTTCCACCAGAGCGACTTACACAGCAAAGTGGAAGCGTTTCTGCTGCTGGTGTTCAGAGAAAGCTTTTCGCCCTATGGAGACTTCCGTCACCACTCTCTTGGACTATATCTGGTCCCTTAAGGCCCAGGGTCTGGCATTGTCGTCCCTCCGAGTCCACCTAGCCGCCATCTCCGCGTTTCATCCCGGAGTAGACGGATGTTCTGTCTTCTCTCACCCTATGGTGGCGAGATTCCTGAAGGGGCTGGAGCGGCTTTATCCGCAAATTCGCCCTCCGGCCCCTTCATGGGACCTCAACCTGGTCCTAACTGGACTCATGGGTCCTCCATTCGAGCCATTAGCTTCCTGCTCCCTGCTCTACCTCTCGTGGAAGACCGCCTTCCTGGTGGCAATTACCTCAGCTAGACGAGTGTCAGAGCTGAGGGCCCTCATGGTGGACCCACCGTATACCGTCTTCCACAGAGACAAGGTACAGCTGAGGCCTCACCCTGCCTTTCTTCCCAAGGTGGTCTCAGCTTTCCATGTCAACCAAGAGATTTTCCTCCCAGTCTTCTTCCCCAAGCCCCATTCGTCCCGCAGGGAGCAGCAGCTACATTCGCTAGATGTCCGACGGGCTCTAGCATTTTATGTGGATAGAACCAAACCCTTCCGCAAGTCCCCTCAGTTATTTGTGGCAGTTGCGGACCGGGTCAAGGGGCTACCGATTTCCTCCGAGAGGTTATCTTCATGGGTTACGTCCTGTATCAGGACTTGCTACGACCTGGCCCAAGTTCCAACGGGCCGTGTGACTGCTCACTCCACCAGAGTGCAGGCGTCATCGCTGGCTTTCCTCGCCCGCGTGCCAATACAAGAGATTTGTAGGGCGGCGACCTGGTCATCGATCCATACATTCGCTTCCCATTACACCCTGGTACAGCAGTCCAGAGATGATGCGGCCTTTGGCTCTGCAGTACTCCAAGCCGCGACCTCTCACTCCGAACCCACCGCCTAGGTAAGGCTTGGGAATCACCTACCTGGAATGGATATGAGCAATCACTCGAAGAAGAAAAGACGGTTACTCACCTTTGTAACTGTTGTTCTTTGAGTTGTGTTGCTCATATCCATTCCACACCCGCCCTCCTTCCCCACTGTCGGAGTAGCCGGCAAGAAGGAACTGAGGAGCAGGCGGGCCGGCAGGGGTATATATCAAGTGCCATAGTGGCGCCACTCTAGGGGGCGACCTGCCGGCCCACTGGAGTTGCTAGGGTAAAAAAGTTTCCGGCAGACATGCACGCGCGGCGCGTACACCTACCTGGAATGGATATGAGCAACACATCTCGATGAACAACAGTTACAAAGGTGAGTAACCATCTTTTACATCTGCATAAAGCTCCCAAAGTTAGTATATTGCTTGTATGCATGCATACTTGGCTCCTTGCATCAGCACCACGCATACTCACCAGGAGTGCTTGTGTCGATACGCAGTGTGGAGCAGCAGGGGTAGGTATCCCAACGTGCAGCTCACCACTGTCCAGCACAATGTCTTTTGGAAAGTTCTGGCAATGTATGAGGGGGGACAGAAGAGAGTCATGTAGGATGGACTGGGAGATCAAGTTCCCACCATACACCTTTCTCCACCTCATAATGCCATTTCTATCCCATAATTCTCATGCCTACTTCGAAAATCCTACAAACTCACGTGGAACTTGTCACTGTCCGCTATCACCAACAGTAGCATGGAGCCTACATAGCTCTACACTACTGTTACAAGCGCTACAACTACAGGATGGCATGATCCTCTGGTATTTACAGAGCCGCAAGAAGAGCTGTGGGGAACATGACGATTTTCTGGAAGACAGACTGCTGTGGGACATAGAGCAAACCAATTCAATATCGTTAGTGGCAGTCAAAGAATAGATGCAAACGGTGGAGCGCCGCTTCTGGGCCTGAGAAATGGGTACTCACTGGTGGGGCTGCATCATAACACTGGCTTGGGATGATGAGCAGTGGCTGCAGAACTTTTGGATGTGCAAAGCCACATTCCTGGATCTGTGTACTGAGCTCACGCAAGTAGTCCAGCGTGGGGACACCAGAATGAGAGCTGCATTGACAGTGGAGAAGCAAGCGGTGATCACACTGTGGAAACTTGCAACGCTGGATTGCTACCCGTCCTTGAGAAATCATTTTGGAGTTGGAAAATCCACCGTGGGAGCCATAGTCATGCAGGCATGCGCGACCATTAATCATCTCCTGCTCCACAGGACTGTAACTCTCAGCAACGTGAAGGACAAAGGATGGATTTGCAGCAATGAGATTTCCAAACTGCAGTGGCATGATAGACAACACACATATCCCTATTTTGGCATCAGACCCCCTTGACACAAAGTCCATCAATAGAAAGGGCTATTTTTCTGTGGTTATACATGCGCTGGTGGATAAAGAACAGTTACCTGTTCCGTAACCGGAGTTCTTCAAGATGTGTTGCTCAGGTGTATTCCACAGTAGGTGTGTGTGCTCGCCATGTGCACCAGTGCTGGAAGTTTTTCCCTTATCAGTACCTGTATGGAGGAAGCACTAGTGCAATTCCTTGAGTGATGCCTCTATATTGTGCTATAAGGGGAACCGCACACTCCCCCCACCCTCGGTTCCTTCTTGCCAGACAACTCCGACAGGGGGGAAGGAGGACGGGATGCGGAATACACCCAAGGAACACATCTCAAAGAATGCCAGTTACGGAACAGATAACTGTCCTTTCTTCAAGTGATTGCTCATGTGTATTCCACAGCAGGTAAATCCAAGCTATATCTGATGGAGGTGGGTAGGAGTTTAAGGGTTTCCAGGACGTAGTAATACCCTACCAAACTCGGCGTCATCCCATGCTTGGGAGACAATCGCATAATGCAAAGAAAAGGTGTGGACAGAGGACCATGTGGCAGCTCTACGTATGAGCTAGATAGGGACGTTAGCTACACAGGCAGCCGATGAGGCCTGAGCTCTTGTAGAATGCGCCTTAACGACAGGCGGGGGGGGGAACTCCTGCCAGGTCATAACACGTGCGTATGCACAAGGTAATGCAGTGGGAAAGGCGCTAGGTGGAAATTGGTTGTCTCCTCATCCACTCGGCCGTCGGAACGAACAGCTGTGAGGATTTCTGGAACGACCTGGTTCGGTCCAGGTAAAAAGCCAGCATGTGTAGGCAGCGCTCCTAGTTGGAGGAGCAGGCAGCGCTCCTAGTTGGAGGAGTGGGGCTTAGAACAGAGTGCCGGTAGGAAAATGTCCTGATCCATATAGAAAGCGGAGACCATCTTCGGGAGAAAAGCAGGGTGTGGGCAAAGCTGGACCTTGTGGAAGACCATATACAGGGGATCTAAGGTCAAGGCCCTAAGCTCTAAGACACATTGGGCTAATATGATAGCAACAAGGAATGCTACCTTCCATGACAGGTGAGATCAGGAACACATGGCCAAGGGCCTAAAGGGAGGACCTGTGAGGCGGGATAACACTAGGTTTAGATCCCATTGTGCCATAGGAGGCCTAGCATATGGGAATGAATGATCCTGGCCCTTTAGAAAGCGGGAGGTCATATTGTGGGAAAAGACTGAGTGGCCCTGTACTGGCAGTTGGAAGGCCGATATGGCTGCCAAATGCACCCTGACAGAGGCGGGAGCTAGCCCTTGGGTTCTAAGGGACAGGAGGTAATTGAGAATAAGTTAGAGCGATGCAGACTATGGGGAGGTTCCCTGCTCCCTCGCCCATCCAGAGAACCTGGACCATTTGGCCAGGTACGTCCGTCATGTGGATGGCTTTCTACTTTCCAACAGAACTCGTTTGACATTCTTCAAACACCTCCCCTTCTCCTCATCTAACCACGGAGCAACAATGCTGTCAGGTGAAGCATGGCCAGGTTGGGGTGGAGGAGGCATCCCCCTTCCTGGGAGACGAGATCCAAAGAGGCAGCCTCTGCGGGGGAGCCACTAGGAGTTGCAGGAGGGTCCCGTACTAGTGTTGACGGGTCCAATCCGGGGCTATAAGGATGACCCACGTCCTGTCTGCTTTTACTTTTTGCAGGACTTTGCCTATTGGGGGAAAGGCTGGAAGGCATAGAAAAGTTGGCCCAACCACTGAAGGAGGAAAGCATCCAAGATTGCCCCCCTTCCCGCCCCTCCCCTGGAGGGGAACTGGGGGAAGCATTGGTTCTGGGCAGAAGCAGAGGTTGACCTGGGGAACTCCCCACTCCCGGAAGATCTGTAGTATGACCTCCCAGTGGAGTGACCACTCATACTGATGGGTGGGAAATCAGCTCGCACATTGCGGATGCCGGGTAGGTGAAAGGCTCGCAGGGAGATATTGTGGACTATACAGAACTCCCACAGGCTCAGGGCTTCGAGGCATAGGGCCGAGGAGTGCGTTCCTTCCTATCTGTTGATGTAATACATCACAGCCGTATTGTCTGTAAGGACTCTGACCACCTTACTGTGAAGGTGCCCACTGAAAGCTACGCACGCCAACTGTATTGCCCTGAGCTTCCTGATGTTTATGTGTAGGGATAATTCCGAGGCCAACCATCTCCCTGGTGTTTGAATGTTCCCTATATGGGCCCCCCAGCCCAGGTCCAAGGCATCTGACACCAGGTCTAGTGAGGGGGAGATTTCTCGGAAGGGGACCCCTTGCAGCATGTTGCACAGGAGGGACCACCACTGAAGGGCAGCAACTACCTGGGACAGTATCATGACAACTTTGTCAGGCCCGTCCCAGGCCTGGGAATACTTGGAGGCCAGCAAGAGCTGGAGGGGCCCCATTCTGAGCCTGGCGTGGCGAACCACATATGTGCACGCTGCCATGCGCCCGAGGATCTGAAGGCACGCCCTCGCCATCACCACAGGGAAGGCCATGACCAAGGCAATGAGACCTTTGAGGGTCTCAAACCTGTCTTGGGGAAGAGAGGCTGTAGCCTCTAATGAGTCCTGTAGCACCCTTATGAATTCTATGCGCTGAACCGGAACTAACATAGACTTGGTCCCGTTCACCACTAGGTCAAGATCTGTGCACGTGGACAAGAGAAATCCCACCTGGGCCTGCGCTTGGGACCAGGAAGTGCCCTTGAGAAGCCAATCGTCCAGGTATGGGAAGATCTGCACCCCGCTCCTCCGGAGCTAGGCTGCTACCACCACCATGCATTTGGTGAAAACCCTGGATCCGCGGAAAGGCCAAACGGGAGGATCGTGTACTGGTAATGGTTCCCCACTACCAGGAATCGGAGGAAGCACCTGTGTCCCTCGAATATATGGATATGGAAATACGTGTCCTGGAGGTCCAGGGCCACAAACAATGCCTTGGGTCCAGGGAGGGAACAACAGAGGCCAGGGATACCATCCGGAACCTGTAGTGGACCATAAAACTGTTGAGATCCCGTAGGTCTAGGATGGGTCTAAGCCTGCCTTTCGCCTTCAGGGTTAGGAAATACCAGGAGTAGAAACCCTTGCCCCGGAATTCTACCGGTACCCTTTCCACCACTCGCAGGCAGAGGAGTATGCCACCTCCTGGTCTAGCTGGTGGGTGTGCTCCGAGTCCCCAAGGGTCACCCAGGGCAGAGTGTGTGTGTGTGTGTGTGTGTGTGTGTGTGTGTGTGTGTGTGTGTGTGTGTGTGTGTGTGTGTGTGTGTGTGTGTGAGAACGAACTGCAACATGTAGCCCTTGGAGAATGCTGAGGACCCACTGGTCCGACGTTATACGGGCCCACTCTACACGGAAGGCAGATAAACAGTTGCAGAATACAAACTTTATTTACTGGGGGGCTTCCCTGGCAACACGCCCAGTGGCCCCCCGGCAAGAGTCAAAACCGCCTCTTTCCCTGCCTTTTGCCCTTCGAGGGGCCTGGTCATGGGGCCGAGCGGGACTGACGTTGGGACCTATGCCTCTGTTCCCTCGGTCTCTTGGGCAGGGGCTCATATCTGCTCCTAGCAGGAGAAGCCGAAGCCTGTGGCCTGGGCTTGTCCTTTGCCGGAGGGACATACAGGCCCAAGGTTTGCAGGGCGGTGCGGGAGTCTTTCATCCCATGCAGGTGGACATCAGTTTGGTCCGCGAACAACGCTTTCCATCGAAGGGAAGGTCCTGCATCAAGGACTGGGGCTCTGCAGACAGTCCGGACAGGAGAAGCCACGATACCTTGCGGATGGATATGGCGGAGGATATCGAGCAGGCTGCCGTGTCAACTGCGTCCGACGCCGCCTGGAGGGCTGCTTTAGCTGCTGCTGCACTCCTCCCTCTACCAGACCCCTAAACTCCTTTTTGTCCTGCTCCGGGAGGAGAGGTTCAAACGTTGGTAGGGACCCCCATAGGTTGAAGTCATACCGGTTCAGTAGGGCTTGATGATCGGCTACCCTGAGCTGCAAACTCACCAAGGAATAAACCTTCCTGCCAAATGTACCCAGTCTCCTAGCATCCTTGTCTTTGGCGGTGGGCGTGGGTTGACCATGATGTTCCCGGTGGTTCACTGATTCCACCACCAGGGAGTTAGTTGCTGGATGAGAATACAGGTACTCGTGGTCCTTAACCGGCACGAAGTATTTCCTCTCCACTTTCTTGGAGATGGGGGCCAAGGAATTTGGGGTTTGCCACAGGGTAGTCAAGATACTGGCTACCCCCTGGTGGAGAGGCAGGGCCACTTGGCCCGGTGCTGAGGACAAGAGCACATTAAAAAGAGAATCAGATGGCTCCTCCATCTCCTCAGCCCGGAGAGGGAGACTAGATGTCACCCGCTTAAGGAGCTCCTGGTGAGCCTTGAAGTCCTCCTGTGGGATGGGTGGCAGTGCTGTTATGGCCTCCTCTGGTGCCAGTGAGGGGACCAGCACGGTGCCCACAGCGTTGGGAGAGTACCGGTGCGTCAGTGCCCACGTCAGAGTCCGAGTGTAGTGCTGTCGGCTCGAGACCCGTTCACTTTTCCCTCTGACGAGAAGGGGAGGCCGAAGGAGCCTGGGATGCTCCAGCCACTGAGCGAGATCTCGCCTGGGTGGGCATCTGTGGCCACGGTGCCCATTGACACAACTTCCCCTGCCACGGTGTGCCATGCCACTGACCAACTTGGGGGCCGGGTGGCAGAGTTTGTTTTCGCTGAGCCGCATGACTTGGGAGACAGGAGGCTGGGTGCCGATGCTGAAGTCACTGTCGACCGTATGGCACCATAGGAGCGGTGAGAGTGACGGTGCTGCGACAGTGCCTTCCGCTTGAGCGGACCTCGACGACAAGAATCAGTACCCATCCTAGGTGCTGCTCCTGTACTTGACCCAGTGGCCGAAGCTACAACATGCCAGTGCCAATGGACGACGAGACGAGTCCCATGTGTGATGTCTGGTAGAGCAGGAATTTGAGTCGGAGCGTTGATGTTGGTGGTGTCGGGATCGGCCACGGTAGCTGCATCGCGAGATAGAGCATTGGCAGTGCCTATCCCGGTGCCTGTGTCCCTGGTTGCGAGGTGTGGAGGACCCCCAGGGTTCCCGTGCTCGTGGCGAGCCGGTCAGCCTGAGTGGGGCAGAGGGCTGGCATGAGCTGCGGGAAGACCGCGTCAAGCAAGGCAGCGAGCGGTCCTCGGAGCAGGGACTGTGCCGCATCGGGGAGGTCTGTTGTGCTCCCAGTGGCCACTTCCCTCGAGATCGGGATACCGGGAGGGTTAGGCTGTCACGCATGGCCTGTGTAGCCTCCAGCGTCAATGACATCCTCACTGCAGGGGAGGGAGGTGGGGATGGGACTGGGCTGCTACACTCAATGCGAGTTGGAGGCCTGGGTCCTGAGGGGGATCGCAGGCATTCCAGCTCGGGTCCAGCCTCACCCTTTTCCTTCTCTTGGCGCCGCTGAGTCTTCCCTTGTTTCTTGGAGGGGGAGCGGTGCCAGCTAGTGGAGGGGACTTCGCTCCGCACCAAGGATGTGGTGCCGGACGCTGAGTCCGTTCGGCATGCCAGTGTCGGGGCCAGCGCTGATTCCATTAGGAGAGCGCAAAGCCTACTGTCCCTCTCCTTCTTAGTCCATGGCTTGAATGATCTACAGATCCTGCAGCCTCACTTATGTGAGTTTTGCCCAAGCAGCGGAGACACTGAGTATGTGGGTCGCTTCTTGACATAGAATTGCGACAGGAGTCGCACGACTTGAAGCCTGGGGCACAAGGCATGCCCCGAGCCCAGTCAACTAACTTGAGAAACTATTCAACTGTTGGAACAACTGTACTACTAAGGCTAACTAGAGAAGCTGCAGCAAGGTTAGAGCATGAAGTTCTGACTACCTTCACTGGCAGCAAGAAGGAACCGAGGGTGGGGGGAGTGTGTGGCTCCCCTTACAGTGTGATATAGAGGCACCACTCCAGAGGTCGCAGAGGTGCTCCCCCAGTACGGGTACTGCTAAGGGAAAAACTTCCAGCACTAGTGCATGTGGCGAGCACACACACCTACTGTGCAATGCACGTGAGCAATCACTTGAAGAACCTTGGACACTTCACTGACATCTGTGTTGGCTGGCCAGGGAAGGTGCATGACCCTTGCAACCTCAAGAACACAGAACTGTTCAGAGAGCTACAAGCAGGGACTTTCTTTCCCAACTGGTGGATTACTACTGGTGATGTAGAAATGCCAACAGTGATCCAAAGGACCCCACCTACCCTTTACTCTTCTGGCTCATGAAGTCATAGACCAGCCACCTGGACAGCACCAAAGAAAGATTAAAGTACCAGCTCAGCAGGTGCAAAATTACAGTTGAATGTGCTTTTGGTAGATTGAAGGGGAAGTGGTGTTGTTTACTCCCAAAACTGGATCTCAGTGAGATATATATCCCAATGTGTACAGCTGCCAGGAGTTCACATTTGTGACCAAAGCAGTCAGTGTTGAGCATTGTGGGACAGCTGCTAGAGGACTGTTAGGGTCGAAACAAGTAATGTGGTGTCTACATTTGTGCTGCATCAACTTCAATACATTGACCATGGCTCAACACTGCACGGGGAGGTAGTGCTACTATATCAGCATAATGGAGAGCTTACATCGGTGGGAGACAAATTTAAGTGTAGAAACATGCACAACTAGGTCAGTGCAAGGCAGCTTATGTTGACGTAACTTTGTAGTGCAGATGAGGTCTTAAGACTTAAAAAAAAACAACTCAAACTTTTTAGATTTTTAGACCGGATGTTACCTTTTTTTAAAAAAAACTCTTAATGAAGAATGGTAGAATATAAATTCACACAGATAAACAGTTCTTTATTCTCTGATCAATAAAACATTTGTTTAAAAAAAATCACACCAGATTATTTAACTGACTAGCGTTAAACTAGTTTGTTTCTTTAGCTATACTGCTGCAAAGAGACTGATGAAAATGCTGGTAATGTCAACAAGCCCCTGTCTGACAGTTTCCTGCCTTTTTTCTTAACTACGGAGCCCCTAAGGTGGTCATCCTCATTGAGGGCAGCATGGCTTCAATTCCATTGCATTCAGTGAAAGACAGAGTATCTTTTCCAAGAGTAGCCTCCCTTCCACTTGCTAAGGTTTTGAGGAAATGCCAGCCTCTTAACTGATGGTAGTGTGTGATTTCACTCCTACTGAAAAACATGGGAGAGCGCTTTTTGAGAGGCTCATTCATATGCAACCACTACATTAGAGATAGCATCACTGAAGTGAAAAGAATTTCTCACACAAGTAAATTGGATAATCATATGGTAAAACCAAGTAATCTGAAACTAAAGTGAACGTCTGTCTCTTCAATCTTAATTTTAAACTTGTTTTTATGAACAGAGAAAACCAGATAATGGACAATATAATGCCAAACTCAAAACCACAAAAGTCAGGAAATAAAGAGTGCACCTACATAGCTACGTCACTTTCTCATAAATATACACCCCACAGACACTCTCAAACACAAACTGTCCATTCCCCTAACAAACATGTCAACCTTAATCAACCACAGTCACTAAGGTCACATCCATGCAACATTAATTCTGTAGACTACAGTATTATCAACCTCAAGAGACCAAAAATCATGAGTCAGTCTTAAAACAAAAACAAAAAACAAGATTTATTTTAATTTATATGATTTTTTGGGCTAGACTATTTTGGTAGGCTTTTTTGCGGGTTTTTTTGGAAAGGATGTGTGTGTGCGCGTCTGCCTTGATTTTTTAACTCCCCCCTTCCTATCCTCTGTGTGTGAGAAAATTAGTGTTGCCCAGTCCTCCAAATTTATTGGGTAAGCAAACTTTGTTCCTACTGAAGAAACCTCTTCAGTAGAGCATCTCAGATCCACCCTCATCAGTTCTGCATCCCCAGCCTCCTCTCTGCTCCTCCTGGTTCTCTTCACTCCTCTCGACCTTTTCCAGTCTTAGGAGGTGAGGGCAACTCTTGAAGCTCTTTGTCCACCTCTGCCCCTTTCTAGGTAGGATGCTTCAGGGAGGCAGAGGGGAGGAAGGAGTGGTGCCACGCTGAGCTGCTGGGCTCTTTAGCTTCCCCTCCTCTGCTGTGAAAATGGCTTCATGATGCTATTGGGTGGTGGGGGGAGATTTGGTAGCAGTTGATTGATTATTCTGCCCAGGAGGCGGGAAAGTAGGGCAGACAGCCAATCAGAGGACTTAAATTCACTACCGGGTTGGAGCTTCTTGCTTCATTACAAGATTGGCTCCAGCCCACATATGTGGACATATGTTTACGTAGGTATGTGTCTTTGCTCTGTCTCTTTTTTGCAGTGCTGAGTTTGGCATTACTGTCTCTTAACTGGTTTTCACAAAGTTGATTTTGATTTATATTAAAAGTGGTGCAGGTACTGACACTATTTTTTGGAAACTTCAGCAAACCATCTTCAATCTTAATTTCAGCATTTCCTAACTCTGAAGTGGTCGACCTTGAAACGTTAACATTCTTTCAGAGTAGTTTTTAAAGTGATACAATGTATATTTACAGTGCCCAGCATGTTTTGGGTGATGTATACAGTCAATGATAAAAAAAAATTTTAAACAAAAACAAACATTTCCCACAGTGCAGCATGCCAGCTAAATATAGTACCACCCAAACTATTTCCCCTTCTCTAACTATCCTATATTTACAGGAATCTCACTCTTGGAAAATAAGTGCCTTAGAAATTTCTCATAATAACAATGATAAAACACTACAACACTGTACAAAAGTAGACCAATGCTTAGAACACGGAAAGGTGAAAGTGGAGGGTTAAATTAAGTGGGAAGGGGTGGGGAAGGGAGGGAAAGATAAGAGGTATAAAATACATTCACAGAAAAAGATAAGGAGAAAACTACACCACGCAACAGAACCTCAAGAATGTTTCCTCCAAAAAAAAAAAAAATTTTTGAAAATTGGCCTCTCAAGAGATATCTTAAAAGAAAACAAACCTCAGATTCTGTAGCACAAAGAATGAATAAGGATTTCTCCCTTTAATCTAAATTTAGGCAAATAGTGTTTTGCCTGCCTTGAGATTTGCACCAGAAACTGCTTTGCTTGAATGAGTAGAAGCAGTGATGTAAACTAACTGAAGATCTGCCAGATAATAGCTGTAAGAAATGCAAGCAGACAGCTATTTAAATATGGCCCTTTTCATAAATGCAGTGTCAAAAGAATAGAACATTTGTACTTAGTTTACAATTACATAACCAACCAATTTAATGCCCTTTTAATGTAGAGTTTGTGGAGGTATGCAAGAATAGGAAAAATATTAATATGACAATAAATGCAATTAGGTCAAAATGTTTTAGCATCTGTGCAAAGGAATCAATGTTAATGCCAGAAAAACATCTAACCCTTGTAAAAACTTGTCTAAAGGTGAATCAATTACTAGACCCTGAAGCTCAGAAATAACAAAACCCACGCGCGTTGCAAATGACGTCAGGGCCACGGGGAAAATAGCTTTCCATTAAAGAAAGCTAAGCTTACAGATGGCTCAAAAGGAGCTTTTATTGGCTTTGTCAGAACCAGACAACTATCCCATGCCAGAGGGTGAATTTTTAACTAGGAGATCAGAAAAGTATCATGCTCCCCATGAACATAACAACAAATGGCTGCAGAGGTCCCTGGTCTACATTCAGCTAGCTCACTGTAAATTAAAACACATGACAAACAGATGGACTTGATCTTTGATCCTGCTTCAAAAGGTAGAAGGACAGTCAAGTAGTTTGAGGGAGGCATTTGAAGGATCCATGTAGATCTGATTGCACCAAATCACAAATAGACATGGCAATTCTCCAAAAAGGGACCTCTTTATGGAGTTTAATGTACCCAGCCTACACACACCCACGTTATACATCATTTGCAAGCTTTTTTAATGTACATTTAGATGAGGTATGATGGGGAGCTGCCAAGTGGTGCCGTAAGCCAGCAGACAAGGTGAAACAACAGTACTAAAAAGAATGTCATTTTTTTTGCAGTTTCAGAAACACTGCAACATGATAATGACTAGTTTTTACTGTTTAAGTTAATTTCAACACTTTAATGTGGCATTTATTGATCAAAGCTACCAAACGACAATATATTTTTATTGGTTTTGCATGGGCAATATTTTTTCTAGAAATGATTAAGCTGTTTAGTATGTGACAAAAATCAACATTTTACAACACACTAACATGAAATATTTTCACATCGCATATATAATTATCAAAGTGTTAATAATTTTCTATACTTTCAATTGAAATTTGCTGAGCAGATCAATCACATCTCACACTGAATGTTGTGCAGGAATAGACTGAGTGCCCATAGTTTGTAATGCATCATGAGTAGATATAAATTCATGTGAATCCCTAACCTAATGCTTCTCCGTTTGCAAGCTTTGACTGTACAATGCAGTCTCATATGCCTAGTAGAATGTTTTAATTTGTAATTCCCTATCCATACACTACCTTTTAAAATACTCTAGAAACTAGCTTTTTTAATTCAGTGAGACTTATGCATAGGTAGCTATTAACATTAGAGATGACAACATACATTCATATTATCAACATTACTCCTGGGGGAATTCTGCACCAAAAAACAAAAACAAAAATTCTGCACACAATATTTTAAAATTCAGCAAATTTTGTCAAAATAACACTACATAATCATGGCAGTTTCAAGTGTTTTGGTAATTTATATCAAATTACCTGTCAGCAAGTATGTCTGTAATAACACAGACTCACAAAAATTCCCCCAGGAGTAGAGAGTTAAAGAAATCCCTATGACAACCCTCTTCCTGCTTCTCTGCCCCCTCACTCCCCCAGAACCCAGCCGGAGGGGTGAGGGGGCAGACACCGGCTCCCCTCCCTCCCCCAGAACCCAACCATGGGCCCCACCCAGCCCAGAAACTGGCCCCCTCCCTCCCACAACCCAGCTGTGCCTTCCCAGCCTCCCTCCCTCTCTCCGAGAATCCAGCCATGCCCCCCCAGCCCAGCCCCCCTCCCTCTCTCCAGAACCCAGCCATGGGGCCCACCCAGCCCAGCCCCCATCCCTCTCTCCCAGAACCCAGCTGTGCCCCTCAGCTCAGACATCCTCCTCCTCCTCCCCCCTCCCAAAAAAATGTAGATGATGAACTGGTTCCTGTACTCCTCAAGGGCCCAATGGCACCAGAGCGTCTACAAGTCCTTATTTGTGCCTGTACCAATAGGGGTTGCTACTCAATCAAGTGTGGTTTTAGTCAGAACAATCTTCCCTGCACAGAACTGCATACATACCAAGGCAACGAACAGTGTGGTAACCCACACACTCTCAGATATCATAACAAACAAGATGATGATGATGACGACTAGAAACATCACCAGTCCTATTTATTACCTTTCAATAATACCTGTACAAGTTTATAATTAGATTTTGCCTTACCCTTTAGATTGTTGTTGTGAAGTCCAATTTTAGGTCTTGAAATGATACATAAAGTCACTAAACTAACAAATGAATACAAATATTTCAAAGTGGTCATTTTAACATGCTGATGGTGCCATTGCAAATCCTGTTTCTATGGTAACAGCACCATTCGTCAGCTCCACATCATACTTCATCTTAAAGTAAACATAATAAGCTTTCAAATTATGTGTGCGCTTAGAGAGGGTTCATTAGGTCTACCAAATTGGTCATGTCTGCCACTCGCCTAAAATCTTTTCCACTTTTGGATATGTACTTTGGATACTTTGGGGGATCCTACTAATTGGAGCTTGCCTCTGGACTACCTCCAGGATAGCAAAGCTCTGTGGTTCTGTTACACTGATGTAAAGTGACGGTTCTTGTGATGTTTGCCTCCACTGGGGATCTCAGGGTCCGTTGAGGTTGATTTACATGCAGACTTGCCATGGCTATTATGAATACAGCCAAAGCCCTGCCTGCCAGCATTTGTAGCCTGGTCCAGGTTGACACACTCTAGTTCCAACATCTGCTGTGTCAGACTTTAATGTCCTCGATCCTGCCGAGGCAGGAAGATCTCAAGTTGAGCTCTGTCTAGCAAAGTTCCTATGTATTTCAGCTGTCTATGGGAGACAAGCAAGGAGTTACTTTGTGTAGTTTATCATGACTCCTAATCACTCCAGTGCTTTGGTGGGGACATGTAGTGATTCTTAGACAACTTCTTCAGTGGTGTCCTTGGTCAGCCAAACATTCCAACAGGAGAAAATACGTAATCCCAATCCTGTACATATAGTCCTTACTACAGTCATAAGCATTTCATGAAAACATGTGGGGTGCTGAAGCCAACCCATAAATCAATACACAGAAATAATCCTATTTCTCTATGAAGATGACCTCAGTCAAATTTCAGGATGCTTCTGTGGGGGCAGAGATTTCAGGTAATTCCCACTAGACCCGAGGGGATCCTCTCCAAACAAGTTTTATAAATCATGCTTGTCATATTTGACTCCAAGATTTAAAATCCATCTACATTGATCTTCTGTGAGAGAAACCTTCCTGGTACAGTCACATTTCCTGAAGCCACCAAGCTGCCTGCCTTTGCAGGTGAGGAGGATATCATACCAAAATAGATACAACTAAAACCTGTACTGAATGCTCAAAATATGCTGATACACTCGTAAAAGTGCTGATGGCTCATAAGCCGAGTACTGATTAACCAAAACTCCAAAAAGAATTCATCCAAAAGCTGCTCAATATAAAACTTTGATTCAGGCCTCAAAGTATCAAGTATTAACAGATGATTCAATGCGCACTTGGTTCTATGGGCAAAGCCCCAACATATCAGAGCCTCAACACAAATGCGCCAAGACAATGGATTCTGCATAATCAAAAACTTTTCAAAGAAAACAAACAAAACCAGTGAGAAAGGGGATACTGACCCTAAGAGACCAGCAGATTAGACAGTATGATTCAAAGGCCTTGACAACGTTTAGTGCTCTGGGATCATGCAGCCTGAAGCATCAACAAAATGGAAGGAAGTCATATCAGAAAAGGATACTATCTTGATAAAAGACAGAATATACAATTCCCTTATCTGCTGGTTTTCCAGAAGGAACCTACTGGAAACTTTAAACAATGGCAACTGGTGGTGCACAACAGACTAGTAAAAGGGAAGAATCTCACATGCTATCATCCAGTACTGCAGACAGCCAAAATGTTTACAAATGGTGAGGTCAACCCTGTCTTGTGTTGCAAGCATAAGACCCAAAAGCAAGACCCCACCAGTCTTGTCTGAAAATAGATACTGACCGTCAAAAGGTAAGTCCTCAGTAGACTGCTGAATGTCCAGAGCTATCCCAAAATCTTACAACCAGGATGCCCTTCTTATTATAACTGTGTAGGCCATAGTCCTCGAGGAAGCATATGAAGTGTAGTAAGAGGAGGCCCTGAGATATAAACCTTGGTATCAGAGGCCAGGTTTGAGGCCTAAGGCCTGAACTAAAGTAATGGTCAAGACTTTGCTAACATAAAGCAAAGTTAAGCTGTGAGCCAGAGGCAAGCCCTGCTCACAGAAGCTGGCAAGGAAAGGGCTGATGCTGCAAAAAGAGACATACCTAAAAGGTACTGGACACCAGATATCAGAACATTCACATACTCGTACACTCCACACAGATAACAAGGAACAAGCTGACCCATCCCAATGACAGGGCCAAAAGGGTAATACGATGGATAGAGTTGTTTTGTTCGAACCAACATGTACAAAGTGAGAGGCGGCACCTTACTACGTAGAGGGGTTGTACCTCAACACGTAGGAGTGATGTGTAACTTGTTTGTACCTGTGTATAAGAATGCATCCCTGGGGCTGTGTCTTTGTCCAATCTAGGAGGCAGTGGAAAGTCCCACCACTGACTGAGCTGAGTCGATTGCCAGAGAGCACATACGTACTGGCTAGCTGCACCTTAGCAGCACCTTGGACTTTGTTTGCCAGGGAGCTGGAGACTGTGTTTCTCTTCAACAATAAACCTGGCCGATGTGCCTTCGTATCTTACTAGAGTCTGTGGTCATTGGGGGTTCTCTCGGGGTCTGCTGTGTCAGCGATCTGCGCAGAGCTGGGGCAGCACACAGAGGGAACACATGCATGCAGCTGATTGATATCAATATTGAACAGAGCAGAGCATCACACCAGTGGCATCTGACAACATGCAGCTTCTAGAGCAGACTGGAATTAAATCTGTGCCACTCAGTTAATAAGGCCCCGAATGACTCCTTTGTATCATCCAGCAATTTGACAATTGTGACATCACCTCCCCATTAAAAAAAATCATATTTTCCAAGAAGGGCTTGCTGTCCTCATCTGGAGCAAAGCAGTAGAATAAATCTTCCTCCTTAATGCAGCCAGTCTCTTAACCTCTTTTTCTTTTGGGGTAGACTTGAATTTCCCCTGCCACGATCTCTCATTAGCGGCTATGACAATTAGGGAGTTTGGTGCGGCTATGACAATTAGGGAGTTTGGTGCTTGGTGGGATTAAAAAGTCACAAACCCCTAAGATGGGACATGGTACTGTTTATCAGCAGGTTTGGCTACAGGAGTGGTGAGAGCCAGTGTTGACTGCCGCGGCGTCCCCGTCGACTGCGCTTACTCCTCCTGCCGAGGTGGAGTACGGGCATTGATTAGCGGATCCATTTATTGCATCCAGACGAGACACGATAAATCAATCCCTGATACATCGAACACTACCCACCAATCCAGCAGGTAGTATAGATGTACCCAAAGATTCAGCAAGTAGATATGATGCAGAAAATAAACCATGAGGAGAGAACTGCACAGGGAGCTCTAACATAGGCCAGTGGCAATAAGAAGGAACTGAGGCCGGGTCAGGGCGGTGCCTTTATACAATCTTGTGAGGAACCACGAGGCTGCGCAGGACACACGTGCTTCCCCAACAGGTACTACTGCAGGGAAAAAGATTTTGGGCTCTGAGAGTCCTCCAGATCTTCTCCAAAACTACAGTAACTCCTCACTTAAAATTCTCCCAGTTAACGCTGTTTCATTGCTGATCAATTAGAGAACTTAAAGTTGCACAATGCTCCCTTAAAACATTGTTTGGCAGTCGCCTGCTTTGTCCACTGCTTGCAGAAAGAGCAGCCCATTGGAGCTAGCTGGTGGGAGCTTGGAACCAGGGTGGACTGGCAGCCCTCTCCCCCGCCATCAGCTCCCCAATCCCCTAAGTTCCCTGTGCAGCAGTCACCCAGCAGGCTATCAGCCGCTGAGCAGTTCAGCTGTCTCTCCACCCAATGCCTTGTGTGGCTCCTGCCCTCTACCCTGGAGCGGCTCCTGGGAGCCTTGTGCTTGTTGTGCAGGGGGAGGGGAAGAGCAGTGCTAATGTTAGGGTGTTCCCCTCCCCCACGCTCCTTTATCTCATCTCCACAGAAGAAGGGGGGACGGGACACTGCAGGGCTCAGGATGGAGGGAGCTTGCTGGCAGCAGCTGCTGTCTCAACTTGCTGATCTACTTAAAAAGGTAGTGTACTTACAGTGGGGTCAACATACTTAAAGGGGCAATGCATGTCTGTCTCTCTCTCTCTCTCTCTCTCTGTGGGAGTCTCTGCCTTTCTGTCATGCTGTCTCCCCTCCCTCCATTCCAGCTGCCTTGTAGAGTGCGAGGCTACATTAAAAACAATGTTTTAACCCTTGAAGGCTCAGCTGAGTGCTAGTTCATCATTTAGCAATAAGGCATTGCCTGGGAAATATCCCACCCCTTTCCACCCTCTGACTTCATCACCTCAACCAAGCTTCACAACCATCATTGCTGTACAGTATTAAAATGGTTAAAACTTATACTGTGTCCTTTATAGTCTTGTCTGGTGAAAAAAAATTCCCTAGAACTTAACCCCTCCCCCCTCATTACATTAATTCTTATGGGGAAATTGGATTTGCTTAACATCATTTTGCTTAAAGTAGCATTTTTCAGGAACATAACTACAACGTTAAGCGAGAAGTTACTATACTTCAATTTACTGTCAAATGTGAATCAAGGCTGGAATAAGCCCACATACTCTCACTAATTCAGAACACTTATCATCAACTTCCTTATATCATGCCCATTTGCCTCTAAATCCTTTAAAAGTAAGCATGCCACTGTTTAGCAAGTTATCCCCAATGTAATATTTTTGTTTTCACGTTCAATATGTTAATATAAACTGAAGCTGTTACAGAAGTCTGCTTGATTGAAATGTTAGTTATTGCAAGTGAAGCATAACTGATAATTACATTAGTGAATACATTAAATCACCCAAGTTATTTTTAAGATTTCTTTTCTTAGTTTTATTCTAAATATAGGGCAAATCACATACATAAACACAGTCAATGTGATATCTGCTAGAGTTGATACGAAACTGGGACAGTTAGGGGCTTATGGTGAAAGATAACATTCTGGTCACCCTAATATCATGAATACCTGCCTCTCCAGATATCTTTGGGATAGATTTTTCCTACAATAAGGAGCACTCTGCAATGATATCTGGCCCCCCCATCACCAAAATGCCAAAAGAAAAATATTACCTATTAAATTATTTCTCTGCCTACACGTATTGTCTTTACACTGAGATTTTTAACACACCAGTTTTAGTCTCTGATATGTAACATAAAACTGAATAAAGCTAATCACTCACCAGTTACCCCATCCTTGAAATCCCGCAGCCTGGAGTACATGTACAGCAAATTGACAGATATACACAAAGAAGAACACAAAGAATCTGAAAGAACTGTCACTCCTGAAAGAGAAAACAAAGAAGCTGATCAGGAAGTTAAAATCATATTCAAATACACAACTACATTACCAAAGTATCTTTTTCAACTATAAAAATTATTGGAGAACTGATTTTATAGACTGATTTAGACCACAGTTAAACACTAAATGGTAACACTTTATATCTACATGAGCTTCTATTCTGAAAAGTGATGAAATTTTAACATAAATCTTCTTAAATCTGCTTCTCTGTATTTAGAATCACAGAAGTGGCAGGGCTGGAAGGGACTTCAAGAAGTCCTCAAGTCCAGCCCCCTGCACTGAGACAGGACCAAGCAATTCTAGACCTTCCCTGACAGGTGTTTGTCTAAACTCTTCTTAAAAACTTCCAATGATGGTGATTCCACAATTTCCCTTGGAAGCCTATTCCAGTGCTTAACTATCCTTATAGCTAGTTTTCCCTAATATCTACCCTAAATCGCCCTTGCTACAGTTTAAGCTGATTACTTCTAGTCCTACCTTCAGTGGCCAAGGAAAACAACTGATCATCATCCCTTTATCACAGTTGTTAACATATTTGATGATCGTTATCAGCACCCCCCCGCCTCAGCCTTCTTTTCTATAACCAAACATGGCCAGGCTTTTTTAAACCTTTTCTCATAGTTCAGGTTTTCTAAGCCTTTTATCACTTTTGTTGCTCTCCTTCTGACCCTCTCCAGCTTGTTCACATCTTTCCTAAAGTGTGGAGTCCAGAACTGGACACAGTACTTCAGCTAAGGCCTCGCCAATGCCAAGTAAAGCGGGACAATTACCGCCTGTGTCTTACGAACAACATTCCCGTTAATACATACCAGAACAAGAGCTTTTTTGTAATTGCATCACATTCTTGACTCTCCTTTAATGTGTGATCCCCTATAACCTCCAGATCCTTTTTAGGAGTATTAACACCAGCCAATTATTCTCCATTTGATAGCTGTGCATTTCATTTTTTCTTCCTAAAACTAGTATTTTTTGCACTTGTCTTTACTGAATTTCTTGTGTGTCAAAGGCCTTATTAAAATCAAGACGTATCACACCTACACATTTTCCACCCAATCCACTAGATCAGTAACCCTCTCAAAGAAGAAAATCAGGTAAATTTGGCATGATTTGTTCTTGACAAATCCATGTTGGCTATTCCTTATAACCCTATCACCCTCTAGGTGCTTTCAAGTTGATTGTTTAATAATTTGCTCCAGTATCTTTCCAGGTATCAAAGTCAGGCTAACTAGTTTACAGTTCTTCTTTGCTCCCCCTTTTAAAAAGGAGTATCATGTTTGCCCCCCTCCAGTCCTCTGAAACCTCATGCATCCTCCATGAATTCTCAAAGATAATAGTTAATGGTCCTGGGATTGCTTCAGCTAGTTCCAAAATTTCATCAGACCCTGCCAACTTGAATATATCTAATTTATTTAAGTGTTCATTAACTGTTCCTTCCCTGTTTTGGATTGCATTTCTTCCCCCCTTGCTGGTAAGATTGTGTTGAGTATCAGGTCACCGAAAGTATTTATGGAAACTTTATTATTACCTCTTATGTTCCTTCCTAAGTACAAGTCATTTTGTGCCTCAGATTTTCTGATGGCATGCCTATATGCTTGTGCTACACTTTTGTACTCATCCTTGGTAACTTGTTAATGTTGTCGCTTTTTGTAGAATCCCTTTTTTATTTTTAGGTCATTGAAAAGCTCCTGATGGAATTATACTGACCTCTTACTATTCTTCCTGTCTTTCCTTTGTACTGGAATAATTTGTTGTTATGCTTTTAATATTATCTACTTTAGAAACTGCCAGCTCTCCTGAATGTAGACATACCCTTAGGGGTATGTCTACATTACGAAATTAGGTCGATTTTATCGAAGTCAATTTTTCAGAATTCAATTTTATACAGTCTATTGCATATGTCCATACTAAGCACATTAAGTTGGTGGAGTGCATCCTCACTACCGCGGCTAGCAACGACTTACATAGTGGTGCACTGATGGGGCAAAATCTTTGTCTCGGGTGGTTTTGGATACATATCAGCCCCCCCCCTTCCGTGAAAGCAACGGCAGACGATCGTTTCATGTCTTTTTTCCGGGGTCCTGTCCGCCGGACCCGCTCAGCCCGCTGCCTGCCTGGATGATTGGAATCCCAGGCAGGCAGCAAGCCGAGTGGGGCCAATAGACAGAGCCCCAGACTGGTGGCGGGCTAAGCAGCTCAGCTCGATGCCTGGGGCTTCGTCCACCGGCTCCTGCCAGCTGGGGTCCTGCTCAGCTAGCAGACCTTGGTGAGGTCAATCAGACCTGGACAGACATAGCTATCCTCCTCTTAGAGCACTGAATGGGAGTGACTCCAGGTCATTCTCTTCTTTAAGTTTCATCTCATGGAGATTCAGTCCTGCCTGGAATATCATGTGAGCTGGAGGCTTCTGCCTCAGGCTGCTCTCCCAGCCAGCATTAGCACATGTCGCACCTACCCCAGCCTGCCCCTTGCTCCCATGGCTCATGAAGCCTGGATAGTAGTAAGGAGCAGTTCAACTTGTGGAATGACAAATGCAGAATGAAGGATTGCACTCTATGGGCCATTTTAAGATTATTTCAAAGTCCTAATAGCATTTAGTCCCTATAAAAGGCTTCATGAAAATTTCCCCCTGCCTCTAACAAAAATGTTAATTTATCAGAGCAGCTGAAAGGGTAAAGAACCCGGGACTATAACTAAGAGAGAGCTGCCATATTATTGAACTGATAATTGATATAATTCAAAGCAAAATTTCACAGTGCGGTCTGTTCTAAGACCAAAAATGCAGGAGGGGAGTCAGAGAAAGAAACTGTAACCTGTTTCCGCCTGGTTTCGAACCAGGGACATTTCGCATGTTAGGGGAACATAATCACCACTACACTAAGGGGCTTTCGCATTAGGTGAATGTGATAACCACTACACCGCGGGGCTTCATTTTTGCCACAGACTTTGCAGAATGCACAGGAATTTTTTCTCTAGCTACAGAAGCTACCTAATACAATGCCTATATCTATGGCTTTCCTGCTCACAAAGTAGTCATGCTGACACAGTGCGGAGTGCATGTGACACAGTGACCTGGCTCGGGCAGGATCGCTAGTGAGGCATGATACTTTTGCAGTTAAGCAAACAACAATTCTTTCCTGGTCTCTGCCAGTGAATGCCTCCATGCATTACGCTGTGCCCTGTCAGTGTGGGAGGACTCCATGAGCCTGGAAAACTTGTCATCACAAGTGCTGTTTTTTTCACCTTCTAATCTGCAATGATCTCAGGGATGGAGATGATAGGGGGAGCGTAGCAACATGGGGGGGGGGGCTGCATGGTCACCTGTGCTGCTGAGTTCGCCATGCTGGCCAAACAGGAAATGAAATTCAAAAGCTCCTGGGGCTTTTCCTGTGTACCTGGCTTGTGCATCTGAGTTCTAAGTGCTGTCCAGAGCGGTCACAATGGAGCACTCTGAGATAGCTCCTGGAGGCCAATACCGTTTAATTGCATCCACACTACCCCAAATTCGACCCAGCGATGTCAATTTCAGTGCAAATCTCCTCGTTGGGGAGGAGTACAGAAATCAATTTTAAGAGCCCTTTAAGTCGACAAAAATGGCTTCGTCGTGTGGATGGGTACAGGGTAAAGCGATCTAACGCTGCTAAATTCAATTTAAACTCATAATGTAGACCAGGGCTTAGATCATCTTCTCATAGGACCATACCTACCAGTTCTCTGCATTTGTAAAGTCTGTTTTTTTTTAAATATATTGTCCTGGTTCTGCTGCTCTCGCTTCTTCCTTTCATGATCATTTTCACCCAAATTGCCTTCAACTTTCAGATGGCCTTTGATCTTTAGGGCTTGTATACACTTGTGGCAGTGTGGAGGTTACATGCCACGGTAAAAAGCAGGCTGCGTCCAGACTGTGTTGTTTATCTACACATGGCAGTGAAAGACTCTGGCAGGTGGGAGACAGAGGAGAAAGGTTCCAGCAACAGGGAGGCAGCAGAACACTACACTACTAAAAACAGCAGTGTAGACATAAGAAACTCTGCTTTGCGTCTAGTGAGCCATGAACAGTATACACCCTAGGCTTCTGGCATGTCTGTATTCTACTTGCCTAAACAGTGCCTCATCATCTACACTGCTATATATACACATGCATCCTAGCTGGGTGTGCAGTGTCTGCACTCTACACACTGCCATAAGTATAAACCTACCCTTAGATTCATTTTGTATCTGCTTACAATGACAAAAACAAGCCTTTACTGGTTTTGCCTCCATAGTTCTTGAACAGCCAACAAAGCTCTGAGAGAGGAAACTAGAGTCTCTTCCTTCCTGTGCATCTTGAACAGATTGTGTACCAAGTTCCTTTCAATTACACCTGTGAGTTTCTACAGAATGTAGTGGGGCTGCATAGGTGTGTCTGAGGGAATAATTTTGGGGATAACACATAAGAGAACTCTGGTTAACTCTCAGACTGGAGTTTGCAGGCCTGGTAGGGGAAAAAATCCACACCTTTAACTTGCAAGCTGAGAACATCGGATATAGAGTCATTGAGACATAATATACACAGAACCACAATATGTCATTTCTAGAGTTACATTTTCAGCCACACTACTGGAACCATTTAGCAGCAAAAAATTCTCATACATCTCATACTACCAGTTTATATACTCACTATCTGGAAAGGAGAACTAAAAACAGGACCAAAAGAAGCACATCTGGTTCTGACAGACTGCGTAAGTGATGTTCTTCTGTCAGAACTATCTAAAGGCTGTGGAAGTTGCAAGAATTTATATTGCCACAGAAGACAGAGATGGGGAAAACAAAAAACAAACAATCATAATTCCCTCTCTATACCAAAACATAATTGCTAACCACTATACATTTTCTCCAGTCTAGTTTTAAAAGGTGCAAGCAATGAGTTTTCCACTGCCTCCCTGCAAAAACTATTCCACAGCCAAGTACGTGCGTCTAGGAGTGTTTTCCTTTGTGAAACTTCCTTCCCACTTCTTAGTTATGCCCTTATTTACCATAATATATAATTCTCCATCCTCGGTGTGTTTACGCTCTTCCTTAGGCAAACAGTATACATGTTTAGCTCTTTTAATCTTTCCTCATAAGTCAATTTCTTCAACCTCCCGATCATTTTTATTGCTTCCTTATGAATTCCTTTCGAGTTCTTTTGTGCGCCATATGTTAACACTTGTTAGTCTCTAAGGTGCCACAAGTACTCCTGTTCTTTTTGCGGATACAGATTAACATGGCTGCTACTCTGAAACTCCAATTAATCTTATTTACCTCTTCTTTTCCTACTTCTTTCCTTATGTGTTAAAGAGGAAAAAATGTATGCCCCACCCTGGCAACCTCTTCCGACTTCTTCACATTGCATAACACAAAACATTAACTGGCATAGAGTACAAAGCAGAGAAGGAAGGAGACTGAATGCAGAAGAATCAGCAGGGGATGCTCAGCAGCAGAAGTGTAATGTCCTTTCCTCAAAACAGCAGAGGTGAGGCAAATACCAATGCCCATTCTAGGCCCACATGCAACCCTCCTGCTTAAGCAGGAAAAAGACAGACACTAATGTCTATACTAGAAACACTACAGTGGCATAGCTGCAGATGAGCTGCTGTAGTGCTGCAGTGTAGACTCTATAGTGGTGTAGGGGGTTCTTCCATCGCTGCACTGGGCTTCGGTTGGCTTAACTACATTGCACGGGCATGAAATTTTTCACAGCCCTGAATAATGTTGTTAAGCCAACCAAACTGTAGCATAGACTAGCCCTACGTAATAAATGGTGCCTAGATAGAAGCTGCAAAAAAAAGAACCATTTAAAAAAACATTTCAACTTTTTTTTGTGTTGAAAAAAGTTGAGAGGAATGTGGAACATCTCACTGTAAGCACCCAGTGGTATCCCCTGTCTGAAGCCAAGAATTTTAAAACCTAAAAGAAAGACGTTTGTCCTTGGCTCTGCTGGGTGGGAAGCAGAGCTGTAACTATGAAGCCCAGAGTAGTGTACACATTTGGGAGGAAGCTGGAAGGTGGGAAGACTGATACCCATCCACCATTCTCTCCATATCCTCCTCTTGTACAGGCCAGATCAACCTCCATAAGCCTTATCCTGGAAAGTCTGGGCAGGCCGGCTCAGAGGCAGGAATTCCCAGCCCCAGCTCCAATCATACTGGTTTTCCAATCACCAGGTGGTCTCAAGCCCTTGGGAACTTCAACCCTATGTATGTAGGCTCCCCAGCACTCCCTATCCTCTACAGCTGATTATATACATGTAATGGGTTCACTGTTAACCAATCTAAGTTTCCAGCTAAATTCGCTTTTTAGTTAACCACATCATCCCTTGAACAACATCTATGGAAAGCTATGCTGTTGGTTAAAAGGAAAATATACAGAACACAGCAGCTGCCCGAGTTATTGAAATACAGGACTGAAAGAAGAGGATTTTAAAAGTTTAAGTCAGTAAAAATATAATGCTTCATTATGATATGAACAGGGTAAGCACTAAAGAATTTCAGAATAAGTGCCTGCTCACATACTTGCACAAAACAAACTGTGAATTAAAACCAATTTAGTTATCTCAGTGTAAGTTTGTGTGCAGACCAGGCCTTAAATCAAGGTGTACTTGCTGAGAACAAGGTTTGTTAAGTTAGTGCTTATTGGAAACGGACCACTGAAAAAAATTTAATCATGAACATTCAGAGTCAGAATGCAACTGTGATAGTAACTGCTCCTTAATTCATGTACATGAGAGAGGAAAAAAGAACAAAGCGCTATGAAGGATATTTAAAACTTTATATTTTTCCTTTGGCCACTTCATTGTATTTTAGAAAAAGAAAAAGAAAATCCAACAGATCATTCGAGCCCCCAAGAGCACCTTGTATATATAATCAAGATATCAAAACCTTTACCCAATTTTCAATTATTTGCTATAGCATTTCTTTTTGTATTAGAATTTAACACACTATTGATCAAAGTTCAAATTAAATCCATTGATAAGCTCTCAAGAGTAATCAAAACTCAAAAAAGTTTATTTCACACAGTTTAGTTGTATACAGAGCTCTAAAATATTTTACTGACACTACTTTTTGAAAGACATGACTCAGTTTGATTACTGATTAATTTACTATATCACATTAGAGTTCTAGATTTCTTAAAAAAAAAAAAAAGATAAAATCTTATTCCCTAATTTAATTTATGTACATCAATCATGAATATGGATTTGCAGACTGAAGCATTCTGTCAATTAACCACAACAAATAAGAGTTACCAGTGTAATTCTAATACCATCAAATGATATTCACTGAATGTGCTTACTGAGAAGATAGCTCAAATGCTTTTTACAATCAATGTATTAGGATGAAAATAAAAAGAAAAATAAGCTCCACTTAATATTTTTAGTAACATCTCATGTTGTTGCAGACATAGAATGGCAATTCACTTGTCAGGTATGATAACTTAAATATATTTTATGAAGCTCATTTAGAAACTTCATAGTTAGTTAGCACTTTCCATTTTGAAATTTTAAATATTATACTTATGGTGATGATTTTAGAGGTGATAAGATAGAAGCTTGGTGAGAATTTTCCTGATATTTGAAGTCCAGCTAATAACAGCATGACATCCATTCCCTACCAATATCAGTTCTATATCAGTAGTTATATACATATTAAAAAATGCCATTCCTAATTGTTAGCTTCTTAAGCTAGCCTTTCATCATCTGTTTATGCTTTGGATACAGCAAGTGGGTTAATATGACTTGCCTCTTCCAATAAATAATAAATAATAATAATAATAATAATAATAATAATAATTCAGGTTAATATGGCAAACTAAGTTACGTAAAGTTCTACTTAAAGACGAATACATTTCAAAATGCATAATGTGCATTAAAAACATTCAAAACCAGATTGGCGTTACCTGAAGGCTCCATAAAGTGGTCTGTACCAGCAGACAAATGAACAAGGAGTAAAAAGCAAGAACCAGAGGATACTCAATCCAAAATCAACCCCTCGTGCAGTAGGTGCAACACAAAACCAGGCCAAACATCCAAAGATATTTAGAAACAGTGTCACTGCATGGACTGTAGAACGAAAAAATAGTTTGTATTAACCTGAGTTTATGCAATAAATATTTCAATTGTTGAAGTATTACCTAAATAAATGTAAAAGCTTAAACAAAATACATCCACATCACTCTTATATCAACATCCTATCTCTGTAATAGACTAATCTGCTAGTTTCATACTTCTGTCTGAAGTAATGATGAAGCTCCCAGTGTAGCTAAGTACTGAGCAAGTAAATTCAAGATTTTTAGAAAAAAATAATATGTGGTATAGAGTTGGGGAGTGGTGGGGAGGGGAATAATTAAGATTTCATGAAAATAAAACATATTAACCTGGGGCACTGTGTATCGGGATTTCTAGCAAGTACTGATTTACAGCATCAAAGAGTTAAATAGATAAAGTTCTCTCAGCTGCAGTTGCTGACACTCCTGCTACAGTAATTACTAGATACAAATCTTTGCAAATACCTTCTTATATACCCTTTAATTATTTTATCTGAAAGTCAGACCAGTAAGTATGTACAAGAACATGACTACCTTATTATTAGATATACAGAAGGCCTGTACGGTTTATGTCTTTTTAAAAAGCTTCTTAAAGTATACAAAGTAGTCTGTATTTAGCAAGTGACATTTTCTCATTTGAAAAGAAAAGAATTACAAATCATAAATCCTTTTAATGCAAATGTTATGCTATTTCGCAAATGATATACAGCAAATTAGTATCCTAACACAAAAGTATTTCAAACTGAAACAAAACTATGAGAACTAATTCTATAAAAGCATAAATACATATTGTATGTTCTAATAGTTCTTATAACAACAACAAGAAATATCTGTCACCTTTACTAATACTCAGAACTATAGTTCTCAGCCTCCTATTTTAGTTAGTACATGCCTATGGCCTATCAGGTATGAGATATCAAAACAGCTATTAGAGGTTAGCTGTTTTCTAAGGTTTGTTAAAGAATTTAAACCAACATTATAATCCAAGAATTAATGCAAATATATTTAGATTTTTCAGGGCAGAGAAGAGACAGCAGAAGCAAGAGACACTGGAACTCTTACTCTCCAAGTTGTCTGAGGATAAGAACATTACAGTTCACATTACCAGCCTCCAGAGGGTAGATGATGACATGTCCATGCCTCTCTTTTCAGCACTCCCCATAAGCCAAATCGGGAACAATTTTGCCAACACAAGGGAGACACTGGCCTTGGGGACACGGGGAAAAGTGCAGTAATTATGACTGTGTGAGATGGGAGAGATGTCAAGCAATCCATCTCTGGCAGCTAAATTAGGGTGACTGGTAAATTTAAGCTCTGGATAACAGTTTTAAGCACCTTTCACCCTATTTACTCCTTCAAATCCAGACCTGGTAAGCAGTTACCGAAAGATCACCACCACCTTCCAAAGCAACATAATCTAACTCTCCTACCTCCCAATAGGCACTCTTCCCAAGTAAGAGCATCCACACTGAGAGTTATATCAGTACAACTATTACAGTTAAAATTCAGAGTTTAGTTTACACTGGTATAACTAGTCTAGTTCTTAGTAGACATTCATCCCCATTGTAATGAATAATATCTTACAGCCTTGTTAACCCTGAGCTCCCTCTCAAAACACTGAGGCCAGTTGGCAGGAAAACTTGCACGGCTGCTGCCTCGCTACACCTACTTTGTGGATAAACAGATGATTTCATTTTGCAAAACTACCCATCAGATATCTCTGATTAAAAGAAATTCATCTACAGCAGTTTTTGTAACAATCTCTGCTTGAACAGTCTAAAATTTACCATTATTATTCTGGAGAAAGAAGGGCCATTGCCAGAGTACTCTATACAAAGAATAAGATTTTCCTTTCTCCCTCAGCCCAATAGGACAGTCTACATCTGTTATTAGTAGTACATAAAGAATAGTGCTCAGTGCCGCTCACTCCTGAAATCACTCTTTAAAATGGGGACTCCTCACTTATACCAAAATCTGTTTTGTTTTTTAAATGCATTTAAAATTTACCTTGTGATTTTAACATCGTACCCGAAACCTACTAGTACAAGGAAGCATAAAACATCCTTGAAGGTGAAGATGGAATGACTGCCTGCTACCTAATTCAGCAAGTGGCAGGGTCCATGAGGGCTGTCAGAGAAGAAAAATGTGAAGAAGGAGTTTTTAAATCTTAGAGAGAACAGATTTCTTTCCAGGAATTGTTTGTCTTGGTGTCCTCTTTTCCTATTCTACAACAGTGGACTAGGGAAGAGACAGTGGATGTAGCAAACAATATCCTGCATGAGGAGAAGCTACTTTACTGTGCCACTAGCAGGAAATTGGGAAGTAGATAACCCCAGCTGATAGTGATATCTAGAAAAAGCAGAGAGCCTATCCAGTTGCCACCCTGCAAATGAATGCTTAAGTATTCACTGCTCATAGATAAGCTAAGGAAGCCTGTTCACACACTGAGAACCACAGCCTTGGACTCACATAGCGGCTTCACCTGTTGCCCCCAGTTGTTTTGGCCTTCAAAACAAGACTGAGAAACTTAACATCAACAGATGAAGCCTTCTGTTTTGGGGCAGAATGGATTCATTTTGAGAGAAGAATGGATTACCTATGGTAGAATTCAGTATTCCCTTTGTAAATTAATCCTGGAAAATGCTGAAAAACCATCTTTCAACAAAGAGGTGTGCAGGTATGGCAGATTACAAATGTTTACGCTCATCCACTCTCCTGACTGAGTCCACTGCAAGAAGGAAGGCCCTCTTAATAAAGGGAGCAAACTGGAAAGGCTGTTCTTAGGGAGGAATCTGAATCTGCAGGATGAAGTGCTGGTCTTCTTGAATCCTGTCAGGAAGAAGTTTGAAACATCCTGGAGCCAGCAAGACAGGGCAACAATACCTCTGATGTGACACCAGGTCATGAAAATCATCCAGAACATACAATGCTCTCCAGACACATGACCCCAGTAAAGAAACCATGCTTGAAGAAACGGTGCTGTTCAATTCATATGCAGCCAGCCTCAGATCAAGGAAGTTGGAAGAGCACAAGCCCTTGAGACAGTAGGTGCTGGGTCTCAGCAAGTGTTCACAGAGATGGGGGGAGGAGAGAACTGTTTATCAGTAAGATCATCAGGTCTGAAAACCAGCAGCACAGGTGCCTCCACAGAGCAAGCAAATATAAGAGGTTTGTCCTACCTGCCATTCCTCAATCTCCTAGGCAGAAGAGGGAAACAGCATCCCACTTCCCCACTCCAACTTTATATAAAGCATCATAAAAAGGAGGATATAGGAGTTGAACATCCAAGAACACAAACATGGAAGCTTGGCAAACACCATCAAGATAATCAGTCCAAAAGAGCGTGCCTCAGACTCTGGTAAACAACTTAAAAACTAAGATCAAGACTCCCTACTCCCAATATAGTTTGTGACTGAGCCAATCTGCAAGGATGTTATTGTGGCCCACCAGATACAGGCCCTCGGGAAGCCAAGATAGGCTTCCACCCAAATTCTCAGGAAGCATGGCTTTTGAAAAATGGGGGAATGCTAAGAAAATTCCCCTGGTGGCTGACAGAAGCCACCACTGTTCTATTATTTTAACTTACAAGAACATGGGAGTTCAGGGAAAGAAAAGCCCTCTAGTTTAGCGAGGCACAACCCAACAGATGAACATAACAGAGACCGCTAAATGGAAAGGGAGGGTTGCAAAAGCCGGAGATACATTCATGCGCATGGAACTAAACCCACACAGGCTGTTAAGTGTACTAGCATCTTTGGATTGCTCCTTTCAGGGAGGGGCAGAGATTCTGTACTAACAGATAGGGACTGAAGCTAATGAAGCATCTGCAAACAGGTATTCAGGACCACACCCAAACAGGGAAGTTTCTTGTAAGGAGTAAAGTAGGACTAGGTCCAGTTTACTCAGGAAACCAAATTGAGCCATATACCAGAGCACCCTGTCCTGCATACTAGCAGTTGGGAGGACTGAGGGTCTCTGAATGAAGATAACATTGAGTTACAGATAAAGATGGAGGCTGGCAACCAAGTCAATTAACATCTTCAGAAAACAGTCTGTCACTGAGGAAACAGCAAGTGTCAAGGTGTTAAACTGAAAGGTGTTACTCAGGGTAACATGCAGACAATGACATGGAAAAGTGTCTCTCTAAAATCTATCAAACAGAAACAGACACCTGAAAACAGACTAGAAGACTATTCTGGCCTTAGAAGAGGCTGAGTAGCTGCCAGGGAGCTGAACTTATCAGAACTGGGGCTGGCTGTCATTATGTCCAGGGGCCCCTGGACCTTCTGGAGGCAGAGAAGTTTCTGAAGAGCTGGGTAAGCTGTAAAAAAGCATCGCAAGCTGAGGAAGGATGATAAATACCAAACAAGCAGGCAGGCAGCTTGCTAAGGCAATGAGTACTCCCAGAGGGTACTCTTGTGAAGTGGAGACCAAACCACCTAGGCATCCTCCTAAGTAGAATGTGTCACAGAGTCTAATCAAATGGCCAGCCTCAGTTGAGGCCCACCACATAGGGTGGGGAGCACTGAGAGATCAGGCTTCCACTCATTTCCCTTGTCCTTAAGCAGACTCCTCAGGTTCCCAGACTTTTGGCCTTACTCTTTTCTCTCCTTTTTTTTTTCCCTTTTTTTTTTCCTCATCCCCTCTTTCTTCCATAGTGTGCCTGTAAGACAAAGAAAAGGAATGAGAGGCCAAACTAAGGAAAACACAAGAAAGCCAAGTTAAAGCTTTCATCTTCCAAGGTCAAGAGAGAGGAGGTATGGTTGAAATTAATATAATCGGGGCAGGCCTTCAGAACTCTGTCTCCTTGCTTCCAGTTGTTGACATTATAATGCTGTCTGTTCCTTAATACACTGTTATAGGAGGGGACGAGAGAGAGAAATACAGTGTTATTATAATTCCCATTTTGTTTTCCCCACCCTCCCCAAGCTTGAAGTTTGACATTTTTAGAAATCAACCCCATAAATAGCTGGAGTTAGAAACTAATGCTGATACCATTTGAAAAACTGAATTCCAAGCTTTCAGACTGGATATGGATCTTAAAGCTATATCATACTCATTAGAGTGACTAGTTCTGCATTTTACAATGTTTTTGTTTTTGTTTTATAAAGAGTGGTGATCCAATAATAAATATAACAAGTTGTGGACATCAAACTAGAGTAATTTTCCTGGGTAAATACTGAAAGCTGACTACTTCTGATTCACACATGGAGTTCAAGTTAAAAAAAAGATTGTCAAGTAAATAGGTAAAGGAGTCCAGATTTGCTCAAACTGTAACCCTATTGGAAAAGTGAAAGGAGCCTGAAACCCACATCTGTGTCTAACAAGGAAAATGCCGGCACACGAACACAATAGTTGTGGTGTAAACATACCGTATCCAAGCAGCCACAAGCAATTGGAGAAGATGACACTGATCACAGCACAATGTACATTAAGAACTTGTATTACATTTTCCCACTGATTGCCAGCAAGCTGCTATGATCAAGACAGAGCAGTGTATTTTGAAACAGTGCAGACTAAGCACAAAGCCTGCAGAGACTATGCTTTGAGTACCTCTGGTGTAGACAGGATAGTTTAATGCAGACTATATTCTTTTGTTTATTTACACTATAGTATTTATATTTTTAAAGATACTAAATCAACATTTTAACAAATTATTGTACAAGTCTAATGTGAACAATCACAAGGCTATAAATTCAAAATGCGGCTGAGTGGCTAGAGCACTAAACTGGGTCTCAAGAGACCTGAGTTCTACTCCTGGCTCTATCACTGGCCTGCTGGTTGACTGGGGACAAGCCACTTCACCTTCCTCAGTTTCCCCATCTGTAAAATGTAAAATGACACTTAGATCCCAATAGATAAAAGAAGGCATTGATGAAAATCACTGCAAAAGAGCTAGGTATTATTACTATATTTAATTTGAAATTTTAGGAAAACTTTTTTTTTGGAGGGGGGGGTAACTTCCACTTATGTATAAAAAACACAATTAGAATTAAGGCAGGCAACATTTGGAGATTAGTTTTATTAGTCTTAATACTGAAGCTATCCTTAGCCATAAAAAAAGATTATTTCATTTCAACATCTCACTTTACACTGGTGTTAAAAAAAAAAACAAAAAACCCTTTTGAAATGCAGATGTTGATTAGGTCAAAATAACAAAATGTACCGACTTAAGGTTAAGTAATATTTTACTTACACATCCACAAGTAGTACATAATCTTTACTGTCTTCTGGAATTCTACAGGAATGTCTACAGAAAAATCCTGGTAGAAACAAGGACCTACTGGAAAATTCCCAGGCAGAGGAGGCCAATTATTTTTCCTGCCTGCAAGTAAAAAAAAAAGTTTATAATACAATTTTATTATTTTCTTCTCTCTGCATATTAGAAAGAGTTCTGCCTAATAAATTTGAACTGTTTTGTTCTCAAATTGCCTTATACATAGGACTCCTGCAGACCTACTAATAACTTGAACTAAAGAAACAGAGGGTACATCTACACTACAGGATTAGTCTGATAGTACATAACCCGGTTTTGTAAAACAGATTGTATAAAGTCGAGTGCACGTGGCCACATTAAGCACATTAATTCAGCGGTGTGCGTCCATGGTCTGAGGCTAGCATCGATTTCCGGAGCGTTGCACTGTGGGTGCTATTCTGTAGCTATCCCATAGTTCCCACAGTCTCCCCTGCCCCTTGGAATTCTGGGTTGAGATCCTAGTGCCTGATGGGGCAAAAATCATTGTCGCAGGTGGTTCTGGGGTAAATGTCGTCACTCATTCCTTCCTCCAGGAAAACAACGGCAGACAATCATTTCGCGACCTTTTTCCCTGGATTGCCCTGGCAGACGCCATAGCACGGCAACCATGGAGCCCGTTCAGCTTTTTTTTTTTTTTCCTTTTTTTTTTTTTTTTAATGTCACCGTATGTGTACTGGATGCCGCTGACAGAGGCGTTACTGCAGCGCTACACAGCAGCATTTGTTTGCTTTTGCATGATAGCAGAGACGGTTATCAGTCGTTCTGTACCGTCTGCTGCCATTGTAAATTGGCAATAAGACGACTGTTATCTGTCCTTTTGTGCTGTCTGCTGCTATCATGGGTGCCCCTGGCTGAGGTCGGTGGGGGGCGCAAAGGCAAAAATGGGAATGACTCCCCAAGTCAATCCCTCCTTTATAGTTTCTAAAAATAGAGTCAGTCCTGTCTAGAATATGGGGCAAGTGTACTAGAGAACCAGTGTATCAGAGAGCACAGCTGCTCGGTGTCAGATCCCGCAGAAATGATGAGCTGCATGCCATTCACGGGGGGTGCCCCTGCAACAACCCCACCCTTTGCTTCCCTCCTCCCCAACCTTCCTGGGCTACCGTGGCAGTGTTTTCCCCCCCCCCCCACTTGTGCGATGAAGTTATACAGAATGCAGGAATAAGAAACAGTGACTTGTTAGTGAGATAAAATGACGGGAAGGCAGCCTCCCGCTGCTATGACAGTCCAGGCAGGATATCAAGTGGTGTGGGGGAGAGGAGTCCAGCATCCCGCTGCTATGATAGTCCAGGCAGTACAGAATCTTTTCTTTACACATGAAAGGGAGGGGGCTGATGGAGCTCAGCCCCCAGTTGCTATGATGAGGACGGTTACCAGCCATTCTATACCATCTACCGGGAATGACCAGGAATCATTCCTATTTTTCCCTAGGCGCCCCCGGCCAGCCTCACCTGAGGCCAGCCAGAAGCACTCACGGGCTGATGGTGACGACAGATAGCAGTCATATTGTACCGTCTGCCACCGGATACTGCTCTTCACTGCTGCAGCATCACGTCTACCAGCAGCATTCAGTAGACATAGGGTGACATTGAAAAAAGGTCAAGAAACGATTTCTTTCCCTTTTCTTTCACGTGGTGGGGGAGGGAGTAAATTGACGAGCTATACCCTGAACCACGCCGGACAATGTGTTTGAACCTACAGGCACTGGGAGCTCAGCCAAGAATGCAAATACTTTTCGGAGACTGCTGTCGACTGTGGGATAGCTGGAGTCCTCAGTACTCCCTCCCTCCCTCCATGAGTGTCCATTTGATTCTTTGGCTTTCCGTTACGCTTGTCACGCAGCACTGTATAGCCTGGAGATTTTTTTCAAACGCTTTGGCATTTTGTCTTCTGTAACGGAGCTCTGATAGAACAGATTTGTCTCCCCATACAGCGATCAGATCCAGTATCTCCCGTACGGTCCATGCTGGAGCTCTTTTTGGATTTGGGACTGCATCGCCACCCGTGCTGATCAGAGCTCCACGCTGGGCAAACAGGAAATGTAATTCAAAAGTTCGCGGGGCTTTTCCTGTCTACCTGGCCACTGCATCCGAGTTCAGATTGCTGTCCAGAGCGGTCACAGTGGTGCACTGTGGGATACCGCCCGGAGGCCAATACGGTCGATTTGTGGCCACACTAACCCTAATCCGACATGGTAATACCGATTTTAGCGCTACTCCTCTTGTCAGGGAGGAATACAGAAACCGATTTAAAGAGCCCTTTATATCGATATAAAGGGCCTCGTGTGGATGAGTGCGCCGTTAAATCGGTTTAACGCTGCTAAAATCAGTTTAAACGTGTAGTGTAGACCAGGCCAGAGTCTAACAACCCACTCTACGAAGATGACAAACAGCAGAGCTAACTGATAATGGAATGCAGCTGGACCAAGGAAAGAACAGGGTCTTCACTGGTCTGTGAAGGTGACAGATGGGTCTCATGAAACAAGAAGAAAACAGAAAAGTTCCCGAACTACTTCAGGTAAAAGAAGCAGGAGCAAGCAGAACAGAAGCCCTCAAAATTCTCTGTATCTACAACTTAGGTGTACATGCCCCCTCCTGTGGTCCATACTCAGCAGGGTCCTGTATAAGGTTGGCAAATGAAGAGCATCATAGCATCAGATCCACTGAGATGGCTGTGGTACCTGGATCTGGTAAACAAGTCCCTGTGTCTTTCTCTCAGACTCCCATTAATGCTAGATCTGTGAACAAAAGGCCCAATACTTCATGTGGATCTAGCACAGTTTGTGGTCTTAACTTTGCTGAATAAAGCAGGGCGGATGAAAATCAATAATTTGTTGTTTTCATTTTAAAAAGACATTACATTTAAATCATTTTATTTCAATTATATACTTTTAAAAATAAAATTAAATTTGAAATTATGATAGCCTATCCAATTTACTATAATCTATTAAAACATTTAAATTAAATAAAAAATAATATTCAAGCAATATATGTTTGCTGTCAAGGTTTTTGAGACAGTAAAACCACTGAACTGGTAGAAGTCACTGATTGGCTAAGTACGTGAACCAAATTTCTGTTTATGTGCTAAAACAGCTTTTGACAGCAACAATCCCTTCTGTAGGTTCAGAGAGAATATTTTCTTCTTTTCAGCAAACTCAACTAGTTCCAGCCAATGACTAGTTCATTAAAATTGGGAATTAGAAAAGTAGGAAAGCTTGTTTTCCCTTTTCAATCTATGAATAAAAATGAGGTATGAGAGGATGAGATCTACTAGTTTTAAGAACTGGAATGACATGGTGACCACAAACAATCAAGTCAATCCTTCCTTTTTTACTTATGTATCCGGAATATTTAAGGTAGTCTTATTTAACCATTAAAAAGTATTTTAAAATATTGTTTTTGTGGATTTTTAATTAAATTCCAATTTCCATCCAAATGCAGCTTGACAAACACATCACACGTAAAACATTAATCATGTAGTAAATAGGAAATGCATCATTCACCATTTTCTAACACAATAAAAATGTAAAAATTAAGAATCTGAATAAGTATGTTATGCTACATAACTGCTTAAGTAAATATGTTTAGAACAGATATAGCGTATCTTCCTGGTTAGGAAAAAAGTACCACCAAATTTAGTGTAGAGGCTACAGTTAGTTGTAAATTAACATATTTTAATGATTACACCAACCAATAGCAATCCATCTTTCATTAGGGAAATAACTAAAAAATGCAAAACAAAATTAAAATCAATGCTTCAGGTCAAAGATTCATGTTAGCTGATTTAAATCATGATTCAAATCAATCCACTCGCTAAGTACGCAAGCCTGAAGAAGAGGGGCTTGTCAAGTAAAGCGATCTCTTCTGTGGTGCAGTCAAGAAACAATACACATCAAAGGCCTACCACTCTAAGGTTTGGAGAACCTCTGTGAACTTGTGTGACAAAATGAGGATACTGCTCATCTAAGACATGGCACCAGTCATCCTGGATTTCCTGCAAGCTGGTCTAGTCATGGGCTAGAGCAGCATTTCTTGCATGCAGCCACCAATGGATTTTTTTGTGGCCTTGACAGCCTCCCAAGCACAAGTGGAGATGTGAGGGTGGGGAGTGGAAGTGAAGCTATAGCCCCTCCCTGTAGCTCCCAGCTGTTGCTCCTGAATAGCTGTTACTAAGGGCAGTGAGATGCACCACCTCGGTGTTTGTGCTGCCACTGGCAGGAAGGATGGGCACCCTGCACACGCCTCCTCTGGAGACACTAGGCCGGTGTGCGCAATGCCAGAGACAGCTCTTATCACTGGAGGTGGCTGTGGTGTTTGGATGTTTGGGTGCTCCCCTGGCAGTTCTCTTCCACCCTCCCGGACAGGGTATAGGGAGCCTGGGACTCTGCAGGTGGCCACTGAATGCCCGACCCATCTTCTCCCGGGTGGGCTCTTGCTGAAGGGCCATGGAAGGCAGGGACAGACAAAGGGGTCGGTGCTTCCCCCTCCTGGGGCCACACTCGCTGTTTACAGTTGCTGTAGCTACTGGAGCAGCTCAATGGCTCCCGGCTGCTGCAGGGCTTGGCAGCTCCACAGCAGGGTGAGAGACTCCTGCTCTACGACATGCTCCTAGCACAAGAATAGAAGCAAAGTCAGGGTAGAATTGTTGTACAGATCAATAAAAAGCAAAAAAGAAACAGCAAAAAAGATAAGAACATGCAAAGCACCTTATTTGTGTTACTGTTGTGTTAGGGTCCAGTAAAGAATTGAGACAATTGTATATTATTTTTATTATTGAGTCTTGCAAAAAAACCCTACATAAATCAATTACTACGGCTGTCAATTAATCGCAGTTAACTCACGTGATTAACTAAAAAAAAAATGTATCGCGATTAATCATACTGTTAAACAATAGAATGCCAATTGAAATTTATTAAATATTTTCGGGTGTTTTGTACATTTTCAAATATATTGATTTCAATTACAACACAGAATAGGTGTACAGCTCTCACTTTGCATTTATTTTTATTACAAATATTTGCACTGTAAAAAACAAAAGAAATACTGTGTTGTAATTGAAATCAATATATTTGAAAATGTACAAAACATCCACAAATATTTAAATAAATGGTATTCTATTATTGTTTAATCACTTGACAGCCCTATAGATTACAGTGCTTTGCATGTGTATATGTGCATATTTATGTGTTTTTCCTAAAGTATTTTAGGAAAAATTGTCAGAGCAGCAGGGCCAGCAAGAGCTGGTGGCCACACATTGAGGCTACCAAAAAAAATTGTTGAGAACACCCCAAGGCTAGAATCTCAATTCTATTAGAGTTCAGGCTGTAGCAGCTCTTGTGCTCAGAGGTTCAAACAAACAGTTTCAATAGCATGTTATCCTAATCAGACGTGCCAACTTCCTAATGTGCCGGGGGTGGGAGTGCTTACCATGGCTCGCCCCCACTCCAGCCCTTCCCCTAAAGCCCCACCCTGCCTCTTCCTGCCCCTGCCCCCTCCCCCGAGCATGCCCTACTCTTGGCTCCTCCCCTTCCCCCCCAAGGCATCCTACACACTGCAGAAAAGCTGACTGTGGCAGACAGGAGGCACTGGGGGATAAGGGCTCATCTGCGAGGCCGCCAGCAAGTGGGAAGGGCTGGGGGGATGGGGAGCAGCTAACTGAGCATGGGGCCGCCGACAGGTGCTCAGCACCCCACCATTTCCCCCCACATGCATGCTCTAGCCGCGGAGCACCCGCGGAATCAGCGCCTATGACCCGAGTTTCCTGAAGGCTATAAATAAGCTGAGACTGGCAAACAGTTACCCGATTTCCACAGGGAATTGAAACATTATCATTAGTTATAATTTGAATTACTATGGCATCTAGGAGACCTAGTCATGGACCAGGGCCCAACTGTGCTTAGTGCAGTACAAAACAATAAAAGGAGCTTACAATTTAAGTATGTGACAAAAGAAAAATAGATTGATACAGACAAATAGATGGAGTACAAGGATACGAGACTGTAGTGGTGAGCATAACAGGCACGCCAACAGCCTAACCATTTCCAACTTTTTTGTAGGCATCACAGCAAAAGGAGAGTTTTGAGGAGCGATATGAAGGACTTTAACGAGGTAGCTCAGGGAGTGCCTCCGAAGTACATGAGGAAGAATGAGAGAAAACAAAAAGGTGCTTGCTTGAAAATGTAGTAAGTGGGCAATGGAGTGTGGCCTCCTGGTATGTGTCGACTCCTCGGTACAAATTAGAGATGATAGGCAAAGTGGAGATTGACTGTGTGTGCACTCTATTTCTCAAAGCAGCACCCTAAAACCCCCTATATTCACCACTGTCATACAATTATGGTATGTTTTATACAAAGTATGCCTTGTGAGGTATCATTTTAAAGTCTTGATCTGCTGCTCCTGTGTGCAGCCACCACCCCACACAGTTCCCATTGGCCAGGAACAGGGAACTGTGGCCAATGGGAGCTTCAGGGGAGATACCTGGAGGCACGGCAAAGGCAGCACACACAGAGTCCTCCGCCCCCTCCTCCCCCAGGGGCCGTAGCACTTCCTCGAGTGGCGCAGCATGGGGCAGGGCAGGCATGCAGGGAGCGTACCCTGGCCCATATGTGTGCACCGCTGCCCCCTGGAGCTGCTTGAGGTAAGCGCTGCCAGGCTGGAGCCTGAACCCCACCTGCTCTCCTTCCCCCACCAACTCTCTGCCTTGCCTGTACCTCGCACCCCTCCTGCAACTCAATTCCCTGCCATGAGCCCCCTCGTACACCCCGCACCCCTCCTGCACTCCAACCCTCTGCCCTGAGCCCCCTCCCGCAGTCTGCACCCCTCCTGCATCCCTGCCCTACACCCCCTCCTGCACCTCAACTCCCTATCCTGAGCCCCCTCGTACACCTCGTACCCTCCTGCAACCCAACCCCCTTCCCTGAGCCCCCTCATGCACTCCACACCCCTCCTCTGCCCCAATCCCTTGCCCTGAGCCCCTTCCTGCATACAGCACCCCCTCCCACACCCTGCACTACCTCCTGCACCAGCCCTGCATACAATTTCCCCACCCAGATGTGGCCCTTGGCCCAAAATGTTTGCCCACCTCTGATTTAGTGAGAAGAGGAGAGTTGCAAAGTTTTCCTGGAAATCCACTACTGTACAATTTTTCATTATTATAAGATCACCCTGTAGGTTCGGGCTCTGCCAGAATCCTGGCCCGAGACACCTGAACCTAGAAATCATCCTACCCACATTTGGCCCCAACTCCAAGACTCTGACAGAGAAGGCTACATTATCTAGAAGTACACAGAGCCCTATAGATATGCATGGGAAGGAACGCATAGTGTGGGTAGTCTCAGATACTTTAATCCTGCACCAGAATTTAAAGGTCAAGTTGTCTCTTAATTCACCATATCTAGATGGATTAGAGAATGGATTAATTTCCTGTTGCAACACAAAATTTCTAATCAACAGAATCTTTTAAATCTTACCTTTCCTGTTTTGAACACAGATTTACAAGACTAGCTAATAGACTTCTGCCGACACTTTTGTCAAGCATTACAGTATAGGATTGCTACTGTGACCTTTTGCAGAAGGTGATGCAAATTATAATACCACCCATAGTAAAAAAAATAAACTGCTTTGGAAAGTCCCAGGTATCAGTACAAATGACCCAAGAATGGGGGAAATATTTTCTATTTAATTTTCTTACTTTGAAATAATCTATACCAATTCAGACCCTTATTCTGTAAAATTTAGATGCCTGCCTCTCTTATTACTGAGAGTTTTAATGCAGAGTCACCGACATGTTCAGATTTTTCATAAGTACTCAAATTGTTAATGACTATTAAATAATAATGTCTGAATTTTTTTTTATTTGGTACAGCTTTCAAAATATTCAGCTGAGGACTGCAAGATGACTAGAGGGCATACAAGAGGGTCTCACATCCCACAGGAGGTTTCTGTCTCCAACTACTGGTTGGAAAGACATACAATCCAAGATCCAGTCTTGATGGGCACGGTTGCATTTTTCAATTAAGTTCTCTTAGCTAATACATGTTAGCTGGCCTTGTTTTAGCCTTGGAGAAGCTAACAAAGCTTCAAATGTGTTCACCTGCATCTTAATTGCACTTTTCAATATCGTTACGCTAAATCCAGTGAGCTTTACACACTGACAAACACACACCCAATATACTCGTCAAAATATACTCCAAGCATCTGGACTAGTACAGAAGAGATTAGTAAAGAAAATTAACAGGTAAGGAAATTTTCTCCTTCACTTGTGTCACATAATTCCCAATCTGCCATGTCTCTCGTACCCAAATGATAAAACCTAACCTTTCCCCTTTTGATCCTTAAGGACTAATCTTTTCTCTTTCCAGTGATCCAAAAGAAGCCTTCAGATTCCTCATATTTCTCAGAACCCTTGGTGCTCACTGCTGCAACATAAGAGAGGCATAGTAAGAAACAACAGGTCCCAGGCATCCTGAAGCATGTCTGGGATCTCAAAGTTCCCTGTTCCTTAAGATGCAGTAGAAAGGAATAGGACTTTTCCTACGGACTAGAAAAGACAAACTGAGGGAATAAGACATATCAGACCATCAATAAAATTTATCTGTGAAGAGGATGAAGGGCAATAGGTGGAGGGGAAATTTTAAAAGACTGCATACAAGCTAATGAATAAAGAAAACAATCGGAGGGAGAGGGGGAAGATAGACAACTAGCAGAAAAAAAAAAGACTAGATTATCAAAAAAGTAAAGGTGATTATAGAAGGAAAATTCATCTGCAATTATTTTTCTTTACTAAAAAAATAGCAGATCCCCAACTACTGGGTCCTTGATTCCAACAAGTGACTGACAGGAAATTCCCCAAATATTTGAATTCTCAAGTCACTAAGCCAGCTGAGCCAACTCAGTTTGTTCAGTGGCCTGTTATGCTTCCAAATGACAGTTTATTTTCTGAGCACTTGGAAAATCCTGCCAGCCAAACATCAAGGGCCCAGACCAGGTGCCAGAATCCTACCTTATGCAAAAAAAATAAAGTCACACAACTTCAACATTTTGTATTTGTTGTTTTTCTCTTGTTTCAGCCTGAACTTTCTTTTAAAGCAGACCATCCCCACATCTGAAATTTCCAGCATAATGTCCAGGTTACAACTTGCCATTTTTATACCATGCTCCTCGGTAGCAGGTTTCTGCATTAAAAATTTGCACTACAAACACTAATGTTGCTGTGCATCACATTTACTAAAAAGCAAAAACTAAAGACAAGCGCACTGATAGTGAAATTTAGCAATGAGGTATATAGCAGGACACTGTCACCTTGCCAAAAAAAAAAAAATCAAGCTTTTGTCTGAACTTTTTTTTAACCCATTGTTACAATTAACACTCAAGATAATTAAAAATAACAGTGAAAAGTTTTTCACTTTTTTTTCCTCCAGTTTGCATACTCTTCATATCGATAACATATCATCAGTTTTACTGTCTCAGCTCTTCAATGAATGAAGCATAACTACCTCCATGTTTGTATAGTGACTAGCATAATGAGATCCTCATCAGGGACTCAGGGCACTACCATTAATTGATAATTATCAGAACATTTCAATTATTTGTGGGGAGCTCCAACCCAGCAAAATAGGACAGGAAAAATATCAAAGATAGGAAAATTATTGTACAATGACAAATACTGGCAGAAAAGAAATCAGGCAGGTGCAGTATATGAAACTACTTTTAATTACATTTTAAAAATCTGAACGGTTTCAAGTAGTTAATGTTATTTTAATTTAAACCAAGAATAAAAACCAATAGTTAATATAGTTCCTCTGTTGGTTTCATTATAGCTGGTTGTGTACTGGGTGCAGATGCAATAGACATGTATATTGATTCAACAAAATGTTACGTTACACATTTGCACTACAGAAGTTCACCTCAAAAACTAAGCGTGTGATTTTTTTATGCAGTCTTCTGAAAGGAATAGATTTCTTTTCCTGAATGAGATCCTAAAAATAAATACTTCAGACCTTTGTTTTAAACAGGTAAGCAGAAAACAGAAGTAGTTTCTCAGAGAAACTCAGAATTTCAGAGTTTTAAAACTTAAATCTCTAATAAAACAAAATTAAGATTGTGATGCATACCACCCTGTCGATTGAGATTCTGCATTTCCCTTTCTCTGCGATCTAGTTCTGCTGCTTTTCTTTCTAATTCTTCTTGGCGCTTAAGCAGTTCAGCCTGGGCCAATGCATGCTCCTGAGGAAAAACAAGCACTGTTAGATATCAACAAATGCACAAACTTGGAATTTTTGTTCTTTCATATATGTTCTTTAATTATGTTGCATTCTCAGTCATGAATCAAGATAGACCTGCTATTTTAATTAATGAATGCAATAACTTGTACCTAATTACAGCATGTATTTCTGTAAAGCATAACACTGATTATGGAAAGTAATGCTGCTCTATAAAATTAACATTGGCCTAAAAGAGTACTTTTACATATGCAATTAGAATTTCTTTTGCAATTAGCCTATTCCCAAAATGTTATATACAAACCTTTGCTATTTGTGTGTAAGCAGGAGGTTCCTCTGTTGGTTTCATTATAGCTGGTTGTGTACTGGGTGCAGGTGCATTAGGTATTTTCACATTTCCTGGTGGAGGCTAAGAAAAGAAAGTGAAAATTATAAGATGACACTTTCACAAGCAGATACTTTACACTATGGAAGACTAAAATTATCTACTGTAATATTTTTTATTTTTTTTTTTAAAAGGACATAATATATAACCAAAAATTCTGTGGTGAGATGCCTGCAGTAACACTGATCTTTAGGAAAAAATAATTCCTTCTTCTATGATAAAATATTATTTATACAATACATTACTTGCCAGAGATGCAACACAGCATTTTATAAATAATTGTACACACAACACAGGAGTTTAAATCGATTCAGGTATGAACTGGGGTGAGTGTAATTATCAGTTATGGGAAGCCCAGGAATTAGAAGTGACCTATTTATATAATAAATAAATAGGACAAGGACTATTTAACAGTGATCTCTAGGACTTTTCCTAGCACAGATTTATGTCATCTATTGAATAATTAGTAAGGTAATATACCCTCCTATTCAATTTTTCAATTCTGAAGATAATTGTTCAGTGTTCATACTCTATTTTTAATATCTTCATTAATATTTGCTTTTACAACTTATGAATTTCAGGCATTATAAGCACTTTTCAATTATCTGCATGAAGGACTGGTTACAGTTTGCTTCTAATGGTTACAAAATAACCTTTTTTGGTTGTGCTATTCGTCTCTCACTAATTTCAATATCCCTCCCTCTTACTCTTTATCCTCTATGCACCGTAGAAATAATGCCTTCATATTTCCCCAGATTTCTGACAAAGAACTGACACTAGCTGGATAGGTTAAGGTCAAAGGACTACAGTTTATCCTCTGGAGCTATCCCACAGCAGTGAAAATTTTAATGCTGGAAACCTTTTGGTTCCTCTTTCTGCATATGTGCAGTGTAATCCTTTTTACAACAGAACCTCTGAGTTGAACACCAGAATTACAAATTGACCAGTCAACCATATACATTTGGAACTGGAAGTACATAATCAGGCAGTAGGAGAGACAAAAAGAAAAAGCAAATACAGTATAGTACTGTGTTAAACGTAAACTACTAAAAAAAATTAAGGGAAAGCAGTATTTTTCTTCTACATAGTAAAATTTGAAAGCTATATTAAGTCAATGTCAGTTGTAAACTTTTGAAACAACAACCATAATGCTTTATTCAGAGTTACAACCTCCCTCCATTCCCGAGGTGTTCGTAACTCTGAGGGTCTACTGTAGTTCATGAGCCTTAGGAACATTAGGTTTGAGCCTACCTAGAGATACAAATTATCTTGAATACCATTTTTATTTTTTTTCCTCCAAAATACTAGTGGGTCCCATGTACTCTCCAGGGGTATCCCTCAAGCAAGTGAGCCTCCTGTCCCAAGATCAGAGTCACGGTATGATCCCCTGCTCTGGGAAAAATAACATTAAGAAATGTAAGAACAGCCATACTGGGTCAGACCAATAGTCCATCTAGCCCAGTATCCTGTCCGACAGTGGCCAACACCAGATTATTCAGAGGGAATGAATAGAACAGGGCAATTATCAAGTGTTCCATCCCCGTCCTCCAGCCCGAGCATCTGGCAGTCAGAGGCTTTGGAACACCGAAAGCACAGGGTTGCATCCCTGACCTCCCTGGATAACAGTTATTGATGAACCTATCTTCCATTAATTTATCTAATCCTTTTTTGAACAGTTTATACTTTCGGCCTTCACAACATCCTCCGGCAACGAGTTTCACAAGTTGACTGTTTGTGTGAAGAAGTCCTACTTCTTTGTGTTTTATACATGCTGTGTATTTATTTCATTGGGTTATCTGAAGGGGTGAATATGTTATTTACTTTCTCCACACCATTCATGATCTTAGAGACCTCTAACATAGCCTCCTCCCCCCTCAGTCACCTTTTTTTCCCCAAGATGAACAGTCCCAGTCTTGTTAATCTATCCCCATATGGAAGCTGTCTCAGACCCCTAATCATTTTTGCTGAACTTCTCTCTATCTTTTTCAATTCTAATACATCTTTTTTGAGAGGAGGCAACCAGAACTGCATACAGTATTCAAGATATGGGCATATCATGATTTTATATAGTGGCATTAGGATATTTTCTGTTTACTCTATCCCTTTCCCAGTGGTTCCTCACGTTGTTAGCTTTTTTGACTGCTGCCACATATTGAGCAGATGTTTTCAAAGAACTAGCCACAATGACCCTAACATCTGTTTCTTGAGTGGTAACAGCTAATTCAGATCTCATCGTTCGTATTATGGGTTTCCAATGCACATTACTTTGCATTTATCAACACTACTAAATTGTCAACCTTCAGAAAAAGCTAATACCCAACTATTTTCATCAGTATCTCAAAGAACTATAGAAAGGAAGGTAAGGATTATTATCCCCATTTTACATATGGGGAAGCTGAGGCACAAAAAAGTGAAATGACTTGTCCAAGATCACCCAGCGGGCTAATAGAAGAGATGGGATTAGAACCCAGGTCTCCCACATCCCAGTCCATGTTCTATGAACTAGACCAAACTGCTTCTCCTCAGACTCCACAATAGTGCCCTTTTGAGTCCAAACCATAATTCTGATTCCTAACTCATATCCGTTCTGGTGCCCAAAATTCAAGAAGGTTGTTAATAAATTGGAGAGTGTTCAGAGAAGAACCATGAAAATGATTAAAAGATTAGAAAATATGGCTTCTAGTGATAGACAGAGAGCTCAATCCTTTTAGCTTAACATAGAGAAGGCTAAGGATAACCTGATTACAGTCTGTAAGAATCTACGTAGGGATTTAATTAATATTTAATAATGGGCTATTCAATTTAGCAGACAAAGGTATAATGCAATCCAATGCCGGAAGTTGAAGCTAGACAAATTTAGACAGGAAATAAAGTGTACATTTTTGTCAGGGAGCATAATTAACCAGTGGAACAATTTACCAAGGGTAATGGGGAATTCTCTCCATGACAATTCCTAAATCAAGATTGAATGTTTTTCTGAAAGATATGGTCTAGGAATTATTCTGGGGAAGTTTTATGGCCTGTGTTATACCAGAGATCAGACTAGATGATCAAAATGGTCCCTTCTGGCCTTGGTATGGATCATATCTGAATACAGTAGCCAAGAGAACTAGAAAAAAACTCAGATATTTCTCTGATCTCTCCCACGGGTGCAAGCCTCACTGAGTTTACACTTTCACTATATAAAGTTTGAAATTATGTGTAGTAAAATATTACAAATAATCAACTAAACAACAGTTAATATTCTAATCTGATAACTGAACATTACAAGGGTCTCACCTCATGGGATAAAAGCTTGTTTGCAAGCATTGATTAAAAATAACCTTGTGTAAACACTCCAAGAATAAATTGACTTTTTTGCCACTTCCTGTATAAATTAGCATATAAGTAATCAATTCTCCCTCTAGTTTACAAGCACTCCTACACATATCTCTACATAGACTTTACATTTACATTTGTGAAAGTAGAATGAATTATATTGTGAAAATAGAAAGGATTAAAGAAATGCTGTCTGTACCTTTAAGCAAAACTGTTGGAATGCTGCAATCCAGGTATCAGGAATACAGACATTAACATAGAACAATTGCACCGTTTAAGGGCAATTGGTGAACTATTAGCTTAGATCGATAAGAGTTAGTAAGGAAGTAGGATATGCATTCTGTGCCCCAGGTGAATTTTACTGTTTTGCTTTCTTTGTCCCTTTGTCTAATTCCCCCTCTTTTATCTGTATAAAGAAGACTGTTTGGGTCTTGCATGGCCACTCACATTATCTGGGTGTTATTGGCGGAGCGCTGCGCTAATAAAACAGAGTGGTCTGACAAATTGTGAGTCCTGATTCTAACTTTGACACATTCATATTTAACTACTCTGAACACATCCCTATTCTTTAACTGAAGCAGGTCACCTGGCCTAAGAGTGGTAAAGGGTGTCTATTTTAATTCAGTAATACTCTGTTGGCATGACAAATTATACAATTATCAAAATATGAAGAGAAACCTCAAGAATATGTGATTGGAAGGTATAAACTGACCAAGATTGTTATTATTTGTATTACATTAAACACCTAAAAGCCAAACAAAGATCAAAACATTGTATGCACAGTACCCATCCATAAAAGAGCTCCTGCCACAAAGAGAGTCTATAATTGAAATATTGTAGTCTAGACGTGGCTTCTGTTTGCATGGTACTTTATGTATCCTAGTCTACAGCTCTAGTTTAAGGTCACTAATTCTAGTCTTGGCAAGGCTGCAAAAACTGCACATTTTACTGTCATGAGGTAGTATGCTAGTACAATACGGCTGAGCAGGTATCTTTAAGACTATAGCTTGTGGCTTTTTAAATTTGTTCTTATCTTGCATATTTGGTGTTCAAACATCTACTATCTTGATCATTGTTCAGTTTTAGGAAGAGGATATCTGCTCTACTGGACAAGATTATTGTCAATATGAGCTATTTAACATTTGTAGAAAAAACTGATAATCTTTACTTGTTAGGGAAGGGATGTTCAAGGGAAACAATGTAGAGGGAAAGGATAAGGAAGAGCTAGATCTGTTCCAGAGTCATTGTTGCTGAAGTGCGTGTGCATGCAAAATATTTGTTTGCAGGACTGTGCATTTATAGTTTCTTGGGGATTTATATCAGTTAAGAGAAACAGTTCGTAACTAAATAAAACCTAGAAAAAATGGCTTTTCCCCCCCAAGACCATCTGCTCCAACAGCATTTGTCCGAAGACAGTAAGACACACAACCACTCAAACAACGAAAACCCACAGGAGCAACACACAGGCTCCAGTTGGCAAACTCCAGCAACAGCAGAGGCATCAGTTTTGAAAACAGAAAGTGAGCATATGAACACAAAACCATTGAGGTTCACAGACATTCAGTAAGTGGCAGAGTATTCCCTATCTGTCAGGCTGTGTAACCGGACCCCCATTCTAGACATCCATTAGTTTTGTTAAATGAGTTTTCATTTATACTATATTATATTTTATTTGGATTGGAGTTTTCACAGAATCAGGGTTGGAAGGGACCTCAGGTGGTCATCTAGTCCAACCCCCTGCTCAAAGCAGGACCAATTCCCAATTAAATCATCCCAGCCAGGGCTTTGTCAAGCCTGACCTTAAAAACCTCTAAGGGAGGAGATTCCACCACCTCCCTAGGTAACCTATTCCAGTGCTTCACCACTCTCTGATTGAAAAAGTTTTTCCTAATATCCAACCTAAAGAAATTGAACTCACAACCCTGGGTTTAGCAGGCCAATGCTCAAACCACTGAGCTATCCCTCCCCCCGAAATTTACTAGCAGCTTCTAGATTCATTGACTACCATGTAACCTCCTATAACCTTGATTAACGTCATATGACAGAGCCAGAAACAGGGCCAAGTGTCTTACCAAAACACCCATACAGCACATTTTTATCACAGGCATCTATTAAGCATTTTACTTTACTGGTGTTTAGTGGAAGTCCTGAAGCTAGGAAAGATTTAACCTTGCTTGTTAGGCATCACATAGACTGAAAAGGGTGGGGCTGAAAAAAATGCCTGTTTTATTCTTTTATGCCAAGCATAAAAACGTAATTTAATAGAGCTAACTGAACTTTTAATTAACAAAAAAGAAGTGGCTTTTTTCTCCTAAATGGAAGTTTTCATAAGCAAGTTTTTTGGTTAAGAACTCTCAGCTTATTTTTGTTTGTTTAAAAAAAAAAATGCTGAAACTAGAAAGTTTCTGCCAAATATGTACAATTTATTTTTCCAAAAATCTCTACAATCTAAACTGGTTTAATTGATGTAGGGCTTGAGGGAAAACCAGAGACCAGGACATAGCAAAGAGGCTTCCTAGAAAAGTAGTGGCAGGCTGAGGGACAGAGGAAGAGAAGACTCCCCCTGAATGTAAACTGACTCATTAAACCCCCACCTCTTTTCTTAAATCTAAAGTGAAACCCTGATCCTAATTTGTCGATCAGCATATCCCAACTGAGAGTGCCATTGTGGCATCTTTCAGCACTAACCAGAAATTAAGAAATCTTTCTGAATAGAAAACAGTCAGATTTCTAACTGAAATTTTCTGGGACTTGATTTGGTAAGGACATCTGTGGTTATACACTGTCATGATAGTAATGTATAGACAAGATACACTTCTTCATAGCTTCCTACTATAATGAAGCTGAGCATGTTTGTTACTTGCCTTTAGCAAGAAAGCTTGTCAAGGAAAAAGTCCCTCCAAATAAATGCTGCTGCTGTTGCACTTCAGGTATAACATCTGTATAAGAATTAGTTTTAAATAAAGTATTCATAAACATTGGCATCTCACAGATCCTAAAATGAACAACTGTGCTAACATCTGTCACTAAACTCAAACTTTCCCTCTCCCTTTGCACCACCACTCACCACAAAAAAAGGACACTACTCTAATTTTGTTATATGAGTGGCATTCAGGATGAGGCCCATCTGGATACAAGCTCTCATATGCCCAATTAAGGGCTACTTTAGCTCCTCTCCTCAATAGAACAGATTCAGAAGTTAAAGTGCATTTTATAATCATACAAATTTACAACAACAACTGCATAGCTATAGCTCCGGAATTCTCAAAGAGGAAGAATATGAGGAAACTACAGATAGCTAGATTCATTTTGTATATTTTCCTGTACAGTAACTTCTCACTTAAAGTTGTCCCGCTTAACGTTGTTTCGTTGCTGATCAATTAGGGAACATACTCATTTGAAGTTCTGCAATGCTCCACTCTTATGCTGTTTGGCTGTCTGCTTTCTCCACAGCTGGCAGCCTCCCTACGCCCTCCCATTCCCCCGCACCTCCCACCCGCCAGCAGACCCTACAGATCAGCATCTTCCCTCTCCTCCCCCTGCCTCCGGCAATCAGCTGGGTTGCGGCATTTTTGGAGGGAGGAGGGAAGGAGGGGGAACTCGGCAGGCAGGCTCCCCCTCCCTCCCGAATACCGCAAGCCAGCTGATTGCCCCAGGCAGGAGGCAGAGGGGGAGTGATGGGGAGCCTGTGCCAAGTCCTTGCTCCTCCCCCCTCCCTCTTACCTCCTAAATGTCGCAAGCCAGTTGATTGCCCTGGGCAGGAGGGAGGAGCAAAGACTCGGCACGCCTCCCCCTCCCTCCCGACGCAGCAATCAGCTGGCTTGCAGTGTTTAGAAGGGAGGGGAGAAGAGCCAGGATGCAGCATGCAAAGTAAAGGGGGAGGAGGTGAGGGGGAGAAGAGGCGGGTCGGGCAGGCTGAGGGTTGAGCCCCCCCGCCCTTGGTGCTTGCAGAGTAGGGGAAGCTGCCCTGGAACCTAACTCGCCCATTTACATTAATTCTTATGGGGAAATTGGATTCGCTTAACATCGTTTCACTTAAAGTCGCATTTTTCAGGAATATAATTACAACATTAAGTGAGGAGTTACTGTACTAATCTATATGGACCTGCAGCAAGACTGCTATTCCAATTCTTGGCTTCGCAAACACAGACCATCAAAACTGTCTGACAGTAATACAAGATAGCTGAATATCAACCAGAGAATAAGATGTTAAATTTATTTTATTTACAATTTAAGTCATATTTTAACCTAGGACTGAAAGATTAGTGCACAAAGTCATTATATCACAGAATTTCCTTTAAATAGTATTTTAAACTTGCCACTTTTTGTTATGACAAGTTGTATAATATTGCTTTTACACGTCAGCAATATCGAGCAGTTCTCTGCAGTCACACCAACATACATGTGCATGCACTGATTCTTTCCAGGTAATTTTTGAATAGCCATGATAAGACAAACTAGCAACAAGTCCCACTGAAGTCCACCCACATGACAAATCCACCACATGTCATTAAGGGCCTATCTTCTATTTTCCCTCATTTCCCTCACATTCCTAAGAGTGCAACTTCCAAACTTTCTGTAAAACAATTTTCCAAAGAACGCTCAAAAAAATAATAAGAGCATATTCAAGAAATAAACTAATGTGCTTACTGTTCTGGAATCTGAGAAAGGATTGTACTCGTCTAATCCCGGTGGAACATTTCTTGTCACTTGTGTAACTGAAGGATCCTAGAAAAAAGAAAAGTTATGTAAAAGGTGTGCATACATACTAAAACTAGTGACAATGCCTATACAAAGAGTCGAGACTTTCATTATGATAAATTTGGTTAGTGGTACACAACTGCTTTCCTGATTATATACTTTTTGAGCCACAACCATGTTCTCACATCAGCTTTCATATAAACTGCTCTGCTATACATTTCATGAGCTGACAATATTAAAGAAATTATTTAGGGAAAAAAAAAAGATAAGGAGAGCGTGACTGTTAATCTGGTTTTACCCAGGGTATGTCTTCACTACCGGCCATATCGGCGGGTAGCAATTGATTTCTCGGGTATCGATATATGGCGTCTCATCTAGACGCGATATATCCATCCCCTAACGAGCTCCTGTTGACTCCAGAACTCCACCAACGCGAACGGCGGTAGTTGACTCGACAGGGGGAGCCGCGGATGTCGATCCCGCGCCATGAGGACGGTAGGTAACTTGATCTAAGATACTTCGACTTCAGCTAAGTTATTCACGTAGCTGAAGTTGCGTGTCTTAGATCGATTTCCCCCCCCAGTGTAGACCAGCCCTTAGGATCTTTCCCCAACATCTCTCTTATGGTCCAAGTGTTCCATTCATTTCAGTAGAAAGTTAATTAGACTTACAGAATACCACAAAAGGGTACTGATTTATTTCTTCTCTAGATAAATATCCATTTGTATATAGGTAATAAAACCTATGCATACCATATCCAGGATAAGACAACAGCATTGGTGCACTAGGTAAGAGCTAACACAGGGGTCTCAAAACACGCAGCCTGCAGCTCGCATCCCCCTGGCCTACCTCCAGGCCAGGGGTGGGCAAACTACAGCTGCAGAATTGCCCCCCTCGAGCCCCGCACTGCTCCCTGAAGCCGCTGGCATCATGTCACTGTAGCTGGGGGGGTGCAGCAGAGGGCTCCGTCCATGTGTTGCCCTGGCTTCCAGGCACCTCCCTCCCTAAAGCTCCCATTGGCCGGGAATGGGGAACCATGGCCAATGGGAGCTTCAGAGGAGGTACCTATAGGCGCAGCAAGCAGCATGCGGAGCTCTGCATCCCCCTCCTCCAGGGGCCGCAGGGACATGGTTCCAGCTACTTCCCACAGCGGGAGCGGGAGCCTGACCTGGCCCTGGTGCGTGCCACTGCCACCCCGGAGCCCAAAGCCCTCCTGCACCCCGCCCTCAACTCCCTGCACTGAGCCCCCTGCCTGCACCTCAATCTCCCTTCCCTGAGCCCCCTTGCCTGCACCCCAACCCCCTGCCCTGAGCCCCCTGCCGCATCCCACACCCCTCCTGCACCCTGAGCCCCCTGTTGCATCTCAACTCCCTGCCCTGAGCCCCTGCCACACCCCTCATGCATTCTCTGGGGGCAGGGAGAGGGCAGAATTGGGATGGGGACTTCAGGGAAGGGGTTGGATTGGGGGCAGGGAATGGGTAGGAAGAGGTAGGGCCTCATGGAAGGGGTGGAGTGGGAGTGGGGGCAGGGCCAGGGAGGGGTGGTGGTGTCAGTGATGCAGCCCTTAGGCCAATGATCTAGCCCTCATGGTCATTTGAGTTTGAGACCCCTGGGTTAACGGAATGGAAACCACTGTAAATTTAGCCTGAAATTTACAGTTTTGTAACTATACACTTTATAAATTTTAACCAAACAGAGGTGTTTCTACACTTTTCTTAGTTCACTGCTCAATCTGAGAGAAATGAATAAAGTAAACATGAAAAGTGAATTTGTATTTCTAACATGTTCATATATTAGTAACAGCTAAAAAATTCTTTACCGATATGATTTAAGCCAATGTCTCTAAAAAAACACTCAGGACAGGACAATGATCACTAGTGGACAGAAAGTATCTGAAGCTTCCTTTGCAAAAATATAGTCTCTGATAGTTCCACAGTAAAGCTGGTTTTCATTTTTGTCAAAACAAGAAAAGCCCTAAATATATCTGCTATTCCTAAATCTAAACCACATCATTCCATCCTGATCTTCTTATAACACTCAATTGACATGAGCTAAAAGCTGCTCTATCAGATAGCTGATTTATAATAGAAAAGCCCTTCAGAGAAAAGCTGTCGAAAACCTGTGGTGAGAGGGAAAACTGCATCCTATCCACAAAACCATCTGAACTCCTCAACAAGACATTCAAAAGGAGGTCAGATGGGGGGAGAGACCTTTCATTTTGCCTCTAGGCTTTTCTCAGCCTAGCTTTCTTCCTGAAGCCTGTTAAGAAAGGAAGCAGAGAGGAGGAGACCTTTTCCTCAAAAGGCAAAATGCGGTCCTAGGACATGGCTGGGACTTACATGGATAAATGCTCAGCCTAACTACCCATCAGAAATCTGAAATTAAAGGTTGAAGTCTTCCTCAGCAAAGCTCAGCAGCAGGAAGGTCTGGTTCCACCACTGGCTGTGGAGGCTGTTTCAGGGGCAGGGCATTCCCTTGCTGTCAGTGACCAACAGGTTTAGTTCTGCCCCCAAGCTGAAGTAACCCTTGTAATGGATCTGTGGACCGCAGCACGATAAAGAATTGTTTATATTCCACCTGAGATCTCCTCTTTAAAAAAAAGAGAACTGCATTTGGAAAACAAAACGAAACAAAACAAATCTAGTTTTTTTAATCTCTCTGTAAAGAGGGCCTCTACCATGTTATATCTGTAACAGATTTTAATTATGGAACCAGACTTGAATGTAGTGTTCCAAGTGAAACATCACCAGTCCCTAAATAAATGGCTAGAGTAACTTCTTACGGTCTCTCCACTTCTCAGGATTGCAGTGATTGCTGCTCAAGTTAAAGCGTTGTGCTTTAGCACAACAGCAGGAAAAAAATTACATTTCTCAAATTTCAACTGGAGATCATACAAAAGCAGGCTTCGTGCTAGCTCTCTGAATGCAGAGACAACCACCACAATGAAGAATTAAAAATGCAGTAAATGAAGTAAATATTGACTTAAGCACTAGACTTTGAAAAGAGGATACAGAATAATTTTTAACTAAATATGAAACTTTTATAATTAAACAGCATTACAAAATATTGAATATTTCATAGAAGCCTTTCAGATTGGGAAAATGGTTGTGTAATAGACCCTTATCTAAAATAGAGAAATGTATACCAATCAATTAAAATAAATTTGCAATATGTAGGTGCATGTACAGATTGCTGGGAAGGATAGGAAGAGAAACAACTGATATAATTGATCCCTGAAGTTTTAGGGCAGTGGTTCTCAAACTTCTGTACTGGTGACCCCTTTCACATAGCAAGCCTCTGAGTGTGACCCCCCCCCTTATAAATTAAAAACACTTTCTTAAATATTTAACACCATTATAAATGCTGGAGGCAAAGCAGGGTTTGCGGTGGAGGCTGACAGCTTGCAAGCCCCCATGTAATAACCTTGCGACCCCCTCAGGAGTCCCGACGCCATTGAGAACCCCTGTTTTAGGGGTAAGCCCCAAAATCTCAATTATGTGCTGGTGTAAACTCCAACAGCGTCAATTTTAGGTCACCGCTGTACCCTCCTCATGCACCCTATTATCCATTCCTCATACGTCCACAGCTACATTTTCTCACACATATACATAGGCCACGCATGGACTGCCTACATTATTCCCGAATTCTGCCTACTCGGGCAGTCCTCATCCAGTGACCCAATTTTGGATCACCAGCTAAAAGATGCCCTCTGTCACATACACACTCTGTCCAACAGCATTCACACACACTCTAGTAATTTCCTGATCGCTGGTTCTGCAACTTCTCAATCTACAAAACACTCATGTTTCAACAGTGAGTAGTTTGCCAAAGTATCACCACCACCAGCTGGGGCTGCAAGCAGAAGGAATAGAACTGACAGTAAGCACTCAGTCCCTCAGCTACCAACTTCTCCCCTTCCCTGGTCTCTCTCAATCTAATAGGGTCTGGAGAAAGCAGGAGGCAGCTGAGGCCTGATGGGCTATAAGGGTTAAGTTACTAGGCTATTCATCTCCTGCTACAGGCTCAGACAGAGAGCTATTTGTGTCTTGCCAGCTGATCATGTGAAGAGCAAAACTTTCAATAATAGTTTGCCAGCCAAAGAGCTGTAGAGCTGGAGGAATTACTGGAGTTACGTGAGGGGAAAGCGGGAATAAAGGAAATTTTTAAATACAGTAAGCAGAGGGCGAGAGTGTAATCCTCAGTGGGATTTCTGACAGCCTACAGAGCCACAGCAGGGGGAAAAAAAACAATAGAAGGTATGGCAAAAAGGACAAAAAAGGAACTTCCAAACAGTGAACTAAGCATGTCACCAGCTGAAGGAGCTGTCAAACAAGAATCACCCTGCCTAAATAGGTGTAAGAAAGCACTAGTGGGGGCACAAGGGCAAGCCTGTGGCTCTCTCTACATTGTGGAGACTATGCTGGCATCACCCCGTAGTGTAGACGCTGCCGACACCAACAGAAGGAGTTTTTCTACTGGTGGAGGACCACCACTTCCCTGAACATCAGCTACGTTGAAATATGCACTCCACATCTACAGTCAGGGTTTTGGCAACATAGCTCTATATCTGTCAAGGATGTGTTTTTTTCCCCCATCCTTGATGGATGTAGATATGCAGGTAAAACTTTTAAAGGAAGATCAAGCCTTACACTGACTGAGGTTAGCTAGCTGTGGATGCATTCAATTGTTTGTACTTCAGTCAACTGTTTTGCACTATCTGAACCACAAACAATTGTGTTCTTTAGTGTAAACATAACCAAAAAGTCTTCCAAGCAGGAAGATTTAAGATATTGAAGTGTACTATTTTCTTCCCTGATGTTATAGTTCTACCCTAAAGATTCTGATGTGTTGGACCATAGGCACCAACTCCATAGGTGCTCCAGGGCTGGAGGACCCAAGGGAAAAAATTAGGGGGTGCATAACGCCCACTAGCAGCCAAGTTCCCCTCCCTCCCAGCACCTCCTGCCCGCCGGCAGCCCACCCTCTCCCCCCTCCCCCAATCAACTCTCTCCCCCTCCCTTCCAGCACAGATCAGCTATTCTGTGGCATGCAGGAGGTGCTGGGAGGAGGAGGAGAGGGCATGGGGCATGCTTGGGGAGGGGGTGGAACTGGGTGGGAAGATGTGTGTAATAGGTGGGATGGGGCAGATTAGAGGTGGGAAGAGGCAAGGTGGCCGTTTGGGGGAAGGGGTGGGGCCTCGGGCAAATCCAGGGTTCAGCACCCCCAGGGCAAGGAGGAAGCCAGTGCCTGTGTGTTGGACCTCAGGCAGAATTGTGAACACCATTTACATTTAATGAATCCATTTCTGGGAAGAATTATATATTTTCTGGTGTACTGTGAGAGACAAGAACAAAAGCCAGGTATCTTCAATCAATGCAGACATGTAAATTATCTCAAGAAAGTAACAACTGTTTCACTGCCATTATAAAATGACATGTCTGACTTCCTGCTCTTATCCATGGGCTTGTCTACATCACAAAGTTGCAGTGCTGGTGAGGGGGTTACAGAGCTGCAACTTAGGAGGTGTACACATCTGCAGGGCATCACCAGCGCTGCAACTCCCTGTTTGCAGCGCTGGCCGTACTCCCGTTTTGTCTCGGGTGTAGAGGATCCAGCGCTGGTGATCCAGCACTGGTAATCAAGTGTAGACACTTACCAGCGTTTTTCTTGACCTCCGTGGAATAAGCAGGTATCGCAGCATACCTGAGGAAGCCTCTCTGGTAATCAAGCAGGTCTCCTTCCCCGGTTTGCTCTCGCGTTCCCTGAACCCCCGAGCAAGCAGGTCTTCTTCCCTGCGGTTTGCAGGGGGGTTCGGGGAACACGAGAGCAAACCGCGGGGAAGCAGGTCTCCTTCCCTGGTTTGCTCTCGTGTTCCCCGAACCCCCGTGCAAGCAGGTCTCCTTCCCTGCGGTTTGCAGGGGGGTTCGGGGAACACGAGAGCAAACCGTGGGGAAACAGGTCTCCTTCCCCGGTTTGCTCTCGCGTTCCTCGAACCCCCGTGCAAGCAGGTCTCCTTCCCTGCGGTTTGCTCTCGCGTTCCCCGAACCCCTGTGCAAGCAGGTCTCCTTCCCTGCGGTTTGCAGGGGGGTTCGGGGAACCCGAGAGCAAACCGCGGGGAAGCAGGTCTCCTTCCCCGGTTTGCTCTCGCGTTCCCCGAACCCCCCTTGAAGCCGCCCAACAGCGCTGCAGTGTGGCCACATCTAACACCACTTGCAGCGCTGGTTGCCGTAAGTGTGGCCACTCTGCAGCGCTGGCCCTATACAGCTGTACTAATACAGCTGTAACAACCAGCACTGCAAAATTGTAGATGTAGACATACCCCATGTCTACACACCATACATCAGTGGTTCCCAAACTTTAACCACCTGTGAATCCCTTTCACTAAAAAGTCAAGTCTTCCAAACCCCCTTCTAAGAATGAATATTTCCAGGGATTTTCTTTTACCTGAGTATAAATTACAAAAGCAGTGATCTTGGAAATATATAATTTGTTTTCATGACATGCTTCTTACATATTATTTACTATTAATTATTATTTATCACAGTATTTGTATTACATTATGAAAATAGCAACACTCTTCCAAGATCTCACTTAACTTAAGCTTGTATCACTTTGAATAAGCCTGTTATAAGACAAGACTCCTATGTTTCATCAAGGAGTATCAGATGTGAAATAGCATGAAGGTATTTAAGAAGCCAACTCAAAGAGTTCCTCCTATACAAGCATTCAGGTCTTGAGCAGCGCAGGCAAACAACTTGTTCTTCATAATAATTTAAAAAACAACACTAGCCGCCTATTTAATTTTAAAAACAGCAAAAAAAATCCATCGCCCTTTCCATTTTTTTATAAGAAGTCTTGAAGTTGAAATCTCCTCAGTGTGATAGATATGCTTGCTTTGATCTGCTTAGCTCTTGGAACTCCAGGGGCTCTGGGCTGCTGGCCTGGTGCTGCCCAGGGTCCCTAGGGACAGCTCTGTCCGTCATTAGGGATTCTTTTACTGTGAACCCCCTGTAACATTTCATGAACCCACAGGGGTTCACAAACCCCAGTTTGGGAACCACTGCCATACATTAGTCACAGGGCCGGCCTTAGGATTTATGGTGCCCTAGGCGAGATTATTAAACTGGTGCCCCTGTGCCTGATCTGCTCTTAGCAACACAAACATAAGCTTACACTATTGGAAAACTTGCCACATTCACGTTATTAAAACCAGTTTAACTTAATTAAGCACACTGTAATGCTGATGGACTAGCACTAAAGAAGCAGCACTATAGAAAACAGTCTGATATGACAGAATGATACAAATAATATATATATTTTTTAATTTATCAAAATTTTATTGGAAATTTATATGAAGAGGTATTGAAACAAAGATTTGTTTTTAATCTTTCTGGCTTTTTTGGCTGCAAAATCAGTAATAATGTCATCATATGACAAAGACAAAGTCGTATCTTGTTCGATTGCAAGAATAGTGAGACCAGTTAAGCGTTCCTGACTCATTGTAGAGCGGAGATAGTTTTTAATGAGCTTTAGTTTTGAGAAACTCCATTCTCCTGATGCTACTGTTACGGGAATTGTCAGTAGAATACGAGTGGCAATGTACACGTTAGGATATATGTCAACAAGTTTGCAGGTATGAATAAACTGTACAATGTCCATCACCGATTTTGCATGTGGCAACATTGATGACAATGTACTCAATTCTTCGTACAGTTCAAGTCCATTTAAATCAAAACTATCACCGTGCTTCAGGAGGCTCTCTAGGTCCTTGCACTTTGTCATTAGTTGCTCTTGTTTTCCTATTTCGTTGAATTTAGTTATGTCATACAAAAATCCAAACTGTTCATGGTGTACTTGCAAGGTATTAAACCTTTCATCAACAGCAGATACTGCTTTATCCATCACAACATTAAAAAATTCAACCTCAGATTTCTTTTCTGGATCGTCTATGGGCTCATCTGCTCCTTCATATTCCATTTGTCGTTTTTTCCTTGAAACTCGTGTCACGTTCGCACATGGAAATTTTGGTTCTACACCGACTACCTGTGCAAGCTCTCTTGCTGTAACCTGTGCTTCTTTGAATCCATGTTCTCTGTATTTCACTAAAAACTCTTGTGTGTTGTTTAGTAAGGTAAGTATTGAATCAAGCTGCATCACTGGACTCTGCATTATTTTGCTTACACTTGAGATTTTAACAAGAATGTCATACTAGATTACGACAGACGTTAGAAACTTGAAGCTGGATATTTCAGAGGCCAATGACTGTGCTTCACTTTTAGCTTTTAGATCTCTGGCTTCTTCCGAAATAGCAACCAATGCTTCATAAACTTCCTCAGATTGATATCTCAACGTTTTTACACTTTCTACTCTGCTTTCCCAGCGTGTCTCAGATAGAGGCTTAATGGTAATACCATTGACATGTGTTTTGAATATTTGCCATCGTTGAGTGGAAGCTGAAAAGAGCACGTAAATGCGTTGCAGCAAACCAAAAAAAGATATAGCTTCTACAGAAGACTTGGCCATATCACACATTATCAAATTAAGGCTGTGGCATGCACATGGAACAAAAAAGGCTTGTGGATTTTCTCTCAGCAATCTAGCTTGCACGCCTGAAATGCATCCTTTCATATTGGCGCCATTATCATAGCCTTGTCCTCGAATGTTCATTATGGACAATCCCATTTGTTTTAGTTCATCAAGGAGAGTTTGAAGAAGTCCAAAACCTGTAGTGTCTTGTACTTCTAAAAATGTGATAAACAATTCCTTAACTGTAATCTGTGCTGAATCACTAATGTCAACAAATCTCACTATTAATGACATCTGTTCTTGATGACTTATGTCCAGAGTGCAATCTAGAATTACGGCAAAATATTTTGCCAAAGTAACCAATGAAACAATTTTGTCTCTCACTTTATTACTCATTAGCATGATCAGTTCATTTTGAATTCTTGGTCCCAAATAGTGGTCATGTATTTCATTTTCAGTTACTCTTCGGAGATGTTCACTCATCACTGTGTCAAATTTTCCCAGCAGTTGTACAAGGCCCAAAAAATTTCCATTTTGAGGCTGGAATAATTTCTCAACGCTTCCTCTAAAAGCAAGATTGTTTGTTGATAGATATTCAACAATAGATAATAGACGTTCAAGAACACGACGCCAATGCTGTTTTTCTGACACCAGCAATCTTTGATTTTGGGCATCAAGAGTTGTCTGATTTTTTAACCTTACACTCAGCTCACACCATTTGTGCATACTTTCAATGTGGTATTGTGTCTTTTCATGTTGTGGTAATATGTGACTAAGATTTTTCCAATCATTAATACCCATGGTTGCTATCTTAAAATTGCAACTATTGAAAACCTTGCATGGGAAACAAAATACAGCATCCTTGCATTTAGAGTACATAAGCCACCGTCTGTTGACAATTTCACCATTAGAAAGTCTTTTGCAGTAATTGTTTTTTGTGAATTTCCTACCTCTAATGTCTTTAGGATATTCAAGACCTTTTATTCTCACAGAGCCTCTCTCAAGTATAATGGCACGGTATTCGTTGTTTAAAGATTGCGGCCATGTGCCAATGTCATCTATATCCCATGCTAGTACAGTTTCAACTGTTTTAATTTCTTGTTTTGTGTCTGCATCTGTTTCAAATGATTGTTCTGTGTGTTCTTGCATTTCTTGAGCTTCATCTGCATAAAAATTTTCTTGGGAAGTTACATGATGATCTTGATCAACTTCGTTGTTTTCATGACGTACAAACTTAAGTATAGAACCCTTCTGTGCTTCTACAGCTAATCCTATTTCATTTTTCCGTTTTCTTTTTTGTGACCCAGCAGGTTGTTTTCGATAGGACATAACTTATAAGGGTGTTTTTTAAAGAAATAACTGTTTAAATTATTGTTATTATCAGAAATATTATTTAAAATAGCTAATATAGGATAGCCGTGAGCCTGTTAACTTGAGCTAGTGCGAAGACTGAGACACAGTAGAGTTGGAAACCCGTCATTTTTACAAAGCCACTTTTTAGTTTTAAATGTATAATGGGCATCAGTCTTAACGTTAGTTACAACTCTATATCAACTTTATACTGTAAATAGATCAATGGCATTATCCAGTTTAATAAGCTGGGTTTCCAAACAGTGGAAAAATATAACCCTAGTTTTACTCCTAGGCAAAGCGCAAAGTGACCAAAACGAAGTCAGCACAGAATCATCTCATCTAGATTAAGGTAGCACAGAAATGTTACAGAAATCCTGTTGTGCCTTATTTTTGTTTGGAAAGACATTAGCAATAGCAGCACATTCACATGATGATAAAATACATGATAAATCACTGCCTCTAAAGTTCCATCAAAAACTGACATTTTCACAGCTCTAGCATGATCTGCTGTACAGATTCTTCACAAAGAAGTGTCCCTGGCCTTTTTAACTCATATTAACTATGTATTTACTTTATGAAAGTTGGAGAAAACATTGTGAAAATGTAAAACATTGGCTGCCCAACTTCTGGGTTGGCAAAAGTTATACTGACTCACAGGGGAAAAAAAAGCAGAAGAATCTTAGTACAACATATGGTCACTCTATACCAGGGGTCAGCAACCTTTCAGAAGTGGTGTGCCAAGTTCACTGTAATTTAAGGTTTCTTGTGCCACTAATATATTTTAATGTTTGTAGAAGGTTTCTCTCTATGTCTATATTATATAAATAAACTATTGTTATTATCTGAGGTCTTGGCCACCGGTCCTGCTCAGGCCACTGCCAGCTGAGTAAATGAAACCCCAAACTGGCAGCGGGCTAAGCGGGGCTGGTGGCTGGAACCCTAGACAAGGATCCCAAGCCCTGCTCAGCCCGCTGCTGGTCTGGGGTTCTGGCCACCAACTCCTGCCAGCCAGGATCCCGGCCGTCAACCCCCCTCAGCCTGCTACCAGCCTGGGATTCTGCTCACCCAGGCTGGCAGGAGGCAGAGTGGGGCTGGCAGCTGAGCTCCTGACTGGCAAGGGGCCGGCAGCCGGAACCCCAGAGTAGCAGTAGGCTGAGTGCTTCTGGCACCCTAGACTGGCAGCAGACTGAGCCACTCAACCCCCCACCGGCCCTGCTCAACCCGCCACCAGCCCGCTCAGCCCGCTGCCGGCTGAGTGAACGGAACCCCAGGCTGACAGCAGGTTGAGTGGTTCAGCTGCCTGCTCAGCCCACTGCCAGCCTGGGGTTCCTTGGGGGACCCCAGGCCAGCAGCAGGTGCTGAGAGGGGCCGATGGCTGGTATCCCAGCTGGCAATAGGGCAGCAGCCGGAACCCCAGAGCAGTGATGGGCTGAGCTGCTCAGCCTGCTGCTGCATACCATCAAAAATCAGCTCACCTGCCACCTTCAACACGTGTGCCGTAGGTTGCCGACCCCTGCTTTATACACTAGTAAGGAGATGAGCATATTACAGTTGTTGGAGGGCTCTTATCAGGAGTAACAGGCTATAGGAAAGTCAGTCAACATTTTTTATTTCTCTGATGAAAACTGGCCCACTCCCTGCCTCAAACCAAACCTGTCACTAATAATTGTCAACAACTTAATTTTCTGTTTTTGGCTAAGATATTGATTTAAAAAAAAATTGAAATTGGATTCAGGATTGTTAGCAAGAATTTTTGGCAAACAAATTTGTTAAATGACAATCTAAATGGCAACACAGTACTGCTTTCATGCTTGGCTCACCCCTCCAGCCTGCTGGTCCAAAAGCTGCAGTAGAGGAGGAGATAGGTGGAAAACTGCAGGATCCCAAAATCCACCTCTTGGGGTGCAGAGTGGCAACAGCAGCAGCAAACCCTCAGGTCTAATCACACGCCAATGGGCACCACCACCAGCCTTATGGACCATGGTGAAGTTAGCACAGCATCTGATCTCAGGGACAGGGCACTCATGGAGCCACAGCAGCTCATCCTGCCCTGTGCAGCTCCCCCCGGATGAGATGGATCGCTGGCAGCTGCCAGCCTGGGAGAGAGGCGCTTCCCAGCTAGGGTGGCCAGATCCAGACGTCCTGATTTTATAGGGCTAGTCTGGATATTTGGGGCTTTGTCTTATATAGGCACCAATTATCCCCACCTAGAGTGACCAGACAGAAAAGTGTGTAAAATCAGGACAGGGATGGGTGGGGGTGGGGGGCTAAAAGGAGCCTATATAAGAAAAAGATCCCAAAATTGGGACTGTCCCTATAAAATAGGGATATCTGCTCACCGTACCCCAATCCCCTATCCTGATTTTTCACACATTGGCTAACCCCAGCCAAACCCTGAGTGACATTCCAATTCTGGCTGCCTGCCCAGGAAGTGAGTTACTTTCACTTTCATTCCTCAGCAAGCAGCCAGCCAGCCTCCCCCCCCCCCCCAGCACTTCACCCAACCTAGCCCTGACGGAGGGGAGGGAGGAGAGAGAGAGGGGTGCTCCTGGGGAGGAGGGAGAAAGGAGGGGGTTCTCCGTGGGGCATGGGGGAGAAGAATGGATGTTATGGGAGACAACAAAGGATACTGGTTCCAGAGTCCCAGCCTCACCTGACCTCAGCCGGGGGGAAAGAATCACACTCATAGGTGAGCTCCTTTCCCAACCTCCACCCCCTCCCCTTCCCAGAGACCCCAGCAGCCAATCCCATTCTTCAGACTGTGCTGCATTCAGCTCTCTCTAGGACCCAGCAGCCCTGCTTCTACACTGTCTGGGCTGCCTGGAGAGTGGTGCCCTCAGGCAGTGTGAGGCCCTACGCGGCTGCCTATTCTGCCTATGCCTAAGGACGGCCCTGATTAGTCATATATTACAGTAACAGAAAGAGACAGTGGTCATTTTGCAGTTTGTAGAGATGTGGAATGCTAGATTAGTCCAGTGGATGATTTAGTAGCCAGCCACCTACTGAAGCATATAGTTCGGGGTAGTCAATAGGTGGACCACAGGCCAAATGCTTTTGAATTGACCCCAACTCTTTTTCTTATCATTATTGGGTTTTTAAAAAAATTATCATCTACTCTGGAGTCCGGACTTCGACTATACCTTGACCAAGAAATTTGGACCTTGACAAAAAGTAACTTACTACCCCAATATAGTTATTACACAATTATCCTACGTCAGTAATTTATTTGCTTGAAAGAGACATTTAATCTTGGCTTTTTCCAAATAATCAATGCACTGTTACAAAGATGAACTCACGTCTGGTTCCCACCAGTTCAAGGATGGCAAGTGCATGAGCATAATACAGCCCAATCTAGCAACCCTGTCTGAATAATGAAGCAATGACAGGCTATGGAGATAGCCACTTCAGCTCAAATAGATTGTGAAAAGTAGAAAAAAATTAAGGCTGCTCAGGCTCATTTTAGAAGAGTGGTTTGTATTTACATGTAGTACACATACAACAGTAAATATTCAAAGGAAAAAAACAGTGAGAATAGGTTATTTTCACCCCTCCCACCCCCCCAGTTTCTGAAAATGGGTAAAAACCTTCTGAAGGATTACTCTCTCTCAAACAAGGTTACTATGCCATTGTAACATTGGCTAGCAATGACTGCAGGAACAAAGGGCTTGTCTCCTTGGGGACACGCAGGAAAATTAATCCAAACTAACTGAAGGTATTTGAAGTGGAGTAGTTAAACCACATTAACAAGGTCCCCACAGGGATTTAATCACAATTAAAGTGTCTTTAGTTTAGTTTACTTTAATTCAATTTGTATGTGAATTAAGCTAAACCAAATTAAAGCCCCTTTTAATTCAGAATGAGGATGTTCACGTCGGAGTTTAATGTGGTTTAACCAACCCACTTCACATTGGATTAATTTTCCTGGATATAGCCACATAAGCAAACCCAAAGCTCCTCTTGGTTCAGTTAAGTTAGCAATTTACTTCAAAATAACATCAAAGTTCCTATTTAGATCTTGAAAATCTCAACTGATCAGTTTGAAACACATACTGGCACTAGAAAAGGTTCAGAGAAGGGCAACTAAAATGATTAGGGGTTTGGAGAGGGTCCTATATGAGGAGAGATTAAAGAGGCTAGGATTTTTCAGCTTGGAAAAGAGGAGACTAAGAGGGTACATGATAGAGGTATATAAAATCATGAGTGATGTGGAGAAAGTGGATAAGGAAAAATTATTTACTTATTCCTATAATACAAGAACTAGAGGTCAACAAATGAAATTAATAGGCAGCAGGTTTAAAACAAATAAAAGGAAGTTCTTCTTCACACAGCACACAGTCAACTTGTGGAACTCCTTACCTGAGGAGGTTGAGAAGGCGAGAACTATAACAGTGTTTAAAAGGGAACTGATAATTGGCTATTAGCCAGGATGGATAAGGAATGGTGTCCCTAGCCTCTGTTTGTCAGAGGGTGGAGATGGATGGCAGGAGAGAGATCACTTGATCATTGCCTGTCAGGTTCAATCCCTCTGGGGCACCTGGCATTGGCCACTGTCGGTAGACAGGACACTGGGCTAGATGGACCTTTGGTCTGACCTGGTACGGCTGTTTTTATAAAAGTAGTACTGCAGAGAATACTGAAATAAGAAAACTACAAACACATTTCAGTTGTGCTCAAATGTACAATCGGAATTGGACCCTACTGTGCTTGGCACTGTAAAACATGCAAGACAATCCCTGTCTCAAAGAGTTTTAATCTAAGAACTGAGTTGTGGACAGTAGTATAAAATATTCAAGCATCTGAATGTGGCTATGTTTGCCAGTTTTGTTAGTTACATCTTTTGTTGTATATTTTCAAGTGAGCGATGTAGGAGGGAGAATGGCAGGAAAGAGGATGTTAATGTTCATCACCAACCCTAACCACAGTCTGCAGGCAGAGTTTTCTAGGCCGAACAGTAGAGGTGAGTATTAAGGATGGATTTGAAGGGTACGGTAGTGGCTGTACAGATTTTTTTTCCACGAGTTTTTGCTCCCTGCATAAGGAACAGCACGGAAAAGATGCATAAGTGTTTGAGGAAAGATGACTATTGATCAATAATTACTGGGAATACTAGTAGGGTAAAGGCAGTGGTTAACATCACAAGAAGTTACTAAAGCAATTAGCTAGACCAATTAAACAATGATGGATCTTGAAGGTAAAGACAAAAAAGTTTCTGTTTGATGCAGAAATGAAAGGGAAACCAGTGGATAGTTTCTAAGGGTATGTCTGTTGACACAGCAAAGAAAAACCGGCAGCTGTCACATGCCAGCCAATTCGGGCTTACAGGGCCCTCTCTTTGCTGTGTAGACTGCCAGGCTTGGACTGGAACTTGTTTTCTGGGACCCTCCCCCCTCGTGGGTGTCTAGCTGCTGTGCAAACATACCTCATTAATTCCTTCTTAGGGTAAGAGCAATCACTCAGGAATAGACTCCATGAACAGCAGCAGTGCAAAAATGGAACATGTGTGTGTTACGTAAGTAGTTTTCCTTAAACTGATAACTTTATGCTTCTAACCTACTAAACACTGCTTCCCCCTAAAAACAGAGTAAAAATATAATTAGTGAATTGGGTTCATGGAAGGTTACACATTGGTTGTGACTGACATTGCTAATATGAAAACTCCTTGAGCTTTATTGATAAATGAGTATCCACACCTTCTGCATTACAGATGTGCTGCCCATATGATCCAGCTTTTCATTGGTGATGAAGATCTGACAACTTTTTCATCACAAGAAAAAGAGTATCAAGTTTTTCAAAACCAAACAAGTACCAGCAGCTATGTTTCAGCATCGTTTTGCATAGCACTCCATTTCATCCACTCCATGTCTTGTTGTACATCTCTTTAATGTCTCAAAGATTTTCACATATGCAAGAAGGCTCTTTAGATAGAGGCTGTTGAAGAGAAGAGGGCCAGATGTTGCTCCCAAGTAATCCATACTAACATTCTTGATAACAATGTCTTTTGAATGCAAAACTGAAAATTCATTTCATTGCTTGAACCTGTAGCTCAGTCCATTCAGAATATGAAATGGAAAATTCTACGTCTGATGCCAAAAATGAGTTCCTGAACGCTAAGAAACAAATTGGTTAGAATACTGAACACAGTCCATTTGCAAAAGCTTAAGAGGAAAGGAGACAAAATAGTATCCCTCCACATACGCTATCTACCTTCTTAAGCCACGCTTTTAGAGCCAAAACCTTTCTGATGATCAATTCAATTAGCTTCTGACCTCCCAGTGGTTGTGTTGCGTGATCTACTGATTATATTATTGATTTAGTTTCCCCAATTAGCACTCTGAAATTTGGTAGGTTCTTGCCCAAGATCAGGTCCAGTATTAGAAATTTTGTTGAGTTGGGAAGCCTAGTGTGCATGGTTGCAACAGTCACACTTAGGAAATCAGACTATATTTATAACAGTTTATTAACACAATTAGCAAAATCACAAACACTTTAACCTCAATCTTATAAGCCTATGCCTCAGTTATTTACCATGCATCCCTGTGGTCAAACATTTCTGCTGATGTTCTTAACCAAATATATCACAAGCTGGTATAAACTAGCATCTTGTGATTGCCTACCAGCAATTTAGTCAACTAGCATTCTATCTTGTGATCTAGGGTTACTCTTGGCTAGCTACTTATGCTGAGGCTTTTTGGCATTTATGCCTTAGATAACAGCTTAGCCAAACTTACAGGCCTTGAGAGTTGTAGGCTCATTGAATTATTGCCTTAACTTATACCACCTATGCCTTATTTAGCAAATTCTTATATGTATAGGCTACAGTTGTTGCAAAATTTTAAAGGTTATACACACAAACAAAATAATTCTGATGGAGGTAGAACATTATAAAAAAGCAGCTCATTCAGTTGTAACGTAATGTGGAGTGCAATCCCAATAGCTCAAGCAATACAACTTGGATTGTGTCCTCCTCGCATTCTAGCTACAGCGACAAAATAATTTTAATATCTCCACACACAATGTGCATGTGCAGAACAAAACTAAATTAGTTTGGAGAATCATCCATTCAAAACCAGAAATAGAACAAAGATCTCCACTGCTCAGAAGCTGGACCATTTAAACAGTTTGCAAGCCACATGCAGCTCTTTTACAGTTAAAATGTGGCTCATGGAACCCTCACAACGCCACATATTCTCCATCTACCAGATTGGGGGGGAAGGGACCCATGGCTTCTGCCCTACAGTGGGGTGGTGGGGCTATGGGCTTCTGCTCAGCGGGGAGTTTGTGCTCAGGGCTTCAGCCCCACTACTCTTTTCCTCCATGGGGCTGAAGCCTCGAGCCTCAGCAAGCCACTTCCCGCAGGGCTAAAGTCCTGAGCCCTGGCAGGTGCCTCCTGTGGGGCTGAAGCCCTGATTCCCCCTACCCCTCCCTGCAGGGCTGGAGCCCTGAGCCCTTGCATGCACTTCCCACAGGGCTGAAGCCCCAAGACACTCTTTCTGCCATGCCGAGGCCCTGAACCCTGGTAGGCCCCTCTCACAGGGAAGACGCCTTGAGGTCCCATATACCCGCAGGGCAGAAGCCCCTAGCCTCATCACCCCACCACAGGGCAGAAGCCTCAAGTTCCAGAAGGCATGGCTCTCAAACTTGTGAAGATTGTTGTATGCAGCTCCAGGGGTCAATAATTTTGGCTATCCCGCATTATAATTTAAGACCAGAGAATATGATAAATGAGTTGTATCGATATTCATTAAACAAGGAAGGATATACTGATCAATTTAATGATGATGACAAAGATCTATCTGAAACAGCTGAAGCTGATAAAGAAAAAAAGATAATGAAAAGCAAGATGCTTGAAGAGTTAGCCTTCTGGCCTGCCTAGCATAAACGCATTTTAAAATCACTTTTCATAGCTATGTGTTGAATTTTTTTTGTAAATGTCTTCTTGAATAATATTCAAGTTCAAATGCTAACTTTTGCTAAAATAATCCTTACATTTTGTAGAATTTCATTTCATTGTGTTTTGCATTTTTCTGAATAAAAATAACTCAGTGAAGTAACTTTTTTATAATTAGGCATAAATATTAATCTAAGGCTAAGTCTACTAGAGACCATAAAGTCTCACTTTTACTACTGTTTTAATAACTTTTAAATGTTTCACCATTTTTACATTATTTGACTGGTCAATGACCAACACTACTTACACAAACAGCTCTTCTTCATTTCAATTATAAACTGTTCACTGGACCTCCTTCCTTTTTACGTTCTAACTTGCAAATAAGTTGTTCTATATATCTCCTGCAATAAACAGCAATTCACTCAGCTTTACCTACTAGACATGGATGATGTGAATACAACTTCTATTAATGTAAAGTCCCTAAGTATGACACTGGAGAACTGCTTAGAATAGTTTAAAGGGCACTCTGCCTACTCAGTTCACCGGGGATTCCCTATTTTAATGCATGTTCTCTCTGTTCCTAGTGACAAGCAGAACGCTAAATCTTTGCCTCGATGCATAACTTTAGTGATTCAAAGAACAAGACTGTAATCTTTCATTTGGTACCCCATACAGAGTAAAGCATACCCATAGAGAGAGACACATACATACAAAAAACAAACAAAACAAAAAAAAAAAGGAAAGAATCAATATAATTGGACTGCAATAATTCTACAGTAATATCTTAGTTTTCCGATATCATCTTACCCTTGAAATCTCATCAAGACTGACTAGCTATATAAACACACACAAGATTCCAATTAATACACCAACCACCACAGTATTGAGGTGACAAATTAAAAAAAAGATTTGTGCCTCCACAACATCCTGTCTGTGCTCCACTCCTGGTGAAATCAAGAATTCACAAGCCAAAAAGATGCTACTGACTGAAAAAGATTGACACAAACAGATGAATATTGCATTGTGAAGATCAAGGAGGTATGTTTCTTTCCATACTAAGAAAGCAAGAACAATTGCCAGGTGTATATTGTTTAAGTGAACAAACCTTGGGTACAATTTTCAGCAAAATCCATATACTCAACTATTGTTGGTTACAAGGAGGTCAAGATGCCACCTGTTGAGGGTGGGGAGGGAGAAATCTACTGTTTTAAAGAAGTCAAATAAGTGTACTAGGCAAAATACTGCAAAGATTTTTCCATGCTTGAATTCTTCTCCCCATCATTTTAGGTCTCAGAAGGAAGATGCTGATGAAAACAAACAATCTGAATAACTTTACACAACAAAGCACACTTGACTGAAACCTACACCAAAGTTTTTGCCACCTTAATAGTAGTATAAAGAAAGTTTTAGTGTCTCCCTTCTGCAGCAGTACATACTAAACATGTGACTGACTGAACCACTGCTGGTCAAGAATCCCTTATGAAAATCACATGTCTAACAGAAGAGCTGAGTTAAAAATTTAATCCACGTTCAACATGTAAAAGTACTTCACACCATTAAAATTTTATTTTTCTGTTAACATGAGATAATCTTACAATAGAGAAATATGCTGAGAAACAGCTTATATTAACATGTGGGATACTCCAGTCCCTTTCTATTTAGTTTAAGTTCAACAGCTCATTTACTGAACTAGTGTTTTTCTTCAAAACAGTCAACAGAACACGTTCTATTTAGTAACATATTGGTGAAATAATCAAGAGCAACATTTTCTTTTGCTCTGTATATACCATTCCCCCTCTTCCAATGTTGAGCACCTATCAAACATGTCCCAGTATTACTAGTACAGGATACATATCGTATACTCAGGTGAAAGTAAGCCCGTACAGTACACAGCAACTGTACTGGCAGGGCTGATGAGGGGGGCCAAAAGGAGCAACTTCCCTGAGGCCCAGCAATTTAAAAGGGCCCGGGGCTCCCAGCAGCAGCTGGAGTCCCTGGCCCTTTAAATCGCGCCAGAGCCCAGGCGTTTCCAGCCGCCACTGCCACTATTGCTACCATGGGGCTTTGGTGGTGATTTAAAGGGCCCAGGGCTCCCGGCCACCGTTACCGCAGCTGGAGCCCCAGGCCCTTAAATCGTAAGTGGAGCACCAGAGTAGCAGCAGCCGGGAGCCCTGGGACTTCAGCAGCTTTTTAAAGGGCCCAGGGCTCCAGCCCTTTAAATCACTACCAGCGCCCTGGGGTAGCACTAGCAGCGGCCGTCAACCCTGGGCCCTTTAAATCGCCGCCAGGCCGTGCTGAAGGGCTGGCTGGGGTAGTCTGGCCCCAGCTATGCCCATTCCGGTTGAACTGCCCTGGACTTTGCTCAGGATCCCAGGCACCCTGCGTACTGGTAAGTCCCTTAAGTTACTTTCAACCCTGAGTATACTTTTAAAGCTCTAACCCCTATTTAGTAAAAGTTAAAAGAAAACCTGCATCATTAAAATCTCCAATACAGAACTTTGCAAGGATTTGAAGAGATGAGAATATTTTAAAATCGAAGTACAGCAGGATAGTAAAACCACATCTTACATATATGCATTCAATTACAGTAAAGAAGTATATACAGAGAAATTCAATGGGTATATTTTCTATGTGCGCAGAACAAGCATTAATTGTAATGCACGTATACATAATAAGGCAGCAAAGAGAATTCTGGGATTTAAAAAAGGCTATGGAAATGCCATATGGAAACATTTTAACAAACTATGGCAAACAGGCAGGGCTTGTCTTCACTGCAGTGTTAGCTCAAATACCGTACACTCTAGTTAATCCTGAGTTAGCTTAGCTTGTGCAAGAGGAGTAATAATGTGAAACACCCAATCTGCACACATCTTTATCAGCAGCACAGAATAGCTGAGTCTCACTTCATTACTAGCTCCAGCACCATCAGCGCTCTAGTTTAAAGCCTCAGGTAACTGGAGCTAGAGACGTGTGTGTGCAGGGGAGTCACGTGTAAGGTAAACACTTGAGTTTATCTTGAGCTAACACTGCAGTGAATACAAGTCCTTAGACACGTGCTTGGCTCTACTCACATAAGTAATCCCACTGAATTCAATCCATCCAGTTAAGCATGTGCTTAAGTATTTGCAAGATCATGGTCCATGTTATAATTTAGCAAGATATAACTGTATTCTGTTCATGTTCTCTTACCACACCCATTACTTAGCAGTATGACTTTTCTGTAAGAGAATTAACTTTCGCACTTCTGAATTAAGCCTATCTCACACTAAGCTCTGAACTGCAGACCTTGTGTGTCTGCTCAGAGCCACAATGAAGTAAACAGGAAACTGACTGTGCATGGCTCTGTGAAAGATCCAGGATACAGAGCCCAATCCTGCAGTCGCTGTAGAAGCAAAACCTTCCGATTACAACTGGAGTATGCAGCTACTGAAAGAAAGTTTCCTATCTCAGTAATCACTGCCATTCTCTGAAATAATACCAATATATATTTATTGTGAGGGGAGTGTATGCCACAGAGGTGGAGATAGGGCTAGTGTGGGCCTGAGGCCAACTGAGTAGCAGCCTGCACCTGGACAGTGGGTCAGGCTGAACTGATGAAGCCTAGCTTTTGGTGATGGGAGGAGGGGGAGGGAGAAGCACTGGTAGAGGATTATAAACAAAGGAAGTTTAGAGAAGAAAGAGCTGCAGAAAGAGAGAAAGGAATTTTGCAGTTACTCTCTGGGGGTACGTCCTCACTACTCACCGTATCGGCGGGTAGCAATTGATTGCTCGGGGATCGATATATCGCGTCTCATCTAGACGCGATATATGGATCCCCGAACACGCTTATATCGATTCCGTAACTCCACCAACCCGAATGGAGTTGCGGAATCAACAGGGAGAGCCGTGGACATCGATCCCGAGCCGTGAGTAATTCGATCTTAGATACTTCGACTTCAGCTACGTTATTCACATAGCTGAAGTTGCGTATCTAAGATCGATTTTCCCCCCTAGTGTAGACCAGCCCTGGGATTAGAATAGGAAGACCAGGAGAGTAACCTCTGGGATCCTTGTCTGAGTACAGAAGGCAAGAGACCAGAAGACAGACAGGTGGCATGTCCTAAAAGAACAGCAGGAACTGAACTTCCCAGCAGAGAGCGCTGCAAGGCAGTTAAACAAGAAATAGGGCACAGGAAACTAAAGAGACGAAAGGTCAAGCCCAATGAAAGCAGAAGTGGGTTTAAGTTTATATTTGCTGGTTTTGGATTTTGTTGGGGGATTCTAGCAGAGGGCCCTTAGAATCCTGACTCTAAAAATATGATGGACCTAGGGAGGTTATGGGGGAGAAAGCTTGGAAAAGGCTACACCATGAAGGAGTCTAGAGAAGCAGCAGAAAGGAGATGAACAAAGCAGAACTTGGCTGCTGGCTACAGGAACTGGTGTAGAAGAAGGGTCCAGGTTTCCCTACCAGCAACTGGTAAGACAGCATGATACCCTGAGGAGGGGACAAGGACGACGGAGAGTCCTGAGAGAAGGGCAAGAGGACCACAAGGACCAGATTTAGGGCTAAAGACCTTCTTGTAAGGACACTGCATGTTGTTTGAATTTAGTTACTCTGGCATGGTGCGAGATTAAACCATGACCTGGCTGGCATGCTGAGTCTCCGAAAGAGGCATACCACCATGAGACTCAAGTGAGCATCAGCAAAGGGTGCTAGACAGGAGAAAGCTGCCATGCCGCACCCAGCCACAAGGGGATGTGCCAAAAGTAAATCCACTCTTCTACATGGAATTACTCCAGAATTATATACAAGAAAAAACAAAACAAAACTGAAACTGGCCTGAGTGTTACTGTAGCCTCATAGTCTTTGGAACTTTATGAAATTATCTGAAACATTTTTGAGGTTAGTAGAGTGTTGATTTATTGGCGACTACAGTATTTCCAATACTGTATAAAGAAACCTAGGGAGGGAAAAGGCAGGACACTGAAGATCAGAAGGTTTGAAATTCATTTCAAAAAGAAATTTTGGTCTTATTGCCATGATTTATAGAAAAATAAATCAAGATATATTCCACATTGACCAAATCCATTCAAGATAGACAAGTTTACTGTATAAAGTTCATTGAAGAATAAAACAAATGAAAAAAATGAGTAATTTAAAATAGTCTGTGATAGTATTAGCACTATAAAAATATTACGTATAACTCCTAATTCACTGAAATAGTACATTGGATACATTGTTTCCAGTACAGTTTTCACTGTGAAACCAATCTCCTGAAAAGTTTTGAAAAATCTGTTTCCTATTACTATTCCTATTCCTATTACCTGTTTTTTTCTTTCCTTTTTTCTTGACCCTCAAAATATCTGAGCTTGGGTTATAGACTCCTGTTTTCAAGAGGGATACTATCAATCTGAAAGCTTATCAATTTTTTTAAAAATTCAGAAGCATTTTCAGATGCCATGTAAAAGTATTTTAGCAATCCCAAACTTAACACACCATTCTGTGCAGTATTGTTTACATGTGCCAAAAATATAATACCACAAAGAGAGAATATAACTTGAAAATTAGCATGTGTTATATTATAAGTTCCTTTAATTCCAGCCAATGCCACATAGAAAGGCATAGTTTAAGGCTTGTGTATACTTCAAATCTCTTGTGTGTTAACTTCAGTTATCTCACATTAAAATATCTTCCATCCAAAAACATTTTTTGTTGTTGCCAATCATGTGGTGTTTTAGTGCACATTAAAGCCACTTTGCAAGTGGGTTTACAGATATGCAGGATGAGGTTACCCACCGCATAGTAGGTGTGAAAAAACTGTTGCACATCCGCCAGGTCCTCCTGTTATCCCACACTACTTTGCTAGCTACCTAGGATCCTGTTTACCTGTGCGTTCTCTAGTACTTTGGGACCATCCTGACTGAAGGTCAACTCCCTATTCAAATGCTGAAGTGTGGCAAGAATTTGTCTTTTGCTATTCCAGCTTGTGTGAAGTTCACAAGCCTCATTATTGATCATCATGACTCATGCTTCACTGTGGTCTTGTGCTGAGATCCAGGACTTCATTGCCTTCTGAGGAGAGAAGCTCCGTTAGTCGCATCTGAATGGCAGTCGCTTACCAGCTGTACAAGCAACTAACACAACAAAAATGCAGGACAGGAAGCACAGCTGGGACACCCCAGAGCCACAGTAAGGCAACGGAGCTCCAGCTGGCACACAGGACTAGTAAGTACTATGGAACCACTAAGCAGACCAACGTCTGCTGGTACTGTGAGAAGCTGGACCATGTGTTTGCTGGAGATCATCCCACTCAACAACAGCATATTGTGGATTCCCCAATAGATCCTTCAAACGAGGATCTTGTTGACTTGGTGAGCCTAGGAGCAAACAGTTTCAAAGATCATGGGGCACCTTCCATCAAAAAAGGATCAACCTGAACTACAGGCAAAAGACCCAAACTGTGGAGAGGTTCAATTCCAGTAAGCATGCAATGATATTACAGTAAACTTGCCAGCTGGGTTTGAACAACTTCGTTCAGGCACCATAAAGTTTACCTTCACTCTGCTTCCTGAGCTTTTAAATACCACACCTAACCACTGCACTACTGAAAATGACAGGATGTGCTAGAAACTGTATGAACTCTTCATGCCTTTATTTCTATAAAATATGTCAATACACAAACACCACTTAAGCTTGCTGTATACCACCACACACAGTCCCACAACAGCATTTACTGGTCTCTCACCCACCCAGTTGACTTCCCCACTGCCCACTGGAGACTGTTCTAAAAAGCAGCAAATACAGAAAAGAAAATGCACACATAAAAAACATCATGTTTCTAACTCAGGGTTTCATTAATGATCAAAGATTTGAGCTAACATGAGTTATGAATCAAATTGCCAAAATTTATGCTAGACATTTCCAGAAAGATAGATTTTAAGCTGCTTAACCATTCACACACATACCCTTTGATGTACTGCTGAACTATATTAATTCTGAAGTACACCTTATGCTGATCTGCAGGTGTTAAATATGAAAACTTAAAAGCGCATATAGTGCTCTAATTGGCACAAAGACTGAATGGCATTGCAGCTCTCTTGGCACTTCCCATATTGCTTGCGGTTCCCTTTCACTCCTGCACCAGATTTGGGGCAGCCACGCCTGCCTTTCTGGACAGGAGGATTCTGTCTTTTGGGGACACAACACAGGATAACATCCTCCAACATAAGGACAGTCTGCAGAACTACACATGCATTTGCTAGGACTCATTGATGCAGCTTCTTCAACTTGCCACCCTATCACTCACAACCCATTTGAAATTTAGTTCCCCTATCCCACACTGGCAGAACTGCCCCACCCCCGCTTTCTCCTCTTGTCCCGCCATCCACCTCTGAGACCTGGGGGCTCCTACACAGAGGAAAAAGATTGGAGATAAGACGTTTATACAATCTCGCCCAAGACTGGGAAGAGCTTATGGGAAAGGAAATCTCATAATGAGGAGGGAAAAGCAACATTTTATCAGTGTCAGCATACAGGCTACAATTTCAACAGCTTGGGTCCCCCAATACTCTCTCACACACACTTTTTCCCTATAGCACCACCATCGAGAAAAGGAGGGAGAAAGGACAAGAGAAACGACTAGCACATCACAGAAAACTGCTAGGGATGGAGAGACAAAGAATCCTCTTGGATCATATGACCTTGACACTTTCTATCTTTGCACAGCTTTATGAATTCTGAAATGAGTTTTTACTGCTCACAACATTCAAACTGGTATTCATTGGCATTGAAGTACTGGAAGTGTTTACAGTCACAGGTCTCAGTCCTGCCCCATTAACTGAAGTGTGCAGCATACTGTCACAACAGTGACACAAGCATGATATAAACACTATATTCACATTGTATTATCCTTTCATTGTTTTTAATGCACTCATTTATCAACTATGATTAAATTCTTGTATCAAGACATCCACAGAAGAAAAGCAATGCTAATACATGGCTTACACACAAAAAAAAAAAATTATTGGAGATATACCTGTCTCCTAGAACTGGAAGGGACCTTGAAAGGTCATTAAGTCCAGTCCCCTGCCTTCACTAGCAGGACCAAGTACTGATTTTAGCCCCATATCCCTAAGTGGCCCCCTCAAGGATTGAACTCACAACCCTGGGTTTAGCAGGCCAATGCTCAAACCACTGAGCTATCCCTCCCCCCTTAAAAACCACACACACACACACACACACACTTTACAATGGCACCTGGACTCAAAGTATGAGCTCCATGCACCCCTTCCTCTGTGCTCCCAAGTAGATGAATCATTAGGTAAATGTCTCCATTTGGCTTTTCATAATCTTCACCCAGTGTGCCCAGCACTTGCTCCCATCTATTTGCAAAGCTCTCTCCCTTCTTCTCACAAAAGTTGTGCAGCAAGCACCTATCATAACAGAAAGATGTTTCTCATCAGCCTCAGGATCTTCCACCTTCCAAATGTACATTCTACGGTCATTTTTGCAACTATTCAGTGTACAGATACATAGTTCCTTTCTTCCAGCAAAGTGTTCAGTAAAAGGCTTCACCCAGAATGAGTGATGGAATGACAGAACCATTGATGCAAAAGTTCCACTCGTCACTGCAGAAAGTCCAGACTTTCTGGTGGCATGGCCCTTCCTGAATATCCCACAGATATGCTTTGGAACTTTCCGTGGTATCAACGAGGCCTTGCACTAACCATGGAGAAGTACCCTTTTCCATTTGTGAACTTCAAGGCCAGATGCAGGAGGCAAAGAATAACATGAGTCCCATCACTGACTCTACAAGAAGTTGGGAAACCCAACTGAAAAAACATGTTGTTAATTTCCTGTACATTTTCAAATCTTTTGACCCAGGGGGACAGAACTCTTTCTAGTGGTTCTAAAACTTTTTTTATCCATGGACCACTTGAAAATGGCTGAGGGTCTTGGTAGACCACTTAATGACCTTTCCAAATGTTGTTTGTACCATTAGCTAACTACTGTAAAGAGCATTGGATTAAAGTACTATAAAAAAAAAACCCTTAAACAAATCAACATTCTACAAATAAAAGCACACAACTCTTTTTTAATATCAGTAGTCTTACTTTTCTAAAGAGATGGATGTGTCTGTTTTTGTGAGCAAAGTTCAGGGAAGCCGGGTGTAATGTTTGTCAGCTTTAACCTTAGGTCAGGTTCAGCATTCATCCTGTTTCTGTATTTGGACTTAAGGGCTGTAAATGATGAAAATCCTGTCTCATGCAGGTATGTAGTAGGAAATGGCAACAAAAAACACACTGCTTTGTCTGCAAGTTTGGGTAGTCTTTTGGATTCAAAGAACTGAATTACGGAATGTCTTAAATTCTGACCGTAATGTTTTGTTGCAAGAAAGCTCCAACAAGCACTCTTGTGCCTTACTGAACAAACCAGAAGGCAGCTCACTGATTTCAATTCCGAAAGGATTACATATCCAGTTGTTTGCTTTAGCTTCTACTAGAAAGTAATCTTCAAATTGTTGCTTCAAGGCAACAACTTGTTCTTCAATTTCTTTTTTTTTTTTTTTGGTCAAGCACCAGTTCATTTTCTGACAGAAAACCTTCCAATGTTGGAAATGTGCTGAAATTATCCTTTTTGACATGACTAGCAAACAAGTCAAGTATCTTGATTGTTGCATGGATTTTGTCTCACACATCCAATATAATCACTGAAACTCCGTGCAACCCAGTATTCAACTCATTTAGGCATAGAAAGTACGCTTATTAAGTTTGCAGATGATACCAAACTGGGAGGGATTACAACTGCTTTGGAGGATAGGGTCAAAATTCAAAATGATCTGGACAAATTGAAGAAATGGTCTGAGGTAAACAGGATGAAGTTTAACAAAGACAAATGCAAAATGCTCCACTTAGGAAGGAACAATCAGTTTCACACATACAGAATGGGAAGAGACTATCTAGGAAGGAGTATGGCGGAAAGGGATCTAAGGGTTATAGTGGACCACAAGCTAAATATGAGTCAACAGTGTAATGCTGTTGCAAAAAAAGCAAACATGATTCTGGGATACATTAACAGGTATATTGTGAGCAAGATACGAGAAGGCATTCTTCCACTCTACTCTGCGCTGGTCAGGCCTCAACTGGAATATTGTGTCCAGTTCTGGGCACCGTATTTCAAGAAAGATGTGGAGAAACTGGAGCGGGTCCAGAGAAGAGCAACAAGAATGATTAAAGGTCTAGAGAACATGACCTATGAAGGAAGGCTGAAAGAACTGGGTTTGTTTTGTTTGGAAAAGAGAAGACTGAGAGGGGACACGATAGCAGTTTTCAGGTATCTAAAAGGGTGTCATCAAGAGGAGGGAGAAAACGTGTTCATCTTAGCCTCTAAGGATAGAGCAAGAAGCAATGGGCTTAAACTGCAGCAAAGGAGGTTTAGGTTGGACATTAGGAGAAAGTTCTTAACTGTCAGGGTGGTTAAACATTGAAATAAACTGCCTAGGGAGGTTGTGGAATCTCCATCTCTGGAGATATTTTAAGAGTAGGTTAGATAAATGTTTATCAGGGATGGTCTAGACAGTACTTGGTCCTGCCATGAGGGCAGGGGACTGGACTCGATGACCTCTCGAGGTCCCTTCCACTCCTAGAGTCTATGAATTATGTAAATACATCGGAGAGGTAAGCCAATCACGAGAGCCAGGATGAATCTTCAAAACAACTTGTGAACTGAAATGGATGGTCTCTTAGAAATAACTGTACTTCTGAATGTAGCTTGAACAAACAAGTACTTTGCCTCTTCACAACTATCACACTTCTGTATGAAGCAGCTGTACATAAGCACTACCCGTTTCATTGCACGGAACACTAAAAATTTGAGAATTCATAGATCTAGCTTTTATTAAAATTAGCAGTTTTCACTGCAGAGTCCAAAACACCCTTCATTTCCACTGGCATTTTCTTGGCAACTAGTGCCTCTCAATGAATGCTATAGTGCACTAATGTGGCACTAGGTGACACTTCGCAGATATGAGCCATTATCCCACTGTGTCTTCCCATCATTGCTCTTCCACTGTCAGTACATACTCCAACACGACATTTCCAATCAATACTGCATTCCTTTACAAACCCATCTAGCAACTGGAAAAGTTGTTTGGCGGTTGTTCTTCCTGGCACTGAATGACAAAACAAAATATCTTCCAGCACTTTCCCTTTCCACTCATACCTGATGTATGCAAGATTTGCAACGTCAGTGATATCAGTCGTCTCATCCAATTGCAATGCAAAATACCTACTGTTGTTCACATGTTTCACAAGAATGCCTTTAATATCAGTGGTATGAGCATTGGCTTGCTAAATCCAGGGATGTAAATTCAATCCTTGAGGGGCCATTTAGGGAAGTGAGGTAAAAATCTGCCTGGTGATTGGTCCTGCTTTGAGCAGGGGGTTGGACAAGATGACCTCCTGAGGTCCCTTCCAACCCCGATATTCTATGATGCTATGAATTCTGCGTGACAATGTCATTTGAAAGAGGCACACAATCAAACTGCTTTGCCATCTTCTTGCCACACATTATTAATACAAGTTCTTTAGCTGCAGGCGAATAAGTTCTTCCCCAATAGCGTGAGGCTTCCCCACTTTGGGGATTTGAAGGCTTGCACGGTATGAAGCTTCCAGGGCCACACATTACTGTTGTATGAGCAAACATTGTTACTTTCCCTTGTTTCAACTCATTCAGTTAGCGCTGAAAAAATTCAGGAGGTTTACCTTTGAAAGCAGCATGATTTGTCATCAAATAGCGCAGGAGGTTTGCAGGCTTCAAGTTTTAATTTAGGCTTTATAGGGACTGGTGAACAAGCTGAACCAAGGCCACAATGTGTGTTGTGCTACGGAGTGCTGGCTAATGAACACAGCTTGAGTGGTATCGTCTTACCGTTTATTGGCATTTCAGTGTATTCTCATTATCGTACTCATACTGGTTCCTGGTAAACCCAGGGCTGCACTCAAAATTTCCTTTGCAGATGTATGTTCGCTTGCTGTACTCATGTTCGATTTTGAACTTTTCACTGATCGCACAGTCACTGGTTTGATTATTTGTTTTTTTCTTTTCAGAAGAACCCATTTTCAACCACAAATTCATTTCTGGGGGTTGACTACTATCCCGCTTACTGGACTGACAACTGTTATATTTTTTGAAAAAGCCCTAGGGTCTGGTACAGTCAGTATATCTTTCCACAGGACAATGACGACCAATACATACAATATAGGTAGGTTAGCAGAATTGCATTCAATGAAAACCACGCATACAGAGCTGAAAAAAGTGGCCAATTAAAACTATGTACATCTCTATCCCAATATAATGCAACCCAATATAATACGAATTCAGTTATAATGCAGTAAAGCAGCGAGGAACCCCAGGACCTTTAAAGCACCGCCCGAGCTCCGCTACTTTACCACGTTATATCCAAATTCGTGTGGCACCCTGGGCTCTTTAAATCCCTGTCCAAGCCCAGCTGCTAGAGCTTCAGTGGTGATTTAAAGGGTCCAGGGCTGGCCAGAGCACTGGGTCCTTTAAATCTCTGCCCAAGCCCTGCTGCTGGAGCTCCGGCAGTGATTTAAAGACCCGAGGTTCCCCACAGCGGCTGGAGCACCAGGCCCTTTAAATCACCACTGGGGAAGCCGGTCCAGGCCAGCACAGCGTACCCAATATAACACGGTCTCACCTATAAAGTAATGAGATTTTTTGGCTCCCGAGGACTGCGTTATATCGGAGTAGAGGTGTATGTACTGTAGTAGGGTACCAATTTAAAGAAACACGTTTCACTTCTGGATTAAATGTGAACTAAAATAAACCACCACCAAAGGCCCAATTAAATAACCTACTCTTACCATGGACCACTAAACCTTCAGGGAAAGCTGCTCTCAAAAAATGAAACATCTGCCAAAACACTAAGATGCTACAGACCTTTGCAGTTCACAAAACTATCCCTCTTGCATGCATATTATCTGCACACCTAGCTCAGCTTTAAGATGCTATACAATCTATGAGTCAACTAGAAATAGTCACACACACTCATTGCAATATTAATACAATATTTTCTGATACTGGAAAGGAGAGTAGAGTAAAGGGCATTCACTAAGGCTTATGCAAATTCTCTGAGATGTCCATTCTAAATCTGATATTTCACACACAACAGTAAAAATAAGTAATAAAGCCACAAAACCAAAACAAATGACAATACTGAAAATACGAAGGGAAGTAAAACATCAAGTGTTTGGTTATGGGTATTTTAAATTAGTGTTTAGGATCCATGCTGTGCATATGCAACAGAGCCCTGTAGAAACAGGCAAAGTTCTCCTGGTTTCACATTGTGTGTGTCACCAACTCAAAAACTCACAGTGAACTCACTGAATTTTTATAAGCCTTGGAGCACATTAAACCATGGTTTGGAGTCTGCAGACAGATCCCTGCTTCAAAGAGTTTGCAAATGTCTTTATCCTATAGCAGCACTCACACCAAACCTAGGGCTGCTTGCTACTTAAGAGTCAATGGGAGTACTCTGAAGAGACAGAACTATACCAGATAAAGATCTGGCCTTAATGGTTTCCATGGCTCTCCCCTAATGTAATTGAAATCACTTGCAGTACAGTACCTCCTCACTTAAAAGTCATCCTGGTTAAAGCTGTTCGGTTGTTACACTGCTGATCAATTAGGGAACATGCTCGTTTAAAGTTGTGCAATGCTCCCTTCTAACATCATTTGGCAGCCACTTGCTTTGTCCACTGCTTGCAGGAAAAGAAGCCCACTGGAGCTAGCTGGTTGGTGCTTGTAACCAGGGTGGACAGGCAGTTCCCTCCCCCCCCCATCAGCTCCCCACTCCCCTAAGTTCTCTGTGTTGCAGCTGCCCAATAGGCTATCAAGGCAGTTCAGCTGTCCCTCCCCGCACTGCCATGTGCTGCTCCTGCCCTCTGCCTTGGAGCTGCTCCAAGAGACTCCTGCTTGCTGTGAGGGGCGGGGAAGGAGGAGGCTAATGTCAGGGTGTCCCCCTTCCTCCCGCTCCTGCATCCCGCTTACCCCTTCTCCATATAGAGCAGGGAGGGGACATGGACCAAGAGAGAAAGAGAGCGCCTGGGGCAGCAGCTGCTGTCTAAACTTCCTGATCCACTTAAAAAGACAATGCACTTAAGAGTGGGTCAGCTTACTTAAAGGAGCAGTGTGCATTTCTCTCTTTCTCCCCCACACACAAGGTGTGTGTGTGTGTCTGCCTGCTATGCTGTCTCCCCTCCCTCCTATTCATGCAGCCTTGTGTGAGAGGCTACATTAACAACGTGTTAAGGTTGAAGGCTCAGCCCAGTGCTAGTTCGTCATTTAGTAGCAAGGCATTCCCAGGGAAATATCCTCCCTCTTCCACCCTCTAACTTCAGCACCTCAACCAAGCTTCACAATGATCACAGCTGTGAACTGTATTAAATTGTTTAAAACGTATACTGTGTCTCTATATAAATATACAGTTTTTGTCTAGTGAAAAAAGTTTCCCTGGAACCTAACCCAAGGAGTTACTGTGGTTTTGGAGAGCAGTCTTGTCCACTCAGCAGCAGCCACCAAGCTGAGGCTGGGAAGGAGCAGGGGATCTGTCTCCCTCTCTCACCCGCTGCGGCAGCCCCAGAGTTGGAGCTGGGAAGAAAGGCGGGGGGAGGAGGTGTCTCTTCCTCAGCAGCTGCAGCCCTGGAGCTGGGGAAAGTCGCCTCTCTCTCTGCCCACTGCAGCCCTGCAGGTCCCAAATTCCTCCTACCTCCTCTTCTCACTCCACTGCCCCCACCACCTACTTATCTCCCTCACCTTTCCCCACTTCTCCCTACCCCCTATTCCCTCCAAGGCCACCACCTCACCTTACATATGCATCTTCTCCAGGATACAGACACCTAATTAGTGGAGCCACACCTGCACAGCTCCTCTAATTAGATGGGCAGCCCTTCATTCTCCTGTGCACGGTCGCCCAGGCGCGCACCTTAGAGGGAACTATCCACGGATCACATGAATGGAGCTGTATCCATGGACCACAGTTTGAGAACCTCTGCTCTAGACAGCAGCACACACCTTCATGACAACAGTCTTAACTGTCGAACTACCGTCTCTGATGGGTTAGCTAATAACCAGTAGCAATTGGGGGGAGGGTAATGAGGAGCACGAGCTCTCACACAGCTATGGCCACATGCTTCTCAATACTGAGGGCAGCTTTCATGCAGGTGTACCACAGCACCAGTTTGAGCTCTGCACAGATTTCTAGGAAAGTGGATTTTTACATCCTGAAGTTCTGCAGCCACTGCTCATCATCCCAGATTAATAACACTATTTTATTCCACCAGTCAGCACTAGTTAGCAGAGCCCAAAAGCAGTGTTCCATGAAAAAATGCAGGGGAAGTCTCTACTTAATTTCAAACTTCCTTTTTGTAGGTGGCCTTAGTGCCCTTGTTTTGAAATCATAGCATGAATATAGATGTGCTGTTTACATTCATCACTTTGAGGTCTGAGAGATCACAAGCATTTCTCCTCCATGCAGCCTGACAATGGTTTGAACACGGCGCAGTTCAGCCATGTTCAAAGCACTCTCAGTATGGGCAGTTCAGTGGCTTGCTAGTTTTTCAAAAAAGTCAATCAACAGGTATTGCTTAATTTTTTTGTATTTAATTTACATTTTAATAGATTATAATTGTAGGCCATAACATAGGTTGTAAATTTCCAATTAAATTTTCATATTTATTGCCAATAAAGAAAAAATGTATTTAATTTTAAAAAAAAAGGATTAAAAATTGAGGGTTTTTTATTTTAAATAAATAATCAACAATCTTTATCCACTTGCTCAGTAGAAACTCTGCCACAAGACACACCTGACCCAGCAGTCTCCCCTCATTAGTTTGTGGTTACACTTAAACCTCACCCCACCACCACCTAGATGTGAAAGATATACAAAACAGGTGAAAAAGGCTAAATTGTTAAATTTATTATACATAAAGTTATAAAATGTACACAATAAAACTGATGGGGGGAATCATTATCACTTATCTCTAACCTTCAGCATTACTACTACTAACAACTAGCTCTTATATAGCATTTTTCATCCATAGATCTCAAAGAACTTTACCAGTAGCAGGTAAAATAGTAGATAAAATACTTCAGAACACAAAAATTGTGTTCAGAACATAATTGTGACTTAAGCTGTCAGTGTTGTGGGATTTATGTAACTTCTTTTACAGGATATGCAAATGCATTTACTTGGGGTATGCAGGAACTCAGCCTTTTGAAAGTTTCACTCTGAGAAGGAAATGCGTTACCTATTCACAGTCTCTTCAAACACCAAAACTGGATAAAGGAGGGCCTCACCTATTCACGACTTTATGTACTTGTTCTGAGCTGAAGCTGTGATGAACTTGTGACCACAGGGAAAATTCTTCTGTGGGGTTCAAAGGACTAATCACCAACCAGAGCTCTTGCTGGACTGAGGGAGTGACCTCTAGTAAGCTTACTAGCATAACTGTAGGTTCTTTTATTATTTTTAATATGTTTTTCTTGAAATGCTTATACAGTAACTCCTCATTTAACGTTGTCCTGCTTAATGTTGTTTCAAAGTTATGTCACTGCTCCATTAGAGAACATGCTCCTTTAAAGTTGTGCAATGCTCTCTTATAACGTTATTTGGCTGACTTTACAAGCGAGCATTGCACAAGTTATCTTCTCTGCCTCCTCCCAGCCCTTACCCCGCTGCCAAACAGCTGTTTGGCAGCGCTTAGAACTTTCCGGGAGAGAGTGAAGGAGGGAGCAAATGACCAGGAAGGCTGACTCTCCCCAGCAGGCAGGGCCAAACGGAACACAGAGGTTTTAGGGGCGGCAGGGTCCGGGGCTAAGGGGGCCCTGACCTGCAGCTCTAAAGTCCCTTTCGGAACGTAGCCATGCGAGCATGGGCCAGAGGACTCAGGAGGAGCAGGGGCAGCTGTGCAGCCAGCGGCCCAAGAGAAGCGGTGCTTTCCCCTTCAAAGTCAGCTGGAGAGAATCCCAGAATCACAGCCATGGGAGTGGTGCTGAGCTGCACAGAGCCACCTGCACACCCCCTGCATCAAACAGGAGCTGCCCCAGGTAAGTGCTCTGCACCTCCTGCCTGCTCCAGCCTTGAGCCTCGTCCCGCACCCCCACCCTAACTCCCAGAACCTGCACCCTCAGACCTGAGCCCCAGGAGAAGAATGGAGAAAAAAGAATGAAGGGGGGGAGAAGATATGAGAGAATACTCCCCCTATGGGGGGCCCCAAAAATGAAGCTGAGCACAGGGCCCCACTAACTCTAAATCCACCACTAGTGGGAGGGGGAAGAGCAGGGAAGCGCCGTGTCTCTGCTCCTCCCTCTCCCTTGTAGAAAGTCCTAAGCCTAAGTGCTGCCAAACAGCTGTTTGGCAGCAGGGAAGCACTGGGAGGAAGGGGGAGGAGTGGGGATGCAGCGGGGAAGAGGTGGAGTGGGGGTGGGAAGAGGTGGGCCTAGAGTGAAGCTGCCACGGGAAGAGGCAGGCCTGGAACATCCCCTGTCAAAGTCAGCACCTGTTTTTCTGGCGGGGCGGGGCGGGAAGCTGCTGCTGCGCAAAGTGCTTCCTAGCATCCTTGCCCATCTCATTGTCTACAGCCTGTATGGGATAAGCCGGGGCACCTCCCCACCACAGTACAGTACAGTACATAATGGCTTTTGTCTGCCCCAAAAAATTTCCTTGGAACTGAACCCTCTGCATTTACATTAAATTTTATGGGAAAATTGGATTCATTTAACGTTGTTTTACTTAAAGTTGCATTTTTCAGGAACATAACTACAACTTTAAGTGAGGAGTTACTATATCTTAAGAATAACTGTACCTGATTAAAAACTTAACTGTGACAATAACACTGTTTACTATCTTTGAAGAGAAAAGGAAAGCAAAGCAGGGAGAATTTACAGTATAAGCAGGGAGCTGTGCAGTCTGCAGCTAGGAGGCTAGAGTGAGTGCTCTTGCTAGCCCAGAGGAGGAACACAGGTGTAGTAGCCTTGTACTGTGACACTGAACACCTGAGGAATAAAAACAGCTAATGAAGAGGAAAGGGAGGGATGAAGCTGTATGGATAGTAAAGGAGGAATTCTCAACCCTGAATATTACAAACACCAGTCCAAGAAGTGAAAATCTTCAAAGACCTTTACATTATGTATCTTAATTTCATAAGAAGAAAGCAAAGGTTTGCCTCCTATTGCTGTCCAAATACCAGTACAAGATGTGCTTTGGAAATAGCAAGGTTAGCAAAATTTAAGAGGGGAAATAACACAAGACTTGAATTTTTGGGGAAGGTAGGAAAAACCCAAACTAAACTAGGGGCTTGTTTAATTTTTGAACTTTAACTCCAGTCCAAGGTAACTGGTGCCATAACTGCAGACCATGGTTATATATCCTTGCATTATAACAAAATACCTAATGGAGACCAGAAAAATGGAATCTTTGCTAACAGACAGAGGGCATGACTGAATATGAAGGAACCATTTTTTTTAAAGCATGTATTTCCTTTGATGTGGAAGTTTTTATGGGTAGTGACTGTGAAATGTGTTTTTTAAAAGACTAACGCCAGGCTAGGGTTTGGTTTAGAACATGTTGTCTTTGCTTTTTTGTTATTACATATCAGCCCGATCGTCTAGCACTTACTGCTTGGAAGGGGTGCGATCACTTGTACACACAGGTCCGCTCCGTAACATCTAGTGCCTAGTGCCTATGGGACAAGCCTGCAGAGTTACTACAGCGATTATCGGCCCCTCTCCCGGACGCAGAGCTACAGCCTCCTCCAGCGGTCTCCATAGCCTCCTCCCAACAGCCGCAGCGGGGCGCCGCTGCCGGGCAAAGGGAGACGCTACAGTGTAACAGGGCAAAGCCCCGCTCATGTGTCCGGGCCCCTACCCAGCCTGGAGAAGGGAGGCAGGGCCTGCGGGAGCCCCATAGCGCGGGGGTGTTGGGCAGGCAGGGAGGTGCGGACCTGAAGGCGGCTCTGCCCTGTTTTCCTGGGCACAACGACAGACTCCCGGGGCCTACGGCGGCCGGACGCGCAGGCAGCCCCCCGCGGGGTGCGTTCGCCCTCAGCGAACAGAAGACGCACCGGCCCCAAGCTAGAAGGACTGTTCCGCCCCGGGAGCCGGCCTCGCCCTCACCTTGAAGGGGTTGTTGAGGTCCGGGTCCGCGAAGGGGTTACTGTCGAAGTCCGACATGGCGGAGGCGTGCGGGCGCTGTGATCACCGGGCGGCGGCGGCGGCTCCACTCCAGCGCCCCACAATCTACCCCCGAACCGAGATCACAAGCAGATCCGGCCTTAGGTCCCGCCCCTTGCCCGAGCAGCCAGCCAGCCAGCGAGATCCAAAATGGCTGCTCCGGAAGTGAGGTCTTCGGCGAGGCAAAACCATCTATACGCCTGGAAAGGGGACGCTACATACAGCGCTGCATCCTGTCGCTGACTGCCGTCCTTAGCGTGAATAAATGTTAATAGCTACTAATAAAAACCTACAGCAGGATGAAACTAGCAATGGATGAAAAAATAGTGATCTGTGTTTTGCTGATGATATTGACTTAATTAGATCATTGTAAGAAGAGATGCAAAAATTGCTAGAAAGAGTAGTAGTTGGAGCAGAGAAGTTAGGGCTAAAGATATCGCCTGAGAAGACAATTGTGACATATGAGGCTGTTGATAAAGCAAACATAATCCTACCCAAATCTGGAGGCGGTATAATGAGCTCTCCCAATAGTTGGGTAGTATGACTACAAAGCACAGTAAACATCACAGAGATCTGGGACATGTACCTCAAAAGCAGCATCCAGGAACCCCCATATTCACCACTGTCATATAATTATGTTTTTTACAAAGCTTGTCTTGTGAGGTATCATTTTAAAAGTCTTGATCTGTTGAACAATAATATCCTGCTGGATTGTATGTACTATCGTATGTGAAGTTATGAAGTTTTACTCTGTGTGTCTCTTTGTAATATTTTGTGAGGCTGGAAACACCCACACCCAGCCTTTCAGGTATAACAATGGAGTAGCCAGACAATATTAATGGCTCATCAGCGCCTATCAAGAAAAGAGTCCACTATACTAGAGATCTCTTGGACGACGTGTGGGGGCAGACTAACCACCTCACAGCAAATATCTTTCCAGGAAGCTGGAAGAAAGTATAAAAGAGGGGATATGACATCATCACTTGGCCTCTCTCCCCCTCCAACTCAACACCTGGAGGAACATCAGGAGAATAAATACTTTGAATTGAGGTAGGTGGTCTCACAGCATTCCAGCCTATACATTGAGGATCTATGATCCATTTGTACCCTGTGTCAGGGTGAGATATTACTTGGTTTAAATCTTGTTTACTTTGTAGAACTCAGACTGCAGATTTATTTTTATTGCTTAGGTAACCAATTTTAATCTTTACACTTGCTGTTTATATTTGCTTTAAAAAAATCTGCAGTTAATATCTATTTTATAATTTTACCTAAAACAGCATGTTTTAATTAATGTGCTTTGGAAGTCTCAACTCAGCTTACAAAGGCTAGCTTGTGTCTTCTCCACGTCAAGACAGGGCATACGGAATAATGAACTTACACTGGCCAAGGGGAGGGAATCTGGCTGGAGCCTCTCTACTGCTGGTTCATGAGTGGCTGGGAGATCATTCATGTAACTCAGTTGGGTGTGTCCCTGCCTGTGGATGTTTAAGTGCAGTACCTGTCAGATGTTTGTGGCTTAACACAGCATCACCATAGGAGAGAGCCCCAGGGTGATAGGACAGAGGGCTCAGCAGGCCCTCAGTTCAGGTTGCACCTTGGGGAATCAGTCACAAGATCCAACTTAGAAGTTGCTGCTCTACCACCACTCAGACACATTTGGAGCAGCAAAGGTATTACTATGAAGTGTAAGATGAAATTGCTGTGATCTCATCTGCATCTTGCTATATAAACATAAGATATGGATGCTAAAGAAACAGGACAGTAAGAGGCTTTGAAGTGAAGTGGTGTGTGTTATCTATACCTTATACACAAGTAAAAATGTCACTACCCTAATTTACAGTGTAACTAGGGTGCTTCCTGTTACCAAAACAATCAGATGTCTTACAAACTTAAGTTTTCTTCTTGAGGGTTGGAGAAGCAGAGGAACATTGCAGATGCAAGTTTTACTGGGACTGATACTGAAATAGAGGGACCTGCATCAAATGTTGTTCAATGATGGGGCTGATTGGACAGGATATAGTATGGTGCACTTGTCAAGGCTGTATGAACACTGCTGACCAATGTCTCCCATGTGTTGTGTTTACTGTTCATTGTGATGTGACTTTATTATTCTTGTAATATAAAGCACCACAAAAAGAAACATCACATCTGCTTATCCAGATGCATATTCACCTAGGGGTGACAGGTTTCAGTGGTAGCTCGGTTAGTCTGTACCAGACTAAGTTTAAGGTGCCACAAGGACTAACATTTTATTTGGGCAGAAGCTTTCTGGGTTTACATCTGATGAAGTAGGTTCTAGCCCATGCAAGCTTATGGCTGTAGTGGGGTGGTCACCCACTCCTGCCCTGAGAGGGCTGGGGTTATGAGCTAAAGGCTCACTGATTGGGGCATGGCCTGCTGAGCTGCTTCCCCTGTCAGACTGTAGCTGGCCCTATAAAAGCCAGTGAAGCCAGGAGCTGAGAGGACCCTCCCTCTAGCTCTTGAGGGAGAAGGGTCTGGTTGCAAGGAGCTGACAAAAGGTACCTAGAATGGAGCAGAGCTGGGGAAAAAGGGTAGAGGAGCTGGGAGCTCCAGCCTGGAACCCGCCCCACCCCCAGACTGCAGGCCTTGGTAAAGGCTGGAAAGGGTATGGGGTTACAGGGGTAGCCCAAGGGTAGGCAGAGGCAGCAGGTCCAAACACCCCTTGCTGGTAATGAGTGGCATTTACACTGCAGTCTGCCCTAGTGAACGGGGCTAGGGCAAGACTGGCAGTAACTGTAGTCTGAGGTGAGGAGGGGATAGAGGGTGGGGGTTCCCCAGGAAGGGGAGACCCAGCTCTGTGAGGGTACTGCCAGGGGGCAGTAACCTGGCCTGAAAGGGGTACTGGGGTCCAGGAGAGAGATCAGCCCAGCGGCAGGTGGGACACAGGCTTACAGTGGGTGCTCGGGAGGCTGGAAACACTTGTTCCCCAGGATAACCAGCAGCAGGTGGTGCAGGGGTGAGTCCCACCCAGTGACAATGCCCAAATAAATTTGTTAGTCTCTAAGGTGCCACAAGGACTCCTCATTTTCCCACCACCAACTGATGATTCCCAAGCAGGGGACCACAATACTGGAGGTGGGAGCTCTGAACCTAGAAAAGAAAAAAGACTGGAGAACAGCATTACCAAGAATGTCACCTGACATACAGCCCTCTATAAGTGCAGAGAGGCACATGTAAGGCAGCTCCCTGGAGTAATATAGGGAGAATTCTGCACCAAAAATTTAAAAATTCTGCATATTTTGTCAAAAACACAGTATAATCATGCCAGTTTTAGTTATTTTGGTAATTTCAAAATGTCACCAAGTATGCCTATAACAATACAGACAAAAGATTCAGGAAAATGTTTGACAATAGATTCCTTACTAGGCATATTAATACAGAACTTTTTGTATTGTAGTTTAATGAATTACTCAAACATTTCCTGCCCCCTTCAGAAGGGGTGCAAAGGCTTGGCGAAGTCCGGGATAATAGAGGATGGGGGGGGAGTGGTTTTTTGTGAACGAGCTTGGGAATCAAAGTGGAGGGTTGTTTGATGTGGGTGGGAGAAGTATGGAATTTTTGAGGGGAAGGAATTGGGGAGCTTCCCCCATGTAGACCCTGGCTGACCTCTAGCATCTCTCAATCAGGCACATCTGCCCTTGTTCTCATGTGTCCCTGCATCCCCATTTCCCATTCAGCCATGCATATCTGTACATCCCCATGTGGCCCTGCACCACCACTCCTACTCCACTAGCTCCTGTGCCCCCACTCCAATCTGTGTGACCCCCAGCAGCTCACCTATGTTACTGATGTGTGTCCTGGTAAGCTTTTAAATTTAAAAAAAAAAAAAAAAAAGAGAAGTTTCTATATGCCTGCTAATAATGCTTTTACCTTAAGAATACATGTGCTTGCTTAGAAAGAGCTGTGTGGTGACTTGTAATTGCTGCCAATACACTGTTGAAACCAAAGGACAGGCACTGGCCTTAGGCAGACTGACCTGATGGGAATATCACAATGCAAGGCAGGGATCTGGGCAGCCTTAAAATCCTCTGGTCAGAAGGAAGCAGGACAAAGGTCACCTGTCGTCTCTGCCCAGAGACCTGACTGGGAACTCCTGGAGTGGACCATGGAGTCTGGGAATACAGGTGGTTACCCTGAAACTGTAGCATGGAATAGGAAGACTAGAGAAGCAACTGGCAGTGGCAGAAGTGAAGCTAGTAGTAACCTGAAGATTAACCATTCCTGATGACTCCCAAGAAGCCTGATCAGTTGACTAGTCACTAGATTAGTGTTGTATAGAAAACAGTATGACATTTGGTTTAATTGGGATGGGTGTAACTCTATGATAGCTGTGGGTTTTGTTTGTTTGTTTTTTAAATTAGAAAAAAAAAAGAGGGGCTTAAGGATTTTATGTAAATCCCATGCAACTCAAATGATCAGATGGTCATCTATCCCCAAGGTGAGGTCCTATAGATAGAGACTGTACCTCCCTTTAATAACTGCTTCTCTTGAAATCTAAATATTCATAGAGAAATTAAAGGTTTAACTCTCTGCTTTGCTGAACCTTATTTGGGGACTGATTTACATGCTGTTTAAATGAAGGGATATGCAGGAGATGGGAGGATCTAGGGAACTGATATGGGAAATAACTATGAAAGTTTACAAACAAAAATCAGGCCATATTTAGGCACACAAGTGTGGATACAACATAATGAGGAGTGAGGCATTTGCCACACAAAGGTTCATACCAACAGCCAAGGAACTACATTACTTTCAAGTCTTTCCATAGGCTAAAGTAAATAGTTATCAATAGCACTTCCCTGTAAAGTAACATTTTTGAACCTCAAGGGGTTAAATGTCATTAAAAGAAAAGCCCTGGCAGAACTAGTTAACCCATTCCTATTTTCCAATCAAGGGTGGCAAATCATGGGCATGAATTGGCATTGGTTCCATCAGTCAATTTCTTTCAGCCAAAGAGGAGTTGGCATACATTTGCTAAACGTGTACCTTTTCACATTAAAGATCAATTTAAGGATAAAGATATAGTTTAAAGGGAACAGTTGCTAAGTTTAATACTGGACTTAGTATATGCTCCCAAAAGCAAAACACTTAGATTTTTTTTTTAAATATTGCAACATCATGGGGAAGGGAAAAATTTATACTTGAAGGCAACTGATTGTACGTGCCTCCCCTACTACCCTGGAGAAAGATCTGATAGACAAGATTGATAAGGAAACAGGTGCAGCATTAACCTTTCTATACCAGCAATTCAGTCTCTAGATTGCTAGAGAAAATTGCATCCAGGGGAACAAGTGTATACAGTGTATTCACACATTTTTATGTTACAAGATATTCAGTTAGTTTTTAAAAGCCTTAATGAAGTAGGAAACTTGATCTACAGAAGTTGGCCCCATTCCAATGGAGCACGATGTGACTATGTAAGTAATATTTGGTACTGAAATGGGTCCTAAAGAATTCTTTACAAAAAAAGTGACCTTTACCCTGGAAAAGCAAACATCAGGCTAGGTCTACACTAGCACTTTTGTCACTAAAACATCCGTCACTCAGGTGTGTGAAAAGATACCCTTTAAATGACACAAGTTTTAACAAAGTGCTGATGTAAGCTGCAATCCCAGTGATAAAGTTACTGCCCCTTATTGGAGTTGGTTTCATTGCGTCACTGGGAAAAAGTGGCCATACAGCATACCTTACAACAGCATGGCTGTAGCAGCACAGCTGTGGCGTGACAAGTTGTGCAGTGTAGACATGCCTGAGTTATAGCAAGTTAACAAGGAATTGTTAATACTTAAACAAAATAAAGATAGCTGCTTCTGATAGAAGGCCTAAAGCAGTATTTAGGGGGTCAATTAATAAGCAGAACTTAATTTAAGAGCTCACATTGAAACTAGAAAAGGAAATAAGTTTAGATTCATAAACAAGTTCAAAAAAGTGTAACCACCAATATTAGGGGGAAATTGAATGTTTGACAGATTACAACTAAAAAGCCATTAAGTATACAAAGTGGATGTTTTATGAAGGAAATAAGTGATAAGTTACTGGCTCAAAGGGATTCAAAAGCAGCATCTTCCACCAATTTAAAAAAAAAGTCAGCAAGATAGCATAGCACACTCTGGTGTTTAACTACCAGTACTTATGATAGAAGTCTCTGTACTTCAGATACTCCAAGATCTGATGCTATTCAAAAATATCAGGCGTACTAAAGATACATGAAATCAACTATAATAGAAGAAGAAATCTTTGAGACAGTAACAAGTATGAAGAGTGATGACTTTCCAGCTGAACTTTGAGATATTTAAGGACATCAGTAGGGACCTTGAGGGATACCTCTAATCATATGCTATTCCGTTAGTTCATGGGAGACCCTCCCCTATGGAAAAAAGAAAGAACTTTTGTTCTCACTAAAGGTGGAAGAGACCTTATCTTGGACTGTTCTTACTGGTCCATGTCACTACATAATCATAATAAAGTTTTTAGCAAGAACACCAGCTAACCAACTGTAGTCCATGCACTCAGTTTATATAAACCCAGATCCAACTGGATTAGTTAAGGATAGTCATATTTGTGGAGTTCTTGGAGTCATTCATAGTGCTGGAGGAGAGTCCATTTCTTTTGGAATCACTTGGTGCAGAGAAAACTTCTGAAAGAATAGAGTGGAACTTGGTTGAAAGTCCTGTCCCATATGGATGTTGGTGCTTAAATGGGTAACTGATCATTATACCAGCCCCAAAGCAGCTGCATAAGTCACTGGGGTGGTATCTCCTGTTCAAGTTATGCTGGGGGACTAGGCAGGATTGTCCAGTCTCTTTATCCACAATGGTCATGGGACCTCTTGCACAGAAAATAAGATTATTCTTTATCACAGGAATAAAACTGCAGGAACATATCAGAACATTATATGCGGATGACATTTTTATCTAATCCAAAGGTTTCCCCTAGAATACCCAAGGAAGTCTAGAACTTCAAAAAGCATCTGACCTTAGTACATTTATTGTTTACTTTAGAGTCTGAGAAATCATCCCTCCAGAATACATTTAAGTTAGAGGTGACCAGAGATCTTGATATTAGGGACTTGTATGCAACTAACCCCACTCATCCCACCCCTGAAAAAAGTTGTTTCCCTCCCCCACTCACCACTTGCCATCTGGTCACCCTTGTAAAAGAGCAATAAATTCTGTAAAATTCCTAGAAATTCAAATTCCAAAATAAGATAGAAGGGCTTTAAAAAGTCAAACCACTACTTCAGCAAATGAAGTGATTTGGAGTGCTGGGGAAAAAACATGCAATTTCTTGGCTGGGAAGAACCACAGTCAAAATGACTTTTTGCCAGCAAGGCCTTTCTTGTTTCAGAGTCATCCTGTAATCTCCCAGATTAAATTATTGCAGAAATACAGAGAACGTTAGACTTTATATGGAATAAGATGAGCAAGAATGAAGTGCAGATACTTTGTACAGACTCATTTAAAAAAAGAGGGGACAGGCTATTCCAAATATTATACAATACTTTGAGCCAGCTGCTTTGATAGCAATAGTGGATTGGGGCTGCTCTAATCCAACCAAACACTGGTTTGTTTGGGTTTTTTTTTTAAATAAAAAGACTGTAGTGATAATAACTATTGCTAGGCCACCATTGATTAATAAAAACTCCAGAAATGTATACACCCTTTAGCAAAGGCTGCTCCACAGGTTTGGAATAAATAAATTTTGCGACACCCATTGCAAATAATCCAGGTTTTAACCTAAATCATAAACCAGAAAGTTTAAAAAAGATTAAGAGAGTCCCAGAATACATATGGTTAGCCAGCTGTCCATAGAAAATCCCCACACCACTAGCAAAATTAGAAATTTAGCTAACCTTAACTGGCCCACTCTCTTGGTGCCAGTGCTGTCAAGTTGGCATTTTGGAATTTTCTTTAAGTGCCTAAATCCCTTTTGAAAAGGGAATTTAGGCTTCCAAATTAGATTAGATATTGCTCTGCTCAACATTGCAATGCCTAATACTCTTAAAAACCCAGGCCTACATTTTATTAGCTTTTCTATGAAGTTGTTTTATACAGAAAGCTTATTTTAACAGAAGCAATAGCTTCTGGTTGGTTAGGAAACAAAGTTAACTAATTTTTAATCAATCTTTGCCCTAATAAAGAAATGTCCATATGTGACAAGATGGAAAAGGTTTTGACTAGACAAAGTTAACCCAAAAGAATGGGGTTGGATCTGGAAAAGACTTGCAACCTCATGATGAAACAGTATCTTGAAGAAGCTTCAATTTTACCTCACTCAGGTTGTTCTTTTTCTAGAAAACTAACTGAAGATAAACTGATTGTCAATCTGCCCTGGAAGAAAATTCCTTCCTGACCCCAAATATGGCAGAGGCCCTGGAGGTTTTTCACATTCCTCTGCATTGTGGGGCACAGGTCACTTGCTGGGGGATTCTCTGCAGCTTGAGGTCTTCAAACCACAATTTGAAGACTTCAATAACTCAGACACAGGTTAGGGATTTTTTACAGGAGTGGGTGAGTGAGATTCTGTGGCCTGCATTGTGCAGGAGGTCAGACTAGATGATCATAATGGTACCTTCTGACCATAAAGTCTATGAGAAATTATGCAAGGAGATTTTATGCATACGGAGTGGACATGTCTAGTCATTAAAATGTATTGGGATGCAGTCCATAACCAAATGTTACAAGTCATTGATTTGTTATAAAATTATCTTTTGGTAATCCTCCTAAGGATTTCTAGCAGAAACAAACAGTCACACTCAAAGAAAAGAATTAATCTCATCTGCTAGATAGCCTGACATGGAAAAAAATTGTCCAAGACTGGAAGAATGATGAAAAATAGAAATGAGAGGTTATTATGGGGGCAGGGAAAAATTTTGTAGCAGCAAAACAGACAGGGACAAAAGAAATACTTGACTATTTGGTTACCATTCACTCAATACTCAGATGAGTTATATTCACCTGTGAAAAGCCAGCAAACCTGTCTTTTTTTTAAATGCCAACATTTGATACACATGAGGTTTGATAAATGGTCAGTTTCACTCAATTTAATGACTTAAAAAAAGCCACCAGAAGCACTTCCTGGATAGTGCAAAGAGGCTGTATCACTACTGTGACAAAGTTCTGTTCCTTACACCATGGGTCCTGCATTTCTTGGCAGATTTTGCTAATCTCAGAGGCTCACTGTGGCCCTCTATGTAGCTCTTCTCTCTCTAGAGGCAGGGTCACAGCTTCCTGAGCCATTTTCATCATAAGCTAACAACAGAGGAGCAATTCTCCCTCACACACAGTCTCTGTTGTCTCCTAGTCTCAGTGATTAATCAGGGAGGGGAGAGGGGAGGAGCCTAGGCCCACCCCTCCACTCCAGGCTCCAGCCCAGGGTCCTTAAAATTAGCAGCTATGGTAGCTGACTTTTTGGAAAGAGGACATGTACAACTCCCTGGGCCACTTCACCAGAGCAGCTCCCACTCAATCTTCTTCACCATTACCTCAGGGCCTCCTTCCTTGTCCCTGATATGAATTCATACTGCTTCATTCTTTGAACAGCACAACTCACTCCTGACACCCATGCCTCACTGACTAGCTGGGAGACTTAACTAGTTCCAGCCAGCCCTTGATTGGCTTCAGGTGTCCCAATCAATCTAGCTATCTCCATTGCCTTCTAGAAGGATCTTAATTGGCCCCAGGTGTCTTGATTAACCTGGAGCAATGCCATTTGGTTACTATGGTACCAGGGATTTGTTTTGCCTGGGGCTAACATACCTGTTCCTCACTACTTTACTGTAGCCATCTGGCCTTGCACCATCACACTACATAGTTTCTCTAAAGAAAAAAGATCACCATTTTCTTTCAGATATTTACATGGGAATGATTTGTAAACTTGTTAAAAAACATACTCAATGACTAGTTTTAAAAAGAAGCCTGTCTCATGAGAGCTAGGACTGTGTCAACTAGTTAAATCAAGTTTTACTATACATTTTAAAAACAGAAATTCCATGGGGGGAAACAAATTGCTGTTGGGAATGTAAACTCACAAGGGTCCAGAAATTCCAACTTAACCACCGTTTTTCCTGGTTTCCAGCTGAAGTTCTCTGAAACACTCACATGGTTTCCATTCAAAACCATAGACCAACATAAATATATAGTTTTTTGGGACACTTTCTGGCCCCCAAACCCTTCCCTGGGGACCCCAAGACCCAAAGCCCCTTGGGTCTCAAAACAAAGGGAAATAAATCATCCCCCTCCTTTCTTCCTCCCAGATCCTCCCTTCCCTGGGTTACACTAGGAAATCGCTGTGATTCAACTCCTTGAATCTTAGAACAGAGAGGAAATCCACCTCCCCCTGTTATACCAATTATATTAGACCAGCAAAAAAAACAAACAAAAAAACAGCAGGATCTTTTTAAAGGGGACAAGACAAAGATGCCACATTTATTATGATAACAATTTATAACTAATATCTTAATTCTTATACACACACATTATACCTATTACCTATAAACACACACCCATCAGATGTTTTGCAGCTGCTGCATAGTTACCAGTCCTGAAGATAGCTTAAGTGCATAGCTTGATTTTGTAGCTTGGGTTCATAGCTTGTGGCAGCTAACTGGCCAGGAAAGCCGGGCACAAGGACAAGCTGGATCTCTGTTGGGCAGGCACTGATGTCCTTCCATGTTGGCAGCAGAATGTTACCCAGAGTCTCTCATCTCACCCTTTTTTTTTTATAGGCTTTTAGTTTGGATTCAAAGTCTATAGGTCTTGCTGTGTCACGCTGCCTCTGGGTTTAGATTGATCACCCATCAATTGCAGGCGTGACTTTCAGTCTTGAACCTGGCTTTGATCTTCCTTCTGTTGTTCTTTTCTTTTTAGGGTGGATGCTTCTTACTTTGTTTAGGGCTGTTGTCTAGGTCTTCAGCCCTTGGTATTTGAACTTTATCTCATCAGGACAGGCTGGGGCTGGAGGTTGATTCCATCATCCATACATACCTCATTCACACATCTAAACTAAACTAATAAGATTACAGCTGGGTTTGCAAAAATGAAGGTTGGAGGAAGCTTTTACAAAATGAAGTGAGTGTTTTAAAATGGGGTTTGAATTACAATATGGAACAGAAGTTACAGTGTAGGCAAGTGTAGTGTGGATGGTGAACAGAAGTTACATTAATAAATTAAAAACAATTTCATTTATCAGTTCTACACCCCTTCTTCACTCCCCCTCCCAGACTCTCCCTGAGCTAGAGACAGTGATACTAACAGAGAGAAATCAGTTTTTTCCTCCCCCCTTCTCTCCTTTCTCCCACCAATTCCCTAGTGAGTACAGACCCCTTCCCCTTGGGTCTTACACAAGATAACCAAAAAAAATCAATCAGGTTCTTAAAAAGGAAAACTTTTATTAAAAGAAAGTAAAAATTGTCTCTGTAAAATCAAGATGGAAAATGTTACAGGATCTTTCAGCTTATAGACATTAGAGAGAATCCTCCCCCCCCAGCGCAAATACAAGTTGCAGCACAGAGATACAATCCCTTCCAGCAAAATACACACTTGCAAATAAAGAAAACAAACAAAAAGACTAAACCTCCTTTCTAACTGGTACTTAGTAAATTGAACAAAAGAGGCTTTTTCAGAAACATTGGAGAAATCTGCTTACATGTCTGGCCCCTCTCAAAACCCACAACACACAAAGGCTTCCCTCCACCAAGATTTGAAAGTATCTTGTCTCCTGATTGGTCCTCTTGCCAGGTGTTCCAGGTTCACTGTTTGTTAACCCTTTACAGGTTAAAGAGACATTAACCCTTAACTATCTGTTTATGACACATAGTTTCCATTCAAAACCATAGACCAACTTAAGCTTGTGACTTTGTCCCAAGTTTTTAAGCAATAAAGCCTGAAAGCAGGCAAGTTGGTCATTTTGATTTCTCATGGTTTCAGCAACTGAAACTTCATGCTTATATGCCAAGCTTCTTTGAAATCCCCCAACAAGCACATCTGTTTGACAAGACAATCATTGCTCCAGTTTTCATGCCATGAATAATTACCAAAATGCAACAGGAGAACAGATTTTAGGCCAGAGTTGGATAAATATATCCATTGCTGCTGTCAGGGAAAAACTATAGGATTAAAAATAGCTATCTAAACCTCAGATCCTACTTGGATCCATCAGATATCTGAAAAGTATTCCTAAAAAAAATAGGAAGCCAAGTATTATTAGAGCTTTTTAGGAAAAGCAACTGACTTATTTGCTGAACCTTAATTAAGCAGGATAAGTTAACTTCTTTACCTAATTAGGAGAAAGTTGGCTCCCTCTTCCTGGAAGAGAACCTTTGGTGGGTCTTTTGCTTAAGCCACTTTATTTAAAGAAGGAGCTACTTAACAAGCAGTGTGACACTGTTCTGTCACTGCTCAGGAACTTCGTTCACACGCCCTCCCCCCAACATTTACTCCTATGCTTCTGCCAAACTATTCTGTACTCTGGGAGTCTGTTCCAACCCATCTCACAAGGACTGCACTCATCGGTTTTCCAAATTCCCCTGCCACACATGCCATAAAAAAAGCAAAACACTTATACATACACTCCATAGGTTTGAAACTCCCCATAGGGGTATTTTAAAGTATGTATCTACTCCAAAAAGTGACTTATTTGTACAAATAGCATTATGGGATTCCATATTTATTACTTCTGACTTCCAAATTCAGCCTGCTCTGTTTGCAAGGAAAAAATTAACCTGAAAGTTTTGTTTTTGTGTCACACAACAGTAGGTATTCTGCAGTTCAAAAGTTGTTAGTACACAGGAAATGTATTGAGTCAGAAGGTTCCATTATTACATTGGAAAGAGACAAAGTATACTTGGATCTTAAACTTTTATCTGCAAACTACAGATAAGAATAAAACAGCCATGCACTTTCTGCAGCTCCCTGAAATTCCACTCCAATGTCCCTGCCTGTGAAGTACACACAGCATTTGAGAAATGTTTAGTGGTTGATCAAAAACTGTTTAGACTATTTTTAAAGGAACATTTACTAAAGCATCTGTAGAAATGCTTGGAAAATACTTTTATCAAATTCATGTTTTTAGACAAAACAAATGTAAGTGTTAATAAGTATGTCAACTGCTTAGTAGCTACATGAGAAATGTTAAACTGTCTACATTGACTAGGTATTCAATCCAAGGCTAGGATGACTAAGCAGTTCAAGGCAATGCCAACTATTTGAGTTGAACCACAGCTAAAGACAAAATATTCTCAGTAACAAGTACAACTCACATTAAAATCAATGAGCATTGCACTGGTGCCAGAGCACAGAATGTCCCTAACGTTCCAAACCTTTTCCAGAGAGGGTCATTTCCACCATCAGTACTTTTGACAAAGGCCTAGTCTACATGAGGAAATTAGGTCAGTATAACTACGTTGCTATGGGGTGTGAAAATCCACATCTGAGTGATACATTTAAACCGACCTAGCCCATGCTACAGATAGCACTAGTGCAGTCCTTGGCCCAGTTGTAATCCCTTCTCTAGCTTCAACCTCCGCTCCAACCACTAGGGTGACTGGAGAGGCAACACCTGATAGTAACCCCCAAAAGTCACTACACTGTCTTAAAAAAAGTCATTTAAACAACAACTGGGGATCTTTTAATTTGCCTTTTAGATTTTGAGCTTTTAAGTTACAATTGCATCATGTTTTCAAGCTTTTTTCTGCAACCATGAGAGATAGCTTCCATTTAAAAAAAAAAAAGTAATTTTCTAACAATCTCACTTAATCACAACCCTCCAGGGGCTAGGGCTTTAAGAAAAGCCTTAATCATCACAATATCGTAGTAAAACCTCATATGATACCTATTCTGTTTTGGTCCACATTAAATTCCAAATTTTGATGCATCAGATTTCATATAGCTACACTCTTAACCATCACGTCACTGATGTAACTAGATTTCTGTTTTAATGTTTTTCAGTATGTTGTTACTTTATATTGTCCATGTCTTTTTAAAAGAGCAACAAAGCACAACTCACATGCCTCCAAAAATAAAGTGACAACATGAAGTAATGAAAGATATGACAGTCATAACTACAGTACATGGCTAAATTGAAAAATAAAAAAATAAATACCTCATCACTCACATTGACTTGCCTGTCTTAATTGGATAGAGATCTCTCAGGGCTTTGCAGTAGATATTGTTAAAGGAAAATTACAATATGTAGATACCTGTTGAACACTTAGGCATTATTTAAATAATGACACTTCATCTAGAGAATTAGCTTTCTCCTAAGCAATTAAATAGCTGTCCTTCACATTCTCCAGGTTTCTAAATTGTCTTTCAATATCTTCATCAGTACATATTAGCCACCCATATTAATTGCTCAGGCAAGTTGTGCAATGACTCCTTTCCAGGGTTACAGCTGAGTGCATCATGTAAAGTAGATGATGATTTTGATCAAGAGGGGAAAATATTGAGTTCTTATTCTCAAAGCAGCCCAGATGAGTTATTGCTGGTGTTATTAGAGATAGCTACATATCTGATCTGGGAACCAAATAAAATATATTAAACATATGGGTCATTGTAACAGAGTGTGCTACTCACTACTCAGCAATGCCTCCTCATGGCTCAGCTGGGGAATTAGCTCCCCATCCTCAGGGCCAGCTCCAGGGTTTTTGTTGCCCCAAGCAGCAGGGGGAGGAAAAAAAAAGCAAAAAAAAAGCAAAAAGCCATGATCACAACCGGGAGCAGCTCCACCATGCCGCTTTCTTCTTCGGCAGCAATTTAGTGGCCTGTCCTTCCCTCCAAGAGGGACCACGGGACCCACCACCAAATTGACACCAAAGAACCCAACATGCCACCCCTTCCCCTTGGCCCCCCCAAGTACCTGCTTGCTGAGCTGGTGCCTGGAGCCAGCCCTGCCCATCATCCAATTGCTCAGTCACTTGGCTCACACAATCTCTGTAGCCCCTTCTTCTCTTGCTGGTCAAGAGCTACTGTGTCTCTCCTTTGTGGCTTAGCTCTCCAAAAAAGTCAGAATCATCCTCCCCTTCCTGAGGGTCTTGTCTCATAGTATCACTCCACAAAGTCTCAGACAGTTTTCACATCTACTGTGCTGACTGCACCACTCCCACAGTGGCTTGCAGGGGAACCTAGGCCCACCCCCATAACAGGTTTCAATCCAATAGTCCAATTCTGCATGCTCCCAGACTTCACTGCTCTTTCCATAAGCTACTTCCCACACACCAGTTACACTCTCTTATTCCTACCTTATACCAGAGTATGTGACTACCAACTTTCTTGCTACAACCTTCTACTGCCAGCCTTTATAGAAGCCCTGCCTGTTTCTGCCCAAGTGAGCTTCATCCTCAGTTAAGCCTCATTGCATCCTAGCTCCCCTTCAGGTGCAGTCTATGGCTAATGGGCCTCTCTTGCCTAGATTAACCCCTCCAGAGCTAGTAAGGGGGTGACTGCTCCATCACAGTTGTATAAAAAGGTTTTCTCAACAAAGAAATACATGTTAAAATGCAGGGGAAGATGAAAAGTTTATAAGGTTCTGTAAAATCTCCCTAGTATCCTGAATTAATCACTGGTCTGGAATGTAGACTCCCTGGGTTTCATTCAGATTTCAGTAGGAGTGCAGAGCAGATTCATAACATTTTGCAATCTTCATTTTAGGAGGGAGAACAGATAATTACATTAGAACCCTAAGCTGATGTGTATCTTTAAATATTTTGAAGAAGCACCGCCAGGTTTAAAAATCGTGAGTCAAATCTCAGCTGGTGTAAACGGGGTAGCTCCTTTGACTTCAATATGGCTAAAACAATCTAGGCCAAAGGAAGAGCTGATGCTATATATTGTGTAGGTGTTGAATGCCATATTTTAAAGAAGACTACGTTTTAAAATTTTATTAGTTTTTGTTGCCTTTTTTCATAGATGTAATAAAGACATAAAGGAAAATAAAATAAAAAAATTATTTTTACAAATAAATGTAAAAATCATAGAGTAAAAGTATATATGTTTCCCATCTAATGCCATTACTTTTTCATTTACATCAAGTATGGGTTTTAAAAAACCTGTGAGATAGACTTCAAGGTCAGAAAGGACCATTAGATCAGCTAATCTGATCTCCTGTATTACACGAGTGATAGACTTTCACGCAGTTACCCCTGTATTGAGCCCAATAAAGTTTGTTTAACTAAAGTATATTTTCCAGAAAGGCAACCAGTCTTGATCTGAAAACAATAGGAGATAGAGAATCCGCCACCTCTTTTGTAAGTTTGTTTCAGAGTTTAATTACCTGCACTGTTAACAATTTGTGCCTTATTTCTAGTTTCAATATGTCTGACTTTAACTTCAAGCCATTAGTCATTGTTAAGCTTTCCTTTGCTAGAATAAAGAGCCCTTTATTACTCCATATATTCTCTCAGTGAAGGAATTTATACGCCATAATCAAGTTACCTCTCAGTCTTCTTTTTGATAAGCTAAGTGGATTGAACTCTTTATGTCCCACACAGTATGTAATTTTCTCCTTGCATAATGTTTGTGGCTCTTTTCTGTACCATCTCCAATTTTTCAACATACTTATGGACATCAGAAAGGGACATTGTATTCCACTACTGTGATTGATATTGAAATAAGAACCTCAGCAATGCCATATACAGAGATAAAATCACTTCCCTATTCCTATTCTCTACTCCCCTGTTTACATATCCAAGGATCACATTAACCCTTTTTTGCCATGGGGAGCTCATGTTCAGTTGCTTGTCCACTATGACGCATAAAATCCTTTTCAGAGTCAGTACTTTCCAGGACACAGTCCCCCATTCTGTATGTATGGCCTGCATTCCTTGTTCCTAGATGTATTACTTTTGTATTTGGCTATGTTAAAATGCATTTTGTTTGAACAGGCCCAGGTTACCAAGTGAATGAGATCACTTTGTATGACTGCCTGTTCTTCATTATACCACTGTGCCAACCTTTGTGTCATCCACAATTTTTTTCAGCAATGATTTTATATTCCAGGTTATTGATGATAATGTTGAATAGGCCTAGTACCTGTGGAACCCCACTAGAAACATCCCTGTTCAGTGATAAATCATCATTCACAACTACTTTCGGAGATGTCAGTTAGCCAGTTCTGAGTCCATTTAACGTGTGCTTTGCTGACAATGTATAGTGCTAATTTTTTAATCAGAATGTTATGTAGTACTTAGTCCAGGGGTCGGCAACCTTTCAGAAGTGGTGTGCCGAGTCTTCATTTATTCACTCTAATTTAAGGTTTCAAGTGCTGATAATACATTTTAACGTTTTTAGAAGGTCTCTCTCTATAAGTCTATAAACTATTGTTGTATGTAAAGTAAACAAGTTTTTTTAAATGTTTAAAAAGCTTCATTTAAAATTAAATTAAAATGCAGATCTTATCAGTTTAGTGTGGTGGTTCTTAACCTGGGGTGCACACACCCCGTGGGGCAGGGCCACTGCAAGGATATTTTGTGCCCTAGCCGAAACTTCCACCTTGTGCCCCCTCCCCCCCTTGCACATCGGTTCGCTGAGGGGCAAATCCCAACAAGCTTTATAGACGCCAGGAGCCAGCCTGCCCAGACCAGGTTCCCCCCCTCCCCGCCCCCTGAACTCTCCTGGAGGGTGCACAGCCCCTCCCGCGAGTCCTCCTCACCCCACTCTGGTGGCCCCTGCCCCAAGTCTACTGACTGGCTTTGCTGAGCTTGGGCCACTGCAGCAGCTTGGCAGGGAGGAGCCACCTTCCAGAGGCACCGGAGAGCCAGAGCATCCTGCTTGCAGCAGCAGCAAGCCCCAGCCATAGAGGAGCTGGCACGGTGCAGGGGTGCAGCAGCCCTGCAAAGGCGGCGGCGCCGCTAGCAGGGAGCAGCCGTGCCCCCCCATCCCTCCTGCCCAGGTTGCGGCCCAGCTCCCCCCTGGGGATTCCTATAGGCTGCAATGGATGCATGTGGGCGCCAGCCCCCATGCGCCCCTTCCCTCACCTAGGGTTACCATATCTCAACAATCAGAAAAGAGGGGAGAACCCTGCCCTAGCCCCACCCCCATCCACTCCCTCCCATTTCCCACCCCGACTGCCCTGGTCAGAACCCCCAACCCTCCCTGCTTCTTGTCCCCTGACTGCTTCCTCCTGAGAACCCCCTACCCTAACGTCCCCCCAGGACCCTACCCCTACCCTACCTGTCCCCTGACTGCCCCAACCCTTATCCACACCCCGACCCCCAGATAGACCCCTGGGGACTCCCACACCCCATCCAACCACTCCCCGCCCCCTGATGGGATCCCCAGAACTCCCAACCCATCCAACCCTCCTCCTGCTCCCTGACTGCCCCCCGGGACTCCCCTTACCATGCCCATGCCGATCAGACACTGGCTCCATGTGGAGGCAAAACTCCACGTGGAATGCTGAGGCAGTGGGGAGCTGCAGGAGGGGCAGCAGCAGCAGTGGCTCACACTTCCGAGAGCCGCAGAACCCAAGCGCAGTGAGGGGGAACCAGGGGGCACGCCTGACGTTGGTCTGGGGTCTAGGCCACTCTCCCTGCTCTGCCTCCTGTCGGCTTGGGATTCCGTTCACAGCTGAGTGGGGCCAACAGCTGGGACTCCAGCTGGCAGCCGCATGCTTGGCAAAATGGGCTCGCTTGCCAAAGGTGGCATGTGTGCCGTAGGTTGCTGACCCCTGACTTCGTCAAATGGCCTACTAAATGGTAAGTGTATTATATCTATGCAATTACCATTATGAACCAAATTTATAATCTCATCAAAATATAATCAGGTTTGTTTGACAAGATCTATTTTCCATAAAACCTTGAAGACTGTTGTTAATTATTTTCTCATACTTTAATTCTATATTGATTGAATCTCATAATCAATTTTTCCATTATTTTGCCTGCGATTGAGGTTATGCTAACTAATTTATAATTTTCCAGGTCATACTGTTTACCTTATTTGAATATTGGCACAATATTAGCAATCTTCCAGTCTTCTGGAATTTCCTCAGTGTTCCAAGATTTATTAAACATGAACATCATTGGGCCAGAGATCTCCTCAATACAACTCTTTTAGGACTCTTGCTTGCAAGTTATCTGGACTTACTGATTTAAAAATGTTTAGTCAACTGGTAGCAGAGGTTCATCTTGTTCAAAAGATGGGTAGCTCTATTCTGGAATAGTCAAAGCTTCTGAATGACTTTCATGACTGTCCCAGGTACATACTATTACAATAGTCCCTCCAAGATTTTCTGCAGTTTCATAGTCTTGGATAGCTTGGAGGCTCGATAAAGACTGGAATATAGAACTTTCACTTGCAGGCCATTGGTTCTAATCTGTACCTACGTATAATTGTTTTGATCCTACTGATGACCTAAGGTGGCTGTTCAGTGACCTATATGAAGTAGTCAGTTAGCTTCCACAACACAGAAACCACCAATTTAACATCTGTTTGACAATCTCAACAGACGAACTATGGATTATAGATCCTATTCTGCTCTTTCTGAAGTCAAGAGGAGTTTTGCAATTGACTCAAATGAGAGCAAGACTAGGTTTATTATTAACATGGAAAATGAGTTACTCTAAAAATGGTCTATTCAGGTCAATGGCACAACTTGGCAGACTCAGGAAAAGATGGAACTGCATTTCATCTGCATACTGTGGGAATTGTCTTTCAATAAATTTACCTGTAGAAGGAAGAATAGACACTGGAGAATAGTTAACCAGGTTGGCTTATCATATGGAAAAAAAACATATTCAAAGAAAGTGTAAACTAATCAGGCAGATAGAAGTCTTCCTCAGTCTGCTAATATATAGAGAGAAAGGAGAAAAGTTACCTGTTGGGATTTCAACACTCATGATGTGGACACTGGGTATCAGCTTGGCACTCTCCATTTAAAAAGCTAAGAACATCATTCCGTAGTGCTTTGTCATTTTATTTGTAATTAGTTCCATAATGCACGTTAGTCTTGGAAATACAGGTGTACTGTATGGCAGCAGCATGGACACATAGTCTGATTCAACAGAGTTACTCCTGATTCTCATTGTTATAAATGAGAGTACAATCAGGCCAAGATAATTTAATATGGGCATGACTGGTATAGAAATTCAATACCATTCTCCGATGGGATTTATAGAGTTGTGAATGATAGAAATCAATAATTTCTGTGGATACTTGAAAACAGAGTCAGTGTGATAATTTATATAATTAACCTCAAAGCCTTGAGTCCCTTTTTCTTGAGCCTTCTTCTAAGGCCTGGAAGGGAGATAGGGGACAGTGTATGAGGGCATCTGTTTGATTGCCAGGAACTGAGAGTTATGTGAGCCACTAACATAATGGAAGAAAAACCAATAGACAAGGATCCAGCATAGATTATGCAATACAGAGTGCAAACCGGTAATTTAGAGACAGGGTCATTTGATGTGTGTGTGTGTGTGTGTGTGTGTGTGTGTGTGTTTAAACCTAGGATTTAATGGATAAACATTTAATTTTATCACTTATTTTTCTTTAGAAACTTTTATCTAAAATTTGACTGCCAGTTGGAGCCATCACTTATCAGAATAACTTTACACTGGATCAGGATGAGGGTTGAAAGGATAAATTCATTTGAGGTTCAAATTGGGGAAATGAGGAAGCACCAATGCAATTATAGGCAACCCTTTATTCTTACCTGCTTACATTTTAGGGTAAAAACAGACTAGATCAGGGTGCTGTTTGATTAAAGGCCATTCATGCATGTAAAATGCATATTTGGCATAAACATATTCATTGTTTCCCAAGAGTGTAACAAAAGGACCTCCCATGGCCATGTTTGAACTCAACATTAAAATTCCCCCATAACCAAACCTTAGCCAGAGGTCAGTGCAAAGTAATATATTTTGAATGCCCTCTGGATGGAAAACTGTAGCCAATGCATCTGCCCTGCCTGTTGGTTTGTGTAGAGGGCATATAAGGGGCTATTGGCCAGAACATGCTGTGATCAAGCAATCCCTGGAGGGCTGTTAGGGGATGTAGCTGGGTGGTCACCCCACTCCATTCCTGAAGGGGCTACAGGCCAAGCTAAGGGCCCACAAAAGGGTATTGCAGAGGGGCAGCCCAGATATAGGTGGAGGCAGCTGGTCCAACCCCCGTTGCCAATGATGGGTGGTTTATAGACTGCAGTATACCCCAGGGAGTGGGGGCTAGACGAAGACTGGCAGTAGCCACTGATGCAAGGTGGGGCTAGGGGGTTGGAGGTTCCCCTGGGAGGGGAGACCCAGAGTGAGGGGGTACTGGGGTGGGCAGGGACATGGGGTCCAGTGGCAGGTGAGGCATCAGCCAGCAGAGGGCACTCTGGGCTGGGCAGAGATAATTCCCTAGATGACCAGCAGGAGGTGCTGCGCCAGTGACTTGTCACCCCACCACAGGGGACCATTACAAACAAACAAGCATAAATTAGTACATTGATAATGTACAACAAAATTATATTTTTAATGAAGAGTCTGTGTTTTGCTCCATTTAGAGCTGCTTTTTAGCCCATTTGCACTGCCAGAGTATATTCATTTTGTGGCCCAGTATATCTATTTTTAGGAATAAAATACAAAGATTTTTGCAAGTGGAGGAAGTACTAGTTTGTTTAGCAGGTGTTATTGTCCTTTATGCAACTGTGTAGAATCTAATTTCAATAATACAAGGAATATTCTATAATTGTGCCCTTGTATGCAGCACTATCAAAGCAGGCATGACAAGTAATTGACATGGTAATAGGTAGAACAAACCCTAGATCTGACAGCTTTGTAATGTTATATGATTTTAAAAATAATTAATCAATCTCACCCAACCAAGAAATATATTGCTTTAGCAACACAATCCATAAAGAGAAGTCTACTACATCAATGGCAAAATCCACAGAGTCTACAGTTAAGGATAAGTTACTATGTACACAAAAGAGGGCATTTTCTTATAATACAGGAGTCGGCAACCTCTGGCACGTGGCTTGCCAGGGTAAGCACCCTGGCGGTCCAGTCCAGTTTGTTTACCTTCCACATTGGCAGGTTCGGCCGACCGTGGGTTGCCGTCCCAGGCCAATGGGAGTGGCGGGAAGCGACGCGGGCGAGGGATGTGCTGGCCACCACTTCCCGCCACCTCCATTGGCCTGGGATGGTGAACTGCGGCCTATGGGAGCTGTGATCGGCCAAACCTGCCGACGTGGCAGGTCAACAAACTGGCCCGGCTTGCCAGGGTGCTTACCCTGGCGAGCCGTGTGCCAGAGGTTGCTGACCCCTGTAATAATATATATACTTTTCCAGTCACATACACTAATTGTTCCTTCTTTCCTTACTTCTTGTTCAATTGCATCCCACCCCTTCCCCTTCCTCTCTTTCTGTCTTAGTGTTAGCTTCCTATCTTCACCCATGTTCTTTTGACTCTGCTTTAAGCCTTTCCCTTTCAGTCTCTCTTCATATATCCCTTCTTCCTCTCTTCCATACCCCCAATCTTTTCCCCATTCCCTCAATTTAGACTTTGTTTTGTCTATCAAAAAAATCCATCAGTCACACTCACTGCTTCCCATGCACATACACAAATCACATTATGTCCCTGTCATCCACAAAGACTCAATACCCTAATACTCACATCCTCTCTCTCCTCTGAGTCCTAGACCTATGACTGCATCTCTCCTGCCCATCCCAAACCCAGTGGAGCAGGGACAAGGAAAACAATCTTGAGGATGTTTGGAGGCAGAGACCTTTGGAATCTTTTAAAGGTCCAAGAGATTATTTTTCTTCTTGGCTCCTACAAGGGATTTTTTCCACACAACCCCTTACCCACCCCAGGGTGGTAGCTGCTTCTGAAGGGATTATTTCCCCCTCAGATGACAGCATGAATGGCACTGATCTGACAGTTCTCCAGGGTCAGTGATACATGCACTGTCTCAGACCAGGTAGAGTTGAGGTGGGTCCTAAATAGCTGCTCTGTGCTGGCATTAACTGGGAACTGATACTGGCAGTGGGATATACAAGGACAGGGGACTGCAGTTGGCAATGGGTAGGGAATGGAACTGGACAGTGGTGTCAGGGAAAGGAAGAAGTGAGGGTATGGAGAAATGAGAGAAGGAAAGAACTACAGCTAGGAAGGAGCAGAGGATAGGATGGCAGCAGTTGTTGAAGGGCAGGGTAGGGCAGTGGTTCTCAAACTTTAACAGCCCGTGAACCCCTTTCATTAAATTGTGAAATCTCGTGAACCCCCTCCTAAAAATGAATATATCCAGGAATTTAAGTTTAAATTTCCTTAGTGTGATGGATGCGCTTGCTTTGCTCTGCATAGCTCTTGAAAGTCCGGAACCATTGCTGGCTCCCCTGCTGATGGGGGCAGGGCTTGGGCTGCCAGCCCCAACTGCCTGGCCACGTTCTTCCTGGGGCTCGGGCTGCCAGCCCTGCAACCGGGTCCCACCTGCTGCCTCCAATGCCCGGGGTCCTCTGGCTGTCATTAGTGAAATTTTTCTGGTGAACCGCCTGTAACGTTGTGCAAACCCCTAGGGGTTTACAAGCCCCAGTTTGGGAACCCCTGTGGTAGAGGGATATGTAGGGAGAGGAGGGCAAGAGAACCCAGATTGTTTCTTTTACTGGGCTTGTTTGTTCTGCCCCATAGTCATTCCACCCTAGGAAGAGGCATGGACTGCTTGTTCTGGAGACTGGTCCTGTATAGGGGACAACTTCATGGAAATCAAAAGACAAGGTGGATGAGGCAATATCTTTTATTGGACCTACTTCTGTTGGTGAGAGAGACAAGCTCTTGAGCTACACAGAGCTCTTCTTCAGGTCTGGGAAAAGGTAATCCCAGCATGACAGTAAAATGCAAGGTGGAACAGATTGTTTAGCATAAGTATTTAGCAGATTGTGAGGCATCACCCAAGTGAAAGTCGGCAATCTTGACAATTAAGTTTCCACTGGAAATTTCTCGCAACATGCAGTACATAGGTTTTGTATGGTTCTACTTTTAATGAGTTTAATGTCATCTGTATGTGAAATTATTTTGTTTTTAATGTTCTCAGTGAAAATATAAGATGCCATCTTTCAGTTCTCTCAATTATAACAATTACCTGTCAGTCTTGGATCTTTCTCAGGGGAGAAAAGAGAAGAATAGGTAAAGAGAATGGAATAAAAAATGTGTGACTTTTCATGAAACATTCAAGAATTGCTGGCCTCTTACCATGGCAGCCCACAGGGACTGGTTGACCCTGCAGTGGAATGGGATGTGTCATCAAAATCAGCAGACCTGGTCTGGAGGTTGGCAAGGAAGTGGCCAGCCAAAAAAAGCATTATAACTTATAATATAACTTGCTATATATTGTTTTGGTCAAAGGCACTAATGCCTTACAAATTAGGGGTCACTGATGTATAAGCAGTCAGGAGGAAATTCCCCAAAGAAAGAAAGAAAGAGCTCAAAAGATGCCCTGTAGTAACCCCACCTAAAGAGTTGTTAAGGGCATTGTGTGGCCTTAAAACACTCATCTGTCTGGCCCTTGAAGCTCCTTGGTGTTACAGAGCAATTATACAAAAGGACAGATGCCCAGGTCACCTGTCAAGGCCATATGGGCTTGGTGAACAACCTTGGACCAGAGGTTTGCCAGGTAAAAAGCAAAGGGATTAAGGAAAGAAAAGGACCGTAGAATTTAAGAAGTGAAACCTGTGTGAGGCCCTGGAGAGAGATGAGGTGTATGACAACCACTTCTGGAAACAGGGCAGGGGTGCCCTGCTACAGTTTCTGCAAGAAGGAGCTGGCTGTGTGCTATTTGGTACCACCTCTTTTCCAGGAAACAGGCTTTCTGTACATTTTCAGAACAAACATAATACACTAAAAAATGGATGACTCCAAGTCACTGACTTTTGGTCTAAAATGGAAACTGACCTGCAAGGCCCCCAAAACCTACTATGGCTCAGCAAAAGAACAATATTTTCATCTCTGTTCTAGAATTCATACAACTGTACTTGGACTAGGATTCCCTTTTCAGAAGCTGGTTACATTTCTGTTGTCAGTTCATTAATTGTTGTCATAAAATGAAGACTGTGTTTTTTGTAGTAGAGCTGTGTCCTTACCTTATATGTGAGAGTTGATGGCTACACTGAAATCAGGGGTGTGACTGCAGCTTGTGTACGCATACCCAGCCTGGCTTTAATTTAGCGAGTACAGCTAAAAATAGCAGTGAAGACCGAGTGGCATGGCCCCTGGGACAGGCTAATCATGTGCATATGTACCCAGGATTACGGATGCGCTTGCATAGCCTGCACTGAAACCTGCATCATGGTGTTTCCAGTGCTACTTGTAGCTGGGCATGCTCGATTAAACCAGGGCTGGCCTTACCATGAGGTGAATGAACTGAGGCAGCCGCTTCAGGTGCCAGACTAGGGGGGCTGCCATTAGGACCCAGAATGTAGAAAATTGTGTCTGCTGCTGATGCATATGTATTCTCTCTGCTCTAGATGCACAGAGATGGTGGAGTGCTGTGCTGGAGAAAGGAGGGCACAAGAGATATAATAGACAGGCAGGAGAAAAGGTGAGAGGGAATAACAGAAAACAGCAGGAACTGCAGGGAGAGAGAGGAGGAGGAGCCTCTTATGTGCCTCCCTAGCACCCCCAGGAGCCTGGACTGATTAACACCAGCTTCTCAGGGAGCTTCCTGTTTCCATCTGCTTTCCTGAACCCACTTGAGGAGAACAGGCAGTCAGTTGAAGTAGTAGGAGCCAGTTAGGCCCTTAAGACGCTGATATCTGCCCTCACTCAGGCCCTGCTACCAGCCTGCTTATTTGTCCCCTTCAACTGAGTATTGAGAACCACTATAGCTGGCACAGAACAGCACCCATGAGTGAAAGAAGAAAACACCCCTCTGGGGCAGCATTCAGAAAGAGAAAAGCTTCATTTGCTTTCTCTATCTAAGTGGGAAGGAGCTCTCTTGAGATACATAGACACAAATGTTCAGTGTGAGCCTTCTGGCCCCAGGGAGGATGTGAGTGTTGAGGAGATGCCTGATCTTCCAGTTACTTGGAGTGCAGGTTACCTGGCAGCTACTGCAGCATCCATGTCTCCATCTCAAATGGATGTAACCATGCACTTTCCTGAAGAAAAGTGTAGATCAGATTAGAGTGTGGTGGAAGCGCAAGAAACAGCTGCTGCTGAGTTTAGTTCCTTAAGTCTAGATGATCCAGGACTGTGGACCACTTGAGCAGTAGCTTGAGGGACTTCCTTGTACTGCATGGGCCACAGCAAGTGAAAAACTTCATGTTCCTCAAAGACAATGAAAATAGAAGTATCCATCCAACACATTACCGGCGTGAAATCCCCAACAATGACAAAGTGGAGAGGCCATGGCTTATGTACTCAAAACCCCAGAATGCTGCATACTGTTTTTGTTGCAAACTCTTCCAGTCTAATATTCCAGCCACATTGGGTTCTACAGAAACAAAGGACTGGAAAAATCTGGCTAGAAATCTGGCATGCCATGAGAAGGCAGCAAATCACCAGAGAGCATTCAATAGGTGGAAAGAGCTTGCGATGAGATTAAGGTTAAAGGCCACCGTAGATGATCAGCATCAAGAGAAGATTGCATCAGAGTCTCTTTATTGGGAAAATTTTCTGAAAAGGCTCGTTACCATTGTGAGAATGCTTGCTACACAAAACCCAGCACTGTGTGGCACTTCAGATCAGCTGTATGTGCCAAACAATAGATACTTCCTTAAATTTGTGGAGTTTGATGATGTACTCCAGGAGCATCTAAGAAGAGTCACCACCCAAGAAATGTACACACACCACTACCTTGGAAAAACAATTCAAAATAAGATCATACAGTTACTTGCAACAAAAGTCAAACAGAAGATTGTGGCAGATCTGCAGTCAGCAGGATATTACTCTGTTGTTTTGGACTGCACACCTGACATCAGTCATACAAAACAAATGACTTTAATGGTCCATTTTGTAACAATGACAGAACCTAGTGAAAATGTCCCTGCAGTGGTGTCTGTCAGAGAGCATTTTCTAGAATTTATTGAGATTGATACTACAGGAGCTGGTATGACAAATGTGCTTCTTTAAAAGCTGGAAGATACAGGAATTGTGATAGCTGACATGAGAGGTCAGGGCTATGATAGTGGTGCCAACATGAGAGGAAAGAACAGAGGAGTGCAGACATGGATCCAAGAGTTAAACCCTCCAGCTTTTTTTGTCCCATGCAGTTCTCATTCATTGAACTTGGTGGTCACTGATGCAGCATCAGATTCTAGTGAGGCTGCTGAATTTTTTAATGAAATTCAAAGCATCTATGTATTTTTCTCTGCATCAACTCATCGATGGTAAATTTTGAAGCAACATCTGGGAGCATCCTCTCTGACACTTAAACCACTAAGTGCCACATGATGAGAAGGTCAAGTGGTGGTGATAAAGCCTATCAAACACCAAATTGGGAAGATAGATGATGCCATAGTTGTCATTATGAAGGATAATGCTATGACAGGAACTTTTTGTGGGAGAACAGTGGCAGAGGAAGATGGAATTACCAGAAAAATAAATAACTTCAAATTTGTGTGGCTTAGTATTGTGGCATGACACTCTTTGAAATAAATGTTGTGAGCAAGAGACTCCAAGGTGTTCACCTTGATATATCTGGAGCAAGGGAACAATGGACAAAGCAAAGTCAGATGAGGGATTTCAGAACATTCTGAAGAGTGCACAGAAATTGGCAGAGGAACTTCACACTGAAGCTATTTTCCCGCTCATTCAAGAATACAAGAGTCACAGAAGAAGACCTTTTGATTATGAGGCACAAGATAATCCCATAAGAGATCCCAAACAACAATTCAAAGTTGAATTATTTAACCAGGTGCTAGATTGTGCAATACAGTCAGTTGAACGTTTCATGCAGCTCAAGGAACACAGCAGTATATTTGAGATGTTGTATGATATTCCAAAACTCCTCACCATACCTGAAGAAGACCTACACCAGCAATGCAGGGCACTAGAGACAGTGGTGACACATGATGACATATACAACATGGATGTGAGTGATTTAAGTGAGGAACTGAAAACCCTTTCAAGATACATTTCAGCAGGATCAACTCCAAAGGCTGTTCTAGAATATGTGCACAAATAAGATGACCACCCTCTTTTCAAATGCTTTTGTTGCTCTGTGCATACTTCTAATACCTCCTGTAATGGTTGCCAGTTGAGAACGCAGCTTTTCCAAGCTGAAGTTAATAAAAACACATCTACGCTCCACAGTGACACAGGAGAGGCTGGTTGGCCTTGCAACCATCTCAATAGAGCATGAGCTGGCCCAGAATGTGGACCTTCAGGAAGCAGTTCAAATCTTTGCAACCAAGAAGGCACAGAAAGCGCCACTTTGATTATTCAGACAGACTAAAATGCCAGCGCAGACAAGAAAAGTTACATTCTATGCAGACAAGAAAAGTTACGTTTGCTGTTCAGGCATTTGAAAGTTAAGTGTTACTTAAAATTTTTGAACAAGGCATTTTAAGTTCTCCTTTATTGGGGTAGGTAGCAGACCAGTACCATGAGAGGAGTAGAACAGGAAGACGGCAGAATTGAGACCTTTCAAAGTTTTGGCCCAAGCAAGGGGGCATAAGGGTTTCATTAGAGCTCCCTGCCTCAGGTGCTAGAATGTTGTGGGCCAGCCCCAGATTAAACCTAAAGTGGGACTGCAGATATTCTTACATGAGCTGCACCTCCAACTGCTGAAGCAAGAGGCACACTCCCACTCCAACCCCTCCCTAGTGTCAGGTTTGATGGATGCTTCTTGTGGAGGGGGGACACTTCCCACCCATGACCTGTCTTCTTCCCTACTTCTGCAGCTCCTAGCCCTCACACCCACCTAGGGTGACCAGATGTCCCAATTTTATAGGGACAGTCCCGATTATTGGGTCTTTATCTTATTTAGACTCCTATTATGCCCCATCCCCGTCCAAATTTTTCACATTTGCTGTCTGGTCACCCTACACCCATCTGTAACCTCCTGCATGATGGCGCAGAAAAGGTGCAAAGAAAAAGGGACAAAGACCCCTTTCTCTCAGCTAAATTTTAAAAATTAAAAAAAAAATTAAAGCTGGAATTGAACTCCCATATCAGGGCCATCTAAATACTGCCACCCAGCCCTGATCCAACTTCTGGGGCTTTAGTCACTAGTAACCATTTTCTATTAGCAACTCAGACAGTGATTGCAGCAAAGAAGCTTCTATCATGGTAGTTCTGTGCTTGTAGCAGGGTAAGTGCTTAGTAAGGAACTACTGTGACTGTTGTCCCTTTCTGAAGTGTCATCTTTCTGGACATTACACTGCTGCTTAAACAGGAACACACCGGAATTTAATAAAATGACTATATAATTGCTTTCCAGCTGTAAATTTCTGTATACTTTGCTTTGTTTTTAGTGTTGATGTTGGTAAGCAGATAATGCAAATTGCTGGTTAGTTACCGTACTTCAAGGTAGTGAGAGGCAGCTGCTGGATAACCCTACTGCTGATCAGTATCTCTGGAGATTTCAGTGCAGTGTAATGGAGAGTGGTGATTAAAAAAGAGTATTTGTTGGCTGTTTTCTGTGAAAACATCTACCTCTGGTGCTCAAAGTTGGAATTACCACTGAAAAAAAGATGTCAGCTATTTATGACCATTCCAGAAAAAACCTAGGTACCTATTCCCCTTCTGATACAACACATCTTAAGGGTAGCTCTGCACATATCAGGAGAACATAAGCTTCGGGACATCAAGGTTTTGATCTGTGTATTCATAAATACAAATATAGCATGGTAGGTTGACTGTAGATAATAAATTTTGCTTGCTGACTCCTAGACCAGAACTAGGCACTTTATGAATAGTGCTCATATTACTCCCTGTCATTGGATCAGTTTCTTTCTTTGTGATCAGTATTACTTCTCTCTCTACCTCTAATATGGGGAGTCAAATGCCATTCTGAATTAGTAGAAATGACCTAATGATATGTAGAAGGAAACTAGTGATCCATGAAAGTAGGAGGAAGGGAAATGCAGGTAATCAAACAGTGTCAAGGGTTGTCCTGTAGAATATTACATGAAGCTTGAAAGATATGCACAGTGTAGTAAATAGGGGAACTTTAGCATGGAATTCATGCCTTGCTTCATGTTTAAAGAACGACTTTTACTTCCCAGAAGACTTTGAGAAAATGTTCTATTTACAGATAATTTTGTTGCTACACTGTCGCATATGCTGAGGGTTTTCTTCTCAAAATTTCCAAACCTGCGTGCCAAAGTTAGGCACCTAAAGCCATATTTAGGTACTTGAATAAAAGTGGTCTGGTTTTTACAGGTATTAATTTCTGTAATTTAAACAGGTATTGTAAGTCCTCAGCTTCTTTGAAAATCAGGTCATAAAGGCACCTAGCATGGGATTTTCAAAGGGGGCATATGATAGTTTGACACCCAACTCTCAACTGAAATGGGCACCTAATTCCCTTCATCCCCCTTTGAAAATTCCAGTCCTAATATTTAGGCGCTCAACTTTGAAACGTGCTCAAGATCTTTGTCCCTTAAGAATCCAACTGCTTCTGCTGCTATTTCTTGAAGAAAGCATAATTAGGGTGACCAGATGTCCTGATTTTATAGGGACAGTCCCAATATTTGGGACTTTGTCTTATATAAGCACCTGTTACCTTCCCCCACCCCCCACACACCCCTTTTCCCAATTTTTCACACTTGCTGTCTGGTCACCCTAAACATAATCTTCATCTGTGACAAAATTATTTGCACAGAAAGTAATTTGATTGTCACAACAAATGACTGATTTTCAAGTGAAGAACAGGTTGTAGGAATAGATTAGCTCGTACAACAAAAACATTGAGATTGATTTGCTTGTAGGCAGCTGGGCCCCAATAGCGAAAGTCTGTCTGGAGAATTGGTCACAGCAGTGCAAAGTAGTGACAAGATCAAGTCCGAAATTCCTGGTGCTGCTCAGAGAAAGGATCTGAGGCCTGGCCAGGGCAACCATTAAATGTATTGACTTAGCTTGCCACCCAGGAGCTTCTTTAACCCATATTTTACAGCTGTGTTGGCTGGAAGCTGTTAATGGCTTCCATCAATCAGAGACCTGGTTAAAGATGATGGGTGTGCTAGTAACCACCCTTCATTCAAGATAAACAGTTGGGCCCCTTTTATGTAATGATAGCTGATACAATAGAAGTCACCACCCAAGGCACTGGCCACATGGCAACTGTTTCACAGAGACAGATTGCAAATGCATGGACCTAGGGATTGTTTGGCAAACTGTGTGTGTGTAGGAAGCACACAGCCCATAGATAAAAACAATGAGTCCAGAGCCCATAGATAGTGAGAGAAGCATTTGTCAGTGTGGCCCTGAAAGAAGGCAGAGAGAGAGAGTGTGCTCCTTAAGGCACAGGGCTCACTAGAAAGGCAGGCTTGGAAATTGTAAGCAAGGAAACTTTCTGCTGTGTGTGTCTATTGTGTTCAAGATGTCAGGAGGGAATCCCACAGGGGCTGCGGAGGAATATTCCAGGTCCCCAGTGTCTGACTGCACACCAACCCATCTTTTGGGAAGGCAAGTGTTAACCCTTGGGCCAGACACCACACTTAGCAATAGGGTAATACTATATCTGAAGGGAGCAAGCCTACCAGAGTAATCACCAGTACCAGGGTAGTCACCCCACCTAATCTGAGTTACAGCAAACACCAGTCAATACTAGGGGCAGACCCCAATAATACAATGCACCAAGTATTCCATGCCTAGACAGATCAATGCTCTCTACCCTGAACTAACTTGTCAGCAGTCCACCTTCCACCCATAGATGCTAATTGCATGGGTGCTCAGGGGCTCAAGAATCCAGAGGAAAAAAATAGCAGGTGTTCAGCACTCACGGACCATGGCCCTGCCCCTACTCAACCTCTTGCCCCATAGCCCTGCCCATGCTGCACCTCTTCATGCCCCAGCTCTCCCCCAAGGCCCCCAGTGCTTGCTCCTTTCCAGCTCTCCCTCAGTCACTCACCCTTAAGGCAAGAGGGGCAGACAGGAGCAAGAGGCGGGTGGGCCTCAGGGAAAGAGGCTGAGTGGGAGCAGGGCTCAGGGCAGAGTGGACGTGGAGCACCCACCAGCAAAACCAAAAGTCAGTGCCTGTGGTGAGTTCTGAAGCCAGGGTGCTGTGAACTCAGGTGCTGTTCTTAGTTTTTTCTGCATGGATCAGAGCTGATTCAGGCTGCTGTGGGTGCTGAGTCCCCATGCCTGTCCTCAGCTGAGCTTCCTCCACTTCTCTAGCCTGCTGGGAAAAGCACTGGTCCAACTGAAAATCCTCCCACTTCCCAGCATCTGCGCCTCTGTTCAGGGTTCACATAGTGGGTCACAACCAATACCTTATCATTGTTTTGGAGTGATACTCCCACCTGCCAGTGGGGCTCAGTCCTCCCATGACCAATCAGGTTCTCTTCTGGAGTGATGCCTATCTGCTGTAATGGGAACCAGGTATTTCATAGACAATCACTTGCAGCCATCCCAGGTATTTGAAGCAATTCCCACCCCCATAATAGTAGTTGATATCATAGTGAGAAACCCAGGAAGTGCTGCCCTCTTCTTCACCTGGCAATTAGTTTGTGGGGAGGGAGAGAAAGCTGTGTACCACTCCCACAAGGGAAATAGGACTTTGTGTAATTTTGTAAATAAACAGGATTGCACCAAAGAAATACCTGACTTGTACCATCAATTTTCATGAGTTGTCAGGGAAACACTTTATCAAAATTTGAAAGGAAATCCATTGCCACTTTCAGCGAGGTTACCAGCTGTTGGATTGATCTCCTTTTTGGTAATAGTTATACCTATAGCAGAAAGCTTTTTCCTAGAGAGCTTCTGTAAGCAAGTGTATCTGATCTGTTGGGCAAGACAGAGTTCAGACTAGCACAGGTTATGAAATAGAACTGTATAAAAGTATGAAGTGATATTTTTCTCTCCAGTTTTCTCTTTTCTATATTTCTTTCATATGAGAACAAATCATTGAAATTATCTGGAGTCTAAGAATGAAAAGTTGAATTTTTAGTTAACTTTCTCAGGTATAGGCTACACTTAAAATTAGATTGACCTAGCTTCTTTGCTCAAGGCTGTGAAAAATGTCACACCCTGAGTGATGTGGTTAGGTTGTCCTAACCTGCAGAGTAGAAGTAGTTAGGTTAACAGAAGAATTATTCTGTTGACCTAGCTACTGCCTCCCAGAGAGGTGGATTAACTGTATCAATGGACAACCCCCTTTCATCAATGAAGAAAGTGTCTACTCTGCTGCGCTACCACAGCACAGCTGCACATGGTAGCTGTGCTGCTGTAGTATATACATACCCTCCGAGAGAAAAGGATTTCTGTATGACTCATAGGACTGTTTGGACTGAAGTATTGAGTAGTAGAGTTAAACTCCATTGTGGAGCACTGAATGTGAGAACTCTACAGCACAGAACTATAGAAATTAAAGGACTGGACTCCCCAGTAAGCCTGGACTTTCGCCTCTCTGAACAGAATAGAAGGGCAGTTATGGCTATAACTTCCCAAGTACTTTTAAAAAATCAGTTATAACAGTATTGTAATATTTTTAAAAGAACTCATTGGAATGGCCTGGTTTAACAGATTTCCTTTCATTTCTTTAGAGAGGGAATTGGGAATGGGATCTGATAAGATAAATAAGGCTGAGAATGCTAAGGGTCATTCATTTCTTCTCAGATATTTACAGGAAGCCGTACGCACATTCTAACTTATGCAAAGCACCATGAGAAGCCCAGGCTCAATCATAGTACTTGGCTTTTATACAATATTCTCCCTCTAGAGATCTCAACTTTTTCCAGAGACAGATAAGTATCATTATTACCATTTTACAGGTGCAGAAACTGACAAACAGAGGTGGAATGACTTGCTCAAAGCCACACAGCCTGTTGGTAGCACAGCCAAAAATAGGCCCAGGTCTTCTGACTCCAAGCCCACTGGACCATACTGCCTTGGTAGAAGTCAGTTCATAACATCTAAGAGTGATTTATGCAAGTTAAAGTATTTGTGATTTCTCCATAGCAAGGCTTTCCAATAGCAGGGACAAATATACTAGATCTGAGGTTTCCAGTTGTGATCTGTGGACAACTACCGGTGGGTTGTCTGTGGAGAGCTGGCTTATCACATGGTGCTGACTCCTCCCTCTTTTCAAATGCTAAATTGTATTAAAAGACAGCTAAGATTAAATACTTTTCAAATGTTACTTTTTCATGCCCTTGCTATAGTGGCCATAGGGATTGTGAACAGAAGGCGATCCACCAATCTTTATTAAAATGTGGTCCACACTATGAAAAAGGTTGGGAATGTCTGTGCAAGATAACTTTTAGTAACATGATTTCCAAATGTTGCATTTTTATTTCAATTTCCTTTGTGGTACAGTCTTGCACACAATATTAGTAAATATTAGAATTACAATTTCCTTTGTATCATTTTAAAGGATGTGTCTTCCTAGAGACTTGTTAACCAGTATCATGGATAATGTGATATCAGAGCCACTTTCTTCTGATTCTGAACAAGGAGCTTAATTAAATAAGGAAAACAGTGTTATTGTTAAAGCTTTTTTTCTCTTTCTGTTTCACTGTAGAGCTCATGCATAAAACCTTCCCCTGCCTGGTTTCCTGAAGCAGATTTAATGGAACAGTACACATATATTCATGCCCTAGCAGCGGTTCTCAAACTGTGGTCCACAGACCATCAGTGGTCTGCGAGCTCTATTCAGGCGGTCTGCAAATAATTCCCTCTAAGGTGTGCACCTGGGAGGTCGCACATGAGAGAATGAAGGGCCATCCACCTAATTAGTGGAGACACATGGCTCCACTAATTAGGTGCCTGGACCCTGGAGAAGACGCACATGTAAGGTGAGGTGGTGGCCTTGGGGGGAATAGAGGGCAGGTGGGAGGGAGCAATGGGGTGAGAAGAGGGGGTGGGAGTTTGGGACATGCAGGGCTGCGGTGGCCAGAGAAAGAGGTGACTTTCCCCAGCTTCAGGGCTGCAGCTGCTGGGGAGAAATGGCCCTCTTTCCTAGCCTCAGCTCTATGGCTACTGTAGCAGGGGAGAAAGAGAGAGACACCCACTTCCGAGCCCCAGCTTGAGAACTGCTGTAGCAGGGGAGGAATGGCACAGCCATCGCATTAGAAAGGTAAAACAGCTGATATTAAAATATGAGTTGTGTGCTTTTATTTGTAGAACCAAAAAAGTTAATTATTTTTATATAGCACTTTTAGCCAAAGCACTTTACAATAGTTAGCTAACAGTACAAAGAACATTTGGAAATTTTATTAAGTGGTCCGTCGAGACCCTCAGCAATTTTCAAGCAGTCCACGAAAAAAAAGTTTGAGAACCACTGCCCTAGAGATAATTGGTGCATTACTAGAAAAAACTGTTCTGATTGAATTAACTGGGCAAATGGAACGGCCTTTGAATAACAACCCCCAAAGCATAGAAAAATCATTGTCTTATTCCGAGACAAACCAGAGAGACTGTACCATAGGGGCACAATTTTGAATGTTCCTTTCAGTTTCAGGCTACATCACATGCTCGAGTCTTGAATAGACACTGCACTGAGATGGCTGCAAGTGGAGTCTGTGACAAAGCTTGATTAAATTTCTGCTAGTCTGAAATTACCATCTGTGTATCCAGTGTTGTTTCCAAGATAAATCTTTCAAACTTCTCATTCTTGATCTGCCAAGAAAATAATTTATTGGCCTTTTCACCCCATTCATATACAAGTGCACTTGAGTGTAGCAACTGCTTACAGACCTGATTCTCAGCCAATTTGTTACATTCCTCCCAGAAACCATTTATAAATTATCAAATATTAGAGAAGATTTTCTGGTAGGGCAAATAACTGAAGTGTTTCGCCCTTAGGAAAATGTCAGGAGTAACTGTTCCCTGGCTGTCTGCACTCCTTTTCCCATTCCATTACTCATCCAGCAATAGCCTCCTCACTGTTTCTCCTCAAAAGCACAATATAGTTGGTATGGAGTCATCTCTTTTGCAGCTATTGCTCTCTGAAAGAGCTATTCTATATTTCTGGGCCTCATTAATTCTCCATCTCTTTTCAAAGCTTTTCTCTAAACATAACTTTCTCCCTTGCCTATGCCTCTTAATTTCAATCTCTGGCAGCTTTCATGTTCCATTTTAACTTTAGGGGGTAGATCCTCTCCTACAATCTGGGCCCTTTGCATCCCTCAAATTGTGCAAAGGGGCTGAAAATTGTGCACAAGGGAGTCTCCAGTGAGAAGAGCTCTATGATATGCCACCCACTGGGACTTCATGGAACAAGGGATATTGAGTTCAGGGGTGGAAAATAAGTTGATGTACGTGGAAGACAATGCGCTCCAGTAATCCACAGAGGTGGAAAGCCCGTTAGCACTGTATCCAGTCAGTGTAGATAAGAGCAGTTCCTAAATTGTACTAGTCTGTGCTAGGTCTGGTGTAGAACTGACCCCAAGATAACAAAGGTGAAACTTACTTCCCTGAAGTCCCTTTCCTACAGCTACACCAATTATTCAAAATTATTCAGTGAATAATTTATCTAATTATTGCTGCGTAAGCTTCTTTACAAGCAGTTGACTCTGAGTTTTCTATAGTCAAACTGAAAGTTCTTTTGACTGGACTTACAGGTCACATGGTATGTTTCTGTTGCTTTCTTGAATGGGTATAACTCTTAAATGGAGTATTCTTGTGGCTCTGATCCCAGGATATTAGTGAGACAAGGTAGGTTAGGTAATATCTTTTATTGAACCAACTTATGCTGGTGAGAGAGACAAGCTTTCAAACTTACACAGAGCTCTTCTTCAGGTCATTCATATAATAAGGTTGCCAGTGTGAGTATTTCTCATTATTGTCATAAAAAAGAATTTAAAATTTATAATTTTCTAATGAGTCTATGAATATTCCTATCAGACAAAATTTGCAAATATTAGTGGAAAGTAAACACAGAGGTAGTGCAGATGAAACTTCAAGACTGTAATGCTGAGGGTTAATTGTTTTAGTGCAGCAGACTGAAAGTAACACCACTACTGGTGTTTGGCTAAATAAGGAACTCATCGAGAGATGTTTGTACATAAGGTTCAGAGAATGCAAAGGCCGAAGTCATAAGTGGAGAGTGATTTTGTTTCAGAAATTCAAGACTGATGCTTTCCTTCTAATGCTCCCCTAGATGTGTGATGCACTGGGCCTTATGGAGCCATGGTTGGGGAGCAACACAAAGAAGATAGGGAGATAAGCAACCATGCACCTGAAACCCTCATTGGCCATAATGGGTCTTCTTAAATTAGGATAAAAAGTGTTTTTAAAAAATGTTAGCTAACACATCTGTCAAGGTTTTCCCCACCACTTTGAACTTTAGCGTCCAAAAAGTGGGGACCTGCATGATTACTTTTAAGCTTAATTACCAGCTTAAATTTGGTACACTGCCACCAGCCAGAAGTCTGTGTCTGGCACACTTCTGTTCCCCTAAAACCTTCCCTGGGGAACCCAAGACCCAACCCCCTTGGGTCTTAAAACAAGGAGAAATTAACCATCTGTCTATCTGTTTATAACACCATTCCCCTATTTTTTCCCCCCCAGACTCTCCCCTCCCTTGGTTACCCTGAGAGGCTACACAGATCCAAACTCCTTGGATCTTAAAACAAAGAGGAATTAACCCTCCCCCTTCCTTTCCCCCCACCAATTCCTGGTGAGTTTAGACTCAAGCCCTTGGATTCTAAAACAAGGAAAAAATCAATCAGGTTCTTAAAAAGAAAGCTTTTAATTAAAGAAAGAAAAGGTAAAAATTATCTCTGTAAAATCAGGATGGAAAATGCTTTACAGGGTACTCAGATTCATATAGACTAGAGGGACTTCCCTCCCGCCCAGCCTGAGATTCAAAGTTACAGCAAACAGAGGTAAAAATACTTCCAGCAAAAGACACATTTACAAGTTAAGAAAACAAACATAAGACTAATCTGCCTTGCCTGCCTATACTTACAATTTTGAAACATGAAAGACTGATTCAGAAAGATTGGGAACATCTGGGTGTACGTCTAGTCCCTCTTAGCCCCAAGAGCAAACAATGAACAAAAAAACAACACAAAGACTTCCCTCCACCAAGATTTGAAAGTATCTTGTTCCCCCATTGATCCTCTGGTCAGGTGTCAGCCAGGTTTACTGAGCTTCTTAACCCTTTACAGGTAAAAGAGACATTAACTCTTAACCATCTGTTTATTACAACATCTAAACTAATACATTTTAAAACATTACTGTAAACAGGGCACATCTATACTATAATGTGTTAGTTGAGGTGAACCCTAGAGAGGAACCTTGGGTTTGCCTCAGGCAGATAATCTTGTCCACCTAAACATGTTATAATACAATTTGCCTTGTCTACCCTAGTATTTTAAGAAGCGTTAATTAAATGTGTTAACACATTTTTGGAAAAGCGCCTTTATCCGAATCTATACAGATTCTATTAATGGGTTCATAGATTTTAGAGCTAGAATGGACCATGATAATTTAGTCTGACCTCTTGTAGAACACAGGCCAGGGACCTTCCCCCAAAATAATACCTAGATCATATCTTTTTTTTTTTTTTAAATCTAGTCTTGATTTAAAAATTGTCAGTGACATAAAATCCGCCATGACCCCTGGTAAATTGTTTGAATGCTTAATTGCCCTCACTATTAAAAATGTACCCCTTATTTCCAGTCTGAATTTCTCTAGCTTCAACTTCCAGCCATTGAATTGTGTTATATCTTTCTCTGCTAGGTTAAAGAGCCGATTATTAAATATTTGTTCCCCATGTAGACACTTATAAGTTGTAACCAAGTCACTCCTTAACTTTCTCTTTGTTAAGCTAAATAAATTGAGCTCTTTGAGTCTATTACTATAAGACATTTTTTCTAATCCTTTAATCATTCTTGTGGCTTTCCTCTGAACCATCTCCAATTTATCATCCTTCTTGAATTGTGGACACCAGAATTGGACACAATATTCTAGCAGCAGTTGCACCACTGCCAAATATAGATGTAAAATAACCTCTCTATTCTGATTTGAGATTGCTCTGTTTATAAACCTCAGGACTGCATCAGCTGTTTTGGCCACAGCATTACACTGGGCGCTCATGTTCAGCTCATTATCCACCATGACACCCAAATCTTTTTCAGAGTCAGTGCTTCACAGGATAGTCCCCTATCCTGTAATTACGGTCTGCATTCTTTTTTCCTAGATGTATATGTGTACATTTAGCTGTATTAAAACATACGTTGTTTGCTTGCACTAAGCCTAGTTTAGCAAACCATTCAGATTGCTCTGAATCAATTTTGTTATGAATCAGATTGTTCTCTTCATTATTTACCACTCTCCCAATTTTTGTGACCTCTACAAACTTTATCAGTGACGATAAAAATGTTAAATAGTGTAGGCCCAAGAGTGAATCTCTATAGGGAGCCACTGGAAACACACCCACTCTGTGACAACTCCCTGTTTACAATTACATTGTGAGACTTGTCAGTTTTTAATCTATTTAACGTATGCCATGTTAACTTTATACCATTTTAATTTTTTAATCAAAATGTCTTGTGGTACCAAGTCGAACATCTTGCAGAAGTCTACGTATATTATGTCAACACTATTACCTTTATCAACCAAACTTGTAATCTCATCAAAGATATCAGATTAGTTTGACAGGATCTATTTTCCATAATCCCATGTTAATTTACATTAATTACATTACACTCCTTTAATTCTTTATTAATTGAGTCTCATATCAGCAGCACCATAATTTGCCCAGAATTGATGTCAAGCCTATAATTACCTGTCATCCCATTCACCCTTTTTAAAAATTGGCACAACATTAGCTTTCTTCCAGTCTTTCAAAACTTCCCCAGTGCTCCAAGACTTATTGAAAATCAATATTAAAGGTCCAGTGAGCTCCTCAGCCAGCTCTTTTAAAACTCTGGGATGCAAGTTATCTGGACCTGCTGATTTAAAAATGTCTAATTTTAGAAGCTTTTGTTTAACATCTTCTAGAGATAATAGTGGAATGGAAAGAGTGTTATCATATGATGAAACTATATCATCTGTTCTTTCTCCAAATAGAGAGCAGAAATATTTATTAAACACTTCTGCCTTTTCTGTATTATTGATAATTCTACCATTTCCATATAGTAATGCACCAATACTACTATCATGATTCTTTTTTTGTATGTTTTTCTAGATTAGGACAAGAAATAGAGGTTAAATTGGAGATAGCTAACTCATATTAGCTAAACCAGGCCTTGATATAACCACAACCATTTCCTGTACTATAGACACAGGTTAATACATTTTATTTCAATGTAGCTGGTTGAGGTCAACCTTCAAGGGAAAGCTAAGGATCTTAGGGCTGACTTTAACCAGCACAATCAAGGTGAAAAGTGGTAACCTGCCTCAACAATAGGGAAAAAGTCATGAGTAGTTAACATATGTTAGCCCTAAGCCTCAACTTCTAGACAAAAGCCTTGGACATAACAAGATAGTTTGCTGTTATATCAAAGTATTTCTTTTTTCCTTTTTAGTGGTCTTTTTATGTAAATGAATTAGGCTATGCTTTATTGATTCAAGGAAATCTTGTACAAAATTTTCATCCCAGTAACAGTTCCACAAGAGACTATTCATATTCCAGTGGCACTGCATGATAAATAAAGAAAGCCAGTTATGAATTTGTGTTACTATCTCATGCTTAATGTTCATCCCTTTTGTACTTTGTCATTTGCTTGAGGATAAAGTATACTAGACCTCATACAGCAGGTTTGAAAGTTGATTCAAACATTTTAAAACCATTATACAATACCTGAGCCATTATCTATGACAACTGTTGCTGGGATTATGTTGATATGGTGCTTGATATGATTTTCAGTACCTGGAAAGATGAAATAATAACACTGCTCTACAGCCAAAATGCTTCTGAAATAAATGTAGAAGAACTTTACTAATTCTGGGTCACTGAGAACGAAAATGATGCTTAAAATTGTTGATTGGCTCTAGTTTTCAAGATATGCTATTGGGTCAGTATATACAACCCTTGACTTGGGAATGGCGGAGGATAAGTGAGTTATAAAGGGAAGGAATCTCAATTTAAACCAGAAATGACTAAAATACATCTTTGACTGGATCTATGAATAAATCTATGACTGGGTTTGGACAGTACTTGCTTTTGAGGCAAAACAATGAATGATGCAATCTGAAGCTGGTATTGCGTCATACATGATATGAATTGCATCATGTTATTCCTAGAAGTCATGGATGATGCAATCATAACAAAGCTTACATCACTCTGCTGAACAAATTGCCCTATATCAGCTCTAGAAATCATACAGTGTCCTGCTCTCTTATTTGTCAGTGTTTGATTTTGCAAAGGGACACATTTCTGTTTAGCCAAAGTGAGCAGAGATGCCTCGTACTTGTGTGAAGAGTGCAGATAACTTCTGCTATGTTTGTGGTGAAGTGACTTTTGCATCACAAAAGTGCAGTATAAGCACTATGGTTAAGAAAGCCTATCACCTTTCTTTTGGCTGCAAAATTGGAGATCGGGACAAGAGGTGGGCCCCACACGGATGCTGAAACACTTGTGCAAGAAATCTTCGCCAGTGGTTGAACAGGAAAAGGAAATCTATGCCTTTTGCAGTGCCAATGAGAGAGCCAACAGATCGTACCAGCAATTGTTATTTCTGCATGGTGCCTCCAGTTGGGAAAGGTGTGTCAAAGAAGAAAAAGTGGACTGTGCATTATCCAAACATTCCATCAGCTATACGCCCAGTACCCCACGGAGAAGGACTGCCGGTTCCTGATGCACCAGAATCAGTCTCACTTGAGTCAGACGAGGAAGAGGAAGAGGATGAAACTTCTGGTCCTGAACCATCAATGTCACAAGACCTACATTTTCTCCCATCCTCCTCCTCTGAACCACACCTCATAACACAAGGTGAACTGAATGACCTTGTCAGGGATTTGGAACTCCCCAAGAGTAAGGCAGAGCGGTTGGGCTCCAGACTACAGCAGTGGAATTTCCTGGCAGGCTATCAGAGCAAATGGAGCCCATCAATGCTTGCAGACTATTGCTGGACAGTGACAAGAGATGCTCCATTTAATGAATACAAGAGACAAGCCAAGAAGCGCCGAGTAGACACTGAATAGGACTAAACTATGTACATAATAGTTTTTTGCCTTTTGTTTCATAATAAATTTTATTTATATAACCCTTTTGCTGATTTTTAAAGTGTTACATAAACAGGACAGGTGAAATATTATCATGTAAAGCAACCATAAACACATGAAAAGACCTAGGTTTACAATTTATGATTAAAACTCTACTATCTACACAATATACATAGACATAAAATGTAAAAACTTAAATATCTTAGAAACAGTAGCCAATCAGTTGTTTTAATTGTCATATTTGAATTCAGCACATCAAAATACATAACAAATATCACATTTTATCTCCGAAGCAGACGACTTCTCAAAAACTGTAGACCAGTGTAATCAATAATGAACACGTAGTCCTTCCTATTGCAGGGAAATGAATCGGAGCCCAGCAGATATGCAGGCTTTATTCCAAATACCATTAGCACCCTGCAAGTGCTGCGTAGTAAATAATACCATTAGCTCTTTTGGTTTCAATAATATTTAAAACCCACACTTAATACTTGTTTAATATTTTAGTATTGAGCCAGTAAATAGTTTTATGAGTTTATCCTTTACATTTCTCCATTCCTTGACATTTCTATTTAGCATTTTCTAGGTCTTTGTTTCATGTAGACATGGGCATTATCATTCTGTTCATTTTCAGGAATACTTGTTTTACATGTTCTAGTTTATTCTTGAACAGAAGCATTACTTCTGTGAACCACTAAGCAATGTGTAATTTGAAGATCACTGTAATTATGGGTCTTAATTATTTTCTGTTTCCTGTTTTTCCCATCTTTGTTAATTTTTTTCTTTTTGACTGTTTTTCCATTCTGTTTTTTTAATCTCTCCTTCCTATTCCCCACTTAGCCAAAGACACAATGCTGCATGAGGTGGAAGTATGGGGGTGGTGCCATAAGATCAGATATGTATGCTTTTGTGGCTTAGCTGAGTGCCATGGAAGCAAAGCAGAGAAGCTTTGGCCTGTAGGTTGTAGCACTGTACCTGTGAGCTGCACCTGTGTATTGCTTCCTATTTAAGCAGGGATGGAAAGTAGGTGGTGGTCAAAGAGCAATGCACTACTTTACCCACAATCACAAATGTACATTTCATTAGGGAGAGGCTGATTGAGGGTCATGTAACTTTCACCAGTTCACTATTGTTCTCATCTGCCCAGCAATTCCGCTGGACTAATCTGGGGCTCCCACAACTGAGCCCATACTCCAGATTAGGAAACACTGCTTTAGACAAAATCCAGTGTGTAGGACAACAGTTCTCAAATCAGACTTGCACATTAACAGACTGTACATCCTATTTTTTAATCATCACAGAATTAAAATCTTTAACACTCAGGCCTTCATGTCGTATAGTTGCCCACCCTTCCTCACTGAAATGTAGATGAAAGAAAGAATTAAAAACGCAACGGATTGGATCCTTAAATACCTGTAAGTGATCTTCAGTAGTAGGATGGGTCAATCAGAAATGATCAGCAGTGCAGAATTTAATAACTTAAATGTCCTCTGTTGAACAGGACTTAGTTCCTTTAATTTTTTAAATAAATTTATGCTAACACTAGCATCATCTATGATTGAAGATAACCGCAGAACATTTTTTCCATAATTTCTCATTACAACAAAAATATATTCATAATCTGATCCACAAGAGGGCACCAGACAAGGATGCTCAAAGTAGCTCAGTTAGAAATACAAAATGCACATGAATTAATTTGTCAAAACATGTAAAAAATACCCTGCTGTAGATTGCACAAAGTTATTTTAGCTTTATTAGATAACAAGACATTAACATCTGAATTTTATTTATTACAAATTATAGCTCTTAAATGCTGTTAACAAGCCCCCATTCCACAGAATAGAGGGAGATACAGTATAATTAAAATTCATTTTAGGGTGCAATGTTCCTTACATAGTTGTTTACAGGCTATGCATACAAAGATTAGGAAACTGTGTAAGTTACAATATAGCATACAAGTAGCAGCTGTGGCGACAGTAAAACAGAAATGAAATTTCCATGGGATAAAATGGTTTATTTCAGGGAAAAACTTGAGTGTGTGGGAAACTCAGAGGCAGCAGATCTGATTCTTTACTGCCTTCAGCCTTGTCTAATTATTCCTTGTCCAGTCACTGTGTAGTGAGTGGGAAGTGTGTATAAAATGCTATCAACAATTAATATAAGTAGAGAATTCTGATTGGATGTTATTTTGTATTTGGTAATATAACTAATTATAAATTTTTGCATTCATTTTGCAAAGTGCAGATTACCAAGGTGCATCATCATCAGTGAAGAGAGAGCCAGAAAAATTAAGATACATTGTCTATGGTCAATCACTGGCACTTCTGTGCCATATTCCAGTCTAAACCTTGATAGAGAGAAGTAACTGTAGTAACTCAGTCTCCTAACATGACTGTTTTAAAAGTATTTTTACAGATGTTTCACAAAGTTTCCTATCCTTGCTTTCAAGGCCCTTCCCAGTTCCGCTTCTCTGAACTTATCTGCTCGTGTTTCTTTTTGCGTCACACTCAAATGCTCTCTGACAATGATGCTAGCCTTGACAACGTCTGCTTTTTCCACATCCACGTATGTCTGTTTTCTTCCACACTGACTAATAATATGCAAGGCAATTGCCCTCTTCTTCCAATCCTTTCTCAAGACCTGCTTCTTCCATGTCTCCTACAATAAATAATAAAATGATGGGTAATTTGGTATAGTTGAGAGATTTCTTATTAATGACTAAAATAAACGCACACAGTTTAAGTATTTAAAAATATTGGAAGGGATATAAACCCTCAGACATCGGGGTATAAGCCAATCTCTGAAGGAGCTAGAAATGTCCTTCCCTAAAGGTACAAGGTGGATTAGGTAATAGCTTTCATTGGACCAACTTCTGTTTGTGAAAGAAGCTTTTGAGCTACACAGAGTTATTTTTCACGTAGCTTATTCCATAATTGCCCACAGTACTGGGTTTATGATGGCACTAATGGTGCCATACCCACACTCAGATGGGCCCCTGATGCCTGGACTGTAGCTTGGCCCTGCCCCCTGCTCTGCCATGAGGCTTCACCTGGCCTCTTCCCCCTGAAGTCCCACCTGCTGCTTGCTTCTCTCTGCCCCCTCCCCCCTGCTCGCTCCTCTCCCCTCCATGCAAGTGGCGAGTGGGGTCTTGGGGGGAAGAGGCCAGGCAGTGGCGGGGCCTCAGGGTGGATCACAGGTGGGGCCTTGGGAGGAAGAGGCCAAGCAGGGGCAGGATCTCTGGGTATAGCAGGTATGGGCCTCGGGGCGGAGTGAGGGCCAGGGCCGGGGCCATGGTCTGGATACTGGGGGCCCACAAAAGATTAATCTGGTCCTCATTACCCACTTCAGCATTTCTTCCCAGGGTGGCAGGTTTGTATAATTTTTGGTGGTGCCCAGAACAGGTCCAAGTCCCGCCTCCCTTTTCTCTACCTGTCTAAGGCTCTGGGAGGGAGTTTGGGTGGGGGGGTGCAGGCTCTGGGCTAGGGCAGTGGGTTGGGGTGCAGGAGAGGGTGTGGGCTCTGGGAGTGAGTTTGGTGCAGGCTCTGGGTTGTGGCAAGAGGTTGGGGTGCAGAACAAGGGTGCAGCGCTTACCTTGAGTGGCTCCCGAAAGCGACCCACACAGCTCTCTGGCAGTGGCTTCTAGGTGAGGGGACGGGGAATCTTCGTGCGCTGCTGCCTGCAGCCACCACCCCAGCAGCTCCCATTGGCACTGTGGAGTTGGCACTTGGGGTGGGGGCAGCATGCGGAGACACCCTCACACACACCCTGCCCTGGGGCTGCAGGGACAGGCCGGGACTCCAGGAGTGGTGCGGAGCGAGGCTGGGCAGGAACCCACCTTAGCTCTCGTGCACTGCGGGTGGTGGTGGTGGCCCCTGGGAACACTCTGGGGGAGGCACATGGAGGCAGCAGGCGGGGCCGGGAGAGAGACCTAGCCCTGAACATTGGTGGAGTCAGGCTACCAGTCTCTGAATATTCCTGGAGCATGGGCACCATGGGCCCATATAGCTTGCCACCCTGGTTTCTTCCTCCTCCCTTTGAAAATATCTATTACTGGTCACTGGCAGAAACAAGATATTGGATTACAAGAACCACTGGTCTGAGCTGATCTGGGAATTCCTATCCTACTACATTTGTCATGCCCTTTACACAGTAGTCAAAGATAAACATCAGGGTCCCAGAGACTTGTGTGGGAGCACTGGATTCATAGAAGGAGGCAGGTGCACTTGTTTTTTTCATGCTAAGATTACTGCATAAGGTAGAAGGCTGAATGCATTAGCTGATAATAGTTTTCTTAGGTTACAATCCTGCAGTGGACTATACACGGAGTCTTGGCCTTCACTGAGACTGCACTGAATGTCAGTCAATGTTTACACTATAAAGTTTGGTCAATGCAAATTACATCAGCATACAGCCACCAAAGTCAGCATATTGTGTGCATGAAGACTTGACTGTTTGAGTCAGGGCTGTGTGTACTCACTGGGAGTGCTTGTGTCAATGCAAAGTGCAGTGCACCACAAGTAGGTATCTAGGTGCCACCCCTCACCGTTAGACACAATGCCTTTGGGGAAATGTCCGTAATGCCCCTTTGCCATATACATTGGCCAAACTGGACAGTCTCTACACAAAAGAATAAATGGACACAAATCTGACACCAGGAATTATAACATTCAAAAACCAGTAGGAGAACACTTCAATCCCCTGGGTCACTCAATAACAGACCTAAATGTGACAATTCTTCAACAAAAAAAATTCAAAACCAGACTCCAATGTGAAATTGCAAACTGGAATTAATTTGCAAACTTGACACCATCAAATTAGGCCTGAATAAAGACGGGGAGTGATTGGGTCATTACAAAACCTAAACCTAATTTCCCCTATACTAATTTCCCCTACTGTTACTCATATCTTCTTGTCAGCTGTTTGAAATGGGCCATCCTCATTACAAAAGTGATTTTTCCTGCCTTGGTATCGTATTGTTAATTGAATTGTCTCATTAGACTGACCTCTCACTTGGTAAGGCAACTCCCATCCTTTCATGTGCTGTGTATTTATACCTGCTACTGTATTTTCCACTCCATGCATCTGATGAAGAGGGTTCTAGCCCACCAAAGCGTATGCTTAAATAAATGTTAGTCTATAAGGGTATGTCTACACTACGGGATTATTCCAATTTTACATAAACCGGTTTTGTAAAACAGATTGTATAAAGTCAAGTGCACACAGCCACACTAAGCACATTAATTTGATGGTGTACGACCATGGTCCGAGGCTAGCGTCGATTTCTGGAGCATTGCACTGTGGGTAGCTATCCCGTAGCTATCCCATAGTTCCCGCAGTCTCCCCCCCCTTGGAATTCTGGGTTGAGATCCCAGTGCCTGATGGGGCAAAAATCATTGTCGCGGGTGGTTCTGGGTACAGCCTCACCCCTCCCTCCGTGAAAGCGTAGACAACCGTTTCACGCCTTTTTGCCTGGGTGAACTGTGCAAACGCCATAGCACTGCAAGCATGGACCCTGCTCAGATCAATACCGCAATCGTGGATGTCGTAAACACCTCGCGCATTCTCGTGCAGTCTATGCTGAACCGGGACCTGCAAAGCCAGGCGAGGAGGAGGAGGCGGCGGCTATGGCAGCGCAGCGACGAGAGTTATGAGGACATGGACACAGAATTATCTCAAACTGCGGACCCCTGCGCTTTGGAGATCCTGCTGGTAATGGGGCAGGTTCTAGCCATTGAACGCCAATTTTGGGCCCGGGAAACAAGCACAGACTCGTGGGACCGCATAGTTTTGCAGGTGTGGGACGATTCGCAGTGGCTGCGAAAATTTCGCATGCATAAGGGCACTTTCATGGAACTTTGTGACTTGCTTTCCCCTGCCCTGAAACGCCATAATACCAAGATGAAAGCAGCCCTCACAGTGGAGAAGTGAGTGGCAATAGCCCTCTGGAAGCTTGCAACGCCAGACAGCTACCGGTCAGTCGGGAATCAATTTGGAGTGGGAAAATCTACTGTGGGGGCTGCTGTGATGCAAGTAGCCAAAGCAATCATTAAGCTGCTGCTGTGAAAGGTTGTGATGCTGGGAAATGTGCAGGTCATAGTGGATGGCTTTACTGCAATGGGATTCCCTAACTGTGGTGGGGCGATAGGGATATGGGTTCCATCTATCTTGGCACCGGAGCACCAGGGCACCCAGTACATAAACTGCAAGGGGTACTTTTCAATGGTGCTGCAAGCACTGGTGGATCACAAGGGACGTTTCACCAACATCCACGTGGGATGGCCAGGAAGGGTTCATGACGCTCGCGTCTTCAGAAGCACTGCTCTGTTTAAACTGCTGCAGCAAGAGAATTACTTCCCAGACCAGAAAATAACAGTTGGGGATGCTGAAATGCCTGTAATTATCCTGGGTGACCCAGCCTACCCCTTGATGCCATGGCTCATGAAGCCAAACACAGGCAGCCTGGACAGTGGTCAGGAGTTGTTCAACTACAGGCTGAGCAAGTGCAGGATGGTGCATTTGGCCGTTTAAAGGCGCGCTGGCGCACATTACTGACTCACTCAGACCTCAGCCAAACCAATGTCCCCTTTGTTATTGCTGCTTGCTGTGTGCTCTACAATCTTTGTGAGAGTAAGGGGGAGACCTTTATGGCGGTGTGAGAGGCTGAGGCAAATCACCTGGCCACTGATTACGTGCAGCCAGACACCAGGGCAATTAGAAGAGCACACCACGAAGCGGTGCGCATCAGAGAAGCTTTGAAAACGAGTTTCATCACGGGCCATGGTACGGTGTGACTGTTGTGTTTGTTTCCCCTTGATGAACCCCCCCTTGATCGACTCATTCTCTGTAAGCAACCCACCCTCCCCCTTCGATAACAGCTTGCTTAAGGAAATAAAGTCACTATCATTTAAAAATCATGTATTCATTATTAAAAAGTAATTATAAAAAGAGGCAGAGAACTGACAAGGTATCCCAGGTGTGGTTTGGTAGGAGGATAAGAGGGAAGAAAAAGGCCATTAAACACATTTCAATGTAATGACAGCCTTTTGGTTGGACTGTCCACGGGGGTGGAGTGGGCGGGTGCACGAAGTCTTCCCCCACGCATTCTTACACATCTGAGTGAGGAAGATATGAAACATGGTGAGTGGTGAGGGTGGTTACACAGGGGCTGCAGCGGCACTCTGTGACCCTGCTGCTCTTCCTGAAGATCCACCAGACGTCGGAGGATATCAGTTTGATCACGCAGCAGCTCCAGCATTGCATCCCGCCACCGCTGATCTTCCTGCCTACACCTCTGATCTTCCTGCCGCCACCTCTCATCTCGAGCGTCTCTCCTACCCTCACATTCATCCCTCCTATCCTCACGTTCACTGGCATCTTTCCTGTACTTTGCTACCACGTCCTTCCACTCATTCAGATGAGCTCTTTCATTGCAGGTTACTTCCTCACATTCATCCCTCCTATCCTCACGTTCACTGGCATCTTTCCTGTACTTTGCTACCACGTCCTTCCACTCATTCAGATGAGCTCTTTCATTGCAGGTTACTTCCATGATTTCTGAGAACATTTCGTCTCGCGTCTTCTTTTTCCTCCGCCTTATCTGAGATAGCCTTCGGGATGGAGTAGGGAGGCTTGAAAAATGTGCAGCTGCATGAGGGAGGGAAAAAAGGGAGAGAAGTATTTAAAAAGATACATTTTACAGAACAATGGTTATACTCTTTCACAGTGAACAACACTATTCACCTAACATAGCACATGTGATTTCACTACAAGGTCGCATTTTGCATCTTAATATTGAGTGCCTGCGACTCTGGTGTTACAGATCTCACAGACGCAGGTCCGGGTATCAGAATTCAGCTTGCATGCTGCCATGGTAAGCCACTGTCTTTCAGCTTCTCCAGCCTTCAGATACACAGTGCCCTCTGATACTTCTTTCCTGTTAACATGCAGCAGCAGAAGCCAACCCCCTCCACATCCAATTCTCTAGGATGATTGCTTTACTCCTCCCCCCACTGCATGGCTGGTATCATGGAAGATCACTGCTAATCACCCCCCTTTCTCCCCCCACCGCGTGGCTGGTAGCTGGGAAAATTCCTGCTAGCCAAACACAAAAAAGCTCAGCGCTATCCTTCCTCCCCTCCCCCCGCTTGGCTACGTGCAAGGAAGGATTTCTTTTAAGCAACAGCCCAGTAGGAAAATGGCCATCTCTGTCCCCTTAATTAAATTCCTGAATTTCAACCAGGTTACCATGAACGATATCACTCTGCTGAGGATAACAGAGCGAGATACAGAACGGATTCTTGAATGCCAGCAATCACCGGGACCATACGCAGCTATTCTTTGTCATGCAATGATACCCGATTACTTGCTACATGCATGGCGTGGTAAAGTGTCCTACCATGGTGGACGGAACAAGGCTGCCTTGCCCAGAAACCTTCTGCAAAGGCTTTTGGAGTACCTCCAGGAGCGCTTCATGGAGATGTCCCTGAAGGATTTCCGCTCCATCCCCAGACATGTTAACAAACTTTTCCAGTAACTTTACTGGCTGCGAATGCATCCCAAGCCCTCATGGCAAATCAATCATTAAAAAATGCTTGCTTTTAAACCATGTTTTATATTTACAAAGATACACTCACCAGAGGTCGCTTCCATGGCTTCACTGTCTGGGCTAGTGGCTTGGGAGGGCTGGGAGGATAATTCCGTCTGGGTCACAAAAAGCTCCTGGCTGTTGGGGCTAACGGAGTGCTGTGTGCTCGCTGCAAGGTCGTCCTCCTCTTCCTCCTCCTCCTCCTCATCTTTCCCCTCCGCAGAATCCTCAACCATGGTTGAGATTACAACCCCCACCTCAGAATCCACAGACAGGGTTGGGGTAGTGGTGGTTCAGCCCCCTAAAATTGCATGCAGCTCAATGTAGAAGCGGCATGTTTTCGGCCCTGACCTGGACTTTACGTTTACTGCTTTGGTTTTCTGGTAGGCATGTCTGAGCTCCTTAACTTTCACTCTGCACTGCACTGAGTCCCTGGTGTGGCCTTTTTCCATCATAGCCTTGGAAATTTTTTCAAATATTTTTTCATTTCGTCTTTTGGAACGGAGTACTGTTAGCACTGAATCCTCTCCCCATATAGCGATCAGATCCAGTACCTCCCATGCGGTCCATGCTGGAGCTCTTTTTCGATTCTCAGGAGAATGCATTGCTACCTGTGCTGATGAGCTCTGTGTGGTCACCTGTGCTGATCAGAGCTCCACGCTGGCCAAACAGGAAATGAAATTCAAAAGTTTGCGGGGCTTTTCCTATATCCATGGCCAGTGCATCCGAGTTCAGATTGCTGTCCAGAGCGGTCACAGTGGTGCACTGTGGGATACCGCCTGGAGGGCAATACCATTGATTTGCGGCCACACTAACCCTAATCCGATATAGTAATACCGATTTTAGTGCTACTCCTCTCATTGAGGAGGAGTACAGAAACCGATTTAAAGAGCCCTTTATATCGATATAAAGGGCCTCGTAGTATGGATGGGTGTGGCATTAAATCGGTTTAATGCTGCTAAAATCGGTTTAAACGCATAGTGTAGACCAGGCCTAAGGTGCCACACGGACTCCTTGGTTTTGCTGATACAGACTAACACGGCTACCATTCTGAGGTTGCTGAGGGATATTGTGAAAAACAATTCAAGGTTGGTGCTCCCAGAGCAGCTGCAGATGGCTGAGTACCCCTGGGGCTGAGAAATGAACATGGACTGGAAGGATCACATTCTAATGCAGGGTTGGGACGAGCAGTGGCTGCAGAACTTTCGGATGCAATCATGCAAAAGGCCACTAACTGTGCCAAACTTGCACCAGCTTTCCAGCACAAAGGACACCAGAATGAGAGAGGCACTGGAGGAGCAAGCAGCCATCAGTCTAGAAATCTAGAATGCATGAATGCACAGCTCACTCACTGCAAGACTAGGGCTTTGGTAGTAGGCTGGTTCATTTGTAATAGAGGCTTCCAGGATGCAATGAATGAGATGAAATTGCACGGACCGTGGGTTTTTACTATGAAATCGTTGTTCATACGGGGCTCACTGGCGGATCAGGGCCTAACTGAAATGCTGAAGGTAACCAAATAGCACACAGGAGGAATGCAGATTCTGGGAACACCCTGGGCTAGTACTGGCACCCACGTGAAGAGTTCTGCTTTAAATATATTATTTTTGATCTGACGGGGTCCCTTGAAAGTAGCTACAAGCACACGGCAAACGTGCAGATGGGGGCAGTAATCCCCGGAGCCTCAATCCGTACAGTAGCCTGGGGAGACGATGGGGATGGTGCGGCTGGCCAAAAATAATACATTTAAGCATAAATCTTCACTTAGGTGCCAGTACTGTTCCCTTCCGCCCCCGGCCGGACATTGCCTCAGCAAGGAGACTCCTCCTTCGTCCCCCATCATGGAGACTCCGATTCTCCCTCCGGGGGAGAGGGAGGAGGGTGACGGAATCACAGCACCCGCTCACACGCCGCCGGGTCACGCTAACAGCTTGGGCGGAGCCTCACGCGTCCCCTCTCTTCTCTTCCGGGCCGACGGCAAATCGGTTGCCATAGTAACGTTAAAACAGACTGGGAAAGTTCCGCTTCTGCAGCTCCGCCCCATCATGTGACACTCCAGCCCCAGCCGCTGCCGTTAGCTTCCGGGAAGAGTCCGGTCCGGTGTGCGCGAGCGCGTAAGTTCCATTCGGCAACAGGGCAACCGGCAGGTGAACAGCTGCAGCAACAGCATCATGTCCGCGAGCAGCCTTGGCTACAATGAGCAGAGCGGGGAGGTGGCGACGGAACAGGGGCAGGAGGCGAAGCCCACCACAGCCCCCTCCGTCCCTGCGGCCTTCGGGCTCTTCAGCAGCGACACCAAGAAGTAAGGGAGGAGGGGAGTGCGGGAGTCCGGCATTGGGGCGGAGTGGGCAGGGCAGACAGTGCAGGTGTGGGGGATACACACTGACCGTTACCGCGCTCCTGTGCCCAGCTGCATATGTTGAATGAGACTCCGCTGGTTGATCGCCACAGACCCGCTTACTTACTGCACAGCTTCTAAAAACAACTTCCTTGGAGAGCTGTTTGCCTGAGCTAACAGCCTCAGGAGAACAAAACGATGCAAAATCAATGTACCGTGGTGGAAGTAGTGTTTTTAGAACCAGTCGGTACCTGGTGGTACAGGCATTTCCATGCAAGTTGTGTGTGTGACAGGTACTATTCAAAGGGGCTCTTGTAGCAAATCGGTGACTACCATTTTTCTGATTGCGGTATAAAACATTTAGTTACTGCCTGTTTAAACCGTTGGTGTCTTTTGTTAATAGATAACAGAACAAAAATACACTTTAAAATTATTTTAGTTTTAAACTGTTTCAGGTTGTAGTTCATCAGCAATTTTGATGCTTAAAACCTACTGAAAGATCAGTTTCTTTTTACAGGTAAATAAGCTCTCTAAAAGGTGCCAGTATTCTTATGGGACACTTGTAGCTATGATGTTTGAACTAGACCCCTACATAGGTTGGTGTTAAACATAATGTGAAAGATGTTGTTTAGTTTTGCAAGTGGTCTCAGGACAAAACTGAGGAAATAGAATATCCTTGGATTTAGCATGGAGACTGTGTGTAAGCATACTGGCACAGAGTGTCTGCATCCTCTTAAACAAACAAATCTGAAAGACAAGAAACACATCTAGTATTAAATAGCGGAGTTCGAGAAAGACAAGGTGGGCCAGGTAATATTGTTTATTGAGTCAAACTCTGTTGTACTCCTGAGGGAGTTCTGTGCACAATATTATGGAATTCTGCAAATTTTATTTGTCAGTAAATAAATGTGGAGGTCCAGCATGACAATGGATAGCACAGATGACTGGCGGCATGCATAGGGACCAACTTCCCCTCTTTCCCCTGGGTGCAACCTCCCCTCTGGCCCTGGCCCCGGCCCCACCCCCACTCCACCCCTTCCATGAGGCCCCATCCCATTCTATACACTTACCCAAAGTCTCCGCCCCCATTCTGCCCCTTTCCAAATCATTTCCCAAATCCCCACCCCGCCCCCTCTCCTGAGTGTGTTCCTGCTCTTCGGCCCCGCCCCCCGGAAGCTTGCTAATGCTGCCAAACACTTGTTTGGCAGTGGCCGGGCGGGAAGTGGTGGGAGGTAGGCGGAGGAGTGGTGACGCGATGCACTGAGGGCTGGAGGAGGGGGTGGGGTGGAGGAGAAGGGGAGCTTGGCTTACAGTGGGTGCAGAGCACCCACTAATTTTTCCCTGTGGGTTCTCTAGTCCTGGAGCACCCACGGAGTCGGCAATATGGCTGCATGGAGGTGGGAGATCATCCTGCAACCCCCCCAGGACACAGACTCAATGGTGAGGCTGCACCTCACCCTAACACTGTGCAAGGGTCAGGTATGCCCCTGAGGTCCATGTCCTGGGTGATCTCCCACCCCTGTGCAGCCAGTGGCCAGTGCTCTCCACTGCCACCCTGGAACCTTCACATTTATTTATTCACAAATAAAACTTGCAGGATTTTAAAATATTGTGCGTACAATTTTTAATCTTTTGGTGCTGAATTCCCTCGGGAGTAGTAGGTAAAGCAACTCACCAGGGTTAGCAGCCCCGCACCAGGTGCACCAAGTGTGGTCAGGCAGGCTCAGCCTGGCAGGATACAAGTGTGAAGGGGGTTGGTGTGGGGTGAGTGGGTTCTGTGCGGGGCAGTCTGGGTGCTGGCAGCTCAGTGGGGGGTCGATGCAGGGGGGATTTGCAGGGGCTAGTTGCAGGAGGCTTCTAGGCAATGGGATTCTGCAGGGGGTCCAAGGGAAGGTGGTTGTGGCTCAGTGGAGGAGTCTGGGTGCTGGGAGTTGGGATTGGAGATGTGGGGATCCGGGTGCAGCTGGTTGGGGCTCAGTGGTGTAGTGGTCCAGATGCAGGGGGCTCATGGGATGGTCTAGGTGCATAGGGGGTGGGGCTCATCTGCATGGGGATTCAAGTGCAAGGGGCTCAGCGGGGGCTAGTCTGGGTGCAGGGGTGGGGGTCCGGATGCAGAGGGGAGATGCTTGGTGGGGGTCCAGATGCAGAGGAGGTGGGGCTTTACGGAGGAGTCTGGGCCTGGGGATCTGGATGCAAGGGGGTTGGGCTGATGGGGGATTAGCTCCCTCTACAGTGACTCCTCCCCTGTGGCTGGGGAGTGATGGGGGCAGGAAGTGGCGGTGGCTGCAGAGCTTGGGGAGGTTTCAGGGGTTGTCTGACCTGGCACTGGCCACTCTGTACTCCTTCCCCAGCCCATCTGGGACTGGCAGCTGAGCCTGGTGCGGGGTAGGAGCCAGTAGCTGGGTTGGGGCTGGAGAGGGCTGGGTGCGGGGGGATGGGGCTCGGTGGGGGGGCGTGTCTGGATGCAGTGGGCTCTGCATGCAGGGGGGAGGCTTGGCAGGGTGGGGGTTCGGGTTTGGTGGCCTCTAGTACAGGGGGTTCTGTTTGTAGGGGTGTGAGTCTTGGCGGGGGGTCTGGATGCATGGGGGTTGGGCAAGGGGGGAATCTGACCCACCCACCCCCTCTGATGGTTGCTCTGGGTGCCGGAAATGATGCACCCACCCTGCTGGGGAGGGGTCCATGACTGCTGTTGTGGCTTCCCTTTGCTTCCCCCATCAGAAAATCAGATTTTTTTAATTAAGTTGTTTCCTTAAAAAGCATTTTATCTAAAGATAGTTTTAATTAAGGTACATTATAGCTCAAAGATCTCTCACCATGGAATAGGGATTATAAATTCTAGTTCTATAGTATGAGACAATATATTCATGTAATGTTTAAGAAAAGTTTTGTAAATGAGTTCTAATAGTTCATGGATTAGGGACCCAATCTTGTGGGGTTCCAGGGGCTTCTGTATAGATTATTTAGGTTAATCTGTCTATCTACCCAATGAGTCTCAGTGCTCAGTCTAGAAGATTCCATCAGAGATGCTTAGTTTTGCAGTTCTCAAACTGTGGATTTGTGTCTCCAGAGATAACATGCTTCTTAACAGCAAAAGTGTTTTTAAATAAATAAATAATGTATAGAGGTGGGAAACAACAGCCCTCAACCCTATTGTCCCTCTGCAAATTTGTGTACACAGTCAATCCCTTATCTCTCTAAAAGTGCAAAGTTTCAAAAAATTAAATGAATAGAAGATTGTTGGGGGCGAAATAGATCTGGACAAGGAGAAGAAGTCTGGAGATAAATGTGAGAAGCATATTCCAAAAGTCTTGAGGTCTTTCTGAGTATAGCCTTCATTGATTTGAGATCTACCATACCACTCTCTCACTAGAAGGGAAAACCTATAATGGCAGCATTCCGTAGAAGATACCCAGTTTGGGAATATTTTAATGAAGTTCCTGTACCTGTGGGTAAGACAGGCATGTGAGCAAAATGCAAACAGTGCAACAAAGAAATGCAAGGCCTGGTTGCCCGAAGGAAACAACATCATGAGATGTGTTCCTTCTCAGGAGGAAGTTGCATTGAAGATGATGAAAGGAACATGTTTGAACATACAGGATCTTTAGGTTGCTAAACTTTTTTATTTCATACTTCTTCCTTAAGGACTGCCTGTCTTCCTTCTGGACTATCCCTGAATTCTCATGTTTGAGCAGAAAATATAGTTGTTACTCTACGGTACTGTCATTTTAGATGCAGTTGTGATAAAAAATAAATAGCTGAAATAGGCAGGTCTTCCTTTTACAATTTCACCTTTAAAGTAGTACTGAGTGTCAGTGAATGCAATGAGTAGTATGAGATACTAAATGAGCAGTGTAGTAATAATTAAATAACCACATTGACTTATTTTGTTTAGCAGAATCCGTTCTGAAGACTATCCACCTTCAAGATCACTATCATTTTCTGTAGTTTCAGAGTTATCTGCCAATGCTAGTGTTTGTTATATCATGCATGTCACGTAGTCACAGTATATCATCTGTAGCAAAAAAGAAAAAAAATCTCCGTCATCCAGAAACAACCATAGATAAGTTTGTGATAAGAACCAGCAGATTACAAAGAGAGGTAATTGATGAAAAAATTGCCCAGTTTGTTTATGCAACAAACTCTCCTTTCCATATGATTGAGAACTCACATTTCACTAACATGGTTAAGTCATTAAGACCAGGATACAGGCCACCCATGAGAGCAGATGTCGCTGTCCAAATTGCTGGGTAAAATGTATGAAAGAGAAATTGAGCAGTGTGCAAAAGGGTGAAATTGTAAACCTGAGTCTTGATGGGTGGTCAAGATCCTGTTGTATATGCCTGTGTGACAACAGAAGAAGGGAATGTCATCCTTACAGAAACACTTGATACATCAGGAAATACACGGCAGAATACTTACAAGAATTAGCAGTAAAAATTATAAAAATCTGTTGAAAAAAAATTAAAATATCTCGTACGCAGCTTGGTCACATCCAATGCTGCAAATATATCCAAGATGAGAAGAAATTATTTAGAAGAGAGTGAAGAGAGTCCCAAGCTAATAACATACGGTTGCAGTGCTCATTTGATATACTTCCTACTCAAAGACTTCCGTGTTCCCGAAATCAAGGCTAATGTTGTTGAAATTTCAAAATACTTCCGTAACAACCACTTTGCAGCAGCTGCTCTGGAAAAAAGTGGGAGGAACCACGCTAACTCTCCTGCAAGATGCACGATGGAACTTGCTAGTGGACTGTTTTGAGCACTATATCAAGAACTGGCCTAATCTGATGACAGCTTCTGAACAAAATTGTGAAAAAATAGATGGCACTATCACAGCCAAAATTTTCAGGATTGGGCTTCAGAGAAATGTTGAACACATGCTGAGTATCCTGAAGCCTATTTCTATAGCCTTGAATAAAATGCAGGGAAATAGCTGTTTTATTGCTGATGCTGTTGACATTTGGAAGGAACTGAGTGAGATCTTAAAGAGAGAAATACACAATGACAAAGTTAAATTACAAGCACTAAAAAAAAACGAATGGGACAAGCAATATCTCCAGCTCATTTTCTTACAGATATTCTCAATACTCAGTACCAGTGTCAACTTAATTACTGAGAAGAGGAGTTGGCTATGACATGGACATCCAGCAATCATCCCTCCATAATGCCAACTATAATAAACTTCAGAGCTAAGTGTGAACCATTCAAGAAATATGTGTTTGCTGATGATGATTTAAAGAAAGTCACACCAGTGAACTGATGGAAGTCACTTAAGCACTTGGATTCAGAGACTCTTGGAGTGATAATCTCACTTTTAACAGCAGTAGCTTCTGCTGGTGTAGAAAGAAAAAGCAGGAAAGCTTGTTTTTCTTTTCCAGATTATGAACAAACATGAAAATCAAGGTGGAGATGACTGAGTTAGCTGCAGAAACCAATATTTTAAGTTTCTCATGTTGACCTGGCTGACACAGTCAGTTTAATTTCTTTATTAAAATATTTCATTTAACTATTTTAATTAAAAACAATTTTAACAAAAACCAACCTTATTTTAAAAAAACTTAATGTTTAAATTAAAAAATGCATATGCTTGTTTTGTTAAAATATTATGTTTGCTATTGAAGAAAAAAATCCAGAACACATAATGTTGTTTTAGTTAAATAAAACAATTTAAATGTCTTTCTGGTGATGATCTCCTCCTAATACAGCATGGCAAGAAAATCCTCCAAATATTAATGATTAACTTGTTGAATTAGAGAGAGTTCACCTCCAAATGACTTCATAAATATCTGCTTCAATTACCTTTGGTAAATGAAATAACCAAACAATCATTCATTTTCTGATATAGCTATGAAACCAATTTAAAAGTTTTTTCAAAATAAATCACTTAAAAAATGTATAGTGTGTACCTTCTAAAAATGAAACCTACATGTATCTCTGAGTTGTGAAGAATATGTATTAAGGTTATAACAACCAACAAGAATGCACTTTTATGTAGAAATCCATGATTAAATCGAGTCTTCTTGACTAGTGATTTAAATCAAGTCCACCCTGATTCTATGCTTTTGCTGTGGCTCAGAATTCCCCCAGGGGTATTGTTGGTGAGAGAACCATACAAGCTCTTCAACAAGCTATTCAAGCCAAAAGGGTATCTTGTCAGGAAAATGGAAATCCAATCATATCAAAACCAATGGAAATGAATGTAAATTATGGTCTTGTTTACACTAGACATTTCAGACCTGAAGAAGAGCTGTGTGGAGCTCAGACGCTTGTCTCTTTGACCAACTGAAGTTTGTCTAATGAAAGATACTACCTCACCCACCTTGTTCCTAAAAAAATTCAATTATTTGTGTGTGCTTCAGTTGATTGTTTTGCACAAGTAATGAGTGCCCCCATGCTACCAAACCTAAACTGATATCAACTATACAACAATTCAGTTGGGGTTTCTGTCATTTTTGAGCATTGTTACCTTTGTGGTAATTTCCTTAGCTTGAAAATATTCTTAGTTTGCCAAATGAGTCATTTTTCTGTTCCCCTGCCATTTCTGCCCTCCCCCATCATTTCTTTTAGCCATGATTCCTGCTGAACTGACCTCCCTCCGTACATACAGATTAACTGCACCTTTACCCAACTTCCCCACCACAAATTCTCTTAGCTCTGCTTCTGTAACTCCTCAGCTGTTGTGCCACAGGTGGATCAGTGGCTGGGACTATAATAATAGCTAGCTCTTCTACAGTGATTTTTTTTTTATCTGGAGCTCTCAAGCACTTTACAAAGGAGGTAAGTATCAATTTACACCCCTAAAAGATATGTTTCAGTAATTACTGGCCATCAACCAGTTTTTAGGCTTGAAGTTTTGAAGTTAGATGAAAGTTTCTAACTATCAGAGGAGCGAAGTTCTGGAACAGCCTTCCAGTTTTCCCCTGGGTCAGATAGGCAGAGGACCCCCCCCCCTTTTTTTTTGCCTTCCTCTACAGCATGGGGTATGGGTCACTTGCAGGTTTAAACTAATGTAAATGGTGGATTCTCTGTAACTTGAAGTCTTTTTTAAATTTTGATTTGAGGATGTCAGTAACTCAGCTAAAGATTATGGGTATATTATTGGAGTGGGTGGGTGAGGTTCTGTGGGTTGCAATGTGTAGGAGGTCAGACTTAGATGATTATGATGGTTGCTTCTGGCCTTAAAGGCTGAGTATATATAAGAATTAATTCTAAGAGGTCCTATGGTCTATACTGGGGGTCAGACAAGATAATCACAATGGTACTTCCAAGTCTAAAAAACTGTGAATCTCTCTGAATTCTCATTCTGCAAGTGGGGAAACAGACAGTGAAATAACTTACCCATGGTCATGCGGTAGGCTAGTGGCAGAGCCAGGAAAAGAAACCAGGCTTACTGGATCCTGTATACGTATGTGGTGTGTGTAATTATAAATAAACATGGAAAAGTTAGGATAATTGAAGAGCTCCTGGAGTGTGTGTGTGTGTCTGATCTTACCCCTTCGATTCCTTCTGAAATTTCTAAACTTCACAGAGGGAGAGGAAGATGTGGTAACTGAAGGGCTTGAAGAACAAGCACCTCTGATGTGTTTTTCAGAGCAGGATTTGCAACCAGCAAACTTAGGGCTAGTTTATGTATGAGGTTATCCTGAATAAGTAACTCCATGTTTAGACAAGCCATTATTGGCTAGCCTGAGGAGTTCCAGTACTGGTGATGTGGGGAAGTACCTTGCGGGAATCGGTTATGGGTTATGGTGGGGGGACAGCAGGTACAGTCTGAGCTGGTGATCTACAGCTGACTTGCCACTGAGGACCCATGGATTTGGGACTTTAGTAAATTAAACAAACAAACAAAAAACCAAAACTACTTCCTTGAGTATGACTGGAAGACATGAGTATTTAATTGTCAAGAACAATTTTGGTGGTGGTGCTTAATAGGTCCGTTGTAGGATGTTTTCATGCATCCCATGGCAAATCATCCAGAAGGGTGATATCAGAAGCTTTTTCTTATTTGCCTCAGGTTTTTTAGAGGGAGGGTGGCTTTCTCATCCACCCCTTATGCAGAGCTCCAGTAAGAATAGTTGGGAAGAGAGTCTGCTGTTTGAGTTTAATTCTGTACACATTTCCTGGTCAGACCATTTGAAACTGTTTTGCTAGAAAAACAACAAGGAGTACTGGTAGTCTTCAAGGTGCCACTGATTTATTTGGACATAAGCTTTTGTGGGTAAAAGCTTATACCCAAATAAATCTGTTAGTCTTTAATGTGCCACCAGACTCCTTGTTGTTTTTTGTGGATACAGACTAACACGGCTACCCCGATACTTGTTTTGCTAGAGATGTTACAGGTAATTCCCAGTTCCTGACCCAGGTCCAAGTTGATTCTTGTTGCAGTGAATGGACAGAAGTAATATGTGCGCCCTTGGTATTCAACTCTGGTGGCACAAAGGCTTTGTATTGGGAATTGAATTGGAATTCCTCTCAGGGTGGATTGATTTAAATTACTGACTTCAATCTGGTTTTGCACTTGTAGTTTCTAGGTATTTTTGTATTTAGGAAAAAAAAAGGTTGATTCTCATGGACAACCCACTAAACCATGTTGATGTGCTCTAAAATATAGCCTTTTCACTCAATTTGATGTTTCTTTTTATTAACCAGGAACTAAATCCATAGACATTTGTTCAAGCAATTATATAGCATAATTTACACTTACTCAGGTTCTTAATTTTTTATGTTAGAAAATGGTGAATGATGCATTTCTTATTTACTGGATTTATTTATTTTTCTTTGACTTGTATCAAGCTCGACATGGATGGAAATTCAAGTTGAATTCAAAATGCACAAAAACTAGCATTTAAATTTGTATGAAACAAAGCTACCTTTAATTTGCTGGATATATATCTCTCTCAAAAGGTTATCAAAACATGTTTTGCATTTAAAAGGTTGATGTATTAAAGGAAGTACAGTAGACCACCATTTTATCTGACTCTCCCTTAGCTGGCACTCAGCTCTCTATATTTACAGAACACCTAGGACTCCAGGGTCTGAAGCGGGTGGTCTCTCCTGTGGCCGGTAGATGGCACTGCAGCATCATATTTTCCCATTTTCTGGGGTGTCCGGAGTTTTGATTATCTGATCCAGTCTTAGTCCCAAATAGACAGTATAAAGGGGGTTCTACTGTATCTGTATTTAGTGAATAGAAATTATTGTTCCTGGTTGCTACATGCATGTCTACACTTAAAAGCTACAGCTATGCCCCTGTAGTGCTTCAGTGTAGACACTCACTGCAGTGATGGGAGGAGTTCTCCCGTCAGTATAGTTAATCTACCTCCCTGAAAGGCGGTAGCTTCGTCAGCAGAAGAATTCTTTTGTTGACCTCGCACTGTCAATGCAGGGGGTTAGGTTGGCATAGCTACGTCTCTTGGGTGTAGATTATTCAGTACGCCAATGTATGTTTTTTCAATGTAGACCAGCGCTATGTCTTTCAAGATTTTAGAACTAGTAGATTTCATCCTCCTACATAACTTTTATTCATAGATTGGAAAAAGAAAACAAACTTTCCTGGTCTAAATCTGTATTTAATTTAAATTAAAAAAAAAACAATTTAAATAATCTTGATTTTTTTTTAAAATCTGTTTATCTACCCTGATTCCTCTCTGTGGAGCCTTATTTGTAATCCAAGTGGAGGATGGCGTACTTTTTTTTTAAACACTGTAGTTATGGTCATTAACTTAGTGGTATAAGAGTGAGCATAGGTCTTCTGCTTGTTTTTTTTTAAAATGCGGAGAGTTTTTTAACTGGAGACTACAAAGTGACTGTCATTTGTTCTTGGGATACAATCTGCAGATCTTCCCCAGACTTTTTGAGGTGCTGTAATAACTCCATAGTTATGGTTGGACATTTGTACTTAACACTGAGATTAAGGGTGGGATTTCCAGAAGTGTTGGTCTTTATCTTAACTGCTCCTGTTTATAAAGCTCCACCAGACTTCAGTGGCAGTATAGTTAAGACAGGGGTGTGTGCTCTTGAAAATCCTATCTTCAGTCTGTCTGTTTAGATTATTGTGGAGTAAATTTGGAGACTTCCCTCTTGGACTGCAGAGACAGCCTGAAATGACCTCACAGATAGGTATTACTTGCTCTCTGTAATCTCAATGGATTGTTAACTCTGAAACCTAAAGCTGGCTGTTTAAACATCAGTTTCTTAATTAATGGTTTTGCTGGTGATCATTTTAGCAGAAACTTCCAGCTAATATGCTTATCCTATAAAGTACCTCTCAAATATCCCTGGGTGCCAAAAGTCCCAGATGTTCTTGGCCCATTTGCTCAAACTTCCAGTTTTCCCTCTGGCAACTTTTTAATGATAGACTTATAAATTATCTGTGCAGAAATCTGCTACAAACAATGTAGTCTCACAGGTAATGATATTGGCTTCCATAAGTATAAATATTAGCATATTAATTAGTATGGCTTATTAGCTGTGAACTGGAAAAAATACACTCCTTATTCCTAGTACTTGACATATTAGAATTTGGCAATGTGGTGTGAATGGAGAGATTAATACATAAAATTTTAAACTAAGTTCTAACTGATGATGTCTATAATAGAATATTGGGGATGGTTTATTAGTGTAATTTTTATGATGCATAGAGGGCAGGATGAGTGGCTTCTTAAGCTGCTGTATGCAGTTATCACAAAGGACTTCTTTTTGGGGAGGCATATGCTAGAGATCTCATTCTGCTAGTAGTAAAAGATTGTTGGTGTTCTTAGAAGATCTATACATTTTTAACACTACGTCTTTCACCCAATTCAGGGTAATTCTATTTCAGACCTCTGTCTGACAGATATATTAGTCGCTGAACTAAAAATTAGTTATCTTGGTACAAGAGATTACAAGCTGAGTATAATCATCATGTACAAGCAGTGCAGTTCTAACCAGTAATATTATTCACAAAATTACATTAAAAATTTAAGGTTGTAAAGTTAAGCATTCAAAAGATAGGAAATGCCAGTATTTAAATTGCCTTTGTTATCTTAGTTTGGCTCTCCAATGTATGTTGTAATAGTCTTTTAATTACATTATTGCATACCATTTTATTTTTCACAGGACACCAGCTTCATTCAGTAGACGAGTGATGGTACTTACCAAATGACAAGCTATTCAATATTTTGTTTTCTTCTTGTTGTTCAATGTGTGACTCATGCCTTTTTTACTGTACCATTTTCAAACCCTGCTCTGAATACAGAAATTATTAACTTCTTCAATGGTTTTTCTGTACCATTCATCAGCATATTATCTGGGTGGTTTACAAATACTAAAATTCGTTTTCACAACACACTGAGACATAGGGATCTTATCCTTTTTTTTACTGATTGGTATCTGAGCAGAGAGAGAGATTAAGTTCGGAAGTATCCACTACTTCTGAGTGCCCAATCTGAGATGCCCAAGACTTGGCTTTCAGAGTACTTAGTATTATAAAGCATTTCTAAGTGCAATACACATGCAGCACTGATTTCAGTTGCAGCTGCAAGTACTCATCCCCTTTGCAAGTTGGGCACCCGGAAAACACAATTAGTGAATAGCTTTGAAAAACTTGGCTTAAGTGCCTAGCATCACAAAGAAACACTATGGCAGAGATGGGGAGAGAACCCAGTTCTCCAGGGCAGCATTGAGAGCAGCCTTAACAATCCTTTTTCTTCCAATTCCCAGCCTTATTCACTACACACCTTTCAACATTGGCAACAAATGAGGCAAGGGTCCTAGAGAAAATAGCTTGTACTACACAATCCTGATTCATCCCCAGAACATGCTCCATCCTGTGCACTGAATGATGCAGGGGTCCTGTGGGGAAAAAAGTATGTGATCATGTAATCAAAGACTATCATGGTGCATACACACACACACAAGGTCCAAATGAAGGTTGCCTTCCCTTCCCAAATTCCCGGGGAAGGGATGGCTTCAGTCCAGGATTAGAAGGGAAGATTCCTCAGTTCTCATCATTTAGTGTTTCTTTCTGCAGAGCTTGAAAATACTTCAGAGATGGCCAGTAGGGATCAGAGGAGAGCAGAGTGATATGCATTGCCTTCATGGGTGAACATGTCATGTCAACAATATTGCCAGCCCTTTCCCTTCGAGAGTTTGGGTTTCTGGTTCCTATTTTAGTGACATGGTGATGTGGTGTTCACTTCATAAGACTGTTGTGCTTGCCTCTTAAGCGGTGGAGTTTGGAAGGGAGAATCAAAAAGTTCTGTATCAAAGATCCATGTACTTGCATAAATATTCAGCGCAAAAGATAAGAAATGAGTGAGATTTAACATTGCTCTTATTAATTATTAAAGTTGTGTGTATTAGTTATGTTAGGATAGCAGTTATTTTATACATGTTTGCCTGGCTAAAGATAATTTTGAGTCAGCTTTTGCATCAAATGTTTGTGATTAGAGAGGCGAAGGGAAAGTCTTGGAATGGGGGAGAGAGATCATTATGACTAAAATTGGAATGTACAGTGCCCCTTTTTTACCTTTCTTCTGTATTGATTGATTATATTTCTCTCCTCTTTGGTTTGGGTTCAATCTATTCAGTATGCATTGCTTCTAACAAAGCTTCTGATTACTTGAATCAACCCAGCCATATCAAGAACACAGAGGTGAATGGCTGGGCTTTTTCATCTCAGGGTAAAAACAACAGGATCAGAAAGAAATGGCTCTGATTCCTTTAGAATGGAAAACTGGCTTAATATGTGAGTAGTAGTGATAGAGATCCTCATGACCACAGTGAATTGGCCTAGAAAGCTTTGGCTTGATTAGGTCAGTTAAATAAAATGTCTTATTGGAAAAGACATGGAAATAATTTCTGCAGTATAGTGATATGCTATTTGGCTGCAAACTTAGGAAAAAAATTCATAACTAACCGTAATGAGCCTGTAGTATGCTATACTTCTATGGTAAGGGCAAAAGAGCTGAACCAATCCTTGTTGTCTCCTTTAGCATTAGGAGGAAATATTGCCAATATAGCGCTGTAGAATGAACATGTATGCATGTCCTAAAATACAGGTCCTGCCTCATGAAGCTATTTGCAGCCCAACAGATGAAACTTCACTATCAACAAATCTGTTCTTTTGCTAAAATATGTATTTTGCAAGTATGCAATAAATATTATAAAATTTTAATATGATTTGGTTCCTGGAAACAGCATGTTTGTAGCAATAAAACTTGTACTGAGATATTTAACCAAACGTCAAATTTTACAGACAAACCTTATGAAGAACATAAGTATTTACTGATAGATAGATACAGTATTTAAGCATTTCAACAGATGGCAAAATTTTTAACAAGCATTTTCAACTTTAGTGATTTGCATCTTTAAACTAGAATTGCCAGACAAAATGCATTTGTAATTTATTAGGGTCCTCTTCCTGCAGTTTTGGCTTATGTATGCTGCTGAGCTATTCATCAGGAAAGTTGGCTGGACTGCAAAACTTGTTTTTTGTTTTTTTTCTGAAATTTGCCATAGCCGTGTGCAGAGAGCTGATGGGGATTTCATGAAGATTCTTATTTCTCTATGCAGAAGATTAATTCAGATTCATCAAATCCAAAAACTTGCTTTCAACAGCTGCCAAAGGTGTTTTTGGAGTTTTTAAATTATTTGAGTTTTGATTTGACATCTGTTAGCTGGTCATGGAAAGCTTGTAGAGACTGCCATTTATGGAATTCTTTAAGGGGGAGTACACCCCTAATATTCAAACTTGATGCATATACGGGTTCACTAGTAAATCTAGATTCATGCCCATCTGTTAGAATGGCATGATGCCCACTAATATGATGGTATGCCAGTTTTTATTGGATCTGTAAGCCAGCAAAGATAAATGGTTTGGCTGGAATGTATCCTATAATATAGATACTGAATCCTAAGCTGAGTCTACAGCAGTGGTCTCCAAACTTTTTACACCCAAGATCACTTTTTGAATTTAAGGGCAATCCAGGATCTACCCTTCCCTGAAGCCCCCCCCCCTTGTTCCATCACTCACTCTCTCCATCGCTTGCTCTCCCCCACCTTCACTCACTTTCAGGGGCAGGGGTTTGGGAGGGGATGCGGGCTCTGGGCTGGGACTGAGAGTCTTGCAGTGTGGGAGGGGGCTCTGGGCTGAGCTTGGGACGGGGGTTGGGATGTAGGAGAGGGTGAGGAGTGCAAGCTCTGGGAAAGAGTTTGGGTGTAGGAGAGGGCTCCAGGCTGGGGCAGAGTGATGGGATCTGGGCTGGGATTAGGTCGCGTACTATTGGGGTAGAGGTGTGCCATGTACTAAAGATATCTAGAGGAAGTAAATTGTACATTTAATCCGCTTCAAAGATGGTAATAAACTAGGAGGGAATCAGATAGTCTCCAGTCATGCAGGGTCCAAAGATGCAATTTTATTGCTTTATGCTTTCATGTTTGCATACATAAAGTGAGAAACAACGATTTGTGTATGTATTTAAATACCTTGTTCACTTTGTGTGCTTTTTGTATTTTCTTGGAGAGGGAAAAATCTAAAACTTCAGTGTGTGGCTTTTTAAAAGATTTGTGTTGGGAAATGTCTGAGGTAGCTATACACCACCTTTGCTTTATCTCATTTTTATAAAGCAATACATAAATAAGTTAATTTTTGTATTTACTAGCATTACTAGGTACTATAATTGACCATAGCTGCTTTTATCACACAGTAAAAAAAAATTGCTCCCTGGGGGGAAAAAATGTAAATGGATCAAAAACAATTAATGTTGTCTTAATGGAAATGCCAAGTTGAAGCATCTCGGCATGCAGAGCAAAATTTAAGATTTTTTCAATTGTGTTATAAAAAAATCTAGTATTTATATCTTAATCAATAGGAGTCTTCCTTTCCACATCCTCTTCCTTCCAGAAACAGTATCCAACTGGTCACCTGGATACCTGATCACAAATACCAAAATATACTTTACAGAATGATTTGGGCCAACATTTAATGCCAACATTTAAACATGTGATAGGCCTTTTGAGCTTGACCTTTTTTATTTAAAAGTGGTGTGAACTGAATTAGAGTGTGGGAGTTTGAAATAAGTATGTCTTACCCCATTTCTCAGCAAATAAACTGTAAAGTTACATGTCCAGGATGAAAGATTTGACTAGCTTTAAATCCTTTCCTTGTGTATTTTTCTTTGTCAGTGGGATGAAATCTCATTTTTCATCTGACTCGAAACTGAGAAACAACAATCCAAATGGGGAATGCTTTGAAAAGAGTTGCTGTGAAATTGAATTTTGATTTCTACTGTCCTGGTTATCAGTAGATAATCTGTCCCTGTTTTTGCCCCCTCTATCCCTGCTTATTTTGGAAAATGAATCTTTTTTTGCACTTTTGTTTATACTAAAGATAAAGTTCCCCCTTCACTTCTTTTCCCCAGTCCGGAAAACATTTGCTTTTGGATGCTACGTCATGGTTTTTTTCAAACTGCATGGAAATTTGGGTCTTGCTGAAAGAACAAACAGCTGTTTTCTCCTCTGATTGTAATATGTAGGAGGAAGTGTTTAGATCACACCCAAAGTGCACTGCTTTAAGTGCATGTGTTGTTTAAGATCCTTTAGTTGAATTTTCAGCTCCGCAAGCCGATAATGAATATAAATATAAGTATGCCTCTAATGGAAAGGGAAAGTAATACTGAATAGCACCACAGGATGTCACTCAAACAGTTGTGTAATGAAATGAAGTGGACAAAACACAATTTGTAATTTCTTATAAGAACCCAAATGAACAGTAAAATGAACAAATTCCTAATGTACACTGTACCATATGTTTCATAGTAGATGACACTAAAATGAGTTTACAATTTTTCTTTTAAAATTATAAAATTAAACCTTGTTTTCAGATATAGAGCTGGCTAAATTAGTCTGAAATAATGTACATTTTAAAACATGAGCAGATTTTTTGGGAGCAAGTTATGACTTCAGTATTGTATATTCGTAGTACATAACTGAATCGCAGTATTAATGCAGATTTCCACTTCAAAACAAAGGGATTTTGCCCTTAAATGTTGTGGTTATTCACGAAGTGTCAACATAATTCCCTAAAACAAAACAGTCATTAACGAACATTTGAGTTACATACATTTGCTATCAATAAATTTTTTTCAAATTGCAGTTTTGACGTGGTTCACAGAAGTTAGCTACTAATTCTGGCTGTATGGAAGAAAGCATTAGCAGTAACTAGGCTTTTAGGTGTTTGACAGTCAACTTTTATATGACTTGATGTATCTTGTAACAGTTGATGTATCTGTTAACTTCTGGCTTAAAATTTGAGACAGAGCAGTAATTTTGTCTGGCAATGTGTTAATACTGAATTCTGCTTAGATCTGTTTTTGAGATGCTGCACCAAAAGTCAAACTTCTTGAGCATAATTAAAAGACCATGTTAGGTATTGAGTTATCCTTGGAATTTGGTTTCAGGTGGCCTCTGCATAAACCCTTGGTAACTTGGATTACATTTTTTTTTAAATATACAGTATCTATAAGTTTCTTTCAGAAGGAAAACCATCAATCTGTGATTATCAAGACTGATTCTAGAACAGTCTCACTCCTCATTTCAGCATCAAGCTGTAGGTTCCATTTCTGTTAGGCACTGATAGGGAATAAGATAGAAGAGATTGCCTTCATGAACCGGATCCTGGAAAAGTCTAGATGGTAGTTCTTCTTATTCTTGTTTATATTACAGTAGCACCCAGAGGACCAGTTGGGGTCTTGGCCTCATACATGGTACAAAAACAAGTCAGTTTGTGAAGGAGACAAATCTTAAAGAGCATGTGCTTAAAAGCTGCAGCTCACAAAGATAGACAGTTGTACAAGAAAGTGAGGAGGAATCGTGGCCTCTCCACTTTGAGAAATTTTTGAACTTCAGATCAAATGTCCTTATGACTACGTTTTAGTCATGGGTATTTTTAGTAAAAGTCATGGACAGATCATGGGCAGTAAACAAAAATTCATGGCCTGTGACCTGTCCATGACTTTACTATATTATATATCGTAACAAAAACTGGGGGGAGGGGGGGCGCGTGAGTGCTCTGGGGGAGTGCCACAGATGCTGGGACAGCGTGGCCCGGAACCCGTGCTCGTGTTTGGGGGTGGGGGGGAAGCACAGCCTAGGACCCCTGCTGGTGTTGGGGGATGGGGTGGGGGGCAGCATGGGGTCCAGTACCCCCGCTGGTGCTGTGAGGAGGGTTGGCAGGGCTTGTAGGCTCCCTACCTGGCTTTGCGCAGTGCCCCAGAAGCAGCCGGCATGTCCCCACAGCTCTTAGGGGGAAGGAAGGGTCAGAGGGCTCCCACCACAAACTCCGGCGTCTCCATTGGCCAGGAACCACAGCCAATGAGAGCTGCAGGGGTGGTGCCTGCAGACAGGGGCAGCACGCAGAGCTCCCTTGCCCCTCTGCCTAGGAGCTGCAGGGATATGCTGGCTGCTTCTGGGGAGTCCCTTGAGGTAAGCGCCACCCGGCACCTCTGCCCCAGTCCTGAGCCCCCCACTAAAACTGCTGCTGGGGTGTAGGGGTGCAGTGGCCTGAGACTTCCCTAGCAGTGGCTGGTGCAACTGAGCCAAGGGCTGCCTGATTTGCTTGGGCAACCCCGTAGCCAGCCACAGCGACTGCAACAGAAGTCACAGAAAATTATGGAATCCGTGACCTCTGTGAAACACATGCTGCCTTACCTGTAAGTATGCTAAAAGAGGGTGTGCCGAAACACATTTCTACTGAAGACATAAGTGAGTCATGAAAGGGAGTGAAAACAGAGGCACCTCAGGGTGAACTCATTTCTTTCAATTTAACCTAAGCCACCCTCATTTCTCTTTTAACCACCTAGCTATAAAACCAAACCTCTAAGCCCATAAGCAATAAAGATTTGGGAAGGTCTTAGGGCCCTATTTTCCATATTATGATGATATAAAGTTAATGCTTAGTTTAGCACTTGAATGCCATTTTGATAGGAGATACAGCAACACCAGAGGGAAGGGTCCATATTCTGAGTTATGGTCTGTCTATACAAACATATCAGAAATCATTCAGTGTAAGTCAAAAAGCAATTCTGTAGTGATAGGGACAGGAGACTATCAATCTAATGTAAATTTTGGACTGCTACCATCTTGCTTAGCTTAATGCTTCTCATCCATGAAACTAACAGGTCTGACCATCTTTTAAAGCCAAGTTTAACTGACTGACTGGAGAATAACTTCCCCTGGATAACTGGAGAACAGTCTGGAATTCCGGGTACAAAACTTTCAGCGACTAGAAAGTGTTGAGGAAAGAACATGGGCAAATGTGAGGGGCAGATGTATCAAGAACAGGGTTTAGATTTTTCTGAAATATATTTACAGATTGATTACCATAAGTCTGCATAGTCTGTGCAGTGGGGAGGAGAGCATGCTTTGGGATCAACATAGGCTATATCCTTCAGAAAAGAGACTTTCTACTTTTGATTTAAAGAATAATAATAATAATTCTGGTAACATCTAGCTGCCTCATCAGCCTATGCATCCTATTATGCTAGGAATAAGAACCAAAAAGCATAAAAGGGATGAGGGGGTAGGGAAAGGACTGAGACTTGGTCAAAGAAGAAAATAATATTTAGAGTTTTAAAGGTAACTTGGCCCTTTTGATACATAGATAGTTAGAAATAACTGGAAGTGCTAAAGTATACTTGTGTGTTGAATTAATGCAGTGTCAAAAGTTATACTGTAGTTCTAGAATATTTTTGTGTGTAGTTTATGTGGATTTTAAAACTTTTGAATTTATCTTTTCTTAGACAAAAGTCAAATCAGTTTGTGTTCCATATTCTTCCCATACTGTGGTGTAGCAGAAAGCTGGCACTAGGCATAAGTAGACTAAGCAATTTCTTAGGGCCCCGAGCAGCTCCAGAGGGCCCCCTATTAATTATTAGTAAGAGGTAGGGGTGTGTGTTGGGGGGGGAGGGATATTCCCATTTGGGGTCTCTAATGGGTAGCACCAGCACTGATATAACAGCAAGTTAGCTGAGGTAAAGTTGAAGTGTGGTGCACAGGGAGTTACTAATGCAGCTTAGTTTCCAGTAATGAGGAATGTGTGTGTCTAACTTTTTTGGGTACTAGGCTAAAAGTTACCTTGGGTTGACACAGCTGTGCAGTCATCTGTACATTCCTTTGGTACTGGGAAGTGGACATGAATCATATGAATGCGATTTGTCAAACTTCATGAACTGGAGAAGTATAGCTTCAAAATAATGAACACAAAAATGTAAACTACATTTTTGAGGCTTGTTAGGCTTGTTTAGGGGTTTTGATTAAGGAACTGAAGTATTTCTGTGAATTTTCTAATTTCTGAGGTGGTGCAAATACCAGTGCATTGCACAGCAACTGATAGAATAGAAGGCTGTAAAGTAATTGCCATGTATCATTGTTTGTTGAAGTCAGCTGATAAGACACATTCATGTAGGGAAATGACCTTTGAGATTTATACAGAATTTTTTAAAAATTAAAACAGTGAAGGGCGTGAGTATCTTGTTACATCGCGAGAATTTTTGTTGTTAGACTTCAGTATTGGTGAATGTATATAGGCTAAGTTAGCTGAGTGCTGATTTCTTTTCTAAACTTCAAAGAATGGAGCAAGGCTCGTTATTGGCTAAAATTAGTGAGGCTTCCTGCAATATTAGTTCTGTTCTTGAAACGGTAGGGAGCCTCCAAGTTACTCTGAAACCAGAGCCTACTGTAGAGGAAAGAGAGCTTGCCAGTGCAGCTGCTGATCAATATGAGCAAAATCTCACTGTGTAAGTATCTAATGCTTGCTAATCTTTTCCTCCCACTCTCAATTTCAAATGCAAATGTAAAATGCAGTCTAACTAGATAAGCAATTTCAAATTTACATTGGCTTACTTGTTTTTTCTTAATTTTAAGTTAATGCAGAAATACTATTTCCAGATAAACGAATCAAATACCGTAAATGTTTTGAAGTTTCTGAAGAATGAAGCAGCACCACATTGAAAAAAGAAACTTTGGGAGTAGGAAGTCTTCATCTTTTGTTTCTATGGAATTTATGAATTGGCTTGCATCTTCTTTCTGTTTGCATGCTAGAATATTTTTATTTTGGTGTGTGTCCAGAGCACTTCTACTTCTAGAGGATACTCTTTTATGTTACACAGCAATACAGAAGTTTGCAGTGGAGGCAGCAGTGCATGAGAATACTACCAGACTCTGACCAGCTAAATTGTGAATGATTTAGCCCCCCTGCAAATACTGTTCATGCCATCCTCCCTAGCTTTCCCAGCCATTCCTGTCTACTATATCTGGACTCTCCAAGCCCAAATCTCACATTCGTGTGTCCAGAACTTGCAGTCCTATTTTCTTTGCTTGTTGCATAATAATTTTGATGCATCCTAAAAAGAATTCTGGGGCTTGTTATTGGTGCATCAAATGCAAAAGTATGAATATAGCCACTTAATTTTGGGGGACAGTTAATGGTGCTGCAGTGAGCAAGACAATTGGAAAATACAGCTAAATAGCAAAAACTTTTTTACAGTATGTTTTCTTTTTCATTAGAATAAGCATGTTGGTAAATGTGAGAGACTCCACTTTGTTCAAAGTTATGGTATGAGTGGTTAAATCTGTATTATACTTGTTAATTTTTCATAGTAAATCATTTTTCATAAAACACTTAAATCAGGGGTTCTCAAACTTTTGTACTGGTGACCCCTTTCACACAGCAAGCCTCTGAGTGTGACCCCTCCCCCCTTAAAAATTAAAAACACTTCTTAAAAAATGTTTAACACTATTGTAAATGCTGGAGCCTGGGTTGGAGGCTGACAGCTCGTGACCCTCCATGTAATAACTTTGCAACCCCCAGTTTGAGAACCCCCGACTTAAATTCTCTGAGAAGTAATGACTTCATGTGTAAGCTGACAAAAATTAATCTCCTGCTAGTACTGTTTTTGTCTCCTGGCTCCTTAAAGAACCAGGCTCCTATTTCTGTGGAGTTTTTCTGACTAGTGTACTGTTTTTGGTTTTAAGACCAAACTTGCAACAGGCATTTCTCTGACTAAATGAGTCATAGTAACAACTGTTAAGTTAAAGTGTTAAAGTGAACCTCCCTTGGCAGAAGTGGGTAAAATATCTAAGGCCTTGTCTACACTACCAAGTTTTGTCGCCAAAAACTGCCTTTTATCGACCAAACAGTGTGTGCGTATACATTGTGATGTGACTTTTGTCCGGAAAAAATGCCTGGTTTTGGTGACTAATACATTCACCCCAATGAGAGACTTGCATCTTTTTCCTCTACATTTTTCTCAATGAAGTGCCAGTGTAGACACCACAATTGATTTCATTGCTTTAATTGGCCTCCAGGAGGTGTCCCACAATGCCCATCATGACCGCTCTGGTCAGCTGTTTGAACTCCACTACCCTTCATGTAAATGACCATCCCTCCCACCCGCCCCTTAGAAGCCCTGGGAATTTTTGAAATTCCATTTCCTGCTTGCTTGGCGTGGAGAGGTCTCATTGCATTTTCCAAGGTGACCATGGCAGATTATCTCTGCAGACGCTCTCCAGCTTGAAGTATTGCAGAGGTGTTGGATCTGATCAGTATATGGGGAGAGGAAGCTATGCAGTCCCAGCTGCACTTGAGCCATATGAATTGGGATACCTACAGGTACATTTCTCAAGGTTTGTGCAAAAAAGGCTATGATTGGGACATGCTGCAGTGCAGAGCGAAGATAAATGTGCTAAGGCAGGTGTACCATAAGGCGAGGGAGGCAAATCGTCACTCCTGTGTTTCACCTAAGACCTGCCAGTTCTATAAGGAGCTGGATGCCATCCTCTGTGGCGACCCCACCTCTGTTGCCAAGAGCCCTGTGGATGCTTCAGAGGGAATCGAGGCAGCGGAAGGAGGACCTAACCTGGAGGAGGAAATTATTGATGATGAAGAGGCGAAGTTATAGGTGGATGTGCAGCTCCTGGCAGGGTTGTGCAGTGGGGCAGGCAGCCAGGAACTGTTCTCCACTCCACAGAGATCTAGCCAGTCTCTGCAGTTGCTCTCTGGGGAGCAAGAAGCAGGAGGTGAGATGCCTAGTAAGTGGCTGTGGCTTGTGTAGTGCAGAGGTGGATTCAGAGTATAGAAATGTGGGACGCTGGCTGTGTTTCTGTGAGGTGATCATTTCCCTGTGTAGCTAATCAGTATGGTGGAACAGGGTGTTGATGCAAGCTGAGATCTCACAGGAATCCTCCAGAGAGATCTCCAGGAAAGTTTCCTGGAGGTACTCGGTAATCCTCTGCCAAAGGTTCCATGGCAGAGCAGCTTTGTTCCTTCCCCCGTTGCAGGAAACTTTTCTGCACCGTTTGGCAATCACTTGTGCAGGGACCAAAGCAGCACATAGGCAGAAGGGTGGAAGCCACAAGATGTACTCTCATTTCCCTGCTTACCCTTAGCAGTGAGATGTTGGCTAGAATGACCACCGCCTGTTGAAAAGTGTGGCAGTATTTTAGAATTTTTTCCATAGACTGCATCACAACCCTTGCAGAGTGTGTGCGCTCTTTTCCCCCACGTGGCCCACCACCTCTCAACATTCACCAGGCTTTGGCTGTTCACGGAGATGTGTGCCTGGCTAGGGTCAGCGATGATAGGGAATATAACCCCTTTCACGATTCCTTAAAGTGTCTCTGGATGCCCGAAAGGACTGGTACTCCTGTAATACCACTCCATCCTACACCTGAAAGCCGCCCTAAGGTGCCTCTAGACCTCCCACTACGGGAAACAAGACCATTCTCAGCCCCGAAATGAAAAAGAACTGTGCGATCAGTGGCGAAGCAACCGGGAAGAAAGTCCCTGACTGTTAAGGATGTTAAAAGTTGGCCGTGGTATAAAAGACGAAACATTGTTACCTGGCAAGGAGGGACTTGTGGAGTGTACTCCTGGGAATGTGGGACAAACTGGGTTTTGGGTTTCATTCCCCAAGCAGCTACCTGTAAGTATGGCCAGGTACCATATCCGTGTCAAGGGCTCCCTGAATTATTAAATAAACCTAGCCCCTCTCCTCCGACTACTCCCCTGCCCCTGCCCCATAATTCCCGTACCCCGGTCCCAACCCAAAAGGACATCCCAAACAGCACCCCTGTGCTTCACCCCCATGCCGATTTTAGCATGGGCATTACCTCTAACATTTTACGATGGCCCAGGCCATCCCCCTCTGGCGATCTGTGTTCCTATTGCTCGACTAGGTTATTTTTTTCAGTCCAAGGCCTCATTTATAAATGGGTGGTCGAATGGGGAACTTTTGGAGCCATGTATATCAGCTTCGTAAACATAACTATTGACCCCCATGCTCGACCCGTTAAGACCCTTTACTTTGTACATAATTGGCGAAAACATGTAAATACAATGCTAATCCCTGGCCTGTGTTCCACCTTTGATGAACAAGGTCCCTTTTGTTTCTTAATTACCCAAGTAACCCAATTTGCCGTAAATACCCAAAGATTCTGCCCTGCTACAGTGTCCTTTGGCTGTAAAGAAACCCTTCCCCTGACTAAAAATATAACCTACACCCTAATTCAATATACCCCTGCACATACAACCAATATAACCGCATCCAAACAGGGCATTCAAGTGCTCAGACAGCAGTTATGGTACAAAGCTACAAGTAAAGGGGATTCTGCAGGGTTTAAATGGACCATACTTGATGCTACTTTGGGAACTGCTAGGTTTTCTTTACCCTTAACTCACTTCCAAATTAGTGCTACCTACCCTAATTGTTCCCAGGGAGCTGCCCTCAGGTTACTACAACAACAGGCTTGGAGCCACTCATCTCAAAAGAAAAGAGAGATCACAGATACCCTATGAAAAGGGGCTAACAGTGCTGCCTCTGCTTGGAATATCTATAAGACCCAACAGCATAAAAGTAGATTAGGACAGTTAGAAAGGGCCACAGAACTTATTTCCAGGGCACAGGTAACGGGGGTCTGGGCTGGGGTAGGTGAATTACATATGATCTCCACCCTTAGTGTCTTTACCCAGGATCTGCTCAAACAAATAATTATTCACACTACGGAGGCTGGGAAGGCATTGCAGTGGGACCATGCTTGCTCCAAGGTACAGGATTTCCTTAATGTTCAGCTAGCCTCCATTCAAAAAGACCTCAAGCACCGAACCTGGCCCACTGCCCTCACAAATGCCTCGGGCGTGCCACCTGATTTATGGTCATGGAGACACACTTGAAAGTTTTCGGGGTGGAATTGCTGGCGCCCACAGTGTTCCTTCCAGGTTTATGGCCTTGTGAAAGGAGTGTGGGCCCCCTAGTACCGAATCCTCCCGGGTCCTTGGGGAGGTTGCATGTGGGACTGGGTGTTCCACCGAAACGTATGGAAAATAAAACCACGGCCCTAACCGATTCCTTATTGGTTCCATGGAAATAACACCTGATCTTTGAATAGGGCTCAGTAACCTGTGAATCTTTTGGGCTTTAGAGCCTCCTCAGCTCCAGTGCATTAGGAAGCTCAACCCTGGGAAAACCATTACCGTACATGAGCACATTTGTTGGGAAGGTAGTGGACACATAACAACCATTGCTTCCCAGCCTCTTATCCAAGCCAACAATAGCTGTGTTCATGTTAACTCATCTGTTTTACGAAATGTGGCCTTTAATCTAAACACGACCACAGACACTCATGTTGTTTATTGGCCTGCGGACAAAACGTACCAGGCTTCCCTATCATTCCCTATCATTCCCATATCATCCCTTTCAATTGGACCGCTCTGGTACCTGATCGTTTCCATTCCTTGGTGTCCCTCCTCCCGGAGGTTCAGCAAATTTCCCAATTGCAAAAACAAGTCCATCTTCTCGAAAACGTGTACCGAACCAAACTTAATGCCTTCCAAATGGCCCATAAAGTTACAACTCTCTGTGTTAAAACAGATTTTCTATGTTCTATTACTAAAGCTCTCCAACCCACCCTCCCATACCCATCAGTATATATTATGGGGCTTGTTGGGGGGAGGGTTATTATTGGGGTTATTATTAAATATTTGGTTTTGCTATTGTTGTTACAAAACATGTTATTCCCACCCTGCACCTGCTTTGTATACCCAACCCCATCAAGTGGCCCTTGTCCTCTTAAAAGATGTAAAGCCTTGTCAACCTGATTCCCCGACATATAAAGTGGAATCACCCTATACAGATGAATTTGGAACCTCTAAGATCAGGAATAAAATAAACATCCAAGTTTAAAAGTTGATGCCGTAAGAGTCATCAAAAGGAGGGAATGATAGGGAATATAACCTCCCTGTCTCGTTAAATAAGCTTTGCCATTGCTTTGTAGGTAAAGGAGCTTTGCAATTATTTTTACAGGCCCTATATGCAGGCCTCAGGCTTAACTAAACCAATGTTACGTAAGAACAATTTGTTTATCAGCATACGACTGTGTATGAAGAAACAGGGTCTGAAGCACTGACAAAAGAGGAACTGGGTGGGGGGACAAAGGGTCACTTAAGTGCCAGCTGCTTTAAGCAAAATATAGTATAATAATTATTGCCTGCTTACGGTAACTGCAAGGTGGAGTTACAGAATGACCAGCTCACCCACTGCCAAAACGCATGATATATGTTAAAATAGCTTGCTGATTTGCAATATTAATTTACCAGAAAAGGACAAATAACTTGTGTAATCAATATGACGTTTTGCGGTTTTAATCTTTATAATCTTGGTGAAAATTGTAAGGGGCAGAGCAGCCTACCCTTTGCATGGGGTTACGCTGTCTCTCCCTGTATGCATACTTGTAATCTTGTAGTCTTGTTATAACAATAAAGGTGCCTCAGGCTGTCTGATCCAAAATCAACTGGGTGGTGGTCTTTTCCACAGCAGTGACAAAGCGACTGCCATGTTACAAAAGGTGTATTTAACTGAAATGTTACAAGGCTGTGTGTGAATTTAACAATCCTTCTTCAGTTCATTGTCCCCTGTGCTTCACCAGATGTGGCTTTGAGGAACACCCCACATACTCCTACCAAGCGTCTCTGCCAGATAAGAAAGTGCCCAAGACACAGCAAAGAAGACATGTTCTTCTTCAAGTGCTTGTTCATGTAAATTCCAATCAGGTGTGCGTGTACTGCATGCACGACAGCCGGAAGATTTTCCCCTAGCAGTATCCATAGAGTTGGCCTGGGCACCCCCAGGAGTTGCGCCCTCATGGTACCCAAAATAGGTCCCTGCTGGCCTGGCACCCCCTTAGTTCCTTCTTACCACCTGTGGTGACTAGCTGGAACTCCCCATTGCTCTTGCCTCAGCAAGCATGTGTTCTTTGCAGTGCCCTTTTTAGTGTTTATAGTAGTAGTGCAGTTCTTATTTGTATAGTTAGTGTAAATAGTTTCATACGTTTCCTTTGGGGGGCTTCCCCCGCTATGTTTCTGTGGCACCAGGCCATGCCTCTGTGCCTAGGCTTTAAGCCTGTTGCAGGTCTATGCCCAGAAGTGACCTGCACACTTCATGCTTAAAGTGTCTCAGTGAGGGTACTTTAGAGAGTGTTTTGAAATCTGCAGAGACTTCTGCCCTAGAACCTTAAAGGATAGAGATCACCGCCTCCGGATTTTGCTCATGGAGGCAGCACTTTGGTCTCAGTCAGAACCTGGCATGGGGGAGCCAGCCCCAAGCACCACTTCCTTGGTTCACAGTGCGCCAGTACTCTCAGCACATGAACTGGTGCCAAGGAAGGACTCCTCTAGAGACCCTTGGCGCTCCCATAGTGCCACACACAGAACCCAGACCTCTGTTAGGCACCGCTCTCAATCCCTGATGCCCCAGAAAAAGAAGAGTTGGAACAGAGGGCATTCCACAACCAGGTCTAAGGAGCAAGTGGTTGGTAAACCTCCTTCTGGTGCCCAACTGCCACAGGTCATGTCGTCTCCTGCCCCAGTCGGGGTCCAGTCAAGTCTGGACCCTCATCGTTCACTAGCCTGCCACCAAGAAGACATGCAGCTCCCTTCCATGCTGAAGGCGTTCGAGGCTGCATGGGACCTTCTGACACTTATGGCACCAGACTCTCTCCTCCAACATGGGAGAGGTCGCCGGCAGCCTTTCGGGCCCCAGTACAATTGATGGGTAAGCCAGTGATGATGGTGATGTGCACACCATCCTTGATGCATTGCCCCCCAGCACCAGCTGCCTACGTGGAGGAGCTTTTCAGTCCCCCAGTTTGCAGCACCCATCACTGGCAGGGAGGGACTCTGCTCCTCCATGGTCCTCCCAGTCGGAGACCTCTGAGTCAGAAGTGGAGTCATCTTGCTCCAGTAGGAGCAGAAGGTCCTGCTCCCACCGAGAATACTAGCTCTACCCAGCACTGTGGCTGGGCCAGTGGAAAGCTCCTCTGTGGCCATTCTGGACGTCCTGGGCCTATCATGAAAGCATGGACATTGGTGGTCTTGGAGTCCTTCGGCCACCGCTCGCACATTTGGCTCTGGGGATTTTGCTGGTGTTCCAGGTGACCTGCATACTAGTGTTGGTTCGCACGCCTATGGTGCTGACTGCGGTGCTGGAGATCCTCGCTCCTCGGGACCCCAGAGGGGCTGAGGGCATAAAGCAGGCTCCTGTACCACTCAGCCTTTCACCTTCCTCCTCTCTAGATGAGGCAATGGCTGGCACATCAACAGCCCCAGCCCTGGAGGACACCAGGTTCTGACAGCAGCTGCTGAGATGGGTGGCCCTGTATTAAAACAGAGGAGGTGGTGGAGGAGACTGACCCAATGGTCGCTATTCTTTCCTCTCCTGAGCCATCCTGTGTCACGCTGCTGATGATCAAAATTATTAGCGAAGCAACTAAGGCACTGGTGCAGACCCTGTTCTCATTGCCGCCCACCATGAAAATGTCTGAGTGGAGATACTTTGTCCCCCTCAAGGGGGTATGAACACCTATATATGCGCCCCCTGCTGGGCTCCCTGGTAGTGGATGCAGCCAACCAGTGCGAGCACCAGGGTTACTTGGGGCTCTCCCTGAAAAGTTGAGAGGCCAAAATGTTGGACCTTTTTGGGAGAAAGGTTTGCTCAACAGGGGGGTTGCAACTTCATATGCATGTGGGGCTTCGGCAAAGCTTACTGAATTCCTGCCCCTGGACTCTCGCACAGAGTTTTTTGCACTAGTAGAGGAGGGTAAACCAGTTTTCTGTGTGTCTGCAAGCAGATTTGACACAGCAGTTGTGGCTTCCCGCACCATGGTGACTGGCGTGGCCATGAGGGGAAGTTCCTGACTCCAGGTCTCTGGCTTCCCATATGAGGTGCAGCAGACCATCCAGGACCTCCCCTTTGAGGGTCAGACTTTATTTTCAGAAAAGGCTGACTCTTGCTTCCATAGCCTCAAGGACTCTAGGGCCACTCTAAAGTCCCTTGGCCTTCATACCCCTGTCAACCAGAGGAGGCATTTTAGACCACAGCCCCTGCCAAGGAGTTACCAGCCTCAGAATAGGCAGGAGGGTTCATGCAGGAGACTCTAGAAAGAGACCTCATCGTTCCTTTGGCCTGGGCTCTGGCCAGTCTAAACCATCCTCAAGCCAAAACAGGCCTTTTGAAGGTGCACATGAGGATGGTGCACCAGTGCAAAGATTGGATCCGTCCCACCTTACCTTTTCATCCCATCCCTTTCTATTCTGTATGGGCCCATATCACATTGGACTGTTGGATGCTCCGCATGGTAGAGAGGGGATATTCACTCCAATTTTCTGCCCTGCCGCCCTTCCAGCCCCCTTCTTCATCTCTCTTCAGTGACCCTTTTCACAAGCAACTCCTTATACAGGAGGTACACTCGCTCTTATTACTGGGGCAGTGGAAGAGGTTCCTCAGGAGCAGAAAGGCAAGGGCTTTTATTCCTGATATTTCCCAATACTGAAAGCCAAAGGCGTGCTCAGGCCCATCCTAGACCTGCGAGAGCTCAACAAGTTCATGAAGAAACTGAAGTTCCACATGGTCTTTTTGGGCTCCATCATCCCTTCCTTGGATCCAGGGGACTGGTACACCTCCCTCAACTTGAAGGCTGCATACTTTCATATAGCAGTCACAGTCCCACAGAAGGTACCTCAAGCTTGTGGTCAACCACAGCCATTACCAGTTCACAGTCCTCCCGTTTGGCCTTTCAGCGGTGCCGTGTGTATTTACCAAGCATATGGCAGTCATGACCGCCTTTCTGCACAGGTGGCAGGCACAGGTGTTTCTGTATCTCGACGACTGGCTGATCAAGGCCTGCTCCAGGGCTCAAGTGGAAGAACAAGTCAACTTCATAAGAATGACTTTTGATGAACTGAACCTTCTCCTGAACATGGGGAAATCAACGCTGTTCCCAGTTCAGTGGATAGAATTTATAGAGATGGTACTGGTCTTGATGCATGCCAGGACATACCTTCCAGAATCAAGGTTCCAGGCCCCGGGCAACATCATTCAAGGTCTCAGGTAGTTCCCCACCACCACAGCAAGGAATTGCCTTCTTGTACTTATGTGGTGCAACATGCCAGGCTCAGACTTGGACCACTCCAGTCGTGGCTAGCCTCGGTGTATCGGCCAGGTTGAGACAGTTTGGCAAGGTCGTGACTTTACTTTCTCCGGTCTTCAACTCCCTCCTCGACCTGCAGGTAGTGTGTGTGTGTGTGGGAGTCCCCTTCACCAATCCTCAGGCATCTCTCTTGCTGGAAGTGGTTTTAGGCATTCAGTAGGTTGACACTCATTCCCAGGACACTACAGAACCAATTTTGTAGCATGGTCTTAGGGCATGTTTTGTTGCTGTTGGACAGTAGAATGGTTGACAACAGAGGAGATGAAGGAACTGTAACTACATATATTCAAGAGCAGACCAAGGAACACCTTAATAGGAATAATATTGGGTATCACTCAGGTTAGTTCTTTCTGTTCCATACTTATTTTTCTCTCCGCAAAAGAAATAAGGTCATTATTCTGAGACCCACACTATCCAACTGGATCTCTTCTTGATGTGCTTTCACCACTGTTCTCACAGTCCCTATCCATCACTTTCATTGTGTGCATAGCATTGCAAAAAAAGAGTGTGTGATTGACAAAAATAAGCAGTAGGAAGATAACTTTCATGGCTGAAAGGTTCTTCGGCTTCAGGGGCCTTTAGACTCTGTGCACATTATTGTCCTAATGGATGGATTTTTATAGTTGGACATCTGTATAGTACTTCTGTTACAGTCCTGGTAGAGCTCACCAGGCTTCTCTTTTTGGATCTCAACACTGAATCGGTATGCTTTTAAGTTTCTGTTCAGTCTGGTCTGGATAGATTGAAAGCACAGTTTCTTTCCTTTGTTTCAGGCTCACTATGTAGGCTCCCATAGTCTATGCAAGGGGTCTCAAACACGCAGCCCGTGGGGTTATTTTCTGTGTCCTGCGAGCTCCTCGCAGCTTCCCTGCCCTCCCTCAGCATTTACCTAGAGCGACTCTGGCCCGACACGCACCAGGGGAAGGACGGGCTCCCTGCCTGCCTGCCCTGTCCTCGCGCTGCTCCAGGAAGTGGCCGGAACATGGAGAAGGGTGCGCACAGGGGTCTGTGTGTTGCTTTTGCTTCAGGCAGCAGCTCCCAGTGGCCGCAGTTCCGCATTCCCAGCCAATGGGAGCTGCTGGGGCGGTGCCTGAAGCAACAGCAACATACAAACCCCTATGCCCCACCCCTCCTCCAGGTTCCAGCAGCTTCCTGGCACGGGGGCAGGGCAGGCAGGTGGGTAGGGAGCCTACCCTGCCCCTGGTGCATGCCAGGCCAGAGCCCGCGCCCCTGAACCTCTCCTGCAGCCGAACCCCCTGCCCTGAACCCCCTCCTGCACCCTGACTCCTTGCTATACCCTGCACCCCTCCTGCATCCTGACCCCTTGTCATACCCTGTAGCCCGACCCCCTACTGCACCCCCCTGCACCCTGCTCTGAGCCCCCTGCCGCACCCCTCCTGCACCCTGACCCTACCAAGCTGCACGCTGCACCCCGATCCCCTGCCCTGAGCCCCCTCCCACACCCTTCCTGCACTCTGACCCTGCCGAGCTGCATGTTGCACTCCGATCCCCTGCCCTGAGCCCCCTGCCACACCCTTCCTGCACCCAACCCCCTGCCCTGAGCCCCCTATTGCACCCTGACCCCTGCTGCACCCTTCACCCTTCGTGCACCCCACACCGCAACTCCCTGCCCTGAACCCCCACCACACCCCTTCTGTACCCCTTGGGGTACCAATGTATTAGTCCGCATGCGGCCCTTGTGGTCATTTGAGTTTGAGACCCCTGGTCTGTGGCCTTCTCTGAAGTGGGACCCCACGGTTCAACTGCACAAGACAAGTGCTGAGCCTCAGTAATCTTAAGAACACCTTTTCCCAGAGCTTCATCTTTGCAGGCACTCTGGTTTATAATTTGTCCCTGCAGGGGAGGCATGATAGTTGAAACAAATACAGAGTCCAATTTCTGAAGATTTCTGAAACAATCAGTTTACTTGAGACTGCACAAAAGATAGATGTATGCAAAATAAGAAACACCTGCACATAATTCCCTTCCTCAGTTTCCTCATCACTCTTCAGTATTTTTGGGATTTGGGTCAATGTCTTTTCAGGGTTCCAAGTCCCCTTTTCTGATCTGCAATCCACCAGTTATGGCTGCTCCTTCAAATCATGGAGTCTTCTCCCTGATCCCTGCAGCTACCTTTCTTCAGCCAACAATCAAAAAGCTCCCTCTCCTTCTGAAACATGCCACTTTGTGTTCCCCTTTGTCGAACCTCTCAGTTTATATGGGTTTAAATGGCTGTACCTATACTTCTGTTTCTTTGTTGCTCTTTTGTGAATTTTCCACTCCACATCTCTAGAAGAGAAAGGAGAGAGCTGGTTTCACCTTGGTTGTAGCTACCCCTTTGTTCTGCCAGGGCCTGACGTAGTCGCTTCTTGATAATCCTTAGTAACTGCCTCATTCAGAGGCATGCGGTGTGGTTGTAGCTGTGTTGGTGACAGGATATTAATGAGGCAAGATGGGTGAGGTAATCTTTTTTTTTTTTTTTTTTTTTATTAGACCAACTTCTGTTGGTGAGAGAGACCAGCTTTTGAGCCACAGGGAGCTCTTCTTCAGGGAGAGAGGTACTCCCTGCCTCCCATCAAAAAAGCATGCTGGGACAGATAGCTTAATAGTTAGCACATATAGTAAGGGACCATTCAAGGTAGAGTGGCCTGTTAACACCTCTGCAGTCAAGACAAAAATGTGGGTCAGTGGGTTACAGATCATTGTAATAAGCCATAAATCCAGCATCTCTGTTCAGTCCATGATTTTTGGTGTCTAGCAGAGTAATGAATTTAAGCACCCAGGCTCGTCTCTTGAAAGCTTTGTGCAGGTTTCCTTTGTGAAAAGTATTCACCTACACGTGATAGGATGTTTTTCTGTTTTATCATTTTCCTGTGCGATTTCATTCAAGAGCTTAGTGATTGTCTGGTTTCATCCCATAGTAGTTGTTGGTGGCATTTAATGCACTAGATGAGGTGTACCACATTTTGTGATAGGCATATGTAGGATACGTGGATCTTGAAAGGTATTTTGTGGGGAATGTCGATCATTGCAACAGTGGAGATATGTCTGCAGGTTTTGCATCTGGTGTTCTGGGAGGATGTGGTGCCACTTTGAGTTGGTGTATTCTGGTCTGTGGGGAGCCTGTTTGAAGGCCAGAAGTGGATGTTCAGGAAAGATTTCTTTCAGGATATGAACCCCATTGAGTATGGGTTGTAGTTGTTTGATGCCCTGTATGAGTTCTGTTATGGGGTGCTTGGTGACAGCTAAGAGCGTGTGGTCAGAGGGCATTTTGTTTCTGTATTGAAGCTGATTCTCTCGGGGTATTTGAGTGGCCCATTCATTTGGAAGTTGATGCTTGGGCACCTCTGTATGTCTCCTTAGCACAAGGAGTTTCTCAGTGCTGCTTACTTGATTTCAAGGAGTTAATTGAGTCACACATTTTCATAAAAACTTCTCATGTTTGTCATATTTTCTGAAGGGAAAATGGGTGTGTGTGGTGATGGAGGGGGACTGCAAATTAATGGAGTCTGGAAGGGTGGTGAATACTTGGTAATGGAGTAGGGAGCTGGTCTCCAGTTGAAATCCAGACTAGAAGGAAAATTAGTCTGGCATTTCTACAGTATTTTAAATGAGGTGGTCATTATATATCCTAGAAGAGGAGGTATCAACATCAGACAACCAGATGTGGTGCTAATTAACATCCTTATTGGCAACTTTTCAAAGAGGCTGGTGACTAATTAATTTGAACTATCCTATCATCTTGAGTTGGACCTATTAGTCAAGGGTGAGGCCCGCTGGCAGATTAGTGATGAGGAATCCTGTGCTTTTGCTAGAGATCAACAAATACTTTGGCTAAAGAAGGTTTAATTCTTCAGAGCTGTCAATCTGTCACCTTTCAGAGTAATGGCTGGTACAATTTAAAAGGGATGGGCTACACTTTGCATTCTTTATTACTAAAATGCAGTAATAACATGTAACTAAGAACTCTTTCCCAAATTGGATGTTAGGGTAACATACTAAGCATCTTTCAGATCTTGATTTTGATTGTTACTTCTAGCATCATCTTTTGCTTTATATTAGTGGCAGCTCATCTCAGAATTAGTAGTTTGAGCAACAGATTTGTTCCATGTACTGACTTAACTATTTCTTCTTGCAAACCAGTTTTATAACATAAAATGATGCTTTTGATTTACAGTATTGAATTTTCTAATCCATTTTTTTCTTAACTTCCACTGTAGGAATGAAGACTTAAAGCAAATGTTGGAAAGTAATAAAGATTCTGCTAAGTTGGATGCTATGAAAAGGATTGTTGGGGTATGTGATATTCAAAATTTTTTTTTTTTTTGTGGCCAATACATGTTGATGCTGGTTTCTCTGTGTGACTCCTTCACTACAGTATTTTAATATGTAAATAGTTTGAAAAGCTAGGGTGAAGTGCTATTTTCTTTAAATATCAAGATGGAAAATTTAAAATGGATGCAAGTACACAAATATTTCAAAGACATAGTGTAATGTTTCTATAAATTTGTAGAGCTATGATACAAAAATGCAAGTATTGACTGTGTTCTCCCTACTGTGTTAATGTCACACAACTCCTGTTTATGTCAAAGAAACACTCCAGTTATTTTTCCTCAGACCAAGCTGTAGGTGTTTCTTACTTGGAGTAAACTGAGAAATATATTTGAAATGTTTTAAACTTTATTTTTGTAAACGATTATCAATCCATGATGTATTTTTTTCCTAAAATATAAATATTTTTTTTAAATTGAAATTTGAATTTTTTGTGTTAAACCTGAATTACAAAAGTTTAAAAACTCACCTGTATACCTGTACATGAGATTCCTAAAACCGCTGAGGGCTTGGCTACACTGGAGAGTTGCAGTGCTGGTGGTGGGTTTACAGCGCTGCAACTTACTCACCGTCCACACTTGCAAGGCACATTCAGCGCTGCCTCTCCCGGGCTGCAGCGCTGGCGGTAGTCCTGCTCTGCCTGGGGTATAATGATTGCAGCGCTGGTGATGCAGCGCTGCTCTGCCAGTGTGGCCACCAAAAGCGCTGTAATTGGCCTCCAGATGTATTTGGAGGTATCCTAGAATGCCTGTTCAGCCACTCCCAACAGTGCTGCAAATGCTGCAAATGTGGCCACACTGCAGCGCGTTCCCTACACAGCTATACGAAGACAGCTGTAACTTCCAGCGCTGTACAGCTGCAAGTGTAGCCATACCCTGAGTGTAAAGAGGTTAGACCTTTTACAATGCTTGCTAAAGGTCTGCATTGGTATTTACAGTTGAGGGTAAGATTGCTCAATTGGGGGAGAGGGGGAAATCACTTGTTCCTAGTCTAGGCAAGGGCCTGGACTTATGCATTTCCTCCTGGAGGAGCATTTGATCAAACATATTGTGGAAATGCAGATGTACCCTCACCTTGATAAAGTGATGAACTATAACATCTGATCTGAATCATAGAACTAGATAACCAGCTCTGGCAGAGATCTCTGGGAGTCCCTCTCCCGCTCCTCCCCCCGCCCCACCCCAAAAAGAAAAAATGTCTTGGAACAACTAGAAGGTGGTTGTCAAGCTGCCTAGGGAGTAGTTAGAGAAGAGACCAATTTCTAGGATGTAAAGTTTTTTCTTTTTATCTGTATCTGAGCCAAAGGAAGTCTACGTTGCTGGGCTTCACAAATATTCAGATGCAGTATATTATACAAAACTGCTTGTTTCTTCTGTTTTACTACCACTTGCTCTTTTTAAAAGAGAACTGCTGTTTTGATTGGTAACTTCCTGCAGTCTACCTCAAAAGAGTGAATCTCTACTCCCCCAAAAATGGTGATTAAAGGTGCTAGAGTTTCTGAAGCCTCAGCCCTCAGGGCTTGTCTGTACTACCTGCTAGATCGGCAAGCAGCGATTGATCCAGCAGGGTTCAATTTATTGCGTCTAGACTTTATTGCATCTAGATAAATCGACTGCCGAGCGCTCTCCTGTTGACTCCAGTGCTCCTCTGGAGCAAGAGGCACAGGCAGAGTCGGCGAGGGAGCGTCAGCAGTCAACTCACCGCAGTGAAGACTCCGTGGTGGGTAGATCTAAGTATGTCAACATCAGCTACGTTAGTCACATAGCTGAAGTTGTGTAACTTAGCTCAGTTCTCTCCCTTCCAACCCAGTGTAGACCAGGCCTCGTAGACTCAGAATATCCGTCCTTTTCCATTAAGACAAGTTGCAAAGAGCTTTATATTGGTGAACATAAGCTGAAGGTCTAAACTGGAGACACAAGTTGGCTGAGGTGTAGGTGACAGTGGATGTTAAAATTATGTTGTCATAGGCACTCTGAGCCTGGGAACAGTCTTGTTCTGACTTTGTTGGCACTTCAGAAAGAGAGCAGTAAAACTAAGTTTACTTTCAATTAGTAAAAAAAAAGAAAATAGAAATTTGATTAAATAGGGTGTTCATATTACAAGTGATTTTTTTTATCTTCATAATACACATTAATGCAGTAAAAATAACTGAGAATCGTAAGATTTGCAAAATTATGAAGAATTTCTATTTAGGAAAATTTAGATATATATGGCAACTAATATCTATAAATGTGTTCTGTAAAAATACATCTTAATATTTCTTTAAAAAATCTGACCGAACCCCGTGACAACCAATGTAACTCCCTTGCAGTTTCAATCCTAATCTTCCTGCTATCCTTATATTTGTCATCCTAAGGAAAAAGTTTTGGAGAACAGTTGGAGCTTGCAATGTCCTGAAAGTGGCCTGAGCCTAGATTTGGAAAGATTTGGAGCTAGCAAACAAGTTCAAGTGCCTAGTACCCCTCTTGGAGAAACTTCTACTACCTGCCCCCTTACTACCATTTTAAACAGAAAATAAAATAAAAAATACCCAAACCTGCTGCATCATGTGTACAGCATTTGTCTTGAGCAGAAACTTGCACATGATAACATACAGGCATGGAGCTCCATCCTGCAGTCCTTGCAACATATTCAACTCCTGGTGCCTTTAGTAGGAGCTTTGGGTATACAAGGCATACAGGATTTGAACTCCTAATGGCTATGCATAGCAGCTAAATTGGTGTTATTAGACCTTAGTCCTGGAAAGCCCTATTATATTCTTTTGAGCTAATGATCCATGAACTAAAGAGGATTTACACTCTTCATTATGACTTAATGAGTCAAAATACACTCTTTTAAAAGACACTAAATGCATAGCTACATGGTACGCTGGAGGTACTATGGCTGGTCAGTTAAATAATGCAAGTTACATATATATTTTCTTGACAGGGTGTCGCTGTGTGGTAACAATTCAAAACTAGATAATCAACCTTATCTTTTGAAAACTCCTGTCATCGCAAGTTGTTTGATGTCATAGTAATAATAATACTTAGCTCTTCTACTGATTGAAAAGCACTATATATTTTGCCTCTTTAATGACCAGATGGGAACAGAATTTATTTCTTGTCTGGTTGTTTGTCATTTGAACCACAGCCCTGACAGCCTACTCACCTTGTGAGGAGGACCCCTTTACATGGGCTCTTGTAGCTAAGAAACAGGACAAAGGAGGTTCCAGAAACTCATCCTTCACTGTCTCTTAGCAATTGAACATGATTTAACCTCTCTGGGATGTTCTGCTTTAAATTCCCAGTCTTAAACAGCAGAGTTGGCGTAAAATAAAATTTAAGACGAGAGAGAATTCGATTAAAATAAAATGGTATACATGGCATCTAGCGTTCAACTCTGCAAATGTTGGCTATATCTAGGCCATACCAAATTCACGACCATGAAATCCAATCTCCACCTGTGAAATCTGTTCTTTTGTGTGCTTTTACCTTATACTATACCAATTTTATGGGGGAGGCCAGAGTTTCTCAAACTGAGGGACTTGACCCAAAAGGGAGTTGCAGAGGGAGTCACAAGGTTCTTTTAGGGGAGATCGTGGTGTTGCCACCCTTACTTCAGTGCTGCCTTCCAAGCTGGGTGGCTAGAGAGAGGTGGCTGTTGGCTGGGCATCCAGCTCTGAAGGCAGTGCCCAACCAGCAGCAGCGCAGAAATAAGGGTGGCAGTGCCATACCATACCATCTTACTTCTGCACTGCTACCTTCAGAGCTAGGCGGCTACTGACTGAAGGCCCAGCTCTGCAGGCAGCAGTGCAGAAATAAGGATGGCAATATCATACCATGCCATCCTTACTTCTGCGCTGCTGCTGAGGGCGGCTCTGTCTAGAGCTAGGCTTCCAGCCAGCAGCCTCTGCTCTCTGGCCACCCAGTTCTGAAGGCAGTGCTGCTGCTTGCAGAAGTAAGGGTAATAATATCACAACCTCCCTCCCTCCCGCCCCCTTTCAGTAACCTTGCAAAACTCCCCCCTAACTCCTTTTTGAGTCAGGACCCCTACAATTACAACACCATGAGATTTCAAATTTAAATAGCTGAAATCCATGAACTTTATGATTTTTAAAATACTATGACTGTGAAATTGGCCAAAATGGACCATGAATTTGGTAGAGCCCTAGCTACATTTTAAATGTCTCTAATATTATCCTTTCCTCTCCAACTTGTTCTTTTTCCCGTGACCCCTTTGTGATATGCTGCATATTTGAGACAGCTCTTGTCCTCCTCCTTTTATAGTCTGACACCCCCCGCAGCCCCTCCCACCTGTTTAAGGCATTCTAGTTATCTTACAAAGCATGTAGGTCTAAGTTTCACCAGCATTTCAACAATGTGTAATGTTTGATCAGATAAGAATATTAAAATGGCCCTATTGGGTCAGACCAATGGTCCATCTAGCCCAGTATCCTGTCTTGTAATGGTGACCGGTGCCACATGATTCACAGGAATGAACAGAAGAGGACAATTATCAAGTGGTCTGTCCTGTTGTCTAGTCCCAGCATCTGGCAGTCAGAGGCTTGGGGACTTCCCAAGTATTGGGTGCATCCCTATCTTGGCTAAAAGTCATTGGTGGATCTATCCTCCATGAATTTATCTTAATTCTTTTTTTTAATCCAATTATATTTTTAGCCTTCACAACATTCTCTAGAAATGAGTTCCACAGGTTGACTGTACACTGTGTGAAGAAGTATTTCCTTATGTTTGTTTTAAACCTGCTTCCTATTAAATTCATTGAGTGACCTGTAGTTCCTGTGTTATGTGAAGGGAAAAATAACACTTCCCCCCCCCCAACACCATTCATGATTTATAGACCCTTTGATTTTCTTTGTCTATAGTCCGAGTGAGGAGAGTGTGTATATGATAGTTGTTGCCTGTCATCTGCCAATATTTCACTGTATAACTTTGGATTTCCTGTCTCCAGAATCTGACATTTTTGAGTGTCCATTTGATATTTTGTCCACCTTTAGTCAACCTGAAGTGTCAGGGTGATGGGATCCTGGTTTAATTGTCTCTTGTCCCTGGCTGAAGGTATTTAACCTTGGTCCATTTCCCTATCTACCTTGCATCTGAACTTAAAAACAGAGCTCAAATGTTTTTAACTTTAACATTATTTTTACTTGACTATGAATTACTGAGAGATTAGTACCTATCTATCACAATGTTAAAAAAGATTCTCCTGGAGTTTGCTGATCCAGTAGAGATGGGAATTTTACAACTTATTTACATGTGAAAATATTTAACTTCATAAATAGCTCCTTTAAAAAAAGAGTAACAGAAGTGAGGGATGAAACTAAACTGTACTTGAGTGTCACAATTAATCTGTAATTACAGTATCAAGTGAGAAGGCAAACTAAAATATAGGAAGTAAATTTGAATCATTGTTAATTCTTTACTGGAAAGATATTTGAGTTTCATGAGATGTTCGCACTCCCACTTCACACATGGGCTGTGGTGCTGTGCGTCAAAACCTATATGCTCTTACCCAATAAAATAACACAACCATTTGTCTGATATTAATGTACTTCACTACTCATAAGTCATACTCTTTTCCTTTGTTCAGTTTCCTTCTGTGCAAACCCTTTCTTGAAGATTTTTTCATTTAGGTGCATTGTGCTAGACAATCTTATTTATTCTTGTGTAAACTCTGAATGTGACATCTACTTCACAGTATTTTTACTCTTTTGTGCACAAAAATCTAACTTTTATGGGAAATCTTTTCAAAACTTGTTCATAATATACTCTGATTTATATTGATTGATTGATTGATTTGATTGGAAATAGATCTTGAAATTGCCAGCCTGAAAAAGCTGTCAATGCCTAAGTGAACTAAAAAAATGGCAACTTTTGAATTTCCAAATCCAGTTTCTGTATTTTTTAACACAGGGCAAGGGGCTGAAATTCCAACTCTTCTCCAGATTATGGTCTTCCCTTTACTGGCGCAAAGCAACTGGCTGGCAGTCAAATAAAGGAGACTTATTAAGACAGGTTGGAAAAATTGGGCCAAAATATATTTTTTTACTTATTAACAATATTGTACTTCTCTTTCAGATGATTGCTAAGGGGAAGAATGCATCCGAGTTGTTTCCTGCTGTTGTGAAGAATGTGGCCAGTAAAAATATTGAGGTACTCTTAAAAAGAACACACAAAAATGTACTATTATGGAAGATATTTTTGTTATAAATGTACCACTTTAGTTTAAATCATAAAATACCTTTAAATTGTATTTTACTGGAATTCACCAAGTCTTAATCTTAGTGAGAGCCTTGTAGAAATAGTGTAATCTGATATTTGAGATAAGGAAATGTACAGTATTGAGTCTAGTTTTTTTGTAGTGGTTTGGTGGAGAACTGAATTTTTGTAACGGTGAAAATAGTCCTTAAGAGAGCAAATTGAAGAAGTTTTGTAGTTTGTTGTATATGTTCCTTAGAGTGCATCGTAAATGACATAACTAGCCTTTGGTAACAGTCTCTGCAAAAAGGCCCAGGATAGAGTGAACATAGACTGATCTACTTTATCACACAAAAAGTGGTTGGTGTAGAGCAGGGGTGAGACATTGGAAAGAAGCTTGTCCTCTACCGGTGATGTACTATATGTTCTGTAAATAGAGAGCTTCAGAGTGCAGGGTTATCAAAATAATATCTTCAATAACCTTCACGTTTACTTCACAAAAACTATTTTTAACATCATTAAATAAGTCTCTCTGAAATAGCTGACCAATCCAAATTTGGTATTGAAATGCATCATGATAGTAACAATTTTTGGTCTTCAAACAGTTTTTGTTTTTGTTGTTAATTATTAAAAAGCTAGAATCAATCGTTCTTCTTTGAGCATCAATGCAGACTCCCATACTGGGGCATGTATGTTTATACATATACGCCTGGCCGGGAATCCCTTTGAAAGGTCTAATTTTTTGTTGTGGGGCCGCATAGGTGTCCCCTTGAGGCAACAGATGTTCTAGTCATGGTTCCTCCTAGGTAACCCTCCCTTCCTTTTAATATCTGAAAAATAAATAAGAACTTCCACTAGTCGACCAGCTCTTATCTGCTGTTTCTTTATCTCTTCTAGCTACAGCTTATACAATTGTACATAGATAAAAATTGTAAAATTTATTTCAGGAGAGCTCTATTTATATTTAAAAATTCTGATGCCAAGGGCTGGTGTCCTTCTTAGGCAAAAAAGACTCAGTTTAAAGAGTGCCTGTCTTGCATCATCCAAGTTTTAATCTCTGGTCCTCATAATGATACGTGGGTGAAGGTCAGTTAACCTTTTTGTACCATATCTATTTTAAATGTACTTGTTGGCCTGCAGTGATCCAAAGTCTCAGGTCAGTATTGTGAGTTGGACGCATTTCCAGGTTCCTTTCAAGTACCAGCCTCAGAATGTATACGTTTGGTGCTGAGAAGGTCTGTATGGTCTAGGTGTAAAAGGAGCTCTAACTTTGTTCTGCACTATTACTTCCTGGGATTAAAAGACTGAGAAGAAAAAGAGAAGACAACACAATAATTTCCTTGGATGAATTTTTAAAAGCAGTGACTCTAGTAAGGAACCAGTGCCAAACCTTGGTGCCAGAGCAAGTACTTTTTGCTCCAGGACTCTTCAGTGTAGAGGGGAAAATCCATGTTACTGGTGCCAAAGATTAAGCTCCTTGCTCTGGTGCTTGTTGTGGTTACTGAGACCAACACTTCAGTGTTACCACTGATCTTGTATTGTGTTCTGTGCCCAATATTGATTAAATTGAAAGGCAGAAATTAGTACACTCTTTCCTATCCATGGGTACCTTGTTCAATTCAGCAAGGAAGAAATCTCTTGCCAATCACCCCAACATCTGTGTTGGGGCATAGGATTCCTCTGGAGCCAAATATTTAGATCCAGGGAGCTGTATAGTCAGCCTTGGTGTCATTTGAGATGGAGTTGTCTGTTTTTCCAGGCTTCACTGGTTCCACGATCTATGCTGAGTACTGTGTAGCCACCCTCTCTCTGGATTTTCAGTTATTTGTCCTAGGTCTCTTCCTGGGGATAACTAGTTCCACCTAATGCTTATGGAAACTCTGAGTATCATGGCTATTTTGCGCATTTCAGCTTTAGATTTTTGCCATACAGGAGACAAGTGGAGCTGAATTACTTGCTATAGTTTCTCAGCAGTGTATGATTCTGACACCTGTAAAGTCTGTGATCTAGATCATCCACTTCTCCTACGGATAAATCTGAGTCCATGATTGAGGAGGAAAATTTCCCTATGGAAAAGGAGGCATATCAACATAGGTGGATCTAAATAGTTTCTCATCTTTGCCAAAGGATGTCATGATTTACACCAGAGATGAGTTTTCTGGAAAACTTCCAAATCCTTTCAAAATCACTTCTCCAAAATTGGATGCATGCAACCTTGATCTCTCTGTTGTCGAGAGGAAGTTTCTGAGGCTGTTTGACTTCTTTAAGCTACATCTGAGCTGGGTGGCAGTGGCTAGTAATGAAGGCCTCCTGGACTCTGCCAAGGATTCATGGATTATACCTGTGACATTTGCAGGCCAGGTGCCACATGCCCTGGGGAGTTGGTGGCTGCTGCAATTGTGTAGTATGGGGAGCAGGATGTGCAGGGAACCTGCTGAAACTGCCAGTTGCCGCAGTGACTGGCTTGGGGACTGAATGGCTGTACCCCATGAGTACTGGGCAACCCCAGCTCCTGCCTTCTTCCTTCCCCCTCCCCCAGCGTTGACTCCTGTGAGTAGTGACATGTCACTGCCAGGAGAGGAGCCCCAGGCACAGAGCCCTATCTCCTTCACCAGCCAGCCAGAATCCCCTCTTGCCCCAGTCCAGGAACAGGTCGCTCCAATCCCCTTTTGGCCCTGGGAAGACTAGTTAAGGAGCACATGTTGCAGGGAGGAGGGTAGTAGCAACTCCCTGCTGCTGGAGGATCTGTGTCAAGGTAACTAGGATCTGCTCTTTCCTGGGTCCAAGCATCTCTGTCCCATCTCAGATGGGAAGGATAATTTGGGGATCTGCAAGTTTTGGGCACCCCATATCCCCAGCAGGTACCATTTCTCCTCCCCTGCTTCCACCCCATGGTATCCCCTCTATGGGGACATGTCCAAAACTGCAGGACTTAAAGGGGCTTCAGTGTGGATTCTATCAAGGGGATATTTCCATTACATGCATCTGAGGAAGTGGGTATTCACCCACGAAAGCTCATGCTCCAAAACGTCTGTTAGTCTATAAGGTGCCACAGGATTCTTTGCTGATTCTATCAAGTGTAACTATATAAGTCACTAACAGTAAATTGTTTTTTGTTTTTAAAAAGTTTTGTTTATAATGGAGATTAGAGATAATAGTTTAATAAACAATACATTTATTTTCTGTTTCTTTTTCCTGTCCTCCCATCCCCAATATTAATCCTGATATTTACCGAGAAAACTGGGAAGTTTCTTTCTTTTTGTGTACTGATTTTTTTAACCCATTTTTAAAATTTTTGAAATAAACATTGATAAATTCCTGGGAAGTTAAAAATATAAAATGGAAACAAAGGGCTTCATTCATAATACAACCATTTGCAAAGTAACTTATTAACCAAAATTCATTAGTTGACTCCCCATACCATTATCATCCCCACCTCTTCTCTTTTTTTGAGATATTCCTCCGTTCTTCCTCTGTAGTGGCATGAATTGGAAGCTCCTCTCATAAGTGGATTCTAGATATAAATTCACTCTGTGTCACAAAAATATACCCTTCTCAGGGATCCATCTCACATGGAACTACTAGGGGGTGAAGTCTTTTACGGCTTGAGGCAGTAAATGTTTTGTCAGCAAAACAAGGCAAGAGGATTCCGTTCCTGTTGATTTTCTTTTCCAAAAATAAGTGGGACACACTCTCACACCTCAATCTGGGACAGTTCCTCAGATTTGTCACCTAAAAATAATGGCTCAGGTTTGGGACTCTCCCTCACATCTTCAGCCATGAAGACTGATGCAAAGAATTCATTTAGTTTCTCTGCAATGGCCTTATTATCCTGGAGGGCTCCTTTAGCATCTCAGTCGTCCAGTGTCCCCACTGGTTGTTTAGCAGTCTTCCTGTTTCTGATACACTTTAAAAATTTTTTTGCTATTACTTTTTGAGTCTTCGGCTAGCTGTTCTTTAAATTATTTTTTGGCTTTCCTGATTATATTTTTATACTTCATTTGCCAGAGTTTATGCTCCTTTCTATTTTCCTCACTATGTCTTAACTTATACTTTTTAAAGGATACCTTTTTGCCTCTCACTGCTTCTTTTACTTTGTTTAGCCATGGCACTTATTGGTTTTCTTACTGCGTTCTTTAATTTGGGGTATACATTTAAGTTGAGCCCCTATTATGGTATATTTAAAAAGTTTCCATGCAGCTTGCAGGGATTTCACTTTTGGTGCTGTACCTTTTAATTTCCGTTTAACTTCCTCATTTTTGTGTAGTTCCCCTTTCTGAACTTAAATGCTACAGTGTTGGGCTGCTGTGGTGTTTTCCCTGCCACAGGGATGCTAAATTTAATTGCATTATGGTCACTATTACCAAATGGTCCCTCTATATTCACCTCTTGGACCAGATCCTGTGCTCCACTTAGAACTAAATCAAGATATGGCTCTCCTTTTGTGGGTTCCAGGACTAGCTGCTCCAAGAAGCAGTCATTTAAGGTGTCCAACTATCTTTGCATCCCATCCTGAGGTGACATGTACCCAGTCAATATGGGGATAGTTGAAATCCCTTATTGAGTTTTACAGTCCTTATTCAATTTAAGTTTTCTCAAATACCCTTTCTTAGTGCGTTTGGTACTGTTTGTTGACTTTGAGAAAGGTAAGGATCTGTATTACAAGTACTTAAAGTAGCAAGATTATATGTAATTAGAGTTCTGTTAAGCTAATTAAAAAAATCTAATAATTACACTAATGCCAAAGAGAAGTCATTATTTCAAACTGTTACTCCTCTCTTTCACATGTTTTCCCCCACTCCATTTGTCTGTTTCCTTATTGGGACACTGATGCTTCCCTGTGTGTGTGTGTGTGTCACATCACAGGTACCGTTGATGCATTTGTAGTGTTCAGGTCGGTAAGATACATGAAAAAGAATGAAAAATTCTGTGTGTATTTTAAAATCATTAATGTGGTAAGTACTTTCTTCTTTTCCTGACTGGACTCACTGCAGTGAAAAACACACAAGATATTGAGTCAATAAAATAATCACAAATTAGGTTTCTTGCTGTTAATATGGTAGCTGACTTCTGGATGCAAACTGATGAACCAGAACAGAGATTTTGAATCTTGTGTATATAATCTTTATTAGTAATATTACTAGTAAAATCGGACTAATGTGAGCAAAACACTTAAGTATTGTCCACATAATATAGATTTAAAAAAATCAGAGGCATAAATAAACTATTAGGACTCTTTCCTGTACCTGAAAGGAACTTCTGTGGATAGTGGGAATTAAGCTTAATTTGTAATCTTTCTAGTGTTTTATCTGCCAAAGAGTAAAAGGAAAAAAGCATAGAAGGACAAATCAGAACAGGGAAAAGTCCCATACAGTACAAAAAAGGATTACTCAGTCATCGGTGTGAAGGATCTCTTATTAAATAGGTATATGGAATACTCCCTCCCTGCCTCTTTCTTATGTGGGATTATTTTCTGTCTTCTGGTTAAGCTGCTTTTGAATTGAGGAGCAATAATGAGTGTTTATTGCATGAGGGGACTTTGAACCTTGTTTGAAACTTCTGCACTGCGGTCTCTGAGATTGTAGTCTCGCCTCATGAAATTAACAGTGTGGTTGTGAAAAGGAGAGCGACAGCCACTCCCATTTTGTCCAGTGGAAGGATAAATTTGGAAGCAGTGCTGTAACATTATCAGACATCAGTGTAATAATGAATGCTACAGGTTTGACTGCTGGCTAGATTTTTACATCTTTAGGGAGCAGTGTTTTCACGTGGCTAGGAGTTGAAGTATAAAGGGAAATGACAGTGGTTGTCATGAAGGAGGGTGACTTTTCAACACTACACTCCCCCATCTACTGTCAACTTGACTAGGCATGTCTCTTACTTTCCCTGCCCCCTCCAGATGAAGAGTATTTGATGGCTGTGATACAAGTTGCAGCTGTGCTGTTGTGGTCACTCAGCGCACGTGAAGGGGAATTCTCTTCCAGCAGCAGGCAGGGCTGCCAGTTCAAAACAACTGAGAGCAGATGTATGATTAGAGGCAAATTCAAAACTGTCAATCTCAGCTGGTGGTGGTGAAGAAAAGTTGTCTGTGTAAGCCAGGAATTGTGGTGAAAAACTGAGCTATTTTTACCTGTTTGCCTGCAGCCAGTATATTATTTACCAAATAAATCAGCTTTGCTGACCTAATTATAGAACGATTTAGGCAAGATATTTACTTGCATGCCAAAATCTTAAATATGTGAATAGTCCCATTAACCTGGCTCTCTGTGTGTAAAAAAAGTGTGAACTGCGTTTAGATTTTAAAATCTAATTAAATATTTAGAGTGTTTTACCTTGTCTTCCAGATCATCAAAGCACAATGTGGTTACATATATCAAAAACATAAAATCTAAGAGATGAACTATACAACTATATATTCAGGTTGAGTGATTTGGCTAGTGTTAAAACTTTCTATGTGTATTTTTCTCAACCAGTGTGGTGAGAATGCTTTGTAAATCTGGCATCAAACTGAGACCCAGCTGTCTAGTGGGAAGTGTTACTGATAAGAATGGCTATGAAGTTGATAATTTTGAGTTCTGTTAACTCTTTACACTCCTTATTACACACACAGTCCAGGGATGGTTTTAAAACTAAGATTTTTATAAAACTATATAAAAAAGTTAAATGCATCTTGCATAAGCCCCATAACAACTCGGTCTCACTGAGCACAACCACCACCAACCTCCTGGACTGACACTTTTCTTCCCTACTGTGTTCCCTTTTTCCTCTTCAGCAGTGCTATAACCCTTAAAGGCATAGGTAGATTAACCCCTGCCATTTCTTTGTGTTCATAGAATCATAGAATATCAGGGTTGGAAAGGACCTCAAGAGGTCATCTAGTCCAACCCCCTGCTCAAGGCAGGACCAAATCCCCAGAAAGATTTTTTACCCCAGTTCCCTAAATGATCCCCTCAAGGACTGAACTCTCAACCCTGGATTTCACAGGCCAATGCTCAAACCACTGAGCTATCCGTCCCCCTCGGTGTTCTGTACTTCCCCCTCATAAATGTAATGTTGTTCTGACCATTTCTATTAAAAAAAAAATATATATATATATATAATGTTCAGTCCGTCAGTTTGATGTATTAATAATAGCCTGTGAGTTCCACATAGTCAAAGTTGTTGTCTAACACTGATTTTGTGGCAAGTGTAGTTCTAGTATCCAACAGAATAGCCATTTCTGATCATTTAATTTCCCAAAGATGCTCATAATTATGAAATACATGTTTCCCTGTATGACCAAAGATTTAATAATGTAACTGTCATTTGGCATGGCAAAATACCTACTCAATCAGTGGTTCTCAAACTTTTGTATTGGTGACCCCTTTCACACAGCAGACCTGTAAGTGTGACCACCCCCTCCCGCCCCATAAATGGAAAACACTTTAAAAATATTTAACACTATTATAAATGCTGGAGGCAAATCGGGATTTAGGGGTGGAGGCTGACAGCTTGCGACCCCCCCCATGTAATAACCTTGCAACCCCCTGAGGGGTCACAACCCTCAGTTTGAGATCTCCTGTACTAAATGAACATAACAAATTATCCAGAACTATAAAACACTTGATGTAGATCAACCTCCATACTTGAATTCAATATCACTTATATCAGTTTTGGATAGAATACAGGATAAGGTACAAGAGTAAGTACTGAGTATGACATGAGACAAATGTAAGAATAACTTTGTGGTGCATTCACCAGTTCAGTAGCTGGATTTAGACACTGATAAGTCTAATGCCCCTGACTATTCATACATGATTGTCTGTGGGACTCTTCTGTCTAGCTGGATAACCTTGCATGTCAGTGGGTTATTCTGGTGATCTCTCCTGTTGTGCAGTACTGGTTTCAGGAGCCATGATCTTGGTTTGATAGCAGTGGCTGGTGTGAATGTCACATCAGTCTGAGTTGTTCCCAGTTCACGTCCTCTGTATTTCCCAGTTGTGGATCAAATGATGCAGCATCTGGATTCAGAGTCTCTGTGCCATGTCCCTTCGTGTAATGAGGTTCGTCTTCACTCTCACTATCAGTATCACTGGAGTCTGAATTCCTGGCCTCATTTTGATTTCCTATTTTGATTTGTTATGCTAGTTTGTCTTGTTCTCATGTATTCTGCTACGGTGGTTTGGAGGGCAGTGGTATATCCAAAGGCAAGAAGTCACAGGGAACTAGAAGATTGCACCGAAGAACTCCAGTCACCTCCTTTTCCATCTTCTGCTTTTCTTTCATGGATAGTACTATTCTCCTTTCCTTTGAAGTACTACATGAATTCTGACTTCCCAATAGGATCTTAATTTTCATAGTCCCTTTCTCTCTGAAAGAGTCCAGATGGTTACTCTGTCATGTGGCAAGAAGGCAGCATTGTGCACTCTGATGATATTGATTCTTTCCATGGGTGGCTGATTTTTTGAGAACATAAGCTTCTTTCATCTGCCGATTCCATTCTCAGTGTAATCTTTATGGTTCCCAGGTGGAGATTCAGAGTTTATAGGTAGGCCACATGCAATATCAACGGGCAAATGTGTTGATCCTTAATATAATGAATAGAAGGGTGAGACCCCTGGTGCCTCAATCTCTAAGTACAGTTCTAGGCATAAATTACCTTTCTGAGGGAGGCCTTTCAGTTTACTTTTGTTCTTCTGGCAAGGTTGTAAACATAGCCAGCAGAATTTGGTTTAGAACTTGTTACTTGCCCATTGCCCTGATTGTGTGAGATGGCACAGTTTTACAGTAGTGCTGTAACCTTCTGAATAGATTTTCAAACTCTGCCCTTTGCTCATGATGAATCCTTTTGAGGAAACAAAATTGTCAAACTAAGTACGTTAATTGAAGATCTTGTCTGCCACAGTCTTTTCTGACTTGGTAGTAGGGAGGGTAGAACAAACATATTTACATGATCCAGTATGACTAAGATGTATTCATATCCTCCTTCTGTCTATGTGCACAAAATCTATTGACTGTGTTATCATAATGTTCAGTTAAATGGAGCTCTGGTAGGCTGGTGAGGTTTGTTCTGCTTGACACATGTGCAGACGCTAGTTGCGTAATGTTCAGTGTCCTCCTTCATCTCTGGCCAATAAAACCAATACCTCTTGCACAACTGATTACTCATTTTGCTGCTAAGAGTTCCATCTCTTTCTGTAGTCCTTTTGCCATTTGTATTTTTCAGGTAATACCAGTTGATTTCATAACTTGGTTTTCTAATAAATTTTTCCATTTGTTTCCAAATGCAACCAGTACCATTCCTACATCAGGGAGAGGACCTTACCACATCTTCTCGTGTTCCCTTGGTTATTTGGTTTCCTTTGGTTATTTGGTCTTAATGAAGAAATTTAGCAACTGCTAAATCATCCTTCTGAGTTGCCAAAATGTCTTCTCATGGAATAGACTTTATGGGTGATATAACACCCATGGCACAGTCTTCTACTGCCAAAGAATTGGCCGTAACAGCTGCTAACCAAAATACCTTGCCATTTCTTTGTATATACAAGGACAGCCTAAACATCATCTTTATTTGCATCTTCTGAACATTTTGGCAAATATTTTTTTCCCATATCAGGAGGCATTCTGCATAGAGCATCTGCCTCCACATTAGATTTCTGTGGATGATAGCCAACTTTGAAGTTAGTCAGCTAATTCTGCAATCTACCAGTGTGCTGTGATATTCAGCCTAGTAAAGGTGAATATGTAAGTTAACTGGTTACTGTCTCTGCAAACTATGAAGGATTATGCATAGTACAGGTAGTCATGGTTTGTTACGGCCCATTTCAAGACCAGAAATTCCAGTTTTCCTGAGGTGAAGGTAATTTTTCTCAGCTGCAGTTAGTATTCTTGACCCATAACTTGTGTCATTTAGTTTATCCTCCTGACGTTGGTTTAAGATTCCCTTATTGGAAACATCTAAATGTACTGCTACCACAAATCTCCCAATTACGAGCACAGGGGTGCTCAAACACCTGAAGTGGAGCACCCACAGGGGGACACATCTCAAAGAACCTCAGTTACTGCACAATAATAACCCTCTCTTTTGGTTGTCTTCTATCTTTATATTAACTGAACTCTCAAAATTATTTTTGACTCTGTTGGTATCTATGTGAAATAGGTTAGGTCAAACTTTTAGCATATTGATCTTGTTTTATTCCATAAAGCAACAACCAAATTTTGTTCATCTGTAAGCATTTCATACAGCGGAAAAATATATATGTACCTGTACTGGTCATGTAACCATAAATGTTTTAGTTGGTTTTATAAAATGTTTTCTTATTCTATACATGTCCTTTCTGTCTAAACATGCTCCTAAATTTTTGATCCATACTTCACCCTCTAATCTGAGGTAAAAGCATTAGAGCATGTTTATTTCTCTTAAGAGAATTGAAGTGCACTTTATTGTTACAAAAGTGTCTTGTAAATTTCATTTTTACAAGTACATGCTGCCTTGTTACATGTGTCATGGCATTAGATGTCAAAAGATCCAAAAACTGACCTAACTGGCAGTATAGAACAAAAATAATCAGCGGCTTAGTCAATAACTCATGGAGTTTGCTGTACTTGTATGGATAAACTAATTAAACAGATCTGTCTGTGTTCCTCAAGCCTACTGTGCCCTGTTATTAGTTTTACAGAAAAGAGTGTTGTAACATTGAATGAAGGTAAATGATGAAAGAATAGTGTAGACACGAAGCACTCAAAACTCGCATTTCTAGTCACAGAGTGGTTTCAAAGAAAGGAGGCTTTTCTCTGCACACCTGCAGGCATTCATTGCATAGGCCTCTTGTGGTCAATGTTGATTGCTGCTTGTCTGTAGCAGAACAACAAATAACTTAGTGTTTTGTACCTTCTGTGATTTAATATTATGCTTTTTGCCAGAACTGGCACAATTCCTTTTTCCGATAGTGACAGTAATTATAGCACAGCTGTAGTAAAGGGTCTTTCAGAGTTTTTATTATAAACCCCTATAGTCATTTTATAACTCGAACATAAAAAAATGTATTTTGTGCTTACATGACATACAGAGGCTTTGCCTTGGGGTATGTTATAATGTAACTTCTTTAAACTGAAAGTGGGACAATTGTCGTTCTGAATTAAATTGAGTACTAAGGACATTATTAATTCTAAGGCAGTGTTCCCCTAACTTTTTATGGTGTCTTTCCTTACCACTAATAGGATCTGTTTGCCCCCCATCCTTTCCTCTGCAGATACTCATGCTTTCTTGTGAACTGTTGGAAATGTGCGACATCCACATTGATTGCGTAATTTTCCCTCCCTTGGTATTCACCCCTTCTTGTCAACTGTTGAGAATAGGCCACTTCCACCTTAATTGAATTGGTTCGTTAGCACTGACCCCCCACTTGGTAAGGCAATTCCCTTCTTTTCATGTGCTATAATATATATTCTGCTAAATGTATTTTTCACTCCATGCATCTGATGAAGTGGGTTTTAGCCCACAAAAGCTTATGCCCAAATAAATGTGTTAGGTGCTACAGGGACTCCTCGTTGTTCGGCTGATACAGATTAACACGGCTACCACTCTGAAATGTAGTTTAGATTTCTACGTGGTCTTGTAGAACTCTTAAATTCTTTGATGCTATATTCTGGTTTTTTTAGATAAAAAAACTAGTGTATGTTTATCTGATGCGCTATGCAGAGGAACAGCAGGACCTGGCATTGTTGTCCATCAGCACTTTTCAGCGAGCTCTAAAGGTGAGTAAATATAGTTAATTGCCATGTATGTAAAGAGCTGATGTGCTGTCGAAAATATAGGGTATTTTCAATTGTTCTCCAGTTATAGAAAACACTGTGTGCTGCACTTTATAAATATCTATGTTTAGATTGATTCCATGTGACTTCCACCAGACTTTTTTGTGCATTTTTTAAAAGGTGTTAAATACAGTAACTAGCAACTAAATTGCAAGGTGAAAAGTAGCAAAAACAAGATTTAAATTTTTTTAAAGAAGTGGATAGAAACATGAAGAAAATACTTGACTTAAAAATGTAAACTTTTTTCAAACCCACATACCTAAAATACATATCCTTGCCTGCTCCTCCTATCTTCCAGCAATATCACAGGATCTGTACTGACACCTGATACCCTGAAAAATGAGGAGAGCCAGAGTCTCCCTTAAGTAAACTTCTGCTAACTGATTTTACGTGAAAGATGTTCAGATTGCTTTGAGGGGTAGCAGCATAAAACCCTAAAATAGATTAAATGAAGTAAATCCCCTAAAGAAAATTCTGGGCTGTCCACCTACATTAGTTCTAGTAGTAAGAGCCAGTGGGACTAGTATTGTTATAGTTGCTCAACTCTAATTCAGAACCATGGGTGGGGGGAAATGGGAAAATGGGATCAGATCAGATCACCAAAACTAAGAACCACCTCTGAAATGTGGTGGCAAAGATTTGTGTGGTGGCATTCATGTTAAAGAGAATTACTTTTCTTCCTTCACCCAAGTCTGTTTTGGGGGCCTGATGATTTTTTTGCCCATTCACTGACAGATTTGACATTTTGCTTACCTGTGCAGCTGCCCAAGAAGAGCAGCATATGGCTCCTTATGGATCCAGTCTATATTGTTGTTAGTTAGAAGGTTTATTACAGGCAAAGTGTCATTCATCAGGGCTAAACATTGGGAAAGCAATGTACCCAAAGCAGGAGTGATGGAACAAACTAATATTGGTGCTCTCAAATGCAAATAGTCTCTGCTACTGCTGGACAATCAAGCTAGCCTCCCTCCCCTGGTACACCCCTCCCCCGCCCCCCCAAGCAAAACAAAACCAACCTCAAAAAACTGTTCTAAAACTTCAAGTACACTCTTATCAAATCCCATTGATCGGGGACTCAGGCAACTGATCAACAAACATTGAGGATGGATTTTAAACAGCAGGTTGCAACCTTAATGCTGGGAGGGGTATTATGTTCCCTCTATTTAACTGGCATTTAGCTGGGTCCAGTTCAGTGTTCAGAATTCCCACCATGCAGCAAATTAGTCAGGACTCCTTGGACTCAGCTCACTCATGAATCCCTCCACCTCCCACTGTGTGCTGCCATGCAGAGGTAGAGGTCACTAAGGAAGAATTTCAGGTCTCTTCTTTTTCCCTTAGGCAAAAGGACTTCCAGCGAAATCCCAGGTCTTTTACCTCTGGTCACTTTTTAAACTTACCCACACAGTACAGTGGCCACTGAGGATGCCACATTTAGTATATTTGCACCCCCCCCACCCTGCCCTGTAGCTTTTTCCTGCCTTATCCATTCCGTAAAGTCACAGAGCCAAATGTTGGGCCCTGCATCCAACAGATGGATTAAGTTGTCCCTAAAAAAAAAAATATTGGGCCTAGTGAATCGGCTGTCTTTCTGTGTGATTACTGAACTACTAACTTCCAAAATTACCAAAATTTTTGGGGGGCACTGTTGACGTGGGCTGGCTCAATGGCTCCCTGCCAAATTTGCCTTCTGAGCATCTCTGAGCAAACCATAAAGTGTGTGGTCATAACTGCCTAATCAACTCCACATCCCTCTGGATCTGAATATTTAAATTCAATTTGTTACAAGCCCAGAAGTAATTTTCTCTAATGTGGCCTGATTTTTTCAATGGTTAATAATTGCATTGGCTTCTAATTAGTACTGATTTAATAAGGGGTAGATGTGAGGGAGAGGTTCTAGTACCAGAATCGGATGCAACAGAATTAAATTTGAGAAGTTTAGTGTCTCGTGGGGAACCCTATTGTGTATAGCAAAGACACTCACGCTGAGGACACAGCAAAGCCTTAGCCAGTTTTGTTAACATAATCTGTAAAGACAAGCAAATGTGAAACCACCCAAACAAATAGCAGTAATATAATATGAAGATTATTTTTTGGTGTCATTCCTTGCATATGCTCTTATACTCTCACCTTTCCTTGGGGATCTGGTGGTAAGAGACAAAGGACCAGCCCTGTCCCTTGCATGCCAAATGAGTCTGATGGTCCAGACCCCAGTGGCCAAAGGTCATTGAAGGATGATGACAGTGAAGAACTTAAGGGTCACTGATGAAAACTTGCCCTCTCCTGTTAGAGAGCTTATTTCTTTACTCTGATCCTTTCCTGGTTCTTTTTGCATGAACAGAGAGCAACGATATCTGAAGTCCGAAGGTGCAAACAATTTGATGTTTATTGGGGTGAACTTTTAGCATGCTTAAATTTGTTTCTTTTCCTTATTTTTCGAATCCCAACTTACTTCTTGTTTGCCCCTAATTTTATATAGTAATATTTTCAGCTATCCCTTAACCAATTATTCTACTAAAATTTACTTAACCAATTCTAATGTATTGTAACATGATTAGCTAACCAATTATATTCCACCACCTTAATTAGTTTACACCTAGCAAAATTAATTATACAGCAGATAGAAACAATCACAGAACCAGACAGAGACCATGCAAATAAACATACAAAACAATACAGAAATAAGGATTTTACAACTACATTTATACAGACATAAGGGGATTTTTAGCTGTGTTTATTTATAAGTGAGTTCTTGCCAGACAGGATGAGATCAAGCTAAGTTTTCTTTTACATTTTCTAGGTTCTTCCCTTTTTTTGGAGGTGATAGATTGAATCACCTTTCTAAAAGTTCCAGATTGCCTTACTTTAACATGACTAGTTTGGAATGTGAGGACGTGACCATACATTTCTCAGTTTATGGCTGCTAAAGAACCAGGCCTTAGACTGTTACAACAAGAGAAGGCCACTACACAGACAGTGATTTTTGATTCTTTTTTTAAACCTTTTATAACTAGCTAAGTAATAAAAATACACCTAAAGTCTTGAAGTATAGGCCTTTGCAGACAGGCCTGAATATCTCTATCCTAACATCTCCTACCTGGTGGCCTGACCTATTAGAGGACCTTGGGGACTGTCATGAAGAATAATTCAGATGCCCAGCCTCCCGTGTCCATATCTAACCTAATATTTGGCGCCTATATCCTATAGTTTAACATATGAGTGCCTCTTAGCTCATTATCATATATGTCGGCTATTGCAAAAGCTAATTTTTGGTTAAACATCTATCAATGACTTTCTTGAAAGCCTAGTATCAATTAGTGTTCCTGCGGTTATGTACCAAATCTTCTCTCAAGAAAGCTATTACCAGTTCCCCAAAATCTAAGTTAACTGTCAGGCAGTTTTATCTATGATAAGGGTCATAGACCTATGCTTCACTTATGCTAACCTGCTTAAGCCAATGTCTCAGAGAATACAAGTCTTTAGATTCCTTACATTACTGCTAAGTAAAATAAAATGCTAAGCTGGCTCTATGGGCTACACCAAAGTGAGTAATCATGGCATTTGATGGCTGCAGCTCAGGCATCACTGAGTGCAGAAGGGGCATGATCTGATCCCATAAAATGCCTCTTTCGCCATACCATTGAAGGCATATGGCTTCAGCCTTAGAAAATTAGCTGCTGATCCAGCAGCCTTCTTTTTGGTCTAATGCATGTTAGTGTGCCCACAGATCCAGATATTGACTCTTTTTTCTCAATGTCTCCTGCAACCGCAAATGGCAGACAGGGTTAGTGTTGTCCCCTAGCCTGTCCTAGCAACCCAATATTACGATGAACATAGGCCCTGTAACGTTCTGATTTCCAGTGCCCAATTGCCTGGACCTGCTGAAAGTCAAACCTGGAACTGCGGACAACACTAACCCAATCCTAAAGGAACATGTACCAAAATTTTTAGGATTGAAACCTATGACAGCTTTCTCATGACTGCTGTGAATTTATACCGGGTGGGGCAGCTGCCATTCCTAGGGAAGAATATAGGGCCTAGCTCCAAAATTGTTTGACTGCCTTCACAAGACATAATTGTTAATCCATGAATTCTCTTAATTCAGCCATAATCCCTTTTCCTGCTTATTCACTTTTTGAATACCTGTATTTTAAAGACACTGATCCTTTCTTAAATTGTACATTCAGTGCACACCTTGAGCAGTTCTTGGCTGCCTCTGGCACCAGCTTGCTAATTCTGAAAGCCAGAAAAGGCACAACAAATGCTGTTTTGCATAAAGCTGCCTGCACACCCCCAGAACTGCATTATTCTGAAATATGTGATCAGTAAACCCAGTGCAGTTATAGGGTGCCTGTCTCCCCTACATCTATTGTGTTTGTGTCTGAACCAACCCTCCAAGAGCTTCCTTAATAAGAACCTCATACAGGGGTCAGCAAGTCCAATTAGCCTGCAACATAAAAGCCAAGCATGTGAGGTGCCCTGGGATTGTAGATGAAGCAAATCCAGGGTGTACCAGAGAGATATTGCATATCTTATCATTTGATACTCAAGGATGGGCTGAACATGCTGAAATCTTTTCTTAACTCTAAATTTGGAAAAGTCCACTAAACTAGCCTCTTAAACCCTGAAAGATCTGGAGGCAATGGAGTTTTTTGCATCAGACTGTACCTGAAGCTTTGTTCCCAGTGTCCAATTGGATCACCCAGATACCCTGTTAAGTTGAGTGAGCAATGGTTCCCACACTTCTCAGTCGTTCATTTGTTCCTGGCAGCTTCAGGTGGAGCAGCAGCAGCCTCCATTCCCCCATGGTGCCTCCAGCATGGTTCCCAGAGTTTGTCACTGGCAGGGGGGCCCATGTGGGCAGGAGTAAGGAGAAACAGGACATAGTCCCACTGCAGCAGCCTGACTCCTGTGCAGCTCCCAAGGAGGATGGGGTCCTGATACTTGAGTGCCTCCCAGAGAGGTGGGAATGGTGGGGTCCCAGTATATAAATGCCTCTTCCACTCCACTACTACTTGCTTTTCCTGTGCTGTCTGTCATTCCCATCCTCTCCTGGTATTGTCTGTGTGTAGTAGCATCTGGTATGCCTTGACAGGTGATGCTTGCTGGAGCAGTAACTAGTGGAACAAGAGACTTTTGAAATTCCAAGGTGAATTTAAATATGTGAGAGGGGGCAATGGCCATCTGGCTAGCCTGTTCCCCTATCGTCAGCCGGTGGGAAGGCAGCAGATCTGGGGCAACAGCAGCAACCCCCTCCTGTTATGCATATGCTTTTATGTCCATCTCTTCCCACTCTGCACCAGGGTACTACGTACATCCGCTGTAGTCTGTTCAAGATTCATCCCCGCTGATTGTAGGAGAAGGGCATTTCATTGTTTAAAAAAAAAAATTGAATGATTAAAAAGGATTTATTGCTGAAAAGGCGAAGATGTTAGAAAAGGCATCTCTTTCTGTTGCAGCATTCATGTTTAATTTATTTTTTCTATTTGACAATTTTGACGTATAGGGAAGCTGTATGTAATATTAAGATTGATCTGGGTTGTACAACTTTAAAAATGCCTGAATTTGTGAAAGACTTTAAAATTATAAATAGAAAAAATTATTATATTTTGTAACAATTCTCTCTCCTTCATCTTCCTTTGCCTTCATTTTTTCTATTTTCATTAGCATACATAAAATTTGTTAATGTGATATTGTGTCTAGCAGCTCCTCATAATATATGCAGTATTCTTCAGATTGTTGAAACTTTCTTTTGCCAAGTTTCACATAAATTTGCATGATAGCAATGTGAACTTGAAATTAAAGCCAGACTAATAACAGTAAAAGAAAAATATGGCATTCATGTGGCTTAATATGTCCTCAGTCATTGCATTATTCACTACATGTTTAATAATGATAAATTTTTGCAGTATTACTTATATTGTTTTGTTTCCATTCTTTTTAGGATCCTAATCAGTTAATCCGTGCAAGTGCTTTGAGAGTTTTATCTAGTATTCGTGTGCCAATTATTGTTCCTATTATGATGCTTGCTATTAAAGAAGCTTCTGCTGATTTATCTCCTTATGTTAGAAAAAATGCAGCCCATGCGATCCAAAAACTGTATAGGTAAGTAGTCTTTTACCATAAATGTAGAAAAGCTATCCTAGGGAAATTCTGCACCACTATGGTGCAACATAAAAATGCCCCCCCACCCCCTTGCAGATTTTCTTTGCTTCCTTGCAAAAAATGGTTTCTGTGGGGAAGCAAAGAGAAGCTGGGGGTATGAGGCTCAGGGGTGTGTGGATACACAGGAGTTGAGCAGACAAGGGAAGTGGCTCCCTATACAAGTATCCCTCCACCACGCCCCCTCTGCATCAGGAGCCCCCTGGAAATTATTCAAAGCAGTGTCTGTTGATAGCTCGTGCTTCCGACCAAGGGTATAAGGGGTGGTGCAGGTCCTTTTTACTGCTGCGTGGTCTGAGTTGAAATTGTGTCCGCCTTCAGTGTGTAACCTGCAAAGTAAACTCGGTCTAAATAGTTTTGATATCTAGTTTTGTAGTTTTAGTTCTCCTAAGGTTATTGTGGGTGTAGGATAAATTCCCTTGTATCTCTTCTCCTCCTCCCCCCCCCCCCAAATTCCAGGGACAATCCTTCCTGGGACTGTGCCCAAAGTCCCAAGATTCAGAAGTGTCCTGCCCTCGCTTCTTCTCAGCAGTGATGAGCATCAACAGTGCCTGTGCTGTCTGGGAGAAGCTATCAGCAAGGTGCAATAATTAGAGAGGTACAAGAGCTCTGTCTTAGGAAGTTTCTGATGGAGGAGGCTATGAGGCCTTGCTCTCACCCGGGCTCTGGAGACCGCCTTGTACATTAGCCTCAATTGACTAGCAGCACCCCTGCAAGCACGAGCCTTGGAGTAAAGTCTTTACCATCAAAGTGGAGAGGAGACTCCTACAACAGGGGTTCTCAAACTGGAGATCGGGACCCCTCAGGGGGTTGCAAATTTATTACATGAGGGGTTGCAAGCTGTCAACCTCCACCCGAAATCCCGCTTTACCTCCAGCATTTATAATGATGTTAAATATATAAAAAAGTGTTTTTAATTTATAAGGGGGCGGGTCACACTCAGAGGCTTGCTTTGTGAAAGAGGTCACCAGTTTAAAAAAAAAAAAAGTTTGAGAGCCACTGTCCTACAGGGCTCCCCATGAGAGTAAGGGGCACTCTCATGGTGCGAGGGCAGATCCCTGCAGAGGAATGTCCATAAGAAATATGTTTCCTTCCTGAGCCAGTCCAGGCTGGGTGAGACGACAAAGGTGGAACCCATGGAATCAGCTCTGCTGAAGGCTCCCAGATCAGAAGGCAAAATATGAAAAAAGAGGGATCCTCCTGGTTCTGGTGTGACAGTGGGATCAAAGCGAAAAGGCGGATGCTTGGCAGTCCCATCATTCATACTGCCTCATTTATCCAAAGAGCAACCAGTGAAGATAGACGAGCCAGGTCCTTCAGATGTCCCAGCTGGAACTCCCTGGACTCGGGGCAGCATGGAGACCTTCGTAATCCCTAGAGGATATATTTCTCCCTTACCTGCAGTCTCCATTTCTCTTGCGCCTTGCCCTCCTGAGTTATGTCCTTACCCCAGAGTAGGAATCAATACGGATGTCTTGAGAGCAGTTATGTTCCCTGGGCAGGAGCACTCCAGTACAGACTGTGCTACTGATACCAATGAAATCTTCACCTGAATCAGAGGAGTTCGAGGCACCATTATCTCTGAGAAAGCACAGAAATCCTGACAGTCGTCAGAGAGGCTATACCTACCAGTGCTCCAGATATGAACTCGTTGGGGACCACTGAGTCCAATGGACCCCTCCTTTTGACTTCACTGGGGCCCTTGGAACTCCTGCAGGAGACACCTGGACCACTCCTAGGAGTCGTACCGCTCCTCCCCCTCTCACCAGCCAGCTTCGTTGGTGTATGAGGAGGAAGTATCAGAACCGGTTCCAATGGTACCGATAATAATACTGATTGGAGACTTCCTCATCATCCCCAGATGATGCTGCCATTGCCAAATGACCACTGGCAATACCAGGAGCTGTTGCAAAGGGTTGCTAATGATCTACAGATCCCACTGGAAGAGGTCCAGGTCCCTCAGTACCAGATCTTGAATGTTTTCCAACCACAAGGACTGACCAGAGTAGCCTTTTCAGTCATGAGGCCATATTAGATTCGGTCAGAGTTGTTTGGCACACACTTGCATCTTGTGACCTTGCACCTTAAAGGGCCATAAAATACTACTTTGTTCCTGCCAAGGGAGCTGACTTTGTTTTCCCATATTGCTCCTAACTCGCTGTTGGTACAGGCAGTGATGGAAAGAACTAGGTTTCACTACCAAAAACTTACCCCTGACGAGAAGGGCTCAAAGAGACTGGATCTCCTAGGTAGGAAGGTCGTCTCCTCTGCAGGTCTGCAGTTTTATATAGCTAATTACCAGGCTTTATTAGCAAAATACGATTTCAACGCCTATGTCAGACATGCAGACTTCAACTACTATGGAAGACCGAGCCCATTTCCAATCTTTTCTGGACAAAAGAAAATAGTGACAAAGGTGGCACTCTAATCTGTGGGAGATGCCACAAATACTGCATCCAGAAGTTTGGCCACAGGCCTGGGCATGCAAAGGGACTCGTGGTTCCAGTCATTGGGCTTTCCTAGAGAGGTCCAAGACAGTATCCCAAAACTCGCTTTCAACTAGTCCAACCTTTTTAATAAAAAGATGGATGAGTCCCTTCACTTGCTAAAGGACTCAAGGTTCACTCTGTGCTTCTTTGGGATTTATATTGCAGTACCCAGGAGGAGACACCAGAGAGAGCCTTTTAGGCCATGACTGCCCTCTGCACATGCTTCATGTTACCAACATGCACCTGAGCCTCTATGCAAATGGCAGAGGATCCAGACATCCCGTTTTTATGCTCCTACTTCCACAGTGTCTGCTTATTCCCAACTGCAGGCCAAAGGCCATTTTTGACATGCAGGTTAAGACTGCTTACCACCACTGATGGAACCTACACCTCCCCTAGTCAAGTTAAGAGGTCATCTTATCCTTTTCACCCACACCTAGGACAAGATCACCACAGAGTTGGGTGCTGGAGATTATCCATCTAGGATACTCCACAGTTCCTTTCTTTCCCATCTCCCCGGTCCTTCTCCAGGGACCACTCTCTCATCAAATGATTTTTCAGCAAGAGTTGGAATCCCTCTTAAATTGAGGAGCAGTAGAATATGTCCTGCCTCACTGCCATGGAATAGGGCACTACTCTCCATATTCCCTAATCCCCAAAAAAGACAGCAGATGGAGACCTGTCCTTGATCTTTGACAACTCAACATGTTTATTTGAAAGCTGAAGTCCAGGATGATTATGCTGGCACTGATAATCCCTTCCCTTCAGGAGGGTGTGTGGTTTGTGGCTCTTGACATGAAGGATGCATATTTCCACATTAATATTCACCTATCTCACAAGAAATTCATATGCTTTATGGTCACCCAAGATCACTACCAGTTTTGTCTCCTCCCTTTGGGCTTGCTGTGGCACTCAAGGTATTCCCGAAAGTGCTCACTGTAGTAGCAGCCCAGATGTGATGTCAGGGCTACATGGTGTTTCCATACCTAGATGACTAGCTCCTGGTGGGCCAATCTCATCAGGAAGTCATGTCATCCACAGAATTTATTGGATAGTTTCTTGCTACCATAGGGTTAACATAAATGAAGAAAAGCTCATTTGATCACCTACAAGGCTATAAAACTATTATAGGAGCACAGCTGAAATCTCCCCCCTCCCAAAAAAAAAGCCCTTCTCCTCACAGGCAGGTTCCTCATAAAGAGCAATTTGATCTCTCACCTGACATGCACACTGCAAGCTATGGAACAAAACTGCCTTTCTTTGTTAGGTCACATGGCTGCATGCACCTATGTGACACTATTTGCCAGACTCCACATGCCCTGTCTATAAGCTTGGTTTCATTTAACTTATCAACCAAGTGAGATCATATTGACTCTCATGTCACTGTTCCTATCAGAACTCTCATCTCCCTCAGTTGGTGGTCCTAGCCACACAAGATCATGGTAGGGATTCCCTTCAGCCCTAACACACTGCAGGCCACCATCCTGACAGATAACCCCCTTAGAAGGTGAGGTGCTCACATGGATCACAATACTATTCAGGGTACCTGGACCACAAGAAAGGACAAACTACATACAAACTTACTGGAGCTAAGAGCAGTCCACTTCGTGTGCAAGGCCTTCCTTCCCCTCATACGCGCATTCCGTGTACAGATAATGTCAGACAATATCACCATAGTGGTCTGTATAAACAAATGGAGGAGCAAAATCTCATTTCCTCTGCTTGGAAGCTGTCAGGGTTTTTGGAACTGGTGTTTTGGAAACCACATTACGATACAGGCTGCCTACCTTCTGGGCGTTCACAACTCCTTGGTAGACAAGCTAAGCAGAAGTTTCTCCACAGACATGAATGGGAGATATATGACAGTTCTAACCAACATATTTGTACAGTGGTGTACTCCCATATGGGATGACTTTACATCTCAGACAAACAGGAAGCTCTGCATGTATTACTCCTCCAGGAGAACTATAGGCCATGATTCCCAAGGCGTTGTTCTCCTATTCCCGTGGACAGATCGCCTCAAATATGCCTTTCTTCCCTTCCTCCTGCTGCCACAATTTCTACTGGAGATGTGTCACAACAGGGCCACTGTCATCCTCCTGGCAGCCTACTGGTATAGACAGTTCTATCCGAATCTGCTCAGGTGGGGGAAGTCAGGCACCACAACCTGGACTCACTCCACCTCACAGCCTGAATTTTGGGTGGGTATTGGAAATAGAACACTCATGCTCTATCTCTGTCCAGGAAATCCTTAGCCAAGTAGAATGGATTCTACTAGAGCCTGCTACTGAACTGAAACGCAGGTTTTTTTGGCCTGGATATGTCACCACCACCATATGCCTGATACTGTGGACATTCTGATCATCCTAGACTATCTCTTCTGCTTAGACTTCAGTCCTATCAGTGTCTCCCTCTGTCTGGTGGAGAGACATTCTGTCTTATACACCTGACTACCGTGCAATTTATAAAAGGCTTATCAGGACCTTCCCACGGGTTAGTAAACCTACGTCTCAATGGGACCTTAACTGTGTCCTGTCGATATTCACAGGTTTGTCCTTCGAACCTACGGCAACATTGCCGTGACCTACCTCTCTATGAAAGTGGTATTCTTAGTGGCAGTCATTTTGGTCAGTGAGCTCAGAGCCATGATGGCAGACCACCTGTACAGAGTATTCTACAAAGAGAATGTCTCCCTTAGGTTATACCCCAAATTTCTCCCCATGATTGGTTGAGTACTGTTAAATGATCGATCCACTTACCTGTATTTCTTCCAAAACCACGTTTCTTTGAGACAAGAGATTTCACTCCATTGACCTCAGGTGAGCCCTGGCTTTCTACCTGCAGAGAACTAAACCCTTTAGAAAAACTGAGACACTTTGTCACCATAGTAGAAAGGTCACATGGACAGACGTCACAGAGGATTTCTAAGTGTGTTTTGGGATTTATACTAGAGGGGTACTAGATAAACTTCCCCCTCTCCCTTTGGGAAATATTACTACTCATTCCACATGAGCACAAGCAGCCTCCACAGTCTCCTTATTGGACCTTCTGCTGCAGTCATCTGCAGAACAGCACCTTGGAGCTCTGTCCACACATTTGCCTTGCACTACACATTCAAGCCACAGCTGTGGATGTGGCCATATGAACAGCAGTAGTACAGGCTTCTCTGCTTCAAACATCCTTGCTCCCTTCTTTACTCTGAGCACTGCTTGCTAGTCATCGATATGTAGAATACACACAGAGACCAGTACTTGAAGAAGAAAGGGAGGTTACTTACTGTAACCGTAGGTTTTTGAGGTGTGTGGTCCCTATCTGTTTTCCACTACTTGCCCTCCTTCCCCTCTGCTTTAGATCCTGTTATCTTGTGATAAGAGGGAACTGGAGAAGTGTTAACCTGCCCCTTATGCCCTCGGTTGGGAGCACAAGAAGAGCTATTGCGCCTGTATTGGTGAATGGACACTGCTTTAAAGAATTCTACTTGAGCGCGTGGCGTGCATGCATACCCATGTGTGGAATACACATAGGGACAACACATCTTGAAGAACCTCCCATTACAGTAAGTAATCTCCCCTTATCACTGCTTCCTATTGGTCAGTGTATCCATAACAGCTTAAAAATAAAATACTGTCCCTTAGGAACTGGGGCCTCGCCCACTTGGCAAACATTAGATTTATCTGCCTTCCATTTTTTTTAAATTATCTTACTGTTACATTTATCTTCTATGCTAAAGGTGTTCAAATTAATAAATGGAGCATCTTGATTTAGCCAAGAGAAACTAAGCATATTTTAAATTCCCAAAAGAGGTCTCACAGAAAATGATAAATTCCTCACTTGAAATTCAGACCTACCAGAACTTTGGAGTACATTTTTAAAAAGGTCTGTGGGAAATGGCTGTAGGGAGTTCTGACCAAAAATTGTGTCTTACTGTAGCATCTAGAGGCTCCAACCACATTCTGGGACTCATTTTGCTGGATGCTATACAAACATAGTTAATACAATTTAATAAAGTTAAGTTGCATGCTTGCTTCTGCTGCTGGGGAAAAAAAAATAGTGGTGAATCACTTTACCACTAATAAACATTCAACATTAAGCTAAGACTAACAGACTGTTGTACTTAAATTAGTATAGCTCAGAGGTTTCAGTACTCTGGTAGTAACTGTGATGGGGTGAGGTTCCCCATGAAGTGTGGGGTGAGTTCACACCATCCCTCAAGCAGACCGTTACCTCAAGGCAGTGAGACCTAAGGACTAGAGTTGATAGGGTTACCCTGGTCTGCAGGGCAGTAAGGCCTAGCGGCCAGAGTCAATAGACTGGCCCTGGTTCGCAGGGCAGTAAGGCCTAGCGGCCAGAGTCAGTAGACTGGCCCTGGTTCACAGGGCAATAAGGCCTAATGGCCAAAGTCAGTAGGGTTCAGGTTGCCACCTGGAAGTGGGTGGTGGGCCGTCACCTGGAGGCGGGTGGCAGTCAAGGCAGGGTGACCTGGGCACTTGCCGCTGAGTGGGGATCCAGCCGCAACATGCAGACTACGGTCGGAATTATGGTTAGTCCCTCCCTGTGGCTATTTCCGATCATGACTCCTGCGTCCGTGGTCTGGGCAGTTTCAGGGTTCCCAGTTTCCTCTACCTGGGCTGTTCCCAGTGGCTCCGAAGCCCCTGGAGTGTCTACACGTACCGGGGAATCTGCCGGGGTATTGGTGCCTCCGGCTTCCGCATTCGGGGTCTGCTGTGGCTCCGAGGCTGGAGCTGCAACAGATGTCCTTTCTCTCCGGTGGGCAGCCCAGACGAAGCTGAATTGCTCGGTCTTATACTAGTACTGCACTTGAGGCATGCCCAGTAGGGCTGTGGGGACAGGGCTTCCTCAGCCCACAAGGAGGGGTTAACTCTTTCCTGTCCAGTACAGAGTGAGTTCACCCCATTATAGTAACACTTAGATACTGCAATGATAAGCACTGTAGAAAGGCCTAAGATTGTTGCCTCAGGATAATTTCCCAGATGCTGGAGTTATAAAAAAACAAAGCAAAATAATACATTTTCTAAAGTTACATTAAAGACATATAAACAGATGCATTTAGACTGCTCTGAAAAGTTTACAATATTTTAGTATACTATACAGTGCCAGACAGACTGTTAGTGCTAAGCAATGGCTCACTATGGCCAGCTCTCCCTCTCTTTTGAATGATTGAGTAAAAACTGCTATTTAACTTTCTGTGGTGCTCCAGACAACACTGTTTCCCAGCCCTTTTCCTCCCAAATAAATCCCTAGAACTCTCAGCCTCCTAAGGATCCACTACCACATGAAAGGGGCAGAAGTGGCAAAAAGACTGGTTTGGGGTAAAGGGAGTGTAAAAACAAAACAACCCATCCACTCCCAGAGTCGCACTGCCTTCTGTCACAGAACACTTCCATTTCTGGATTCTACACTGAAATAAGGGAGAGATGTAAATAAAAGTATAAATATTTTAAACTAAACAAGGGCTATGAATGCTCAGAAGCAGTCCTCAGGCCTGGCAGTGCTCACCAAAGTATTTGCCTAGTCAGCCGGCAATAGGATGAGGCAGCTTCCCAACCACTCAGATACTGTGGTAATATGACATTATGTAAGGATCTTGTCTCTGTATGTATGTGAGATAGAATTAATCAGTGTAATAAACTGTTGAGTAGTGGCTCTTTGAGTGCTTCTAATGGTTATACCAAAGAGGTTTGAGTTTATTGCCTCATAGCTGATGGACTTGGTCCTTTAGCTCCTAGTAGTGGAGGGCTCGTGCTTTGAGATTCAGAGATGCTGGGTTCACTACTTGAAAGTGACCTGATTAGAGGTGTCATGACACTAATATAGCTACTATGCCATTAAAGCACCTGCTGATTCCCTGGCACAGAGGCCTATGCCAGTATATATGCAGTATATGCCAGTTTTCAATGCTATACTGCATGCTACTGAGGTTGCCTGTACCAGGTTATGTGTTTTCCTACCACATCAACGTAAGCTAATTGTTGCTGTGCATCTAAAACCCGCTGGTGCTAAACAGTCCAATAAAAAGGAATGAGGAAGACTGGTATCCTCTGTGGTTCTCCCAGCCTCTCCTGCTTCCTCTTCCTCAGAGCTAATAGGTACGGCATTGCTACTTGTGCTTGATACCACCCACTGGACCACTTTAGAAATGTTGTACTTGTTTACTCTGAAGTGGATGAGGGAAAGGAAGTGGGGAAGGCAGGACCATTAGTGACAACACAGGGTTGCAGCTAATCAGACTTTACAAGCTTTGAAAACTTTATAGTCTGATGTGTTCCATTTTGTAGTAAGTAATGGAGGTTTTCTGGGTGACTGCACAGGTTCCATCTAGATGTTCGTGAGCCCCATGCATGTGAGATTATATTCATTTTGAATGTGTCCATTGGGATAGTGCCTGCATCATACATGATTTCATGTCCACTGTAGATGAGATTATGAAGGGTGAGGTGGCCCAACAGCCACTTGCTTCCTTTTTACTGATGATGGTTGTGAGACAGAACACTTGTAGAGTGCATGTCCTTACACGATGTGACAAAGTTTTAGTGTAGTTCTCCTTCAATATTATTGTAACTAGAATTAGTTTGTTTCCTTTGCCTCTTGCCAACCTTTATAATTAGCTTTTCTTCCCCTAGTCCTCTCGCTTTCTCCCCCCAGTTAGAGTGGATTACAGTCCTTATCATGGCAGAAACAGTTACCGGCTTCAAGAACTGTCTGTCCTGCAGCTCTGTCATGCCCTTAAACATTGTGTTCCCTTTGTCTTACATGCCGCTCTACAAATGGTGAGATAACAGAACATTGGTCTGAATCTCATTTATTTTTTAAAAGAACTCTTAAGAGCAGGGAGGTGACAAACTGTTTCTGCTCAAAAAATCCTTGCTGTCTTCCACTTGTGCTATTTCAGAGAAACATGTAGCAGGAGAGTCTCCACCTCAATGAGCTATAGCTTGATTCCTAGCTCCCGAGCTGCCTTTTCCTACAGACCTACTCCTTTACTGCCTCAGTAACTTCTGAGAGAGAAAGAAAAGAGCATGGCTCTAGTGGAGGATCCAGGTGCAATTTGTGCTCACTGACAATGAGTAAGAGACTTCTCTCCTCAGGCATCATCCTCTGAGAATCACAGCTTGGACTACCATTGTGGTATGCCACTACTGAAGGGTAAATTGGCAACAATGGTTCCTTTAGAACACAAGGACAGCACTGCCCTGGTCCTGCCACCTTGGGAATGTCCTTGTCAGTACAGACTTCAGCACTGACATTTTCAGCATTTACCATGTTGCCCCTAGTACTGATCACAACCTTCACAGTTCTGAGTAACGTGGCATTGGACATCCTGGGACCAAAGAGTTTCACGGTACTGGCTGAAGCAAATCAACTGTTTCCAGCTCTCAACATACTCCCCTTCAACTACTAGAGGGTGAAGAAATCAACGGTGTGGGGAGGACGATCATCACTTCCTACACCAGGAGCACCCAGGTGACTATGCTCTTCTGGGCAGTCAATCCTCCCACCTTGGCCTCACATGACAAGCTCAAAGACCTATTAAGGAGAATTGTGGAAATTCTTGATATACTGCCAGAAGTCATTCAGGAGACGGCGCATAAGTTGTTGGATATTGTCACAAGGCAGCGGCTTCCTGGGATGCCCTCCTGTGACAGGCCATGGCATGATAGACACACCTCCATTTTCCCCTGCAGAGTTTTCAGTAACTGCACATCAGGATCTCTTTCTTCAGTAATAACCCTCTGTGATAAATGCGGGGGGAGAGAGCTCTCTTTTATGGACACCCAACCAGCCAAGTTAGCTGTAAAATCCCTCTTGATAGCTGTTTTGTGCTTGCTTTACCTGTAAAGTGTTAGAATTCCGCCAGGTAAAGAAAAGGAAGAAGGCAACTGACCAAAAGAGCCAATGGGAAGGTAGAACTTTTTAAAATTGGGAAATAAATTTTTCCTTCGTCTGTTGTCCCTGCAGCCCAGAAGTAACACAGAGCAGCAATGCTATAAGCAGGACTGCTGTGTAAGGTTTGACCCAGGTATGAAAAATTATCTTTCATACCTAGAAGGAATTATTGGGACAGGAAATGTTTAGCTAGATACGATCAGGTTTATTTCTTTATTTTGGCTTGTGGATCTCCTCTGTGCTAACCCCAGAGGCTTTTGTTTGCTTGTAACCTTTAAGCTGAACCCCCAAGAAAACTATTTTGGGTGCTTAATTTTTGGAATTACGCTTTTAAAATCTAGCAAAAGCCCAAGTTCAGGATGTATTTTATTCCTTTTTGTTTTTAATAAAATTTACCTTTTTTAAGAACAGGATTGGATATTTGGTGTCCTAAGAGGCTTGTGCATATATTTGTTTAATTAACTGGTGGCAACAGCTAATTTTCTTTTCTTTCTCAGCTCTTCCCCAGAGGGATTGAAAGGGCTTGAGGGTATCCCACAGGGAGGAATTCCCAAGTGCTCCTTCCTGGATTCAAGAGTTGTTGGGGGGTTTTTTGCATTTGGGTGGTGGCAGCATTTTCCAAGCCAAGATCAGAGAAAAACTGTAACCTTGGGAGTGTAATATAAGCCTGGAGTAGCAAGTATTTTAAAATCACTTGAAGTGCCAGAGTGGGGATTCAGCCTTGACACCCTCTTTGGGACCAGTTTATTACCAAAACATAATGTAAAAACATCCATAACAAAAGTCCTCAAACATAGTTTGTTTTTCATCTCAGTGTGTATAGTCCTTAAAATTCCACATCTTGTAGTCTGTTGACATAAAACATACCACTCTCAGGTGTAATCTGCCATGCCTAAGTTCCTTTTCCTCTTCTGACAGGACAGCCATCCCAGCCCTTCCACTTGGCAGGTAACCCTTCTCTTCCCAGCAGGAACCCCCAAGTTTCTGCTAGGTGATCATTTTCACAGGGGAACATCCCTCAGCTCTCTTTGGTCTTCTGGCTTCAGCTTTCTCACGTGCCTTCTTTAAGACCAATCAAAGTGAGCTGATGAGTAAGGCTATGATTTTGTCATGGATATTTTTTAGTAAAAGTCATGGATGGGTCACTGGCAATAAACAAAAAATCATGGAAGCTGTGACCTGTCCCTGACTTTTTTTTACTAAAAAAATCTCTGACAAAATGGGGAGGGAAAATGGTCCGGTACCCTTCCCCCTCCCTCAGCCTGCTGCATCTGGGAGCTGCAGGATCCCCTTTGCCCTGGAGCTGGAGAGAGTCCCCCTGCCACCTCTGCTAGTAGTTGGAGAGCTGGGGGTGGGGTCCCTTCCAGCAGCTGCTGAGTAGCTCTGGGGTCCCTCTGCCACTGTCGGAGGTGACTGGGAGCTGCGAAGGGAGGGAGGAAGCTGCTCAAAGCATTGAGCAGCTGCAGGGGTCCTTCTGCTGACATTGCTGGTGGCTGGGGAGCTCAGGGGTTCTCACTGGCAGTGGCAGGTGGCTAGTTGTGGGAGTCCTCGCGTTGCTGGCACTGGGGCGCTCTGGGGAGGGCCCTTCCAGCAGCCACTAAGTAGCTCCAGGGTCCCTCTGCCACTGCCAGAGGCAGCTGGGGGGCAAGAGTACCGGCTGCTTGCAGAGGCTGAGCAGCTGCTGGGGGCGGTCCCTGCCAGTGGCAGCGGCTGGAGAGCTCAAGGGTCCCCCTCAGTGGCAGCCAGGCAGTTGTAGAGGGGGTACCCCACAGTTAGCGGAGGCTGAGCTCCTGCAGGGGTCTCCTTCTGTTGGCTTCAGCAGATGTTACTGAGCATGCTTAGTACACTCTAGCAAATTCACTCAGATAGCAGTTTTTCACGCTACAGGGCGTTTGCTCAGCTGCAGGGGTTCCCAGTGTCACGGAGGTCACTGGAAGTCACGGATTTTGTGACTTCCGCAACCTCCGTGATATTGTAACCTTACTGACGAGTCTCAAATCCATTGGCCCTGCTCCCTCTTAAAGGGCTAGGGTCACCCTATAACAGATATACTTCTCACGATGACATCAGGCAGACTAGTGTTGCCTATGAGCAAGGGCTTTCTCAAGTCGCAAAAACTATCTGGCACACTTCAGTGTCTATCCCAGCCACCTCCAGGAAGGCAGATAGGAGATCCCAGCCAAGGAGTTGGACTGTTTCTATCAGCACCTGACCGCAAGGTCCTTAGTTGTACAAGCAGCTCAAGAAGTTGAAACAGAGAGCTCCCCGAACCACTCCTTGTGAGGAGGGTCTTAAGAAACTGAATCTCTTGGGTCATAAAGGTCCTTTCTTCTGTGAGCCTCCAAATTAGAGTGGCCAACTATCAAGCCTTGTTCTGTAAATAGTGCTTCCTTTTCTGGGCTAGGTTTTCAAAGCTACTTGATAAACTGCCAAAAGTTGTTCAGGATTAGCTTAAAGACTGTTATGTCAGAAGGTAAACATAGTGCAAGAAGTTCAGTACAGGCTGCACTTGATGATTCCGATGTGGTGGCAGGGATTATGATGTCGGCTGCTGCCGTAAGGTGTTTTTCATAGGTACAAGCATCTAGGATCCCTCAGACAATAAAGATAATAATAGAAGATCTCCCTTTTTGAAAGTACCGAATTATTTAGCAGGAGCACAGTTGAAGCTCTTTATAGTCTCAAGGATAGAAGTGATTTTACATTTCTAAGACTCTACGTCTCCACCTTGCAGAAAAAAACAGAGGTAGCAGCTCTACTATAGGCACACAATCTCTGCCCCAGTACTAGTCTTAATAAATGACCATCAGAACCTCTGAGGAAGAAGCAGAAATTCCTCTTTGACCACCCTGTGACTTGGACTGTCTGGTTTTAAAAAACAAACAAACCAACCTTCTTCTCCCAAAACACCCTTCAGTTTCTACATGAGTATACAGCGACTGATCGGACCACGTATGGATCTTTTTCCTTTGTTGCCCCCCCACTTCTCCTCACCAAGAGTCTTGGAATGGGATAATCTAGGACCAGCGGGTCCTCTATAGTAAGCAAGGAGTATCCATCTAGTTGCACACTGTTCCAACCTCTGCTCCCTTCTGTCTCCTTTCAGGGACTCATCTCATGAGAGATGGTTGAAAAAATAGGTAGACTCCCTGCTACAACTGGGAGCAGTGGAAAAAGTGCACATAGTGTTCAAAGACAAGGGTTTCACTTCTTTCTTCTTTGGAATTAAGGAGATTGAATATCTGTCCTTGACCTTTGATGTCTCAATATATTTGTTCATTGTGTTAAATTCTGTATTTCCCCCCTAATTTCCATGATACCTTACCTGGATCCTGTGGAATGGCTCACAACTCTCAGCTGTCAACACACACTTTCACATCTCCATCCATCTGGTACACAGGAAGTACCCATGATTTCTCACAGGAGCACTGTGGAGTCCTGCCTTTCAGCCTCTCAGCAGCTCCTTGAGTCTTCACCAAATTCCAGGTCAAACTGGCTGTACATCTTTGGAGGTGAGACATATAAGTTTACTCTTATCTGAAGAACTGTCAGGCTTAGAGAAAATCACCACAGCAAGTAACTGACTTAATTCATTTGATATTCCACCTATTCGCTTCACTAGGGCTAAAAGTCAACAAAGTCCACTCTGACCTACAACTGAGACTATAGAATTCACCAGGACAGTGTCAGATTCCAGATTGGCAGTAATATACATACATTAGCAATTATTCTAAATGATAATCGATCAGACTGCTCCAGATGCATACCAAAACACTAGTGAGGATGTACTTCAACTCTTGGGATACATGTAAGCATGCACCTGTCTCTCACAGCAAGCCGGACTTGACCTTTAGCCTCTTCAAGGATGGTTGAGATCAGTATATTTACCAAACAGACCCAGCATAGACCTCCTCGGTCATTATTCCTTCAGAATTCCTATCCTCACTCATGCAAATTTGACACCATCAGCTCAGGATTAAACAAAGACTGTGAATGGCTTGCCAATTACAAAACCAGTTTCTCCTCCCTTGGTTTTCACACCTCAACTGCTAGTTCAATCAGGGAGGATGAGGCCCTGTTCTATCTCATTATCTCTAGCTTGCCTGCATATATATACCTGCCCCTGGAAATTTCCACTACATGCATCTGACGAAGTGGGTATTCACCCAGGAAAGCTCATGCTCCAAAATGTCTGTTAGTCTATAAGGTGCCACAGGATTCTTTGCTGCTTTTACAGTTCCAGACTAACACGGCTACCCCTCTGATACTATCCTCACTAAATTGCTGGGCAGAGCCACTTTAGGTATGCAACGGCATTCCCTTTCCTCTGCCTCTCCCTGCCAAGACCTTAACGCAGGATGCCTCCGCTCAAGGAAGGGGAGCTCATTTTGATCATCACGATTCAAGGACTACGGTTGGCCCAGGAGACCATGCTGTATATAAACATCCTGGCGTTCAGGGCCATACTGTTGCATACAAGGCTTTCTTACTCCTTCTTTGAGTCTTCATTGTTCAAGTTCTGAAAGACAACACTACTGTGATTCACTCCATCAACAGGTAGGTAGGGGGAGAGATCCTCCCTACTCTGTCAAAAATGACACATCTTCAAAATTGGTGCCTGCTTCAGCACATTACATGAGGAGCTCTCCACCTACTTGATCCAGTAGGGTGTTTTGTAGATCAACTCAGCAGGGGCTTTTCAGAGAACTATGAATGGTCCTTTAATCACTCAGTCCTCCCACAACATCATGGTGGTGGTGATTCCTGATAGCAGGCCCCTTTCTACAGTCCTTGGCAATAAATGTTGGACATCTTGCTCCTATGGCATCACAAGCTTGGGTTTGCTGATGGCCTCTGTGGGCACAGAAACTGTTCTATGCCTTCCCACAAATTTCTTTGATACCCAGTGTCCTCAGGAAACTATAATGAGATGCAGGCAATGTGATCATGATAGCCCTCACTTGTCCAGGCATTTTTTGTTGAATTTGTCAACTTGTCCACCAGTCACCTTAATCACTAATCACTTGACATAATTTCCAAGAAGCAGGGCTGGATTTTGCACCTGTACTCTGCATTGTTACACTGGATAGCCTAGATGCTGGTTGGATGACTTATTAGAGGGGAGCTGCTGCTATATAATTCTAAAACGTCGTCAAAAATAAAAAAACTGTCCACCAAAAAGACTTAGAGCTGAATGGGAAGAGGTTTTCTGACTAGGTGGCTCAGCAGCAGCTCTTGCATTGACAACCTCAGTCTTGGTTATTCTGAACTATTTACTTACCCTGAATCAATCTGTACTTTGTTAGTTCAGTCATGGTATATTTAGCAGCACTCTCCGCAAATCACCCTCCAGTTTGGGGTTAAATTTCAAATCTCATGGTGTCAAGGTTTTTGAAGAGCCTCACTCATAACTTCCCACCTGTTAGGGATCCTCTCCCTCACCCCTCCACCTTTCTGGAACCTCACCATAATTCTCACTGGCTTAATGGGACTCTTTCTCCCGTTTTGAGCCCATGGTAACCTGCTTTCTTTAGCACCTGTCAATGAAAACAGACTTTTGGATGGTTATTACTTCCACCAGGAGAGAGGAAGTAATTCAGGCCTTTGTTTCTGGTCCCCTTTACACCATATTTCAAAAAGACCAAGGTCACTCTTAGGCCTCACATTAGGTTACTTCCTAAGGTAGGATAGGATTTCCACCCTAATCAATCCATCCACCTTCCAGTTTTATTGAAACCTCATTCCATCCAACATGAAATAAAACTTCACACCCTAGACATGATGCGTTATCCTTTTATTTAGCTTGTCTCTAACTGTCTGTGGCTTTTGCAGGAAGGATTTAGTAGGTTTTGCATTGTATTGAGACTTAGTGTCAGATAGCTAAGAAAGAGCCTTTAGATCTCATCAGAGCCCATTTCACTAGAGGCTTAGGTAGCCACTACTGCTTGCTTGGGTAATATACCCATATCTGAAATATGTAGAGCTGTTGCCTGAAGCATGGTTCATTTACTTACTGCTACTTATTCCTCGGTATAGGCTTTCATATTTGATGGCAACTTTGGTTAAGGCTGTCCTGCAGTCACTCTTTAAGTAGGACCTCTTTTTCTACCTCCAGGTTTGAGAGAACTTCTTCAGTCACCAGGAGTAGAATCTGTATGGACAATCACTCAGAGCATGGTGTCTTATTTTGAAGAATTCAGTTGCTGTACAGTGTCTTGTCCACACAGATTCTACAACCCGTCCTCCTTACCTAATGATTTGGAGCCCTATCCACGTGGGATTCTTATTGGTAAAGGAAGTGAGTGTTGGTTGTGGCTCTCCGGCCCCTTATGTCTTTGGCTAAGATGATTGGAAGGGTAGATGGAGTGCAGACACAGCCCTGGAGGTGGACACTCTTATTAAAAAATAATCTGATCTTGTGTGCATGGGATGCATGCACACCTAGAATAGTATCTTTGTGGACAATACATTTTGAAGAACCACAGTTACTGTAGGTTAAATAACTATACTTTTCAAAATAAAGGAAAAATACTGAGAACAGACAAAAATCTACTTTGTCAGCATTTAATTCCTGTGGTCTGGTTAATTTCTGCTTATCTCTGCCATGTAATGTCAGCTTTAAAGAACCTGAAATTGTCTTCAGTCTCCGCAGTAAAACCTTTTCTTTGCTATTTGATAAGAATCACAGTTTTTGTTTAGTCCGTAAGTGTTCTTACCTTGTTTGTTTCATTCTGCCAACTCAGTCCATGAGAGTTTTGCCCCTTAGTCTTGAAGATGAAAGATACGGCTATTCAAGTAATTACTTTCCAAAATGTATGACAGTGCCTTCTTTCATTGTCTTTTCCCTTGGGAAATGGACAGTTGAAGCTGATATGCTTGCTTGTGTTCTCCTATCCTAACAATTAAAGGCTGCAGTTAATCTCAGAAGTGTGCATATACATGGCATAACTCATGTTCATATTTTCCTTCTCTGAAATATAGCATGTATCTTCCCTATACCTATTTATATAGAACATTGAGCTTGAGGTCTGTATTTCCCAATAATTCCCATAGCAACTCAATGTAATGCTCTTTTGAATAGCTTTTTAAAAAAACGAGATTCCGGGACTCCAACCTGTTACTGGTCAGACTAATGGAACAAGCAGTTTTTAAAATTCTGATCTTTACTGATAAAGGAGGTTCGAAAAGTTATTTTTATTAAATAGAAAACTAACCCTCCAAATGCTCTAACCCTGTTCTGAATGTTTGTGTGTTTTGTGAGTTAGGGAAGCCTGCTTAGTTCCAGAATAGTAAACTATCTGAATGCTGTAACAGAAATTAATGTGTACTATTTTTTGCCATTTTATGTTTCACAATCTCCTTTGCATCCTTTTTCTTCCCCACAATACCAAGTGTTTGATTTGAAAATAATTTCACATTTCCCTTGTTTGTTTCCTTCCCCTCCTCACTGCATAGCCTATCTTTGTTTCAAGCGTAAACCTGACCATAAAATGTTAAAGTAATAAGTTTTTTCATTTTAAAAATATATCCTTAGCTTTGTTTTTGTTTTTTAGTCTTGATCCAGAGCAAAAGGAAATGTTAATTGAAGTGATAGAAAAGCTTCTGAAAGATAAAAGTACGGTAAGTAACACAAATTAGTGTAATTTTTAAGTGTATAGTTGTAATGGTCACACTCTTTCAGCTGCAAGTCTACTCAATGATTGTCATTACGTACCATTAAATTTGAACTATACAACATAGCCGGCAATCTTAATTCTAGTATTTCCTAGCTTACAGATGTTTGAATTTGCAACCTTAATGTTCTTTTATGTGTAATTACATTGTATTTGAGAAATGTGATCATATTCTTAAAGTCTGCATTGTTATGTTTACACACAAGGTGGCAGAAAGGAGTTTGACTTGAAGTTTTAACTTTGGCATTTTCTGGATTTTGCATGCTTCATCATATCACCTTAATGTTCGTAAGAGCTTTGGTTTAATATTGCCACAGAGTTTCTTTCTTTTTAAAAAGAATAATATTGAAAAAGTAATACAACAAAACACAGAAATTCACACTTTAGGACTCCAAAGCACTGTTGTCATGTGGGACGACGGGGAAGAGAGACGGGAGAAGCACAGACAGGTGTAAATACATTAGTCTGGAACTATTTGGCTAGACACCACCAGAATGTCCTGATCCATGCACATTAGAAACCCCATTGCAGGGAGTCAATCTCTTGCAAATTGTGGCCCTGATTCAGGATATCATTTAAGCACTTGCTGAACGTTCAGCAGCTTAGGTATTGCCCGGTTTTAGAGCAGTGTGTTGCACCATGTATCTAAGGCCAATTTAGGAAAACATTTAAGTGTGTACGTGAAGATAAGCATGTGAGCAGAGCCATTGACTTTTGCAGGACTACTTGTCTACTTAAAGTTAAGCATGTGCAAAAAAGGTTTCTTGGTTTGGGACCTCAGTTAGCTGTGAAATCGTTCTCAAGAAAACTAACTTAGCGTATGAGCTTTCTACCAGTTTATTTTCAAAAGCACACTCTCAAATCAAAACAGATTTTCATAAAGAGGACTTATTTATATGGTAAAATTAATGTTTAGACCCCTTCCAATTGTTCTGCTTGTACAGATGTCTAGAAAAAGTAGTCTCCTCCTTGAAAAATTGTTTAACTGTTCTTCATCAGGAAACTGGCTGCTCACCAACTAGACATACATCCATTGTCTGCAGGCAGGGCTATCCTGTTCTTCTTTGAGTGCTTGCTCATATAAATTCCAGTTGGGTGTGTGCGCGTGCTGCGTGCACGGAAGTTGGAAAACTTTTCCCTAGCAGCTACCAGTTGGACCAGCTGTGGAGCCCTCTTGAGTGGCGCCGATATGGCGCTCTGTATAAGACCCTGCTGGCCCGACCCCCCTTTAGTTCCTTCTTACCGCCCGGGATGGTTGTTGGAACAGTGGTCTCTTGCTAGCAAGCGCTCCACTACTCCTTAGCATTCTCTTATCTTTGTAAATAGTTCCCTTTGTTAGTAGTTATCTTAGCGTTAAGTGTAATATAGTGGTTGGGGGGGGAGTGTTTCCCCTTCAATGAGTGCCCTGCGGGGCTCTGGGACATGCTGTTCCAGGGCTTCAAACCCTCAGTTCTTGCTGCAAGCCCATGCCTACGGGCAACCCCCATGACTCCTGCCTTAGGTGTCTGGGGGAGACTCCTCAGGTGGACAGGTGCAAAATCTGTAAAGCATTCAAGCCCCACACGAGGAAAGAGAGAGAAATCTGCCTCAAGCAACTCCTCACGGAGTCTGCACTGCCTCCCTTAAGATACGGGCCTGAGTGCCTTGGTGTGCAGTGTTCCCCCGGCAGTGCTGCCCGCAGCACCGCTTAAGGACCCTCGCCCTCTTTGGGACCGACAATCTCCTGGGCCCCAAAGATATCTACCTCGACATCGCTCCCACTCCCAGGTCACTCGTGAGAAGCAAGCCATGGAAGAACATTCCAAAAGCCCTGAGGCATTCACCGCGGCCCTGACCACACCAGCTCTGACCAGGCCCCAAAGCCTGACAAAACCATGAAACCTCCATCTGCTCATACTAGTCCCATACCACAGGGACCTCTTCAAGAGGAGGAAGTTACATTGTCCTCCACCCCGGACACCTTCAAGGCTGCTAGAGGGCTTATTGAGATGACAGCCATCCCAATGCCATCCCCGGCATGACTTCTGGTACCATCGATGGGTAAACCGGTGGTGTTTGGGCCACCCGTTCCCAGACCGAGTTTCCCATGCCACACTGAGTCCCAGTGTTGTTCGGAGTCCTGCCACCGCACCGCGCACCAGTCCGGCTCATGTTGCCGGTTAGACTAGTGGCGCTGTTCTCGCAGCCCCGACCCTCGGAGCCGTTCACACTTGAGGGCGTTGTTGGCTGCCAGGACATGGTCCCGCTCGAGGTCCAGATTGCATTCGGTGATGCTGCGGCACTGTTTGGACTGGCACCGCTCTGTGCACCGCACCCCTGCTCGGCACCGCTCATCATCGTGGCACCGCTCTCAGTCCTGTCGCAGATCCCCAACCCGACCCCAGTTCCTGTCTCGGCACCGGTCCACTTTTTGGCCCAGATCGTCTTTGTGACGCCAGTCCACGTCGTGGCACTGATCCCACTCTTAGCACTGGTCTTCTTCATGACACCAATCTCCTTCATGGAATCAGTCCCCGGTACAGCACCGGGACCCGCCTCGGCACCACTCTGTGGCGCTAGACTGATCACCCTCTCGGCACCGCTCCCCATACCGGCACTGGTCATCACATGATCCTCATCCGTCGAGGGACTCGGTGCCCCCCTCCATGCACTCCTGCACTGCTCCCCCCTGAAGGAGTCATCCCACTCGAAGTGCAACACACCATTCAGATCTTCTGTTTGACAGCCAGGGCCTGTTCACTGAGCAAACTGACTCTCGCCTGCGTACTCTGAAAGACACAAGGAACACCATAAAATCCTTGGGCATGCATACCCCAGGCACACAAAGAAAGCCATTTAAGCCTCAGCCCCTGAAACAGGGCCCCTTCCCGCCCAGACCTAGGCAGGACTTCTCCTGTAGGAGAAGTAGGTAACCCCAGCATAGACCATCATGCCCTCCTTCAGGACAGAGCCAGGGCCAATCCAAGCCTCCTCCAGTGCTCTAAGCACCCATTTTGAAGGTGCGCTCGAGGACAGACTACCAGTGCAAAACCTGGCCAGCTATCCCTTCCTGAACCGACTATCCCGTTTGTACCTTGCCTGGTCCCTTATTACATTGGACCGTTGGGTCCTTCGCACAATAGAGGCGGGATATTCTATGCACTTCTGGTCTACACCCTCCCTGTCCACCCCTCCCATCCCTCTTCAGGGACCTCTGTCACGAGCCACTTCTCATCCAGGAGGTACAGACACTCCTCGCCCTAGGAGCAGTGGAGGAAGTGCCTCAAGAGCTTCGGGACATGGGTTTCTACTCACGCTATTTCGTCGTTTCCAAGGCAAAAGGAGGCTTAAGGCCTATTCTGGATCTCAGGGAGCTCAACAAACACATAGTCAATCTGAAGTAATGCATGGTCTCCCTGGCCTCGATCATCCCCTCTCTGGACTTGGGAGACTGGTATGCTGCCCTCAATATGAAAGACGCCTACTTTCACATCTCAATCACCCCATCCCACAGACGTTTTCTCCAGTTCATGGTGCACAAGATGCACTACCAGTTCACAGCCCTCCCATTTGGCTTGTGCACAGACCCTCGTGTTTTCACCAAGTGCATGGTGGTCGTGGCAGCTTTTCTTCACTGTCAATGTTCGTGTTCCCATACCTCGACGACTGGCTTATTCAGGGTTGGTCTCACCAGCAAGTCCAGTCTCAGGTGTGGTTAGTCATAGACATGTTCAATCGCTTGGGCATCATGCTGAACGCCAGCAAGTCCGTACCATCACCGACACAGAAGATAGAGTTTATCGGACCAGTCTTAGATGCGACCCATGCTCGGGCTTTCCTCCCAGAGGCCTGGCATCTAGCTCTAACAAACATAAACACCAACCTTTGCAGGTTCGCCACCACCACAGTGAGGCAGTCTCTCAAGCTGCTGGGTCACATGGCATCCTGCACCTACGTAGTGCAACACGCCAGACTACCACAGCCATATTTTATCTGAACAAACAAGCATACTCTGTCACAAAGCCCTTCTTCTGTGGAAATTGTGTTTAGCCCACTCCATCACTCTCCAAGCTTTGTACCTGCTGGGTGTTCAGAACATGCTGGCGGAAAGCTTGAGCAGACGCTTCCTCACGCATGAATGGTCGATTCTCCCGGACATCATCTACTTGATCTTCCGTATCTGGGGGTTTCCCCATATTGACGTGTTCGCTTTGCAGACCAACAGGAAGTGCCCAGCCTTCTGCTCCTTCAGGGGTCACAGTCCGGGATCGATCGCGGATGCTTTCCTGATCTTGTGCTCAGGCCAGCTATTCTATGCTTTTCCGCCGTTTCTGCTGATCCACAAAGTACTTCTCAAGGTCTGCAGGGACAGAGCGGATGTTATACTGGTGGCCCCTGCCTGAGCCCACCAGTGCTGGTATCCCACCCTGTTGGATCTATTGATAGGGCGCCCCAACATCTTCCTCTGTCCCGATCTCATCTCGCAGAACCACAGTCATCTCCTATACCCGGACCTCAAGGTTCACCTTGTGGCCATTTCAGCGTTCCATCTAGGAGCAGCGGGATGCTCAGTGTTCGCACACCTGGTCGTGCGGCGCTTCCTGAAAGGTTTGGAAAAGATCCATCCCTCGACGAAACGTCCCGTGCTGGCCTGGGACCTGAACTTGGTTCTTTCCTGTCTGATAGGTCCTTCGTTCGAGCCACTGGCTTCCTGTTCACCCCTCTACCTTTCCTGAAGGTCTCCTTCCTAGTGGCCATTACTTTAGCATGCTGGATTTCCGAGCTTTGAGCACTCACATGTGAACCACCTTATACCATCTTCCACAAGGATAAAGTTCAGCTGAGGCCTCACCTAGCCTTCCTACCAAAAGTGGTATCTCGTTTCCATGTAAGCCAGGACATTTTCCTGCGGGTTTTCTACCTGAAACTGCATGCCAACCTTCGAGAGCAGCGTCTTCATTCACTGGATGTTAGAAGAGCCCTCGCCTTCTATATAAACCGCACAAGGTCATTCTGTAGGATGACCCAGCTGTTCGTCGCCATCGCGGAATGGATGAAGGGCACTCCGGTCTCTGCCCATCGGATATCTTCATGGATTATCGCATGTATCTGTACCTGCTAAAATCTGGCGAAAGAAATCCCTCCGCCTGCTGTTATGGTTCACTCCACAAGGGCTCAGGCATGGTCTATGGCCTTTCTGGCAAATATGCCCTTTCGGGACATCTGCAGGGCTGCCACATGGGCCTCAGTGCATACCTTCACGTTGCACTACGCCATAGTCCAGCAATCCCGCCATGATGCGGCCTTCGACAGGGCTGTTCTTCAGTCCGCACTACCTTGACTGCGACCCTACCTCCGAGGTAGGGCTTGGGAGTCACCTAACTGGAATTGATATGAGCAAGCACTTGAAGGAAAAAAAAAAGGTTACTCACCTTTTTGTAACTGTTGTTCTTTGAGATGTGTTACTCATATCTATTCCATTCCCCGCCACCTTCCCCTCTGTCAGAGTAGCCAGCAGGAAGGAACTGAATGGCTGGGTATTATATAGAGCGCCATATCGACACCACTCCAGGGGGCTCCACAGCCAGCCCAACAGGTAGCTGCTAGGGAAAAGTTTTCCGACTTCTGTGCACGTGGTGCGTGCACACACCGAGCTGGAATAGATATGAGCAACACATCTCGAAGAACAACAGGTACAAAAAGGTGAGTAACTGTTTTTTCCCAAAAAGAATGCAGTGTTAAATCCACTTCTTGCCTTCTCTCTCTTAAAACTGGTTTTGCGTGTGGAAATTCCTCAGATTTGTGGTCTGACCTTGCTTAGAGAAGCACCCACCTCTTAAACAGTCTTTTAAACAGCTGAGGCTGGGGGGGATTAAAGGTTCCAGTCTTCCCCCACTCCCCCGGTCAGGCTTGTTGAGTGTCTTTTAATGTCAGTGGCCTTATTGTTCCAGTAGGGGACAGTCAGTTAACAATGTTAACTTTCTCATTGTTAATCCTCTTCGAAGTGTTCCACACCTCCAACATGATTAGGAAAGTGTCTAGAATAGACTGGCCTTGTCAGAACTAGGCTGTTTTTCAACACCAACAGGATCTCTCAAGCCAACATAGGGGTTGCAATACAAACTGAAGGTCACAATGAAGGTTACTATCAGAAGCAGTGTTCACGTTACAAAATGAAATTCATAATTTGAGAGAGACATATGTCTAGTCTGTCACAAAAATGGTCTAAACATGGTTAAATAGTTGTGGGCTGTAGCCCATGAAAGCTTATGCTCAAATAAATTTTTTAGTTTCTAAGGTGCCACAAGTACTCCTGTTCTTCTTTTAGCTGATTTCATGTTTCTGAAATGTATTAATTATCTGTGCGTGTATGCTCATGACTTTCAGGCACTCCCTGTATACGAGAAGTCAGGGAAGGCACTACTGATGACAGATTCTTGTTTTGGCTACGCTGGTGTAAATGAGAGCAACTCCATTTAAGTTATTTACCCTCAGGGTAAATCAAGCGTAGAGAAGTATCAGGCCCTTCATTTTGTAACTCATCTTTTTAGGACTTAAAATCTTTCCCAGTGTCTTGCTCCTACAGAGTATAATAATCTTTTTGCCCTAATAATAAGAGTCTTCAGCTAGCACTAGCCTACTCTGAATGTTTACGAACATTACTGCTTTCTTGTGGCATGAAGATTTACTCCTAAAACTGACTTTTTGAAAAAATAAAACACTTAACTACCATAATTGTTTCTTACACAAGTGAACACTAAGAGTTGCTTTTTAAGACTGCATGACTACTGTATAAAACACAGGCTCTTGAAGTTAAATCTTTAAGATTTAAAATTGATCCTAATAATTGGTGATGGTTATGTGATGAGAATACTTGAGCTTTTAAACCAGAGCAGTACCTTTGGGAGTAAGGAGGATGGAAAGACTAGCTCTACTTTTTAGTAAATATCTGTTAAGTACGTTAGTGTTCAGTGCCAGCATGTGTGGGTAAGCCAGTGTTTTCATAAGTTATTGATTTAATGTTGGTGAAAGCTGCACCACTGTGAAAAAATTACTGAGTTTGTGCAGATGTTTTATTGTGATAGATCTATTATCCAGCTATTAGAAGATAAATGACTCATCTTTCCCAGTTTCCATGCCTCCAGAAAATTGAAATAAGAAGGGGAATATCATTTGGGCTGTATGATTAGGGCAGGTGGGATGGCCATTAATTTTGAGAGAGAGAAATCTTGGCAGGCATAGGCCAGTGCAACATATTATCAATCAAACCTCGATGCATTTCTTCGGATGACCCAGCACTCTTAGGTTTTTGCAGCGTTAATTAGAATTCATGACAAAATAGATGCAAGGAAACGTTTTGTACCCTTCATAATTTTATAGAAAATTTATTGTTATTAGAGGAACCATTTGCTTAGTGTGATTTTTTTCATTACCAGCTTGTCAACTAGCATAGATAATCTGGGGAAAATATGAACTCCATAGATTGGGTGTCACTTTTGTTGATGGTTCATGTAGTTTACCTTGGAGCGCAGCCAATGGCTGAAGTCCATAGCAACAGGACAGAAAAACATGGCAACCAGTGAAAGACAAATGAACCATGTTTATTGCTTTAATATAAAAAATACATAAATGGAAAGCTGCATTTGAATTTGACGAGCTCATTGCTAGTTTTGTTGGAGTGATTTATTTTTTCTCCTTATACATAAAAGCTGCTATTGACACAGTGAGATGGAAATTAACTGACTGATTTTTGGAAATCAATATTTTTTGGTTTTAAATTCTGAGTGGATCATTTTGTTTTAATTCTAAATGTTTTTATAGAATATTGATGCTTTAATAAACTAAGATTATCAGCTATGCCTCTGATGTTTAGCCATACAGGAGGGTCATACTTTAGGGGAAATAGGTAGAGCTAACTAGAGAATGGTCCTTTTATTAGGGAAAAGTTAGAAAATTTGGGTATTCTTTTTTCTCTTGCTGTCTCTAAACTTTGTGTTCTAAATCCTCCATTCTTGTCTCTTGTACTAAAACCTTGGTTTTGGAAAATGGAGAGAATAAAAAAAATCAAGTTAATCTACTATTTTCTTAAGTAGTAGTATGCACATTACAGTAAGTGTTATGCAAACCAACTCAAATAATTGGTTCACGAGCTGTAAATATGACAAAATATCTGCTGACCTCAGCATATTCTTTGCATTTAATGGTACACAATGAAGTTCTTACAGTGCTTTGCTTTTAAAAAAAATCAAACCCCAAAGTCCTGTGCTCTGTTATGGAGGTATCAGGAACATGAATGACTAGAGTATGACATTATATGTGAAAGAAAATGTACAATCAAATGAAGTAAAAGTCTTAAATGAATCCACATGTACCATAGAATCTCTATGGATAGTAATTCCATGCCCTAATAAGAATATAACAGTAGGGATCCATTATTGACCACCTGACCAGAACAGGGATAGTGACGATGAAATACTAAGGGAGATTAGAGAAGCTATCAAAATAAAGAACTCGATAATAGTGGGGGATTTCGATTATCCCCATATTGACTGGGTACATGTCACCTCAGGACAAAATGCAGAGACAAAATTTCTCAATACTTTAAATAACTGCTTTTTGGAGCAGTTGGTACAGGAACCCACAAGGGGAGAGGCAATTCTTGATTTAGTCCTGAGTGGAGTGCAGGATCTTGTCCAAGAGGTAACTCGAACAGGACCACTTGGAAATAGTGACCATAATATAATAACATTTAACAGTTAAGGGGAACTATTCAAAAATGAGGTTAGTTAAACAGAAATTAAAAGGTACAGTGACTAGAGTGAAATCCCTGCAAGCTGCATGGACACTGTTCAAAGACACCATAAAAGAGGCCCAAATGTATACCCCAAATTAAAAAAAATTCAGTAAAAGAACTAAAGAAGAGCCACCATGGCTTAACAACCATGTAAAAGAAGCAGTGAGATAAAAAGGCATCTTTTAAAAAGTGGAAGTCAAATCCTAGTGAGAGAAATAGAAAGGAGCATAAACACTGCCAAATTAAGTGTAAAAATTGAATAAGAAATGCCAAAAAGGAGTGTGAAGACCAACTAGCCAAAAACTCAAACGGGAATAAAATGTTTAAGTACAACCAGCTGGGCCTCCGGACAATCGAGATACAAAAGCAGGGCCGCCCGGGGAGGGGGGGGCGGAGGCGGGGGCAAGAGGGGCAATTTGCCCTGGGCCCCGCAGGGGCCCCTACTAGAGTTGAGCGGGGTCCTTCACTCACTTCGGGGGCCCTGGAAAACTCTTGCGGGTTCCGGGCCCCCAGAGCTGCTTCCGCTCCCAGTCTTCGCCGGCGGGGGCCTTCCGCTCCGGGGCAGAAGGACCCCTCACCAGTGAATTACCGCCGAAGCGGGACCCGCCCCCGAAGTGCAGCCCGGTCTTCGGCGGTAATTCGGCGGTGGGGGGGCCCTTTTGTTCCGGGACCTTCCGCCGAAGTGCCCTAAAGACACCCAGCTGCACTTCGGTGATGGGTCCCGCTTCGACGATAGTTCAGCGGCAGAGAGCCCCAGCCGCGGGTCTTTGGGGCTCTTCAGTGGCGGGTTCCCAAATGGAAGGACCTCCCCCCCCCGCCGCTGAATTACCACCAAAGCGGGGCCCCCCGCCACCGAAGACCCCAGGCCCCTGGAATCCTTTGGGCAGCCCTGTACAAAAGGAGCGCTTAAAGACGATAAAGTCATTGCATAGAAACAAAGTGAATTCTTTGCTTCAGCCTTAATGGCTGAGGATGTTAGGGAGATTACCAAACCTGAGCTGTCCTTTGTAGGTGACAAATCTGAGGAATTGTCACAGATTGAAGTGTCACTAGAGGTGGTTCTGGAATTAATTGATAAACTCAATAGTAACAAGTCACCAGGACTAGATGGCATTCACTCAAGAGTTCTGAAAGAACTCATGTGAAATTGCAGAACTATTAATCAAGGTTGGTAACCTGTCCTTTAAATCGGCTTCTGTACTCAGTGACTGGAAGATAGCTAATGTAACGCCAATATTTAAAAAGGGCTCTAGAGGTGATCCCAGCTATTACAGACTGGTAAATCTAATTTCAGTACCGGGCAAATTAGTTGAAACAATAGTAAAGAATAAAATTGTCAGACACATAGAAAAATGTAAATTGTTGGGCAAAAGTCAATATGGTTTCTGTAAAGGGAAATCATGTCTTACTAATCTATTAGAGTTCTTTGAAGAGGTCAACAAACATGTGGACAAGGGGGATCCAGTGGACATAGTGTACGTAGATTTCCAGAAAGCCTTTGACAAGGTCCCTCACCAAAGGCTCTTACATGAATTAAGTTGTCATGGGATATGAGGGAAGATCCTTTCATGGACTGAGAGCTGGTTAAAAGACAGGGAACAAAGGGTAGGAATAAATGGTAAATTTTCAGACTGGAAAGGGGTAAATAGTCATGTTCCCCAAGGGTCAGTCCTGGGACCAATCCTGTTCAACTTATTCATAAATGATCTTGCGGAAGGGGTAAAAAATGAGGTGGCAAAGTTTGCAGATGATACTAAACTGCTCAAGATAGTTAAGACCGAAGCAAACTGTGAAGAACTTCGGAAAGATCTCACAAAACTAAATGATTGGGTAACTAAATTTCATTTGCCATTTTATATGGATAAATGTAAAGTAATGCACATTTGAAAAAATAACCCCAACTATACATTGTGGCAGAGCTCTGACCTTGTCCCTGTGGGTTCCCTTGCTTCCAGGCGGTTTATGCTAGCTTCAGAGGCTCACTGCAACCCTCCACATAGCCCTTCTCTCTCTAGGGCCAGGGATAGTCTATTGAGCCCCTTTCATCATAAGCCAGCAAGAAGGTTGGTGAGAGAACTCCCACAGTCTCTGTTGCTCCTACAGCCTCATACCAAAACACTTTAGCCTCCTATTCTGACAGGGGCCTGTCTTCCCTTCCCAGGAGGTGTTCCTGTAGTGGTGGGTAGGGGGGAACCCGGGCTGCCCTCTACTCCGGGTTCTGGCCCAGGGACCCTAATGGTAGCAGCTGTTGGCAGCCAACCTTTCACTGCCAGAGTTGCTATATTTCTCTGGGCCACTTCCTCACAGCTCTCCTGCTTCTCCCTTCTTCACCCTTACCTTAGGGCTCCCTTACCAATGACTTGAGGGTGTCTTCATTAATCAGCCCTTCAGCTGCACTTCCTCTCCCCTGACTCTCCTCAGCCTGACTGGAGTGAGCCCTTTTATAGTATCAACAAGGGCCTTAATTAGAGTCTGGTGGTCACATTACCTTAATGGCCTCACCTGACTCTTTGCAAGTTAATTGGAGTCAGGTGTTCTCATTAGCCTGGAACAGCCCCTGATCTGGTCAGTCAGGGAACAGAAAACTCTTAATCCAGTGGCCAGTATATCTGCCTTCTACTACTTTGTTGTACCCAGTTGTCCTGGGTGTATCACAATATACAATATGATGGGGACTAATTTAGCTACAACTAATCAAGAAAGAGATCTTGGAGTCATCATGGATAGTTCTCCGAAGATGTCCACACAGTGTGCAGTGGCAGTCAAAAAAGCAAACAGGATGTTTTTAAGTATCATTAAAAAAGGGATAGAGAATAAGACTGAGAATATCTTACTGCCCGTATATAAATCCATGGTATGCCCACATCTTGAATACTGTGTACAGATATGGCCGCCTCATCTCAAAAAAGATATACTGGCATTAGAAAAAGTTCAGAAAAGGGCAACTAAAATGATTAGGGGTTTGGAACAGGTCCCATATGAGGAGAGATTAGAGGCTAGGACTTTTCAGCTTGGAAAAGAGGAGACTAAGAGGGCATATGATAGAGAGTATATAAAATCATGAGTGGTGTGGAGAAAGTGAATGAGGAAAAGTTATTTACTTGTTGCCATAATATAGGAACTAGGGGCCACCAAATGAAATTAATGGGCAGCAGGTTTAAAACAAATAAAAGGAAGTTCTCCACATAGTGCACAGTCAACCTGTAGAACTCCTTGCCTGAGGAGGTGAAGGCTAGGACTATAACAGAGTTTAAAAGAGAGCTAGATAGATTCATGGAGGTTAAGTCCATTAATGGCTATTAGCCAGGATGGGTAAGGAATGGTGTCCCTGGTCTCTGTTTGTAAGAGGGTGGAGATGGATGGCAGGAGAGAGCTCACTTGATCATTGCCTGTTAGGTTCACTCCCTCTGGGGCACCTGGCATTGGCCACTGTCGGTAGACAGGATACTGGGCTGGATGGACCTTTGGTTGGACCCAGTATGGCTGTTCTTATGTTCTTATAGTCCAGGGGTGCCCAACCCATGGCTCTGGAGCAACATGCGTCTCTTCAGAAGTTAATATGTGGTTCCTTGAATAGGCACTGACTCCAGGGCTGGAGCTACAGGTGCCAACTTTCCAATGTGCCAGGGGATTCTCACTGCTCAACCACTGGCTCTGTCACAGGCCCTGCCCCCACTCCACCTCTTCCTGCCCCCACCCCTGAGCCTGCTGTGCCCTCGTGCCCCCCACTCCCAACCAGCCTCCTGCATGCCACAAAACAGCTGATGGGGAGGGAGCGGGAGGTGCTGATTGGCGGGGCTGGGAGGGGTAGGAAGCTCTGGGAGCAGAGGCGTGGGGCTGATGGGGTGCTGCTGACACATTACTGTAGCTCTTTGGAAATATACATCTGTAAATTTTGGCTCCTTCTCAGGCTTAGGTTGGCCCCCCCGGTATATAATTTTCTTTGCATCTAATAGAACAAAAATGCATGTTTCAAAAGTATTTATTTAAAAAAAAGTAAAATTCCTATGCCCATTATATTAGATCCTGCAAAAGGCCCTGAGTGCATTAAAGCCAGGGCTTCCGGAGGCGGGGGGGCAAGTGGGGCAATTTGCCCCAGGCCCCAAGCCCCGCAGGGGCCAGCCACTCTGGGTTTTCGGCAGCACTTCGGCAGTGGGTCCTTCAGTGTAGCGGAAGACTCGGAGTGAGTGAAGGACCCGCCGCTGAAGTGCTGCCAAAGTCTCGGAGCACTGCCCGATGAGTGCAAGCGCCGCAAGCTGCGGGGGGCGGGGGGGGAGCCACGATTGGTGGCACTTAGGCTGCTCTACCGCCGCTGCTTCATTCTTTGGTGGCAATTCAGTGGTGGGTCCTTCCTGCTGCTGAATTGCCTTCGAAGACCTAGCCTTGCCCCAGGTCCCCTAAATCCTTTGGGCGGCCCTGATTTAAAGCTGCTATGAATCTAGTGCAGAGTGGATGTACAGATGGACCACTGAGTCTGTAGTTGTGCAGGTAAAGTGGCCAGCAACTCCTGAGTTCTCAGAACACATCACCTTTCAGTAAAGTGCAAAGGAGTTGATGAGTGATCAACCTTTCTGCAAATCCAGCTGCTTATTTTGAGCCGAAATGTGAATTTAGGAACTTCACTTCAGGTACCATTCTTAAAATTTTTGGTCAACATTTTAAAGAAACCTCTCTGTATTTAAACTACATCTAAATCTACAATAGTTTGTTGCCATCTCAGTTTTCAAACTAAGCGTAATATTTGAATATGCTGAGGTACATCCTAGTAGTTTTAATACCAGTATAACACAAGGTTATTTAGTAGTTCTAACCACCAAATAAATAGAAATGCATTTAATGACATGAATAATTACCTAAGTTGTCTATTATATCTATGCAATAATAAAGATTAATATAACAAAACTAAAAATACTGAAAACACAAAGTTACCTTTCTATATGTGATATAATAATGTTCTATTTTCTGTTGCAAGTATAATGCATTTTTATTTAGTTCTTGCAAATAAGGAATTCATTGTTCTCTGGAATGCATTGCATATCCAGTAGGTACCAGCACATGGGCAGGGTTTGGGACAATAAATGCAACTTTATGGTTAGATTTATTAGTAATTCATAAAATTCCCACAGGACTTGAAACTTCTTTAGCGTAATGTCAAGACTATATTTTGAGATGTTTTCTTTCAGTTGTAGTGTTGGGCGCATACTAATTACCCAAATGTAGAGAAAAAAATGTAGCATATGAATATCATTATATTTAATATTTCTCAAGAAGTGCCATTTCAATAAACTATATTTCTATTTAATTGCTTACTTTAAGTCATTGGGGAAATTTTAGAAGATGAAATGCAAATCCCCAGCACTCAGATAGAATGACATTATATGCTGCCAGAAAGCTGGATTGCAGGCATGCTAACTGCATACATATCAGTTGCTTCATATAGAAGTTTTATCATGTTAGATGTTTTGCTTAACATGTTCCTTGACACAAAGCAAATCTTATTTAAAACAATTAGGAAAGGAAGAATAGTAATTCTTGACACACTGACAAGTGCTTCTGCTGTGTGTAACTGATTTCCTGGAGGCAACTTAAGTATTTACTGTATAGTGTTTGCTGTTGTGTCTTTTATTATTGAAGGTGATTATACCAATAGCTTTCTGTAGCAGAGTAGTAGACTAGAGGAGTCCAAAGTCTCAAACTAAAGTTACTACAAATTTATTTGATTTGGAGCTTAGAATTCCTTTGTTTAAAATTTCAAAAATTGTGTTGTGGAATTCATATGTTGGTTGTCTTTGAAGCTTGATGTCTTTCATGAAGTGACTTGCTGCCATTATTTCAAGGATTCCCCACAAAAGTTTTCCTCCATAGCACTTGAGAAACCTCAGGCAGACGGAACCATGTGTTTGCAGATAATAGGTCTCTAGAATCTGTTCATTTTGTTTTTTCTTGAAAGCAAAATTACTTTCATAACCGAGGAAAGAGGAAAACTTATGTGACAAGGACATTTTTTATTGTATACATCCTGAAAATATTTATACTATGTTCCAAAAAATATACTGACTGTGCTGGTGGCATAAACTTTCAACTTGTGCACCTTTGAAATTGGAGGGGGGTGGGGGGGCAAACAACTTGTAGAAAAGTCTGGATGGATTCTGCGAAAATCCTCTGAGAAAATTGCTGAAAATATCTAACACACTCGAAAGGCTTAAATTTGCTCTTTAGAAGTAATTTTATGAACCCCAGGGATTCTGGCAGTGATTGTTTAGCAGTCAAGAGAGGTTGTTGGCGCCATTATGTCAGAAATCACCCCACTTCCTCCTCCAATTTGATCATGGAATGTTAATAAGTGCACAACGCTATTTTGTACTTGTACTTACCATTAACTTGCAGATGTGAAGTAAGTCTTGCATCTGATAAATTCTTTGCGAAACCATAAATTACCACCCCTATCCCCTGAAAAAGCTCAAAACAAACAACTGGTTTTGCCTGCACTTTATGTACTAGGGTTGAGATTAAATATGTAATAGAAAGTTTGTCTGTTTTGTTTGACAAAAGGACATATTCTGCCAAATATACTGATTAATGCAGTTATTCGAATCCATTTTAAAATAAGACTTCACTTGTGTGAGTAGAGGGGGAGTCTCTTTTTCTGGCTACTATCTTTTTGCATAATAGGCATGCTTTAAAGTACTGAATTGTCAATATTAGTTCTAAGTACTCACATATGGATCATCTGTGGAGAGAATCACTGACTTGTTTTTACAATTTTGTTTTCTAGCTGGTAGCTGGGAGTGTGGTTATGGCATTTGAAGAAGTGTGCCCGGATAGAATAGATCTGATTCACAAGAACTATCGAAAGCTGTGTAATTTGTTGGTTGATGTGGAGGAGTGGGGGCAAGTTGTTATTATCCACATGCTAACTCGATATGCACGTACACAATTCGTGAGTCCTTGGAAGGAGGTAAGTTTGTCTCTTTTTAGTTCTCAACAGCTTGACAACAGAAATACTTCAGATTGTGTTGCCGTTCATGAAAATGTGTAGTTTCACCTTCATGAAGTAGATACTAGTTCTTTTAATAATATATTAAAATATATATATTTATTTTAAATCTTCAGTTAATATTTTATTTTCTTTTTCTTTTATTTTGGGGGTGGGGAGTAGCATGAGAAATCTTCCTTCCAAGCTGTAAACACGTGCCTTCCTTCTGTGCTCAGGGTGTTGCTGAGTGGGGGGTGGGTGTTCCCAATAGTTTAGCACTCTTCTGACAGTTGTGGGACTCTGATTATAATAGTTCCACTCTCTACACTTTATGGAAATGTTGATATTAAGAGTTAGAAAACCAGTTTTTCAAAATCTATGTTAGGAGTTTCGTCGTTCAGCTTTCATTGCCTGTCATAGCTTTCATTACTGAAGGGTTCTTCCCTTATCTTGTGCAGAGTCCTCTTAGCCCTTTCAAACTGTGTTTGTGTAGATGTCAGTGCAGCGAACAATATCAACATTTTGACACAGTATATACTATGCTGATGGGTTATGTACATACCTATGTTTTGAAATAAGACAGGTGTTAGTTAAGCACAATAACTTTAGATATCTAAAACTCTTTATGCAAATGTAAACCTGGAGTACCATTAGTATGCTGTATTTTTTTCTTGCTGTAATACTGGCAACTGTCTACTTTTGTCCTTACGTTAATAAAAGGAGGTGTCCATATTTTACTGCTATTTAAAAACAAAAAAGTAATGTGCTCCAGCAATTAGTGATTCATATAACACCCATTTCAATTGGACTTTACTTCTGAAGAATAATTAAATAAAATTAAGTACTTTTGAAAAGAACATCAGAAAACATTTTTTTAAAATAAGAGCTGTTCGGCAGTAGTAATACTGTAGTAGTTTATTGTATGAAATCATTGAGTTACAGAACTTTAAATAACATTTCACTGTATGCGTCTTTATAACCTTTGAGTTAATTTCGTACTCGTTTATAGTGTTGGTTTTGAGATTGGCAGAGTACAGTTAGGTACTTGTCAGTTACTTTCATCTTCTACATTGTCACTGTGAAAGTACCTAGTGGGCATAGTAAATTATATATTTTCATAGTGATAAAGTAGAAGATGAAAGTACCTGACAAAAGTATCTCTCAACCAGTGCTATAAAATAATACGAAATTAACTCAACTTTATAAAGATATACAGGTGTTTATACAGAGGTGTCCCGATATAGATAGACCACCTTGCCACCTATATTGCCTATGCTATATTTTCTACTGTATTTGTCTAGATCTAAATGTTTCTACCAGAGTTCTGCTGATACACCTAAATATACACATGCAGGCACCTTAGATATTTCAGTCATAAATATTAATTTATTAGACGGCCTATTCTTTTAAACTTGTGGTTTTGTGAGCGAGAGAGATGAGACCATCAACTTGATTCTCACACGTGACTTATAGCTAGGATTTGATCCTTTTGTCGGTATTGGGAGCTAAAGTGCTATTGTATATAACACATTTTTCCATGTAGACCAGGTATGTTTCATCCCATGTGTCTATATAGTCAGAATACGACACATACAAAAGGTATAGAAAGAGACACTGTAAGCTCTTTGGAGCAGGGATTATCTTTTTGTTCTGTGTTTGTATAGTACTATGCACAGTGGGTCCTAATCCCTGTTTGGGGCTCTAGGTGCTATGATAATACAAATAATAATAAAAATTCTTCTGCATATGAGTTTTATGATAGCTAGTGTGTTTTACTTCCCTTTCAATTGTTTAAACACACATAGTAGCTTTAGAAGAATAGAATTGCATAGAAAAATATAACCTTAATTTGAATATGAGATAAACATACAGAAACATAGAGTACAGCCTGAGGCTCATCCCTCACTATGTTGTTTATTGCAACTGCCTAGGTTTTTTTAACTTATGTTATGTAATAACTGTTGTTCAGAAGTCTTCTGATACTGTAGAACTGCTAACAGCACTATTTAGTTAATATCTTTAGATAAGCAGTTTTTAACCATATTTAGCAGGCTGATAGGTCTGACTGCACCTGCTTTGCTGGTAGGGAGAAGAGGAAATAGGGAGGAACTCATTGAGAATTTGAAAGTAGAAGGCAGCTTGGGTGAAAGTGATCATGAAATCATAGAGTTTGCAATTCTAAGGAAGGGTAGAAGGGAGTACAACAAAATAGAGACAATGGATTTCAGAAGGCGGATTTCGGTAAGCTCAGAGAGCTGATAGGTAAGGTCCCATGGGAATCAAGACTGAGGGGAAAAACAACTGAGGAGAGTTGGCAGTTTTTCAAAGGGACACTATTAAGAGCCCAAAAGCAAGCTATTCCGATGGGTAGGAAAGATAGACAATGTGGCAAAAGACCACCTTGGCTTACCATGAGATCTTGCATGACCTGCAACATAAAAAGGAGTCATATAAAAATGGAAACTAGGTCAGATTACAAAGGATGAATATAGGCAAATAACACAGGAATGCAGAGGCAAGATTAGAAAGGCAAAGGCACAAAATGAGCTCAAACTAGCTATGGGAATAAAGGGAAACAAGGAGACTTTTTATCAATACATTAGAAGCAAGAGGAAGACCAAGGACAGGATAGGTCCACTGCTCAGTGAGGAGGGAGAAACAGTAACAGGAAATTGGAAATGGCAGAGATGCTTAATGACTTCTTTGTTTCGGTCTTCCCTGAGAAGTCTGAAGGAATGTCTAACATAGTGAATGCTTATGGGATGAGGGTAGGTTTAGAAGATAAAATAAAAAAAGAGCAAGTAAAAAATCTCTTAGAAAAGTTAGATGCCTGCAAGTCACCAGGGCCTGATGAAATGCATCCTAGAATACTCAAGGAGTTAATAGAGGAGGTATCTGAGCCTCTATCTATTATCTTTGGAAAGTCATGGGAGACAGGAGAGATTCCAGAAGACTGGAAAAGGGCAAATATAGTGCCTATCTATAAAAAGGGAAATAAAAACAACCCAGGAAACTACAGACTAGTTAGTTTAACTTCTGTGACAGGGAAGATAATGGAGCAAGTAATTAAAGAAATCATCTGCAAACACTTGGAAAGTGGTAAGGTGATAGGGAATAGCCAGCATGGATTTGTAAAGAACAAATCGTGTCAAACCAATCTGATAGTTTTCTTTGATAGGATAACGAGTCTTGTGGATAAGGGAGAAGCGGTGAATGTGGTATACCTAGACTTTAGTAAGGCATTTGATAAGGTCTTGCATGATATCCTTATGAATAAACTAGGCAAATACAATTTAGATGGGGTTACTATAAGGTGGGTGCATAACTGGCTGGATAACCATACTCAGAGATCATAGTATCAGAGGGTAGCCGTGTTAGTCTGGATCTGTAAAAGCAGCAAAGAATCCTGTGGCACCTTATAGACTAACAGACGTTTTGGAGCATGAGCTTTCGTGGGTGAATACCCACTTCCTCAGATGCATCTGAGGAAGTGGGTATTCACCCACGAAAGCTCATGCTCCAAAACGTCTGTTAGTCTATAAGGTGCCACAGGATTCTCAGAGATCATAGTAACCCCATCTAAATTGTATTTGCCTAGTTTATTCATAAGGATATCATGCAAGACCTTATCAAATGCCTTACTAAAGTCTAGGTATACCACATTCACCGCTTCTCCCTTATCCACAAGACTCGTTATCCTATCAAAGAAAACTATCAGATTGGTTTGACACGATTTGTTCTTTACAAATCCATGCTGGCTATTCCCTATCACCTTACCACTTTCCAAGTGTTTGCAGATGATTTCTTTAATTAATGGCTTCCAATCCTACTGGAAAGGTATAACAAGTAGGGTTCCGCAGGGGTCTGTTTTGGGACCGGCTCTGTTCAATATTTTCGACAACGACTTAGATATTGGCATAGAATGTTGGTGAGTTTAAAAAAAACAAAAAAACCTTTCAGTTAAACTCTTCTCCTTTTCCCATAACTCAAATTGCTGAAGAGGTTTTCCTCCAACTTTGCAAAAGTATTCACTTCTGGGTTATTCAGACAGAGCTTGATCTTGCTCCATATAAGTCCACGAGACTTTTGCCATTTATTTCAATGGGAGCGGGATCACACCTATCGTGTAGGTAATGAGGATCACATAAACACAGCATAGGAAGGTTGATCTCAGAACTAGAATTCTTGAACAAATGAACAAAGTGTTACAATGGAAGTTTGTACGTAACATTATCTCATAGCTTTTGCTATCTGCTAAAGTGTAGCTCTGAATATTTAAATGTACTACACTAATGGAATTCCCTGTTAATGTAAATGTCATTGCTTGATATGACAAATATTTAGTATTGCAATTTTATATGTTCAGTTGACTATGCTGTTTATTTTCTAAAACGTGTTTGACTGTAGTAGTTTTTACAAAGGATGCTCTTTAGTTTATATGGAGATTCAACTATTCTCACACTTTTTTTTAAGCAATTTAATAAATCTTCTTTAGCTAGAGTGAGTTTGACTCAGCCTGCAGTAATTAAATTGCTTTTATTAAATAGTTTGTCATTTTTAGCTTGCTTACTCCTTCTGATCTTTGAAAGATGATCTGAAAATGGGGGGGAAAAACCCACTTGCATGCCCTAGTTTTTACCCTTCAAAGTATCAGGGTGGTTGAGACTTCATACTCTTTTTGTTTATTGGAGATTTTCTTGATGGACTTAGCTAGGTGAATCAAAAGCTATCGTGAGATTTCTCATCCTACTGTAGAAGGGGTGGCATATTAAATCCTTAATAAAGATGGCATGTGTGTCAAGTGTTTTAGATAAACGTGTTAACTAAGGAGGAAAAAACAAAGGGAAAAATAACCCCAGAAGTAACTTTAAATAGGCTGAATAAAATTGACTTTTCCTTGAGTTTGCTTTCAGTTGCATTTAAGTCTGTGTGTGTTTCTCATATTGGGGTTTAAGAGAACTGGGTTTCCACGTGATTTGAAGGAGCAGGTAAATCCATTTTCTACTGAAGTATGCAGGAATTCAGCTTTGAATATTTTTCAGGTATACAACACTTCAATAACCCTGCCTGCTTGTAACATATCTAGACTTGATAAAATTGCCCTTGCCTGTCCTGATTAGCACCATTTCAGAAACCTTGGTTAAAACATTTTGTTCTTCAGCCCGGTGTCTTCCGCAGTTCTGGACATCTAGGGCTGCTTTCCTCTCTCTGCAGCTTCACGGAGGTGAATCAGCATTTTGGCACCCTGTTTGCCCTCTGTGCTCCTGCTTGCTGCGGCAGCAGACAGAGGCAGTTTCTGTTGCTCCCACCCGTATTCTTTCTGTTTTATCTTTTTCTGCCCAGATTTTGGGCAGTGGAATGCAGTTCCTTCCTCTTGAGTGTTCTTCCTCCTTCCTGGATTGATTAACTTCTTGAGAGTTTAACCCAACCTCAGCCTCTGCTGCAGCATCTCCCTGCCAACTCCTCTGCTCCTATATGGGCAGGGTAGCTGAGAAAGCACTAGGTTAACAATCCAACCTGCTCTCTATTTGTGAGAGAGCCTTCCCAGGCTTGGCATGTGGCCAGTTGTGCCCAGTCTTTACCCAGGCAACTAATCCTAATGCTGGTCCTGGGGCTATGAGGCTGATAGGCAAGTGGAGATCCTCTACCCACCATGGCAGTTGCAACTCCACTAGGGGGAAAGCTGGACTAGTGCAGAGCAGGAAGAGGCTCCAGAAGTGAAGAGGACCCTAACTTCTTGATTCAGGAGGTAAGTCCCAGGCAGAACAAAGATAGGAGGCTTGCAGAGTCTCAGTTCCCCCCACCCAACCACTAAGTCTTAAAGTGGCTCATGAGCATCCTGAGGAAAGAAACAGAGCTTCTAATCAGACTCCCTTGCTCCCTCCCAAGCTGACCAGAAGGGCTCTGACAATGTGATTCAGCTTCTCCGCCAGAAGGATTAGGACCCAACAGGGGAGGATTCTGAGTCAGACCTCTCAAGAGGACTTCAGGCCCTAAAGAAGACAATCCACGAGAGATCTCACCAAAGCTGAAGCAGAGCTTCTGCACTCCCAAAGCATGCTGAAAAAGGTTTAAAAAAATTAAAAAGGCTAAAAAGGGAAAGAAGAAGTCCAGGACACAAGAGTTCTGTTCCCCCTTCCCTTCCTCCAAAGAGGATGGCAAGCTGTCTGGCTCTGAATCCAACAGGACGGGAGCAAAGATAAAGCAACGTTTTTTTTTCCTCTCTAACTTTCAACAAACAAAGCTCTGCAACTGAGATCTTGACAGTGGGTGTTGCTGTAACATCCCTTGCCAGGTATATAGTTATTTCCCTCAAAAGGACATTTCTACCCAAAAGAGCCCTTGGATATAAAAATAGAGGCCACTTTCACAAAGGACTGTGGAGTCTCCTTCACTACCTCCAAGCATTCCTGGCAGCTGCCTGCTTTGCAAGAGTATCTTTGTCTTGGATGGGAGATTTCAAAGCTCTTAAGGAGAGAGGTCATCCTGACTTTGGCTCCACTTTAAAGAAACTCACCCTAGGCAAAAGCATTTGTGGCTGATGCCACAACATATGCAATGAGGTTCTCAGCCCGAACCATGGATTCTAGATCAGTAGCCAAGCACCATCTACAGCTCTGACCTTAGAAGGTGGGTATTCACTCTCAGCAGTTCCAATGCTTGGCCAAGCTCACAGGCTCCTTGCTTTTTGGGGAAAGCTGGAGAAAGTAGTGGCTGACAACGCAGTAAAATGCAAACAGTGGGGAAGGGTAAGACTAAGTGCCATCAGGAGAGAATATAGACTGGCTTGCAGATAGAGGCACTCCTAATCCTCTACAGATGTGTTAGCAAAGGGACAACAGATTCTCCAAGGAAAAACAGTGAAGTTGAAGTTCAGAGGAAAAGACTAGAGGGATCAGCCCTCTGGCCCTTGCTACACCAATCCACTTTATGACAAAGATCGCATAGGCCTCCACCCAGCACTGAAGCTAAGAGGCAGAATTTCCCTTTTGCTGGAGGAATGGCTTTCAAAAACCACAGACAAGTGGGCCAGAGCTTACTCCCTCAAGATGCAGGCTCCACCCTATCCTTTCTTTATCCAAGCGCCCAGTTCCAAGAACCCTATAAACTTGATCCAGAATGAAATCTCATTTTCTGGATATGGGAGTTGATATTGTGTTCCCTCAGAAGAAAGGTTTTCTGGGTTCTGTTCCACCTTTTTCACTGTGCAGAAATGCAGTGGGGTATCCAAGCCATTCTCAACCTCAAAAGGCTTAACAAGTGGATAAAGAAAAAGGTTTGGGTGGAGACCCTGGCTTCTATGGTGTCTTTGCTGTTCTGGAGGGATTCCTTGACTTCAGTAAATCTAGTGGAAAGATATTTCCATATCCTCATCAGACTGTACCACCACAGGCTTCCAAGGTTTGTGTATGACAGGAAACATTATCTGTACCAAACACTTCTGTTTGGCCTGTTATTGGCACCTAGGGTTTTTTAGAAAGATGTTGGCAGTGATAATAGCCAGACTCAGGTTTCTGGGAACCCACCTGTATAGTTTCCTGGATTATATTCTGCTAAAATCTCTGTCATAGTCAGCAGTGTGCAGGGCCATGTCTCAGACTCTCTTCCAGGCACACCTTTTCATCATCAATGGCAAGAAAAATTCCCTGGTTCCATCCACCAGAATAACCTACCTGAGAGCAGAAATAGACACCTCAGTAGCAAAATGTACGTATCATTAGAAAGGTTTGAGAAAATACAGGAATTTATTATCTTGCTTCAGCTGCAAGTGTCCTAATATAGCTCTTTGATTCAAACTGCTAGGACTCCTAGTGTCATGCATAAGGATCACTGCATGGGTACAATCGTGCATCATATGTCTTCAAGCCTTCATAGTAAGGATGTGGAACCATTTCTCAGAATGTGTGAAAGTTCAGTATGGGTTCTAACACAAGTGTTCAACTCCATTCAGTGGTGGTCAGCCCATAATGTCTGCAAAGGGATGCCCATTTGTCTTCGAAATCCTTTAGTCTTCACAATCAGTGCCAGTTTGGCAGGCTAGAGAGCTCACTTGGAGAACCAAACAGCCCAGGGCTTCTGAAGCAAAGAGGAAAAGGCTCACAGCATAAACCTTCTAGAGCTGAGAGTTGTCAAACTAGCTCCGCAAAGGTTCCAAATCACCCTAAGGGGAAGCCACATTCTGGTTCAGTCTGACAATATGACTGTCGTTGCATATCTAAACAAACAAGGGGGAACAAGGGATGCAACTCTATATGCAGAAGCAATGGAAATAATGAGTTAGGTGGAACAGTTCTTCCTTTCCCTTGTAGCGATCCAGATCAGAGTGCATTGAAACCAAAAGGTAGACTGACTAGTAGATGTAGAGTCAACAGCTCTGAGTGGTGCCTGAATCGAAGTTTATCTCAGCATTCAGATATTCAACCTCCTTTCAACTGACCTGTTGATAAATCATACGAATGCAAAGAGGCAAAAATACTTCACAAGGGAGGCAGACCCCAGAGCCAAGAAGAAGATACCTTATTGCACAGTTGGCTGCAGGGCCTGCTTCATGTGCTTCCATCCTTCCTGCTACTTGGAACAGTGGTCCTGAAAATAAAAACAGAACAGGTGATGTTAATTCTTAGAACTCCTTGTTGGCCAAGGAGACTTTGATTCCCAGACCTAATAGAGCTGGAATTACCCACTCCAGCTTTTGTTGAGACAGGACATCCTCTTGCATGGTCCTGTTCTTCATTTGGACCCCAAATAGCTTTGTCTAACAGCCTGACTATTACAAGGAAGTGCTGGAAGGCCTCTTTGTCCTCCATAGTTAAGACATTACTTTTGTCTAGGAGAATATCAACACTAAAAGCATATTTCTCTGTCTGGTCCAGATTCTACAGCTAGTGCCAAGAATCCAGTGCAAATCCTGGAATTCCAGCCATTCTGGATTTCCTCCAAGAAGGCATAGACAGAGGAGGCCTTCAGGCCAGTATAGTTGCACATCAGGTGTCCGCTCTTAGTAGCATATTATTTACAGGATCCTTAGGTTCCCTGACAGACTGTCCACAGCTTGCCAGTCCAACTGACCAGACCAACAGTCAGGGTACTCTTTCCAAAATGGGACCTACTGCTGGTTTTCAGGGTCCTGGCTACCCATTCCTTCAAGCCTTTGACTTCAGTGTCAGCTTTTTATGTATCCATTAAACCATGTTTCTTAGTGGCTGTCAAATTGTGGAGCTGGCAGGCTTATCTGTATGAGAGCTTGACTGTGTTCCATCAGGACAAAGTGGTGCTCAGGATACCTGAATCCTTTCTTCCTAAGGTAAATTCCTCCTTCCACACTTCCCAAGAAGTTGCGCTTCCTTTGTTCTATCCAAAACCACAACGTCCAATGGAAAAGTCATGGGGACACCTATGACTGAATGCACTCCTGTATTTACACCATTTTAGTAATCTTTTACAAAATATGCCTTATTGAGGTGTCATTTGAAAACTAATAACTTGATGGTCAATAATATCATTGTGAAATGCATGTAATAACATTATATGTAAAGTTATGAACATAAACTGAAATTGTCTGAAATGTGATTACCAGATGAGTCTGATGCCTCTAGCCAAATGTCAGAAAAACTAGTGGGAAATAACCTGTCAAGTGGCCATTCTTTGGCAAGGAAGGGGGGGGGACAGGAACAGATTGAGCTGCATTTTAGCAAACAGCAGCACATAACCCCCGTTGTCACCTGACTCCTCCTCCTCCATCCTCACAGCAGGAACAAATTTTATCTAGGGATAATCATCAGGAAATTTCATTTCAAACGGTGACCAAACTATAAAAGTTAGAGGCAAAAACTCCCTAAGTTATCTGTCCCTATTCATGTCCATCTCTTTACCAAAGAAGACAAAAGATACAGCCTTTGGACTTTGGGAGCAGATACGGGGCTGAGAATAGGATCAGCAGTGTTACCGGGAGCATGTGGTTAGGGTTTTTCACTTTGAACTAAGTCTAGTTTGTTAAATTTTAGTACTAGGAAGTGTTTTATCTTTTTCTCTTGTGACCATTTCTGACTTCAGTGCCTTATACTTGTACTCCCTTAAAATCTCTGTAGTTAAATAAACTCATTTTATTCTTTAATCAAAACTAATCCAGTGTCGTGAATGGTGTGGGTAACTCCATTTAGGGTAGAAAACTGTTGTGTAAGAATCCCTTTACAGGGGCAACAGACCTAATATATCTGGACTGTCCAGAGAGCTGGACAGTGCAGAACACGCATTATGGGGAAAAATCTGAAACTGAGTGGGTTGTGGGGGTCTCCCTGCAACTGGTAACCAAGGCTGGTGTAAGCCAGAGTATGACTGATGTGTGATTGTCAGGATACAGCTATATGCAGACACACAGGGTTTATCTGAATGCTGGAAGGCTGTTTGTGAATGGCCCAAGTTGGGAGCTACAGCAGCAAAGTATTGTTAGGCACCCAGATTTGCAGGGCAGGAGTGACAGCCTTCACAGGTTTGGATTGCACTCTCATAGACTCATAGACTCTAGGACTGGAAGGGACCTTGAGAGGTCATCGAGTCCAGTCCCCTGCCCTCATGGCAGGACCAAATACTGTCTAGACCATCCCTAATAGACATTTATCTAACCTACTCTTAAATATCTCCAGAGATGGAGATTCCACAACTTCCCTAGGCAATCTATTCCAGTGTTTAACTACCCTGACAGTTAGGAACTTTTTCCTAATGTCCAACCTAAATCTCCCTTGCTGCAGTTTAAGCCCATTTCATCAGGCCCTGGTGACTTGCAGGCATCTAACTTTTCTAAGAGATTTTTTACTTGCTCTTTTTTTTTAATTTTCTCTTCTAAACCTTCCCTCTTCCCGTAAGCATTCACTATATTAGACATTCCTTCAGACTTCTCAGTGAAGACCGAAGCAAAGAAGTCATTAAGCATCTCTGCCATTTCCAAGTCTCCCGTTATTGTTTCCCCCTCCTCACTGAGCAGTGGGCCTACCCTGTCCTTGGTCTTCCTCTTGCTTCTAATGTATTACTCTGTAATGTTATAACTCCTTAAATGTCAGAAAAGCCTTAAACATCTATCTCAGGCATACAGAGTCCATGAGAAGATTGGGCTCTTTATTTACAGGAGAACCTCAGATGCAAATGCCAGAGTTACGAACTGATCGATCACTCACACACCTCATTTGGAACTGGAAATAGAGAATCAGGCAGCAGCAGAGACCGAAAAAAAAAAAAAAGTAAATGCAGTACAGTACTGTGTTGAATGTAAATGACTAAAAAAAATAAAATAGGGAAAGCAGCATTTTTCTTCTGTATAGTAAAGTTTCAAAGTTGTATTAGGCCAATGTTGTTGTACACTTTTGAAAGAATAACATAACATTTTGTTCAGAGTTACCAACATTTCAAAGTTATAAGAACCTCCATTCCCGAGGTGTTCGTAACTCTGCAGTTTTACTTTGTCTTTCTGTGAAAAATGCTAGCAATTTTAGAGTTTCCAAGTCCTCTGTCACTAGGTGGAATAGACTATGTATTGTGGAAGCCTACAAATCATCAGAGGTTCCTATCCCAGCAGGGATCAAAGTCCACTATATGAGATCTTTAGCAACCTAGTGGGTGGCATGAGCAAGTGTTTCCACCTCAGAAATATACAAAGTGGCCACTTGGTGTAGAGCTAATCCTGGCACTAAGCACTACAAGGTGGACTTTTTACTTTCTTTGGAGGCTGTCTTTGGCAGGAAGGTGCTGCAGGAGGTGAACAATAGAAATACAGAGGCAAAATGGGTGGGTGGGGGTTCTTGTTTCATAACTCTCCCTACATCTAATCACTACTTGCTACTTGCCAGATGTCCAGAATTGCGGGAGATGCTGGGCTGCAGAATGGAAAAATTCATATAGATAATTTTCCTTTCTGCAAGCAGTCTCTACCACAGTTCTACCCTCCCGAAATGGCTCATGAGCCTCTGGTCAGATATTAAGTGGAATTGTTACCATCGGACTGACTTTCTTGGTCTAATGTACATATTTATTTGATCTCTGGAATATGTTATAAACAGTGTATACAGGCTTTATAGCTTAGGAAAAATTAATCTGGTGGCAGGTGGGAGTGGAGGGGGCGTTATGAGAGCATGAGGCACAGAAATGCTGATCTGCCTCCAGGAAGCTGCAGAGAAGCAGCCTAGACATTCAGAATTGATGCAAAGATATAGTTGCTATTGTTTTGAAAATTTTATTTCACATTTTCATATAGTTTGTGATCTGTTACATGACAACCATAACAAATATATTTTGACAAACTAGTAACTTCAGTGAAATTTGATTTGTGGCTCTAGGTTTACTACTACTAAACTTGTTAAGCTCTGTAACTCTTATTTTAAGATTTGAAAAATAAAAACAATGTAGAGGAGAAACCTTGTATGTCAAGTACAGTCATTTGATTTAAAATATAATTTAAGTGGATTGTCTGGTGTTCCCATTTTTCATTTTAGATTGAAATAAAATTGTTTTGCATTAAAGCAGCATGTCTGAAAATTGCTTAAAATGAGCAAAATGCTAGATAATGAGACGTTCAAGTAAAATATTGTCCTAAGGCATCCAAGTCTGCTTATTACAGGTGTGTGTATAGAAGGTGAGCAGTTTGCATTACCCTATGGGCTGGTCTACACTACACAGGTCAACATAAGGCAGCTTGCGTCTACACTACAGCCTTCTTGCCACTGGTGTAAGTGCTCTACTACACCAACATAAGAACTTCACCTTCAGGAGAGACATAAGATTTATGTCTTTGTAGTTAGGGCAACCCAGTGTCTATGTAGACACTGTTTCCCTTACATTGGCTATCTTGTCAATTTCACAGCAAGAGCAGTGAAATTGACAAAAAAGCTGCACCCTTGGAGAGCAGGGAGCTGGACCCTGCTGTCAACTGGGAGCCGGGGTGAGAAGCCTGAGGAGCTTCCCCTGCTTCCAGCTGGGAGCCGAAGTCCAGGTGGCTTCAGACCTCACTCCTAGCTGGGAGCTAGCTGGCTGAGAAGCCTGAGTAGGCAGTCTTGTCAATTTCATGGTTTGGTGAGCTGTGAAATTGACAAGGCTGTCCAGCTCCTGGTGGGGGGCAGGAGGGAGGCAGGAGAAGCCAGGGCTGCTGGACCCCACTCCCCAGGGGTGAGAAGCCCGAGGCAGCTTCCACTTGCTCCTGGTGAGGGATGAGGAGGGGGAACAGCCCTCCAGGAGCCCGGGAGCCTGTGGGGCAGCCAGGCTCCTGGTAGGGAGCTGCCAGACCAGGATCTCTACACTGCCCCTTTTCGGTCAGTGGAACTGCTCCTGGAGAGGCGACCGCCACCGACCCAAGGATGGTAGTGTGGACATGCACAACCACAGTAATTACTGTGGTGGTTGTAAGTCAATCTTATATAGGTTGATTTAGATTTGTAATGTAGACATATCCAATGTGTTTATATTAAAACACACACAATTTATAAGCAGCAATTTATGGTGTCTGTGATTGAGATTTTTTAACATAGTTTTTAAACTGGATGGATAACTACAACAGTTTATTGGATTACTTGTATACCACAATAAGATATAATGTCAAGGCAAGAGTATAAACTGATTGTCAGGCTTTCTGCCTGTGCCGATCCAAAAATGCTTCACAATGGTACAGTTTAGATAATGTTTGTTTCCACTGTCATGTGCTTGAATGGAAAATTGGTCTTTCTGGCTATTCAGCAATTAAATTTAGTAGAAATAGCTTCTAAAAATTAGTTGATATGCGTACCTTTTGTCAATAAGTTCTCAAATGAACACATCATACAAGGCATCTTGTGTAGTGGAAGAGATTTTTAATTTAGTTTATTTGCCTCATTATAGATCAGTATTTAAGTTTGTTTATATGTAAATGTACGATTTGAGGAACAATTAAGTGTTGACAAAGTAGATTTCAGTCATATCAATTGCAGTGCATTTTCCATAATTTTTCTCACTGACATCTTTGATGATAAATAGTGGATGCCAAGTCAAAGCCGATTATACAGTGAACTAGGAATTCATGGTGCTGTCAGGGAGAAGACCGATTGACTTTAAATTTACATATTAATGAGAAGATTTGTTAAGCGGGTGCTTGACTATAGAAAATAACAGCATATTTATAGGGCACGACATTTTACAAATAAAGCTGATGCAGGAAAATGGAAATTAAACCTTTTAGATTAATAAATTCAAGACTGCTAAAATGCATATTTGCATTTTTGTTTTCTTAAATTTACCTTACTCTGTGAGTAACATGATTTTCCCTTGTTCAGGCTGGATCCACTAATCCTCAAAGACTAATGCTTTAACATTTTGAATTAATTTTTTCTTGCATCCTTAGAAAACTTAAAACTACAAAGATGGGGTGTTTTTTTTTTTAAATTTCTAATTGTGAGGAAAAGCTTCCTTTCTTAGAACAAGGTTGCTTTTAATTAGGAAGCAGGTCTAATATAAAAATCGGTTCATACAAAATTTTGTTTTAATGCCATATATTTAACTTTTGTGACTGTGTAGTATCAGTAATTGTATTGATAAGCACCATGTTGGAAAATATGCCTTCTTTATCCTATCAGTCCTGGATGAAACTTCAGTTTTCAGTATCTAAGTGTAACAGCTTAAACAATATTCAGTAATCACCTCCAGAAGTTCAAATCTTTATTTGCTGTGACATTTTAAAAATAAAATCCAAGATTTTTGTTTTATGTAAAGTGCTAATTATGCACGTTGATATGTGGATGCTCCTCACTGCACACTTCGTAAAATTTAGTAATATACATACATAAACAGCAACTTTTATTTTTTCCTCTAAAGAATACACAGCAAATTTTATTCATATTTGAGGACACAGTAGAATTATGGGGATACTTGATATTATCTTAGTAGTTAAGGTTATTTTCTAAAGTGGGCCTAAAATGGACATACTTTTCTGGATCCCCTCCCCCTCTAAAAGTATGTATTCCATGGGTGTGAAACTTCACACAAGGCTACATTTTTATGCCCTTTGAATTTTCTATGTAGCTTTTGTTTGGTTTCTCTTCATAAATTTTTGATGGAAAGTCTTTGAATTTGGGGTCTGGCTGAAACTTTTTCTTGGCATTTCTACTTTTAATGACTGACCATTATCTCTTAAACACTATCTACAAAAAATCTTAGACAAGGTGGGTGAGGTAATATCTTTTATTGGACCAACATCTGTTGCTTAAAGCAATGTCGCCAACTCTCATGATCTTTTCATGAGTCTCATGATAATGAGTCAAGTGGATATGTGATGATTTCACATTTCATTCTTAAAGAAAAAGTAAGTTTCTAGCCCTCGTGGCTGTGCAGAAAGCTTCAAAACGTGACCCCAGTGCACCCTAGAGGCACAGAAAGCAAATAAAAAGATCAAATCTATTATTGTTACAGAATCTCATGATTTTTGGTGAGCTTGACGTGTGATTTTTAAACATTTGGGGCTGGCAATACTGTGAAAGATAAGCTATCGAGCTACATAGAGCTCTTCTTCAGATCTAGAAAAACGACTCTGGCTATATCTACACTGTGTAGGACCCACGGATTTTGAAGGGTGTGTTGTGAGGGGTATGGATCATTGTAGCAGTGGAGTTCTGTCTGCAGGTTTTGTATATGTTGTTATGGCAGGGTCTGGATTCATGGGTCTTATTCATGCCTATCACAACATATAGCGTACCTCATCCAGTGCACTAAATATCCCAGTAAAAAAAGACAATCACTATGCCTTTTGAATGAACTCACAGAAAAATGATACAAGACAAAAACAGCATATCATCTGTGGGTGAACACATTTCACAAAAAGATGATTCCATATCTGACCTCTGTCCTCATTCTCAAAGGAAACGTGCACATCATCTTAAAAAAGACGAGCTTGTGAGCTTAAATTCATAAGTTTGCTAGACATTAAAAATCGTGTCTTAATAAAAACACTGGATTTATGGTTAATTACAACAATCTGTACACAGGAATGGCCATATTGGGTTGGATTAATGGTCCATCTAGCCCAGTATTCTGTCTTCTGACGGTAGCCAATTCCAGATGCCTCAGAGGAAATGAACAGGGCAATTATCAAGTGATCTATCCTGTTGTCCAGTGCTGGCTTCTGGCAGTCAGAGGCTTAGGGGACACCTTTAACCCATTAACCCCTTCCTTTTTTGTTCTATTGCTGCCAAGGTGTTAACAGGTTTCAGAGTCGCAGCCCTGTTAGTCTGAATCTGCAAAAAGAACTTGTGGTACTTTAGGGCTTGTCTACATCACAAAGTTGCAGCGCTGGTGAGGGGGTTACAGCGCTGCAACTTAGGAGGTGTACACATCTGCAGGGCATCACCAGCGCTGCAACTCCCTGTTTGAAGCGCTGGCCGTACTCCCGTTTTGTCTCGGGTGTAGAGGATCCAGCGCTGGTGATCCAGCGCTGGTAATCAAGTGTAGACACTTACCAGCGTTTTTCTTGACCTCCGTGGAATAAGCAGGTATCCCAGCATACCTGAGGAAGCCTCTCTGGTAATCAAGCAGGTATCCTTCCCCGCGGTTTGCTCCGGTGTTCTCCGAATCCCCCCCCCAAGCGGGTCTCCTTCCCAGCGGTTTGCAGGGGGGTTCGGGGAACGCGAGAGCAAACCGCGGGGAAGCAGGTCTCCTTCCCCGGTTTGCTCTCGCGTTCCCCGAACCCCCGTGCAAGTAGGTCTCCTTCCCCGCACCCCCGAGCAAGCAGGTCTTCTTCCCCGCCGTTAGCAGGGGGGTTCAGGGAATGCGAGAGCAAACCGCGGGGAAGGAGATCTGCTTGCTCGGGGGTTCGGGGAACGCGAGAGCAAACCGCGGGGAAGGAGACCTGCTTGCTCGGGGGTTCGGGGAACGCGAGAGCAAACCACGGGGAAGGAGACCTGCTTGCTCGGGGGTTCGGGGAACGCGAGAGCAAACCGCGGGGAAGGAGACCTGCTTGCACGGGGGTTCGGGGAACGCGAGAGCAAACCGCGGGGAAGGAGATCTGCTTGCTCGGGGGTTCGGGGAACACTGGAGCAAAACCGGGGAAGGAGACCTGCTTTCCCGCGGTTTGCTCTCGCGTTCCTCGAACCCCCCTTGAAGCCGCCCAACAGCGCTGCAGTGTGGCCACATCTAACACCACTTGCAGCGCTGGTTGCTGTAAGTGTGGCCACTCTGCAGCGCTGGCCCTATACAGCTGTACTAATACAGCTGTAACAACCAGCGCTACAAAATTGTAGATGTAGACATACCCTTAGAGACTAACAAATTTATTTGAGCATAAGCTTTTGTGGGCTACAGCTCGCTTCATTGGATGCAAAGAATGGAACATATAGTGAGGAGATATATGTACATACAGAGAACATGAAAAGGTGGGAGTTCCCCTACCAACTTTGAGGCTGATTAATTAAGATGAGCTATTGTCAGCAGGAGGGAAAAATATTTTTGTAGTGATAATCAAGATAGCCCATTTAAGACAGTTTGACGAGAAGGTGTGAGGATACTTAATATGGAGATAGAGTCAATGTGTGTAATGGCTAAGCTTTCAAGTTTTACTGCAAGTGTATTATTATTTGTATTGCAGTAATGTTTAGGAGCCCAAGTGATAGATTTTGAGCTGTGCAAAGTGGTCCTTGCCCCCTAGAAGCTTATTCTTTTATGACCTCAAATATATATGAGCTATTGCTGTCACCCCAAATGGTCCAAACTCATGAAACTGGCTTAAAAATGATAAGGGTTTGTTTTTTTAAATTGTTCATTTGCCTTCTAGTATTTGAGCCTTTAAGGTTCAGTTGTGTCATATTTTCAACCGTGAGAGCTAGAAACCTTTTTTAAAAATAGGAAAGATCACTTCCAGCTTGTGCTTCTGGATACAACACACCAAATATCAGGTTTCAGAGTGGTAGCTGTTAGTCTGTATCAGCAAAAAGAACAAGGAGTACTTGTGACACCCTAGAGACTAACATACATTTGAGCATAAGCTTTTGTGGGCTAAAACCCACTTCATTGGATGCATGCAGTGGAAAATACAGTAGGAAGATATATATACATTTTTGTCCTCTGTCCTCTGTGTATATATATCTTCCTACTGTATTTTCCACTGCATGCATTTGATGAAGTGGGTTTTTGCCCACAAAAGCTTATGGTCAAATAAATTTGTTAGTCTGTAAGGTGCCACAAGTACTTATCATTCTTTTTACCAAATATCAGGACACTCAAATTGTGAGAGTTGGCAACACTGCAGGGGGCAGGGGAGGGGAGGGAGAAGAAACCAGACTTTTAATTTATTATTGATGAATAGGCCTGACAAACTAGGCCTCTGTCTTTGCTAGTTTTTGTCAATATTTCTAGATCTGCAAATGTATGTGTTACATATGGAATTGCAATTTCCTGTTAAAAATTAAGACTGTATGGGCATTGTCAACAGTCAAATTCTGACCTACATTAAGATAAGGAAAAAGATCTGCATTATGTCATGTTCTACTCAGGGTTTTTTTCTTTATCACCTCCATCTTTACATATGCATAGCATAGGGAAAATCAGATGAATACTACAAACACGGAGTTACCAGTATGTAGTTATCTAAGGCATTTGAAAATATTTTACTAACATTTTATGTGATGTAATACTAAGATGTATGTTACATAGGATGGTGTTTTTTAAAAAAGCTTATGAATATAATTATATATTTTTCACAAAGCAGCACATTTCTTATTTTAAAATTAGACTTCTGTGACTTTTTTGATTGAACCAAGAGGATTCGAGGTACGTGTGACTATCTTCTGCCGAGAGACCATTGCACTTCAAACATGCTCACTTTCCATGTTCCCTGAAGACTGTAAAGTCTACTCTCTTAGCATAGTTTTCATGCTAGGTGTCTGCTTCAGACTGTTTTTGTTTTTTGAAAACTTCAGACAAAATGGTTCAGCCTGTGACACGTGGCAATTTCCTGCAATATCCTTGAAATACATTATTGCATTAAGCTTATGTATTACTGTGGGTTGTGATTGTGTATGTAGCCTCTCTGGGGGGACATGTGATGTGAGGCCTGGCAGTTCAAAGGACTTTATTGAAAAAGTGCCAGATAAGAATGGACTTTTGGACAATAAATATTAGGGAATTTCCTGGGGAATATCTAGGGGGAGGTTAATGCCAATTTCCCACCACTGGTTATGCAAAAGTCTTGCTCTTTGAAGCTACATCCTGATGTGAGGGTCTTTGCTGATTATCTGTTCCTGGAGAGTGGAGATCGAATGTCTGAGCCATGTAAAGAAATGGATAAAATGTCTACCTGGTTGTTCTGGTTCTGGATTTGAGACAGTTATGAACTTGTAACATGCGGGGGGAACCCCAGTTGTGGGTTTTGAAGGAATAACACCTGCCAGAATTTGAGGCATGATTTGGGGGTGACCTCTGGTAAGCTTTTTAGCATGCATATAAGTCTCTTATTGTTTTAATATATTGTCTTTGTAATGCTTTCACCTTAAGAATAATGTGCTTGCTTAGAAAGAGATCTGTGACAACTGTCAACTGCTAGCAATTACACTGTTCATAGACTTTGGAGAGTAAGTACAGATGGTGACCTGTTTAGGCAGTCTGGTGTACTGGAAATATCAGTGTCAGAAGGGAACTATGCAGCCTGGAAAAACCCCAATCAGGAGGGCATGAGATTCTAGTATTTGCCCAAGACAGGTGACAGCTGGGAACCAGAAGCCTAAAAGTGAGTGCTTTTGTTGGACCCAGGAAGGGGAATGCAGATGCAGTTGCCCTGAAACTGTGACACAGCTGTTTCTGAGATCAGGGCGAGGGGAAAATATGTTTTTCCCACTTTAAAAGAAATTTGGGTAGTTGTTTCTTTGAGAAACTTAAGTGCCCCCCCATATGCTTTGGAGCTGGGACTTGAAAATATAGTTTGCATGGGGTGAGCAGGAATTTTTCTGCAATAGCATTTCCTAGCTATTCCATTTATGCCACACAGTGTCTGGGCACCAGAACTGAAAGGGAGGTGGGGGACTGTCTCTTCTGTGCTCTCAGTGTTCTCGCTGATAATGTCCGGATAATGTGGAGAAGAAAATTATCCAGATCGAATGCAGAGGAAATAAGTGCTGGACTGGGCGTGGGATAATGCAAGACTGGGACTAGAGGCTGGTTGCTGGGGGGAGGAGATAGAGAGTCGTTGGACATGGAGGCTAGGACTGGGAACCAATGAGTTTTGGAGAAAGAGATTGGTGGAGGGACACGCATCTCAAGAGGAGCTAGGGTGCAGGGATGGAACTGGGACTGGCTGAGCAAAGAGTGGGTCTGGGAGCTTGGTGTGTAGGAACACTGAAATTGAATAAGGAGCCTGGGGAAGGAGACTGGGACTGAGAGGATACAGTGGGACTGGGGAATTGGATATGTTGGTAACTGGATGCTTCAAGGAAAGAGACAGATCCTGTGGGAGGGGAGAACTGGGACCGACTGGCCAGAGTAGAGGGAAACTGGTAACTATGGTGGGTAAGACTGTGATGGGGAATTGTGTGTGTGGGACTGGAATAGGAGTTTGGAGTGGGGGACTGGGACTGCCTGGCTGGGCAAGAAGACTGGGACTACTAGAATGAGAACCCTGAGGAATGTGGACTGGGACTGGCTATATGAAGAGAATAAGATTGGGACACGGCTGGAGGTAGATGCGGCAAACAGGGGTCAAATTTGGGGAAAATGGGTTGAAGTCTATGGCTCTACAACATGCTTCCTTCCAGAGCATGGAATGGAACCTAAGGTTCCTGAGACTCACTGTTCCTCTACTGTCAGCAGGTGTTTGTGAAACTCTTCAGGAAAATATCGTATACCCTTTAATGCTGGTCTACATAGAGAATGACAGCTTATTACTACTGTTGGTGTATGCAATGTAGTTGTAGCCATGATGGATCCAGGACATTAGAGAGAGAAGGTGGGTGAAATATTATATTTTATTAGACCATCTTCTGTTGGTGTGAGAGTCAAGCTTTTGACCTGAAGAAGAGCTCTGTATGGCTCAAAAGCTTGTCTCTCTCGCCAGCATAAGTTGGTCCAACAAAAGATATTACCTCACCTACCTTGTCTCTCAAACATATTACCACTCTCATTTCACTACATAGGCCTCTGCCGCTTAAACTAAAGTTGTAATCTAAAAGTTCCAACCCTGCTGGTGAATGATGTGGATGTTGATATGATGCCACATGATGGAATTCCTATTTTTTTCAATTTACTTTTTTAAAACCTAGGAAATTACATACACAAAACTACATTAAATAACATTGTTTGCAAAGTCAAATACTCAGATGTTAGGAAATGCCAAAATTGAGATTGCCTGTGCCCCCTTAATTGGACTCCTTTTTTATTTTAATGCAGTCTTTGATTACATGATCACATACTGTTACTTCTATAGGACCCCGCCTCATTCAGTGCACAGGATATATCTGCTCTGGGGATGAATCAGGACTGTGTAATAAAGGTGACTGCCATGTGTAGGACCCTTGCCTAATTTGTTGCAGAAATTGAAAGATGTGTGGTGAATAAGGGCAGGGGATTGCAGGAAGAGAAAGGATGGTCTCATGGTTAAAGTATTTGAATGCTGTCCTGGAGAACTGGATTCTGTCCTTGCTTCTGCCATTTACATGGCAGTTTAAATGACTTGCCTAGCATACTTTCACAGGTGGTCACTATTTATAGTGTTCGTTATTTTTAGACTTCATGTATTGAGACCTTGATTTCAGAAGTGCTGAGCACCCACAGCTGCAACTGAAGTCAGTTGGGGCTACTCCTTGAATATATAAAAAGGTGTGTATAGTGCTCAGTACCCTGAAAAATCAGGTCTTAGGTTTCTCAAATTGGACACATGAAATTAGCAGATACTTTTGACATTGCCTCAGTTCCCCATCTGAAAAATTAAAATATACCCTCATCTCTCAGAGGTGTTCTGAGAATAAATTTAATATTTGTGAAGCACTCAGGTATTATAGTCATGAGTGCCATAGAGAAACCCAGGAGGAAACTAATAATTCTGTCTTCAGAGCAAGATTTAAATAGTGTGCAGTAACTAGGGCATGAGGTCACATATTGAACAATGGGGATAAAACAAAATATTGAGTAGCTGCTCATTAACTGAAAACCATCCATTCTGTACACTGCATTAGGGAGTTTGTGGAAAAAATGTTACCATATAATTAAAGACTGTATCATAATACATATGCACACGGGCTGAATCAAGATTGCACAGGCAAGCTTAATTCTGGCATTTTCTAGTTTGTCAGTGCTTGACTATGCACACTTAATATTATAATATTTTTTTAAATTTTATATAGAAGACATAATAAGCCCAGTGGAATAAAACAATCTGAGAAACAGTGTTAGTGAGCTCTAAAAAAATAAATTTACTGATACTGACGAGGATGCTCTACTTTGAGTGCATGTGTAACATTTTGTAAGACCATCAGAGGTCTTATAAAACATAATAATTGTAATTTGTAAATCAGTACTCCTACACTGACTTGAGATAACAGAAGTCCTGAATATTTACAACAGATTGCAGCAAATGGGAGTAGAAGAACTAAAATATTATTTTGGAAGGATTTGGCAGATAAAAAATAGTTTTCATGTTAAAAGTTCAGACTATGATTAACTTTTTCTGAACTGACAGTTGATTAAATAATATCCAGGAATGATGAGACAATTTACAAATTTTATATTGTTAATCCTAAACCTACATTTTACCCATACAAACAATAGAGTAAATACTTTTTATTGGTTCAGAGAATGTCACCTATGAATAGCTGTTTTTTTGTATGAGTGCATGTTATTTACAGAAGGGAATTGTCATGGTATAATTCCCCACTCTGAACCTTAGCGTCCAAAAGATGGGGTACCAGCATGAATTCCTCTAAGCTCAGTTACCAGCTTAGTACTTGTAGCGCTGCCACCAACCAGGAATTCCAGTGCCTGGTACACTCTGGTCCCACAAAACCTTGCCCGGGGACCCCCCAAGACCCAGTCCCTCTGGATCTAAACACAAGGAAAGTAAACCCTTTCCCTCACCGTTGCCTCTCCCAGGCTTCCCCTCCCTGGGTTACCCTGGAAGATAACTGGGATTCAAAATCCTTGAATCTTAAAACAGAGAGGAAAATCCACCTTCCCCCCTTCTTCTCTCTCCCCCTCCCAGACTCTCCCTGAGAGAGAAAGTAATCCTAACACAGAGAGAGAAAATTAACCTTTCTCTCCTCCTTCCCTCCTTTGTCCCCACCAATTCCCTGGTGGATCCAGACCCAGTCCCCTGGGGTCTCACCAGAATAAAAAAAAAAATCAGGTTCTTAAACAAGAAAAGCTTTTAATTAAAGAAAGAAAAACAGTAAAAATTACCTTTGTAAATTTAAGATGGAATGTGTTTCAGCTATAGACACTGGGAATACCCTCCCAGCCTAAGTATACAAGTACGAATTAAAATTCTTTCAGCAAAATACAAATTTGAACTCCTTCCAGCCAAATACACATTTGCAAATAAAGAAAACAAACATAAGCCTAACTCGCCTTATCTACCTACTACTTACTATTCTGGGACATAAGAGCCTGTATCAGAGAGATTGGAGAGAAACCTGGTTGCACGTCTGGTCACTCTCAGAACCCAGAGAGGAGAACAACCAAAAACTAACAGCACACATGAACTTCCCTCCCTCAAGATTTGAAAGTATCCTGTCCCCTGATTGGTCCTGTGGTCAGGTGACAGCCAGGCTCACTGAACTTGTTAACCCTTTACAGGCAAAAGAGATATGAAGTACTTCTGTTCTATTAACTCTTACTTGTCTGTTTATGACAGGAATACAGGAGGGATTGTATTTTTAGAAAATAAGTACTGTTCAGGTAACAAGAATTACATTTGTAATTCTGTTTAAAGATCTGTTCTAAGTTGTGAGCAATTTGCCCTTTTTAGAAAAAAAATACGTTTAGAAACGTGTAGAGGGTATACTCTATGACTCAGAATAACATTTGAGGGTAGTTTATGTTAGTTATTCTGATCTATTGCCTGTAGTGATTGAATTTTCACAGATCCCCTAGTAACTGCCCTCCCATTTTGGTAAAGTTGGTAGTTATCTGGTAAAATTATCTGACACTTGAAATGTCAATTTTTTAAAACCTGTGGGCACCAATTACATTTTAATTTATATCTTTCATATGCATAACGTGCTATTTGTATATCGTTGCTTCTGTTCAGTTCTATGGTACAGTATATGGTACTTATATATCACTTTTTCTAATCTGTTTTACTAAGACGCTCGTATGAGAACAAGTGCTCTGATTCTGAGGTTCTTCAGTTCATTAAGCTTATTTCCCATGTGGCAGTTATCCTCTATCTGGGACATAATTATTCATATAGCAACCAACTCTGATCTCACAAGAGGATTTTTTTGGATAGGAAATAAATCACTACTGAAGAACAAAGATCAAGTTAATATTCCTGGTCGTGGAAGTATGTAGAAAGTGTAACGCACCATACTTTTTTCTAAAAACATGACATTTAAGAACTTTTACAAGAGGCAAGCAGCCTTATAAAATTGCTTGGACTTTGCTCCAAATTTTTTAATAGGCATTTTTATGCAGAAAAATACTTCCAAAAAATTAAAATGCATGAGAGCGCCTCCTACCTCTTCACAGCAATGATGAACTAGTTAAGTACCATTTTCAGGAGTGTGTGTTCCTGTTGACTTCAATAGAACTCATATACTAGTTGACACCCCTGCTGGCAGTCACAGCAGACATATCAAAGATTGAATCAATAAAGACTGAATTACCTTCTTATTGGTAGAGGTAGTCCATTCAGAACTGAGTTGCAATGCACTGGAAGAAGTAGTCCTTTCAGGAGAGGGTTGAGATGCACTGGAAGTTTGCACTGCAGTTGCACGTTCTGTGGAGAAATGAGAGTTCAGTTTTCAGTGCTGTTGATTTGGTACCTTAAGGTGTTAATTTTTAAAAAGAAGGGAAGCAACCTGACTGAGTCACTCCCATCTCTGTATAATAACGATGGCTTTCAGTCCTAATGCACCATCTGCTGCCAAAAGGCAATGAACTGCTGCTGTGGAGCAATCCAGTCCCACGTGTGCCAGCACCCAGGAGACTTACGGTGACGATCAGCTGTCCGGGGTCCATGCTTGCTGTGGTATGTTGTCTGCACAGGTAACCCAGGAAAAAAGGCGCAAAACGGTTGTCTGCCTTTGCTTTCATGGAGGGATGGAGGGAGAGGGGGGCCTGATGACATGTACCCAGAATCACCCGCGACAATGTTTTTTGCCCCATCAAGCATTGGGATCTCAACCCAGAATTCCAATGGGCGGGGGAGACTGTGGGAACTATGGGATAGCTACCCACAGTGCAACACTCTGGAAGTCGACGCTAGCCTCGGTACTGTGCATGCACACCACCGAATTAATGTGCTTAGTGTGGCTGCATGCACTCGGCTTTATGCCAAAAATCGAATTCTGTAAAATCAGAGTAATCCCGTAGTGTAGACATACCCTTAGCTAGTTTTCCACTGGAGGAATCAGAGATGAGGGAAAAATCAAAACTATTGTGGTAAAGTGTTTTCTCTTCCCCTGTTTTGATTCTTGGTATCTGTGCTACTTGGTAAGCTTTTTTTTCTGTTAAATAATTTACTCGGGAGTTAAATGATTGGCATCATTTCATTTTAAGGAATAGCAAATTGGTATAGAACATTAAATGATGTTGCATATTTGTACATGAATTCTATTAAGTTAACATTTATTAGTAGTAATATTGCTTAATAGCAAGATAAGTTATCCACATTGTTTTAAGGTTCACATAAACATGAGAGTAGGACACTAGTGGGGGGGAGGGGAGTTATTTTGCATATTGCTTACTAAAATTACTACCTGTGACCCTGAACACTGGTATAGCAAAGTAAGCAGAACTAGAATGTCCTTTATTAGAATAATACAATTGAATTCTGAAGAAGTATGCTAATGGACACTGCAAGGAGAAATATGGGAGTGAAATAGTGTCAATTTTAAGTGAACATTTATTCTCAGAGTTTTATGTAATCACTAATTGCTGTGTTGAACAGGTTAGTAGAACAGCTTCATATTCTGAGTAGCTAAAATATTTGCTTATTTGAATACAGTAAAGTACAAGCTGTTGATTAATCTTTGTATTAAGACACTATTAAGTGCATTAATGACTCAATTAAAAAAAGAGTTGCTTGGCCTACAGCTATCTCAAGGAGTCATTCAAGAGTGGCTTTGTGACAAAGGTGTGATTCAATTGCAGTCTTATGAGAGCACTTCAGAGACAAGTGATTTCCTTATTAGTTGTGTATTCTAAGGAAGGAAATATGAATGTGTAGTTTATTCAAGTACAGTAGTATACAAAAAGTCATACAAGGGCTTGATGATTCAGAAATTAAGGTTAAGTCTAAAATGTGTAACTTCAGGATTGTTTTTAAAAGACAAGCCACAAGTTATTAAGTTATGAAATGCAAACTATAAATGTGAAATAGCAGAACAGTGGACTGAGGTAATTCAGATTATAAATATTGGCTTCAGTACTAATTGGATAGTACTGAACTTGCGCCTTCTGTATTACAAAATGTATGTTTCTCCTCTTTGTGTAATAAAATATATAATATTGCAGAGATGTCTGTATGAAACGCAAAACAACCAGGCCCTCTTTTATAAACATGGGAATGTTAGATGAAGAAAGAAATAATAATAAACTACTAGAGACAGAACTTAAACAGGATTGAAAGATGTGTATTGGGAGTTGGCCAATTAAAAAGACTTAAGCCAGGAATAAGGAAACTACTCTTCTTGCACTTTATAACAAAAACCAAACAAATGAACCAAAAACAGTCCTCAATCTCTCAGGCAAAGACTCCTACTGCAGATCACTGGAAAAAACTACTAATAGAATATCTAATGAAGGAAGACTTTTTACATATATTGTAAGAACAGTGCAAGACAGACAAACCAAAAAATGGATAAAAGTAAAAGTATACCTGGTACAGGAAAACAAACAGAAATACTGAAATGATTCGTTTTGATAAGGGCACTGGAATTTTGTATTTATCATAGAATATCTGGGTTGGAAGGGACCTCAGCAGGTCATCTAGTCCAATCCCCTGCTCAAAGCAGGACCAATTCCCAACTAAATCATCCCATTTATGGGAACAATGGATAATTAAGAAGGGTATACATAAAAGACAATACTGAATTATATTCTCCCATGTCTAATTTCACATACTTTCTATCACCTCACTTGAATCCTCTCTTCCTCCTCTCCCAGAGAAAATGTTCAGTTCTCCAAAAAGGTTTTTAAAAATTAATATGAATGGTTAAATATACATATTTTAATATATGGTTTTATTTAGATAATTTGAAAAAAAGGAAAAACTGTAATATAACAATATACTGCTCAGTATTGTTAATTTTGTAATAAGATGGGTACTTTATATAAGAACAGCCGTACCGGGTCAGACCAAAGGTCCATCTAGCCTAGTATCTGTCTACCGACAGTGGCCAATGCCAGGTGCCCCAGAGGGAGTGAAGCTAACAGGCAATGATCAAGTGATCTCTCTCCTGCCATCTGTCTCCATCCTCTGATGAACAGAGGCTCGGGACACCATTCTTTACTCTCTACTTACTTAAACATGTCAAGACACTATTTAAATATTTTATTATAAATTGCTTAAATATCAATAAATATTTTCACTTAGTGTAGGTATATAAATATTATATACACCACAAAAAGGAGGATGAAATTGGATTTTGAAAAAGTAGAAAAGTTTTAAAAGCTTTTTCCAGCTTTTATATGCCTCAACTTTTTTTTGTCATAGTGAAGCAGTTTCTTTCCAAACATAAAAGGTTCAGTTGTGTGTGTAGGTTTCTTATTTATCTTTTCATGGAACTCCATGATTGTAATGAATTTGATATACATATCTAGATAACGTCTTAAGTAATAGTTTTTAAGGGAGTAAAATCCTAGTAGTAATAGCATGAGTATCCTGGTTAATTTACAGTAGAGATGGTGGTCTGATTTGTATTTATCTCATACCTTGTAATTGTCATTTATACCAATGGTTCTCAACCAGGGGTCTGGGGCCCCATGCAGGGCTCTGCAAGCAGGTTTCAGAGGGGATCTGCCAAGCAGGGCCAGTGTTAGACTTGCTGGGCAGAAAGTCGAAGCCCCACCACATGGGGCTGAAGCCCGGGGCCCTGAGCCCCAACACCTGGGTCTGAAGCCGAAGCCTGAACAAAGTAGTTTTGCGGGGGCCTCTGGGGCCCCAGGCAGTTACTCCCGAAGGCCGTCCCCAGCTTTTATATGCAGAAAAACAGTTATTGTGGCACAGGTGGGCCAGGGAGTTTTTATAGCATGTTTGGGGGACCTCAGAAAGAAAAAGATTAAGAACCCCTGATTTATACCAGAGCAAAGTGTGTGTAAAAATGCTACCATAATTCGGGAGCATTTTTACACCCTCTTTGTTCTAGTGTTAATGGCAACACAAAGCGTGGAACAACAATGATTTGGAGGCAATCTTATGAAGTGCTGAGTGCTTGATTTTAATGCCCTTAAGTCCTCAGTAGCACCTTGTATAGAGAAACTACTTTATCAATAGTTAATTAAATAAACCAAACCCATAATAAGGAACAGTATTCCTCAATGCTAGAGTACTACAGGAAATATTTAGCTGACTCGTCAGCTGGTTGAACTGGAATATTTGTGTTTTGGAAGCTAAGTTTAGATCCTAACTCTCTAGTCCAGGATTTCTCAAAGTTCACTGCACCATGACCCCCTTCTGACAATAAAAATTATTACACAACTCCAGGAGTGGGGACTAAAGTGTGAGCCCACCAAGCCCTGCTGCCCCCAGTTGCGGGGTAGGGTTGTCAGGCGTTCGATTTTCGACCAGAATGCCATGTCGAAAAGGGAGCCCTGGCTTCTCCGGTCAGCACAGTTGACTGGGCTGCTAAAAGTCTGGTTGGTGGCAGTGGCTCCCAGAAGCGGACGGCATGTTCCTCGGGTTCCTAGGCACAGGGGTGGCCAGGGGGGCTTTACATGCTGCGTTCCTTTTCACTGGAGCTAATGGGCTCCTCATCCTTTATTGGTTAGTCTGTAGGACCCACTGCAGTACAAATGATAAGAATAATAGGGAAATTCCTTCCTACTCCTGAAACTGACAGTCTTCTAAAGCCATGTGCCAGGGGTCTCTCAGTATCCTCCACTGCCTAGAAAGCCCCAAGGACTGATGCAACATATGACCCCAGGACTGTACATTGCTTAAAAAACAAACAAAAAACCGCAAAGCAAACAAACATCCACCAACCCCAACAGGGTTTTTTTGAAACTTTGAATCAAGCACAGAATATAAACTGAGTACCTTTTATTATCATATGGCAATCAATGTCATGCTGATATGGAATTTGGAGTACAGTATAAGAATATGCCCATTCAGTTTAGTATTTTATATGTAAATGTAAGATCAGGACTGACTACTCACAGAACTTAGTTTTATTGTTTCGGCAAAGTATTTTTTTCTTTCTTGGTGTACAGTTCCTTAAGTTTCCTAACTGAGCACATTAAAAAGAAACCGTACCACCAAAATGTTTTGGGGTTGGGCTTCAGTAGCAGTGAAAGTTACTGCACATACACAACAGTGGCTTCTAAAAGGTGGCCTTGCCTATTTATTCAGACTTAACAGCAAAAATCTCTCTTGCAAAAATAAAAATAATTGATGAGAAAGCTAAAGCTAAATTTACTGCAAAACTTCATATTTAAAATTCAACTGTTTTATTTTTTATAACAGTGATTTAAAAACAGCACCCAAAGGCCCGTTTTATCTACTTTACTATTTAAAAAAAAAAGCCTTAAGATTAAAATCATTTACTACAACAATAAATGAAAGATGGCTACTTTGTATGCCAAGTCTCAGCTTAGTGTGGTTAAAATAACTGTTTCCTATAAACCAGATAGGATTCATAATGCCGATTTAAAAACTAGGTCTCAAGAGTGATTGAGTCCCACAGTGTGGGTACCTTTTCTGTATGGGACTATGCTTTCTATTGGTTATGCATAGGAAATGGTCCTTTAAAAAAACATGACTCATTTTGCTTAGCCTTGTAATTTTTAAAAGTTAAGAAGTAAGTTGCTTAACTGAAATATCTTTTTCTGTATCTGGATTGTGGAATATGTTTGGAAAATGAAACCTAATTGTAAAGAAGGGGCCAGATCCTGAACTGATATTTCATTGATTTCAATAGAAGGACATGGATGTGCACCCTAGATTGGGATCTGGCCTAATGTTTTAAAATCTAATACTGATCGTATCCATCTCGACTTTATTATTATTATTAATTATTAAAAGGCCTGTTTTGGCATTGTCAGAATGTGCATTCAATGAAAGATTTGTAAAACTATTTTCCGTTCTTCAGTACAGGTAAAAATCATACAAAGAGAAACTTGATAATTAAACAATGTCTTTAAATCAGATATTTTTCTTGAATCTGAACCTTTTAAAGTATAGCCAGGTCTCTTGGCATCTCAGAACCTTTAATACATTTTTACAATTCTCCTGGTCAGATCAGTATTCTTCTGTTAGGGAGTTAAGGCGCAGAGACTAAATAACTTGACCTATGTCATAAATAGATAAGTAAGAGTTAATAGAACAGAAGTGCTTCATCTCTCTTTGCCTGGAAAGGGTTAACAACAACAGTGAACCTGGCTGTCACCTGACCAGAGGACCAATCAGAGGACAGGATACTTTCAAATCTTGAGGGAGGGAAGTTTTGTATGTGCTGTTAGGTTTTAGGGTTGTTCACTCTGGGGGCTCAGAGGGATCAGATGTGCAACCAGGTTTCTCTCCAATCTCTCCAACGTGGGCTCTTTATAAGTTCAGACTAGTGAGTACTAGGTAGATAAAGCGAGTTAGGCTTATGTTTGTTTTCTTTATTTGCAAATGTGTATTTGGTTGGAAGAAGTTAAAATTGGTATTTTACTGAAAAGATTTTAATTTGTACTTATATACTTAGGCTGGGAGGGTGTTCCCAGTGTCTATAGCTGAAAGACCCTGTACCTATTCCATTTTAAATTTACAAAGAATTTTTACTGTTTTTCTTTCTTTAATTAAAAGCTTTTCTTGTTTAAGAACCTGATTGTTTTTTCATTCTGGTGAGACCCCAGGGGGGGACTGGGTCTGGATTCACCAGGGAATTGATGGGGAGAAAGGAGGGAAGAGGGAGAAAGAGGCTGATTTCTCTCTGTGCCAGGATTACTTTCTCTCAGGAAGAGTCTGGGAGGGGGAAAGAGAAAGAGGGAGGAAGGTGAATTGTCTTCGCTGATTTGTGATTCAAGGAGTTTGAATCACACAGTGATCTTCCAGGGTAACCCAGGGAGGGGAAGCCTGGGAGAGGCAACGGTGAGGGAAAGGGTTTACTTTCCTTGTGTTAAGATCCAGAGAGTCTGGGTCTTGGGGGTCCCCGGGTAAGGTTTTGTGGGGACCAGAGTGTACCAGGCACTGGAATTCCTGGTTGGTGGCAGCGCTACAGGTTCTAAGCTGGTAATTGAGCTTAGAGGAATTCATGCTGGTACCCCATCTTTTGGACGCTAAGGTTCGGAGTGGGGAATTATACCATGACAACCCACATCTCTCAAAATCTGTAGCAGAGACAGGAACACAATCATATCTTTCTAATTCCAATGTAGTGCCTGGGGCATAAGACCATCCTTCCTCTATCTGACCGTAGTTGTCTGCATTTGTGTGTAGGTAAATTACTGGGACGACCTTTCGCCTTCCTTTTGTAGCATCGGTGCCTTACATCCTCAAATATCATGAAGTTTAAACAGCTAAAGTTCGTTTTCAGAAATGCCAACTGCAATTCATAGACTTCACGTCCAGAAGTGACCATTATAATCTCCTAGTCTAATCACCTACAGTACATAACATCAGCCACACAATTTCACCCAGTAATTGAAAATTTATTTCCAAATATGCTTCACTTTAGAGTATATTGTTGAGATTATATGTGCCTACATTCTGAACTAGGTGGACTGAGCAAAATAGGGGAAAAAGTTATTTAAAAAAAACCTGTTGTAAAATAAATCATTTTCATTTGAAATTGTTTTGTTTATAGATGCTTTTTTATAAAATTGGTTGATTCAAGTCTTTGATGTAAATATTTTCTTTTAGGATGGTGTTTTGGAAGAGGACAATGAAAAGGATTTCTATGAGTCTGATGAAGAACAGAGAGAAAAAGATCAGAAAGTGAAGAAACCCTATGCTATGGATCCAGACCATAGATTGCTGATACGAAATACAAAGCCCTTGTTGCAAAGCCGGAATGCTGCTGTATGACAAAAACCTTTGTGTCTTGAACTGCTAAGTGTCCACCCTTCTAAAATGTTCTAATCAAGTATTTGGAGCATTCAAGTGTAGAGTATGCCACTCCCCCGCCCATGTGTATAGAAAATACCATGCAGAATTGTGTAGTTACACAATAGTTCTGTTGTAGCTAACTAAAAGTAACCAGTTCTCAACTGCATGCCCTTAAAAGTGAGAAAGTAATTTAATACTAAAAGTCCTGAACAGCCATGTTAGGTGCTGCCTACCTATTCTTAATATTAAAGAGGAGAATTAGGCAATACAGCAGGGGTCGGCAACCTTTCAGAAGTGGTGTGCCGAGTCTTCATTTATTCACTCTAATTTAAGATTTCGCGTGCCAGTAATACATTTTAACATTTTTAGAAGGTCTCTTTCCGTAAGTCTATAATATATAACTAAACTATTGTTGTATGTAAAGTAAATAAGGTTTTTAAAATGTTTAAGAGGCTTCATTTAAAATTAAATTAAAATGCAGAGCCCCCCCGAACTGGTGGCCAGGACCTGGGCAGTGTGAGTGCCACTGAATATCAGCTCACGTGCCGCCTTCGGCACCTGTGCCCATAGGTTGCCTACCCCTGCAATACAGTATGACTGCAGCCATAGCACTTCAGGTTATTTAGCTTATCAGTTTTCAGAAGCTCTGGTGAGACAAACCCTGTTAATATGTGGATGAAGACTCTCAAGGAAAACTGTATGTGCTTTTGTGATTTATTAGATGGCACTTTTCTCTGAGGTGGGGATTTTCAAAGGAGCCTGGAGGAGTTAAACACCCAAATCCTTTGAAAATCCCAGCCTGAGTTCTAGTCTCCCAGCAGAATTCTGAGGTGGTTAAAACATTATCTGCATAGTACATACTGAATGTCTCTGGGAGCTAGATTAATAGATCTGACTTTTTCATAGATGCATAAATCTTTAAGGTCAAAAGAAACCATTATGATTATCTTCTCTGATCTCCTACATAACACAAGCCATGGAATTTCACGCATTGTTTTCTGCCAGACCATAATTTCTGCTTGTATTAGAAAGACATCCAGTCTTGATTTACTGGCTTCCAGTGATGGAGAGTCTGCCACATCAGTAGGTAAATTGTTCAAATAGCTAATTACATTTGCTTAACTTAGTCTAAATTTGTCCAACTTCAGCTTCAGCAATTGGACATTTATCTAGATAAGATTTCAGATAGTAGAGAACTCTTTTCTTGCTCGGGTACTTATAGACCATGATCAAGTCACCTCTTAACCTTTTCTTAGATAAACTAAATACATTGAGCTTTCTTGGTCGCTCACTGTAAAGCATGTGTTCTGAGCCTCAAATCATTTGTAGCTCTTTTCTGAATCCTTTCCGGTTTGCCAACGTCTCTTTCAAATGTGGACACTAGAACTGAAAACATTATTTTGGTAATAGTCTCACTAATGCTGAAGAGCTTGATAATACCACCTTCCTATTTCTACTACATATTCCCCTGCTTATATATCCAAATATAATATTAGGTCTCTTAGCTTCTGCGAGCTCATGTTCAGTTGGTTATCCACCATGATCCCTAAGTCTTTTTCAAAGTTGCTGCTTTCCAAATGATTCTGCTTGTGTAATGTGATCTGCGTTCTTGGTTGCATTTGGCAGTATTAAAACTCATATTCAAATGAACCCAGGTTACCAAACGATCCACATCACTCTGAATACTTAATGTCTTTCTCATTATTTGCCACCAATTTTGCAAACTTTGCCAGCAATGATATCATTTCCTTCTGTATCATTGATAAAGATATTGAATACTTTGGGCCAAGAACAGTTTCCTGGGGACTCCACTAGAAATACGTTGTATGATTTCTCATTTATATTTACTTTTTGAGATCTATCAATTAGCCAGTTTTTAGTCCAGTTAATATGTGCTACATTCATTTTGTATAGTGTTTATTATTTAATAAAAGTATACTGTGGCACTAAGTCAAAGTATATTATGTCAACATTATTACCTTTTATCAACTGAATTTGTAATAGCATCAGAAATATCAAGTTTGTTTGATAAGACTATAAAATCATGGTGATTGGTGTTTATAGAATCATAAAAATGTAGGGCTGGAAGGGACCTTGAAAAGTCATTTAGTCCAAACACTCCTCTCTGAGACAGGGCAACGAATACCTAAACCACCCTGACAGGTGTTTTTATCTAACCTGTTCTTAAAAACCTCCAGTGACAAAGATTCAACAACCTCCTTTGGGAATCTATTCCCGTGCTTAACTATCCGTATAAGTTAATTCTTTTTCTTAACATGTAACCTAAATGTTCTTTGTGGCAGATTATTTCTTGTCCTATCTTCAGTAGACATGGAGAACAATTGATCAGCATTTTCTTTACAACAGACCTAAATGCATTTAAAACTCTGATGAGGTCCTCCATCAGTCTTTGTCTTCTCAAGACTGAACATGCCCAATTTTTTAAACCTTTCCTCATGTCAGGTTTTCTAAACTTAGTCCAGAGGAGATCAATAAAAAGTGACAATCTCTAATTTGTCCATATCTATCTTAAAGTATGGTGTCCAACACTGGACACAGTACTTCAGCTGAGGCCTCTCCATTGCAAAGCAGAGTGGAACAATTGCCTCCTGTGTCTTTTATATAAGACATTCCTATTACTACACCCCAGAATAATAGCCTTTTCTTGCAACAGCATCACATTGTTGGATCATGTTCAATTTGAGGTGATCATTCTTTTAATTCTTGCCGGACTGCATCCCTTGTGAACCCTTTCATGGTTTTGTTCAGAATATTAGGCCGCCCAACCTGTAGTTAAGAGTCCATCCCATGTACTCTTTTTAAAATATTGGTACAACATTAGCTTTGTTTCCAGGAGGAGGACCTATTAAGCCTTAAAAATCAATTGATTTTTTTTTTACGGTCTCTTACATTTTGTTACTTGGATCACAAGCACATAACCCTGCAGGTTTCCTTGTGTTGTTTTACATCCTTGTAGGTCATTATTAAATGCAAATACCATTGTATAGCTTGATTAATATGGTAATAGGAAAAGATTTTTGGTGATGGTATTACTGTTTAAAACTAATTAATGAACAGCTATTACTGGAGCTAGATTTAATAAAAATAAAAAGCTTTATATAGATTTAAAGAGAGGGAATTTTCTCATTCATTTGTACTGATAAGGCTGTAAGTTCTGGTTTCTTAAAATATCAGTTTGATTAGCACTTTAGCTACATCTGATTATTTATTTATTACTGATAGGAGTGTACATTATTCATTAGATTATAATTCAGAAATGAAAATATATCTTGGCTTTTGAATCAGCCCCTTGGTATCAAAGATTACATATGCAAAAATAGAAATTTAAATCTTTATACAAGCAATGAGTGTGTAATTTTGCAGCTTGAAAGTAGAACATTGTGTAGTTACTTTAAGGTAGCAGATTGTTCTGCATGTTAACATTGTATTTTCAGGTGGTGATGGCAGTTGCCCAGCTTTATTGGCACTTGGCACCGAAGTCTGAAGCTGGCATTGTTTCTAAATCCTTAGTGCGTTTACTTCGTAGCAATAGGTGGGTCATGCTCTTTTGTTGAACTTCAAACAGAACTTGCTAAACAGTTTGTTCAGTTTTAAATTACATGTAACTGTACATCATGAACCTGAGGCTTCTAACATTGGGTCTAAGCTTTGGCTTGCAAAAGCCTGCCAAAAGCAGTCCTGGGGAGGGATAGCTGAGTGGTTTGAGCATTGGACTGCTAAACCCAGGGTTGTGAGTTCAATCCTTGAGGGATTTGGGGATTTAGTTGGGGATTGCTCCTGCTCTGAGCAGGGGTTTGGACTAGATGACCTCCTGACCTTTTAACTGTAAGAATCTATGATTAAACACCAATTTATACCATTTTTGCAGGACTCTCCATTTATAGCATGTACCCCCTAGCTATGAGCACCTCATTGCTCCTAGACAGTTGTACTCTGGGAAATGAACATGGCTGACTTTCACATGAGAACAGTGAAAAAAGTTAGTTTGGGCTTGCATGCAACTGTTGGAATATTTATAATTGATATTTTTGTAGTGGTCTACATCTACGGTTTGCCAGAATATGCACACAGCCCTCTGACCTGGGACTAGCAGAATACACCCCAAACCACTCACTTTTTTGAGAATTATCGTTGGAAAACTACTTTTAAAACACCTGTTGTCAAGTATTGTCCATCCCGCATTTACAGCACAAATATTAGGTGAAGCCAAATGGTTGTCTACCACAGTAGTTTCTGTAGTGCAGACAAAGAGTAAACATTTTCTTTTTAGTCTCACTAGCTAGAAATATATGGGACCTTCCTGAGTTTCTGGTTTGCTGTATGTCTTGCAATGCTAGCTTCAAAAGTCCGAAATAAATCCTTACATCTTTCCTCAAAGAAACAAACAAAAATTATGTCAAACAAAGGCTGCAGCATTACATTGAAAAATAATATTTTCCTTTTAAAAATATGCAATGGTGTTGTAGCTGTGTTGGTCCCAGGATTTTATAGGGAAGGTGAGTGGTCTGAAGAAGAGCTCAGCTTGTCTCTTTCATCAATGGAAGTGGTCCAATAAGAGAGATTACTTCACCCACATTTTCTGTCTTTTAAAAGTGACAGTCCTAAATTTGTGCTGCATCTTGCTATAAAACTGATAAGTGACATGTAATAGCTGTCACGCCTCAACTTTTTCTTGTTTCTTTGGTGTACTCGAATATATTTTATAAGTCAAATATATATGGTAGCTTATATGCATAGAAAGCATATTCACAGATATTTATTGAAAATTCAGCTAAAAACCTTTCAGCAATACATGCAAGTGCATCCTTTTGGTTTGATTTTTTTTTTTTGCTTTTAATATACTGTTCTCCGAATATGTAATTTTGATAAATATATTCAACAGTACTCTCTCTTTGATTTCTAGGGAAGTGCAGTATATTGTTCTGCAGAATATTGCAACTATGTCAATTCAAAGAAAGGTATACCTTGCTTAGCACTTTCTAGATTATACTTTAAATTAAGCATGGGCACAACTACTTCTTCAATGGCTTCTATTTTTCAGGGGATGTTTGAACCTTACCTGAAGAGTTTCTATGTTAGGTCAACTGATCCAACAATGATCAAAACATCAAAGGTGTGTTTTATAATACATAATATATATATAATATTTCATGTATATATTTCACGTATAAACTGTATGATTAGTTAGTATTTCTAACAGGAAAGTAGCATACTGTTTGGCTGCTGTGAAACTCATGTCTCTGAACTATTCTGCTTTTTCCATCTGATTTCTACAGATGGCATTTGGGGCAGGCAAATGGGTGATTTCCTGGTACATCAGGCTAACTGAATATGCTGAATGAAAATGTTGTGTAAGGTAGCAATGGCTCTCTTCCTATTTGAAGAGGTGTCCACTCAGAGTTACTTGATATAACTAGCAGATATGGTTGGCTTTTCACTTCACGATCTCGACATTTTATGATGGTGGGAAAGTACTCTTATTCCCATTTTATAGTTCAGGAAATTTGAGATACAGTCACACTGTGTGTGAGAGAGAGAGAGAGAGAGAGAGTTGGGAATAGAGGTCAGGTTTAGTATTGTCCAGAACTTCGTTTTTCTGTGCAGAGATGACCACAAAAGTTAGGGCTCAAATTTAGGACTTATGGAGTATATAGTGATATAATTTAATTGTCTTTCCAGTACACACACTGTACCTGGAGAGAGATGCCTGCTGTGACCTGTAACTCTTGAGTTCCATTTGTAGATCTGAACTCTGTCCCTTTAAAATAAATAAGTAAGAAAATAACTGTGATTGGAATGCTAAATATTTCTGGCTCTGTTTCTTAACAAGTTTTTCTCATCTTTTCATCAGCAAAGGTTTTACTAAGGCGCAGAGGTTTGAGAGAATGGTAGCTGGGTTTTCTTAACTTAGTTCTGTCTTAGGTGGTTGGAGAGCTCCTGATTTTAGGGGGACAGACTAAAGAACAGATACTAATATAATCTTTCTTCTTACTTGAAACTGTAAATGTAGTGCTTATGGAGGAAGCTAGCCTTTGTTTAAGCTGGGGAATTGAGAACTTAAGGCTTCTCTGACCCACTCCAGTGTGAAAACAGAAAGGCTTTGTGGCCTCACTTTAGAGCAAACTGCTGAGCATGCTGGGAAATGGGAGGAGTCAGGGACATGCATACAGAATCAAATCACTCTGAGGAGACAAAGGAAGAAGGTGGCTGCCAGGCTGGGAATAACTGAGTGTTTTAAAAGGTGAAGAGGGCTAACCCTTATGGTCTCATAGCTTTGGTAAGATGTATGGTGTTTCAACAAACTTATACATAAAAACAAGAGAATGGAGTTCAGCGGGGGGATTGTGGTGAGAGAGAGAAACCCATCATTTTTATATAAATATTTTGGAAGTAAATGTTACTGTACACTTTCTGAAAAGTGCACTTTATTAATGAGACTGCTAGCAAATACTGGTCCTGTATTATTCCTGGCACACCTCTACCTAGATATAACGCTGTCCTTGGGAGCCAAAAAATTTTACTGCATTATAGGTGAAACCATATATTGAACTTGCTTTGATCCACCAGAGTGCGCAGCGCCCCCCCACACATACACTCCAGAGCACTATTTTACCGCATTATATCCAAATTTGTGTTTTATATCGGGTGGCTTTATATTGAGGTAGCGGTGTATTTCAGTCATGTTTTTTAATTAACAGCTTGCATTAAAACAAAAAATAAAACCTGTCCTTTATTTCACCACATTTGTTATGGATATCTGAAATTCTGCTCTCGCAGTGTTGTCATTATTTACAAGGTGGTGGTTAAATTAAGTGCTGTGAAGATGAAAAAATGCTAACCATTACTATTCAGTGAGTATTCACCCACGAAAGCTCATGCTCATGCTCTAAAACGTCTGTTAGTCTATAAGGTGCCACAGGATTCTTTGCTGCTTTTACAGATCCAGACTAACACGGCTACCCCTCTGATCCTAAAACTTAAGTGTTCAAGTATGCAGACCTGTCAAACTTCCCACTTTAAGTTGGGGACACCTGCTGTTTATGTCGTTCCATTCAGAAACAGACAATTAGTCAAAACTTTTCTAAATCCAGATGCATATCTCATTCAGTTACTGAGTTCCTGTTACCAGCTGTTTCTTTTGCTAAAGGTCCTTTCTGACTGTGTTCTGGATTCAGACTGCATTGGAGGTCTCCAATATAGAGAACTTTGTGCTTCAGAGTTGATACAGCCTCAAAGCTTGAAACTTTTGATATGGCACATAGGTGTAGCATAACGAGTGATTTTATCTTTTTCCTCACCAAAAATTAGGGAGAGATTTTTGAAGATGAACTGTAATTTGTCAAAACAGAATTTGAGGTGCTTCCATAGCATTCATATTTCCCTCAAATAAGGACTCTTGATCACAGCTGCTTTGAGAATGAGTTACGGAAATTTCATTAATTGCTCTCTGACACCTTATTGTCTTCCGCCCGCTCCCCCCCCCACCCCACTCCGCAGCCTAATCATGTCCCATGCTTCTTTTTTTCTTTGTTTTGTCTACATCATGTTGGAAAACAGATCACCAAAAGCATTTCTGCTCTACTGGTAATACAGTGGCACTATGCAGAGCTACAGCTAGTGGGAAATGCAGGGCTGAGCCCTACTATGTTGCTTTGAAAGCACATTCTTTAGGTTCTGGAGGATGTTAACATTTCAGAGTACTTCAGATTTCTGCCTCAACTGTTGAGTTTTCTCAAGTTTTTAAGTGGTACTTTTTCTTTTTGATAAAATACATTATGTTTATAACTTCTAAAAAATGTTTTCTACTTATTTTAATCAACTTGTAATAAAATCTCTTCTCTCCTTCAGCTTGAAATCTTGACAAATTTAGCAAATGAGGCCAACATATCAACACTACTTCGAGAATTTCAGGTCTGTGCACAATTCAAGAGTATTCTTCTTGCATAAATTGCCTTCTGGTAACGGATTACCTGTGTTATAAACTTGGAAATTTTTAAACGATAGTCCTGTTGCTGTATAAGATGCTCTTTGAATGAAACAGAGACTGTATGATACAACCTATAGAGCTTTTCTGGGATGTGGAATAAATTATTTTAACTGTGTTTTGCTTTGAACATTGCTGCATACTACTATCGGTCGTAGAGAGGCCAAAATACAAGGAATGAAACTCAAATGTTTATTAAAACAAATCCTGCCAAGTGAATTCCATTGTTAAGCTGGGTTAAGAAGACAATGTTTTAGATTTAGCAACATTTGGTCACTATCACTGGCTGCTAATTCCTCTTCTTTAAATAATTGGAATAGAGTTAAGTGTTATCTGCTATATTTTTCCTATTACTTTATACATCTTTGCTACATGTGCAGTCTGTAGTGTCAACAGTGTATGTCCTTCTTCTCATCTATCAGCTATTTTCATTCCTCCAGTTCTCAGGCTGGGCTTCCCCAAAAGAAACCAGTTCTTTTTTCAGACAGGTTGGTTATTCATAGGTTTATATATGCAGTTAGTTAAATAGACTGAAATCTCCCTGAAGAGAGAGCTCATCAACCTCCTTCAGCCTTGCACTCAAAGTAATTTCTGCTTTTGGTGATTGCCCTTGCCCTTCCCCCCGCAGTCAGAGGCCTCTGTCATCACAGGTGACAAACTGGCAAGACAATACGTTCTTAAAAATACAGGATAGCAGCATTATTTCTAATGTGCAATATAGCTTTGTAAATTAAATTTAGTCTAAAGTACATTTATTTAATACAGATAATAAGGTAAGTTTCCAGTTAATAAGACCAGTATGTTGACTAATGGAAATCCTGTTTTCTCCAGACCTATGTGAAAAGCCAAGATAAACAATTTGCTGCAGCTACAATTCAGGCTATAGGCAGATGCGCAACCAACATCTCAGAAGTGACTGACACATGCCTTAACGGCCTAGTGTGTTTGTTGTCCAACAGGGATGGTAAGCTAACTGTTCTGTTTATGTTTTTGAGTGACTTGATAGCTTGAATCATCTTCTTGGCAGGATCCACAGGGTAGCAACAGATTAAAAAAGTATATTGAATCGTGATGTCTGTTTAAAGGCAATTGGCGTGGCTGTGGAATAACAAACTCAGCTAGACAAATAATAACATTGCTTGATTTATCCTGTGGTTTGAAATTGTTTTCGTAGTTTGACTCCCCACTCCACTTTAAAGAAAGCAATGCATTACTCCCAGTGTGCAGTTACACTGACACCTGTAATTGTTCCAAATGTAGTAATTAAAAGATATGCAATGTGTTTCACAGCGAATAGTAGTTTAATATTTTGTCTAATATTATGTTCAGTTGCATTAAAACAGTTAGCCTGCAGAGGGTGCTAAAAGCAGGGGAATGGCATTTTGTATATATAAATGGTGAAATCATAGAGCATATTAAACAGTTTTAGAATAGGCAGCTCCAAACTTGGTTTGGTTTTGTAATGTAGCTTCCTATTAATTTTATACACAAATCACTTAGGATCACAAGGAGTGGATAGAGGCCAAATAGAATACTGTAGCAAAACACTACACATCTGTCTTTTGACAAAGGCACCAGTAGTTAGTGCCGTTATATAATAATCACCCAGAACGGAACAAATAAGGAAATTACAATTACTGTCTGTTAATATAAGATACAGTGTGTTTGGCAAAATCTACTTGGAAATACTCAAGTCTTCAGGGGGTGAGCTTTAAAGACGAACCTACTAATTGGGACTAATGATACAGAAGAGGGATAAATAGTATTAGTCAAAACGTTGAAAGTTAGATTCCTGAATTCATGTTTATGCACCTAAACAGGAGGCCTGATTATTTTTCTTTCAATGAAGCTAAGCTCCTATTGCTTCCATTGACTTCAGTGGGGTTTGTGGGAGCTCAGTTTTTCTCTCAGGGATCTCAAAGTACTGTACAAACATTAATTTATTTAGGTCAGTTTTTTGTAAAGGCAAATGAGGCCTTAGTTTAATTCAGTCGCTAAAATCATCAAACAGTTTTTGAATATTTTATTTCAGTTAATTGTATATCCGTTTTATTTTTGTTTTTGTGGCTGGTGGCCCTGAATAACAGAATATGGGTTTGCCTTCTCTTCTCATACCCTCTACCTTTCTGGCTAAATGAAAAATGTTTCTTCCAGCGTGCTCTTTCCTTTATGTCATGTTAGTATGGAATATTTTCATTCCTTTAGTAGCCTGGGCCACTGTTCATTTTGCTAAGGATTTCTTAGTCAATTCTGAACAGCTTTGTTCACCCAATATGTCTGCAGGTACTAGAAGATACAGTAACTTACACACTTAAGAGAAAGTAATGATCATGCTCTCATGATGTTTTCAGCTTTTAGAAGTTTGTGATGTCCATCTTGCAATCACTTCTAAATCAGGAACTGTCCCCAAACAAACAGGCATTAGAAAGTTGTCAACAGTTTTTATTAAGCATTGCTACTGGTCTTCTGCTCCATATCTTTGCTGTAACAACCTTGTCCTTTTGACTTCTTTCAGATCAGTTGAATGACATGTAGTTGGTCATAGAAGAGGGCACAAGAAACCCCTACTTGCCTGTAGCACACCTGTGCAAGAATTTACCATAATTTGGAGTCAGGGCATCTAGGAATGGGGTGGGTGTGGGGGGGTAAAGTTTTGGTAATGACTCATCTTACCCTGCATTCTTTCTGCAATTTTCAATCTTGAGCAATTTCCAGGACCTGATTTACAAATTTCTGCGTACAGAAGCTTACATAATAGCACTTTTACATAAAACAAAATCAAAATCCCACACAGATTCTCCCCTCTCTCCTTTCCCATCCTTGTTTGTGGATGGTATGGCAAGGCTTAGAATTAGTTTTTCTTATTTCCTTGTGCTTTCCTCAGCACATCAGAAGTTCTGCCTGCTCTCTTGTCTTCTCTGTGAAAACTCCCACATGATTGCTTCATTTCTTGAAGCAATTGCTTTGCTAAGGTGGGTTCTCTGGTGCTGGTCCCATTAAGATTGAGAAACTAATTTCAAACCTGTCAGAGACAAACTGAGTATGAAGCCACTTCTTTGTTCTGTCCCGAGTGTACAAACTATAATTTCAGTAAGTTTACTTTCTGAGGTGACCTAGTTACTTTTTCTGTTTCAGTTTGTGCCAAGCTTACACAAATTCATTATATATATATTTTTAAAAAGTTGTACTAGAGTATGAAAATGCAATTACAGTGAGCAGAGTTCTAACATTTACTTTTTTTCTGGTAGGTAAATATCAATTTGAACAAGTATTCCCTGTACTTCATAAGGGGAATAACACTAGATCTGGTGATATCTATCAGTAATAAAGTAAAAGAGAACTTTAACTGTGCATACTGTATTAAACAAAATATGTATTTGCTTGGTTTAAAGGTCAAGGTAATGTGCTAGTGCAGGGGAAAAGTATCAACAAGGTCAGAGCTTTGTGTATGGAAAGGGTTGCCAAGTATCCACACAGCCAGCAAATTTGTTACAAGGAAGAACAGTTTGACAGCTATTTGCATACCCTTTCATTGTCTCAAATAGGTGCTTCATACTGCCTTCCTGTGGTTCAAAGAGGCTGTACCCTCCAAATAAATGTACTTGCTATAAATACATCTTAGCCTCTTTTAAAACACCTTTTACACAGATTCTGTAATATGCATGAAATAGCCTCTTCAGTTTCATATTTAGTTGCTTCAGCCCTCAGTTAACATGTATAACCAATGAACCTTATTTTCCTAGTAAAATGTGTCTGTCATACAAAATGCTGCACTGCAAGTTGGAGCCTCTTTCGAAGCTCTTGTTTTTTCCAGTGCCATTTTAATATTCTGTATGGTTTTTCCTAAATAATTTATTTGTGGATTTCTGAATGGTGCTGGAGTGGTTAAATTTTCACTTGGGAAAATTATTGTAATTCGTACCATTCAACTTGTGGTTCACTGTTTTATTTTTGTTTCCTGCTATAGCACTATGGATTACTAAAAGGAATTTTGTGTGACTGAACACAGTATGATTTTGATGAGTTGATATGTCAAAGGCTTTTTTTTGGTGATTGTGTTTCCTGAGTTAAATACTTATTCCAATATTGTGTAGAAATCTTTTGCCAAAGCTTGCAGTAGTGATTCGAGAATGTTGTAATTAGTGATCAATGACTTGATGTAGAGAATTGAGAAGCTGTTAACACATCTTACAATTTCTATTTATCCAGACAATCCTCACCAGAATACCTTTTTATATTTACTGTTTCCCAATAACCAAACCTCCCAGGTGAACTGTTTCATTCAAAAGAACCTGTTGCTGGTTTTAGAATTAATACCTCATTTATCATTACATTTCCTGTAATCTTTTTTACTTTAGTTGTAGCTCCAGTATTCCTGTGGACTATTGCTATAGTGTGTCTACAGTCAAGACTGTCTAGGAGTTTTGTGTTACTTCTGATTCTTTCATTACATTCTGTGTTGCTCAATCTGTATTTGAACTTTAACTAATTTTTGTTCGTAGACTGTCAGATGAATACGTAATTGTATATAGCTTTCCTTGTTTTGATTAATGCTCATCACACATTGAATTAATTTTGTAAGATTGTATCTTTTCATCCTAATGTTGCTGCTTGATTTTCACTTCTGAGATGTTAAACCAGCTGTTGGTTTTTTGCCAATGTAGTAATATATTCCCCAGAATGTCTTGTTGGTTTTTGAATCCTCCATAGTCAGAAAATAAACTTCACGGTGCACCAGCATATTATTCTAGATTACTTCCAATTGTATTCTGATATTAATTTATTTTCCTCTCATTTGTACTTTACATTTAACATTTTTATTGGCAGCTATATTCTTTTAACCGGAATCCTGCCAGTTCATCTGCTTTATATTTCCAATTCAGTACTTCAAACTTGCTCCTTCTATCACATATACTTATTTGCTTCTAAGTGCTTCTGAAAGTGGTTCCTGTAGTAATATTTCTTACATTTCTTTGTACATAATTTGCAATGCACTTTATCCTGTACATTTCCACTATGCCTGTGACTTTTAAGCATATCTTAGAACCCACCTTAGTTAGGTTTTGGTTTAAACTAGTTTTCTTGTATAAACACTTGACTTTTGAGTGTGATTTTATTAGTTTGATGTAGTATAATCTTTTTTAACAAAGCATACTGCATAATCAATTAACTTTCATTTTGCTTGTTTGCAATTTCTACTGTTCTGTGTATATCACTACACTTAAAGTTGTGCTTGCATTTTGATCATATCTTATTACTTATTATAGGAAGGAAAAAGATCAGATGTTATCATTGCTTGAAATTATTACAAACACTGAGCCAAAGGGCTGTGCCTATTATCCTTGACTGATACAGAAGATGCCAGGGTGGGGATATTGGAACTCCTAGATAGCACCTTTTGTGGAAGCAGTTACTCTCCAAACTTTGTATTATGCAGATGCAAACTGTTTTAGATAGTCTTTGTTTTAATTTGCTGTTCATTTACCCTCACTAGTAAGTGGGATTCAATGAAAATATGTCACTACAAGGATTATTTTTGGGAATTCTGTTTCTTTCCCCTCCTCAACCCTCCAAACTACTTACAGGTTTGTTGAAAAATTGTCACTTGACAAGTTTGACACTTTTACTTGTTCTTTCATTGTAATTTTTGGCAATGGTGGAAAGGGGCAAAATGCTCTCCAAAATAACCTCGCCGGTAGGATTGCGTAAATCCGTGGCGTCTGTGGAAGAGATGTATTTTGAAATTTAGGGTTTTTTCTACGAAGGGATTCTCGGGAAGATTAATCTGTATTAACTGAAGATGTGAATTTAAAGTGGATTACTTACATTGCATTAAATCCCTGTTTGGACAGTTTCATTCAGAATGAAAGTGGCCTTAATTTGGTTTAGCTTAATGCGATCCACTTTAAATTCACACTTTTTAGTCAGTTTGGATTAACTTCCTGCCCCCATGCCGGTAAGCCTTGACTTTTGTCTCTATGTAATTTTAACCTTGATTTAAGAACTTAGTTTAGAGAAATGACTTAGTTGTCATGTCAAATGGAGGATGACACATAAACTGGGCGCTAAAATTTAAGCTCTTCAGAGGTTCAAGAGGTATCCATGGATAGCTGCAGCTGTAATTTTTAAAAAAAAAATCCACCACAGTGAGCTCTTCTAATTTCTAGATGACCATGGTAAAATTTAAGGGATTTCTTTCCCTCAGTACTCCTTCTTTTGTACATCTTTCCTTTTCTTTCTGATTATTGATGTAAATTGAAAATGAAAAGTTCATGTGTTGGATTAAGTATCCAAATATGAGGATGTTGTGATCTGTTTGGGTAAATATAAGTTTACCTTTCCCCAGTGATTGTTTTCAAAGTGCATGTACAGTATGAGGAAAAATAATTGTCTGCTTTTTCTAGTGAATTTTCTGCTTTTTCTGTCTATTTATTTATTTATTTTACTTACTTACTTACTTACTGCTTTGGTTTCAACCTTGACTATGTTTGACTTTCCTTCATCTTTCCTTACATGAGTTTATTCTTGCATAGGAGCTTACCTCTGCACCAGTGAGGGTTTTTCAGCATCAAAAACTGCATATTTCTACAAGTTGATCAGGCTGTGAATGTTACTTGTTACAGTAGTTAAGCATTCCGGTGCATGACTTGGACATAAATCTTCAAACAGCTTGCCTATTTAGGATCCTCACTTGAATGTACTAGAGATTAGATTATGGACTTAGGAGAGAGGATGGGGGAGAGGGGAGTGTGCAAATGCAGTGTTTAGCTATTTTTACTGTTTGTTGAATTAGCTGGCAATTTTCTGAACAACCTATATTTCTTTGAGAGTCCATTAAATACTACAATTTAATTATGTGGAATAGGTATGTGTGCCTCTATAATGACTTATTTAAAAATAACAAAATTAAGTACAGACACATTACAACTTAATTAAAAGGAATCCTCAAGAAGTGTGTATAATGGGACATGCTTTTGTTATTTGTTACCACAATCCTTCCTCCTCTTTTTTCCCTCTCATAACTTGCTTGTTGGAGCAGGGCCTGTCTTCAGATTTAGAAAAGATCTGCACATTTATGCTACTATTGTAAATTAAATTAGTTTTGCAGTTAAACTTGTTAGATCATTTACAGTTTTGAAACAGTAGCTGACAATTTGGTGCACATTATTTGTATTCCATATGCATAAACACTTCATAAAAAAAACTGGTCTAACTTGTTTTTGTCTTTATCAGAAATAGTAGTTGCTGAAAGTGTAGTTGTCATTAAGAAACTGCTACAAACACAGCCCGCACACCATGGTGAAATTATTAAACATATGGCAAAGCTCTTGGACACTATTACTGTGAGTATTTATGCATACTTCTGTCTTTTCTTTATTAACTAATTAAAATTGAAGCATTAAAATATAAATCAAGTAAACTAAAACATTTGATTTGTTAAGTCTGTGGCTTTTTTGGATAGGATCAAGTTCTCATGGCTTGCACTTCGAAACATAGTTTAATCTCATCTTCTGTCAGGATTGTTCAAACCCTGTATACAAATTTTGAATGGTTACTATTTTATTAAAATGTTCATGGCTTCACTTATATCAAACGTGTATTAATGAAGAAGAAAAGGTTCAGAATAGTCTGAATATAGTATTTGCAAAAACAGACTAATTCAAACAGGATTGGATTAATCAAATAAAATTTTATTAGCTCTGGTATCTGCAGAATTTACGTTTTGCTGAATACCCCAAGTATCTCTATTATTTTGCATCTGAGTGCTCCTCCTCTTGGTTTTTTGCCCTTGTTCATTGGCTTTCAGTGTAATATTGGATCAAAATCTATATTAATCATGCTAATTTTGAAGCCCTTTAAGGGACTGGGTGAAGTTACCAAAGAGATTGCATCACTTTGTGTAATTGTGACCTCCCACCACAGCTAAACTCTGCTGGAACAGTGGAACTGCTAACCTCGAGTGAGGCTTGCATGTCCACAAGATGGAGCATCCTTAGTGACTAGGAATCTAGAAGTATCTCCCAGAAAGAGTACACCCATGAAACCTGTTTGACATAGTGTCCCCTTCTTTGGCCTTTTGGCTGTCAGACTAGCATCTCCTGCACCACAGTTCTCTTCCTCAGTTTATTAGGGAGAGTAGTAAAATGATCCCTGCATTTCAGGTTTAATGAGTGACCTGTGCTTTCCCCTGGCTTTGCAAGAAGCAGATGACAGAATATTGTTGTGGTGTGGGATTGTATTACTGTAGATCTGATATATTCATACATCATACAGTGGCAAGAAATGGCAAAAAAAATTTAACTAGCGACAGGGCTTGAGCTCCTGATTTGGGATATGGTGGAAGATTTAAACCTATCATTTAAAATGTAAGTTTTAAGAGAAATGAAATCAGGGTGCACTCTAAGGGCAAGTCTATACTACAAAATTAAGTTGACCTAAATTACGTTGACTATAGCCATCACAGTAATTACATCACTTTTGCTTGTCCACATTACATTCCTTGTGTGGGCGGTGTGCATCTTTACGAGGAGCACTTGCATCGATTCAGTGGTCACTGTGATGCATTGTGGGACAGCTTCTGAAAGGCAGCAACATTTGATGTAAGCAATGCAGTATCAGCACTGACGCTGTGTTGACCTGACTACATTGACCTAAATGCTATACCTCTCTTGGAGGTGGGGTTATTAAATTGGTGTGGTGGGTGAGTTATATCAGTGGGAGCTGCACTTTAGTGTAGACATTTATACAGTTAGGTGGACATAAGCAGCCTTACGTCGACCTAACACTGTAGCGTGGGCCAGGGTTACGTGGGAAGTGATAGTTATAATTTTTCTAGTGGTTAAAGAAATTTCCTGTGTGGGCTGATTAATTCCATAATTCCATAATTGTCCACTATGTGGTTTTCTTGCACTTTCTTTGAAAGCATCAGATACCAGTCCCTATCAAAGACTTAATAGTGGACTGACATTTTTCTAGACTTTAGATTTAGATTTAGATCAGTCTCTTAGAAAGTTACTGTCCCATTTTCATAAGAGTTTTGTTTATTAAATTGATCTGCTGGAGTCAAATGTGCTGGATCATCAAGAGTAAGGCCTACTGTCTGTCCCTAAGAGCCCTGTTTCTTTCAATGCATGCCTAGTATGGGATAGGGTATTCTTCTGTGTAGCCAACTAATTTTAGATTATGACTTATTTTCCTTTAAAAAGTCAATAGTAAGAAATTCAATTAAATTATGTTAAGAGATCTTTAAAAACGCCCAGTTAAGTTCTCATATGTCAGGTAATGCCAAGTTAAGATTCCATGTCCAGTCTTTAATAACATAACCATGCATTATATCTCAAATAATGCATTATAATATGCATTTTTTTCTACAAACTTCCAAGGTGGTCAGTGAATGAGGTCAGGGATCTTAAAAGCTCAGTATAAGAACTAAAATAAAACAGCAAAGAATCCTGTGGCACCTTATAGACTAACAGACGTTTTGGAGCATGAGCTTTCGTGGGTGAATACCCACTTCTCAGATGCATACCCACTTCCTCAGATGTATTCACCCACGAAAGCTCATGCTCCAAAACGTCTGTTAGTCTATAAGGTGCCACAGGATTCTTTGCTGCTTTTACAGATCCAGACTAACACGGCTACCCTCTGATACTTAAAATAAAACAGGATTCAGTGTTTGCATGTGGCACACATTCCTCTTACTTTTCCATGCATTAGTGTGCTCTTAACATCTAGGTCATAATTGCAAATATACATATATATATTTTTATTTCACAAAGGGTTGACAGGTAAAATAACATATCTGCCTCAGTGTCTGCTGTGTGAGATATTAAGCAAGGATTTTAAAACTTCCGTCTCTTTTAAAGGAGTGGTAAGGCAATTTTTTTTATTGGTTTTGCTTGGAAACAGTCACCCCTCCTAAGTTGGTTTCAAGATTCTTTAGTGAAACTAGAAAAGATGTACTTGCCTATTATACTGTTATGGGGGAAGTGGCTCACTTAAAGGTAAGTGGAGATTGGGACTTCCAGTTGTAAGAATAAATATATGATTGATGTAAGAGTTTGGCATCTTAGGAAATTGTGCATAAAGGAAAACAGAGTAAAATACTGTGAGCTACATTGAGCTTTCATGTAAATAGGGCAAATATTTTTGTCCCAGCTTATAACAGAGTTGAATTTGACCCTGTGAAAATGACAAAAATTAAATAAAAAGAATAAAATAAAAACAAGACACTTGTCACTAGAAAATAATTCCTTTTAATCTATTCCAAATATACTTTCCTTGAATGTATGTGTTTATAGTTTTGTTAGGGTATTTTCGTTTGTTTTAATGGCTACAAATTGGATAGAGTGCCATTTGTGCATTCAGAGTTTTTTGTTCTGAATTTCACCTGTATCCGGCTGATGGGTTTTGTCATTTTCAGTGAGGAAGTGCCTCATGGACACTGGATCCAGGAAGAAAAAATCCTGTGCAGCAATGTTGCTCTGAGGTGTCACCCAGTATGAAATTTACTAATTCTTGTGGAAGTTTCCTCAGGAGTCATTTAAAATTTGATAGGACAGCAAGCTAAATATGTCTGACCAATTATAAAGCAATGTTAAGAAGTTCAATAACAAATAATTACAGGGCTGTTTGAGGCCATGCTAAGATTCAATCTCTCATTTACAACAAAAATTCTGAGCAAGTCCATGCTTTGTACCCCCTGCACAGTGCAGTGTTGTTTCTGAATGACTGGAACTCATCATATGGTGTTCTTTAAAATCATTATTTTCCTTTTATCCTACTTGTTCCTGTTATTACTTGTAGTATGTCTGAACTTAGCTCATAAGCTCTTTTGGGCAGGAACCCAGGTCTTTTTCTATGTTTTGCAGAGTGCTTAGCTGTGTAAGTAAATATTATTCAATACATCTGTGTGCCAACCCCTGCCTTCACACATCCCAAGAACCCTCACTTTCTAACTTTGAGATGTACCTGAAAAATGTAGTAGCTTTAATAATTGAAGAAGCTCTTTAAAAATGATAGTATTCACTGCCAGCCAAGTTTAACATGAAGTAGACAATCTGTCATCACTCTTTACAATTTAAAATTTAGTAAATTGTGGATGAGAAACCTATGTGATGTTCATCTTGATGTTAGGTCTGCTGTTTTTTAAAGGTGCGTGTGACAGCAGCCTTACTTAATATACCTAATAGCACCAAAATTAAAAAGAAAAAATGTGGAGAAAGAGTACTTGTTAAATGTGTCCTGTGTTGCTCTCTTATGGGGCACAATGTGTGTACTGCAGAACAGTGACGTGATTCAAAAGAATCAATGCCTGAATGCTCATGCATAAATTTGACAGCACTTTGGAATAGCTAAGATCCTCATTAATTATCTATTTTTGTGTCGCCCTGACACATCCACGTTCTATGTTATCCTTTTTATGAAATCAAAAACTGTTGTAACGTCTTGCATTTTTCAGTATAGATAGAAAATAATAGACTGGACTGAAATCTCAGAATGAATCTTCTATAAGCGTTTAGAGGCATTTTTTTTTAAAAGCTGCTAACATTTTCTAACATAATTTGAACCTGCTGATTTTGAAAATAGTTGTTAACCAAGCTGAATTTTGAATGTAATTTATTTGCAAGCTCAAACTTGTAAATAAATATGGACACAAAACTTCACCAGAAATGTTTGATTTACCAACAGCGTCCCCATATATCTGTCAGTAAAATCAAACTATTTGACATAATTCTTCTTCATTCTGTTAAGAACAGAAATCAGAAGATGCACTTCATTGCTTTAACACCCTAATTGCACCCTAATATTCAACTCTTTATAGCATTTTAGTCATCCGTATATCATAATATTAGAAATAAGTTAATCATAGCACAAGTTATTTTCCTGCAATATGTGAAATCACTTTCTCATTTTCTTGCATTCTTAGTATTTTGTTTTATGGTTACATAATGACTTGTAGTTGGAATATAATTAACATAGAGGAGATTGTGGTGGGATTGTGATTGATTTGGTCACAGAGACTTCCTTGGGACTGTTACCTGATGTGCTGAAACTACCTGAGCCTGTTTTCCCTGTTAGCTTGGGACTCCAGAACCCTGTCTTGTTGAGCCAGACATGCTAGTCTGCTGCAAGACAGACACAGGTCTAGTCCACACCTCCAAAACTGCAGACTTTAACCAAAAACCGATCAGAAAGTCACCTATCTCCAGTACCCAGATGCCCAGTTCCCAATGGGATCCAAACCCCAAATAAATATAACTTAAACTCATAAATTTTCCACCCTCTATAACACTGATAGAGATGTATGCACAGCTGTTTGCTCTCCCAGGTATTAATAACTTACTCTGGGTTTATTAATAAACAAAAACAATGTTATTAACTATAAAAGTAGGATTTAAGTGGTTTCAAGTAATAACAGACAGAGCAAATAAGTTACCAAGCAAAATAAAAACAAAAAAAGTAAATCTAAGCTTAATACGTTAAGAAACTGAATACAGGTAAGTCTCACCCTCAGAGATGTTCCAGTAAGCTTCTTTCACAGACTAGACTCCTTCTTAGTTTGGGCCCAAGCCTTTCCTCTGGTACAGTCCTTGTTTGTTCCAGCTCAGGTGGTAATGAGGGGTTTTCTCATGGCTGTTGCCCCCTTTGTTCTCTTCCCCGCTCCCTATGTCTTTGGCACAAGGCAGGAATCCATTGTCTCTCTCTGGGTTCCACACCCTTCCTTCTAAAGGGAAAAGCACCAGGTTTAAGATGGATTCCAGTATCAGGTGTTATGGGCACATGTCCTGTGAGACCCCAAGCCTCCATTCTTTCCAGCCTGACTCACACAGGAAGTCTTACAAGTAAACAGAGACATTTGCAACTACTTGTTCTAAATAATGGGAGCCATCAAGATTTTAAGCCACCATTAATGGCCCACATTTTGCATAATTACAATAGGACCTCAGAGTAATACTTCATATTTCTAATTTTATATACAAGAATGATACATTCATACAGATAGCATGAACACACTCAGTAGATTATAAGGTTTGTAATGATACCTTAGAAGAGACCCTTTGCATGAAGCATATTCCAGTTACATCATATTCACACTTATAAACATATTTCCATAAAACATATAGAGTGCAACATCACAGGGATTTTTCACAAATAGAGGGAGGCACCATAAGTTAGAGGAAGTGGTGGTTTATGACATTCTTATTGGTTAAAGCTATAGGTAAACCATAGAACCAGTAGTGAGTCTCAGGAGATCCACTCCAGTTTCCTGAAATCTCTGCATTATTGTCCAAGAATCAGATAAAGAAGATATGCATGAAAGCAAGTGAAGAAGGATTGCATAGAATAAGGGAGGCAACAGCCATTAGAAAGAAACTACAAGGTGTCAAATATAGAGAGGCTGTTAACAGAACTGAGTCCATCTTTCTTTTAGAACAGATAGTATCTGTCATGTGGCACAGAAAGTGCCCAATACACTGACAAAGTTAAAATCCAGAGGCTACAGAAAGCAAGAGCATCTGCAACGAGTATATCGTGTGGCAAGCTGTAGTGATCCCAGTAAAGAGACTGGTGTCCATAGTACAAGAGAGTCCAGTTCTGTGAAACCTCCTGCCTGGAGATGTTGCAAGTTTTTTGTCAAGAAGTGCTCCCAGAACAGAGACTCATCTTTGCAACTACATTCAAGACGTGTGAACAGCTAATGCAAACAGCAGTATCTGACTACAAAATGAGTGATCATTTAGCTGGAAGTAAATGACCTCATAGCTGTTGAAGGCAGGTACCACCTGACTTGTTTCATCCTGTTTATAAAGTCTGTGAGAAAAACGAGTGAAGGCACAAAAATTACTGACACAGCAGTGCTTTGGCTTTAAAATGGGCTTCAGAAAGCAGCCAGTCAAGGCCATGTTTTTGAGCTACCTGAGGTTTGGCATTGTTACTGCAATCTTGCAAAGGAAACTGTCTTTGAAATTCCACACTTTACATCAGTCGTAGATCATAATTCAAGGGAAATCTCCAAACTCGTATTGGGATTTTATTTTAGTTTTTACTTCCTTGCCTGATTGGTCGCCTGCTGAGAAATAAACACTCTTATGCCCAGTCAAGTATAATATATGTACCTATCTCGCAAATGATGAGATGACCATTCCCAAGAAGACACATTTGTCATGGGTACATGTTGCATTGAAAATTTCACATCCTGACCATGAAGATTTCAGTGTCAGTGACGATGATGCAGCTGCTTGCATTCCAGATTGCCTATACATGTTCCTTCACTTGCTGAATGAAGGCCAATCTTTTCTTGAGGGCGATGTTGATGAAGAGAACCTTAAGAAACAAGAATCAGTGAAACTCAAGGTGCTTAGTGTAGTTCATTATATATGGTGCGGACGGTGGAAAGTAATGAACATCAAAGCATATTGGTCTGGGGTGCACCCTCCATCAGGCAACTGGGCAAAACAACTCATTCTACTTTTTCATGAGTCTGGCCACTGTATGTATTATGAAGGAATTTTAAAGGTGGACAAAGCCTTAGCAGAGAAAACCCTGCAAACAATGGATGATGAGAATGATTGCGGTTGTTCCTCCTAATCTGATTCCCAGGAAATTTATTCACTATTTAGCTGATAATATTAACATACATTATGCTTCGCTGGATGGCAAAACCACATGTCATGAACCGAAATCTCTGCTTGGCAAAGATGACTTGACCAAATCTGACGTTGATTGATCTAAAATCATCAAACAGCATACTCGGTATTCATGATTAAGGTGACACAGTCATACCAGTCAGTGTAAGAAATGATGAAGCTAAACCAGTATTCAGGGACCCTGTTGGCAAAGAGCGGTACTCTGAATCTGAAGAAAACTGTAAAGCTGCAGTGTAGGCAAGAACCTCTGATATGGCTTTTTATCATTAAACTTCAAAATGAGGATGTAGATGGACACATTTTAACCAATTGTACATGACAACAGAGCCAGTAATAACTACCATTGGATACTCATCCGTCATTCAAGCCCCTGCCCATGATCTAGACACCCTTGTTACAATTGCACAGGATTGCAAATATGTCATCAGTGCATGGGCAGTAGTATGTGGTTCTAACAGTTGATGAAGCTCTGCACTGTACACTAAATGGAACTAAAATGGGCCACACCAGAGTACAGAGAGTGGCTTATCTGAATGAACTTCCAAAAATTCTAAGGTCAGCATACACAGGCTTTGGAGGTAGCAGATGCCTGGATTGAAGGTGATGTTTTTAGACCAAACTTACCAGAACAAGCTATGAATAGTAAGTCATGCTAGAGCAATGCAGGCTCACAGATTGACATTTCAAGCACTATGGAGCCTGCTTCTTCCACAACTCTTGGACTTCATAACCGCATAAGATCAGGAGCTCAAAGAGGATATAATTAAAGCTGCTCGGTCATATTGTTATGCTGAGCTCATGTCAGTTTGTGCTTCACATAGATTTTGAAATCTCATGTCTACATTTGTGACCAGCAAAGGTGAAGGTAATGTGAACTTCAGGTTTTGGTGGCAGTACATGGAAATGCTGTCCTACCAGTCATATTCAGCTGTGCCAAGAGAGAAGGAAATTGAGAGCTGCATCTTTTCATCTTCAAATGTGTGCTTTCATTCTCCATGAGATCTGACCACACAAACTATGTGCAGTGGGGTGCCATCTGCATCACGGAATTGTAGCAATTATTGACTGACATGCTCATGGAGTTCCAGCAAGGGAACTTTGTTGTTAAGAGATCATGTCTGAAGTTCAACCAAGTGGATCCTAATTAGAGCCAAGTGTGGCTTAATGGCATAGGAAAGAAAGGAGGTGGAATTGCAGGCATCACCACGACTTGTTCAGCCCTCAGCAAATAGGCCTTGACTTACAACCTAAGAGCCCAAATTGCAGCGGATACCTGACCCTTGTTCCTTGTTGGCTTGGATGACCAACTTACTCATATAAGTCAAGGGAGCTATGTGACAGTGAAGGTGAGAATGCCCTCCTATGATCACTTCAGTGATTCACAGTTTTCTCCCGCGAGGAGCCACCCTTTTCATTGCAAAATATTGAAACACAAAATCTGACTACTAAAGCCGTAGAAGATGTAATGTTACATGCAAAGATCCTAGGACAAGTGCAATTGGACAGTTTTGTGGAGAAATAGCTTGTGACAGAAGAGGGTGAGCCTAGACATGATCCGCTGCCAAAAAATAATGCTCCAACTTTTTCCATGCTATATGAGGTGGAGGAAGAAGTGAAAGGAAAAGCCTTTACCATGAAGGTAGACAGAAATATTCTTCAGTGATTAATCTCAGGCTATGAAGCGGGCAAGACTGTCAATTTGCAACAGATTTTGAAACGTGAGTTAATGCCTGCCCTTTGGCATTAGCACAGTCAAATGGCAGACTAAGAACAGGCACAAAAGCAATACTCTGTGATGTACTGACAGCTGATGTCCACTGCCTGCCAACAGTTACCCCTGTATAATAGATGCACAAGCTTCTGGAAGCCGTCTGGAGCTAAAATGTTTGGAGACCTTGCAGGAATATTTGTAAAGTCTGGAGCAGACTTCTACAGAATAAATTATGATGTGTTTGATAGGTATTGCAAGGAGTCTACTAAGCGTGATACAATGTAGAAATGCTCAAGAGGTAGAAGACCCATCCGAAGAGTAGTGGAAAGAAGATATGTGCCTCTTCCACACACAGTAATTGGATTAATTTCATTGCAGTTCTAGAAAATAAGGAGGACCTTGAAATATTTTTGTCTGAGCAACTAACGAGACACGCACAACATGATAAAATCATTCTGGCTGGTGACTTTCAGGATATGAAGTAAGGTGCTCAACAGCAGCAGTTGAGACTAATCAACTGTGTACTCATCAGAAAGAAGCAGACACAAGAATGATTTTATGCTGCGTTCACAGGGATACAAACAGTGTTGGTTGTTGCAGTCAGGTAGACTGATGTGCTTATTCTCTTACTGGATCACTATAGCAAAAGGACATGTAGGCAGCTTTGGATGAAAGCTGGCACATCAAAGGAACCAAAGTACTCTCTTGTTCCTGCCATTTGTGAGCAACTATAATAGGGACCCACTGTTCTGAAAACCATTTGCAAAATCATGGTCTGACTGGTTGTGATGCTGAACACAGCAAGAAGAAAACATGGAAAGTTTTTCAGCGATGCCATCAGCTTCTAACACACCTTGGACCTGGACCTGAAGGTGAAAAGTATAGCAGAGTTTGTTTAGAAGATGTATGTAGAAGTCCAGAGCACTGACAAAATGTGCCATTTTGTTCACATGCTTGTGGTCATCAGAAGCTCTATCCCCAAAAAAGTGATGCAGTTTTTTTTTTCACATGCACAGAGCTCATTACTAGACATTAGTTTGGAAACAGGTCCACTGCCCAAGTGCAGTACTTCCTCTTTCAAATAGAGTGGGTTGGAAACAGAAGGATGGAGATCTGGTGCTGCAGCTTATGTCATTGCCACCAGTTCCAGCAGATTGCATGGAGGCAGTATTCTGTGACCACACAATAGGGTGCAGAAGTCAGCAATGTAGGTGCAAGACAACATGACTTGTTTGTAGAGGAGCATGCAAATATAGACAACTGGAACAAGATTGCGTCAATGTATCTGACAGTGCATAAGGACAGTATTATCAAATAAGTAGATGTTATCGTTATCATAATTGACCTAATAGGATGTTGATTCAGTCTGCCACTGTATACCAAAGTTTCTTGAAATAATTGTTGAATAATTTCTTCAAAATATTTACTGAATGTTTAGTCAAGAGAATAATTTCACTTGTAAAAATGAGTGTTTTTAGATTGTACTGTATTTCTGATAAGTCAGCTGGTGTACTTTCATTTCAAGATGCTAATGCTCAAGTTTTAAGAGCCACATAGACATGATCAGTCATAGTTGTATAACCTATTAAATTATTTCTAGTACCTCTTGCAAATAAGAAACTGAAATTCAATATTTTTGTAAAAAGTGTTCTGCATATTATTTGATCACTTTTATTATATCCAACAGCTCATTAAAAGCCAACTGAAGTATGTTAATCCTAAATAAAAAGAAAATAAAGATTTACACTTAAGCAATTTCCATATGTTACTTTGCTCTCTTGGTAGAGGCCTTTACATACAACATGCAGGTTGGCAACAGCCATATTTGGATTCAGCACATCCTAATTATCATAAAAAGACTTGCTACCATCTTTTAACAAAAAATGCCTCTGACAGTTAACTTCTCTGAAAACCCAACTAGTCTATAAGTTTTGATTCTGTTCTAGCATATTACTGCAGTGCTTCTATCCGTTTGTAGTTTTCCCTCTACTTGTTAAATTATTCTTATTTAGGCTTGGCAGGATGCTGTTTTAATCGATAACTGTCAGTAAATGTCGATTTTAGCTGACACACAGAAATCAACAGGAGAAAATCAATCAGTAACAGTTGACGTGTCTGCAGGGATAGGGTATCACTGGGTCTGCCACCATGCAGGGAGCCCTCTGCAGCCCTGCTGTCACAGGAGTGAGTGAGTGGGTCCCTGGTAATGGAGCTGCAGAGGGCTCCCTGTGCTGCCTCAGGGCTGTTGTCACCTGATCCCTGCAGGCAATAATGTGCAGGGGAGGCTGCAGTCCTGGCAAGATAGAGCTGAGATCATGGCCAGGACTGCAAGGAGGAGGAGACAGAGTTCTTGGCCATGAGGGAGGCTATCCCACTGCTCAGTGGCTCCTGTGGCAGTGCAGGACAAGTCCACTGCAGCCCCGCTGTCATGGGCCTGCTCTCTAACCACCAGCTGATAGTGACAGAGCCGCAGCCTTCCCCACACCTTATGCCTGCTGGGATCAGGTGTCACGGCCCTAAGACCATGCAGGGAGCCCTTTGCTGCTCTACTGTTATGGCCCCACTCACTCATTTGCCCGACAATAGTTTGGGAGCCATCCCCGGGCAGGAACTGTTCATCAGCGGGGCAGTGGCCAACGACTCGTGCTGCTCCTAACAGTCCTGGCCAGGGGGTCTGTGCTCCACCAGGCCAGGATGACTGCAGCTTCCCCTGAACCTTGCTCCTCAGTGTCCTGACACACGTGACTACGCAGAGAGCCCCCTGCAGCCCACTGTCAGTGCTGCCCTAGCCTCAACCCTACCTCCCTAAATGTAAAAATAATAAAAACATAAAAATTTTAAAAATAAAAATTGATAAAAATCACTGACAATAGAAAAAATAAAAATTGAATTCTGCTAAGCCTATTCATATTGCAGTAGCAGTTGGACTACATCCTTACTGTGCTGGGCATTCTGCAGATACATAAGAGATATGAATGGACTATAAAGTGGATAGAAAGCTGGCTGGATTGTCAGGCTCAACAGGTAGTGATCAATGGCTTGATGTCTAGTTGGCAGCCGGGATCAAGAGGAGTGCCCCAGGGGTCAGTCAGGGGGCCGGTTTTGTCCAATATCTTTATTAATGATCTAGATGATGGGATTAATTGCACCCTCTGCAAGTTTGCAGATGACACTAAGCTGGAGGGAGAGGTAGATATGCTGGAGAGTAGGGACAGGGGCCAGGACCTCGACAAATTGGAGGATTGGGCCAAAAGAAATCTGATGAAGCCAATGGTATGTTGGACTGTATTAGTAGGAGCATTGCCAGCAGATCGAGGGAAGTGATTATTCCCCTCTTTTCAGCACTGGTGAGGCCATATCTGGAGTATTGCATCCAGGTTTGGTCCCCCCACTACAGAAGGGATGTGGACAAATTGGAGAGAGTCCAGCAGAGGGTAGTGAAAATGATTAGGGAGCTGGGGCTCATGACTTACAAGGAGAGGCTGAGGGAACTGGAGTTATTTAGTCTGCAGAAGAGAAGAGTGAGGGGGGATTTGATAGCAGTCTTCAACTACCTGAACGGGGGTTCCAAAGAGGATGGAGCTAGGCTAATCTCAGTGGTGGCAGATGACCGAACAAGAAGCAAAGGTGTCAGGTTGCAGTGGAAGAGGTCTAGGTTGGATATTAGTACAGGCAAGTCTCATCTTACATGCATTTAACATACACGAATTCAGCTTTGTGCGATTGGCAAAAACAACCCCGCCACCCAACAGAGAAAAACAACAATTTAAATACTGTACCTGTAGTGTGGGTGATTCCACCCGCCATTACACTCAATGTAATTTTGACTATATGTGATTTTCGCTTTACGCACTGACAGCAGAACGTAACCTCAGCATAAGATGAGACTCACCTGTAAACACTATTTCACTGGGAGGGTGGTGAAGCACTGGAATGGGTTACATAGGGAGGTGGTGGAATCTCCATCCTTAGAGGTTTTTAAGGCCTGTCTTGACAAAGCCCTGGCTGGGATGATTTAGTTGGGGTTCGCCCTGCTTTGAGCAGGAGATTGGACTAAATGACCTCCTGAGGTCTCTTCCAACCTTGAATATTCTATGATTCTGTGATAAGAAAAACACTGCTGTTCTGAAGAGTTTACAATCTAAGTATGTTCTAAATTAGGTTCCCCCTCCCATTAAAGATTGGCAGGGGCACATTGTGCCCAGGAGCAAGCACTCACTGTTCTGCTCGGTGCTGCTTGCTAAGTGTTGGGATCTCTGCTTCGCTGTTCTCTTGCCCTCATCTAGCGTTACTAAGCCTACTTCTTCCATGTATTGATGGTATTTTGCCTCTGTCATCTTTCATTCTGTTTCAGGGACATTCTTGGTTAGGTCAAAGTGCACAGCTTGATTGTGAAACAGGTCTGAGGGCTAATTTTTAATCAGGAGATGAGAAGGAACACTTGCCACTGGGATGAAGGGAGCATGAGGAGTAGCCAACTTCGTTAGCTGGAAGGAGATTAAGGTGGATTTGTGGCACTGGAGAGTTCAACACTTGGAAGGGAAATTGTATTGGGACATGCCATTGACAGGAGGGATTAAGAAGCATTGGTAGCTAGGAAAAGAGGGTTAGGTTACCATTCTTGCCACTAGAATAGGATGGGAGGCTTTTGGGAATGGTCTTTGGGCACGTCGTCCTCTCTCCTGCTGCCACTGTCTCTCCTCTGCCCCCAAAAATAAACCTCAGGAGGGATGCACTTCTGGAACATCCTCTTATTGCTACATTTCAGGTTTGGGCTCCAAGAGTGCAGGGTTCATGTTGGCTAGCTGTTTCTATTTATTATGACCTGCCTTCTTTAAATTGTGGGGAGGAGTCATAGAGAATGGGCTTTGTTCCTATACCAAATCCAAAACTGCAGCTCATAGTCTTGCCTGAGGTGTTTGCCCTGCTCTAGAATAACTACTAAAACTTTTAGACCAATTACATCTTCATGCATCCTGCTATTAATATGACTGTCTTTCCAAGTGCAATACATTACATTTGTTTTGTGTTCTAGAGTTTTGTGGTTTTCTCTCTTGAATATGAATAATCCTTTGAGGCATTGCAACCTGGTAAATAGTGGATTTGTACGGTTTTAACCAGAATAAAACAAAAAGAAAAATGCTTCTGAGCTGGAGGAGGGAGTGGAATCACCTTTAAATAATTTCACATTGTTGGGTCTCAGATAATAGAGGAGTCCTTGAAATGTTTCACTGTGGAAAAACAATGCAGAAAACAAAAAAAAAAATAATCCCCCCCCCCAACTGTTTTCCAGGCACTTTCCCATCCTCTATCAGACAGTCTGCCATTTTGCCCCCTTTCTAATCCCAGCTAAATTTCAAAACCTCTTGGGTGTGGATGGAGAATATTAGGTCTAATTTGCTGTTAGTTTAGATGTCTGTTGATTCCTTCCTTGACAAATTTGAGTAGATAAATTTGTTGTTTGCATGATTTATTTTAGAATGGTGTGTTGTGCAATAAGGTTTTAGTTGAAAACACAATAGCTATTGAATTAAGCTACTTACAGAGTGATCTATGAAATCTTTCTAGATGTCTTTCTCTAACTGCTGAGCAGCCAAGGCTTCATTCCCCCCCCCCCCCCCCCCCGACAAGTTAATGGGTTAAAATGGCAGTACAAACTGCCTTCTAATACTAGGGTTTGAAAAGTGCACTTAACCACTTGCTCAGGGCATATAGAATAAAGCATCAGGCAAAGTAATTTACAATCCTGTTTTCCTTTGAGGATAATGCAAAGCAAGACTACATAATGGAAGTATTATTTCCTGTATTTTTTGTCAATTCAAGGTCCCTACTTACGCTGTACTGGAAAAGGCAGTGAAGGAGTAGAAGTGGCTTCATTTCTTGTTTGCTGTTTTTGAATGGTTTAGAATGTCTCAAACAATGGGTGCAGGATCATACGCTTACTATTACATGGATGAGGACTGAGAGACTTAAACAGGGAAAAAGAAATCTGAAAATATTATGTGATTCTGCTCCCTAACGAATCCACTGACACGGAAACATTGAGGTCATCCATTCCATATATACTTTTCATTGAAATGGCTTTTGGCTGGGGTTGATTCAAAAAGTCTCTAATTGATATTGATCCTTGTTGCACATAACTGTGTTTAATGTATACAGTATTTACATAGCAAGCTAACTGCCTTGATCAGAAAAGGAACAAAAAAATGAAACATCTCATGAGACTATCTTTTGTTGTTCGAATGAAGCTTCGTTCTGGTACAATTTTTAATCTGAATTTCAAAAACTGTTTTAAGTGGCTATAGTTCTTATATTAACAGTTACACTGAGTGAAGTATTTTAATAATTTAACAGAAAAAGCATTGGAAGGAATAAAATAAATGCAGTGGCTTAAATATAGCTCAGTGGTTACAAATTTTAGGGCCCCATTTAACTTAGAGAAGGTATTAAATTGAATTTTCTCAGATAATTGACAATATACTTGAAATGGTCTGCTTGTGAGTGGCCTTTTTGCTTCATGAAAGAGAAACTATACGCCAAAAATACTTCTCTGATGCAGCTACCTAAACTAGTGTAGTTGGTGGTCTCCTGTAAAATTCTATTTTTTAACAAGTATGTAATGAAATATTTAAGAAAAATCTAGCATAACTGAAATCTGAAGTTGCCCATATATTCTTATTTAGAGGTATCTATCTGTACTGCAGGCAACTTGAACTGTTCCCGTACTGGAAAATTTAATGTATCACTCAATTACTGTTCTTTAGCCCAATTTAAAGTAATAGATTGGGAGTAAGGTCTTAATGCAGTGTAACCTTTGGAACATTAGAAATAACCTCTTTCCCTTCTGAGATTGGTGTACAGTAACGGCATCAGTCTTATCACATTACATGAATATATTTTCTAACTGTGTTTAAAACTTTTTCATTTGACAGTTGTTCAACATGTCTCTCCTTGCTCTCGCCCATTAGACTACAATACAGTTTAGAAATATTGTCAGTGATGCAAGAAAATATGCTGTATCTTAGGGCTTTATGGTTCCTTCATTATATTATTTTGGAGTTACATTAAGCCTGGCTTGCATATCTTTTCAATGTTTGGACTTTTCACTTATGCTTTTGACATTTTTTTTTGGTAGAACTTATTACTCTGTTTTGCCACAATCTATTTGGTTCCTTGTCATTGTTGGGAATCCTTTTGTTTTCCCATAACACACTTAATTCTGTTTTTATTGATGTGAATAGTTGCAACTATGTGAAGTATAGAATAAAATACCTTGGTTGTGTCTATATTTTTTTAACACTGTTCCCTAGATCTCCATGAGTTTGTTTGCATTCTGAGTTTTGAGCATGCTAAGAGATGAAATGAAGATCTACTACGGTTCTGGTTTTAATCCTTAAACAACTCACTTTATTAGGAGAAGTAGCCGTGTTAGTCTATATCAGCAAAAAGAACGAGGAGTACTTGTGGCACGTTAGAGACTAACAAATTTATTTGAGCATAGTTTTCATGGTCTAAAACCCACTTCATCAGATGCATGCAGTGGAAAATACAGTAGGAAGATATATATACACAGAGGACATGAAAAAATGGGTGTTGCCATACTAACTATAACGAGAGTAATCAGTTAAGGTGAGCTATTATCAGCAGGAGGAAAAAAAAATCTTAAAATAAATAAAATAAATGTGTTAGTCTTCAAGGTGGCACAAGTACTCCTTGCTCTTTTCATTAAGAGAGAGGATTTTTGGTTTATCCTGTTGTTGGGGACTCAAACTTGCTATTTTGAAGGATCTTTTATTTTTCCTGGGTACTCTTGCTTCAGAACTAAACTCCTTCCTCCTGTCATTTTACTCTCAGAAATGTGCTGGGCTTGATTTCTTCCACCCTTCCCTTATACCCCCACTACCCTGCCCTCCATTCACCTTAATTTGAGGGTCAGCTACTTATAAGTTATATATGTATCCTTTCATGATTAAATATGTTGTATAATTCTTGATATAGTATTCTGATACTATAGGGAGATACATTCCTTGTTTCAAAGGCACTGTCATGTGCATTCTTTGACTGAATACAATTAAAGTGGGGCAGAGGGGGCATTGGTATAAATTTAGTTAATACTATATTATAGTTGTGATTTTAAATGCATAAAAGATAGCAAACTCGACATTCTGGTTCCTGCTGTAATTATGCCACATTGCACGCACGCACGCGCACACACACACACACACACTTTCCAACGTTTGGTCCCAATCCTGTGTTCCTTACTCAAGGCAAAACTTCAACTAATTTAAATGGGAGTTTGCCTAAGGAATGCACAAGTTGGGGAAGTAGGGAGCAGAGAGGTGAGAAATAAGGTAGTAACACAGATTTGTTTTTTATTGTGCATGTAACATTTAGTCTCAACTCCACTTCAGCTACGTTTTTGGTGCCTAAGGTTGAAAATATCTGTATATTACTGCAGTGAAAAACACTTTGTAAAGTCATAGTAATTTTTTAAGCAGAAGTGTTATAAAACAATTGCCATGCAGCACAGCTATTGGGTTTTTTTAAACTGTTTTAAAACATTGCTTAGTGACGAGTCCATACAGAGTTTTCAGGCTGTACAGGGACGTTGTTACTTTCAAGATGTGCAAAGATGGACTTTGCTTTTACCCACAAAAAAATTATATTTCCTGCATGTAGCTTCCTTACACTTGCTTTCCATGATGTACTAGGCACACAGCAGAATCCTCCACCCCTTACCTTTCTCGCATGTTGTGTGAGGAGAACTATGTCTTGAGGAGGCATGTGGTGCAAGTTTTGAAGTTGACCTTCGGACACTACGGGGCACCCCTCTCCTTGAATGTGGCTCTCTCCGTCTAACTCGTAACCACTCCCAATTGCACCCCATATTCCTGCTTTCCCTTTATGAAGTCATAATTGAATCCATATTATACACTAGACCTTCCTTTAATAACCAACATTTTGAATTGTTTTACCAACAAACCAACCAAATGTGGTCAAAGATACCAGCCTTTATGAAAACCAATATAAAAAGAACAGTTTGGAGTCTCTGACCGTGGTATCTTGTAGCTATGGACATAAAAAATGTTAGAAAAACATTCAGGAGGTGAGATCATTTCATTTTTGAGCCCTCATCTCTCCCAAATTCCATGTCAAATTTGCCTCAGACTTTTGAGAAAAAATGTACTATTTAAGATAATTTTGTAATGAAAATTCAGGCAGATAGTCGTTTTAGTGAAGTGAGAGGAGTTTAAAAAAGGATTATAAAGGAAGGACAGCAACAGCCTGAGCTATGTATCTTGCATCTTCAAAACAGATAACCTGGAGTTGAGGGAGTTTATTGTGTTTTTAAAAACAAAACAAAAACAAAAAAACCCACACACCAAACAAACATTGTTTTGTTGCTTGAAAATAAAACACGGGGGAGGGATAGCTCAGTGGTTTGAGCATTGGCCTGCTAAACCCAGGGTTATGAGCTCAATCCTTGAGGGGGCCATTTAAGGATCTGGGGCAAAAATCTGTCAGGGATGGTACTTGGTCCTGCTGTGAAGGCAGGGATTGGACTCAATGACCTTTCAAGGTCCCTTCCAGTTCTGTGAGATAGGTATATCTCCATATAATGATGGATAAAATGCATAAAACCATACCATTGAAGGTCATGTTGGAAAGAGAGACAGTGTGGTGGCTGGGGCACACCTGAGTCCTGTTCTCCACTCTTCCACTTACTTGCACTATGAACATAGGCAAGTCATGTCATCCCTGTGCCTCTGTTTCCAGTAGTGCCCTTCATCCAACTTGTCTGTTTAGCTTGTAAGCTCTTTGGAGCAGGCTCTGTCTTACTATACGCATATACAATGTATAGCATAATGGGGCCTTGATCTTTGTTGAGGCTTCTAGGTATTACCAAAGTACCAGTAGTAAATATTTGATTACTTGTATATTTATATGTATGCATATTTAGTAGCAAATTAAAGTTACAAATGAGTATATTTGTGAAATGTATATTTAACTTTTTCATCACTTAGGTTCCTGTGGCTAGAGCCAGCATTCTCTGGCTTATTGGGGAATATTGTGAACGAGTTCCAAAGATTGCTCCTGATGTTTTGAGAAAGATGGCTAAGAGCTTCACTAATGAAGATGATCTTGTGAAGCTGCAGATCTTAAATTTGGGAGCAAAACTGTATTTAACCAACTCAAAACAGGTAAGAGTAAGACTATATAAATAAGTGATCCTTTCCTGCCCCCGTAGAGTATATTTTGTGCATTCTGCATGGATTAGCACTCATTTCTTACATGTAGATCTAAAACAAAGAAGCTTGACATGTGGAAATTTACTACCGCATCGCTGACTGGACCCAAAACTACTAGCACACAGAACAGGAGGTCCATGTACTTGTTGCCTTGGCGCTCGGTTTGAGTGAAATTTAGCAATTCCATTTGTGTAGGGAATTTAACAAACCCTCCTTGATTTTCAGTTGTTTTGGGTTAATGCTTTTCACTCAACAGGAAGTTAATTGGATTGCAGGGAGCCAAACAGCAGGGCGGTTTTGATCCTATTACCTTACTCCCCTTTTCTGGGACTTCGCCACTTGCAGTCTGAGTTTTTTCTCTAGTGGAGTCAAAGTAGAACATGCATCCGATTGTTTGCCAACTATCAACATGCTTCAAAAGAGTTGTCACAGTAGTTATCAAAGGATTCTGCTGCATGCATATGGCCATTGAGAGGAAGGAGCGTTGATCCATTTGGAGATCCACCATCTATCCTTAAGAAAGAAACTCATTAAAGTCTTCAAGTAAAAGGTTATGGGCTTACAAAATGAGAAGACTCTTTTTTATCCATGGCAGTGCTGTTAACATAAAAGTTCTGCAAGCATCATACTTAGGAGTCCCAAGGTGGTCCTGGTAAGGAAAAGTTTAAGAGCCCAAACTTGTTTTAAAAAGTGGAAGATATACAGTTTTGGTAATATCTTCCCCCAAAATAGCTTATGAGATCTTCAGGTTTTGTTCTTTGGAAAATCCTGCTATATTTTGGAGTCAGACTTTTTGAGTTCTCATAGCATAACATAAATACTTCACCAGATTTTCTAAAAATAAAATGACCCTTTGTTTACTGTACCGTAATAATAGACTCTGACTTTAACAAAATTTCTGTCTACATTGCATTTTTCAACAATATTTATTTTCATTAGTTTTAAAAACAGTGAATAAAAGTTACATGCTAATTTTTTACCTTAGGTATGATGGTTATAGTAACAGATTCAAGAATCTGAAATGTTTTTACTCTTGTAGGGAGGCATTGTAATTTGAAATAAGGACAGTCTTGAATACACTAAAGACTATTCTTCTTCGAGTGCTTGCTCATATCCATTCCAGTTAGGTGTGCGCGCACCACGTGCACGTTCGTCGGAAGATTTTTACCCTAGCAACATTCGGTGGGTCGGCTGGGTGCCCTCCTGGAGTGGCGCCGCTATGGCGCCGGATATATACCCCTGCCAACCCAGCCACCCTTCAGTTCCTTCTTACCGCCCGTGTTGGTTGTCGGAACAGTGGAGCGTGGCTTAGCTGACCTCCACTTTCCTAGCTACTCGTAGTTCTCGTGTATATAGTTATGTAGTTATAATCCTTTTATATATATATTTGTATAGTTATACGTTTTTTCTTTACTAACATAGTTAGTTTAGTAATAGTTAGCGGGGTTCGGGAAGTAGCCCCTTCCCCGCACCCGGTGCCGGAGCCCATGCCCGGCTCACCAGGTTTTAAAATGGGCTCAGCCTGCCAGAAGCCGATGCCGACGGGAGATCCACACGACTCCTGTTTGAAGTGCCTCGGGGAATCGCACTTGACAGCTAAGTGCCCCATTTGCAAGGCTTTTAAGCCGAGAACAAAAAGGAGCGGGACTTTCACTTACCCCTCCGCCTTTGGCACCGAGTGATGATCAAGCGGCGGGCAGAAGCGCCTTCTCGGCACCGGACCCCGCCGGTACTGCCAAGACCTTTCGGCACCGGCCGTCGCTGGCACCGAAGTCGACTCAGCACTGCTCCCTCTCTCCAAGGTCGAGAAAGCCTACGACTCCTGCTGGTGCCTGATGGCTCCCCGGCACATGCCGTGGTTGAGCTCCCTGCTCCTGCTGCTTCCGTGCCACCTGCATCGCAGCCAGAGAGCTCGTCTAAGTCGGATCGCCCGGCACCGATGCCTGCAGAGGCACCGATGACGTCGGCACCGTCGATTCCAGTCCCACAGGGCCGTCAAGTCCAGTACCTGACAGCTCCCCGGCTCACGTCGTGGTTGAGCCTACTGCTCCTGCTGCTTCCGCGCCAACTGCGCCGCAGCCAGAGAGCTCGTCTAAGTCAGATCGCCCGGCACCGACACCTGCCGAGGCACCGACGACGTTGGCACCGTCGATCCCAGTCCCGCGAGGGCCGTCAAATCCAGTGCCTGACGGCTGCCCGGCACGCGCTGTGGTTGAGCTCCCTGCTCCTGCTGCTTCCGTGCCAACTGCACCGCAGCCAGAGAGCTCGTCTCAGTCGGATCACCTGGCATCGACACCTGCCGCGGCACCGACGACGTCGGTACCGTCAATCCCGGTCCCATGAGGGCCATCGAATCCGGTGCCTGACAGCTCCCCAGTATGCACTGTGGTTGAGCCTACTGTTCCCTCCATGCCGGAGACATTCCCAACGGCGAGGGATCTCATTGCCATGACAGAGTCGATGCTGCCTGACCCCGGAACCACCGGTGCGGGTAATACAGTCTCTTGGCAAGCCTCCCTTGATATGACCATCCTCTGTCGGCACAGCAGAGCGGCACCGTTCATGATCACGGTCCCGCAGACGCTCCAGGTCCCGTCGGCACACCCGACACCACTTGCAGTCCCGGTGCTGTTCTCCTCTTCGGTACCGGTCGCACTCGCTGCACCGCTCGGTATTCGGTTCGCCGACCCGCTACTGTCGGCACCGTTCCAACTCCCAGCACCGCTACAGGTACCGTGACTCCTGTAGCCTCTCCCGACCTCGAGCCTCAAGATCTCGGTCGACCTCCCGGCACTGCTCTGGTTGCAGGTCTGGATCTCGTTCCAGGTACCGGTACGCCTCCCAGTACCGGTCCCCGGTGCCTAGTTGGGCAAGGTCTGATAGAGTCAGAGACTCCGCCCATGCTTTTTTAGCACCTCCATGGCCATCCAGACATGCATCTGTGTCATCCCACGCTGGCAGATCTTATGCTCAGGACCACGATTCTGATGTGCCCACCAACAACCTGAAAGCCCATATGGACCTCCAGGTGGAGGAGGTCCCGGAGGTAGAGGACCCGGGTATGATGCCCTCTAAGGGGTACGACTACTTGTCTGTCTGTCCTCCTCTCTGCTCACTAGTCGTTCAGTCCATTAAGGAGAGGGAATGGTATGGCCAGCAGGCGCCAGCCCCGAAATCGAAGGAGGCTAGGCGAATGAACCTACTCGGCCACCAGGTGTACTCTGCAGAGGCCTTACAGCTCTGGGTGGCAAAGCAACAAGCCTTGTTTAGCCGCTATAATTATAACACCTGGGTGGCGGTAGTTTAGTTTATGGAGTTTCTCCCTCAAAACTCCCGCCAAGAGTTCACTGCCCTCTTGGAGGAAGGGAAAAAGGTGCCCAGAGCGTCCCTCCAGGCCTCGTTGGACGCAGCAGACTCAGCAGCCAGGACTCTGGCCTCAGGTGTTGCCATGAGGTGCATCTCATGGCTTCAGGTTTCAAACCTCCGGCCGGAGCTGCAGTATGCCATTCAGGACTTACCATTTGATGGTAAAGGCCTCTTCGCGGCAAAGACGGCCCCTGGCGGCAAAGACAGCCCCTGGCTGCAAAGCCTGAAGGACAACAGGGTCCTAACGTGCTCTCTCAGCGTGCATACGCCAGCGACCAAATGCAGGCCTTTCCGTCCCCAGCCACACCGCCATACCTTGTGCCCAGCCAGAGACAGGCTTTGGCAGACGGCGCGGCCGAGATGGTCGCAGTCAAACGTCAGGACCCCTAGAAGGCCAAGGTCAAGGTCCCTCGCAATCACCACCGGGACCAAAGACGAACCTTCCAAGGTGCGCCTTAGGGCGGTGTACCAGTCACAGGCCGGGATCCCACTCCTACTTTCTCCTGGCGTGGCCCCAGTTAACTTCAGATCGCTGGGTCCTGTGCACAGTGGAGCATGAGTACCACCTCCAATTTATTCCAACTCTGTCCCCCTTCAGGGACCCCTTTCACGAGCAATTCCTCTTACAAGAGGTGCAGACACCGATGGACGAAAGGGGCAAGGGGTTTTACTCCTTTTATACCCTAGTCCCCCACTCGAACGGAGGTCTCAGACCTTCCTAGACCTGTGAGGACAACCAGTTTATGATAAGGTTGAAATTCCGCATAGTATCCCTGGGAACCATTATCCCGTCCTTGGATCCTGGAGACTGGTATGCTGCCCTCGATATGAAGGATGCATACTTTCACATCACCATCTTCCCTCCGCACAGGAGATACCTCCGCTTTCTAGCCAACCATCAGTACTTCTGGTTTACGGTCCTGCTGTTTGGCTTTTCTTCAGCCCCACAGGTATTGTCCAAGTGTATGGCCGTAGTTGCCGCCTATCTTCACCGATGTCGGATATGCATTTTTCCATATCTGGACGATTGGCTTATCTGAGGAGACTCCGAGACACAAATCACTCAGAACGTGGGCATCGTCACGGACCTATTCACACGCCTAGGCCTGATGATTACTATAGAGCAATCCACTCTGGTTCCCACGCAGAGGTTGGACTTCCTAGGGGCTATCCTGGTCTCCAACCTAGCCAGAGCCCGCTTACCACAGCCACGGTTTCAGACGATGGCAACAATCATCCGAGGTCTGCAGACTTTCCCAACGACCTCGGCTCACACTTGTCTCGGTCTCCTGGGTCCATGGCTGCCTGCAAGTTTGTAACCAAACACGCCAATCTCCGCCTCCGTCCTCTCCAAGTCTGGCTCACCTCGGCGTACCGCCCGGACAGGGACCCAATGATCATGATAGTCACCGTTCCCTCGAGCACCCTAGGCTCCCTAGAATGGTGGCTAACTCCCTCCCTGGTGTGGGCAGGGATGCCGTTCCATCCACCCCAGCCCTCACTGCCCCTGACGACGGACGCGTCATCTCTTGGCTTGGGTGCTCACCTCGGTCACCTTCGAGCTTATGGCCTTTGGTCTTCTCGGGAGCTGGCATTCCACATCAATGCCCAAAAATGAGAGCAGTCCGCCTGGCGTGCCAGGGGTTCCAGCAGCAGCTGCGAGGCCGTGGTGTCTCAGTGTTTACAGCCAACACAATGGCCATGTGCTAGATAAACAACCAGGGAGGGACATGGTCCTCCCCCTTATGTCAGGAGGCCATCCATCTCTGGGACTTCTGCATGACCCACTCGATGAATCTGGTAGCGTCCTTTCTCTCAGGCGTTCGGAACGCCTTGGCGCTTTGACTCAGCAGGTCTTTCCTGTCTCACGAGTGGTCGCTCTGCCCCGATGTGATGCATTCTGTTTTCCAGAAGTGGAGACTTCTCCTCACATAGACCTGTTCACTTACCGCGAGAGCAGAAAATGCCAGATGTTCTGCTCCTTCCAAGGTCTCTCGGGATCGATCTTGGACGCATTCCTGATGCTTTGGAAGGGCCAACTCCTTTATGCCTTCCCACTGTTCCCACTGGTTCATTAGGTCCTGCTCAAACTCCGTAGGGGCAGAGCGCGCATCATCATGATCACTCCAGCGTGGTCCAGGCAGCACTGATACACCACGTTGCTCGACCTGTCAATAACCAACCCAATTACCCTGCCACTCCACCCAGACCTCATAACTCAGGGCCACGGCAGGCTTCGTCACCTGGACCTGCAGTCTCTTCACCTCACGGTGTGGCTGCTGCGTGACTAAACCGGGGTGGCAGGAAGCCTTCCACCTGGTCAACGTACCTGGCCGGGTGGAAGCATTTCTCCTACAGGTGCGAAACGCTCGATCTTACTTCTACTGAGGTCTCGATCCCCTCTATTTCGCCTACCTCTGGCCTTCAACAGCAGGACCTAGCGGTGTCATCGCTGAGGGTACACTTGGCAGCCATCTCTACCTTCCACCCAGGCTAAGGTGGTCATTCCGTGTTCTTACACTCCATGGGTTCGAGGTCCCTCAAGGGCTTGGAGCGCTTACACTCTCAAGTACGCCGCCCAGCCCCAACCTGGGACCTCAACCTAGTTTTAACCAGACTTATGTCTCCCCCATTCGAGCCATTAACGACCTGCTCGCTGCTATACCTGTCTTGGAAGACAGCTTTCCTCATAGTCGTTACATCGGCCAGACGAGTCTCTGAGCTCAGGGCTCTTACGGTGGTTCCACCGTACACTATGTTTCACAAAGACAAGGTGCAGTTACGACCACACCCGGCTTTCCTCCCTAAGGTGGTTTCAGCCTTTCATATTACCCACATTCAACGCAATGGGCGCAACAATTGCACGTCTGTAGAGCGCTCGCATTTATATTGCGTGGACAGAACCATTTCGTAAAACGCCCCAACTCTCTGTCGCAGTAGCAGACCGAAGGAAAGGCCTACCTGTTTCCTTTCAGAGGATCTCATCTTGGGTGATGGCATGCATCCGCACTTGTTATGATTTGGCTCATATTTCCCCAAGCCACATCACCGTGCATTCTACCAGGGCTCAGGCTTCATCTGCCGCCTTGCTGGCTCGTGTACCTACCTACGAGATCTGTCGCGCAGCCCCATGGTCCTCGGTCCATACCTTTGCTTCGCATTATGCTCTGGTTCAACAGTCAAGAGATGCTGTAGCCTCTGGCTCAGCAGTTTTCATTCTGCCACATTTCACTCCAACTCCACCGCCTACGTAAGGCTTGGGAATCACCTAACTGGAATGGATATGAGCAAGCACTCGAAGAAGAAAAGACGGTTACTCACCTTTGTAACTGTTGTTCTTCGAGATGTGTTGCTCATATCCATTCCAAATCCACCTTCCTTCCCCTCTGTTGGAGTAGCCGGCAAGAAGGAACTGAAGAGTGGCTGGGTCGGCAGGGGTATATATCCGGCGCCATAGCGGCGCCACTCCAGGGGGCGCCTAGCCGACCCACCGAGTGTTGCTAGGGTAAAAATCTTCCGACGAACGTGCACGCGGCGCGCGCACACCTTACTGGAATGGATATGAGTAACGCATCTTGAAGAACAACAGTTACAAAGGTGAGTAACCGTCTTTTCTGTTTCAAATGGGCTATCGCACCATCTTGTTTTACATCAACTGGTGGGGAGGCACCAGATTTTGCTTCCTCTTTTGGATAATCCTGCAGGTGTTCGGAGCTATCAAGTAGGGGTAGAGAGCATAATTGCAAACAGAGTCAGTCTCTGATAGATCCTCATAAATTGTCTCTGTATCAGAGTCTGACTAATCAGATTTGTATACAGTTGTGACATGGGAATTGGATTGCCTCCTAGTTCACCTAAATAAAAAGCTGATAGTATTCTGCTCGCAGAATCTAGAGGAGGAACCTCTAATGAAGGACACTTTCTGTGTCCACTGGGGAAGGATGCTTATGTATGTCTTTCGTCCAGTGCTGCTCATAACAAAACTCCTGGAGAGACTAAGGTTTGATTAATAGTTCCAAATGAAAAGTTCTCATTTTTGTTGGAGATAACCAAAGCAAATTTCATTGGCTGAATAGCTTCAGAAGTTGGCCACATAGCTCCATGTCAAACTGGGAGCCCTTGTTCTGGCATTATGGCTAATAACATAAGAGAGCTCTATCTCCAAACAGGTAGCTAAAGGCCTTCTGGCCTATGAGAAGCCATGCAAACAGTCCTATGTGGACTTCTTTTATTATCCTGCATAAAAGAATGCTTGACAATCTTTTTCACCTGCCTATGACTAACTTAGACTCACTACATCTCTGGGTGATAAGACCCCAATTTTAGCCTGTTATGAATTAGTTGAAGCCAGATCAGTGTGTAGTTTTGTTTTGTTGGTGAGGGAGGCGCGGGGAATCAGGATAACGTGGAGCTTTTAACATGTTTTGACAATTTATTAAAAAGCCCTCAGTGTAATGGGATACCAGTGAGGTACTGACAAAACTAATGTAAGTCTCTTTTGTGCCATTCATTACATGAGAGTTCAGGATTCTTATATGGAAGATAATTTTCCTGATTGCAATGGTTTCAGCTCAAAGCAAATAAGCTTTATGCTTTAGCAATCAAAACACTTTTATACCAGATTTTACAAATATAAATCGATGCTATGAACTTATCCGAAGTTTTTTTCCAGGTGGCTTTAGAAGTTCCATCTTAAGGAGCCTATTGTCCTGCCAATGTTCTTCTCATGTCTGCGTTTGAGTCATTTCTCCACACATGCAATGTTAAAATGTCCTTGTGATTCTCTTTGTAGTATTCTGAAGCCGTTAGAAAGTCTACCCATTTTTTGTTTAGAACTACTTAAGATTCCAGGGTTATTTTTTAAAGTTTTTTTTCAGTACTGCCCTTCTTTGCCTTGCCAGGGCCCCATGAATTATCTCAGACTGTTTGTAGTAACAGCCATCTTTCACTGGGAAGAGTTTCATGCTTTCTCAAAATAGAGAGGATCCCGAGATGGTTTTAGAGTGCTCTTGAGAATCTGTGATAAATCCCAACAGTGGTAAAAACTGAGTCTCTTCTAAAAGCCCAGGTTGTTGTCCACTAAACATGCTCCCTTCTTTCATCACTGGGATTTATCAATGATTCTTAAGAGTGCTCTGGATCTTATACATTTTAAGAGTTCACTTCAGTGGTCAGGAAAAATTATATGTATTCATCTCAAGAGAATCCTCCACATAAAGTTTTCTCTGAAACAGATGCCCTCTCAGCCCCATCCTTCCAGCAGGAAAGTCATTCAGCTGCTTTGCTTTATTACTTATTTCAAATTAATGCTCTCAACTGCACAATAGCTCCTTCCTTGCCTGTCTTCTCAAAATTGACTTAGATACTTCTCAGTTTCAGAGAATTTCAGGAAATGTTTGTGGAATCAGCCTTCTCACAAGGGAACGCCATATCTGCTGTCAACTGGAATAATTAATCTCTTCAGATGTAGAACCAATGTAAAGCAGATGTTGGTGCGAAACAAATGGTCAAACAGCAACAAACACTTCCTCATTTCTTGCTTCCAACTTACAGAATCTGCTCATAGTCTATTCCGTTAACCTTCAACCCTCATAGAAGGAACTGACAAAGAGGTTAGCCTGAAATGGCAGAAGATAATTTCTCTTTGAGCGTTCCCAATATATATAAAACTCAGCATTGCAACAGACTCCCTCAGCTGTTCCAGTATGTGTCATGAAGAAAGCAGCTTCCAATGCACAAATATATCACTAGACTTGAAGGATATGATTTCTTTTTCAACTGAGAATCTATCAGTCATTTAGTGGCTACTAATGTATCAGAGATTGTTTCTGTATTTTCTTGTGTGGCTTCCACTAAAAGCAACCATTTAGTATACCCAACAATGTTACATTTTGTTATAAATGGCACCCCAACATTCTTGATATAATGGACGTGTCCAATTATTATGCATGAAATTTCCTCTTTCCCAACATTTTTTAGGAATCTCCCTGGATCTTCTTCTTTCCTGAGCCATTGGAAGAACAAGATTGTCTGCATTGCCCTGAACATGCTTGTAACACTTGCAGTTCTCCATTGAGATAATGACTAATCTAATCTCATGCTTCAAGGCTTCAGCTGCTCACTTTCAGGGATCAGGAAGGATTCCTTCTGACTGCACAATTGACCATACACACTCTGTCTTCCTCTGGAGAAGGGATAACAGGCAGGGTGAAACCAGTGCTCCGATATGGGACAGAGAATCCTCTTTTTTTAGATGCCTGGCTTGTGTGCCTTGCTTACATAATTGGAGTCAAACTGGTCACCTGATTTGGGGTCAGGAAGGAACTTTCCCTAATGTCAGATTAGAAGATTTTTTTACCTTCCTCAGGTGCGTGGAGTAAAATCATCTGCTGGGATGATCCAGCTGTATTACACCTAATCAGTTCACTACCATTGCAAGGCCTCAGGCATTAGTCAGATCTTTGTCTCTTCTCTGCCAGTGGCACACAATTGAGGACTGAAAGGCTTTAGACTAACTAAAGTAATTGAACTCAGTATATGGGTAAAATGTGATGGCCTGTGACATACAGGTGGTCAGACTAGATCGGGGTGGCCAAACTTATTGATCCTCCGAGCCACATATGACAATCTTCAGAAGTTGAAGAGCTGAGGCATGGTTGCTGGGACTCGGGACTTCTGCCCTGTGGGAGGCACCTGCTGGGGCTCAGGGCTTCAGCCCTACTCATACTGAAGGCGCTAGCCCCCGGCAGGTGTGCCCTACGGGGCAGAAGCTCTGAGACCTCCCTCCCTGCTGGGGAGAAGCCCCTACTCCACCACCCTGCTTCAAGGCAGTGGTCCTGAGCTCTCCCCACACCAAGTCTGGTGGGTGGAGAATGGTGGGGCAGGCTCCTGGAGACTTACTTAAACTGTAAAAGAGCTGTATACAGCTCACAAGCCACAGTTTGGTCAGCCCTGGACTAGATGATCCAATTGTCCCTTCTGGCCTTAAACGCTATGAAATCTATGAAACAAATATCCTCACCCAAACTTGGGAGGGGGTATATTTCTTTAACTGTGCTGCTATGATATGCTATTGGAAAAATATCTGACATTTTATCTTCTCCTGCTACAAATTAAATTTGCTGGACCTCTTTATCCTATTTCTCCTGTGATAGACCCAGGCAGCTGGGTACAGCAGAATTGCAGAAGGTAGATATACTGGCCACTGGATTAACAGTTTTCTGCTTCCTGACTGACCAGAGCAGGGGCTGCTCCAGGCTAATGAGAACACCTGACTCTAATTAACCTGCAAAGAGTCAGGTGAGGCCATTAAGCTTATGCGACCACCTGACTCTAATTAAGGCTCGCTGATACTATAAAAAGGGCTCACAGAAGAGAGCCAGGGGAGAGGAAGTGTGGCTGAAGGGCTGGTTAATGAAGACACCCTCAAACCATTGGTAAGGGAGCCCTAAGGTAAGGGTGAAGAAGGGAGAAGCAGAAGAGCTGTGGGGAAGTGGCCCAGGGAAACGTAGCAACTCTGGCAGTGAAAGGTTGGCTGCCAACAGCTGCTACCATTAGGGTTCCTGGGCCGGAACCTGGAGTAGAGGGCGGCCCAGGTTCCCCCCAACCCACCACTACAGGAACATCTCCTGGGAGGGGAAGTCAGATCCCTGTCAGGGCAGGAGGCTAAACTGTTCTGAAATAAGCCCCCAGGGGCAACAGAGACTGTGGGAGTTCTCTCACCAACCTCCTTGCTGGCCTATGATGAAAAAGGCTCAGTAGACTGTAACCCTGGCCCTAGAGAGAGAAGGGCTATGTGGAGGGTCACAGTCAGCCACTGAGGCTAGCATAAACCGCCTAGAAGCGCCAGACTCATGGGGGCAAGGTCAGAGCTCTATCACACTCCAGAATAACTCAAATCCTTTTAATCTCTCATATGACTATTCCCTTTGTTGGGAAAGTTGTTGTCAAAAACTATGTATACATTAGTTGTAATTTTTTTGTTTTTGTTAATCCAGAAGCCATAATTTTTATTATTTACCTCCACATATATTCTAGAAAGTTTGGTTGCCTTGTCACAGGACAAGAAGAATTAGTCTTTCCATGCAGATTTCCATATTGAATGCTTCATATGATACTCTGAGCAAGTTACTGCTCTGGAAGGAAACTTGAAGACATAAAGCATTCTTCTGTGGGGCTATAGGAATCCAAATCTCCTGTGTCTATATGATGACTGCAGGACATAAGTTAATTGTAGATTTTGGGATTTTGTAAAAAAAATTTTTTTTAATGGAAAGATTCTGCTTGTAATCAGAACTAAACCTTACAGGACCAAATTTGTTCACCAGTGCTGGTGCAGGGAGGTATAAAGTGAGGTCTCCATGCCAGCAAGGACCTATGTGCCCCAGTGGCAATATGCAATTAAAGGCTGTAATCTTCTCCACTCTGTTCTGTTGGAGTTTTCGTCAGGTTGAGAGGGGGTTAGTTTTAATTTACAGCCAGGGAGACCTGATAGCAAATGTTGCAGAAGCGATAACCTGATTTAGTTTAAGCCTTAGCACCGAGAACACCCTTTCCAAGACAGTGCATTTAATTTGGACTGTACAGCATGAACTCTGCATGAGTCTAGATGTTTATATGTTTTCTGTCTAATACGAGGTTACAATTATATTACTTTGTGTATATCATAATAAAAACATTTATTTTATAACATGCATATTTTATAAAATAAAGAGCACTGTCCCTTTTCTAGAGTTCATATGGTACTGTGAAAGGATAAGCCTTTTGATAGAATCTCCATTAGGTGCCTGATAAAAGTGGAGAAGGGAAAGGAGGAAGACCCCACTGAAAAGAGAAAACACTGAGAAGTATACTTTTCATCATTAGAAATTGTAATTTTCTCAAATCTTTTGTTCTCATGATAGCGCATCTTGTAATATATTTACATACCCCACAATGTTCTAGAGGAAAAATAAAGTTCTCTGTGATTTTATTACTCTTTCACTTTTAGACCAATTAATCAAAATCATTCAGAAAAAAATATCTGCATCTATGGGAAGTCATATAACCCTATTTTCACTGTAACAGTGGAAATTATTAAAGTGAATGTTTCTAGTAAATTATACATTACTTTGACATTTTTAGACACACATTGGTATCAATTTCGATCCCACACTTTAAAACTCTTGAGTTATTTTTATAATACAACACAAAAATAAAGCTAAATGCATGGCAAAAAATAAAATATGCAAGGAGCTTTTATTTTTCAATATACAAAATTCCCTTTGACAAATTTAGGGTTTTTTTTTTTAAAAATCCCTTCATTATTCATCAATTTTGATTGGTGCACTGAAAATTTATTTATTTGTCAGATGAAATTATTTTTAGCAGTTTTTTTTTAATGGCTTGGAAATGTATTTATATAAGTGGTTTGCAGCTCTGTGTACAGTATTATTTTCTTTACACTGTGTTCCGTAAATCTAAGTTTTTTGCAGCAGAATGTTCATATGTTTCCTGTGTTTTCTTGTTTTATTAAAATTAAAGTGAATTATTAAAATTACTCAATTCCTGTTAATATTCTCAGGCATTGAATTAGGAAATCCTATTATGCTGTAAAAAGCTGTGATAATATAAGTTGCTCCCTTACATAAATAAATAAATGTCCGGTATTACAGAAGGCTTTAAGCTGCGAGAAAAAAATGGAAGAAGTCTTTTATCCTGGTTTTTAGAGGGCATCAGCAGCTTGCTTTTATGAAAAAGTAACAGCTAAATGCACTGCAAATAATTTGCAGTAATCCAGTTCAGTGATTCATGTGTCTGCTTTAATGGGTCATAATTCAGGGTAAAGTAACTGAGTGCAGTCAGAGTGCAGACACTGCTTATGCCAGGGACAGTATCTCTTCATAAAACACACCTCAGCAGAAGCAGTTTGCCAGCCCCCTAATACCCTCTGATGTTTTGATGTCCTGCATATTTTTCCGATTAAGTTTTGAGTGCCATGTTTTTAGTTGTATTTCCACATTCATTATCCTCACGTAGACCCTTCAGCGGGTTTGCCATATATGATTATTTTTTTAATGATGCCTTTCTTTCCACTTCAGCAGTTTAATAATCTAGCACATGGCTGCTTCTCAGTACTCAGCATTCACCTCCCCAGTACAGAAGAGGACATGTGGTTTGGCTTCAAAATTCCATTTGCAGCATTAGAAATGCATATTCCCTATGGACAACATTTGTTTGACATAACCATTCATTTTTATTACCTCTTTAAATATGTTTATCCAGAGTTATCAATAATCATAAATAACTTGTATTCTCTTCTTGTCCTGTTTTCTTCCACAGACAAAATTGCTTACCCAGTACATATTAAATCTCGGCAAGTATGATCAAAGCTACGACATCAGAGACCGTACAAGATTTATTAGGCAGCTTATTGTTCCGAATGAGAAGAGTGGAGCTTTAAGCAAATATGCCAAAAAAATATTTCTGGCACAGAAACCTGCCCCATTGCTTGAGTCTCCTTTTAAAGGTATGACTGCCAAAATCATCTGCAGAATGTTTATAGCCTAAAGCAATGTGGCAGGATATTCTATTTCTAATATGCCTAAAATTGTGTCACTTAGCAAATACAAATGAGAACAGTATGCACTTTGCTTAATCACTTGCTTTTCAACAAGTAATGTTTAAAGTCATAACAACATCTTGGTTTGTATGTTGCCTACATATATTTACCTGATAATCCTGAACATGCGTATTGATTTCTATTCATGTTGGTTTTAAATTTGATTTGGATAATAGAAAGTATATATCTCAAGTAAGAGTAAACTTGTCTTTTATTTAGACAGATATCTTTGCCGCTCAGCAAGATTGTCCACATTAAGAGGGATATTAATGTAACTATTGTTAATGCATTAGCCATATGAAATTTAATAAAAATGTAATCTATTCAGATTATTGTTCAGATGTGGCTATTTCCCTGATACTTGTTTCCTCTAGGTATTTTTAAAAATCAAAACAGTTTTAATAGGAGAGAATACTATATAATTATCTTCCCAATAAAAAATATAATCTTTGCCATTTTAATTTGTATATAGTTATTTAATCCTGGGTCTAAAGCTCTAAAAGCAACTTCATTTTGGAAAAAAAAATATTAAAATTCTGGATGTGTTTGTGCCAAGACATGTATATGGATTGTTTAGCTGTGCTGTCATTCTTAATATTCACAGTAAAGTAATTTTTAGAGAAGCTACATTTCAGAGCAACACCTCTAAACACACTGACTGATTAGCTTTTTTATTGACCATTATGGGGGAGATTATTGTAATCTATGGACTGAAATCAGTTTTTTGACCTATGAAGAGCTTCCTAGTTTATATTTATTCCATGACATTTGAGGTAATATGCCAATTACCTTTAGCCATGATTAAGATTGCTCTTTGTGATATAGAGCTCATGTTGTTTGTATATTTTTCCCCTTCCCCCTTTTTTTTTTAATAGATAGGGATCGTTTCCAGCTTGGCACCTTATCTCATACTTTGAACACCAAAGCCACTGGGTACCTGGAGTTATCTAATTGGCCAGAGGTGGCGCCTGACCCATCAGTGCGAAATGTTGAAGTAATTGAGTTGGTACGCTGACATTAAGAGTAACTTTGTTTAACGTATTTGTAGACATTTAAGATAAAATAGTCTTGTTATATAAAAGATTTTCTTTCCTTCAAAATGGTTTTAAATTATTCTTTTGGTTTGTGTAAATTATAAATTAAATCCACTCATCTTATGTGGCCTACATTTGAAAATGGAGATTTCCAGGTTTTAAATATTTATTCTACATGTAATATTCCTTTTCATGGGGGAAAAAATTAGATTTCCCCCACTGTGATGCAGTGCGTGTTTCCTCATGGAAAATGTTCCTTTCTTCCATCTTCCTCACTTCCGTGAGTTTTCTTCACCTTGGTTTGAGTTTTTGTAAGTTGTGCAGAAACATTTTGATTGCAGTTGGTGGTGCATAAGTTGCAGTAAAAGAAACTTCTTTCCATTTAATGTAACCTTTAATCCACTCTAAGCCTAAACAGAAGAAAATAAGAAAATATCATTATAAACAAGAGTGAACAACGAACTCAAAGATAAACCATGAATGTGTCCTTTGCATATCTTTCATAGGATAATGGGGATGGAGAATGAAACAGTGGTATGCAAAATCTATTCAGAAAACCTAAAATGCACAATGTATAACTTTTCTTCATCTTCTGATGGGATACTCAGTTTTTTAATTAAGAATCAGTCTTCCACCTTCATACTAATTTCATGCTTAAATTGTGAACTCAAAACAGGGTGTAGTCTTTCTGTGTGTTTGTATGTCATGTAGCATGATGGGGCCCTGATCCTGAATGGAGCCTCTAGGCGCCACATGAATATGTGATGGGTGGGATTTTATTTTCAAAATCATCTAACTGAGAGCACAAGTCCCATTCAGTCAGTGGGACTTGTCCTCCTGAATCATTCAGGAGGACTTTTGAAAAGTGTGTGTGTGTGTGTGTGTGTGTAAATAACTATTGTGACATCAGAGGTGAGCTAGACAGCCCCCAAAACAGAAAAGCTTCTGTAAAGGAATGTGATCTCTGTCCTGAGCAACTGCCAGGCTAAATTAAATATGATATACTTAGTGGGCAGTCAGACGAGCAGGGACAATGAGGCAGCCAATAAGATAAGTTACAAGGGCTAGGGCATAGCATGTTCTTCTTCGAGTGATTGCTCACATCCATTCCAGTTAGGTGTGCGCGCCGCGCGTGCACGTTCGTCGGAAACTTTTTACCCTAGCAACTCCAGTGGGCCGGCAGGTCGCCCCCTGGAGTGGCGCCGCCATGGCGCCCAATATATATCCCTGCCGGCCCGCCCGCTCCTCAGTTCCTTCTTACCGCCGTGTCGGTCGTTGGAACTGTGGAGCGCGGCATAGCTGTCCTCCACGTCCCTAGCTCTCCTAGTTTCTATCGCTTGTTTATCGCTTATCTCTAGTTCTATATAGTTGTTAATTAGTATTGTTAAGTAGATAGTTTAGTAAATAGCTGTTAAGTAGTTTCTTGCCGGGGGCTTAGCCCTTCCCGGCACCGGGCGCCAGGCTCATGCCTGTTTCGCCAGGCTTCAAGCAGTGTGCGGCCTGCAAGAAGCCCATGCCTACCAGCGATCCCCACGAAGCGTGCCTGAAGTGCCTCGGGGAATCGCACAGATCTGACAAGTGCCGCATCTGTAAGGCTTTTAAGCCGAGGACAAAAAAGGAGAGGGATCAGAGGCTCCGAACTCTCCTAATGGAGGCGGCACTTGACCCGTCGACTTCGCAGACCGTGGTTTCGGCACCGGCACCGGATCGCTCCGGCACCGAGAAGACTCCTCGGCACCGACCTTCTCCGGCACCGGAATCAGAGCCTAGGCCGTCGAAGTCTAATACTCCGGCCAGGCAGACCCGGCTTGAACGCCCGGCCTCGACATCGGCCGCGGCGCCGCCGGCACCGTCAGCACCGTTGACTCCGGGCCCGGCGGGTCTGTTGAGTCCGGTGCCGCCGAGCTCCCCCATGAGATCTGGGGTTGAGATAATGGTCCCATCCACACCGGAGACCTTCGCCTCGGCTCGGGACCTTATTGCCCTGACGGAGCCTACTCGGCTGCCACCCCCGGTTCCTCTGGTGCGGGTCACGTCCAGAGGCAAGCCCATGATGTCGGCACCGCCCACGGACAGTCGTTCGCCATCCAGGCCCCGACGTCTTGGGCGCTCCAGATCCCGACGCCGCTCGCAGTCCCGGCACCGCTCCCCTCAGCGGTACCGGTCGCACTCGCGGCACCGGTCGGCATCGAGACGGTCGCGGTCAGGCTCCAGTCGACACCGGCACCGCGACTCCAGGAGCAGGTCCCGACGCTACTCGCCGCACCGGTCGACCTCCCGGCACCGAGCTGGTGGCAGGTCCCGGTCCCGGTCGATCTCCCGGCACCGAGCTGGTAGTAGGTCCCGGCACCGAAGCGGCGCCCGGCACCGTGACAGATCCCGGTCCCGAAGCGGCGCCCGGCACCGTGACAGATCCCGGTCCCGAAGCAGCGCCCGGCACCGTGACAGATCCCGGTCCCGAAGCAGCGCCCGGCACCGTGACAGATCCCGGTCCCGATCCCGGCACCGTTATGACTCCCGGCACCGGTCCCCGGCACCGAGACGATCCTCCGTGCCGGCCCGCGCAGACCCGTACCATCCAGGGTCGGCCCCGCCGTGGCCCTCCAGGCAGCCGTCCGTGTCCTCCCAGACGGACAGCGGCTATGCGCTGGGCACCGACCGGCAGGCGGCGCTGTTTGCTGATCCGCCGCTGCAGGACCAAGGCCCCCCACAGTGGGGATTCTGGACACCCTGGGCGTACCATCAGGCCCAGGGCCTCCAGCAGCTCCCTGCTAGGCCGGCGACTGCGGAGCGTAGGGCCCCTGAAGCCTCTTTGTCTCGCCCCCCTCCCTCCCCGGAAGGGGACGAAGGGTCCAAACAGCAGGACTCCGCTGCGGCTCCGGAGACAGAGGCGAGGGCTGAGGAAGACCCTCAGTTGGACACTATTGTGCCTGGGGTCTCATCATCCTCCTCCCCGGATGAGGCGGTGGCGGGTACCTCCTCCAACAGTCCCCCCCCGCTGGATCTCAGGGCGCACCAGGACCTCCTCAGGCGATTGGCTCAAAACCTGAGTCTGCAGGCAGAGGAGGTCTCGGAGATAGAGGACCCAATTGTCACCATCCTCTCTTCCGATGCTCCCACCAGGGTCGCCCTGCCGTTTATACGGACCATTCAGGCCAATGCCAATACTATCTGGCAGTCCCCGGCCTCCATCCCTCCGACAGCGAAAGGAGTCGAGAGGAAGTACATGGCCCCTTCTAAGGGGTACGAATATTTACATGTTCACCCGACTCCCGGTTCACTGGTAGTGCAATCGGTGAACGATAGGGAGCGTCACGGCCAGGAGGCTCCGGCCCCCAAATCCAGAGAAGCCAGGCGGATGGACCTCCTTGGCCGTAAGGTGTATTCGGCTGGGGCGCTGCAGCTCAGGGTCTCTAACCAACAGGCCCTGCTGAGCAGATACGCCTTTAACTCCTGGGTGGCAGTGGACAAATTTAAGGAGCTGCTGCCACAGGATGCTCGCCAAGAGTTCACGGCCATCTTGGACGAAGGCAAGAAGGTCGCGCGCACGGCCTTGCAAGCCTCCTTGGACGCTGCGGACTCGGCTGCCCGTACCCTCGCGTCAGGAGTTACGATGCGTCGCATCTCCTGGCTGCAGGTTTCCGGCCTTCCGCCAGAGCTCCAGCACACGATACAGGACCTTCCTTTCGAAGGCCAGGGCCTGTTTTCCGATAAGACAGACCCCAGACTTAAGAGTTTAAAGGACAACCGGGTCATTGCGCGGTCCCTCGGGATGCACACCCCCGTGACACAGCGTAGACCCTTTAGGCCGCAACAACAGCAGCACCGTCGGCCGTTTTCCCAGTTCCGCCAGCGGCAGGACCCTTACAGGCGCCGCGGCAGGAACGGGAGGCGCAGGCAGTCGGGGAACCAAGGGGGGCAGAACCAAGGCTCCTCAAAACCCCCGCCTGGTCCTAAGCCTTCATTTTGAAGGTGCGCTCGAGGGCGCAGTAACAGTTTCCCCTACGGATCCTTCCCCTCCGTTTTCCAACCGCCTTTCGTTTTTCCTCCCGGCGTGGTCCCAAATAACATCGGACCGCTGGGTCTTGAGCGTGGTGCAGACGGGGTACCGCCTGCAGTTTGTTTCGTTCCCTCCTTCCCGCCCTCCTTCCTCGTCCCTCTTCAGGGACCCCTCTCACGAGCAATTCCTTCGGCAGGAGGTGCAGACGCTCCTCAGCAAAGGAGCTATAGAGGCGGTTCCCGAAAACGAGAAAGGCAAGGGGTTTTATTCCCGCTATTTTCTGATCCCCAAGGCCAAGGGGGGCCTCAGGCCTATCCTCGACCTGCGAGAACTCAACAAATACCTCGTGAAGTTGAAGTTCCGCATGGTATCCCTGGGGACCATTATTCCATCCCTGGATCCGGGAGACTGGTACGCCGCCCTCGACATGCAGGACGCGTATTTCCACGTTGCCATTTGGCCACGCCACAGACGCTTCCTCCGCTTCGTTGTGGGGGCTCGTCATTATCAATTTGCGGTCCTCCCGTTTGGCCTGTCCACGGCCCCGAGGGTGTTTACAAAATGCATGGCAGTTGTCGTGGCGCATCTTCGGCGCAACCGTGTCCACGTGTTCCCTTATCTGGACGATTGGTTGATTCGGGGCACGTCGGAACAGCAGGTGTACAGCCATGTCCGCGTGATCACCGGCATGTTTGCGAGTCTGGGCCTCTTGATAAACACAGACAAGTCCACCCTGAGGCCCACTCAGAAGGTGGAATTTATCGGGGCCGTCCTGGACGCCACTGTGGGCAGGGCCTCGCTGCCTCGGCAGCGGTTCCAGACCATGGCGGCGATCGTTCAACGCTTGCGGTCAGCCCCGTTGACGTCAGTGAGGACATGTCTAACCCTGTTAGGCCACATGGCGGCGTGCACTTTTGTGACCGACTACGCTCGGCTCCGCATGAGGCCTCTCCAGCTGTGGCTTATCAGTCATTACAGACCAAGGCAACCGCTAGACATGTTAATCACAGTCCCCCAGAAGGTCTTAGATTCCCTCGGCTGGTGGGTGGACCAGTCCGTATTGTGTGCAGGTCTTCCCTTTCACCCGTCTCAGCCCTCGGTATCCCTGACAACGGATGCCTCAGATCTAGGCTGGGGGGCCCACCTAGGGACCCTGCGGACGCAGGGCCTATGGTCCCAGGAGGAGGTGGGGCTACATATCAACATGAGGGAGTTGAGAGCGGTCCGCCTTGCTTGCCAAACGTTTTGTCATCAGCTTCAGGGTCGTTGTGTAGCCGTGTTCACGGACAACACGACGACCATGTATTATATCAACAAGCAGGGCGGCACCAGGTCCTCCTCCCTGTGCCTCGAGGCGATACGACTCTGGGACTTTTGCGTAGCCCACTCCATTCACCTCAAGGCTTCCTTCCTTCCCGGAGTACGGAACACGCTGGCGGATCGATTGAGCAGATCCTTCCTGTCACACGAGTGGTCCCTTCGACCGGACGTCGCTCTCTCCATTTTCCGGAGGTGGGGTTATCCCCGGGTGGACCTCTTTGCGTCCAAGGGGAACAGGAAGTGCCAAGCGTTCTGCTCCTTTCAGGGCAGGGAGCCGGGGTCGATAGCGGATGCCTTCCTCATCCAGTGGTCGACCCACCTGTACTATGCGTTTCCTCCGTTCCCTCTGGTTCACAAGGTCCTCCTGAAGGTGCGCAGAGACAGGGCTCGTGTTATCATGGTGGCCCCGGCATGGCCCAGACAGCACTGGTACACCATGCTGCTAGACTTGGCCGTAGCCGACCCAGTTCCCCTGCCCCTTCATCCGGACCTGATTACCCAGGACCACGGGTCCCTCTGTCACCCAGACCTGCAGTCGCTGCACCTAGCGGTGTGGCTCCTGCGTGGCTAACTGGTTCCGAGCTGCGCTGCTCCACGCCTGTGAGAGAGGTGCTCTTGAGCAGCAGGAAACCATCCACAAGAGCCACATATTCGGCAAAATGGAAACGCTTCTCCTGTTGGTGCGTAGAGAGAAATCTCCGCCCTATGGAAGTTTCGGTATCCGAAATCTTAGATTATGTTTGGTCCCTCAAAGAACATGGTCTGGCCTTATCGTCGTTGCGAGTCCATCTGGCAGCTATCTCCACCTTTCACCCGGGTGCGGACGGTCGCTCCGTTTTTTCTCACCCGACGGTGTCGAGATTCCTTAAGGGGCTGGAACGGTTATTCCCTAACGTCCGTCCCCCTGCTCCAACCTGGGATCTTAACCTGGTGTTGTCCCGGCTCATGGGGCCCCCCTTTGAGCCGTTAGCTACTTGCTCCCTGCTTTACCTCTCTTGGAAGGCTGCCTTTCTAGTAGCTATCACCTCAGCTAGACGGGTGTCGGAACTCCGAGCCCTTGTGGTGGACCCCCCATACACGGTCTTCCACAAAGACAAGGTGCAGCTTAGACCACACCCTGCCTTTCTACCCAAGGTGGTCTCAGCCTTCCACGTCAACCAAGAGATTTTCCTCCCGGTTTTTTTCCCAAAACCTCACTCCTCAGGCAGGGAGCAGCAGCTCCACTCGCTGGATGTCCGTAGAGCTCTCGCGTTCTAGATAGAGAGGACCAAACCCTTCCGCAAATCCCCCCAGCTTTTCGTGGCGGTAGCGGACCGTATGAAAGGGCTTCCTATCTCCTCCCAGAGGTTATCCTCGTGGGTTACGTCCTGTATCAGGACCTGTTATGACTTGGCCCATGTCCCTACGGGCCGTGTGACTGCGCATTCTACCAGGGCGCAGGCGTCGTCGCTGGCTTTCCTGGCCCGTGTGCCCATCCAGGAAATCTGTCGGGCAGCGACCTGGTCATCGGTCCACACCTTTGCTTCCCACTACGCCCTGGTACAGCAGTCGAGAGAGGATGCGGCCTTCGGAACTGCAGTGCTCCATGCCGCGACTTCTCACTCCGACCCCACCGCCTAGGTATGGCTTGGGAGTCACCTAACTGGAATGGATGTGAGCAATCACTCGAAGAAGAAAAGACGGTTACTCACCTTTGTAACTGTTGTTCTTCGAGATGTGTTGCTCACATCCATTCCACACCCGCCCTCCTTCCCCACTGTCGGAGTAGCCGGCAAGAAGGAACTGAGGAGCGGGCGGGCCGGCAGGGATATATATTGGGCGCCATGGCGGCGCCACTCCAGGGGGCGACCTGCCGGCCCACTGGAGTTGCTAGGGTAAAAAGTTTCCGACGAACGTGCACGCGCGGCGCGCACACCTAACTGGAATGGATGTGAGCAACACATCTCGAAGAACAACAGTTACAAAGGTGAGTAACCGTCTTTTGTAAAGAGTTGGGATCTCTTCTTTAGTAAATGGATGATGCGTTTGCTACTATTCCAGCTGAAACTGCAGCAAAAATGGGTCTTAAGGAGGGACTTGAATGAGGGGATGTCTGAGGGCAAGCTAATCAGTTCAGGAAGGGCATTCCAGGGGTAGAGGAGGGCCTGAAAGAAGGTGTGAATACATCTTTATACCTAATATTGAAGATAGTAAGGTGTTTGCCTGCTGCAGTCACAGGAAATTGATCATGTGAGATATATCCACTTGTGTCTAATAGAGTACCGCTGAGGGATCTTGACACATGACAGTCCTTCTCCAAGGGTATTGCCAAGAATGTCCTTGGGAAAATTCTTTACTGACTCCAGTTTTGCAGTCTCTTTAATACTACGTATGAGAGAGAACCTGAGTGATTAAGCATCTCAAGGTACCACTGGTATCCAAGTAAATGTTTGTTTTCCCCCCCCCGAATATGAATTGGGAGGTAGAGAATTCAAACGTAGATTAGTCTTTGAGGAAAAAAACATTACCAGAAGTGCCCGTGTTTATACTGAGCTTTAACCAAGTCTCTGTGGTCCCTGTGTTCGTACAATGCAATAGCATCCAACCCTGTTACCATAGCTTCCTGTTCTCTAAATTTTAATGTGATTTCCAAATCACTGCCAGCACTGTGCACCACTCTACTAGCTTAGCTGGCTATCAGTGTTTTTCCCAGGCTACAGCAATCCTCCACAGGTCCTACACTGCTCTATTCCCCTCTCTCTCCCATGGTATAGGGGATTTGGATGAGGAGAAAAGGATATGGTCAGAACACGTGTGTTCTGGTGAGTAAAAATTGCCTGTTGCAGCCTAGAACAAGATAGAGCAGTCCTAAGATTATACTTAAAATTTGAGGCCCCTGAAGGTGGTATATAGCCACCTTTCTCATTCTTTATTCCCTTAAGGCTTCTGGAAAGCTGAGTTCAGTTGCATCCGGTGATCTAGTACTCCTGGTTTTATCATAATGCAATCTATAACAATTTCCCTTATCTTGCATATAATAATCCTTTTTGGAGGCAGTCTGTGATCCCATTTGCTTTCTTTGCCACATTGTCTTTTCCTACATAACTGAATAGAGAAGGAAATTAATTTATGAAATGCTTTCAATTTAAGTTTACATATGTAGAAACATTTCTGATTCACTTACAGGGAAAAGAATGGTCTGTAGCATTAGGCAAGGCAAAGAAAGAGAAACCTGCGGAGAAGTTTTACTCTGATTCAGAGGAGGAGGAGTCAGCCAGTACTACTGACACGGGTATGTATGTGGCTACTAATTACGAGTCTCTTTGATGTATCATACCATCAAAACGTGGTGCTATTACAGCTGGAGCAGTTAAAAAAAATCAGTGTAATGTATAAATGGGGGAATAATGCTTACACTTAACTTCATGGCAGCTGTGTGATAAGTATTAATTGTATGGCTATGTCATCTGTAAGTATGTAAATTACATGAGTTTAATAAACTTTACTTTTGCTTCTTAGTTAAAATACATGGAAAGGCTTTACTCTTATCAAACTTGACTGATCTTGAGAGGTTCTGCAACTCGCTGAAGTCAAATGTGCATACTGTTTAGGAATAAAAATGCCTACAGACATAGTAGGAGGGAGTTGCAAATATTTATCATCTCTCAGGATTGGATCCGAAGTGTTTTAATTGGCTTTTACTGAGGTATCTGTTTTGGCCACATGCAATGGCATGTTGTTAATACTCAGCTACGCTATAGTGCGGCAATACTCAGACTGAGGCTTGAGAAGCCACAAGTGGCTCTTTAATGTGTATCCTGCCGCTCATTGTAGCTCATGATATTAAAACAGTGTGATTTAATTATTAACTATTATTAATTATTATTTGTTATTAACCAATTGTAGTTGATAAAATAATACTTGGTCAGTCTCTCTCAGTGAGAATAATAATAATAATATAAAACTAAATATTTCCCCTGTTATGCTGTTTAAATCTGAATATATAATACTATAGTAAATGAAACAATGAATTCACATGATTGTGGCTCTTTTGGTTAATGATGATCACTGATTTGGCTCCTGAACCACTGAGGTCTGAGTATCACTGCTATAGTATATAATAATAGGAGATATACCTATTTCCTAGAATTGGAAGGGTCCTCAAAAAGTCATCGAGGAGCAAGTACTGATTTTTGCCCCAGATCCTTAAGTGGCCCCCTCAAGGACTGAACTCACAACCCTGGGTTTAGCAGGCCAGTGCTCAAACCACTGAGCTATGGTTTGATTGCATTATGCTCTCACTATAGAGTACCAAACTTTCTATTTAAGTAGATATTGGGCTAATGATGGGGGAAAGAATGGCAGGTGGCTCATATCAGAGGTGTTGTGTGAGATAAGTGAAGTAAGGAACTTTGTGTCCAGATACTCCAGTCTTTTAAGGGTACTTAAAGCCACATAAGCAGCTTCTTGAGGCTGCCCCTCTCCACTGCATCTGAATATAGTTCAGACATAGTGAGCAATCAGGGCCTCAATGTTTAGCATTTGAGAATCAGAAGAATTAGCATGTGTGTATATAAGGTTGAAATGCATGGAAAAGAGATATTTTCACATCTGAATTCCTGCTAAAAAATGAGTGTATCTTAGTAGAGAAGAATTACTTAGGGTGATCAGTGGATGAAGCTAGAAAAGGGTACATTGAAGTTAGATATGAGGAATGTTTTTTCAACTATAAGGTTAGTTAGAGAATGAATAACTTATTGAAATAGGTGGTTAAATCATCATCAATACAGGTGTTCAAGATTAAATAAAATACTTAGGCAATTAGTGTGGAGGGTAGTCCTTCATTAGAGCAAGGGCTTAGACTAGAGGATTCAGTCATTTCTTACTCCTTGTGTTTACATGTATTTTTTTTTCAAGAGTATTGGTAAGAATCTTGGTACAACTAATCAATTTAAAGTGTCCTAATTTGGACAGGTACAGTACTGTGTGTTCAAGAGAACAGCCTTTTGAAATAGCAAAATTTACGAGTTAAGGATAAAGAAAATAAACAAAAAACTTTTGCACTCTGGGTAAATATAAAATGAATCTGGTGAAGAAAATTATGCATTTCTTTTTTATAGCTGTATACACATTTGGGCTCCACTATGTACTACATATATAAAACTATATTAATAAAAATGTAAGTTGCAATGTTTTTGTGTTTTTAGAGAGTGAATCTACTAGTGAAAGTGAAAAAGAGGAAAATGGGAAGGAAGAAGGCAGCAGCATGGAGAATAGTGAGAGTTCAAGTGAAGAACTGAGTGACAGTGAATCAGAGAGCAAAGATGGTACAGCAAAGAAAAAGTTCAAAATTATTAAGGAAAGGTAAATATATTGTGTGTTTTTATCCTTTAAAGAGCATTTCAGAGTGCTTTATCTGTAAACGCTTTTGAATACCAAATTAGGCTACTCTCTTTGCTCGGTGGAAATATCTGAAAACATTGGCTTAAAAGAGCCATAAACGCCCACACATTTTGAGTGACATTACCTTTTTCAGTATAATTTGAATGTATGTGTTTCATATTTTCATTAATTCACTCTCATAGACTCATAGACTCTAGGACTGGAAGGGACCTCGAGAGGTCATCGAGTCCAGTCCCCTGCCCTCATGCCTAATTGAACTCTTCTTCAGCTGAATTTTCATACCTCAGTAGCAAAATCTTGGGGTGGCTTTCTGAAAATAGAAGTAACCTTGGGAGGCTGGTTAAGGGATCAGGCAGTTGTATGAAACACTTAATTACCTTTTGCAGCAATTTTGCTGAGGTCTGAAATTAAATCCTTCAACACTTTGCCATTATGTAACTAAGACAATTGATTTTTCTAAATAATGTTATATTAAAAAGATTATGATCCAAATAGAGGCAAGGGCTGTGAAGGGAGACAGTTATAAGATATTTAAGTGTTAGCATTTTTTAAGATTGTCCATTATTAACAGCATTATAATGTATTAAAGTATCATTAAAATTTTGAGTAATTGGGGCTAATACCTTGGATTGTATGAATCTGTTTTTTCCACTGCTGTCAGCAAGTGGCCTCTGCAGACATGATCGCCCTTTACTCTGTAGCCTGCTGCCAGCTCACTTGATGAGTTTGCAGCTCAGCTCAGTCGTGGCTGACAGCGCTGATTGGGGCGCAGCACGCACTCTGCTCCTTTTATTACAGACGGTAATTAAAGCAGCTCGCCCTGCCACTTCCATAACAAACACAGCATAATGCCCTAATTATGACTTTATTAATTTAAGTCAGGATTTAATGATTTTAAAAGTGATTTATATTGTTTTTCCTGTTCAGAACAAATGAAATCTGTAGGTTAAATTAATACAGGCTTTTCATCATTGCAAAGTTAAAAAGCTAGTTACCAGTAAATTCTTTTCATTAGATTAACATGTGAAATTCTAAGTAGTAAGGTAAACAATGATTACCCATCAAAATTGAATGATGCATAATAAAATAATACTTTTATCTTGAAAATCTTATCTTAAAGCTAGAAGCTGTGTTTATTCAAAACGAATTGCTTTACTTATTGAACTGAAAGAATATCTGGCTCACAGTGGATTCCTTTTTGATGCAAATACTGTTGTATAGGTTCCATGTTAGGGCCTGTGAGGTAACAGAGATGGATTTGGTTGGCACCAGCTTTGATTGGAATGAATAGCTATGTTTAAACAGAAGAAAATTGTGTCTTTTTTCAGTGACCTCATAAATAAATGTTTGTGGAAGATTTTTGTGTATGCAGTTTAATTCTGATGTTACTTCAAAAACCTCCTATTTCTTTCACTTTGGTTTTGAAAAACAAATATGTTCTTGTAACAGTTGCTTCCTACATGTGGCTGTAGCACTCTTATTCAGTTTTAGATTCATGGCATGTTAAAGCTACTGCCTTACGCAGTATTACTTTCCTTTGATTCTAAAAATATAATGTTTAGCATTAAAATATAATTACATGGTTGTGTAGTGTTACCATGTCTCCATTTTTAATAAGTGAGAATCATATTAGCTTCAGAGAATTCAGTTCTAAGAAATATTGATTTTTTTTCCTCCCAACTTTTTTCTGTCTCCTTAGATTTTTTTCCAGATTTTTTTTTTCTCTCTGTGAAGTATTGTGCATCTTGTAGAACAGTAGCATCACAGGGCACATACCTTCATTTCCCTCAAAGACTTAGCAAAAGTGTAAAAATTGTTTAAAATCCAGAACCAAAATTTCCATTAAAAATCCGTACTCTATATAGTTGCCTTACTCTTGTTGAGTGGTATCTTGCCCTGTGAAATATTCCACGGACATGCATGGGCTATTTCAGTAAGGTACTACTCAGCATGAGAAAGGGTGTGAGAATGTGGCACAACAATAGTACTGTGTGTTGGCCCATTCCAGCATCAGACCAATTCATTTTATAAATGTTTCTCTTTCTAGTTAATTTAATATAGAGGCATGAACGAACAATAGTAAATTGACCAGAAAAGAGATGTTGATTTGCCCCCGAAAAAGCTTTAAAATCCATCCAGATTCCTTTAATCAAAGCTTACTTAGTCTGAAAGTTTCTCAGGGCTTGGCTACACTTGGAGTTGTGCAGTGCTGGGAGTTACAGCTGTCTTCGTACAGCTGTGTAGGGACAGCGCTGCAGTGTGGCCACACTGACAGCTACCAGCACTGCAGTGTGGCCACATTTGCAGCGCTGTTGGGAGTGGTGCATTATGGGCAGCTATCCCACAGAGCACCTCGTCCCATTTTGGCGCCGTGGGTTTCGGGAAGGGTGCGAGTCATTCCGCTTCCTGTCCCAACGCCCCGTGGTGCAACGCTTCACATCCCAGCAGTCACTGTTTTTCCGTCCACATTTGGCACCATCGTGAGTCTCCCAACGGTTTGTGTGCAGCGCGATTTCTGTGGGAAATGGAGCCCGAGCTGCTGAGGACTTCGCTGATGAGTGTCGCCAGCTCATCACGTTTGGCAGTTGAGCTATTCCTTCAGCTTCAAAGTGACAGTGAAGAGTGCGACGATGATATCGAGTTGCCTGACGCGTGTGACGCTGAATTGCTTGTGGCAGTAACGGACATGCTCAGCACCGTGGAACACCGCTTTTGGGCTCAGGAAACAATCACTGAGTGGTGGGATCACATCATCATGGAAGTCTGGGATGACGAGCAGTGGCTGCAGAATTTTCGGATGAGAAAAGCCACTTTCATGGGACTGCGTGAGGAGCTTGCCCCCACCCTGCGGCGCAAGGACACAAGATTGAGAGCTGCCCTGCCAGTGGAGAAGCGGATGGCTATTGCATTCTGGAAGCTGGCAACTCCAGACAGCTACCGATCGGTTGGGAACCAGTTTGGAGTGGGAAAGTCGACCGTTGGAATCGTGTTGATGCAAGTTTGCAGGGCCATTAATCGCATCCTGCTAAGAAGAACCGTGACTCTGGGGAACGTGCAGGACATTGTGGATGGCTTTGCACAAATGGGTTTCCCTAACTGTGGAGGGGCGATCGATGGGACGCATATTCCTATTCTAGCACCACCCCACCTAGCATCCGAGTATATTAATCGGAAGAGGTATTTCTCTATGGTTCTCCAGGAGCTTATAGATCACCGTGGGCGTTCCATTGACATTTACACAGGCTGGCCTGGAAAGGTGCATGATGCATGCATCTTTCGGAACAGTGACCTGTTCAGGAAGCTGCAGGCCGGGACTTTTTTCCCAGACCGGAAAATCACAGTGGGGGACGTCAAAATGCCCATTGTAATCCTTGGAGACCCCACTTACCCATTAATGCCTCGGCTCATGAAACTGTATACAGGGAAGCTTGACAGGAGCAAGGACTGGTTTCAACTACAGGCTGAGCCAGTGCCGAATGACTGTGGAGTGTGCTTTTGGCCGTTTAAAAGAGCGCTGGCATTCTCTGTATGGGAAGCCAGACTTGGGGGAAAGCAGCATCCCTGCTGTTATATCCGCATGCTGTACCCTCCATAATATTTGTGAAGGGAAGTGTGAAACATTCAGTCAGGAATGGACTTCAGAGGTTCAACGCCTGGAGGCTGAGCCAGAGAGCAAACGCCTGGTTTGCACAGCCAGAGAGCAGGGCTACTAGAGAGGCCCAGCACAGGGCTACAAGGATTAGGGATGCCTTGAGGGAGGAATTTGAGGCTGAAAGCCAACAGTAATGTTTGGTGGCTTGCACGGGAGTGAAGTGCAATGGTTACAATGATTTGCAGTGCCTTGTTTTTTCCTTGGGGTACGGTATCTTTCACTTTCTGCAATAATAAAAGCTGTTTTAAAAGCCAAGAAATCATTTATTGAAAAGAAAGTAAGTAAAAGGGCAGGGGGGGTAGGGTGGTGAACTGTACAGTCAGAGGTTTGAATATGTCCTGTCTGGAGTGCTGTGCAATGACTACTGCACTTCAGGATGAAAACTGCTGCATGGTGATGGGGGTTGAGTGCAGAGGGTAAGGGTCGTAGTTCTCAGGGCTGGTGGGTGAACGTACAGGTGTTGGGGGCAGCTGGTGGTGGTAAGAACCTGGATGCTGGAGAAGGGGGTTTTGAGCTGACATTGGGGCATAAAAGAGAGAGCTTTGGGATGGGGGGCGGGGGCGGGGCAGCACGGTAGTGCTCTGCCTGCATGGCTATGAGTGACTGGATACAGTCCGTTTGGCGCACCAGGAGGCTTATCAGCTGCTTTGTGCTTTTCTTCTTAGCCAATTCCTTTCTCCTGCTTTCTCTTTCCCTCCAGTGCTGCATTTTCTCTCTCCAGTCCTGCAGCTTCTTACTCTCTATGACAGACTGATTCATAACTGCTTTCATCATATCTTCTTTGCTTTTTTGTGGCTTTTTCCTCAGGTCTTGTAGCTTTTCAGCAGTCTGATAAGGCCAGTCCATTTCTAGCAGTAGTCAAGGACACTGTGTCATGGTATAATTCCGCACTCTGAACCTTAGCCTCCAAAAGATGGGGTACCAGCATGAATTCCTCTAAGCTCAATTACCAGCTTAGTACTTGTAGCGCTGCCACGAACCAGGAATTCCAGTGCCTGGTACACTCTGGTCCCCCCAAAACCTTGCCCAGGGACCCCCAAGACCTAGTCCCTCTAGATCTTAACACAAGGAAAGTAAACCCTTTCCCTCACCGTTGCCTCTCCCAGGCTTCCCCTCCCTGGGTTACCCTGGAAGATTACTGTGATTCAAACTCCTTGAATCTCAAAACAGAGAGGAAAATCCACCTTCCCTCCTCCTTCTCTCTCCCCCTCCCAGACTCTCCCTGAGAGAGACAGTAATCGTAACACAGAGAGAGAAAATTAACCTTTCTCTCCCTCTTCCCTCCTTTCTCCCCACCAATTCCCTGGTGGATCCAGACCCAGTCCCCTGGGTATCACCAGAATAAAAAAATAATCAGGTTCTTAAACAAAAAAAGCTTTTAATTAAAGAAAGAAAAAACAGTAAAATTTATCTTTGTAAATTTAAGATAGAATATGTTACAGGGTCTTTCAGCTATAGACACAGGGAATACCCTCCCAGCCTAAGTATACAAGTACAAATTAAAATTCTTTCAGCAAAATACAAATTTGAACTCCTTCCAGCCAAATACACAATTGCAAATAAAGAAAACAAACATAAGCCTAACTCAGTTTATCTACCCAGTACTCACTATTCTGAACTTATAAGAACCTGTATCGGAGAGATTGGAGAGAAACCTGGTTGCACGTCTGGTCCCTCTGAGCCACCAGCGTGAACAACCACCAAACACTAACAGCACACACACAAACTTCCCTCCCTCAAGATTTGAAAGTATCCTGTCCCTTGAGTGGTCCTCTGGTCAGGTGACAGCCTGGCTCACTGATCTTGTTAACCCTTTACAGGCAAAAGAGTGGTGATGTACTTCTGTTCTATTAACTCTTACTATCTGTTTATGACATGCCCCCCAAATCGCTGACAGTGTGGAACCACACTGGCAGTGATTTCTCCCTAGAACTCTAGAATAAACAGATCAATAAACACGTGCACCCTTACATATGCCACTAATTATGTAAAACTACAATATTCTTTACATTGTAAGGACAATTGTTAACCAGTTGCTTCTGGGAAACTTTCACGGGAGAGTGCATTAACTCCTTGATCTGTTGCCGCTGCAGATGTTCCTGGATTGTGGAGAGGTTCACCTTTTCCATGCCACTGTCACTTTTCCCTTCATAGTAGACACCATCAGACCACTCAGCATTATTTCCTCCCTGGGCTGTAAACTGACAAACCTGTAAGTCTCTGGAATAAAAGGGCTTGAGAGAATTAACGTGGTACACTCTGGGCTTTAGGGAGTAATTGGGAAATGCTATGAGGTAGTGAGCAGCTCCCATGCACTCTTGGATTGTGAATGGCCCTTCCCATGATGCTTCCATCTTATGGGCCTGTTGCGCCTTCAAGACCATAACCTGGTCTCCTACCTTGAAGGAACGCTCTCTGGTATGTCTATCATACCAGGCCTTTTGCTCTTTCTGAGCATCCCCTAGGTTTTCTCTAGCAAGGGCTAAAGAGTGTTGGAGGGTGTTCTGTAGGTTGCTTACAAAGTCCAGAATGTTAGTTCCTGGAGTGGGTGTAAACCCCTCCCATTGCTGCTTCACCAACTGTAATGGCCCTTTAACCTCATGACCATACACAAGCTCAAACGGTGAGAACCCTAAACTGGGGTGTGGTACAGCCCTGTAAGCAAGAGCAACTGCTGCAACACTAGGTCCCAGTCATTGGAGTGTTCATTCACGAATTTACAGTTCATGGCCCCCAAAGTTCCATTAAACCTTTCCACCAGGCCATTGGTTTGATGGTGGTACGGGGTGGCAACCAAGTGGTTCACCCCATGAGTTTCCCACAGTTCTTTCATGGTCCCTGCCAGGAAATTTGTCCCTGAATCAGTAAGGATGTCGGAGGGCCAGCCTACCCTGGCAAAAATGTCTGTTAGGGCCTGGCACGCAGTTTTAGCCCTGGTGTTGCCTAGAGCTACTGCTTCTGGCCATCGGGTAGCAAAGTCCACGAAAGTCAGTATGTACTGTTTTCCTTTGGGGGTCTTTTTTGGGAAAGGACCCAGAATATCCACAGCTACTCGCTGAAATGGTACCTCAATTATGGGGAGTGGCTGGAGAGGGGCCTTGACCTGGTCTTGGGGCTTTCCCACTTTTTGGCACACCTCACAAGACCGGACATACTTGGCAACATCCTTGCCCATCCCCTCCCAGTGGAAGGACTTCCCCAACCTGTCTTTGATTCTGTTCACCCCAGCATTGCCAGTGGGATGATCATGGGCTAAGCTTAAAAGCTTCCCCCGGTACTTAGTTGGAACCACCAACTGTTTTTGTGGATGCCAGTCTTTCCGGTGTCCACCAGAAAGAGTCTCCTTATAGAAAAGCCCTTGTTCTATAACAAACCGGGATCAGTTAGAAGAGCTGAGAGGCGGTGGAGTGCTCCGTGCCGCTGCCCAAGCTTTCTGAAGGTGTCATCTGCGTCCTGCTCAGTCTAGAACTGTTTCCTGGTGGCTGTAGACACCAGTTCTTCCTTACTGTGAACTTGGGCTTGGTCCCTCAGGAAGCGATGTAGGTGATAGGGTTGTTTTCGTGGCTGGTGAACCGCTCTCCGCTGGTGCACCAGGTGGTATTTCAGGCTCTGGCTGAACCTCTTGGGTATGGTGGTCTGCTGCTTCTGCCAGTTCAGGCTCGCTGGCGCCCTCTGGCGTTGGGGTTGAAGATGCATTTGCAAGTGCTGGCGTCAGTGCTGGCAATGGTTCTGGTGCTGGTTGCGTTTCCAGATCCGGGTCTGGGACTGGAAATACTGTGACTGTGGCAGTCGTTGGCCTGGGATCCGGGTCCACTGCCTCTGTCTGGGTCTCTGCTAACAGAGATGGGGCCTCTGTGGATGGTTCAGGAACAGGGATAGGTCTGGAAGCTTGCCTGGCTTGGCTGCGTGTAACCAGTCCCACCCTCTTGGCCCACTTTACTTGGTTGGCCAAGTCTTCCCCCAGTAGCATGGGGATATGATAATTGTCGTAGACTGCAAATGTCCACATTCCTGACCAGCCTTTGTACTGGACAGGCAGTTTAGCTGTAGGCAAGTTTACAGCTTGTGCCATGAAGGGGTAAATTGTCACTTGGGCCTTTGGGTTGATGAATTTGGGGTCCACTAAGGATTGGTGGATAGCTGACACTTGTGCTCCTGTATCTCTCCATGTGATAACCTTATTTCCGCCCACTCTCAAAATCTCCCTTCGCTCCGAGGGTATATGAGAGGCATCTGGGCCTGGGGATCTTTGGAGTGATGGAGATACAATGAACTGCACTCGGTTGTGGTTCTTGGTGCAGTTGGCCTTTATATGTCCCAGTTCATTACACTTGAAGCATCGCCCAGCTGACTGGTCACTGGGCCGAGGTGGGTTACTGGAGATTGGTGAGGTGAGAGAATAGGGCGTCGGCGGCTTTCCTTGGGTTGTAGGTGGGGTCTTGGGTTGCCCTCGGGTGAAGGGTTTATTGTCGGTGTGACCCCTGTGATATTCACTCTCCTTGATAGTAGCTCTTTTCTTTTCTGCCACTTCCACCCATCTGGCTCCAATCTCCCCCGCTCAGTTACAGTTCTGGGCTTCCCATCTAGGATATACCTTTCTATTTCTTCAGGAACACCCTCTAAGAACTGTTCCAATTGTATTAGGAGGTGCATGTCGTCCAGAGATTTAACATTGGCCCCTGATATCCAGGCATTATAATTCTTTCCAATGTGGTAGGCGTGTCGGATGAATGACACATCTGGTTTCCACCTTAGGGCTCTGAACCTCCGATGGGCATGCTCAGGTGTTAGCCCCATTCTGATTTTGGCCTTGGTTTGAAAAAGTTTATAATCATTCATGTTCTCCTTAGGCATTTCAGCCGCCACCTCTGCTAGGGGTCCACTGAGCAGTGGCCTCAGCACTATCATGTACTGGTCTTCAGAGATGCTGTACCCATGGCAGGTCCTTTCAAAATTTTCTAGGAAGGCCTCAGTGTCATCACCTGTCTTGTAGGTGGGAAATTTCCTGGGATGTGGAACAACAACTGGCGAAGGGTTGTTAGGGTTGGCTGTGTTATTCTGCTTAGCCTGCGCTAATTCCAGTTCATGCTTTCTCTCTCTTTCCCTCTCTTCCCTCTCTTTTTCCCTTATCTCCAGCTCTCTCCTGTGGGCAGCCTCTTTTTCTCTTTCTCTTAGCTCCATCTCTTTTTGTCTCAGTTCTATCTCTTTTTGTTTTATTTCTAGTTCTTTTTGTTTCTTTTCCATGTCTCACTTGTGGTCTGCATCTTTGATTTGTTTCTCTGCATCCAGTTTTGCCCATTCCTTGGAACTCATACTTCCGGCTTCCTTGTGCTGGGGCGCCTTCTGCTGTTTACTGCTTGAAATGCTGTTTTTCTGTTGCCTTCTTCGGGTTGCTTAGTAACACAGTCTTTTTTTTTAAACTCCTTCTACCTAGCTATTCCCAACAGAGTTAGAAAGGAAAAAAACCATTCATTTGCAAATGTGTTTTGCTGGTGTTTGGTGACTCACAGCTGGAGTCCCTTTGTTTAACAAACGACCCTTGTTAAACCCTAATGCCTCTGCTTTCAGGGTACTCAGAAGGGAGAGACCAAAAAACTTGCAGACCTTTGCTTTTAAAAACAATCTCCTCTAGCCTGCCTTACACACAGCTAGCAGGGAAAGAGAGAGAAAAAATCCTACTGGCTTTTGCTTCTAAACCCAAACCTCAGTCTGCCTGCAGATAGCTAGCAGGGAGAGAAATAAAAACCTCACTGGCTTTTGGATTCTATCTTATCTATCTATCCCACGCGCTGCACACCATGTCATAGTATAATTCCCCACTCTGAACCTTAGCATCCAAAAGATGGGGTACCAGCATGAATTCCTCTAAGCTTAATTACCAGCTTAGAACCTGTAGCGCTGCCACCAACCAGGAATTCCAGTGCCTGGTACACTCTGGTCCCCAAAAACCTTGCCCGGGGACCCCCAAGACCCAGACTCTCTGGATCTTAACACAAGGAAAGTAAACCCTTTCCCTCACCATTGCCTCTCCCAGGCTTCCCCTCCCTGGGTTACCCTGGAAAATCACTGTGAGTCAAACTCCTTGAATCTTAAAACAGAGAGGAAAATGCACCTTCCCCCGTCCTTCTCTCTTCCCCTCCAAGATTCTCCCTGAGAGAGACAGTAAACGTAACACAGAGAGAAATTAGCCTCTCTCTCCCCCTTCCCTCCTTTTTCCCCAACAATTCCTTGGTAAATCCAGACTCCGTCCCCTGGGGTCTCACACCAGAATAAAAAAAAACAATCAGATTCTTAAGCAAGAAAAGCTTTTAATTAAAGAAAGAAAGAACGATAAAAATTATCTTTGTGAATTTAAGATGGAATATGTTACAGGGTCTTTCAGCTATAGACACTAGGAATACCCTCCCAGCCTAAGTATACAAGTACAAATTAAAATTCTTTCAGCAAAATACAAATTTGAACTCCTTCCAGCCAAATACACATTTGCAAATAAAGAAAACAAACAAAAGCCTAACTCGCTTTGTCTACCTAGTACTCACTATTCTGAACTTATAAGAGCCTGTATCGGAGAGATTGGAGAGAAACCTGGTTGCACGTCTGGTCCCTCTGAGCCCCCAGAGTGAACAACCACCAAACACTAACAGCACAAACACAAACTTCCCTCCCTCAGGATTTGAAAGTATCCTGTCCCTTGAGTGGTCCTATGGTCAGGTGACAGCCTGGCTCACTGATCTTGTTAACTCTTTACAGGCAAAAGAGTGGTGAAGTACTTCCGTTCTATTAACTCTTACTTATATGTTTATGACACACTGTTGTTAGAAGAAAGACAAAAATTGAAACATTTAACAGAAAGGCAGCATTGTGTATCATCACAGTGAAGGAGTTCACAGTCTCACTTTAGCATAATTTCTACATACCAGACACAGCACAGAGAGCCCACAGCATCGAAGACATGGTGAGTAAGGGGTAATGAGTGCAGGAGTTGATTAATCCTGGAAGCCATCTCGCTGGCGTGGCTCACTTGGGAAGAGGAACTGATTGGTTCAGGGCTGCACTGGGGTTTCTGTGCTTTGGGGAAAGCAGAGAGCTTCAGAGGGACCTCCAGTGAACACTATCCCTACATTTTCCACAGGAGTTAATCCAGGAAGCCATCTCGCTGCCGCGGCTCACCTGGGAAGGGGAACTGATTGGTTCGGGGCTGCACTGAGGTTCTTCTTCGAGTGCTTGCTCATATCCATTCCAATTAGGTGTGCGCTCGCCACGTGCATGTTTGTCGGAAGATTTTTACCCTAGCGACACCCGGCAAGTCGGCTGGGTGCCCCCTGGCATGGCGCTGCTATGGCACCGAATATATACCCGTGCTGACCCGTCCACTCCTCAGTTCCTTCTAACGCCCGTGTCGGTCGTTGGAACAGTGGAGCGCGTCTTGGCTGATCTCCACTTCCCTAGCTATTCACTCGTTCTAGTACTTATTGTGTATATAATGTAGTTTTATAGTTGTAGTTAATACTTTTAATACCCTTTTGTAAATGTAGTTAGTATATATAGTTCAGAGGGTTGGGGATTAGCCCCTTCCCCTCTCCTGGTGCCCAGGCCCATGCCTGGTTCACCGGGTTTCAAACTGAGCTCGGCCTGCCGGCGGCCGATGCCAATGGGAGACCCCCCACAACTCCTGCCTAAAGTGCCTGGGGGAATCCCATCTTGCAGATAAGTGCCGGATTTGCAAGTCATTTAAGCCGCAGACAAAAAAGGAGCGGGACTTTCATCTAAAGCAGCTCCTAATGAAGGCGGCCTTCATTCCTCCGTCTTCGGCACCGAGTGCCGCACAGTCCGCGCTGGGGAGAAGTGCCTCATCGGCACCAGAGAGCGCCGGCACCACGAAGATGTCCCGGCACCGCTCCCTCTCCCCACGTGCTAAAAAGCTCAAAGCTCCTGCGGCTCCAATATCTGCACCGCAGTCTGAGCAGCAGCCAAAACCGAGCTGCCCGGCACCAACAACTGCCGTGGCACCGGCAATCTTGGCACCGTTGATTCCGGCCATGCAAGAGCCGTCGAGTTCGGTGCTTGACAGCTCCCCGGCACACGCCTCTGTAGAGCTTATCGTTCCCACCATGCCAGAGACCTTTTCAACGGCGAGGGAGCTCATTGCCCTAATGGAGCCCACCCTGCCTCAACCCCCAGCGCTGCTGGTGCGGGTTACGTCAACAGGGAAGCTTGTCCTGGTCAGGCCACCTTTCATCGACACCGCAGGCAGGCACCACTCAAGATCAAGGTCTCGCGAGCGCTCCCGATCTCACCACCAGTCCCTATCTAGGCGCCACTCGCAGTCCCAGTACCGATCTCCTTCTCGGTACCGGTCGTACTCACTGCACCACTCAAAATCCCGCTCTCCGGACCGATATTCCAAACGGTGGTCCAGCTCCTGGCACCATTCACGCAGCAGCCACTCTCACCATAGAGCTTCACGATCCCAGTCGACCTCCCGGCACCGCGCTGGTCGCAGGTCCCGGTAAACCTCTCGGCACCGGTACGGCTCCCGGTACCGCTCTCAAGTGCGGCACGACTTACGGTACCCTGCGCACAGGGCTCCTCCTCACATGCTCTCTGCTCCGCCTTGGCCATCACGGCACCCATCTGAGTCTTTGCACGCTGATAGTGCCGCCTACGGGGATTCAGAAACGCATAGCCATGTCCTCCAGGAGGCTCAGGGCACAGAACAAGCGCCTCAGTGGTCCTTCTGGACACCTTGGGCATATCACCAGGCCCAAGGCGAACCCATGGTTCCATCTCGTTCCACCCCGTCGGAACATCGTGCACCTGAGGCCACTGTTAGCTGCCCTCCTCCAGCGGGTACAGACAAATCGGCTCTGGCACCGGACCCTCAGGTGTTCCCAGACCCTGATGCTCCTCAGGAACAGGAGTCACTAAATGACCCAACCGTGCCGGGTCTGTCGTCCTCCTGTTCACCAGACTAGGCCGTAGCCGGTACTTCTTCATCGGGCCCGCCCCCGATTGACCTCCAAGCCCACCGGGACCTTCTCCGGCGAGTCACCTTAAATATCAGTCTCCAGGTGGAGGAGGTCCCGGAGGTGGAAGACCCGGTCATAGACATACTGTCGGCAGATGCGCCAACTCGCATGGCTCTGCCATTCATCCGTTCCATTCAAGCCAAAGCGGACACCATTTGGCAATCTCCGGCATCTGTCCCGCCCACGGCCAGAGGCGTGGAAAGGAAATACATGGTACCCTCTAAAGGGTACGAATACTTCTATACCCATCCTCCTCCATGCTCTCTGGTCGTTCAATCTGTGAATGAGCGAGAGCACCATGGCCAGCAAGCCCCTGCCCCGAAATCGTGGGAGGCTATACGGATGGATCTATTGGGACGAAAAGTCTACTCTGCCGGAGGCTTCCAACTGCGGGTGGCTAACCAACAGGCCCTGCTCAGCAGGTATAATTATAATACCTGGCAATCGGTGGGTAAGTTCGCTGAACTGGTCCCACAGGACTCCTGCCCAGAATTCCAGGCCCTTCTGGAGGAAGGGAAGAAAGTGGCACGGACTTCCCTGCAGGCCTCATTAGGCGCTGCTGATTCGGCTGCCAGAACCATGGCCTCGGGAATTACAATGTGGAGAATATCGTGGCTGCAGGTGTCAGGCCTACCTCCTGAACTGCAACACACTATTCAGGACCTTCCGTTTGATGGACAGGACCTTTTCTCTCAGAAAACGGACCCTAGACTCCAGAGTCTCAAGGATAATCCCGTCGTCATGTGTTCCCTTTGGATGCATACTCCGCAAACCCAACGTAGGTCCTTCCGTACCCAGCCCCAACGCCCTTACCCCCCGCCCAGGCCACGACAAGACTTTAGCAGGAGGCATGTTCGCGGGAACCGCAAACGGCAATTCGGTTCCCAAGGGGGCCAGAATAACGGTCTAGCCAAACCATCAGTGGGACCCAAACTGAACTTTTGAAGGTGCACCAAAGAGCAGAGCACCAGTCCTTCCCCAGGATCCCCTTCAGTTGTCCAACCACCTTTCCTCCTTCCTCCCTGCGTGGACCCAATTAACCTCGGATCGTTGGGTCCTACGCACGGTGGAATTTGGAAATCACCTCCAATTTATTTCGCCCCCACCTTCCCTCCCCGTCCCTCTTCAGGGACCCCTCTCACGAGCAATTCCTCTGGCAAGAGGTTCATACGCTCCTTTCCATCGGAGCTATAGAGGAGGTGCCGGAGGAGTTCAGGGGCAAGGGATTTTACTCCTGATATTTCCTAATCCCCAAGGCAAAAGGAGGTCTCCGACCCATCCTGGACCTACGCGGACTCAACGTCTTTCTGAAGAAGTTGCAGTTCTGCATGGTGTCCCTGGGGACCATCATCCCATCCTTGGATCCCGGAGACTGGTACGCTGCTCTCGACATGAAGGACGCATACTTTCACATCACCATTTACCCTCCGCACAGACGGTACCTACAGTTTATGGTGCACCATCAACATTTTCAATTTGCGGTCCTTCCGTTTGGCCTCTCCACCGCCCCACGCGTGTTTACAAAGTGCGTGGCTGTAGTGGCCGCCTTCCTCCGTCATCAGCAAATACATGTCTTTCCTTACCTAGACGACTGGCTTATTCACGGGACCTCCGAGGCCCAAGTCACCAGGTATGTTGCCATCATCACGGACCTATTCGAGCAGCTGGGCCTGATGATCAATCTAGAGAAGTCTACTCTAGTGCCCACTCAAAGAATAGAATTCATTGGGGCCATTCTAGACTCCAAACTCACAACAGCCTGCCTTCCACTACCCCGGTTTCAGGCGCTAGTTTTGGTCATAGAAAGTCTCCAAACTTTTCCGACAACCTCGGCCTGCACCTGCCTCAGCCTTCTTGGTCACATGGCCGCATGCACTTTTGTAACCAAGCATGCCAAACTACACCTGCGTCCCCTTCAAACCTGGCTCACCTCAGTTTACCACCCAGGCAGGGACACCATAGACATGGTCATCACCGTTCCTCAGAGCGTCTTAGACTCCCTCAACTGGTGGCTAACACCTTCCCTGGTGCAGGAATGCCGTTCCAACCGAGACCGCCCTCAGTATCCCTAACGATGGACGCGTCGTGTCTCGGCTGGGGGTCACACCTGGGCCATCATCGCACGCAAGGCCTCTGGACATCTCAAGAGCTAGCGTTGCACATAAACGTCCGGGAGCTGAGAGCAGTCCGCCTCGCGTGCCAGACGTTCCAACATCATCTGCAGGGCCGTTTTGTTCGTAAGCACTAGAACACCACAACAGCAATGCACTACACAAACAAGCAGGGAGGCACTCTATCCTTCCCCCTTTGTCAGTAGGCAATCCAACTGTGGGAATTTTGTATAGCCCACTCTATAGACCTTATAGCGTCCTTTCTCCCAGGGGTCCGGAACACTCTGGCAGACCATTTCAGCAGATCCTTTCTCTCCCACGAGTGGTCGCTTCGCCCGGACATTGTACATTCCATCTTCCAGAAATGGGGCTTTCCCCACATAGACCTCTTCGCTTCCCGCAACAACAGGAAGTGTCAGAGGTTCTGCTCCTTCCAAGATCTCCCCCCGGGCTCAATATCAGACGACTTCCTAATCTCTTGGACGAACCACCCGCTTTACGCCTTTCCACCCTTCCTGATGGTGCACAGGGTTTTAGTAAAGCTTCGCAGGGACAAGGCTCGACTGATCCTGATCGCCCCTGCGTGGCCCTGGCAACATTGGTACACCACGTTGCTGGACCACTCGATAGCCAACCCGATCCCCCTGCCCCTTCATCAGGATCTGATAACGCAGGACCACGGCAGGCTTCTCCACCCAGACCTACAATCCCTCCATCTCACAGCATGGGTCCTGCATGGTTAACCCAATCGGAATTGCGCTGCTCTACCCAGGTGCAAGAGGTACTCCTGGGTAGCAGAAAACCTTCTAATCGGTCTACTTACTTAGCCAAGTGGAAACGGTTTTCCTGCTGGTGTCAAACGCAGAATGTTGCACCTACAAAGGTTCCCATCCCCACTATTTTGGACTACCTATGGTATCTTAAACAGCAAGGCCTCACTATCTCATCTTTGCGAGTGCACTTGGCGGCTATTTCTACTTTCCACCCCAGAGAAGGTACTCACTCCGTCTTCTCCCACCCTATGATCTCGTGGTTCCTCAAAGGCTTGGAGCGTCTGTACCCCCTAATACGACGCCCCGCCCCTTCCTGGGACCTCAGTTTAGTCCTGACGAGACTTACATCCCCTCCGTTCGAGCCATTGGCAACCTGCTCACTCTTATATTTGTCATGGGAGACAGCCTTCCTTGTAGCCATTACATCGACTAGGAGAGTCTCTGAGCTTCGGGCTCTGATGGTGGACCCACCATACACGGTGTTCCACAAGGACAAGGTGCAGTTACGCCCACATCCAGCGTTCCTCCCTAAAGTAGTCTCGGCCTTTCATCTCAACCAGGACATATTCCTCCCGGTCTTCTTCCCCAAACCGCATACATCTCGTAGGGAGCAGCAGTTACATTCGCTTGACGTCTGTAGGGCGTTCGCCTCCTATATTGACCGAACGAGGCCCTTCCGCAAAACGCCTCAACTCTTTGTTGCAGTGGTGGACCGGATGAAAGGCCAACCCGTCTCTTCTCAGAGGATTTCATCCTGGGTAACGGCGTGCATCCGGACTTGCTACAATCTAGCTCTTGCCTCTCCGGGTCATATTACCACACATTCTACCAGGGCCCAGGCCTCGTCGGCCGCCTTCTTAGCTCAAGTACCCATTCAGGAGATATGTCAAGCAGCTACCTGGTCTTCAGTACACACTTTTACTTCCCATTATGCCCTGATGGAACAATCCAGAGACGGTGCAGCCTTCGGCTTAGCAGTCTTGCATTCTGCAGTATCTCACTCCGACCCCACCGCCTAGGTAAGGCTTGGGATTCACCTAATTGGAATGGATATGAGCAAGCGCTTGAAGACGGTTACTCACCTTTGTAACTGTTGTTCTTCGAGATGTATTGCTCATATCCATTCCAAAGCCCGCCCTCCTTCCCCACCGTTGGAGTAGCCGGCAAGAAGGAACTGAGGATCGGACGGATCAGCAGGGATATATATTCGGTGCCATGGCGGCGCCACGCCACGGGGCGCCCAGCCAAACCGCCGGGTGTTGCTAGGGTAAAAATCTTCCGACGAACGTGCACACGGCGCGCGCACACCTAATTGGAATGGATATGAGCAACACATCTTGAAGAACAACAGTTACAAAGGTGAATAACCGTCTTTTTCTGTGCGTTGGGGAAAGCAGAGAGCTGCCAGGTGACCTGCACTGAACACTATCCCTACATTTTCCACAGGAGTTAATCCTGGAAGATATCTCACTGCTGCGGGTTACCTTGGAAGCAAGGGGAGGGTCTTCTACAGCAATGCGGATTCCGCCCTGGCCTCTATGCAGCTTGCCTGTGTGCAGCAATGGTCCCCCCACCCCTCGCGGCACAGTGGCGCGGACGCGTTAGCCTGACTGGAACAAGGACCACAGTGGCTCTCCCTGTAAATTTGCACAAGCGCGTTGCACATGCTCTGGCAGAAATTTTTGAAGAGATTACCGAGGCCGATTACCGCGATGTGATAGACCACATCAATGGGCTGTTCCACATCTAGGCATACATGCATGCAGCCATAACCCCCCCTCCTCTCCCGAAACATTTCCATCCTGAAAATAAAAGCTGCTTACCGGGAACCCGCTCCTCTGCTTCTTCTTCACCAACAAGTTCCAGCTGCTGCAGCTGGCTAGCTTCCTCCCGGCTTGAGAAGAGCTCCTGGCTGCATGCCTCCTGGGACTCTGGGGTGTCTCCCCCCACCCCAGTACCCTCACTCTCTGTTTCTTCCCCCCCTCCACCTCCCTCTCCTCTCCCTGCTCTGAACTGTCCATCGTGGTCCTCAGATTGGCAGTGGGGTCACCCCCAAGTATCGCGTCCAGCACCTTGTAAAAACAGCAGGTCGTGGGGGCAGCACCTGAGCGGCAGTTTCCCTCGCGGGCTTTGCAATAGGCACTCCGCAGCTCCTTTACTTTAACCCTGCACTGCACCGTGTCCCAGTCATGGCCCCTTTCCATCATGGCCTTTGATATCTGCCCTTAGGTGTCGTAATTCCTACGGCTGGAGCGCAGCTGTGACTGTACAGTTTCCTCCCCCCAAACACTGATGAGGTCCATCAACTCGCCATTGCTCCATGCTGAGGCTCATTTGGAGCGTGGCGGCATGGTCACCTGGAAAGATTCACTGATTGCACTGCACACCTGGCTGAGCAAACAGGAAGGGGATTTTTAAAATTCCCAGGCCATTTAAAGGGCAAGTCACCTGAGGCCAGGGCAGTAGAGTGCGAACTGATGATCAGAGTGGCTGAACAGGTATTCTGGGATACCTCCTAATACCCTGGAGGCCAATTACAGCGCTTTTGGTGGCCACACTTGACGAGCAGCGCTGCAATCGTTATACCCCAAACAGACCAGGTGTATAGCCAGCGCTGCAGCCAGGGAGTTGCAGCACTGGATGTGCCTTGCAGGTGTGGACGGTTACTAAGTTGCAGCCCTGTAAACCCACCACCAGCGCTGCAACGCTCCAGTGTAGCCAAGCCCTCATGTAATACGGTAGACACATTTTTCTAGAAAATGCCATAAATTTAGTGCACCCAGACATTAGTTATTCCCTTAATAGTTATTGATGACTTTGTTTTTAGTGGTGGTTTATGACCTTTCCATTTTATTGTTCTTTTTGAAGTGTATGTGTTTATGTAATTGATGGGTTTGGATAATGTGGTAAGATAGTTTATTTAGAGATACACAGTAATGTCTATATAATTTTGTGGATATGTCTTGCTGTTTGTGCCATCTTCACCAGGTTTCAGTTTTAATGAGAGCCTAGTTTATTAAAAGTTTGGAATGCCAGAGAGTAGAACATTTTCTGAATGTTTTATTTTCTATATGCTGGTTTCTTTTTTTACAATCAGATATTGTTCATTGTTCCTTGACTTTAAAAATGAATGAAGAACCTATTCTTTTTACACGTAGTGACTCAGATGACCGAGAGAAGAAAACAAAAATGATTTCCAAAAAAAAGGGAAGTTCTGGTTCCTCTGGCTCAGAATCTAGCTCAACAGAAGAAAGTTCATCAGACTCTGAATCAGAATCTGACTCTGAAAGTGATGCTGAGTCTAAGAAGCCTAAAAATGCTATTGCCTCCAAGGTAAAATCTACATTATCTCTATTTCTATAAAGCTGTGTTCAGTCATTCATGTATGTGCATTCCCATTTTTTAATGGGCTCTGGGATGTAGAAATTCTCTGAGATTATACTGTGTGGTAAAAACTAATTTTATTTATCCGGATTAAAACTCCTTATATATCTAACAAATATTTGAAAATACTGAAAACTTGGCTGAACCTTCTGTGTGATCCTAGGGCCAGAGTTCAGTCTCAGTTACATCATAAGAACATAAGAATGGCCCTACTGGGTCAGCCCAACGGTCCATCTAGCCCAGTATCTTGTCTTCCGACAGTGGCCAGTGCCAGGTGCCCCAGAGGGAATGAACAGAATAGGTAATACCCAAATGATCCATCCCCTCCCCGCTCCTGCAACGCCTTCTCCACTTCCTCCCCTGAGTGTGCCGTGTCCCTGCTCCTCCCCCTCCCTCCCAGAAAGTCCACAGCGCTGCCAAACAGCTGTTAGGCAGCCAGGCAGTGAGAAGCGCTGGTAGGGAGGGGGAGGAGCGGGGGCGCAGCGCGTGAGGAGGAGGAGGCAAGGAGAGCTTGGCTGCCGGTGGATGCTAAGCACCCACTAATTTTTCTCTGTGGGTGCTCCAGCCCCAGAGCACCCACGGAGTTCGCTCCTATGCTTGTTGCTCATTCCCAGCTTCTGGCAAACAGAGGCTAGGGACACCATTCCTGCCCATCCTGGCTAATAACCTTTAATGGACCTATACTCCATGAATTTATCTAGTTCTTTTTTGGACCCTGTTATGGTCTTGGCCTTCACAACATCCTCTGGCAAAGAGTTCCACAGGTTGACTGTGTGTTGTGTGAAGAAATACTTCCTTTTGTTTGTTTTAAACCTGTTGTCTGTTAATTTCATTTGGTGACCCCTAATTCTTGTGTTATGAGAAGTAGTAAACAACACTTCCTTATCTACTTTCTCTCCACCAGTCATGATTTTGTAGACCTCAATCATATTTCCCCTTAGCCGTCTCTTTTCCAAGCTGGAAAGTTCCAGTCTTATTAATCTCTCCTCAGACAGAAGCCGTTCCATACCCCTAATAATTTTTGTTGCCCTTTTCTGACCCTTTTCCAATTCCAATTAACTACTGATTTCAGTGTAGTTATTTCAGTTTTACAACTGAATTCAGAATCTTGGCCTCTGTTTAGCTGTTGAAGTCACCTTGTGCAAATAAATGTAGGGCTAGATCTTCAGACGTGCATGTAAAAAGTCATATGCACATTTGCACGCCTCTGCGTAAGTGCACAGATACCCCCAGTGAATTCTAGTCAAAGTTTGCATGCACATAGATTCATAGATTCTAGGACTGGAATGGACTTCGAGAGGTCATCGAATCCAGTCCCCCGCCCTCATGGCAGGACCAAATACTGTCTAGACCATCCCTAAGTATTGAGTATTTGCGAAACTAAGAGCTTGTCCACACAGCATGTTTAAGTGCATTAGAGGAGTCTGATTTGTAGTGCTAACGTGCTGCATTCTAAGGGTATGTCTGGTCAGCCTGCAGTGAGCTTCCCAGCCCAGGTTGACAGACTTGGGATACTGGTGCTCGCACTAGCACGCTAAAACTAGCTGTGTAATCAGTGCTTTGATGTTGCGGCTCAGGCTTCAGTTCCGGCTCTGAAGCCCAATTTCATCCCAAGGCTTCAGAACCCAAGCTGCAGCCCGAGCTGCAACTTCAAAGCATTTCATACTGTGGTTAAAATGTGTTTTATTTCATAGGAGGGGGAGTATATAACATATTGTCACTTCAGAATTGGAGAAGACTCCCAAATTCCATGAGATCTCTCATAAGATGCATAAAATCCCAAGCTCTCAAATGTGGCTTTTAAATTGGACTCTGAGAAGTATCAAGGTAGAAAAATGGCACCATCTCACTCAGCAGAGCTGTTGTCTGGGTATGGTCAGTCATAACTGCTTAAATGGGTGTGGGAGAAAGAAGTTACACTACTTTTTTACTCAAGTTAACATTGCAAAGCTGAAATAGTTGTGTGTGTGTGTGTGCTGGATACTGTTCCTTCTTGCATATTTAAACAAATGTTTGAAGGCAGTGATTTTGCAGAGCTATAAATGAGGGCACTGTTCAGCTTGCAGAACCTTTATTATGGATGGCAGCGCATGAGAAGGAAAGAATCAGCTCTCAGATTTTGGCTGAATTTGTAGGTCTGGAAATTAGGAAAGTAATTTTTTTACTTCAAAGCTGATCAAAATCTTATGTTCGAGTCAATGTGGACATAATAAATGTGAAACCCAGGCTGAACCTTGTGGGGGAAGGAGAATAGTGAAAATTTCTGTGAAACACCTTTTCCTATTGGCATCCAAAATGTTGTGTTCATTTCTACCCATGTATATTTTTTATAGTAACTTCCAGAGTAGAGCGATAATTATAAAGTCTCCATTTGAATTTTGATACGTTTATACTAGCGTTAGACATTTAAAAAATCAACCAAGCACCTTTAGTTCAACATTCCTGTTTATTTAAAGACCAGTTAATGTAATCAAAACAGATGTCACCTGACACTATTGATGTGGATATGGAAACAGTGTGACATGTATGCCACAGTATGGATAAATGTGGAGGCCGCAACTTTATTTAAAAGATTATCTGACAAGGCAATGACTCCCCAAACTACCTAGCAGGGCTGATCTAGTCTTGATTTCAACTGTGCATGAGTAGCCTTGGTTTCTACAAACCTGAGCATGGGTCTAAGGGTAGTGCCTCCTCTCCACCCTCAGGCCTGCCCAGGAACCCTGGCTGGAAGCTAGAGTCCCAAAATATTCCCCTCCTCCACACAGGAAGTAGGAGAGATGAGATGAAGGGAGCCCATACACTGCATGAGACATGGAGGCCACACCCTCACTGTGCAGTATTGTGCTCAGGGCCTGTCATAAACAGATACTTAAGGGTTAATGCCTCTTTTACCTGTAAAGAGTTAAGAATTCACCTAGCCTAGCTGACACCTGACCAGAGGAACCATTGGGGGAACAAGATGTTTCAAAAGAAAGGAGGGAAGTTTCCTTTGTTTAGTCAGTTTCAGTTTCAGTTTCAGCTGGAGTGAAAAAGATCAAGGAACCAGCCTCTTATCAGAGTAGTAAGTTTTAGAAAGGAATAAATAGGTTTATGTTTGTTTTCTTTTGCAACTTGTCTTTGTGCAGTTAGGGGAATTATAATTGTATGTATTAAGGTTTTTGCCCAGGGGAACATCCTGTATTTTAAATCTGTTGTCTGTGAGATCAGCTGTATGCTGTCTCCCAGAGGTTTTTTTCTTTTTCCTTTCTTTTCTTTAATTAAAAGCCTTCTTTTTAAGAACCTGAATTGATTTTTCCTTGTTTTAAGATCCAAGGGGATTGAATCTGGACTCACCAGGAATTGGTGGGGGAAAGGAGTGGGGATGGTTAAATTCTCCTTGTTTTAAGATCCAAGGGATTTGGATCAGTGTTCACCAGGGACTTGGTGGAGGATGTCTCTCAAGGCTACCCAGGGAGGGGAAGATTTGAGGGGGCAAGAGAGTTTTCCAGGTAAGTCAGAAATCTGGATGGTGGCAGCGAGACCAGATCTAAGCTGGTAGTTAAGTTTAGAGGTGTTCATGCAGGTCCCCACATCTGTACCCTAAAGTTCAGAGTGGGGGTGAGACCTGTGACAGGGACCATGCCCAAGCAGCTTGTTGAGCTACTGGGCCTCATATCAAACCCTTTTTAACATACCAACTGCAAAACAGACACCTCAGGGCCTACAGGTTGGGGAATGGGGGTGGGGGTAAGTGGATGAGAGAAAACCAGCAATCTCTCCTTTACCCGCACGCTGCAGAACATCAGGAGATGTTGCAGACAAAAAAAAGTTGCAGCTTTTGAAAACTGGAATATTTCAGTGAAAATCTGTGAAAAATATTTTTTCTTTTGAAAAAAATTCTGGAAAATACCACTTTCCGACCAACTCTGTTACTAAACATTTTATAAGAATAAAAAGACTTTGATGTATTTAGGTTGCTTTAGACTTTCCATTATAAAGGATTCTTTGAGAAGTTCTCACACCTCTGTTGTGTGCTGCAGACCTTTGATATTAGACAGTGGGAACAATCTCGAGCTACAGAAGTTCCTTTTCTTTGTCTGATGAAATTCAGTTTAGCTTTTGCTGATATAAACTGCTAAAAAGGCTATTTTCCATCTGATTTGCATTTCTCAGGAAAATCTTGGCAGTATGCCAAAATAATAACGAAATGTGTGAATATTCTAATGTTGGGTTCATGCTGGCACAACAGTGCATGCACTGTGACAAGAATGCCTGAGAGCTTCCAGAGACCTGTGGAGTGATAAAGAAGATAGGCACTCCTTTTACCCCACAGGCAGCACATGGACAGGAGTGTCTTCCAGTTGATAGGTGGTAAGGGTTAATAACGAGGCAGAGCTGAGGTGGCTATTGGGATCTCACCTACTTTTCTGTATATTATAAAATATCCTTGTCTGAATGTTTTGTGTGTGTTTTACAAAACAATAACTCTTTTAAAGCTGGAAACAAAGCCATTAAGCCTCTAAGCAAAACTTTCTGTGATTCAGAGGCCCCAGCTGGAGCTCTCTCAGGGCTACTGTTTTGGATATCCTAATTTGAAATCCTTATGCGTGTCGTTTTAAGCTTTGATTACAAGCAACAGTGTAGGCAGTTGGAAGAAAGAGATGAAGAATACTAGCTATTGAGAGGTGGGCTTCAACTGAACAATTCCAAACTTTTGCATGTTGTGTTGGTGCATGACCACACTGTTAAAATAATAGCAAATTATCATCTTGTATATTATCTAATATGCCAGTATTTTCCCCATCACAAAATCCACCTTTCCCCATCAACCTGAAATCTTTTCTCAGTAGCTTAGGTTGTATCATTCACTGAGTGTTGGTTTTCACAAAAATAATAACTTTCCGTAACTCTTCTTTCCAAAAGTGAAGGAGTTGGCCGCTTCGTTGTGCCATCCTTTCCAATATTGGAATTTCCATTTGAGTGCTTTTCGGTATCCAGCTGTGCAGTGTATGGAAAAATTGCACCATACGACACATACTGCCTTATTTCTGTTGCTGGTTTATATCATCATTTTTGTGACTATATGACCACATGTCTGTAACAGGTATATAGCGCTAGTCATTTCCATGCCTTCATTCTTGGAAAATCCAAGTACCTGAAGTTGACTATAGGTACTTATAGGTGCTTAAGGCAGCATGTAGAGAACAGACAACACTAGCAGGGTATAAATATCTGTGTAGATGGTGAGGCACTGCTTATAGAGTAGAATTCCCTACATTCCGGAGCCCCGGGGTATATACTTTACGTTGGCGCTCTGTGCGTCCAAGCAGTGTCTCTCACATCTACACTGCTATTTTTAGTGTCCTGATGCCAGAGTCTTTCCCCACTGCAGCAAAAGACTTTGGCAGGGCGGAGGAAGCAGGGAAAGGTTCTGGTAGCCAAAGCTATATGCTGCTGTATGTAGCTATGGGCCTATTAGAGGAGTAGATGGGTGAGGTTGTATCGCCTGCAATGTGCAGTATGTCAGACTAGACAGTGGTCCTTTCTGGTCTTGTTGTCTGAGTGAACTACACATACTCTACATGCTGCTGCATGTGTAGATAAGGTCTTTGAGTCCATGAAGTAGATGCCAACATTTGTATGAAATGGAAAATAAGAATTAGTTGTATATTGTCATTTATACCACCTCTGACTGGTGACGATGGAATTTAAATCAGAATAGCTCAACTTCAGAGAAAAATTTGACTTTTTTTCTTTTCCCCCAAAAAACCTTACTGCCGCTTATGCTGGCTAACACTATAAAACTAAAACTATACTGATGCTACAAGATAAATAATGGATACAAGAAAATTTACTTCCTTGAGGGGATTTTCTTGGTGGTTAGGGTGATCACTTACAGTTTCATAAATCATGAAAAATACTGTCATTCATAAATAAATGAGTACACCATGGTTTTTTAAAAGTCTGGAATAAAATGTATTCTCTTCCCCCTCTCCAAAAATCAGTGGTACCATTTTAAGTGCAGAATAGTACATAACAAACTGTGAAAGATTTAGGTATTTTATTTGCTTCAGCGTTAGTAGCTTAAATTTCAACCTCTGTCTCAATTCTCATGTCTGTATACTTATACAAGACTTGTGGTTAGCTCACAGCAGCATCACCTGCAGATATTCCTTACAGATCATATAATTTGGGAGAACTTTTCCTATTGAGTATAGATATTTTCATCAAAACTAACTAATGCTATTCTGTATAAACAGATGTAGATGTAGAGCATTTTTATTGTGCATCTGCATGTATATTCTGGGAATGTGTCTTCACTACAGTTAACCCAGCTTCTTACTTGGGTGTTTCTTCTAACACTCTTCCATCCATATACGCAAATCTCTTGCCTTTGTTTAGTGGCACTTTAAACCCAAGCTAGCTGGCAAGGCTGGGGTATGGGTTAGAGCCCAGGTTCTGCTTTCAATCAAGATGGTAATCTGCCCACTTTGCAGTGAGGATGTAAGCTAAATCACTCGAGTGCTGATAACCCACTAGTGTCTTCTCACAATAACTCCTGTGTGCCCAAGGTTCCAGAAGACCAGACAAGTTCTTACACAATTTACTGGGAGAGAATCGTAGTGGTTCAGCTTACTACAGCACAGAGAACCATGGGATATGCTCCTGGAAGTCCTAGTAATACACATGAGGAAGTGCAGCACCAGTGAGGATGCTAACTCAAGTATGTTTGTACAGAATGGCTGCTCATGGTTGGGCAAGACTGGCCTGGATGCCAGTCACCCAAGCTTAACTCTTCAACAAAGACACCTGTAGTGACTTTGTGTATAAGCATTAGAGCTTAAGCTCAGAGAATAATGAAACCGTCTTTGCCTTGAAGAAATCTTCTTATGAAACTGTGTCAGATAAGCAGCTTTCCTTATAATGCGGAGTAAAATAGTAATCTCTGCTGTATTGTATGAAGAACATTCATGGTTATATCAGAAAAGATATTGTGTTACAATTGTACAATACGTCCCATTGTTAAATATACAGCTACAGAAGGCTTTGTTTAAAATAATGTATTTTAAACTGTTGCAAATTATTCTTCACTAGAACAGATTTTATTTTGCATTTCAGTTCTATTTCAAGAAAAGTTTACCTGAAAAATGTATTTGTATGTGTATATCTTTGTATGTTTACACACATTATAGATATACTAAATATTTTATATGCAGTGTGTAATGTATATTAATGTCAATAGTACCTCTGTGTTGAACACATTTCCTCCTAACTCAGCTTCTCATTATGCAGCAATTCTGCAAGCCTCTGCCACATGGAAAGTCTTTAGATTAATTTTACTGTTCAGACACCAAAATGAAATATAATTGTTTGCATTGATTCTAGACACTGTAAAAATCTAAGATGAAACTTGAAGGTATAGCTTGTGTATCATGTGGATCTGATCCTACCATTGATTGCACACTTATCTGATCCTACCATTGATTGCACACTTTCCTGGGAGTTCTGAGTATGCAGGGCACTCCAGATTGGGCCATCATTGATTGTGTATATCAGTGGTTCTCAAACTTGGGCTGCCACTTGTTCAGGGAAAGCCCCTGGCGGGCTGGGCCAGTTTGTTGACCTGCCATGTCCGCAGATTCGACCGATTGCTGTCCCAGGCCAATGTGGGCTGCGGGAAGTGGCGCATGCCAAGGGATGTGCTGGCTGCGGCTTCTTGCAGCCCCCACTGGCCTGGAGTGGCAAACCGCGGCCAGTGGGAGCCGCGATCGGCCGAACCTGCAGACGCGGCAGGTAAACAAACCGGCCTGGCCCACCAGGGACTTTCCCTGAACAAGCGGTGGCCCAAGTTTGAGAACCACTAGTGTATATCACATAAATAGGCTGTATAAAGAAAGCAAATTGTGCTTATCCTACAAAGGTCACATACGAAGTTTTAAAACATCTGTTCTTTGCTGGTCACCATTGTGCAGAGGTGTTTGGTTTATTTTGTTTGTTTGTTTACAAAGGTCCCCAGTTGTATAATCTGATCAGTGTGGTCTGACACTTTCTCCCCCATAAAGTCCGATTGAAGCCAATGGGATCAGAGTTGGATTGTGGGACCTTCCCATTTCGATCAGGTCGTAGATTGTGAGGCCAAACATTGTACTTAACTGTGGTTTGTTTGTTTTTAAACATCTGATTATTTATTAGGGCCAACCACTGTTTGTGTATATACAGAGATGCGCACACACACACACATGCGCGCATTAATAGTACGTTAATAAATGAACTGATCATGTTCATTGTGAATTTTAAAAATTTTCAACCTTATAACATTGCGGAAAAGAAATCAGACCTGCATATTATAGAGAAAATAGCTAAGGTTTCAGAGGAATATTTCCTACAGTAAAGAGAGGTACAAGAAGTAACAAGTTTAACTTTCACTTCCACAACAATTTACATAAAATCTCTGTGGGTTAAAGTCTAGGTTTTACATTACCTCTGTAAATCTCGCATATTTGTCTTGTGTGACTGTAATATGCAGTTTTAGCTCTTTCTATTAAATGATCCTATATTGTATCAAAAGCATAGATTTGTGAAGTTATGAAAGTGCTATTTAAAGAGAGCCACCTTATATGTTCTATAAACTGCTTTAGACTGGAACGACCCTCATGAAGGTAGAAGAATTTTTTAAACTAAAAAAAAAATCTTATTGGCGTTCATTAACTGAGGTTTTTTGATTGGCCAGTCTTTACCATTTCTATGTGAGTTTGATCCAGAGTACAAAGAAACATAAGATTCATTGTTGTTCTTCCTCTATAATTCAAATTGAAAATATTTCATGTAAATATTGTGCTGTATGAAGCAAGAAATTAACATTGACTGTGTTACATTTCCAGGTTCACTCCAGGTCCAATGAGTATGGAGTATGTTGAGCCTATTTTTGAGTTGTTTTCCATTTGTTGTTTCATGGTGTGGTCTTGAATGAAAATACTTTAGCACAACAACCATTAAGAAAAATGGTTGCTTTTTGTGTAAATATTTGCATCTGCATCTAGGTTTATTTTCTACTGTGAAAATTAGCATGTAAAATAGCCCCAAATCACTTTTGCTGCAGGTAATATTTTTAATGTTTTTACGTTTCACTCTTGAAAATTTAACTTTGAAAAAGCTTGTTTTATTCTATTTAGTTAAAGTACAGTGAGTAGAGAATTTACTTTTTAACCCTGCTGTTTTGTATTTCATTTTGCAATAGGGACTCTCTGAGGTATTCAGATACATAATCAAATATTGTAGAAATAAAATGGAGATTTGAGGATGATGCACAGATAAATAGGAGTCTCTACATTGGGATTTTAAAATCAACTACCATTGGCATTCTTATACAAACATAATACAGTCACTCAGCTATTAAAAACCTGATCCACTATTTAAAAAAAAATACAAAAACAAATTTTGGCTTTCTGCCTGATCTCTTTTCAAGTGCTAACACAATGGGGACAGTGGGTGATCTGTCAGTGCATTTGGATTGTTAATGATGGTTTTGTATAAATATTGGGAGGCTAAAAAATAAAATTCACACAGTAAAATATGATTTCCTCTGCCTTTTTTCTGCCGCTCCATGGCTCATACTGTGGTGTGAAATTCTCATTTTACACACTTTGCAGGCAGAGCACATGAATTATGTATTGAGCAAGAGAAATCTTTTGCTTCAAGTCCTGTATGCATTTATCCAGGTTCTATCTCTATTACCAAAATGAATTGCAAATGGAGAAATGTTTGATAGAATATAGCTTAACTTCTTTGTTTAGCATTCAGCTTATTTTCCATAGTAGGTTCTTTAAGTAGGAAGCTGTTTTGATTTTACTGTGGGTTTATTTAAAAAAAAAAAAAAGGAAAGAAAAATGTCACAGAGAAATGCCAAACATCAGAACCTTTTTATAGCCTTGATTTAGAATGCAAGGCTTTTTTTTATTCAGTAGAAATAGCTCCTGGTAATGTTGGTTTCCATCCCTGGCTATTTATTCCCAGAAAGTCAATGAATTTCTCTCCTTGTAAAATTCAAAGAAAAAAATCAAGTTGTAATAAGAGAGACCAGTTTAACTTGCCTTGTCCTTATGTTTGCTGTGACCTGATGTATATTTAATAGTGTTTCCAAGATCTTGGTTATGAAGTAGAAAATAAGACTTGCCTTATGTTTTAACTTTATCTTGATTTGGTTGGTGTGATTTTTCAGGTGGGAGGCTACAGTTCCCAGAAGGCCCTTGTATACTGTTGTTGTTTGAAGGAAAACTACAACTGTTCTGCTCAGCACAGCATTTTAATAAGTCACATAACGACATGTCATTTCCTGCCATGTATTACAGAATTGAAGTAATGATTCTGTAGTTACTGTTGTTCTCCAAAATATTTAAAGGAAAACCTATTCAGGCCTTGAGTTACCTGAGCCCATTAGGGGATGTTCTTCACACACGAACAGATGAAAATTGACTTCAGTGCAGAAAATACATTTTAATTGTCTTTTAAAGAGTCATTTTTCAACCTCTGTGAGATGTTCTTATTAGTTGCTGGTTCAGAAGAGCTATTCCAGAATGTAACACCATGAATATTGGAAGTCATCATTGAAATCATGCAGTTAATTTTATAGTTGTGATGTCACAAAATGGTATATGTTTGAAATCTTCAGTAAACCAGAGGAATATTATGAGGATGTAATGTGGTGGAAAAATTGGTTCAAAGTTCAGTGTCCACTAAAAATGATGAGATCTAAACCTTGAATCTGAACATATTCTAATTACAGGTGGGCTATTTGAGTTCTTAGAATCAAGACAGCTCGGCCTGTGGGTTTGATTCCAGTTCTAGCCGGAATCGGTGTATTCCTTGGTTAAGATGTGGCTAAATTCTTTTGTTTTACTGATCTTTTAAGGGGAGGGTGACATCTTCCTTTGTGTCCCCTTCCTCTTCACATTTTTGTCATCTCTCTCTTGAGCCCCAAAACGTAAATTTGGTGGTAGTGGAAAAGAAAAATGGATTGGCCAAACATACCCTCCTTTCCTTATTATGTGCCCTCAACCCAGATAAGAGTACAGCTGCTCGTCAGATGGCTGTCCTTTAATCTGTACTTCTCTTCCCTACCAATTAGTAGTAGTAGTATTGCTGTGTTGCCCACTCTCATGACTTTTATCATGATTCTCCAGATATTTGATGTTTTTTCTTAAAGTTCCAGCTACTGGAGGCAATTGATTACAAGAGATTGTGGATTTTTTGGACTTGACTCATGATTTTTCAACAGATGGAGTTGGCACTGCTGTTATTGACAGACTCAGGACTCCCAGTCTTTCCCCACAGTAACCCTTTGTGAGAGGGGGACACTTTTTTTTTTTGGTACTGAATTTAATTGATTGCATGAGAGTTTGGTTAGGAGTAGGACTGCAGAAACCTAAGACAGGAGTTAAAAATCTTGGACAGTCCTATCCAGAATGAGGCAAATAATAAAGATGAAACCGTAAGCAGGATTAGCCCTTAGTCCTACCATAAAGCAGAGTCATATGCCACTGCTTTATCCCATTTTGTGTACTGAATGCCTTCCCTTGTCCATATCCACAGCCCTTTTTTGGTCAGGAGGAGAAGAGTGGGGACATGCATCACAGATCTTAACTCAGTTTATATTACATCCTTTGAATGTCTTTTTTTTATTTGATTTCTCTTTTGTATTTTTACTTTTAAATTCATATTTGCCAACTATAGCGTCCTTGAGGAGGCATTCATGCTTAGACATGTTTGAAGAAGTTCAGTTATAAAATAGATGTTTAAGGTGGAAATTTCACAAAAGCACATGCATGCCACAAAGTTAAGCATACATCAAGTAGTCATAAACATACTTGACACTTATGAAAAACATCTGCCTGCTATGCAGGGATCTCATAAACATTAGTAATTTAATATCACTATGCCCCAATAAGATAGATAATAATTATCTCCATTTTACACATGAGAAAATTAGGCATGTAGTAGTCAGATAACACTGCTCTACAGGCAAAATGCTTCTGAAATACATGTAGCCCAACTTTACTAATTCTGGGTCACTGAGAATGAAAATGATGCTTAAAATTGTTGATTGGCTCTAGTTTTCAAGATATGCTATTGGGTCAGTATATACGACCCTTGACTTGGGAATGGCGGAGGATAAGTGAGTTATAAAGGGAAGGGATCTCAATTTAAACCAGAAATGACTAAAATACATCTTTGACTGGATCTGTGAATAAATCTACAACTGGGTTTGGACAGTACTTGCTTTTGAGGCAAAACAATGAATGATGGAATCTGAAGCTGGTATTGCGTCATACATGATATGAATTGCATCATGTTATTCCTAGAAGTCATGGATGATGCAATCATAACAAAGCTTACATCACTCTGCTGAACAAATTGCCCTATATCAGCTCTAGAAATCATACAGTGTCGTGCCCTCTTATTTGTCAGTGTTTGATTTTGCAAAGGGACACATTTCTGTTTAGCCAAAGTGAGCAGAGATGCCTCGTACTTGTGTGAAGAGTGCAGATAACTTCTGCTATGTTTGTGGTGAAGTGACTTTTGCATCACAAAAGCGCAGTATAAGCACTATGGTTAAGAAAGCCTATCACCTTTCTTTTGGCTGCAAAATTGGAGATCAGGACAAGAGGTGGGCCCCACACGGATGCGGAAACACTTGTGCAAGAAATCTTCGCCAGTGGTTGAACAGGAAAAGGAAATCTATGTCTTTTGCAGCGCCAATGATTTGGAGAGAGCCAACAAATCATACCAGCAATTGTTACTTCTGTATGGTGCCTCCAGCTGGGAAAGTTGTGTCAAAGAAGAAAAAGTGAACTGTGCATTATCCAAACATTCCATCAGCTATACGCCCAGAACCCCACGGAGAAGGACTGCCGGTTCCTGATGCACCAGAATCATTCTCACTTGAGTCAGACGAGGAAGAGGAAGAGGATGAAACTTCTGGTCCTGAACCATCAGTGTCACAGGACCCACATTTTCTCCCATCCTCCTCCTCTGAACCACACCTCATAACACAAGGTGAACTGAATGACCTTGTCAGGGATTTGGAACTCCCCAAGAGTAAGGCAGAGCTGTTGGGCTCCAGACTACAGCAGTGGAATCTCCTGGCGGGCTATCAGGGCAAATGGAGCCCATCAATGCTTGCATACTATTGCTGGACAGTGACAAGAGATGCTCCATTTAATGAATACAAGAGACAAGCCAAGAAGCGCCTAATAGACACTGAATAGGACTAAACTATGTACATAATAGTTTTTTACCTTTTTGTTTCATAATAAATTTTATTTATATAACCCTTTTGCTGATTTTTAAAGTGTTACATAAATAGGAGAGGTGAAATATTATCATGTAAAGCAACCATAAACGCATGAAAAGACCTAGGTTTACAATTTATGATTAAAACTCTACTATCTACACAATATACATAGACATAAAATGTAAAAACTTAAATATCTTAGAAACAGTAGCCAATCAGTTGTTTTAATTGTCATATTTGAATTCAGCACATCAAAATAGATAATAAATATCACATATTATCTCTGAAGCAGACGACTTCTCAAAAATTGTAGACCAGTGTAACTTGTCAAAGATCACACCAAAAGGGAGGAAGGATGGTCTTCTGGTTGTTGCCAGACTGGGACTCTGGAGACCTGGATCTGCCACAATTTCCTCTGTGACCTTGGACAAGTCACTTAATCTATCCTGTGTCTGTGTTCCTTAAGATGGAGATAGTATTTCCCATACCTTACAAAGGTGTGTTTTCGACAAAATTATTTTATGATTTATTAATGAGTGAAGAGGGCCATATTCATCCTTAGCAATCTGGATTCTATTTCTGGCTGTGAAACACTTCCACCTGTTTCCAGCCTGTACTAGCCACAAGACCTTCTGTCCCCTGGCATGCTTGAATATATATGAGTATATTAATATTTTGGCAATGGTGTGTATTTGGGGTTGTGGGCTGCTTGGAAGTAAATTAGAATAGCCCTAAAGCTGATATTCATGGGAAACTTACCTTAAAGTAGGACATCAGTGGAGTTTTCCATCTTCCAGTACTCCTTGACCTGTCCCATCTCCAGTAACAAGAAGACTTCACTAGGTGTTATGCTACAAGTTCATTTGCACAGGCAGTTGGCAAACACGTAAAAGAGATGTTTTATAGGTACAAAGGGGAAACCCCTGGTTATTTATGCCAACAGGATTCTGAGTGGTTTGTTAGGCAATGATTCTTTGGAGAATGGTGCTCCCCTCCATCCCTGACAGACCTTCAAATCCCACAAGTTTAATAGATTTTAAGGCCAGAGGAAACCATTACATGATCTTGTCTGACCTCCTGTGTAGCACAGGCCATTAATTTTCTGCCAGTTACTCTTGCACAGAGCCCAATAACTTGTTTAACTAAAGCATGTCTTCCAAAAAGGAATCCAGTCTCCATCTGAAGACAAGAGATTGAGAATCTGCCATGTACCTTTGTAGTTAGTTCTGATGGTTTGTCATTCTCACTGTTAACAATGTATGCCTTATTTCAAATTTGAATTTGACTGGCTGTGACATCCAGCAATTGGTACTTGTTATGCCTTTCTCCACTAGATTAAAGATCTGGTGTATTCTCCCCATGAAAGTACTCAAACTATACTTCATCCTCTTTTGAGCTCTAAGGATCTCACTGTGTAAAGCATTTGGGCCATCTCTTGAATCATTCGTGTGGCTCTTTTTTGCACCCTCTCCAAATTTTCCACATCTTTTAAAAAATGTGGATGCTGTACATAGTATTTCAATATCGGTCACCTCCCTAATCCAACTCTCCTGGTTATACATCCAAGGATCACATTCGCCCTTTATGCCATAGCATCACACTGGGAACTCACACTGAATTGTCTGTTCATTATGACCACTATCTCCCTTTTAGAGTCACTGCTGTCAAGGATAGAGTCCCCCATTCTGAAGGCATGGCCTGCTTTCTGTCTTTAGATGTGGCTGTATTAAAACAAATTTTATTTGTTCTGTAAGTAAGGTCCATTCAATCTGGATTGCTTGGTATGACTGCCCTGTCATTATCTACAACATTGCCAATATGCGCATCATCCACAAATTTCAAGATTAAATCTGTAATTCTTGCTGGCAGGGGCCATCTTTTTATTGTTTGAACAGTGCCTGTATTGGATCAGTGGTCCATGACTGGGTCTTATATGCGCCACTTCATCCAAATGAATGCAATATTATTATTTGTACTGAATTTGTGGGGTCAGAGATTAAGATTGGTTTACCTTCTAAAGGGGTAATTTCACCAAATTTTCCATTTGCATCCTCTGTAGAAAATCCTGAAAGGTTCAGTCTCTCCCTAGAAGTTTTATTTGAATACCAAATAGTAAAACAAGCTTAGTAGGGGCCTCAGAAATGTTCATTTTAACTAACAATTTTTTTTGTGGAATACAGTTCATTTTATCTATGGTAGGAAATCCTTCTCACAAGGTGAACTCTCAGAATGCTGAGCAGAGCAAAATGGGTATATTTTTTCTTTTAAAGCAAAGAAAATATTCTTTGCTATTGTAAAAGTGTTGAAGAATCTTTTTATTGACATGGCAAAAATGAAGTATTCATATATTTTGACAGAGAAAAGAAATGGCAGTACCAGAGAAAAAAGCTTCTACTAAACAAGATGTGTCCCTACTAGACTTGGATGATTGTAAGTAATTTGGTTATATAACATTATTTATTTCTTTAAGAATGTGATCAAAGAATCTTTCATGTCAACAAGATAAATTCCTAATAATTTCCATAAATTTTAAATGGCTGAAGTAATGATCCTGTTCATTTATCATACCAATTAGCTGGCACACATATAGATGTTAGTAAAATCACATACTTGCTCTTTTAAATGTGTAATTTGAAATTTGTGCTTGTCAAGTTTAGAATTTTGTTAGAAAGTACCCTTTTTAATGTGCTAATATTTGAAACATGCGTTTGTTTTGTGTGTTGTGACTTCATTTACCACTCAAGTGGGCTTATTGCCTCAGGTGTACCTTAGACATTCCTTAGGATGTATTGGTTTAGTCAGTATGGCAGCTAATTCAACTACAATAGAGAAGACATTAAGAATTAAAATTTGAAGATCAGATAACAAGGCAGTACTGAAAAAAATGGAAAGATCTGGAACTGTTTTCCTATCTAAATTCTGTAGTGTGGATTCTTTAGGATTATATATGTCTTATTTTCAGACTCGTTCCTGAAAGTGAAATGCATACAGAAGTCATATTTGCATCAGTGAGAGGCATGCATGTGGAATTTTAAAAAGATTTAGGTCTATTGTCTTTAATTTTTCAAACACCATGAAAGCATATGGCACTGTCCAGGTAGCACAGAAGTAATGAGTATGAAATACACAGGAAGAGTATGAGAGTAGCAGTGGGGGAGAAGGAACAAATAACTGTTGTTTCAATTTAGAAAAGGAAGTTGTATTGAACATATGACGTAATAAAATCAGTAAAGTTGATTTATTACATTTTCTTAGTTTCTGTTGGACTTCCACAGTCATTCTTCAAAGCACTTTACATTAAGTTCAGACTTTTTGGTAGACATGAATTTCACATTGGGAGTTTATCATTATCTTCTGAGATATACCAGCTTAGTATCTTCCTAAGTTTTAAAAAGTGTTTGAGCATAACTCAGCTAAATCAAGATGCTAAGTTAGCATACATCCTATTAATTGAAGTATTTAATTGCCTTTAACAATGTATTTCATTTTAAAAAATTGTTAAATCCACTTTTATTAACTGTTCTTTTCCTGCAGTCAATCCTGTGTCGACTCTTGTAGCAGTTCCCACTCCAGCTATTCTCTCTCCAAGTTTAGTTGCTGACCTAGAGGGTTTAAGCTTGTCAAGGTCATCAGTCATTGATGTAAGTAATCTTTTTTCTCCCCAAAACTCCAGCTAAACAAGAACAAATCCACTCAGTTTAGTAGTTTCATGTGTTTCTGGGGAAGTCATTGATGAAAGTACCGTAACAGGTACTTTTTAAAGGATGTTGCAATTTCTCAATCTAGAATCTGTAGACAAATTGAACAACTTTTCCTGATCTATATTTGTGGCAACTGGAAAGCTGGGGAAAGGAAAGTATGAATAATGAACATTTAAAATGGCTGCCTTCACTTGGTATTGTACAACTATTTTAAATATGGGCTCTTGCTCAGTCCTTCCCTCCAACTTGACTTTCTTTCCAACCCCACGAAACTTACACACTTACAAATTAGAACCGAACATGCACAAATCCAGTGAAAATGTTTCTAAAAATTAGAAACTTGAAGTAATTGCTTGATGCTGGGTCCAGGAAGAAAGGAAAAACAAATTGCCAAGATACCAAAACATTTACACAGATAACACTGAATAAAAACATGTGGACTTACTATTTCTCAGCCTGATGCTTTACCAGTATTTCCTCCACCAACTCCTCTTACCATGAAAGAAAGCAAAACTAAAAATTGACTACTTTCAGTTATAGACAGTTTGGCATGGCTACAAAGAGTACAGACACAGAAAATGTGAGGAGTGGAAAGTGTATACATTTACTATAAAATGATGGTGCCAGTGCCCATTATCCCCATCCAAGACCTTATATAATTATAATTCCATACAAGTGACAACTCACTTTGTGAAAGGTAACAGGGCAGCATCTTCTTGTGCTGATGCAGCCAAAGCTGGCATGACATCACTGTAGCTACGTAATTTGTGTCACTTCACCTCCCTGGGGTTGGGTCTTCTGTATACTGGGAGTTGTAACTATCAGTATAGTTACATCAGTGCAAGTGCTGCTGTAGATGTACTGCACCATTGTAAACTGTGACTTGCCCATGGTAGGGTTCGGACTGTGCAGCTACATTGCTGTAAGGCCATTGAATTGTATCTTCTGCTAGTGATAAGAAAGTATATTGACCTTCTTTGTCCAACTTTTCTGCAACACAGAGAAAAGCCACTAGGATTCAGTGACTCTTTCCCTTAACACCAGAGCTGTTATGTTTGTCCTGTTGTTCTCATTTCGGACTTGTCTACACAGGGAAATTGACTTGACCTAGCTTTCCAGAATAACTATTCTGCTGCCACAGTTCTGGAATAACTCTGCCATGTGGACACTGATCCAAAATAAAAGTGACTCTATTCCAGAATAGAGTATCCACACGGAGTTCTTCTGGAATAGCTAAATTATACCAGACAAGATATTCTGGAATAGTTATGCTGATCAATTTTCCGTGTGTAGAGAAGGCTCCAAGTATTTTTAAGCATTAAACCGTTCAGTAAGCTACAGGTGTCTATAATGGGCAGTAACCGTATGCGTGTTTTCCAAATAAGTAGAATAAATAACAGAGTGTATTTCACATAATTGGTTTCATATCTTTTTCTGTTTTGTTACTAATGCATGTTAGTTTTGGAATGCCCATTTATACTATTATATTATATAGTATAGTATTTTATACTAGTATACTATCAAGAACTTCTATTTCTTTTTTCTGATGCTTCATTAAGGTCCAATCCAGTTCCCATTGGACTCAATAAAAGTTGGATCAGGCCTTTGATGGTTGTTTCTTGCAACATGTACTGAGTTAATTCAGGTTTATTAATTCCAATGTGTTGAGGAAGCATCCTTTGTTAGCTGGCTGTTTTTTTCATTTCAGTATTTTATCTCATCTCTTCTTTGTTCACACTTTGTTGTCAGCACATTCCAATGGAAGATGGAAAATCTATAGAAATTAAGCTTTCCAATATCCTTGTGAGGTGGAGGTGGAATTCCCATTTTACAGTTAGGTGTAGCTGAGATTCGAAGGCAGTTTTGACTTGTCCAAGAATCCATAAGAAGTCATAGGAAACCATGAAATAGAAATAAGAACTTTTGATAACCAGCCCTGTATTTTAGCTGCAGTAGCATTCTTTCTCTTATAGTAAATACTGCGGTATTACATCTTTTTTTAGTTGGCCTACAAAAAGTATTTAAGCCCTATGTAAGTTAAAACCAATCTCTCATTCTCCTTCCTTCAGTCTCATTATTTGAAATTTTCCTTTAAGAAATTTCCCTTTGTTACTTTTCAATATTTAATCTTAAAAATATTTTTATGTTGAGAAAAAATGTATTTAATAAATACTTGCAAAGTTCCATATATTGATACAGGGGACAATTTCCATGTGCTAGCAGAACTGAAGAAGAAGAAGTTGGGTTCTGAAAGATGTATTTCATGCAAAACTGTCTTCCTGGTGTCAGAAGACCATGTTAGATGTCGTAAGTCAGTGGTTCGCTTCCAGGGGGTACCTCAGTTCATCTAGATATTTGCCTAGTTTTACAACTGGCTTCATAAAAAGCACTAGCAAATTCAGTACAAGCTAAAATTTCATACAGACTGAATGAGACAGTAAGCAACTCTTCAGTAATAGTGTGCTGACACTTCTGTATTTTTATGTCTGGTTTGTAAGCAAGTAGTTTTTAAGTGAGGTAAAATTTGGAGTATGCAGGACAAATCAGACTCCTGAAAGGGGTACAGTAGTCTGGAAAGGTTGAGAACCACTGCTATAAGTGACTCAGAGAAGGCTGTTTTTCTTCTGGGTGTTCTATTTGCTGGACCTTACACTCAGAGCACATAAGGAGAGACTGAATAGATGAATAGCAAGTGTTCCTGCTTAAAGAGGCCCTTTTAGCTAAATCTTTGGGTTCCGGAACATCATCAGATCCAAAAACTGAGGCCTATTTCAGTTCCAGTCACCTTATCTAGCAAGACTGTGGTGCCTAAAGGATCCAGAGGATCAGGATCTTTCTCAGTTCTGGTTCTTTTCCATTGGAGTCTCCCATATTATGCATCAAAAACACCGTCTGTACAGTTGGCAACTAAGAAGCCTAGGATCACTGTGTCAGTTCCAAAGACAAGAGAGAAGATAGCCACTGTTAGCAGTGCCAGATCCCATGGGTCAGATTTATTGGATCCATCTGATTCAGACATGGCCTTGCACTTCTAACCCTGAAACTTAAGCCAGTTCTATGATCAATCTTAGCTGAGGAGTGTGGAGCTTAATCTCTTTTCAGATCCACTGCATTTTAAATTTGCAGAAACAGCACCATTCTCTGTTCCTGTTTCTGTGCTCTCCTCCAATCTGGTTGCTGATGTTCACTGTTCAGCTTCTGAGTTGATCCAAGCAAGAAATCTATGGGGAAAGCAAAAGAGAAGCTTTGTCAGGTTGTAAATCTGCATCTCTTTGACTTAAAAGAGGGGTAGAGAAGAGGATACTGAAAGTCTTTTTCTGGTTCCATCTTTGTCATTCTCCTCCTAAGACTGCTCCAAGTTCGCCAAGCAGATTCTCACCTTTTGATGTCAATTCATCCTCCGGTGCCATTGTTATCTCACTGAGATCCATAGCGAGTCCTCACTTAAAGGAAGACAGAGGAAGAGTTAAAAGGCCTGAACCATCCAGTTTTGTACCACTGAAATCTGGTTTCCTCAATCTTTTGGTCAGTTTGTATCTTCTCCTATGGATAGGTTCTTAGATCCCAGGTACTGGAGAGACTGGCAGTCCTGGACTCCAGGGTCTTATTGAGCTCGGCCTCGGAAGGTTTTGAGTTATCCACCTCATGGATGGAGAAGCGATGTCCTGACTTACAAAAATTCAGTGGTGGTGGAATCTTCAGATCCAGTTTCACTGAATCCGGCTGCTGCTCAGATGGTGTGCTGGACGACAAGGACGAGAGAGCTCCTCTTTTGAGCTGGATCACATGGTTATAGTCTTTGATTCAAATTTGTCAACTGATCAACAAATGGATGTTGCCTCTGCTTTGTCTCCTTCTGACAATGCTCTACAGTGCATTACTTTGTGGATTGTCTGGCATTGTTTGATCCTGAACAGCCAGGAAGTCAACATTGGTCCTATTTCAAAGCATCAAGTTAGGTGGCATTTCTGCCAACTGAGTTCCAGACGATTTGCCACCCTTGTTTGGAATTACAGTCTTAACCCTCAACTACAGCCTGAATGTGCCTGAGGTTGCTGGGTCATATGGCTGCTTGCATACAGGTAGTCCAATTTGCCAGGCTGCAGCTACATCCTCTTCAGATGTGGCTGAACTCATATTGTCCGAATTACCGTCCCTTGGACAGTCTGATCTAAATTCCTCCACTGAGCCTGGATTCCTTATGATGGTGGACAGTTCAGGGCAATGTGTGCCATGGCATTCCCTTCACTTGGTCTCTGCCAATCAGTACTGTTGTCACAGATGCCTCCTTAATGGGTTGGGGAGCCCACCTGTGGCTGCTGGAAGTTCAAGAGCTGTGGTCAGAACAGGAAGCTTCTGTGGCATCTACAGTGCCTGTCGGACCTTTCAAGATCACAGCAGGTCTCCGTTTGAGCTTCTGGCAACTTCTTCCTTCTCCCTTTTGTGTCAGAAAACTGCTTTCTTTGTGGTGATAACATCTGCAAGGTGTTTGAGAGTTTCAGGCTTGGATGGCAGACTCTCCCTTACATGCAGGTTTTCCGAAGACAAAGTGACCTTGTGGCAGCAGCCTAAATTTTTGCCTAATGTGGTTTATCAGTTCAGTTGTATCTACCTGTGTTCCCACCTCATCCCCCCCAAGCTGGTTCAATCCAAGAGGAGTAGCATCTTCACATGATGAATGTGAGGTAATGTCTAGCTTTCTGCCCGGATATGACTAAAAAACCCTTTCCATCCTCACCTCATCTGATTGTGTCATGCTGACCTAATGGAGGGTCAAGCAATCTCTTTCTAGATGATCTCTAGGTGGATAACCACCTCTATCGTGACAGCATATGAAGTTGCTCAGACTACATTCCACCTCACTTCCCCTGCTGTTCTGTGAGAGCCTAGGTCAGGGGTAGGCAACCTATGGCATGTGTGCCGAAGGCGGCGCGCGAGCTGATTTTCAGTGGCACTCACACCACCCAAGTCCTGGCCACTGGTCTGGGGGACTCTGCATTTTAATTTAATTTTAAATGAAGCTTCTTAAACATTTAAAAAACCTTATTTATTTTACATACAACAATAATTTAGTTATATATTAAAGACTTAAAGAAAGAAACCTTCTAAAAATGTTAAAATGTATTACTGGCACGTGAAACCTTAAATTAGGGTGAATAAATGAAGACTCAGCACACCACTTATGAAAGGTTGCAGACCCCTGGCCTCGGTGATGCTGATTGCATTTCTAAGAGATGTTCCCATTTGGGGCATTTGCAAGGCTGCCACTTGATCCTCTGTACATATATTTGTGAACCACTATGCATTATCCTTCATGCTAAGATGCAAACTGTGGGAAGGCAATCCTTTTTTAAATAGACTTGGAGCCCCACCTCCTGCAAATACTGCGTGAGACACCTACATGGAATACTTGAAGAAGAAAACAGTTACTTACGTAACTATTGTTCTCTCAGTCCGGTGCAGATATGTATTCCATAATCAACCCACCATCCATCCCCGCTGCATTGGAGTCTCTGCCCCTGATGTTCAGTGTGAAGGAACTGACGAGGATCAGGGTGGTATCACCCTTAGCCCCTCCCTGGCCGTATAAGGTCAAGAGACGTGAACACCTCCCCAACAGGTACTGCTAGATAAAGCTCTCTAGTTCTGATGCATTGGGCATGTGCACACTTACATGGATTATACATCTGCATCGCATCTTGGAGAAGTTCTGGTTTCAAAAGCTAACCCATAAATTCAGTAATTTCCTCACTTTCAGTTAATGATTAGTTCACCATTCTTGATTTAAAGGATGCATATTTCCATATTTCTATCCAGCCAAATTATCAGAAGTATCTACATTTTGTAGCGGTACAGAGACATTTTCAGTACAAGGTTCTACTATATGGGCCTGTCTACAACACTAAGAATCTTTACAAAGAGCTTTTCTGTCATAGCAGCACGTCTAAGAAAACAGGGTAGTTTTGTTTGCCCATATTTAGATGAGTGGCTGATAAAATCCTCTTCACATGTCAATCTGCTACTTCACATCATCTTTATAACCTTCCTCCTTATTGATTTGGGGCTGCTTCTGAACATCAAAAAGTCAAATCTCTACCCAACTCAGATAATTCATTTAATAGGCTCTATACTGAACTCAGTAGCAAGAAGAGCTACTGAAGAAAGATTTCTGAAGATAGATCAGTCTGTTGAGAGGTTTGACTCTGTCAAACCGAGAAAGTGTGGTGTTTGGTTTTTTTTTTGGATCTCATGGGCCTTATGGCAGCAACCACTTATGTTACTCTATTTGCTCATCTCAGAATGAGCTTGATGCAGCTTTGGGTGTCTCAAGTTTACAGACCCAGTCTAGACAGTCTTCAGATGTTAGTAACCATGCCTCAGGATGTTCTAAATTTTGTTGATGTGATGGACAGACAGGCCAATTGTTCTCAGAAGTGTCTTGTTCAATCCGTCTTCACCATCTGGCAAATTAGCTCAACGTGAACAGTTCTCAGATGCACAAATGGTCTCTGAAGGATCAAATGATACAAAAGATTTTTCTAGTTTGGATTTACTGGTGTAGACTTGTGTGCAACCAGGTTCAACAAAAAGTCCCATTTCTTCTGTTCAAAAGTAGCCACGGGCAATCAATTAATCTTGGACACTTTCCTGCGGCATTGGGGAAGGGGCCTTCTGTATACTTCCTCCCACTTTCCATTAATTCAGAAAGCAGCAAAGATGAAGCTTGGAAAGGGCAAGGTTGATCTCGATGCCCCAGTTTGGCCAAGACAGCAGTGATACGTGGACCTATTTCAGCTGTCATTTGGAGTTTTCAAACATCTCCCTTTGTTTCCAGACCTGTTGTTGCAGCAGCATGGCGGGACCCTTCATCCGTATTCTCACTGTCCTCATTTGGTGGCCTGGTTATTGGACTTTGACTAATCTTGAATAGTTCTGTCCCAGATTAGTTCAAAATTAGCTCCGTTCAAGAAAACAATCTACAAGGAAGTGTTGTTACTTCAAAAGGACTAGATTTATTTATTGGATGCGGGAAAAATCTAGATCCCCAATTACCAGTTCTTGTCCCTGAATTCCATAGTATTTAATGCATGTGAAAACTGAAGAGTGATCTGATTCTTGCTTAAGGATTCACTTGGCACCTCTTTCAGCTTATCACATGTTGACCAATAACAAATACAGTTAAAAGATTTATGAAGGGATTGTGTGTCCCATTTTGAGAGATCAGGGGTATTAATTTGCTTTTATCTATGCTTATGAAACCACCTTTTTAACCCTTGGCAGAGTATTCTTTATTTTATTTGTCTATTAAAACAGTATTTATTATTGCTTTAACATCAGCCAGAAGAGTGAGCAAATTATCTGCTCTGATGGCTGATCCAGTATTTACTCTTTTTCAAAAAGACAAGATGCTCTTAGACCAGATGCTGGATTACCATCAAAATAGTGTCTGAGTTTTCATATTAATCAGTTGATCAATTTACATAAGAACATAACAAAGGCCGTACCGGCTCAACCAACGGTCCATCTTGCCCAGTATCTTGTCTACCAACAGTGACTAATGCTAGGTCCCCAAAGGGAGTGAATCTTACAGGTAATGATCAAATGATCTATCTCCTGCTATCCATCTCCACCCTCTGACAAACAGAGGCTAGGGACACCATTCCTTACCTGTGTTTGCTCGAAAGCTGCATGCTAATAATCTGCTATACATACTTTGGATCAGCTGTTCTCAAACTTTAGCAACCTGAGGACCCCCATTTTGATTTAAAAAAATTTGGAGGCCCCCAAATCTTGCTCAGCCCCAGACCCTCCCTCCCCTCCACCCCTTCCCCTAAAGGGTACCCTGCAGCCACCAGCTGCTGCAAGTGGCTTCTAACCCTTGTGCAGTTGCCTCCCTTCAGGCAATGTGAGGATCTGCAGATCCCCATTTTGTCCTGGATATTTTTAGTAAAAATAATGGATGAGTCATGGCTTCTGTGAATTTTTCTTTTTTGCCCATGACCTGTCTGTGACTTTTACTAAAAATCAAGATTCAAGATAATTTTGTCACAATACATTTTTTGAGACAGTCATATATTTGTTATGCCTTGAATACCGGTAGCTGTAGAATTGTAATTAAAAAAAATTTCTCTGATGCTGTCTCCACCGCTGGCTCTCCAAGTCAAAGTGAAAAATACTAACCATTTGCTTCACTTTGTAGATGAGCTCATCAGTGGCCTGGGGCAATAGGGAGATGTCATAACATTTTTCCCAGATCTGGACCTTAGCGTCCAAAATATGAGTGTTAGCATGAAAACCTCCAAGCTTAGTTACCAGCTTGGACCTGATAACGTTGCCACCAGCAGGGATTTATACAGTGCCTAGCTCACTGTGGTCTTCCCAAAACCTTCCTTCGGGGACCCCGAGACTCAGATTCCTTGAGTCTCACAACAAAGGGGAATAAACCATCTCCCTTCCCCCCCTCCCCTCCAGGTATTCCCTCCCTGGGTTCCTGGAGAGATATACAGAAGCAAGCTCCGTGAATCTAAACAGAGGGACTCCATCCTCCCTGTTTCCAGTCCTGGAAAACACAAGTACCGAGAGGGCTAATCTCTCTTCCCCCCTCTTCACCCTGAGGGTATGCAAAGTCAGGCTAGTAAATCTAACACGAAGAGATTTTCCCCCTTACTTCTTCCTCCCACCAATTCCCTGGTGAGCTGCAGACTCAATTCCCTGGAGTCCCCACTAATGAAAAACTCCAACGGGTCTTAAAAAGAAAGCTTTATATAAAAAGAAAGAAAAGGACATAAAAATGGTCTCTCTGTATTAAGGTGACAAATCCAGGGTCATTTGCTTAAAAGAAAAAAATGAATAAACAGCCTTATCCAAAAAGAATACAATTTAACACATTCCAGCACCTACACACATGTAAATACAAAAGAAAACAATATAAATCTATGGTCTTACTATCTTTGTACTTACAACTTGGAAACAGAAGATTAGAAAGCCAGGAGATAGAAAAATCACTCTCATAGCCGAGAGGGCACAGACACAAGACAAAGAACAATGAACTCACACACAAACTTCCCTCCACCCAGATTTGAAAAAGTCTTGTTTCCTGATTGGTCCTCTGGTCAGGTGTTTCAGGTTACTGGTGTTACCCCTTTACAGGTAAAAGAACATTAACCCTTAGCTATCTGTTTATGACAGGAGAGGAGCAACAGTGAATCAGAGGCCTCAAAAGATAGGTGGAAGAGATAAATAGTGGAGGGTAAACAAAGGATGAAATACTCCACAGTTCTGTTCTAATCAACTCTTCCTGAAACATGGACAGAGTGGGGAGCCAAGCTTTTTTTCTCGGTTTCTAATTCTGGCATCCCCTACTTGTCAGTAACTGCAGGGGAAGAGTACTAGCAATAAGTAGCTCTTACATTTCAGATTAGTTTTGAGAGAGGGAAGGGCAGAAGATCAACAAAGTCAGAGCATGACAGAATTGAAATCTATACCTCTATGCAATCTACCTCAAACATCTCTCTGCAGCTTTGTGATGCAGTGTGACGGGACTACAGTGTGTTTAGAGTAATGCATTTCTTGCACATCATTCCAACAGGTCGTCTTAACTTGTGCAAAGAGAGAGTCTGCAATTGACAGTTTTGCAGAAATGGAAGTCAAATAAATAAGATACTTTAAAGATATTTATAGAGCTTGCTTATCGAGCCTAATTCTGTCTGCCAATCTGTGTATTCATTCTCTCATTGACTCTTATGGGAGTTGTTTTGTGATTTAGGAGGCAATGAAAATGAAATGCTGTATGTAACTATTGTGTTCAAATAAATTGGAGAATATTGTAGAATCCACTGTACAGTTGGTTAAATAATTAGGGTAATCTATTATCCAAACTACCAGCCACTTTCCTAAAAGAAAGTAAAATAAAATAACTTTCTAGGCATTATGTTGGATGAGTGTTCCTTTTTAACGTAGTATTTTGAATTTAATTTGCGAGAATTAATTCTGAATCACAAGTATGCTTGTAACACTTCAGAGAACTTTTTTTCTTCAGTCAGAGAGAGGATGAATTTAACTGTAGGGTACATGCCAAACTAACACTATGAAATTAATTTATTATCAGGGAATGGAGAGCAGAGTAAAATAGATAAGTACACTATATGAACCTCATAGCAAAGAAATGTAGCAGCCTTTTATCTTGGAATATATCAGTCTATTATTCAAATCATTCAGTGCTGTAATTGGATACAGCCTTTATAAAACCTGTCAATAAAGCCTGTTTCTCTAAATTCATAGCAGCTAACGTTATTGAAAGTACAGTATAAATACAATACATTTGTTACAATAATGCTAAGGATCTCTTTAAACCTACAAAAACAAGGTTGTTTTGAGTAGAAACTGCTATAGTTAACACCCTCCTTTGTCTGTTCTGTAGCTCCTTTGTTTCAACTGATTGTGTGTGTGTGTGTGTGTGTGTGTGTGTAGATACAGTTTGGTTCAGGGAAGGTGGAAAATCAGAAAGGCATAGATACCACCATCTCATTGTTAGAGATAAAAACTCCTGGATTCTAAAGCTCACTCTACCACCGACATTCTGTGACACTTGGGTATATCACTTGGCAGCTTTGTACATCAGCTTACCCTAAAATGGGGATATTTCCTGACTTGATGGGAGTGTTAGTTTATATAACTAATAATTTATATAGTAGTGTAAATGCTTTACAGAATAGAGAAGAGTTGTCTTTTCTTCATTGAGTTTACAGTCTGATATGGACACTTAAGACAACTGTTTAGTTATGATATGGTATGGAGAAATCAATACTGAGGAGATCAGCATCGGAAAGACTCATTTGGAGAAGTGGTGAGTGGGTACTTGGCAGACAATGCACAACCAACTAATGAGAGAAGGAAATGAAGGGAACAGTAAGGAAAGATGACTGAAAGCAACATGGAAAGTGAAAATGGTTAGGAGGACAAGATGTGAACAGGAACATAAATGATTCATGGTCCCTTCTGACCTTAAAGTCTATGAGACTATTATGATCATCTAGTCTGACCTCTTGCACAACGCAGGCTACAGAATCTCACCCACTCACTCCTGTATCAAGCCTGTTTCTGAGCCATTGAAGTCCCCAAATTCTGGTTTAAAGACTTGAAGGTGCAGAGAATCTTCCAGCAAGTGACCCGTGCTGCATGCTGCAGAGGAAGGCGAAAAACCTCCAGGACCTCTGCCAGTCTTCCCTGGAGGAAAATTCCTTCCCGATCCCAAATATGGCGATCAGCTAAACCCTGAGCAATGTGGGCAAGACTCAAAAGCCAGACACCCAGAAAAGAATTCTCTGTAGTAACTCGGATCCCATCCCCAACCGACATCCCATCACAAGCCACTGGGCAAATTTACTGCTAATAGTCAAAGACCAATCTCATTATACAATCCCCTCCATAAGCTTATCAAGCTTATTTTTGAAGCCAAATGTGTCCTTTGCCCCCACTGCTTCCCTTGAAAGGCTGTTCCAGAAGTTCACTCCTCTGATGGTTAGAAACCTTTGTCTAATTTCAAGTCTAAACTTCCTGATGGCCAGTTTATATCCATTTGTTCCTGTGTCCACATTGGTACTGAGCTTAAATAATTCCTCTCCCTCCTGGTGTTTATTCCTCTGATATATTTGTAGAGAGCAATCATATCTCCCGTCAGCCTTCTTTTGGTTAAGCTAAACAAGCCAAGCTCTTTGAGTCTCATTTCATAAGACTGATCATCCTAGTAGCCCTTGTCTGTACCTGTTCCAGTTTGAATTCATCCTTCTTAAACATGGGAGACCAGAACTGCACACAGTATTCCAGATGAGGTCTCACCAGTGCCTTGTATAACAGTACTAAGACCTCCTTATCTCTGCTGGAAATACCTTGCCTGATGCATCCCAAGACCGCATTAGCTTTTTTCACAGCCATATCACAATGGCAGCTCATAGTCATCCTGTGATCAACCTATACTCCGAGGTCCTTCTCCTCCTCTGTTACTTCCAACTGGTTCGTCCCCAGCTTATAATCAAAATTCTTGTTATTAATCTCTAAATGCATGACTTTGCACTTTTCACTATTAAATTTCATCTCCACTAGTAATCTCCCTCCAGCCTGACAGTTCATCTTTCAGTACAACTTGTAGTCTCCTCTTTAACCAGTTCCTTATCCACACTTCAATTTTCATATTGATCCCAATCTTTTCCAATTTAGCTAATAAGTCCCCATATGGAACCGTATCAAATGCCTTACTGAAATCGAGGTAAATTAGATCTGCAGCATTTCCTTTGTCTAAAAAAATCTGTTACCTTCTCAAAGAAGGAGATCAGGTTGGTTTGGCATGATCTACCTTTTGTAAAACCATGTTGTAATTTCTCCCAATTACCATTGACCTCAATGTCCTTAACTAATTTCTCCTTCAAAAATTTTTCCAAGACCTTGCATATTACAGATGTCAAACTAACAGGCCTGTAGTTGCCTGGATAACCTTTTTTCCCTTTTTTAAAGATAGGAACTATGTTAGCAATTCTCCAATCATATGGTACAACCCCTGAGTTTACAGATTCATTAAAAATTCTTGCTAATGGGCTTGCAATTTCATGTGCCAGTTCCTTTAATGTTCTTGGATGAAGATTATCTGGGCCCCCCGATTTAGTCCCGTTAAGCTGTTTGAGTTTGGCTTCTACCTCGGATGTGGTAATATCTACCTCCATATCCTCATTCCCATTTGTCATCCAGCTATTATCCCTAAGCTCCTCATTAGCCTCATTAAAGACTAAGGCAAAGTATTTTTTTAGATATTGGGCCATGCCTAGATTATCCTTAACCTCCACTCCATCCTCAGTGTTTAGCGGACCCACGTCATCTTTCTTTGTTTTCTTCCTATTTATATGGCTATAGAACCTTTTACTATTGGTTTTAATTCCCTTTGCAAGGTCCAACTCTGCATGGCTTTTGGCCTTTTTCACTTTATCCCTACATGTACTGACTTCAATAAAGTAGCTCTCCTTGCTGATTCCTCCCATCTTCCAGTCCTTGTAGGCTTTCTGCTTTTCTTAATCACCTCTCTGAGATGTCTGCTCGTCCAGCTTGGTCTACAACTCTTGCTGATGATTTTTCCTCCTTTCTTGGGATGCAGGCTTCTGATAGTTTCTGCAACTTTGACTTGACTTGACTTGAAGTGATTGCAGGTCTCCTCCACCTTTAGATCTACAAGTTCTTCAGTCCAACCCACTTCCCTAACTAATTTCCTTAATTTTTATAATCTAGCCGTTTTGAAATAAAAAACCCTAGTCTCAGATCTATTTTTGTTTAATCCTTCCATTCAGTTTAAACTGAATTAGCTCATAATCACTCGAACCAACGTTGTCCTCTACAACCATTTTTTCTATGAGGTCCTCACTACTCACCAAAACCAAATCTCAATGGCATCGCCTCTTGTTGGTTCAGCAACTACTTGGTGAAGGAATCCATCCGCTATGCATCTAGGAAAATCTGAGCCCTATTATTATTACTAGCACTTGTCCTCCAGTCTATATCTGGAAGTTAGTCTCCCATGATCACACAATTCCTATTAGTATTTACTTCATTAAAAACATTTAAAAGTTCACTCAGATGAAGTCCATCCCGAAAGAACAGTCCTCTGTCCATAAATGCCTCCCCCTGGCCATACATCCCAAGGCCGTCCTTATAGCTCCACTGCCTGAGCCTCAGTTTCCTTAAGTGTCTTCCCCAGCCTGGCGTAGTCTCCCTTGATACGTTCCAGCGAGAATCTAACTCTATCATTCGTTCACACAAATGGGGCAAGATGGTATACAAAGTGAGACGTGAAGTAGTGAGCAGGGAATGTGCTTTAGCAACTGTGACAAGAATGGAGAGGTGTGCAGTGGGGAGTCAGAAAAGGTGGCAGCTTTAGTAAGTCAGTATTTGAGGTAAACAAAGCAAGAGAAATGTTTGAGCCGTAGAACATTTGAAGAAAGGGTGCATTTTGAAGCTCTCTGGGGATGAGAGGACAGATTGGCAAAAGACAGGGTAACTGTCAAAGAAGACAGTTCATGAGCCTAGAAGTTGAGGAAAGTAGTGGCTGGTGAGAAAAGAATCGATATGAATGGGAAGGGAATGAGAAGAAAAGATGCATTCTGTTTGAAGAGATTGATTTTTGAAATGGTGGAGGAACATTTAAGAGCAAATGTGTAGAAGATGGATGAAGCTGTAAGACTGCAGAGAAGTTGAGGAACAAAGAGATCTGGAAACTTTTTAGCATAAGAGGTAGCTGGAGATAATGTGGGTGAATGTGGTTACCCAAAGGGAGGGTACAGAGGAAGAAAAGGAAGGGACCGAAGACAGAACATGGAAGAATGCCAGTAGTATGGAGGAAGAGAAACCACTAGAGGAGATGATGGAGTGGGGAGCAAATAGAAGAAGCAACACAGAAAATAGAAGAAGCACAGATGATCGGAGGACTGATCGTCTGTGTAAGAAGGGTGGTAAGGAAAAAGATATCCTCTCAATTTCTCAGTGTATGGCTTTTAGATTGTAAACTTTTCAAGGCAAAATCTGTCCTTGTTTTTGTACAGTGCTGGCCATATTGTCTACACTAAATAAGAAAGGAGTAACAATCAAGGAGGAGGAGGAAATACCATCTTGGTTTTGTTAGGAGGAGAATTTTGTTGTGAATGGCCAATACAATTCTAGTTAATTGAAATGGAGAAAATTCAGATAGGCCAAGATGAAGAAGAAGTTGGAGATGAGTTTAGGCAGCAGATGTAAGTGGCACATTAGGATTTTGGAGGTAAAAGGGAGGAAGAAGATAGTAGATGGAAATGCAAGTTGATTTGAAGAAGTTTTTTCCATATAAAAGGAGAACATGAAATGAGAATGAGTAGGAAGGTGATAAGTTCATGGTATAGGGAGACAACTGAAGGGGATGAGAACTCGGATGAAGTAGGAGAGGATGAACTTGTAGGAGAAGTCAGAGGAGGATGAACACTCTTGCTGGACAGTGTCTCAGTGTATATTTGAAATAATTGGAAATATGATGGGCAGAGCCGAGGTTCTGGAAAATGTATGTTAAGGAGAGAGTGAAACAGAAGTGTGAGAATTGTCAGTACAAATGCCTATTGTATATTAGAAGTAAAGACAAGTCAGAGTTGAGAAAAAACAGAATGGTCTTGAAATGAAGGCAGGTTGGTGTAGCTGTGGACATTTCTCCAAATGTGCCTAGCAGCATGAGAAACAAGTGTGATAGTGAATGCACTGGAGAGCTAATTCTAGGAATTGGAAAGGATGACAAAACTTTCTGAGAGTTGACAAATGGGGGGATACTGGAAAATAAGAGGTCATTGAGTACAAAGAAAAGAACAAATTCCAGGAGGGAAGAAAGACAGATCATCAGAGAAATCAGAGGATATGAAGTCTGGAGTTTACAGTCCTGTGATAATTAAAGTTAATGATAATTAACTCAAGAGAACTAAGAAGTTGTAAGTTCTAGTCTGGATATGTCACACATGCTTATTCAAGGAAACACACATTTAGTTTATTCTAGAATGTGTTCTAGGTAAACTACAAATGGTTTTGTCCCCCATTGTGCTTGTTCTTAATGTTTAACACAATTTTTGTTGTTTGATTTCCATTGGGGATTCTAAAGTTCTTAGTATTGAACTGAAAATAGAAAAATAAGTATATTTGATTCAGTAACTACACACCCTGAAACTGATTATTAGCCATACTTCAGTATGGCTATGAGAAGAAAGGGGCTATGTACAAGTGGCACCGCTTTACTTACCAGATCTTCTCTCTAGATATAGTCAGTGTATTCTGCTTTAACAACAACTGTTAAAAATAAACATTTACTGTTTTATTTTCTGCTACCAGCACTAATATAAGTATGGGAGAGTGAGCTGGAATCTTTTTCTGGCTTGTGAATCACCTATGGAACTGGACCCTTTCATTTGTAAATTTAGCTCACTTGATATGGAAACAATTTGAGAAATAGTAAAGATGGAATCACTGAGTACAGTACTATTTTAGAATTCTTTTAACAGTAGGAACACATTTGACAGGGTATTTTAATATTTTGATTACTACATTCAGAGCCATGCTAGTATTGCCTTAGGATGATAATTATACAACTCAAAATTTTGGCTATCCAATCGAATTACTTTGTCTGCACAGGCCATTTATAATATGCCATATGTGTGTGTACATTATTGGCAGAGTTGGTTAAAACTGATTTTGTCAAGGTATTAGAGTGGTTCTTTAGAGTCATAAGGTGGGTGAGTTTATCTTTTATTGGACGAATTTCTGTTGGTGAAAGAGACAAGCTTTTGAGCTTACATAGAGCTCTTCTTTAGGTCTGGGAAAGGTACTTGGTGTCGCAGCTAAAGGTAAGACTGAACCTATAAGGAGTTAACACGTGGTGCAAGGGACAATTCAAGGTGAAGTAGGTAGTTAACACCTCTACAGTTGTAGGACAAAGGAGGGTTAGTGGGTTACAGATTGTTGTACTCAGCCATAAATCCAGTGTCTTTATTAAGACCATAATTTTTGGTGTCTAGCAGAGTTATGGATTTAAGTTCCCAGGCTTGTCTTTTGAAGGTGTTGTGCAGGTTTCCTTTGAGGATGAGGATTGAAGGGTCAAATGTGGGGTGATAGTTTTATGATAGTGTTCACCCACAGGTGATATGATGTTTTGATGTTTTATAATTTTTCTGTGCAAGTTCATTCAAGAGCGTAGTGATTGTCTCATTTCACTGACATAGTTGCTGTTGGAGTATTTATAGTGCTGTGGATGAGTTATACCACATGTAGTGATAGATAAGTGAAGGATCTGTGTATCTTAAAAGGTGTTTTGTGGAAGTATGGATCATTGTTGCAATGGAAATATGTCTGCAGGTTTTATATCTGTTATGGCAGGGGCTGGTGCCACTTTGAGTTGGTGAGTCCTGGTCTTTGAGGAGCTTGCTTCTGATGATTAAGTTGAGTTGTTTGAAGGCCAGAAGAGGGTGTTTGGGAAAGATTTGTTTCAAGATATCGTCCCCATTGAGTATGTGTTGCAATTGTGTAATGCTACCCTGTGCAGGTTCCAATGTGGGGTGATAGGGGACATCAAGGGGTATGCAGTTGGAGGTGGTTTGGTTTTTTTCATGTTTTGAATGGGTATTTGTGTGGCCCGTTCCATGATGTGCTCTATTTTTCTGGTGGAATGTCCATGTTTAGTGGAGGCAGTTTTAAGTGTGTTTAGGTGTGTATCCTGGAATTTCTCCTCTGAGTGTGTTCTGTGATATGAGTTCCTGGCTGTAGATTACAGATGTATTGGGGTGATTACTGAATTGGTGAACGTGAGTGATCTGAGAGTTTCTCATATATTAGTTATCTTTAGAGTTCCATTGCTGAAGCTGATAGTGCTGACCAGGAAATTTATGCTGATATGGAAGTATACTAGAAAGTGTGGTGGATGGGTGGCTGTTGCTGAAGTTGTCTTTGAAATCTGAGAGGGTGGTTAGGTTATCTATCCAGAGGATGAAAATATCATCAGTGTACCTCAGGTATATCACTGGTTTTGTTCTGCATTTGTCCAGAAATTCTCACTCGAGGTGGCCTATTAAGAGGTTGGCATAATGGGAAACCATCCTAGTGCCCATGGCAGTCCATAGCAGGAAGATGTGCCATAATTTGATTCTAAGGGTCTCATTCTAATCTCAATTATTAGAGGCTCATTTAAACCCTGAATCTTGAAAGAGATCCCTTCCAAACTTTGTTAGTATTAACCATTATAACTTCTAATATTCTTGTTATCTATATAAATGTCCACTCCTTCGAATCTTGCTAATTTTTTTACCTCAATGATATCCTGTGGCAATGACTTCCATGGTCTAATTATGCATTTTATAAAAAGCATTTCTTTTTAATCAGTGTTGAATGGCCCCTCGTTATGAAATTAGGAGAACAGAAGCTAATGACCTATCTACCTGCCTTAATATCATTCATTGTTTTATATACTTTTAACATGTTTCATCTTATTTGTCTTGTTTCCAAGGTAAACAATCCTGATCTTTTCAATCTTTTTGTATGACAGTTTTTCTATGCCTTTGTTTAGAACCCTGAAAATCCGCGGATATCTGCTTCACATCCACGGATATCCGCATTCACAGATGTGCAGACCATTTTTGTGGATAGTGGATCGGATGCAGATACAACCGTGCAGGGCTGTGCTCACCAGTGGCGCCTGGCCTGCAGCCTTCAGCTTGGGCAGCCCAGAGGGTGCAGCACACTCGGGGCTAGTGGCCAGTGGCAGGGGCTTGGTGGCAGGTCAGAGCCAGGGCTGTCCAGTGCCTGTTCGCCGTGCCGCTTCCTGTCCAGCAGCTCAAGCCCTCTGGGCAGTGTCAGCATCCCCATCATGGCCCGGCAGCACTAGCCGCTCTCCCAGTCCCAGGCCCTACCTGCTGGCTCCTGGTCACAGGGATTGGAGCAGGCAGGGTGCCAGTGCCTCATCCCTCCACCCCACTGTGATGCAACACGCACTACTACTGCCATGTGCTGTTGCTCACAAGCGCCCAGGAGCAGCATGTGATGCAACGCCCATTCGCCCCAGCCCTCCCTCTGCACTGCCCTTTCTCCTCGAGATCCTGCCCCCATGCTACCTTTTACCCCCAGTTCCCACACTTGCACTGCCTCTTCCCTGCAAGACACTCCCTCTCCTCCCCGGCTCCCTCCTCTTTCCCCCGCTCTCCTGTCACTAGTCCTTGTTAGATGGCTTTCTGCTGCAGGTGCGGATGCAGATACAGATAAAAGATGGCTAGCAGATCATGGGTTGGATTGTGGGTTGATCCTGGCAAATGTGGATCGGATGCGGAGCCACATTTTTATATCTGTGCAGGGCTCTTCCTTTGTTCATTCTTGTTGCCTTTCTCTGAACCCCTTTAACCTTGGGAAATACTTTTTCAGATGGGATGACCAGTATTGCAAACAGTATTCTAGCAAAGGGTGTGCCACTGATTTATATAATGGCATTATAATAATTTTGTAGTATTCTACATCCCAATATTTATACATTCTAACATCTTGTCTGAGTTTTGATCACAGCTGCACATTGAACAGAGAGGTCTTCATTGAGCCCTTCACTGTTGTTTCCTTTTTCCTTTCCTGAGGAGATGTTTGAGTAGTTCCAGTGTTCCCCTACTTTTATATGTTGCACCAGCAATTTCAGTCTGATTAGTATAAAGAATAATTTAAATGAATTTTACAAATATCCTATTAATATCAGTACGATATCTAGAAAAATTTGTAAGTATGAAGCAAGAGAAAAGTGTAATCAGATCTTATGTTGCAAAAAGTAGGCAGCCTCCTGTGCAAGTCACCCAAAATACAGCTCTGCGCAGATGATTAGGTGTGACTGACTCATGTGAGGAAGCAGGATAATGGAGTACATATTGAGCATGGGTTCTATTGTTGATTCTGTCTACTTGCTGTGTGATTTAGAGAAAGGAGCAATCTCTTAGTTTTCCTGTCTGTAAAATGAAGATAATGATGCTTGCTCACATTGGTAAATTACTGTGAGATCTATGGAGATACAGACCTGATAGATATAGCTATCAGCAAGTATTAGCCATTGCCATAGGTTATGTCTACACTTGGAACTGGAGCTTTGATTCCAAGTTTGAGTAGATGTAATCATGCTAGCACTCTTCGAGTGAATATGCTAAAAATAATAGCTGTGGTGGCCCAGGCTAGCTGCCCTCAGTACATATGCACAAGGTCCGGGAGGACTTACAGTTAGGGTGGCTAGTGCATGCCACTGCTTGCCATTGCACATGCTATGGTGGCTACTCGGCTATTTTGACTGTTAAGTGTTGAAGCTTCTTAAATTTATCAGCACTGTCAGGCACAGTGTTTACTAGTATGAGTAATCTTATTGACTTAGTTGGGACTATCTGTGGTAGTGAGAACTGTGTTTTGGTAGTGAGTATTTGCAGGACCGGGTCTTTTAAAAAATATAGTGATAGATATATTAAGTCTTATATATTGGATTTTAATTCTGTGTTTTAATTGCCTGAGAAACCATGAAAACATGATTTCAGTTAACTGTAGTGCAGTAGTCCAGTGTGACCTCAATACTACTTTAATAATGAAAGAAGACTAATATTAGTGCAGCTTCATTCAGTTATATTTTAAATAAGTGAGATAACATCAAATTATCAAAGAACATAAAAACATTTTAAATCTATTACATGTCCACATCATCTCTCTAATATGCAAAATCTGTCATCTTTTACAAAAGTGATGCATTGTTTTAGTACTGTTAGTGGGATACACCTTTTTTCTCTCTCAGCTCACCACCAAAATTAATGACCAATCCTGCTTCCTCAAAAAAAATTGTTTTGAAGTATATTATGTATACATAATATAGTCTGTAAAAGAATTTCAAGTAATAGTGCTCCTCCTTCACACACAATTCAAAATTTATGTATACTGCTTTTTTATATAGTCTTGAAAATATAGTCAACATTAGATTTTAAAAAACATGTAATAACAGTTTTGGATTGCATATAGATTGCATCTATAGCAGTAACGTATTTAAAATAATAATCTCTTAAACAGAGATGGTGTTTCTGTTTCTTGTCGTATCCAATATGGCTTCCAGTGAGAAATCCAGAATTATATTTTTGGATTATTTTGTCAATAAAACACAGCTCTTAAAAATTTCAATCACATCTTTCTAAGGTAACATTTACCTCCTCACATCTTTAGCAGCTATCAGACATGACATGGGACATATTCATTGACCCTAAAAATTTTCATCAGAATCATGCACTGAAAAGGGGCAGCCCCAGCCAGACAAGAGGCTCATTTCAATTTTAACGGCTGTAATTAAAGGTTAATTCACTGAGTCAGGATTAACGAGGAAAGTACAAATGATAGGCAAGCAGCTGCCTTTATAATACAGGATTAGAACAATGCAATTACAATAAGAATTAGAAAAAATCAACTTCCTGAAAAGGTTCTGTGATGAGCGAACTGCACTTTTTTGCTGTTAATTGTGGTACTTAAACATGAGGACTTAGTGCAGCACTGTTATTTTTTTTATTGTAATAACACTTGATCAACAGAGTGTCTACTAAGATGTTGTGCTAAATACAGTCACAATTGATTTTTTTCAATGTTTAATACTGTGTTCCATGACAGTAATGTTTCTTTTTTTTAAAAAAAATAGCCACCCCCCATCATAATATATGTAAAAAAGCAACCCCCTTATATCTGCTCACATACATTGGTTTTTAGAACTCTTTATGATTAAAGACTTATTTCTATTAGCTCCATTGCAATCACTTATTTTAGTCACTCTTGGAACAACTTTAAACAAACTTCAGAGGCATACCTATTAAGAATAGTATACAATGATGGTGGAAAGTGTAATGAGACATGTTTATAAGTTAATTTTGACTGCTTCCTTTGAACATTGATTCTTAATGTGTTATTGGTAATTAATATGCCAGCACATTGAAATTTAATGGCGTGTAAATATGCTAAAATATAAATATGAGTATAGTTTGTTAGCTCCTTGGGGCAGTGTCTTCTGTATTTTATGCAGTGCCAAGAACAATAGTGCACATATAATAATAAATGACAAATTACTGTCCCTTTTTTAATAGGGCTATTTTCAGGAGATGTATATTTGCTTTTTATAAACTAATTTTTGAGTGGGATTCATTGATATCTTGAGTCAAAAGTCAGTAACTCTGTAAGGAAGAACCTTATAAAAAAGGTAGCAAAATGGATAACATTCTAGTTAAAAATAATATTTTAAAGTTCTAGTTTTGAGGTGAACTGAATTATTATTGACCTGTAGATATAGCTGGGAAATGTCCAGCAATAGCTGTTGCTGAAAAATGCCAAATTTGTAGTAATTTCTGCTCTTAATTGATAGTTTTAATGGGGCGAATGACCAATGCCATTTTAAAGGAGCCAATTTCTGATAAATTCTATCCAATATTTATCAAATGTCAATGGATTTAGAATGAAGTTGCAGGCATTTGTGCCTGTAGACACACACAAAATAATTGTATATCATAAATGCAGACATTGTAAAATTACTCCATGAAAAGCAAGGTTCCATAAAAGGAGTATACATTTTGTCTATCGCTTTTGAGCTGTGTTAAATCTATGTGCCTGGGTAAATCTCAGTATTGATGATTAAAAGCTAATAATCCTGTAGCAGCATCTCAGGAAAAATATATAGTGCTATTTGAAGATTATGTAGCCTCATATACAAAATCATAAGCACTGTACTGCTCTTGCTGTGGAAATGAGCTGTAAGCATAGCATAGATTTGCTTGATTAAAATATTTTTATTTTTATTTATTTTTTGCTAAGCAGAGAATTTGCTTTATGTGTACATTGTAGATAACAAGACTGGTTTATCACTGGTGTTTAGATTAACCCAAGCATTGTTTGGCTAAAAAGCTGGGCCAACATGCTGTTTCTAACAATATTTTGACATTAAGAGCTCCAAGAAATCGTATTTAAGCCCTTTTTGGTGTGGGCAGTTGATAACTTTTCATTCATAATTAGCTCATCGAGAACTGAGAGACATTTCAGGGAAATTGAACTGTCAGTGGGTAGAAACAAGCATTTGACCTCATCACATTGAGTGGGGCCCATCATAATTTGTTCATTTGGTGCCCATCAGCCCAGCCTCATCTCTCATACGGCACCTCGCTGACCTTCCCTCTCCAATTCCACTCAGTTCAGCTTTAATTATGACTCTGCAGACCCGAAGAAATATTGCAGCTTGCTCTCAAAAACCCTGAACTGCCACTCACCAAAAGATTGGTTTTTAACAGGTAATAAATGCCCAAAGGAAATGGTGCTGTGTCCCACACAGAGCACAGCAGTTTCTTTTGAGATTTTCCTGCTTTTCAAGTGTGTCACTATTGCCTAGTGAAATTTTTATTTCAGAAAGAACATAGGAAATGTGTCATTAGCTTCAGTGCTGTGGGAAAATGTTATATGTTTTATTTTAAGAAAATAAGAAACTTCTATTACAACCAAAAAAAAAATCAGTTGTTCTGCTAGTCAGAGGTCCTCTTTAAGTAGCCAAGTATTGATCAGTTAAGAATTGAATGTAGTACATAGGTGAAATTACATATTCTTTAACATTGTTACTATTAATTTTAGAAAAGCTCTGAAACTTTAATGTTCTATGTCATGAGGAAAACTGGAAAGGGGAATTCCTTCTGTAGCAAGGAAATTAATTGTGGCTCTTGCATCACTATTGGTAAATCTTGCTGAAATAAGTATCAGTTTGCAGTACACAGTCACATGAAAACCTGCAGTGGAGCTACCTCTCGCTAAGTGTTGTCTGATACTTTTGAAAAGTAACCTATCAGAAAGTACAAACTGAAGGAAAATACAAGACACTAACAATTTTAAAAGTGTAATTCTGGCTTTAAAAATGTTCCTATAGATGGACTCCAGTCTGCAAATACAAATATTCAAAACTACAGTACTGTACGGTATATCCTTGTGGTGAATGTTAAACTGTCAGCAGGATTTTCAGGTCATTTGACAAAAAGGATACAGGTGCAGTAGCTAGCAGTGAAGGTGACTGCTAGTTTCATCAATCACTTTCCCTTTCTTTAAGTTGATACATAATGGACCCCTTCAATCAGCTTCCTTGTTCTTTGTCACTTGTTTAGAAAGAAGAAAAAAGACAGTGGAAAACCTGGACTTTAAAGTCAAGGTTATGAAATGAATTGTTACTTATTTACGCAGGGGGGGTAGGGAGAATAAGTCAGTGTGCAAAGGGGCTCTTCATAAAATGTCGAGTTTGTCAAGGGGTGATAATACGCAGTTTGAAGCTTCATGCAGACCTTGAGCAATGACAGCACTTGTCAAAGCAGTGATTCCAAACAAGCATTTGAAATTAAGACATTGCTTAGTGACAGAGACACGACATGTGCCAGAAAATGTGCTAATAAGTATTCACTTTGTTTTCGGGGGTCACAATAAATGATGTTCCTATGACAAAGTTTATTTAATCATGAGAGCAGAGTTGCAGCAGAAATAGACTGTAAATTTATGCAGCTTCTGGGAGGATGTTAATATAATTTTGTTTCCGTAACATACATTAACTATCCAAAACACCCAGTTCAACTTTATTGCAAATACAAGCTAATTTAACCCATTTATCTTTCATGTAAATATTATGGAATGAAATTATTTTTGTATACTTACCCAAATGATGGCTGTTTAATAAAATTACATTCTTGCATGTTTTTTTCTCCAGTAATACATGTACAATCAATACACAGTATATTCAGTGTTCTGTATGTTAAATCAAAATCCTTAGCAGGGTCCATGGCACAGCAGTGCAAGCCCATCATAAATCTTTTGTAAGCTATGCATCAGCTTGAAAAGAAAAGACCTTTGCTAACATTTTCTAAAATAGAATTTATGTCAGTAACTGTAATCTGTGCATTTAGAGCTTCATACCATTTAAACACTTTTGTTCTGTAACAAAGATTCCCTGAGCGACATTTCCTATAGTATTTATAATTCTTCTTTGAGTGCTTGTGTAGCCTACACACTTTCTGGGTGTGGTGTTCTGTCTCATCTAGTGGCACCAAGACCACTTAGAGAGAGAGAGAAAATGAGTCTGCTCAACAGCCAGTTGGCTTTTAGCTCATGCAGTAGAGGCTCATGCTTTAAGCTCCAGAGGCCCCAGGTTTGATGACCCCTGCTGATAACTGGGGCCTGTCAGCGTTATTCTTGCTCATGTTGATTCCAAGCTAGGTATGTGCTGTGCGCATCATGTGCATGGCTGTTGGAAATTTTTCCCTTAGTGATATCCATTGGGCCGGCCCTAGCACCCCCTGGAGCCCCAGGCACTTGTGCCAATATAAGGGGTGCTGCCAGGTCCGCACCCTCTCAGTTCCTTCTTATTGCCCGTGACAGTTTCCTGGAAAGCCCTTCTTGCTTTGCAAGGCTTTCATAAGAGTGATTTGGACTCTGATCTAGTGTGTGTAGTTTTTGTAGTTAGTAAGTTTAGTTCTTCTTCGAGTGATTGCTCATATCCATTCCAGTTAGGTGTGTGCGCCGCGTGTGCACATTCGTCGGAAAACTTTTACCCTAGCAACTCAGTGGGCCGGAAGGTCGCCCCCTAGAGTGGCGCCACCATGGCGCTTGATATATATTCCTGCCGGCCCACCCACTCCTCAGTTCCTTCTTACCGCCCGTGTCGGTCGTTGGAACAGTGGAGCGCGGCTTAGCTGACCTCCACTTCCCTAGCTACTCGTATTTCTCGTATATAGTTATGCAGTTATAACCCTTTTATATATATATATTGTATAGTTATACGTGTTTTCTTTGCTAACATGGTTAGTTTAGTTAGCAGGGTTCAGGAAGTAGCCCCTTCCATGAACCCGGTGCCGGAGCCCATGCATGGCTCACCGGGTTTTAAAATGGGCCCGGCCTGCCAGAAGCCGCGGCCGAAGGGAGATCTACACGACTCCTGTTTGAAGTGCCTCAGGGAATCACACTTGACAGCTAAGTGCCCCATTTGCAAGGCTTTTAAGCCGAGAACAAAAAGGTGCGGGACTTTCACTTACCCCTCCACCTTGGGCGCCAAGCGATGTTCAAGCGGTGGGCAGAAGCACCTCCTCGGCACCGGACCCCACCGGCCGTCGCCGGCACCGATGTCGACTCGGCACCGCTCCCTTCTTCCGAGGTCGAGAAAGCCTACGATTTCTGCTGGTGCCTGACGGCTCCCCGGCACGCGCCGTGGTTGAGCCCCCTGCTCCTGCTGCTTCCGTGCCACCTGCATCGCAGCCAGAGAGCTCGTCTAAGTTGGATTACCCGGCACCGACACCTGCAGAGGCACCGATGACATCGGCACCGTTGATTCCAGTCCCCCAGGGCCACTGAATCCGGTGCCTGGCAGCTCCCCGGCACGCGCCGTGGTAGAGCTTACTGCTCCTGCTGCTTCCGTACCAACTGCACCGCAGCCAGAGAGCTCGTCTAAGACGGATCGCCCGGCACCGACGACGTCGGCACCGTCGATCCCGGTCCCACGAGGGCCGTAGAATCCGGTGCCTGACGGCTCCCCGGCACGCGCCGTGGTTGAGCTACTGCTCCTGCTGCTTCCGTGCCAGCGGCACCGCAGCCAGAGAGCTCGTCTAAGTCGGATCACCCGGCACCGACACCTGCTACGGCACCGATGACGTCGGCACCGTCGATCCCGGTCCCACAAGGGCCGTAGAATCCGGTGCCTGACGGCTCCCCGGCACGCGCCGTGGTTGAGCTACTGCTCCTGCTGCTTCCGTGCCAGCGACACCGCAGCCAGACGGCTCGTCTAAGTCGGATCGCCCGGCACCGACACCTGCTACGGCACTGACGACGTCGGCACCGTCGATCCCGGTCCCACAAGGGCCGTCGAATCCGGTGCCTGACGGCTCCCCGGCACGCGCCGTGGTTGAGCTACTGCTCCTGCTGCTTCCGTGCCAACGGCACCGCAGCCAGAGGGCTAGTCTAAGTCGGATTGCCCGGCACCGACGCCTCTGAGGCACCGACAACGTCGGCACCGTCGATTCCAGTCCCACAAGGGCTATCGAATCCGGTGCCCGACGGCTCCCCGGCACGCGCCGTGGTTGAGCTTATTGCTCCTGCTGCTTCCGTGCTGATGGCACCGCAGCCAGACAGCTTATCTAACTCGGATCGCCCGGCACCGACACCTACCGAAGCTCTGAACGACCTCGGTACCGTTGATCCCAGTCCCACGAGGGCCGTCGAATCCGGTGCCTGACAGCTCCCCAGTATGCACTGTGGTTGAGCCTGCTGTTCCCTCCACGCCGGAGACGTTACCAACGGCGAGGGCTCTCAGTGCCATGACAGAGTCGATGCTGCCTGACCCCGACACCGCCGGTGCGGGTAATACAGTCTCTTCAGGTGACCGTCCTCTGTCAGCACAGCAGAGCGGCACCGTTCATGATCACGGTCCCGCAGACACTCCAAGTCCTGTCGGCACGCCGGACACCACTGGCAGTCCCGGTGCTGTTTTCCTCATCGGTACTGGTCGCACTTGCTGCACCGGTCGGTATCCCGTTCGCCGACCCGCTATCGGCACCGTTCCGACTCCCGGCACCGCGGCAGGTGCCTTGACTCCTGTAGCCTCTCCCGGAGCCTCGAGATCTCGGTCGACCTCCCGGCACCGTTCTGGTTGCGGGTCTGGATCTCGTTCCAGGTACCGATACGCCTCCCGGTGCCGGTCCCCGGTGCCGAGTTGGGCAAGGTCCGAATGAGTCAGAGACTCTGCCTGTGCCTTCTTTTAGTATCTCCATGGCCGTCCGGACACGCATCCGTGTCATCCCATATGCGCAGATTTTATGCTCAGGACCACGATTCTCATATGATGGCCAGCGGGCACCAGCCCCGAAGCCGAAAGAGGCTTGGCGAATGAACCTGCTTGGCCACCAGGTGTACTCTGCAGAGGCCCTGCAGCTCAGGGTAGCAAAGCAACAAGCCTTGCTTAGCTGCGATAATTATAGCACCTGGGTGAAGGAGTTTCTCCCTCAGAACTTCCACCAGGAGTTCGCTGCCGTCTTGGAGGACGGGGGAAAGAAGGTTCCCAGAGCGTCCCTCCAGGCCTCGTTGGACGCAGCAGACTCTGCGGCCAGGACTCTGGCCTTGGGTGTCGCCATGAGGTGCATTTCATGGCTTCAGGTTTCATACCTCCGGCCGGAGCTGCAGTATGCCATTCAGGATTTACCCTTTGCTGGTAAAGGCCTCTTCGCGACAGAGACAGCCCCAGGCTGCGAAGCCTGATGGACAATAGGGTCCTAATGCGCTCTCTCAGCATGCATATGCCAGCGACCAAACGCAGGCCTTTCTGGCCCCAACCGCCATACTCTGTACCTAGCCAGAGGCAGAACTCTGGCAAACGGCAAGGCCAAGGTGGTCGCAGACGAACGTCAGGACCCCTAAAGAGCCAAAGTCAAGGTCCCTCGCAATTACCACTGGGACCGAAGACGAACCTTCCAAGGTTCGCCTGAGGGCGGTGTACCAGTCGCAGGCCGGGATCCCGATCCCACTTTCTCCTGGCGTGGCCCCAGTTACTTTCAGATCGCTGGGTCCTGCGCACGATGGAGCATAGGTACCACCTTTAATTTGCTCCAGCCCTGTCCCCCTTCAGCGGACGAAAGGGGCAAGGGGTTTTACTCCCGTTATGCCCTAGTCCCCCACTCGAACGCAGGTCTCAGACCTTCCTGGTCCTGCACGGACTCAACCGGTTTAGGATAAGGTTGAAGTTCTGCATGGTATCCCTGGGAACCATTATTCCATCCTTGCCTCCTGGGGGCTACTATGCCGCCCTGGATATGAAGGACGCGTACTTTCGCAATGCCATCTTCCCTCCGCACAGGAGATGCCTCCGCTTTATAGCCAACTGTCAATACTCCTGGTTTGCGGCCATAGTCGCCGCCTACCGTCGCTGATGTCGGATATGCGCTTTTCCAAATCTGGACGATTCGCTTATCCGAGGAGACTCTGAGACACAAACCACTCAGTGCGTGGGCATCGTCACGGTCTTATTCACAGGTCAAGGCCTGATGATTACTATAGAGCATTCCACTCTGGTTCCCACGCAGAGGTTGGGCTTCCTAGGGGCTATCCTGGTCTCCTACCTAGCCGGAGCCTGTTTATCACAACTGCGGTTTTAGGCAATGGCAACAATCATCTGAGGTCTGAAGGCTTTCCCAACGACCTCGGCTCGTTCTTGTCTCAGTCTCCTGGGTCCATGGTTGCCCACAAGTTTGTAACCAAACACGCCAAGCTCCGCCTCCGTCCTCTCCAAGTCCGGCCCACCTCGGCGTACCGCCCGGACAGGGAGCCAATGGTCATGGTAGTCACCGTTCCCTCGAACACCTTAGGCTCCCTAGAGTGGTGGCTAACTCCCTCCTTGGTGTGGACAGGGATGCGGTTTCATCCGCCCCAGCCCTCACTGCCCCTGACGACAGACGCATCATCTCTCTGCTCGAGTGCTCATGGTCACCTCCGAGCTTAAGGCCTTTGGTCTTCTAGGGAGCTGGCATTCCTCATCAATGCCCCAAAAATGAGAGTAGTGCGCCTGGCGTGCCAGGGGTTCCAGCGGCAGCTGCGAGGCCGTTGTATCTCGGTGTTTACAGCCAACACAACGGCCATGTGCTTCATAAGTATCCAGGGAGGGACATAGTCCTCCCCCCTTTTTTGTCAGGAGGCCATCCATTTCTGGGTCTTTTGCATGGCACACTCGATGGAGCTGGCGACGTCCTTTCTCCCAGGCGTTCGGAACGTCTTAACTCTTTGACTCAGCAGGTCTTTCCTGTCTTACGAGTGATCACTCTGCCCCATGTGAGGCGTCCTGCTTTCCGGAAGTGGAGATGTTTCCTCACACAGACCTGTTCGCTCACCGCGAGAGCAGGAAATGCCAGGTGTTCTGCTCCTTCCAAGATCTCTCCTCGGAATCGATCTTGGACGCGTTCCTGATGCCGTGGAAAGGCCAACTGCATTATGCCTTCCCACTGTTCCCACTGGTTCATTAGGTCCTGCTCAAACTCCGCAGGGGCAGAGCGCGCATCATCATGATCACTACAGAGTGGTCCAGGCAGCACTGATATACCACGTTGCTCGGCCTGTTAGTAACAGACCCAATTACCCTTCCACCCCACCCAGACCTCATCATTCAGGGCAACGACAGGCTTCGTCACTCGGACCTGCAGCCTCTTCGCCTCACAGTGGCTGCTGCGTACCTGAGTCGGGGGTGACAGGCAGCCTTCCACCTGGTCAACGTACCGGGCCAGGTGGAAGCGTTTCTTCTACAGCTGCAATACGCTCGATCTTGCTCCTGCAGAGGTCTCGATCCCCCTCTATTTGGCCTGCCTCTGGCCTTCAGCGGCAGGACCTGGCGGTATCATCTCTGAGGATACGCTCAGCAGCCATCTCTACCTTCCAGCAGGCTAAGGTGGACGTTCCGTGTACTCACGCTCTATGGGTTCGAGGCCCCTCAAGGGCTTGGAGCGCTTGCACCCTCGGGTGCGCCGCCCACCCCCAACCTGGGACCTCGACCTAGTCTTGGCCAGACGGGTCTCCGAGCTCAGAGCTCTTACGGTGGTTCCGCCGTACATTAGGTCTCACAAAGACAAGGTGCAGTTATGACTGCACCCGGCTTTCCTCCCTAAGGTGGTTTCGGCCTTTCATGTTACCCACAGCTCAACGCAATGGGCACAACCATTGCACTCCTTGGACATCTGTGGAGTGCTCGCATTATATTGTGCTGACAGAACCATTTCCTAAGGTGCCCCAGCTCTGTCCCGGTAGCGGGCCACAGGAAGGGCTTGCTTGTTTTCCTCTCGGAGGATCTCATCTTGGGTGATGGCGGACATCCCCACTTGTTATGATTTGGCTCATATTTCCCCAAGCCACATCACCGTGCATTCTACCAGGGCTCAGGCTTCATCTGCCGCCTTGCTGGCTCGTGTTTCTACCCACGAGATCTGTCGCGAAGCTCCATTGGTCCTCGGTCCATACCTTTGCTTCGCAGTATGCCCTGGTTCAACAGTCAAGAGAGGCTGTAGCCTCTGGCTCAGCAGTTTTCATTCTGCCACATTTCACTCCGACCCCACCGCCTTTGTAAGGCTTGGGATTCACCTAACTGGAATGGATATGAGCAATCACTCGAAGAAGAAAAGACGGTTACTCACCTTTGTAACTGTTGTTCTTCGAGATGTGTTGCTCATATCCATTCCACACCCGCCCTCCTTCCCCACTGTCGGAGTAGCCGGCAAGAAGGAACTGAGGAGCGGGTGGGCCAGCAGGAGTATATATCAAGCGCCATGGTGGCGCCACTCTAGGGGGCGACCTGCCGGCCCACTGAGTTGCTAGGGTAAAAGTTTTCCGACGAATGTGCACGCGCGGCGCACACACCTAACTGGAATGGATATGAGCAACACATCTCGAAGAACAACAGTTACAAAGGTGAGTAACCGTCTTATACCCGTCTTAGTGTATATAGTGCAGCTTAGCTAGTCGTCCCAGTCTTAGAGACATTGTTCACTGCCAGATGGAATAGGAAATGCCACAAGTTCTGTTTGATGTGCAGGCTCAGCAAGGGTTCCCTGTCTGATGCCTTCCTGTTCTCGTGGGCGGGCTGGCTGATGTATGCCTTCCCGCCAATCCCCTTTGTTCACAAGCTCCTCCTGAAGATCAAGAGGAATAAATCAAAGGTTATCTTGAGAGCTCTGGTATGGCCATGCCAGCACTGGTTTAGCGCACTTCTGGACCTCTATGTGGCAACTCCACTGGAGCTGCCATTATGTATGGACTTTATTTTGTAAGACCAAGGCCAGTTGTTTCACCTGAACCTCATCTCCCTACACCTGATAGGGTGGCTTCTGCGTGACTGAACCCCAAGAAGTGGGCCTGCTCAGAGCAGGTCTACCAAATTTTGCTAGGTAGCAGGGAGCCCTCCACCAGGGCTACGTCGCTGGCAAAGTGGAATTGTTTCACTTGTTGGGCCTCGGAACAGAATCTCCATCGGTCTTCTCTGCAGTCCATCTTGGAGTATTTGCTCCACCTAAAGCACCAGAGTCTGGACCCATCATCAGTCAAGTCTTTCATCCTCTGATCCAAGGCAGATCAGTCTTCTCCCACACGGTGTTTCCTCAAGGGTTTAGAAAGACTACCCACCAGTCTGCAAACCGATTTTCCCCATGGGATTTAAACTTGGTCCTGTCAAGGCTCATGAGACCCCCCTTCGAGCTGTTGACATCTTGTTCTCTACTGCTTCTCTCATGGAAGGTCGCCTTCCCAGTGGCGGTTGTCGGCCAGAAGGGTCTCCAAAATCAAAGCTCTGACTTCAGAACCCCCTTATACGGTATTCTTCAAACACAAGCTCCAGCTGCGCTCCCACTTGGCCTTCCTACCAAAGGTTAGAACATAGGAACGGCTGTACCGGGTCAGACTAAAGGTCCATCTAGCCCAGTATCTGTCTACCGACAGTGGCCAATGCCAGGTGCCCCAGAGGGAGTGAACCTAACAGGCAATGATCAAGTGAGCTCTTTCCTGCCATCCATCTCCATCCTCTGACAAACAGAGGTCAGGGACACCATTCCTTACCCATCCTGGCTAATAGCCATTTATGGACCTAACCACCATGAATTTATCCAGTTCTCTTTTAAATGCTGTTATAGTCCCAGCCTTCACAACCTCCTCAGGTAAGGAGTTTCACAAGTTGACTGTGCGCTGCGTGAAGAACTTCCTTTTATTTGTTTTAAACCTGCTGCCTATTAATTTCATTTGGTGACCCCTAGTTCTTGTATTATGGGAATAAGTAAATAACTTTTCCTTATCCACTTTCCCCACATCACTCATGATTTTATATACCTCTATCATATCTCTTCCCCCCACCCTTAGTCTCCTCTTTTCCAAGCTGAAGAGGCCTAATCTCTTTAATCTTTCTTCATATGGGACCCTCTCCAAACCCCTAATCATTTTAGTTGCCCTTTTCTGAACCTTTTCTAGTGCCAGTATATCAGACCACATATATCAGACCACATATCTGTACACAGTATTCGAGATGTGGGCGTACCATGGATTTATATAAGGGCAATAATATATTCTCAGTCTTATTCTCTATCCCCTTTTTAATGATTCCTAACATCCTGTTTGCTTTTTTGACTGCCTCTGCACACTGCGTGGACATCTTCAGAGAACTGTCCATGATGACTCTAAGATCTTTTTCCTGACTCGTAGCTAAATTAGCCCCCTTCGTATTGTATGTATAGTTGAGGTTATTTTTTCCAATGTGCATTACTTTACATCTATCCACATTAAATTTCATTTGCCATTTTGTTGCCCAATCACTTAGTTTTGTGAGATCTTTTTGAAATTCTTCAGTCTGCTTTGGTCTTAACTATCTTGAGCAGTTTAGTATCATCTGCAAACTTTTCCACCTCACTGTTTACCCCTTTCTCCAGATCATTTATGAATAAATTGAATAGGATTGGTCCTAGGACTGAGCCTTGGGGAACACCACTAGTTACCCCTCTCCATTCTGAGAATTTACCATTAATTCCTACCCTTTGTTCCCTGTCTTTTAACCAGTTCTTAATTCATGAAAGGACCTTCCTTTTTATCCCATGACAGCTTAATTTACGTAACAGCCTTTGGTGAGGGACCCTGTCAGAGGCTTTCTGGAAATCTAAGTATACTATGTCCACTGGATCCCCTTTGTCCACATGTTTGTTGACCCCTTCAAAGAACTCTAATAGATTAATAATACACGATTTCCCTTTACAGAAACCATGTTGACTATTGCTCAATAGTTTGTTTTTCTATGTATCTGACAATTTTATTCTTAACTATTGTTTTGTCTAATTTGCCTGGTAGTGACATTAGACTTACCGGTCTGTAATTGCCAGGATCACCTCTAGAGCCCTTTTTAAATATTGGCGTTACATTAGCTAACTTCCAGTCATTGGGTACCGAAGCCGATTTAAAGGACAGGTTACAAATCTTAGTTAATAGTTCCGCAACTTCACATTGTATTTCAGTTCCATAACAACCAGGACATTTTCCTGCAAGTTGTTTTTCCAAAGCCTCACAGCACCAATGAGGAACATCGGCTATATACTTTAGATGTTGGATGGGCCCTGGCCTTCTATGTTGAAAGGACTAGCCCCTTCTGCACATCTATGCAGCTTTTCGTAGTGGTGGCGGATGAAAGGATTACCAGTATCATTCCAAAGGATCTTGCCTGGATCACTGCCTGCATCCAAACTTCTTATGAACAGGTGAACATCCTGCCACTGGCCATTGTAACAGCTCATTCTACAAGGGCCCAGGCTTCATCAGCAGTGTTTCCCATGCAGATACCAGTCCAAGACATCTGCAGGGCCACTAGATGGTCTTCGATTAATACCTTTGCGTCCAACTATGCCATCCTGCAACAGGCCTGTGATGATGCCAGTTTTGGTAGAACAGTGTTGCAATCAGTACGTCCATGATCTCTGAGCCCACCTCTGGAGATACTGCTTGTGAGTCACCTAACATGGAATCAACATGAGCAAGCACTCAGAGAAGAAAAAATGGTTACCAGCCTTTTGTAACTGTTATTCTTCAAGATGTATTGCTAATGTCCGTTCCTACCACTCTGTCTGAGTTACCGGCAAAAAGGAACTGAGATGGTGCAGAACTGGCAACACCCCTTATACTGGTGCATGTAAGCAGGGCACTAGAGCTGGCCCTCTGGATACCACTATGGGAAAAATCTCTGGCAACTGTGCACGTGATGCACGCACACTTAGAATGGAATGGACATGAGCAACACATCTCGAAGAACAACAATTACGAAAGGTTGCTAACCATTTTATCTTTTCTATTCGCATGACCAGATTGGGTCTCTGACCTGTGTGGTCACAGTGATTTCTATTTTGTGTGCCAAAAAAATTATACTCATATAAAGCACTAGAAAACTAAATTATATTGGTCCATATCTGTCACCACATGCTTTTGTGTGTTCTCTTCAAGAGGTCCGGAACATGAAGTACACTTTTTTATTGTTGCATCAAAATTGAAAATTTATAGAAACTCTTCTGAAAACTAGTTATCAGAGCACCTCTCCCCCACACAATGGAGGATGTGGTGATGGTGTGCCCATAAAGCTCTCCGAAGAACATGAATTATGTCAATAAGAACTAACCTTTGTTTATTTCTTGGGGGTAGGATTATATTTTACCTGAGTAGGGTGCTCCTGTACAGTTTTTCTTGCGTGCCAGTGATATGTTCTTTGTTCAACTGAATACTTGGACTGTACATTAGGTAGGGGGTGATTAATGCAAAATTCCAGTGCTGGTTATATAGCTACCTAGCCTTTAAAGATTCACTTTCTGGGGAAAGGAGCAGTGACTGTTTTTACCTGTTTCGGGAGGCCTGGGAAAAGCCTTAAAATAATATAGAAACATGAGCCTGAACTGACAAAAGGCCTCATTTTGACCTAACAAATGGTCATGAACCTGTAACCAAAGGGAGGGTCGAAGAGTTGGCCTGTGAGTTCCCCATGTGGAAGGTGTGGGACTTCTGGCATGTTCATTACTCAGGCCTATGGCTCAGACCAAGTGCATTTAGACCTTTTACTGTTTTTATTATATATTTTCACTTGTAAGGCTTTTGTCCTTTAAAAAGGTACTTTGCTTTGTGAAAGCAGGTTGGTCACTGGTAAACCAGACTTCTCTCTTGAGAGAGAATGATACTGCCAATGGCTGAGCTATGTCAGACTTGATTGATAATGAGAGAATTGCAGGAGATTACAGCCTAAAACCCTAGTATGGAGAGAGAAGGATGCAGGTCCCTGCCCAGAGACAGTTGGCTGTAAGGGTGTCAGACCTAAGAGGACATTCCAAGGGCGGACCATGGAGGGGGTCAGAGTGGCAGTTACCCTGAAATTGTGACAACAGACACAAAAAAAAAAGGTAGATGGAGTTACATGTGTTGTATGGCTGCCTCCTGTCAAAAAATTTTACTACTGTTGTGGCAGATTATTACAAGTGTGACAGGGTCAGGCCAGATGGCTACAGGAGTGTGTTAGAAAGCAGATATATTAGTCCCAGATTAAGTAGATCCCTTTTCCCTGAGTAAGGTAACGGGGGCAGTTCCAGAACAAGCAGGAACTTGCTGGAACCAACTAAGGTAGGCAGGCTAATTAGGACACCTGGAGCCAATTAAGAAGAAACTGCTAGAATCAATTAGGACAGTCTGGCTAATCAGGGCACCTGAGTTAAAAAGGACCTCACTTCAGTCTGTAGTGTGCATGTGAGGAGCTGGGAGCAAGAGGCACTAGGAGCTGAAAGTGAGAAGGCAAATTGCTGGAGGAATGAGGAGTACAAGCATTATCAGACACCAGGAGAAAGGTCCTGTGGTGAGGATAAAGAAGGTGTTTGGAGGAGGTCATGGGGAAGTAGCCCAGGGAGTTGTAGCTGTCGCACAGCTGTACTAGGAGGCACTCTAGACAGCTGCAGTCCACAGGGCCCTGGGCTGGAACCTGGAGTAGAGGGTGGGCCTGGGTTCCTCCCAAACCTCCCAACTCCTGATCAGACACAGGAGGAACTGGCCTGGACTGTGACCTCTGCCAGAGGGGAAGGTCTCTGGGCTGTTTCCTGACCCACATGTTGAATCTCTGAGGCGAGCAAATCCACCAATAAGTGCATGACCCACCAAGGTAGAGGAGGAACTTTGTCACACAGGATACTGACTTCGTCATTTCACAAAAACACATCTGTCACTGACCAATAATGTGTTACTATGTCAGTTTTAGGCAGGCAGCAAAAGTGAAGGCCAAGGACATTACAGTTGCTAAGGAAGGGGGACTGTTATTCAAAAAGCTTTTAAATGTCACTATATATATTTTTAACATCCTCTAAAAGCCTTTGTTAACAAATGTGGGAGGATGGGACTTTTTTTGCTCCCAGTCTGTACTAGGGGGTGCTTTTTAAAAGGGTGGTAAATGATGCTCGTCAGCATCATTTAGAAGTGTTTTAACGTTTAACATCATCTTACTCCATAGAAACAAGTGAATACTGGAGGTACAGATTACCTTTTAAAAGGCTGCTGAATGATGCTGTCAATAAATACAGCAACATCAACTAGATGGCTTTTAAAAAACAGGCTTCTGCTCTCCAGTGACTGCATCTCAACTTTTTTTGTGTGCTTTCATATTAATGGCTTACTAGTGCATGGTTCATGCCTTGACATAATTTTGAAGGCTAACAAAGATGCAACACCAATAGCTGCATCTGTTGTCTTATCCCCGTCTGCCTATCTTGTACATTCAAATGTGCAGGAAGAGTTAAAGAAATTCCAGGATTTGTGGATTTTTTCACACACATGGAAATCTTTAACCTTACAGCAAAGTATGGATTCAATGGTTGAGAAAATGAGTACACTTGCAAATGTTTACAGTTGTGTGGTAGCCCTAAGGAACTAGCCTAAGTTATCTACAGAATCCTGTTTACCCTTAGCATAGAAGTTGGCTCTGAAGGTGCTTTGTAACTCCAGGGTGTTTAGAGCATTTAGAGACTGTTTATATTTGAAAGAGATCATCAGATGTATGTTAAATATATTTGCATATGCAATAGTAGTGTTAAATTGGAATAAATTTTTTAATGGCACAGTGAGTACAGAAATAGAATGTATGCTAGTTTCATGTGTTCCTAATGCCATGTTACTGTCTCTCCTTAACCTAAACGCTTTTAAATGGCCACTGTCAAGGTTTTTGCTTAGAGCTTTAGGTCAGTAGGTTGAGAAATCTTTTAGCAAGATTAGTTCTGAAGCCAGAGGGTTTACATAATATTGAGGACAATAGTAAATATCAATATTAAACGATGCCAGACTAGATAGGAACATTCCCCAATTAAATGACCTTGGTAACAAATTCAGCTGATGGTTGTGATGTCATAGGTGGCAGCATGCTAATAAGTGAGAGAAACATGTTTAGCTTCAGGATTATCCCTTCACTCTTCTGTGTGACTATATAACTGAACATTTATTACAGATATTCCTCAGGTGCCTGTCACAGTAGTATCTAAGAGATGCAAAACACTTATTTTATTTTTAATTTAATTTAGTTCAAAATTGAAGGGGAAATCCATTTTATGCATCAAAAGGAAGCAAGGCCAATTTAGAAGAGAAATAGCTTGCCATGTACACATACGCAAACACCAAGTTTCAACTAAACTTGAATTTTTAATGAGGCTATGGATAAATTGCTAGGGTGGGAAAGTACTTCTTTTATTGGTAGGGATTACAACTCAGAAATATTCTGCCTTTGATAAATCAACATGCAACTTCACAGCACTTATTAACAATTCATAAATCATTCTCTAGGATAGATTTGACTTTAACTTCAGTCAGATACTATAGTGATGGTAAACTTATGAGTAACTAGATGGATCTTTGGCAGCTCAGATAGTTGCTACTGATATGACCATTCATATTTCTGACTATATCTGTCTTGAGGAATATTGATGATCAAAGTTCATAGCTAACTTAGAAATGATTTATCCATTGAGGAGGGTAAAAATATACTCCTCCTCTGTCAAGTTTAAAATATTCCATATACCTTGTAAGCCAGATTCCTCAATATTGTTGTGTACCAATGGGTTTGGTACCAGTTGTTCCTGGTGAAAAAATCCTTCTCATGGAGGTTTAATAATTTATTCATGACTCCAGATTTTGAGTTTGAACAAAGAAATCAGGGATAAATTGCCATTAACAAATGTCCTCAAATTTCACGAGCTATATTATAGGCTATGTCAGATAAAAATATTCTCAAAAAATGAGAGAATTAAATAAACATGGCCTGAGCTAACTCAGCTATAGCACCTTAATCAAATATACATTTAACTTAATTCATCCAATAAGAAACATAGATTCTCTGGACTAAAACATGATACCATAAAATGTGAAGGATAACTCAGAAAAATATTGCTCATCAGTTACATGTGGGGAGAGGGATAGCTCAGTGGTTTGAGCATTGGGCTGCTAAACCCAGGGTTGTGAGTTCAGTCCTTGAGGGGGCCACCTAGGGATCTGGGGCAAAATCAGTACTTGGTTCTGCTAGTGAAGGCAGGGGGCTGGACTCAATGACCTTTCAGAGTCCCTTCCAGTTCTATGAGATAGGTATGTCTCCATATATTATTATGTTGTAACTGCCCTCACTCGGGGGTTAGTCGGAAAGCATGGTCAGGGTTATTACCTGTAACCAGCAGGGGATGTGGGAAGGAGACCCGGGCCCTCCCACTCCAGTAGGCTCTGACCCGGGGCTGTTAGGACTACCAGTGATCTGGCAACTGAGGCTGCTTAGGGGCCCTTCCTGTGCCACTTCCTATCTCCTTCCCTCCCTCCTGGGCCAGCTCAGTCCAAGGCTTTCCCCTGATGGGGTAGTCCACACCAAGAAAGTAAAATGCTATTACCAGTGTCCAGGGTCCATATGCAACAGAGAGGGGAATGCTTCCCTCTCTGATTGTTCCTGGAGTGGATCCTCCCTTTCTTCAGGGAGGGCCCTTTCTGGGCAATTATTCTAAAGATTTCAGCTTCCCTCTGTGCTGCTTGAGCCACAGGTTGGAGATCTGTTCTCTTACAGGTCTCCCCCCAAGCGAGCTGTTTCCTTGTCTTTTAATTCCTCAGCCACATGAATGATTTGCTGCAGGCATGGTGTGACAGGGCTGGCGGACCCAAAGTAATCCCTTAACCTCTTGTTGCCTAATGTGGAGTCTGTATACCACATAATACATATGCTGGAAGTTCAATCAGTAATTACAGAAATAAAACAAGAAAATAGTGATATAGATTCTGATCCTGCATTGAGTTATGCATGTGTTCAAAATATTGCCCACATGGATAGTTGCAGGTTCAGGGTCATAATAGTGGAACCCAGAATAATAAGTGGAACACCTAAAAGATATGTTGAAACAATATATAGTTCTCAAAGCCTAGATTCAACTTCTTTAAGTGATTGCACATGTCCATTCCATATGCACACCTTGTGCATGGTTGTTATAAAGGTGCTGCCCCCAATTCCCCTCAGTTCATTCTTACCACCAGTTATGGTGGTTGTAGGAGCTGCAATCACTGATTCTTCGTATCTTCCCTCTCTTAGTGTAAATAGTACCTGTAGCATTAGTTTTCAGTCTTGGGTAGCATATGTGTAAATAATTAGTATTCTAGACTTATTCCTAAAACTATCTTTTTAGTGTATGCAATGTTATTGTAGCTGTGTTGGACCCAGGACATTAGAGAGACAAAATGAGTACGATAATATGTTTTTTTGGACCAACTTTTGCTGGTCAGAGAGAGCTTGTTATGTAAACTTCTCTCACGCCAACAGAAATAGGTCCAATAAAAGATATTACCTCACCCACCTTGTCTCACAAGAAAAATGGTAAACAAATTGGATGCTGGACAGATGCTGGATTTTGGACAGATGCAGGTAGTTAAAGGAAACAGAGATTCAAAAACATGACAGATGTGAATGGTGCACAAAACAGGAAGAGTTTATGAATCAGCTGTGATCTCATTTACACAAAAATGCTTTTACAATGAAATTACACAGCACTTTTGAAGATCTAATATAAAATAATCCACATTAAAGAGTTCAGTTGAGACAACCTGGATAACAATAAGGAAATGGAATATGTGAGGTCACATGGCTGTAACTGAGGGCACCATTTGATCCAATTTTCTTGTATTACTTGATTTTGCTCTCGTAATGTTTGTATTGATCAAATATTATTTGCCTCAATTATCCACGGCTGTTGGTGAGAGACTCAAGCTTACACAGAGTTTGTCTTCTGGGAAAAGTACTCAGAGTATCACAGCTAAACATAAGGTGGAACAGATTGTTTAGCATAAGTAGTTAATGCATATTTAATAGGTACATTCAGGGCGAAGGGCCCACTAACACTCCTCCAGTCATAATGGGGAAGAGAAGCTGGGGGGAGGCAGCTGGGTCAGGGGGGAATTGTTAGAGGGTTGTAGATTGCTGTAATAAGCCATAGATCCAGTGTCTCTTTTCAGTCCATGATTTTTAGTTTCTAGCAAAGTTAAGAATTTAAGCTACTAGGCTTGTTTTTGAAAGTGTTGTGAAGGTTTAGAAGGTGAGGACTGATAAGTCAGATATAGTGATTGTTTTGTGAAAATTGTTCTCCCACAGGTGACAGGATGTTTTTGTCTTGTCATTTTCTTGAGTGAATTCATTTCAGAGCGTAGTAATTGTCTGGTTTTGTCCACATAGTTGTTGGGGCATTTAGTGCACTGAATGAGGTATTCAACATGTTGTGACCGGCATGTAGGACCCATGTTATGCTATGGGGAGTGTTGATCGTTGTAGCAAAGGAGGATTTCAGCAGATTTTGCATCTGTTCTGGTGAGATCTGATAGATGAATGCAAACTGATGGCCAGGACCCTCCACTCTGTAGTTGATGCCACTGATACCTTCTCTAGTGCTGTGGCCACTATCATTGTCATGCACAGGGAGTCATGGCTCCTGGCCTCACAGTTCACTAAGGAGGTCCAGAATACCATCAAGGATGTTCCCTTTGATGAATTGCACCTCTTCAATCAGAAGACGGATTAGTCCCTCCACACTCTGAAAGACTTCAGAGCTACCCTCTGATCAAGGGGATTTGTGCACTTGCTCCTAAGAGGAAGTTTCATCAACCATTTGAGGTATACGGTTTGTGGCAAAGTACCTGTCTCTCCTCTCCTAGCTCAGTCCTCCTCAGCCTTGGAGACACAGGCTTGGGCAAAGCAAAAGCCCTTCACAGTCGCGCAGGGTCTGGCTGATCCCTTCTCAGTCAGGCCCTTGTTCTGTTTTCCTCTCCTTCTGGGGAGAGTGCAACCTGCCTTGCAAGAAAAGTTTTTTTAGAGTTCAGCTGCCTCTACTTACTGGCAGCTACTCTATTTCTCTTCTCCCCCCCTGCTTCCCTGCCAGGGAGGGTTTAAAAAGGTCTCCAGCCATTGGGGCCAGCTGAAACTAATTACCTCCCTGGTAACCCCTGTTCCAGCTGAACCTTATTCCTCCACGGTTAAGCCTTCTGGGACTAATTACTACCCCATGCTTGGTAGCTAAGTGTCCTGAGTTTGCCACAGGTTCAACAGTTATTCCATCAGAGACCTTGTGAACCACTGTGTAAGAGGCAAAGGGTTCAAAAGTCCTGCTTCCCTACATCCTCTACAACAGGCTCAGCGTCTCAGTCTCAGCCTCCAGCTCAACATTATTTTTTATGGGAGCTTGAGAGCCACTAATCACTAAAACCAACACTTCCTGACCCACACACCATTCAGGGGTGTTTGGAGACCAATCCTCAAGCTCTGCCATCTCAACTGTTTCATCTGCAAACTCAGATTTCACATGGTCACATTGGCAGCAACAATTCCATCTTTAGAAAAGGGCATGTGGTTCACAGCTCTATATGAAGTACTTATACTTTATTGTAGACATTCACCCTGCCCACTGATGCTTTGTCAGATTTGTGGTAGGTTCTGACCATTTTCAGTATAGAGAGCTATTCTGAAAGGGAGTAATCACCCAGAGTACTTACCAAGATATTCTCAGTTGTGGCAGCTCACATCAGACATCCTGGCCTCAACTTCCATGACGCTATGCCTCTTCTCTTCACTGGGATTCAGCGTAAACATAGAAAAATCTGTCCTCACCCCCATACAAATCTCTAGATTTCATTGGGACAACCTTAAATACTATCACTGCAAGGTCATATATGCCCACGGCCAGATTTCAGACAGTGAATGGTATCATAGCTTACATCATAAGCAACCCTCAGGTACCATCAAAACATGTCTGTCCTTACTCATTCATGCAGTCACATAGCCTCGTGCACTTACGTCACCTTGTTCACAAGACACCACCTTCATTGCCTTCAAGCTTGGCTATAGTCAGTATACTCCTCAAGTTGTTATTCTATGGACTTCATGGTGACAATTCCGGCCAAGGTACTGTCCTCCTGCCTATGGTGGACGTATCCTCATTGCCTAGGCAAGGGGGGTCCTGTTTCTCCCCAGACATCATTGCGGACACATCCCTACTAGGTTGGGGAGCCCACATGAACAACCACAGAGCATATGGAGCATGGACATCTCAGGAGGCCAGGACACACATCAGTTTCCTGGAACTATTAGCAATACGGAAGGCATGCAAGTCCTTTCTTCCATTCATCCACGCTCACCATGTACTTATGATATAGAAAACAGTTGTAGTGTTATCTCACATCAACAAGCAAGGAGGAGTGAGGTCCACCTCCTTTTGTGCAGAAGGAGTTTGTTCTGGAACTGCTGTGTCAGCAATTAAATCACCTTATCAGCAGCCTACCTTCCAGGGAAGCAGAATGTACTTTCAGACATTCTCAGCAGATGCTTCATAATTGACCATGAGTGGGAGCTTCACAACCTGGTATTGAACAACATTTTCATGCCATGGGGAATCCCAACCCGGGATCTAGTTGCTTCTCAAGCAAACAGCAAATGTACCAGATTGCTCCAGAGAAGCCATAAGTCACTCCTCACAGGGTGATGTTCTGCTTCTTACTTGGTCAGACCAGTTCAACTATGCCTTCCCTCAGATTCCATTCTTGCCATGAGTTCTACCAAAGATCCAACAGGACAGAGCAAGGATCAGCCTGATCGCCCCCTTCTGGCCCAGACAGTTCTGATTTCCCAACCTCCTACCCATGTCATCTTAAGCACAATCAGCCTCCCACCATTATCCGAGCTCCTGACCTACTGCAAGGTCAAGATCAAACACCCAATTCACGACCTCTCCACTTCAGGGCTTAATATTTGAATGTGCATCATCCCTAGAATGTTCTTTCTCCTCAGCTTTGAGACATCTTCTCTAATAGTAGAAAGGACTCTACTAGAAAATGTTACCTAGATCAATGGAAATGCTTCTCGTCTGGTACATGCAAAAAAGAGGCATTCTACCAGAAACTATAGATATTCCTCTAATTTTAAACTATATTCTATTTTAGAAGACATCAGGTTTACCCACCCACTGTCCACTTAGTGGCAATCAGTGCATACCATCCACTTTCTCAGGGCTACTCAATTTTGGCACACCCACTGACCAATAAATTCTGGAAAGGCTTAGTGAGAATCTGCTATTCAGCAGATTGCACCCCAATGTGACCTAAATCTTGTTCTCTCTCTGTTAACAAGCTCCCTCCCCCATTTGAGCCATTAGCTACTTGCCCCATATCCCTCCTTTCAAGAAAGATGACTTTCATGGTAGCTATCACATCAGCAAGAAGGGTTGGCAAACTTGGAGCAATGATTGCAGACCCTCTATACACTGTATTCCATGAGGATATGTTTTCTTCACATCTGCAGCCCAATTTCATCCCTAAAGTAGTTTCAGAATTTCACGTTAACCAATCCATTCACTTACCTACCTGTGTTATTCCTGTAACCACACAATTCCATAGAAGAATGAAGATTTCACTCTCTTGATATTCAACGAGCCTTGGTCTTTTATCTACAGAGAACAAAACCAAACAGGAAATTTCCAAGACTGTTTGTTGATATAGCAGAAAAAGTCAGAGGCCACATCATCTCCACCCAGAGAATCTCTAAATGAGTCGCTGGCTGCATTCTATTCTATTGTCAGTTCTCGTGTGCTTAAAGAGCTTTGTGTGATCAGGCCCTTTGTGCCTAAATCAAGGAAAAGGTTAAACATGCAAAATAATATCATTTGTTGTGTCATTGTAAAGCTTTAAGCCATGTTTTCATGAAAAATGCTTTCTATCATGCTGGTTTTGCTTTGAAAAATCAGTATCAATAGTTGACTCTTATTGTTTAAGAGCACTAATGATTCATGATCCACATTTGTACTGAAAACACAGTATTATGCCAAGAAGCACACTTAGAAACTTAAAAATGCATTTGACTGCTGAAGCATGGGATGAATTATGGGATTTTTTTTCTGGTGGTTTGAGTAACCCCAATTTAGGACCAGATTCTGATCCCTCATACTCCTGAAACGCTACTGTCTTCAGAGTAGTTATTTGTATTTGCACGGGCATATTTGAGATCTGAATCTGATTCATAATTGTTTAAAAGAAACCATTGAAAAACCTTGAACGGTACCTAATTTTAGAAAAATGAAAGAGCTATATAGGAATGTGTAATTTGACATAAATTAACATTTTTATCTGGAAAAGAGTACTTCTGAATTCTAAGATACTAATTTTTTTTATTATAAACGTTGAGAGGTCCTACTTCAATTTCACAGATTATATTGAAGACATTACTAAAAAAAAAGCTAATTTTGATGCCTGAGACCACATAAATTTTAAACTGAGTGGAAAAGAAGGCTGAGAAAAGGAATTGCTATTGACTGTCTTATGGAAACAGATTAATAGACATGTAATAAAAGCCACCCTCATGTGAGACTGAAGTCTATTCAATTCAGAAATCAACAGCGGCAGTCATTTTTCCCCTTTCAAGATGTTTAAGACAAAAATCATTACTGAGACAAACACTTGACTTGCTGTACCAGTTCTTGGAGATTAATACATTGTCTAGGCATTGGGAGATACTGGCAAAACAACATTCTTTATATTAATCATATGCTTACTATCAGACCTAGCCCTAAACAATCTTTAATCATTTTAGGGACACAAAGTCTAGTTATAATAGTACTAGTGAGGCTGATGGTGGTTAAAAAAAAAAAAAAAAGAGTATTGCTGTTGAAATGGAAGATGGTTTCCTGTAGTAATGGTTTTGAATACGTTTATTGCATATATTACTGTTGAATGAGCTATTACTGTACAGAAAAGAGAAAATATTCTCCAGAATTTGGCATAAAGCTATTGAGAATCATTCTAGATAATGTAGCCTAGGTTGAATCCTGTTGAGCTTGATTTACTTTTCCAGGCTGCTGGAAGATGGAGTTTACTTTTTTTTATACCTTTTGTTTGTTGCTGGTATTCTCTTCTCTTCTCTTTGTTTCCTTTAGTAATCCTTATGAACATTGCTTAGTTATGCTTTTATGTCAGGGTTTATTACGTTTTTTTGAGGTGTAGGTGTCTGCATGATGCAGTAAGTAATATCGTATGTGGCTCTTGTAAGTGATAGGGCTCAGTATGTTATCTTGGTATTCCTTCTACAATTTTAATGCTTTTTCTTATTGTATCTTTCATGAATTACTAATTTATCCTTGGAAAATTAATTTTAATTTTGTTGCTAAAAGTGCCTGAATGAAGATAACTACCATTGTCTATTATGTGTAATACATAACTGGTAATGGAGGGAAAGAAAATTAATGTAAATAAAAAAGGAATTAATAATCTTTTTCTCACTCATCTTCCCTACTACAATGCAAACCTATGGTGAACTTCCCCTTATAGTTTTAAATTGAAAGCTCATGTAAGTGCGGCTGGGCTATATGCTGACATTCCACCTCATGCTCTTCTCTTCTTAAATATTCAGGAGTTATTGGAGCATAGACTTGCAGTGTGTATAAGAAGATATAGCTCACAGCTCAATAGGTCAATCTTGGATTATGTCATGGATACTGCCAATAGGAGGGCAGTGGAAAAGCTGCTTAGAAACAGAGATTAAATTATTCAGTTCATTGCTTTTACAGAATGTAATTTAAAGGAATAGAATCATAATTTTTGTGGTTGTTGAGAATGGTTTATTTCTTCAATAATATATACATTTATACTGTCACATATTTTTTGCTAAGTAGTGGCAACATCTAATCTAAATTTGTCACTATATCATTATTGAACAAATATTGTAAAATAAAAAAGAAAGGCAGAAATGGTTTACGGCTCTCTTTTACAAAAATATGCCTCATGTATACAAGAAAGGTTATCCTGCTCTAATGTCTGTACTAGATATAAATGAGCCTAGGTAGTTCCCTTTATTTAAACAGGCAGAGGATACACTTTTTAAAAATATATTAACATGAATGTAATCATCTTTGAACCATGATTATTATTACATACGTCTATTAATATTTTTAAACTGCTGATTAAAAAAGAGAAAGCATTTGAACTCTCAAAGGTAAGCAAATTCAGCATTACAATCCACTGCATCCTCAGCCAGCTCTGTTGTGACTAGTATAGCAACAAATATTGTTAATGATATTAGAGTTCCTTTAGCACAGTGAACTGGATCGATGAAGGAATAGATTTTTTAAGTCAGACTCCTAATAATGTAATTTTTGGTATAGTTTTTAGAAATAGAAGTACAATAATATAGCTGCAACTTCTGTGGGGTGTTGGGTCCTCTACTGAGACTTCCTCCGGGATGCAGGGGATATGGTGGCCCCTCTGCAGAACCACTTTGCTAGCTCCTGTCAGTGTAATCATACCATGGGGCCCCAGTAGCATGGATGGCCTGGTGCACATCCATGCTTCTGGGTGAATATCACTGTAAATGTGAACATACTTTAGCTGGATTGCTAAAATGTAGAAATTCGAAAAGATTGGCTCATAGAACAGCTGCTTCAAAATAGTATGTCTTATTTTTTCAAATTCTCATTTTAAATTCTATATTTCAATCACTGTTAAACAGCTACATTAAAAAAGTTTTACAAGTTTAATCTTAATAATTTCCAGCAAAAAAAGCAGACATGCTATGTCATAAAATAACTATTAGTGACTAGTTTGTATCCTATAAATCTAACTTGAGTTGATAATATGGTCCATTACCAGCTAACTGCACAGAGTATTTTTCATTTTACACTCTTCAGTTACTTTTTAGTGAAGTGTTAAAAAATATGAAGCTTTTCTCCTCTCTAAAATTGCACGCTGTCTGTCTGTTATTAGGGAGATAACAGCTCTTATAAATGTTTCAGTAAGCGCTAAGTAGACAGTTATGTGCACTCTCATTCCACGCTTATTTGCTTACTGTAATAAACTGATAAAATATGTGTGGTTTGTCTCTGTGTATCTACAGGCATCATGAGTCACATAGATTTCCTTTAGAAATAATGTTGTGTCTGTAGAATTGATTGGTTATTTTCATAAACCATCCAAAGGTACACAGACGACTTCTATTATTTAAACATATACTGTGTAAGATTTGTAGTGGGTTATCTCCCATTGCTAGATGCTTCTTGTTCTATTAACTCTTTGGGGAAGTTTATTTCATAGTGATTAGTTTTTGACTCATAGGCTTCTTAAGTATTGCAACTATATGTATTGAAGATTTTAGAATTGAAACAAGAAGACTGTTTTTACCAGACTGAACTTGTTTGTTGCATATACTACCTCTGAATCACATTTGCCTTTGTCATCTTACATGAAATCCTTACCTCTGTTGTCAGCTAGATGGTTTGAGAATTCTAGCTATCACATTACATATCTTGGTTCAGATTTTTGGGTACTAGCATGTTAAATATAGCTGAAGAGAATGTTTTATATAAACTACTATTCCTGTGGCTATACTGTAAAATACCATGTATGTTCAGTTACTGGTCTTTAGTTTGATTTTTTTTAAATAAAAATGGAATTGCCTGGGTACAAATAAGTGCATAAATTAGATTGCAGATGCTAAAAGTAATGCTAATTATATGGGGATATTAAAGAATCTGGTCTGCAATAAGTCAAAACCCTTTTGATAAAATCTGTTGAGTCAACGCCAAAAAATTTGTTCAACATATATTGGGACAGAGTCTTCATACTGATTATATAGGTAACTTACTTTAGATGTCTGACTTGTTTTCATTATTTCTGTTCTGTTAATTAGTAAAATATTAGCTATAGCTAAATGTGTTACATTACAGAAAAATTGATATGACAGTTTGTTGCCACAAGGAGCTTACAGTGAATGCTGTGCTCTTGCTTCAAGAATACATTGGGATTATATATGAGTTTTTAAAAAAATCTGCTAGTTCCAAAAATTTGGATGATAGTGTGGGACAGAGTTTTATTTAGGAGCATGAAAGCAAACTTTAAAGTTTAGAAAAAGAATTTCCCTGGGTGTGTATGTTTGACAATACTTTGCACTTACTTTAGCACATCAAAGCATTTACAAACATTTTAGCCTCATAATACCAAATCATGTTACATTATCCCTGTTTTACAAATTGGTAAACTGAGGCCCAGGTAAATTGTCTTATCCAAAATGAGACCGTGGCAGAGTTGAAATTGGAGTAATAGAATCATAGGATTAGAAGGGACTGCAAAGGTCATCTAGTCTAATGCCCAGCCAGGATGCAGGAGTCTATAAGTTCTTCTTTTAACCATTGTACAAATATATTCCGCTTCAGATGTGTTCGCAACCAGTGCATAAGAGTTGGAGATTTTTCTCTTAGCACTACCCACTGGGGGAGGTCATGCACCCTTTGCAGCTGTGAGATGGTATAAAAGGCGGACCTGCTTCAGCTCTGTCCCCTCCGTTCCTTCTTACTGCCTATGATCGATAGAGCACGTTGACTTGCTTTGCAAGTGTTCTTCTTTTCAGGGGTTTTGTTTTCTCTTGTATATAGTTAGTTAGAGCTTTGGAATAATTGTCATTTGTTGTTTTACTTAATTTATTTAGTGTCAGTTCCTTCGTGTCCTGGGTACCAACTCGCAAGTACCAAGGCATGCTTTCATCTGGGCTCTATGCCTTGCACTGATTGCAAGAAGACTCTGCTAGTGAGTGACCCACATTCCAGGTGTCTTAAATGCCTCAGAGAAGGTCATGTCCGGGATCATCCTCAAATTTGCAGGGACTTCAGGCCCCGGAACAGAAAGGTTAGGGAGGTGAGAGTGCATCACCTTCTCTTGGAGGCTGCCATCTGAACTTTCCCTCTTGGTATGGACATCAACCATTTCTACTTCTGTCAGAGGTGTCACTCCAGACACAGCAGAGTCTTGGCGCCACTCACCTTCCCTGATGCCTGAAAAGAAGCATGAACAGCATGCCTTGAAGGAGCTCAGCTACTCCACAAGATTGAGGTCCCCGGTACCATTACAAACAAGCAAGCTGTACAGCAGGGTAGAGTACCCCCAGAGAAGAGATGGTCCCCAATACCAACTTCATCTTGCCCAGGGTCAGTGACTCCAGCACCCATTCTTGTGCTGTTGAAGCCATCCTCCGCAATGCAACAGCAGCAGCCTCGGGACTGTTTGGGAACCAACGATGCGGAAGCATATGCTGCAGGACAAGTTTTGCTATTCTTCTCATTATCAGATTCTCCAGTAGTATGAGACAAGTCATCGAGTACCAGTTGACCTTCAGACTTTGTCAGTATTACCTGCCAGTAAGGTTGAATCTTTAGTGCCATGGCTGATAGGCATCTCTCAGTCCGGACGCTGACAATTCTCTCGGTGCCGAGGATCAGTACCGGGAGCGGTCTGGTACTCGGTGCCGGGATCCAGACCGGGACCTGCCTCCAGCTCGGTGCCAGGATCCGGACCGTGATCTACGTCCGATGTGGTGCCAGGATGGCGCTGGGGACCGGGACCTGCCACCGACGCGGTGCCGGGAGGTCGACCGGGACCTGCCACCGGCTCGGTACCGGGAGGTCGGCACCTCCATGGCCTTCGAGGCAGCCATCGGGCCCGGACAGACATGCGGCCCTCTTTCAGGACCCTTCGCCTCAAGACCAAGGGCCACAGCAGTGGGGATTTTGGACTCCCTGGGCGTACCATCAAGCCCAGGGTCCGCAACATATTTCTCCCCGGCCTGCGGTGGACCGAAGACCACCAGAGTCAATGCTGTCTCGCCCCCCCTCTTTCTCCGGAAGGCGAGGGCAGGTCCAGCCACCAGGACCCAGAGTTCCCTCTGGAGCCGGAGGGCCGGGCCCAGACGGAACCCCTTGTGGACGCTCTGCTGCCAGGGGTCTCCTCGTCATCTTCCCCTGATGAGGCAGTGGCAGGCACCTCGTCCTCCAGCCCTCCCCCTCTCGACCTCAGGGCACATCAGGACCTCCTCAGGCGCGTGGTGCAAAACTTGAATTTACAAGCGGAGGAGGTCGCTGAGATCGAGGATCCGGTGGTCAGCATCCTCTCCGCAGATGCTCCCACCAGGGTTGCCCTGCCTTTCATTAAGACCATTCAGGCCAACGCCACCACTATCTGGCAGTCACCGGCCTCCATCCTTCCTATCGCGCGAGGCGTGGAGAGAAAGTACATGGAACCCTGAGGACTCAGGGCCTGTGGTCCCCCCAGGAACTGGACCTCCACATCAACATATGGGAGTTGAGAGCAGTCCGTCTTGCTTGTCAAGCGTTCGTCCATCACCTTCAAGGTCACGGTGTCGCGGTGTTCACCGACAACACGACGACCATGTACTATATCAACAAGCAGGGCGGCACCAGATCCTCTCCCCTATGTCAGGAGGCGACACGGCTCTGGGAATTTTGTATAGCCCATGCCATTCACCTCACGGCCTCCTACCTCCCTGGAGTACGAAACACACTGGCGGATCGCCTGAGCAGATCCTTCCGCTCACACGAGTGGTCCCTTTGCCCGGACGTCACCCTCTCACTCTTCCAGAGGTGGGGTCGTCCCCATATGGATCTCTTCGCGTCCAGGGGGAACAGGAAATACCAGGCATTCTGCTCCTTTTAGGGTTGGGAGCCCGGGTCATTAGCGGACGCCTTCCTTATCCCATGGGCGACCCATCTGTTTTATGCGTTCCCTCAGTTTCCGCTGGTCCACAAGGTCCTCCTCAAGGTGCGCAGGGACAGAGCTCGGGTGATTCTGATAGCCCCAGTGTGGCCCAGGCAACATTGGTGCCCCATGTTGCTAGACATCTCAATAACCAACCCAGGTCCCCTGCCCCTTCACCTGAATCTGATCACCCAGGACCACGGCAGACTCTGTCACCCGGACCTTCGGTCTCTGCATCTCACGGCGTGGCTCCTGCGTGGCTGACCAGCTCCGAGTTACGCTGCTCTACCCCGGTTCGGGAGGTTCTCCTGGGCAGTAGGAAGCCTTCCACTAGAGCCACGTATTCAGCCAAGTGGAAGCATTTTTCCTGTTGGTGCTCGGAGAAGGGTTTTCTCCCTATGGAGGTTTCCATCGCCAATATTCTGGACTACATCTGGTCCCTCAAGGACCAGGGTCTGGCGATATCGTCCCTTCGGGTTCACCTAGTGGCCATCTCCACCTTTCATCCAGCAGGAGATGGCCGTTCTGTCTTCTCCCACCCTATGGTGGCGAGATTCCTGAAGGGGCTGGAACGTCTCTACCCACAGGTCCGTCCCCCTGCCCCTTCATGGGATCTCAGCTTCATTCTGTCTCGGATCATGGGCCCTCCATTTGAGCCGTTAGCGACTTGCTCCCTGCTCTGCCTCTCCTGGAAGACCGCCTTTCTAGTGGCCATCACCTCAGCTAGACGGGTGTCGGAACTCCGGGTCCTCACGGTAGACCCCCCATATACGGTCTTCCATAAGGACAAAGTGCAGCTGAGACCGCACCTTGCCTTTCTCCCCAAGGTGGTCTCAGCCTTTCACATTAACCAGGAGATCTTCCTTCCCGTCTTTTTCCCAAAGCCCCATTTGTCCCGCAGGGAGCAACAACTCCACTCGCTGGATGTCCGTCGGGCACTAGCGTTTTATGTGGAAAGGACCAAACCGTTCCGCAAGTCCCCCCAGCTCTTCGTGGCGATAGCGGACCGTGTCAAGGGCCTTCCTATTTCCTTGCAGAAGATATCCTCGTGGGTAACGTCCTGTATCAGGACCTGTTATGGCTTGGCTCACATCCCTACGGGCCGTGTGACTGCGCACTCTACCAGGGCGCAGGCATCATCTCTGGATTTCCTTGCCCGAGTGCCGATCCAAGAGATCTGTAGGGCGGCGACCTGGTCATCGGTCCACACTTTCGCTTCCCATTACGCCCTGGTCCAGCAGTCCGGAGATGACGCGGCCTTCGGCTCAGCAGTGCTCCATGCCGCGACTTCTCACTCCGACCCCACCGCCTAGGTAAGGCTTGGGATTCACCTAACTGGAATGGATATGAGCAATCACTCGAAGAAGAAAAGACGGTTACTCACCTTTGTAACTGTTGTTCTTCGAGATGTGTTGCTCATATCCATTCCACACCCTCCCTCCTTCACCACTGTCGGAGTAGCCGGCAAGAAGGAACTGAGGAGCGGGTGGGCCGGCAGGGGTATATATCAGGCGCCATGGCGGCGTCACTCTAGGGGGTGACCTGCCGGCCCACTGGAGTTGCTAGGGTAAAAGGTTTCTGGCAGACGTGCACGCATGGCGCGCACACCTAACTGGAATGGATATGAGCAACACATCTCGAAGAACAACAGTTACAAAGGTGCGTAACCATCTTTTCCGCTTCCCACCCTTCAATCGCAAGCTGCTCAATATGTTTTAACCAGGGGTGAAAGTAACTTAAAGGACTTACCAGTACACTGGAGTCCTGAACAGAGGCGTGGCCTCAAATGGAAGAGGCGTGGCCTTTAACTCAAGATTTAAAGGCCCCGCTCCGGCTGCGGTTGGGAGCCCTGGGGCCTTTAAATCACCCCCGGAGCTACTAGCTGCAGAGGCAGCTGGGAGCCCGGGGCTAAGGGGCGATTTAAAGGGCCCGAGGCTCTGGCCACCGCTACCGCAGCAGAGCTCCAAGCCCTTTAAACTGCCGACAGAGCCCTGCCGCCATTACTCCGAGGCTCCGGCAGCTGGGCTCTGGTGGCACTTTAAAGGGCCAGGGCTCCCTGCAGTGGCAGGAGCTCTGGTCCCTTTAAAGTGCCGCCTGAGCCCTGGGGCTCAGGAGGCAATTTAAAGTCCCAGGGCTCCAGCCGCTGCAGGGAGCCCCGGGACCTTTAAAGTGCCAGCCTGGGGAAGCTGGTCTGGTCCGGCACGCTATACCGGCTCTTGCTGATACGCCGTGCTGTACCGGCTTACTTTCAACTCTCTTTTTTACCCACTGTCAATTAGGTTCTTAAAAGGTATAGACAAGTTATATGCCCACATTGCAGAACCTATCCCTCTCTGGGACTTTAATCTGGTGCAAACAAAGTTGATCCTATCTGTTTTTACTCCATCTATCCATGAAAGTAGCATTGTTTGGTAGCTATTACGTCTGTAAGAAGAGTGGCAGAACTACACAATCTTTTATAAGGACTCCATATACATACTGCCCAGCCAGTCCCACCCTCCCCCCAGCTCCCAGTTACTTAAGTAGTGACTGAAGTTGTTGTCCCTGTCTCATAGGTTGGAGAAGTGAGAAGTTGTGCAGTGAGTGAGGCAGGTAACTGCAGTAAAGGACAGGGCAATCTCAAAGGGCAAACTGGCCCACAGCACCTCTAACTGGCAGCTGCTACTCACTCTCCTGCTGCCTTGGAAGGAGCAGTCAGTCAGAAGGGGATTATCTCCACTGTGCATGTGGTTTTCCCATGTCAGGAGACCCAATACACTTAGCAGGTTTAGAAGTGTTCTGAAGTGGTTATAGACCCTTCTGCCTCTGTCCCTAGCATGTCCCTGTCCGTCCTTGCTCCTCAGCCCTCTGCATTCAAATCATGCTGTTTCCTTTTCCTTCTTCATGCTGCCTGGGCACTAGTGCAGAAGGTAGAAGGCACTGAGAGCAGGGCCGGCTTTAGGTCGATTCTCCCAATTCCCTGGAATCGGGCCCTGCACCTTAGGCGCCTCTTTAATTTTTTTTACTCACCTGGGGGGGAGGGGTGTCCAAGTCTTCGGCAGCGGGGGGGGGTGTGTCCGTTCCAGGTCTTTGGTGGCTTTTCGGCAGTGTGTGTGTGGGGGTCCTTCGGTGCCACGGAAGACCCAGAGTGGACCGCCCCTGCCGCCGAAGCCCCAGACCGCCACCAGGTATTCGAATTGGGATCTGCAGTTCATAAAGCCGGTTCTGACTGAGAGTACTGGAGAAAGTCTCCCTACTCTGTTCTTGTGCCTGGCACCACAGTGTTTCCTGGCAGACAGGAGGAGTAATTATTACAAGGTCATGCTCAGCCTGGCAGCCCCATTTTGGAGCATGCTCACTGAGATTTGTGGGGATGGCACATACTCTGGCCTCGTCTACACAGCGGGCAGGGAGGGGGTGTCGATGTAAGATACGCAACTTCAGCTACAGGAATACCGTAGCTGAAGTCGACGTATCTTGTTCCGATTTACCTCCCGTCCTCAGGGCGCAGGATCAACATCTGTGGCTCCCCCATTGACTCCACTACTGCCACTCGCTCCGGTGGAGTTCCGGAGTCGATGGGGAGCGCGTTTGGGGATTGATATATCGTGTCTAGATGAGACGCGATATATTGATCCCTGATAAATCGATCGCTACCCACCAATATGGCGGTAGTCTGGACGTACCCTCAGTGTGGCTGGCTTAGAACTCTGTGAAGGTGCAGCACACTCAATGTAGACAGTGCAAAAATTTGGTTTAGATTAATTTACTATAAGAGAATCAAAGAAGATTATCCCCAGGTCCTTTTCTTCAGAGCTGCTGCTTAACCAGTCAGTCACCAGCCTGTAGCGGTGCATGGGATTCTTCCTTCCTAAGTGCAGGACTCTGCACTTGTCCTTGTTGAACCTCATCAGATTTATTTTGGCTCAATCCCCCAATTTGTCTAAGTCACTCTGGACCCTATCCCTACCCTCCAGTGTATCTAGCTCTCCCGCCAGTTTAGTGTCATCTGCGAACTTGCTGAGGGTGCAATTAATCCCATCATCCAGATAATTAATAAAGATGTTGAACAAAAGTGGCCCCGAGATTGACCCCTGGAGCTCTCCGTTTGATACAGGCTGCCAACTAGACATCGAGCTGTTGATCACTACCCGTTGAGCCCAACAATCTAGCCAGCCAGGTGTATAGTTGGTTGAAAAAATGTACTTACAGTAGCTATCAGTGGTTTGCTATCAAACCAGTAGGACATATCTAGTGGAGTCCCTCAGGAGCGTGGCTTGCGTCTAGAACTAGTCAATATTTTAATTAATGGCTTGAATAATGGAGTTAAGAATATGCTTTTAAAATTTGCAGATGACACTAAACTGCCAGAGTCGGGGTGTATGAGTCTGCAGGCGTTTTGGAGGACAGGATTAGATTTCAAAATGATCTGGTGAAATTAGAGAATTGGTCTGAACTCAACAAAATGAAATTCATTGAAGATAAGTGCAGTTGTGTGTCTGCCAGGTGCTGCAGCTGCCAGGTGCTCTGCCTCTGTGGTGGCCTGCCCCTTCCTGTGAATTGGCATCCAGCCAGGTTACTTCCAAGTTTCTTCCCTTATGGAAGAAAAAAAGCAAATGCACAACTACAACATGGAGAATAACTGGCTAGGCCATAGTACAGCAGAAAAGGATCTGGGGTTTTTAGTGGATCATAAATTGAACATGCACCAGCACTGTGGTGTAGTGGCAAAAAAAAATGCTAATATTCTAGGGTATATTACCAGCAGTGTCATATGTAAGACATATGTAAGAATAATTGTTCTTCTCTGCTTAATCCTAGTGAGCCTGAGCTGGAGTATTGTGTCCAGTTTTGGGCATCACACCTTGAGAAAGGTATAGACAAATTGGAAAAGGTCTAGAAGGAGATTTGAAAAAAAAAAGGGGGGGGTTTAGAAAACCTAACCTATGAAGAAAGGTTACAAAACCTGGCTATGTTTAGTCTTGAGAAAAGAAGACTGAAGGGGAACCTATTGAGGACTGTTGGAAAGAGGTTGATGATTAATTGTTCTCCATATCCACTAAAGATAGGAAAAGAAGTAGTCAGCTTAATTTGTAGCAGGGAAGATTTAGGTTAGATATTAGGAAAAATGTTCTAACTATAAGGATAATTAAGCATTGGACTAAGCTTTCAAGGGATGTTGTGGAATCCCCGTCATTGTCCAACCTGTTCTGAAAAACCTCCAAACACCCACCAGTGATGGTTTAGGTATACTTTGTTCTGTCTCAGCATATGACCTTTCAAGGTCTACATTTCTGTGATTGTGATCTTCAGAGAATTTTGCTCTAACAAATCTCTATTGAGCATTTGCAAATTTTCAGAGACTTATAACATGCCAAATTTGGGCAACTTTTCACAAAGACAACGAAAGATGTATATTCCTGACCGCTAAGCAATACCCCTACCTTCTCCAAAGCATGTACTCATACACTTTCTCAGTGAAACAGCTGTGCGTATTTTAAAACTTGCAAAACAACTTTTTTCCCTTAATCTTATTCTTTAAGCTGGGGTGTTCTCAACAAATTTTTTGGTGGCCTCAGAGTGCAGCCACTGACTCTTGCTGGTGGCCACTTTGACAATTTTTCTTAAAATACTTAATTCACTTTAGGAGAACAAGTAAACATGCACACATACATGTCCAAATATAATAATTTATTTATGTAGGGTTTCCTTTTTTAGACATAATAATAATTAATAATGTACAGATGTGTCTCTTCTTTACTGAACCTAAACAGAATAGAAACACAAATAAGGTGCTTTACAAGTTTTTGTGGTTTTTTGCTCTTTCTTTTGCTTTTTTGGACTTGCCTAGCTAGTAAGTCAGATTCTGTGAAAAGTGATATTTGTTTGTTGGTTAATACCACTTTTCACAGCAGCAGACTTGTTAGCTGGCTGGGAGGCAGTTAAAAGTGATATTAGCAAACACACAAACATCACTTTTCACAGCAGACTTACCCAGCCCTAGCAAGCCAGGGCACAAATTAAGCCTTGGATGGGGAGGCAGGGGAGGCCAAGGGTGATGGGGTAGGAGGGTGAGGGGTTGGGGACAGCAGTGGGGAGCAGGGGCTGATAAAGGGGAGGAAGGGTGAGCCCAAAGCCCAGCAGCTGGGGGGACTAAGCTTGCTGCTGTGCAGGCAAAGAACCAGCACCCAGTGCTCCACAGTCAGAGCCCGTAGTCAAAGCCTGCCGCTTCAGGAAGCCGGAAGCCTGAGTGAGCCCCAATGCCCCGAGGAAGGTGGGGGACTCGCACCGGCTGTCTGCTCCTCCAGCATTTGTGGCTCAAGAGGGGGGCAGGGCCCAACCCCTCCTTGCGGCCCCAGGGGAGGGGCCTCTGCTTTGTCCCCCCACTCCTGGAAAAAAATCACAACCCAGGAGGCTGTAGCTGCAAGAAAGCATGTAGACATTTTGAGAAATGCTGCTGGAGCAGGTGGACCATTTTAGCTGAAACTTAAAAAATCAGCTTGAAGCAGACAAATCTCAGCTCAAACAATCTGTCAAAGTTATAAGCAATTGGAAATAGTCTTATTATAGAATGTTAGACAACTTTACCTGTAAGCAGAGCTGTTAGTTCTCAATACCAGAAATGTTGTAATTCTATTTCATGCTGTTCCAAATATTTCCTTTATTATGTTGTATTTGTGAACTTGAATATTTTCAACATGTTCTAATAGTTTTTCGACGCATTTCACACATTTATTGCTGTTGATCAAGTCAAAGCTTTAAGGTATTTTCATGAAAATCAATCTGCCCCCGATGCTGCATTCCTATCGCGTCCAAATCTCCCACAGAAGAGAGAGGGAGTTCTAGTTAGTGCAGAGAGTGCAGTATTTAAACTGTCTTATTATGTTCTTCTTCTACTATCCAGAAGAATTGGCTAGTATGTTGTTCACTAATTTTTAACTTTATGTAACAGGTCAGTTCCCCAATCTTTGTGCCAATGAAAACTCATGAACTGCTTCATCGAATGAGTGGGAAAGGATTAGCAGCTCATTATCACTTCTCAAGGCAGCCATGCATTTATGGAAATCAAATGGTATCTGTACAAGTGACATTAACGAACACCACGGACCAGAAGTTAGAGAATATTCACGTAAGGGAGAGAAAGCTACCTGCAGGCATGAAGATGCATCTGTTTAACCCAATAGGTAATCAAATCATCTTTTTAAAACTAACTATGCAATATCGTATTGTTTTGTTTAGTTAAAAACATGAAATGGAAAATACCAAATATATTGATTTTTTTAAGTTATTTTTTTATTTTAGAAAGTGACAATTGAAAAAAAAACATTTTTAAGCATTATTTGGCAAGGGTGTGTGTGTGGTTTAACAAGGTGTCTGTTAAAGGGGAGCATTTCCAGTACAGTTAGAATGAAAAAAAACCATATAGTCATACTGCCTCTGGTTGTAATTTCTTCAGATCCTTTCATGTGAACATAAGAACAGCCATATTGGATCAAACAAAGGTCCATCTAGCCTAGTATCCTGTTTTCCCTTTTTCCAACTGACCTGTTAGCTGTTTGGTCACTACACTGATTAAAGAGCTCTCTTAGGACAATATCAGTTGGAGGTTTGTGCCAGCAAGTTATGTTCACTTCCAAGGGATAAACATGGTACTTAGCCACTTTTTACTTATTTCAGAGCATACTTTCCATGCTAGTGTCAACAAAACATATGGTCACGTATTTTGCATGGATAACATTTGATTCAGTTTGTATTTTAATCATGATACGTCTCTATAACTAAACATCTAGTTCAAGACAGTGACAAAATCTGAACTTGGTATTAAGTTGAACTGAATTGTGTCTTCCCGTCTGGATATATAAATAAGCTCATAGCCTGAACTATCCTGTCTAAATGGAGAGGTAGTAGCCTTTCTAGAGAGAAGTTTGTAATTCATATTTAATCATAAACCCAATTTTTTCCTTCTTTCCTAAAATCCACGATGGAATATCATCCTCAAAATTCAGACAAAAAGACGAGTAGAATTTTTACCAGATTTGAAGTTAATCAAGAGGTTCCATAATTATAACACATTTAAAATTGGACATGTTCACTGGAGACTTTGCCACTTTGTTCCCCGGACAAAAAAAAAATCTGAAACAGATACATTTGTTTGTGGTATCCATCATGCACACTCCTTCATAACTGCAAGCAGAAAATAATTCTATTATGTAATTTTTATTTCCTTCTATGTTGTTGCTTGTCTGATTTGCTTGTGCTCAAGTTTTCTACATTCTTCCTCAATTTCTTCTGGATCTGAAGTTTTTATACCCACCTGTGTCTTATCCTTTTCAGTACATTTTGTATTCTTTATGTTTCTCATGGGTATTGTCTACTTTAAGAAAGTTAAGTCCTGTAATTCCACCAGGAGAGCACAGTGCAAGTGTCTGTGTAGCCAGGCATTCTTATCAGTTTTCCAAACTTACTCTGTAGCCTCTGCAGCTGGAGTTCTGCCCAGTAATAGTGGCAAATGGGGCATGGAGTATTTCTTTCTAGATGCCACACAGATCCTTATACAGACTTGACTTTCTTGAAGCACTTCCTGTTTTCCCTCCATTATTCTACATTATTTGAAACCCTCCTCCCCTGGGTTTTCTGCATTTTTCCACAATTTGTTTTACTGCTGTCAGACTTCTTCATATTTCTCCCCATCATTAAAGAGCTGACTCCTTCTGATTTCCTAAATATGTAGAACACAGTAGCACAAAAATTTTCTCTGTCCAGACATTTTTAATTTGATGTTCCTTTTTGAAATGGCATCTGTTCAATTACCTTCCTGTGTGTTGTTTCTCTTGTACTGTTCTCTAGTTGAAGTTCTCCCCAACAACCAGTTTTTGTATATGTTCCTTTGGTATCAAAGAAGGACCCAGCACCTCACCTAATCCTTCAGTCTGCAAGTCCTATCCTAAGTCCTTCAGTCTGCAATAGTGTAGGGTTAGAATGGTGATCTGGCTCTGAAGAGGTTTAAGAAACAAACAGTGAACTTACTCTTGATGTCTTCATTTAGGAAGTGCTGCATTCTGCACTGCTTGTAAAATGAAGGCATATCCTCCATTTTAGGTCCATAATCTTCCCAGCCTCCTATGTAACTAGTGCAAACAAAATTTGGAGAGAAGTAGGCCACATTGACTATAGAATTTTTTAAACTTGATTTTCCCCATCACTGTACAGTAGTGTGCATTTTACTAGTGCTCTTGTGCTGTCTTGCTCTTCAGTTTTCAGATTCAGTGAATAAGTGGTGTCATGCTGAATGAAATGCAGATACTGCATCTGCACCCAAGCAAATAGATAACAAGTGACCTTAATGTTTTTTCTGTAATTATATGTCCCTGCTCTTTTAATCTGAAGCATTCATTCACTAATGGTATGATTAGATTTTAATGGTAATATTTAAAATGCATTTATTGTAGGAAGTTTCTCCCAAGACACTTTAAAAAATAAAAATACAAAATTTGCTCAGAACCTCTCCAAGTTTAAAGAAGCTGTAAACATTTGTTTTACATGTTATCAGATTTTTGTATTTAGATTGGCTGATCAGATTTTTTTTTTGAATGCTTAATTTACATGTTCTATTCTAGAATTTCTTGAGCCTGAGGAATCCATTACTGTCTCAATGGGTATTGACTTTTGTGATTCTACTCAGACTGCCAGTTTCCAGTTGTGGTAAGTTTGTTTTTGTTTTGTTTTAACATTTGATTGTTCTGAATGGAAATTGAAGGGAGAAATTGTTGTCTTTTTTACACAACTTCTTCCCCAACTAAATTAAAAACATAATTGAATTTGCTCTGATTATTTTTTGAACTAGTTTGAAGCCTAACTAGAATTTTTATGGGAAAAGTGCTTATTGTATTTTTGGTATTTGTTACAGAATTGGGCAAAATATCTCATAAAATGGACATTCAAGAGGTATATAGAGAAATGAGGCATAGTTACCTTGTAAACTTTACTATTCCACTATTTTTCCTATCAGTATATTTCCAAATGATTTTTGAAAGTTTGTGATACTTGATGAGAATTAACTTATGCACATATAGTAAAGTCAAACAGTGCACTTTCAAATCTGAACAAATCAGTTTCTTCTGTTAGGTACCTGACCTGTTTGTGGTTCTGTTCTTTTCACAAGTTTAGTTTGGTAACTCTGAGGTTGCAGATGGATCCTACCATTTGTTGTAACTGAATTTTCAGAAACATTTTAATATGTAATTTACTAACATAAAATCAAAAAACAAAATGAAACCAAAGAAAAGTATCAGAGCCAAAAGTTGAGTGCTAATATACATGCAGCAACAATCATCTTTGAGGGACTCCTGCTCTATTTGAAGAACAGTCAGCCTAATGCTCTGCAGCCAATCTTTATATATATATATATAATAGTTTCTTGAGCTTTCCTAGCCTTTCCTTTACCTGGATACTGCATTTTTACTTAATCAGCTGAAAGCATTTGCCTGCCTATAGCATTAGCGTCTCTCTTTGGATTGGACCACCCCTTTCTTGTTCCCATAGGGAGCAGTTGACCCCAGGGTCTAGTATAGTGCCTTTATTAGTATAGTTTCTTCCTCTGTTACAAGAGTTTGCAAATCAAAACACACAAAACCTAAGGGATTTAATACCCTTAAAAGGCCATCCTGATTGTCCAGAGCCTATGTAATAGGGTGTAGTGTTTGTCACCCAAGTAAACCACCTCCAGATTGGCAAGTAAGAGAAGCCTCTTCCTAATAGTGAAAAAAGAGATTGGGAGAAGCTGGGGGAGAAATTAGTAGGTGGCTGGCCCACTAGTGTCTGCCAAATATGCCTTGCATATATGTTTTTATATATACTTCGCTTATCATTATCATGCCTAAGAGCCTGCATTGTATCTAAGTTCCTTACATATTTTGATTTAAGCAGAAAAAGTGCCTGCTTACCCATTGGGAGCTCCATTGTCAGGCAACGTGAATTCATGCAAAAATAGTAGCAGAATCCAAACTCTTTTGCCCATGTCACTAAATTAACCTGCTTGCTAGTCTTTACTTTCCCCTTAACATATCCTGAAACAAATATTGCAAGAAACTTTTCTCATCACTTGCCACACCACCTGGTTATGGAATTGTCAACCCTATCACAATGCCCAAAACTAGTTAGGTGAAAACTGTCTTTCCTTGTAGAAAGTTCTGTACTCTTGTTTGTTTGTTTGTTTAATATTTTTTTAAAAATAGGGTACAGTGATCATTGGTAGTTTGGAAGCTTATAGATTCTTAAAGACTGGGGATACGAGATTTATAGTAGAAAAGCTACTGTGCTTTCATATATGTTAAACATGCCACTCAAGAAGAGCCAATACAGAAGTTACATTTTCTCTTTTTTCATGAGAGCTTACTACTGAAAATGTTTTTCTCAACAACCCTTTCCTTGTGATATTCCTTTGTATGCTAAGTCCCTAGCTGAGGTTATTTTAAAGATATTCTTATCTCCAGCATGATACCTATGGCATGTAGCATATGCACAAGTTATGCTATTGTGTCTTTCTGGATGATGACAGCAGCATTGATAATCAGGAACTGATCTGAAGTCTTTAAAAACTAAGCTTATTTTACTGTACAGCACATTAGTCCAGCACAAGCTTTGTTTTGACATAACGAGGGAAGCAGAGTTCTAGGCAATGCAACTTCAAAATTGTTACAAAAATGTGAGGTATCTGTTTCTCTAAACACAAACGTAGTTAGCTTTTTTATTTTAAAATTACATATAATGTCAGAATATTTAAACAAGCATATACATTCTTTTTAAAAACAGCAAATATTTTTAAGTACATCTTTTAAGCATGTAAATGATTCAGTTCCAATCGTACACCATTTATTGCTGAGAATCTCTGCAGTGATGAGTATAAGCAATGTAGCATAACACATTGATTTTATGCAGATCATCACCTTTATGTTTTGGGAGGTCTGCTATATTAGTGATATATAAAAACTGATTACTTTCTCCAACATTGCCTGGTAATTGTTTATTATTTTCCTATTAGACAAACAAGACAGATCAATATTCCTGAACACCAACCAGACTATGAGTAACATCACTGTAAATAGATTTGCTTCAGACACCAGTCCTGTATTCATTTTAATGATTTGGACAATGTGAACCCAATGACAAAGCTCAAGCTAAACACTAAGTTTAAAGTTAAATTAAGAATAGGAATTGCTTACTTTGTTTGCCTCACTGATTAATAAAACCTTCGATATTTGAGAATACTGTTGAAGGGGGAAGAATAAAGATAAATGTACTTTGAGTAAAATTTGCTGTTTTATTGTTCTAAAAATCCTTGTCGTATGTATATGTATATTAGGTGATTCTGTGTTTTATGATGGTCTTTCACCCATGTGAATCTGTTTAAAATCCAGTCAATGGCAATTCTTTTAACTCTCGATACTTTCTAGAAAGTGTTTTTGTTCAAAAGCTTGTGTGTGGATGTGTGAATTATTTCAAGAATATTTTGACAAAATGTGTCCTAACATCTTTATTTTGCTGTATTGTCTTGCATGAAGATATATATGTATGTCATTTATTTGAGCTGTTTGGCGCATATGAAGCAGTTCCCCGATCATAATTATTAGCCTACGTTTTACCAAAAGGAGCACTTTGTCTTGCATCAAATGTAATTGATCCTGAAGCAGTGTAATCACAATTACTCACTTTCTTAATTGGCCTGCCCAAAATCAGAAAATGGAAACCGATCGGCAGTGTTTAAATCAATAGCTTTGTAGTAGTGCTTGTGGGGGTTGGGAGATAGTGGTAGTGTGTAGATCAATTGGTCTTAGATGCCAATCATTGACTGTGTGTTTTGCATAGTAAACACTGCCTGTCTGCTTCGAGATGTTGTAGTGTTAGTAGTTCAATAAATGCAAACTATATTAAGAAAAAAGCAAGAATGACTAATAAAATATTTAGATCACTTCTTTTAAAAGATCTTGAACATATCAAGGGCAGTGAAGGAGAAACTGTAATATACAGCGTTGAAAGCTCTGAGAGCTTTGAAAGACCTCCCTAATAAGCACTATTTTATTAAGCAAAGCTTTCGAAGATCACATACCTAATTAGAGAGAAAGGAGAAACTCTTTAACTTGAAAACTGTTCCTAATGCATTTATTTAGAACATACATTAGGTTGCTCATCCTGTCTACTCATAGTGAGAACATCACTGCCTTTCTTGTGCGATCTCTCAGCAAATGCACTTTTTCCCCTTTCACTTAATTTCTATACAATAATGCTTTTTATGTGTGTTTTTAGAAGAAAAAAAAACTGAGGGTCAGGATGAGTAAATTGCCAATCTTCATCTTCTAAAAAGCATGTACGTGTGTGTACACAGACACCATGTGTATATGTGTGTGCGAGAGAGAGAGAGTGAGTTGTATATTTAGGGTTTCCAACTTGGGTCAAACGTGGCAGTTGCTTGAAGAGAAGGGAAGGACTCCTATTGCTTGGAGTATCTACTGCCCTAAAAGATCTGGGAAAGGGGAAACAAGTGTGTTCCTCCCTCTCCCACCAAAAAAAAACCCACAAAAAAACATACAAACTTCTAGAGATGGGCTAATGCTGGATGTGAAAAGAACCTGTTCTCCTTTCCCTCCACTTCCTGATCCCTGGAAAAATTCTGTGGCAGGCCGTCAGGACTCTTATGTGGAGGAAGGGAAGAAGCCTGTGCTGTTAGTGTCTCCCCAGTGTGATGGGTTGCTCCCCTTTAAGGTGCCACCTGATGTACTGAGATACCACTGAGCCCACCTGTTCTGTCAGCCTTTAACCTGTCTTGCTGAGCCAGGCTCTTAAGCCTCCTCTAGCACACACACAGGCAGGGCCACACCCAGCTGCACAAAGACACAAGACACTGAGATCAGTTCTGTGAAGACTCAGCTTAAGGGACTTGCCCCAGCACTCAGGTGCCCACCTCCCTTTGAGTGCAGACTCAAGGGGGGTATATTGTCTTGCACTGTGTAGAAAAATCTGCACAGTGCAAGCTCATAAAAATTCACCCTCTCCCTCAATGTGAAGAGAGAGATGCACAACTTCTCCCCCCCCCCCAGTTAGAAATTGCACAAACTGGGTTTAATAATACAACAAATTTATTAACTATAAAAGATAGATTTTAAGTGATTATAAGAGATAGCAAACAGAACAAAGCAAATTACTGAGCAAATAAAACAAAACACTCAGACTAAACTTAATACACTAAAGAAATTGGCTACAAATAGTAATTTCTCACCCTAAATGTTGTTTCAGGCAGATTACAAAGATTCTTGAAAGCCAGCTGCACTGGCCTGCAGTTTGAAACTTCAGGTATTCCTCACAAGCTAAACATCCTTCCAGCCTGGGCTCGACTCATAGACTCTAGGACTGGAAGGGACCTCGAGAGGTCATCGAGTCCAGTCCCCTGCCCTCATGGCAGGACCAAATACTGTCTAGACCATCCCTAATAGACATTTATCTAACCTACTCTTAAATATCTCCAGAGATGGAGATTCCACTACTTCCCTAGGCAATCCATTCCAGTGTCCAACTACCCTGACAGTTAGGAACTTTTTCCTAATGTCCAACCTAAATCTCCCTTGCTGCAGTTTAAGCCCAATACTCCAGTTGAGGCCTAACCAGCACAGAGTAAAGCGGAAGAATAACTTCTCGTGTCTTGTTTACAACACACCTGTTAATGCATCCCAGAATCACATTCTTCCGCTTTACTCTGCGCTGGTTAGACCTCAACTGGAGTATTGTGTCCAGTTGTGGGCACCGCATTTCAAGAAAGATGTGGAGAAATTGGAGAGGGTCCAGAGAAGAGCAAGAAGAATGATTAAAGGTCTTGAGAACATGACCTATGAAGGAAGGCTGAAGGAATTGGGTTTGTTTAGTTTGGAAAAGAGAAGACTGAGAGGGGACATGATAGCAGTTTTCAGGTATCTAAAAGGGTGTCATCAGGAGGAGGGAGAGAACTTGTTCACCTTAGCCTCCAATGATAGAACAAGAAGCAATGGGCTTAAACTGCAGCAAGGGAGATTTAGGTTGGACATTAGGAAAAAGTTCCTAACTGTCAGGGTAGTTGGATACTGGAATGGATTGCCTAGGGAAGCAGTGGAATCTCCATCTCTGGAGATATTTAAGAGTAGGTTAGATAAATGTCTATTAGGGATGGTCTAGACAGTATTTGGTCCTGTCATGAGGGCAGGGGACTGGACTCGATGACCTCTCGAGGTCCCTTCCAGTCCTTGAGTCTATGAGTTGAGCCCAGGCTGGAAGGATATTTAGCCTGTGAGTAATACCTGAAGTTTCAAACTGCAGGCCAGTGCAGCTGGCTTTCAAGAATCTTTGTAATCTGCCTGAAACAACATTTAGGGTGAGAAATTACTATTTGCAGCCAATTTCTTTAGTGTATTAAGTTTAGTCTGAGTGTTTTGTTTTATTTGCTCAGTAATTTGCTTTGTTCTGTTTGCTATCTCTTATAATCACTTAAAATCTATCTTTTATAGTTAATAAATTTGTTGTATTATTAAACCCAGTTTGTGCAATTTCTAACTGGGGGAGGTAAGAAGTTGTGCATCTCTCTCTTCACATTGAGGGAGAGGGTGAATTTTTATAAGCTTGCGCTCTTCTCTCCCCAGTTCAGTTCTTGCTTCCAGGTGTTTCCCTGGTGTCTCTCTTGAGAGGAGGTGGGGGAGGAGGCCTAGGAGAACCACGATGATGTCACTCCCCTGTCTTATATAGCTTTTGTGTATGGTGGGAACCCTTTGTCTTCCACTGGAAAAACACTGGCATTCCAAGGGGGGTTCCAGTATCAGGTGACTCAGTCACATATCTCTGCAGGGTCCTAGCAGCCATTAGTCCTAGGCTGTCCGGGCTGTCCACAGGAAGACTAAGCTCTTTCACAGTCTGTTGTCTTTGCTGATGGGCCATCAGCCCTGTCTGGCTTTTTCATTGTTGTACCAGAAGGGCTAGTTGTAGGTATCACCCAAGGTAGCACTTTTGAAATACAGATAAATGGTCAATATTCCTAACTTCAGATATAAAAATGATACATGCATACAAATTGGATAACCAAATTCAGTAAGTCATAACCTTTCCAATGATATCGTACATGAACCATCTTGCATGAAGTATATCTCAATTATGGCATATCCATATCAAAAGCATATTTCCATGAAGAATATGGAGTGCAATGTCACACCCAAAATCTAAGAGCCTGAGGAGTGGGAGTGGGCAGGATGTCACCACAGCTACTGAGAGGGGGAGAGAGCTGAAGTGGAATGGGAAGAAGTGCTTGTATGCACTCCATTCCTCTCCCTCAAAATAACGAGCAGACTTGGGGTCAAGGGAACGCAGCACACATTGAAAGATGGCAGAGAGATGGTAATAGATACAGGTCTGGTTACTAAACCCAGCCCCAAGAACTGAGCTCCTGCTCCTCCCAGTACTGCCACTGGAACCATTAAGGGCCAGTCTGTGCTCTGCTCCTGGCAGTACTTTGATCTGCTGCTGGGAAAGAGGGGAGATGATGCTCTGCATCGATCTACCCCCACTTGGGTAGCCTCTCTGAATGGCATATTTGCACAGAAAAGCCAGAGGTTGGTTTGTCAGGGAGGGGAAATCTAGCAGATTTTTTTGTGGAAACTGCCAAGAAGGGATCTAGACCTGCTCTCTTCAGTCTCTTCCTACTCATGAAATCTCTTGCTGCATATTCTTTTAAGGGTACAGGTGCTCCTTTTCCCCAGATCTCTTAGAGATGCATATTTTTGAAGAAGCAAGTATCCTCCCTTCGTTCAGGCATCTCTGTACCCTGAAATCTACCTGAGCAGGATGTCTATCTGCAATCAAGAAGAAAAAGAAAAGGATCAGTCAGGTACTCTAACATCCAACCTTCTCACAAAAATATTGATACTACAAAACCAGAAGTTATTTACCAAGCCTGATCCTATTCTTCCTGAAAAGTCAGTTTAAAAAAAAAATGCATGTTTACTCAGGTATAGACACTGACTTGTTTGACTCATGTAATAGCATCTGAATCATAATGTACAAGAAGCTATATAAAAAATGTGCCAAAGGCAGTTGTTAGAGAGAAAACAGCTTTCATATCACTCTGTCGCATTTTCACCTCTGCATATGGTGTTTCCCTGGACAGTGCTTTGTTAGCTGGTCAGTAAGTTATCGCTTGGGGTGTGTATGTACGTACTTATTTATTTAAAACTTTTGGACATTAAGACAAGCAATCTGGTGCTCTTCCCTCCACTATCAGTCACTCTAGAGCCAGGCACTAATTGGCCCATTTCCAGAAAGCAAGTGCATCAGACTGGATGGCTGACCTGGAGGGGGCAATGCTGGGTCTGAACAACTGCTCCCACCTGTGCAAATCCAGGGCCTTTCTTAGCCAGATGCTTCTCTTCCTTTCCTCGAAGAGATTAGCTGGAAAAGTAGAGAAAATCCAAACATCTCAAAAAGGTGAAATCAAGAGGAAACTTAAATATTATTATTCTTTCTCTCCTAACTTTTCTTCCTGCTCTTTGTATCTCTTTGAATATAAACAATGGGAAATTAGAATCAGTGTGTTTCTCTCCATGTTCAAGACCATGTCCTAGCATGGTATTACTCTTATGGTTATCAAGGGAATAGGAGGAGGCTAACTTTGTAGCAAGGTCTCCATTAAAGAAGCAGGCATCCTCTTTACTGTGACTTTGAAAGCATTATCAAAATCAGTGGGTGCCAGCCTGTAGAGGTCAGTAGTTGACTTTTGAATCCTTTGAAGAAGTTGATAGGTGCTCAAATACTGTGGTGATAACCATGGTATAAAAACTTAGAGAATTAACAGGCAATACTCTAATGTTTTGTATATTTCTAAGTGGTAATACTATTTACATTTGTTTCAGAAGTAGACACAGCTGTCCTTGCCTGCTAAGTCTACCATTATCATGGATAAGAGGACTTCTTCCTCAAGATCATCTGGTAAACAGCCACTTATGGTTTTTGCATAAGTGATCCAGGACAGACTGGTCCAAACAGTGCCAGGTGTCAACTGGATTCTTTGGGAGCAAACTGGCAAAAGAACAGAAAAGTGACAAGTGACAGAACAACCTTCTGTTGCAAGCATCCCAGAGAAAATTTAAATCATGCTCTTCCTAAATGATCAAACATGATCTTGTAATGTCATTTAATCTATTAAGTAGATTGTTTCTCCTCCTTGGTTCCTGTGTTTGTAAACTTTCTTTGATGTATTGGATCTAGCACCCAGGTAGTGTGAGATAATGCCAGGCATATGGTGAAAGCCTTCAAAAGAGCTGTGTGGCTCAAAAGCTTGTTTCTGTCACCAACAGAAGTTGGTCCAATAAAATATATTACCTCACCCATCATGTCTCTCTACAGTTTAATACCTTTTTTCAGGTAACAGTAGAATAATGCTAAGACCTAGCTTGCTCTGTACCTCGCTAAGAGTACTACTCCATACTTAATACGCCACTCCACAACAGAATCTCTTATCAGACATCCTAGCCTTTTCTTGCAAGGCTCCTGAGCATACTTTTAATTGAGAGGCTCTTATTCTGTACTAAGGTTGTAACTTCTACCATCAGAAAATGCTTAAGCCCTTCTGGTTTGAAAACTGGAGAAATCTTCCCATGCAGATTTTATGTACCCTTGGCTATTTGTAATTCTTCACCTGGTTTGACAAATTTTCTTCTCTGTTGTATTTTATTATAAACGTAATCTCCCAAGAGACTTGAAGCAAGAGCATTTACAAGAGCTGTTTCAGTGTAGTCTTAACCATTCTTCTGGGACTTTGAAAACTATTTCTAATAGGAACTTTTAAGCTATGAAATATTTCTCACAGGTTTTGATATATAGTAGTTAAATTAATTTTAAATAGGGTTAAATTCAGTTCTTAGTTACATTATTTTATGCAAATGACATTGTCTTACTATCCAGATTTGTATTTAGTAGCAAACACTTTTAATTAAGTATTTAATATGATGACTTTTAAAAAATTATATCCATAATTAAATTAGATATAAAAGAGGACCCACTACACACGTTAGTGCTTTTGGCTCCTGTAGAGGGTGGGCTCGCTATTGGAACACCTCTTTGTGGCAGTGCATGGTGCAGCAGCTCTTTCGTGGTTAGTGTCCCCTGACAATAGTCGCTCCAGTCCTACTGTGGTCTGCCTCTTCTGGCAACTCAGACCTCTGGTCAGGTCATGTTTTAGACTCAAACCTTCCAGAGTAACAAAGTCCAAATGATTGCAAGTCCAGCATCCTTACGAAAGGTCTTTAATCCTGACTCTGGGTTCTGTAGTCCTCACACCCTTTACTCACCTTCGTCATCCTTATTCTCTTCTCAGGGCTTCCTGCCACCTTCCACTATTTTGGTTTCCAGTCCAGGGACCCTATAACCAGCATGCAAAGTCTGTTCCATCAGGCTCCTTACTGCTGCCTCCCTTGACATCTTCCTGCTGTGGCCTCTTTATGAAGCAGTCTCTCCACTGCCTCTCTAAGTTCACCGTTCTTTCAGGGCCAGGACTCACAGGGCTCTCCTGTGGAACCTTCCAGCAAAATCTCCAACTACAAGTACAAAAATCAACCCACTTTTGCCCTGTTCAGGCTTGAGCTTTCATCTCTCTATATTCCTTAATTGAACACCTCCCAGTGGTCTCTCCCTGCAACGTCCTAATCCTGTCTTATCAAGTTATACTGCTAGAGCTTTCTCCATCTCAATGGTTGTTCTGTGTTTCTCCTAGCCCCCTGCCAGACTTCTGTACTCAGGAGAGGATCCCAGGGCCATCTCTCTCCCTAGGCTTCCTCCTTGACCCGCCTAGGCTTTCAACTCTCTAGTCCCAGAGAGTGACTACAAAGTTTCTCTCCTGCAGTCTCTTTCTAATCTGTTTCCTTTCTTTATAGTCACCACTGAGCTCCTTTCCCAGCTGGGTTTCATCTTTAATTAAGCCAGGCCTACTCACCAAGTGCAGCCAGGTAGCATAGTTGTGTTCATATGTGGGATATGCACCACATCACAGATCCCTATGTAGGGATTATAGGCCTGGAAAAAATACCAAAATTTAGAGTCACTGATATTCAGTGTAAAGAGAATTATAGTGATTGGAGCAAAGCAGGAATGGTTTTCTGCAGCTGAAAAACTATTGTACTGTATCAAAGTATGCTGGATCTCAGCAATTCTAGCTTGAAATAAAGTAAATCTCACCTAATGATCATAAGAAAAAGCAACAAGACTTCCGGACGTCCAGTGAGCAGAAAACCTATTGATAAAGTTGGAGGAGATGGAAACTATTTTAATGGCTTTATTAAGAAATATTAATAAGTTTGTTACTTTGGGGGGAGAGAGGATTGTTTGGTTGGACCAGTGGTTCTCAACCTCTCCAGACTACTGTACCCTTTTCAGGAGTCTGATTTATCTTGTGTACCCCAAGCTTCACCTCACTTAAAAACTACTTTCCTACAAATCAGACATAAAAATACAAAAGTGGCACAGCACACTATTGAAAAATTGCTTACTTTCTCATTTATACCATATAATTATAAAATAATTCAATTGGAATATAAATATTGTACTTGCATTTCAGTGTGATACTTGAGCCTGTTTTTCACTTGTGAGCCTTGTCATTCCAGGAGACAATGAAGCGACAGCAACAATTACATTTTTCTCCGTATTGAGTCTATTCCTACTCTCAGGGCCACCATTAAGGGGGTGGCAAGCAGGGCAATTGCCTAGGGTCCCATGTATGAAATTTTAGTTTGTATTGTCTTCATTCATGCTTTTTATGTAGCCTGTTCAGAAACTAGGCAAATATCTAGTTTAGCTGATGTACTCGCTGGAAGACCTCTGCATGATCTCAAGAGCCGCTGGATTGGACAGTACTTAATAAGAGTCCTCTCCCACTGCTTTAGAATACTTATGTAGGAGCCAAGCTACATTGATACTTTCCCACTATAAAAGGATTAGATTGTATACATCTGGCGACACTATGTTGTCAATACAGTAGGTCAGATTAATGTATAAATAGCATGGTCTGCAGTAGATCCAACAGCATGCTAAATTATCCCATAATGGTTCTTGGTTACATTTTGAAAGTGTTTTGGTTTTGTTTTGTTAAATTATTATGAAGGTAGTGTTGAATCCCCTTATAGCCATTTGAGTTCAAACAAGCCACTTAACCCATATAAAAAAAATGTTATCTGGAGCAATTGGCTAAAGAGTCACTCTTTCACTCCCAAATTCCTGATGTTCTCATATGAAAAAAATACTACAGTGAAATAATATAATTGTTAAATCCTATGTCTCAGCCCACTTCAGTCTCAACGTATGCTGATTCCATCCTTGCTATTTCAGTGTTCTGTTGTCATTAGATAAACTGACAACATTCAGACTATATAAGAAAAATAATGAATGTCAGGATTGTAAGTAGGAATAGAGTTAAAATTTATTTATAAAATGGAATAGCAACCTGTGACATAAATCATTATAAAGCTTATCTCAGCCAGACTTTAAAGAATCATTTTAGTATATATTTACTGAGCTTAGATTTAGAGTATTAATGTCAGTTATTATTCTGCTACATTACATTTGACACATCTTCATTTGGCATTTAAAAGCATATCATGGGTTTTAAAAATCAAATAATTTTAGAATATATAAAATGTATCTTCTAAGTGTTTCTGTTGCTAAATTTGTAGCAACTGGTTAAAATACAGTAACTGGGACATAAATATTTTTCTGATTTCAGATACTTTGTCTTGTAATTTTTTTAATCAGAGGAAGAATATGACTTCTATATTAATCATCCTACATGATGTGTTTCCTACATCAGCCAATCTAATTTCAGACTTCTAAGGTGAAAACATTATAAAAAATCAATAGCAAATGTTTGAGATTAATTTAAATATCATGGATATTAATCAATTGATTTTTGTACTACTAATGATTGTACCAATATGTTTAAGTAGGATAACTCAGGCATACAAGCAATCAATATTTGCTGATTCTTTGGCACACCAGTTAATGAAGGGATTTTTTTATCTTTCCAAAATTTCACTTGCCCTATGGCTAGAACAAGATTTTAGTTGTAAATGCATTCTTAACTGGATGTCGCATATCGTAGTCAGCCAACGAAACATGGTAATGTCCACATATCTTGAATTTCTGTAAAATTCGTTTCAGGTACAACTAATTTGATCCTTCCAGAGAATGAGGTGAACGGTGTTTGTCTTTTTTGTGGGAAGGAAAGGGGTTAAGAAGGAATATGTAACATATATTGTTTTTTAATAGCAGGATACTGCTAATGTGCTATTTTGTTGTTTGTTTGTATGTTTTTTTTAAACTATCCGCTGTTATGAAAACTAGTCCCAGCTTTGAGAGAGTTTCTGTCAAGGCTTCTGATCAACCAATAGCCTACTTTTTACTGTGTCAAAAAATGAGACGTTTTCAAAATTGAACTGATAAAATATTTTTCTTGCTTTTCAAATTAGTTTTTTCTATGTTTCTCAGACAATATTCTGTCTCGTTCATACTAAATAGAAAGATTGTTAAAATATTTGTTCCTGGATATTATACTTTGTGTAAGAAGATTCTTTGGACTTACTGGTGGTATTAAAACAAGAAAAGTAGAATCTTGCTAATTCAGACTAATTGCTAGGATGTTGCTGATTATTGAACTTTGTTCATTTGTTAATTTGCAAACAGTTTTTAAAAAATCATGTAAGGTTGAATTTTAGCAAGTGTGTAGTTTGGTTTCAGATATCTGATACTTTTTCGTTGACAAGAACATGTGCATAGCAATAAAAGTAACATTAGAAATACAAAAGCTCACTGCAGCACCTTGCTCTTGCATCTGTGCTGGGAAGTAGGATGAGGCAGCCAGATTTTTGGTGAGAATTAGCAAGATTTTGGATTAGGAAAATGAAAATCAGAAAGGTAAGTTCTACAGTATCAGTTGGTAATATATTTGCTCCAATTTAATTTTGGTTATATAAAATATTGTCTTACCAAAATATTTGTTCTGTGTAATTTCTCTTCTCTCAGTACAAAGGAAGATAACTTCAATGTTAATATTCAGCCCCCTGTTGGAGAACTACTTTTACCTGTCACTATGTCAGAGAAGGACTTTAAAACAGAGCAAGGTGAGAAATATTATTTCAGTAACTTTGATAAATGCATTTTTTATTTCCGTGTGCGTGCACTGCAATGCTTTTTCACTTGCACATCTATACAGATGCCCAGAAATCACTTCATGTATGTAGCTATTGATGCTATTCTGTGCATTCACTTTCAATCTCATACTAATGGCTTGGTTTAGAAAACACCTTCAGAAGCACACAGTGTGCGTTCCAGTGGTACTTGACAACTGATTAATATAACTTCTAAAAAAAAAACAAACAGTCCCTCTTCATACATAGTCCATAATCAACCTTTTGGCCCTGAGAGTTATGGTTTCCTAACATTGCTCACTAATGCATTTCATATTAGTGCTAATGGCAGGAATTTTAGACCCACCAGCGCAGAGAAATAATACAAATGTGTGCTAATACAATGATGTCTGCTTTTATTAGTCTTTATTCCAAGCTATTGCTAGTGTAGAGTTAATGTACTTTTTCTCCCAACTACTTTGAAGTTCATTACAATCAGACCCCTTTAAAACAACGCTTCTTACTATTAAAAACAAACTCTTTGGCTTCCGTTTGGTGTAGCATTTTAGAAAGAAACCATGTTGTTGTCTATACCTCGGCTGACAATTTTCTTAATGTAGTGCTTTTAAAGAAAATCAACATTTCTGTAAAATGCATGATTGTGGCTTGGCCTCGACTCAAATGCATTTGATAATTTGCATGGTTCTTACTGTATGAATAATAAAAAAATTATTATAGCTGGTTTTACTACATGTTAAATTGAACAATGCACACAGCTAAGAATTTTGTTCAAATTTACTGTAGTACTTTTCAAGTCCAAAAGCTTGAGCTTTGGATGCATTTTCAAATTTACAATGGTATATTGTCATCCATCTCAATGAATGGGGATTTATATGCGTAAATCCTTTCCCACTGAGATGAGAATGTACCCATGGGACTCCATCTCATGGCTGTGTAAAGCTCAGAAACCCAGTATATCTATCAAGCAGTCAAGAACACCAACGAGTAATCCTATGCAATGCTATATATTATTAATAATCACTTTTGCATCATTTCTTAGTTACTTTTATATTTTAAATGATTAAGAATGCAGTCTGTTACTTATATTGTTTTCTGTGAAGTTGATCACGGCAGTGAAAAGTTAGGATTGTGAATTTTTTTCTTAACCAATTGATACTTATTTGCTGTTCTTACTCTTTGCTGGCTAAAGCTTGCCTCACTGCTTTACACCTGCTCAGCAAACCAAGGTGAGTGATTAAATGAGGCTTTGGCACATTTGTTTTAAAATGTTCCCTTCTTAAAATTGTAGGTAGAGGTATACTGTAAATAAAGAAGGTTATTGTACTCCTTTCCTTACTTTTTTTTTTTGCTTGCTTGCTTGATATTTGCTCATTTGCTATTCTTTGCTTTGTCTGAGGGCTTTTTTCCCCCTGACTGATCATACAGAACCATGAGAACATAGAAGAAGTGCACTTTGAGTATCACTATGGTCCTCTGTGGAGTTGTTGCCAAAATTCTTTTTTCTTCTGCCATTTTACTTCTATGGTTGTTGATTATTTGTCTGAATAAATCTGGCAGCTGTTTGCTGTGTTTAATAGAGCAGAAAGGCTACTCTGAATAAAGCTATTTGAAATTTTGTTTATATGAAGTATTTGTAAATCCATGAAGGTCTCTTGGCATTTCTGTGTCGTTCTTTCTGTCTTCCTGAATTCATTCTTTGATGCAGGCAAATTTACCACATGTTTAAAAAGCTCCTCTATAGCATCTTTTTAGTTATAGATTTCAGCTGTTTTAGAAAACTCTTGGTAATAGAGGTCTCAATTCTAAACTTTACATGTGTATTTATTTGTTACACAGCTCTAGGAATAGGTTGGAGTATTTTAAGAGACTTGCTCTATGGGCTTGCTAAATGAAAATCCCAGATCAAAATAAGAAATCAATTTCCTCAAATTTTAGCAACACAAATCTTACTAGAGTAAAATGCAGGTCAGCTTAGAAGTTAACAAATGTGTTTCCATTCCATGTTAACTTTGATTTTATTTCATTCTCTAAATAAATCCGATTTTTACACTTTTTTTTTCCTTATTTTGGAAATAAAATGTTTCAAACCTTGTATCTTGAGATACTTTGTTTTATGTTTGCATTCAAAGTTAATAATAGGAAATGGTGGAGAAGTGGGAAGTAAGGGTGGCAACAAATTTGTATGGGGAAAAATGAGAAGATACACATGGCTTTTAAGAATTTTTAGGTCTAAATTGCATGTGCAATCTAATAATACTAAGGATGGAACATACAACATTATAGCAACATGCAAGAAAACAATTTACTCTTTCCCATCTTCACTCAGTTACACTATGCTGCTTTGCATTGTGAGTCACATTTTGTGTATTTCCTTTTCCCCCATTGCATAAGAAGGAGGGGTACAGACAGGGTGCTGAATATTCATGCCTGTGAAGGTTTCCTAGTGGCAACATCATATACTGAGCTGTGCAACACTAACTCACTGTCTTTAGTTCTGAACTGGGGAAACCTCTTTCAGGGTAAATCATTGCCTATCCATACAGTCTTGAGCAGCCACTTAGTTAATGTTGTGATTTGACCATTTGGAAGCAATGGACTAATTAATTTTGTTATTTTAAATACTTGTTTCAGTCTAAGGCGTCAGCATTCCATGCCATATCCGCAGCACTTACTCAGACAAAACTCCACTTGGCTTCAGTGGGAATTCTGTCTGAGTAAGGACTGTTGCACAGGGGCCTCTATCCTCATGTCATATTGCCTGACTCTATTCCTTTTGAAATCAATGGCAAAAGTCCAGTTAACTTGAATGGGAATAGACTTGAGCTCAGTCTTCCCTGATAGATGACAATATATCAGCTGTATTTTGCATCAGTATAACTTTTTTCCAATTTCATTTCCTTTTATTATTCAAGCTGTGTATTCTTGATTCATTGTAATACTTAATTAACCCAAATTAATTGCCTTTCTGTGCAGTGACCAAAGTTTTCTTAGATTCCAATGAGTAATGCAACGTTAAAGGTGGCACATGTTTTTTATAACTGGGTTATTAATTGGTATTTTACCATTAATATTTTTATTTTTAAAGTATATAAACATAGTTGTTTTAATTGGCTTCATTTTACCATTTTTTCCATAGATAAAAATGTAATTGATAATTTTACAAAATTTTTAAGTTAGTCAAGGATACATGGCACATTTTAATTTAGAAATGCCAGGGATTAAAAAAACACATTTACTTAATTTTATTAAGATTTATGCATCTAACTTGTGTTCCTAATAAGCAAGATGCTAATTCTTTAAATGGTCAGACATTTACTGTTTTCTGGCCCTTAACTACCACAAGCAATCATATTTGATGCCCCTTAATTAGAGCACCTTTTTTTCTTTCCAGGTTCTTTTCCACCTCAGCAATCGAGACAATACATTTGCTTACCATGCTGCTCTCCTAAGTGTTCTTTTGCATGTAAATTAATCTTGATTCAGTTTACACTGTCATGCTGAGTGGTACAAATTGCCTATAACAATAAAACAGCATGAGTTAAAAATAAAGGGGGGTGGAAAGGCAGATTGAATGTGTGCCTTACTTGATAGGATGTTACTTTTCTTTATGCCAATACATTAGTCAACGATAATGAATCTTCTGTTCTGAAAAGCATGGTTTAGTTGATTTTTTTAATTTTACTTCAATGGAGCAGTACCTTGTCTTTTATAGAACAAGTTAGACAAACCATTAATGACAAGAGTGTTAAGGTTAAATATGAAGCAATGCATTCACTTCTCTGAGTGCTATCCATCTTTCCATTTACAGGAGCTTGACAAAAGTACTGGCTTTGTACAACATTTCCTTTAATTACATGCTGTGGGAAACAGGCTTTTAACATAAACATAGTTGCATTCATTTATTCAGCATTTGCTCTTCAATAGAGCTTAATGGAGAAGGTTTAAATCCTAAATGAGTACACACATCTCTCAGCAGTGTTATGTCAGTGCCTGTGCTCTGCTTAAAAGCAGCTTTAGATTGCTTATGTAGTTTTTAAAGCTTTTGCCTAATATTGAAGTTAAACAGTCTGAAACAGAATGTACTATTTCCAAGGTTAGATAATGCTAATGCTGATGTTTTTATAGAAGGTAGATATTTATTTTTGCTTTTGTCATGAGTAAATCATGTTCTAAAATATCCCCTGTATTACTTATTTATTGTTTTTTTAATCCAGAATTTCAGATTTTGTAAAACAAAAACTGATTCAAATTCTAATGTATGGCTATGTTGACTTTTTAAAATCAAATTTATTAAGCATCTGAATGGACTTTGCAATATATTGTGTATACATTTCTAAGAGGGTAGGATTTTTGAGCATTTTAAATAGTTTTGATTACTTAATTTTATTGTGCATATAAATATCTGACGCTGGTTTAATTCTTTACCGCTTCTACTTAAGGTCCTAAATTTCATTGTTTTTACAAACAGTTTTTAGTATCTGAATATAGCATAGATTCCTGCAGGATTTTCATATAAGGACTCATGAAACTCTCTAGGGGCGTTTCTTCCAGATTTTAATTAACATAGATGACCTACTAAATGCAGTTCTATGCACTTGGTGTTGATGTTGGAAAAAAAATTCTCATATATAGCCTTATTGAATTACATTTCTCCTTTCATTTTTATTCCATTTTTTAATTCATATGATAGCATGGAGGGCTGACATTTTAGCTGTATTTTATAGTGATGTATTTTAATCAAATATAGTTTATCATTACATTCCTTAAGAGACAGATTCTAGCAGAGTAAACAGTGTTTCTCAGTTTCTGATCTGATAATTTTAACTTCATGAATTAAACTGATCTGACGGCGAAGAGAAAAGATATGAAATTCAGAGAATAATCTGCAATGAAATTACAACTGAATATAGTGGTTTTGTTCTTACACGATTGGAAAAAGTTCTTTAGATGTGGCCTATAGTTCAAATTTGTCTTATTTCAAAATTTTTGTTTAATATTTTATATCTGTATGTTTTCTGTATTCTATATTATGTATTCTTTCTGAAAAGGAACTACTTTAGTTGCACACAAATTTATTAATATCACATCATTGTTCAGTTATTGCTATTTTCTTTTCAGTGACATTAAATTATTTTAAAATCACAAGTTAATTGGGCTTTTCTATAAATCTACACATACTTCAATTTTTTAAAGTCAGTTTCTTGATAAATAGTTTAATTTTATATGTAATTTTCTTCTAGGAAACCAAGAAAAATGAAGTTTGTCTTTTTGCTCTTATTCAGTAACAGACCATATACTTGTTTTTGTAGATTTCCTAAAGTAGTATTTTAAAAAAACACACTACTCTTAATGTTTCAGGAGTGCTAACTGGAATGAATGAGACCTCTGCAACAATCACTGTTGCTCCACAGAATTCCACTCGTCTTGTGTTACTTGAGAAGGTGGTAAAGGCAGCAAACTTGGGTGTTGTTCCATCTGGTCAAGATAACATACACAGGTAAGCTAAGGCTGACACATGCAGTGGAACAAAGTGATTCGGTGTCAATGTGCATAACCTTACATTTATAGATGTAGAGTGGAGTTTCACTTGAGAATTGTGAGAAAAATAAGAGTCCAGATTCAGAGTTCCAAAAGGCATTTTTAAATATTTTCTCTTGATTGATTTGATTTTTAAGCTTTTCCTTCCTTTTGTATATCTAAATTTCGTAATCATGAAGGAAAACCAATCTCAAGCTACTTTCTCCATTCAGATCTACCAATCTGCCTACATCCTGATTTACAACAGTCCTTACTTATCTAGTTGTTGGCTTCCTTTAAAAATATCTCCGTTTGGTTCAAAATGCAGCAGCCTGTTACTGATCAGTGGTTAGGAAGATTTTATCATCCATGACCTCATCCAAAGAAACTCCTGACCTGGCCTGCATCACAGAATCCTGAGTGGGTGTTGACTCAGGCCCTGACTCTAGCTCTTCCCATCCTTTCTGTCTACTTAGGCACCAAAGACCTAGATTAATTGAAGACCACTCAAAGTAGCGATCCTTTTCTAGTCCAACCTCAAATACAGAAGGGGACACCTAGAGGAAAAAAGGGTAATATTTTGAAAGTGTCTAAATTATTTTGGAGCCTTGCTCCCAAATGTGACTTGGGCATTTAGGAGTCTAAATCCCATTGACGTTCCTTGAAATGTAGGTGACTTTTGAAAAAAATTGGTTAAAATTTTCAGAAGTCGTGCAATTATGTGGCAAATGCAGAAACAAGTCTAACGTGTGGATGCACTTAATTTCTAGACCTCTAAACACCAAATGTTTTCTAGGAGACCTCACTGAGATGCTGTTTGACATAGATATGACATTCCCAAGATTTAATGTCTGGAAGATTTGCTTATCCTACTTGGCTTTTCGCAAGTAATCCCTGCCCCTACCCTCACAGCTAGTCAATCCCTGGAACTGATTTCTGAACTGGAAGAGGATTTAGGAAATGGAAGCTATACCTGCCTGTTCTGAATTGAACATCCTCCACCAGGTTGAGATCTGACCCCTTCTGGTTTACATTCAAGAATACATTTCTGTGTTTTCTGAGAAAATCACCCACTTCTGAGAGAGCCTTTTGGAATGCTAGGAACCACTCATTCCACAGAAGATTGATAATCTGATTTTCCTTTGTTTGAATTCAGCCCGTTCATGTAACAGGTCATTTTGAAGCACTGCAGGAACATTGTGTCATCTGCACTTCCCTGTGGCATTTGATACGGTCAGCCATGGAATGCTGTTTTACCTCAGACACTACGGGATTAGTGGGATAACATTGGATATGTTTACGCTGAAGCTGGGAGCAAGCCTCATGGACTGGGTAGACAGCCGTGCTAGCTTGCTAAAAAATAGCGGTGCGGACATTGCGACTTGGGCAGCAACTCAGGCTTTCAAGGCTGCTCAGCCCCCTGGTCTGAGCTCTAAGCTACAACATACGCCTGCTATTTTTAGCACGCTTGCTCAAATAAGAAGATAAATAACTGAATTAGAGAAGAACCCTGTAGATTGCTTTGTGCAGCTGAGGTCATCAGAGAACCCCCAGAAATTGGTTCTTGTGCACACTTCTCATTGCCCCGCACTTCTCCAAATGGACAATAATGTAGGTTGCTCCCCATGCTCCAGGAGAATTTCTTGGCAGTTTTATTCCATTTTTTCATGTATATTAAGAAACCTGGAGGGTTGAAGAGCATAACAGACTTTAGGGTTCTCAACAGACCACCCATGAACAAGAAATTGCAGATTGAGACACAAGCCTCAATCCTCACCAGCATTCATCCAGCAAATTTCCTCACTTGACTTTCAAAAAGTAGAATTGCACATCCCCATCAGATGGAGACACTTAAAGGTTCCTCACGTTTGCTTTCATATCCTTCCACTTCCCTTACAAACCCTTCCTCATTTGGTCTTTTAACAACACAAAAAAAGTTTTTACAACTATAGTTACAGTCATTGCAGACTTTCGCATACTCCACTGAAAAAAAGTGAGAATAATTAAGACTTCGTAATTCAGAAAATCATGGCCTTCTTGTAATCGGCAAAGTATCATATAATGTGACTCAATATCATGCACATAAAAGACATCTGAAGTGTCAAGCAAATTAGCTCAAAAAGATGAGTCTACACAGGGAAATGGTCTTTGAACACTACACTTCCATCTGTCCCAAAATACAATAGTAGCTCATCAACCTGTAGGTAGTAGCAGACAGAAGAGAGAAATCTGTTGCTCAGAGATAAGATCACAGGGCCAGATGTGAAGAACACACTGGACCTGATTCACTGTTCCTTTGCTTTGGTTTTATGCTTGTATAATTCCACTGAGGTCAATAGAATTGTCTGTTTAAACTAATATAATGGAGTGGAGAACCAGGCCATCCCAAGACTCTCTGATATCTGTATTCCTTCCCCTTCTTCTTCTTTTAGCCTTAGTCCCATGTGTATGAGGTCGGATCTTCAAGTCTTTCTTCTCAGTTGCAGTCTGTCTTGAAGCAGTTCCTCAGAAACTCCATAGCTAATCAAATCCTATTGTATGACATACATCCATCTATTTTTTGCTCTTCCAGCCCTTCTCATACCCGCCACTTCTACGTTAAGAACCCTGTTTCCTATATATTTTTCCAGTCTTTTTTTCATATGCCCAAACCATCTAAGCCTGGATTCCCTCAACTTTTCTGTAATTGGTACCACCTTCATACTTCCCCTAATAAGTTTGTTCCAAATATGGTCCATCCTTGTAACTCCAAGCATGCATTTTAACATTTTCATTTCCACTATATTCAAGATCTGCTCTTGTCTCTTCCTCAATGTCCAGCATTTGGTGCCATACGAAAGTATATTACTTCTCCTCCATGCCCTGAAACCCCTTCTGACCAAGTTGGTATTCATTTCCCCAATCTCGTGGCCATCTGAGCTGTACTTCAAATTGATGTGGCTAGGAACACAGTTGTTATAGAACTTCTGTCTTTAGAGATTTACTAACGCAGGCCTGATCACTGAGTGAAATGAAAAACCTGAGCCTAGCAAAGTGGATGCTGAACAGAGTTAGATGAGTTGAGCTAGATATTCAGACAGTTATCTCACACAGCTCTCCTTGCAGCTAGCAAAGAATCCACATTCAGTAAAAATCAAATGATAGCATGAGGTGGCTTAGAAAGAAAGAAACAATAACTACATTGTCATCTACATATTTTCTTGTGTGAAATTCCTTCAGGATGGCCTGACCATGGGCCAACACTCTGAAAGGACACATGGCAGTAATAAGGTGAGTCTTCTGGTTTGATATGGAAAAGGTTCAACCCAATGTAGCTGGATTGCCTTGTTGGAGATAATGAAACCTCAAACTTTTTATTGCCCTTAATCTATTGTTTCATGGTCTGTTACAGCTTTTGAAACAATGAGTTCAATGTCCATCTCATTCCTAACTGTTAAAGTGGTCTTTGTAATGGTCAAGTCTTCTCCCCAGACAGCATCAGAACTTAGAAGCCTTGTTAGTAGAGATTTGTTATCTCATACTCCATTACAACACTATGGCCCTAAGGACACTAGTCAACTCTGTAGCCAAACAAATCTTCAACAGGAATCACACTATTCTCTTCCCAGCGTTTTACCCAAATCCAAAACACAAAAATGCAACTATTGCATACCTACCTTTCTTACAACTTTAACATCTGTAGTGATAGCTGAGAGTCCAGAAGCTTAATCTTAAAAAGAAAAGACAGTATAAGAAGTCACCCAAATCAAAGAAGAAAGAAGGCCCTGACTATGATACCATCTCTACCTAGATCAAAAATATACTGGGGACACAGGATTATGAGTATATTATAGCAGATGAGTATTGAAGTCCTGTGTATTGGCTGAAGAAAGTGGAAGAACAACAATCTGGTCCAATATACACATTTTCATAAAATACCAAAAAATGGAACCCTACAGTACCTGCATTGATTCTTCAGTAGCCTTTCTCTGTCCTCTTGTACTTCAGTCTAATATGCTGATTGTGCTCATCCCTCCCTGTTGTTTCACTGCCTATCATGTGCCAGATGTGAGGAATTAACAGACTGTCTCTCAAAGGAAAGTGAGTTTGGGGTTACTATACAATTTCTGTTTTCAGAGAAGGATAATGTCGTCTGATCAATAATCTTCCCACCCCGTTAGTATGGGGATCGTAGAATTGGGGTGTATTTTTTGTGTATCTGTATTTGTGTGTGTATTCAGGATCAGTCTCAAAGATCCAGCTGGGAAATTGATTCTCTGTGTGAATAGCACTTTCCAGTTTTTAGTAACTTTGAGAAAAGAAACCTGGCCTAACGTTGGTATGCAAGTCCCATCAGCTGAAGGCACAATATATATAATCGCTGCAGCCGCTTCCAACCAGTCAGTAAGAGGGGACGTGACCCACATACTAAGAATAAGTAAAGAAGAGAAATTGACGGGCATATTTGTAACTATTCCATGTTAACTCATTGGAACCCAAATCTGTTTTCCCACTGGTTAACCAATGAGGTCTTCCTTATCAATTGAAGAATACTGAGGCGGGGCAGTAGCACTTTCTGAAGACCCATTCTGCCCTGCTTCAGTCCAGAACCTCTTCTGAATATTTGGCTTCCAGATGGTTCTGGCATGGGAGCTCAAGGGAACTGAAATCTTCCTATGAAGCAGTTGCTGGAATTGTTCTGCTTCCGTGGCTTCTTAATTGTGGGGTACAGACACCCACTCTGCTGAGAAGCTGCACTGAGTAACCATTTATAATAGGCATAAGTAAGTATATTTATAATAGGCACAGGATGTCCATTTTGCTTCCTAATGTATCTAGTAAAGTCTAGATAAAGGATTAAGTGCCCTAGGCTAAACACTTAACTATTCCAACTGGTTCTTACTGGATTGATGAAGGACTGATCCATCATACCTTATTCTTCAGTTATAAACCTAGTGGAACATTGAAAATCAAGTCCTACTTTCCCTATACATTTCTGCTTGGGTCTTTTAATGGTAGGAGACCAGAGTTATAAGTATAACATTGCATCAATGCCAACATGCATTTCAGCTTTAAAACTTTTGGAAACTTGAAAGCGTTTTTTTAATACTTGATTTATGTTAGTAATAATGACTTTTAGGAAAAGATTTTTCCAGGTTATTAATGACCAACTAGGTTAAACCTCAGGCCTTCTACACCTCCAGGTAGTTATAAAATGCCAGAAAATGTCCTCCCTATTGGTCAGTATTCCTTAAGTAAATATTTCTTTTCCTAACTCGAGAGAAGTAGAATGTTTTAGCAGAAATGTATCCTTTATAGAAGTATTCAGAGGCTGTAGCTGGAAGGTGTTGCCAAGTTACATATCCAAGTGTTTATCATTCCCGGAAATGAGACTTTCTCGTTGGTAATAAAAGGTCTATATATTGAAAAGTGCTGAGTGCTGATACAGTTTTCAGATATCAGCATTCAAAGGTTTTGATTAATAGGTATGAAATACTTGAAGTAAACATCTTTGTATCACATCAGTCCTTGAGAATCTTTTAATTCCTTAGATATGTTATTGAATACAGGCAGCTAGAATGTTTGTTATAGGGTTAGGGGTTTTTTTAATTAACTTTAAGAAAATGCAGATTTCCGCAATCTTAAAAGTGTATGTGAAAGCTATTTAGGTCTTAAGTTAATCAAAATAGATTGTTCTATCCTAGCTTATTTGCTGTCCACTAGAGGACAGCACTGCTTTTGTATCTGAATGCATTAAAGTGCAGAATATGTGCAGCATTTTCTTTGAAAAAACAAACAGCGACCTCTGAGTTAATTGTTTAAGTAAAAAGCATTTAACATTTGCAAAGATAACCAAATGAGAGGGTTTTTTATCTAAAGGATTTTATCATTTTTATTTGTTGACTTTGTGTGAGACAAACTGTTTTCTGTGATTAAATCACTTTTGCAAAAGGAAATTTATAGCTTATTTTCAAAAATGGAAAGTACATAATTCTCAAACACTTATATTAAATGCCTGATTCCCTAAGAACAGAAGAGTACAAAGAACAAAACAGATGCAAGAACAAAACAGGTTAACTCTTGTGTGTTGGTGGTGAGATGGTGGTCTATTGATCTAACTTCTTTAACCAATCCAAGTTTTGCAAAGCAGACTTGGGTTCTCAGGCCTTAGATGCTGAATAGGTTACTGAGTTGATAGATATTTGATGAAGTAGTCTGAAAGTGGATGTAGCACCCACTCTGACCATTACATGGAGCAGTCATAGTAATTAGCAGATAAGTCTTACAGGCTCATTTGCACATCTAACTTTCACAGGGATACAGTGAGATTGCTGAGTAGCAGCTGAAGCCAGGCTACTGGAATCTATTTTTGGCAGAAAATATTAGCATGCTAAAAATGCTACACTACATAGCTGGTCATAGCTTATCCATAAAATAAAATGTTTTTCATTAAACCCCTAAATGTTTAATATTTCTATCATCACAGTATAATTTGATTTGAACCATAAGTATGTTGAATATTTTAAGGAAACTTTTTAATTCAATAAAGTTGTTTTTCAAGAAAACATGACACTATCTGAAAAATGAAAAAGAAATATCAAAATGATTGTAAAATTATTTCTATGGTGTAAATGCTCTTTAATCTAGTTTTCTCTGCTTTTAATAATTTAATTGATGCCAGTGAAGTATTTTCTGAGATTAAAATCATTAGTTTTAAAAATAAAAAAACGATTTTCCACTCTTTTCTTGTGAATGTGTTACTATTTTCAATACGTTTGAGATTAGAAGCTTTGGTCACCCCTGTATCAGAACCATATAGGCATATACTGTTAAATCTGTCTCCAGTATATCTTTTTTCAAGTTCTAAAGTTTCTATGACCACGAAGCAGTATAAATATCCAATATTTTACCATTTTTTAGGTCCTTCGGTAATTACAAAGTAAAACTTGTATATAAATACAGTATTAACCAAAGTAAATCAAAACTTCAGAGTCCTGAAATTACAAAATTGTATAATTATTTATTCTTGATTACCCGTGGGAAAATAAGGCTTCATAGCTGTTTACTCTGGTATTTGGAAGTAGAAGACTAATTTATACCAGTATTTCTTACATACATTTATTGTGCAACTTCATTACACATTTGTCAACTTCAGACTAATTATTTTTGTACAGCTAGGGCAGGGCATTGCATCTTGTGATTGTCTTTCTTACTAATAGGATTCTGTCTGCTTCAGCAGGCAGTAATTGAAGGCTTCATGTACAAGATAGAAAAAAAAAAAGTTTTAGCCTGAGTGGGCCATTGTCACTGTTTCTGATAACCAGCAGAACAGAAAACAGGAGAAAATTGAACTTAGAATAGAACAATCAGAGACCAGGAAGACTGTCCATGAGAAGAGAAAGTATGTCTTAGTACCGTTGAATTAACTGTAGCAAATCCTTGTTTTGTTGTAAACAACTGTTCTGTTTGTGAATGTTCTGCTAAAATTAACTCATTGTTTTGCATAAATATTAATTATTTAAGAACCAGTATTGAGAGTAAATTACAATTTTTTTTGCAGTGTGTCTGATAACTAAGAATTTCTTTAATTCTTTGAAGTACTTGGACCATGAATTTTAGTCATTTTTTTTGTTTACAGAAACAGAAAATACTTCTGTTTTTATGTGCAGTGATCACCATTAAAAAGTCAGCATTTGGCAAATGCTACTGCACTGTAATATCTAAGATACTCAATTTTCCCTTATAATTGAAATAGTAAAGAACTATATTTCATACATCACTGTTGACTGATGTTGATTTCAATAAAAAATGGTGATCACTATGCCTTTTTGGTCCCCAAAAATTGTGCGCACACAAAAGAAGTTTTGAAAGATGCAGTATGTTTAAACTGGAGCTCTCAAGGTTAATGGACAGGCTTTATGACTTACCTGTTCTTTTTCTTTGTTGTTTAACCTGTTGAGAAAGATTTGTTTTTTGCACATGCATAACATCCTCCTCTGCCTACCCAAGTGCTTTTTCTAACTGGAAAAAAAAAAACCCAAACCCATAATCCAGTATATGTGAGTAATGCTATAAATGACACCCCACCATTATACGTGTGCTGTAGCAAGAAATATTCTGACAGGAAAACTTTCATTTTCAAGTTTCCAGTCTGGTTGATACAAACAATGGGTTGAGGGATAAATTAAAAATGAAAAATAACTAGATGATGTGGAAATCATCTTAAACATACTGTTTAACTATATAAAACAATTGAATTATCACAGATCTCACAGTTGTGTAATAACTGGTAAAAGTTGTTTTTTTGTTTTTAATGGCAAACGTACTTGTACTCATTTACTCTTAGTATTTTTACGGGTCTGTTGGTGTGCTACCCTCTATCACAGCAGGCCCATTCTATTAAGCTGTTAACATTCCACACCTAGTGATGTCCCACTTGAAGGTCTTTTCTACCTCTACAAACAACTACAATTTACAATTTAAACTTGATAGATACAACAGTGTAGTTTTCCAAGGATTATTTCAAAGCCGCACTGAAGTCTGATGCCATAATAAATGGAATAGCTTCCTGTATGTACGTTAGTGTACCCTGGTAGAAAAAGTATTGATAAAAACTGACATTATTAGACAAAAATGTTCCACAGCTTCCTATAAAGAGTAAACATACTGTACATACGTGATTTATTTTCATTTCTGAACGATATTGAATAGTTTTCTCATATCTAAAAATCTAGTTGATTAGATCACAGTTTTGTTAAAATACTAGTGGATTGACTATCTTAAGTGTAAAACATCTGATTAGACTTCTCTTTATCCTAATAATCAGATGGTCCTCAAATAATCCTACTATAACAACCACTATTTTAAAATAGCTTAATCATTGACACAAGTGGTCTTACTGATCATTAATCTTGTATCCAAACATCAGCCGCCTTATCATTTCAGAACTGAGTTTAGCTTCAGAAATGTACATTCCTTCTGAATATATGTTTCTACTGTAGCTAATTTTGCAATGTAATGATCTTGGGGATTTTACGGAACAGACCTTGCTTTCCACGGCCCAAAACAGTTTTACAATTTAACTAGCTCGTTCTTTAACAATGAAATAAGTCAAGTGATTTTCCATTAGACGTCTGCATTCGATAAGTGTTTCCAAATCAGTGTCCAATAGAACAGACATTTAGTAAATATTGTAATTGCATACACACTAATAGTTTGTGAAATAGTCAACACATATTTAGATTCTGCAACAAATGCACAGACTCGCGTTTTCATTAGAGAATTTTTATTTATAATGTTTATCCCCTACCTAGTGTTTTAAATGGCACGTATAAAACAATCTGAACAAAACTGACCTCTGTTGAGGCTTTGGGCTCCATTTGCTTTATCATAACATTGACTTTATATCACTTTCAGTTTTTAATAGAAAAGGGGTAAAAAGAGCCTTGGGGCTATGAAACACTGCAGGTACTCCAACCACAGAGCTTTTTATATGTGCATTCAGACATAATCTGCTTCTGTGTAGTCCCAAGACACAAGTGTTAAGTAAATAAAGAGACTAATAAGACTATTGTTTACATAATTATCACCCTGTCAGAATCAACATGAGAAATACTGAAATTTACATTGTGAAGCAAATAGCCAAGATGACAGACACAACTAACTAAGTAGTTAATTTTTAAGGTGGTGGTTTTATAGTTAGGAAAAAGCAAGATTTTCCTGTTGGAGAAAGATGGGTTAGAATACATCTATAACCTGGACAAAAGAAATATATTGACCTGTGATAGGAAACTTTTGAGAAATGACTTGTGTCCTAAATTAGTATGATGTGTTTTGAGATTTTGATGTACTTAAACATAATTTTTAAAAAATTACATCTCATTTAAAGAGAATCTGCTTCCTGCTTAAGTAACTAATATTTTAATTAAGTCTGGAGTGAAGTTTTTTGAGTATCTCCTGATAAACTCCCTCTTTTATGTTGATGGTAATTAAAGAGCTCCCTAAGGACCTCAGTAGACGCTTTGCAAGGCCCGCGCTAATTGTCAGACATGAGACACTGACCAGTTGGTTTGCTCTTGAATAGCTGACAGCGTGCTGTCAGCACAGCAGTTTTATTTTTATGTATTGTGAGCTGTTGTCAGGGCTAACTGGGTCCTATTGTGGCTGAAGATGTTGCGCAAATTGAGGCAGATGGCTCTGATTCAGACACGTGTCATTCAGAAAGGGGAGAGGGGATTGGCCCTGCAAAGTGGGGTCACAGTAGGTAACAGACCTGCTCTACACTTGTTAGTGTTTTCAAAAGCCCATGTGCAGCAACTTCGTTGTTCACAAATAACTAACACACACACAAAAGTGTGATGCACTCCTTGTGGAAAATGGAAGACTAGGCTGTTACCATCCTCATTCTTCCTGTCTCTGGGGCCTGGCTGTGCATGCAGAATGAATTAACAGGATTGACAGAAGTTCATTGTGCCTAAAATGGCTTTTCAGTCAATTGCAGTGCTTAAAAGTCTAGTTTTGCTTTTAATTCCATGTAATTAGTGGGTTCTTTATGTCTTGGAATTTAATAATGGAGCGTTAGATCTCACTTTTTATTTACAATATTTAGTCAATAGAAAAGTGCGTCAAATGCTCTGGAGATAAAATAAATTAAGAGGAAAAGATCTGGTGTTTCAGAAAGATTAGTTTGTTACGTAACATCATTTCATATCATGTTGGGTATTAAGTTTGAGCAATTTAAGTTGAATTAATTCATCACTTGGCATGCAGAGAAAACATTTTCAAAAGGCTGCATTTTAACAAGTTAGAAAATGCATAATATCAGCATCATTTTAGTATTGGATTTAGTTATTTTGGTATAAAATACTGAAGATTATCCTTTAACTGTGAATACAATTGGTTTTAAGTTATTAGTGCAGAACGGAATACTTATTTCAGTGAAGTATTGTGTGTTAATACACAAAACTAGAATCTAAACAATAATTTTCCTTTAAAGGAACTTCCTTGTCCATAATACTAAACAAAAAATCTTGTACTAAATCTTTGTGGCTTTATTAGATAATAAAATCTAAATAAAGCGATTTGTGCAGCACTGCACAAATCCTTTTTCTGAGGAATTTGTAGGGGGATTTAGGCGTTGTCCCCTGTACTGAATTAAATTGAAAAAGTTTTGAAATTTAATATAACTTTTTAGAAAGAATAAACTACCAACTTCTGGCTTTATATGAATGCCTTCATGATTTTTTTTTCCTTCCTCCAGGTTTGCAGCTAAAACTGTGCACAGTGGGTCATTGATGCTAGTCACAGTGGAGCTGAAGGAAGGCTCTACAGCACAGCTCATCATAAACACTGAGAAAACGGTGATTGGTTCTATTCTACTGCGGGAGCTGAAGCCTGTCCTGTCCCAGGGGTAACCTGCTTACATCTGGACTTCAGAATCTGGCACACAACAAAAGTGCCTGGCATCCACTACTGCTGCCTTTCATTTATAATAATAGCCCTTCCATCTGGCAGTGGGAGAAGAATACACTCTTGACATTCTTGTCTCCTGCTTTAGAATGCTAGTGTGTATCTATCATGTATGCAAGGGTTTTTTTTTCTGCTTGCTAACCAGAGAACATATATTTTACTGTCATTTAGCTACACTCTTAAAAGTATTTCCCAGTTGTTCTATCCTGGTACTTTCCCTCTCTTTCCTCCTACTCCCTCCTCCAATTTTTCCTGCTATAAAAGGTAACTATTTGATGATAAAGTTTTGGAGAAAATCAGCTTACCTGAGCAGTGAGCTATAATGGAAAAGAGAGACTCCAGCAGAATCTACAAGTTACATAGTATAGGATGGATTTGTTGTATGAGATGTAAAAGGACAGTAGACTTACTAGAGAATGTCATTTGTCCAATAAAGCTGCTTGTAAGCTTGACCTCATACATGTTGTTATAAACAGTCATTTCCAGCTACTGCCATATTGTCAAATATTTCTAAATGTTACATCTCCAGTAAAGTGGTGTTATGAATGGACTCTCTCTTCTCTTCTGTTTTATAGGGCACTGACTCTGTACATCACTCGGAATACGTAAATCTTACCCATTTGAAGTAAATATCATGTGAGGGTTGCATAAAGCTGAGTTTTTTGGCAGAGGAGTTCTAGAGGGGATTGGACAGGGAGAAATTCATTCCCCTTATCTACAGTCAGCAAGGAGGACTACTGTGCAGCCCTCACCTCGCTGTACCCAACAATCTGCTGCCAATGGGCTGGAATATAGTGTTTTAGCACCTTCGTGTTCTTGTTACTTGAGACACTAGGTCTGTATAATTGTGGACCAATGGTCTCAAACCAGTTCATCCTTAAAGTGGCTTTCACCAGCAGTTTATATGGGTCCACTGCAAAGAATATTTCCACAATACACCACAGAGGGTCTGCAGGCAATTCTGCACAGTAGTCCTTAAGTGGGACTTAATTGGTATTGTGGACCTTGTGCTAGCTTTCTACAGCGGTGAATTTCATTCACAGAGACTGTTTGCTTTGTACTGTAAATTATTTCAGAATTACAAATGGACACCTCACCTAAGCAGAACTAAAATGTAACTCCAATAACATGCACATTTTATTAGCAGTTTTCAGAAGTATTTTATTAGCCCTCTTTCACAATAATAGACTGGATAAATAAATGCATTTAGTTTTCAGCAGCACTCAAAATGCACACAGTGCTTTTCAAACAAGGGAACAACAGTCCATGTTATTACCCTACTTTTTTTTAATCTAGGTTTATATTATGTTCTTGGAGTGACTGCACATATCCATTCCACTTCAGATGTGTGTGTGCCCAGTGCACTGCTCTTGGAGATTTTTCGCTCAGTGGTGCCCATCAGGGTAGTGCATGTGCTGTCTGCTGCCTTGCTCTGCTGTGAAGTAGTATAAAGGACAGAGCTACCTCCAACTCCCGCCACCAGTTGTTTCATACTGCCCGTGACAGTTGCTGGAGCGGTTGTCTTGCCTTTGCATATTTTTCTCCCATTTATCTATTTTTTTGTTCATAGTTGGTGTACATTTAACCTCAATTTTAGTATTAGATAGTTTTTAGTATTAAGTTCCCTTTTAGTGTGTTTATACACTTCAGTTTTCTTTGTGGGATTCCATTACTGGTATTGGGGCTGTGACGCTGTCTGGAGTGACTCACAACCATGAGCGCCTACCTCAGGGCAGAATGTCAAAAACAGAGCAGACACCCCAAACTGGTGATGAGTTCTATAATTAGATTTCCTCAAGCCAGTGACAAATGTGATCTCCTGGATCACTGTAACAGTCTTATCATGAAGTGTCAGAGAGAACCCTTAGACTCTCCAGACTATCTTGCCACCCAGACAAACAGGACTTAGTGATAAGTGGTCACCTACACCAAAAATCACACCACATTCAGGCTGCTTCCAGTCCCAAGAGACCAGTCATTACTTCAGATCAGTTGATGACCTAGATATTATATCATATACAACACCTGTAGCCAATCCTGTGATAAGCTACCTAAAGGCTTATTAACTAGGAAAAAAGAATGAGTTATTTAGAGGTTCAAGCAAGCAAACATATATACACACCAATGAGTTACCATCTAAATCCTAAGAGTGACAGAGCAGTAGTGTCTCTCAGGGCAGATTCAGGAGGGATCTCTGGCTTCAGTTTAAAGTCTCTGGCCCTTCAGAGTTCAAACAGCCACGGAAATGCAGTGTCTTCTTGTCAGGGATTTTTATTCTCTTCTCCCAGAGTTCAAGATGATAGGATGAGTTCACATGCATGTTTCCTCTTCACAGGTCGGGGCGGGTGGGAAGCAATCAACAGTCTTTTGTCCTCTGATGTTCCACAATAGTTTGTCTGGTGTCTCTGGGCCTTCTTTTTTGTTGGGTGGGAGATAACACCTGTGGTAAACTAATATTTCATACTTCGTAATGTTTCTCTTCTGACTAGTGGGCAGGGGGGGGCGGTGTTTACAGATTATTCAGAACAAGCACTTAAAATATTGCCTTATAACATGGGATATAGATATTATAAGTGAGATTAATACATGCAGCAACATACAAGCATTTCATAGAGTGTAAATACATTCTTATAAAACTAACGCCTATTTTGAGCACAACTAACATACAGGTGACCTGGTGTGGTCTCCAGCTACAAGTTGTCAGTTCTTAGCTAATGCCTGCAGCCTGGGCAAGAGCTGGCATCTGGCCTGCCAGTGTCACAAAGGCATGCCTTGGTCACTGGACTTAGAACCCCATCTTTCCTGTAAAAGGCCAATGCCAGTGATCCACGCTCCAGTTGCTTGAAGTGTCTCAGGGAACCACATGTCAGGATCACTTTCAGATTTGTAGAGACTTTAAACCAAGGACCAAAAAAGACAGGAAGGCCAGACTGAAGTTTATACTGATGAAGGCCACTCTGCAGCCATTTTTGGAGCCTTTGCACTACGAATGGTTACCAAGCACTTCGACTTCAGTGAGGAGTGGTCCCACAATGTTGGCCGAGTCCCAACACTGGTTGCCCTCCACGGTACCAAGAAAGACATGTCAGACCTCCAAGGAAATGTCCAGGAGAGAGAGATCCCTGGTACCAAAGTCCAGCAGCCATGGAGAAAAAGGTAGTTGAATGCACTTAAAGTTGAGGCACTCATTGAGACAGTCTACTCAGGGAGGTCTGTCGATTCTGGCACCAGCATAGGCATGGTCAAGACTGGTTCCTGAATCAGCACCTTAAACCTCAGTGGCGTCATCCAGATCAACCCACCAGCAGCTGTTGACACCAGAAGCTTATGTAATGGCAAGAAACTTATTATGCACCTTGGTACCAGTCTCATTGGCTGTACACGGGTCCTTTCACCCAGCACCAATAACCTCAGGTCCAACTTTGCCAGCTTTTGCATTATAGCATTGATACCATCAGTGCCTTCAGTTATTTGAGTGTCTGAACATACGGTGCTGTCTAGGGGGAAACAGACAATGATTTCTCTAGTGCCATCATCTTTGTGGGGAAAAGGGTTTTCTGTGTAGGGTTTCAGTAGTGATACACGAAACATCAGGTGAACCTTCAAAAAGGGGGGTAGTTTGAGTGGAAAAGTGACTGGATTAACCTGTCACAGGATTTTAAAAGGGCCAAGGAACTGAAAGTTCAGCTTGTGACCACATCTGTCTGTGTGGAGAAACTCTGTGGAGCACCATATCTCCTGCCCTACTGTGCAGGTGGGGTCTTGCTGTCGATGATGGTCTAAATACCACTTATAGTCTGCTCTTGCCTTTTCCATGTACTTCTTCCTGGGCCCAACAATCTGCTGCACCAAGTCTGAGGCAGCTGGGTCGGAAGAGGACACAGGTAATTGTGGGTGGAATTTGGGGTGGTACCCATAATTGGGGGCAGGGGAAGGGGCTTTGACCCCTAGAGGCATGGTCTGCACTGCACTGCACTGCACTGTTGTAGGCAAAGCCCACATAAGGGAGAAGTGAGGACCAATCATCCTGATTCTATGATTAATGTAGCATTACAGATATTGCTGGACAATCTGGCTAATCCATAGCTGGGCTGTTTCATCTGCAGAGGTGGGGGATGCCTGTGCAAGGGATGAAGTGAACCAGTTTGATAAAGTGGTCCACTGCCATCAAAACTGTCATAAATTTGTTGGACTCCAGTAATCCGACAATAAAATCTATGGCAATGGTGGCCTCTGGTCAAGATGGAGGAAACTTCAGGGCTTGTGGCAGAGGGTCTTGGTAAGGGCACAAACATACAGGAGACAATGAACAATTGTATGGTTGGGGGTATCCAGGGCCACCAAAAGGAGTGGGATATTAGTCTTTGGGTCTTGATGCACCCCAAGTGTCCTGCTAAGGGGAAATTGTGGCATAGTTGCAGAACTGCCACCCTTCCACACAGACGCAGTCCCTTACATGCATGATCCCGTCCTGGAAGTCATGTGGTTGCTTGTTCATTAGGCAGAATTTCTGAGCCAGAGGCAGAACATATAAATCTGGGTATATCCTAGTGACGAGTTGCACTGAGTGTGACAGGATTGAGAATGAGGGTTGGTTCCTAGTTGGGGCCTCGTACTGTATCTTTGGGACAGGGCATCCGCCTTGCCAGTTTTGGATCTGGGGTGTATGTGATAATGAAATTGAATCATGAGAAGAATAGCACCCACTGAAGATGCATGCCATTGGTTTAAGACTTCCACAATATAGAGAGATTCCAGGTTTTTATGGTCAGTAACCACACGATGAGCTGCTTCCAGGTAGTGATGCCATTCCGAAAAGGCAGTTTTCATCACCAGGAGTTCCTTGTAAAGTATTTCATAGTTCAGTTCTGTGGGGTGAGCTTCCTTGTGTAATAAGCATATGAGTGTAACACTTGTTTGAGACCAAGTTGCAGAGAGAGGACAGTCTTGATCCCTGCACTAGAAGCGTCAGCTTCTACAATGAAGGTTTATGTGACATTAGGGTGAGCCAGTATGGGTGCCATAGTAAAGGTGAATTTCAGCTGACTAAATGCATACTGGACCTCAGGAGACCAATGCAATTGGGCATTTTTCCAGAGGAGAGTGGTGGAGGTTTTAAGTTGTTTTGAAAAATTGAGGCTGAATCATCAATAGAAATTGGCAAATCCCAGGAAGCATTGCAGGTCACATACCATGTGTGGAGTCAACCAATCTTGGATGGCTTGGATGTGTGGGTCCATCTTGATCCCTTCTGGGGATAATGTGAAGCCCAAGAACTCTGTGGAGACCTGATTGAAGGCACAAATCTCGAGCTTAGTTTAAAGGCCTTGCTGCCACAGTGTTCCAGGAGTGTTTGGACACGAGCAATATGCTCGAGGGTAGTCCAAGATCAATATGTCGCCTAGGTAGACTACTACATACTGGTCCATCTTGGTGAATATGTGGGCAGCCCCCAAGCAGTCCAGCAACTCGGGAATCAGGGGTCGTATTCCTGTGGCCTAAGTTGTCCATGAAAACCATCATGACCAGTGTGTGGGCAGTCAGAGCAGGGGTCAGGAAGCAGGCCACGTCAGATACCAGGAGGTCATAGTCCAAAGCAAGCCAGAGGGCAAAACCAAGAGTCAGGTGGTAGGCAGGGTCAGATTACCAGGAGATAAGGAGCTGGTATTGCAGGGGAGGCAGTCTGAATCAGGGAGTGGTTGTTGGAGTGGTAGCAGTGTTCTTGAGGAAGTCAAGAGTACAAGTGTTTTTCTACTTGAATGAGTGGCTGATCAGACGTCAGTTCAGCATGTCTCTTCTCCAGTCCACCTTCAGTGTGCTAGGATTGCTTATCAACACAGAGAAACCTACGCTATCTCCTATACTAAAGATGGTTTATAGGAGCAGTTCTGGACTCTACAGAATCCAAGGCATTTCTTCCATGGTCAAGATTTCAGACAATACTGGCTGTTTCCTACCATGACAGTGTGAAATTGCCTCAGGCTTCTGGGACATATGTAGTCCGGCATGCCAGGCTCCATCTCAGGAAATGACAAGGATAGTTAGCTTCAGTGTACTCATCAGTTTGGCATCCTCTAGATATGCTAGTGTAAGTGCCCACTCAAATCTTGGCCTCTCTGTACTGGTGGGCAAATCCTTCAAATGTGTGTGTTTGGAGATATGATGGGGGTAGACTTGGCCCTGAGGTCCCCTTGCTGGAGACCTCGCAACCTTGCCATACCCTTCCCCAGAAAAAGGGAGTGGAGAAGGTCCTCCTTGCTGTCTAGAGTGGCTGCCAATCAGGGCACAGCAGGCTAATATAAAAAAAGCTGCAGGGCCAGAGTGAGTTCAGTTCCTTGCTGGAGCTGGAGGAGCATGGATGGTGTGCCTGGCTGACTGAGGGAATTACAGGACCACAGACAGAGCAGTGCTGCCAGAAACACGGGGAAGTGAGAAGGAGCTCCTTGCTGGCTGCTGGGACTCAACCAGAACAAAGCCCTGAGGTAAGGGTGAAGAACATGCTGGGGCTGTGGGGAAGCGGCCGATGGAATCATAGCCAGCAATGCAGCTTAGTTGAAGGGACATGGCAGATGGCTGCTATCTATAAGGTCTCTGGGTTGGGATCCAGTGTAGAGCCAGGCTCAGGTCCCGCCACCGATGAAGCGGCCTGGACTTTGATGCATCCTTAGGACGGGAAATAAATTGTTTTGCAGCTCAGCTGGAGAGCTGGGGCCAGAAAGTCCCCAAGAGGTGAAGAGTCTCTGGGTAGGGAGCCTCACATTAGGGCCCGGACTGCTTGAAGAGCAGGGACAATTTGAGGGAGCTCAGATGGGACTGAGAGGCAGTTTGAACCTGGGTACTGGGATAGACCCTGCTGAGCAGATTGAGGATAGACCCAGGGATAAGGCTGCAGATACAGAGGGCACTGAGATAGGAGCCCCCTTGGACATGTATCCTAGAAAGGCTTTGATTTCATCTCACATACAGACTGTGTGATTCAGGCAGAGGACTGAATTGCTGAAGACTCCTCCACAAAGCAGAGTGCAAACATACACACTCAGACGAGGGGGCACTTGTGAGATGTGAGTGCCACCCCGATACAGGAGGTTCCATTTGCTCCCCCCAACCATCTTCAACTGTAGTTTCAGACACTTGTGCCCCAAGTTGGGAGGGCCCATAAGGTTTATGGTCTACAAGGATTTAACTGCCTACAAGTGTAAGGGAACTGAGGGCCATTTACCCGGCCCATCAAACTCTCCTTTCCCATATCAAGGGAAGAAATCTACACATATTCAAAGACCATGCAGCAGCCATGTTCTATGTGAACAGGAAGGGGGAGCTTGGTCCACTCTGCTATGCCAAGGGACAGTCAGTCTCCAGAACACTTGTATTGCCAGTTCAGTTGACCACAGAGCATCTCATGTTCCGGGCATGAAGAATAACCTGACAGACTGCTTAAGCTGATTGATTGATTACCAGTCACCATGAGTGATTTCTCCATCAAGACCTTGCCAAGTCCATTTTCCAGCTGTGGGGAATTCCTCATGTAGACCTGTTTGCAATGAAAGTCAACAGGATACCATTAGTCATTAATTTTGTTGTCAACAAGGTCAAGGCCCAGGGTTCCCTAGTGCCCCAGATGGACAAGCCCTTATACACATTTCCTCCTGTCCCACTCCTACTCAGAAAGTTGTTGAAAATCAGGCAGGGCCGTGCTTGAGTCATACTTATAGCTGCAGCGTGGCTTTGGCAACACTGGTTTTCCAGTCTGCTGTCCATCTCGATCAGAATGCTGCGGTCCCTACCACTGGACCTAGACCTGTCTCTCAGGAGCCATAGTAGACTCCTCCACCTCAGCCTGCAGGCCATCCACCAGACAACTTTGCTGCTCCATGGCTAATACCTCAGAAGAGGTTTATTCAAAGGGAGTTCAGGATGTCCTTTTAACAGCAGAAAATAAGTGTACTTACCTGGCAAAGCAGAAGACAGTCTCCATGTGGTCCCAGCAGAAAGGAGTTTTCAGTCAGGTCTTCAATACATCAGATTGTAGACTATATCTGTGATCCTTAAAATAGCAAGGTCTGGCCATTAGTTCCATCAAAGCAGCTCTTTCAGCTTTCCACCCTCCAACTGGTAAGTGGAGGGTGGAAAGCTGGTAAGTGGTCTCTTTTTCCCCCCATTCTATATATCACTAAGGTTTTTGAAGAGTCTGGAAAGGTTGTACCCTCAGGTAGAGGATCTTGTTCCATCTTGACTCAAGACTAATGAGTCCTCCCTTTGAGCATTTAACGACCTGTTCCTTGCTGTATCTCTCAATTAAGGTGGTCTACTTGGTAGCAATCACCTCTGCCAGGAGAGTAGGTGCATTTTGCATTGTAATGCCTGGACCTCCATACACAGTTTTCTACAAGGACATGGTTTACCTACGTTCCCATCCAAAGTTTCTTTTAGAAATGATGTCTCACTTCCATGTTCTTTCTTTCCAGAGCTTCATGCCTATTGAGGAGAGACTCCAGGTACGTCTACGCCACCCACTGGATCGACGGTTAGCGATCGATCTATCAAGGATCGATTTATCACATGTAGTGTAGATGCGATAAATCGATCCCCGATCACTCTCCCGTCAACTGCTGAACTCCAACTTGGCGAGAGGCGAAAGCAAAGTTGACAGGGGAGCAATGGCACGCCGTGAGGACGTGTAGTAAGTAATTTTAATTCGATCTAAGATACATCGACTTCAGCTACACTATTCTTGTAGCTGAAGTTGCGTATCTTAGATCGATTCCTCCCCCACCCTAGTGTAGACCCGGCCTCCATGCTTTGGATGTCGGGAGAACATTAGTGTTCTTCTTCGACTTAACCAAACAGCTTAGGTCAGCCTCCCAATTGCTTGTGGCAGCTGCAGACAGAATGAAGGGGCTCCTGATATCTTCTCAAAGGGTCTCATATTGGATATTCTCTTGTATATGCTTGTGTTGTGACTTGACCGATGTAGTTCCACCAAGCAGAAGAAGCAACAGTTAGTGACCTGCTCCATAACTGTTCTTGAAGATGCGTTGCACATGTCCATTCCACAACCCCCTCTATATTAGTCTTTCTGTCTGTAAGAAGGAACTGAGGGGGGGTCTGGGCGGTTCCACCCTTTATGCCACTGCGCAGAAGCATGAGGCAGCAGAGGCATATATGCTACTCTGACAAGTACCGCTGAAGGGAAAATCTCCAAAAATAGTGCACTGGATGTGCACATACCTGAAGTGGAATGGATATGTGCAACACATCTAGAACAACAATAGTTATAGAAAAGGTTAGTAACTGTTTCTTCTAAAGACCTTATCTTGCAATAAGATTTTTCTGGAAATATAGTTATCCTAATGTGATATGAAAGTCATTATAATTATCTCTTGAATTCATACAAGTGAAAGAATTTACAGTAGGAAAATATTAATATCGCCAAAGAAAATGTTGTACTAGGCAGTTCAGGAATCAGTTGTCAACACTGATGCCAAGAGTAGAATTGAGAACATATTATGGTAAAAATGCAGAATACTTCGAGAGAGGGGACAAGTCGGGAGGACCCTTGAAAGTTTCAGCTAAATAGGCAGTTGCAGTGAACAGACCAAATAGGAATGGTTAATTGTGCTGCTAAGGGAATACAGTATAAATCAAAGGAGAGGGTATTATTGCTATATAACTCAAACAGATTATACCTCACTCTAGAGGACTGTATACACTCATAATGGTGTCACTTAGAAGCACCACTATAATTATGGATCTTTGGCATTTTCATTATTAACCCTATTTTTCTGGGCTGTGTAACTTGGATTTTTTTTTTCAGATCAATATCTGGTTGAAATTTGATATACATATTGTAAATCCAGATGACTTTTTTTCAATTTGACTAGCCCAACTGGTACTGGTGATGGAATGTGTTTTGTGTAGGACAACTGTTTACAGCTTAAAATACTTTTGTATTTTAAAATGTAAACCTTTTCGGACTCTTCATCGATACTGTAAACTAAGCTTTAATATGATAAAAATATATATTTAATACACAAAGATTGCCAGTTAGTGTGAAAGTCTGCTACTTATAATATTTTTGGTTACTTTCTTCCATATTTCTCATAATTTGTGTTGCAAAATCACAGGTTATTAGGTTTGCAGAAGATGAGCTCTAGTCAGCGGAAGCTTAATTTTTTTGTACTAATTGTTTAAAATGTATGAAACTATATTAATTTAACAACGATATAACTTATGACTCATCTGATGTCTCATTTGGAATTTCCTTTCTTTTGTGTGTGTATTGCAGAGCGAATATGTAATATCTGCTGTTCTAAGACACAGTCAAATGTACAATCCACTCTTAAAAGTGAGGAACAGCCAAAGTGTTAGGTCTCAGAGACTGGACAAGGCTGCTAAGAGAAAGGACTGAGGGAGTTTAGTTTTTACTTTATTATGCATGGTGCATCAATGGGGTAGTTTGTTTAAAAATATGAAGGAGACAAAATGGAACCTGGCAAGCCATATTCATGTAACCATTTGGATACTGGAAACTTAATGAAAAAGTACGTTTCAAACTGTTACCACGATCAAGGGTGGGAAAAGCGTGAACAGTGAATTTAACTGCAGTTTTATTAACCTTGATTATTTCAGTTATGCCCAAGGGTAGGTAGTTTTAGAAACCTAATTTTGGGAGAGGTATGCTGCCCCTTTCCATTTCCTCTAAAATCATTCAAAGGGGCTCCAAGGTTTTTATGAAGTGCACCGAAGGCATGCAAACTGGCACTGGTTATTGATATGTAGAAATGCATGACAGCCCAAACCTCATGCCAAGAGATCTGGTGTGCACCCACTCTGTTTTCTAGTACTCCTCCTCAAATTCAGGAGAGAAAAGAATCCTCCACCTTTAGCTATAGCATGAATTGGAAGGAACAAACACTGTGGCCCCACCAGTGGGTTTTAAATTTAAACTAGTTTATATTATCTCTTTCAAAGATTGTGCACCACAGATTCAACTAGTAAGTACTTAGCTGGTCTCCCCAGTTGCAAATTTTTGTGGGAAATGACTTGTGCTGCGTGTACAGGTTCTTCGAGTGCTGGTCCCTAATGTATTCCACACATGTACACATTCCGCCTGAGACCAGAAAATCTTGCAAGTAGTGTCCATTGGTCTGCCCCTGCACTCTGGATATCCAGATATTCAGCACTAAGGATATAAGGGGAGGTGTGGACCGACCACCTCTCCTGTTCCTTCTAACCACTGCATGAACAGGGTTGGAATCCTTTCTGTCTGGAGTTATCCTTGCATTGTCTGCATCTCTGTAAAAATCATTGTATATCGTGTTAGTGTTTTTATAGTTTTATATTATTGTACATTGGTTTTCGCCACCCTGGGGACCCTCTCCATCCCCCCTTTCAGGAGTAGGGCTGTGCTCAGAATTCCAGGATTTAAACTGTCTCTCATGTTATGCCCTTGCTCCTTCTCAGTCAGTGACAACTACCAGTGCTGCCCTTTCTGCCGTGGGGAGGCACACATCTCCACCAAGTGCAATATCTGTCGCTCCTTGCCATCCTGGACCCAACAGAGACGAGAGCTCCGAATGAGGAAGCACCTCTTGGAGAGAGCCATGAGACCCCAGTCAGATCCATCTTGGGAGACACCACCTGAATATTGGCCAAGTCCTCGAGTGGTGCACCTTCAGGCACCAGCTCTGGAGCACAGTGCAGATCAGATAAACCTAAAAAACCTGTTGTCTCAGACTTCTCATGAGAGAGAGGAGCATTCTCACAGGTATAAAAACAGCTTCAAAGCCTGCTGCCAGGAGACAGGATCCCCTCAGCTCCTTCCAAGTCAGGTGAGTCTGTGCACAGGTCCCAAGGACATAGCTCTGCCTAAGCCTCCCAAGCGTGAAAGGAAAGCATGCAGGAGCAAAGCTCCAGGGGCGCTGACACAGGTGCCAACTGTAACCTCTAACAAGCTGAAGGACCGCCAGTACTGACAAAGAGCTCCAGACTGGACTCAATCTGTCTCCAACAGTACCAATCCAGCCCCATAAGGATTTGCCATCCACTAAATCTATCACAACACCTGATCCAGCAGAACAAAAACCAGGACCCCTTGTACCTCCAAGCAGACTGAAACTGGCAGTACCCCAGAGGGTATCTTTGCCTTCCCAGACTCTCAATCTCTTATTTTCTGACAGCTGTCTTGGCCCCAGAAGAAGCTACCACCTCAAGGAGAAAGACTTACTCCTAGTCCATCCACAAGTCAGAGCTTCTGGCATCTGCCAATGGCGCCTGATCCAGCTTTCTCGTCGGCTGAATCTGATGTCCAGGATGGACCATCACCTCCCAAACCCAGTGAGCTTAGCCCAGTTAGGGCTTCAAGAGTTTCTTGGACTAGTCCTCCACCCAAGCAAGCTTACCCTACAGAGTTACGCTGGTGCTCAATAGCTCATCACTCTTAAGCAGCCTTTGACCTTCCATACTAGCCCTGATGAGGTCCATGGGATCCTTATCCATGATAACCCAGATTGGGGCACTGTATCAGAGTCATATCGTCCCTCTTCTAGATAACAGCAACTGGCTGCACAGGAGTACATGGAGGAAAAAGACAATAATTTGGATCCAGCAATACCAACAGGTGTATCATCTTTCTTACTCAGTGAGGCATTTTCCCCATCTTCACCATCTTCACCTGATGACCATAGGCAGTATCAAGGAGTGATGGCAGAACTTCAGATTCCATTAGAAGTTCAACATGTGCATCACAAGGTCTTGGATATCCTGCAGTCCACCAGACCCATTCAGGTTGCTCTCCCAGTGGATGAGACCATTATGGACCCAGCTAGAATGGAATGGCATACACTGGCAGTCTATACACACACATCTAAAAGGGCTGAGAAAAGTTACTTTGTGCCTGCAAAAAAGGCAGAATTCTTGTTCACCCACCCTGCCCCCAACTCCCTAGTAGTACAGGCAGACATGGAATGATCCAGACAGCAACAGCATGAAAACACGCATGTGAACAAGGAAGCTAAACACCTGGGGAGAAAAGCATTTACATTAGCCAGCCTGCAGTTCAGAATCTCTACCTACCAGGGCCTGTTAGTGAAATTTGATTTTATGAACTACTCAAAATTCCTAGAGTTTATCTTTTAACTCTCCTGAAGGACAGAGCCAAATTCTATGCCCTTGTTGAGGAAAGTATACTCGTGGCTAAATCCTCACTGCAAGTTGCAGTGTATGCAACCAATACCGAATCAAGACCTTATAGCAATCACAATAGCAGTAAGAGTCATGGCTTGATTCTTTGAGGTTCCCCACGGAGGTTCAGAGTACCATTAAGGACTTGCCCTTCTTAGCTCACTACAGATCCACCTAGCAGCAATCAGTGCATTCCATTATCTGGTGGATAGCTCTCTTCTATTTTTAACTCACCTGGTAACAACCAGATTCCTAAAGATCCTAATTAGGATCTTCCCACCAGTAGTGAAGTCAATGCCTCAGTGGGACCTCTGTCTCATACTTTCAACACTTACCAGGCCACCTTTTGAACCATTGGTCATGTGCTCAATGTTCCACCAGTCTATGAAGGTTGCCTTTCTCTTGGCCATTGTGTTGGCGAGGAGGTTGTGTGAGCTGGGGGCGCTCATGGCTGCCCCACCATACACTACATTTCATAAAGAGAAGGTCTCTCTTTGTCTGCCAGCTGAAATTCATCTCAAAGGTAATTTCTGTGTTCCACGTAAAATCAATTCACTTATGGGTATTCTTTCTGAAGCCTCATGCCTCTTGAAAGAAGAGGAGACTTCACTTTCTGTGTCAGATGAGCATTGGTGTTCTACCTGCAAAGAAGGAAACCATTTAGAAAATCATCTATATTATTTGTTGCCATTGCAGAGTGAGCACAGAGACCAGAAATACCTGCTCAGACATTCTCAAAGGGGTCATTCCACCTGAGCACAGGCAACCTCAGTTGCATCTCTTTGAGAAGTGCCTATTCTGGACACTTTTTTGTTTTATGCAGCTTTGTTGTAGTTGTCTTGGTCCCAGGGTATTAGAGAGACAAGGTGGGTGAGGTAGTATTTTTATTAGACCAACTTCTATTGGTGAGAGAGACAAATCTTTCAAGCTTACACAAAGCTCTTCTTCAAGTCATACCTCACCAACCTTGTGTCTCTAATATTGTGGACATTTGTAAAGTGGCAACCTGAAATTCCATCCACACCATCACAAAGCATTATGTTTTGGTCCAAGACTATTCTGCTGATGCAGCATTTGGAATTACAGTGTTACAGACATCTATGTCCCCTGTATCCTTGCATCCCCTTCCTGTTTGAGTACTGCTTGCTTGCACTCAAAGAAGAAATGTATAGTCCCTATCTATATTCCACTACCCACCCTCCTTCCCCTGTGCTTCAGATCATGACTAGATTCACAATAGAGAAGGAACTGGAGAAGCGGTCATTCTGCATCTCCCCTTACACCCTTGATGATAAACACTAGGAGATTCAAGGCCCAGGCACTGACCAACAGATACTACTTTCAGCACTGAGGCCCAGGTAGTACATGCCACTAATCAAAACAACCCATATACTCATTAGAAGCATCTGTGAGATGGATCGTCTCCCTGTTTAAAATAAAAAGTAAAAATCTTCATCCCCAATTAGTACATTTGAGGTCCTGATCAGTTGTGACCAGGGCATGGATGCCCTACCATACCTCATCTGGGAGGAGTTTTGACCAGATTGGTCTGGATGCTGGGAACATCCACCACTTCTCTGTCATGGCTGATTTAATGTTAACCAACACACACTTGTCACTGTTAATATCTCTTCCCTGTCTCTCTCCTCCAACTCTATGAAGACAAATGATGATTGCATTCAGCTGTCCAATGCTTGCACCACACTTAGAAAACATTAGGTAACATGAGAGATCAGTCATAGCAGGATCTACCGAGGAAGGGGTGTCACCCCTGTAGGTCAGATATATCCCTTGTACATTGTTAAAAGAGCTGGGCTTCATCTGGGAGCACATACAAGATGATATGGAAACCCAGCTTTAGAGGGAGCTGAGTTCCATGTTAACTCCATGACAAACCTGTGAGATGTTGAGTCAGCAAGTCTTCTGGAAGATAGCCCAGAGCTCTTAAGGAAACTATAAAAGCAGCAAATAATCCTGTGGCACCTTATAGACTAACAGGCGTTTTGGAGCATGAGCTTTCATGGGTCAATACCCACTTCTTCAGATGCATGTATTCACCCACGAAAGCTCATGCTCCAAAACGTCTGTTAGTCTATAAGGTGCCACAGGATTCTTTGCTGCTTTTACAGATCCAGACTAACATGGCTACCCCTCTGATACTTGACACCATGCAAGAAAACTATAAATAGTTTTGAGGTTCAAAAGTAAAGTATTGTCATGGACCAGAAATTGATTAAGAGATAGACAAAAACTGCAAGAGGGAGTGCTGTCTCTTTAAGGGAGACTCTAGATTCAGTGTTGCCCTTCTTGGCTTCTTCCTAGAACAAGAGAATTCTGGATGTTGTAGATTCCAGAGAGTTTGGGAATTGTGAACCTGATAAGTCATATTAGGAAAGGGGACAAGGGTTTAGTAACCTCCCTTTCTTTAATGTGCTAGAAACAAGCTGGGGCAGGAACTTGTCATGGGTATCTTGTCTGGGAACAGGATGAGGTAGAAAAAGCACTTGAGAAGAAGTAAGCAATGAGGGAGGCTGAACAAGAGAAGAAGCTGATGAAACAGGCTGGGAGGAAGGCACACAGACAGAAGGGTGAAGAACCTTTAGATCAATGGTTCCCAAAATTTAACAACCTGTGAACCCGTTTCACTAAAATGTCAAGTCCTGCAAATCCCCTCCTAAAAATGAGTATTTCCAGGGATTTTCTCCTTTACCTGAGTATCAGTTATAAAAGCAGTGATCTTGGAAATATATAATTTGTTTTTATGACATGCTTATTACACACTATTTATTACTTATTATTTATCATTAGAGTATTTTTATTACATTATGAAAATGGCAACACTCTTCCAAGATCTCACTTTGGTAGCTTGTATCACTTTGAATAAGCCTGTTATAAGACAAGGCTCCTATGTTTCATCCAGGAGTATCAGATGTGAAACAGCATGAAGGTATTTAAGAAGCCAACTCAGAGAGTTCCTCCTACACAAGCATTCAGATCTTGAGCAGTCCAGGCAAACAACACACGTTACAACAAAGCTTAAACTTGTTCTTCATAATAATTAAAACAAACAAACAAAAAAACTAGCTGCCTATTTAATTTAAAAAAAAAAAGGCAAAAAATATCCACCTCCCTTTCCATTTCTTATAAGGAGTCTTGAAGTTTAAATCTCCTCGGTGCGATAGATATGCTTGCTTTGATCTGCTTAGCTCTTGGAAGTCGAGGGGCTCCAGGCTGCGGGCCTGTCATAAACAGATAGCTAAGGATTAATGTCTCTTTCACCTGAAAAAAAAAGTAACCTGAAGCACCTGACCAGAGGACTAATCCGGAAACCGGATTTTTTCAACTCTGGGTGGAGGGAAGTTTGTGTCTAAGTTCTTTGTCTTCTGCCTGAATCTCTCTCAGCTATGAGGACAATTTTTCTATTTCCTGCTTTCTAATCTTCTGTTTCCCAGCTGTAAGTACCAAAGATCAAATAGGGGATTTTTATGTTCTTTTGTATTTACATGTCTATAGTTGCTGGAGTGCTTTAAATTGTATTCTTTTGAATAAGGCTGTTATTCAATATTTCTTTTAAGCAATTGACCCTGTATTTGTCACCTTAATACAGAGAGACCATTTGTATGTATTTTTCTTTCTTTTTTATATAAAGCTTTCTTTTAAGACCTGTTGGAGTTTTTCTTTAGTGAGGAACTTCAGGGAAATTGAGTCTGTACTCACCAGGGAATTGGTGGGAGGAAGAAGTCAGAGGGAAATCTGTGGGTGTTAGATTTACTAGCCTGACTTTGCATTCCCTCTGGGTGAAGAGGGAAGTGTTTTTTGTTCCAAGGACTGGAATTAGAGAGGGTGGACTCCCTCTGCTTAGATTCACGGAGGTTGCTCTGTGTATCTCTCCAGGAGCACCTGGAGGGGGCGGGGAAGGGAAAAGAATTATTTCCCTTTGTTGTGAGACTCAAGGGATTTGGGTCTTGGGGTCCCCAGGGAAGGTTTTGTGGGGACCAGAGTGCCCCAAAACATTCTAATTTTTTGGGCGGTGGCAGCAGTACCAGGTCCAAGCTGGTAACTAAGCTTGGAGGTTTTCATGCTAACCCCCATATTTTGGACGCTAAGGTCCAAATCTGGGACTAGGTTATTGACAGGGCCCTAGGTTGCCCAGGGTCCCTAGGGACAGCTCTGTCCGCCATTAGGGAATTTTTTTTCCCGAGAACTCCCTGGGGGTTCACAAACCCTAGTTTAACCAAGACCAAGGAGTGGATGTGAAGATTTCACAGACTCGAGAGAGAGAGAGAGCAGTGACCTAGAGAGGGATGTAAACTGAGCAAAGACGTCTTGTAACTGTGATTTTCTTTTTCAGTCTCATTACCCTGTGAGAGGTGGGGAATTAAACTATCCCACTAGCAAAAGCAAAACCATGGTATGGGTATGTCTTCATGGTAAAAGGTTAGAGACATTGTTACAGGAAGAATAAATGCATTATTTTCAACATGGCAACAAATGGATGTGCCCTGGTGATCCATATTAGGACTGTTGGTGTCTAATTATTAATTGGAAAAGGGTGTGAACAGCTAGGGCAAAATATGTAGCTGTCAAAATTCTTTAGTTAAGACTAGAGAACACTAACAGCTGGGTGAAAGGGCAGTACAATGGCAGATCACATGCATAGTTGACGAATATAAGATAATGCGCATTGAAAGATAAAGTTTATTCTTCGATTTCTGTTTTTAAAAAAATGAACTACTCGTACACATTGCTTGGTTCTCAGCTATCTGTAACCACTCAGAGAGGATGGGATGTGCTGGGAAAGAGCAGGAGTCATTGGGAACAATTCAATGTAAATGTGCTCTAAGTGCAGCAGCAATCATAAAAGCAAACAGTGTTAGGATGTGTAAAGAATGGAATAGAAAATAATACTGAGAAAATTATGCTATTATATAAATTGATGGTATGTCTCTTCTTGCAGTACTGATCAACTATCTTCAAAAGAGAGCTGGCAGAAATAGATCATGTTCAGAGACAGCAACAAAATTAATCAGAGGCATAAAGAGAAATCCATGAGGAGAGATTGAAAAACCTGGAAGTTTTTAGAGAGGGGACCTGATACAGATATGCAAAATAATGGATTGTAGAGAAGGTAATTAGGAATGCCCAATTTACCATTTCTTCTCACACAGGAACAAGGAGACATGCAATAAAATTGAAAAGCAACAAAATAAAATGTGATAAAAAATAATTACTTTTTTTACACATCACATAATTAACATGTGATATTTGTTTGCCACAACTTAACAGAGATCAAAAGCTTAGTATAATTCAAACAATTACTACCCATTGATATGGATAATGAGACCATCCACACTTACATTGATGGGATACACATAATCATATAAGGATTATAAACCCTAATAGTATAGGGTGTAAGTCAACTACCAATTACTGGGGAGAGGATGAAACTTTTCCTAGTCCCAAGATATTCTGTAATTGTCCAGTATGGGCTCCTTTATCTTGTCTGCAATTATGAGTACTAGACACTTTAACATTTTTCAAATTCAGAACCATCTGGTTTTGCAAACAGCAGCCTCTGTGGCTGCGTTATTATTACTTGTATTACAGTATAGTATTACAGTAGCTAACCAAGGATCAGAGCCCTGTGGCATTAAGCACTGTACAGAGAACTAAATTCATTCCTTGCCTCAGAGAACTTAGTTTAGGTGTTAGACTGGATTCAACAGATAGGTGAAATGGCTAAATGAGTGTGGGGTTTCTGTTGCCTCCCTCTCTGCCCACATTGTTTGTTTTCTAACTTGTGTTTTGTGTTTAATTAACTGATAAATTGTTTGTTGCAGGGAATGTGCGTTTCTGTTTGTACAGTGCATAACACATGGAGACTCACTCCTGATTGAGCCTTTATGCCATATCCTACTATTAATAATAAAAACAGACTGTTGGTTTGATCTGGTAGTCCAATTCCTGTATTTGTCTGATACAGCCCCTTCAGTTTGAAAAAAACGGAGGTGGTGGCATGAAGAAGGGAACCCATTATGGTTTGTCCTACAGCTCCTACAGCCAACTGATTTGCCCAAAAGGTCATGATGAATCAACATCAAATAGGAAAAAGCCAAGCTTCAGCTGGTAACTCTGAAGACTTGCCAACAGTTCCCTGAGCTGCCTCCTGTGAGAGTGGTGGTGGTAGTGATGTTGTGGGACCCTGAGGGGAGAGGGAGAGAGCTCTGCCTGTTTCCTGCAGCAACTCTATGGCTGCTCTGGTGCTAGGAGGCTGGGGAGAGGGGAGTTTCCCCTAAACAGGGCTGAATTCCAGCGAGAGCTGGAGCTTGTGGACTGGGATTGTCAGGTACAAAAAGCAGGACATCCCTGAGCGGGAGAAGGGGAGCCAGAAAGGCAGGAGCTGGGCCTTGCTAAGCAGCAGCCACCACCAAGGTGAGGAGCATGGGTGTGCTGTGGAGCTGCTGCTCAGCTCTTTTTGCTGCCCTCAGTGCCTTGGGCAGGTGGGAAGTAGCAACAGCAGCTGCTGCTTTAATAGCTCCTGCTGGGGAGCCATGGAGAAACCAGGAGGGAGGAGGAGGATTCTGCCCTCCCCACTGCAGCAGCCCAAGAGGTGACTCCACTGACAAAACTTGGGAGTTTTAATGCCCTGAGAAGACTTGCAGATTTCCCAGGACAGCTACCTCAAAAGAAGAGAGTCCTGGGAAAACCTGGACAGGTGGCAGCCCTATTCTGGATTCATTGCAAGGCTGGCTCCCACACTGACTGAACTCACCTGAGGGGAAGAAATTGGGTGCATTGGCAATGCTGTAAGTGCTGGTAGTTTTGGGTCACGAGGCCCCCGATGATAGGCCATGTTCAGTGCAGGCGAGGAGAAGTGCTGATGGCCCTGGTGCACAGGCTGGTGTAATGGAGCAGTAGTAAGTCGTTCAGGCAGCAGCACTTCCCACAGATGGCTACAGCTGCAGCTCATTGCCTCAAACCACTTGAATGTGCTGTGGCAGCAGCTAATTATCTAGTGGGTCCCTAATAGTACTGCCAGATGACCAGGGAATCTGCTGCTGTGACTCCCTGCTCATGATATGGCAGCTTCGCCCTTTCCTGAGATGTAGGAAGCCGCACCCACTGCTGCAGGGGGCATTTCTAAAGCCGGGAAGTGAATGGGCAGCAGTGGCTAGATGGAAGGCCTGTGAGTCATCAGCAGTGTTCTCTGTCATCCCAGGGCAGAATTCGGAAGCCTGGCCTCTGCCCTGGCATTGCCATCCCTTATGAACAACAGGCTAGCCACTGGGAAACTGGCCTTGGATCTTTCACCTGCAACCAGTGGAGACAAATAAATCAGACCTGCTCTGACATAGGATTATTCCTGAGCATTCATACCATATTAATATTGCTGGTTACTGGGGATTCTGTCATTTAAATAATTGAAGGCACTAACCTAAAATTCAGTGGGCTGCACCCCCAACTCTATCAGCTGGAGCCATTGCTGACCCCTGTTTTATTTGGAGAACTATCCCTTGAAAAACTTTTAAAACTGAGGCTATTATCTTAGGACTCCAGTACAAGCTGTTAGATTTCAATTCTACAGGGACTGCTGGTTGTGGCCTAAGATCTTAGACATCTGAATTCCTTCCTAAATGTAGTTAAATAGCATCCTGGTAGAGTTACCATGGCCCTCAGTCTGAGAGGGTTTCCCTCCCTTATAAACAGTGTTCTCTCTGCTGAACAAAACAAATTAATCTCACTTCACCTGAAGCTTCTTAGCCTCCTATTTCCAATCATCCCTAATTTTGCATATTTGTTCTATAATGTTTCCCTTGCTTGAATCTCAGTGCACTAATAGAGAGAGAGAAAACATTTTCCATGGTTAAGTTAACCTCTTCCATTTCTACCAATGTCATAGAAGTGTGTGCGCTTGCTTGCACGTTCACATCTGCACACAGATGTGTACAATCAATGTATAATATACCAACACTCACTGCACAACACACTGGATCTCTGACTGGAAAACCAATGGCATAAGACATAAATCTAATACATAATATGCAAACAATTCACAAACAGAAAAAGATATGAAATTCATTTTACAAATTATTTGTTATGAATTATTTGCTCAGTTCTAGCACGGGAGCAATTTTTGAATTTGGCTCTTTTCCATAATTACTTCTCCAACAGTGCATGCATTTACCATAACCCTTAATCCACATTGCCTCACCTGTGCTGTATTCTCACCTCTTGGACCTGAAATCCTACTGCTTCTGAAAGAATAAAACATGTACAATCAACAATTTTGATAATCTTTTAATAAAAACATACCTAAGAATGTGTGTAAACCAGCAGTTTGAGGTGAAATTACTTGAGGCCTAATTCCACTCCCAGTTATACTGATGCGAGTTGGGAATAATCTGCATGGAAATCAGTGGTTTTAAACCAGAGTAAAATTAGGCAAGATCAGAATGTGGCCACAAAAGTTCACTTCCTTTCTCATTAGAAATGCCTTGATTGAAAACTTCAATGATAGTGACCTAGCGGCTTCTCTGGATCAGGTCAAAGTTTCACCTTTATGACATCTGGCCCTAAAGAGCCCTTGGTTTGCTTAGCTCTCATGCTTCAGGCCCAGTCAAAGTATGTTTTGGGGCAAACTTAGCTGGCCGCTCAGTTTTGTGTAATTGAAAGTAATTCTGATTTCTGCACCGTGGCATAATTGCCTAAAAAAATGTTATTTGATGATTAAGATTCTGGAGTGAATTGTGTTCTTTGGGTTCTTGCACTGTTCCTCCATCAGGGACTTGGTTTCACCGGTGTGCAGCTGCTGGAGTTGATTTACAGTGCTGCGGCTGTGGCTAGTCATAAATAAATCCTCTTATATAGTTGTTATGAACACCTGTTAGATCATCTGTCAGCAAAGCGCTGTTCACATTTATCATGGTGCGGTAGTTATTTTACCTCAATCCATTTCCAACTGACTCGGCCTCCATCACTGGATTACTATTACCACGCCATAATCGCTCGTTTCCACTCCATGTTACAACTTGCAGATAAAAGATTTCACTACTTGGCCAAATTTCATAAATAAAGGAGCAGTTCAGTGCAGTAAAAGTTTATTTTTGTCATCATTTGTCACCCCATTATTCTATAAATCAAATGGAATAGCAGTATTGCCAGCTCAGGCGTTGCTGTCAGCCCTAGGCATGGAAATGGTCCGTTTCTTCTTTTTAGATGAGATGACATGTCTTTCAGACTTAACTGGCTTATGGCTTTGTTTCACCATTTTATTTTATTGCCCCTTCAGAAAAATCCTTGGGGATGGAAGAGACTAAAGGAGTAAAATGGAATCAGAAAACACAGTAAAACATGCTGCTTTAGCTGTGTTATGTACTTTCCCTCCCCCACAATCTTTCATTTACAAACTCAGCCACAAAAATAATGGAGCTGGATGTAAACAGTCCCTCAATGTTTTCCTGGATTTGTACAGATTTTATAGTTCAGATCAGAATCCTGGAACTGAAAGGGCTGCAGAGAGCGGGAAGGCTTTGAAATCCTGTTAATGTGCCTGATTCTAAATTGACCCACTCTCTTTAAAGTGCTTTTAAAAAAAAATCTCTATAAATAACTTGCATTTTGTTCTTTGAACCTTCAAATAATGCTGTTCTGTGCACCTCTGTGTAGCTGTGCAAAACACCTGCAGAATATCCCCACTCCATACGCCCAAAAATGCTGTTTGTGTTTTTTTATAAGAACTCTTTTAACTTGAAATATGAAATTTACTCCTGGGCTATGCCTTTATTTTTGATCCTGGTCCATTTCAGATGCTTATAGTTGGGGGCGATTTATTAGCAAGTTGGAAGCTGGATCCCAAACTAAATTGTAATGAAGGTAATATCCCATGGCTTGAGAGAGAGAAGATGATGATGATAAAGGGATGGGGTAATAGAAAAGAGTTTATAGTTGATATTATACTTCTGAGTTGGTTCTAATTCAAGTTATATTCTTCATAGTCGTTATGTAGCTCATAAATTCAATAAAGTGTTTTACTATTACTATAAAAATGACAGGAGGGGGGTTTTATGTTGTAAGTTTCTTTAGTTGCTCTTCCTGTTTTATGCTGAAGTTCTCAGGCTATTATTTCATTAAACTCTTTGGAGTCTGAAGGGCTCAGGCCCCTCCATTACTTATCTCCGGCATAGGGCATTCTGTGGGGCAAATGTTTACATGATTGCTCTATTTCAATGTCACTTTCCTCGTGAATGATTGTTCCCAGTTCTGTTTTAGTTTTAAGATATAAGCAGGGGTCTTTGTGCTGCCCTTGCAGTGGTGGTGACGTTTTCAATCAGCTTTGGCCCCGCTGCTGATTCCCCAGACATCAGCTCTCATCTCTGGAGGAGTTAGAGTCCCAGATGACTGGGCTAACCCCACCTCTGAACTGGGTCCAGGTTGGCTGCAGGAGAGAAACACTGTGCTATAGAAACTGATTGCCTTAGGAAAGTTTGGGGAGGTGCTGAGGGGAATGCTACCCTTTCCAAACAACTGATGTCACCATATTCCCCCCCTGCAGCTTTGTTTTGGAAAAAGTCTGGGACATCTTGCTGAGAGTCTTGTTCTATGTAGTTAGCATTTGTCCAGCCTTATTGGGAAAGTTGCTAAAAGGGAATCTGGCTTTTTTTTTTTTTTTAAGGCACCATGTGATTTCTGATTTTCTCAGTTGTATTTTCTATTAAGTTAGGGGGAAGGAGCAAGGAATGTCTGACCCTGGAGTCTTTGCTTTCTCCAGATGTTTGCTTTGCGCATGAATAATCCACATGGAAACAGCAACCACTAATTCCCTGGCCAAAGTGCATCAGGGCCCTAATCTAAACCCTCCCATCCATCCAGCTGCCTGGCATTTGCTATTATAGGGCACCAACAGAAAAATGAGGCTGTGGCTTTATCAATGCACCCTGGGTGACAACTTGATTTTCTGCTTTCACCGCAGGCAGCAGCAGCCCAACATGATGGGGCTGTTAATTTGTGCATTTCATGGTGTCTGTCAGGGGGCTGAGAGAAGAGGGTTTCAGGGGAAGGGAATGGAGCATGTCCCAGCCTCGGAAGCACCTGTCTGCATTGACGGCACAGAGCACTTCTTATTAGCGTGCAGGTCTCTAAATGCAGCCCCAGGATGACAGCCTGGCATTCCCAGCACCCACACAGTGTGACAGGCACAGGCAGCCGGTCCCATTGTTTGCCCTTGATGAGCATGTCATTAATGGAAATGGAAGAAAGTGAGGGCCACATCAGTATTCAAATAGCCTCCATTCTCTCTGCCATTCATCTGCCTGGCTCAGGCGGCTGCAGATTTCCTTCTGTAGTTCCACTTACACATTTTTACAGATTTATTCCCATTGCATACAAATCCCTTCCATGCTGCTCTGGCCCCATGCACCCCCCCCAACCTCTTTCTTTCTTCAGTGCTGCTTGATCTGCCAAAAATTAAGTGAAATTTCTCCCCGTCATCCCCGCTTTGTGAATTACAAAAGTCTAATTACCAAATACTTGTTCTCTGCAGCCCAGGAAATGAAAGTTGCCGTTATTTAAACTTGCCATATGAAAAGCAGACCTCTTACCTTGTTTGTTTTTGATACTGTGGGTTACTGTTTAGTCTGTTCCCAAGTATCTATTGAAAGCCCCAGTGTGGTTTGGATGACCTGTGTTCCTCTACAATAAATGGATTAATTTTAAACAAAATAAAATATCACTTTGCAATTCTGAGTAAGGGGTCTGGGGAAAGCATCCTAAGCAATATTCCCCCAAGGTCCCATACTGCCCCTCTCACTTGGGAGGAGCTCCCTGTAACCAGCTGGAAAGCTACCTCAGTATCCTCTTCCAGATCACTCCTTAAACCTCCCCTTTGCTGTGAAGCCTACAAAAATCTTGACAATGGCTGATACCACTGCTGATCATACTGACCAATATTGTCCCATTGTTTCCTTGTCTTTGCACATCTGTCTCCATCTGTTGTCTCTTGTTTGATACTTACTGTCAGCTCTTTGGGGTAGGGGCCATCTCTTTGTTTTGTGTTTAAACAGCACCTAGCACAGTGGGGTCCTTGTCCATCACTGGGCTCCTAGGTGCTATGGTAATACAAATAATAAAAAAAAAATTAGTCAATATAGTGAATGTGCCTCACAAGGCATGTACAGAACATTGGTATGGGAGTGGATCCCAAATATATGTTTCTGTGCTTTTGTCTGTTTCCTTAATAGTACAATTAGTACTCAGGGGAAGGATATTGACATTATTACCAGCACCTAGCCCTTACCAACAAACATGTTATATAGTCTAAAATCTGAGGCTTATTTCACTGGTAGGAGCTGGAAGTATTTAAGTATTAATATTAAAAATATCACTAATTCACTTCTTCTCCATCCCTCTAAAGACATAGTGTCTCCAAAACTCTGTCTGTTCCTGTAATTTTCCTCACCCCAGGTACTGATTGGGACTGATACTCCTCAGGGAATTCTGCTCCAAAGAATTAAAAACTCTATGCATAATATTTTAAAATTCTGCATATTTATTTGTCAAAATAATGCAATATAATCATGCCAGCTTCAATTATTTTGGTAATTTATTTAAACTACAGTAGAATGGAGAATGGGAGTGGGGAGCATTGGAGGAAGTTCCCAACCCTCCTTTGTCTAATAGTAATGTAGCTAGATTTGACCCTTTATTTCTAGTTATTAATCAACAAATATGTTCAGCCATATGTTCAGGATTACATCATAGGCAACTGAAGAGAAAGTGATGGCTGGAGAATCAAAGTCACAATTTATATTGGCTACTGACCATCTCCAGAAAGGTCAGTAGTAAACAGTTCATGGAGCACATTTTGATAGGAAAATTTTTCAGTAGAAAAATTTAGACCAGTTCTAATCCCTAAAGCATCATGAGCATTTATAAGGCCATACTGTCATCTACAATAAGGCTCCTTTTCACCACTCTGGCAATATAAATGAGCCTTAAAACTTTTATATCTGTTTTATGCTCCTGGGGGCCTTCACTAAGGCTATGACTACACTGCACGTCTTACAACGGTGTGGCTGTGCTGCTGCAGCTGCGTCGTCATAAGGTAAGCAGTTTAGCCTCTCTTTGTCGCCGGGAGAGAGCTCTCCCAGAGACAAAATAAAACCACCCCCAATGAGAGGGCAGTAGCTTAGTTGACAGGAAAACGTCTCCCGCTGATGAAGCGGTTTCCACACAGGTACTTTTTCTTGTTAAAACTTTTGCCATCGGGGTTTTTTTTTCACACCCCCGAGTGACAAAAGTTTTAATGACGAAAGTGCCAGTGTAGACAAAGTCTAACAATTCACGAACAACAATGGGAGCAACTAAGCAGGCAGGTTGCTACATTATGCTGTGCCTGAGGGGACAGAGCCTACCTCATGTCTGCCTCCAAGCACGCAGAAGCCTGGCCCCTCCAGGATAAATGCGTGGCAATAGTTAGAGGGAAAGAGTCTCATTCGTTCACATGCCCAGCCCCGTCCCTCCAGTGGTGATTGACATTTCCCCACGCACGCATGCCCAGGCCTTATGCCCTGCAGTGATTTACTTTTCCACCGGCTGCTCCACGCTGCTGGAGGAGCAAGTGTTCACTCTTACAGCTTCCCTTTGCTTCCCCTCAGAAATCATTTTTCTGTGAGGAAAGCAAAGAAATCTGCAGATGACATGAATTTTGCACCTGCACAGTGGTGCAGAATCCCCCCAGGAGTATATTGGAGGGAAGTGTCAGTTAGTATAGTCCAGAAAGACATCCCAAGACTGCGTGGTAAGAGCACAAAGAAGCTTTTACTGTGTGAAACAAAATTTGGTATAGCTGTGTTTAGAGGCAGCATGGGGCAGTGAGTTAAAGCATTGGACTATAATTTAGAAAATCTGGCTATACGATTTATCTGCTGTGTGACCAGGGGCAAGTTTTCTCATCCCTCTGTTTCCCCTCCCATCTATTGTCTGTCTTGTCTATTTATACTGTAAACTCTAGAACAGTATGTCTCTTTCTGTGTGTTCATACAGCACCTAGCACAATAGCGCCCTGATCTCAATTGGAGCCTTTAGGTGGTTCTATAATACAAATAATATTCAGGAATCCAAAGAGGATCATTTTGAAATTGAATGGCCTGAGAGAAAAATCCTGCAGTTAATTACACTGTGTCTAGTGATTAATAACTTTCACACAGATTCAATAAAAAATACAAACTGCATTTTACAGAACTGCCTTCAGCTCACGTAAAGCATTTGAATGACAGAGGAGCCCCATTTCTGAATGTTAGCAATTGAAGGCCAACAATATACTCCTGTATAATGAATAAGAACATAAGAACGGCAGATTCTTTGCTTTCCCCATGTCAATCTGCAGATTGAGACTGTGCGCTGAGCCCTCTGGGGTATTTTTGTCACAGACAGGAAAAAGTAGAAGAAATAAAACCACGTTCTAGTCCGAAAAGTGACTCTGTAAAATGACACTGTGGGATTCCATGATTGTGGATCAATAACTGCACATCAAATGTGCTCAGTTTACAAGTAAAAGGTATGGGGCTTTTTCCTAATGCTTAGCCTCCGAAACTGACCTTGGACTCTGAGAGTTAGGTTGGGTTCTTCCCTTCTCACATATCACCAGTATTAAAGATTTTGCCTTTTGCTACGCCAGCATTCATTGCACACTTTCTGTCTTCCAATGGTGACTTCTGTTACGCCTATTCAAACATATTGCACAATTGCCTTCTGTGGGGATGAAAAGGTGTTGTAATTTGTTTTCAGTGGGGTTGAATAGGTGTAACTGATGGCAGAATTTGGCTCTGATCCTGGAATTTAGTAATAAATCATGTGAATGATGTCAGAAAGGGAACAAAATCCAGATCTTTCTCCCATAGCTGTCCTTGCTCTGTAATGCTAAGAGGAGAAAAAGTAGCAAAATCTATTTTTGTCACTGTGGGGAACAGACTTGCCTTTGCACTCAATCAGGGATAATGTCTCATGAATAAGAAGGTGTCACTTTTCAGTGTACTGTGCTGCCAGTTAAAAGGGCAAAGACCATGTATTCTGCCTGTTGAAGAGGGTACCACCTCTGCCTTAACTATAGTAGTGCAAATGTCTGATCCTGTGATATAGGAGCCCTGTCATACCTATATTGAGAGTATCATTGTGTGAGTTGCATAGCCACATTCTCAGCCACAGAATGTAAAAGGATACGATCAGATGATAGACCAGTGTTCCTTCCAGGGTTGGACTATGTCCCCTCCTCCCCCCAAGGGAGTTCTTCTGGTACCGTTTCCCTCTCCATCACCAACGAAGGGACTCCATGGTATTTGGGAGCAGAGCAGGAGACCAGGTGTGCTGTGGCATCATCATCTGAAGACCCATCAAATTTCCCTCAGAAATTTCCTTGGAGCTTGGGGCTGAATTTATTCATTTGGGTTTCCTCCGCAGCAGCTACCCTAAGCCCCCTCTGTTACCAGAAGAGACTGATAGAATTGATTTAAGGACCCCACCTCCCAAAGGATCAATACCCATGTAGGCTCTGTCACCTAGTAGCCACAGGTCAAATGAAAGTTGTTTTAAAAGGTGAAAACAGGCAGGAGGATTTATTAAGAGATAAGTAATACAAGATAGGGAAAAGGGCAATAAAGTATTAAACAGAGTAAAACAGTGTAAAACAACTCGGTGGTTTTACAAGTACAGTGGGCTTGAAGCCCAGACCCAACCCCTAACCAATATGGGCACAACATCAATAAGATGTCAATATTACTCAGTCTCTAGGAGTGACACGAGCTCGGGTGTAGATGGCTCATGATACTCTCCTCTGTCTTGCTTCTCAGGTAACTCGAGTTGGGAGCTTGTGGACAGCTACCAGAATCAGGAACTTGAGATGGAACAGGAGAGCCTCCTTGACTATGGACAGCCAGGTAAGCGCAGGTGTTCTGATGATGTTCCTCTTCCTCCATCGCACAGCCAAGTATGAATACAGGTTGAACTGAACATAGGCTGCCTCCTGAGCGGACAGCACCACCTGACAAAGCGTGCAATCCCTTTTATATAATCTTTCTGTCACTAGGTAGAATAACTGGGAGTCAGATGAACCCTTCCCACCTTTACTGTTGTTAGGTAGATAAGGTTTAAACTTTAACCAATCAGAAAAATAGGCCTCCAAAAAGGGCTCCAATCTTAATAGCAAGAAAGTGGGCCAAGATGGAGGGTAAAAGATAAAACAACAACCCCCACCCCACCAAAAAAAAATGGCTAAGAGCCCCAACTGCTCCCCCTTGTGGACCTGATTTACAAGCAACAATGTGAAGTAAATTTCACAGGGTTTTCTTGTCTCTGCCTGTTCTTGTAGATTTCTCTGGGGGAAGGAAGTGATCTCAGGTATATGGAGCCAGAAATAACATCCTCACCTCTGTTCCTAATACCACCCTAAATAAACCATCACTATAAGGCATATTTGAAACCTAGCTGACCTTTCACCATTTGTGCTTAGATTTTTTTGCACCTCACTCTGCTTGGACAATGAAAACAGACAAGTAACTTTTGTTTTCTGATTTCCCCTTTCCTCCTTTATCCAGGTCTTGAACTCTGTGGTGTCACTCTTACTGTCAAACTCACCTGCCTGTCTAGTGTTTGTAGAGCACTCAACACTGTGGTTGGTACGTAGAAGCCAGTGTTCCCTCTAATTTTTCCCACACATGTGCGGAATGAATTTTATTATGTGCCTCATTATAACGGTGACACATCGCCTTCATATTGGTGCACATAACAAAATTAATGTGGTGGGGCTGGAGATGAGGGGTTCAGCATGTGGGAGGGCGCTCAGGACTGAGGCAGAAGGTTGGGGTGCAGGGGTGTGAGGGCTTCAGCTGGAATTGCAGGCTTTGGGGTGGGACTGAGGATGAGGGGCTCAGGGCTGGGGCAGAGGGCTGGGGTGTGGGCTCTGTGGTGGGGCTGGGGATGTGGGGCTCAGGGCTGGGGATGAGGGTTGGGAGGTGGGAGGGAGTGAGAGCTCTGGCTAGGGTTGGTGGGGCCAGGGATGAGGAATTTGGGGCTTGGGCAGAGAGTTGGGGAGCAGGGGGTGTGGGCTGTGGGGTGGGGCCGGGTATGAGGGGTTGGGGTGCAGAAAGGTGGTCTGGGGCTGTGGTGGGAAGAGAGGACTCCCCCGGCTATCTTTCCCTATGGCAGCTCTGGGACTGGGGCTGTGGGATAGGCACCTCTCCCCGGCAGGTCCAGGGCCGAGTTGGTGCCAGGGGAGGGGTGCCCCTCCCCCAGCTGTGGCAGGTCTGGCCGGGTGGATTCCCTGAGCACCTGTGTGGTACTAAATAGGCTGCTGCATGGCTGTGCAGCTTACAGGGAACTTAGGTAGGAGCCCATAAGAAATTAAAGGATTTTCCATTATATTTCTCAATAAGATTCTGCTCTTTATCACTTGGTTAGTTGCTGTCAGGTGGTAGGTCCTTTCCCTATTAAATCTACCATTCTCCCTATCATCTAGGCCTGTTAGCTCAACAGAGGAATTTTATATCAGATCAGACCAATGGTCTAGCTAGTTCAGTGTCTTGTGTCTGACATATGCCATCACCAGATATTTCAGCGAAGAAGTAAAATTCACATAATGGACAATTAAGCAATAGCATGACTCAGCTACTATCTCTACTGTCCCTTCCCCCTCCGACACACACATCCAAACTGTTGCTTAATTCTGTCAATTCTTGCTCTAAATTGCTTCCCAATTATGCTCTTTCCTCTCTTCCTTCTGCTAAAACACGTGTTCATCCCTCATCTTAACTACTGCTACTTTGTCTTCACTGGTTTTCCTTTCCACGTGCTTCCTCCCAGTGCATGATGCAGTGTTCACATTTAAATGCCACAAGAAATCTTGGGCTTAAAATAAAATAAAAATTTATTTTTAAAGAATCATGAAAACATTTCTACTCAAGGTGAGTTTTGTAAAAACAATATTTTTAACAAAGCAAAAACTTTGGGCCTAAATTTCCACAGTGTCCTTTTTTTTTTTTAACTTGGCTTGTATATTCTCCTCTAAGAGTTCATCCTTTCCTTCAATATTCATAATGCGTGGAGCACGTTCATCCATCTTCTCATCCAATTTTTTCTTCTAGAGTTTTAATAGCTGTAAGCACAGTTTTCAAGGAAGTCTCAGTTCATTGCTCAGCTTCTGAAGGCGACTCTTCTGACTGAATTGCAGAGCCCAAGGAAAAGAGAAAAGCTGCTGAGGGCAAAATGCTATCAGCAGCCTTCTTCATGGAACTGTGGCAATTCCAACACTTGGCTGCAGAGATAGCAAGGAATAATATTGTTGCTGCTGGTGATGGTGTCTGGTTTTGTTTCCATAGCTAGGGGTGTGTATCTCTGTGTGTAGCTACATGAAAGAAAAGCGATGATGTCATTCTGTTTTCTCTGGACTTTGTCTTTAAATATAAAGGAGCTCCCTACTTGATGTTGGGTCAGGTATGAGGCAGCTGCCATTTTGTGTTGTAATTCAGTTGCAGAGTGAGTCACCGTGGTGTCTCTCTGGCCCTCTTTTTGTTTTCTTTTATCTGAAATGAACGTCATCTAGGCTGAAAATACATGTTTTTGTGTGGGAAGGCAGATCAGGCAGCAGTGGCATCTTGATGTTGTTGGAGCCCAGAAATGATGAAGAAAAACAGTTGGTTCTCTAAGAATAGGTTTGAAAGAATAAAAGCTTTGAAAACAGTAAAAGTTTGAGCTAAGTAGACGAAAACTAGAAGTGAAGGCCTACGCTTTCTTTTTTTAAAAGTGCAGCATAAGATACAACATGGCTCTTTGCATTCAGTACAGACAGTTGGATTTAGATCCCTTTTTGCTCTTTGGGAGTAGGATTACAAGATGCAGATCTAGCTGTGGAAGGGTTTTCATCCATGAATACTTCGAGCAAATATGTTTAGTCCATATGTGTGTGTGGTTGCTGTAATTAAACAGGATGAGTATAGAATATGCCTTGATAGATGGTCATAGAATACTAAAGAATAAATTAAAGGCATCATGCTTTTTTCTTTTTGCATCTTCCATGCAATGCTGCAACCCTTAGGTTGTGTATCATCCCCATTCTGTTGTTTTCCCTTACAGACATTTGGATCTGTTTGCTGAAATGTGTACAATTACGTGTAATCAATTGCCAATGCATCAATGGAAGCTTAGCAGTACTGTGAGGTGGAGTACATTTTTTTATGGCTATGCATGTTTTTTATTTCAGGCACTAGAATATGAAGAATTTTTATGTCCTCCACTTTTGGCCACACTCAGCCCCTTTTGAATATATTTTGCTGCTCTTCTCTCATAGAAAAATCCAAGAGGGGCTTGTGATGGGGTGGACTAGGTCCATAGGCCCCCCTGCTGGAGGCCTTGCAGCCCTCCCACATCCCACCCCAGAAAAGGACAGTAAATAGATCCTCCAGGCTGCCTAGAGTGGCTGTGTGGGAAGCAGTCTGTCAGGGTCTGCAGGCTAGTATAAGAAGAGCTGCAAGGTCAGAGTGAGATCAGGTCTTTGCTAGAGCTGGAGGAGTGTGGATGGTGTGCCTGGCTGGCTGAGGGAGCTATGGGACTTTGAACAGAGCAGTGCTGGCAGAGGCCGGGAGAAACACGAAGACGTTCTGGGCTGGCTGCTGGGACTCAACCAGGACTAGGCCCTGTGGTAAGGGTGAAGAACATGCTGGGGCCATGAGGAAGTGGCCCAAGGAATTGTAGCAGTGATGCAGTTTATTTAAAGGGACATGGTTGACAGCTGCTATCTATAGGGTCCCTGGGCTGGGACCTGGAGTAGAGGATAGGACCAGCCCTCCCAACCCCCGCACCAGCCACTGGGAAAGTGGCTTGGACTTTGATACATCCCAGAAGGGGAACTGAACTCTTTTAGTGGCCCAGCTGAAGAGCTGGGTGTGACATTCCCCTCTGGTGTTGTCTGAACCGGTGACCTGCTAGGCCACTCCAATCTTTGACTCTGGGAGCCAGCCTTACCCTGCTCTGCTGTGAGTACCCCCACTCCTGGGCTGTTCACGCACAGCCTCTGGCACATAAGCTGCTCCTTGAATTGTGCAACCGAATGACACTAGCCACTATCTCCGGTCCCAGACACAACCCAAGGAATCTTCATCTTGCAGTGTCCAGTTATGCCTCGCTGGATGCTGCAAGCTCATATGAGTTTGTCAATTTAACAAAGAAATTGAAATGTATCAGGCTTGTTATCCCAAGGGGAGTCTCTGACACGCTTCAAACCAAATGCACTGCTTCAGGTAGAATAAACAAACAGATTTATTAACTACAAAGATAAATTTTAAGTGATTATAAGTCAAAGCATAACAAGTCAGATTTGGTCAAATGAAATAAAAGCAAAATGCATTCTAAGCTGATCTTAACACTTTCAATGCCCTTACAAAGTTAGATGCTTCTCACTACAGGCTGGCTGGTTGCTCTTCAGCCAGGCTCTCCTCTTTGATCAGTGCTTCAGTCTCTTGGTGTAGTGTCTGTAGATGGAGGTGGAAGAGAGAGAACAAGCATGGCAAACATCTCTCCCTTTTATCATATTCTTTCTTCCCTTTTGGCTTTGCCCCCCCCCTGCCTTCAGAGTGAGGTGAGCATTACCTCATTGCGGTTCCAAACTGACCAAAGGAAGGGGGCAGTGACTCACTGAGAGTCCAACAGATCCTTCTGTTGCTGCCTAGGCCAGTGTCTTTTGTTCCTATGAGTCTAGACTGGGTTTGTCCCATACCTGCCCTGATGAGGTGTAAACTGCCTCTCTGCTCTTGGAGAGTTTTTGCCTGGGCTTATTTTAAGCCATGAAGACACATTTTCAGCCTCATAACTATATACATGAAATTATAACCTATAACATTACTGTAACAACAATTACTATAACAACTATGCTCAGTGCATCATGAGCCTTTTGAAGACACCCAACATGACAAACTTTGCACTGAATACTACACAATCATTTTGCAAGAATGAACATGGGGGTGTTCAGTGTTCCCCAGAGGCACAGAGCATCACACTGGGGCCAGAAAGGTCCAGAGAGTCAAAGAGTCTCCAGGGAGGGAGACCTGGGAGACGTGGCCCCACACCAGGGCCAGGACTACTTGAAGAGCGAGGACAAATTGAGGGACCCCAGATAGGGCTGATACACAGTTCAGACCAGGGTAGTGGGATGGGTCCTGCAGGGCAGATTGAGGAGTGAGTCCAGGAATAGGGCTGCAGATAAACGGGCCTTATAGGGGGTGCTGAGAGTTATATCCACTGGCAGCAGGTACCAAACTGAACCACTGCTGGACACCTGGGCCTCAGTGGCCCCGGTCCTTCCCCGAGACCCCCACTTCCTCCTCCACTCCGCCTCCCTATCCCCACTGCTTGTTGCATCCCTCCTCCTCAGGACGGGGAGTGAGGAGGAATGCAGAGAGTCAGTGGCCGATGGACTGAGCAGGCTTGGCCAGGTGCTGGGGCTCGGTGGGGCCTTCAGGGGGCAGGAGAAGCTGGTTCGGACTGTCCTGACTCTGGTGGGGGCGGGGCTGGTGTCTCAGCCTGGCAAGCACTTGAGGGAGGCCGGCTGCTTGGCCTGACTCTGGTGGGAGGGCGTTAGGAGTGGGGGGGCAATGACTTATCCTGGCATTCTGAGGAGCGCCAAGTTGGGGGGGCCGCAGTGGTTTAGCCCGATGTGGCTGGGGCAGGAGGGCTGGGGCTTCTCCAGTAATGGGGGCCCCTCAGAGTCAAGGCTTCTTTTACAGATTGGGAGGGACATTTTAGGGTTCTGGTGGGTGTGGGCGGAGGCCTTGGGCAGAAGGGGTGAGACCAGTGGGCTAGCCTCCCCAAAGTAGGGGTTCACTTGCCACCCATGCTTATATCCCAGAAGGGGTTTGATTTTTATTTCACATACAGACTGTGATTTGGCCGGAGGGCTGAATCACCAAAGATCTACCACAAACTGAGAGAGAGACTGCAGGCACACGCACTTGGCTAAAGGGGGGTGCTCACGAGAGGTGAGTGCACTCATCACAGGGCTCAATTTTGTCTTGTCACTGGAATGGTCAGTACTTCAGGGTTTATCAAGGCCAGTTCAGACAATACTGCCATCCCAGATCATAGACCCTCGACCAGTCCAACTTTTGTTCACTACGCCTGTGTTACATGTGATTTTGTGTGAGCTACTCCTCCTTGGTTGACAGCTCTGTGGGGATAAAATCTGTTGTACGTTTTGTGAAGTTTGGAGACACATTTCTGCTATTTATTCATTTTAATGATATAATAATTATTTGTCACATGAGTGGGGAAAGACCAATCTTAATTTCCAGGCCCCAGTAACATGGCGTTTCAGGATTCCAGTGGCTGCTATTACATTTTCTCTTTTTAAAAAAATAAGTCAACAATCATATGCAAAGAAAACATATAAGCTTAATACAGTCAATTAATAATAAAACACGCAAGTTGAAATGTCTAGGAAGGAGGTTAGGGTAGCTGACCTGAACCCCCATGTAAGATGAGAGATTCATGAGTGCATTTTGCTTTTGTATTTTGTTGCAATTTGCAAAATTGTTGCTTTTATTATATGCATGATGCCACACTCTTTGTGCTGGACGCTTTGCCTTGTATTGTGATTGCATTATTATTTCAAAATATCTGGCCTCTGTGGAGTGTTTGGCCTAGTAGTCTATCCTTCTATATGCCTTGATATTTATTTTTGATGAGATGCACTTCTGTCATTGATTACTAACACTTTAATTTGAGTTTTCACTAGCCCTGCAAATATCCAATGTTCTTTGCAAAGGCAAGTCCATTTCTTGCAATAACCTTCCTTTGACCTGGTTGAACAGTTATATCACAAATTATTCAGTCTCTAATTGAGCCATCTTTTTAACTACAAAATTCACATGACTTTGCTCTGTGACGTATATGGATTAAAGCAGCTTTTAAATTTTAGAATAACTTTGTCTAGGAGTTTGCAATTCCCTTCATGCTCCCATTTGAATGTATTATTGATTATTATTATTATTTTATTTAACATATTGCATAGCTCCTAGAAGCCTCAGGCAGGTTGGAGTCCCATCATGCTAGGCACTCTACAAAGAGCTGGTAGATCTCGAGTGCCTCTGGGCCTGCCACATGTAATAGCATGGAGGATTTCACCCTCACTATCTCTGTGCTACTACTTTTTTCTAGGAAAACTTGAAAGTGCTGGCTCGCTCTGCCAAGTTCTAGAGAGAGGGATTCATTTGGCTGGTACATGGTATAGTACATGGCCTTGTCTACAGTGGTGGCCTTAGTAAAGAATCCCCTTTATAATAATGATTGGAAATGAGATTTGTACCCTCTTTCTTGCTGGACATTTATATTATCTACCTTGCTAATTGTTTGTATGTTGGTAGGATTTCTACCCTCCACAGGCGCTGACTTTCATTTTTCCCTGTGAGTAGTCCACTCCGCTCCGTTCTGAAGCCCCACCCTTGCTCTGCCTCTTTCCGCCCCTGCTCTACCCCCTCCCTGGAGCACCTTCCACCCCCTGCCGAACAGCTCAGTGGCTGGTGCACCCACTATTTTTTTTCTGCAAGTGCTCAAGCCTGAGAGCACCCACTGAGTCGGTGCCTATGCTCCCCTCTATTTCTGTTCAGAAGGTCATCAAGGGTGCAGCACAAAGACAAGGAAGCAGTACCTCTCCTTGATTCAACCACCACCTAACACAATGCTTACTGGAGAAAAGCTGTTCACTCACCCCTAACATCTACTCATATTGTTCAGGGCTTGTTGTGCAGCAATCTCTCATCTCTCCGTTAATTACTGGTGAAAATACACATAACTAGAAAAACAGCAAATGTAGGCAGTGAATTAATTTATTTTTCATAGATAGGAAATGCCTCCTCAGTAGAAAAGCAAAAGCTTGAAGTGTCTCTTCATGTTCCAATTTTTGTTCTGAAGCTGCCTGTTTAGTTGCTCCCTCTTCCTTTCTATTTAAACCCACCACAACCAATTTATTATGACATTAAAATAATATTGTGGCTAGGAGAGGAAGTACTTTTGAGAGACATTCAAGTTCCACAGCTGGAAAGGAGGGGAAAAAAATCAGGACTACACGAGTCTAATTGATTGTGTTATAGAATAAAATTAGCTGGAGCCAAAGAGCAGCAAAATGCACTCACCTTTTATTGTAAGCATTTTGGAGCAGTGCTAAATGGAAGGAAAAAAATCAGCTCTTCACCAGTGGCACAGGGCATTATTAGAAAATAAAAAATAATTAGTTGTAGAAACAACAAGTGAATTGTGCAAAGTGTTTTGCCAGGATTCCAGGAACGGCATCTCTATTGAGGCCTACCATTCACAAATACTTCTTTCCCTCCCAAAAGCAGCACTCCTTCTCAAATAGGTTTTATTAGATTTTTATTTCCTTTCTCCTCTTTGTTTTCAAACACATAGATAGGTACACTATAGTATGTGCATTAAATTTTAGCAAGATTTAGACAAATTCCTCTTCTGTACTGTATGAATACACTAATAAATACACAGCTCCCTATCAGCCCCCTGCAGAAGAAGTCCGTTGTCTTCCGATCAAATCAGAGGCCTGTTTTTTTTTTCTTGTGCACTGCATTATTAAAAAGGATTTTTAATTAGCCAAGAGACAGTGTTCCCAGTGCCCATGAAATGCTACTGGAATTTTAATTTCTTAGCCACACCTAAAAGTAATTAACTCATGAAAAACTATGTTTAAAGGGTCACCATCAAGTGGATTAGGACTATGACCTCTCACAATACTGGAACAAGCTGATGGGTTCTGTGGTTTTGGATTGTAAATCTATATTTAGTTTTTAAATATGCCCTGAAAAGGAGACAGCAATGCCCTTGTGCCCTTTTATTGCCTCTATCTGACGTATTATGAAGGTTTAAAAAGTTCTGCCTGTTTTTTACATCTGAAATTCAGGCCACGTCTCTAATTATTTTTCCTAAAAGACAGTAGCTGACTGGCAAACTAGAGGATTATAACCTTACAGGCACCAAAGAAGTGAAATCTAGACAATTGAGAGGGTGCTAGTATACTCCGACAATTACAAAACTTGACATGCCTAAGATTCCTAAGGTGGAAATCAAGACATTTAATTTTCTCTTTATATTCAGGAGTGAAACAAAAAAGGACACAACCCTTTCTACCCCCCCACCCCCAATTTCTTTTCAAGTCACCTTTCAGTCCCCTGACAAGACACAATGATTAAAATAGCTATATGTACCAGCCTAAATGTGGTCTCAACTGATGTTTGAAAGAAAGGAATAGGGAGGAATTTTTATATTAAAAGATTTTTTTCCTAGGCTAATACTTTGTCAACTTTTGTCTGAAGTGTAGTTTGCGGAGCTACATGCTACTGAGAAATTGGAATTATAAGTAGGGTAGTAACTGTGTGTGTATGCGCGATAGACAGTATAGGCATGTATGCCCCTTTGTAATACATATTTAGATGCTGAACATATATTTTTTTTCCATACCAGTTTTGTGTTTCTTTATGGCAAACATCAGTTCTTTTCTTTTTCCTGACTTAAGGAAAAATTAAGTTGTCTGCTTGCTTGTTTTTTTTAAAAACAGCTTCCACAAGTCTATACCTGATAGTGCCAAAATATTTTTGCTTGTATGTTAGCATAGCTCTGTGGCTAGTATTTAACTATTGCTCCACAGCCAATGGAAGGAATACAATGTATTGTTTTGGTGGGCCTCGCTTGTTAAAAAAGTTCTCGATGAAATGGCAGGTGAGAAAGAGATTCAGTGGGGAGGATGGATTACTCAGGAGACTGATAATGGGATATTAATGGCCTTTTGCTGCGAAGGCACCTGTTGAAGTCCAGTCCAGGCCTGTAATGGTTGAAGAGCTGTTACCATGGGATGGCTGTTCGGTGAAACTGAACTATTTAAAATAGTTCATGGACTCATTTCAGTTTCTGATGGGCAGGTGTCCATGCAATAAGAAGCACTGTAATTGTCACCCTGGCTGGCGGGTGAGCATACAGATTTTCTGACTGAATAGGCATGAGGACTGACTGACCTGGACATGGATAACTTCCAGGTCAGAGCTGAGGCCCATTTGCAGGGCTTGTAGGGAAGGTTGTGTTGTTGCTACCTGTACTCTACCGGTTCTGTGAATAAAAATAGGACTTCAGTCTTTAGGGCTCTCAATTCAGCACCCTTCATTAGCACTAAATCTGTACAAGCATTGGAAAAAGAACAAACTTTTGAATTCAGAGGAGAGGACTTTCCATCTCAGACTGATAAGGTCAAGGCAGCTCAAATTTTGGGAGTATTATCTTGAACCGTGTCTGTCTGGACATTCCCTAAAGCATTTTGTGAGTACTCAGCACAAAGTAGTCTTTTTTTTTTTTTCCCCCTCAGATATATTCTTAGCCTATGCACAACGTGCCTCAAGTGACATGTGATCAGGGTTCATCACTGAATTTGGTCCCCTGTTTGGATCATTCTTTGGCCTGGGTTGGGCACTAACAGGTAGTGTGACGTGAACGCTGATCCATAACCTCCAAAATGTGTTCTGATTACAGAGATGGATCTGACATTGCCAGAAAATATTAAATACGGCTTTAAACAAATAAAGGGATAGACTGACTTATATTTGCTCATTCTTGATAATAGTTGATGCAGTCTTATGTGAAATATCTTTGATGGGCACCGCAATAATATCATGCCCCCTCTTTGTAGAGCTAATGAAGCCTCTAATAAGCTCCTGTAGAGGTGGGATTTTATTAATGACCTTCCCCCACTCCCAATTTAGGTAACTCCCTAGCCCTTGAACTTTTTGTTTTTCTCCCCACCCTCAATCTATTGCATCTGAACCCTCACCATTCCTACAAACAAGGAAAGCATGCAGATGTGACTGCATTTTAAGTGACAAACCTCCTCCACCGCATGGCACAAGCTTTCTCCACTGCATGGCATCTTCTCCACTAATGATACCAATCTTGATGTCCTTTTCACATCCTTCTCTCACCCCCTCCTCTGTACCTTCTTCCATCTTATCATGTTATACATAGAGCACCCTTCCACACCCTGCTCATAAAACCACCAGTTTCACCCCATTCAAATCCCCCCTGAAAGCTAGTGCCATGTTGACTGCAAGAATGGAGTTTGCAAACATACATACAAGCCAAAATAGTTGTCAAGCCATCAGGACAGGGATTGTCTCTGAGTAAGTTTCTACAGAGCCTAACCCCATATTGGTCCCCATCCTGATTGGGGCATTTGGATACTACCCTAAAATAAACATTGATGATAATAGTATATATGCAGAAAGTAAGTAATTTCATGGCCTTTTTACTTTAGGCCCAGTTTTAGTGCACTTTCTGCCCCCCTTATTTTTGTTTGTTAGCATCACTTGTGCAATCTTTAAAATACAGAATTTTAAACTCTTGGAGTAAGGACCTTTTCTTTTACATGTTCTGTAAAGCTAGTACTTAGTTGGGGACTGTATAAATAAGAAGTTAGGTGCACTAAACATTAAAATTGTTCAGGATAGTTCTTCCTATGCCTCTTCTCCTTACTGCTGAATTTCACATACAGCTTGGTTTCACTTTAAATTGGGAATCAAACACTCTTGCACCCATGCAAATCAGATGGCAGGATTGAGGTCTTAGACTATCAGCTCTTCCTGTGTCTTTATACGTCGCCTAACACAAAGGGAGCCTCCATCCTAGGACCTTTAGTCATTATCACAGTATAGTTGGTAAATACAGGGGCCCACCTTCCATACTTGTGGGTGGAGCAGAGGCCAGGACAGTAGCCTATGTTAGACTAAACCTGAAAGAAAGGCTTAATAAGAAAAGAAACAGCCCCATGTCCCTTTAGTCTGTTTATTACCTTTGACTTTGAATGATTTTATGTAGTCATCTTAACTAAAACTTGTTATGGAAAACATTATATAGTGAATCATCTGAATAATAGATGAAACTCATATAAACATCCAGTCCCAGTGCTGGATCCATTTAACATTGAATGTCAGCAGAACACTTGTTTATACATAGCTAGTAAGTGCATAAAGAATAACTCTGCCAAATGGAAAATATATTCTCTATTTTTAGAACCAGTATTGGAAAACAGCTATATTTGTAAATACTTCAATCCACTGTCCAGTGAAAAAAATGTCTTGGTCTCTGGTGCAGATTTGTAAGACCAGATTGTTAAGATTGTACCCAAAAAATAAAAATATACTTATTCAATTGTTGGGATATAATAAAATGTGGCAAACAAACCAACCAACTTGCCAGTTAGCAAAAGCAAAATAATCATTTTTAGAACATTCTGTTTCCATTCTGAGATTATAGGAGAAACACATTAAGAGCTTCATCTCCAATGGGAAAAAATGCATTTCTTATATAAATGCATTTTATCCAGATCAATTGATTGATCTATCAAACATTAATCAACACAGCATCTGTCTGTCCACTTATTCATCTGGAGTGAGAGAAGGGGGAAAACACATAATTGGCTCCATAATAGAATCACACTTTTAGCCCAATTACTAAGACCATGAATGAAATATGAAGGCTCTATTACTCAAAAGCAAAGTAAATATTTATTATTTTTCTGTAGCCATCTTTATGCTACAAAACAGTTTAAGAGCAGAAACTCATGTTTAAATTTATATATTCTCTGTCAAAAATGTATCCATTTTGAATGCAGGTGTATTTTTAATGTCATTGTGCAATTGGAAAGCTGCATTACAAATGATTGAGGGACCAACAAGGTAAACAGCTGCCAAAATCATGTCGCCTATTATGACATACAGTGTCCCAATGTAGTAATAAGATTTGGAACTAAAATTTGCTTTCATTGTAGAGCTGGAATAACAGCTAGACATATATATAATATATCATGTTGTCTCCAGCTCTCTAAAATAAACACACTCAGTCTACACAATGTATGTGTGTCGTGAGCAATGGGGTGGGGAAATCAAAGAAATGTTTGATAATTCCAAATATTTTTTTGTAAATGTTATAGTCAAGAATAAGGAGGTAGTCTGGAGAGGATTAATTATCTTGGAGAATAAACTCATAACTCTACCTAATAGTTACTCTTAGGAGGAAAAAATATAATTCTGTATATAGTGAGCTAGAGATTTTATTTGTAAGATCACGAAAGTACAGTTTTAAGGTCTGCAAAGCATATTCCAGTTTCTGCCTGCTGAGGAATCAAGCCTTGGGATGAGGACATTATTTGTTACAGAAGATTATTTAGGTTTTACGATGTGGAGTTAGGGTCCAGATGAAAACCTGGAGATTTACATTTTTATCCTGCATTGACCTTTTGGCTTCATTCCTTAATTAAGCAAGGCATGGTAAAGAAAGTGATTATTATGAGGCGGCCACATCCCAAGGGTGTTATGAGGTACCAGGCACAGTTAAACTATCTCAAGACAACCATGTTCTCTAGAGTTACTTTATTGCTATTATAAAAAATCTTTATTATGGGAAAAATATGTATTTTTATGCTAGAAGAAGATGAAGATGACAGTTTAGGCTGTTGAACGGTAGTTTCAGTTGAGCCTTGTGCCCACAGAGATTGTAAAACATCTAAGACTGGGCGGCCTCTTGATTGGCTTCTCAGGATTCTAAAGGAGTAGATTAATCTTTGTAAAATTCATAGTTGGAACATTCTACCATTAACTGACACTTTCCTGTTATCAAGATACTTTATGAAACTGAAAAAGTCCTATTACACTTGCTAAAAAGGCAACTTTGGGGGTGTGGTTCCAATGAAACCATCATATCTCTGGAGTATTAGATATTCTTGACTGTGCTCTATGCTTGATAAAGCCCCAAGAAAGGAAGGATCTTCTGATATCCTCTCTCATTTTTTCATTGTTCATAATATACTGTTTCAAGGGCCCAATGCCGTGGGATGCAGAGCCCCATACATTTCCTTTGTCTTCAATTGGAATTGAGGGCATCCACACTTGCTCAGACTGAGCCTTAACTCCTCGTGGTTTGAGGAAGGGCTTTGATTTTCATGCATAATATCTGCTTTTAGCCTTTGTGATAAATCATATTGGCAGTTCAGTGTAATGCCCAACTAGCTGGCTGGAATCTTCTCAACTTCTGAGGGAAGGAATACACGTGTTTTTGTTTCTGTTGATTTGACTTCTTTGTGATGTTTTCTGGTGCCATTGCTTTCTGTGAACCTACTACTCTTATAGTGCTGATGATGATCAATGGACAATATTATAATGTGAATACATTTTCACAACTAAATATGAAGTCCAACTTTGAAAAGTTATTCTGTGACAGTGACATTGGGGGTCTCCATGATTATTTCTAAGTGACTCCAGAACATGAGAGGCTTTAAGTTTACAGTAACAAATCAGTGTGAATGTAGGATGGACCAAAAAGAAAGGCATAAAACAGATCTCATTGTTAAGATTGTAAAGGGATGTTCTAAACAGAATGTTTAAAGTATATGAAAAATACTTTGCCAGTAACATGAACATTGTTACTAAGGAAGGGCTATCTGCCAATACAATGTATTGATGTTTGAAATGTTATACAGGAATTGCAGTAGGAAAGGATGATCTTTGGTTAAAGTTGAGGACTGGCAGTTAGGAGATCAAGTATATTTGTTTGGCTCAGCCATAGACTTCCTGTTGTCAAGTTACTTATGACCTGAATGTTAGTGGTCCTGAGCACTTGCAGCTTCCTTCGACCTCAGTGAAGCAGCCACAGGATCTGGCCCAAAGTGTCTAATTGTGAACTCTGAAATAAATATAGGAAACAAAATGTAAAGGAACCACTGAAACCACACAGTATTCCTGGCCGCCCTTGTTCCAAGTTTGTCCTAGTCAATGCACTACTACTCATTATTTTCAAACTGACTTGCACATTGCATAGTAATGTAGTCATACAGTAATGCTCATTCAGGGATCCATACTTACCACTGTTAGAATATCACAACACAGCTCATAATGCCTCATTAGAGTCACCAGTTCAAAGACTCATGCGTAGAGGATTAAAACCTTAGTGCCAACATTGTGAAAAGTTACAAAAGAGCTATTTTCCAAGAACTTAGAACAGAAGGAACGCTATGATAAGAATGTCAGTTTCCTCTACCCCCATTGATTCTACAGAGCTAGAGCATCTGGCAGTCTACCAAGGTTACAGCTATACGCACCAAAATCATACATCATAACCAACCCTGAAAGTCAGTCCTGCGGACTGCATCTAAATAAAAGCCAGGAGGACACTAGTTCTCTATTGTTGTTTTTTAAGAGATCCAGAATGCTACTGGTAATACCCTCAGAGTACTAACGCATTTCCATGCAATCCCTGACAATGGAAAAAGACCAGAAGCAGCAAACAGTCTCCATGTGGCAGATCCACCTCAGAGGCCAAATTGGCCGCTTCAGAGGGATCTGTTTTGATACTAACAAGTGAAAGCCACCAAGGTTCACGTGTAGCTGTTATTGATAGTTGTCCAATAAGAAACAGAATGTCCCCTGATTCTTTAGAGTTTGTTGTATATCTTGATCTCTATCCTAAGTGTCTCCTTTGTGTTTATTAATTGGTTGTATTAGTTTTTGATGGTTGTTTTTAACTGGTATTATATTTTATTTGCATTTTACATCTTTAAAGGATAGCTATAGCAGTAGTCATTGATACTTACACCCATCATATGACGAAGGTGTTAATCTTTTGTAACCCTGACACATATTTGATGATTGGGCCAGGAAACAGAGCAGAAGCTTACTAGCATGCCCAGGTGTTGCATATTTATTACCTCATGATGTTAACTATACATCTGAACAGGTGTTGTGCTGTTGCTTAAGATGTGTTCTTTGTCTAGGACCCTGATCAGTTGTTCTAAACTAAGCAAACATAGGCTTGGCTAGTATTCAATTAGGAAACTTCCAAGGAGAGCCCAGGTTTTACAAGTAATGGTGTTGAGGAGTCAACAGGTGTCACTCTTCCCTCTTCCAGCAGCACAAACCCCTTTAGCAACATGACAAGTTCCATCTTTTGGATGAGACAAAGGAAAGCCGAGGCCTTGACTGGTTGTGATTATTAAAGCCCCATCACACTTTCCACAAGATTAACTGTGTAAATCTCTGTGCTGGGCTGATTGCATTCTGTCTTCCTAAATTCCCCTCTAGTTTCAACTGGACAAGTTAATCTTCACTTCTTGTTCTAAACTGTTGTGTACTTTTGCTGTGCACTGTTCAGTAGGTGTTATGTTTCATCCAAGAGGTGACTGTATTTCAGCGATTGCTATATATACTGCATAGCCCAAATCATGTCTGGCCTCACTGGGTACGTCTACACAGCAACTAGACACCTGGAGCTGGCCTGCGCCAGTTGACTGGGGCTCAGGCTGAAGGGCTGTTTCTTTGCAGTGTAGACTTCCAGGCTTAGGCTGGAACTCAGGCTCTGGGACCCTCCCACCTCACAGGATCCTAGGGTCTGAGCTCCAGCCTAAGTGCAGAAGCCTACACAGCAATGGAACAGCCCTGCAGCCTGATTCACCCTACAAGCCAGAGTCAGTTGGCATGGGCCAGGTGTGGGTATCTAGTTGCTGTGTGGTGCCTAAAGAGGGTTGAAGGAATCTGAGGAATGACAATCCATGTTTTCTACACGGGCTAGATCCAGTCTGAGGTCTTACACTAAGAGAGTGCAAGTACGGCTCAAATATAGTGTCCATCTACAACACTAGCGAAGTACCTCCTTCAAAGCTGTCTCAGTAACCATCTGTCCCAGACACAGTGACATCTGGAGCAATCTCTAGGGTGATATTACTCTGCAAGTGCATCCCATGTGGGCCTGTGCCTCAAAGACAGAACTGAGCCTTCGCTCTTCAGATCCATTAATAGGACAGCGTGAGGGAGTCTATGGTGATTTGGAATTCTTCTGGATGAAAGGTGTTATAGGCCTGAGCTGGAAATCCTCTCCTTTGTACGCAGTCCTCACTCAGGCAGATACTCCTTCTGACTTCAGCAGGGACTTTACATGCGAATAAGGACTACTTGCATAGGTAAAGATTTGCAGGATTGGGCCCACTGTAAATGTAAATCATTGCTCTTGGTCTTTAATGATTGTGTTGCACTTTTCTCTCAGGTTGCGGTATTGGTTGTGATAACCTAGCTGAATTCAAGTTTGGGTAACTACATCCTGCCCACCAATAATTCTTCCTGCATTTTGGTTGGATTCATTCTTTGTCACTTCATATTCTAAACTATTGTGCTGTATTGCTGGGAAATGTGTGATTAATTTCAATGGCTGGGGATTACACACACCTATTTTAGTGCGTAGTACCAGGATATAATATTAATGTAAGGAATTATTATTTTTCTGCTTACCAAAAGACAATAAAAGGTGATTATTAACATCTTAATGTCACTTCCCATCTAGTTATTAAACTCCTGCTAATACTTGAACTCCTGAAACATAATGCTGAAATGATGTGGTTGAGTGATTGTGTATTTAAAGCAAGTCAAATGTCAGGGTAGAAAACATAATTATCGTGGTAAATAAGCTAGCTTTTTAAAAAAATAATATGAATTTGATAGCCTGATTTCTTCTATCTAATGTTTCCTTCTGAGGATTGAAAACCATTTTCAGTGTTGCTCTCCCTTTGCACACAGTGTCCCCCTGGGATGCTGGGCCCAGGAGCCCTTTCCAAGATGGGACACAATATTACAGCTTGGTTTGTGCACCAGCATCCTTAATATTTTCTTCCTTTCAGAAGCAAATAGAGCATACCCTTATCTGAATGCTAATTTCCTAGTTAAAACCCTCCCTTGCTGACAAGGGACTGAAAGAGTTTTAAATCACAGATGTAGAGTATCAAATGCAATAATGCTCTTGCAATAGTGCATTGAAGCCTCAATTAATTAACCCTTGGGCTAAGTAGGCAGGTACATGGTGGTGGCCACAGGCGGTGGATGGATGAGATTTAAATGTGCATCTCATTTCCTCAGCACGGAACATGCAGTTTGGTTCAGAAAGGAGTCATTTTGCACACTCGCCTCATTTACTCTCGGCTTTAATCCCTTTAATTCCACCTGAGATCCAAGCAAGAATGGGAAAGGAAAGCGAGGTGTAAAAGGCTACAGAGCTGGGCTTTGTTTACATACCCACCCCCCTGGGGAGCCCCCCCAACAGAGCCAGGGCTTCTCGCCTTTTCATCAGGCTGTAGGGCTCCAAAGCAGTTGTCATATGGAAATAGTTAAACAGAGATTACAGGGAGCACTTCACTGCAATCCACCCCATTTAGAAAATGAAAAGCAAAGGGAAGGTAGAAAGAGGAGAATGCAGATTAGAGGCAGGAGTGGGGATCAGCAGCAGCGACTAGAGAAGTGTGGGTCAAACTGCAGAGGCCCTGCTCTGGGCCTTATGACACCATGGTACCAGCTGCTGTTTTTCCTCCTTTTCCTCCTCCTATAGACTCATGTTTACACTAAAATAGCATAGTATATAGATTTCTTTCTATATACCTATCTGTAAATATAATATTTATGTAATAGATAAAACATCCACAAGAAAGGGAGTGAGATCTTGCTATATCCCATATGAGTAAACCAGACAAAAGCTATAAAAATACCTCAACTATTTGTATGAATTTTTAAAGACAATTGGTTTGCCTGTATTTGCCCCCCTTTTGTGCTTGCTTTCCACGGTGGTTCTAGGGCAGTGATTTATTGGCAGAACTGTTTGCCAAAATGTTTAGCAAATGTTGCAGGCTATTGGTAGACAATGAATTTCAGATTTATAGTAGTGAGTTATTGCACTGGAAATCTGACATCTCAGCATTATGCTCATCCAGTCAAGGATACACTGACAAACCATGTGACTTGTGCGACCACACAGCCCAGCCAGAATTTAAAATATAGAAGACTAGCAAGAAAGGTCACGTGGACAAGTTCCAGACCAAGAATTATTCACTGAAAATTTTCAGTGAATTATTTAGAATGTGATTATCTGAAATTTGTTCATTAATCTGTTCATGGCCAATCCCTGATAGAAAAGGTGCAAAATGTGTCAAATTCTTCACTATGGATGATTTGCCCCCTTCTAGTACAGGGATCTAGAGACAGCTCCAGATACCGCAGAGAGCTCTCTAGCTCTGTGTAGACAGGGAAGGTTCTAGAGGGAGATGCATATACCATAGAGTATACACTGTACTTGCATACACCGCTAGCCATTGGACTAGCACTGCGGGGCTATAAATCTGCAGAGCTCTTTATGTAACTATATACGGTCCATGGCTATTTCTCTACCTCTCACTCTCTACACAAGGGGAGAACCAGGGCTATAGCCCCAGCGGCATCGGAAGAGGCTGTGTGGTTCTCTGGCATTGTCTAGCTAATGGTTGCAAGTTGCAGAGCTGGGGCTGTTTAGATCTCTCTACAGTGCAGCCAGCTTTGATCTTTATCGGCTGCACATAAAAATATTGTCAAGGCAACAAACGCCCTCTCCTCGCCGGCTGGCTGGCAGCTGGCACCTGACAAACTCATCGCACCGCTGAGCTGCGGGGTGGCGCCCCGTGTGCCGGAGGAGAACGTCCAGGCGGAGGCGAGGAGCCTGGGAGCTGCTGGTCGGTGCTTCTTGTGCTGACACAAGAGCTGCTCTCCCGCCCCGCGCCAGGCTGCAGGTCCCGCACTGCACCGTGTAACTCTCCAGCTCATTTCTCCCCACGCGATTTACCATCTGTGAGCTCGTCTTTAACCTAATAAAAATCATCTAGCTTTTGACTAACAAGAAAAGGAAACAGTGCTCATTGTGGGGTTTGGGGGAAATGGCTTCGCTAATCTGCAGGATGAGAATGGAGTGATTTATAGGCGGATTTAACTGGAGGCTATGATTAGGGGGCTGGTAGTAAGTGCATTAGATGTCTAAGTGTGGCAATAGAGTAAATAGGCGTTTTATTTATCGCAGTGCCAGGGGCCTCTTAGCGGAAGAGCGCTTCTCCAAATTGAAATATAGCAGAGTTTACACTCCTGATTAGGGCTTCAAGCGCAGAGCCCAAGGCTATCAGCGAGCAGAAACAACGCTCGCTGACACCTAATTGTCACTGGATTAATGTGCAAACAGGGACAGCAAACAGCAACAACAAATAACCCCTTGTCAGAGCTGCGGGTGGCAGTGTCCACTAAGTGACTTGGGCCCAAATTGAGGCTTATATCTCAGAATCCACCCAGATCAAAGTATCAGCCCGTTAGTCGGTACTGGAGCTATTTCATCATTGTCTGTTGGGTATTTACATATTGTGCAGGTGTGGATGTAGATATAGAAAAATAGACATACCCATTGTATATAGTTAGATACACACCTAGACCGTAGGCAAATTATACATATGACATACACAGGACCAGCAGGTATTCAGAGCATCTTCCACTCTAGCAGTCTAATTCCCTTTTCAATTGCCCAAAACGCTTGAGAATTCTTTGAACAGATGCATGTGTGTGCTATCATATGCATAAGAGCAATCATCCGTTTGTACAGTACCTTGAAAATGTAAAGGGATATATAACTGCTTATTAGTATGTGCTTACATGTATATGCAAGTGCATACAGTGAGTGTATAAACATATACATGCAATATCATTCCACTAATTTTTTTCTTCTTTATGCTCCAAAATTCATAGCAATTTAGATACATTTGTGTGGCTGAGGCCTTTCTCTCTAGGATCTTGTGATTTTCACTGGCATCTTTATATAAAATTTTATAACCCTGTTTGTGAATCAAATCATTCCCACAGCAACAGATTCAATCTGGGTCGCCACCTGTCCAAATTTGGACCAGAGCAAGCCATTTGGGCAGCTGAGCTCTGATTTTTTTCACTTGTGTGTGCTACAAGATATTTCTGAGTAAGATATGGATACAGATGATATATTCTTTGGAGGGGGAAGGAAGAAAAAACATAATTTCTTCCAGCACCCTCTTTCCTTTAAACTGAGAAATTGGTGGCAGTTCCAGGTAACAGACAGAGGGGACTATAAAATGGACTAAAACAAATGAAGGAATAGGTTACCAGCCAAGGAGTTCATATGTTCAATCATTTTTCTTTTATAATTAGCCATTTAAGGAGGAAAAGTCACAAATACCTGATTTGTGTCTCTAAATGTATTTCTAAAGTTCTTAAGTTTTATTGAGCATGAAAGTTGGTCTTTCCCTGTGTTAAGAACTGAAAAAGCTATAGAGCCGGCTAGTAGCTCAATGGTGCAAAATCTTATGATTTAATCTTGACATTTGCAATTTTTTGCTGTAAAATATTACTTTATTTCAGGACTTTAGTGTAAAACCTCGTAATTCCCTTTAAGCTCCATTTGATTGTCAATTGCACAACTCTTTGCAAAGCTTAAAGCTTATGATTTTTATATGCATATGATTTATTCCTTTTGTGCTACAATATAACATACTTTGGTACAGATTCTACTTATTTCTCTTGCATCCTGATCTTTTCTGTCTAGTATCTGGGATTTTTGTAGTGATAGTGCTGGAAAATGGGAGTTTGGCTATAGATTTAATCTAGAAATGGTTCAAACCTTCTTTGTGATTGAACCAGCTGCATCTCTGAGTTACTCTATTTAATGCATTTCCAGGAAGCAGTGGTCTTGCTATCTGCATATTTGGAGAAAGAAATTGAATTGGTTTTCAGTACTGAAATCAGTCCAATAGCTATTTATGCACAATTTATTTCAAAGATGGGGGGTGGGAAGAATAAGAGTTCATTTGCAAAAGTTGCAAACATCTCAGATTTTTCTTTAGTTCATTGGGAGCCAGAAAATCATAAAACTGGGTTTGCAACAGGGAAGTCCCAAATTCATTTTACTAACAATATGCTTGATGAATTCAATGTATTTTTAATCCAAGTGTAAAACTCTAAGGACATCCAAGGTGCTGACTAGAGCATGAAAATCTAAATTAATGCTCTGCCAGAATGACAGTACTTAAACAACCAAAATATCACCCACAGGCATTAGGCTTTCTGAGAAATTCGTAATCTATATATTGTTATTGTAAAGATAGTGAATCCATGCAGAAAATAATTCACAAAATATAATTAGCATGGCTCCCAATAGATGAGCAAAGGCTTTAAATATAAATTTTACCTTTTATGATTTAAAAAAGCTATACAATCCTATAATATATAATTATCAAGTATATACATTGTAAAATGACCATACTGGTCAGTATATCAGCAAAAAGTCATAAATCAAGAGGTTTTTTTTCTTAGTTGTATATCATGTTGATAATCAACATAAGAATTAGACAAAAGTTATCAGATAATAGACTTTGGTACGTAAAGCCATATGTTCACTTGTAGCTGATGGAACATTTAAAACAACTTTAGTTAATGTTTTAGATATTCATTTATACCTGCAGTTCTCCTTCAAACAAAACTGCCATTGAAGGTAAGAAAGTTTTCTCCTGAATAAAAAATGTACAACTGGGCTGTAAGTGTGTGATTATGTAGTATTTTGCATCAAGGAATAATGCAGAGAAAGCACCCTCATCTTCCTCCCACTTCTGAATAGCACATTAGATACAAGAACTCAGATTTGAGCTTCTGAAAAATATCCATGTTAATTTACAAATGGTAACAAACTAACTACACGTAAGGCCCTGATTGTGCAATCAGATCTGAAGGTCAAGACTCATTGCAGGCTCTGCACAACACAGATCTCCTGGTTAGCACATCTGATTGCAGAGTCAGGGCCTAACTATATTCCTCATTAGCAGATCCAGCTGGAGAAGTAAGGCTTTTGGCCCCAATTCTTCAACTGATAGACATGTGCAGAACACTCTATCCATGTTTTATCAATTGCAGGATGAAGGAATTAGACTGTAAGCTCCTCTGGGCAAGGATTTGTCATTTTATTTGTACAGCTCCATGAATATCCCTCATGCTGTATAAATAATGATAAAAACATGCTCATTGACTGCTGATACAGGCTAAAATAATGCAGCAAGGAAGATTCAGGATGAGTGAGAGAAAGTAAGAACACAATAAATTGCATGTAGTGCGCTGAATTACAGTAAAAGAAAAAATATTAGAACTGCAGCTTTAAACAAACCCTTGATGAGACACTAATGATTGCTCTGGAACATATGTAGTTGTGCCATACTAACATTTGCTTATTAACATATCATAAGTTTAGCTGTTCATCACATACACCTCTACCCCGATATAACACGACCCGATATAACACGAATTCCGATATAACACAACCCAATATAACACAAATTCTGATATAACGGGCGGGCGGGGCTGCGCACTCCGGCGGATCAAAGCAAGTTCGATATAACGTGGTTTCACTTATAACACAGTAAGACTTTTTGGCTCCTGAGGACAGCGTTATATCAAGGCAGAGGTGTACTAGTAACAAAATAAACTGAAAATAATTTTTTACCTTCTAGCCAAATTGCATGATGGATATATAAGTGCTGCTGCAACCATTTTTAGATACCACATTAGAATGTGTTTAGATTATATATTAACTGTGGGTTCAATTTTAAATATTGCAAGTGGTATGTGCACTGCACTGAAAATATTAGCCAATCGATACATAGGGATTTATCCTAACACCTTTCTTTGACAAAGGTCCTATTAATGTAAGGTGTATAAAGGCCAGTCAAGAGAAATTTGGGGCCCTGGTTCATCAGGTTAATGTTCTCTGGGGCCCCATGTCCTCCTGTTTCACCCCAATTTCAGACTAGTTACAAATATTTTGATGCTTGATTCTGGTCTCTCATATGCTGAAGTAAATCAGGAATAACTAATTTGAAGTCAGTGGAGTTACTCTAATGTAAATCCAGATATCGGATTCAGACAATCCTGGACTTCTGACCCAGAAGCAAAGTTGCTACCAAGTATTATTCACACACATGTATACATATGTACCATAAATATCACTTACACCGTGCAATACAGATAATCTTTTTATCTAGCCTATTAAAGAATAAGCAATGTGACCACAGAAGAGTGGCAGAGTTGTGTAGAAGATCTGCTCCGCACAACTGAACAGTTTAGTTTGTGGGTTCTCAACTGCTGTGTCATGAATGCAGGTCAGGAGTAGCAGCCACCCTGGCTTCCATATTGCTAACAGGGAGAGGAGTTTCTGAGGGGAGGGTATGGAAATGTTGAGATCCATTGGTTTAGATGAATGCGCTACTTAACTGGAATAAGAAAAAAAAATCATCTTTAAAGATCCCAAGTCACTTCACAAACAATTTACATATAGCACCATAGAAATTCAGCCACTTCAGGTTTGGGGAGTGGTTGCCAACCAGTGCACAAGACACTGTACTGGATGAGAAGATGGAGACTTTTTCCAAGGACGCCAAAGTAAGGCACCTCTTCTTATGTAAATGGCTGTGGTATCTTTACTGTCCACCTGTAGCAGTGAGGGACTCAGGTTTTTATCACCTTTTGTTTAAAAAATAAACTGTTTTCACAATGAGAGGAGTTCCAAAGCAATACTAAAAATTGTCTGGCTCCTAAAAGGCAGCAAGAGTTGATGTAAAGAATGTGATGTCTACACTGACACTGTGTCGATCTAAATACATTGACTGAAGCACTATGCCTCTCACAGAGGTGGAGTTAAGTCGGTGTAATAGGTGAGTTACATTGGTGGTAGCTAGATTTTAGTGTACACGCTTGCAGAGTTAGGTCAATAGAAGATGCCTTACTTCAACCTAACTCTGTAGTGTAGACCAGGTCTTAGTCAATATTATACAAATTATACACTCATGTAAGGGTTTTGGTACAAATTAAACTCCACACCATACCCCCTAGGGAATATTAACAATATCTTAGTAAGCTGCCTATCTATAATACCAATGAAATTATATACCTTCCGCTGATGCTGACAAGACTAGCATGGATATATCAGTTTTTCCCAGTTTAAAGGCAAATCTGTGTTCACGTATTCCTTGAAGTTCTTCAGGTTCATTAACAAGGTCAAAATCAATGTTATTTTACTGTTTGGAATCATTTTTGGCGGAACAATGAAAAGAAACCATAGTAGAAGTAGTCTTAATATAATCATTTTCTTTTCATTGTTCTTTATGGGAAAATAATTTGGCCCGAAATTTAGTGGTCCCATCAGGGAGGTGATATCTTTAAAAAGGTGGTCTGAAGGACAGGTTTTACTGTACTTTAATAGGCTTATAGATTAATATAAATCTTAATATTCATAATCTGTACCATTCCTTTTCTCAATATCCAGTCCATCTATACATCTATTTATAAATTATGTTTCAAACACAAGATATACTTGGTTTTATTGAATGTACTGATAGTGCTACTGGAACAACCAGTTTCAAAAAAGTCAAGAGGTCAAATTTATAGCTGGTTTTCTGTTGAAAACAATTTTTAAAAAGAATCTAATATTGGTGCCAGAGGCTGAACCTTCCCTTACAGTGAAACAGACACTTATAGTCGCATAGGTAGCCTGATATGTAGATGTTGTTGAAATAAAATGTGTCATCAGGCCAAATTTTATTCTTACACCAGTGTAAAAATCTGGACCAATTCCACTGAATTCAGTGTCAAAGCCACTGGTCTGATTTCACTGGAGTTATTCTGGACCTACACAGATGTAAATGAGAACAGAATTGGGGCAGTCTTCTTTTCGCTTAATTTTCAAGCCAGACGTACAATATTGTAGACATCCAAACTTTGGCCCTCATTCAGGAAAGCACTTAAGCATGTGCTTAAGTCCCTCTTTTGAAGCAATAGGAAAAAAGATATCTTTTCACCATGAGCATGATGGTACAATACATGTCAGAGACACATCTAAGTGTGTGAAATAGTTGCATCAAGGTATAGCTAAAGTATTTATCCTAAGTGTGCATGTATTTTGTTTATGAAAGCTGGATGTAGGGAAATTTACAGGTGGCTGCTAATAGTTCTTTGTATCAGCAGAGATCAGCAATAGGCAAATGCTGCCTATGTGGTGAGATGAGCATTACTTTGTAAAATCCAATAATCTACTAACTGAAAAATTAACAGAATTTTAGTAAATTGCATGTGCATGCCTGCAGTTATCTATTTTCATTTTATTATAACTTGCAATATTTGCATAATTAGACTTGCTTTCAATGCAAATTACAGATTAGCCTGTTAAATATCTACAGTGCTTGAAAAAGTAGTGTCTTCCACGTGTAAGATATGGGGCCAAATTCTATGTTCAGTGCTTGAAATGTTGCATCTCATGGAAATTAATGAGGTTACATGAGTATAACTGAGAGGAGAATTTGGCTTGTGGTCTATGTTTATATTTTTTCCTTGTTATCTCTTAGCTGTTAAGCTGAAATTGATTGACATATTACTCAGTGGATACTACACAGCTGTTTGTCTTCTAATATACTAATTTGGCTTTCTTTAAATATGTACTGAACATAAAATCATCAACATTTTTCTTAACGTGTAGATCAGAATGTATGTGTCACAAATTAGTGTGAGATTTTAGATATTATTTGCCAACTAATAGGTGACTAATCTTGGATTGGCTTTTCCTGGAGAGTTATAAACTGGAGAGGTATTTCTGAATACTGAGAACCATTTGCAGAACTTTGCACCACAGTTGACCATCTGGAATAATGGACAGCATTGGCTGTCTTCCACTAGAGGAAATCATTCAAAGTCATAACAGGCAATGGTCACTGGGGAAAGACCCTGAGAGAAAGCTAGTCATTCTTTTATATTTGTATAGGGTATTAGTGAAGATTTATTAAAACACTTACTTTATTCCTAGAATTGACAGTTGTGGTTATTAATATCTTTAGTTTTATTTGAAAAAAATACTACTTGCTATATTTCAAAATGGTTTACAACATTATATAAAATCAACATCTTTACTGTGGGATGCTGGAGATGAAAAAAAGCAGCAGTAACACAAATATGCTTGATGTGATACAGAGCAGAAGAGGTTTTGCTATTTTAAATAATATCTGGTTAATTCCATAGTTGTAGGACACAATATATGTAACTACATGATTTTACATACAGCTACTGTCTTTTTTTATTAAAAAACTCTTTACTAAAGATTGTATTAATTATGCAGAATGTATATCCAGTGTGTGTGGCAACAGCTCTGGTGACTAAAGACATGCCAGTTACTTATATTGGCTATTTAAGAAGGTTATTCATTTAATAAAATATAATTCAGCAAATAGAAAAATTCCTAGATGAAGCATATTTGGCAAATCTTAGTCTTATTCCATATAGTGATGGTAAAATGCTGCAGTCTCATTTTGATATGCCAGGAAAACAATTAGCAGTGCACATGTGTGAAATTACAAACAAAAATGTTTCAGTCATTTTATTTGGCAATATATTTCCTGAGAGTGCTTTTCTTTCGTTTTCAGTGATAAAAATGGGCACCTTGGAGAGAGGAACCTGAAAGAGTTACATGGTTAAGATCCACTTCTTAGCATTTGTTTAAACATCTGCACAAATCATGAAGTGTCTCTTGTATCCTAAAGTGAATCCAAGAAGGCAGCCAAAAAGATTCAGTATATTCCAAATAATCATTTACAAACAAAGCCTTATGATTTGTAACTTAAAGTGAGAGGGGGAAATATTACTGTGTAATTTGGTAGATTCTGAGAAATTTCACGTGACAAATATAGTAGTGCAGTACTAAGAAAAGGAAAACATTTTATAACAGGATCAAAACCACTGCTCTGCTGTAGATAATCCTCCCATAAGTGCGCAGTCACACACAGACCCAAACCACACATGTGCTAAGCCAAATTCTGCCATCATTTACACACCAGCAACTCAATGAAGTCGCAAGGGTACACCTAAGAGTAGAACTTGCCTGTTTTTGTCTCTAATCCCTCCCTAATTTTTAACATGTATTTAAACATGCTACGGAGACATTTGCACTTTATTTGTTTGGGCCATGCCAATAAATAAATAAATTAAATTAAATAATCCCCCAGCAGTCTATACCATTATTTTTCCAGGATTCATTTTTTTAAATGATGTTAAATGTTGCTAACAGCTGGTTAGGGGAGAAAACTAGTTCTATATGTTCTAGTTTTCACCCCTAACCAGCTGTTATATATATTTTTTCTTTCCTAATCCACCATTTTGCTTGTAGTGTGGAAATGCAGCAAAATAGCGTCAGCTGTTAACAGTACCTGAGGGAAACTTTAGCTTCATTGCATAGAGAGGTATGTTTCCTAAACTATATGTGATTATTCTTGTGCATGTGTGTGCTCATCCCATCTATCTGAGCTGTTGTGCAATCACACATATATAGCCCTGTTTTCGTTTTGAATGGGCTAGTAATCAGGGAATGCCCAAATCATTTGCTATGGTCTGGCCTGGTCTACGCTATGCGTTTAAACCAAATTTAGCAGTGTTAAACCGATTTAACCCTGCACCCGTCCACACAACAAGGCCTTTTATATCGATGTAAAGGGCTCTTTAAACTGGTTTCTGTACTCCTCCTCAACAAGAGGAGTAGCGCTGAAATCGGTATTGCCATGTCGGATTAGGGTTAGTGTGGCCGCAAATAGACGGTATTGGCCTCCGAGCAGTATCCCGCAGTGCACCGTTGTGACCGGTCTGGAAAGCAATCTGAACTCTGATGCACTGGCCAGGTAGGCAGGAAAAGCCCCACAAACTTTTGAATTTCATTTCCTGTTTGCCCAGCGTGGAGTGCTGATCAGCATGGGTGGCGATGCAGTCCCAAATCCAAAAAGAGCTCCAGTATGGAGCATACGGGAGATACTGGATCTGATCGCTGTATGGGGAGACAAATCTGTTCTATCAGAGCTCCGTTACAGAAGACGAAATGACAAAGCATTTGAAAAAATCTCCAGGCTATGATAGACAGAGACCACAGCACAGTGCTGTGTGACAAGAGTAACGGAAAGCCAAAGAATCAAATGGACACTCATGGAGGGAGGGAAGGGGTACTGAGGACTCCAGCTATCCCACAGTCCCCGCAGTCTCCAAAAAGCATTTGCATTCTTGGCTGAGCTCCCAATGCCTGAAGGGTCAAAAACATTTTCCCGGATGTTTCAGGGTATATGTCGTCAATTTACACCCTTCCCCGCCCCGAAAGAAAAGGGATTTTTTTTCCCGCTTCTCACCTTTTTTCAATGTCACCCTATGTCTACTGCATGCTGCTGGTAGATGGGGTGCTACAGTCCTGAACACCAGCATCCCCTTCTCGGTCAATAGCAGTCATATTGTACCATCTGCCATCGCCATCATCAGCCCGTGAGTGCTCCTGGCTGGCCTCAGTGAGGTCGGCTGGGGTTGCCTGGGTAAAAATGGGAATCACTCCCGGTCATACAGGATGATACAGAATGGCTGGTAACCATCCTCATCATAGCAACTGGAGGCTGAACTCTATCAGCGCCCCCCCTTTCATGTCTAAAGAAAAGATTCTGTACTGCCTGGACTATCATACTAGCTGGAGGCTGCCGCCTCCTCATTTTATCACACTAAAAAGTCAGTGTTTCTTATTCCTGCATTCTTTATTACTTCATCACACAAATGGGGGGACACTGCCACAGTAGCCCAGGAGGGTTGGGAGAAGAGGGAAGCAACGGGTGGGGTTGTTGCAGGGGTACCCCCTAGAATGGCATGCAGCTCATCATTTCTGTGGGATCTCTGGGGATTTGACATGGAGCGGCTATGCTCTCTGGTTCTCTAGTACACTTGCCCCATATTCTAGGCAGGACTGACTCTTTTAGACAAAACATAAAGAAGAGAATGACCTCGGGAGTCATTTCCATTTTTGTCCATGCGCCCCTGGCCAACCTCAGTGAGGCCAGCCAGAAGCACCCATGACAGCAGCAGGCGCTACAGAACGACTGATAACTGTCATCTCATCGCCAATTTACAATGGCATGGCAGACGGCGCAATAGGGATGGTAACCGTCTGCAACTTTGCAAAGGCAAATGAATGCTGCTGTATAGCACTGCAGTACAGCGTCTGTCAGCAGCATCCAGTACACATACGGTGACAGTGACAAAAGGCAAAGTGGGCTCCATGGTTGCCAGGCTATGGTGTCTGCTAGGGCAATCCAGGGAAAAAGGACGCAAAATGATTGTCTGCCGATGCTTTTACAGAGGAAGGATTGAGTGACGACATTTACCCAGAATCACCCGCGACACTGTTTTTGCATTGGGATCTCAATCCAGAATTCCAATGGGCAGGGGAGACTGCAGGAACTGTGGGTTAGCTACAGAATAGCTACCCACAGTGCAATGCTCTGGAAATCGACGCTAGCCTCGGTACATGGATGCACACCACCGAATTAATGTGCTTAGTGTGGCTGCGTGTATACAACCTGTTTTACAAAACCGGTTTATGTAAAATTGGAATAATCCCGTAGTGTAGACATACCCTCTCTTTCGTACCAGTGCCTTTACAGTAGGAAGCTTAGACCTTTTGCTAAGTTTTGTGACAGCCTGTTCTCAGCCATTAGAGTCTCCCTGATCTTTCTGAGTTCTGATTGTACCGTTATCCATTTTCAATGATATTCATTTTAAAAGGTTAACAAACGAGAAACTAAACCAACCATACAAATAACAGCCAAAAGAACAGTTTCCAAAATGTGTTGCTGTAGTGCCATTTCCAATTTAATATTCAGACAGAGTAGAGCTAAAGGCCACCAAACCAGGTGGATAAAATAGTTCTGTATTTTATGACTCATTCTTCGATGAAATCTCTTAAATATTGCTAATGAAGCCAGTTATCCTATACAGACTTGTAATGCGCCCTTTCTAAGGTGGTTCAGATACATTTCCCTGTCTAGCAATTTACCCCAGGCCCCTATTAAATGAATTATCATGGCTTCTAAATCATCTCTGCGGGGGTTTCCTCTAATCCCATCAAGACACTTACACTCCCTTTCTTCCCTCCTAGTGACATAATGAATTATTATTTCATGGGGAGCTGTTAAAGAGGCCCCTTTGGAAGAGTTTAATGTGTAACACTGGAAAGGGGCAGGCGGCAGAGCTTGGAGAAATCTGTGGTAGGTACTGTAGCCTGGGGCTGCCAAGGATCACAACAGTGAAACAAAGGCCAAAAGCATTGCTACCCCTAACCCCTCCTCACATCCTTCCCTAGGGACTGAAGTGGACTGTCCCTTTTAGCCCTGATTTGGCCTCAGCCATCCTCCTCTTCCCTGCCCCCCCACCCTCTCCCCTGCCCTCTGGTTACCCTCATAGCCAAGGAAAACAAAGGGAAAGAGAGAGAGAGAATATAAATGTTTTCCTTAACCAGAGGAAGCACTGCGCTCACAAACCACTTGCGGAATCCATTAGACTAATTTATTAAACACAATTTGCCTTGTGTGGCTGAACTGTGTAATGATAAAAGACATAAATAAAGCAGCAGTGCTGAGCCATAGGCACCATGGACACATGGCCCTTAATCTTCTGACACCGCTGCTGTCTTCCCACTTCTCTCTTATTGCCCTGAGGGGAGTTCATGAGGACACCATAGGAGATGAGGAAGTGATGCAGGGGTTTAATTGGGAGTGGGGTGCAGTGACTGATCAGCCTATAGTGGGTTTCATTCCCCCTCTCTGGCAGCTTGCAGGCCATCTGCACTAGGAATGACTTCTTCTCCTAGCTCATAAAGAAGCTTCCGAAGAGTGTTTTGCTAAGAACCAGACTGTAGGTATGAACAAACATTTTGCTGAGGAAAGATCCTTTCCAGACTGCCTAAAAGGGTGCTGTCATCTAACAAGACTCCTGCTAATTACTCAGTTTAGCCAGTGCTTTGTCTCTTCCTTATGAAAAAGTATAACGTGGGATATATGGTTCTGGACTGGCACACTAAGTGATGAACTGAGGGCCAGATCCTGAGCTGAGGTAAATTGGTTCAGCTCCTTTGCCTTTATGGAGCTACACTGATTTGCACCAGCTGAGGATCCAATTGAAAATTTACAGGCAGGAAATTATGTTTAAAGGATAACAAACAAATCAAGGGGGGAATGGAAGACATTTTATAAAGGTTTAACCTAGTAAATGAGATGTGGGACACTAGAGCCATCACTCTCTAGTTATGTTTGTCAGACAGCTCAGAGTAGGACGTTCTTGGTGGAGGGATCTCAGCTAAGGAGCTCCACCTGCATAGTCTGAGGGAACCCAAATTTGTTGACAATCTGCAAAGCCCTGCCTACTGTTTTTATAAATGGAGTACTTTGACTTGGGTGGGAGGGTCAGAGGCTTTATGGTTTAGGGAGTTTTTCAGTGTTGACACAAGATCTGCTTGAATTATTTTGTAATATTGCTTTTAAAAATGAATTATATAAGCTAAAATAAATAATGAAAGGTTACAAGGGAGTCATGGTCTTTTGCTGATACCACTAAATATGAATTGAATGTGTTTAAAGCTTATTATTTTCCTCGTTAAATACATTTATGGGGGAAAGGGTGCCCCACTGACTTAATAGTAGCCAAATTTGTGCTACATGGAAGATCTGAGTTTGATTCTTAAATTCTCCAGATGCAGGCAGAAATGCAGGTGATGTGCTCAACTCTGACATGCTCTGTGGACATAGAATATTATTCGTCCCAAACTGTAAGTAAGGTTGCCTGGCCCTGAATGGAATCATGTCAGTCTTTCTTGTGTTGCTTGTGATATGAAGCCCTCAAGGAGCAGTTGTTGTATAGCAGGTGGGGAAAATAACTGGGGATCTCATCAGTTCCAACTAGGCTGAGAAACAACAGTGAGGGAAGAGGGAATTTTGTTCGTGTAATCTTTAGCTGAATGACCATAAATACTCATTTTAAATCTTTATGCTCTGTCAGGTAAAACTAGAGCTGCGTGAAACACCACAGTTTTGGTATTTTTTATTTCTATTTGCAGGGATTCATAGTTCCTGCGATTTTAGGACTGAACAGTGACAAAAAGCTCAAACTAAAACTCAGTCAAAACCACTAAATTTTGTCTAGTTTCAGGTTAGACTTAGGCAAAACCACCCCCAAACTTGTGGGAATTTCAATCTGGATCAATGCTTCATAGCATAGGGTGATGGGTGAAACCTCATCACGCAATAGAATGAGCTTAGGAGCTGTTAGTTACATCTGTTTCACCTGTGCTGTAATTAATTAGTTGTTTCTCAGCCAGAGGGGCAGGACCAAGAAAACTAAATGGACAGTTGGGGCTTATTAAAGGGGGAGAGTTCAGAGAGCAGAAGGACTCCTGTGAAGGAGCTTGACCCAGAGTTTGCAGGAGAACAGGGTGCTGGATATAAAGACCTCGGCAACATTGTGCCCTGATGCAAGGGGATGCACTGATAGTCAATGTGCACCATAACATATGGGCTCATCTACTTTCCTCTAAAATAATGGCTTTTGACCCAGATTCACCAAAATGTTTAGAAACCATAAAGAATCGGGTCTATTTTGTTTTGACCATCAAGAAGAGAGAAAAGTTGGGTGAGGTAATGTCTCTTATTGGACCAACTTCTATCAGAGAGAGAGTCAAGCTTTTGAGCTACTGAGAACTTCTCTTTAGGTCTGGGAAACCCCAGTGTCACAGTGAAATACAAGGTAGATCAGATTGCTTGGCATAAGTAGTTAGCACATATTGTAAGGGACCATTCAAGGTAGAATGGTGCATTAATACCTCCGTAGTTATTACAGATTATTGTAATAAGCCTAAATCCAGTGTCTCTGTTCAGTCCATGATTTTTGATGTCTAGCAGAGTAATGAATTTAAGCTCCCTGGCTAGTCCTTTGGAAGTGTTGTGCAGATTTCTTCTGAGGATGAGGACTGATATGTCAGATACAGAGTGATCGCTTTGTGAAAAGTGTTCAACCAGAGGTGATAAGGTTTTTCTTTTGGTCTTTTTATCATTTTCTTGTGTGAGTTCATTCCAGAGCATAGTGATTGTCTGGTTTCACCCACATAATTGTTCTTACTGGGGCATTTAGTGCACTGGATGAGGTGTACCACATGTTGTGATAGGCATGCAAAGGATCCATGGATCTTGAAAGGTGTTTATGGAGGATGTCAATCATTGTAGTAGTAGAGATACAGGTTTTGTATCTGTTATTCTCGCAGGGTCTGGTGCCGCTTTGAGTTGGTGTGCCCTGCAGGGCTACTGCACCTTGAATGGTCCCTTACAATATGTGCTAACTTCTTGTGCTAAACAATCAGTTCCACCTGGCATTTTGCAGAGGCACTGAGAGTACCTTTCCCAGACCAGAAGAAGAGGTCTGTGTGCATCGAAAGCTTCTCTCTCTCACCAACAGAAGTTGGTCCTATAAAAGGTATTGCCTCACTCTCCTTGTCTCTCTAATATCCTGGGACTGACATGGCTACATCTACACTGCATGACCATCAATAAGTTATTTTGGTCTATCACATTAACTTGGTTGCCACTCATGACAAATCCTGTATCTTTTGTGAAGCCAAATCTTGGGAGTTTCCAAAGTGTAGAACTGAAGGATTAGGCTTTAAATAAGCACATTTGTAATCTATGAAATTTTAGTACTGTTATAACTGAAGCAGCAGGAATAAACAGTCAATAACAAAATTTAAAGAGCATATGTGTCATTTGAAGATGTAAAAAAGCTGTTGTTTAGCAAACATTTAAAAGACTGCAAATGTCACCAGAAGTGTGGCAAGATACTGATGATCTTCTTTCAACAAATGATAAAAGACAAAAACACTGAATTACTTTCCACAAAGCGATGAGTTCTCAGTCCTCCTCCTCAAAGGAAACTTACACACTTCCTTCAAAAGATAAGTCTGGGAACTTAAATACATAACTGCTGGACACTGAAAATCATGGACTTAACAGAGACATTGGTTTAATGGATCATTACAATAATTTATAATACACCTTGCTGCCTGCTACTCTCCTTTATCCTATAACTGTAGAGATGTTAATTGTCCTCTTTGTTTTAAGCGGTCTCCTGCAACATGTGTGAACCCCTTATCCTTACCAATCTGTCCCTACAGCTTGGACACTCTGGTTACCTTCACCAGATCTGGAAAAGAGTTCTGTGAAGCTCAAAGATATTGCCTCACCCACCTTGTCTCTCTCATATCCTGGGATCAACATGGCTACAACAACAGTGCATTCAATAATTTAAGCAGCTTAATCTTACTACAGTATAATTTTCGAGCTGAAAGAGAAAAAAACCATGGCTCTTGCTGTTCATTATCAATAAGGATATGATTTTGTCACACAAGTCATGGAGGTCACGGACACTGTGACTTTAACAGACCTCAGTGACTTCTTTGGCTTTAGCCCTGCCACATTAGTAGCTCTTGGCCAACTCCCAAACCCCCACCACAGTGGGGCTTGTCAGGTCCCTATGGACAGGTCATGGACTTCCATTAATTTTTGTTTATTGCTATGATCTGTCCGTGATTTTGATGAAAAATTCCCATGGCAAAAACTTAACCTATGTAGCCATTTTTTTGCCTTCAACCAGGAACAGCAGATAGGACTGAAAACTTTTTTTTTTTAAATTGAGAATGTCTGGTCAATGACATAGTTATTCTAAATAGGGAGAAAATGTTCAATCAGATGCAAACAATTGTTTTACACAGGGTCAGAACTATGACTTTATTCTACCTACTCTTTTTCTACATCACCCAACTTTTGTCTAAATTTCCACCTCCCTGCCACACATTCATATAGGCTCATACACTGGGATCAGATTTCTCCTTTGCTTACAGTACAAAGACTGTGGGTGGCAATGACTCCTGCAACAAACAATTCTGACCATTTTTTTCAGTATCTGGCCTTTGAATGCATTCTATGCTTTTCGGCTGTAATTATGCATGCCATTAAAGACATGATATGACCAGGTAGATGTATTCAGGCCTGTGTCCCCTGTTGACTTCTCCAATACAAAGTGGTCTGTCATAATTCTAAAGGATATAAAGTATCCAGCTAAGTTTGATCCCTGAAATTTTTTTCTTTTCCTGAATCTGAGATAGTTTTATATCTGATTAAGATGAGTTAAGTCTGAGTTCAAAGTTCTGTCATACACATGAAAGGAGAAGCAGGCCTGGTTGCAGCAAAACCTAGAACACTACAATGTCCTGATGATTTATTACCAGGACAAATAGAAACATAGTAGACCACAATATCATTTATCATTTAATTATAGATCTCATTGAAACACATAGTCTCTGACCTCACAAACAGTGGGGGCCCCTCCGTGCATTTCCCTCACAAAGAAATGGAGCATATTGTTACATTTAGGAGAATTTCATCAGCAGTGTTTCTGAGGCCCTGCTCAATGCCACCATATCTTCAGCATTCCAGCCTGATTGAACTTTTGTTGTTCACTTTTCACAATGATAAACCATTTTCTCTTCCCCTGTTAAAGTCATACACATGGGCTTATAGACCATCCTATTTCTTTTCTCCTTCCTAGCTGTTTTAGGTAGTCTTAGAAGAAATAAAATTTCAATGTACATTTAAAACAGAATTGACACACATTTCCGCTGGAAAAAACCCATGAGTTGTGTGCAATAATACTCATATTTTGTTATATAGCATCTAATTATCGGCAGATCTCAAAATGACATTAAAATGATTGATTGATTATGCCTCACAGTACTTCTGAGAGAGAGGGAGGTTTTATGCCTGTTGTTCAGAAAAGGAAACAGAAGCACAGTGATTCTGAATGACTTGCCCTATGTCCTTACAGGGAATCAGTGCAAGAGAACTAAAGAATCCTAACTTCCCACGTCATGTTCTTGCCACATTATCTGGCTCACTAGCTTTCTTTAAAATACATTTAAAGGTGCAAGGAGCTTTAGGAATTACTGCTTGTGTGAGGTTACACATGTCTGGAACATTCTGGGATGCAGAGCGTGAAGAGACTTGTCAGTTGTAGACTGTCGAAGGTGGAGCTGAGTTGGAGAAGGCTGAAACTAGAATGATGTAGTTTGTTTTGACAAAGAAATAAAGGAGGGCTCATCTCACTGTGCTAAATGGATTCATTTTATTATTTCTCCTGTTATTCTTATCCAATTAAAGTGCCCTAGTTAACTGAAAAGACATGACTGGCTTATGGGATTTTGAGTCATACATATATAATGCCTTTTGCTATTACATCAGATCTAACCCTATGCATGCCTACTTCAAGGCTGCCAAGGAGGAGTCATATTTGAAAAGAAGGTACTGCTATAAAAAATAAAAACTGTTTTCCTTTGTCTTCCCAACAGAAGAATCTCATCCCTGTCCCCAGAGTTAATCCACAGCTTAATGGATATATTTTAAAGGAATCATGGTTTTCCATTAGCTTTGCCTCTCAGTCTCCATTTTGAGCCATCAGTCCCTAGGTTACAAAAGTGGCTGAGTTTTAATTTAGACCTGAAGTTCTCTGGGCCATCAGGGAAGTCCAAACTAGGGGTCATATACTGAGGTCCTTACTCAAGCAAATGCCCCATTTCAGTGGCAGTTTTGGCTGAATAATTGATGGAGGATTGGATCATGTGTGATTTAATTATTATATTTAAGTTAAAAGATCTTTCCCCTGTACCATCCCCCAACAGTATTTCACTACATAGAAAATGTCCTTAGCAAACCCAGCCTTCCTGGTGCTGCCACAATGTCACACCAATTTTTAACAGACAGTTTCGGAGCAGGACCAAACCATATTTCTCAGTGATAACATCAGTGACTCCTCTCAGTCCTGAACTGATATTCATGGGAAGGAGACACAAAAATGAGGTTCAGTTTCTTTTAAAAAAAATTTGAACTGTTCTGGCATATCAGAAAAAACAACCAGTAACATTTGAAGAACTGGCCAGAACTCAGATTGTTGTGATAAATTAAAAAGAAAGGGATTTTATTAAAAATTAATTTTATTACAAGCAAGAAAAAAATAGTTGCTATACCTAATACTGTAAAGGACTTTGATCAGTGCTGAGAAACCTAGATGTTTCCTATGGCTTTAGGCAATTTCCAGGTCCCCAGGACTTTTATGGCCAATCCCTGCAGTCCTTAGGCAAAATTTTCACTGGACACCCAGGGTAAGAACTACAGATTGGGTCATTAATGCTATTATAGCAGCTAAATAACCTGTGCTTTTAAATAGAGGCAAATCTAGACTCGCACTGACTTAAAGCTATCACATAACCTCAGAACAAAGAGGCAAGGTGAACTACAGTAGATGAAGGCCTGATGGGAAAATGAAATGATAAAATCATTACAGGAGATTTTTGTCAGAGACAGTCTCTGATGAACATCTCACTGCAGCTTGAATTTCAAAACATCCAGTCTTAAGAAATGCTTATAATACTATTTGCATATAAAAAGCTTTATTGTTCTGCATGTGGCTTGTAACTTGAAAAGTCCTTGTTTAGAAAAAACCTGGCAGCCCCCTGTGGAGTCAAGTTTTCTGATGGCGAAAGTTTTCTTTCCTTTGGCTGAGGTTTAGTTTTGTTAGTGTTTAGCTGCTGGTTTAAAGTTGGAATTTGTTCCAATTTCTGTCAAAACCATATTTTAAAAATGGGATGTATGACATCAAAATTGAGATAATGCATCTGAGCTGAGGTATATTTATTATCTATTGATTTTGAATCAATATAAGGGGTATTTAAACCCATGCCTAATTTTAAACATGTGAGTAATTACATGAAGATCAGTGAGACTACACATGTGCTTATGTAATGCCAACAGACCCGGTCACTGGTGGGCAGGATCAAACCGGGGACCTCTGGAGATTAGTGCATGAGCTATTACAGCATAAACTGAAAGCCAACTTGCTGTTGGCTAAGGCTGTAGAGCAAACTCATGTTTTCTCTCTCTAAGTGGTCTTGGTGCCACTAGATGGGACAGAACACCTCACCCAGGAGGTGTGTGGGTTACACTTACAATTAGGAATGTGCTTAAGTACCCTCCTGGAATAGGTCCTAAAGCAGAAGACTGGAAGTCTGACATGATGTGTAACCGTGGGCAAGTCAATTAGTCTCTGTGTCTCAGTTTCTCCATCCATAAAATGGAACAAATGATATTTCCCCAATGCCAACCTTTATAAAATGCTTTGAGATCTTTGGCTCAAAGGCCTTATATAACTTATAAATGGGCCCCATTTGTTTACCACTCTGAGAGATTACAACTATATTTTGAATACCAGAAGACTTAAACCCAATTTCAATCATCTGTTATAACTCTCTCACTTTTATTATAATATAAATTTCCAAGAAACTGTGATTTTACACTTCATTTGCCTTAAAAGAAATACCTAGAATTAACATTCCTCATTACTGCTGTTTCAAATGTAACCCTCTTTTCTTTACCTTCCACAAAACAGTCCTATTTCCAGTTCCATCACTGGTCTGTTAAGTAATTTGCGAAAAGCTAACAAAGTCTGGCTACATCCTCATAGCGACTGTTTAAACCCATTACTTTCTCTTTTAATCAAATCGCTGTTGTGTCAAAATATACAATTCTCGCCATGAATCTCACTGGCTTGTTACAGTTCACCGGTTGACCTTGAAAATGTTTGCTCTCCTAAGCGTCTTCTCTTCGGCCTCCAGCTAAATTGCTCAAGACCAAGCCTGATCATTTTTCTATACACAGAGAGCTCTGATTAACATAAACAGAATAGCAAGCTTAATAGCAACAAACAAATACTCTGTATTAGAAAAAGGAAATTCGAAAGCTCTTGGCTGGAAAATATATTTTTTAGGATGGTGTTAGAATGAGTAAAATTAGTGTTTTTAAATATATCTATATTTCTAGGAGAATAACCCAAGCCCCAAGACTCCATCATCTGCACATCTATCGTTGATTTTTACCCCCTTTTCTTTCCTTTCTCAATTCTGTGTCCCTAGGAAAATATCTTAAACCATGGATGGGCCAAGAACGCACGTTGTAATGTTGTGTAAACAGCCACCCAGGATTTTAAATGGGAAGTTAAGTGCCATGGGCTATTTTCATTGTTTAATGTATTAAGTAAATAAAAATGTATCTAAGATGTGGACACACAATTAGTTTTGAGTTATTTATCTGGAGTTTGTATGGTTTAGAAAAACTCCATCTTCTTGGCTGATGCTGTCCTAATGCATTTAACTTCAGCCATCAGCTATGATTAAACACCTGCTGTTGTGGGGAAACAAAGCACACTAATCCAATATGTATTTCTGACATCTTAAATATCACCCAGTCCCCTGACATCAGGCACAGCTTTTCAGCGGGATGGAATTCCAGAGCATATTTTTCTAATTTATGGATGGACAATAAATCAAAATTAAGCCTTGGGCAATGAAATATACATCAGTGCAGAATGAACTGACTGCAAACTAGGGCGCAGAACAGCAGAGGGGAGAGGAATATATTAATGGAATCCTAAGCTACAAACATTGATGTGAAAATTAAGGAAGTTCCTATCATGTTATCTATAGGAGATGAAAAGACACAGGTAGCAAAGGAAAATATACATTTCATATTATTACGGTGCTCTGTGTGGGAATTTTCTCCCATTGCCCAGGGTACCACTGTTTTAAAACGTGTCTGAACAAGGAATAAGAAACTGCCATTACCTCATTCCAAACCCACTCACATGTCATGAGTTTGAAAATTCAGCTGGAACTTTAGTATTATCAGTTTATATTCTACATAGGGGAGAGAAGCTGTGAAATAAGGAGCAGAGAAGGATAAGAGATTGTGAAACCCATTGAAACGTGAGGTTAAAAAATGGTTGAGAGAGAAAAAAGGAGAGACTAAAAAAATGGCAGAGAAAGGAGAGAAGAGAAAAAACAAATTTAGAGAATGATTAAAGAAAGGAGTGGGGGAAAGCCATAAATTGTAAGGAAAAAAAATGCAATGTATATACCACGTACAGGGCACTAACCAATAGTACCCTGCACATGAAAGGGTTAATTTACTGAGTGAAATCCTGGTCCAATGGAAATTAATTCAGGTTATGCTATTGACTTCAGAGGCGCCAGAATTTCACCCCATTTACTTACTACATAACATAGGCTTCCCTTTAGCAAGAAAAATGTGTTATTTTCTGTTTGATTTAATTTCTCTTAGGGAAAATACTGGCATTTAACCAGGAGGAATGAAAGCTTTGAATTACTCTTCATGGGTTTTGAGAACCCCAAAACTAATCTGAGTGTAATGACCAGATAGTGAGTGATCTTGCCTAATAGTCAGGGCAGGAGGCTGGCATAATGATTGGAACAGAAGCAGGCAGGCCTAGTGGTATAATCAGGAGCTAGGTCATCAAATCCAGGGAGTGAGCTGGGGCCAAGAGCCAGAGACTAGGAGCCAAGGGTCAGAGCAGCAGTCAAAAGGTGAATGCCAACTCCAGACAGCAAGCTGGAGCCAAGAGCCTGAAACCAAGAATCAAAGCCATGGTCAGAATACAAACACCAAGTCCAGGGACCAAGCCAGTATCAGCTGTAGCAGGAGCCAGGAGAAGGGACCAGGAGTAGGAAATCAGGAGCAGAACCAGGGACAAGGACCAGGAATAGGGATATAGAGCAAGGACCAGCAACAAGAAGAGATCCGACAGCAGGAATAGGAAGGAGGTCCAGAAACACAGCTGCAGGCATGGAAGGCTATTGGGCAGTCTAGGAGCCAGGCCTGCTGCAGGGTTGAAGACTGTGCCTGCTGGAATCTTCAGCCAATCAGGAGCCTGGGGTCGTGAGCTGAGGGTGTGCAGGATCTGGGTTCAGCTTCGGATGTCTGACACTGAGAGGTCCACAAATCTCCAACCTCCACTAGATTCACCCTACGCAAGTTTGAACTGCATAAAAAAATTCACATAGATCACCCTCTATATTAAATAATTATTGACATACTTATTAAACACAACTAGAGTAGTTTCTATTATACCCTTTAAGGTCTAGGATCACAGTCCAGCAAAGCACTAAGCATGTACTTAATTTTAATCATGTGAGTGATCTCTTTGACTTTTGTGAGACTACTCAGGTGCTTAAAGTTAATCACATGCTTAAGTGGTTTGCTGCACTGGGGTCTTAGTCCTTAAAGCACATAATAGAAACTACGCAATTGTGTTTAATAAGTATCTTCTATCTTTGCTTACATGGGCCCATGTCATCTTGAAGTGAATGGGATTTGTAGGCACTTATCTAAGGTCAGAATTTGTCCCCCAGGGAAACAAAATGGATATCTCTGTTTTGTGTGCTGGGAAAGCACGGTGGTCTTGTGGCTTGAGACTTGGAGTCAGGAGAAATAGGTTCTAGACCTGGTTTGCCATTGGTTTACTGTGTTGCCTTCTGCAGTTGTCCTACCCACTACATGGGCATAATGTGACGCAGGGCCGGCGCTACCATTTAGGCAGCCTAGGCAATCACCTAGAGTGCCAGAATAATTGGTGGGTGCCGTTTTGTCGGAGGGGGTGGCAGGCGGCTCCGGTGGAGCTGCCACAGTGGTGCCTGCGGAGGGTCCGGTGCTCTGTGGCTCCGGTGGACCACCCGCAGGCATCACTGTGGCAGCTCCACTGGAGCCACAGAGCACCAGACCCTCCTCAGGCACCACTGTGGCAGCTCCACCGGAGCCACGGGACCAGCGCACGGGGCGGTGAAATTGCCGTCCGCCTAGGGCACTCAACCCCCTAGTGCCGGTCCTGATGTGACGTTTAAACATCTGGTGTTTGTGAAGAATTTTGAGATGTTTGGATGAAAGATACTGAAGAGTGCAATATATTAATTATAGCACATTATAGTATTATCTAAGTAATAGAAGAGATGGGGAGCCTCGCTCTGCTGTGCTGGCTTAAGAACAGTCCAAATACTGATATTAACTTGACCTCCCTGAAACCTGAAACTGAAATCAAATATTTAGAGCTTTGTTGCAAACTGAGGTTATCTGGGGTTCCATAACCATGTATAGTGAAAAGTCCCCTCCTTTGTTCGCAGCATTCAGAGTAGTAATGTGATTTTTCAAGTTGACTGGTAATAGAGGCACAAGTTTCTAAGCTTAAGATGGAATCCTTAAAGTTTATTCCCTATAAGACATTATATAGGTTTACTCCATTTTGTATAGAATTAAAGAAATCTAATTCCATCGAAACACACAATTTCTATTGTCTACATTTTTAGTGGGACGCTAATGTTTATAAAAAAGAAAATAATAGATGAAGAGAGTATAAATTTGGACATGCTCATTAGACAAAAACAATGCAGTCCTATTTAATTCCCAGCAATCTCTTACTCATGATGGAAATCTGTCAGGCTGCTCAAATGATTTAGCACTTTTATTCTTTTTAAACAGAGGACTGTTCTATGATAGCTCATCAATCTCTGACTATCAGGAATATCAAGTTTGTCTTCCTTATTTCTACTGAAGTAAGCCTTGGAAGATCACAGAACTGGATTGAGGAGCTTTCTCAAACAAAGGCATGGGTGTTCACCCTTCTTTTCTTCCAACTGTTTGGTAGATATTGGAATAAATAATGTTCACAACAACCAAAACTAGTAGCACATAATTGGCTAAATGCCTGCCAGAGTGTCAAGCCAGACTCATTGGGGCTGTTGCCAGAAGAAGGGGTTCTTTGATGGCTGTGTGGGGACTGACTCCTTTTCACAAGTTGCAGAGCACCAATGGAGTCAGTCAGGTTGTTTCTTCTGCAGCCCCAAGGCTGGGCTGGCTTAGCAAACAATATCTTCAAGATTTCTTTATGAAACAAAAGGCTTGATCCCCCACCCAAGTCAATGGAAATTTTGCCATTAATGTCAGATGGAATAGGATTGGGCCCAAACGACTGTTTTATTCTTTCCTCCTGAGAAGGAAATAGCCACTTGTTGATTGATCTCATCAAGACATGCAGGTGAATGGAAGACAGACAGAGGGATGTATTTAAGTGTCAGGCTGCAGCTTTTTTAACTTAACAATGGGGGAACAGTGCTATCTGCTCATATCTTCTCATATACCAGGCATTTAACTGAGTCTAGTGCATGGTTACAGGGTTCTGACCATCTAATCAATAACTTGGGTAGCACCTCTTCATACTAGCCCTAGGACTCAGCTCACTTATGAATCCTCTCAGCCTCACTCCCATGAAGTACTGAGGACCTCCGTCTGCAAAGAGTTTAGGTCTCTTCTCCTCCTTACAGGTAACAGGTCCACCAGCCAAATCCTGGGTCTCATTCACCTCTGGGAGCTGGCCTGTTTATCTTTTTCCATGCTGGACAGTTGCAATGAACTAAACCTTATATTATCTCCTAACATTACCATTCCTATTCAGTGTAAAGTGTGCCGCTTCAATGCTGCAAGGCAGGCAAAAAAAACCTCACTGGAACCCTGCCAGCATGACCAAATGGAAAAAATTCCTTCCTGATTCCAAAACAATTGATTGGTCAGACCCACAGCATCCTAGAATGCCAGCTAAATATACTTCAATTACAGTGAGGGAGAATGGGGCAAAAACCCTAGCAAGATGGTCCCTGGATGCCTGGGAAAGATTTAAAATGAGGGAGGGCAGGGTGTGAGCGCCAATCTGCTCTGCTATTCTGCCCATGACTGACCAATCGGGGGCAGAGAAGCCCATCTCCCAAACACACTCCCATGTTCAAGATGAGGCAGGAGGAGGGATTAAGCTCCAGCATGTCTGGATATGAGCTGTCCCCTTCCAGTTCCAGGAATGAGCCATTCCCCTACTGGTCTGAGCAAACTTCCCAAATGCTGAAACAGGGAGGGGCATTTGAATTTGAGGGATCTCAGGATCAATATTTATTAAAATTAATGTTGTTGATATGTTTGAATCAACTTGACATCAGGAAAAATGATCAAAAACTCTAGATGTGGGGTTCTTTGGTACAGTCCTAGTCTGAGCACAGTTTAATACCCTCTTTCTTGCATGTATTGAATATATATATATAGCATCTATTCTTTAGGGTACATGGTAGAAGGCAATGACTTTGCTACTTTTGAAACCCCTTAAAAAGAGAAACAATTTGCAAAGAGGGTTCTTTGTATATCTGCAGCTGAAAGCATGTTAAAGGTGTCCTACAAAGAAAAAGTTGCTATGTTTTTCTTCTGTTTAATTCATTTAACAAACCCTGCGAAGTACATTGTTGCTTTTAATTTAATTTTTTTTACATTAAAAATCCAGGTCTTGTCTATCCATTATTTTCTTAGAAGACATTGTGAACCAGTAGGATGATGGCATCCTAAGAATTGCAGGAATAAAACTGGAGCAATTGAGAGAAAAATAATTTTTACTCACACTGTTTACAATTGTTTTTGTTTATAGTTGCTGTTAATGCCTATGTGTGCTCTTCCAAGAAGTCCTAGAGGGAAGACAAGACTTCACATTCCTGATATTTGTAAAGTAAAAAATAATCAGAAAAAAAAAATTCCCTTAAAGGAGAAGAAACTTTTAGGACTTCACCAATTTTCCTCCCTTTGAAGGTCATCTCTAACAATGGGCACAATTAGGAGATATTACTTCTCTTGTCCCCATCATCCCTGTTGGGATAGGTCAAAGGGATGATTTCTGTCATTACCTACCCTCTTCAGAGGTTAAATATCCCTGGGATACAGCTTGCCTACAGTAGCTCAAGGGGCTCCAATGAGACTGAATTAAGTGACAGCATTTAACCCATCCCCAGGTACTCTGAATTCTTATTTACTCCTTGTTTTGTGCTGGGTTTATGGTTAAGTTACAAAAATGACACTTGAGTCAACCTTTTGGTATTTCTTTGGCTTACATTTGTTCAAGAAGTGGAAGTATGGACCATTGGCTGGGACATTGATGTGGGGCCAAGCAAGTCTGGGGTCTGGTTCTGGCTGTTTCTGTCTAGGCAAGTCACTTCACTCTTCTGTGCTTCTGTTTCCCCTTCCACCTTCTGTATGTCTTGGTTGTTAAGACAGTAAAGACCATTTTGTGCTCAATATTTGTATAGTACACAATGGGGCAATTGTAGTTGGGGCCATGAGGCATCACTGTAATAAAAAGAGTAAATAATAATAGTGTATTTTTCAAGATTTATGGCCTGTCTTATGGTTTTTGCATTTGCTGTTTTTGCATTACAACACTAATAGAATATATGAACTTAGCTGTTTTTTGTTAAATTGCCAGGATATTCTTTTCTCACAGCATAAAGTTCAAATGAAAGATTTATGAGGTTAATAAGCACAGTGTGTTAAATAGGAAGTGCAAGATGGTTTTTACTCATCTGTTTATCAATCAGGAAAGTTGATCATCTTTGGAAAAAGAATGAAGCAGAGCTAACGCTATGGGCTATAATAGGCAATTGGATAATCTGGGCTAAATTCTTGTCTTGGTTACACTGGGGTAAATTGGAATCAGCTCTGTTTATTTCAGTCTCAGAATGATTATGAAAGAAACAAAGACAACAAGCAATTGTGGGTACATTTTATCAGCTATGTGTTGTGTTATACATAAATATGGACCGACACAATATGCTGCAAACATGCTTTGCTGCACAGATGGTCAACTTGTGCCGTCTCTTTCATGGGCAGAGTAGAGTAGTCAAAACAGCAAAAGGTGTAACAGAGTGGTTGGACACCAGGAAAGATGTTTGACAAGGCTGTCACATCTGTTCAATATTTATACTGAAATAATAATGTGTATTGCCACTGATGGTTATCATAGTGGTATTAACATTGGCAGAAGGAGATGTAATCTCAAGTATGCTGATGACATCCTTATTGCTGAGTCTGTGGTTTCTAGCAGTAGTAATGCAAGTGGCTGAAACTACTGCAGATTCAGACGCTGAGAATGACAGTTGAGAAGCAGCATGTATTCCAGCAACATTACTGAATGGAAATGAGTAAGTCAAGCAAGTAAAGGAGTACTGCTACTAACAGTTCATAATCTATGGAGATAGCCAGATTCGAACTAGCATTTACAAGAAGTTGGTAATGGCCTATTCAGCATTCATAACAACATAGATCATAAAGGGTCTGCCTAGGAAAAACATGACAACATCTTTTCATTGGGTGACATTCACCCCTGTGTAGAGGATCAGCAAGGTCTGTGTGCTTCTTAAAATCCATTTATTGCCATTTTAATAGCTTAACTGGGTCTTAAGTGTTGTGTGGGGCTTGTGCTGGCTCTCTTGATATGGGTGAATTTCACTCGTGTGCAAGTTCTAATTCAAAGTCAATCTCTTATTAGTATGAAATAGCAGTAAGCAGCTCCTCAACACACCAACTTTAACCAAAAGAGGAGATGAAGACCAACAAACACAGATGCAGCTACTGTCAAACTGAGTTAAGCTTGGAGTGATGATAACAACACTTTAGCCTGAGGAGAAAGTGACAACTGATTGAAAGGAAGTATCATCTGTTTCCAGAATCTTTGAGTATTTTCTTCAGAATAACTCATTCTTTGTGTCTGCATTTTCTGACAGACAGATTGTGAAAGAAGAAGCTGGGATTCATCAGAGTTAATATAAACTTACATGTCTACAGAAGAAATTCCGGTAGTGTGTGAAAAAAGAATTTACTGATAAGTTCAGTGATATACTGTGTTTTTGGCTAATCATCTTTGTATGCCTGAAAACTACTAATGAAATCTTGCGCATCCACGTGATTGTATTCAGAATTTTCTCTTCTTATCTGATTTTGGACAAGGTCAACAAAAACGTGTTTTGTGCATATTTTTATTATTTATCATCTGTATTACCATAGCACCTAGGAGCCCTAGCCATGGAGCAAGACCCTATAGTGCTATCACTGTACAAATGCAGAATAAAAAGTTAGTCCCTGTCTCAAAGAGCTTTCAATCTAAGGGCTTGTTTTGCGTGGCCTGTTCCATCTGAAGCTTTTAGATATGTGTCAGATATTGTGCAGTATGCAAGTTGCACCAATATTGTGCACATGGCACACCTGCTCTGTCATTCAGTGTTCATTGGGTGCACACATGGTGGTGAATTTTGTGTGCTAAGGGTGTGGCATTCTTGGAGGGTATCCTTGGGTCCTTTGATTCACTGCTGAGTGTGTGCATCCTGGAATGAGATTTTTTTTAAAATTTTTATTTATTTATTTATGCTAATAGTGGGATGCAAAGCAGAAATGAGGCAGGTTCAAATTGTTAAACAATTCATGTTTCTTTGGTATCTACTCATTTTCAAATTGCTGTTGGATTCAATACTCTGTGCCAATTGCAAATACACAGAGGCTGGTTGGGCTGTATTTCAGCACTCAAAACTGGACCAATTTGACTGAGGACTTTGCCCATTGCACCACTGAGCAGAGGATAGGGTATCCGCAGCAGCTCCACCAGCACATGAGGAGATTCAGCAGTGGAGGAAGCAGGATGAGGATGGTAAAGAAAAGGAGGACACCAAGTGGTTGTTACTTGAGGACTGGTTCTTGGAGCAGCTTCACACTGTGCAGCGCTGTTTCTGGGCTTGGGAAACAGTGTGGCTTGGTGGGAAAAGATCATTCTGCGGACCTAGGTTGACTAGCAGTGGTGAGAATTTTAGCATTTTTGAGACGTTCTGAACTGACCCTGGAGCTGCAGCAACACATATCAACATGCTGTGCTGCATATTCATGGAGAAGCGGGTCACTGTGGCCATCTGGAATGTGGCCATTCTCAAATACTACTGATCCACAGCCAACCAATTCAGCATGGAGAGTGCTTTGCAATGCATAGTGTTCCCAAACTGTACTGGGGCAGTTGATGGGACCCATGTGCTTATAATTAGTCCCTTCTCCCTCACCACTACCAGGGCGGAGAATTTATAATCAGAAAGGGTTATTTTTCCATGATGTTCCAAGGACTGGTTGACCACCATTGCAGGTTTACAGACATAAACACAAGGAAGGGCGCAGGGTGCTAGGATCTTCTGGAACTCAGCTCAATATACAATAATGGAGAAAGGATCACAATGGACATTAATGGTGTGGAGGTTGCTCCAGTTATTCTGGGAAACCTGGCTGATTTGCTTTGCAGGATAATGGAGCTATTTGCATACCACTTGGCCAGAAGAAAGGAACTTTTAACTACTTGCTCAGTAGTTTCAGAATGGTAGTGGAGCTTGTATTTGGCCATTGAAAGCAAGGTGGTGCTGTTTGTGAAACAGATTGGAAGTAGCAGGAAAAAAGTGCCAACCATTATAGCAACATGATGTATTCTGCACAATATCTGTGAGAATAAGGTGAAAGCCTTACCAATGGGTAGGAAGATGAGGTGTAGAGACTTACGCAATGGTTCGAGCAGCCAGCAAGACATCCCACAGAAAATTAAAACTGCTGGGACAATATTGCCATGGATGCCTGTTCTTATTTTGAGCTTCAGGCTTGAAAATGTGCAGCTGTACATCTAGCCGTTACCTTTGGAGTGAAGGGGGTTGGAATAGACTGTGAACAGTGAAGTCTTGTTTATGGGTGGTGGAAGTGGGATGCTGTAGTAATCCTTATTTTAGCTTGTATCTTTGCCTGTATGCTTTTGTGAAACCCTATGAATTATCTGAGTTTTAAGGATTTTCTGTATTAATGACTCATTCTGAAAGAAATTTAAATGGTTTTTATTATTCAACAGCAATCAGATATGGAACAAACAAATAGTTTTAACTGAACCAATAATAAAACAACAATTTTAGCATGAAACAATACATTTAAAAATTATCTATTAATTAGCAACTGTAAAGAAATCTTTACCCCTCACCGCTTTAACCCTTAGTTTTGTTCTACCCTATGTTGGCTTCACTGCTGTTTAAAGTCACAAGTGAGTGTACACCCTGTGCTTGAGGATTTGGCCATTGCAGGTGCCAGGGCTCTGGGAGTGTGAAAAAGCACAGCCCATTATAGTTCATATTCCAGACAAGCCTTGAGAGCAGTTTTTTTATATGTCTGTGTGATTTTTATCTCCCTGAAATTCTTTCCAGTCTTGGAGGAACCTCAGAAATGGTAAAAGGTGTGCAGATGAGCAGGCTGCTTGGTGCCGTGGGATTATGTCTGTGCAGATTATGGTATTTGTTTTGCCATTGTGCCTCGGAGGCTGGGGTAGGGTGGAAATTGTGTTCCCGGTCTGGCTTTGCAGTTTGTTGGGCCTTGGAAGCACTTTTATGGTGTTAGAGAGGTTAAGGGTGCAAGCTGAGTAGTAATCCCCTCTGCATCCCCTTTAGGCTGTCCTGAATCTCAGTGATATTACACTGAGGCAGATGAGTAGGGGTTTGGCTACACTTGCAGCTGTACAGTGCTGAGAGTTAAACCTGTCTTCATACAGCTGAGTAGGGAAAAGCACTGCAGTCTGGCCACACTGACAGCTACCAGCGCACTGTTGTGACCACATTTGCAGCATCTGCAGTGGCGTTGGGAGCAGTGCATTATGGGCAGCTATCCCAGCGTTCAAGTGGCTGCAATGTGCTTTTCAAAAGGGGTGGGGTGGGGTGAAGTGTGACAGGGAGTGTAAGGGAGAGAGTGAGTGGATTTTTGGAGCCGACGCTGTGTCAGCAGCTGCCTTGCAAGTTCCGACCCTCTCCCCCACCTCTCTCTCACTCACTGAAAGCAAACAGCTGTTTGTTTTTTTCCTCACAGACCAGATAAGCAGCTGCTCCAAAGCAGACCGCCCCCCGCCCACCACGCTGCTTCTCTCCTCAAGCCCCCTCCTGCCCCCTCTCTTCAAGCAAACACTAGCTGTGGGCGTTCCAAAGGGAGCCCCCCCTGCCTCTGCTCATTCACAGCAAACAGTAGCTGTGTTTGTTTTTTTGATAAGCAGCTCTGGGAGCCTGGAGTTCACAACAAAACAAAGAGCGGGATCTTCACTTAAAAGGATTATGGGAAGCTTCCAGAGGTCAGTCACAGCGTACGAAGATTATTTCCTGTTTACACTGGCACCCCAGTGCTGCAGCACTAGCGCTATACTCTTTATTCCTCTCGTTGAGGTGGAGTACATGCAGCGCTGTAGCCAGGGAGATACAGCGCTGTATGTGCCTTGCCAGTGTGGACGGGGAGTGAGTTACAGCACTATAAAGCCACCAACAGCGCTGTAACTCTCAAGTGTAGCCAAGGCCTAGGACACAGAGAATGGTCTTATTCAAAAAAGCAAAGGGCAGACCAGTGATCTATGCTGTTATTCACCAAGATGGTGACCTGAGAAATGCTGCAGGGTGCTGCAAATTATACTGGGGGGAAATCATCATGTGGCTATCCTGCAGACTGTCCTGACAAAAATAAGCAATATCTTAATCTTAGATTCTGCTTTACCCGTCCCCTGAAAACCTGGAGAAAGTGCAGAATAAACCAGATAGGGTTCTGCAATGATTGTCAGTTCTTTTCCTATAAAAATGCATACTACGGGGCATTTATACCTCAGAAGGGAACTGTACTCTTTGTACCTTTACAGGCACATAATGCCCATATCTACATCATGTAAACCGAGAACACTAACCAAACTTTTTTCCTGTAACCACTGTTTCAATAAACTGTTCAGTTTTGCATAAATGAATATTTTCATTATTCAAACCTGTGATGGGAGAGTAGTTGGGTAGAGGCTGCCACTACACCATGTTGCTGGCTACCATTTTGAGTTGGTGAACAAAGGCTTGGCAGGGAGGAGAGGGGAAGAAAGGGTGTTCAACAGGCAGGAGAGAGAAGGGAAGGGAAAGGAAAATGGGCGGATGGGCATTTGTCCTCTATGGCATGGGCATGAAAACAGCTGATGGTCAGGGCCTTAGCCAATTACCCGGGTGAAGCAGCTGTCATCTTGGAAATGCATATGTATGAGTGGGTGGGGAGAAGGGGTATAAGTATGAGCTGAGGGAGGGAGGAGCTGGAGACTCAGAAAAGTCTCCTAGCTCACATCCACCTAAAGTTGCTGTGGCCACGAGGCACCAGTCACAGAAGCTAAGATGGCTGCACAGCACAATGTTACATCGTAAAGGTAGGAACTTACATGCTGAAATTCTTTCCAGAGGATCTGCTTCTTGAGTCCCAGCCTGGGTTTTTGACTGGGACTTGTGCTCTGAGATACTGTAGGGCAGGAATCAAGTTGGCTTTCTACCTGTCTGGAGTCAAAGTCCTGGGTCCCTAAGGGAGCCTGGTTTTCAGGGACAGCTCCTTGTTGGTCTCCTCATGTTCATCGTTCAATGAGCCTTGCTGGTTGTCCTTGGGTGGGTGGGTTGGGGGGATGGGGAGAAGGGGAAGAGAGCAGGTAACATATTCAAGCTTTCGAGTTGTGTGGTTGCGTAGGTGTGCAAAATCCTATCCAGTTCCTCAAAAAATGGAAAGGTTACATGTCCCCTGCTGGACTGTTTCCTGTCATCCCTGGTTTTATGGTCAGTGGTCCTGAGCTGCTTGATCTTTCTCTGGTACTGTTCAGCATCTCGGACATCTGCTTTGCAGTGTCCAGAAACAAATCTTTATTCCGGTGGCTGGCCACAATAGCTTCGTGCACTGAAGCTTCATTCCAAGGGTGATGAGATCCAAGCAGCTGCATGACTCCTGTGAGGCTTCTGTAGTAGTATTGCAGTTTTGTTGGTATGCTGGAATCCAGGAGCAAATGGGCAAAATCTGGCCCCAAGTCAGCTTTTAAACAGGGGAGGGGACATCCTAGCAACTTGACACTAGAGCCGGGGAGGGGGCACATAAGTCAGTTTCAGACAGATCAGTAGCAGTCGCCTGCAAAGCAGTGTGGGAAAGCAGTTGGAGGCAGTGATGAGCTGCCAAAATATTAACAACGGGTTCCCTCCTCATCCCATGAGGGAGTCATGCCCCCCCGGGACTCCTGCCCCATCCAACCCCCCACATTCCTTGACAGCCCCCATGGGACCCCTGCCCCATCCACCCTCCTTCCCTGTCCCTGACTGCCCCCTGCCGCCCCATCCACCCCCTTCTCCTTCCTGACTGCCCCCCCGGGACCTTTGCCCCCATTCAATCCCCCTGTTCCTTGCCTTCTGACCGCCCTGACACTAATCCACCCCCCCAACTCCCCTGCCCTCTATCCAACACCCTCTCCATGCTCCCTACCCCCTTACCGTGCTGCCTGGAGGTGTGGGCTGGGCCTGGCCAGGGTTGGGACTGGAGCTGGGGTGCCCAGCTGGCCAGGGCCGGGCCGGAGCCGCACTGCCCGGGGATGGGGTCAGGGGCCAGGCCAAAGCTGTGTGACACCTGGAGCCCTCCTCGCACCCCTGACCCCCTGCCCCAGCATACTTGCAGGAAGCCGCTGCTTCCTTCTCAGCTCTCCCAGGCTTCCCGCGTGAACAGCTCATTCACTGGAAGCCATGGAGGGGGAGGAGAAGCCTCAGGAACATTCAGGGGAGGAGGCAGAGGTGGAGTGAGGTGAGCTGGGGCTGAGGGAAGGGCAGGGAGCTGCTGGGGATTTTGTTAAATTTAAAAGCCCTTTTCGAACCTATTGTTCTAAAAGGGTTTCTAAATTTAACAACCAGTTCCCACGAACCAGTGGGAACCGGCTCCAGCTCACCACTGGTTGGAGGTATCCCAAAGTGGTATGCTGCAGCATTGTGTGCACACAGACAAGAGACCAAACTAATTCAATTTGCAGCAAACATAGCCCACTTTGCAAGAGAACTCCAGAGTTTGTGATAAATGTGGAGTTAGTGTGCTGTATTGGATTGTGTTATGTGTACGCAAGCATTTTCAAAGCAGAATGACTCAACCCAGTTTAAACCTCTCAGATGAACAAGTCCCTAAGTGTGTGTGGGGAGTGCAGGTGGGGTAGCTGTGTATATACACAGACACACACTGAAAAAATGAGTGGGAAAATATTTAAGAGGTCTGAATCATTCTTTTAAAGGGGAGGCATAGACCCCAGTTCTTACAGAGAGGTCTCTATTGCACTGGTCTAATAAAATGCTAGAAAGGTTAATGCATTGTAGACAGTTTTATACTCTTGTCTTATTTTATTTACTACAGCACTTTAGGAGTTCTTTCATGATTAACATGCTAATTACGCTCCTGTTCTTTTTTGCTTCTTTTTGTATACTGTAGAAATGAAGATATTTTTGACACGTTGTGCATATTGCATACCATATATATGATTAGGAGATTTATAATGCAAGAATTGAAGCATTCCTTAGTTCCAGTTGTACTTCTTGTCATGACCAGAACGTTATCATGTAATACTATATATGCTAGATGTTACTAAGATTACACTCAAGATTATTCCTTGGAGGATTATGTCCTTCTGAACATGAATGTGTATATGATACTGTAGTTGCAAAACTGTATAATTAGATTTTATTCCTAGAGGCATAATTGTGAAATTGATCCATAAGTGAATTAATAGACTTTTATTTTAAAAGGGCTTTTCAGTGACTCTTCAGTTAGATTTCCAGTTCAGACAAATGTCATCAAGGTTTTATAAATCAATAATATCCAAATGACCAAATTCTGAAAGTGGGCTATTATTTTACTATAGGGTTTATTCAGAAAAACAGTGCAAGCTTTCTCAATAATCTCTTGAGATTCACTAATTTCCCTTTCCCAGGTGAATTAATAGCAGCCTTTCTATTACCACCAAATGGGAAAGAATGGGTGAGGAAAGGGTGGCTTTTATTTTAAAGGACATGTAATGAATATTTGGGAAAATCAGCTCGTTTTACATCAGTGTAAATCAATTTATTTAACTGGAGATGCTCCCACTTTTTGCCAGGGCAAGTGAGATCAGAATCAGGCTCAGACTCTCCCTCCCCCTCTCCCAATTAAGCTGTGCCTCAGAGTTGTCAGTCTGTTGTTTTGAGTGGGTCTGTGTGACTCAGACTCCTTAATTTCTAGATCAGCAATTTGAAGCTGGCCTAGGTCAGCAGCTAGGGAAAGTTGTTTCTAGTTGACAGCTGTTCAGGGACCTGTGTGCACTGAGTTGATGATTTCAGTCCAGTTCCTTTCAGACAGGTAGCCTAATCACAACTATAATTGGCATTCGTGTTGGCAGTTTCAGCAAAGAGGCCAAGAGTGGAATGGGCATGGAGACAAACTAGCTTGTCACCCCTGTGTGTTGCCCATCCAGGTCAGAATGCAAGCACATGGCCTGAGGCAATATGAGTTTGGAAGCTTACACTGCCACAGCCTGTCCTTTCCCTGATCTGTGGATACATAACTTCACCCTCCAGGACTGTCAATTTGGCCTCTTTTGTGAGCACTAAGGTCACTTAAAAATTATCCTAAATGGAGTGTGGGGGGGAGTAGAAAATAATCAGATTTGTTGTTTCATTTCTAATCCTCTAAATACTCACTACCTAACCCAGTCCACCCACTTAGTTAATAGAAGAATAAGCTGGAATGTTTGTTTAGACAGGATGTCAATGTATAAAACAGCTCCAATATAAATCACTGTGGGAAAACCATGTAAAGAAAACAACAAGCAATTTGTGGACAAATTTAACAGTTAATTTTCAGCGGCATTTCTCATTTTCTGGTTTATTTTGTTTTTAAACTTCTGTATTTATTTCTTCTTTCCTTTACTTTTATTGTTTTTGAATATTGCAACAAGTAAACATGTATTCAATCAGATGCCAGTTTGCATGTATAACAATAAGAACTTTGCTTAGCAGAAACCTGCAAGGTAGTCCATTCTTCTCTCATAGGGACATTGCAAAAATGGAATATGTGACTTCAGTCTCTTATACTCCTCTCAGAGGCGTGTCTTCAGGATAAGGACTGTGTGTATTGGAGAGGATAGGGAGACACATAACAAATAGCAGCAACAAGTAATGGCCACAAGGAGACAGTCAGCAGCAAGGTAACAAATACTACCTGGTGTTTGATGCTATGGTGGTGGACATATCAGAAATGTCTATTAAATGGATAATAGAAATACAGGATACAGAATGATAGCATGAAGAAACATGTTACAGTAGGGTGTATCTCAATGAATGCCGATAGGGTGCTGCTCAGAAAGCCTTTGACCCTTGTTGGACTGCTGCTTTTTACCGTGTGTGACTGAGCATAGCCTAGATAGGCCCAGCATTCCCTGCCTGGTCTGCAGAAGTTTGGAAACACCACCAGCAGGGGAAAAGAGCTGAAGAGCAAATACACTTGGGGCTTGTTAAACTGAATAGTCCAAATGACATGTATAAAAGGGCACGTAATAAAGGAGGGGCACATTGATTGGAGAAAGCCTAAAATCATCCTTAGAGCAGACTGTACAGCCCAGCTTACAACCTAGATAGGACAGAACCTTCATCTGGATCTGGTTCTTTCACCAGAAAGGCAAAAAGTTTGATCTTTACCTGTTCACACCCTGGAAAGAGAAGGAGAGGTCTTTGCTAGTTCTGCGAGCTCCTCTCGCTGCAGATGAGGGAGGGCTACACCCTGTGCCAAGCACTTATAACAGTAAAAGAGAAAGGTACTCTATCCCCTTGTCATAATCAGCCATTGCTCTCATGGAAAGTAAATAATTAAACAACCACATCTATGAATCATCAGAAATAGGACATGAAAATAACTAGTTGAGGGAAAGTTGCATGTTCTGAGGATAAAACCTCTTTGGTTGCAAATGAACTGACACCTTCCCTCAAGTTTCCTACCTGAACAAGGCTGCTGTTCATGTACAACGTTTTCCCTCTCCCGAATTGTCTCTTTCCCTTTCTTCATCCACCTGTTCCTTGTCCTCCACCCTCCTATTGTTTCTCTTCCTGTCTGTTTATACCTCTTTCCTTTAACTTCCGTTTCTCTCCCTCTCTTGCTCACAATCTGTTGCTTTACCTACCTTCCTCTTTAATCTTCCTTTCTCCTCCCTCCACTCCCCCAACTTATCCCCTTCGAAGTCCCTTCTGAATGTACATTAACATGTCATGAGTATTAACCAGCAATTCCAAGAGAAGGGGAAGAGGAGAGGGAAAAAAAGCAGCTCAGTGTTACTGTCAGTTTTTAACTAACTCCTGCAGACAACCCTGAATTCCATGGTGTTTGTCACAGCTGTGAAATCACGATAAGCTAAGGGCCCCGCTATATTCTCTAGCCTTTCATCTGTTGGTGTAGTACAAATGGATTGAATGTTGAACAGTCACACCACTTTGACAAATCCTAAATTCCTCACAGTTTCCTTGAAAAGACAATTTGGGAGGCCAAGACAGACCTTAAGAAAAAAGCCACACCTCTCTCTAAGGGCTTGTCTACATCAGAAAGTTGCAGCGCTGGTGAGGGAGTTACAGCGCTGCAACTTTGAAGGTGTACACATCTGCAGGGCACCACCAGCGCTGCAACTCCCTGTTTGCAGCGCTGGCCGTACTCCCGTTTTGTCTCGGGTGTAGAGGATCCAGCGCTGGTGATCCAGCGCTGGTAATCCAATGTAGACAGTTACCAGCGCTTTTCTTGACCTCCGTGGAAGGAGGAAGCCTCTGGTAATCAAGCTGGTTTCCTTTCCCGGTTTGCTCTCTCGGTCCCGGAGCCACCCAGCAAACCGCAGGGAAGGAGACCTGCTTGCTCGGGGTTCCGGGACCGAGAGAGCAAACCGGGAACGCCGCGGTTTGCTCTCTCGGTCCCGGAGCCACCCAGCAAACCGCAGGGAAGGAGACCTGCTTGCTCGGGGTTCCGGGACCGAGAGAGCAAACCGGGAAAGGAAACCAGCTTCGCCGCGGTTTGCTCTCTCGGTCCCGGAACCCCGAGCAAGCAGGTCTCCTTCCCTGCGGTTTGCTGGCTGGCTCCGGGACCGAGAGAGCAAACCGCGGCGTTCCCGGTTTGCTCTCTCGGTCCCGGAACCCCGAGCAAGCAGGTCTCCTTCCCTGCGGTTTGCTGGCTGGCTCCAGGACCGAGAGAGCAAACCGCGGCGTTCCCGGTTTGCTCTCTCGGTCCCGGAACCCCGAGCAAGCAGGTCTCCTTCCCTGCGGTTTGCTGGCTGGCTCCGGGACCGAGAGAGCAAACCGCGGCGTTCCCGGTTTGCTCTCTCGGTCCCGGAACCCCGAGCAAGCAGGTCTCCTTCCCTGCGGTTTGCTGGGTGGCTCCGGGACCGAGAGAGCAAACCGCGGCGTTCCCGGTTTGCTCTCTCGGTCCCGGAACCCCGAGCAAGCAGGTCTCCTTCCCTGCGGTTTGCTGGCTGGCTCCGGGACCGAGAGAGCAAACCGCGGCATTCCCGGTTTGCTCTCTCGGTCCCGGAACCCCGAGCAAGCAGGTCTCCTTCCCTGCGGTTTGCTGGGTGGCTCCGGGACCGAGAGAGCAAACCGCGGCGTTCCCGGTTTGCTCTCTCGGTCCCGGAACCCCGAGCAAGCAGGTCTCCTTCCCTGCGGTTTGCTGGCTGGCTCCGGGACCGAGAGAGCAAACCGCGGGGAAGCTGGTTTCCTTTCCCGGTTTGCTCTCTCCTCCCGGAACCCCCCTTGAAGCCGCCCAACAGCGCTGCAGTGTGGCCACATCTAACACCACTTGCAGCGCTGGTTGCTGTAAGTGTGGCCACTCTGCAGCGCTGGCCCTATACAGCTGTACTAATACAGCTGTAACAACCAGCGCTGCAAAATTTTAGATGTAGACATGGCCTAAGAAAGCAAACTTTTCAGCTCAATTAACCTACATTAAACCAAAGTCAATGGGCTCACCTGTTTACACTGGCTTTTAATAGAATGCCATCACAATGAGGCATGGATTGTATATAATTTTACTGAGTTATCTACTTGGATGATTTATATTTGTTGATTTTAAATTGACTGCAGTGTGTCCAGATGTCATGGCAATTGGCACTCTATAAGCAGATAACGAACTAGTTAAAATAAATTGTTAATTTCTTAGGTTGGACCCCGTTAATTATCTATAACAAATAACACATCCATCCACAAGGCGATAACATCCCATTCGCTGAGGAAGTCTTTTTTTTTAATAGTCTGTTATGGGAGTTGGAAGATCGATTTTAAAAGAAATGTCTTTCAAGCCATTGGCTCTTCTTCCTCAAAGAACCTTAAAACCTAAGTGTGATAAAACATATATTTGTACTGCACACCAATGTTAACTACTGTGATGGGCAAGGCCAGATGGCTACAGTAAAGTAGTGAGGAACATGTATGTTAGCCCCAGGCTAAACAAATCCCTGGTACCGTGGTAACCAAATGGCAGTTGCTCCAGGTTAATCAAGATACCTGGGGCCACTTAAGATCCTTCTAGAAGGCAGTGGAGATAGCTAGATTGATTGGGACACCTGAAGCCAATCAGGTGCTGGCTTGAACTAATTAAAAGCCTCCCAGCTAGTCAGCGAGGTGTGGGTGTCAGGAGCTATAGGAAGGAGCTGTGCTGTTGGAGGAACGAAGCAGCACAAATCCGTTTCAGGTGCAAGGAAGGAGGCCCTGAGGTAACGGTGAAGGAGATATTAAGGGGGGCTGCTGTGGGGGAGTGACCCAGGTAATTGTACACTTCCTATTTCCAAAAAGTCAGCTACCATAGCTGCTAATTTTAGGGTCCCTGGGCTGGATCTTGGAATAGAGGCTGGTCCCGGGCTTCCCCCTCCCCTCCCTGATTAATCACTGAGACTGGGAGATAACAAAGACTTTGTGAGGGAAGATTGTGTCTCCTCACCTCCCTTGTTGGTTTATGATGAAAATGGCTCAGTAAGCTGTGATCATTGCCTCTAGAGAGAGAAGGGCTACATGGAGGGTCACAGTGAGCCTCTGAGGCTAGCAAAATCCGCCAGGAAATGCAGGACCCATGGAGTCAAGGACAGTACTTTGTCACACTACAAACATTGCTAAGGCATTGGAAGGGTCTTCATCAAACTGACCAAAGCAAAGGGCTAGATGCTCCTGTTGGTGGTACATTGTAGAGAAGGAGCACAAGAGCAGCAAGGCAGAGATGACTCTTCAAGAGGAAAAGCAGCTTATCTCCACCACTGTAGTTCCTCCAAGATTGCAATGCCGGCACTCAGCTCAGTGCAGTAGAAGAGGCATGACAAATGGGAGGAGGAAGAATCAGAAACAGCCACTCTACACAGCATTTACATCCTTAGTTAAAATCAGCCCTGCTAACTACAATAAATCCTTAAAAGTGTCTTTAATTTTAAATTGTGATGAGGTGTGTGAGGCAACCCTTCTTTGAGCATGTGTGCACACACGTGTCTGCTTGTGCATGGTTGTCACTGCATGATGATATTTGAGATACTAATTTTGGCCTCAATCCAACCAATTGCTCTGCATGGACAGAGCCCTGAACTTGCATAGAGCCCCGTTGAAGTCAGGGGAATGCTGAATGGTGCAGATATCTGCCTGCATGGAACAGCTTGAAAGATAGGGGTTGGAGTGATCACCTTTGATCCAGGTAATGGCAGTAGACTCATTGATTTGTTAATACATAAACCTTAATTTTTTCACTGATTTAAAACGTTTGACCAGTTACTACCATAAATTGTCTTTTTAGATTAAGCCTAGCTTTTGCTTCCATGCATTTAGATGCTTTTTTAACTTCATAAGCTGACAGTCCTGTTTGCAGTGCTATCTTGTGATACATTTGAAGAGTATTCGGTGTTCTCATTTTTCTGCTTGTTACAGGTGCTTTTGTAACACCGACAGACCCTGGTCGTCAGCAGGCAGGACTGAACCTGTGAATTCTGGAGCTTCGTGCATGAGCCTCTACAGCATGAGCTAAAAGCCAACTGTCTCTTAGTTAAGGTTGTAGAGCAGACTCGATTAACTCACTCTCTCCCTCTCTTTCAGTGGTCTCGGTGCCACTAGATGGGACAGAACACCACACACAGGAGGTGTGTGGGTTACACTTTACCTTGGAATGAAATTGCCAACCTTAAAAAAGCTCCAACTAGTTCAGAAGAGAGTAGCTCACTTACTCAGCAACAGGGGCCACTGAGATCACATCATCCTGATGCTGCTGTGCTCTTTTCCCTAGATCACCACTGAATAACAGGTTGTTGTCAAGCTTTTTATCATCAGGGCTGGGCAAGTAGGGGAGTTGCCCTGAGCAACAACTTTCAGGGGATACCACATTGATATGCCATCAAAAATGTTTTCCACCTGGACAGCAAAATGGCTAGGGCCAGCCTCCTGTTTATCATCTTCTTTAAAGCTCTCCATGGGACTAACCCAAGTTACTGCTCCAGCCTGTGTGATCATTATTGTTTGTTTGTGTTACACTAAGCATATAGAGGCTCCAACTGAGATTTAGGCCTCCTTTTGTACTAGGCACTGTGTACAGACATAATGAGACAGTCTCTGTCCTGGTGAGCTCATAATCTAACAATGAGCGGGAGAAAGGAAGAATTATGACCCTAGTCTGCAGGCAGCAAACTGAGGTACAGAGACATTAAGTAACTTGCCATGTCACACAAGAAGTCTGTGGTAGAATGGGGATTGAGCCTAGGTTTCTTGAGTCTTCATCCAGATCTTAAGCACAAGGCTATTCTTCTGCTCACAAGCACCACTGATAGCTATTTTCTGCTGGAACAATGGAACTTGCATCCTCAAGGAAAAACCTATGTATGCAGAAGACAGGACTGTTTTAGCAACTGATCTGCAACTGTGGCTTCCATGAACCTCAGGGCTTTCAGAACAAAATGCAAGATCTATTTATTTTACAGAGCCTTGCCACAGTAATCCCACCAGAATCACATATTTAAAACAACAACAAAAACGAAGTCCCTACAGAATGGAAGAAGGAGACAGAAAAAGATAGAGATCTTCTTGTATTCACAAACATAAATTTGTAAGGTATTCAGATACAATAAGAATTGGCATCATGTAAGAAGACAGATAGATAGATGTTCTGCCATTATAATTTAATTTGTTTCAATACACTTTCTATTGCCAGTGTTATCTCTTATCTAGGAAATGTCGTACTAAATTACTATTCAAGATTCCTTTTGCATGTCTTACAATTCTTTCTCTTCCTGGTGATATCTGGGAGCATCTTTCAAAGTTCTCCTAAAACAGGTTAACACAATATTTTTTGCATCTTTTATTGTGAGTTTTTATGCATTTCCGGTGGCAATAGGCCTACATATCATAGGCAAAAGAGATTAGATTAAACGTGACTATTAAACACTTTTCTGTAGGTGGGCCTGATCCTACCCTGTCCTTTATTTAAATAGGAGCAGTATTAAGCTTAATATTTGTACCATATAGAAAATATTTTCATTCCATAATAGAAGGGATGGCAAATCAAATTAGAGGTAATACATTTAAAAAGGATCAAAGGAAGTAATCTTATATGCAACATGTAACTCCATTGTGAAACTAAATAGACTTGTGATATAAGGAACAAAAGAGAGAAGTCAATGTTGACCTTGTCCTTTTCTGCTAGGAAAAGAAAAGGAACTGCAAAACTGTACAGTAATTTATAAGATTTAGGAATGTATTGAAGATTTATTATATTTTCACTGAGGTAAGACAAAATGATCCTCTGAAATTTGAGCTGGAATAGAGAAAATGATAAAAACAATTGATTCTTTGTAAGTAGATAAATGAGTGTGTTCATATTTTGTGTGTTCATTACTTACAACATTTACACGTTTATGAATAAGTATGGCAGATCTGTTCACATGCATTGATTAGCTGTATGTTCTTTCAGTAACTCTTCCTGTCATACCTGCCTGTACTGTACTTTCGGTCTGTCACCTAAATGATTACATAACTGTTAATACCTTCCCTTTTGGGGAATGAATTTAGTGTTTGTGACAGGTGCCAGACTGATAGCCCTGAAAGCTAAAGTCCTTTGTGTAAGCACAGAAAATGCACAGCACAGGGAGCAGCAGTGCAATCGTCCTTACACTGCCCCGGGAAAATGCCTCAATCCTGTTCAATCTGACACCACCAGTCTCCTGCTCCAAACAATTGCTGGGGCTGATTGTTCCATCAATTGTACTGAAAGACAATGGAAGTTACCTACATGTGACTGATGGGTTAATCAGGGCCTTGCCATCTTGTTCTATCCCTTGAATTGCAGCTGCCCATGACTCTCAACAGAATGGGAATCTCAAAAACAGAAAAAAAATAAATAGTGCCCAATCCTGTATGCCTATACTCATGAGTTCAATGGGACTACTCATTTAACTGTGGAATTGTCACATGGCTTAGGTAATCAATGTCTCTTCTCAGGCATTATGTTTTCTAACTTCACAATGCACCCAGGCCCCATCAGTTTTGGAAGTGAGAAACTTGGGAAATGATGAATGTGAACATTGTCATCATCAGCAAAACCATTTTTAAAAAATATAATGTTTCGTGGATTCTCAACCAAATCAAAACACTTTTAACTCTCGACCAAGTTGGTTAAAAACAATTATTTTTCCTTGGGCAAATTGAGAATTTTTAGCCATTTTCACTGTGAAATGCTGTGAATACATGTGGAAACAATTCAGTTTTGCTGTGGATCAGATTTGTGAAAATTTGTCTGCTTTTGTCCATGTTTTACCTTACTGCCATTCAAGTCAATGGCAAAATTCCCATTGACTTGAATAGTGCAAGATCAGCCCCTTTTTGTAACTTGTCTGAAGCTATTTTTACTGGAGACACATGGAAGAATGTGTCGAATGGTATGTCTTTACTAGATACTTGATTTAGTACTGCTATCATTCTATTGAAGAGAATAGTTTTATTCTCTCACAATCAAACTTCTTTAAGTTCAACTAAAAAAACCCCAGACGTTCACTCCTTCATTACCATTGTGCTTTAACTATATCTTATCACTTAGAACAGGGCAGTAAATTAGATTTTACATCTGTAGGATTTCATTCTCCTACTTAGCAATATTTATAATTGAAAAATGTGGCTCAGCTCCTCTGCAATGGCTAGATATACACTAAGAAACCTTATTATTTAAACAGTACTTAAAAAGAACATTATTGTTGTCACTATTATTAATTATTCTATGTATTTTGATGGTGCCTACTGGTAGAAACCACAATGAGGATTGGAGCTCATTGTTCTGTATAAATATATAATAAGAGACAGTTTCTGTGCCAAAGAGCTTACAGTCTAATTTAAAAATAAAATCAGCTGTCTCTGACGCATAACCTAACCATCATTGATTGATGGATTTCCTGGAAACATTACAGCAAAGGTGGGTCTTGAGTAATTACACTAAACACTGCAATATTGTTATAAGATGCACTGGTGGACTCTTATTGTAGAATACTGTAGTACATTTTTATAAAGGGAATTCCACATTTGCACTTCTAGAAACAGGTACATTTTTTGCACATTGGCATGTTTTATTTTTTTTAATATTTTGTTTTCTTTTTTCCTAAAAGGTCTCACCAGTTATACCATCTTATGATGTGATCCCATCAGCTATCACAAGCTAAGGCGGGTTGAACTGGATCAAGACTTGGAAGGGATGCTGCCAAGAAACAAGTAGGTTGAAATTTTGAAATCACTTTAATTTTAATGGAAGATATCTAAATCCCCTAGACCACTTTGAAAATTGCAAATTTTCATCCTCCATTAAATAGTGTTGATGAAATAACTCCCCTCTAGGTACGAATTGATCAAACATCCCAGACTTGTGTAGGAGACATAGTACTAGTGGAGATCCTGTCATTAGGAGAAAACATAAAGCCAAAGTTCTGACCACTTGTGAACTGCCGGGGCTTCTTTGTATGAGCATAGGTATTAGCTCTAGTGTCCTGGAAAACCTTCAAGATGAATAATTACATCTTGTCTACTTTAATTTTCCCTCCAGCAACAATGGTGTTCAAGTCTTGTCCGAAACTGCTATATAGTTTTGCTGTATGCTACATTTCTCTGAGAGACACATGATGAACTACAATACAGTTGCTTCCTTTCAGTTGCGGATAAAGTGATCCCTGTGGTATATCAGTCTGTAAAGCAAAGTGCTTTGGATTCCTTTTGGAATGATGCTATATAAATGTAAGATTATATTATTATTATTTATTACATTTGTTTTGTTTCAATGTCACCATATTACTAGAAATCAATATCCTATACTTCAATAATTTCTGTTTGTACCTTACAGTTTATTAAGTGTAAATAAGGGCATGATCCTTCAGACCACAAGAAATTTAACCTTTAACCTAGCAGAGAATAGTGCATATTTGTTCTTTTTTTCTCCTCCTTATAGTGCACATGGAATTGTCAGATTAAAATGCCCAGTTCTGGTTGAGAACTAACACATGATGGAAGGGATGTCTTTTCAAAGAATTTTCTCTTAGGAAAAAAAAGCTATTTAAATATTGCATTATAAAATTTAAAATATTTCATCATTTCTCTCTCAGAAAATGATAGCAATACTACAGCAGGTGATAGAAATAAGCTTTTATTAAAAGTGAATTTTTATAGTAGCACTGGATGGCTCAGGAAATCAGTAATGGAACACAGAACTTTTTGTTATATCCTTGGGGGCAACCGGTTTAGGAAGAAATCATTTGAGGCCAGACAGCTAACAAAACTACCATTTATTTATAGACACAGAGCTCACCTAACTGGCCGAAGCTGGCTGGGCTATCCCCTAATAATCTAACTCAGTTGCCATAGGAACAAAAACCGTGACAACCAAATACACAACATATTCCAACCAAATACACAACACTTTCCCTTTCTAGCTCATCAGTTCATGTTTGTCTATGGCTGATAAAGGCCCCAGATTATCATCATCACATGGCTGCTTGGTGGACCATTTGAAATGGGTTGATGGTCCTGGTCCAGTCATAAAAGATAGGTATCTATGTTACAGTTGGCACTAATTGTCACCCTTGTTGGCAGAGTCATTAAAGAGGTATCTTATTTAATGATTATATAAGCTTTTCTGTGGTACTCATTTCTGAAGTATCTGAGCACCTCACAAATATTAGTGACTTTAGCACCACAGCATCACTATGAGATAGGAAAGTATTTTATCCCCATTGTATAGAATAGATGAAAAAATGGAGGCACAGAGAAGTTGGCCAAGGTCTCCAGGAGTTGCCTAGAAAATCTGCAGTGGAGCTGCCTGGGAGTATGTTAGAGATCTTCTGATTCCCATCCTTAACCACACAGACATCCTTCCAAATCTTCTCAGCATTAGGAAAGGTACCACTAAAAGAGGGTTAAGGCAAAATGGAGGGACAATATCAAAGCTGATACTTGATCTGCTGCACCCCATACCATAACTGTTACATACATGATGTCAGTCTCAAGTGCTATCAGTAAAACACCTTTCAGAAACAACATTCACTTCATAAATAATTGTGACATCTTTAAGTGTTGAGGAAAGGTGCTTCATGTACAGCACTGGAGACTGAAGTTGTAGTGTCAGCTGTATGCTGTATCATGGTAATTGTTAATTAGAATATATCTTACAAAATAAACTTGTCCACTTAAGACAACAATAGAATCATACATTACAGTTTTGTGAACAAGTTGGCTTGGGCCTGTTTGTTTGTTCTTTTTAAACTATTATTAAACAAGGGTCAGCCACCTAGCAGTCTGGTTTGCATTCAGGTTGGAATCATAAGCAATTTACCTCTTTGCTGCTTTGTTTAGTGTCTCAGCTTTTGTACTAGTGCTTAATGGCATTGATTAGTTTGTGCTATGCTAATTTTTAGCACAAGGAGAGAATTGATTTACTTCAAGCTTGGTATATCTTAGCACTGAAGTGGAAATAATTCCATTGAAAATATGGAAAATGAGCAATCACCTTAACAATTGAACAAATTACTTGACATTTGTGGGGCTAAAATGTTCAATAGATCAGAGGATTTTTGTATTAAAAATAAATCATCAGCCCACCTATTACTTAGCTAGATGAATAAAGGGTCTTCCACAGAAAGAGTAGCAAGAATAATAGCAAGAATAATACTGACCACAGATCCATATTTTAAGAAATTCAGTGGCTAGTATTTCTTTGATTCGTATGATAGACCCAGTGGGGTCAGATAATGATCAGTGTAATTCAGTCATTTCTAGGGCAGTTCTACCTCGAGGGTCATAGATTCTGTGACTGCCTGTTCCCCACCCTGGACTCCAACACTGGGGAAAGACCCTAATATGGTGCTCCTTGTTAATATTATTTTGCAGCAATCAAGTGTGTGAAGTGCTTCACATTATAAAAAGAAGACAGGTCTCTACACCAAAGACCTTGGATGAGGCACCAAGATGGTAATGAGAGAATGGTAGGATTGGAGGAGGAAAGACAAGAGGTTACACCAAGAAGATTCATGGTTATTCAGCAAATAGTAAAGCCTGGTGGAACAAAATATAATTCCGAAATATAAATCAATTCATGTAAAAAGCTACAATGGGGCTGCATGAGCAACCTTAATTCTGTCATTTCCTAACTTTTGAGTGCCAGGCTTTTTAGTGTTTGTTTAACATGGGTTTTTTTTTTAAATTTCTGCCTAGTCTCCCCTGCAGCCTCTACCAGTCTCTTTCTGCTCCTGTTCCCCTCATGCCCTGACCTTGGCTCTGGATCCTGTCCACAACCTCTGCTCATGTCCTCCCTCCCTACCATCTCTTCCTCACCCCTCCGCATTCAAGTCAGGCTTCTTCCTCCCTCACACTGCATGGACACCAGCAGGGAAGCACCTGAGAGTACAGAGAGAGAGCCTCCCTACTCTCAATTCCAGTGCCTGCACCACAGCAGCTCCCAGAAGCCAAGATGGCCAACTGTTGGGAAAGCCCTACTTTTCTTTGGGCTGCAGCATGCTCAGATGCTCTGTGGGGATGGAGCACATGCCTGGTGGCAGATAAGTCGTGTGGAGATGAAGCCCAAAGGAGATAGATTCTTCAAGAATTTAGCTCTCAAACTCTTGCAAATGTCTACTGTTCATCTTCAAACTGAGATTTTTCAAAAATTTATAACTTGGCCAAATGGTCATGGAAATAGGAAAAAACACATCCCTGACACCAAGGCATCCCATATTGCCAAATTTCAAATCCCTGCTCCAAAGCATGGAAGCACTAGACTCGTAGACTTTAAAGCCAGACTTTAAGATCATCATAGTCATTTAGTCTGATCTTCTGCACATTACAGGTTACAGAGAATCCGCCATTAGTTCAAACCAGCAAGTGACCCGTGCCCTATGCTGCAGATGAAGGTGAAAATCTCTCAGGGTCCTGCCAATCTGGCCTGGGGAGGAAATTCTTTCCTGACCACAGATATGGAGATCAGGTAGACCCTGAGCATGTGGACAGCCAGACACCTGGGAAATAATTCTCTGCAGTCCTCAGAGCCCTCCCCATCTAGTGTCTCATTTCCAGCCATTGGAAATATTTGCTAATAGTGATGAGGATGGGGCATACGGCATTGTACGCAACCTCATCATACCATCCCCTCCATAACTTATCAAGCTCAGTCATGAAATAAATGAGGTTTTTTTGCCCCCACTGCTCCCTTTGGAAGACTGTTCCAGAGTTTCACTCCTCTGATGGTTAGAAACCATCTAATTTCAAATTAAACTTGTTGATGGCCCTTAACTCCTCTCCCTCCCTGGTGTTTATTCTCTGATGTTTTTATAGAGACCAGTCAGACCTCCCCTCAGCCTTTGTCTTGTTAGGCTAAATGAGCCAAGCTTACCAACAAAATGGTTGTAAGAATTTAACATGGACAAAACAACCCTTGTCTCTAATATTGTTCTCAGAAACACCAGAACCATTTTAGCTGAAATCCCCCCAACTCCGCCTCAATATTATATATATTTAAAAAAATCAGCCTGAGACAGACACCTGCTGTGAAAAATTTCAGCCCAAACAGTTGGGCAAAGTTATAAGCAACTGAAAAGAGTCTTATAGTGGAAAGTATTGGGCAGCCTTAACTATAGGTAGAAAACTCCCATAAAATTGTGAAGAAAAAATGGAGACCAGGAGATGCCTCTTATGCCCCTTTCAGCCTTCTTGAGTAGGAAGTGAACTATATAAAGACTGAACTTAAAATACATACTGTATTTTAGTGAAAAAAAACCAAGTCAGCATTTGTGAACAGTTAGCACTAGGTGGAATCTAAGATACCAGTTTTTCCTTTATGTTTACAGTAGAAAATAACTGTGTGGCATCAATAGGCCAATGTTGATTTTTTTTTTGATAACAACTGCTGTATTTAGTTAAAAGAATGCTATCTTGTGTCTGAAAATCAAATTGATTTATTGCTCCAACTCAGTTCTCTACAGATGCATATTAAAAAAAAAAAACGAAAAACCCAGACCACATACACTGGATAAGCAATCTATAATAGTATTTTTTGATAGTATCCTGTCAGTTAACTATGCATGTATTAATTTTCATATAATGCTAATAGAAAATGGCATGAATAAACTTCATTTTGAAAACACCTTGTTTCTCAAATCAAGGAAGTGACCAAAATCAATTTCTGACTGTATTGTTTAAATGTTAGACTTGACATATTTGATATGACTATGATTGTAAAGATAGCATGCCAATCCTGTCTGTCTTTACATACAATAAAACACTGACAATGTCTTTCAATCTCCTTATGCAAAAGAAAAAAAAGATTTTAAGCATATGAAATCTCCTTGTGAGCTTAGTTTTTGTAATAGAAACTGAAACTTCAAATTAACTTCAATTTAAAATATATATGCATTTGTGTGATAAGTTACAAAATGTTTAATTGAAAGCAATATAATGTTTGATAAATACACATACTCTGAGAAATATCTTTAATGGAGTTCAGTTGTATTCAGTCATTTGTTATTCCACTATGCAGTCCTTAGGGAGAATGAAATTCAGCATGGTTTGCTTCAGAAACTAATATCCAACAAATCATTCTTATATTGTAGATGAACGCCTTAACCACTCAGCCACCACACCTCTTATATTCACAATTGTTGTTTTACACCTACAAATCCAATCAAATTGCAACTACTACTGCAGCATTAAGTTTTATTCCAGATGTGCATTTCTATGTAATCCGTTTAGTTCAACACACATGTAACTTATGCCTTTTTAATTTTTTTTATCTAATGTTACAACATTGTCAGGGGCAGGCAGCAGTAGTCCTGCCTCATGGTCAGAACCAGGCTGAGGGATCTAGCTACCAAAGCTGGGGGCTCAGGGCTAGAGCAGAAATCAGGAACCAGAAACCAGAACCAAAGGTCAGAGCTAGAGTCAGGTACCAGAAACCAGAGCCAGGGGTCAGAGTCAGAGCTGGCATCAAAGCCAGAGCTGGGAAGGGAATGCAGGACCAGAGTAGGGGAGGAACAAGGTAGGGGCAAGACTGGAGCAGAGCAAGAAAAAGGCTGGGGCAAGTGTGATCACAGCCCTAGAAAGAAATATTAAGCAGGTGGTCACCAGCTACTGAGCTTAGAAGCAGGCCTTTTGGCTTCCTTCACCTAATCATGTGGGCTGGCCAGTCAGGTGATCACTGGGACCAGAGGCATTCACCCAAGAGTTCTGAAAGAACTCAAAAGTGAAGTTGCGGAACTATTAACTAAGATTTATAACCTGTCCTTTAAATTGGCTTTGGTACCCAATGACTGGAAGTTAGCTAATGTAATGCCAATATTTAAAAAGGGCTCTAGAAGTGATCCCGGCAATTACAGACCGGTAAGTCTAATGTCAGTACTGGGCAAATTAGTCAAAACAATAGTTAAGAATAAAATTGTCAGACACACAGAAAAACATAAACTGTTGAGCAATAATCAACATGGTTTCTGTAAAGGGAACAAAGGGTAGGAATTAATGGTAAATTCTCAGAATGGAGAGGGGTAACTAGTGGTGTTCCCCAAGGGTCAGTCCTAGGACCAGTCCTATTCAATTTATTCATAATTGATCTGGAAAAAGGGGTAAACAGTGAGGTGGCAAAGTTTGCAGATGATACTAAACTGCTCAAGATAGTTAAGACCAAAGCAGACTGTGAAGAACTTCAAAAAGATCTCACAAAACTAAGTGATTGGGCAACAAAATGGCAAATGAAATTTAATGTGGATAAATGTAAAGTAATGCACATTGGAAAAAATAACCTCAACTATACATACGATATGATGGGGGCTAATTTAGCTACAACGAGTCAGGAAAAAGATCTTGGAGTCATCATGGACAGTTCTCTGAAGATGTCCATGCAATGTGCAGAGGTGGTCAAAAAAGCAAACAAGATATTAGGAATCATTAAAAAGGGGATAGAGAATAAGACTGAGAATATATTATTGCCCTTGTATAAATCCATGGTACACCCACATCTTGAATACTGTGTACAGATGAGGTCTCCTCACCTCAAAAAAGATATACTGGCACTAGAAAAGGTTCAGAAAAGGTGAACTAAAATGATTAGGGGTTTGGAGAGAGTTCCATATGAGGAAAGATGAAAGAGGCTAGGACTCTTCAGCTTGGAAAAGAGGAGACTAAGAGGGGATATGATAGAGGTATATAAAATCATGAGTGATGTGGGGAAAGTGGATAAGGAAAAGTTATTTACTTATTCCCATAATACAAGAACTAGGGGTCACCAAATGAAATTAATAGGCAGCAGGTTTAAAACAAATAAAAGGAAGTTCTTCTTCACGCAGCACACAGTCAACTTGTGGAACTCCTTACCTGAGGAGGTTGTGAAGGCTAGGACTATAACAGCGTTTAAAAGAGAACTGGATAAATTCATGGTGGTTAGGTCCATAAATGGCTATTAGCCAGGATGGGGAAGGAATGGTGTCCCTGGCCTCTGTTTGTCAGAGGGTGGAGATGGATGGCAGGAGAGAGATCACTTGATCGTTACCTGTTAGGTTCACTCCCTCTAGGGCACCTGGCATTGGCCACTGTTGGTAGACAGATACTGGACTAGATGGACATTTGGTCTGAACTGGTATGGCCGTTCTTATGTTCTTATGTTATTGCAACCCAGCTGAGCTGATCAATCAGCCTGGAGGCTGGGCTGGCTGGTCCTCAGGCTCAACGGAACGTGCTCAGTCTTGATAAACACAAGCACCTCCAGTGAGTTCTGTGGACTGAGTGGTGGGTTACAAAGAGCTAAATCCAATAGCTTCATGATGCCTGAGCATGTGACTAGGTATCCTTTTCCTCAGGTCACAGATTGGCCACTACTACCACCTATGATGTGTTCCAACCTTGTTCTGTGCTGAGGTGCATTAAGTCCCTATGGAGCACATGTTCCTAGAATCTTGCCACTACAGAACAGACATACACCAATTCAGGAGAGATTTCCCCCAAAGTGAGCACATGTCTGAGGTTTATCATTTGAACCCAGAATGCTCCTAATGCTTAGCCTTTGGCAGTAACCATTGCATCTGTTACCTCAAAGCCAAGGTAACTCTAGATGTATAGTGGTCAGGGCCAGCTCCAGGCACCATATAAGGAAGCAGGTGCTTGGGACAGCCAATTCAAAGGGGCAGTACTTTGTCTGCTATTGGGGCAGCACGTCTGGGTCTTCAGTGGGAATTTGGAGGTGGGTCCCTCAGTCCCTCTCCCTCTTTGAGCTGCCGCCGAAGTGCCAGTGAAGTGCCACCAAAGAGGAAGAGAGGGAGTGAAGGATCCGTTGCTGAACTGCCGCCGAAGAATGGAGTGGCGTAATTGAGGCTTCTGCTGACCGTTTTTTGCTGCTTGGGGAGGCAGAAAACCTGGAGCTGGCCCTGATAGTGGTGTAGGTATTGCGATGTAAAACAAGTCCCTTTTACTCAGAAGAGCAGACCCGTCCTCTGCCGTGTCTGTCACTGGTGGACTGGTGTACAGGTCTCCCTCCCCCTTCCCTAAGAAATGGAAACTGACAATAGGTAAAGGTAAAAACAACAGGTAAGTGTATTAATGGAATGAATACAAAATGGAAGGTGGTAAATGTAAAAGAACAGTAGCTAAATAACAATACAAAACAGTGAAACAGCAGCTTTAAAACAGGAATATGAAGCTCAAGTCCAAAACACAAAATCACCCTTGGCAATAAACAGTATGAAATCCCTAATTAAGAGAACCCTAATTGTCTCACTGTCAGCGTGTTTGTGGTGTTGGGGAAGACCAGGAGCTACTCTTGTGGGGTAATTGGAACCCACAGAGGAGGAGCACTGGAAAGTCCCTCAATGTCTCAGAGTGGAAGAAGCAGATCAAAACCCTCTGGTGGTGATGTACCCAGGACCAAGTAAGATGGAATGTCGTCTTCCCTTTCTCTTCATTTCAGGAATGGTGGTGCCCTTCAATGATGCACTGGTGCTGTGAAGACATGAACCATGCATGCACAGTCACTGGGATGGATGTCCCACTTGTCGGTGAGTTCAATCCCTTTATGCATTTAGTGGCGGGAAAATATGGTATAGTCCCAGCAAAGGCAGGAAACAGTCTGAGGTAAAATTGTCCTTGGAGTTGCCAGTGGCAGGAAATAACAGTTCAATTCAGTCATGACTGGGCCATGATAACAGTAAACAACAAGACGGTGGTCATAAGATGGCAGTTCAAACTCCATCTTGGATTGCTGCTATATCTTTACAAACTACATATTGGATTTAACATATATCTATTTTAACAGACCATAACACTATAACAAAATACACCCAACACATCCATAAATTTAATGGGCCAGTTTTGATTTAATATTTGGGATAATTTATTAAAAACTATTCAGTTCTAACAACCATAATCACCATAGAATCTGGACATTATAGAGGACTGAAAGGTTAGAGCTATGGGGAGGGGCCAAGACCCCTTTGTTAAACTGTAGTCAGTTTATGCTCTGACTGTAGTCACATATGCTCTGAGATGCAACCTAAACAATTACTTAGTATTTTTTTGTTCAAGTGGTCCTATGTTAACCCTACATGCTGCCCCTCAGTCTTCAAGGTAGAGCATTTCCGAAGTGTCATTCATCAGCATCAGGCCATTAAAGGCCCATTTAAAGCAACAAGAGCAAAGAGTATGATAACTGGATTTATTGAAGTCAGAGGGTGGTTTTGTTCATAGATTCTAAGTACAGAAGGGACCATTCTGATCCTCTAGTCCAGTGGAGGGCCACACGTGGCCTGTCAGGGTAATCCACTGGTGGGCTGCAAGACAGTTTGTTTACAATGACTGTCCGCAGACACAGCCGCGGTGACAGGGAGCTGTGGGCGGTTTGCTGTTCCTAGCTAATGGGAGCTGTGGGAAGTGGTACAGGTCACATGGACTTGGTGGCTTCCACTTCCTGTAGCTCCCATTGGCCAGGAACGGCGAACCGCGGCCACTGGGAGCTGTGGCGGCCATGCCTGTGGACGGTCAATGTAAACAATCTGTCTCGCGGCCTGCCAGTGGATTACCCTGAAAGGTTGTGCGCAGGCCACAGGTTGCCCACCACTGCTCTAATCTGACCTCCTGTATGAAACTGATGATAGAACTTCCTCAAAATTAATTCCTCTTGAACTACAGTACAATTTTTAGAAAAAACATCCAATCTAGATTTTAAAGTTGCCAGTGATAGACAAGTTGGTAAATTGTTCCAATGATTATTTACTCGATGTTAAAAATGTATGCCTTATTTCCAGTCTGAATTTCTCTAGCTTCAATTTCGAGCCATTAGATCATGTTATACCTTTCTCTGCTAGACTGAAGAGCCCCTTATCAAGTATTTGTTCCACCTGTAAGTACTTATAGACTTATATCGTAAAGAACAAAATTGTCAGACACATAAATGAACACAATTTGTTGGGAAATAGTCAACATGGTTTTTGTAAAGGGAAATCATGCCTTACCAATCTACCAGAATTCTTTGAGGAGGGGTCAACAAGCATACGGACAAAGAAGATCCAGTGGATATAGTGTATTTAGATTTTCAGAAAGCCTTTGACAAGGTCCCTCACCAAAGGCTCTTAAGCAAAATAAGCAGTCAAGGGATAAGAGGGAAGGTTCTCTCATGGATTGGTAACTGGTTAAATGACAGGAAACAAAGGGTAGGAATAAATGGTCAGTTTCAGAATGAAGAGAGGTAAATACTGGTATCCTCCAGGGATCGGTACTGGGCCCAGTCCTATTTAACATATTCATAAACAATCTGGAAAAAGGGATAAACAGTGAAGTGGCAAAATTTGCAGATGATACAAAATTACTCAAGATAGTTAAGTCCCAGGCAGACTGCGAAGAGCTACAAAAGGATCTCACAAAACTGGGTGACTGGGCAACAAAATGGCAGATGAAATTTAATGTTGATAAATGCAAAGTAATGCACATTGGAAAACATCATCCTAACTATACATATACAATGATGGAGTCTGAATTAGCTGTTACCATTCAAGAAAGAGTCATTGGAGTCATTGTGGATAGTTCTCTGAAATCATCCACTCAATGTGCAGCAGCAGTCAAAAAAGCGAACAGAATGTTAGGAATCATCAAGAAAGAGATAGATAATAGACAGAAACTATCATATTGCCTCTATATAAATCCATGGTACGCCCACACCTTGAATACTGCGTGCAGATGTGGTCTCCCCACCTCAGAAAAGATATATTGGAATTGGAAAAGGTTCAGAAAAGGGCAAAAATGATTAGGGGTATAGAACGGCTTCTGTATGAGGAGAGATTAATAAGACTGGGACTTTTCAGCTTTGAAAAGAGGTGACTAGGGGGATATGATAGAGGTCTATAAAATCATGAGTGGTATAGAGAAAGTAAATAAGGAAATGTTATTTACTCCTTCACATAATACAAGAGCAAGGGGTCACCAAATGAAATTAATAGGTAGCAGGTTTAAAACAAACACAAGAAAGTATTTTTTCATGCAACGCACTGTCAACCTCTGGAACTCCTTGCCAAAAGGTGTTGTGAAGGCCAATACTATAACAGGGTTCAAAAGAGAGATAGGTCCATCAATGGCTATTAGTGAGGATTGGCAGTAATGATGTCCCTAGGCTCTGTTTGCCAGAAGCTGGGATTGGGTGACAGAACATGGATCACTTGATGATAACCTGTCTGTTCATTCCCTTTGGCATACCTGCCACACGTGTTAAACTAAATAGATTGAACTCTTTGGTGTTTCTCACTATAAGGCATGTTTTCTAATCCTTTAATCATTTTTGTAGCTCTTCTCTGAACCCTTTCCAATTTATCAACATCCTTCCTGAACTGTGGGCACCAGACCTGGGTACAGTATTCCAGTGATAGTCACACAAGTTACAAATACAGAGGTAAAGTAATCTCTCTACTCCTAGTCGAGATCCTCCTGCTTATTTTGGCCACTGTATCACACTGGGAGCTCATGTTCAGCTGATTATTCCCCATGATTCATAATTTTTTTTCAGTTAGTGCTTCCCAGGATTGAGTCCCTGATCTTGTAAATATGGCTTACATTCTTTGTTTCTAGAGGTATACATTTATGTTTAGCCATATTAAAATGTATATTGTTTGCTTGCGCCCAGTTTACCAAGAGATCCAGCTCACTCTGAACCAGTGACCTATCCTCTTCATTATTTACCACTCTCCCAAGTTTTGTGTCGTCTGCAAACTAGTTTGAGCTGACAGAGAGATTTTGGAATAGCTAATGCAGATTCTTCTTAAGATCAAGTGATAAGAGCTAAAGAAATAGGATGAGGTAGTCAGAACAAAGAAGGAAAGCAAGAACATTTAGAATGTCATATATAAACTAGGAGCCAGATTCTGTATTCAGTGATCTGGATGTAAATCCAGAATAAGGCCCAAAGCCCATTGAAGTCAATGGAAATACTGCCACTAGTTTCAGTGGGCTTTGGATAAAGATCCTCATTGAACTGGCCTCAGTTTTCTTACTGAGATGGTGGCTTCTGTTGTCCTTCAGTCAGATCTGTGAAGTTTACACAACTGGAGGCAACATCTTCTATCAGTCACTGATGAGAAGTTTTGCTTCCCACCTTCCTTGCCACAATTTTTCCCCAGACATAATACATACCTTTCTATAGTAATTTAATTTCAATGTCCAAAATATGGACCAGAAGAGAGGTGGGGTGTAAAATACTTCTACTATCTTAAACATATACTTATTAGGGTGACTGAGGGAGTAAAAGCCAAGAACTAGTATTGAATATATATCTTTGGAAATTCTACTAGCATTGTGCAAGGGGACGAGTAAGGCTACATTTGGAATACTTTGCACCATTTCAATTACTGTATTACACATGGATATTCCACAAATGGAAATGGTACAGCAGAAGGCCACTAGGATCACACAGGGATCTTAGTTAGTCAGAAAAATATTCTTTAGCAAGTAAGAGATTAAGAAGGAACATCATTAAAGTATGTATAATTCCATCGGCAATAGACAGGATAATTATTTTAAGGCTATTTGAGCTAGTGTTGAACACAAGAATAAGGGGGCACCAACTTAAGATCAGAAAGGGACATCAAGTTGACAATTTTTACATGAGAGTAAATGATATATACTAAGGAACACATGATGAACAACAACTGAAACAATAATCACAGAGATCTCAGAAAGTCATTATGTATTGTGATAGACCCAGGCCAGCTATGAACAGCAAAGTATTGGAAAGCAGATATACTGACCACTGGATAAGCAGTTTTCTGTTCCCTGACTGACCAGAGCAGGGGCTGCTTCAAGCTAATGAGAACACCTGACTCCAATTAACATGTTAAAAGTCAGGTGAAGCTGTTAAGCACCTGACTCTAATTAAGGCCCCTCTGATGCTATAAAAGGGCTCACTCCAGTCAGGCCAAAGTTAGCCAGGGAACCAGAGGAGAGGAAGTGCGGCTGAAGGGCTGGGTAACGAAGATACCCTGAAACCACTGGAAAGGGATCCCTAAGGTAAGGGTGAAGAAGGCGTTGAAAGAGAGAAGGGGGGAGCTGTGGGGAAGTGGCCCAGGGAAATGTAGCAACTCTGGCAGTGAAAGGTCAGCTGCCAACATCTGCTGCCATTAGGGTCCCTGGGCTGGAACCTGGAGTAGAGGGGTGGGTCCGGGTTCCCCGCAACTCGCCACTACAGAAACACCTCCAGGGAAGGGAAGACATGTCCTTGTCAGGACAGGAGACTCAACTGTTCTTGAATAAGCCTGTAGGGACAACAGAGACTGTGGGAGTTCTCTCACCAACCTCCTTGCTGGCTTATGATGAAAAGGGCTCAGTAGACTGTACCCTGGCCCCAGAGAGAGAAGGGCTACATGGAGAGTCGCAGTGAGCCACTGAGGCTAGCATAAACCACCTGGAAGCATGGGACCCATGGAGACAAGGTCAGAGCTCTGCCACAGTATGTAGAACATTATTTTTGTATTTTTCATGTGATGGTTTTCTTTTTTGTTTTTTACTTTTCTTCTTTTTTAAAAAAGGATTCATTATACAGAATAATATATTTTTAAAGTAGTAAGACAAATATTAGGAGGGTAGAAATCATTATGTGGTGCAGCTGTTAATCCAAAGGAAGGGATACACCTAGATGGTGGGTCTTCATTCATCTTAGGCTCTCTGAGTAGCCCCATCATTAAGGAAGTTTTCACATTTTAGTTTCTCTGGTTACAAGCCCAATGCCCTTCCCATGGGTCACATAATGACAATTAGAGGCATATTTCTTATTCCAATGTTGAGAGACCATTTTCTGACAGTTAATTAAGACTCCATCCTTCCCTTGACTCAAAGGAATTGTAGTTTTCTTACTTCTTAAAGACAAATCTTAAAATAAAAAGATTTTTCAGGGAAAAGTTACATCATGATAAAATGGGCATTTTATTAATTATTATTTCATCTGTCTATCAGTTTTGTTTAGTATCTGAAGAAGCCCTATAAGACTTAAGGTAGTCTGAATACCATTTCTAAGTCTGTGTGCTTGACATAACTTTTTAAAACCACAGATAATGTAATGTGTTAGGAAAAAATCACATCTATTTCAGCAGCAGCCGGCCAGGTGTAAACGGAAAGGTTATATGTCCTGGCATAGGAGAAAGGTGGTCTTCACCTCTGTTGTTCTATAGTTATACTAACAATGATGGGATTAATAGCTAAGGGCCATATTGCATCCTTGGCCTTTGTGTAAAACTCTTAACATCAGTGGGAATTGCATGTGAGGGTGGAATGTGACCCTAATTCTTCTGTACTGAAGACTATTCTTGGTGAATTGTTTATATGTAAATCTTATATACTCCCTCACTCGCCCAGAAATAGATGGTGCCAATTTGTGTTTTCCTTGTTTGAGAAAAAAAGAACAAAAACAAAGCTGAGGGATAGGCACAATAGCTGATGGTAAGATAAGTAAGAGTCTTCCAAACATTGTGATAGTAATTAAATGAAACCCAGAAGATTCCCTACAATTTCTTTCCAATGAAGATGAATACCTCTCAGAATTTTAGCAGTCAATGGATTTTTCCTTCTTTTCAGTTGTTAAGGGCATAGAGACAGGAAATAACCCTCATCATGTTATGAGCTGAAGAACTCTTCACTTTTAAATGCACTCTTTTCTAGAGACTTCAGGGTTTGATTTCTCCACTGTGCTGAGCAGAGCTTAACCTCGTGGAGACTAAGAGGAGCTGGTGACTGGGAGCTGAACTGGGATCCCTGTTATCAGCCACCCGGCCCAGTGTCTAAAGCTCCAAGGGGTTAGGGTTCCTCATGGACTTTACACCAGTAGAGAACTGAGCACAGCAGAGCCTTGCTCAGCCATAGCCCCTCCCATACCTTCCCTGCTCCAACACACAATAGAAGGCAGTCTAGTGTAGGAAGCAGCAGTTGGGTGGCAGAGGCTGCACAAGAGAGCTGTCTCTTCCAGCTTTATGGCTGTGGGGATTCCCTTATATACAGGAATGTGCTTGCAATGCACAGAGGGAACTTGGTGGACCCAAGAAGCTGCTATAATGATCATCTTCTTCAGCTATGACTACTCAAAGAAATAGTCACTCACCCACAGATTCTGATTATACTGCACAGATTTGAGCTTACTGGTATCTGTATGAAAAGGATAAGTTACAAACAGGCTTGGCAGCATTTAGTTTTTATTTTTTTCATAATTTTGACGGATAATATTGATGTTTATTTTAAGCACTTTCTGTTTTTTATCAATTTAAAATTTTTGCAGTTGTGCAAAATTACGGGTTTTAAGCATTTTTTTCATATTTTTATTTATTTAAATTTTTACAGTTGCAAGAAATTATAGGAGGGATCAGACAAATGGGGGAGCAGACAGTCATCATTTAATGACAGTAGTCAACACTGAGATTCAAAAAGTTAAAGATTTATAGCTGTTAAAACATAAATTGTCAACATAACATGGCAAAATATACAAAATAAATCTCCTTAAATCAAACCGTAAAGAGACCTCAAGCAGCACTGTTCATACTTTGCCTATCTGTAAATTTCAATTATTATTGATGGAAATACTTGTTTGATGGTTTTTGTGTGTATGATGTTACTGACATTTACTTATAAAAATCTAATCCTTCCAGGGCTAGTAATAAGGCAGTTTGTTCTAGAGGCGTGGCCACAGCATTAGAAACTAGGTGGCTCTAAGTTCTAATCCTGGCTCTGACAAGAACTTGCTGTGTGGTCTTGAGAAAGTCACTTCACATCTTGGCCTTGTTTTGCCACATCAGTAAAAATGGGCATGGGTTTTTTACAGTACTTGCCCCACAAGGCTGTTGTGAGGATTAATTAGTAAATGTCTGTACAGGGATTTGAATATGTATATACTATATAAATGCTAAATAGTTATTAAACTTTGGCACCTATTTTTAATGTTCACATCACTGTGGTATGTGCCATTATTTTTCAGTCCATTAAGGTTAAAATGCTTTGCCCAAAAGAAAAACTTGCCACCACCCCCTTCAAAACCTTCAGAGAGTTTGTGCTGAATTGCTATTGAAGATGTAAATATAGTGGCAGCATTCTATGCACAGTTTAGTTGGAAACATTTTTTAAAATATCTACCTTCAGAATATGAAGATTTTCCTTCCTTCATTCATACTTTTTCCAGCTCATCAAAAATAAGAGAATATTTAACAGGATATTCCATATTTTGCACTGTTCTTCTTGTTAATAATTGCTGAAAGTACTTTACAGTTGTCAGAGTACTATCAATGTGACACCTGAACAACCTTCTCAGTTCTAGGGGAATCTAAAGTGATGCTCATGGTTTCCACTTTTCTATATATTTCCAGCATCACCACTGTGAGAATAATCAGTTTATAAGCTGCAGATATTTAAAAATATGAGTTATTTAAAAGGGAAAGACATGGGTGAAAGCAAATTGTTTGTTTTCAGCCAGAAATAAACTAGGCATGGACAATCGCTTTCTCATCTATGAGTGAGTTTTATTAAAGAGTTAGAGCAAGCTCTGGTTTACAAGATATTCAGAACCATATGTATGCATTAATTAAAGGAATGTGGAGGAGGAGGGGATCTGAGAAAATAACAAAGCAGCAGTGTATGCGTGCAATGATTTTTCATTTTGTTTCGCTTCAGCTCTGCCCCTGCAACAGAGGATCTAATCAATCTGCCGGCTATTAAGTTTGTTAATTGATAATGCATACTAATTAGGCTGTGCGCAGTTACTTAAGAGACTTTGCTAAGGTGATTGTAGGCACAAGTCCAAATGGAGTTTAAAGTATTCTGTGTGAGGTTAAAACCCATCAACCAGAATAGATGGATATTATATTATAACAGAAGGCACAACATACCCATAAGTATTTAATGTATTGCACAGTTAGCCATTGTTTCATATTTTAACTCTAACAAACAATTAAAAATATAAAAACAGCTTATAAAACCTATAACTAAATCATAGATGCATAAGGAGGCGGGTGGGGAGGAGGGAGAGAAACTTATGGTAAATATTTATATTAATTTCACATTTATATTTGGGAACAATAGTATGCAGCTCTGTTACAAAGGAAGAGCAAAGCATTGAGACTGCAGACTAATCTAGCTTTATGAACAGTTCAGCAATAAGCCACATAAAACTGATATGCCTTTCTGCCCCCATTCAATAGGGCAATAAACCAGTTGTAGCAGGCTAACACCAAAAGCATATCATCTGGCAATTTGCAATATATACATAAAACCAGATCTATTATTTATATAGTTAATATATTATTACAACTTAATAATTTCCCTTCAGTTTCAATGTCCTTGTATACGCTGCAGTCTGAGGTGCGCATGAATATTATATTTTAATATTCCTGGGTCTTTTTTCCCCCTTTCTCTGCATCATATAAAATGAAAATTCTCTGCAATATAAATTTGGAATTGGCAGGAGCTAGTGATCGAGGTAGGGTGCATTTAATTAGTGAATGAATTGTATTCCTACTGTGTGACCATTGAAGTTAGCATCCCATCCATACTGCTTTATTTTAACTATTTGGAGATGACTAGATACGGCAACTTTGTGTGGAGAAAACTGGTCTTAAGTACTGCATCCTTTGAATCTAATAGAGAGAACAGCTAGAGAGACACCAGATTTCATGTCTTACCTGGTAAAATAAACTTACTCAAGGAAAGCCTTTGAGATGGAAGATTTCCAAAGAAGAGTTGGTCAAGGTAGGATTTATTTGGCTGTATACATTTCAGGCATAACATTTATGGTGATGATGCCCCGACAGCAATAAAGGACATTTGATAACCACGAGAGCTCTACTGCAATGATTAGTTAATATTTGTAAAGCACTCTGAAGGTTAAAAAGTGCTCTGAAAGTGCTAAATATTTTTATATGCAATTATTATTTGGTGAGCACCACCAGTGGCTTGAAGTTGAACAGAGAACATAGAAGACGTGGCCTTTGCCCTAAGAAACTTAGTCTAAATGATTCAGATACACATTGCACAGAGTGAGAAGATGCTCATGTGTACCACTTTTCATGGACAAAATGTAGGACACAGCCTCAGGAATGGTGGGTAGGATATGTCTGTTGGCTAGCTGCTTATACGCTTAGCTCAGAAACCAGCAAACAAACTATTTGCTGGAGAAGCATAGCTTATTCTAGCAACACGCTGGTTGCCAGCAGATGGGAGACAAGTGATATGAATACCTTCACTGACTGGGGCTTGGCAGGAGTTTGACAACAAGGGAAGCCAGGGTCTCCTGCATTTGGCCACATTGTTTGAGACACTCAGGAGAGCTTGCTCAGCCAAGGTAAGGGAATTGTAGTGAGATTGGTTAAATGGGGCTATTCTTTTCCAGCCGGTCTGCATATTCCAAGAATATTGCACTGCATTATTGAAGAGGGTTCTGCTGTTACTTCTCTCCCTAATGCGCTTCTGGGAGATTTTATCCCATACTGTCAACTAAAACTAAGTAAATTAGTAGGGAAAATGTTGCACGAATATTTGCTCAAAGTGGAAAGTAAATTTCAATTAGACCATGTTTACAATACTTTCATGTTTCCATTCCAGAAACATTTGAGTGCTCAAGCTTTACTAGCATGAATGACTCACAAAATAGTGAATGTAAGCTTAAATATTCACCAAAAACAGATTCTGAAGTGGAAATACACTGAAGAAATTTGTGGTTAATTTTGAAGAAGCATATCTGAGAATTTTACAATCTGTGGGCAATTTGCAAGAGGAAAAACAGGCAAAATGAGTTGAATGTTATTTGAAAATTATTCACTCAGCTCTAATGTCAATAAAGGGTTTCAGTTTTATTTCTGTGAGGATAATATTCAATGTTTCTGGACTTTCATTAGAGAAATTCATTCCTTTGTCATATAGGGCATGATCCAGGGAGGTAGAGAGCATCTGCAGCTCCCACTGACTTTGATCAGAATTAAGGTTGCTTAACACTTCTCAGGATCAGTCTCTTTCTCATTAATTTTCAGAAGTGTATATTTTTCTCTCATATCATAGAATTGTAGACTCATAGAAGATTAGGGTTAGAAGAGACCTCAGGAGGTCACCTAGTCCAACCCCCTGCTCAAAGCTGAACAACCCCAACTAAGTCATCCCAGCCAGGGCTTTGTCAAACCTGGGCTTAAAAGCCTCTAAGGATGGAGATTCCACCTCCCTAGGTAATCCATTCCAGTGCTTCACCACCCTCCTAGTGAAATAGTTTTTCCTAATATCCAACCTAGACCTCCCCCACTGCAACTTGAGACCCTTGCTCCTCGTTCTGTCATCTGCCACCACGGAGAAAAGCCTAGCTCCATCCTCTTTGGAATCCCCCCCCCCCCCCCCCCCCGCTTCAGGTAGTTGAAGGTTGCTATCAAATCCCCACTCCTTCTTCTCTTCTGCAGATGAAATAAGCCCAGTTCCCTCAGCCTCTCCTCATAAGTCATGTGCCCCAGCCTCCTAATCATTTTCATTGCCCTCCACTGGAATCTCTCCAATTTGTCCACATCCTTTCTGTAGTGGGGAACTCAAAACTGGATGCAATACTCCAGATGTGGCCTCACCAATGCCGAATAGAGGGGAATAATCACTTCCCTCAATCTGCTGGCAGTGCTTCTACTAATGCAGCCCAATATGCTGTTAGCGTTCTTGGCAACAAGGGCACACTGTTCACTCATATCTAGCTTCTCATCCACTGTAATCCCCAAGTCCTTTTTTGCAGAACTGCCGCTTGACTAATCAGTCCCCAGCCTGTAGCAGTGCGTGGGATTCTTCTGTCCTAAGTGCAGGACTATGCACTTGTCCTTGTTGAACCTCTTCCGATTTCTTTTGGCCCAATCCTCCAATTTGTCTAGGTCACTCTGGACCCTATCCCTAACCTCCAGCGTATCTACCTCTCCCCGCAGCTTGATGTCATCCACAAACTTGCTGAAGGTGCAATCCATCCCATCATCCAGATCATTAATTAAGATGTTGAACAAAACTGGCCCCAGGACTCTGGGGCACTCCGCTTGATACTGGTTGCCAACTAGACATCTAGCCGTTGATCACTATCCATTGAGCAAGATGATCTAGCCAACTTTCTAGCCACCTTATAGTCTATTCATCCAATCCATATTTTTTTAACTTGTTGACAAGAATACCGTGGGAGACCATATCAAAAGCTTTGCTAAAGTCAAGATATATCACATCCACCACTTTCCCCATATCCACAGAGCCAGTTATCTCATCATAGAAGGCAGTCAGGTTGGTCAGGCATGACTTGACCTTGGTGAACCCATGTTGACTGTTCCTCTCCTCCAAGTGCTTCAAAATGGAGCCCTTGAGGACCTGCTCCATGATTTTTCCAGGGACTGAGGTGAGGCTGACTGGTCTGTAGTTCCCTGGATTCTCCTTCTTCTCTTTTTTAAAGATGGGCATTCTATTTGCCTTTTCCAGTCGTCAAGGATCTCCTTCGATCACAATGAGTTTTCCAATATAATGGCCAATGGCTCTGCAGTCACATCAGCCAACTCTCTCAGCACACTTGGATGCATTAGATCTGGCCCTATGGACTTGTGCATGTCCAGCTTTTCTAAATAGTCCTTAACTTGTTCTTCCACCACTGAGGGCTGCTCACCTCCTCCCCATTCTGTGCTGCTCAGTGCAGCAGTCTGGGAGCTAACCTTGTCTGGGAAGACTGACGCAAAAAAAGCATTGAGTACTTCAGCTTTTTCCACAGCATCTGTCACTAGGTTGCCTCCCCCATTCAGTAAGGGTCTCACACTTTTCCTGACCACCTTCTTGTTACTAACATACTTGTAGAAACCCTTCTTGTTATCGTTCACATCCCTTGCTAGTTGCAACTCCAGTTGTGCTTTGGCCTTTCTGATTACACCCCTGCATGCTCAAGTAATATGTTTATACTCCTCCCTAGTCATCTGTCCAAGTTTCCACTTCTTGTAAGCTTCTTTTTTGTGTTTAAGATCACTGAAGATTTCTCTGTTAAGCCAAGCTTGTCGCCTGCCATATTTGCTATTCTTTCTGCATATCGGGATGGTTTGTTTCTGTGCCCTCAGTAAGGCTTCTTTAAAATACAGCCAGCTCTCCTGGACTCCTTTTCCTCTCATATTAGCCTCCCAGGGGATCCTGCCCATCAGTTCCCCGAGGGAGTCAAAGTTTGCTTTTATAAAGTCCAGGGTCCATATTCTGCTGCTCTCCTTTCTTCCTTTTGTCAGGATCCTGAATATGACTGGTTAAACTAATGGGGATTTTTATCTTGTTTTATTGCTTGCATCACATCAGAGAGCTTTTTTAACTGAACTAGAATGAAATATTAAGGTATCCTGTGACATATTTCATTGTACAAGTCTCTGGCATTTCATGACCCTTCTTGCTATATTCCTTAGAATTGTTTTTCAGACAAAAAGTCTGGATGAGAATTATGTACGGTTAAATCATGATACTCTAACTTATCTTGAGTATTACTTTGCTACTCCATTGACTTTAATGGGCCTACTTGTAGTGTAAGGGACCACAATGTGAACCAGGGTATTACAATCTGACCCTTAATTAAAAGACAAATCTTGTAACAAAAGACAGATCATTTAAAATTTGAAATAAGGGAACCTCAGCAAAATAAGTAACAATATTTGTAATCTCAGTCTATATTAGGAAATTGAACTATTGCTGAAAATTTTCATTTAAAAAAGTTTTGCTGAAAACTAGTTAAATGCAAAAGTAGACCAATCTCTGCCCCATTCTGGTCCCTCCTTGTCAATCTGTGTGAGGGTGGGATGTAGCCACTCTGGGGACTGTGCTTCTGTCCCTTCTCCTTCCCCTTATGTTACAACCTTTGATGCGAGGGACAAAGCAAGAGGGGCACTGTCCTCCTGGACTGCACACTATTGGGCTAGAATTAAAAGAAAAGAAAATGAGGAAAACATTTTCTTTCATTGAATACAGTATACAAAGAAACTTTATTAATGTTTCAACTTAGTGCTCCTGTGTAAACTAAATTAATGTGGATTTTAAAAATGCAAACATAAAGATGAATGAATCTCTTCCATGCTCAGCTATCAAATATTTGCCCAAAATGATTTCTACTGCTTAATATATTTTCCAAAAAATAAGATACTCAATTGTAAGATTTCTCTGAAAGAATATTTCATGGTTTGTTTTCTATAGTACTATTTTTCTGATTGGAAACATATTAAACTAGATTCTTTATTCCAATTCAACGTCATTTTCTTAATAAAAGGAAATGCTTTGAAATATTTTAAAAAGGGATGTATTATATTGGTTAAATCAGAGACCATTAGTGAGCTTCCTGGAAAATCTTTGCATATAGAACCTGGAGAAGGCAAGAGAGAAGTAACTTATGGCATCTAAGAAACAGACACATTGTACATAGCCTGATAATTCTGTACTTTGTTACAGTATGGTTTACAAATAACTAATTGTATGTCCCCATATGAAATGCACATACAGGATCTCTCCAAAGGCTATGTTCTGTTTGCTTATGAACATGGGTAGTCTAAATTCCTATTTTCATCTGAAGGAGCCTATTTAGAAATCACCTTCGGGAGTCCATATTTAAATATTTTACAAGATAAGTGAACAGAAATAGTAAAACTCCTATTTTACAATAAAATATAGGCCTATTTTTAAAAGTAGGCAAGAAATAATGAATAAAGCTCCAATCTTGGAACTTTTTGCACGTGCAGGGACTGCTGTGCCCACATGGATACCAGTGACTTCAAGCTTGTGTACTACCAGTAAACTCCTTTTTTAGAGCCTAATCAACCTTTGAAAATAAGTTCCACCTAAAACTGCAATGTGTGACTTTTGATTTACATTGTATGGACTCTGCCATGTTTATTTAACTTAGGTTTGAATAATGTCTTGTTTCTTCCTGTAGATATGCTGGTCTTCTGAATGAAAGTCCTTTTGACAGCATGGGAGTTCTGTGCTTAACGTTAATTGTGCGGCATAGTATCAGAAAAGATCAAATATACACAGTGCACTGGCTCTAGTCAGGGTCGGTCTTATGGTATATATGAACGAAATTTTCAAATTTGAACACAAATACCTTTTATGACCACAAAGCAACTGCCAAAGTTTTGGGGGCATATTGTATCCAATTAACATCCAGTGCAGCTCAAATTGTCATAACATTTAAACAAAAGAGCTCCATTTATTGTGTTTCTGTTTTAAGTAACAGAAACTCATATGCTGTTGTTAAATAAATCTAGCATAGTACAGGTCATTTTAAGGGAAGTATTCAGCCAATAAAAAGAGGGGCGAGACAAAAGACACCTGAATATCATTTGCCCAGAAAAGCAAATTACACTTTGTACAAAGGAGATATGACTGAAAAATAGTTGGGTAAGATGGAATTAATCCTTTTCACCTTTGTACCTGACACTCTTTTTTTTTTTTTGATAGTTGTTCATTAATGAGGTCCAATTCACCTCTTGCTCATTCAGTTTTATATGGCTGCTCATTGACTTCAGTGGTGTTACTCTTGATTTTCACCAGTGTGAGTGAAAGCAGTATCCGGCCCTTCAAGTGAATGTGATGCTCAGGAGAGGTGCCAGACTGACAACATGGGAAGATGAAGGACTCCAACAGCAGAAAAGAGAGGTCTCTAATGGAGACCTTGCAAGCTTCCCTACATGCCTCTTCCTCCCTCCCCCCCGGGGTAATGATCCTGTTCTGGAGGGGACTACCTTTTAAAGCATGACAGTAGTTTGTTCTCTATGTCCATTTTGGTATGTCCATACTGCAGTTAAAAACCTATTGCTGGCCCATGCCAGCTGACTTGGGCTTGCAGGGCTTATGCTAAGTGGCTGTTTAATTGCAATGTAGACATTTGGGTTTGAGCTGCAGTCCTGGCTCTAGGACCTGTGAGAGGGGAGGGCTGCAGACAGGGCCAACTCCAGGCACCAGCCCGGCAAGCAGCTGCTTGGGGCGGCCAATGGTGAGGGGCGGCACGTCTGGCTCTTTGGTGGCAATTCAGCGGCAGGTCCCTCACTCCCTCTCGGAGCGAAGGACCAGTTGCCGAATTGCCACTGAAGACTGAAGTGGTGGTGGTAGAGCTGCAGATCGCAACTTTTTTTTTTGTTGGTTTGCGCTGCTTGGGGTGGCACAAACCTTGGAGCCAGCCCTGGTTGCAGAGCTCAGGCTCCAGCCCAAGCCCAAACATCTACACTGCATTTAAACAGCCCCTTAGGCTGAGAGCCCTGCTAACTCAAGTCAGCTGGCATGGTCTGTGGGTGTCTAACTGCAGTTCGGACATACTCTTAATCTGTTGTGAATGGCAATAAAGATGACAATTGGGATGTAGACATTTGGTCACTAAGCATTCATTTTACATGCCGGCAGCCCTTTGACTTTCAGTAACTGCAATTTTAGGGAAGATCTGAACTACTGTGTTAGAGGTAAAAGGCCTTTTATCCCATTATTGCCTCTTCCAAATTTATTCTTCTACGATTGTGAAAGATACGAATAGGTGTCCCTTTTCACAAGTACCTAAACCATACATGTTGCTGTTTGACTAGATGATCAAAGTAACAGGACACAGATAACTATTTCAACTATGGGACCTTTGCCACAAAGATCTGAAGCACTTTCTTCCCTAACATTTGCCAGATCTTAAGTCATAACTAGAAGGTAACAAGGAAAATACTCTAAGACTGACAGAAGGGAGTATCTCATTATCAGCTTCACCTTTAATATAATTATATAGAAACATTGTTGAAACTTCATAGATTAGCCATTTTTAAAGATGAATTTGACTTGTTCTGCAATGTTACGTTCTTTGTTGAAAGTGTAACAAAGGCACCTGGAATTATAGCATCTTTTGAGCAGTGGATGTCATATTATGTTTTTAGTGATTACGTCAATTTAGTATTTCATGTATTATTAACAATTTCTCATTACATAAAATTATTACTAAACTGGCAATTAAGTGGATGTGAAAGATCCATATGTTGAAGTATTCATAACATTTCAATTATGAACTTCACATCAGATGTCTTCCAATATACATGAATGACAATAATGAACAACCTCTTTGCCAAAGCCACCCAAATGAGCTCAACTGGCTCTGTAGTATACATTATATTTACCCTAAATCTTGAACACACCTTCATAAATGTATAGACATTAGGTTGGTGGCAGCCTTGTGAGTTATGTAGTCTACCTTCTTGCATTATGGCAAAGATAGATCCAATTAGTTCCTAAGTATCCCCAGTGGCTGATTGCCAAATCTTGCCAGGAACATTTCCAATTATGACATTTTCTCAGTCCCTCACTCTGTGTCAACTTGTTCTTCCTTGGATATTTTTCTTTACAGGTATAGTTTTTTTCCCTACTATCCAACTTAAGAATTCCTTGCTTTGGCTTAATGCCACTATTCTTGATCTTTTGTTGTTGATCACTTATATTAATTGCCATTCTCTCTTGCAGCTATATATATCAGATATTGTATTGTGCATTACGAGCACAAACACAGAGGCCATCCTGCCATGCATCAGTTTTTTCAATGCCCATTTTTGGTCTGGTGAATTGGATGAGCTGCCCAATACTAGGCATCTCTCTTGCTGTTTTTTTTTTTAAAAGTAAAATAAAATACAGGGCTGTCTCTCAGATACTGCAGTAGCAGATGCCAATATAAGAGATATAGATGGAGGATGAGTTGCGCTCCATTCATCATTTGATGGTGGTGTTTCTGCATATTCACAAATCCATCTTTATGTTTGCATCCAGAAGATCTGAATGATCTAGGAGTACACTATTGTACCACTTCTGTAATATGAGTCAGCAATAAGTGGAGGAGCACTAATGTTTACATATATCCCAACAACCAAAGATAGTCAAATTTGAGATTGTTTCAGGGCTCTGTCAAGCACTTTAGGTCAGGGAGACACACTGCAATACAGAAAAATAGAATTTGAGGAGTGGGAGGGATAGCTCAGTGATTTGAGCAGTGGCTAGCTAAACCCAGGGTGGTGAATTCAATCCTTGAGGAGGCCACTTAGGGATCTGGGCAAAAACAGGACTTGGTCCTGCTAGCAAAGGCAGGGAGCTGGATTCAATGACCTTTTGGGGTCCCTTCCAGTTCTATGAGATAGGTATATCTCATATATATTTTTTTATAATTCAATTTGCACTGATATCTTACCATATACTCCAGCAACTTAACCAATACTTACTCTCTGTGCTTCTTATTTATGTTCTCTTGCTACTCAGTGAAAGCCCTGTGTTATTACAATCCCACAAAATCTTCTAGCACGGGTGCACTTCCTTCCTCACTTTTTTTTTTCCCAGACAAGTCTTCCAAAATAGCCCAAACAATGCTGAAACAGTGGCCGAGACAATCTGAGTGGTACAAAAATCTGGGTTCTGGAAAAACAGATGGAAAGCCAATTCAGGAGTAGAGGAGAGACTTCTGATTCCGGGCTGTGCCTTTTTTTACTCCTTTTGGAACAGAAATTACAGTAGCTTCTTATTCTGTGCTTAAATGTTTTGGCCAGCATGTGCTATTATGTTGACTAGGAGCACAAGAATGTGAATCTGTTGATTTTTCAGAAGTGGCTTGTGATTTAAAGTGCCTCAATTTTTGGATCCTCCCTCTAGCTGCTTGCAGCCCTTTCCTTTTGCTGAAAGCAACTTCTTTGCACTTTAACTTTTCTCCTTGTCCCAGTGGTCCTAATTACCTCCAATCCAACTCTTCGAGTAACGCACAGAAACTCCCATCTGCCCTACAGCCCCATTTTGCTGGATTAGCTACTCCATTTGTCCTTACTACCTGCTATTATCCCCACCCAGTGCCTCCAAATCCTGCCTGTCATGTACTGCTTATACACTGTAGCTTCAGGTCAGGCTCTTGTACCAGATATGGACTAGCTAAAGAGCTTCCTTTCCAGAGAGAGAGAGACCAGATGTGTTTCACTGTAAAATCCTTTAATACACTCCCAGGAATGACTGTTGTGAGTTTACGCATGATGGCACCTGGTGGCTGAATGGTATAATACAGTTTAACATTCCATTACATATCCCCCTTTAAGCTTTACATACTTTTATCATAATCAGTTTTAGCATTCATGCCATGTCTGTTTACAGCTTCTAAGCTAGATTCAGGTTTTTCAAATTGCTTCTGCTTTTTGTTCTGTTGTTGGACTAGTTCATGCTGCTTAGCTATCTGTATACCTGTGGGTAGATTTAAATCTGTCATTAATTGTAGTTACTGTGAGAGGCTTTTATATGTTAACTCAATAACCAATCTGTATGGTATTTTCATATTTTGCAGTCCCCAAAATCACAGTTTTCAGCCAATGCATGCAGAGCTCTTATAAAATATTCAACATTTTCTCCTGGTTCTTGAATTTTTTGGTGAATGCATGATCTTTCATAAATCACATTTATCTGAGGTATAAAGTATGCATGAAACATACCCAGAATCCTTTTGATAGTCGTCTTTGTATCAGTCTTCAGTAAAGGCTAAATATTTAAAGATATGATTTGCCTGCTTCCCTATAGCATAAATTAAAGAAGATACTTGAATGTCTCCAGTTTTCTGGTGGAGTTTTGTAGCAGTGCAAAATCTTGAAAAATACTGCTTCCTGTATCCTGTCTATTCTGAGGGTCTTTCAAAGCTGACCTTCTCTGGGACGCTGAAGTATAGCATGTTGATGAGATCCTGCAACCTTTGATGTTTTTTTCTTTTGTCTGCAACTGTTAGCGCTGTTTTCTTTTCTTTCTGTTCTCCTCTGGCACTAGTTTACTTCTGACACCATGTCATGTACTGATTGTACATGGTAGATTGCAGGTCAGGCTTTTGTACCAGCTATGAACTGGCTACAGAGTTTCCTTCCCAGAGAGACAAACCAGAGGTGTTCACTGTAAGATCCTTTAATGCACTTCCAGAAATTATATGCCCACTAAGAATCTAGATTGTTTCCACAAACTATAATTTGATGCAATGTAATATGATAGATCCTATGGTCTAAAAGCATACATAGGAAAAAGAGCAGAAGAAAATGGGCACATTTGGGATCTTGACATATCAAGTAGAAGATAATCACTTTTTCCTCAAAGAGGAATGTGGTGTTAAAAAAATGGCAAAAATGCTATCTGTTTAGTTGTAGCATTAGAATTACAAAACGAAATTCTGAAAACAAACGAGGACTGTGAAATAAGAATTTGTATATCTTTGTGGAAACAGATCATAAAGGACTTCAGTGAACTCTTCATGTATTAGACACAAAGCTGTTTGCTTAAGAAATAAAACAGATGGAAAGAGAAGACATGCATGTCAGATGCTGAACCAAAGCTTATTTGTTAGAGCTGAATGGCTTTTTTTTTTTCCCCTTGTGAAAAATTTTGAAAACCAAAATAATTCTATTTAGAAATGCCACTATGATGCCTCATGGGAATTGTGCTTCTGGTGTCTCATGCTCCCATTCCTCTTTATAAGATGGGCTTTCCTATCAAACTGCATAATACACTATGGTCGCCCCTCATAGGTAAGTGGTGCATCATGGAAGCTGCTGGCCATAGTGCATCCTGGGGGATGTAGTCTGGCTGGGGAACTTAGTCCACAGAAAGTAATGGGGACATGAGGCCTTTGTACTACAATTCCCATAAGACATGGTGATGGCATTTCCAAATTGACATTTTTTGATTGTCCAGCATTCATTTCTTCAATTAAAATTAGAACATTTTCATGGAAAGAGAAAATTTTCATGAAAAGTTTTTTTGTCCAAAAAACCCAACTCCCAAACAATTTTGCATTTTAAAAAAAAAGTTTTGATTAAAAAAAAATGTTAATCAGTCCTTATATTTGTGCTTAATTCATTAGAGAAATTGTGCAAGAACAGTTCATCTGTATTGAAAATCTAAGCCCTGTAATGCTGCCAAGATCAGCGAGACCATTGGTGATCAGCTAAGTAAGCATTGGTTATGCAAGTTAGAACAGCCCAAGCATGACTTTAACTTATTTGCTGAACTTTTCTAAGATTTCAGACACTTCTGAAGGGAAAAAATGAAACTACCTTGTTTAGACTAACTCCTCACCATCTCTGCTTTTACTGCTCCCTTTGACCACTCAACTCAGATATGTAGACAATTTTCCAAAATTCCTCCCATTTTAGGAAGGGAGGACACAAGGTATCTACATTGTTTTATGTTTTCATTCAAATTAAACAAGCATCTGGAATGTGTGGATGCTAAATAAGATAACTTAGTATTAAAGTTATATTGACATATTTCTGACAATATAAAAAGAGAAACTTACTAGAAAATATAGGGAATACAATATAATGTGAGGAACCATAATATACTGTATCTTAAAAGATGAAATTCTTCACAGGCACAGAGTGCGTCTTGAGGCTGATATAACATGCCTGCCCCATTACTGTGACAAAGTGAATCAACCCACAGATTGGATAAACCTTCTCTTGTCCATACACTTTCACTTTTTTGTACAGTACTGAATTTAATCCTGTTCTTTACTGCAGCTACCAATTTTTTGACAAGAGTGTTGCTTATGCTACTAAACTCTGATATATCATAGTTTTAGTTTGTAGAGAAGCAGTTCTACAGCTTTCAGCCTGCACAAGCGCTGCCAGCTATCCAACCTCAGCAGCCATGGAGCTTATTGTCATCCAGGACCATAAATTAAAAACTTTTGGTGGCTATGGGAGAAACACATTGGGGTTGTCTTGGCTTCCTCCAGCTCATCTCTCTCTTTAACACTGAGGGCTTGTTTATACTTAAAATGCTGCAGCAATGCTTCAGTGAAGATGCTACTTATGTCAATGGGTGGGGTTTTCCCATCGACACGTAATCTACCTCCAGGAGAGGTAGTAGCTAGGTTGCGGGAGAATTCTCCTGTTGATCTAGTGCTGTTTACACTGGGGGTTAGGTTGGTTTAACTGTGTCACTCAGGGGTGGGGATTTTTCACACCCCAAGTGACGTAGTTATACTGACCTATTTTTCCTGGTAAAGACCAGGCCTGAGACAGATGCAGATCTCTGTTACACGAGTCTAAATCCAGAATAGCTCCAGTAAAGTCAGGAATGCAATGGAATCTATCAGAAAGTGAAAAGCATTCAATCCTCTGAAAATCAGGCTCTGCAAGGTGTCTCGTGGGGTACCCAAAAATTAAAATGCCCCCAAATCACTAGTCACTTATGAAAATCTAGCCAATAATAATGTAATTGACTAATTACAAGTGATGTATTAAAGTTATAAAAATAAGCAATATTGTTTGAAAATTAATAACTGCTATTTATGCCTTTGGAAAATCTCCACTCTATCTTTAATGCAGAGTATGTCCAAAACCGGATGTTTCCAATATGCTTTATAAAGTGCTGCAACAAAGCCTTGGATTTGTACATCCCTTTCACACAAACCAAGATCCCATTAGTCCTCCTTGCTAGTGCATCACCCTGAACTTAGAATTTAAACATGGAGTCCATCAATATACAGGTCATTATCCCTACAATTTGTATGGCACTGTATGTAAGTGCGGCTTACTTTTTTATAGCAATGGTCTTCACTCCAGAAGCTCCTGGGGTCTGGGTAAACAACAGGAGTTCTTTTTTCCCCACTAACTGTCACTGGAAGGAGTATTGGCAATTGTTGTTTCTAACTTTACTGCTGCAGGAACTGATCCTCATTCCTCCCTTTGTGTGTCAGGGTATGGCTGCAGTGTCTTTAAATCTCTGCCAGGAAGCTGGTAGCATGGTATTGAGGAAGGGCCTAGGCAAGAGCTTGACAGTATTGCTGGCTGAAAAAAGTACTTTCATGAAATGTTTCAAATATGGGTGAGAAGTTTGATACATGGTGAAGTGAGATGGCCTTTGGACTTTCCTGGCTTGAGCATAACCGGACCGACAAGCTATGGCACCTGAGACTGTGACTAATGTCAGTGTAGCCTGCAGAAGGCATGTGCCCCACAATATATATACTCTGTACACACATTTTGACAGAGTAAGGTGAGGATGGATGATACTGATGCCTGATAGAGCCAGAGCTAAGGCCCAGATCCACAAAGGTACTTAAGCATCTAAGTCCCAACTTTAGGTACCATTGCAATTCACAAACCTCCTGCTCAGCTTCTGCCTAACTCTGCAGGTACCTAAATTTTCACTGCAAATGCTCCCTAGCCACCTATATTCCTGCCTCTGGGCATGTGTGCTGCCGTTAGCTCTAGGTGCCTGGACTCTTATCTCCTGCCTAAACCCAATGCAATGCACAAATCAGAGGAAGATAGGTGCTCTTCCGGGTATATCACCTGTGGGACCCATTCCAGTAGGCAAGCTCAGAGGGCGCCTACTCGATCAGATCCCATTCAAAATTTGGCTGCTGCCCACTTTGGGCTAAAAGCTATAAAGGTTAGAGTACTCACCTGGGATGTGGTAGACCAGGTTCAATTTCCCCCTCTGCCTGAGGGGGATAAAAGATTTGAAGAGGGGTCTCTCACTTCTCAGGATAGTGCTCTAACCAGTGATGTATGGGAAATTTTTACATGGGGCTTCCTCAGTTTCTTCTATTAAAGCCATTCCATTTTAGATAAATAATTAATGCACCATTAGAGCAGTGGGACTAGACCTTGGGCCTCCCAACTCCCAGGTGGAGGCCCTAACCACCAGGGCAGAGTGATTCTTACTCACACTCTCTTTCTCTGACATAATGACTCTAAGTATTTATAAGTGGTGGAACAGCTTAAGCAGGAGATTGAGGGAGCTCCAAATCAGCATTCTCCTGAGAGGTAGGAGGCCCCTGTCCAAATCCTTTCTCCCAGGGATTGAAACTGTCTCCCCCACATCCCAGGTGAGTGCTCTAACCACTGGGCTAAAAGTTTTTAAGATGGGCTGTGGTGCCACCACCATCTCCTCCTCCAGCCATTTTGCATGGAGTGAGGCAGATAACTAACTACTTCTCACCAAAAACAACTTACGTGCCTATGCCACCTGACTCAAGGAGAGGGTACCTGGTTGTGAATCGCCAGCAGAGATAGTCATCTCCTTGGAGCCTGGATTTGGGCGCTTATCTCCATGAGAGGGGTGGGGTTTAGGACACTCCCCTCTCATCAGCACTTCCCATTGGCTAGCGTAGCTGGCTCCCACCTAGCATATGCTCGCTTTTCGACCCTGTTGTTAGGTGCCTCTCTCTTCCCCGTCATTGTATAGGGTGCCTACACACTCAACACACACTTTTTGGATCACATTATTGTTCCAGTGATTTTCTAGGCACCTAAGAGTTAGGTGTTGTGGTGCTCAGCGTTGCAGTGCCTAAAGTCCCTTGTGGATTTTGGCCTAAATGTTGGCCACTGTTACTATTCAATGCAATTGTCCCTTTGAGAGGGGTAGGTGACTATATGTAGTAATTTTGCTTTCCTTTTTAGCTCATTTTTTATGGAACATATACGACTCTGGTGGAGGGAAGCTATTGAGTAGTGAATTGGACATTCATTGATGGCAAAATAAAATATGCCTGACTGACTCCTGCCTAAAATAAACAGTGTAAATCAACTTTATTGAACGACAGGCCTGCTGCAATAAGTACCCAGATAGAAGTGATAGAAGAAAACTAAGGGCAAATGTGGTTTGGAGACTATGGGGACATGAGCTGCCTGGTTTCCCTGGAAATTTTTTCTCTCTCTTCTGTTGTCTGGCAGGATTGAGTTTTGTGGGAATGCATACAGGAAACTGGGTAGCCCAGTAGCTGCTATTGTCCTGTGAAATGCAGGGACTTGTTGCTGGCATAACAATTAAAGTTGCCTTTGCCGCTACTTGTTCTCATTTAGTTGCTCCCTGCAGCCTCATTTCTCAGTTGTGCTGGATGTGCGCATCACTGATAATTTGCTCCAAAATGGATTCCATAGTGCTGCAAAACCAGATTATTCTAAACTGCTTATGCTTATTGGGAGTCTGTACATGTAACTACAAATATGAGTGAGTTTGCAGGTAGATACCTTAGAGAATGTAGTTTATATAATACTGTTAGTCTATTCCCATTGAAAACAGACAGCTCTGTTTATAAAGTTATTTTATATTTAAACAAAGCCCTTATTTTGTTGCTCCCCTTCCCCTAACCTCTGTCTACTTGTCTCTCTATCCATAGACCATGAGCTCCTCAGAGCAGGAGCCGTCCCTCACTGAATATTTGGAAAGTAACATCTTGAACACTACAATAAAAAAATTACTCATATAGTCTGTTGTGCTTTTTATATTGTTGTCACACTTTGGAGAAAGCTTCAAGACGTTTAAAATCAACTAGCTGCAAAAAGAAGGCTGCAATTTCCATTGGAGTGTTCCTCCTTTTCAAAATTGGGACTAGTTCTTTTTAAAATTAGCTTCTCGCCTTTATAGATTTATTTATCATTAACTCTATAATTATATAATTAAAGCTAATAAGTAATTTAAACATTTAATTTATTTAATTGCATTGAAGAGCATGTTTAAGGTTAAAGGAGACTTGAGGTCCCGGAGTCTAGCTGAAGTCATGATTCATGAGTGAATTTTTAGCCTGTAGAGAGAGTTAGTGGGATGTCATTGCAGGACTAATGCTCAAAGGTCTCAAAGAGATAGCACTTGGTTAACATCTGCTGTGAAAAGCACATGAAAATTCTGGGAGTATGACTCCTAAGCATATTAAAGCATTGGAGTTTAAAATTTTCATTTTCAAGACAAAATCCTGCATAGGTCTTTCAATGTAACTAAAGCTTTAATAAACACTGACGTTTTCACTTGTAGAAGATACCAATATTTCAGCTGACTAGACTTAATTTTTTAACTTTGTAAAAGGCCTCCTTAGCTGAAACCCAGATAATTTTAGGCCTGTGATTCCTGCAAGGATGCCAACATTAGTGTTAATTACATCTTTTTTGATAAAGAAAGAAATGAATGTGTGACCTTGGGCGCCTGGGGTAGTCCACACTGACAATGCCAAGGTTAGGGAAGAATGCAAAAGGGAGAGAAGTTTCTCCCAAAACTGACGGTTAACACTCATCAGCCAGTCACAACTCACCAACCAGTCACAAATTGTGCTCCTGATCCCCCTCACTGGTTAGCAAGAAGTTGAAAGAAGAAATCACACAGCTCCCTTATTGCATTCCAGTTCTCTGGCTCCCAATCAGCACATATGTCCAGTAAGGTGAGAGGTTATTTAAAAAGCCTGCTCACTATATAAAGCGTTCTTCTGAACCCCTAAGAGCCAGCCACATTACTAGGTCAATATTAGTTTGGATCTTAGCCAAAATACCATGCTGCCACCCAATCCTTTAGTATCTAAAACTAAAGGTTTATTTTAAAAGGAAAGAACAAGCAGAGAGTGGTTACATAGTAAAGCAATCATAGATTATTAGGGCTGGAAGGGACCTCAAGAGATCATCTAGTCCAACCACCTGCTCAAAGCAGGACCAATCCTCAAATAGCTCCCTCAAGGATTGAGCTCACAACCCTAGGTTTAGCAAGCCAAAGCTCAAATCACTGAGCTATCCCTCCCCACAATCAGCTATGTACATAAGACTTCAGAATCCACATATCAGATTCTTAGCAGCATTGGTGAGTTTACTGACTTGAAAGTCCCTCTGGAACACATCCAAAGCTTAGATGTCAGTCCTTTGTTCAGTGCTTCAGTTTGTAGAGAAATTGCTCCAGAGGTCAGAAGCAGGACTGAAGACAAAATGGAGAATATGCAGCTGCCCTTTTATATCCTTTGCCATGTGGCTTGTACTTCCTTTGTCTCAAACACAAACTTACAGCACATGGGAGACCCCTGTTCACCAATATGTCCTGCTGACTCACAGGTGAAGCCACTGGCTTCTCTCAATGGGTTCATTGTATACAGGGCTGCACCACAACATTTTTGCACCTGAGGCGGGGAGCTCAAAATGACGCCTCCATGCCTCCTTGCTTGGGCCAAAACTTTGAAAGGTCTCAATTCTGCCTTCTTCCTGTTCTACTTCTCTCATGGTACTGCTCTGCTACCTACCCCAATAAAGGAGAACTAACAACTTAAAATGCCTTGTTCAAAAATTTTAAGTAACACTTAACTTTCGAACACCTGAACAGCAAATGTAACTTTTCTTATCGGCATAGTAAACACTGGCATTTTTATCTGTTTGAATAATCAAAGTGATGCTTTCCATGCCTTCTTGGTTGCAAAGATTTGAACTGCTTCGTGCTGAAGGTCCACAGTCTGGGCCAGCTCATGCTCTATTGAGATGGCTGCAAGGCCGACCACCCTCTCCTGTGTCATTGTGGAGCATAGATGTGTTTTTATTAACTTCAGCTTGGAGAAGCTGCGTTCTCCACTGGCAACTGTTACAGGAAACGTAAGAAGTATGCGCAGAGCAACAAAAGCATTTGGAAAGAGAGTGGTCATCTTATTTGTGCACATATATTCCAGAACAACCTTTGGAGTTGATCCTGCTGAAATGTAACTTGAAAGGGCTTTCAGTTCATCACCTAAATCACACACATCAATATCGTGGATGTCATCATGTGTCAACATTGTCTCTAGTGCCCTGCATTGCTGGTGTAGGTCTTCAGGTATAGTGAAGAGTGTTGGAATATCATACAACATCCCAAATATACTGCTGTGTTCCTTGAGTTGCATGAAATGTTCTTCAGCTGACTGTATTGCACAATCTATCACCTCATTAAAGAATTCAACTTTGAATTGTTGGTTGGGGTCTCTTATGGGATTATCCCATGCCTAGTAATCAAAATGTCGTCTTCTTCTTCGGTGACTCTTGTATTGTTGAATGGGGGTGGGGGGGGGAATAGTTTTAGTGTGAAGTTCTTCTGCCAACTTCTGTGGACTCTTCAGAACATTTTGAAATCCCTCATCTGATCTTTGGTTTGTCCAGTTGTTCCATTGCTTCAGATATATCAAGGTCAACACCTTGGAGTCTCTTGCTTACAATATTTATTTCCATCAGTATGTCATGCCACAACACTAAGCCACACAGAAATGTGAAGTTATGTATGTTTCTGGTGATTCCATCTCCCTCTGCCACTGTTTTCCCACAAACAGTTCCTGTCATAGCATTATCCTCCATAACAGCAACTATGGCACCATCTCTCTTCCCAGTTTGGTGTTTGATAGGCTTTATTGCCTACACTTGACTTTCCCATCATGTGGCACTCAGTGGTTTCAGTGTCAGAGGGGGGTGTTCCCAGATGTTACTTCAAAATTTGCCATCGATGAGTTGATGCGGAGAAAAATACATAGATGCTTTGAATTACACTAAAAAATTGAGCAGCCTCACTAGAATCTGATGCTGCATCACTGGCCACCAAGTTCAATGAATGAGGACTGCATAGGACAAAAAAAGCTTGAGGGTTTAACTCTCAGATCCGTGTGTACACTCCTCTGTTCTTTCCTCTCACGTTGGCACCATTATCGTAGCCCTGACCTCTCATGTCCGTTATCACAATTCCCATATCTTCCAGCTTTTTAAGAAGCACATTTGTCATACCAGCTCCTGTAGTATCATCAATGTCAATAAATTTTAAAAATGCTCTCTGACAGTCACCATTGCAGGGACATTTTCACTAGGTTCTGTTGTTGTTACAAAACGCACCATTAAAGTCAGTTGTTCCATAGGGCTGATGTCAGGTGTGCAGTCCAGAATAACAGAGTAATATCCTTCTGACTTCCAATTTGCCACAATCTTCTGTTTGGCTTTTGTTGCCAGTAACTGTATGATCTCATTTTGAATTGTTTTTCCAAGGTAGTGGTGTGTGTACATTTCTTGGGTGGGACTCTTCTTAGATGCTCCTGCAGTACAGCATCAAACTCAACCATCAGCTCCACAATTTTAAGGATGTTTCCATTGTTTGGCATATAGAGCTGATCTGAAGTGCCATGCAGTGCTAGGTTTTGAGTAGCAAGCATTCTCACAATGGCAATGAGCCTTTTCAAAACATTTTGCCAGTAAAGAGACTCTGATGCAATCTTCTCTTGATGCTGATAATCTGTAGTGGCCTTTAACCTTAGTATCATCTCCAGCTCTTTCCACCTATGGAATGCTCTCTGATGATTTGCTGCCTTCTCATGGCATATCAGACTTCTAGCTAGATTTTTCCAGTCCTTTGTTCCTGTAGAACCCAATGTGGCTGGAATATTAGACTGGAAGAGTTTGCAACAAAAACAGTATGCAGCATTCTGGGTTTTTGAGTACATAAACCATGGCCTCTCCACTTTGTCACCATTGGAGGTTTCATGCCCATAATGTGTTGGATGGATACTTCTATTTTCATTGTCTTTGGGGAACATGACATTTTTCACTTGCTGTGGCCCATGCAGTACAAAGAAGTCCCTCAGGCTACTGCTCAAGTGGGTCCACAGTCCTGGATCATCTAGACTTAAGGAACTAAACTCAGCAGCAGTTGTTTCTTGCACCTCCATCACACTCTTCTCTGATCTACACTTTTCTTCAGGAATGTGCATGGTTACATCCATTTAAGATGGAGATATGGATGCTGCATTAGCTGCCAGGTCACTTGCACTCTGACTAACTGGAAGATCAGGCATCTCTTCATCACTCACATCCTCACTGGGGCTGGAAGGCTCACACTGAATATTTGTGTCTATGTATCTCAGGAGAGCTCCTTCCTGCTTAGATAGAAAAGATTCCTTTGCTTTCTCTCTTTCTGAATGCTGCCCTAGAGAGGCATTGTCTTCTTTCACTCATGACTGCTATTCTGTGCCAGATATAGTGGCTCTCAACACTCAGTTGAAGGGGACAAATAAGCAGGCTGGTAGCAGGGCCGGAGTGAGGGAAGATATCAGCATTTTAGGGGTCTAACTGGCTCCTATTACTTCAGTAGACTGCCTGGTCTCAAGTGGATTCAGGGAAGCAGCAGGAAACAGGAAGCTCCCTGAGAAGCTGGTGTTAATCAGTCCAGGCTCCTGAGGGTGCTAGAGAAGTACATAAGAGGCTCCTCCTCCTCTCTCTCCCTGCAGCTCCTGCTGCTTTCTGTTATTCCCTCTCACCTTTTCTCCTGCCTGTCTGTTATATCTCTTGTGCCCTCCTTCCTCCAGCACAACACTCCACCATCTCTGTGTATCTAGAGCAGAGAGAATACATATGCACCAGCAGCAGACACAATTTTCTACATTCTGGGTCCTAGTGGTGCCCCTCCTCCCCACAGTCTGGCACCTGAGGCGGCTGTGTCAGTTGGCCTCATGGTAAGGCCAGCCCTCATTGTATACCTGATTGCCCTTGATGGGTCATCGAACCAGCTAGATAGTGCTGATGCCAATCTGTCTAGGTGTGTCTCCCAGAAACACAGCACATATCTGAGATACAGATATATCACAAATATTCATAATGCATGATACAAAGATGATACAAACATATAAACAAGATTATCATAGTTGGCAAATCATAACTTTTCCACTGATATCTTACTTGGCATATCTCATAAGATTCATTGCAATTTTGAAATATTGCTAGCAATAATATTATAAATGGTCACTCATATTCCATACAGGATCACAGAGTCCTAAGTTCCTTAATCTGTAATAATACGTTACTTTTTATTTTAAATTCCACTATTCCAGTATGCCTAGGAGTCATAGCCATAATTAAAGATATACAGCTTGTTGGGAAACTGACATTTCACTTTAAGTAGCAATTATGAAGAAAAACTAAAAGCACAAAGGAAAACATTTACTTATAACTTTAGCACCACAGCAGGTAGACATTTGCTAACAAATCTGAAGTGTATTAACTATAAAAAGATGAGTGACAAACAAAATAGACCCCAAACCAAAAGCCCAACCAAAAAAATTCTGCATGGTGTGGACGGGAGCAAATACTCCATGAGGCCATGTAGAGAGGGAAAGTGGCTACACAATATGCTTTCCCCACCTATGTAATCTTTTCCCATTCTACAAAATATTTGTGCAACCCATAGGCCAAACATATTGGAAGTCATGTTAAGTTCCTTCCCTTTGCAGATGGCAGACAAACCCCTTGAAAATCTTAACTCCTGCTGCATCTTTCTATGCAATTGTTGCAAAGTGCAACAGGAAGTTGGTATCCAACAACAGCATGGGCACTGGTCCTGCCATGCCTGTGGGAGATGCAGGGGTGGAATGTGGAGGGAAAAACCCTTCATTTATCTGAGAAGGATCTGGGGGGTTGGCATATAGACCTTCCTGGAGCCTTCCATTGCATTTTCTACCTATGAATAAGGCAGCAAGTTAGGAGAACGTTCAAATGCTACAGTTCAGTTGGAGTCCCAAAGCTTTGCATTAATTTGGTCTGCTCTGCATATTTCTGTGCCAGACAAGAGCATGTGGCAATATATCTTGTATCATACCCTGGGGGTGGTGGTAACCAAATACAGAATGAGCCACCACTGCTAACACCGCGTCCAAAGATCCCCCTTTTCTGGTCTTCCCAGTCCAGCTCTAAAGTAACGTAACTGACATGATGGAACTGACAAAGAGAACCTTCAAGCACCATGGATGCCATGTATAAATAATTAAATCATCAGTGCAACTTGGTCTTGATGTGTGACTATAAAAGTCATTTCATTTCAAACCTGGGCCTGCAGAGTTGCTGGGCAGCAAACACCTCCACACTGCTATCCATCCAGCAGCTGCAGCTCCAGCCAGCTTGCACTTCCCTGCCCACAACCCAGTGTGGCCACACATCACAGGAAGTCACAACCTCATGGCACCTGATTGGCTGCCCAGCAAACATAAACCAAGGGACTATCTAGGAAATATCCAGGTAACAATGTGGGTCACTAGTTAGTTGCTAGGACCACCCTGCATACTCTGTTCCTGAACTCGCAGTACTGACCTCATCTCCGACTTGGACCTTGACTCCTGCTGGAACCCTGGAATGCCCACATAGACCCTGATACCTGGTATTGACCCTGGGCCTGATCTCTGACCTGTCTCTGTCCTTTGGCCTGATTGTTGGCCCTGATACCAACGCTGAAGCGTGGTGATTGTCCCTCCCTGCTGAATGCCTGCTGCTAGTCCTGTGTACCTTTGCCCAGCATCCTGACAGTGGAGAGATGAAGGAGAGCTCAAAAGCATGGACATTGTAAGGGGGAGTAGGACCTTCCCTTCATGAGTCAGTATGGAAGCAATTTGGCTTTTTCAGAGGTCCTGTTGTGCTAGTCCCTGAAGTTAATGGAACCATCAGGTTCTGCAAGGCTTACTGGAAGTTTACTGTGGTCATGACAGACCACTGAGATTCTAGACCAATTTGTTCAGGAGGAGGGCAAAGTTTAACCACAGTAGACCTGACTCAAATGGATTTGCAGGTCCCCTTGGATCCAGATGCCCAGCTGAAACCAGCATTCACCATCCTGATGGGCCTTTACAGAATTCTTGGTTTATTTTGCATGATGGAGAATGTGCTATCAGCCTTTCAGTGGTTAATGAATGAGGCCAGAAATTGGATGAAGGCGTTTGCCATGGTTTATATAGATATTTTTATGTAAAACCAAATAGGTAGAACACTTCTGTTTGTCACATCAGTACTCCACAAGTCTGGAAGGCTAGGACTGTGAAGAAAGTGGAAATATGTAAGGTGGAAAGCTTCAGAGAAGGAAGAAAGTAGAAAGGTCTGACAGACAAATTTAAATTGAAGTGATTTTAAAAATGGCTTCTCCTCAAAACGAATAAAAATGCAGAGTCCTTTCTATGATTGGTCAGCTATTATAGATGGGCTTGTGCTCTATTTCAGTACCATAACTCTACCCCTATCTCTGACCTCTCGCATAAAAACATGCCGGAGAAGGTAATGTGGCCTGATTGGCCATGACTTCTTCAAAGAAACACTAGGCCATAAACAAGTATTAGCTAACCCAGACTTTGATACACATTTTGATACAGACTTTGAACACGTCACCTAAACAGATCATTGCCTATAGTAGCAGAGTTCTGACTAACCCTTCCCATACTAACATTGAGGTCCAGCCTGACTTTGTAAGTGGGGCTGCCAAGTGTCAGGCACTGTGTGTGATGTGCATTTGGCAGCCCTATCCTGCATTCCCTATCTCCACCTGAATCTGCATCTGTGCTTACCTACAGTTCTGCCTTTTTGCCACCAAGGGCAGTTGTGGCACTGCTGAGCAGGCAACCATGCACCTCTTCTCTTACTGCTCACCTACTGGATACCAGCCAGGAATCATAGAATATCAGGGTAGGAAGGGACCTCAGGAGGTCATCTAGTCCAACACCCTGCTCAGGGCAGGACCAATCCCCAACTAAATCATCCCAGCCAGGGCTTTATCAAGCCTGACCTTAAAAACTTCTAAGGAAGGAGATTCCACCACCTCCCTAGGTAACCCATTCCAGTGCTTCACCACCTTCCTAGTGAAAAAGTTTTTCCTAATATCCAGGAGGAGCTCTCAAGATAATATGGTGGAGGCTGCTGCACAAGGTGAGATTCCCTAGCTCTCTTCCCTCTGGAGCCAATTGCAGCAGGCTCCCCCAGCCATGTCAGTACCACCAAACACCCAACCCTACCTACCAGAACAACCCCCTGTGCCCCAACCTACCACCAGTATCTCTAACCCCAGCAGCCAGTCAACCAGCTACCCCCTGCTTTCCACTCAGACTGCCCTACACAGCTACACCCTTGAGCACCTACCAGCCACGGCTAACAAGTTTTGTGCAGCAGCAGCATGTCCTTGCCCTGCCACTTCATGATGGCTCCTCTGTCTGAATATCTCTCACATATAGGTTGAAGCCCCCGGTTGTCTCTCTGGATTTTCCTCTGCCCCTTGCAGAGTCTTCACCCATATGGGCAGCTAGTGCTTGCATACCCAAGTCTGCACACTCACAGGCAGACTTTCAATGTACTGCTTTAATATGTAGTCGATTAGTTCCCCTATTTTTCTAAGTGTCAGTTTTGAGCCTCTTCAATGCTGTGAATGGGATGTGGGCTGAGTTTAAAAGGCTTTAAGAAAGGAGGCATTTAAAACAAGAAGAGAGAAGGTCAGTTGTGGTTTGGCTTTTACGCTGTACTTGCTTCAGCCATATAGTAATCTTGTATCTCCTCTCACCTGTGTCACAAGGGCAACAAACTCACCCTCCTCATTTTCACCAGTATATTAGTCAAATGTTATATCAACAACAATTGAAAGTAATACCAAGATTGTGACTTACATATATCAGGGAACTTCAAGTCTAAATTTGTAACTCCATCTCTAATTCTTGAGGTACCTGAGCATTATAGACATGTGTTCTGAAACATTGCATGTCAGTATGAACCCCTTCTCATTATCAGGGATGACGCTGTCTGCTTCCAAAGGCAGATAAACATATGAGGGCCTCATCCTATGTGCACTGATGTCAATAGAGACATTTTCATTGACTTCAATGAGTGTTTGAGCCCGATATGAATTGTTAGCAACCAGCTCTTTTTCAGCCTGTGCTGACATACTATGGTGCTTTGAGAATACAGCAAGGTGTGTTGAAGAGAGTTGAGGTTCATCATTCTATGATACATGCAATAATGGTTTGAGCATGTATCCCTATCATTTCTGTATCTGTCTCATAAATCTGTACTAATATTGTTCTATAGCAGTGACACAATCTTAAACTATCTTGGGCACAGCTCACGGTAATAGCACTTATAGGGCTCAATCCAACTTCCCCTGAAGTCTGCAGAAAACTCTCATTGGTTTGAATGGGAGTTGGATTGAGCCCATATAGTGTTTTTCAGCTGAAGATCTCAAAGCTCTTTATAAAGGTGGGTAAGCATTATCCCCATTTTACAGTGGGGGACACTGAAGCAAAGAGTGGCTAAAGTACACATTTTCTTAAGTGTCTGCTAATTTTGGGTGCACAACCTTAGGCCTGATTTTCAGAGGAGCTGCTGAGCATTTGCAGTTCCATTGACTTCATTGCAATTGTGAAAGCTCAGCAACTCTGAAACTCAGACTTGGTGTCTTAGGTTCAGCTCCCAAAAATTGAAGCATCCCAAATAAGTTGACGCTTCTGAAAATGTAGGCCTAGGTGATATATCAATGTACCCCAATGAGGCAGTGGTAGAGCCAGGAGGGGAAGTCAGTTCTCTTGTCTGTATCCTGGACCAAGATGCTTCCCTCTGCAAAATATATTGCCAATATGTTAATGTGTGGATCTTTCACATATTACCTCACAGAAGCTCCAGTCAAGTCATTTTGATATGATGTCAGTCTGTAGTATGGAGATGTTAAAAATGTAAATATAGAGCTCAGTTCTGAAATCCTTACTCAGGCAAAACTCCTAATTGCCTCCACGAGAGTAATAACTTAATAAGGTCTTCAGGATTTGGCCCAATGATAACAAAACTCGTATCATATGCATGATAGCTAATTTCTAAACATTAATGACATAGCTCTGTATTTTTTTTCAATACCAAAATAGATTAGTCCCTGCTACAGATGGGCAGTCTACAAAATTTTGTATAAGAAAATTAAGCCAAGATTGAAAAAAATCTGAAGCTGGCCAAAATATTTCTTCTCTCCTATATAGCAACACAACTGTGCTACTGACCCCTTTTCAAAATGTGTAAATAAATTCACTCCCAAGCTAGAAACCTATGCACCAAGTCATTTTATAGACCAGATTATGTTGGACATGGTTGATCAAGCAAAATCGCTGATCTGCCTTTAGTACTCAATTAGGCAAGGATTATATCTCCAACAATACACAGACATATGGATCAGACATGGGGACTTGCACCTCCATCAAATGGTCTGGAAGGATCTAAAAAGATGCCTTATCCTTCTCAATGTCCATGGAAGGGCACATGATTAGACTGAATGGTTTCCACTAATTTAGATATTTGTGGCAGTGCCTGAGTACTAGGATTGTTTGGATGTTTTCAGTTTGCAGCTTTCTTATTTAATTACCAATATAAACAAAATGATTGAAATTGCTGCTCTTTTACTATCAAGTTAAAATATTATTGTACTTTTGTACAATACAAAATCACTTTGTAATTTACACATGCTTATTAAGGAAAAAATGTTACCCCTACCATTATTACTGATATACAATAAGATTAGATGTGGCACAAGACAGAGAAATAATTAGTTTAATTTGGGGGAAATGCTGCAACACACAGCAAAAGTATGTAGGTATATAGCTAGCTCATTCTCTGCACAAGACAGAGCCTGTGGGTTTATGACAAGTACTAATAATGTAATACCGTGCACTTCTAGAGCACCCATCTGAAGATCTCAAAACACTCTTACTCCAACCAGGAATAAAGCCTCTCATTCCTGGCAATTGGGTAGACATTATTATCCCCATTTTACATATAAAGTAACTTAAAGTATAGAGAGTTTAAATGACTTAGGGACAGAAAATATGTGGCAGAGTTAGAACCATAACACAGTCTTCCTGATGGCTATTCCTGTGGTTTAACCACACAACCATTCATTTTGGGATTTAGCGATAATGGGTGATGATTTTCTTCCTAACAAAGGTGGACCTATTTTATTCTATGAAGTGACACCTGTGGAGTGGCAATGTGTTAATCTGTTCCCCAAAAGTTTTAATTTTTATCTAATTATCTTGCAGTTAAACAGATTTTTGGCACTGGGAATGAAAAGGGACAATGCTAAAGCCCTGTGTGGATCCTGCAGCAAAAAGTAGAAACTTACACTTGCTGCCTCAACCAGAACCTGATATGACCTTTAATTCTTCATATTAGCTCATTCTCCTGGACATCCAACTATTAGATGCTTTAGGGCCAAGCCAAATATATGTGATGGACTGATGCTGGCAGATGCTGGTGGCCCCATGAGCAGAAGGAGGCCTTTCTATTTTTCTTTTTTTTTAAAGAGAAGTTAGAGCATTTTTTCCCTGCTGCAGTTATTTATCATCTCCTTTATGCAAGAATCACATTCCAGTTTGGGCTGCATGGCTCCGATTATGCACAAGCACAATGTTAAATGTTATGATGTGAGACATAATTTATTTCTCCAGTAATTCATTTCAGTGTTTGTGTGTGAAGATATTGCAAGATCCCGACTTTCCAGGCTGCAAATTCTCTCTCTCTCTTTCCTATTGACCACTTGTTAAATCTTTTTGTTTGTTTCCCGCCTTTCCCCTGGGACCCACAGACAGACAGCCTTGCCAGATTCATTTTCTGATCAAAGCTGTTTGATTTGGTCAATTTTGCCACATTGGAGACGTTCTCTATTACAGAGATAAATAGCCTTGGGCTAACTGTCAACGAAAACTTGTAAGCTAATAAATTATTCCAATTTCTTCCTGCGGATTTCTCTGGAGACAGCCCTAGGAAATACACTTTTTGATTAGTAAATTTCTCTGTGTGTGTGTCTGGACATTCAAATGTGTCGACTTTGATTAGCACCATTGCTTTTCAAGTAGATGCTGGCTAAGGGGCTGTCAGTTGCAGGCAGCCCTGATGCATAATGCATCAACTGGAATCCCGGAAACTGGAGCCTCATCCAAGACTGGAAAGGCGGGAAAATTGCCCCAACAACCTTTCGCACCAAGGGAGCTCCTCAAGTTGCACAGACTTTGTCATCTGAAGACACAAAGCTTTAAGATCACAAGAGCCACGCCAAGACGGAGCACCAAGTGCAAAATGAGACCTGGAGAACTGACTGCCACACACCCCATCTCTTCCTCTTTGCTTCTCCCACAAAACGTGGAATCATTCTGAACCAACATCTGCTTCCTCCTCCTCCTCCTCCTCCAAAGAGGATTGGATTTCGCTTCACCTCCCACTTGGATTCCTGTTCATCTGCTGTTTGCCTAGTTAAGGACCTGCAGGTTGTTATAGAAACAATATTTTGGCTATAACAAATCAATCGGTGCGTGTGAACACAAACATACAGATCATTTATCAACTGCAAAATACCCTAAATTATGACCTTTCTAAAATCTATCAGAAGGGCGAGGGAATGCATAACGTAAATTAAACTTTGAAGGGTCAGCGATTTTTACTTTCACTATTCATCTTTCTTTCACCTTATAGGTTTAAGAACAAGAGTGCTGTGTAATTACATTTCAATGGGGTGCAGCGGTTCATTATTCTCTGCTATACCAATCTACTGCAACATTTCTAATGCAGTCAGGTATGTTTTAGCAGATATTAGTTGGTATAAGACCATACTTGCTCTTTTGGACTGATAACGTCTTTTAATGTATAACAGTGCAATTATCTCAATTTACAAAGGGCTAGGAGGATAGATTTTTAAAACAAATCAATATACTTCTTTATAGTTTATTATAAAAGCAGTAAAGAATGATTTGTAGGGCTTTCTCTCCTATATATTTTTTACACATTCTCTCTTTTTGTCTGGCTTTCTCACCTCCTACCTTTATCTCCCCCTCCTTAAGATTTTGTTTTTGTGCTGGAGCCCACATCATTGATGGAGATGGGCAGTTTCCAGCTGAAAAGTCTTATGATGCCAATTATCCACTTATGTGGTGTGATGGCTCAAACAGCACACAGCCACTTAAGTTACAGCCTTGCAGTTGAGGATTCAGAGGTTTACTGCTCATATTAGGGCTACAATTCCTCCTTGGATCAAGAGGCTCCAAGGGCATTATATGGTAACCCTCTAAAATTGTTTTTACCCCAAACAGCATAAACATGGAAGGAAGCAAAGAGGCACTTATGAGTCTTTTAACAATCTAAAGTATCCTAAAAAGAAATTCTGCTTGGTGAATTACTAAATCCAGATGCCCTACTGAAAATGGTGGATAGTAATACTGGAGTTTGTTATATATTAAACTAAATGTACAGGGTAAGGGGGAAGATTGATGATCAGCTAATCTTACTGATCATATAAACACAGGCCACCACTGTGATGCACGCTGATATATAAATACAAGTGGGCCAGACAAGATTTCCAAACTGTTAGTACTTCAAACAGAGGGGTGTTTGCAAGCTTATCAGTAAAATAGATATTTTTTCCCCTAAATCCTAAATAAGAGAGCCACTACCAATGTCTGGCCTGATCCCTCAAAGCACTTAAGTGCATCTCTAACTTTAAGCATTGGAGTAATTCCATTGATTTCAGCAATACTGCTCGGATGCTTAAAGTTAAGCACATGCTTGTTTACCTGCTTTGCTGGATCATGGCCTAAATTAAACTATTGCTGCACAAATGTCCCTCCCCTTAAAAAAGAGAGAATAATACTTTCAGGGTGACATCACTGTGGTGACAACTCTGAAAGGGTCGACTGTAAGTTCTGCTGAAGGTGCCAGCTTTCAATGGCAGTTGTTTTGGGAGTGCTGTCTTAATATGGGAGCATTTTTTGTGATTTTATATGTGGTAGGAGGGGAGGGTTTGGATTTTACTGGCCAACCAACTATAATTATAAGCTTGTCTTTGATATAAAGCTATCAGTTTCTTAACTATATTAAAAACCCATTTTAATTACCCCTTTTCTTAACAAGACCCCTTCATAACTTACTGAAATGCTTTACTACCTAGGACAGCATTATAATGAAGGTGAAGTGTATATAAAACATTTGACTTTGAATGGCATAGTTTTGCAGATTTGTGACTTTGGATGCCAGAATTTCAATTAGGAGGACGATTGCTAAGTACTTTTATTTAAGGGCTGATGAGTCCCTACTAAGGTCATGGAATGAGTGGCACTAGCCTGAGAAAGCACTTTGTACATTATGGTCTACTTTTTCTTACAATAAAGAGTTCTTTTAATAATACTGTAGCACAGTGTCTCCAACACTACCACAGAAAGGTGGCAGGCATATTGGAGATATATGGGAAACCATGAAAAGGCGACTGAAAAGTTATAATACATGAGGAAAAAGGTTTGAAATATTGATGCCTTTAAAAATGGGTTCATTCTTAGATATGAGAAGAATTACTATTTCTCACTTGACATATTAACTACACTGCTGACATACTGTATTTTAGACAAAGCTCCCTGTTAACACAGCACAGACTTTTATGTACTATTTGTTCACCTAATCTAACATGCATCAGACCTTGGATGTATGTTGTCTGTGGAATAACAAAGATTGTGATAACGCAAAATGGTTGATCACAGATCTAAGCTGGCATTTACTTTACTCTGACAATAACCTGTAAATAGCTCTATAGACACCCATACACAAAAACAAAGCAGACAGTTATTTTGTTTACCATATTTTGCACTGACGACTTTAGAAATACACATTTCAATTGGCTAAAAAAGCAGCAGTTAAAATATTCTGTTTTGCATTAAATATACTGTATAAGGTAATCCTTCCCTGGCCTCTTATTCTCCCCCAAGTGCAGTGATTGTCAAACAAGAACAACAACAAAAGGAAGCAGCAGCTATATTTGTAAATGTTAACAAAAGCTAAACATGGGGTTTTGCTATGGTAAGAAAATGCCACCCTCCCCTTCTCCATAAATTGGGCTTCTAGGAAGCAATCCCTCCCCCAAGAAACGGCTTGTGGGGAGGGCAAAGCAACCAGCTGGGTTGTAGGAGTAATAAAGAAGGAGAATCAATAGGGCATGCAATGGAGCCAAGGTGCTGCCATTTATCACGCCGCTTCTGTGACTCCAATCATTCATCATGCTCAATGAGGCAGCAAATAGGAAAATGACTATTTGTATCAAACACATCTGCACTCATCCACTGAGGTATTTTATTCCCATTAACTCTGAAAGTAAAATACGCAGAGTTTTCTAGCTTCTTTCAGCTCAGGTTGGCAGAAGAAATTCACAGCACATAGGAACACAAATGACTGCGTGAGTTTGCAGAACATTTTTGGAGGTGATTTTTGGTGACTACAGTCATATTGCGTACACACGTGTGTGTGTGTATATATATATATATATATATATATATATATATATATATATATATATATATATATATATATACCCACAGGCACATATATATATATTGTGTGTATATTATATACACACACATATTTCCAATTTTCAGGATATTATCATATCACACCAGTCTAAACTCACTAGCTAGCATCTTCTTTCCCCCAGTGATATGAATATCATCAAGGCTACAGTAAATACTCATTACATTATCTCTCAATGGTTCCCTTTTTATCTAATAAATTACCCCTGCTAGGTGGCATGGAAGCTAATTTCACTAAGTCTGTGGAAGATCAGATGTAAATGGGAGGATTATCATCATTATGGTGTAATATCCCATGAAATGGTAGCATCATTACTGGTTCTTTTTATGAGGTGTGCAAGTTTATTTCAACCTGCAAACGTGCTCTTGTGGCCTTCATCAGGACAGAGAACCAGGCTGTCATATAAAGACCCTCCAGCGTTCATTGCATGTTTTCTACAGAGCTTGGAGGGAAGAGCTTGTATCTAGATAGAGGTGACACTAGAAAGATCTGCAAAACTTTGAAGCTGAGTGATGCCACTTAGGTTGTTAGCAAAGATTGTATGGTTGTTTAGCTCTCTTCCCCCCTCCCCGACAACTGTAAAACCTTCTAGTTTAGTGGCTCTCAACCTTTCCAGACTACTGTACCCCTTTCAGGAGTCTGATTTGTCTTGCGTACCCCAAGTTTTACCTCACTTAAAAACTATTGCTCACTTCTGTATTTTGATGTCTGGTTTTGTATCACAGCACACTATTACTGAAAAATTGCTTTCTTTCTCATTTTTACCATATACAGTAATTACAAAATATATCAATTGGAATATAAATATTGTACTTACATTTCAGTGCGATACTTGGGCCTGTTTTTCACTTGTGAGCCTTGTCTGAAACCCGAGCCCTGCCACCCAGAGCTGAAGCATGTAAGTTACCTTTGTGGGGGCCCCAAGCAATTACCCTGCTTGCCACCCCTTAATGCTGGCCCGGCACTTGCAATCCCCCATAGCCCGTCCCATGGTCCCCCTGGGGGCTGCAAAACTCAGGTTAAGAAACACTGATCTAGATGAGTATGACCAGGGGTACACAGTACCTCTGGCTGAGAACCACTTTTCTAGCTGACCTCATTCTCTCCTCATTCTTACTGCTTCCTCATGCAATTAAATGAATTTTCCTGCTCATTCTCTGTTTTCCTCACCATGCATGGGAGAGTGTCTCATGAGCAGAGAAATAAATGACAATAGCTGGAATGTCTCCAGAAAGCACTGTGGAAAAAAAATTGCACCAGACCCCAGGCTCAGCAGTGGCCTCAAACTTAAATGGCAGGGCATCCATCTGAGGGCCCAGATGCTAATCCTACCAGCAGACTGTATCTACACATCAATGTATTAATTTTGGTTTGTGCACCTAATTATGTTAGGAGATGCCTGGTGGTATCCAGTGGGGCCTTTGCACACAGAGAATTACAAACTGTGAACACAGACCCACCGAGGGTGAAATTCAGTCCTGTGCTGAGGGTCAGCCAGGGCTGGTGCAACCATTAAGGCGACCTAGGCGGTTGCCTAGGGCACTAGGATTTGGGGGCACCATTTTCTTTGGCAGCGACTGCGGCAGCCGGATCTTCAGCCTCCCCGGTTGCCGCCGGCATTTAGGTGGAGGGAGCTAGGGCAGGGGAGCACGGGGAGGGCCGCCTGCAGCAAGTAAGGGGGGGAGGCGGTATGCAGGGGAACTCCCCGCCCCAGCTCACCCCTGCCCCGCCTCCTCCCCAAGCACGCCGTGACTACTTCACTTCTCCCACCTCCCAGGCTTGTGGCGCCTTGTGCTCGTGCACAGAGCAGGGGTGAGCTGGGGCAGGGCAGGGGTGCCTCAGGGCGGAGGGTGGGGGATGGGGAGCTGCCATGGGGGGGTGCCTCAGGGCGGACGGGGGGAGGTGCCACGGGGAGGGAGCGCCTCAGGGCAGGGGGCTCAGGGACAGGGGAGGGCCCAAGGTGGAAGTTTCACCTAGAGTGTGAAACATCCTTGCACTGGCCCTGGGGCCAGCTCAGAGCTTATGCTCCATCTAAATCTCATTTAAGCCTTCAGGAATTTCATCCTAAAGTGCTTGATAATGCCTGGATATAGCACCCATAATCTCCTGGTCATCAAGTATAACAACAGGCTAAGCAGTTTGCCCTTGCAGCACTCTATACCACTGGGCATTTAGGAAAGGCAGATTTATGGGCTTCTTGAGTATTTTTCAAATAGTTCATTTTTCATTTAAAAAAATCTGATAATGTGTGAAACCTGCAGAGAGCAGAGAGTTGAGATGGCATCTATAGAAGACTTACTATCCATTTAATGCTGCTTTGGCTATGAACTAAGGATTTCTAATTTATTGCTACAGAAGCTAACATGATTACCTTGAAAAGATATTTTGGGCTTCCCTTCCAAATGTAACTACATGGCTCCCCAGTCACTCAGTTCAAAATTCTCCTTGTTTTTAGATCCTTCCATGGGCTTTGCCTTGCCTGATTCCAGCACTTTGTCTCATTCCTCCTGCTTAGCACCAACCTGCTCTCTGTCCTTTCATACAGCCTGACCACTGCTGGTGTGAGAGTCTTCTCCTTGCAGCTCTGCAGCTTGGATATAAATTCCCTCAGCAATTTGCCATCCAATTTAGAATCTGTTTGATTTAGGGTTTCAAACTGCAGATGAAAACATATCTCTTCTCCTTTGCCCATCTCGCAGTTTTTCTCTCCTTCTGCTGTTTTTGCTTTGGGACATTTGGGGATTACATGCATCATCTGAGGATATTGCATTCTAATTAGCCATAGACTGTACCCTTATTCTGTAATTAGGGTGACAAGACAGAAAGTGTGAAAAATCAGGACACTTTTTTTTTTTCAGGGGGATATATTTGTGTTTATAAGACAAAGCCCCTAATATTGGGACAACTGGTCACTCTAGCTGTAATGTACACGCAGTGTTTGATTCTTTTTATTGGAGGAGGGAGGGCAGGACGGGTAGGAGAATGGTGTGGTAGAGAGGATGGAATAGTGAGAGCGTGATGATGTGCTCCCTTTCCAGTTTTTTTTTTCCTCTCCAGTTGCCCCCCGTACCAATGGTAAAAGTGAGAAATGTGTGTATGGTAGGTGGGCAGCAGGGAGGTGAACTCACCCATTACCCACTTCAGTCTGAGCACTACATACAGCGTAATAGAGTTTCATAAAGTTACACTGGGTTAAATTATTTTGGAGATGGTTGTGTATTACTGTAAAGCCTTTGAACACCTTATTTAAGTGATATACTGTCACCATTATTCTTAGGTGCAAAACATTTGGCAAAAATTGTAAACCAGGAACTTTTTAGCTGAAATAGCTCAATTCTATTCAAGTCATTTTCATATAATAAAAACATTTTGAGTTTGTTTTTTATACATCTATTCCCCCTACTGGTGATATTTATTTGTATTTGAGTAAAAAAATGTTTTTGGCAATAGAAAGAGAAGATGGACTTGGGCTTGTTTTAAAATGTTTGTAGTGTTCTTTCAGGGGACTGAAGGGTACATGCAGTTTAGGAGACTTAGAAATAAAGGTAAAGATGATGGGCTAGGGTTGTGCATCAGCAAGGAGGTAAACTGTAAAGAAATATGAAGTGATAGCATGGACAAAACACAGGGTTTTTTGCCTTCCTCTGCAAGATGTGAGTGCGGGACACTTGCCAGGATTATCTGGGTATATCTCAGTTAATCATTGCCTTGTCATTGTAGGCACCTCAAGCACTGGTGCACGTTTGGGGTCTCCTGTTCTCTGCCTGTGGCACATTATAGTCTAGTCTCCTGTGGGTCTCATTTACTTTGGGCTCATTTCCAGTGTTGGGTTTAATATGTGGGTGCTGGTTGGTGTTGGTGACCTGGGATATATGGAAGTCAGACTAGAAGATCAGGCCCTTCAGGCCTTAAACCTAGAAAGTCAAACCCTATAATGCAGTTACAAATACTGGGCATGATCTTGTGCCCGTTGAAGTCAATGGCAAATTCACACTGACTTCAGTGGGAACAGGAGCTGGCCCATTATCGATGTATTTCTGTTCTCATATAGTGTGAGGCAACATCCTCTGGCCCTGTTAACTTTGAGTGACATTCACCTCTGACGTTCACATGGCTTATGGACTACTTAAGTCTCACTTCTGTCCTGTTTTGAACACTTAAGTAATGCATAGGCCTTGTCTCGGTCGTCTGCACAGGAATGAATTCCACTCTTCACAGAAGTGAACAGTCCCACTAAGTCAGCTAAGTATGATGAGCAAGATTTGGTCCAAAGTGTTGCAGTTCAAAATGTTGATCTGAAAAAAAAATCAACTTTGTATTTTAAGAAGTGTAAGTTAAAAGATTCATAGAGAGAGAATTCTTTTAGTTGTACATTTAATTAAGGCTGGGACAAAATTCACTCCTTTTCAATGTCTTCACTAGACCTTGGTGAACATTGCCAAAAAAAAACCCAAAAAACTGTGAATACTCACTTGACTTTTTAATTGAAATTTCTTTGGCTATTCTTGGTTCTCTTTTTCATTCACATTCCATTAACATTTGCCAAATTAATTTTACTAGCATGAATTTTTCATGCAAATAAATTTCTAAAGTTGCCTGAATAAGTATTTGTGGAGACTGATATTAAAGTTTGCACGTGCATGTATGCACAGAAGTATCTACATGTTCATCTAATGCAGTGTTTCTCAAACTGGGGTCGCCGCTTGTGTAGGGAGAGCCCCTGGTGGGCTGGGACGGTTTGTTTATCTGCCCCATCCACAGGTCCAGCCGATCGCAACTCCTAGTGGCCGCGGTTCGCTGCTCCGGGCCAATGGAAGCTGCTGGAAGCGGCGTGAGCTGAGGGACGTACTGGCCACCACTTCCAGCAGCTCCCATTGGCCTGCAGTTGTGAACTGCAGCCAGTGGGAGTTGCGATCAGCTGGACCTGCGGACGGGGCAGGTAAACAAACCGTCTCGGCCCACCAGGGGTTTTCCCTACACAAGTGGCAACCCCAGTTTGAGAAACACTGACCTAATGAGAGAACAAAAATAATACAATGTTACTTGTTAGACTAATCACAACTGACCAACACAGGATGAATATGAAATATTAGCAAACTGTTCACACGCAGCATGGAGTTTTAAAAAATTCTCTCACTCACACACAAACTCAAGTAATTACATATACCGAATAAATCTAACTATCATGTACTAGTGCATACTCCATGATCAGTAAAAGACTTCAAGTTCAACTGATAAATTATTTGTTGCTAATTATTTGCTCAGTTCTCTTTTCCAGACATAGGCCATAAGTTTCATCAAGGAAACTAGTACATGCCTGTGAACATATAGGGTCAATCTTTAAAGAAAACCTGTAAATAGAAAAGACATTAGGCTTGCTCATTTTGTTGTTGTTTCTTCATACTGTATAAAGAAAGGTTTTTGCTTTCTTTTTAAAAATGTTTTCTGCTCCTTTCTTAAATTAGAAATTCAAGTTCTGCCTAGCTCAGGAGACTGCAGAATAAGTGAATAACTAATGAAATGATGAAGTCAAAAGAAAGAGAGTGAAAGTTGAGCAATTGGCAAGGGAAAGAAGTTTTAGTCAAGTTGTTTTAAAATCTACTTATGGTTGGCTCTTGCTAACATCTGTTCAACTGCAGGGGCTGACTGACATTTTGAAGAAAGGACAGACTTGTTACAGATCTCACCCCCTTAATTAAGGTGTGGAAGCTAACATTATATCCCATCAGACATCCTTCCCCAAAACAAGTAATCCAGCAATACCAGGGAAGACCAGAATTTAAGTTTCTGATATTTCTATGGTATAAACAAGAAAAACTGGGGGAAAAAATGTTTTCAAAACCACCTTTCAGGCCTTCTATATGCATAAAAAAGAGAAAGATACAAAGAAAGGAGGGGTAGGAGTATGTGCCCAATTCAGTTATTTTAAATTCCTTTGCACATCACCTTTAACTCAGCCTCTGCTTTTGTACCCACACTTTGGCAGGTGCAGATATTTGGTGTCATTTTATCTGGAGATTTGACCACCTTGATTGTGCCCACATCCACATAGCAGCTAATTAGACATTGTGCCTGTAGCTCTTTGCTTCTGCAAATTGCAGGTGCATAAAAGCAGTTTTGGTCTAGAAATCTGGCCCAGGCCCAAATGATATCCCATGAGGCCAGACACCTCAAAACAGTAACAGATGTCGTATTTAAAACAAACAAACAAAATTAGGGGACCCAAAAATTAATGCCACCCAGTTTTAAGGCTACAGCTGTACTCTTGCACCTGGGGCAAGGATATGACATATTGTGCCTTTTAAAAAGTCATACACCTCTTCCTGAGAAACAAAAGTATTGTTTTCCCCAGAAGAAATTTCCCTCGGCATTTGTATTCTGCTACTTTCTCTCTGACATGCCACAAGACCGGTTCTTTTTTCTAACCTCTGTGGAATTGCAGGGCTAGAGTTTGCTCCAGAGTCTTGAAGGGGAGCAGCTCCATGCACTTTCATTTCTGCCTCCATTTATTCCCTTCTTCATTTGCTTTCCTCACCTCAAACATCATTTTAAGTATTACCAATTAGTATTTTTTTTAATTTATAAAATTTCCCACTGGTGGGGTACACAGTAAGACCATGTATTGCCCATCCCTACACCTATCCTTCAACGGAATCAGAGGACACGTTTAGACCACTGAGAAAGGTATATTTAAATGCTTTGCACAGTTGAGGCCCTAATCTGTCTTTTTCCCCAACCCAGATAATTACTACATATACATAAGATGCAGCCAAATTGTATCCTGCATCATTGTCCTGTTATTGAAGATATAATTTTATCATAATCTTCTCATGTGAATACTCCTTAGTCAGATGGATGCTCCCATGGATATCTGTGGGGTGATTTGTGTGAATAAGGATTCCTCACAGGAAGGGTTGCAGGACTGAGCCATTGGTCTGTTCCATAGGCGTAGTTTGACTCCTATACTGGGGGCAAGCAGCTCCAGTTAGGCCAATAGGGCGCATGGGGGTCTTACTACTTTTTGCACTTCATTTTTCTAGGAATCAGTATGCAAAATAAGAACCTCCCAGGATCTTATTTTCTGTCGTTTGGAGAAAACGTTGTCTGATGGGCAGCTGATCTCTGTTTCTCCCAAGACAAGAAACTGAATAAGGTGACTTGAAAACAACCCAAATTTTCAGGTTGCAAGTGACTGTAAGTTGATGCTACTCTGATTTAGCCTCTCTTTTCTCTGCCATATTTCAGTCATAGCTGTAAGCTCAACAAAGACCACACCACCTCCTCCATTTTACCAGCCTTGGTGGAGTAAAGGAAATGGTCCACTAGCTCCAGGAAAGGCAGTGCTATCTTGTGATTAGCACTGGATGCTGGGGTTCATATACTTGGAGACCTGGCTTCTATTCCTGGCTCTTGACCCTGATTTCCCATTTGACTTTTTGCAAGATAAAAGGGAAGCAAATAAATACCCACCTTAATAAGTGCACTGAAGTCTGCAGATGGAAAATGCTATGTAAGGTGAGGTGGTATTACAAAAAGATTCTGCCTCTTGGCTGGAAAACACACATGTGAAAAATGTAGAAAATGGCATTCTGCACTTTCCTCCCTAACAAAGCTTCCTGGAAACAAGCCAAAGTTTAGCTATCCAGAGTATTCTACAGTATTGAAAGGTTAAAAGGTTGGTTTATTTCATTTTCAATTACAAACTACACTTCTGCTTAGCATAGCAGTGCCATCTCCTCATTAACACAGTACCAAACAGCAAATTATACTGCCAGACACATAGCTATATATTAAATATAACTGCATTCTGGAGCTGGGCACTGTAGAAATTTTTAAAAAATCTTATAAATAACTTCACTAAGCTAAGCTCCACTCTAAAAAATGCATAAAAATTGGAAGTACAAATGAGTTTGAGCATATAAAAGCTTTTTGCTGCATTTTGCCTGAGATCACATCCTTCAGACACAAGGAAATAAGAAATTGTGATGCTACAGTAAATGTGTCATTGTATTAAAATTAAACCGTTTTTTGGACACCTTGTAGTCTCACGCAATATGTATAAGAAAGTGTGCATGGTGACACAAACAGTTGAACATTGTATTTCATAAAATTACAGTAGCTGATTTCATCATGCTACACATGGCAAGGAGAGACAACTAATTAACAGAGAATTCCCTATGAAAACATAATTCTAAAATTTTGGCTTCTCCTTTCAGCAGATGGACTGTAGAAGCAACTACAGGGAAAAAATGAATCAAGCAAATTGAGTGATAGTGTTCTTATTCAACCAGAGATTTTTTTTCATTATGTTGGCAATAAAATCGAGGGCTAATATTTTCAAAACTAGGAATCTAAAGTTAGCCTCCTAATAATGAGCATTAGTTTTTTCAAAACTCTGAACACCAAGCAGCTCTGATTTTTTTTTCAGGTAAGGGAATGCATAGAACAGAAATGAAAGTGATTGGGGAGGGGTGCGGGAGAGCTGCCACCACTTAGAGGTCTGGAGGAAAATCTTCATGAGATAGTTCATTTAAGCCAATTGATTATGTGTCCAAACATTTGAAGCCAAAAAACATAAATGAGGAAAATCAACCTTTTGTTTCAGCACCATGATTTATTTATGTAATAAACACAAATACATAATGTACTATTTGCAGCTACTGAGACAGCCTGGTCCACATACATAGTGTATTGACCAGACTCATAGACTCTAGGACTAGAAGGGACCTCGAGAGGTCATTGAGTCCAGTCCCCTGCCCTCATGGCAGGACCAAATACTGTCTAGACCATCCCTAATAGACATTGGAATGGAAATCAAAAGGCAGGGTGTTTATTCACATTTTGTGTGGCCCTGGTCGTATCGGCGGGTAGCAATAGATTTCTCGGGGATCGATATATCGCATCTCATCTAGACGTGATATATCGATCCCCAAATGAGCTCCTATTGATCCCGGAACTCCACCAACCCAAATGGCGGTAGCGGAGTCGACATGGGGAGCCGCGGACATTGATCCCGTGCCATGAGGATGGTAGGTAATTCGATCTAAGATACTTCGACTTCAGCTACGTTATTCACGTAGCTGAAGTTGCGTATCTTAGATTGATTTCCCCCTGTAGTGTAGACCAGCCCTCAGGTCTTGCACTCTCCTCCTGATCTACCTGTAGAGGGCACCTAGATCTCTAGGGTGTATCTCCATGTTGTTTCCTCTTTCCTCTAACCCTGTGAAAGCTGTTCTTCAGGAGTTTCATTGTCCATGGCAAAAGAGACTGGCAAAACTGAACTGAACCCTTGCATACAATAGGAACCCCCTTTTAGGAGGGTTCTGGGTAGAGTTGTGGTAGGGGAAGTCCTGGACATGGCTCCTTCAAATGTCATGATGTCCAAGGGAAGGCTGGAACTGATGGGGACAAGTGGCAAAACAGAGGCAAGGGCAAGGGGCATCCATGCAGATGCACCTTCCCACCTGTGAAGCTTCTGAGCTCAGGGGTGGATCCTCTGGTTTCTCTGAGATGGAGAAGAGAAGGCAAACAGTCCCTTAATGGAAGCATTAAAAGGAAATTCCATGAGTTGCGACTCATGAGTTTCACTTCCCCTACACAAATTGTTCCTTGATAGAGGAGAATAGGACCTTTAAGCTCTCTATATCCTAGTTTCACCATCTATAAAAATGAGGAAAAGGCTACTTATCTTAAAAGAAATTGTGCTCAGTATTATTATTCATTTATTAATTATTGTTCTGAGTATTATTTATTTATTTTTTATTTATTTGCAAAAAGAGTAAAAGTATTTCCGATTGTAGGCACCATAATCTGAGTGATTTGGCAAAGTCTGAAAGGGTCATTTGCAAGAGGAATTCTCATTATTAGGGCCTTACCAAATTCACAGTCCATTTTGGTCAATTTCACGGTCATAAGATTTTAAAATTTTAAATTTAATGATTTCAGCTATTTAAATCTGAAATTTCATGGTGGTGTAATTGTAGGGGTCCTGACCCAAAAGGCAGTTGTGCAGGGGGTGTTGCGGTACCACGACCCTTACTTGTGCACTGCTGTTGGTAGCGGCACTCCTTCAGAGCTGGGCAGCTGGAAAGCAGAGGCTACTGGCCAGAGCCGCTGCCAGCAGCTGTAGTGCAGAAGTAAGGATCGCATGGTATGGTATTGCCACCCTTATTTCTGTGCTGCTGCCTGCAGAGGTGGGCCCTCAGGCAGTAGCCACCGTTCTCTGGCCGCCCAGCTCTGAAAGCAGCAGTGTAGAAGTAAGGCTGGCATGGCTACTGTTACTTCTGCACCGCTGCTGGTAGGGTGCTGCTGTCAGAGCTGGGCACCCGGCCAAAAGCCGCTGCTCTCCAGCCACTCAGCTCTGAAGACAGTGCAAAAGTAAGGGTATTAATACATGACCCCCCCTAAAATAAACTTGTGACCCCCCTGCAACTCACTTTTGGGTCAGGACCCCCAGTTTGATAAACTCTGATCGCCCTCATTAAATCTGTATAATATAAGGTAAAAGCACAAAAAATATCACATTTCACAGAGGGAGACCAGATTTCACAGGTCAAGATGCGTTTTTCATGGCCATGGATTTGGTAGAGCCCTACTCATTATATATGTCATTATCCTGTAGCAACCCTATGCAGTAACTGTAACTGTGATTACGATTAAGATATTTTAGTATTTCTGGTCCCAGATTAAGTTAAACAGATTTTTAAAGACATATTCTTCAATTTTTTCCTATTTTTTTTCCTGATGGTGTCAGTACAGAGCAGAGCTAAGGTTGTTTGAGTGCTCTAGTCATGCATTTCCATGCATGTATTTATATTTGGATTTCTTTTAAGTTTAATCTTGACTTGAATTTCCTGGGTTTTTAACATGCTTGGTTTGGAGACAGTTATAACATCGCTGTAATGTAGTTTACATTAAATTACTGATATATATTTTCAACCTTACCTCCATTTTAACATAGATTTTTTTAGGTGGGATTTCCTTTGTGTATTATTTTATTAAAAAATCCATTTTCTTAACACTTAACAAGAAGCTCAGAGAAAATTTTACTATGTATTATTTGAAGATATGACATTATCCTCTGTTGTTAATTGTTATGGTCAGATTCACCAATATGCCTGGATGTTTTACGCTACTGTGGAACTGCACAATACTGGCCGGTTAAACTGGGTTTATAGCTGTTTTTAAATAGCTATCATCTACATCCCAGGATTCCCAACCCTCTAGTTCACCAAATTCCCCCTGCACCTCCTTCTATTCTCCTGTGCACACGTCTCAAATTCCTCTTCCCTCCTCTCTCCATACTTACCTGCACCACCATCCTACTGCTCTCTGAGTAAACCTGATGCAGCAGTAACTTTTGAAAATAAATATTTGGGATTATGGTCATGTTTTAATTATTTTTCATACATGAAAGTTTATCCTTCACCAGAGGCTGGCACATGAAATCTTTCCCTCAGATAAACTCATGGAGAACTGACCCATTTCAAAATGACCTCTTCCGTCTTATGGAGGTTGCTCTTATGGAAGATGGTAGCTGCCTATGTTGTGAGGAAGTGAAGAGGCATTGTGTGAAGACCCTCTGAATGGAGACAGCAGCCATCCTTGCTAAGACCCGTCTATGGCCTCATTTCCATTAAGAAGGAAGAGTGACAGATGACCTTCTCAAAATGGCCACCTGTGAGCAACTTTGTCCTCAGTCCCACTGATAACAATGGAAGATGACTGCCATTTTGAAAGATTCTATGTGGAATTTTCTGGAGGATATCAGACTTTAGCCTCTACTGAAGGAGAATCTTTCAGTTATAAAGTATAGTGTGGAAAAAATGGTGATTACTACTATTAATCTTTCTTCAAATTCTTCAAATCTAGTCTATCCTCATGATTTCAGTGAGTTTTAACTCTGTGGAAAATTTGAAGAGTGTGTTTTACTCTGTTACTATGATCATTATGGACCAGAAAAAGGTGGGGGGGCTGATGCTGGTGCTATTTTTTTAATGATTTATTTAATTTATTTTAAGTTCTAAGCTATTTAACAGATTTACTTGTAAATTCTCAGAAAATTAATTCTATACTCAGAGTAAATACTATAATTTTGGGGAGAATACACAGTATTTTTCATGCATAACAAAGAGCCTGATTTCGTGCTTTAAGCACAGAATGCAACACAGCTTTAACTATAGATCCACAAATGGCACTTCCATAATAGTGTGTGTGCGCACATGTGTACTCGCATATGTGCACATGCAGTCTTACAATTCTTTTGCAGATAACATTCTCATTGACTTCAGAGAGAATTTTGGGTAAGAATTCCATGATTGGAGCCATAATCTGAATTTGTTGAAATATGAGTATTGGACTTTTGCTCTTTTGAACTATAGTTTTCTTTTTTTTTATGATTAAAGTTTTGAGTGTATGCTCCTGTATATTGTGTATGTATTAGGTGGTTAATCCTGAAAATCCTAACTCATATGAGTTACTCTTTCTTGCACCAGTAAGATCAATTGGAGTATTGCTCAAAGTAAGAATTATTTACATAACATTAGTAAAGTTTTACAGAATGGGACCCTATGTTTGAAAATAGTGGCTTGTATATTGCTATAGTTTTCCTAAAATAATTAATAAAATATAAAAAAATCAAAGATGCAGGGATTTTGTAGATTACACTTAGTATTTCTATAAGGATTTATACCTCAGTTCTTATAAATGTTCTCAGCTTGCTGTGTACTCTGGACACAGCTTATCTGTACATACATAAGGGGAAGAACTGATTGTTTATTGTTTTCAAAGACATCTTGATGCCTATAGATCTATTTTCTTTGCTATTCCAGGTATAGAAGAGAGGCTTCCTTTAAAAAATCTGCAAATACAGCTGTTTGAAGGCCGTAGTACATTAAATATAACTTGAGTGCATCAGCAGACAGAGACCAGAAATACTTTGAGACTTCTCTGTAAAATAATAAAACATATTTAACCATGTTTTAAAAGTGATAAGTTCAAACCACTTTGGAAAAGGCCTTTCTCATATTTCTTATGGTTCACCACTGCCCACTCCTACTTTACAAAAACACAGCATAAAGCGAAAAACATCTTAGTAGTTAATAAGCGGGAGGTCACATTACACAAATATTTCTATGTAGTGAATCCACTATCTTTATAACACCACCATGGAGCCATACCCCGCAACTCCTTGTTTCGTAAAGGCTGTGGGAGCAGATACCATACTCAGAGTTTGTATTATAACAAAGGTAATTCTAATAGAGGTTATCCTAGTTTGGTGGCAAGGTGACTGAATGCATATGTAAAAGTCTATATTCTTTCATTTAGAGAGTTGGGAGAAATTTCAGCCTAAAACAGTGCACTCCAGCCATGCTATAAGGCAGCATCTTCAATATTCATATTGCTCCTGTGAGCATTACCTCCTTGGAGAGCTTCACAAAGTTTATATAACAGTTGCTGAGAACTGTGGTTACATAAATAACTAAAGAGGATGCAGCAGCCAAGTCACAAAATAATGTTTTAAAAGCTTAGAAGTAAAAATGTCATGGAAGAGGAAGCACCTTTTTCTGATTTTAGACTCTTCATCAGTTGTATCTGAAATATGTTTTTTGGGGGGCATTGTTTTAAAGTGATATTTTACAGGCTTCCTTTCCATATTCTACAACAGACTTTCTACAAGCTTGGGCCCCAATCCTGCAAAGTTACTTCAGTTAGTTTTCAGTAGTAGTTGAGAATATGCTATTTATGCTTTGAAACTCTGCATCTGTAAAATACTTCTGTGTATTAAATATTGCTGATCCTGTGTAATTCCAGAATTGAGATTGAGCAGAGATTTACACGGTCCAAGTCTACTGGGTACACCATTTACATTTAGTATCCCAATAATCTGTAGTACATTAAATAGATGCTTGCCTTTCAGTCCTGAATGACTGACAAACTCATTGTAGCCTCTCAAATAAATAATCCTCCCTTAAAAAGACATGATGACATATATTACAAAAACTATATTCAGATAAAAGCAACAGTTGTCCACATCATGAGAAAAAGGAAGGTAATTCAACAAGAAGGCTTATAGACCACCTTACATTTAAACATTTACCCCTCTGTATAGTCAGGTGTGACATCAGCCTTGGGGATCTGATCTTACATTCGTTGACCACACAAAACTTATTAACTTTGGTAAGAGTTTAAGGTGCAAAGAAAATGTGCAGCATTGGGACTTGAACTGTGAATATTCGGGGGGGGGTTGTTTGTTTGTTTATTGCATTTGTGTCCTAACTCATTTTTACTTAAACTGTCTTCTTGGTATCTCAGATACATCATCTTGCTCCAGTTGAAGTCAATGGAATTTTTAAACTGACTTCAAGCAACATGGGTCCAAATATGGCAATCCTTTTTGAAGGTAGGTAAATGTTCTTTTTAATTAGACTGTAATTGAAATATATGGGAGGAATTAAACTAAAGAGGAACATAAAACAGAAGAGAGGAAAAATTGGAGAGCTAGTAGAAAAGGGAAGACTAAACATGAGAGAGGCAGAAAGTAACAAAGCTGGGCTACACCTGGCCTGAGCACTAGAAGAGAAGCTATTAAAAACTCCTACTTCACGGAGGTGCCAGGCAGTTCATATCACACCACTGGAGATCCCATTATCAACTTTGTCTTCAGGAGTTCCTATCTTGAATATCAAAATTCACTCTGACCTGAAGCTTGTCTTCTACCTTATTAAACAAGCAGGGAACAACAAAGGCCTTTGGAGTTACAAACCAACTTGTGGTGTTTTTTATTTGTTTGTAACTAGAATTTGCAGCTCTGCCAGCCCATAACGTGCTCTGATGATGGTTATGGTGATCAGCAGTTACAATAGATTTTCAAAACATCAGCGATAAAAGTCATCCTTTTGCATAAATACTGTATTATAACAATGTAATGACTTTTTTTTTTTACCATGCAAATGTAGGACCGGATCTTGCCAGTTGTTATACGCCCACAACTCCAATAGCACTTAATAGGAACAAAGGGTGCTTAGTTCACTGCAGAATCATTGCACTTCGGCTACTGCGTCGGCTTCGTGTTTCCCTTTGGGATAAACAGATTCTTTTTTAAACGACCTCTGTATATTTTAAAGACTATACTACATCCGGAAGGAAAACGAAGAAATCTATAGTTTAGCCGGACACTCCATCCTTAGCTCATTACACCTTTGTGTTATGTGCCTTTTTAATGGAAGTTATGGATGGAGGGAGGTTTAATTTAAAGCCGCAAGCTTTTGATCAAGTGTTTTATTTTATGCTATTAAAATATTGTTGTGGCACAGCCTGGGCGTTTAACTTTTAACAAGGCTCGTATTATTAAACTGGGTGGGGACCAACTTTGCCTAGTGATTTATAGAATTTAAGTTAAATTCTAACACGGGGATGTTTTAATTACTGTTTCATAGTAATCCCATGCACTAGAACATGGTTCAAAACACATAGCTCTTGTTTAGCTGTTTGGTTCCTATGGTAGAATAGCACAATCCGAGATGGCATTCAAAAATAATCTCAACTTTTTCTACTGTGAATAAATTGTATGAGTTTTCTTATTCCAAATTCTGCTACCATCTTCACGCAGGCAAAACTCGACTTTAATTCTGTTGTGAGTTTTGCCTGCGCATGGATCGGGCCCCTAAAAGGGATAAATACAGTAGGGATGGAAAGTGTGGACACGGGGAAGAATTGAGCGGGGAGATCCAAAAGCCAGAAGAGTAGGTTAAATGTAAACATAAGTGGAACGATGACGTCGTCCTCACCCTTCACCCAAAATAAGGAAAAGAAAATTAAACCAAACCCTGAGAAGAAGTTCCACGTACCTGCCCATTCATTGTGGACGTTGTATTATTTAATGGAGAAGTCTATCCCGAACCCAGCACAATTGGCTTTAGAAGCCAAACACAAATACTGCATGAAAGGGAGCGGGATTTATGTTGACCTTTACTGAAAACGCACTGTGAAACAAAGCGCTTCAGCATTTGGAGTCTGTTCCAGCTTCCCATTATACACGTCGATGGCGGTGGGGGAAGTGCTAACCCACCGAAGTTACAGTCGAGAGCTGAAGTGTGTAAAAGTGTGTAGTGGAAGAGCTCATATTAACCGTTCACTATCTGCAACTGTTGTGAACTCATTTGCTCGACCTGTGCACAGCGAAGTTTTATGAAAAATAGCCGTTAAAGGCATTATGAGCTTAAAGGAGAAAATCCAGCGTGGTGGATGTTGCGTTTCCTCTGACTGCCTTGCTAAAGATAAAGGACATCGGCCATAAACTGAACTGAACGTCCAGCTCTTTAGACGGTCCCATATTCTCCCATCAATTGCCGGGAAGATATGTAATACGAATGTTTTCTGTTCTAATCGTTCAATTCTCCTGAAACTGGCAGCTTTCTGTTTCCCAGCGCAGAGGAAACTTTCTCTAAAAGTGTGCGTTTGGGTCCTAAACACGAGTGAAACAGTAGCCCTACGAAATGTGTGTTTCTCTCTCATTTTCACAAGAGCTCCCATTTTAAATCACCAGCAGCTATTTCCCTGATCTAAACTCCAGTGTCAGCGTGTCGAGATGTTTACCGCAAAAGCACGAGACTTTTAAAACCCCTGGTGCACGGTGAATGGGGGCCGAACAAGCATCTTAAAATCTATGCTTTTGCTTTAGTACGGTAATTTAAACAAGCGCACCCTTATCACCATGTCACCCTCCACATTCACCCCTTCCACTTGATGCATTGGACCCATTTCTCATCTGGTACGTGGGTGGGAGGGGGACGCGGTGCTCGCCAGCCCCGGCGGGGAGTTTGCAAGCTCTGCATCCCCGTGGCCCAGCGGCTTGGAATAGCGCGCGTGCGCAACGGCTGCTGCTGCTCTTCTTCCCTCCCCCCTCCTTCCCCTCCCCAGGTCTCGCCTCCGTGTGGAGAAGCTGGCTCGCTGCCCGTTCAGGCATTCAGCGCCAGCCCCTCAGGGATCAGCAAGCAAAGTCACAGTCTGCACAAACAGAGCTTTCAAATTCATAAAATTCATAGGATTTTTCACAAATGAATGAACACAATTTTCTACCAATTTCCTCATTATGCAAATATGCAAAATATCAAATTTAGGCCAATTAGGGTCCTCCACAGTCCCAAATTCACCCGTTTAAGCCATAATTGCAGAAACTATCAAATAATTACGGCCGCTAATTGGAAATATTTGTGACAGATACAACAAATTCTTGCACAAATTACATTTCATTCGAGGAACCACTGCGCGCCACTGAAATTTTATCGAAGTCTAATTTAACTTACATAATGAGTTGAATTGAGTACTTGTTATCAAATTTGAGCAATTCATAGCCCCGTAATGTGGAATGATCAAATAAATTAAAAGGGAATTTATTCAATATTTTGTTGTGATCCTTCTTTTCCGAAACCATTGCTATTTTGTAGGGAATTTCTCGCTCCTGCTCCTGCTGCCCGGGGCGGGTGACGCGTGTCATAAAACCCCAGCTGCAGGAGGAGCAACAGCAGCCGCCAACTGTCTTGAAAGCTGACAGAAGATAAAAGGGCAACATTTCCAGCTAGAGCTCCTTCCCCAGCACCATCACTCTTCCTCCAGCTAGAGACAGAGGGCGAGGGGGGAGGGAGCGATCGTAAAATGCAGTTTTACTTTGAAAAATACCTTCCACTTGACACCATTTGTTTTAAGTTTACACTTCCGGGTGAAGGAAGCGAAGAGATGTGAAATTAACTGGGTTGGAACTGAATATAATCCCATTGACACACAGACAGACAGAAGACGCATGCATTCTCACAATGGCACACACGCACACATATTTCACTTGCCACACACACTTTGATACTGCACTCACACTCCTTCTCTCTCACTGACACACAAACACACTTCCCTATCCTGCAGCTGAGTCTTATGCATATGAACCGTGGCTGAATATTGGTTTACTCACACATCACACACGCACTCATAGAGCACGATTCTTTTCAGGCTTTTCTTGGTCAGAACGCCCATTAAAGGCAGTGGGAGTTTTGCCTCTTGCGAGAACTGTAGGATCGTGTCTATGGGGCAGACCCTTTATACTAAGTCATAGCTCCATTCAAGTCAAGAGAAAGAAGGACAATTTATACCAGCTAAGGATATGTCCCTCCATACTTCCAAATCAAGTGACTGTGTGCATATATATATTTATTACTGTGTTTATAAAGGAGATTTATATATCCACTTCTCTAAGGAGTTTTGAAATCCTCGGCTGAAAGACACTATATAAAAATGCGAAGTTTATGTATATCCAGTCAGCTCTCAGCTATAATTATAATTACATATACAATTCAATATTGTGTATAACATATTTTATGTACCCTGTTTATATCTACATCCCAGAGTTACCCTCCCAGAGGAAGGTCAGCTCCCCGGACATGGACATTTATTTTTCTTTCTCACAGCACACACACACTCAGACATTTTTTAACTGCCTGTGGCATCGTTGGCGATTATAAATGTCTCCTTCTCGCTGTGATTTGTTTAATCCGTGGAAATGGTGCTGGTTCTATGTAAACAAGCCAAGTGCGGAATGAAGGCAGCTACCCATGCGTGGCCAGCCTGCCTATTTGTCAGAAAACCTTCATAAATACTGAGCCGGGGCTGGGCAAGGATGTGATGTCTCCATTTTTGCCAGGAAAGGGCACGAGGAAGACAAAGCGAGGCAGAGCGGCGTGTAACCTTTAAGGGACAGATAGTGTGTGTGCTCTTAGCCAGGGGCTGCTCTCTTTTCAGTGCAAGGATGGTTGACGGATTACTTCGGATTTTAGGTCTGTGTGCGTGTATGTGCAAAGACAAACTGACGTTCTGAAGTCAGTATCGTAATATCTTTATGCTTGTATCTCAAACATCTAGCCGGTTCATTCCGTGGGAAATTGACATACACACTCTCCCTAAGCTTGATGAAAGGAACAGAGAGGTTATTATTTTGTGTGCCTTCATTTTAGGGTTCATGCAGGTGAAAAGGTGACTCCCCCTTTCCTCCAATCCCAGCTGTTACGTGTATGCACCCGTACGTAAATCTATAATGAAGTGTGCTTTTTTTGTATTTCTTTTTGTTAGCATGTATTAATTAAAAGTGTCTTTATGACTGAACAAATCATTAATTGTTTTCCAAGTCTACTTTACTGCCTCGTTACAAGAACTCATTGTGTCCACTGGATTATTATTATTTATTATTATTTTTTAGAAAAAATGCATATGTGCCTAATCAAACACTTTATAACAAAAGCAGTAATTACCTTCTGTAATTATCATAATCCTTATTTATAAAAAATGTGAGAAAATGTCGAGTATTAAAACGTGAAAGCAGCTATTAATCAAACCTTTACACCTTCTTTAACTCAGGCGTGATGGTGGGTATTATCATAAATCTACTCTGATAGTAACACAAGAATAATGAGTTCAGTAATGATAGCGATGATGATGATAATGATTTTAACCAACAAAGAATGGTGTAGATTTATTGCTAATAATGTGGTACAGGAACCTCTTCATTAAAATTACCTATATGTACTCCTCACTATTGAAAAGGAGATTACAAAGAGTAGTTTTGTGTATTATTGCACCTGCAAGCAGTAGCTAAAGATCTGCTTTGATTATTGCTACAGGCCATGGCCCTCGGAAGGAAAAAAAAGGTTCTCTTTTAATTGAACAGCCAATAGGGCCTGAGTATATTACTTTCTAGGTAGGCAAACACATCAGGCACAAACCCCGATGAACGGGCCTTTAACTTAGAGCTAACATTGGTCTTGTTTTAGTCTTGTCTAGGTGTTGCAGCTTCTGTGATGTAAATGCATCCATTTTGTGAAGTCTCCATGATAAAAGGGATGCGAACCTCAAAATAGACAGGCTGGTAAACTTCAGCATAGGCTGGAGGGGTGAGTTAAGGATAAAGGTTCCTTCTGAATTTCTTGGCTTATGCGAGTTTAAGAGTAGACTAGAATGTATTGTGTGCAAATGACCTTTTATAACGATGGGAAGAGGAGGGAGGAGAGATCATGGAAAGTATGAATCAGACAGCTTTAAAATGTGCATATACCTGGGCCATTATAGTTCCCAGCATAAATCAGTAGTTAGGGACTTAATAGACAACGGGGTTTATCATGTCTGCGTCTACCTATACAATAAATGCATGGATTACTCTTTACACTAAGGATTACACATGGATTACTTACATTTTCTTTGAAACGCGTATTTAGTGTGCATGCACACCCAAGTTTCTTAATGAAAGCACGTTTATTACACAAACCCCTTAGAAAGATGCTATTTTATATGACGTTTACTATTTTAAAAATGAAGTTGTGCTTAGTGATATAATATGAAATGTTCTCAGATTTTTGGGGGAAATACAACAACAAAAGCACGTCTGTCCAACTTTAGTCCCCTAACTTGTTTTTGTCAAGTCCTAGAGCCTTGAATTTAAGGGGATGTAAATGTAAATATTTCTATCGTGCGCCTATATCAACACATTTACTGTAGCCACTGAAGTTACATTCCAAGTGTTCAGCTGTCTATTAAAAGAGGCAATTTATTTTATATTTTAGAATCCTTCATTTGGTGCATATCTATTTCAGGAATATCAACCTTAAAAATGAGGATAAAATTGATTCAGGTAAGATGCGGTTAATAGTGACATAATTACTTTTGTATATAATAAATAATCAATCAGTAGTATTTTAACCTTGGTTATGAGTTACGGAATCAGTGTATGGGCCAATTAGCGACATAGGTTTTTTTTTAACTAAGACACTATAAACACCGGTTTTAAATGTCCTAATTAGTAACTTGCTCATTAATTAACTTTCTGATTAATTGTGTAGCAATCTAATTTGTAGATGAGGCACTTAAACAGTGATACCTTGTAACTCTTTCATCTGTCTTTAAAATTAATCAGGAAGATGCAGTTTTGCATCTACTTGGACTCCAGCTTTGAAATGCGCTGTTATAGAAAGTGGGATGCTAGCTGGGTGCCATTGTTTAAAGTTTTCTCTTTGTCAGTGGGCCAGCACAACTCTGAGAAATACACATTAACTAGGGCGAAAGGACCCGTTTTAGAACTGGAATATATATATTTAATATACCATTGCAAGAAGATGCGACTTGTTTTGTATTGTCTCCCCAAATCTACTGTGTATAGTAGGTTACCATAGAATTTGTGTTCAAAATAGTTCTCCCCTTCCCGCCCCCACCATTCTTCTTCTAACAGCATATGATTTAGAAGGGATGATTTAATATACTGGACAACAGGATAATGGTGGAACTACATTTAAATCCCAGCCTGCCTGGTATTGTAATATCCCATGGCTTTTCTATTAGCATCAGAAAGCACGGCAGTGTCTGATTTGCCATGTTTTCCACCAGAGCTATTGTGGCCCGGGTTTGTCTCCGGTCCCATCCTGCAAAAGCCTTTAGCCCTTATGGCAGATCATTCTCTAAGTGAATAGAGATGAAGGCAGGGATATTAAGTGACTCTATAAAACATCCCGGACACAATTGTGTGATTGATGGAGGACAAAGTGGGAACAGCAGGACACACAATCCAGGGAAAGCAGCCCTGTCAATGCGAGAAACCCATCTCTGGAAACAGCTTCTCCTGGTGGAGTTTGCAGTCTATTTGTATGAGTAATCAGCTGAGCCCCCTCTCTGTCAGCCGTGTTTACTCACTGATTTTCTCAACAAGACAACCATTGACACTGGATGGATGGGGCTAATCTGGCGCAGAACTGGAGGCTTTGCAGAGGCTACAGGTCGAAAATAGAGCGCCGTGCCAGCTTCACCTCGCCTAATCTAGCGGTTAATATTTATTAGAGCCAATTTAGACCGCTGCTCTCGCGAAGAGCAAGGAAAGGCCCGGGTGCAATTAATAACATGAGCAACAACAATGGCCAATCAGCCACACAAAATACAGAGGTGGGGGTGGCTGAAATCTCAGCGCCTCCCAAGAAATCCGCTTGTCCCCTACTCACTCTCTGCAGGTCTGGGTGTCAGACCCGTTCGGATTAGTCACGGCTGCTAATAATAATCCCAATAGTTAGCAAGGCAGATTTGGGTCCCTTCTAGCAGCCGCCCATTGAACATGCCGCTATGTACCGGGCTTTGTGTTTTACTGCGGCCTGTCTGAGCCTGGGGGAGAGGGATGAATAACCCTCTCCCATCCCGAACAGGACTGCAGCCACAAATGCATAGTGGCGGTAAATATTAGCTGGATGTGTCTTTCTGGCCCAAAGGTTGCGCGGAGACAGGCTGGGGCGGAGGGGAAGAGGCGGTGGCGGGCTGTGCTGGGCGGCATATCTCTTTCTGTGCGCTGGGGCTCGGGGTGGAATAGGGGAAGATGACAGG